>NC_045549.1:55349677-57749677 GCF_009769535.1 Thamnophis elegans
CGGGGGGGGGATATGCGAGAGGTTTGCGAGTCCCGCATGGCAGGGTTTTGCGCGCGCTCCGTACTCTGAGTTGAGGGAATGGGAGCAGCGGCTGCAACCCCAGAGTTCGGCTAGGCGAGAACTTTAAGGCGAGCGGTGGGACGGACCCTTGCTGTCAATCTCCCCCCCCCTTGTGCCTTTTCGCAGCCGTCCCATCGTTCTCCCACCAGTGGGGCTGCTCCTGTGATGTGGTCCCCCCCCCGTGGCTGCGAAGGAGTTTCCCGAGAGTTTTAGAGGGTCAGGAGTAAGACCCTCATTGCAACGTCGCCATTTGCAAGCTCTGGCTGCTTGGGAGGATGGTTATTTATTTATTTTTTTCTTCTTGCTTCCGCTTTCTTGCCGGCTTGCAAGGATTGTGGTGGCGGCTTGGATGGAAATAGTGACATTCGTGGCATCGCGCTTGGGGTTAAAAACTGCTTTTCGTTCGCGGCAGCAACTGCTCTTTGAGAATTCTTGCTTGAAAAAACAGGACTCCCTCACGCGGTCCTGAATTGAGGTCCATCTCCCTCCACCCCTAATTAAAAAGCCCCTGGTAAATTCTTGCCTGTCCTGTGCCACTTGGCATGCCTGCCTGTTTAGTTGTTACTGCGCTGATTGAATTCTAAAATACCCCATCAATCTTCCGATGTAACATTTAACCATCCCCGCTGCTAATGAGAGTTCGCCCCTTCGCCCGCTGAGTTGGAGTCGGCGATGGGACGCGCGGGGTCGGTCGGTGGCTCTCTCGCTCGCTCCTCCCGCCGCGGCGCCAGCAGCAATGGGATATGCTTGGGGAAGGGACAGCCAGAACCACCTGCCCGGATTTGTGCTCCAGCCGTCGCCACCGCTTCTGCTGCTGGTGAGCACGCGAAAGGAGAAAAAAGGAAAGGGCGACGGCTCCAGGACACAGCGACCCGTGGGAGCGCCGGAGGAACCGGGGGATGTTATAGCTGCTTTTCGCTTCTCCGCCTTTTCCTGGGGATCGTGGAGGAATCTTGGTCTGGCATCATTGAGGAGAACCTGCCGCGCGCCTGTTTCGAGGCTCATCACTAGCAAATACCCACCGCTAGAAGATGGGGAGGGTAACCTGGGTCTTCTCGGGCCAGGATCGGACCTTCCTGGCTGCCTTTGCCACTGCTGCCGCCGCCACTGCTTGGCAGATTCTCCTCAATGATGCCAGACCAAGATTCCTCCACAATCCCCAGGAAGAGGTGGAGAAGCAGGGCGGAGAGAGAAAAGGAAGCTGCAGCCGAAGGGAGAGACGCTCGCCCCCGTGTTCAGCAAAGCAAGCCCGCTGGCGGCGCCTGTGCTGTGGTGGGAATTGACTCCAGTGAGGCCCGGTAGCCGCCGGTTGGGGTGGCTGTCAAGGCGCTGAAAGGAAGGAGCTGCAGCCGAAGGGAGAGACGCTCCCCCCCCGTGTTCAGCAAAGCAAGCCCGCTGGCGGCGCCTGTGCTGTGGTGGGAAGCGAACTGCGGGTCCCCCCCTGCCGCCGCCGCCTTCTTTACCTCTGCCTCTTCCAGAGCCCGGGGTGGCTGTCAGGGCGCTGACGGTGGAGCGGACGCGGCCAGTTTGTTACTGCTTCCAGGATCGAGACGGACGAGGGAAGCGGCGGTGGCTGGCCCCAACAACAACACGGTGCGGTGGGAAGCGAGTCTGCAAGGCTTGGTTGCTTCCCATCCAGAGGTGGCGGCAAGAGCAGCGCGTTGTTGTTGTTGGGGCTAGCTACCTTCTCGTCCATGGCTGGACCTTCCGTTCTTCCTCCGCACCTCGTTACAGTCGCTGCTGACGTCCGCCGCCACCGCTTCCCTCGTCCGTCTCGATTGCTGGAAGCAGTAACAAACGGCGCGTCTGCTCCGCTGTCAGCGCCCTGACAGCCACCCCGGGCTCTGGAAGAGGCAGAGGTAAAGAAGGCGGCGGCGGCAGGGGGGACCCGCAGTTCGCTTCCCACCACAGCACAGGCGCCGCCAGCGGGCTTGCTTTGCTGAACACGGGGGGGAGCGTCTCTCCCTTCGGCTGCAGCTCCTTCCTTTCAGCGCCTTGACAGCCACCCCAACCGGCGGCTACCGGGCCTCACTGGAGTCAATTGCAAAACCGCGTTCAGCGCTTTGAGGACCTGAGGCATCTTGGGAAATGCAGTTCCCTATCGGAAAGAATGGAGTAGCTGCGAATTTGTAACAGCAGAAGATAATAACTTGGTGCTTCGCAGGTTACGAAATTTGCACACTGTTTTTTAAAAGTTAGATAAAGAAATTATGCTGTGAAAGCGACTAGAAAGCCTCCCCTTCCCTTCCTGTGTGCGAGAAAGGGAAGGAGAGGAAGGAAGGAGGGAGGGGGGAAGGAAAAAAGAAGAAGGGAGGGGGGAGAAGATGGAAGGAGAAAAGATGGATGGAAGGAGAAAGAATGGGAGGAGAAGGAGGAAGATGGAAGAAAAAAAGAAGAAAAAGAAGAAGGGAGGGAGAAAAGAGGGAAGGAGGTAGGAAGAAAAGGGGAAGAGAGGGAAAGAGCAGAAAGACAAAGAGGATGAAGTTTATAGGCAAGAGGAAAGAGGAAGGAAGGAAAAAAGAAAAAGGGAGGGAGAGAGGAAAGAAGAAAAGATGGAACTAGAAAGGAAAGAAGGGAGGGAGGAAAGGGGAAGACAGGGAAAGAGCAGAAAGACAGAGAAGGTGAAGGTAGATAGGCAGAAGGAAGGAAGAAGGAAGAAATAGGAAAGGAGGGAAGGAGGAAGGAACAGAAGCGAAGAGGAAGAGATAAATGGAAAGAGCAGAAAGACAGAGAAGGTAGATAGGCAAAAGAAATGAAGCTGAAAGAATGGAAGGAGGAAGGAAGAGAAAAGGAGGAAGGGAGTGAGTGAGGAAAGAAGAGAGGATGGAAGGAGAAAGGAAGGAAGAGAGGGAAAGAGCAGAAGACGGATAAGGTGAAGGTAGATAAGCAAGAGGAATGAAGGAAGAAGTGAGGAGTCTCGAGGAGGGGGAAAACATTTAGTGACCAAAGTTACAATGGCATTGAAAAAAGTGACTGATGACCATTTTTCACACTTAGCGACCGTTGCGACCATTTTTCACACTTAGCGACCGTGGTCACGTGATCCTCATGGTCACGTGATCAAAATTTTGTTTGGCAACAGATTCATATTTATGCTGGTTTCAGTGTCCTGGGGTGACCTTTTGACAAAAAAATTTTTTTTTAAACAACCCCCCCCCCCCC
This sequence comes from Thamnophis elegans, assembly GCF_009769535.1. Classification (NCBI taxonomy): domain Eukaryota; kingdom Metazoa; phylum Chordata; class Lepidosauria; order Squamata; family Natricidae; genus Thamnophis; species Thamnophis elegans. The sequence goes on from NC_045549.1 coordinate 55,352,900, forward strand.
CCCCGGTCAAAGGCGTCCCTCTTTTCCAATCTGAAAATCTGGTCACCTTAATATATATATATATATATATATATATATATATATATATATATATATATATATATATATATATATATATATATATATATATATATATGCTGTTAATATATTGTATATGTATATACACACACACACACACACACACACATACAATATATATAAATTCAGATGTTTTATTGTAAGCAGTTGTTTGTTAGCACTGAAATAGATTGCCGTAGATCCTTTTATGTTATCATACACATTGCTTCTTTTCCTTCCTTCCAGATTATCAAGAAAACTGACTGAACGATAGACATTAGGAGTTGCAGACAGGTGGCCAGACTCACTGTGGCTTTCACTAGCTAGCAAATGTGGGAAGTGAAGATGAACAAAATTTGAAATGATTGTCCAAGCAAAAGAGAATATAAGACTACCATTAGGTAGCTCTCCAGTAGCACTGAGATGAATATCAACTTCTCCCTAGGGAATTACTTGGTACAGACAAAACAGATGCATGGTTTCTATAATCTAATATTTCCTTATTTAATAAAACAGCCAGTTAGTTAAACTTTTTGTTGTCATGTGGATCAGAGAAAGTATGCTCACTGAACTAAATACTGTTCTCTTTGTTCTTTCTGCATCCTAGAAATTATTGTCAAGTGTAGCATGATATGTTAAGTGGCAATATGCATAACAATTAACACAGACCCACTGGAACCCAAGATAATTTATTTTATATAAAATTAAAAGAATCAAATCACTTCCAAATCATGTTTTAATCTCTTTAAAATTTGAATTTATAGCTCTTAGGCAGACTATGCAGGGCATGTACATCCTATATCCATGTAGAGATTGCTGTAGATTTTGTGACTATGATCTAAAATATTACTTGCAACTTGACTGAAATTGTATTTTTATTTTTTATTAATATTAAATAAAATATAGATCTAGTAATTTTCATGACTTTGTCCCAGATACTGAATATTAACCTAATCATTGCTATTAAATTTTATACCTTATAAGTTTATAGCAATAGTTCCAATCCTTGGGCTGCTTTCCTTTAACAATAAATATTTTTTAAAAAAACAAATGTGATCAAATAGATGCTATGTACCTAACGGTTGAAACTTCAAACAGTTTTTCGCAAAATACTACAGTGATGATCTAGATATCCCCTAACTCTAGAATGATCTAGATTTAGTGGATATTTCTATCCAACCTTTGTCATGGTCAGATCATTTCCTCCTTAGGCTTGACTTCCATACTGCCACCCCTCACCGCAAGGAGGCAGAACCGATTAGATGGTTCCGCCCCAGGTGCCTGATGGACCCTGAAAGATTCCTGATGGAGCTTGCAACTTTTCCTGAATCTCTTGCTTACAGTTCGACCGAAGCCCTAGCGGAAGCCTGGGATAGGGCGGCCACTGGGGCATTGGACTGTGTTGTGCCTTTGTGGCCTCTGACCCAGTGCTGATCCTGGTAGCTCCCTGGTTTACCGAGGAGCTCTGGGAGATGAAATGCTGGAAAAGATGCCTAGAGAGTGATTGGAGGGCCAGCCGGTCCGAATCCGACTGAACCCTAGTAAGAATTCATATTAAATCCTACTTAGGGTCAATAAAAGCGGCAAAATGGCAACATTTCTCCGCTCTTATCACGTCCACAGATAACTGCCCACCAGCCCTATTTAGGGTTACCTGCTCCTTACTTAATCAAGGAACTGGGGAAGACCCCTTGCAGGGTAGGGCTGAGGAATTTGTTCAGTATCTGCAGGATAAAATTGCTCAGATTCGGACAGGCTTGGACTCTGACTAGGTAGATTTGGGCGAGTCAACTGGGATGAATCTTGTGGAAACTATCTGGGATAAGTTTGACCCTGTGACTCCTGAGGGCATGGACAGGATTATGGGGAGACTCAGTGCTGGACCTGTGTCCCTCTTGGTTAGTTTCGGCTTCCTGGGAGATGACATGAGGTTGGCTCCAGGCAATTACCAACTTCATTGAGAGAGGGGTTCTTTCCCATCACCTTGAAGGAGGTGGCAGTGAGGCCCCTCCTTAAGAAGCCTTCCCTGGACCCAGCCTTTTTAGGCAACTATCGTCCGGTCTCCAACCTTCGCTTTGTAGCGAAGGTTGTTGAGAGTGTGGTAGCATGTCAGCTTCCCCAATAGCTGCCTATCTGGATCCATTTCAGTTGGGTTTCAGGCCCAGGTACAGCACAGAGATGGCATTGGTCGCGTTAGTTGATTATCTCTGGTGGGTCTGGGACAGGGGTTGTTCCTCTGTCCTGGTCCTATTAGACCTCTCGGCGGCTTTCGATACCATTGACCATGGTATCCTATTGTGACGATTCGGGGGGTTGGGAGTGGGAGGCACCATTTTGCAGTGGTTCTCCTCCTACCTGTCGGATCGATTGCAATTCATGTTGACTGGAGGGCAGAGATCGACCCCAAGGCACCTCACTTGTGGGGTGTTCCAGGGGTCAATTCTCTCACCCTTCCTGTTCAACATATACATGAAACCGCTGGGCGAGATCATCTGTGGTTTTGGGGTATGGTATCATCAATACGCTGATGATACCCAACTTTTCATCTCTACTCCAAACCACCCAAATGATGCCCTCGACATGATGTTCCGATGCCTGAAAGCTGTACAGATCTGGATGGAAACGAACAGGCTCAAGGTTAATTCCTCCAAGACTGAATGGCTGTTGTTCCTGTCATCCCGATTTGTGCATCTTGTACCATCTTTGATGATAGATGGAGAACTTTTAGCCCCCTCAGAGAGGGCCTGCAATCTGGGAGTCCTCCTGGATACGCGGCTTAGTTTAGAAGAACACCGTGACCAGGGGGGCCTTTTACCAGGTTTGCCTGGTATGCCAGTTGCACCCCCTCCTGGATCAGAATGCCCTGTGCACAGTCACACTCACCCTCATCCTTTCTCACCTGGACTACGTAACACTCTCTACATGGGGCTGCCCTTGAAGAGCACCTGGAGGCTTCAGATGGTCCAGAATGTGGCCATGGGGGTTGTCATGGGGGTACCTAGGTGCTCCCATGTTACACCTCTTTTAGGCGACCTGCACTGGTTGCTGGTTGTTTTCTGGATGCAATTGAAGGTGTTAATTATGATCTTTAAAGCGCTCCATGGCTTAAGCCCAGGGTACTTGCAAGACCACCTACTGCCACCAGTAGTCTCCCACCATCCAGTACAATCCCACAGAGTTGGCTTCCTCAGGGTGCCATCGGCCAGGCAGTATCGGCTGGTGACCACCAGAGGGAGAGCCTTCTCTGTGGGAGCAGCTTCCCTTTGGAATGAGCTGCCCCTGGAGCTTCGCATAATTCCCGACCTCCGGTCCTTCCGGCATGCCCTAAAAAGTTGGCTTTCCAGCAAACCGGCCTGGCCTGAATAAAATAAATTATTAATTTTAATTGTTAATTTTAATTTAATTTCTAAATCTCATTATAAATGTCTATTGGTTTTTTTGGGATATTCTATTTAATCTTTCTTTTAACTTTTGTAATATGTGTTTTTATGTTGTACGCCACCCTGAGTCCTTTGGGAGAAGGGTGGCATATAAGTCCAATAAACCTAAACCTACAATGTTTACAGAGTGCCAGGTTTATGAGCAGCGTGGTGGCCTGGTGAAGATGCTTGCCTTCCACTCAGATGGGTGGCAGCAGTTGTTTCTCTCCTAGAGCCCAAAATAAAAAATATCTGCTGCAAGCTCCATGTGGCATCAGGGAAAGTATCTGGTCAGTAAATGCTCAGATCCATCTTGTTGCCACGACTCTACCCTAAATTAAGAGATCACACAGTTGTAAAAAGAAAGAACTTTTAGAGTGGCAGGGTTAAATTATGCTGTTGCTTGAACAGCAGAAAAAATATTTTTATCGTTAAAAATGCATTATTTAAATACCATGCAGTGATACCTATAATAAGACACAGCAACATCAAAACAATAATATATACATTGTGATTTCATTGGCAAATCACATTGTGTAATCTGGTAATATATATGGTATCATTTTTGAAAAGATATCATGAATTATGTATTATAAATCCATAGTACTGCCCCTCTGAACATCAATTTGTAATGCGTTACAAAAAAGAAATGTAGATTTTTTGCCATTTATCCAGAATTCCTGTCTCCATACAGGATTAACTGAAATTTCATTCACCCATCACAAAGCATTCAAAGCATCATATTTATGCCAGTTTATTAGGGGTGTGACTGCTTCTCCTTTTTCCTATTTCCCATTTTAATTTCTCAAACTCAGTTTGTTATACATAAGAATTATTTTCTTAAAAGATTAGATTAAAATTAATTTTTGTTTTGGTATAAATTTCTCCAAACCTGTATTCATTTTCAATTTTACCTAATGCTAAATAGGAGTTTGTAGCTGAATAGGAGTTTTGTATTGTGGCTATAGATCAACTCCAGTTTTCACTCTTTTATTTCAGTTTTATTAAGAAATTTGGAATATAGTCCTCATGTAACTTCACATGCTGATAGATATCATATTTGTCAGACAGGGAAGTGGACATGTGATGTCAAAGGACTTGCTGCCATTCTAAGAGGAGCTGGTGGGTTCTCTTGGTTACAGACTGGATTAGAAGGTTCGTCTGGGTCTTGAATCTTAAGATTTGAATCTTATAGTGAAATAAGGTATTAACTATTCAATCAATAGTCAGAAGTGTTCCATGAGATTGATTGTTATTGTTCTCAAATATGAGCAACAGATTGGAACCAAGTTTCAGGTTCAATGGCAAACCTTAACAGAAATCTAATATTCAACCTGGCATGGTTGAATTGCCTTTAGGCTTAAGGTTGGTTTGGGTGGGCTTGAAGTTCTTTTAATTGCAATGAGATAAAAATATGTACATTCATACATATATATCACAGCATGGATAAGTAAACTTTACTGCAAAGTAGAATAATCTAACCAATGTTCTCAATGAGTATGAAAATACGAAGTTTCTCTTACATTCCAGGCAATTCAAACTCATTGCATCTTTCTGCTATGTTTAAATAGAGTTTTGGTTGTGATATGATCAACTTGAAACTGAATATTTGTTGATTGTTTATATAGCTGATCTCTCTCCCTCCCCCCCCCCGGGGAAGTGTTGCTTCACTCTCAAACATGACAAATTCATAAAACTTCACATTTGCCGCATACATATATTCTGATTTAGGAATAAATCCAAGCAATGTGAAGTACTGAAATTCATAGCAAAATGCAAACTAAATCATTTTTCTTGCATTTTTATTGTTACCTTAGTTATGAATGAAGCCCCAGCTCATATATGATAGCAAACAAAATTCAAGTTCAGCTCCAGATTAAATTTATAATTTTTTGCAGAAATTATAGAATTTATTCTATATTATCTACCTAGCTATATTAATTAATTTTAAAGTGAATCTGTTATTTTTCATATAAATTAATATTGGATACCTTATACTTTATAATGTATTATATAATTTTATTTATTCTCCATAATAACTTCAGAGATTTAAAAATGCATATGTCTCATATCTCAGAGAATAATACAATTGTATTCATCCTTTTTATATATTTTGATTTTACACTACTTTTAAAGTTATTAAAGTTATCTTTAATAACCTCAGTTCTAATAAGATGGAGATGCTGTTGTTAAATAAAGGATTGAAATATAGTTGATTTGATACAATGTACTTGGGATTTGACAAAGCTATTCAATTTAACACTAAGGTCATCTCATGTCTCCCCTAAGAAGACAGAGACTTCTGACACTGCCTAAATTTATTTCTCTCTATACCAAGGTGGGAGGGAAATCAATTTCTGACAATACCTAATATTTGTGTTATCTGAGCTGCATAGTCACATTTAGGAGATACATGGTTGTTTTGGACTTGAAGTTTATCAATCTCACTCTCTTTTTTGCTGATATTTTTCTACCTCTTTTTTTGCTTCAGCTGAAGCAAGGAAAGGGAGGAAGAGAATATTTTCCATGGTTTCAGAACCTACTGATAGCTTGATCACATGCATATGCGTTGTGTGCTTATTGAAAAAAGGAATCAATCCATGTATACTTGTTCTGTCTACAGTGTATAATACAATGTTGTGGGAATTAATTGTTTAGCAGAGTGATGGCATGGGGTGAAAAACTGTCCTTGTGTCTAGTTGCATGCCAATACAACTTTTCTATTACATATTCTTTATCTTCTTATTATAACTTTATTGCATGTACCTTACGATTTATATTGTTTTATTTAGTAACCTAATGTGATTTATGTTGATTGCTTATTTAGTATCCTATGACTATCACTGAATGTTGTTTCTTATTTATGATGAATGTATTTTATAATTATAATCATGATTTATCATGATGTCGAGAGCTTATCCACCGGAGACAAATTCCTTGTGTGGCCAATCACACTTGGCCAATAAAGAATTCTATTCTGTTCTATAACAGAGGTTGGCAATTTGTTAAATTTGACATTTGAATTTTGAAACTGGAGGGTTTCCTTGTTTCTGAAAGGTTGCTGCATAGACAGAGACAGAGACAATTACAAAACACCCATTTAGTAGAAGTAAGAGCTGTGGTGGCACAGTGGTTACAGTGCAGGCTAACTCACTGCTGACTCCAGGAGTTCAATTCTGATCAGCTCAAGGTTGACTCATGATTCCATTCCTTCTGAGGTCGGCAAAATGAGGACCCAGATTGTTGGGGGCAATATGCTAACATTGTAAACTGCTTAGAGAGGGCTGTAGAGTATTATGAAGTGGTATATAAGTCTAAGTGCTATAGCTAGAAACAAGCTGGCTCGTGCTACCTGTCTCTTCTTTAGCCTCACAAGATGTTCTTTTGTAGCCCAGTTTACTCCTGTCTTTTTTTTTCACCTGGGGAGATGTACATACTTCTGAGCAAAACCCTACGTTGTAGCCATATAGCATTTAACTTTAAAAAAAAGGTTTTGCATGGAAAAAGGAGCCTACATGAAACCAAAGAATAGTTTAGTATTCACCAACAGCATGTTGTCTATTCTAGACTGATAATATTTCTAATGCATTAGCAGATATTCTGATGTACTGTATGAGCAGGTATGTTCTAAAAGGGTTAAAACTAAGACAATCAACATAAACCTCTCACATCAAACTTTTTGAATTTGTATATTACAGTATAGAATAATTATAGTTTAACCAATAGCACTTAACAAATTTAATCAAAACAAACTAAAATTAACATAGTTTTGGAATCAGGCACTTAAACCTTTTGCTTTCCATCTAGATCAGGGCAGCAAAAAATTCTTCCAAACTTGATCAGCTACCCTTATTTACATGCTTTTTGTTTAGCACATATTGTGAACTTCAGTGATGACCTGGTTTGCATTTAAGTCACAATGTGGTTAATTTATATTTGGCTTAGTGTACTTGTCAATCTTCTGCTCTAGTATAACTTAGTGTGACTTAGTGTATTGTCTAAATCAAGTTACTACTGCTTTAAGCTATACTTGATAGTATAGCTTAAAGCAGTAGTAGCTTGATTAAACAAATTGTGATATGTGACTCCACTCAATATAATTTTTTTTGAACTTCTCTTATTACAATTACCCTTTTTGATATTTTGGCAGAAATACTAGTGCTTGTAAAAATACTTCCATTTTTAGAATATATTTTTTGGTGAGATAGGACGTGGAATAATTTCAACAAAGTAAACAAATCTTAAAGAAATGAATAGATTGGTAGAGGTTAATATCAAGACAGGAATCTTTCAAGGGGACTCACTAATGCCCTACTGTTTATCATTGCACTTTTTCCTTTGACAACAATACTGAAGAAGTCAGGCAATGGCTATCAAACATTAAAAACATATACCATCCTGTTGTGGCCCAGCAGGAGCCGTTGAAGCTGCCACCAGACTCCGATCCCGAGGGGCCCTATGAGTCGGCTCTGGAGGATGTGGAGGACCCTGGACAGGATTCTGACTCCGAGCAGGGCGCAGAGAGGCTGGTTGGCCACCAGGAGGCGCCTGAGCCTTGGACCAGTGGGGAGGAGACAAGTGAGTGTGATCGTGACGTCAGCAGTGAGTTGTTCCTAGATGCCCGGCACTGAAGAGCTAATAGGTGTCAGGAACAGTATAGGAGGTAATTGCACACAGCTGGTGGTAATTAGGCTCCTCTCCAGACTATAAAAGGCTTGTGCACACGCCCCATTTGCAGAAGTCAATGCAGGAATTAATGTTGGAGAACATTATTGTGAGCTTGGCAGACTGGATTGCTGCCACGGCTTATCTGTGCTGGATTGCTGCCTGAGCTTGTCTGTGCCAGTTTGCTGCCAAGGACCTGTCTGTCTGTTAATTAAATGCCGTAACTTATCTTTGACTCAGAGTGTATTGGTGTGGGACGAGGGGGGTCAGAACACCATCCTATACCGCTTCCTTTACATGACAAGTAAGTTATCCAAAGTTCTATGGGAAAACACCATCTGAAATATAATCACTGCTCAGCACAGTACATACATACATCCAAACTATTGCAATAGAGTTTCAATTTAACAAGTGTGCCATCCTTGCCACAAGGGGGAAAGTAGTGAATGCAAAAGCAATCAAGATGTTCTATGAAAATAACATTGAGTCTAAATGAGGATAATCACTATAAATATCTTGGCACCCATCAAGCTGACATCAAGCACATTAAGTCAAGAGAAAGATTGGAAGTGAATACATAATGAGAGTAAAGAAGATCTTAAAGTCCAAACTCAGTGGAGGAAATACAAATTAACACTTGGGCATATCCAGTAATTAGATATGCAGTTGTAATAGTGGACTGGACTCAAGTACAACTACAATCCTGGATAGGAAGATCAGAAAAATAATGACAATGAATCATGCCTTCATCCATGAAGCAATCTTGACAGACTCTACTTACCAAGGAACATAGATAGGCATGGAATGTTGGGAGGAGGAGGAGGAGGAGGAGGAGGAGGAGGAGGAGGAGGAGGAGGAGGAGGAGGAGAAGGAGAAGGAGAAGGAGAAGAAGAAGAAGAAGAAGAAGAAGAAGAAGAAGAAGAAGAAGAAGAAGAAGAAGAAGAAGAGTGAAGAAGATGCACTGAAGCTATTATACAGGAGGCTTAATGATTACTGGAGAAACCAAACTGGCCTACAAGAAAGACTCAATGAACAATAGAAAAGAGACATGGCAAGGCAAAGAATTACATGAATAGTACATAAAAAAGGTAGCAGGCAAAGTATTAGACCTGGCAATGACTAAGAGCAGGAAAGCTGGAAAAAAACAAAGGAACTCATTCTGGCTCTACAAGACCTTGCCTTAAAAAGAAACACATACAAAACCAGAATTGGAAAGATACCTGCAGATAGCAAATGCTGCCTCAGCAAAGAGGCTGAAAAAAGAGTTAACTGCTGCAAGAAGATAACACAGACTGATTACAAGCAACAGCATGACGAAGTACAGTAGCAATTTTCATTGGAAGATCTGCAACAAATACCATTTGCCTCCAAGCAGGAACTGGTGGGATCTCAGTCCCAACAACAGAGGAAACTAAAGTGCTCTAGGACTTTTCAATTCAAACAGAGAAGCACCTACCAGATGACTTGCAATCAGTTCATGAGTTTGAGTGGCTAGGAGCCATGGAAAAGTTGTTTCAGCAGCAGGGGAGTCTTTAAGACAGTGAGTTGGCTTAAAATTTCAATTTCTTAATCAAATTTGGATTGTAATTTTAAAACTAAAAGTACTTTAGCAGCAGGACAATAAACCACCCGGTGGAGTGAGCATTACATATTTAAAAAGGAGTAAAATAACAATTAGCAAATAAATATCAACCAAAGTGTTGACAAGAGTCTGATTTAAGGAGATTTTAAGGAGATTAAGAGCAAAGTGAATCTTTAAAATGTTTTTATTTTTGTGGATCTTCTTTTGAAGTAATTAAATAAATAATGTATAACTTTATCAAAATACAAATTGTTCAGAATTTTAGTGAAGAAGCCACTGGTGAACCAATGAATGTGATTGTCACTATGAATAAGCTTTTATTGCAATCTGAAATGGAAGAAGAACAAATAAAAGATTACTTGGTAGAATGGGCCAAAACCTTCAGTTGCAAAATACTGATGGACCAATGGGAAAAGATAGTTGAAAATACTAAAATGTACAATATAACTTTTTAAAATTTATATAAATATACATATGCACATAGGCAAATATATCATAATAGAATGAAACAGCTTGAAGGCTGTAAGTATTCTCTAACATGTGGGCAAGCATAATATTTCTAATTATTATAGTAAACAGCAATAGCAATAGCAGTTAGACTTATCTACCTCTTCATAGGGCTTTCAGCCCTCCCTAAGCAGTTTAAAGAGTCAGCATATTGCCCCCACAGTCTGGGTCCTCATTTTACCCACCTCGGAAGGATGGAAGGCTGAGTCAACCTTGAGCCGGTGAGATTACAACTGCTAAACTGCAGATAACAGTCAGCTGAAGTGGCTGCAGTACAGCACTCTAACCACTGCGCCACCTCGGCTGTTTAGAGCAGTGTTTCTCAACCTTAGCAACTTGAAGATGTCCGGACTTCAACTCCCAGAATTCCCCAGCCAGCGAATGCTGGCTGGGGAATTCTGGGAGTTGAAGTCCGGACATCTTCAAGTTGCCAAGGTTGAGAAACACTGGTTTAGAGATACTGAAAGATGAAAGGGGAAATAATAATTTTTATTATGAATCTAAAATGCATAAACCTCAAGCTGGTCAAAAACATAACACTGTTGTATAAAATAATTACTGGATGTTATATCCAAAAGAGGTTAGTATTCACAGCAGAAATAAAATTGAAGATCAATTATTATTAAATTACTGCAGACTCATATGGAGTTCAGGGGTAAAAAGTCTCTAAATGATAATAAAGCCATTACAGCCATTTCTCACAAAACCCAGTTTGATAGACTCATATTTAAGATTAAATTTGGTGTGACACTCTGAAAATAAGAGAAAAACACTAAGTTATAACTTAAAGAGACTGTTTACAAAATAATGTACCATTGGTATATGATACTATAAAAATTATCTAAGATATATTTGGAGGCGCTTCGTATTTATTTTGGAAATGTGGAAAAAATTAATTTTTGAAGCATTCATTCTCAGTTATTTTTAGTCTTTTGGGGTTTTATTGTTTTTGCTGGTGTAATATTTCTAAATTCATTATCAATCAATCAATCAGGGAACTTTATAAATAAAAACAAATACATAAATAAATAAATGTAGAAAAGGTTTGAGTTCTGTGATACTACCTCCAGAAGATTCATTAAATCACTCATCATGGTTATAGGTAGTTGCAATAAGTAAATAAGTTCTTTTACAACTTCTATTTACATAAGCTGGGAAAAGTTGTTGCACTATTTTAAATTATAAGAAACACAATATTTGCAAACATATAATCTAAACATATTCACTTTATAAATAATAGATTATTAACTTACATTGAATAAGTTTCAATATAATTGCCCTAATTACAACTTCATCTTGAATCAGTTCATGTTATAAGTATAATGTTATGTGCTATTATTTAAAATTCTGATTCATGGTTGACATTTTTTTCTCACTGATTTCAAATATTACAAATGCACATTGTTATGAAATATGAATCCAGGGTGACTGAGGCCTTTCCCATTCCTTAGCGGGTGCCTCTGGGGAAGCTGGTCTGGACACCTGGCATGGTGTGCAGATAGCCACCCACTCTTCTATCTACCCATCCATCTTAGGTCACCACACATAACTCCTTGCCAAAGATTTCATCCAGACAATTCCCAGATGCCCTAAGTGCAAGGCCTCTAATACTGCAACTCACAGTTTGAGTGGAACAACAACCCGGTCCACCCACAGAAGACAATCCCGCAATACAGATAACTCATCTTTTTTTTGGTTACAAATCTTTAAACTCAGACGCAACCAGCCCCTTGGGCCACCCTCTCGATACCCAGTTCAAAACTTGAGAGATCATTTTGTCTCTCGCAGAGTGGCGGGCAACCTCACTTGATGACACTGGGCTGGCCTCCAAACAGTCAATGAGCAAAACCGGGGTGTCAGGGGTTGGATCTTCCAACAGTTCAGGAAGTGGGCACCTGCTAAGAGTGTCAGCATGTCACAAAGTTTTTCCCGGCCTGTGAACGAGGTGGTAGCTGTAGGCCACAAGGAAAATCATGACAGTGATGTAGGAGTTGGTCAGTCCCCAGACAAGAGCCCCAGCAATGGTTTATGGTCCATGATGACCTCAAAATCCCGGCCATATAAAAACTTGTGGAACCATTTTACCACAGCAACTGCAGCCAACACCTCATGATCCAGCTGGTTTTAATTGCGCTCGGCCACTGACAGGGTCCTTGAGTAGTAAATGATTGGGACTTCAGTTCCATTGGGCATGCAGTGGCTGAGGACCATGCCAACCCTGAAAGGAGAGGCATCACAAGTCAGGACAACAGGCAAAGTCTCATTAGATTGGATCAGGAACGTGTCTCCTGACAGCAGTCTTTTAACCGCGGCAAAAGTGGTGGCCTCAGCCTTTCCCCAGGTCCACCTGGCATTCTTGCCAAGGAGCCGATACAAGGGCTCAGCAACAATAGCTTTCTGTTTAAGAAAGACACTATAAAAATTGAGAAATCCGAGGAATGCCTACAGCTCAGTCTGATTGCGATATGTGTGGCCTTCCTGGATAGCTTTGATTTTTTTTATTTGTTGGGTGAATTCTGGAACCGTCGATCAAATATATCAGGAATTCAACCCTTGGAACATTAATTTGGCATTATTCTCTTTTTAAACGGAGACCCTTTTCGCTAATTGTGGTCAAAATAGTTCATAATCTTTTAAAAAGTTGCTCCTTATTTGCAGCTGATACCAAGATGTCATCAAAATAGGGGACAACTCCTGGTATCCCCTGAAAAAGCCATTCCATGATGCTTTGGAACAGTCCAGGGGTGATACTAACTTTGAATTGTAGCCGAGTGCATTTAAATGCACCCCCATGCGACACAATGGCATCTGCTGTGACGCCATCTACAGGCAATTGCTAGTATGTCTCTGCCATATCTAATTTAGTAAATACTTTTCCTGGGACAAGGGAGTGAAGTAAATGCTGGACAATGGGCACCGGATAAGTGCTCTGTTGCAGGGGTTTATTTATGGTGCATTTATAGTCTGTGCAGATGCAGACAGACCCATCAGGCTTGACCAGGGTCACTATAGGGGTCTCCCAGCGTGTGTGATTAACTGGCTCCAGAATCCCCTGGCCAATTAGTTTGTCCAATTCAAGGCCAATTTTGGGACGGAGGATGAAAGGGACCCTCCTGGGCTTTAATCTAAAGGGGGCAACGTTGAGATCCAATTAAATGAAATTGTGGTCCCCATATACTTGCCTAGACAGGTACCGAAGACATCCTCAAACTCTCACATTAGCTCTTTGGTGCTGTCATCTTTAACATGTTGATGCTGGTAACCCCAAACCCAGGGATTCAAACCAGTCTAAGCCTAGGAGGCTCTGCAGACCACAGTAACAGGAAGCAAGCTGTCAATTTTTTAAAAATTGTGCCCAGAAAGTGCCTTGACCCAAAACAAGAAGTTTGGTTCCCCTGGTAGTTGCTTGGGCGCATAACTGGAACCCTTGGCTTGTGCTTCCATAGATTAGATTAATATGATTAGATTAATTATGCAACATCTGCATGCAGAGTCTAAAAGGGCCAGCATTTTCACTTGGGCTCCAGTAGAGGGCACTTTACGTTCTACTGGAATGGTCATGGGGCCCAATCGGGGGCTTACCAGATGGTCACCCAAGGGAGAGGAGGGTTCTTCTTCCCCTAGGTTGGGAGGGAATTCTTCAACAGGATCCCCTTTCATGGCGGTGTCCTTTCATTTCCCAGGTTGTTTGTCTGGCTTCCTCTCCCCAGTGGCAGGGGGCTTTGAGCCAAATTTTGAGTGGCAGTTTGCTACTCAGTGCCCCTCCTTCCCACAGCGGAAACAAGCAGTAGACCGGGGCTTGCTTGCAGACCAACTTTTTCCTCCCTTCAGAGCTCCTCTGGGGTGGTTGGGTGGGGTTTTTTACCTTTCTCACTGTCTTCCCGGTATTTATCACTGGCGAGGTCGATCTCCACATCTGCTGCCAATTTATACCAGTGCTGCAAGTTGCAGGGAGGGCTTGTTAAGGTTGGTCTTTGCCAGCAATCTTCGCTGCTTATCATGAGGGGCTTAGGCCACTACAACATATCCTGTTAGGGTTATGACCTTGTGAATCCTGCACCACGTGGGGGTCAATTATGCACCTCTCAGCTGGGGAGGAGAGCTGTGCACGTCACTTCTGCTTAGGGGTATGATCTGGTGACATAATCAGCATGTAGGTTTGTTTACTTTGATGATGTCACTGATCAAAAGTACTGATCATTTTCATCAAAAAAGAGGTATACACTATATCTACTGGGATTTACAGTTATATACCGAAAGGAAACAAGGGGGAAGTGGACCCTAAAAAGGGAAAGTTAAATAGAAAAGGTGGGATCAGGGGTGGGTTCCTGCCAGTTCTAAACTCTGCTATAGAAGAGGTTCCTCAAATCTTCAGTGCCGTTTAGAATCGGTTCCAGCTTCCTCCCCCCACCCACTGCACATCATCAAGATGAAGAGCGAGAGGAGGAATTCTGGGAGTTGAAGTCCATAAGTCTTAAAGCTGTTACGTTTGAACACCCCTGGGGTTTTTCCCCTAAAGGGTTAGGGATACAAGGGTCTTGTAAGTTGACAGCTTTAAGACTTGTGTGCTTCGAATGCCAGAGTTTCTGAGCAAACATTTTGGTTGCTAAGCAAGAATGTTGTTAAGTGAGTTTCACCACATTTTACAAGTTGGCCATGCCCACCCAGTGGCATGGCTGGCAAGCCACTCCCACTCGGTCACATGGCCAGCAAGCCACTCCCACAAAGCAGGCCACACCTACAGAAGAGATTCTAAAAAATTTTGAAACCCACCACTGGGTGGGATTAATGGGGAAAGATGGGGAAAAAACTGGGGAGTGGTACCAAAACAATAGAATTAAAAAGGAGAAAAAAGGTTGGAAAGAAGAAATATAGAAATGTCAAGATCAAGAAAAAGAAAAAGCTAGGTAAATGGGTGGAGAGAAAAGAAGAGAATATAAGAGAAGTGACATTCCTGAGAAAGTAAGAGAAAATGGTTGAAAGAAGGAAATAAAGAAAATGATTTAGTAGTAGAATAGAATGAAATTTGGTAAGTATAGCCAATGGTACATATTCAATATGATGTGAGGGAAATAGATTAATATTATTACTCATGTACAACTAATTAAATGAAATGTTTACTATATGAAATTTAACTGGAGGATACATGTTATTGATAGTAAAAAAGAATAATAGATGGAAATGATATGTTAAATTTGATTAATTTGGAGAGGCAAATAATGATATTGTTTATATATTAAGAAGAAATTAAAATTAAGCAGAAGAATATGGAATGAAAATAATATGACTGAAATGTAAAATGAAAATATCACATAAAATGAACTATGCATAATAGAAGATGTAAAGCGGGGGAGGGGACCCGGACAACACTTTGTTTAAAAAAGAGTTAAAATATGTAACAAAAAATAAAAAAACTTTGTTTAAAAAATACAGACAGTAAAATGAACACATGAAGTGTTCCCTAACAAGAACAATTAGTAATCTTTTTGCTACACCTAATGCAGCAAAGATACAAAATAGCCTTCAAGTATAATTTTAGCCTTAAGTATAATTTCCCTCTTTCAAAACATTTTATGTGTTTATGTGTTTGAATTCAACCTATTTCACAAAAAAAATCATCTAAAATTCATAAGCTTTTACTTTTCCCCAATGTTCATTTTGGATATATCCCAACAAAAGCCTTGATTCCACCAGTCTTTTCTGTAATTTGCCTTGTAATTTGAAATAGGCTTTTGACTCTAATCAATTGCAAATAATTTTCAACAGTAATTTAGTAATTCCAAAATCTGTTCCCAGATTCAAACATTATCTTATTCAAACATTTTCCTGTAATATTGAAAGCATGTATAACTTACCTTCTCATGCAGGGAATAGCTCTAGTCACAGGGAACCACCTGAGGCTCAGCCAAGATGGCCATCCTACAAATCAAGAAGAAGCAGCTACTGGCGTCATTCCTTATATTGTTTGGGAGATTTGCCTAAATCTCGGTGTAGCAGAACAGAATAAATATAAAAGGAGTGAAACCTTACTTAGGTGTATATTTCATATTTTATTATTAAAGTCTAGAAAACAGTTAACTTTAAAGAGCAACAAGAGTATTTGCTGATCAGATTCATAATAAGGATTAGACTCAGATTTCTTCAGGTGTGTTAGGATATGTGAGTACAAATGCCACATCTGTCTGGAATGCACTAAGCAGCTACCAATAACTTGGGGAATCTTGATCAACCTCTAATCTTTTTATATTAAAAAAAAAACATATCTGGATTTAATAGGGCATAACTAATGGAGAATTATCTACATATATTTCCAGTAAAGGCCAATGTTATAGATTTAGCATTAATTTAGAATGTTTTTTTGTAATTATTTACTAATTATTTCTAGCAATGTTCTGTGTCAGGAAAAAGCATTGAGAGGTTGTGTTCTTTATGGATTTCATTGATTTATCAGATCCATATTTTAATTTTGAAAATAAAGGCACTGGTATTTTAATACTTAGCAGCAAAATATGTAAAACAGTTTTGAAATAGATGACCTAAATAGGTGGCCAGATGGCATGCAATTTTTAACAGCCACTATCTCAATAACAGCTGATGAGGATGCTGAGATACTTATTTCTAGATAAATAGGAGTTGATGACTGCCAGAGTACTTTTGAAAATCTATTCCTTGCACTTGGAAATAAGCATATTCATAACTTTTGCTGACACATAAGAGTATATTTTAGAAACCTATAATTTCTACTGCAGTTTTTTTCAAGGCTACCAGGAAATGTAGTACTTCACAGCTACATAAATTTTCAAGGATAAATAGAAGAGCAATTCGCCATTTGTATTAAATTAAACCAGACTTTCAGTTCAATCAAAACAGCTTGCAGCTGGGTGTAATAATGTGGTTTTCTGACACTCAGGAAAAATGAAGCTCTTCAGAAAAGTTCCTGCTGATGTTCAGCATGGTATAGCTTTCTCTAGCCATTTGTTGCTCTCTTTGGATGTCTTAAAAATTGGTAAATTGAGAGGGGAGGAAAAGGAAAAATAAAGAGCCAAGAAAATAGAGCACAAAAAAAGATTTTAAGTGGTGTTTTATTAGGACAATAAAGTAAAATGCAACATGCAGCTGAATGGAACAAGTATGCTGATTCTAAAGCTACCTTTTTAAATTCTCATTCAGTTTTTCTCCATGTCAGAGACCAAAAAGTATTGTTGGAGCACTGAATGAAAAATCAAACACATCAAATCTGGCAAGTTGTACTAATAGAAACAGCTTGTTATTTTCTTCAAGTGCCTGTTGGAAAATTCTTCTAGATACATGACTGAGAGACATCTTTTCTATGATTCTTTTGACCTGAAAGGTGTGTAATAATGAGGCATGTCATGAGGATAACAGAACAAAGGATTATGAAAAAAAAATCTTTTACTTCAGTGAGTGGGGGGGAAAAACCCATATCAGCAACAGCTTGTCGAAGTTGTGCGTTTATGTGCAAGAGAAAACAATATGCAGAGCCAGAGGAAAGCTTTATTAAGCTGTTCACTCAGCTGAACAGGCTGAGAATGATTTTTGCCTGCTTAGTCATATGATGAAAGTTGCAGTGGAAATTCTGCGCTCTTCAGATTTGTTGCATATTTCAGTGTGCCCCCAGTGTGTCTTACTAGCAGGCAGGGCAGGGAATGTGGTCCTACCAGGGCTCTTTAACGAGTCTGATGCCCAGTGATTTCAGTGTGCCCCCAGTGTGTCTTACTAGCAGGCAGGGCAGGGAATGTGGTCCTATCAGGGCTCTTTAACGAGTCTGATGCCCAGTGATTTCAGTGTGCCTCCAGTGTGGCTTATTGGTAGGCAGGGGTGAGGATTAGTCCTGCCAGGACTTGTTACCCAGCCTATCACCCAGTGACTTCAGTCTCTTGGTTAATAGCAGCTCCCTCCTCTGCAGCATCCCACCTTCCTTGCCACTATTATATAGTGGGCTTTAGTAGGTGAGAATAGACCAGCATAGATACAATAGCATTTATTGATTCAAAACTGGAACTGAGGAACTGCAGGCAAATCCCGGTAATTTATAGTCTAGGCCCGCAGGGCCTTAACCAATCATAATACTTGAAAAAGCCTGCCCAAATATGAATGTTCTAAGTTTCCCTCCAAAATAGTTGAAGTTAACAGTTAGGGCAGGGGCCCTCAAACTTTTTGAACAGGCGGCCGATTCACGGTCCCTCACACTATTGGGGGTCTGGACCAGCTGGGTGGGCATGGCTAGGTGATCATGTGACCAGGAGGGTGTGGCTAGGTGGTCATGTGACTGTGTGGGCATGGCCAATTTAGCAATCCATTTAGCCTTTATCTTTGCTGTACTTGCTCAACCCAAGGAATTTATTTACTTAAGAGCCCCCCCCCCCCGGGGAAAAGGGCGCAAACTTTCTTGCTACTTGCCTAAGTTCATTAAAACAGCAGCTTCAGGCTCCTTAAAATAGGCCATTAAAAAAAGTATAAAACAAACAGGATTTCCTTCAAAATAACTCCTAATCATGTTTCAGATGACCACACAATAAGCCAGACTGAGAACTGCACCAATTAAGACTGCAACTAAAAAACCCAAGATGGGCAATGAAAGACATTGGAAGCAAGTGGAAGAAGTCGAGAATCAACACACACACACACACACACACACACACACACACACACACACAAAGACACACACACACACACACAGCCTCCAATAGTGAATTAAGGAGGGATATTGGTCCGTCAGGCTTTTGGGAGCCAGACTATATAGAACATGCACATATCTTTATTTGTAGTGCAAAAACCCATGAAATAATACAATATTTAAAATGAAGAACAATTTTGCCCAACATAAATATACTACAAATTCAATGGGAAGTGTGGGCCTGCTTATTTGGTATTACAGGGCTAAGGGTCTTTTAAGCCTGGAGGAGAATTCACAAACTGATTTGCTTTTTGCCACACTTATGCATGTGTACATGTAGCTGCAGGTGGGACTGGCCCAGCGCCCACCTTTTCTCTGCCTCCTGAGTACCAGCTGACCGGGAAGAAATGGGGATTTTGCAGTAACCTTCCCCTGGAGTGCGGTGGGAATGGAGATTTTACAGTATCCTTCCCCTGCCATGCCCACCAAGCCATAACACCATGCCCACCAAGCCACCCAAACAGAACCAGTAATAAAAATGTTTGAATCCCACCACTGGGTAGGAGTCACCTTTGGATTACATATTAAGAATCTCTGAATTACATATTACAATAAGCCATTGCTTCCTTAACCCTTGCTTTGGTACAGCCACCATTTAAAAATCAGAATGACTCATTTGGATACATGCTAAGCAAAATTAAACTACATTATGACGAAACGTATGGACTGAGAACTTCCTCTAGTTCAGTAACTACAAGTTGAACTTTCACACATTTTTTGTGAAGTTGAGAAGTTAAGAGTGTCTATCTTTTGTATTTTATATTTTTCTTTTAAAAAGTATAAAAATGATAGCACTGAAAATTAGCTTTTTTGTTAAATTTCAGTAAAATGATTACGGGATTGGCATAGGGTCTAAAGATTGTAGAAACAGGGTTGAGAGTTTCAGGCTCTTCCACATTAATTTAACAAATGCATGAATTCATCTAGTGTAGATCATAGCACCAAATATTAACATTAATAAACAAAAAAAATCAGTTATTGTTCTTGGGCACTTGGAAAATCTTCTGCATGAGACTGTTGCTAAGTATCATTTATACCTTCATACAGTAAGGTTATAAGGTTAATAATAGGATTAATGAATGAACTTTAGAAGGTCCAGAAAGTAACAACTGATTTTGGAAGAAGAGAAATGACTAATAATAGTATAAAAACAAGGGATTATACAGCAATTTCCTCTTTCAATGTACATTAAAAGTATTAAGTACCATTACACAAATGGAAGATAGATAGCGAGCCCTTTTTCTGTACATCACATTAGACCTACTTTGCCTTTACGTCACATTAGACCTTTTAATGATATTTCTATCTTCTAAAAGGCACATATACGCAAGTAGTCATATTTTGTTGGGTACATTTGCAGAACAGGATCAGTTTAAGAAATTGTTTTTTATTTATATCCTCATGGAAGTACAGTAGCTCTTGACAGCATGCTAATTATCATCATTACCATTGTAGCAAATTAAGAAAATTAATTTGATTTGCAACACATATATAGAACATTTTGACACTGAAATAAGCATATACTGTATATGTGTGTTTGTGTTTGTGTGTGTGTGTATGTGTACTCATATGTACACATTCATTTAAAATGATTCCCAAATGCTTTGTAGAATACAACTTTTACCGTTTATTTTTAACCATACATTTTATAATTACAATTGTGACTTTAAATGCTGACTTCAGTGGGAGCTGATGGGAATTGACAAGTAGTTATAGTCATATAATACCTGTCATATACAATTAGAAAAAAAACAAAATGCTTATTACAATGTGCAGGAGAAGTGAAGATTAGGATCATTTCTATATCATTTAAATATTCCAAACTAATGTAAAGAAGTGCTAATTAAGGTACTTGAGAGCAGCTGTTGGCATATATTTTGTCTTTATATGGCACTTTGTATTCTTTGAGAAATGTCCCTGACTATAGAAAGGAGGTATTAATTAGTTGGGACCAGATGTATCTCCGCAAGAATTTAATTTGGAAGGAGGGATAAAAATATTTGTGGAGAACTAAGGTGAACTTACTGATGTGCTTTGTGAGATCAATAGTATATTCAAATTGCTTACAACTTTTGTAATATTTTTAGAGATAAAATTTATCTCCTAACATTTCTGGCTTATTTGATAGTAACACTAGTCATATTTGATCTTGGACATTACATTTATTAATATAATGTAAAGCAGCACAGGAGAAAGCATTACAGTTAAGTCAGACAGAGGAAGAGTAGATATATGAACCTAATCAGGTTTTAAAAAGAGGGAATTTTTAAAAGAAAATTATGCAAACTTCAAAAAGCCATCTTTATTTATTTACATCCCACATTTATTATTTTTATAAGTAACTCAAGGAGATGAACAAACAGTGTAATAAATAGTGTGTAACCACACACTGTATAGCTGGGATGTTTATATGATGGCCTCTGTGAGTTAAGGAATTATTCTTGAAATGCTTATGCAGATAGATTTGGCTGTGGTTTTCAAGGGAAAGGTTCAAATTTGTACATTGCGCAATGTACTTTCTCTCCAGCAGAACTGAAAGCCATGTATAGGAAAATTAGAAAAATGACAATGAATCATGCCTCATGACAAACTCTACTTATTACGGAGCATAGGTGGTTATGGAATATTGAAAATACACAAGATAGTTGAAGAAAAAAGGGCATTGGAAGAATATCTGAACAACAGTGAAGAAGATGCACTGAAGCTAGTATAATCATGAAGTCTTAATGATTACTGGAGAGACCAAACTGCCTACAAGAAAGGGCAAATGAAGAATAGAAAAGAGATATGATAAGGCAAAGTATTATATCAATCGATTATGGAATCAGTGATGGGTTGCAGGCGGTATGCCCCGGTACGGGTGTACCGGAGCCTGCCTGGAGCACCGGATACCGTTCTGGTAGAGTGCTCCGGAGGGCCCACCCACCCAAATGAGCTCCTTACCTGTGCTTTAAGCCTTTGGCACTTCTGTGCACGTGCAAGGCACGTATGGAGCCTGCACGACGCTCCGTCGAGCAGCTGGAGCATCATGGAGGCTTGCGGAAGTGTCTCAGGCAAGTACGACGCACGCACGCACCGCGTGTCTGTGCAAACACTACGCGCGTCCATGTGGGTGACGCCGGGTCCATTCCAACCATACTGGTTGGAACAGAATCCGGAACCCACCACTGCATGGAATCAATGGGTACAAAGTCAGAATTAAAAAGACATCAGCAGACAGTAAATGCTTCCTCTGCAAAGAAGCTGAAGAACTAGTTAGGTGATCCAAGGAGATAACACAGACTGACTACAAACCACAACATGACCCAATTTTAGTAGCAAACATATATTTTGGTACCTATATATTTTTACCTGTGAAGTATAGCAGATCACATGATTGCTGATTTTTGAAATCAGAAAACAAGGTCAGGTTCATGGCCACCAAGGTCCTTTTAGAAGTTTTGGGTGTGTGTGTGTTATTTGGCCCATGCCCTGAAAAGCCGATTGGACTTAGTATCAGGGTATGTCCTATTTTTGGGGAAACCTGGTAGTGCTGTGGCCACGAGGTGAGGTAGTGGTGGAGCTGTCCCAAGTGCCTCACATGGAGTTACCTCAAGGCCTCTGCAGCCAGGCCATCCACACCCTGATACCTGCCTCATGGCGGCAGCACCAACAGCCATGCTCAGCAGGATCCCACATGACCACCAGCCCACTTCTTTGGTTGCTCATGGCCACAATAGACCAGGAGCCCAAGTGGTGTGCTAGTACCACAGCCGCAAAGAGCGGCAGGTGTCAGGACATGGATGGCCTGACTATGGGAGCCCTGAGGTAAACCAGTGTGGAATGTGTTGGGCAGCTCCGCTCCCCACCTACGTTAATTGCTTAGAGAGGGCTGTAAAGCGGTATATAAGTCTAAGTGCTATTGCTATCCACATCAGCCTATTGGTCCTTAGGAAGGACTCAATAGGTGAACAAAAATGCTAAATCAGCTCTGAACATCTGTCTGCCTATATAATGAATCATAACAATAATAAAATCCTGTAATAAAATATAAAACACAAAGCAATGTATGATTTTCAAATAGCTTCTCAGTCAAATAACTTCTGTCTCAAAAAAATTTAAATCAGAATTTACCAAAAGCAAAGTATTTTTGATATGTTCTTGATTTGATATAGATTTTCAAATGTTGATATATGTTTGGATTAAAAATTAAGTTATGTTTAATTGGAGAATTTATTTTAATCAATTTCATGTACTCAAAAAACCAACTAATGAGTAAATTGTAGTTAAAAGTTCTGATAGTCTTGCTGTTCTTGTTCCTGCTGAAATTGCTGATGTCAAAGACGTAAATGGAATCCCTCACTCATTTAATCTGTATTAGTATTATATTTTTCAACATTAATCCACTGAGCAAATTAAACATTGATATCATGGAACACTAATGGGATACATTAATTGCAAATGGCAAATATCAAAAATGCAGACTGGAAAAAAATAATGAGACTAAAAGTGCCATTTTGGCTGCAGTCCTTCATGCTGTAGAAAAAATACATTATTACTGGTGAAGGAGAAATGGAAAACCAATAAATGAAAAAAATGTTCAAAACATGGGATTGGATAGAAGAGATCTGACTAATAACAATAATAAAGCTGGAGAGAAAATAGTCTGAAAGCACAAAGATTAAATATGAATCTCAGGAACTAATGTACTTGTTACATACTGACAGACAGTATGGTAGTTTCCACCAAGGTCCTCTGATACAGCTGGAAAATACTCAAAGGTGATTGGTTAAGATGTCTGACAGCTCCCTATAAAAGGACTGTTGCCAGACAGAGTCTTTGCTGGATTGTACATAGTGTTGACTAATAAAGAGTTGTTGTTACTGTTAGCCTGAGTCTGCCTCATCCATTCACCCGATTTAACACTGGCGACAAAGATGGAATTGGAAGGCAACTAGGCACAAAAACAGCTGACTGACAATCCAGCAACACAATCCAGTTCAGAGCGAAACGCGGCATCAAGCGGCCATCTTTAAGCGGCAAATTCAAATCTGCCTTGACTGAATCAAGATGACTACGCATGCCCCACCAGCTTCGTATGACCCAGCCACAGAACACTGGGACTCATATGATGAGATTTGAATGCTTCCTCGAAGCCAATGACCTCCTGGGCCTGTCTGAAGGCTGAAAGAAAGCCATGTTCCAGAGCTACTGTGGCCCAGAGGTATTTGACACCGCCAAGGACCTACCCAAGCCAACTATGGTACAGTCAGTCGCTTGGTTGGTGCTTCAACAGACGCTGATGACACAGTACACTCCCAAAATGTCTAAATATGTCTGGAGGCATGAATTCAACCTCCATAACCAGAAGGAAGGGGAAATGATCAACCAATATGTTGCCGAACTTCATAAGGCTGCAGCATATTGTTTGTTTTGCAATCTTGATGCAAACTGCTACTAGATAGAATCATTTGCGGGATGCAAGGTTGCAACCTCCCCGACACTGGTTTGTCAGAAAGAATTTATGTGAGGCTCTTCAGAGCCCACATTTTTTCCATCTGTCTCGCTGAGGTACTCTCGCCCACTTCTCTGCTGTCAGTTTGAAGAACTTTATCTCGGACCTTTCGAGGAACTGCCAGTTCCTCTTTGGTCATAGAGATGTTTCTTCTGTGGCACGACAAAACCGCGCTCGACTAAAGCGCTGATTAAACCACGTCGCTGATGTCATCAACAGGGCAACAACAGCGAGCGCGGAGAAAGAAAGGCGCTTTAAATAGCGCTTTGAAAGCAAGCCGATTCAACTTAAGGTAAGGGTTAGGTTTAGGGTTAGCTTTAGGGTTAGCTTTAGGGTTAGGTTAAGGGTTAGGGTTAGGGTTAGGATTAGGTTAAGGGTTAGGATTAGGTTTAGGGCTAGGTTAAGAGTTAGGTTTAGGGTTAGGGTTAGGGTTAGGTTAAGGGTTAGGTTTAGGGTTAGGTTTAGGATTAGGTTTAGGGGGTTAGGTTTAGGTTTAGGGGTTAATTTTAGGTGTAGCTTTTACAGTGTGCTTCTGTCTCCGCGCTGTTGTCGCCCTGTTGATGACGTAGGCTATGCAGTTTCATCAAGCGCGCTTTAGTCGAACGCGGTTTTCTGGTGGAACTGTTTCTTCTTTTTCACCTGTTCCTTCTGAACAGTTCTGACCTGAAGGTCCCTGGCAGCAGGTGTCCGGTTGGGTTTTCACAGAGCCCATCAGAGTTCCGCTATTTTCCAACCATTCCCATCACAGCACTTCTGGCTTTTTAGAAGCCTACTGACTGTATTTTATAGGTTAGTGACTGAAACAAAGTTTTTGTCTTTCTCTTTGTAGATCTTATGTGCAGATCCAGTCAGTCCCAGAAATTCTCTAGAAGAAATAAATTTATTACATCTGAAATGTGGGAGTGGAAAAGTTCTACATAAGTAAACTTAGGATATTATTCCTGGCTTCCAACTAAAA
The DNA here is from genome assembly GCF_009769535.1 of Thamnophis elegans. Taxonomy (NCBI): domain Eukaryota; kingdom Metazoa; phylum Chordata; class Lepidosauria; order Squamata; family Natricidae; genus Thamnophis; species Thamnophis elegans. Next base: position 55,378,280 of record NC_045549.1, read on the forward strand.
TAGCAATGTTTTCACTATTTGAAGACTTGCTTTCTGTCTGAAAGGCTATGCTGTCCAAATTTAAGATTGGGGCGGGGGGGGGATATGCAATATGTGTGTCCTTGAAGCTGCAATCCACAATTAGTGCCTTGACAGCAAATTGAACAAATCCACAAGATACTTACTTATTCCTTCATTAATTCATTCATGCCAAGGTGGCGCAGTGGTTAAATGCAGCACTGCAGGCTGACTGCTAGATCAGCAGTTCAGCGGTTCAAATCTCACCAGCTCAGGGTTGACTCAGCCTTCCATCCTTCCGAGGTGGGTAAAATGAGGACCCGGATTGTTGTTGGGGGCAATATGCTGACTCTGTAAACCGCTTAGAGAGGCCTGAAAGGCCTATGAAGCGGTATATAAGTCTACTGTTATTGCTATTGCTATTCCTTCATTGATTCATCTTTGTTGCTATTGTTACTGTGGTTTCTAGGTTTATAAAGCATGTTTCCTCCAAGATCTCAAGGTTATTTTTACCACCACCTTACAAAGAAGGCAGGGCTGAAAGGGAATCATCCAGCGGGTTCCTATGCTTAAGGATAGACTAGAAGTTGCATTTGTTTCCTCAATTCCTCTTTAAGCCACAAAAAAGTGACTGCCCTAAAATTCCAAGCTTGTTTTCTATCATTTTCCACCTTCTCCAAATGCCCTGTTTCTAAAATTCCTTTCTTTCTGCTTATTTGAATTAAAGTGCATAAAGTATAATATCAATCATCTTGATTTAGACTGATTAATTACCTTGATTACTAATATTAAAGTTTGCATTTTAGAAATTCACTCAGAAGCAATATGTGCAATGAATATAGAATTATCAGTGTTGTTTTTAGATTGTGCAAATCCAATAAGAGTTGCTTCAGAACATGCAGCAATATGCACAAATTATCTCGGTTGTAATCACTCAAGTAGCCATGTCTTTTTCTATGCTCATGTACTGCTTCATAAGTTATTCCTAGCTGTGTTTATACACAAGAACATGTATCATCATTTTGCTCCTCTTCCTTTTCCTTTCCAGGGAAGCAATTATAACAGTACTTGTAGAGGCACTTGAATGCAGAGATAGCCAAGATATTTTTCCAAAGCAGCTATTGGAGTCTGCTAAAAATGTAATTATTTTAACTATTCAGAAAGAAGTGTTTTGTAAACATTCTGCATATTCTGAAAATCTCTTATGAAGAATTTTATAATCTTATATTATTAGGTGGACAGGGTTTCATCACTGATTATTCAATGTAAATCTTTCAAAGTAATGGTGTCAACAATTATCTTTTCATACTACATATCCACCCACCATTCTGGCACAAAACTGGAATAGCATAACATTTGTTGTCCCAATTACCAATCCCTGCCTTGCCTCTGTTTCATCTATTCCAAGACACTGCCATATCATACTATTGGGACTGGAATAATTGGTTTTTACCTCTGGTTTGCTACCTTCCTGATATGTATGGTATGTATTTATACATATCAACCAATGTATAAAACATCAACTAATCAGGGCATTACATCATAAATGGGAAATTCTGTCCTCAGACATCTCCATCTTCTGTGAGCTGATTTGTCTATTCTTCACCACACATCCATCTAGATACGTTCCATCTTTAAAATAATAGAAAATAAAAATGCTTATGGGAAGCACCAAAGCAGATGTAGACTCAGCAGACAAAATTATCATAATTGTTCAGTTCCTGTGAGAATTATCCAGGTTGTATAAAATGGAAGTATTTTATATTTATCCAGAAATAGTTGCTGGGCAATCATGTTCTTAATTCATGAGTAAAAGCGATTGAAATTACATCTACAGAGAAAATGATAAATAGGCACAAACACACTTCACCTGCTTTTTCAATGAAAAAGTAAAGGTTAATTATGCTCCCTTTTTTGCCTTATTGACAATCTAGAGTGATATTGGTACCTCTCAAAATTATGGGCAGACACTCAGACAATGAATGGCTATAGAAAAGGGCAAAATCTGGTGAACAAATGGAGGAAGTGTTAAGAAAGAAAGGAGTGACATGATAGCAGTGCTCCAATATTTGAGGGGCTGCCATAAAGAGGTGGAACCAGTGGTGGGATTCAGCCAGTTCGCACCTATTCGGGAGAACCGGTTGGTAACTTTCTAAGTAGTTCAGAGAACCGATTGTTGGAAGAAATCTCCTTTTGGTTTTTTTCAACTTTACAGGGCTAATCCTTAAGGAAGGCAGGAAGGAAACATTCTGGCGTTGTTTCTAGACTAATCTTTATTGACCTGCTTACAGAAACTGCGTCTCCGGTTAGCCCTTATTACATTGTAACAGCTAAGGCGAAGCACCCATCGACCTGAGTGACCTTGAGTTGGCCACACCCACCCAGTCACATGACCACTGAGCCCCACCTACCCAGATGGTCATTAGGGCAGAGAACCAGTTGTTAAATTATTTGAATCCTACCACTGGGTGGAACCTATGTACCAAACTACCAGAAAGCGGAACAACAATGGATGGAAACTATTCAAGGAAAAATACCCTGACACTGAGAATAATTAACCAGTCCATCGGCTGGTTCAGAAGTTGTGGGTGCTCCATCATTGGGGGTTTTTAAGAAGAGACTGAACAACCACTTCTCTACAATGATATAGGGTGTCCTGCTTGTGTAGAAGGTTGAACTAGAAAACTGCCAAAGTCCCTTCCAACTCTTGTTATTCTGTTCTGTTCTGAAGTCTAATAGTCAGAAGGGAATGGCATTCCACACTTCCCAGGATTCTCAAAACTCACCAGCAACTATAACCATTAATGGTCAGCTGACTTTTTCTCCAGGACAAGATGATTGATACTATTACTGATAAAGCACACAAGATTTTACACAACTTTAAGTTCTTCCTTGGGGAATATCACAGTAAGTGGGAATCTTATTAAGTTTATATTAGCATATCTAATACAAGTAGTCCTTGACTTATAACAGTTTATTTAGTGTCTGTTCAAAGTTACAATGGCACTGAAAGAAGTCATTTATGACCGTTTTTCATACTTAGGACCTTTGTGGCATCCCCATAGTCATGTGATAAAAAAACCAGATGCTTGGCAACTGACTCATATTTATGACCATTGCAGTGTGTCAGGGTCATGTGACCACCTTTTGTGACTTTCTGACAAGCAAAGTCAATGGGGAAGCCAGATTCACTTAACAACCATGTTACTAACTTAACAATTTCAGTGATTCACTTAACAACTGTGGCAAGAAAGATCAGAAAATGGGACAAAATCCACAACTACAAAATTGTGGTCATAAATCAAAGATTACTTATAAAAACTTAAGCTTGTCCCATATATAGACTGATGACGAAATAAGGATAATGTTGTGGGAATAGGAAGGGAAATGACGGTTGCCAGACCAAATTTGTGCCACAGTTGAATTCAACTTAGGACTGGGCTTACAATGCACACTAAAATAAAGACCAGTATTTTGGGCAATAGAAGCCAATCCTAATTTCACATGCTTGAATTAAAAGTTAGCTGACAATCCCCACCACCTAGAACAGCGGAAAATGGCAGCTGATAACTGCTGCACCAAAACCCCTTTTTCCCCACCACCACAAGTGGCTCTATAAGATACAAAGACATTTCCACCCACTTTTGGAGGTGGGAAAAGTGTGTCTTATAGTTCGAAAAATATGATAATTGCCAAATTTATATGACTGCCCATCAAAGTGACTCTGAGCAGTACACAATGAAACCAAGATTAAAATATTCAAAGAAATCAATTAAACAATAAACATAAATACCAAGTACAGCAAAATCACAAGAGGGGAAATATTAAATATAATATAACCAGCACACAGATTCTGTGCAGCTTGTTGTCCTTTTATATTTCAAGCTGAAAAGGTGGTTTGGAACAAGCAAGGGGACACATTCCATCCCATTTATCATTCATCTATACACTGAAAGAAACTGCGTCTTTTCCTGGGTTAACATAGTACCCATGCAATCTATCCTATAAAATATACAAGATTAGGAAACAAATGCTATATTGGTCAAACTATTTTTATTGGAATAGCTATATTAACAGAATGTTGTTCAACGTGTTTCTCTCCTGCTTTCAACTTTATTTTTATGTGAATTAAGTGGGCTTATCTGAGATGTTTTCTCAAATTAGATTCTTGGAATGGATTCAACACTGTTATTGCTTTTCTGGATGTATCAGTATAACACTATCACGCTAGAGGAGATAGTTAATCAGAATGTGGTTATTACTGTTTAAAGAACTCCTCGTTTTCTTTGTGGTTAAAAAAAGTTTATAAACATAGTAAAGCTTTAAGGATGACCAGATTGTTTTCTACCTAAAGTTTTGCTCAATAATTAAAATAATACAAATTGTACTGTTTTCTAAAACATAGATATTTATAGGGCATTTGAATAGTTAAGATCCAGAAAGGAGATGGAGATGGATGTTTGAAACTTGTCCAATCCTCCTCTAATTTCCAATATCAATAGCAAAGACCTGCAGGAAAATTGCAGCAATGAGGTTTTGAATGATCAGAATAAGCTACTACAAACATTTATGAAACAAGCTAAAGCATCTCCCTGCTCTTCTTACCTTGCTTTGCACTTCCAAGCACATGAAAACATCTCACTAATAGTGAATCCCTATGTGGTTATGTCATAACAGTAGAATCATCCATTAATTAATGATGCTATCTCAAAACTTCATCCAAATTGTATAACTACACACATGCAGAAAAACTTGCATTCATGCATTTCAGAAACATAAATAGAATTTTTGAATCCATACAAAGATATGGGCATTTTGTGCCCATGGTTTTCTTTTCAGAATATATTACATGTATCAAAGGGCTGATGTTGATGCACAGATAACATGGAAGACGGATTCTATTTTTTGTCTGCTATCCAAGAGATTGATCAGGTTCTTATCTGACTATTTTAGAGAGGGGAGCAGTAGAAGATAATTGTCCTGGGCCTCACAAATGAAAGATATCACTCTAGAATAACCCAGAGTTTAAAATAAACAGGTAAACCAATGTATTTCATTCAAAGCAGCAAAACTAATTTAAAGTATTGTTCTGACCCCCTCCTCTGTCCAGTAACGAAAGCCGAGACAAGCTTAAATGTAATGTCCTTTAATAACAAGACCAGAATCTCGGTGGCTGAAAGCCAAGTAAACAAACAGATAAGGATCTTGGCAGCAAGTCCGACAAACCTTGGCAGCAATTCAAACAAACCTTGGCAGCAATCCAGCCTGCCAAGTTAGTTTCTCTTTAGTCAAAGGGTTGACTTCTACAAGAAGGGCGTGGCACAAGCAGTCTTTTTTATAGTCTGGAGAGGAGCCTAATAACCATCAGCTGAGCGTAATTACCTCCTGTAATTACGTAATTGCTCCTGACGCCGAGTAGCTCTTCAATGGCGTGCATCCAAGAACAACTCACTGTTGGTTTCTGGATCACTCTCCCTTGCCTCCTCCCCACTGATGCAAGGCTCAGGTGCCACCTGGTGGCCAACCAGTCTATCTGTGCCCTGCTCGGAGTCGGTACCCTATCCAGGGTCCTCCACATCTTGCAGGGCCGACTCATAGGGCCCCTCGCTGTCGGAGTCTGGTGGCAGCTCCAACAGCTCCTGCTGGGCCACAAGTATAATGCTAAAAGTTATTTCAGTATTTTAACTGAGAGTCTCTACATACTTTCAATATTTTAAGTTTTGCAATTCATCCCAATTATTGTGCTATTGACTTCAATGAACACAGAGCACTATAGAAAAGAATTGCAATGTTGTAAGAAAGCAGAAGGAATTCTGTATTGATCATTCTGTCTCTGGGTATCACAGAACTTTAATAAACCCCTCGATTCATGCATGTTACAGCCTCAGTTGCTTTCAGATCATTCACTAAAACATTGATAATATTTATTTTTAGAATGCCATTATTTAATGAAGAGTTTGCAAAATAAAAGTCATGCTGAGTTTTATTCCATTTCCTTAACCAAATTACATTCATTAGTCATCCTGCTTGCTTCTAGTCTCAAACTATACTTACCAACCTCAATTATCAGTTGTCAATCTATAAAAAGCAGGATGCCTTTCTTAGCTTCTTAAATGTCCTCGTCTATTTGTTAATGTACAATGTGTCTTATCAAAGGACGAGGATTTACAACAAAATCTTATCTTCCATGTATTAAGAAGTTTACCTCATTTTCTCTTCCCCTGGGAATTATAGTTTCTCTTTAAAAGTTTGTTCTGAGAATAAGACAAAAAGGTAGGATCTTCTATATCAGCTAGATGAAATATATGATACCTTTGACTTGAAATATGGCCATGTCTACTCACTTTAGTTTATGTAGCACTACTGCTGTGTTCAGATGATAATCAGAAGATAGCCTTTGATCCAGTGGTGGGATTCAAATAATTTAACAACTGGTTCTCTGCCCTAATGACTATCTGGGTAGGTGGGGCTCGGTGGTTATGTGACTGGGTGGGCTTGGCCAACTCAAGGTCACTCAGGTCGATGGGTGCTTCGCCTTAGCTGTTACAATGTAATAAGGGTTAACTGGAGATGCAATTTCTGTAAGCAGGTCAATAAAGATTAGGCTAGAAACAACACTAGAATGTTTCCTTCCTGCCTTCCTTACAGAATTAGCCCTGTAAAGTGGAAAAAAACAAAAGGAGATTTCTTCCAACAATCGGTTCTCTGAACTACTTAGAAAGTTACCAACCGGTTCTCCTGAATAGGTGCGAACTGGCTGAATCCCACCACTGCTTTGATCCTTGAATCTGGAAGGTACGCCATCTTCTCTGTAGTTCAGCTGCACGTTATTCTCCTTCTAACTCAAACTGATCCTCAAACTCGGTTTTGAAATTTTTGATATCTGGCCTTAAAATTTATTCATTTCTCATAAGTTTTAGTTGATATTTATATTGTTAATGGTTATATAATTGTTGGAAGAAATGTCCATCTGGGTTCAGTTTCAAGTGTGGAAAAAGACACTGGATTCATGGAAGTTGCTTGGAAAGAAGGTTTATTGATGATGCACAGGACCACATGGTTTGAGGTTTGGAGGAAAAGAGAGATCACACGCCTCAAAGATCTTGAAGGAAAAAAGGGCAGAGATGCTGAGAGAGCCTGATTTTTATGGTCTCTCTTGGGCCCTGCCTTAGAGCTTCCTGTTCCTGTGTAAGGGGGCAGTGGTCTTAGTTAACTTTGTAAGCTGTCTGTCCCAAACTTGGTTGAGCCTTGCTGGTGATGTAATCTCCCCAGGTGCCATGTGATGAGATGGGTAGAGGGCTAATCCTATCATGTCCTGTGGGCCATGTCTTAATCCCATCATCCTGGAGCTGAAGGGGGAGCAGGGAGCTGCAGAAGCTGCTTTGTCTTTAAAACATGTTTCTCCTTTTCTCATCCAGGGAAATATAATATTCTGCCTTTTTAATATTTCCTAAAATATTTCATTTTTCTAGGAGAGGGGAGGATGCTAACTTCCAACATATTGATGAATAATTATTTTCTTAAAGTTCTATATGAAGCCAGATGTTGCACTTTTGTCGAAGTGTCACATAGAGACAGAATGCTAAGAGTGAAATATCCTGGATGAGATGTTTTGTTCATTGTGCAAAATGCAAACAGTGCATCAAATGTTAAAATGTTTTATAAAATAGGAAAAAGTACAAGAAAGCAAAGGGTCAACTACAATGGTCTCTTTTTAAATTTAAAGTATCTTTGAAATTGTTCTGCTAAAAGGACAAGATATAACTGAATTCAAGACCACGAATCAAATAAAAAGTAATAAAATCAAATTCAGCAGCAACTGAAGGAGAGGCACCATAACTATGGGGAGATATTAGGAAAAAAGAATCAGGGGCAGAAGATAAACTGAAATAAATGAAGTTTAAAAACACCATCAGAAACAAAAACATGGTTAGTATATAATTCAAGAGCAAAAAATGTTCAACAATAGCAAATTCAGCAAGTATCATAAAAAGACAACAGTTGGTAGAAAATTATGAAAAAAATCATCACTCATTACCTTGTCTTGTGAACATCAAACCTCTTTCCCTTTTGCCTTGAACCTTGTTTCCTGGATCAGACTGTGCACTTTGGCCTCTGGCTTGTGTCTTGACCTTTGGACTTGCTTCACAGATTTTGTCTGTGCCTCTTGGACTTGTCTTGTCCTATGGTCTCATGGGTTTCTTCCTGGACTGAACTGTGAATTTCTGGGAGGTTTGCATGGTTCTTAGCATGAGGATTTCTGAAGAAATCAGACAGTCACTCATGCCCTTGTGACCTCAAGACTGGATTACTGTAACACACTCTACATGGGGCTGCCCTTGAAGAGTGTTCGAAGACTTCAGCTGGTTCAGCCGCGCCAGCGATTGTGGGTGCACCAGGTACACCCACGTCACACCTATCCTCCGCAAGCTGCACTGGCTACCCATTAGTCTCCAGACCTGCTTCAAGGTGCTGGTCGTTACCTATAAAGCCCTACATGGCATCGGACCTGGGTACCTGAGAGACCGCCTCCTGCCGATTACCTCCCATAGACCGATTAGATCTCACAGGTTAGGTCTTCTCCAGATCCCATCTGCCAGCCAATGTCGGCTGGCGACTCCCCGGGGGAGAGCCTTCTCTGTCGCAGCTCCAGCCCTCTGAAACGACCTCCCCATGGAGATCTGGACCCTTACTACCCTCCTGGCCTTCCGCAAAGCCGTTAAGTCCTGGCTGCTCCAGCAGGCCGGGGTGCTTTTGAAATATCCAGCCCCACGGAAACTGTGACTGTTGTGTATTTTAAAGTATTGTTTTGTTTATTTATCCCCTTCCCTTGTTTATTGTAAACTGCCCAGAGTCCTTCAGGAGTGGGCGGCATACAAGACCAATAAACTCAACTCAACTCAACCCTTCTCCCAAGGACTCAGGGCGACGTACAACATTAAAAAAACACATATTACAAAAGTTTTTTAAAAAATTAGATAGAATATCCCCAAAACAAACCCAATTAAGATTAACAATAACATTTTTTTAAAAATTGATTAAAGTTAACAATTTGGGGCTTGGAAAGCCCCAAATAAGAACTTTAACCTACCTGTGACATGCGTATGTGTGAGCGGGATCAGGACACCTATTCTTTACAGTTGTGTGTGAATATGATGTACTTTTTCAAGATGGTTTTGAGAAAAAAAAGATTTGGTAACTTATTTCATTAAATGAGGAAGAATATTTGGCATGAGCTTTTAAGCAGGAATTGGAACAATTCCAAAAAATGTCACTGTATCCTTACCGCAATCCCTTATTGTTTTGTGACACATCATGTAATCTTTTTTGGCATTGCATTCAAATAAAATTTCCTTTATTGATTTTATCTTTGCATCTTTCGTGTTTATATATCCAGAATGATAGAAAATATTTTTGGTTCTGTTTTAAGAGGAAACATTTAAGGAATAAATATTGAGTTTTGAAAGAAAAATGACTGGTTTTTTTTTTTTTTAAATTAAGGATTAAGACATTTTAAACCTAACTAGCTACTGCTTTTTAGGTGGCTGTTTTTGACTTTGTTGGAAGAAAAAATCCACGTCCAGTTCAAGCCGGGAATAAAATGGAGGCTGGTTAGAAATAAAGATTCTGTTTTCTGCATTTCTAAAGGTCTCCTCAGTTTCTGCTTGGGGCAGGGAGACTGGTACTAGTTTCTGCCCCCTTTAAGATTTTTTCCCATTTCTCCTTTATCCCGTCTTTTTAATATTCCCCAAAATATTTCATTCTCTAGAAGGGTGGGTGGTGGGTACCAGGGGTGGGTTCCTGCCAGTTCTAACCTCTTGTGGAAGAGGTTCCATAAATCTACCATGCCAGTTCCCACTCCCTGCCCCAACCTGTCCGCACCACACTTACCCCACCTGCCACTCACTGATTAGCTGGCTCACCAATCGCCCGCTCACCTCTAAGAGTCCTATCTAAACCTTAAAGTCTTAAAGCTATCAAGTTTGAACACCCCTGGGTTTTTTTTTCTAAAGGAAAAAAGGTTAGGGGTGTAAGGGTCTTGTAACTTGCCAGCTTTAAGACTTGCATGCTTCAAATGCCAGAGTTTCTGAGCCAATATTTTGGTTGCTAAGCAAGAGTGTTGTTAAGTGAGTTTCACCACATTTTACAAGTTGCCCTTGCCCACCCAGTCACATGACTGCAAGCCACTCCCACTCAGCCATATGGCTGCCAAGCCACTTCCACCTGGTCACATGGTGGGCAAGCCACTCCCACAAAGCAGGCCACACCTACAGAAGAGTTCTAAAAAATGTTGAAACCCACCACTGGTGGGTACTGACTTTTTACAACTTATTAAAATTTACCAGACTTTGCACAAGTGAACTGTTGATTGCCTGACATTAATTCTTTGAAGATTTAAACCCATGAAATAGCTCTGTAAGTTGTCCACATAATTTCTAACTTAACAGATTCTGTAATGGCTCCTCTCCTAACTTGAAAAAGTAAAGAATGTTATCGAAGATTTACCAATTTTTGACCTGCCAAGATGCTAATGAAGAGATGGACAAAAGCCTTCTAATAGCATGGGAGAGAAACCTTGGCTATGAAATTGAAATGGGCAAATGGTGGGATCTATGGAGTAAGGCCATTAAACTTACAATATCTACAGCATTCAAAGAAAACATATACAAGATGGTTTATAGGTGGCACTTCCCCCCAACGAGGTTAGCCAAGATGTTCCCTGGGTTATCTCCATTGTGTTGGAAATGTGGAAGAAAGGATGGCACATTCTACCATATTTGGTGGTCCTGTACTGAGGCCACGAAATATTGGAAAAGGATTAAAAAATGGCTAAAAGAGGTTACCGGGGCAAACATGGAATGGAGACCTGAGAACTTTCTACTAAGCCTTAAACCAGAAAACATAAGCAGTTCAATATGGCATTTGAGCCTACATATAATTGTGGCCACAAGAATAACCTATGCACGATTTTGGAAATCCACTACCATACCGTCGGAAGATGCTATAATTAAAAAGATCTATGAATGTGCAGAAATGGACAGAATGATGGGTTGGCTGAGGGACAAAGGAGAAACGGAACATTATCTTAGCTGGAACTTATGGTATATGTGAGCGACAAGGAGAACAGCAGGCACTTAAAATGGGGAAAGTTAAAAGTGAACATGGGTATTGTAATAGATCCCTGAACTTTGTAATGAGAAGATGTGGCTTAGAGACCTAACAATGAGGAAGGAAAGAAAAAAGTTGGGCTGTGAATGACTGTCACCGTGGGGGGGGGGGAGGGGGGGTTGTATGTTTAAAATTGTATTTGTATCTGTATGTTTTACGCTTAAAAAAATGTATAACTAATGAATGCCGATACAAAAGGCTGTATATTTACTTTATATTGTTATGTATGTTTTGTCTTTTCTTATGTTGTTGTATTTTTCTTTCTGTTTTTAAAGGTAATAATGTTTAATAAAAACTATTTTAAAAAAAAAGTAAACTCTTGAAATGGATTATTTCAAAAGGAACCTCTAATCAAGCAGCATGGAAACCGTTAGAAGCAAAGCAGCATCTGAAAACCTTTAGGCCATGCAAATGGGATTAAGCTGATAATGACCCCTCCCCTTTGTCCGAATGCAGATTCTGACCAATACACAAGTGTGAAGATGCTTCCTTAACTCTTCTGCCCTGGGAGTCAATAAAGCACACATTTCCATGGCTATCTCTAGTTAGACATCAAAGTTATATATCCCACATAAACATCCCTCCAGAGATGTTGGGACCTTCAGTCTCCCGGTGACAGGAAACCAGTTGTAAAGTTGTAAAACTCAGTTGTTTCAGATGTAACTAATGATTTAACTCCGAGGCTCCCCTCCTCCCAATTGAATGGCAGTATCACTTTTACAGATCTGACAGATTCATTGTAACTGCTGACTTGATGTTTGCCTCTTCATAACATTATTTCTCCAATGTTATAATCTTTGGCTTCATTCTTGGCTTTTAATTGTTTGGCCTTCAGTTCCTTTCACATTGTTATTTTCCTTACAAGCATTTTACTTTTTTTTTTTTACATGTGTTGAAAGAAATGTCCTTCTGGGTTCAGTTCTAAGTGGGGGAAAAGACACTGGAAGTATGGAGGCTGCTTGGAAACATGGTTTAATGGTGGACAGGATCATATGGCTTGAGCTCCTGAACAGAAAAGGGGGAATCACATGCTTTCAGATGTTGTGTGAAGAAGAAAAGAGAGTGAGATGCTGAAAGCTCCTGATTTTATGCCCTCTCTGGCCTTTGATCTTGAGCTTGTATTCTGATTGGTTGTCAGACTTCCATGGGGCCGTGCAAGGGTAACTCTTTAGGCTGTGTTTTGAGTCCAAGTTTGGTTGCCTTGCTGGCTGATGTAATTTTCCCAGGTGCCTTGTGGTGAGTTTCTAATCATACCTTTGTTATGTAGAGTAGACTAATTCAGGCTTTTTAATGGCCCATTGACAAAGGTGGGGGCTATTAAGAGTGAGTCTGTTTCCTGCCTAAAAAAATGTTTCTCCATTTTTTATCCAGGGAGATATAATATTCTGCCTTTTTAATATTTCTCAGGATATTTCATTTTTCTTGGACAGGAGTGGGTAAACTTCCATTTTTTCTAATGCTTTTAGCATTGGATCTCATGGTTGGGTACAAGCACCAGCTTGTTTGTCAATGCACTCAAATGCTAAGTCACCTTAGGTCATTTGATTAATGGGCCATGGCCTTTGAGTATATTAATATTAGGAGGCATACTATGACATAGCAGCTCTTGAATTTTTCTTCCTTAATATATTGCCATGTGATTATTGAATTACAGCTGGTTATAATTGTAGCTGATTTTATTACTTCATGAGTGTTAATCTTTGCGTCAATAATATTTGTTTATATTTGTATGTATGCATGTATGTATATATGTATGTATACACATTCACACAAACACAGTGACATATAGTTTTAGCCTATTGTTTTCAGTTTTATTGAACATTATTGTCCTTTAATTACTTTGCTCTCTGAATATAGGAATCTTTCTATACCCCTTAGCTGAAAGTTCTTAGTTATAAGAAACAGCTCATTTCTTAGAGAAACCATTTTTATTTGATATGATATGATACCTTTTTTGATTAGCCTATAGGCGATATCAAAGCACAAGGTTCAAACACATATCACCAATAAGGTTTTATACAAACAATTTAAAATAAGAGTAAGGTACAATACAATAGTTATAGGAATTTTTATTTCTTTTATGCATTAAGCTAGAATGATTGTTCTAATTATTATAATCAATATAGCTTATTATTCTTATATTTCCATGTAACCACGTGCTGTTTAGGTATACTGATGGCTAGTAAATGTACATAGTGCTCAGACCCACATCTTGAAGGTGTAATAGCTGGCCAAAGACTATGGTGGATGAGTAGTCAGTAAGAGTTGGAAACATTTTCTTAAAGCAAATTTCAAGAATCCAATCACATTGGTGCCTATGGAAATATGCCAGAACCTAACAAATATCTAATGCATGCATAATTGTTGAACTCCACTTATTAAAAGAAAAGTTTACATATTAAACCATTATTACAAATCCCTATCAACTTGGTGTACTTTCTTACCTAAAGGATTTGCTTTATACTACAAAACAGGATAAGGGGAAGTATATAAATGGAAAACTGCCAGATGTCTGTTTATCATGTGAAGAAACCAGGTGAGGCTATTATCTTTCCAAATTATCATCTGTAGTTTTACCTAGCCCCAGTTAACTTTATTTCTGAATTAATTTGAATTAATATTAAGAGAACACTTGCCAAAATGTTGAATGATTTCTCATTTTTATTTTTAATGCAATCTGTCAGTAAGAATCCGAAAAACATTTTGTTTGTGTTTTTACAATTTGGAACCAATGCCTTCATTGAAAAAAAGATTACTCATCAGGAAAGGTCAGAACAGGTGTTTTTAGAAGATAACAGCAAGAGAGATTTTAAATGCTAACAAGGACAAAATCACAGCTTCTGTCTTTTCTAGTTACTGTTTCCGATACAATATATTAAACCTTTTAATCTCTTGCTATATTTACCTTATTACACCTTTCCACTTGGATATTTACTGCCACGAGGCTCACGTTTCAAACTAAATCAAGGACTTGATGATAAGAACTTTTCCCCCCATTCTTTTTCAGCAGAGAGTTCCTTTTCAGCTTCCCTGAAAATTCAACTTGCAATTATTTTAGTACTTGATGTAATTCAGAAAAAAATTCAGATTCTCTCTCCATCTCAGAATGTGTTATCTTTCATAAACACTGAGTTGAAATCTCTAGTTTCTCTTTCAGATTCTTGTATGCTGCCCAGAACTAGGATGGATGGATGGATGGATGGTAGGTAGATAGATATATAGATATATAGATGATAGACAGACAGATAGACAGACAGACAGACAGACAGACAGATAGACAGACGTAGATGTATACATATGAAAAACACCTCACCTTATGAATGAAATTAATAAGATGATGAATGAAATTCAAACAAAAATATCAATACCAAAGAATTGGAAAAAAAACATATATAACACTAACACAGTTTCTTTTGTTAGCTTTTTTTTCTTATAAATGGTCTGTATTTTTCCCTTTCTCTGTTTTATTATATTTAATTTTTTAAAAGCCCTTCACTTGTATTGACTGCCTTCCATTATAGCTTGATGCAAGATACTATCCATGGATCAAAATTGCCACGCTAAATATCATGCCTGTTTCTGCTGAATATATGTAATGGATGGGGTTTTTATCCCATGTTGGGAATTGATCAGATTGGCTTTTTGTTGTTGTTGTTTCCTTTTGCCTGAAAAATCATTAGTCTTTTAAAAAGACTAAATATTAGTATTTAAGAAAAGGGGGGGCAGAGATTACTCTGTCTTTAGAAAGGCCACTTCTATGTTTGCAGACAAATTGCATGAATCTGACCATTGTTTTACCACCAAACGCAATAATGTTTTCCATGTTTCTAACCCTGTGAATAAACTGCATGGAAATGGCTTGCAAAATCCTTTTCCAGATCTCAATATCTTCTTCCACTTTGTAATTGCCAAGTATTCTGCAAGACCATGGTTAATAATAATTAGATGGATTCCCCTGGTTCTTTTCTGCTCCCACCCATGCCAGCTAGAATTTCTATAGTAGCTGTCAAATTGTGCTGGGCTGTATTTAACAGGTCACAAACAACACAACAGTGCTTTTCAATGTTTATGGTGTTTTCTTGATAAATATACTGTTTGTGGCAAAACATTTATGCAAGTATCTTCATCTGGGATACAGACAGTAAGTCTCTAGGAGGAGTGAAACCTACTATTAGGAAAAATATTTAATCTGATTTTTGTTTATTCTGCCTTTAATGTTCCAACCTTCTCTTTCCCAATACAGTGACCCTGTAAGTATTAGTTACACTATGCCTGTAGTAATATTACTACCTATTCCAAAAGTCAACTAAAATAAGGTAGGTAGGTAGTTTAGATTTTAAAAATAATGCATTGCCTTCCTGCAGTTGTATGGGTTATGTAGGGGTTTTGGATCTCATTCTAAAACAATGAGAAATGTTTTCAATATATTATTCATTCAAAAAATGAAAGTCATGAAATCATGAATTGTGATGAAAGCTGGTGAACCACAGTCCCTTCTGAAATTTTTCTAGGTCTGCATAATGTTTGGGATGAAAATTTTGAACAACTACATTATGCCCAATAATGTAGATTCTTCAAATAGTATTTAATTATGGATTGTTTTCATCTTCACACAAAGTTTCTTGTATGAGAAAACTCTGAAAGTTAGAAGAAAAGCTATTCTAATGAAAACTACTGCTTATAGGGATTACAATATTTTTTTTATATTTCAGCATTGTTTATTTAAAGGGGATTTCTTTGTTGTCCTTTTTCTATAGAGAAAAAAGCAAACAAATCAGGTAATATAATCACAATCAAAACAGGTAATTAAAAGACAGGTGGTAAATTAGTTTTGCCTTGAGATTTTTAATCAGCAAACAGCCTACTTAAATTAAAACACACACACAGTTTTAAGAAAGTGTAAAAGAGCTGTAAGGAAGAAACTTCATGGTTCTTTCCCAATGTGGAATATTTCACAACCTGAGAACCATCTCAAAGAAAACTTTTTACTATGGCGTTTCCAGGTGATTCCAGTACAGATTGAACATATGAAAAGTGTTAAAATGACCTCCAAGATTAGAAGACTTAAATGTCAAGATATCTTTTAATTGCTTGGAGTCTCAAACCACTTACTGCACATGCCTCTTTCTCTAAAATACTGAAGCTTCTCACTGATAAGAGTGAATGCACCACAGGGCTAAGAACAGGATTTAGGTTTCTTTTTTTAAAAAAGTATCATGTTTAGGGAAAGTTGAACTTTAAGAATAACGTAATAATGGTTTCAAGAGCAATTATCTACTGATACTAAATATTACTTTAAAAAAAAGAATCACTGACCTCCAGATTCAATCGTATACTTAAGAGCTCTGGCCGGTGTCTAAAACTGCCCAAAGTCAAGACAAATAAAATGAGAATAGTGTGTCAAAATATGCTGTTGTAATATCTGCATTATAAGCCATTCACCATTTCTAGGAAAGACTTGGGAACATCTAATGATCCTTCCATTTTTGTCAAACTATGGTTTCCATCACCTTGTTTATATTCAGTCATATCTGGTACACATAACATTCAACATCTGGAGAGTGCTGCCATTCCCTTACTAAAGAACCAAGAAGTTGACTTTATTGTCAGTTGAGTTATACTCTTAATCATATTATACTCATTGCCTGACTTCATTCAAGCATTAATCATTTAGAATTGATTCATTTTTGAATAATTACCAACAGTTTATTCTGGAAGAAATGTGCAAGCTAACTTGTTGAAAGATAGTACAAGGTGCAAGAATTCAAGATGCTATAGGGTGGGTGTCGGCTAGGAACGGGCTGGTTTAGGAACAAGCTCAAGCCATGGCAGAGGCTTCCCTCCTCCTCCTCCTCCTCCTCCCCCGCCTCCTCCTTCTCCTCTTGTGAGCATCCTCCCAGCCAGGGGGAGGAAGAGGAGGAGAGAAGCCTCCACCATGGCTTGCATTCATTCCTCAGCCAGCCTGAATTTCCAAAAAGAAGAAAGGAAAGGAGTAGCTAAGAGCCCGAAGGAGAGCTCGCTGGGCTTTCCAAGAGAGTGAGAAGTTCTTTTTATCTGTTCTTGGCAACTTTTTGAAAATCTGTGCTGGCTGAGGAACAGGCACAAGCTGCGGCAGAGGCTTCCCTCCTCTTCCTCCTCTCATGCACACCCTCTCAGCCCCACCACAGCCAGCCAGGGGGTCATGAGAAGAGAAGGAGGGTGGAGGGTTGCCAGAAACTTAGTGCAGGAGCAAAGTGGCTCTGTACTTGCCTTTGTGCCACATTTGTACTCAAGACAGTCCTTGCCTCCCACCACTTCAGGCTTGGAACTGTAAGCCATGTCCTGTAGCTAAGGGCAAGTGGGGCAGGGTCGCATTGTGGCTTCGCACTGTAATGGGCTTCAGGAGGAGGAGAGGACCCCATCTCCCCCATTGTGAAGCGTGCTAAAGTTCACTGTGCTGCACAAGATGCTGCAAGAGTGCCTCATGGCCTGCCTGACACCATATCAAAATCAGAGAGGGGGGAGAGGAAGATACATGGAGAGAGGAACACACACAGAGAGAGAGAGAGAGAGAGAGAGAGGGGGGGGATACAGAAAGAGGGGGGAGATAGAGAGGGGTAAGACAGAGAGAGATACACAGAGAGAGATACAGAGAGGGGAAGATACAGAGAGAGATACAGAGAGGGGAAGATACAGAGAGAGATACAGAAAGGAGGTGATACAGAGAGGGGAAGATACAGAGAGAGATACAGAAAGGGGGTGATACAGAGAGAGATACAGAGAGATGGGGAAGAGGGGTAAGAGAGCAGAGAGAGATACAGAGAGGGGGAGAGAGAGAGGGAGAGGGGGAGATAGAGAGGGAGAGACACACACAGAGATAAAGAGAGAGGAAGAAGATAGGGAGAGAGAGAGAGAGGCGGAGAGAGAGACACAGAGAGAGATACAGAGAAAGGGAGAGACACAGAGAGAGAGAGAGAGATACAGAGTGGGGGAGGGGGAAAGAGAGAGAAACAGAGGGGGAGAGAGGGGGGGAGTGGGGAGAGAGAGAGAAACAGAGGGGGGAAAGAGACATGCCTCAGTGTTTTTTTAACAAGGGTTCTCTGCCCTAATGACCAGCTTGGGTAGGCATGGCTAGGGGGAGGGTCACGTGACTGGGTGGATATGAGTGACATTGAGTTGGCCATGCCAACCCAGGTTTTGTGGCTCCCAGTGTTTTCTTTTCTGTGGGGAAATGGGTCCAAATGGCTTTTTAAAGTTTTTTTATTGTTTTAATTAAACAAAAACACACAAAAAAAGAATCATCTTTCGTTACATCTTGTAGAAAGAGTATCGATTGGTTACAAATATATTCCATGCATTTCTTCCACAATCCTTACATATACTTCATTCATTTTAAGTGAAGAAAGAAAAATTATGTATTTTACTATCCCTGTACCACAATTCTCATTTAATTACCATTATTTAAACATGTTTTTTATCTAAAATCATTTATATTTAAAGTCACAACCACTACTGGCAGTCATTTGCAATTTCAATAAATCTCTTTTATGACATATTTTGAAACAGATTCAGTTAAGTAAGATATCTAAGCATTTCCCCCCCCCCCATAACACACCTGTATGTATCATTAAATATTATCCATTAACATTTATTTGTTATTACTGTAGTTGTCTAAAAGTTATTTACTGTTTATCTCACCTCTCCTCTTCACAGGCTCATACAAGATTATACCTTTATAGCCATCTTTAACCAATGATTTATTAATAAGATTTATAGGTCTTTTCCCTCAATCTCAAATTAGTTAATTACGTGCTAAGAAAATAAACATTAAACATCTAAGACAATCTAAGACATGTTAACATTTCTACTAAACAATCACCACAAATATATACATTAGCATTTCCTTATTTGCATCACATCTCTTATCTTCTAACTCAAATTATTTATATCTTCATTACAAGATCTAAACAAAAATTTGTAAGATTTGTACATTTTTTCGCCAGATCTCAAACCAAATGGCTCTTTGAGTGTTTAAAGTTGCAGACCCCTGGTATAGAAATGTCAGAATTCAGAAAATTATAAACCAATCAGCCTAACATTAACACCTGGGGGGAAATTAGAAAAGAAAATCAAGCAACAGATCTGAGAACGCCTAGAACCAAAGTTATAATCAGAAGTCAACATGGATTTGTCAAAACAGATCATGCCAAACAAATCTTATTTCATTCTTTGACAAAGTGACTAAATTATGGACCAGCAAAATACTGTAGACATAGCATACTTGGATTTCAGTAAGGCATATAATAAAGTAGACCATAATCTACTTCTTGGTAAGCTAGAAAAATGTGGGAATAAACAGCATCAACACCAGATGGATTTGTAACTGGCTGACAATCTGCACTCGGCATGTAATCCTTAACGGAACCACATCTATATTGAACAAAGTAAGCAGTGAGGTACCCCAAGGTTCTGTCTTACGTAAGGTGACCAGATTTTCAGATTGGTAAAGAGGGACACCATTGACCGGCGGGGGGGGGTTGATTAAAAATTTTATTTTTTGTCAAAAGGTCACCCCAGGACACTGAAACCAGCATAAATATGAATCTGTTGCCAAACAAAATTTTGATCACGTGACCATGAGGATGCTGCAACGGTCGCTAAGTGTAAAAAATGGTCGCAACGGTTGCGAAGTGTGAAAAATGGTCATCAGTCACTTTTTTCAATGCCATTGTAACTTTGGTCACTAAATGTTTTCCCCCTCCTCAAGACACCTCACTTCTTCCTTCATACCTCTTGCTTATCTACCTTCACCTTATCCGTCTTCTGCTCTTTCCCTCTCTTCCTTCCTTTCTCCTTCCATCATCTCTTCTTTCCTCACTCACTCCCTTCCTCCTTTTTTCTCTTCCTTCCTCCTTCCATTCTTTCATCTTCATTTCTTTTGCCTATCTACCTTCTCTGTCTTTTTGCTCTTTCCATTTCTCTCTTCCTCTTCGCTTCTGTTCCTTCCTCCTTCCCTCCTTTCCTATTTCTTCCTTCTTCCTTCCTTCTGCCTGTCTACCTTCACCTTCTCTGTCTTTCTGCTCTTTCCCTGTCTTCCCCTTTCCTCCCTCCCTCCCTTCTTTCCTTTCTAGTTCCATCTTTTCTTCTTTCCTCTCTCCCTCTTTTTCTTTTTTCCTTCCTTCCTCCTTCCTCTTGCCTATCAACTTCATCCTCTTTGTCTTTCTGTTCTTTCCCTCTCTTCCCCTTTTCTTCCTACCTCCTTCCCTCTTTTCTCCCTCCCTTCTTCTTTTTCTTCCTTTTTCTTCCATATTCCTCCTTCTCCTTCCATTCTTTCTCCTTCCATCCATCTTTTCTCCTTCCATCTTCTCTCCCCCTCCCTTCTTCTTTTCCTTCCCCCCTCCCTCCTTCCTTCCTCTCCTTCCCTTTCTCGCACACAGGAAGGGGAGGGGGGCTTTCTAGTCGCTTTCACAGCATAATTGCTTTATCTAACTTTTAAAAAACAGTGTGCAAATCAAATGAGATTTTCGTAACCTGCGAAGCACCAAGTTATTATCTTCTGTTGTTGTTACAAATTCGCAGCTACTCCATTCTTTCCGATAGGGAACTGCATTTCCCAAGATGCCTCAGGTCCTCAAAGCGCTGAACGCAGTTTTGCAATTGACTCCAGCGAGGCCCAGTAGCCGCCGGCTGGGGTGGCTGTCAGGGCGCTGATGGCGGAGTGGACACGCCGTTTGTTACTGCTTCCAGCAATTGAGACGGACGAGGGAAGCGACTGAAATGCTGCGGCAGGAGAGCGAGGCGGCGGCGTGCCGTTTCACCTCACGCAGAGAACTTCCACTCGGTTCCGGGGCTTCTGCCGGGCGGCGGCAGCCCCGAAAGTGAGTGGAAGTTCTCTGCGCGACTGAAACGGACGCCACAGCAGGAGAGCGAGGCGGCGGCATGCCGTTTCACCTTGCGCAGAGAACTTCCACTCGGTTCCGGGGCTTCTGCTGGGTGGCAGCAGCCCCGGAAGCAAGTGAAAGTTCTCTGTGTGACTGAAACAGCCGCTGCCGCAGGAGAGCCGCAGGGAAGGGCGGCGGGACACGACCACGCCTCGCGGACTTGCAGCGTGGTCACTGGGAACGGCGCAGCACAGGCGCCGCCACGCCGGCAGAAGCTCCGTGAGTCCGTGACCGAGTGGAAGTTGTTTGTGCGAGCGGCGGCAGCTGTTTCACTCGCGCAGAGAACTTCCACTGGGTCATGGAGCTTCTGCCGCCCGTGGCGGCGCAGCACAGGGGCTAGCTGTGACGCGAGGAGGTGAAATGAACTCCGCAAAGGAGGAGAAGGAGAAGAGGAGGGCTGTCTCCTCCCCCCAGCGCCTCCCGATTCCCACCAGTACCAATCCATAACATGATTACTCACCAGTGAGTAAGCGCAGCTGCAACCCCAAAAGATGAAATGAAATGGAGACTCGTGCAGGTGTGCTGAAAATTTTCCATCCCAGCCAGCTCACTGATTGGCTGGAGTCCAGGCCAATCCAATCAGTGAGCGGCAGGCTGGGCTGGCTTAAATTTGTAGGATAGAACGGAATGATGAGCCAGCCCAGCGAGCTAGCAGCTGATGGGCGGGGGAGCGAGGGAGCTGCGAGCGCCAAAAAAAGCGTGTTTTTTTAAGAACCGTGCAGGACGCGGGAAAATTTATGAAAAGGCGTGCCTGTCCTGCCAAATGCGGGACGTCTGGTCACCCTAGTCTTACGCCAGTAGTCTTCAATATCTTCATAAACAATTTAGATGAGGGAACAGGAGAACTCATCAAATTTGCAAATGACCCTAAACTGGCAGGAATAGTCAACACTCCAGGTAGTTCTTGACAGACTTGAACTCTGAGCCATATCTAACAAAATGAAATTTAATGGAGAGAAAAGTAAGGCTTTATGCTTAGGCAAGAAAAATCAAATGTACAGATACAGTTTAAGTGAAACTTGGCGTAATAGCAGTAATTGTGTGAGGGATCTTGACAATCAGTTAAATATGAACCAGCAGTGTACAGCAGCAGCCCAAAAAGCCAATGCAATCCTAGGCTGCATTAACAGAGGGTATTAACACTTCATGTGAAGTGTTAGTACCATTTCATAAAGTTTGAGTAAGACCACACTTGGAATACTGCATTCAGTTTTGGTCACCACAATGTAGAAAAGATGTGGAGATTCTAGAAAGAGTGCAGAGAAGAGCAACCAAGATGATTAGGGGACTGGAGGCTAAAGCATACGATGAACGGTTGCAGGAACTTGACATGGCTAGTCTAGTGAAGAGAAGGACCAGGGGCAACATGATAGCAGTGTTCCAATATCTGAGGGGCTGCCACAAAGAAGAAGAGATCAACCTATGTTGCAAAGCACCAGAAAGCAAGACAAGAAATAATGGATGAAAACTAATCAAGGAAAGAAGCAGCCTAGAGCTAAGCAAAAATGTCCTGAAAGTGAAAAAAATAATAATCAGTTGCCTTCAGAAGTTGTGGATGTTCCATCACTGGAGACTTTTAAGAAGAAACTGGATAGTAATTTGTCTGAAATGGTATACGGTCTCCTGCTAGAGCAGAGAGTTGAACTAGAAGATTTCCAAGGTCCCTTCCTATTCTGTTATTCTGTTATTTTGTTAAAGTTTGCTTTAGTTTCCTTGCTTTAGTTATTCTGTTTGCATTATTCTTCAAAAGTTTATCCTTGTTGCCTATGCTTCTTGTTCTGACAAAAGATTCAAGAAGCTGCTGCCCCTCTATATTTTTGTCAGAATTTAATTTACTCATAGGAAAAAAGCAGACTGCAAAAGAAACCATCACACACTAGACATGGCATGCATTCATTCTTCTTAGTCACTTTGATTAGAGAAATTAATCCTGCACTAATTAATTTAAAAATTTAATCCAATAGAAGTGCTATTCACCTGCTGTTTCAGTTATGTATCAAGAATCCAAAATCAATATATTTTTTGGACCTGTGAGACACTGTGTAAATCCTCTCTTTTGTTGGAATTCAGCTTCAGTTTATTGACTATTATTTCATTCATTTAAATCAGGGGTGTCAAACTGGCACCCTGCAGGCTGGATGCATCATGCACAGGCCATGCCCACCCCAGCTCCACAAAAGGGGAAAATGTCACAAAATATCACGTGATGATGGAAAGGTGACGCTGCAAGTTTACCACCCATGATTTAAATATTCATTTGATATATCTGCAGTAATTCACTTCATTATGATGACAAGAATATAGAACTGGATCATCCAATAGGATCGTACAGAAGCTTCAAACTTGACATCATAGAGCTATGTGGCACTCCATACCATTGTAAGCTATACATAAGCTCTCTAAATTCCCCCTAGGGAGCCAATGTTTAACTAAGAATAGAACCCTAAGAATAGAATGACTTCTATCCCAGATAGTCAACATAATGTTATCACAATTTTTTTTTAATTTGAGGGTATCAAAAGCTGTATGAACATATAACAGAATCAATACAGTTATACATCCCATTTTTCTCAAGAAACATCATGTGTCAGGGAGGACTGACTTGACTATATCTAGATATCTGCAAGAATGCCTAAAACCACTTAACCATCACCCTGTCAAATACTTTGCTCAAGGGAATAACTGTGATAGTACAGTAGTTCTTAGAGCTTTTCATCTAGAAGTGTCAGATTTGAAGCATAAATCGTACTGTGATTGAAGTATATAACGATCACCACATAGGACAAATGCACAGACCCTTCCATCAAAACACAAATTGTTTATAAATGATTCTTCAGTTTTGATGCAATTGTGATGAAAATACAGCTCTGTATTATTATATGGCTGCTGGGGCTTTGTACTTTACACTGATGTTCCTTAAACAGTCCAGCACCATCTCTGTTTGAAACATGCTACTACTTTGAACTTTGCCAAAAGAGGGACTTTTGTCTTACAGAGGAGCTAATTAAAAGGACAACGTTCCTAAAAACTGAGGTTAGTGATTTAATCAGCCATAAAAGCCAGTTTATAGGATACAAACAATGCACAATTTGACAAGAGAATTGTTATGTACAAAATAGGTATACATTTCTATCTGTACCTATTTACCAATGCTAATGAATATTTGTTACGAGTATTATTTGGCAAGGGGGATGTCAGCCTCTGCTTTGCTGCTGCTTCGGCTGCCATTGAAACGGGGAGGGGGGGCATGGTATTTGGGAGGGGACTACTAATTGTGCTGGAGGAAGATTCTGGAGTTTCTGCTGCCTGTCTTACTGCGCATGCGGAGGAGGTTTCCCGCTAAGGCCAACGGCACCGACATTCCATCTTGGTGATGCCTTTCGAAGTTATCTCGCACCTGACATTTGGGAGAATTATGATTGGACTGTGACTGGGATACCAAGGGGTGGGGAATGGGTTATTCTATATATCATTTGCTTTCGCGCCTAAATAATCGGTCTTCGCTTTGCTACGCTTCTGTTCATTTATAATTAGTAAAAGTACACTTGATTTCTATCAATGGAGTCTTGTGGTTTTCTTTCCTGATTATCCAATGAAGGAGTGCTGACATTTGGAACCAACATAGAAGATTGGTTAATAGTTTATATATAAAAACAAAAAGGTATATTGCATGTTAGAATGACTTCCAAATTTGAAATCCAGAATCAAAAATAAGGGTTAGAGTCATAAAGATCTGGATTAACAGAGATCAGAAAGAGATAACAGTAGAAGCAGGATCTTATCAGAATGGGCCAAGTCATATTTGATGAAAATTGTTGCCAATCCAAAGTTCTATTTCTTCCCAATGCTTCTGTGAACTTCAGCAATGCTAGTGATTTAACTGTGGAATTTAAGTAAAGCCTACAATGATTAAAGATCAAAAAAGAACAATTTCTACTGTATGTAACAGAATCTGAGAATTTGCTTAATATTGCCCACAATCTTATATTGTGAACACATATAAAAATAACTACTAATTGAAGAAGCTGAGAAGAGAATTCCTAAAAATAAGACCATCACTAACTTCCTGTGAATGTTCCTAGGACTACAAGAAACTCCTCTATTTCTGGGAAAATATGTAATTCTCACAAGATTGTCTAAAAGTTTGAATGAAATTTGTGTCTGTCCACATAAGGTCTGGATCTGGCATATCTGATCTCAATACGTGGGGTAAAAATCTTTCAAAGAAATGGCCAATTGATAAATTACCAATTGTAGAAATTGTGGTGGCTGAAGTGAAATACATGAACAAATTTTTCAATTTATTACGTCTTCCTAGCACTATGGAAAAATATATATATCTCATTGATCATATTTCTGATCAAATTTCAATTTTAAATTGATTCAAAGCAAGATGACGGTCTCTTCAGTGAAGGTTATGAACCATAATCTGCTAGTCCAGGGGGTTGCTTTTCAACATCCAGTGTAGGCCTGAGAATGAGTGGCCCAAGTCACACAGCCAGTTGTCATCCATAAGGAAAGGATGACTAGAACTTAGATCCCCTTGCTGCTAGTCCAGCACTTTAATCACAATATCACCCTGACTGTTTGATAAAATTAGTCCTCCAATTATGCAAGAAGATGCTTGTTAAGATTGGTCTGCCCCAGACAATTAAGGGATAATGAGGGGTTTCAAAGGGTCAAGCTTTGGGATATTCTTGAAGACCTTGTTGGAAGTTCATCCAAGGACTTAGACACAGCCTTCAATGTGCAGTCTGAATTGTTCCTATGTAACATCTCACTTTCCATCGACCAAACTAAATGACTAAACGACTGGCTCAACTTATGAGGAGGACTTGAAACTAAAATTGAGGGGGGGGGGGTGATGACCAATCTCCAGGACCTAATTCCAAGCAAAAAACTCTAGAAAACAAGTCAAATAGTGAAGTCAGGAGGGATGGGAAGGAAGACAAACTCAAATACCAAATAGGAGATGTATGAAACATACCCAGAGTCAACTGCCTATATACAGTACAAATGCAACAAAGTTTGGCAAACTTGAACTATTAATACATGAAGATAGATATGATAGATCTTGGGAGTCTTAGTGGACAATCAATTAAATATGAGCAAAAAGTGTGCAGTGGCAGCCAAAAAAGCCAATGCAATCCTAAATTCCATTAACAGATGGATACAATCAAGATCAAGTGAGGTACTGACATCACTCTATAAAGCCTTAGTAAGACCACACTTGGAATACTGCATCCAGTTTTGGCCACCACATTATAAAAAAGATGTTGAGACACTAGAAAGAGTGCAGAGAAGAGCAATCAAGATGATTAGGGGACTGGAAACTAAAACATACGTTGAATGGTTGCATGAACTGGTCATGGCTAGTCAGAGAAGACATGATAATAGTATTCCAATATTTGAGTGGCTGACACAGAGAGGAGGGGATCAAGCTATTTTCCAAAGCACCTGAAAACCAGACAAGGAATAATGGATGGAAACTGAACAAGGAGAGATTCAACCTGGAAATAAGGATAAATTTTCTGACAGTGAGAACAATCAACCGATGGAACACTTTGCCTTTGTAAGTTGTGGAGGCTTTCAAGAAGAGACTGGACTGCCATCTGTCAGGATTGATGTAGGGTCTCCTGCTTGGGTGGAGGGTTGTACTAGATCAGTGTTTTTCAACCTTTTTTGTGCAAAGGCACACTTTTTTCATGAAAAAAATCACGAGGCACACCACCATTAGAAAAATGTTAAAAAAAATTAACTCTGTGCCTATATTGACTATATATAAAGTGTTTTTCCCATGGCACACCTTACACTATGTCACGGCACACTAGTGTGCCGTGGCACAGTGGTTGAAAAACACTGGACTAGATGACCTACAAGGTCCCTTCCAACTCTGTTAATCTGACCACAGAATGCCTATTGGTTCTCTGAAGATTTCCAGAGATGAAATTCTTGAAGCTATCTGAAGTAAATCTGATCAAGCATGAGTAAGAGCTCATATTCACTATTGCATTGTGGTAGTAAAAACTTCAAAATCCAATTATTTGCTGATTTTATTGAATCCACTGATAGCTGTGCAGTACCCTATCTAGTGTGACATGTTCCCTGTTGGGGAGGGATGAAGCACTGCTTCATCTGCAGGGTTGCTACACAGGATATTAGGAATAGAAATTTGGTTGGAAAAAAATTGCTTAGATCTTCTCTAGAGTTGACTGACCAGGAAAGTCTGGTTAAAGTGTCTAACGTGTTTAGCTGGGATGGATTTAGAATACGTGATTCATGAGGAAGTAGGCATGGTATTTTAATTTTTAACCCAGTCATTTGTTTATTATATCCTTGTCACTCTTGACTTGCTTAAGCTACTCATGAAATGACATTGGTTGAGTCCATAAAAAAAGGTCAACTTTCTTGACGGGAAGGATGGTTCTGGTTTAAAGGAGGTAATTCTGTGCCTCCGGAAATCATTGGTTGATTCAAAGTTCTGAACAACTTTCATCCAATCTCTAACCTTTCCTTTTTAATTTATTGAGAAGGTTTCAGGCTACAACTCCTAGGAACTATGGCTGAAATATGTATATTGCTGGTACATTTCATCAGTTTTCAGACTGGGACATGGTATAGAGATAGCATTGATCATACAATCAATAATTATTAGCAAAGTCAGATGGCAATAGCATCCTTCACATTACCATATTTCTCCTTCTTTGTCCATGGTCAGTTCCAATTCTAGTTAATATTGATGTGACAAAAGATCAAAGCCCATGATCATGTCATGGTTTTCTCAGGACTTGACACTCTCAATTTCTTTAACATCTACATTATGCCATTGAGTAAAGTCATCTGTCAGTTTAGGGTCTGGTGCCATCAGATCCGCCCTCCCAAAATCCAAGCAAAAAAGCATTGACTGTTTCTAGGGAAGTTGGCAGAGAAGATTGGAAATAGAGATCACATGACCACATGACACTTGGCGACCACAGTTAATAATCACTTGGCCATGGGGGAGTGTGATTTGTGTGATGGTCGAAAAGTACTTTAGAAGCTGTAAAGCACTCTTTCCAAAGCTGTCCTTCATTTGATTTATCATGAAGTAAATGATTATAAGTCAAGGGCTATCTGTAACAATATCATTTTTTGTTTAAAAGAGTTTAAGAGATCCCAAATTGATATCATTAAATTTTCTTACTTTGAAAAGTTAGTACTGTTTCAGTAAAGCATTTTTCTGTGAAGCGTTCATCTTAATTTTTTTATTGACAACAGTAAAAATCAAATAATAACAAAATAAACTTTTGATGGTCTTTAGATACTGACATTCCTGCTAAGATGTCAGTTAAGAATACCCTGCAGCTTAAAACAGCTGTTACCCGCAAACGAAACATTTGTTATTTTCCATCTCTGCACACTAAATGCCTTTAATGTAAATCAACTTTTCTGTTTAACAAAAAATATTTCACTAGGTTTGCACTTTTTGCACACTTTTAAAAAGAAAATTGAAACTGGAAAAAAATGATTGAATGATTTTATTATATATAAAAAAGCTAATGTGCTAATATTTCTCTCTATTTCTTGTTTTTTTCCTTACAATGAAGCTGAAATTGGGGAAGACAAGGATAGAACAGGGTAACTCCTATACTCACAGAAAAATAACTGAAATTATCACCAAGTCCTTTTCTAAACTGCACAATAGTGAAATGTTCACTTTTTTGACAAAATCACATCACTACTGTGAAAAAAAACTAGTCAAGTGAAAACATGAGAACGTCTGAAGAATTATGGTAACTTTATTGGGACCCCAAGAAGAAGACAACCCTCTATAGAGCAGTGATGGCAAACCTTTTTGGCATTGAGTGCCAAAAAGGGAGCGCGCATGCGTGCACACGCTCGTCTCGGCCGCAACCTGGAAGAGGAGCTGCCCAGGGGGCATGTGCATGCCAGAAAATGAATTTCCAGTTTCTGGCACATGCATGAGTACCAGCCAGCAAGTCTTCCGGTTACTGCTGCGCATGCACACGTGCGAATCAGCTGGTCGGTGCACATGCTCAGGCCGGAAAATGGAAGACCAGTTCTTCTGGTTTCCGGCACTGCCAAAGGCCAGCTGATTGGCACGTGCACATGTTCGCCAGAAACCCAGAGGAAGATGAGTGATATCTTGTGTGCCAGGTGACATGGCTCTACATGCCACTTCGAGCACGCATGCCATAGATTCACCATCATGGCTCTATAGGCTCTTTGGTATCATTCCAGTTATGTAATATCTCACTCATAGCTGGATTTTAAAAAATCCCCAAAAAGGCAAAGCTATCAGAATAAAATGCAGGTTGGCATCGTTAGTCCTGAATTCAGTTTCCAATCATCAGTGTCCAACACACTGATAAGAAAGAAGCAATCCTAAGCAATTCGTCTCTAGGACCAAATCATGTTACAAAGATTTTGAACTTTAAGAGGAGACTTAGAGAAAACTTCATCAATCACCTTATTCTATAGCATCCATCTCCTGCTATTGTCACAACAGGTTTTTTATGCACTTGTTTGGGATACAAAGTGTAAAACAGGGAAATAAGGACAAATAAGAACTGCCAATATTTCCATACAGTCATAATGTATGTATGCAAAATGGATAAGGGAAGAGATAGCTAAGCAAAGATAAGTAAGATCAAGGACAGGTTTTTAAGAGTTGACACTGGGTAGCCTGCAATAAAATGAAACACTATCCAGGAAAGCAAACTCCATGTTACAGTCTGATTTTAAAATAATACTTCATTATTTTCTAATTAACAAGAAGATATTCCCAAATCCTTTTCTTATCATAATTCCTTCATAATTTAGACTTGATTTATATAACCATTAAAGTTCTTCAGTCAGATGATAAGCAATTAAACAAGAAATTGATTGCAGTTTAAGCTACTCAAGACAAAACAAGATATAAAAAGCTGATGGCCTTCAAAAAGCTTTCAAATACTCAAGGTCAAGCACACAAAAGAAACCATCCTCTACTTAATTTAATCTAGAACATACAGTTTCTAAAAGAAGCCACAGCAAAGTGTGTTCATTCCCTGCTTCAGGTATGCAGTGCTGAAGTTATTGAGGCATCTTCTAAATGCAAATACTTTCAGTTTCCAGATCCTGTTATTATTGAATTCTTTTGGGGGTATGCCTGTGACAAATGAATTGCAATTATCTTTATGAATTTTCTTTAAACCCTTTAATTTTGAATTTTGTATTGGAATATATATTTAGTATTGTTACATTATTTTTAGAGGGTTGTTTTTAGAAAATCCAATTACAATGCTTTTAAAATTCTATTTAAAAACTACAAAAAGAAACTTTCCGTTATTTTCTCTTTGTACAATAGAGAACATGCAGACTAGAGTTTTTATTTTTAGTTTTTGCTTTTTTATTTGGCGGGGCGGGGGGTTCACTTTTGTTTTGTACCTTGAAGTCAATCTTGAGTCAGGGTGATTGTCTGAAGAAGTAGAGCCGAGGTGGCTACTTCAGCTGACTGCAGTTCAGCAGTTCGGCTGTTCAAATCTCACCGGCTCAGGGTTGACTCAGCCTTCCATCCTTCCGAGGTGGGTAAAATGAGGACCTGGATTGTTGGGGCAATATGCTGACTCTGTAAACCGCTTAGAGAGGGCTGAAAGCCCTATGAAGCGGTATATAAGTCTAACTGCTATTGCTATTGTTAAGTCCATGAAATTTTCTTGGAAAGATTTCAGAAATGATTTGCCACTGTCTAGGGCTGACAGAGTGACTGGCTAAAGTCACTCAGCTGGCTTTCTACCTAAGGTGGGACTAGAATTCATGATCTTCCAAGAGATATTTTGCTGTAAGAAGCATTGCATTATTGCTTGCATGCCTGTCTCTTTGAAACATGTGTGCAATGGCATAATGCATATACGTATTATGATGACTCATCATTGCTCTCATCAACTGATTGATTTTATGTCCTTCTGGAGGCCGCCATAATAAAAGCAATCAAACTCAATTTTTCCCCTAAATTGTAGTCTTACGCTATGGTAAATTAATAGCGCTAAGATGCCAATTATCTTGTAAGCCAACATAGAATCCTACTTATTAGGAAGCATATGCTGACACATTTTCAGGACACTCCAATTTAACATATTTTGCATTTTAGATTGGTTTGATTCCTTTTTCTTATTTATGCTACCAGTAGTCACAATAATGATAGTCACAACTTTTTAGAAACCGTAATGTCCTATTCAAATGCCACATATTGACTTCAATTGTTTTGGAATAGGGAAGAATGGCACAAAAGTAGTAAATCCATGGACCTGAAGTATTACTAAACCGGACTCTTTGACAGAAAAAAAATTCAGCCAGCATGAATTAGTCTGGTGTTGTATCTTTATTCTGTAAACAGTCATTTGATGAATAAATTAAAATGCTGGCTCCCAAGATCAGATCTGTCTTTAAAAAACCTTCCCGAAGTAAGTAAATATTTTAATTCATGGTCTAAAATTCAGTGCAGGATAAATTAGTCAACTTACATTTGCAAAGACATGCATATCTAATGCTTTTTAAATATGTTGAGCAATCAAATTTATCATGTCTTCAATACAAAATCCAAAAAGAGCAGCCTCTTCTTAAAGGACAAAGAAACTGCTGTAGTCATCCTCATTAGTGTTTAATGCTTTGCCAAACAATCAATTTTTAAAGATTCTGAGAGCATACAAAAATTTTTTCAAACAGCCAAATTACTCCGGTACTGGAAAACTTCCTTTTAATCAAAAACAGCCAAATGCTATTTCATCAAGAACCATTGGCTGACATTATTTATGGGGGAAAAAATAAGCAAGGCCAGTCTTTAGTATAGACCATCTGTCCTGTGAACGAAGGAAGATTACTGTTTAAAGTTGATAATAACCTTGCATTAAATCCTGAAGTGAGAGGAGCATTTATTATTACTAGCCATCTTGTACACATTTCATAGAATGACAAGTTTGTCAATTGTTTATATTACTTAATGTCTGTTCATAAATCTATGCTTAGTTCCAAAGTCTTTTTGGAATACAATGGTATATCAATGCAATGTTGCACGTCTTTTAAATGTTGCCTGAAAAAGGACTGGTAAATTCAGAAACTCATTATTCAGAGACACATTTCCTAAGTCTTATTTATTCTCGGCCTGTATTTTTCTTTTCTAATGTACAATCTGAAATAGAGAACTTCATTTTGATTTTAGTATTTAAAGGAAATTTCTTTCTATTAGGTAAATGTGAAGCTGCTTAGTGGGGCAGACAATAGGGACTTAATTGTCACTGACTCAAGACTGATTATTGTAACGTGCTCTACATGGGGCTGCCCTTGAAGAGTGTTCGAAGACTTCAGTTAGTCCAGAACGCAGCCGTGCGAGCGATTGTGGGTGCACCCAGGTACACCCATGTCACACCTATCCTCCGCGAGCTGCACTGGCTACCCATTAGTCTCCGGATCCGCTTCAAGGTGCTGGTCGCTACCTATAAAGCCCTACATGGCATCGGACCTGGGTACCTGAGAGACCGTCTCCTGCCGATTACCTCCCATAGACCGATTAGATCTCACAGGTTAGGTCTCCTCCGGATTCCATCCGCCAGCCAATGTCAGCTGGCGACCCCCCGGGGGAGAGCCTTCTCTGTTGCAGCTCCAGCCCTCTGGAATGACCTCCCCGTGGAGATCCGGACCCTTACTACCCTCCCGGCCTTCCGCAAAGTCACCAAGTCCTGGCTGCTCCAGCAGGCCGGGGGGGTTGTGAAACATCCAGCCCCATGGAAACTGTGAATGTTGCGTTTTTAAAGTGTTGTCTTTGTCTAGCTATTTCCCCTTCCCTTGTCTACTGTGAGCTGCCCAGAGTCCTTCGGGAGTGGGCGGCATACAAGACAAATAAATACAAATACAAATACTCTTTCTCTACCCTATGAATAGGAAAGCGCATCATATAATAGTCACAAAATGTGGATAGGAAGGAATTGCTGCAATAGTGGATGTCGTACAGTAGGGCATATAACATTTATTTGGTAGAAGACAAAATGATGAGGATGATAGTCATCAGCTTTCTATCCTCCCGTCATACTCTTTAACTAAGAGCGTACACACTTTTAAAGCGTAGTTTGATTCAACAAATCTGCACTCTTATGGTGCCTTGCTTCCAATTAATTTTGGGGTTCCATTTTTTCACCCATGCAAGACCCAGAACTAGTGGACATCCCATGCCAGGTGGGAAACTTTGCTTTAAAATTCTTCGTGATGTGGGCTCTCACACCTAAATGAGCATGATCAACTTGCTTCCCTTACAGGAGTAAGATTAGAGGGTTACTGCAAGTTTAAATTGTACAGGGGAAAAATATGTTTGCCCAGTATAGAAAATTGAACATATTTTGTGAGTCTAATTATACTGAGGTTTAAGATAAACAGCATTCATAATTCAGTTATATAATTTGGTTCCATAAGATGTAGTAAAGGTCACACATTTGGAGCTTCTATCTGAATAGATAATTCATATAGAACAGCCATGTCCAAAGTCCAGCTCTGGGCCCAAATGCGGCCCGTTTTCAAATTTTGAGCAGCCCGCAGCCTCTTCGCCTTGCCAGAGTTATTTGTTTAGTCTTTCATGAAATAGTTCATTTGCATTTAATGTTAAATGTTTCAAAGAATGTCAGGCTGAATGGTCAGCCCCGCACATTTTCACCTCACCAAATCTGGCCCTCCTTGCAAAAAGTTTGGACAGCCCTGATATAGAACATACCTACCAGTGGCTGCAATTCATGAAAATTACAAGATCAGAGCCAGGATACTTAATACTAGCTGCTAAGAATTAACAGCACAAGAAGAGGGTTCCACTTAACAGCTTGGATAGGCACTCCTTATCTTTTTAAATCTGTATAACTCCTTTGAATCAACCATCTGGGGCTAAACAGACACATATGTTTCTAACTAAGACTCAATTATAAAAACACCATAGATCTAAGAATATTTGCACATGACAATAGAAGAGGAAAGTCTCATCAATGTTTTATTTTTTTTCCCCCAAGGCCTAAATATTTCTCAGACAAATTAGGCTTTCAAGAAAGACTCTATTGAGAGCAAGTTGACATTCATTCAGATTAGCGAAGAAGCTTATCATTGCTTATCTCAGATTCCATTATTAGTTAAATGCAATAGATGGTAAAAAGCAATGAACATGTTAATTGTCTGTAATCAGCCTTCCATAAATGATTTCTCATTTATGGAAGGCTGATTACAGACAATTAACATGTATTAAACAATAATTGGTATTACTGCATGAGTGCATGAATTTTCACAAAGAAAACATATGTAGGTTTCATTTTTATGAACATTCGTTTTTCATTCAAGAAACAGCAATTGTCACACACATTTCTAAAAGTTCTGATTTTTAAAAAGAATGGAATACTGGCTATGTATTATTTTTTATTTCTAAGATATCACTCTTTATTAATTATTTCATATAGTGTTATGGGTTTAATAAGAAATATTTCAAAAATGTCCTTTTCATCCATCTAATAAGAATGTCTGTTCATTTTTTAATAGTTACTAGGTCAGAATTTGTTCCAAAAGAAGTATGACCATGCAAATCTTATCCAAGAAGTTGCATGCAATAAAACATACTTTTTTTTAAAAAAAGTTGTATCTGTAATCATATTTTTAACAGCTAGTGGCACTTGTGTTCTATTCAGCAGATTTCCTGTTTCACAGTTGCCAGTTCCCTGGTGAATCACTTTGCTGGAGTTTCTTCGCAGCAATATAGTTTTTCATTGGGAAGAAAATGCTTGCCCATTATGAAGATTTTGCCTGATTAACATTGAAGAAGAAAAGAATAACTTGATATGGTACAGTCCTTTTACTCAAGAAGTAATTTGTAGCATTGGTGCAATGTGGACATTTGCTTTTGTGTATGTACAAAAGAGGGAGGAGAGATTTAGCATAAGCAGAATTGGAGTGGGCAACTCAGCTGATGGTGTATGATTTCTACCTCAATCCTCCTAGCAATCAAGTGACATTTGACTATGAGGCACTCTGCTTGATTGTTTATGAAAAAACAATCAGAAAGCTCAGACTGCCCAAGGAGCTGCTGATACAGTTCTCCAAACGAATTATTGAGTCTGTAATTTGCACCTTTATAACTGCCCGGTTTGGCACAGTACCCAAACAAGACAGAAACAGACTTCAATGAATAGTTAGGACTGCAGAAAAAACAATTCCTACCAATCTGCCTTCCATTGAAGACATGTGTCCTGCATGAGCCAAAAAGAGAGCTGTGAAAATATCTACAAACACCTCACATCCTGGACATAAACCATTTCAACTTCTTCCTTCAGGACAACACTATAGGGGATTGCATGCCAAAACAACTACACACAAGGACAATTTTCTCCTCATGCCATTCACTCTGCTAAACAACTCATTCCTACAATATTCTTATACCCTGGAATGTCAAACCACCTAGCAGGGCTGTATTACTACTATCTTCTCATCTTTCCTACTGCCTATTTCCTTATCTTCTTGTGCCCATAACTTTGTTGTTTGTATCATATGATTTATGTTGATTGCTTAGTTAATAATCTATTACTATCACTGAATGTTATATCTTATGATTTTATGATTATGATTTATCACTTGTTGCTTGTAGGTACACTGAGAGCTTATGCACCGGAGACAAATTGCTTGTGTGTCCAATCACACTTGGCCAACAAAATCAAAAGCAACTCCAGCAATACAGAAAGAAGCCTTTGGAAAACTCAGCTGGGTAGAAACTTTTGATCATATTGTCATGATATGGTAAGAAATCTACAATGTATAAGTTGGATTGCTTTTTAGCATGCTTGATTCCTTTTGTGTCTTTTCATTGCTTCTTATCTTCCTCCTTTTCCTCCTCCTCCTCTTTCTTCATCAGCATGAGATAACAGAAGTAACAAAAAGAAACCAAGAAAAATGTTAAAACTGAACAAAAAGCATGTGCCAGAATCAATCGATCTAAAATTCATTTTAATGAGCAGCAACCAGTCAGTAATATATTTTAAACAAAATTTAATTGCCTGCTTACTTTTCTTTATTATTTTAAAATGAACTAAAAAACAACTATACTTCATATTGAAAATTTTCCATAATTAACAGGGGGGGAGGGAATGTGTCCTCCTGCTTCTCGCTTTCTCTGGCACACATACACAATCTGAGTGATTCTTGAGACCAAGAAAAGAAATGATACATTTTGCTTACAAAAAGGAATACACGAATGAAGGCAAATGTATGTGTCCCAGGATCCAGTCTGGTCAGTCACCCGGTGTTCTGACCCCCACCTTGTTCGTTCAGAAACGAAAGCCAAATGAAGCTTGCAAAGGAATGTCTTTATCAATCCCGGCTCGAGCTGGCTGCGAGCCCAAAATAAACACAGATAAATTCTCTGGCAAAAGTAAACTACGGCAAAACAAGTTTATATAAATCACTTATCCAAGTGCTTCTTCTCGATGATTGCAAACAAACAGAGACTTGACTAGAACAGGAACGGAACGGGATGGAATGAACGAACGAACGTTGACTTCTGCCACTAGGGCGTGGCACCATCAGTCTTTTATCCGCAGGAAGAGATCCTAATGAGCCACAGCTGCTCATTATCCTGCATTGCGAAACAACACACAGGAGGTTTCTGCTGAGTCACAACACCCAACCAGAGGTTTAGTCTTCTGAGCTTTCAGACTTGTGCTGGAACCCATCCTCAGGGAACTTCTCTCTACTACAGTGTGTCCTTTGGCTTATTCTGTGTTTGGTATTTATATGATTCCTGTTGTATGTGGCTTTTTAGATGTTGATTGTGGTATTGATGGCTGTTTATTAAATCATTGACTGTTTTCTCCTTGTGCTGCAACAAACAATAGCCAATGAACTAATAGCCTGCCATCAACACCCCAGTCAACATCTGAAAAGTCACATACATCATAAATATTACATACAAAATAGCCTAAAGCAGACACTCTGCTAGAGAGAAGTTCCCTGAAGATGGTCTCCAGCACAAGACTGAAAGCTCAGAAGACTAAACCTCAGGTCCCGGTGACGGATCCAAATTGGATCCAGCAAGAGGATTATAATCCTTCAATAGGGGAGAAAGAAAAAAGCAAAGGAAATCTGGAGCCAAGTGTTTTGCATATAGTTGGCAGAAGTACTATACCAGGGGTGGGTTTCAGGCAGTTCACGGTGGTCCCCGCGAACCAGTTGGTCGGCGAACCCAGAAGTAAGTAACTTCCAGGAACGCCGAAGGATCCACCTGCCTGCCCGCGTTTCTTACTCGGTTTTGATGAGTTCTGCGCTTCCACGCATGCGCAGAACGCATACAGCGCCTGCGCGATCCTCCAGGAGCAGCTGGAGCATTGCACAGGTGCTAGTACGCATGCGTGCACTGCGCGTGTGCACGGGGACGCCGCCGTCCCCATTCCAACCGAACCGGTTGGAACGGGGCGAGAAACCCACCCCTGTACTATACCCTGAATTGTGTCCAAAATCCATAGGGAGGCAACCATACTTTAATAGGAAAAATCATGGAAACACAAAAGTGACCTTTCAAGAATTCTGTAAATTATAATAGAATACAGAGCTAGATATATTGACCGCCAAAAATAAATGGATATGCTTCTTTCTTAATTGCAATTTTCCTAAAAATCAATGTAGGGTGTAAAGAGAGACTAATTAATCAAGAGGTGTGATTATGGACCAGTGTGATCCAACTAACACATTATTAACCCATAGATTTATTACAGTGGTTTCAGAGACCAGTAGTTCCCTTCATATTAAAAATTAGCAGTTATTAAGAATCCAAAGTGCTGCAATACTTTTGTATCTTTTTGTGCAATGCTGCCCTCCTGTGGAAGAAAAAATCCACATCTGGCACTGTACTAGTTTTCAAATTACATTTAGTTCAAAATTTTCTGCAGATACAAAAATTGAAAGCAAGTCAAATCTAATCTGCCTTTAGTGACATAATGCTGCATCATTAAATGGTTATCAGAGAGATGCTTATGGATTTTCTAAATGTCTCTCCAGATTTGGAGTTTCCAAATTTGCCTAAGAATAATTTTGCAGAACATAGCCATGTTTATAAGCCTATTAAAACTCTATGGAATTTACTGCCAAATAGTATAGGATTGCATTGTCAAAACTTAGCAATGTGTCAGCCCCCTCCCCCAATTTTACATACACTTTTATATATATCAAACATCCACTATTTTTGCCTTCCATAATTTTCCCTACAGCCATAACCTGCTCTTTCACTTCCTCCATCACCCATCACTCTTTTTATCCATATATAGCTATACAAAAACTTTCTTAATTCCCTGCTTTTCATTTTATTTGTTGTTCTGATTGGAGTCCACAATGTTATCATGAACCAGCATTAACTAGTTCTTTCACCTGTATAATGTGTAAATTAGACTAACATAATTACACTGGAAATGAAATTGATATAAACAGCATGAGCAATTAAGCATCATTATAGTCATATCAATTAACATTTATACCAAAATATAATCAATTAATGACAATCACCATTAATCGTTATAAGGGTCAGGAGAATAAGGGTAATAAAGATTATATACCGGTAAATCAAGTTGCAAAAATATATTCAATAAACTGGCTATATTAAGCCTAGAAATAGAAAAGAAACATCATCAAATATCTTACAGAATGTCAGAAAGTCAAGTCATATCAGGCTTTTTATACCAAACCGAGTGCCTTGAATATAGCTCAGAAAACCAGGGTAACTGTTTCAATATCTCTACACATGGAGAAAGTGCAGATACTGAATGAAAAAAAAAATACAACCAACATTTGTCCACTATTTGCTTGTATGTTTATAACAGCTCTCCAAATCAGAGCTGGGTTGCTACCAGTTTGCACCAGTTCGGGCAAACCGGTAGCGGAAATTAGGACGCGCACACAAAGTGAACTGGCAGCAACGCCGGCAGCAATCCACCCTTGCTCCAAATCCTCCAATCCTCCAAATGAAGTCCATAGGACATTTTCCAATTTATCTTCCTAAAATGAAATTGAACTTTCCCAAGACTAAGAAGAGCATAAACACTTCTCACTCTCTTCAGGTCCTGCAAAAGACCCCCAGGAACATCCAGCATGATTTGCAATATAAATTGTCCTTGACTTACAACAGTTCAGTCATTAATGTTCAAAGTAACAATGGTATTTTAAAAATGACTTATGACCATTTTTCACAGTTATCATCTTGGCAGCATCCCTATGTCACATGATCAAAATTCAGATGCTTGGCAATTGGTTCATACTTATGACTGTTGCTGTGTCCTAAGGTCATGTGATCCCTGTTGGGAGTATACTCCTAGTGTTGGGTAGGCAATATATATCTATATACAATAACAAATGGTCGTTGTTGCTTTAAATGAGTGGATGTACTTAACAACTGTAATTACCTTTACAATAAGGAGTCAAGAGAGCTCACTCTCTCTCTCTTCTTGTCCTACACTTGATGACTTGATGACTGGAATGTGAACTGTGACTGTAAGCTATTGTTTGTTCTTTGAATTGTGTTTGGACTAATATCTACTATCTACTATCACTGCTTGTGAAGCATTTATCAGTAGTAAATCTACTTGTTTTTACTAGCAGTGTCTGAAACTCTATTCGTGCGTTTCTACTAGCAACATTCTTTCTCTCTAGCTGTACATTCCGCTGCACTACTTTCTGTCTCCCAACGGAGATACCCTAACAATCCCCTTTTACAACCTTCTGACAAGCAAAGTGAATGGGGAAACCAGATTCAATTAATGTAGACTGCAGATTACTATAGGTCTTCATTGGACATTCTTTGCTACTATAGTTTCCTAGTCTTGGGTCATCACCATGTTACACTGCCAGTGTGAACATTCTCACCTAAAATATACATTGTCCTATTTCCCAAATGCTGTCATGTTTCTAGAGAAATGAAGTTCATGGTACTCAATAAACTTTCTACAGTGCTTAGTTATTCCTAGAAATCCCATTCATTCCCTTATTACCAATTTTAAAGACAAGTCTTAAATATGGTAAAGATACATACAATGATTTCTTATTCAAATAAAAATATCATATTACTTATCCTATTAATTTATTCAGAAACAAAATATTGGGCACATACCAGGGGTGGGTTCTGGTCGGCTTTGCTGCTGGTTTGCTTGTGCACGCACTGTGCGCACATACACACTTCAATTAAAATTGTTCTGCACATGCAGAACTGGTAGGTACCCACCTTTGGCACCTACAAAGTGTATTTAGCTTTTTAAACTCATATTAAAGCACTAAGTATCAATAAACATTTTTGGTATGTTCAAAAAATATCTGGAAGACCAGCATAATTTCACATACCTAAATTTTCCATGTTAATACCTTCTTCTCCATAAATAACAACCTAGTAATTCTGAATATCTGTCCTACTATGGATATACTATAGATATAAATATGTGCCAGCTTTAATGAAAATCCAGTATTTTAAAACCTTACGGTTTTAATAGCACTTTCCAAAACCTGCATAAATATTATGGTATTTTTTGGAGTATAAGACGCACCTTTTTTCCTCAAAAAAGAGGCTGAAAATCTGGGTGCGTCTTATACACCAAATACAGCATTTTTTTTGCCTCCCGAAGCCCTACCCCCTTCACCAAAATGGCCATGCATACCCTTATGGAGGCTTTCAGAGAGCTCCTGGGGGCTGAGGAGGGCAAAAATAAGCAGAAAATGGGTCATTTTTTGCCACCCAGCCCCCAGCAGCACTGTATAAGCCTCCATAAGGCTATGCATGCGATTTTTTGACAAAAATTGGCCCCGTTTTTGCAAACAACGGACTGTTTTTTGCTTGTTTTGCCCCCCCCCCGAGCACTCCACAAGCCCCCCCCCCAGGCTATTCATGCCTTTTTTAAAAAATGGGCCCGTTTTCGTGAACAACGGGCCATTTTTGCGAAGTTTGCAGAGTGTAAAAACTTTTTTTTCCCTTTTGGTTAAATGTTTTCCTTAATCATTTTACCTCCCCTTTCAGTCAATATATAACGGTGAATTTTGCTTTTAAGAAGTATAAAATAGAATCAGTGATCCATTTGGAAGGAATCTATAGGTACAAAAATTAGAATATAAGTGGTCACAGCTTCAGTGGAAATTGTTAACTTAATTGATGCATAATTTAAACATGTGACAGACACATAATTTTGCACAGTCTGCTTATATTCTTTAGTTCTGAGTCAAAAGAATATTTTAAGATGCATTATTATTCAACTTGATGCCATAAAATTATGCTGGGATTATTATCCCTTTGGCTATGTTGCTCAGGAAGACTATTTTGTAGCCAAAATATAGACAAAGCCAGTTCAAATGAAAAGGTCAATTAAACGTGGAGATGATGAAAAAGTTATTTCCTTTGTGTTATGCTAGGGGCATCATCTGCCTGGTGATTCTTAAAAATGAATCAATCTATAACTCCTCTACCTCAACAAATATACCATAAACTTTCTTATTTAAATGCATATATTTTTCAATAACTTCTGATGAGTATATGCATAGTCTGCAAATACCCATAGAGCCACATTGTGATCTCAGGTTTGCTTATTGTCACTTGTTCTATGTTTTGAAACACAATCCTAGGTATCCCAGAATATCATTTTTACATTTACTCTTGCTACCTTCCTTTTCATATTGGGAAACAATAACTGCATCCAATTATCCAACCAATTGTCAGATAGGTTACTAAAGAAAATATTTTTAGTTCCATGTTAAACAAGTTCCAAGCCAAAGCATAAGCAAACCACATTTGAGTTACACAATCTACACCTGCAACCTCACATTTTTTTTAACATTCTTGCAGAAGTCATGACTTTATTTTATTTTATTTCCATTTGCTTTGCTGGTAACTCTCTGTTTATATCTTTCCATCCCCTTGCAGAATCCCTTATAACCTTCACAATTATAACCTTATAACCTTTAAAATTGTTTACGCTTCCTCTTTAATCCTTAGATTAAAAATTTTTTGCCTTTCAGAAGCAGTTAAATGCATGAGATGTTCTGGAAGATTTTGCAGAATTAATTGTTATAATTACACTTTTTTATGGTTAGCTCTGTTTTTATTAGTTTTTATGTTTTATTTTGTTCTTAGGTTTTCACATTGTAAACTACTACTTTCCTGAAAGTGCTGGTATGTAATCACAATAAAATAAATAATCTGAACCATTCTTTGATCTCTTTCATCACATTCTTTGCAATTATATTTTAATTATATAAAACTTACACAGTTCCTCTCATTCTCCGTTCTCATCTGTACTTGTGCAACACCTGCTTCTTTTCATTTTCTCTTTCCATCAAAAATTATATATCCAAAACATTACATAAAATTACAAATTTTAATGTGGAAATATGAACATTAATCAAATTTAGTAACAGTAATATTCTAAAATTTTTACTTCCTTCTAGTTCCTCCACAAAAATTTTTTCTTGAATTAACCTGGTTTTCAATGTTCATATATTAAGATGTATCTTACAATATAATGCTCCCTCAAATATCTTACATCCATCAGAAAAAGTATATGCTTTCTATGCTTTCTAATCTATCTTTTGAGGAGACCAACAGACTTGGACTAAAAATTTTTGATGAATCAATTCAACTTTAAGTCCAAACAAATAAACTTTTTAAAATAACCATTTAAAAAAACTTGGATTCCTTGATATTCCATATTCTAACTCTTTGTGCCATAATTCATATATATCAGTAATTTAAATGTATTATTTCAGGTTTTGGTGTAATTTGAAACTTGGTTAATTTCATAAAGAGACTCACTCAGAAATAAAAGCATCTCAGGCTTTTTTGAGGCATCTAAGTCCTTACTGAAAGATCAAAGAACATGTAATTATATTGCTAGTGATATCTATTAGGAAAAGAAAATTGGGGGTAATGGTAATCCCTAAAATTAACATTATTAAGTATTAATTTTAAAATACCATATTTTTTGCACTATAAGATGCTTTGGACCATAAGATGCACCTAGCTTTTGGTGAGGAAAACAAGAAAAAAATCTGCCTATGCCTCCCAGCATCCATTGGTATTCATCAAGCTAGTGTCCTTGCAGCAAACAACAAAACAGCCTGTTGAGCTTCAGTCCGTTATTGCAGCCTGATTTAGCACAAGCACCTGATTAGCATGAGCACCTCCAGACATATTGCCGATCAGCTGTTCCAGGCTGTGGGGATCACTGCAACCCATCGCATGCATCCCATTTTCAGCCTGTTCCAGGTGGCGGGGATCAGCACCACTGATCTCTGCCAGTTGCTGCTGATCGCCATCGCTCGCTGCTGATTTACAGCTGGCGGTGAGCAGCAGCAGCGAGCAGCGGCGATAGGTGATGGCAATCCCTGCCACCTGGAATGGGCCAAAAACAGGGCATATGGAGGCCAAGAACAGTGCACAGAGGCCAAAAATAGGGCATGTGAAGGTTGAAAATGGGGTGCACAGATGCCAAAAATTGCCAAAGGATGGGGGCTGGCAGGTGGGCAAGGCTTCGGCAACATTCACTCTATAAAACAGATATTTCCACCCCCTTTTTTGGTGGGGGGAGTACAT
Organism: Thamnophis elegans; assembly: GCF_009769535.1. Lineage (NCBI taxonomy): Eukaryota > Metazoa > Chordata > Lepidosauria > Squamata > Natricidae > Thamnophis > Thamnophis elegans. The sequence continues at coordinate 55,421,966 of NC_045549.1, forward strand.
CTTATAGACCAAAATATATGGTAACTATTCAAATAAATATTATTTATCATATTATCTCCCATTTTTAGAGTTTTATACAAATATTTATGAACAAAGCACAAATTGCATCAAAATAGGACCCAAATATATCTAGCTGCCCTAATACCTGCTTGGACTGGACTGAATGAATGATTCAAGTAATAGATCAAGAAAAAGATACATCAATGGATCATTCAAGATTTATAAATATATCCATCAGATTGCTTTTTATCTATCTATAAGAAAACAAATTTGGAAACTATTATGTTTTGCATGCCTACAAAGATAAATATCACTCACTTTTGTTCTCATACTTCATATTATGTGTGTAAAAATACACAGTATTGTGAAGACATATGTCTCTAACAGAAAAAGAAAATTTATAATTCAGGATTTCTGTGTGATTTTATTCAGCAAAGCAGTCTTTAACATCACTTTGTAGTTCAGTTTAGCTTTCAAAATATCTGTTTTACAAAATCAGATTGCATTTTAGGGCAACAAAGCACACAGTGTGAGTTCATTAAATCTGCTTTTATTATCTCCACTTAAAGGTTTATGTTTGATAGTAGAAACTCCCTCTTAGGAATGCATTTTTGTTTTAAGATATGAACATGCTTTTCATCATAAATTTATGAAGTTAAATATTCTTCAGTCAAACTAGCAAAATGGTTCTATTCTGGAGTGACTTTTTCAAGCGGTTTATCAGCTTAAAGCTTCAAGAAACACTTGGTCACTAAATCTGTACCTGTTTAAACTAGTTCTGTAAGTTACAATTGTATAATAACATTTCAAGAAATATAGAATTAGTGTACTACCCTGAGCAAAGAAAAACTTAACATGAAATAAACAGTTTTTATAAAAAATCTATCAATTGACACCATGTTATTACATTAAATAATTTTGCATAATATATATATGACAGTTTCGACCTCCAAAATAATTTAATGCTTTGAGCCTAGATTGAATGCAGAACATTAATTTTTTCTCTCTGGCTGTCAGGCCAACTAAAAGGCCTGTCAAATCCACTTAGACAAAGCCTGCATCATGTAATAATATTAAAGAGGATAAAATATTAACATAGGCTTACAATGGAATAGTAGCCAAATAAGATACAATAAAGTACTTTTAATTTATTAAACTGATAATCTGTTCAACTGCTGAAAATGGAATTTAAAGGCCCAGCTAAAAGACGATGCTGAAAAAATGAAAAACCAACCACATTAATGAAATTTTAGAAGACTATTAAATGATACACATGCTATGAGTAAATATGCTAATATTACATTGCCAAACAAACCAAGAGATACAAAATCTTGGCAAATTCCTCATAAATATACAGTGAAGCTCTATTGTTGAATCCAAGTGCAATTTGAGCATCAGCATTAAAAGAGCATTTATTCACTAGTGAGTAAGATTCAGTTACACATAAAATATGCTACCACACTAAAAGAAACATATCATACTAAAGAAAAAATAGCTATAGAAGATATAACTAAACTTAAATATTATTCTAGTTGATCACATAATCAGCGAGATATTTAGACTGAATTTGCCATTTTTTGTTGACCTACTGTTTAAGAATGTTAAAAGTATCACTGCAAGATATAAGCTGTTCCAAATAAAGTTGCCTTTTGCAATTTACTGCTTGTCATCTTATTAGTACCAATGCTGTTCAAGTGGTGCTACAGATGTTTTGGAATTAAACCCACAGTATATTTTACTATCAGTACTATTTGTGCCTTTTCTAGTCACAGTCTTCATTTGCCACTACTAGCCACAACTTCATTTGCATGTCTTTATATTGTGTTATTTTCTTTAGATTCTTCTCTTCTATTGTCTCTGGGTTTTACATTGCCCACTATGGCCGATTCTGACCGTGTATGCATCAGGGGTGGGTTTCAGCTGGTATGCACCAATAGGGGCGAACCGGTTGATGAAATTTAGCATGCCTCCCTGTACCCATTCTTCCAGAGACCCAGTACTGAAACACTCCCTCCCCTGGCTTCAGCGCTGCTCTGGGCTCCTGAAAAAGCCTCCCTCTGCCACTTCCTCCTCTTTGACAAGCAGCTTGCAAAATGGGGCACTTCTCAAAGAGAAGGAAGTGTGGAGGAAAGCCCATGCTGGATTGGGCTCCAGTGCTGCTCTGGGCTCCTGAAAAAGCCTCCCTCTGCCGCTTCCTTCTCTTTGACAAGCAGCTCCCAAAACGGGGCACTTCTCAAAGGGAAGGAAGTGGGGGGAAGCCCATGCTGGATCGTGCTTCAGCACTGTTCTGGGCTCCTGAAAAAGCCTCCCTCTGCCACTTCCTCCTCTTTGACAAGCAGCTTGCTAAATGGGGCACTTCTCAAAGGGAGGGAAATGGGAGGAATGAAGCCCATGCTGGATCGGGCTTCAGCGCTGCTCTGGGCTCCTGAAAAAGCGTCCCTCTGCCACTTCCTTCTCTTTGACCACTGTCAGTGTGGTGTGTGCACACACAGCTTGAAGTCCTTCTCTTGTATCAATGAAAGACTTGTGTTGTCCCTGATATCAGCAAGACATGGTCTTCCTGTTCACCATCTCTTCGGGACGGTTTAGGTCCAATTGGACCCCCCCAGGGGCAAAAGTATCAGCTACAGCCTCAGCGCATTGAGACAGCACGTCCATACCATAGGGACATTGGCTCCTCCTCCAACTATTTTATTTATTGACTTAGCTCCATAATAAGATTGTAACTGGAGTAGAGTCCAATGATCAAGTCCTATATAATGCTAAAATTTCAGATCCTACTTATTAATATTTTAAAGCTATTCCTCTCTATTCAGAAGTAAATCCTGTTTACTTTAGCCTGAAAATTTTAAGTAGTTATTGAAATATTCTGTTTTTAAAACTGGAACATTTTGAGTAGTGGTAAATAATTTTCTACTTAAATTTTAGTTTAAAAATCATAGTATTGTTTTTCTCTTCAGAAAGGGCAAAAGAAATGAAATTTCTTTTGTGATGAAAGTTCCGAATTGTTATTATGGTATTTCTTTCAAAACTTCATGAAAACAAAAGGTTAGAGATGTCTTTCACTTTGTTGGTTTTTTTGAAAATATGAATGGTTCTCAAAAGAAATACTTAACAAAGTTCAGTTTATAAAATGTATTTTGCTTGAATATATCCTTGGATTTGAAAACTTTTAACAGCATGAACAATTTGAGCAATCATCGAAATCATAAATTACAATTACTATTATCTAACCAATTACTATAAACTTTGATGTCTGTAACTTCACAGAAAATGAATAAACCCCACACTAGATAGATGTTAGCAAACCATAAAGAACTAAAAGTGTATTCCAACACATTATCTACTTACTTGCCATAGTGAAAATTTCGCACAAAATCTTTCCTTGTGATAATATTATAGAACTGAACTATTTGTTGAAAGCCAACCGGACTGATCTTCAAGGTAATCTTAAACATAAACCTCTTTTTTTTTTTACCAAAATCCTTACTTAATGCCAATATAAATATCTTCCCTAATCTTTCAGCCAGCACTCAATCCCAACTATGACACAAAACAAATGTTTGCCACTAATCGTAAAACCCTAATGCTAATTGTCACATAAATTTTAACCATAAATGTGAAACCTTAAACCTAACCACTGTAGGAAGTTATCAACCAGACCTCTCCCAGAAAAATGAAATACCCTAGGAAATATTGAAAAGGCAGAATGTTCCTCTGGATGTAAAAAGGAAGAAACATGTTTCAAAAAGACAAAGTAACTCTCCCTGCAGCTTCCTGCCCACCCTCTTTGTCCATGAGCCATTAAAGCCTGAGCTAGTCTCTTTATATAATAAAGAGTTCTCCCCTTCAGCTCCAATGGATGGGATTAAGGCATGATAATATTGGCCTTTTACCCAACTGACCACATGGCATCTGAGAATTCAACTAAACCTGGACTCAGCCTAGAGAGTTGCCCCTTCATGGCCCCATTTGAGTCTGACAACCAATCAGAATACATTTCTTGCACAGGAGCAGGAGGCAGATAGGTGGGGCCGAACAGATTATAAAAAGCCCTGAAAGCCCCTCCCTCGACCCTTCTTCTTCTTCACCCAACACCTGGAAGCATGTGATCACCTTTTTCCTCAGGACCTCAAGCCATGCGGTCCTGCCCACCATTAAAACATTAAAACCATCTTTCTAAGCAGCCTCCATGTTTCCAGTGTCTTTTTCCCCACTTGGAACTGAACCCAGAAGGACATTTCTTCCAACACTACAATTTCTCTGTAATGTCGGGCACAAAATTTTGAAGAACCAATAATGCTGGATACATGGGAAAAGATATGGGTAAGAAATTAAAATTCACGCAAGCCCAAAATCTGAGAGAGAATTTTTATAAGATGTTTTATAGATGGCATTTAGATCCTAAAAAACTGGCTTGCATATATCCGAATTTACAACCTAAATGCTGGAGATGCGATTGTGTTGATGCTACATATTACCATATATGGTGGACTTGTAAAAAGGTTAAAGCATTCTGGATAAAAATATGGTGGATTATGCAAAATATTTTTTAAAAGAAGGATAAAGTTTACTCCTCAGTTATTCTTGTTAGGTATAACTACTGATTGTACTGTTATAGACACTAACTTGATTTTGTACTTAATAACGGCAGCTAGACTGTTGGTGGCACAATACTGGAAGAAGGAAGATTTGCCTACTATTCAAGAATGGACATTAAAAGTAACAAACTTAGCAGAGGGCTAAAATATCAGCATATCTTAAGGATCACTCAGATGAGAAATATAAAATAGACTGAAGAAGATGGATTATTGATTATATTCAAAATAAATACGGGACTAAGAAATTCCAAATTGTTTATGACTAAAAAAGTGAGGAATGAGATAATTTGTTTAGAGTTAGCCTAACAAAAGAGGAGTTAAAGCACAAATGAAAGATGATACTAACTTTCTTTTAGTTTATCATAGAATATGTTTGTTAAGGATTTATACCCTGTAGTTGCTCTGGGAAGCCGGGGGGGGGGGAGGTTGGGGGGGTTCGGGTTGGGCAGGGAAGGTGGGGGAGGGGAGGTAAATATTTGTAAAAGCTTTTTTAAAATTTTCAATAAAATTTCTCTGTAATGTCAATGATATTTTCCCTTATCGATGCCCCAGCATTTAATCCCAACCATAACAAAAACCTAAGGAAAGGCAGAAGTAGAAGGAAAACACTTCATCCAATTAATCAAGCAGGTGACCAAGCAACTCTAGTCAAGCACTAGACTAGAATAATCAGCTCTACACATTCACCACATTCACCAATTATCCTGCAAAACATCATTTGGTTTGCCCCTATTCACTCATTCTGGTTATAAATACCTGAAGGCATTTCCTTCTTTGTTTTATCCTGGTAACATTAAAATAGGAAGAGCAGATGAGAATATGGATGCTATCTTACCTTCCTGCCTTGCATGCTTCTTTTATCCTAGGGTTGAAACTTGAAAGGGAAGATCAGAGGCAAAAAGTGCTTGAGTCACTCAATTTAATGTTTCTTCTCATCTCTATATTACCAGACTTGAAAACAAGGACTTTTTTCATTATATAAGTTTAGACAAAATACACTACAATTTAATCAAATGAATATACTCAATTAATTATCACAAATTATTAATTCCTTCTGCAATTAATAGTGCTAGCCTGGAAAAAAATGTTGCATTAAGGAAGAAAAAGGGCAAGAGATAATAAAATATCTGTAAATTTGACAGGGATACATTTAATCCAACAGAATATGAAGGCTAAAAGCACAAATAATCAGCCTTAAAAAATGGCAACTTGACAATATACATCAAAAATAAATCATCTCTTATGTTTTTTTACAATGTGACTTAATTGCGCGTGAGATTTTTATCATTCTCCAAAACCTGACTGAACTTTAGTTGGATGGAATACAAGAGAAAAAAAACATGAGAAGAAATGTTAAAGATTTAAGGTATAGATTACTATACATAATTTTGGAATTATACAAGGTAGGAAATGTCTCCCAATCTCTTAGCAAACAACAGGTATGCTAACATTTGAAAAATTATAGCCTGGCAAATATCACTGTTCTTCCTTCACATCAATAGCAGAAAGCAATACTGCATTTTTTTACCAAAGAAAAAATAAGTGCACATGCCAAACATAATAAATGGCTCAAAAAGGTTTAAATTGATTTTATAATAGGATGAATAAAGGATATCATATTCAGGCAAAGATCTCAGCTACTTTGCAGTAAGACAGCATAGCCTGCAGATAGAAGCTTGTCTTGGCAATTAGTAAAAAAAAAAAAAAGTCTAATTTCCTTCAGGAATATGTTCAAATCATTTTTATTTGATTAATTTGTTTATTCATAAAAATGCAACAGCTTCTATTTTAGGCTATAATAGCACATTTCCAATACTGCTAGTTAATATTTTGCAAGAAAAGATTATGATTTTTTTTAAGCAAGGACAAATGCAAGAGTCCATTAACATACAGGATCAAATATTCATTTTTCAAAAATCAACATTTAATCTAATCCACTTCTAAATTATTCAATATCCAAACAAAAAAAGTTTAAAAATCTTAAGGCTGACTGTTCCATTTCCAAACAACTTTTATTATTAGGAAGTTTCTCTAAAAGTTTTGTCAACATGTATTTTCTACTTTCTATTCCCTCCTGAAGTTATAACACCAATAAAGGAGAATATTTGAAGCTCAGGAATGGAAATGAGAAGTCTTGGTGCTCGCTGATGTGGTTATTTTCCTGCAGAAGTTTCATTTCCCAAACTAGGTAACATCATGAGTGTGTTTGCTATAAGATCTGATGGCTTAGAGATATGCATTTTATTATAGCCTTTTCTACCATCTTTATCACAAGATCACAAATACTAGAAAACTATATCTAAAACAAAAATAGTCCTATACGTATGTTATGACACTGGATCTGGAGGTATATAATATGTCATCTTTGGTAATGGCATGCCCAGTCTTCTCAAACTGAACCAGAAGTTCAGAAAAAGAAAGAGAGGAATAAACATTGCAGCTTTTATTCCATTGGAAGCTCAGACTTCATGGGATTTCTTACTATCATTCTTATCTTAATTATACTCCAAACACAGTGACATTCTTTTACAATCCTCCTGAATCTTTCTTCTTCATGAGAAGCAATAACTATCAGGGTATGTGACCAGAATGCCTATACTAAAGTGTTTCCTCCTTACTTATAATGCGATAACTACAGCATTTATTGTTCTGTTGGACATTACAATACAAATAGTTGGATTCACTTTGTAAATTAAAATAATTCCAGTTCATTAAACTACAGTTTAACTATTTAAATTCCATGTTATTTGAAATCAATATATTCAATATGTTAACTCAGAAAATACTCTTTGATTTGGGGAAGACTCTTGGGTTTAGCAAGGAGGAAGGAAAACATTAACCAACCCCTTTGCTAAATCCAATAGATTTCTTGAGAGAATTTTTTTCCAAATAAAACAATTGCAGGATGCCAATACAGCAAAATACATAAATATTATGTCATTTCCTTCTTCATTATCAGAGGCTTTCTCTAGATCACAAAGATTTTTTCCTATTCTCCCATGTATCCCTGATACAACCAAGAATATTTTTCTCATTATTGTTATGTATTTCATTCCTGTGAATTTAGTTTAAATGTCTGCTTTCAAATTATTGTAAGTAATGTTGCATATTTCAATAATCAGTCATTTCTTTGTACATTTTGACCCTAATAAAAAGCTCACCTCTTGGTGTAATACTTGCACAGTTGTTAGCACATACGTAAGAAGCAATGCTCAATTTGTCTTCACAGATTGACTGTAAGAGAAGACAGCTGGTGAAGAATGAATGCTTTTCTCAGACATAATATATTAAAATCTTGAGTTAATTTGTTTCTCCTGAATCCTTCACAGAAAAATATGAAATTGGCCATGAAGGGGTTCTTTAAACTGAACAGTATGAAGTATATCAAGACATAAACATACCTAAAATCTTTTTGCCTTACCTATGTCTCAACTGCTGAGAAGATTAAATCTATAGTATTTCTCATTTATTATCAATCATTTTAGTAACTTGAAGTTGCTTTGTCTTTCTAAGTCTTACACTTCAGCAGATCAGTACAAGACCATAATCGCATTAACCCATGTAAAACTCAAATTAATCACTGCACTAAATAAATCCTCCAGAAACATTGAAGTCAGTCCTGAGAATACAGGCTGAAAGGAAAGTAATCAAAAATACCATCTGCTTTTTTATCACTTTCTTGAGAGACTGTTTTCCATTAATAGGAATTTTAGGTATACATAAGGCAGGGGTGTCAAATTTGATTTCATTGAGGGCCACATCAGGTTGTGTTTGACCTTGGGGGACTGGGGTGGGTATGGCAGGACGGGCATGGCCAGCTCAACATCACTTATGTTGGGATGTCTGTTGTGGCCCAAGCGCTCTGCCAGCAAAAACAGGCTCCCAAACTCAGTTTTCAGCTATGATAGCCTCCTGCAACCCTCTGGCAGTGAAAACAGAGCTCAAGTGGCCGCCCGCAGCTCTCATGAGCTCCATTTTCACTGGCAGATGCACCGTGGGCCAGTCCTTCACTGTTTCCAGGGTGGCCCCATGGGTCAGATCTAAGCACCTCAAGGGCTGGATCCCGGCCCTGGGCCTTGAGTTTGACACCCCTGACCTAAGAGTAATTTTGTCAGAACATTTCTGACAAATGTTTCTTCATGAACATTTAATTATCTCAAAATCTCTCAATGATCCTCACTTTATCTGCACAGTAACAAAAAATCACTCCTGAAATGCTGCAAAAACACTGCATGTTAGCATTTCAAATAGTGAAGATAGTGTTTTTAAAAAAAGCCTTTAATAAATTATTCTTCAAACCTACAGATTTAAATCCTCCAATTACTTTGTACTTTCCTGTAGAATTGTGTCATTATAATAGAGTTAAAACAATTGTGGTCCCAAGATCACAGATGGTCCTCTCTAAAGATTTTGGGGTGAACAGTTACAATTTTGCAATGAAAACATTGGTTTTTTTTTAATGTTCAGTGTTTAATGTTTTTAATATTCAACTAATAAATAATTGAAAAATAATTAAATGTAATGTAGAACATTGCTTCCTGTGTGTCACATAAGTAGTGATGTTGACTGCATTTCCATAGTAAACTATTTTTTGAATAATTTAAATAAAACATTTTTGTCTGTCACACTTAGTTTTTTGAAACATGATCTCCAGCACACACCATAAAATTTTTAGCACTTAGTCAAAAAAAAAAAAGGAAGAAAGACGTGTCATTACCAATTTGGAAACAGAACATTGATATTTGCTCATTGATTTCTGATTACAAGTAGGTGCTCATCCACCAATTTCTATTTCTCATTTATCTTTATCAGGTGAATATCCAAATTCTATTATCTTGACAGTCAATACACAAATCATTTGAGTGAAGGTATTGATTTATAATGAACAATCCTGTTAATGTTACATTGATTTCTCTGTATTATTCTTTTCATTATACAGCCTCCTGCCATAACCCTGCTTTATTAATAACTTACTGATAAATTATTTCTTCTTCTTTAGTAATGAGGACAAGGGATAGAGATAATTTAAGGCTCACAATGAACAAATGCTTGCAACAAAAGTAAAAAAAAAAACAGAAAAAGCTTCCCCCAACATGTTAAAAACAAGAAAAAAGTCAAGGGAACAGTTAGTCCATTGCTGAGAGAAAGTGGCAAGAAAGTAACTATCAACAGAGAGAAAGCAGAACTACATAACTCATTTTTTGTATCAGTTTTTACACAAAGGAAAGAAAACAGTCCAACCTATCAAAAACAGCACCACAAAAAACAGATTAGGAACAAAAGTTAAAAAAGAAAAGAAAATGGTAAGTGAGCACCTGTCTACCCTAGATGAATTCAAATCACCAGTACCGGATGGATTACACCTCAAGGTTCTGAAGGAACTGGCAGATGAGATCTCAGAACCACTGAACTATATCTTTCAAAGATCCTGGAGCACCAGAGAATTATCAGGTGACTGGAAAAGAGCTGATCTCCATCTTCAAAAAATGAAAAAAAAAATAGATCCAGGAAACACAGACTTATCAGCCTGACCTCAACACCAGGAAAGATTCTGGAAAAGATAATCAAGCAACAAATCAGTGAACACCTAGAAGCAAACAAAGTAATAAGCAAAAGCCAACATGGGTTTGTCAAAAACAGATCATGCCAGACTAATCTTATTGCATTCTTTAACAAAGTGACAAAATCAGTGGACCAGAGGAATACAGTCGATATAATTTACTTGGACTTCAGTAAGGCATTTGATAAAGTAGGCCATAACCTACTACTACATAAAGAAGAAAACTGTAGGTTAGACAGCATCACCAACACATGGATTCGTACCTGGCTGACCAAACACACTCAACATGTGGTCCTCAATGGAACTGCATCTACATGGAGGGAAGTATGCAGTGGAGTACCCCAAGGCTCTATTTTAGGCCCAGTTCTCTTCCATATCTTCATCAATGAGTTGGACTATAAGATAGATGGGGAACTCATCAAATTTGCAGATGACACCAAATTGGCAGGAATAGCCAGAAGATAGGCTCAAGATACAGAAGGATATTGACAGACTTGAACATTGGGCGCTATCTAACAAAATGAAATTCAATGATGAAAAAAGTAAGGTTCTACATTTAGGCAAGAAAAACATAATACACAGATACAATATATGTGATACCTTGCTCAATAGCTGTAACTGTGAGAGGGATCTTAGAGTCCTAGTGGACAACCATTTAAATATGAGTCAGTAGTGTGCAGCAGCTGCCAAAAAAGCCAACACAGTTCTAGGCTGCATAAACAGAGGGATAGAATCAAGATCACGTGATGTGTTAATACCACTTTATAATGTCTTGGTAAGGCCACACTTGGAATACTGCATTCAGTTTTGGTTGCCACGATGTAAAAAAGATGTGGGGACTCTAGAAAGAGTGCAGAGAAGACCAATAAAGATGATTAGGAGACTGGAGGCTAAAACATATGAAGAACGGTTGCAGGAACTGAGTATATCTAGTTTAATGAAAAGAAGGACTAGGGAAGAGATGATAGCAGTGTTCCAATATCTCAGGGGATGCCAGAAAGAAGAGGAAGTCAAACTATTCTCCAAAGCACCTGAGGCTAGGACAAGAAGCAATGGGTGGAAACTAATCAAGGAGAGAAGCAACTTAGAACTGAGGAGAAATTTCCTGACAGTTAAAACAATCAGTGGAAAACTTGCCTCCAGAAGTTGTGAATGCTCCAACACTGGAAGTTTTTAAGAAGATGTTGGATAACCGTTTGTCTGAAGTGGTGTAGGGTTTCCTGCCTGAGCAGGGGGTTGGACTACTAGAAGACCTCCAAGGTCCCTTCCAACTCTGTTATTCTATTCTATAAAATAATGAACTTAAAAATATGAAATTGGGGAAATAATGAACTTACTTTATAAGGTCCTGAATTTTTGGCATAAGTGCTTTGATTAGGAACAAAGCAGTAAGTGAATTCCTTTGTGTAGTGTTAAGATACAATACAAGCATTTCTACAAGAAGTGTCACAGCAGCTGGTATCTTGATTAATAGCAAATATGCTAGAGCCAAATTTGTTTAGGATGAATTCCAAATAAATTGCTAATTGTGCTACCTCAGCTTGGTTTGATATCTTTACAGCCATTATTCAGCCTTTCCATTATCATAGAGCAGGCACACCACACCAAGGAGTCCAGGTAATTGGTACTCAAGGAAATTGTCATATCATACTGATTAAATTCAAACTATTTTATGTTAATGTTTTATTAAATGCACCTGTCCAAAACACATTTTTGGTCTCTGGTGTATGTATAATATTTTATTGATAAAAGCTTTTCTGACAGCAAAATTTCTATTTTGAATGCTGAGGAAGTTGAAGACTACAAAGCACCCTCTTCAACAAAATGTTATCTAAATGTGTTGGACTACAAAACTCATCTTTCATGAGCTGGCTGAAAATATTGTAGGTTCTAGACCTACAACATCTGAAGTACCAGATGCTATGCCCAGCTTGGACACAAAAGATTTAGATGCCATGGAATCTGTTCTTGATGCATCAGATGAAATCAGTCTTGGGAAGTAGCAAGCAATCACCTGAGGCTGGTTTTGCCAGCAACTACCTGGAACAGCTGGGCCCAGATTCAGATGACAGGAAACTAGGCAACTGCCTGGTCCACTTTCTGTACCAAGCCCAGCAGATGCACTGAACGGTTCTATCAGGTGATGGCTCCATAGAAGACCATTACTACCCAGCCAATAATCTTTCTGAAATTCACTCTGAACCCTGAGGCAGCTGGCATGAACAACTAGACTATTGACTATGATTGGATTTGTCAATGCTATTGATGTACACTCTCTTCAAAAAGAGAGGTTATGGGTAAGAAATTCAAATAACGAAATATATAAATCAGAGTATGGACCTAAAAAAGTTTGCAGAGATATAAAGATATGGAGAACCATAGTGAAAAGCATTGGCATTTAGCTGTATTACATTTACTTTTATTGCCTCCTGCTGTGAACTATTTTTCTTATTAATTCTTATACCTTTTTCACTCTGCATAATATTGATTACTCCAAAATGAAACAGCATGATCAGTATGTATATAGCACTTGATCAGATCTTAACAGTAAGTAATTTATTGATATAGCAGAGATGTTACTTGTGCATGGCAGATGGGTCGTGCTTTTTATATAAAGTTGTGCCTTCTACAAGAAAATTAAAATTAGTAGTCATCTCGTTATAAGCAAGCATCCTTTGAAAATATCTTTGTTTTCTCTCTGCATATATACCATTAGATCATTAGATAAAGAGATAAAGAGCTCTAGAGGTAGTGATGACCAAAAATATCAAGTCAAACTGGATGTAAATAAAATATTTTGAATGCCATATGCAGAGGTGGGTTCCTACCAGTTCGCACCTATTCGGTAGAACCGGTTTGTCAAATCTACTGAACTGGTTAGAAGAGGTTCCACCAGTGGACCCAGAAAGCAGGCTACATCTACAGAAGAGGTTCCAAAAAATTTTGAAACCCACCATTGGTCCTTGGATATGATTATTCTACACTATCCTGCTCATATTTATAAAACTCAGTGCCTCTGTGAAAGGTAAGGATGACTACTGCGTTTGTGGTGCAATCAGAACATTGCGTGTGTTGAAGTTATCTTAACGCAAACCAAAGATGCCTTTTAAAAAACAAGTTTACATCATATTCTTATGCATGCCAGTGCTGTGTGTGAGGTAATTTAAGGTGGTTCTGACAAGTGTCGTCGGCATCTTCATATCCGGTCACATGGGTGGCAAGCAACTCCCATCCGGTCACATAGGCGGCAAGCCATTCCCATAAAGGAGGCCACACCCACAGAGTAGGTTCGAACAATTTTTGAAACCCACCACTGACCATATGTATATCTGTGGGATTACATTCCCTTATGAAGCAAACCTGAACCAGCAAAGAAAGATTGCTAATTTCAATTTGCACTCCACCTAACCTAATTATTTTTTTAAAAATGCTTTAATTAAAAAAATAAGTAGGAACCTGGCATGCTTCAAAGTAAAGCATCAGCCTCTAGTATCATATTTACTTGCAACTCTTTCTAGTACTCAAAAGGTCTTTCCAGAATGATAATAAGCAATCTACAAAGCTAGTTCATCTTCTGGTAAATGGATAATTTGTGATGATATGTGCAAATGCCATTTGCTCTCTAAATTCCAGATGTGCTCCCAGTCTAAAAAATAATGGCCTACTTCTACCTTAGTAGGACATGTCAACCCAAACATTATCATTTGTCAATCCTAGTTTATAAACTTAAGTCAACTGTTGGTTAATCAGCAAACAATCGTATAGGAAAATATGTAGATCCAGCTGCTTGCATCCTAATAAACAGAGTGAAATGTAGTGTAATTCCAGGGAGACATAGGTTGAAGATCACCTTAGTTGTGGAAACTCACTGGATGACTCTCTTAACCCAATCTTCCTCAGAGATTTGCCAGTGTGGGTAAACAGAAATAGTACTACGTAGGAAATAAATGCAGAATATAAATCTAATAAATTCAATTTATTTGGTCTAAAGTTCAAATAATTTTGTTACGTAGTTTAGTGCCCACATACTTCTGATGCTCTTTCAACTTCCTGAGTCTCACTCAGTCACTGGTTTCATAATATATCATATTGTTGAATGTTCCTTATTTCCAAATAATGAGAATTTATGAGAGCTTCAGTGCTATTGAATTTACGTTAATGAAAAATTATAACAGCTTCAATGCGATTGTGTTAAGTTTTCTTTTGTCAAACCATTGGAAACACTGGAATTTGTCTGAGCACACAGGGAGCAATTAACTGTGTCTCCAGCACATTTCAGATTCCCTGAGAACAATTTGGGCAGTTATTCTTCCTGAAATGGTATTCTTGCTCCAAGTCCAGCTCACTTCAGTTAAAAATGCTCCTATCTGTCTCTCTCATGGCCTCTAACCAAATGCATCTTTCTCTCTATCATCCTTGCTGTGCAAGTGAAAACATTTTCTCCTGTAAAAGCTGATGGGTATCTTATTTCCAAAAACCTGATTGTTTCTCTGTTATTGTTATTGTTCTTCATCTCCACTAAAAATTAACTGATCGTCCCTGATAGTTAGATAATGGTCACTGTAACAAAGAACTGTTTTAGCCAGCATGCGTTATATTCTGCAGCTGTGTTCAGTTTTGTCCTCACTGTTCATATTCAAGAAAAACCATTAATATAAGAATAGTGTTAATGCACATTAGAAACATAAGGAAGGTCCTTCATTTATAGTTGTGTATAGCTATGTGCATTTAGTGATAATTTAAGTTACAATGGCACTGAAAAAAAGTGACTTAGATAGGTCTTCGTACTGTGGGAAGTTATCATCCAGCCCTCTCCCAGAAAAATGAAATATCCTAGGAAATATTGAAAAGGCAGAATATTCCTCTGGATGTGAAAAGAGAGAAACATGTTTTAAAAGACAGAATAGTTGCCTGTAGCTTCCTGCCCATCCCCACTGTTAATGGACCATTAAGACGGCCAAGCTAGTCCACTTTACATAATAAAGACTTCACCAGCAGCTACAGAAAGGCATGATAATATTGAAACTTTACTCAACTGACCACATGGCATCTGAGAACTCATCCATACCTGGATTCAAAACACAGCCTAAAGAATAGCCCCTGCATGGTCCCATGGGAGTCTGACAACCAATCAGAATACATTTCTTACACAGGAACAGGAAACAGAGAGGTGGGACTAAACAGGTTATAAGAAACCTAGCAAGCCCCTCCTTCAGCCTTCTCTTCTTCTCCACCAACACTGAAGCATGTGATCACCTTTTCTGTTCAGGGCTCAAGCCATGTGGCCCTGTCCACCAATAAACCATCTTTCCAAGCAGCCTCCATGTCTCCAGTGTCTTTTTCCCCACTTGGAGCTGAACCCAGAAGGACATTTCTTTCATCAGTACTTATAACCATCATCTCCATACCCACAGTAACCAAAATTGGGGAGCTTGACAACCAGCATGTACTTAAAACAGTTACAGCCTTCTGGAATCCTATGATCACCATTTGCAGCCTTCCCAGTCAGCTCCCAACAAGCAAAGTTAATGGGGAAACAATTTGCTTAACAAGTGGAAGATTCATGTAACAATTGTCATGTTTCCCTTTTAATTAAGGCAAAAATGGCATAAAAGTAGGTGCAACTCAAATAACCATCTCCTTGGTTAGCTATAGAAATTCTGGTCCCAATTGTAGAGTTAAGTTGAGAACTGCTTGTATAAGCCTAAGCCTCACTCCCGAAGCTCAGTAAAGTTTGGCTTCAAAGACACAATTTATTTCTACACTTTTTTCCTTACTTAATAATGGAAGGAATGCTTATTAATATAACATAACCATAAGGAAGAACCTTGAGGCTGTTCTGAATTTAGAAAATGCTCTAAAAGAATACCCCATTGTCAACCCAGCCTCCCTCAGCAACCAATAAAGAAACTACTTAACTTCATTTTGCAGAATTAAGAGTACTTTTACTGGTTATGAAAAGATAGCTGTCAGCGTTCCAAATATCATGCAGAATTAAATCAGAGTCCAAGGCAGAGCTATCCTTAAGGTTCCAATTTAATAAGACAGACATGTTGGCATCATGCTGTGGAATCCCAATACTGGAAATGACATCAGAATTCCACCCAGTTAAAAGTTCATGATCTTGTCCCCACACCCACAATCCATCACATGCTCCAATCTTCTTCCACACTGGCATCCGCACCCAGCTGCTTCCAGTGAGGTGTACTGGTGCGGAGAAAAAGGATGACCTTGGCTTCTAGTAAAGAATGAAAACAATACATTCCACACTCCTACTCCTTCTATTCCCCCCTCCCATTGACTATACTAATGAAACAGCATAATGAAATAAGAGAAAATGTGGCAGGCCAAAATTCTAAAAGGAATATAATTTCAGCCTGACAATAGCAACTAAGCAAAGCAAGGTTTGAGGCAAAAGCGCACGAAATCATACATATCAATATTTGTCCAACCCCCTCCCCCTGGTAACCCTCATCCCATTGTCCAATCTGCAAATCCCTCAGGTGTCATGTGGATTTCATCTCCAAGGACCATCATCAGGTTGGTATGCAAGACGGTTGGCCTTGACTAACTCTAAACACCAGTCTTAAGCATGAGTAGTAGATGGTGAGAACAAAACTCCCTTTTTACAATCTCTCCTGTACCACATCTTTCCCTCCCAAATACCAGGCCCCCTTCCCCGTTTCAATGGCAGCTAAAAGCAAACAGTGAAGCAGAGGCTGACACCCGTCTACCATAGGAGGAAACCAGGTGTCCCCAACCCTCGCACTGTGCCGCACTACCAACCTGCAGCCTGTTTGAAACTGGGCAACGCAAGGAGTGGGCAAGCGCACATGCATGCTGTCAGCATTCCAGATAGCATCCAAAATTAAATCGGAGTCCAAGGCAAAGTACAGCTCAAAGTTCCAATTTATTAAGAACCCGATGCTGGCACATCTGGGAAAACCCAAATCCGGCGCTTCTCAGTTTTCCCCACCCAAATTAAAGTTAATGATCTTGCCCCCACACATGGTCCAATCTTCCACTGCCATGCTGGCAGTTCCACCCATCCAGTTCTGGTCAGGTTCTGAGGTGCCATAACAAAGGATGACTTTGGCAATCTGGAAAGGAATTTTATTTTGACTACATAACATTCTACTCCGTACTATCCTCCCTCCCAATTCCCCACTATAGAAACAGCATAGTAGAATAATAGAAGTGTGGCAGGCCAAATATCTAAAAGGAACATGGCTGCAGACCTGACACATACAATGCTCCATTCACATAGAATAGAGCTTCACGCATGAGCACAAGTGCCCTCCACTCATGCTCGCTCTGCTCGTGTGAGTGGACCTTTGCACATAAGTGCAAGTGCCTGCTGCTCCTACAAGTGGAGCTTTGCACATGAGCGCAAGTATCCTCTGCTCTCGTGCACAGCTCTATTCACATGAGTGGAAGCGTGCACTGCACTGTTTGCACAAATGGAACTATGCACCCGTGTGTGTGTGCACCCGCTACTCACACACAACCCCTGCACAAAGCTGCTAAACTGGAAAGGTTGGGAACCACTGCCAATGTTATAGAATGCAAACCAAGAGTAAAAAAAAAAAACCTTCCCAAGAACAGTTGTGGATCAGTTGTAGCTGAGCTTTTGATCATATTCCCAGTATTATAGATCATTAATAGTATTTAATTCCCCAACAACTTCCCAAAATCAAAACTGGGAAAAAGAAAATCTATGCAAATCTACAGCAAAAAGGTGTTTTTTATATTTTTTAAGATAAACCATAGAAGAAAAGACTATCATATCAGGAAAGAAGAGTAGAGAGGTTGCCTGTACAGTTCCTAATAATAAAATGTCAATCCTTTTCAATATTAAAGATGCCAAACTTTTGCTTAAATTTATATTTTAAAAGGCCAAATTATGATGAAGATTGGCTGCATTTTTTTTTCCTTTTCTTGAAAAAATGGAAGGATGCGGAGACTGTAGCTGCCGACCAAAAATGGGCCGCATGCTTGTAATTCAATGTGCTAGAGCACAGGACATGATAATAATAATAATTGAGTCTTTGCTAGAGTTCATAGAACACAATGTAGATAATCTCTCTCTCTTTTTATCCAACCACCCATTCCCAAATCATGATGGTTTATGCAGGCAAGTTCCTATGAATTGTAATCTACCATGCTGGCCCACTTAGTAGGTAGATTTTTTTTTAACTTCACAAAGCTGAGAATAAGTGATCATTAAACCATTCTGGTGCCAAAGACAGAAAGATACCATCCTACATCAGCATTTTCTAATGAAACCTTAGTCAAAAATAAATACAACTCAGTCAAGATGATTATTTAGGAATAAAGTTTTTAAAGCCTTATTTTCTATAACTCACAAAGTGATTTATTTCCTATAAACCCCTGGGTTAATTCAGAGTATATCAATAATTTCTAAACTGTTGTTATTCAAGGGATGATTTCAAGCTTTTTTTTTTAGTATTCTATTTATGTAGTCTTTTACTTAAAGGAAGGGGGTTACTTAGATATATATGGTGCCTTTGTGGTGTGATCATTATTTCTACTTGATCATAAAATGTCATCTATGTACTTTTGTAAATGTAAACTAGGAAGAAAATACAATTCCAAGCAGCACTGTATTAGTTTATAGCATTTTATAGTAATTATTTCACTCCAGGCAGTTTGTGCAGCTGGAAAAAATGAGTCCCACTTGAACCATTACCAATGTGAATTTTACTGAAAGAGTTAATTTCAGTCAGGACCCATTAATAGTTAGTAAAATTATAAACTAAGTGTAGAAAGTTACATGATTTAGTTAACTTACAAGTGCACATATATGCAATGTTTACCTTAACATAACAAAAAAGTTAATAGTAGGAAAAGATACTTTTATATTGTTGGAAGAAATGTCCTTCTGGGTTCAGTTCCAAGTGTGGAAAAAGAAACTGGAAATGTTGCAGAAAATGACAGGCTTTAGACTTCTCAGGATACAGGAAATGTTTATTTGGCAGCCAGGTTCAGAAAGCTAGCCCATGGCTAGCATTGCAAGTTCTGAACAACCTTCATTATCGAACCACGCGTTCTTATACATTCTCAAAGGCAGCGTAACACAGAAACACTTAACTCATTTCTTAGTGGTTACCTTGAGGAGAAAGCCTTTTAAAGAGATGGCGTCTAACTTCTCCTTCTGTTATGGAGTACGTGTCATTAACGAACTTTAATTGAACCTTGGACTTTTGACATAGGTTTTGACATAGGGACATCGGCTAGAACATCTTGTGGTTAGCCACTGGCTTCCTGTTCTTTTGCAAGTTCCAACTCTGTCTATGTGGCTTTTAATATAGAAGTAAAGGGGCCCTGAGAGGCTGTCCACCCTGACCCAGTAGGTTTCTCACTTAATGTCCAAATCTCACTTTACGTCCTACTTTAGAAACATGGAGGCTGCTTGGAAAGATGGTTTAATCATGAATAGGATCATATGACTTGAGCTCCTGAACAGTTGCAGGATTTGGGTTTGGCTAGTCTAGAGAAAAGAAGGACTAGGCGTGACATGATGGAACTGGAGGCTAAAACATATGAAGAATGGCTGCAGGAACTGGGTATGTCTAGTTTAATGAAAAGAAGCACTAAGGGTGACATAATAGCTGTGTTCCAATATCTCAGGAGTTGCCACAAAGAAGAGGGAGTCAAGCTATTCTTCAAAGCACCTGAAAGCAGGACAAGAAGCAATGGGTAGAAACTAATCAAGGAGAGAAGCAACTTAGAACTGAGGAGAAATTTCCTGACAGTTAGAACAATCAATCAGTGGAACAGCGTTCCTCCAGAAGTTGTGAAAGCACCAACACTTTAAGAAGATGTTGGATAGCCATCTGTCTGAAATGGTATAAGGTTTCCTGCCTAGGCAGGGGGTTGGACAAGAAGACCTCCAAGGTCCCTTCCAACTCTGGTATTGTATTTGTATTTGTATTATTTGTATTTGTATTATTTGTATTTGTATTATTTGTATTTGTATTATTTGTATTATTGGTATTGGTATTGGTATTGGTATTGGTATTGGTATTGGTATTGGTATTGGTATTGGTATTGGTATGGTATGGTATGGTATGGTATGGTATGGTATGGTATGGTATTATTGATAAAAGGCCCTGAAATGGCATTGGTACTAAATCCTAAAAGTTGCTTTGGGAAAGCTCTTTGATAAAGTAATAGTGTATACCATCATTTCTTCTCACATCAAAACAAAACTCAAGATGACAATTCATAATTAGAGGAAACATATAATCATATACATATTGTGAGCCCTTGGGCTGCCATTCAGGAGGGAGCCCGTCCATCGCCACACCCGCTCAGCCATGCTTACATGCCACCAACACTGCCACGTTGATATTGACTCTCTGATGTCGGCGGAGCCTGTAGCTGCATGCGGGCTCTGCATGGCTTCTCTCACTACTCTGCAGACATGCCTCCTGGACAACAGCTGTACTTCAGACCCTTCTCTGACATAATTCCTCTACTCGGGTGCACCTACCTACCCAGAAGTAACTCTTCTACTCTGGTGCAACTGCCTACTCTACAGTAACTCTTCTACCTTTGTATCATAGTCATTTAGAGCTGGTTATCTCTATCTAATATTACGTGATAACCAGCACTAAATGACTATGATACAAGTAGAAGAGTAAGCATGGCCAAGTGGGTGTGGCTATGGATGGGCTCCCCCCACCCGAGGGCTGACACCAGTGGTGGTTTACAACTGGTATGTACCGGTACAGGCCTACCGGTGCCTGCCGGGAGCACCAATTACCATTCCAGTACGGTGCTCCAGAGGGCCAGCCCGCCCGCCCACACTCCTTACTGATATTTGAGCTCTTTGGGGCTTCCACACATGCACGGAGCGTACAGGGCCTGCGTGTAACACTCTGCCGGGAAGCTTGAGCATCGCGGAGGGATCGCGGAGGCATCACAGAGCATTGCAGGCAGTAAGTACGCATGTGCGTGCTGCGCACGCGTGCACACGTTCATGTGGTGGACGCCGAGCCCCATTGTACCGTACCAGTTGCAACAAGATCCGGAACCCACCACTGGCTGATGCATACTAGGCATTCCTATTGTTATCCTTCTAAGTTTCATTTGCTTCAAAGTGGTTTATAAGAAGCCAAGTCTACCATTTTTAAATTCAACTGATATTCAGTTGATGAGAGATTAATGCAATATCTTTCTTGAAGAATTCACAAACAGCATTGTGGTAAGAATAAAACTGGTTAAGGAGGAATATGTATTCTGTCTTGTAGACATAGCAAGATGCCATAAAAATAGTAATTATTCAACAACATGTTGCATAACATTTAAACACATGTGGCTATATTTAATATTGCCCTATATAGACTCATTGAAATCAATGGGACTAGATAAAGTAAGGCCCCACTGATTTTAATGGGTTTGATGCAGTGTCCTGCATAAAGACAGCATGATGTAGTATTTAAAATGCTGCAGAAGGAAAGGAGAGGCAGGTTCTAGTCATCCTGTGGTCATAGGTCAGCTGATAAATCTTAGGCCACTTTTTTGGCCACTAGGGTGCATTGCAAGGCTTTTGAGATGTAGGCACGATTCACTTCTTGGCCACCAGTGTGCATTGCAAGACTTTGGAGATGTGGGTGCATTTAACCTTTTGGATACTAGGGTACATTGCATGAGTTTGGCTTGAAATACTGGGTTGTATTTTGTAGAGGAGCCACCAGAGGACTCCGTTTGTGACTGTCTGGAGTAACTGGCAATGGCGCTTTTCCTTGTTGAGGAGTGTAAGCCAGCCCTCCGATTCTGCATTCCCCTAAGGGCTTATTTTCCTTTGATTGGGATTTCAACTTGGACTGTACTAGCTTCGCAACCTTCTAAAGGTTATCCCTGTTATTTTCTGCAACACTTTCTTTGAGGTTTATAAAGCTGACTCCCAGTTTGGGGGTTCCGGTTCCCATTTGGGCTGTGTTAGCTTTCTACTCTTAGAGGGATTTGCCTTTTAGAGTTAGTTTTCAAACAAAAGTCCATGAAACAGCTATATAGTGACTTTTTGCTATTTAGAATTTGTGGCCTTGCTTCTTTAGCATTCAAGGCAAAGGTCCTACTGCATGTGCCTGGCTTTTCATATGCAAATTGACCTAGCCAGGCTGGAGGAGCTGCTTGTATAATGCAAATTCTGCTTCCATGGAAACTTTTCCATGAGGCAATTTCAGTTAAGCTCCCATGGAGTTTCTTTTAAGTTTGCAAAGAGAAGGAATCAAAACCTTTAGTTTTAGTTTCAAGCAGTTCTCTTATTTTGTGAGATCAGGATGCAAACATGCTTTACTAACTCTGCCGGAACTGCTTATCAGAGGAGAAACAAAGAGTCTAGCCCAGTGTTTCTTACCCTTGGCAACTTGAAGATGTCCGGACTTCAATTCCCAGAATTCCCCAGCCAGCATTCGCTGGCTGGGGAATTCTGGGAGTTGAAGTCCAGACATCTTCAAGTTGCCAAGGTTGAGAAACACTGGTCTAGCCTATAAGCATTCTTCCACAAATGAAAACAGGCTTTTCAGAGCAGAGTGAGCCAGCTAGGTTGCAGAGGCTGCTTTTCCCATGCACCTCTTGGCCCCCTTTTAGCACATTTTCTTAATCACAACAAAGTCCTTCACCGCAGGAGAGTTAATCAGCCTTTCCCAATGAAACGGGGTGGTCCTCTGCTCCAAGAAGGTGTGGGGGAAATCCCAGCAGCTGTTCTCAGTTAAAATGCAAATAGAGTTTGGGATTCAATTACACCATCTTTTTACTGTTCTCCCAGTAAAGGTTCAAGATGACCTGCACGCAGGCAGAATGCCCCAGCTGCCAATCAAAAACATGGATGTGATCACATGTCATGGAACTACATTTCCCATAAGGCAGTCTCTGCCTACATTTCCCAGGAGGTAGTTTCTTAAAGGAGACAGCTCTTAATTACTACACTATTTACTGTTTATACTGCTGGGGCAGCACAGTTTGCCTGGCTCATGGTTTTTTGTGTTGCCTTCTTTAAAGGAAACGTGGTGGGCAGAATAGAGGAGCGTGGCTTTGCTCAATTTTCTTAGTCCTTCCTGTTTCCAGATAAGCGGCATCACAAATTGCGGTTGGAGTCACAGGTAGGGAAACTTAAAGCTATGCTTTCTGCCCACGAACGGTGCCCCAATAGTTCTTCTCGTTTTCTAGAATAAGCTTCTATCCCTGTGTGGCTGGGAAGAGAATGAGAGAGCACGAGGTGGAAAGTGATTAAAGAGAAACATTCAGCACCTGTTCAAGAAAACAAGCATTCAGGGTACATATAAGAGAGAATTCTTCCTCGCTGGTGCTTGGTCCACCTTATATGGATTACTGTGTTTAAAAAGCTGAACAACCACTAGATGCCAGCATAGAGATACAGAAAATATTCTTTGCCAGTTTATAGTAGTCATCCGGAAGTTTCAGAGTAGATGTGGCAGATACAGATGCCTGGAATAAATAACCAAACAAAATCCACATAAGGTATAATTGGCCGAATGTTGCCTAATATCTTCATGCAAACCCAACCATTGTAATTTGTGGGCAGGGAGCCAATTTGGTCTGGTGGCTAAGGTACTAGTTTAGAAACTAGTAGGCATGAAAGCCTACTCTCAACCTGAACAATAGGAAGACAATATGTGGTTAGTTTTAACAATGTTAGAACAATATGTGGTTAGTTC
Organism: Thamnophis elegans; assembly: GCF_009769535.1. Classification (NCBI taxonomy): domain Eukaryota; kingdom Metazoa; phylum Chordata; class Lepidosauria; order Squamata; family Natricidae; genus Thamnophis; species Thamnophis elegans. Next base: position 55,445,833 of record NC_045549.1, read on the forward strand.
TAGTTGAAGGTATCTCTTATGAGTTATACAGCAGAATTTTTTCAGAATAGTGGTGCTCTCAAATATATTTCTAGACAAATTGTAATAGGAAGAAGAAAAAATAATTGAAATTATATTCCTCATACATAATTCCTGAGAAGTGTGTAATAAAAATATCTAGTCTATCAGTGGGCTTGCATGTCATTTATTGTAGTTGTTAATATAAGAGGGGTTGTTGCTTATTGGAAAAATACATTTCATATATAGAATAGAATTCTTTATTAGTCAAGTGCGATCAGACGCATAAGGAATTTGTCTCCAGTACATAAGCTTTCCGTGTACATACAACAATAGTGATAGATTATTATCATAGTCATTGTAAAAGTAATTATAAAAATAGATCATAAAACATTAGATACAACACTTAGTGATAGTCATGGATACTAAATAAGCAATCAACATAAATCATACCAGGGTACTAATTAAACAATTTAAATCATAAGATACAAGCAACAAGTTAGAGTCATAAGAAGATAAGGTGATAGAGAATAGGGAAGATGAGAATAATGATGATAAAACTATCTTTCTAGATAGTTTGATAGTGTTGTGGGAATTAGTTGTTTAGCAGAGTGATGGCATGTGGAGGGGGGGGAATTGCCCTTGTGTCTAGTTGTTCTGTCATGCAGTGCCCTATAGCATTGTTTTGCAGGTAGAAATTGAAACTGTTTATGTCCAGGATGTGAGGGGTCTGTAAATATTTTCACAGCCCCCTTTTTGGTTCGTGCAGTATATAGGTTCTCAATGGAAGGCAGATTGGTAGCAATTGTTTTTTTCTGCAGTTCTAATTATCCGTTGAAGTCTTTTGTTTGTCTTAATTGGTTGCAGTGCCAATCTAGACGGTTATGGAGGTGCAGATGACAGACTCAATAATTCCTCTGTAGAACTGTATCAACAACTCCTTGGGCAACCTGAGCTTCGTGAGTTGGCTCAGGAAGAACATTCTTTGTTGTGCTTTTTTGATGATGTATTTGATGTTAGATATCCATTTTAAGCCTTGAGATGTTACAGAACCTAGAAACTCCAGTTTTGAAAATATGGGTAAAAAACAAGATTTTTAACTAAATGGACATTTTTTTAAAAAAAAATCAGAATAGTTGGACAATGTCTTTTGTTTGGCAGTTCTAGAAAATCCTAGGTATCCTTAAAAAAGCCAAAACAGTGAACAGAAAATGGTGGTAATGTAAATAACAGGCTTTCAACTCTATGACAAACAGCATGAAAATTATCATTAATTTTAATATTTCATATTGTATATCTTACATTGATTGTTTACTATTTCATGCTCTGTATCTTTGCATTGAATATTTGATAATATTTTTTCCAAAATTATATCTCTAACAGGAATGTTTTTTTGAAGAAATTTTTTTTGAACAAATAAAGTTTAAGTAATGAATGATAGATGTGACCCATTCTCTTTTGAATGTTACATTTCTTTAAATGCCTGTTGCAGATAATAGGATTTTATACCATACATTTTGTGTGCTTATGTTTATTTGTCTTGATTTTAGCTCTTATTATCCAGTTTATTTTGAAGATTGACTTTGCTACTTGGTGCATTAAGCATGAATTATTCACGATTCATTACTGCAGTAAGTGCAGCAAGGAAAGCATCTCCAATAAGAGTCCTCAGTAAGTATATATTTTGCAATTAATTCTTCAGACTTTCCTCAAATTCTAGTTAGGGATTGTCATAGACATGATTATTAAGAAAACATGATATATGGAGATGGACACTTCTGGGATTTCTAAACTGTTGTGATTTCCCCACACATACACACACAAAATAGCTGACCTAAGAGAACTTCCCATTCAGAAGAAAGAGTGCTATGGTATCTTTGGCCACTTATTTCCAAGAAGACAAATGGGGGGATAACAATGCTCAGAAATTACATAGGAAACAATTATTTGAGCTTCAAGTCTTCTTGGAGTTTTTTGTTCCAAAATTTGTTTCATATAAAGTGCAGAGATTTATTATTTCTGAAAATATGTCATGGAAGATGGTACTTTGCACAATATCAGCTTTCTAGATAAATTAGTAAATAAATATTTTTTTAAAATTCTTTCAAAAATCCACAAAAAAATCAGGAGGATGCTAATGTACTGCATCCAGGCAAACTTCATAATCTCCCAGAAGCCTGGCTGATATACAATCAATTCCATCGGATAATGGATGAAGGCCTGGATCACAAATGGTTGATCTCGTGATCTTCCAGTCACCCAAATGAGACTGGGGCCAGCCAAAACTGTTGTAACATTCCTCTTCTGATATGTTTCAACAATGTTCACAAAATCATTCAATTAGTGCAGAAAACTAGGCAGCTATTTTAAAAAATGTCCACACAGGCTACCAGATTTGGCAAAAATCTAGATGACACCTAGGGGACAACAAAGCATTGGGGGATTTTGTTGCGATTTCATAATAGTCTATATTTTTGCAACTCAGACAGGTAGTACTAATCATATCAGGTATGATTTAAGTTTTGTTTTTGTGTATTCTTTTACTCTAGCTGAATTGATGCAGCAATCTCCCACATCGTTAATTTCTCTGGCTGGAGGAGCACCAAATTCCAACACATTTCCTTTCAAAAGTGCTACCATTATCATTAAAGATGAAACAAGAGTTGAAATCAAGGAAGAGCTGATGAGGAGAGCTCTCCAGTATTCTGCTTCAGCGGGGTATTTTAATGGCAAATAAAAGTGGTGATTTTGAAACCACAAACTCCATAAAAAAAACCTTCCAAATGTGGGGGCAGGAGAAATAGTCTCCTTTATCTACTGCAGAGCTTTCTTTCCATTGTTGACCTCCCTGAAAATGTTTAGTGTAGGTAAGATAAGGAAATAGGGCAAGAATGGATACTTTGCTTATCCAGAAAGCAGCAGATTGTCTTGACAAAACTGCATTCTCTTGGACTAACAGGTCTACAACTTGGGGAATCCTTTTAAACCAAAGTGGAAAATGTAGCTATGGGGGGGTCTTTGTCCAGCATAAGCTAGTACACCAGTTGCAGATGCCTTTAGAATGGGAGATTTTAATGATAATCATTATAATTAGAATAGTCTATTTCATCAAATGTGATTAGACACACAAGCAATTTGTCTCCAGTGCAGAAGCTCTGTGTACATGCAAAGCAACAGAATAATAGTAATCATAATAATACCAATAAGAGGGTGTAGTAAAAAATATAAGGAGAATAATAATGCTACAGCCATACAACATGGGTAAGTGTACATAGACATTAGATGGTACTGTGAGAATTAGATGTGCAGCAGAGTGATTGCACAAGGGAGGAAACTATCCCTGTGTCTAGTTTGACATTGTTCCAACCATTCGATATAGAGATATTCTATGGAAGGCAGGCTGGTTGCAATTGTTCTTTCTGCAGTCCTAACTATCTGCTTGTGTTTGTACCCATCCTCTTTGGTTGCTATGTCAAACCAGACAAGTATAAAAGTACAAATGACAACTCAATAATTTCTCTGTAAAACTGTATCAACAGCTCCTGGAGCAGTCTGAACTTTCTGGGCTAACACGGGAAGACCATTCTTTGTTGTGGTTTTTTTTTAATAATGGTTCTAATGTTAGGTGTCTATTTCAAATCCTGGGAGATTATAGAACCCCCAAACCTGAAGGATTCTGCTGTTGATACTGTGCTATTGAATATAGTAAGAGGTGGTAGAATAAGACGGCGCCTCCTAAAGTACAGTCTCATCTCATTTATTCTCTTGTCAATTCAAACATGAACAGTTGAAACCTACTCTGATTGAATTTGCTCTTGAAGACAACTCAGGTGATACAAATGCAATGGCCTATATGGTAGCAGGTGAAAATCAGTATGGCAGAGCTACACCAATATTACAGAAGTTGCATTAGTTGTGAGAATTACTTAGCAATAGCAATAGCAATAGCAGTAGACTTATATACCGCTTCATAGGCCTTTCAGGCCTCTCTAAGCGGTTTACAGAGAGTCAGCATATTGCCCCCAACAATCTGGGTCCTCATTTTACCCACCTCGGAAGGATGGAAGGCTGAGTCAACCCTGAGCCGGTGAGATTTGAACCGCTGACCTGCTGATCTAGCAGTAGCCTGCAGTGCTGCATTTAACCACTGCACCACCTTGGCTCTTAGGTTCAAGGTATATGTAGGGCATTCTACGCATGCTATTTGATCTGTTCTGAAGGCAATGCTCCAGCTTCTTCCTGAGCAAATCAGGGTAGAATGGCTCCAAAGAGCTTAAAGACTTTTTAAATTTGTCCCCATAGAACATTCTCCTGAAATCCATAGTGCCCCTGTAGACTCATTTTTCAAAGAGTAACTAAGACTTGATTCTTTCAAGGAACATTTGGAAATTAAGAGGTGCATTGTTGGATTGGATTGGATTGTTTTTAGCCATCAGACTTTTACCGTCACTAAATAGTGATAATGAAGGTAATGGTAATGACAACTGCAAGGGTAAGTCTAAGCTAGGATGTATTTTAAGTAAACAGCAAAAGCTGGTATGATAGAACAGAATGTTTAACCAAGATCTAAAGGAAGGTATTTGTTCAGATTAGTGACTACATAATAAAAGAATTAAAAGATAGATTAGATATGTCTAAGAAATGCAAAAAGAATGAAAATCTTATGAAGAAATGCATGATACACCTTACTAATGTAGTCATGTTTAGCATTCCAGAACTGTTGTCCTGGTTGAAGGATATGCAGAAGACTATTCATAACCCTCCAACGGTTGACTACAGTCCTCAGGAAGGACAAATGGAAATGTGTATCACTACTGGAAGCCAAGAAGGGCTATGTAAAGTAAGAAAAATGAACTATAATGTACAGTGAGTACAGTGAGCATAATTATATAACTTCTGTGAATCTTTAAAAAGTTGCAATGGCCTTGGCTTTCAGATATGTAGGATTTGTAGGGATTATACAACACATCAAATTGCTTATCCTTGCAGCTGGGTTGTCTTTAGATTATCCTATTTTCTTCTTCCTATTACAGGTATCATTAGTATTTACTACAAACTTTACAAACATATCTCTGTTTAATCTCTTCCTTCTCAGCTCACATATTAATGAATGCAGTAGTAAGAAGCGATACTTAGGTAAAGCAATTGTAGATCCTACGTATTTCAATGAGATCTTCCCTTAGAGAGAGGTGCCTTTTCACAAACTTGTGCAGAAGATAAAAGTTTATTACATGTAATAATCCCATAAAAAATTAAAATATGAAGTAAGCAGTTGTATAGATAAACTATGAAGCCATTTACCAGATACATTTACATTCTTAAAGAACCAAAAATGAATTGCAATGGAACAATGTTTTAAAATTCTTTAACTTTGGTATGTGCATAAATTGGTTTTGGTTTTTAAACAATTTACTACAATAAACAAAGTTTTGTTTCCTCTTTATGCTTCCCCTTCCCCTTGTATTATGTATTGCTGTATACAAACCTTTTTTTAAAACTTTTTGTGATTTAAAAATCTCTGTTATTATCAAAGGTCATATTTGTCTGCAGCAGGAAAAATTACTGTCCTGTATATTTTTAGGTGTTTGAAATGCTTATTAATCCTGGAGATAACATTCTTTTGGATGCCCCAACTTATCCTGGGACATTAGCTGCTGTAAGTATTCCACAGATCTGGAAGACCGTGATGGTAAAAACATATAATTTTGCTTCTACATATTTAGGTCTGGCTTCCATTTATACCAGGCCATTTCTTAGATTTTTGCTGAATTAGGAAAGAAGGGTGAGAAATTATTTCCAGTAAATTGATTTCCAAATTACCGGTAATTTAATTTGCATTTCCTGAACTAACCTTAAAATGGTGAATAATTATCCTTCAGTTTTGTAGCTTTTCCTATTCTATAACGTGATTTTCCCCCCCCCCAAAAAAAACCTATGAAGAGGTTTGTAATTTGGTAAACCATTTAGTAATAGGAAAGTGCATGCAAAAATTAAAAAAAGTTGGCAATATATTTCTTGCAGTGTTTTTTCATTATACAATTCAAATAAAATGTAAAATTCATTTATAACTTAATAAATGGTGATTGCTACTTGGTATAGAAAAAGAAAAAAATTCTTTAAACTTTTGCTGTGATTGTTTACACATTTTATTTTTCTTTAATCACTCCATTAATATTATTGAAATTATCTGGTATTTGGTTGGCATGCTTACCTGTTATTCAACAAAAAATTGGATAAGAACTTTAAAAGTCATATTTTGAGAAATGCTTTATTGCGGGTTTGGAAGAAATACCAATATAAATTAAATGACAAGATACCCATGTGGGCAATTCCTAGACATGCAATTGAAAATATGAATACAGCACAAAAACAGGATAGATTTACTTACAGACAGCTTCTTACCTCGGAAAGGGGGGTATTACAATTAAAATCTTTAGAGGTATTAAAAGAGGAGAAGGTAGTTCAAACATGGTTCCAGTATGGGCAATTACAGGCTAGGTGGAAAATAGATCAAAAAATTGGCTTTATTCAAGTTGAGGATAATCTGTTTAAACAAATAAGAGATCAAAGCTTAATGCATATAAAGAGGATATATAATGTATTAATACAGATGGATTCGGAAACAGAATTAGTTAAAGATTGTATGATAAAATGGGCTCAAAATATTGAGGAACCAATAATGTTGGATACATGGGAAAGAATTTGGGTAAGAAATGTGAAATTTACACAAGCTCAAAATCTGAGAGAAAATTTTTACAAGATGTTTTATAGATGGCATTTAGATCCTAAAAAGTTGGCTTCTATGTATCCGAATGTACAGCCTAAATGTTGGAGGTGTGGTTCTCTCGATGCTACATATTATCATATATGGTGGACCTGTCAAAAGGTTAAGGCATTTTGGATAAAAATATGGTGGGTCATGCAAAATGTTTTTAAAAAAAGGATAAAGTTTATTCCTCAGTTATTTTTACTAGGTATATGTACTGATTTTACAGTGGTAGAGACCAATTTGATTCTGCACCTGATAACTGCAGCAAGACTGTTGGTGGCGCAATATTGGAAGAAGGAAGACTTGCCTACAATCCAAGAATGGACATTGAAAGTAACAAACTTAGCTGAAATGGCTAAAATATCGGCATATCTTAAAGATCATTCAAATGAGAGATATAAACGAGACTGGAAAAAATGGATTGACTATATACAAAATAAATACGGGACTAAGAAATTCCAGTTAGCCTATGCTTAAGATCAGAAATGATTTAAACTGTTAAAAGTTAGTTCAGTAAGAAGAAGCTAAGTTCAATCTAGAATGTCATTAATTTCTTTATTTCTTTTTTCTCAATAGATTTTAGACTGTGTTAGTTAAAAATCCATACCGTGTACGGGTTCTGGGAAGTCGGGGGGGGAAGGAGGAGGGGGGATGGGGGGGTGGAGGGAGGGAGGGGTACACACAACAAAAAAAATTGTATTTCAATGTCTTAATGATTGACAAATGATGATATATTTGTGTTTGTTTTTTTTTTAAAGAAAAATAAAAAAAGATTACATTTAAAAAAAAAAAAAATATTATTGAAATTATGATCTTATTGCTAGATATATGAGACAGATGTCATTTCTTTTATTGAGGTAAATTATTCATGTTTCACCCGGTTAGAGATGAGAGGAAGATAGTAACAGCCTTCCCTAATACTTCTACCACTACTTCCAACCAGTATAGCTACATTTTAACTGAGAAGCCTGGGAATTGTAGTCTCAGCATACTGGTAGCGTACCAGACTGGGAGAAATGGAACTAGGAGCCTTCCTATACATTTCAAAGGAACAAATTTGAATGTTTGTGCATCTGTATCCAATCCTGATTAATGATCTCATACAGTGCAGATAATGTTATAATTTACATAATGACATCTTTAATACATGCTTAAATATATCATATAATATTAAATATGATGTAGGAAACCCATTTAACATATTATAGTAGCATATATGATGTAACCAGGTCACATTGACATTGCATACAAATAAAAACAGGGAGACTTCAGCTGCAATGCCACAACTTCCGTCTTGTTTTGAACTGCCCCTGCAGACATCATTGTGTGCATATAATGTAATTCTCAAAATTAAAAAGCTGACCTGTTCCATATAAACAATGTCCTGCATAATGAATATCATCATCACACAGACTTCAGTTCCCAGAATTCCTACTCAGCAATCTCAACATATTTGGAGAAGGCCAAATATGTCTTATTTGGATAAGACTAAAGTAAACTAACTTCATATAACCTTTGCCTAACCAGATTCCACACTAAATCGAAATAGGAAAAATATATATCAGAGTTGAGCAATTTTTCTAATGTTTTAAGATTATTATACAATTGTATCACAGCGGCCAGTTGTTTCGCCGGATTTGGCATTGATTACTAGTCGGGCCCCACTCAGGAGCCTAGGACGTCATAATGTATTTTTTTAATATGCGTGCAGATCCAAGCAGTGTGGCTTTTTGCATTTGACTGATAGTGATTTTGTCAATTTTTAACTATTTTAAATGTAATTCCAATGCTTTTGGAATAGCACCCAGTGTGCCAATTACCACTGGAATTACCACTGCTGGTTTGTGCCATAATCGTTGAATTTCGCAATTTTTTCATATTCCTTCTTGTCGACCCTGCTATCACCTGGTATTGCGATGTCTATGATTGTAACCTTATTTTTCTCAACCAGTGTGATATCTGGTGTATTATGCGCCAGTATTTTGTCTGTTTGTATGCGAAAATCCCACAAGATCTTGACCATCTGATTTTCGGTGACTTTTTCAGGCTTATGTTCCCACCAGTTTGTTACTGTTTTAATATTATAATTTTTGCACAAATTCCAATGGATCATTTGTGCTACTGAATTGTGCCGCAATTTATAATCAGTCTGCGCGATTTTTTTACAGCAGCTGAGTATGTGATCAACAGTTTCATCAGCTTCTTTGCAAAGTCTGCATTTGGCATCATCAGAGGATTTTTCGATTTTGGCCTTAATCGCATTTGTGCGGATAGCTTGTTCTCACGCAGCCAGGATTAGTGACTCTGTTTCTTTCTTTAATGTACCTGTTGTTAACCATAACCAAGTTTGTTCACTGTCCACTTTATCTTTTATTTTTTCCAGAAATTGGTTATGCAGTGCTTTGTTCTGCCAACTCTCCATTCTTGATTTTATCACTTTTCTGTATTCTTGTTTCGTCTGTTGGGCCTTCAGTAGATTTTTGTTCTTTATTTCGATTAATAGATGTTCTTGACTTTCTTTTAAACAATCAGCCAGTGCATGTTTTTCTTCTTCAACTGTTTGCTTCACTTGTAATAATCCTCTGCCACCTGATTTTCGGGGCAGGTATACTCTATCAGTATCACTATATGGATGTAAACTGTAGTGCATTGTCATTAGTTTCCTGGTTTTTCAGTCCAAAAGGTCCAAATCAGCTTGTGTCCAGTTAACTATACCAGCTGTATATCTTATAACTGGTATTGCCCAGGTATTTATGGCCTTGATTGTATTTCCACCATTCAATTTAGATTTCAAAATTTTCCTAACTCTGTTGGTGTACTCTCTCCTGACAATAGTTTATATTATTATTATTATTATTATTATTATTATTATTATTATTATTATACAATTCTATCACAGCGGCCAGTTGTTTCGCCGGATTTGGCATTGGTTACTAGTCGGGCCCCACCCAGGGGCCTAGGACGTCGTAACGTATTTTCGTAATATGCGTGCAGATCCAAGCAGTGCGGCTTTTTGCATTTGACTGATGGTGATTTTGTCAATTTTTAACTGTTTTAAATGTAATTCCAGTGCTTTTGGAATAGCACCCAGTGTGCCAATTACCACTGGAATTACCACTGCTGGTTTGTGCCATAGTCGTTGAATTTTGATTTTTAAGTCCTGGTATCTTGCGATTTTTTCATGTTCCTTCTCGGCGACCCTGCTATCACCTGGTATTGCGATGTCTATGATTGTGACCTTATTTTTCTCAACCAGTGTGATGTCTGGTGTATTATGCGCCAGTATTTTGTCGGTTTGTATACGGAAATCCCACAAGATCTTGACCATCTGATTTTCTGTGACTTTTTCAGGCTGATGTTCCCACCAGTTTGTTGCTGTTTTAATATTATAATTTTTGCACAAATTCCAATGGATCATTTGTGCTACTGAATTGTGCCGCAATTTATAATCAGTCTGCGCGATTTTTTTACAGCAGCTGAGTATGTGATCAACAGTTTCGTCAGCTTCTTTGCAAAGTCTGCATTTGGCATCATCAGAGGATTTTTTGGCCTTAATGGCATTTGTGCGGATAGCTTGTTCTTGCGCAGCCAGGATTAGTGACTCTGTTTCTTTCTTTAATGTACTTATTATTATTATTATTATTATTATTATTATTATTATTATTCACAAGATGACCAATGAGATATAAGAATGGATGATTTAGTTTACAGGAATATGAGCACGTTATAGCAAGTTTAGACATTAATTTATCAAAAGCTGAATAGAATGCATATGTACAATAAATGTTTGTGTCTCTTCTTTTATTAAAATAGCTTAGACCGCTAGGTTGTAACATCATAAATGTGCCCAGTGACCAGCATGGTATGATTCCAAAAGCTTTGAAAGAAGTTCTTTCCAGGTGGAATCCCGAAGATGTAAAAAAGCTCAAGAATGATACCCCAAAATTTCTATATACAATTCCTAATGGTGGCAATCCAACAGGAGCCTCATTGACAACAGAACGCAAGAAAGAGATCTATCAGGTATAATCATTCAATAAATGACGTGGTCTCTATACGCATTTTTATATCATTTAATCTAAGATGCAAGTAAACTTCAGTCTAAAATAAATGACTGTTTATTATCATGGGAAAGGCTTGCTCAGAAAGTCAGAATAATAATATGCAAACAAAAAAATACATAGTTCAAAAAGTAATCTGTGATGTCAGTATATGGTAGATATAAAATAATGTTTCCTTGCTTATTTGTGTATTCAGTGAGAGAACAAATGTATTCCATAAGATTACTTATTTTTCCAATTTATACTTTTTAAAACCTGGGATTAAATATTTGATAATTAAACATGTAATTGAAATATGATATTGATTACCCTTTTGGGCCCATATCTATATCTATCTATATTTACGTCTGTCTGTCTATCTGTCTATCTGTCTATCTATATCTATCTATCTATCTATCTATCTATCTATATATATATATATATACCAATATATATCTACAGTATATATATCATATCGATCTAGATATATAATTCTTATATATACAGATCCACATTAATTTTTCTGGGGGAAATTAACATTCACATGCTTTTTTTGTTTGTGTTAATTGGTTCTTTCAATGAAACAATTCTATCTGATTTCAAAGGTTGAAGTTGTGAATGAGAATACTTTTTAAATCAGGCCTGGGAAATCTGTAGTTCTAGATCTTTTTTCCAATCCTTCACAATAGTTAGGATTATCAGGGATTAAAGAGTTCATCTGGACAATCATCAAAAACCCCACAGCATCATTTTTGCCATAAATCCCACCATAGTATTTCTATTGTTCAATCATATTTCCTACTATTAATTTGAATTTACTTCTTTTTTTCTAATTTTTATACAATTACTTTTTTCAGAATTAGCTAGGTTGAACTGTTCTTAATCAAATTGTATTTGAATTTACATTTGTTTGTGCAGTAATGTGCTTTGCCATTAGTGGGAATCTCTATGGGATAATTCGTAATTCATAATTTAATGAGCTTATATGCCGCCCAATCCCGGAGGATTCCGGGCGGCTTACAAATACGAGATAAAATAAAATAACAAATAGGGGAAAGAAACAAAGACAGTTTAAAAAAACACAACATACATTTGGCTTAACTGGGGGTTGGACCTGATTTAAAAATCAGCAACCCCAGGCCTGTCGGAACAGCCAGGTTTTGGTGGCTTTTTGGAAGGCCACGAGAGTGGGAAGGGTCCGATCTCTGCTGGTAGCTCGTTCCACAGAGCCGGAGCAGCTACAGAAAAGGGTCTCCCCCGAGTGGTCGCCAGCCAGCATTGTCCGGTCAACGGTACCCGGAAGGGGCCTAGCCTGTGGGTTCTTTTCGGACGTTGGGAGGTATGTAGCAGAAGGTGGTCTCTCAGATATCCATCCATGGGGATTCCCATTGTATGCCTTGACTGAGTTTCTGGGAACAATGTTGATTTCAGTAAGAAAATTGAAACAGACTTCAGAATTTCCCCAACATAAAATAACTGATTATTTAACAATAGAGAAGAGCTAATTGGTAGCCATAATATATCATTGTGAAATAATTGTTTTATTTTATTATTTTGTCTGTGTGTATGAATATAGGTGTATATATTTCTTTCAGCTTGCAAGACAGTATGATTTCCTTATAATAGAAGATGATCCATATTATTTCCTTCAATTTAACAAGGTGACTTTTTGTCAATTGTTTTTGAATCAGAAGGCACAGCAAAGAATGTATGAATCTGAATTCTTTGGATAGGAATTTATAAATCGTGTTACAATTTGTCACTACTATTTCCACAGTCAGTAGAATATTTTTTCCATTAATTATGATGTTGTTTTCAAAGCTACAGACATGAAGGCATACCATAGACTTCTTGTACATATTCATTTCAAGCCACAACAGTATCCATAAGAGAGTATCATTATGTTTATAGACTTATATGCTGAGCAATATCAGTTTTTATCAGTTATTAAAAATATGAGTAGCATACCTGTGATTTCATCTACACACATTTCAATTTAAGGAAAAAAACACTAGTCCAAAACATTCTGTTTAGAATTTTTGTATCTTAATAATATATTACGGTCAAGAGGAATCATTAATGATGGTAATTCTCCATTGCCAAATATGCCACTTCTTGTACATACCTGGTTATACTTTAAATAATTGATGGATGTTACAGAATAAATTTGGGACAGATATTGAGATGGACAGGAATATAATGGGAAATCCTGATACCTGAATGGAAATGTTGGACGTAGCCCAGTTTTGATGCATGAATATGTTTCATAATGCATGTACACTGTTTTTTAAAACTTTTTCATAACATGTGAGCCACCATGTGCAAGTATTAGTTACTAACAGCAAACCTTTACTTTCTTTCCCGAAGCCTTGGGCACCAACTTTTCTTTCAATGGACATAGATGGGAGAGTAATCAGGACTGACTCCTTTTCTAAGATCCTGTCATCCGGGTAAATTCAATTGCACCATAGCTGGACATAGAATTGCCTGGCCAAGCACACACTTGAAAATCCCTAAAGCTACTGGTATACATTTAATTTGAAAAAAAAAGATATTTTTATTGTAGTCTTCCTTGAAATTGACTTATAGGGTTTAACAGTCAAGTGCTGTTCCATGTATACATCTTCTGTTCTTCAATTTTCATGACGCTAATCTTTGTCCTGAAACAGTATCAGATATTTCCTTTGTCTTAATTGTTCCATAATACTTAGATTCCTACTTCATTAACTTTTATAAAATTGGTTTGTTTTTCTCTTTCTGATACTTTCATAATTCCCTTTTGTTGCCTAAAAATCACTATGAATATTAGGATATATATTGTCTTCCACAATTTTGGACATGGCATTTTATGGGTAGGTAAAGTATTTTAAGTATATTTTTATTTTTGCACAGGCTACGAATTGGATTTCTAACTGGTCCCAAGCCATTAATTGATAGAGTTATTCTACATATACAGGTTTCCACAATGCACACCAGTACCTTCACCCAAGTAAGAATTATCATTTTTTTCTAACTATATATAAAAATATACTATCTTAACTTTTAGAAACAAACATCAATATAACATCTATGTATTTACAGAATTGTTTAAAACTGAACATACTAAAAAAAGCTCTTCATTGTTTATAATTCCTCAATACTATGTATTATGTATGATTAGCATAGTTTTAATAAAAAATAAATTTTTCATAAGGAAAAAAATACCAAAAGGATGAAAAGCTAGGCCATTTTAAAAAGAAAATATTCTGTCACTGATTCTGTTTAATAGCACGTTAAAATACTTTATAACTTGTTTACAGTGGTGAGCATTTGAAAACTCTTATGGATATAGTATTAGATTTTCTGCAGTGAGCCCTTTCTCTGTTCCACTTCTGTAGCTGTATTAATAGTGCTGTGAACAAGCCTGAATTAAGCAATGCTTTGAACATCACCCCAAAGTACACAACGCCAAACTACTATTACTTACTATTGTTAATACTATGGTATTAACAGAATAGTATCGGTGCCTAGCATATCTATTTATAAAAATGATTGTAGAGTTTCAAATCTTACAAGGTTGCACTTGTGCATAGATTTTTTTAATTCTTTGATTCAGTTTTAACTCCTAACAATTACCTGAACATGGACCTGCAGTAGATTTTTTGAGACTAATCATCCTATTCATAGGATTGTGTTACATGGTCTTTTTTTGTTTATTAAGCCATTTTAGGTTTTTTTTTACTGGTGTCTGTTGATGAGCAAATAACATATTGACTGTAGCCCCACTATTTCTATAGCTTATAATAGCCCAGCTTCTTCAACAATGGGGACTGAAGGGTTTCCTGGACCACATAGACAGGTAAATATATTTAGTATATTTCAGTTTTGGCATATTTTATGTCTTCTTTAATTACCATGCTCTTGTATATATTTTGAATATATATTTTAATATTACTGTCATAAATAGTCCTACATATACACACACACATATTCTGTGCATAAAGACATATTTATATAATGGCCACAATAATATATGCAATTTATTGTGCTGAAATACATTCATTTGAATGTATAGAATTCAGATTTAATTGCCTGAGAGCTATCCATTGAAATACTTGCTAGAAATTCTGGACATTGTGATCTAAAATATCTGGTAATGCAGCAAGTGATGCTAACTTCTAATTAAAAATATTTAGAATAAAATTTCTATTTCTAACAGTATCAAAAAATTACTTACTGTACATGTTTTGCAGGACTCTGCATTTTATATCCTGGCTTTTGGAAATTGTAAAAATAAATAAATTGCAAATTGGGGAAACTGAAAAAATTGCAAGCAAAATTGGTATCTCTGGATAGTTTACATCAAATGGATAAGTTCACAAGAAATTAATATAAAGTGGCTAAAATGTATCACCGCACAGGCGTCAGTTGCAATCTGTCCTGTACATTTGAAAGGAGCAGACGAAAAAAGGAATGCTTTTTCATGAACTCTGTTCAGAGACCAACTCTGTTTAAATTCCTGCTACCAAAGTGTTTCCATTGATAATGGTTACTAGAACTGTGAATTAAGCTTCTATGTAATTTGTTGAGGCTTTTTTCATCCTATCTCATATTGTTTTCCTTTTGGGTCACAGTTTCAGTTGTAGCTTGCATATGTTGTTTTATATAAGAATGCCATAGTCCACATTATTTGGACATCCTCTCCCACCAGGTATACAATCTATAAATATCTTTTTGTGCCAGAAAAGAGCTAAGAGACAGAAATATATTCATGTTTGTGCTACAGTCACTGAAAATTGAAATCCAATACTTCACATTTATATCATCATTGTCATCTGAACAATAAATGATCCTAATAATGATATACAGATTTTGTTTGTTCTTTAATGATTCTGAAATCATTAAAGAACAAAAAAATCTGTGTATCGTTATTAGGAATGATGCATCCAAGTGCACCCAAATCAATATAGTTTGAATGCATCACAGATATACACAAAACAGCCATGCAGAGGAAGGCCATGTAATGTTCTTTGCATACTGATTATATATACAGTATTCCTTCTGGCAAATTTTTATTTAACAATTGCTTGTAGTAACAACAAATTGTCTTCATGTTGGAGAATATCTACAGATTGTCATTTAAGGCACAGAAGTCTTTATAACCAATTTTTCTTTCTATAAAGTCCACAAAGTCTTCTCTAAACCAGGGAGTTGACAATCTGTGGACTTCAAGTCAGAATTTCTCAGCCAGCTATGCTGAGTCTTCAAGTTGCCATGGTTGGCGTCCCCTCTCCTAAATTACCTTCCTTGTTTTCAGCATCAGAACTGTTAATTTGGAAGTGTTTCTTTGTCATGATGCTTTTCTCTTTTTCTTTTTCTCATCTTCTACTAGTGTGGTGGATTTTTATAAACAACAGCGAGATGTGATGCTTAATGCAGCAGACAAATGGCTAAAAGGTTGGAGTCAATAATGAACAATTGATCTATTTATATATGACTGAAATATAATACAAAAAAGATTATTAAAAAGGGAAATGTACAACTTTTCTCATTGAGAAATGTGTGAAAAATTAATGTAGGGTTATTTGAAAAATCAATTTTATTTAAATAAGCAATTATAGTGGGCAATGTAAAGTAACTCTTATGACATAGCAATTTCAGTTAAATACATCATTTTTTTTCCTTCTGAAGATTGTTCAGTGCTCATTGATGAATTGACTGTGCAAATATAATATGGTCCTTTTCCTTTTGCATTTCATTCCTGTATTTCATTCCTGCTACTGCTGTGCTCCTACAAGTGTTCCAGATAATATACTTTATAGTTGTTGTTCCTTTTAGTAAAGAAGCTCCTCTATCAGACATAACTTCATTTACTGGCATCATTACTAGCCAATAAAACTCAACACAGTCCTTAGATATAGATATATAGATATGGCTATATGGTTATATACACTTGTCAAATCCGTAATATTTCCCACATGTTATTACAGTCTACTAATGGTGATGCTAATTGTTCACAACCACTTATTCAATAAATTGTGTATAGATAATACTAAGTTTATGACAACTGTTAGGACAGAATTTCCATTGCTAAGCAAGATCTATTTTGCTGCAGTTGTTAAGTGAATCCAGCTTTTCTTATTTACTTTGCTTGTTGGAAATCAGCTGGAAAAATCACAAATCATGATAACATGACCCCAGAAGGCTGCAACTGTCATAAATAAATGCCAGTTGCCAAGCACCAGAATTTTGATCATGGGACCATGGGGATGCTGCAACTGTTATAAGTGTGAAGCCTAGTTGCAAGCCACTTTTTTCAGTTCCATTGTAACCGAACAGTCACTAAACAAATACAAGACTACCTGTATTGGAGCTAGCCATTATAACTAATATGATAGCTATTTCACCAGACACAACCTGATGGATGTCTTTGTATCACCCTCACTAGATAGACCAGACTAGGGATTCAACCCCACAGAAAGGCTAAAACTGGCTTCATTAGTAACACTTATACTAAATAGAATTTTGAAAATCTGATTTTGCTCCATAAAGGCCATCTTCCTTATTCTCTGGTACCAGCCTAAAGCTCACTCATATATGCAGAGGTTTACTCAAAAGGAAATCCTATTTTCTTCATTTGAACAGATTTTTCAATATAGCCACTTGTTGTGAAGAAAATAAGTTGCATTTATTTTATCAGCAGTTAATTAACATGAAAACATGCATATACCATACATATACTGTAGTGTTTAGTCTGTACCCAGCCAGGATTTTGTAGTTTACATCAATCAATCAATCAGTCAATCAGAATTGAGTTGGAAGAGACCTTGGAGGTCTTCTGTCCACCCCCCAGCTGAAGCTGGACATCCTATACTATTTCAGACAAGTGACTGTCCAGGCTCCTTTTAAAAACTTCCAGTAATGAAGCCACAACTTCTGAAGGCAAACTGTCCACTGATTAATTGTTTTCACTGTTCACTGTTTTCACTGGAACTTTCTCCTTAATTCCCAGTTGCTTCTCTACTTGATTAGTTTCCATCCATTGTTCCTTGTCCTGGCCTCTGGTGCTTTGGAAAATAAGTTGACCCCCTCTATGTGGCAGCTTCTCAAATATTAGGAAAACAGAATAATAGACTTGGGAGGGACCTTGGAGGTCTTCTAGTCCAGCCCCCTGCCTAGGCAGGAAACCCTACACCACTTCAGACAAATGGTTATCCAATATCTTATTTAAAAAATCCAGTTTGGGAGCGTTCACAACTTCTGGAGGCAAGTTGTTCCACTGATTAATTGTTCTATCTGTCAGGAAATTTCTCCTTAGTTCTAGGTTGCTTCTCCTTGATTAATTTCCATCCATTGCTTCTTGTCCTGCCCTCAGGTGCCCTCTTCTTTGTGGCAGCTCCTGAGATATTGGAACACAGCTATCATGTCACCCCTAGTCCTTCTTTTCATCAAATTAGACATACCCAGTTCCTGCAACCGTTCTTCATATGTTTTAGCCTCCAGTCCCATCATGTCACCCCTAGTCCTTCTTTTCTCTAGACTAGCCAAACCCAAATCCTGCAACTGTTCTTCATATGTTTTAGTCTCCAAGATTTTAATCATCTTAGTTTCTCTTCTTTGCACTTTTTCCAGAGTCTCAACATCTTTTTTGTAATGTGACCAAAAGCAGATGCAATATTCTAGGTGGGGCCTTACTAAGGCTTTATAAAGTAGTACTAACACTTCACATGATTTTGAGTCTATGCCTCTGTTAATGCAACCAAGGAGCGTATTAGCTTTTTTGGCTGCTGCTGCACATTTGAGTCTTTAATGCGTCTTGGGTCTGTTTTTATATCTCCTACTTTTTAACTGGGTTTTCCATCCTTTCCATCACTCTCTACTTCATTGTGTTTTTTATTTCTTTTCTTCTTCTTTCTCTTTACTCCCTACCTTCTTATATGATTGGTTATCTAGTGTTTTTTGCTTGGAATTAGGTTCTAAAGGTCTTGAAGATCACCCCCCCCCCATCCTCAATTTTAGCCCTTTGGATAAGATGAGCCAGTCATTTTCTGAATACATTATTTCCAGTTCTTGTGAGGCTGTCTCCATCCCCTAGCCCTTTCATGTAGGTAATGCACCTCTCACCTCTCTCCAGGCCTTCCGGAAAGCCGTCAAAACCTGGCTGTGCCGGCAGGCCTGGGGTTGATGAGTTCCCCTCCCCTCTCGACTTGTATGGCTGTATGACTCTTGTGTATTTTAATTACGTGTATTGTGTTTGTATCCCCTTTTCCCCTTCTGAGTTGTTCGCCGCCCTGAGTCCCTCCCGGAGAAGGGCAGCATACAAATAAACTAAATCAATCAATCAATCAATGCAGACCATGATCTAGGAAACAGAAGTTCTGTAGATGATACCAGTTTTTAAGCCAGTGGTTCATTTCTTCAATCCTTTGTTCCCTCATTGGATGTTGCCCTTTTGTTGGAAGTATAGATGAAAATACCACTTGTGCACCTAATTCTTTAATTTTCTTCCCTAGCCGTTCATAATCACTTGTTATTGTTTTAGGATTCATTGTTGTGTCACTGGACCCCATGTGTAGGAGAAGAAAGTGGTGGGGCTGATTATCTTAGTAAGGTACTCAGTTACATCTTTGATTTTTGCTCCAGGGAGACCTCCCCGGATTGACTATTCAGTCTGCAGACTATAGTTTCTGTTCCCTGAGAAATTGAATCTCTTTTCAATATTTGCTTCCCCCCACCCCCACTAGAGAAGTAAACTATTCTTCCTGTCACAGGAATGCTGGGTTGTATCTCTTTTTTAGAAACTATTGATGAGTTTTCCTCGTCCTGTTCTTTCTCATAGTGTAACTCATAGGACAAAAGCAGCTAAGGAGAAAGCCTTTTCACTTCAGCTTTATCTTAAAAGGAGAAACTTTTGCTACTCTGATAAGAGATCTGAGTTTACTTTCCGCCCATTCACGGGGTAAAGAAGTCAGCACATGCAGTTACGTTTTAAATCATGACTTATACTTCAGTGCGTTTCTAAAGTAATTTCTTAAGTTAGTTGATTATAGGCATGCATGTGTTTTTCTGTTTTTCATTCTCCCATTTCATTTCTCTCATTTAAGGTCTGGCAGACTGGCATGTCCCTGCTGCTGGGATGTTTCTATGGATTAAGATTAAGGGAGTTCCTGATACCCAAGAACTGATCATGAAAAAAGCTTTGGAGAAACAGGTATGAAAAATAAATACTGAACCTAAAATAAAATGGGGAGGAAGGGCTAATAAAATTTTTTACAGTTTCTAATATGAGAAGTTTATGACTGACTGATAAAGGTTCTGCTTTAGGTGTTGCTGGTCCCTGGATGTTCATTTAACATTAACAGTTCTGATCCCAGTTCTTATGTCAGAGCCTCCTTCTCCCTCTCTTCTCCAAGTCAGATTGATCAGGTGAGTGAAGTTTGCCTTTTCATAAGACTCACAGTCATTATTATTATGTTATAGTTGATAAACCATGTTCTATTCAATTACAGTCTTTCCGTCTTTCTGTTTCGGCTGAATTTGGGCTAACAAATTTGATTCTTTCATGTATGTTACATTACTTTTCATGTGTATGTTGAAAGGATGATTTCGTTATTTGCTGTAAAACTTTTAAGGACTAGAAAGTTAATTCAGTCTTATAGAGTAGGGTATTGATATAGGCAGTCATAGAATCCTGCTTTTATGTAATATTAGAATGATCTCCATGTAACAATGGAATATTGCTATTAATTTCTGTATATTTAGATATATCCATGAAATATTGTAGGCATTTGCAGATATTTAGTTATCAAGTCAATTTGCCAGGAATAGTACGAATATAGTTGATGTAGGATTTTTTAAAAAAGATTTCTACTCAAATTTATGAATAGTGCCAATGCATAGAAGAGTGATTTCTCTTCATCTAAATCTTAATTCCATTTACACAACAAAAAATATATTTAAGAGAAATATATGTATAGACATTACATAAAACAATTCAATGCACATTCAATGTAGAACCTTGTGGCATTGATCATGAGAAATATGGTAAATGGAAAAAATATTGGGTAACATATGGATCATCTATGTAGTTATTTCATATCTTGGAATTCCAACTTATGTTTCTGCATTTGTATTGATGAAACTATATTGGAAAAGAATCAATTTCTTTTACATGCACACCTAGTGCACTCCTTGATATAATACGGTTCCAAACATTTATTGGTTTTATTTTGTTATTATAATAATTCATAATAGTATTCATTATAATTATATACCCACTATTATTTTTAGGGTTAAACAATGTTATACAAAATAAAAGTACAAAATAGTATAAGCTAAATGGATGAGATAAAAGGAAATAAAGATAAATCTAGTTTACAATATCATCAGCATTCACTACATCTTTCAAACTTTTGTTTTTGCAAACTAATCTTATTTTTAACCACGTCTTTTTACTGACTCGTGTCATATAAATAGTGTTATTTTTACAGGGTTTCCGAAGATTGGCTGACCTCATTAAAGAAGCTGCGTGATTTTATTAAATGAAAAATCTCCAAGAAGCTAGAAGATTTCAAAATAAAACAACTTTAAAAAAATATGTTCCTCCAGCTGTAAAGAGTATACAATGATACAGAATATATGTGATAAAGAATGTTATGCTCTTTTAAAATGTACATTAACATCTCAAAACATTGTATGAATAAGTGCAAAAACTTACCTATTAAATTAGGTTGCCACAAAACTTTACTCAGGGTGAAATCACCAAAGTTTTAAATACTTTTCTGATTTCATGGGGATTCTCTTGTTTTGTCTTAGTATTCTCCCTGAAACTTTATACAGCACATTTCAAAATCAAGCTTATTTGTGTGGAATTGATTTAATTTCTGTTTCTTTTAATAATGTTCTGTATCTTCTAATACTCATCATGGTTCATTCAGAAAATCTTTAAAACTACTCTATATGTTGTATTAATATATTATTTGAAGTTTTCTGCAAATGGAAACTTAGAACTCAAGGAAACCAATTTTTACAGATAAGAATGAGCAGAATTTTAGAATAGATTCTCTAATATGAGCAACTTTATTTTTGGCTCATTTAAATTAAATATTCCATTCTATAATGGTGTGTATCGCTTATAAATTAAAGGCCATATTTGATGTTATTATAGTGATTCTTTCACAGCAATGTTTTCCATGGAAATCCTGATTTCCTATAGTTAAAATTTTGAATTAAGAAAGCACATCTTCTTCATTTCAATGTGTAAAATTCCAATGTGTAAAAGATATTTTCTATGGATATTTTATATTATTTATAAAAATGATATTTATATTTTACTGAATTTTCTTCTACAGACTCAACTATAAGATTCTCATCCTCTAGTTTAAAAAAACAAACACCTACATTAAATAACATTGTGCCTACTTCTTCTGAGAATAGATAGCTTTTTTTCACAAAGCATATTTTAAATACCCAATAATTGAATTA
The DNA here is from genome assembly GCF_009769535.1 of Thamnophis elegans. Lineage (NCBI taxonomy): Eukaryota > Metazoa > Chordata > Lepidosauria > Squamata > Natricidae > Thamnophis > Thamnophis elegans. The sequence goes on from NC_045549.1 coordinate 55,468,102, forward strand.
TAGAAGTCAGGTCATATAATACTTATGAGAAGAGAAATACTTCCTCTGCCTGGTTATTGGCCAAGCAAAACTCGCCTACTTGAAGAGCCGAGAAAAGTCAAAAATTCTTTTGCACCAGTGCATTTATTTGTCATATTTTTAGTACTTTAAAATAGAAATGCTGATACACTTGTTGTAAGAAATGTCCATCTGGGTTCAGTTCCAAGTGGGAAGAAAGACACTGGAAACATGGAGACTGTTTGGAAAGATGGTTTAATGGTGGACAGAACCACATGGTATGAGGTTCTGGGTAGCTGACTACATAGAATGGAGAGTGAGGTATATTTATACCCTCTGTTGGGCTTCGCACTTGCTTTCTGTTCCTGTGGCAAGAAATGTATCCTGGTTTTCAGACTCCCATGGGGCCACGCAGGGGTAACTTTGTAGGTTGTCTTGAGTCCCCGGCTTGGTTGAATCTTGCTGGGTGATTACATTAATTTTCTCAGGTGTCCTGGTGGGATGCATAAAGAGCTAATCCTATTATGTCCTGAGGGTGAAGGTCTTTTGTGTTGTAGATAAGCTGGTCCAGTCTTTCTGGGGTTATTAACAAATGTGGTTCTACTTTCCAAGAGCATGTTTCTCCTTTTCTCATGCAGGGAGGTATAATATTCTTTTTAATTTTCATAGAATATTTCATTCTTCTAGGAGAGGGGTGGATACTAACTTTCTATACTCTCATGAGGATTATTTTTTAACTATTATGCTTTCTTCTCTAGGCTTAACTAATTGATAATTCCTAAAGACGGAATATTGCTATAGATTAAAAATAAGCAGATAATATGGTGGTATTGAAGAAGAAAAGATAATTTCTTCTCCAAGTTACTTCTGTTATTCAGTATGCCAGTAGAGCTCACTCTATCATAACTAGCATCAATTGACCTATTCATGTTAATGGCTGCAGTCAACTTCACAATGACTTAAATCCTCTGGCATTAAGCCATTCCTGGGTGCAACATGATACAAAAAGGTGTAAGTTCTCTGATGTCTTAGAAATCCTGCACTGCAAGACAAGATTGCCAGGCACCAACAGCTGCCAGATGGGTGTAAACATCTGCAAGATGGCAGACAAAGTATTCCAATTAAATTCCTGTCCTTTTTTGTGTGTGCATGATACTAAAAACATATAAGTGAAATGACACTTAGATTACAATGCTATGCCCAGTACCTCCACACACATGGACCTTGCTGCTCCAAAGCAAGACACACACACACACAAACGAGAGAGGAACACACACACACACACACACACACACACAGACACACGAATGAGAGAGGAACGAGAGAGGAATTGTGTCTGAGTAAGCAAGTATTGACTCCTGGTAACTGCCGGGATTAATTTTTGCAGCTTTCTTGACCACATTTTGAGGTTTGCCCTGGCTTTTTTCCTAGGATGGAGTGAACAAAACTAGTTCAAGGTCACCCTGTTGGTTATGCTCCTTACCATCTATTTAACATTTCAAGGCTCTTCATAACTATCAGCAACTAGCATTTGTTCTGAATTGAAAGCAATTTCATTTGCATTTCTATTGTATATGAATCTATCATTCCCTCAGCTTGTCCTTGCCAAAAAAAAAAAAATGGATTGAAGAGGCTATTGAAACTAAGTTAAAAATCTGTTAAATGGGACTAAAATAAATTTTATAAGACCCAATCAAAAACTATTATGAAACATGGTATCAAAATCAATCAAATTGATTTTATTGGAGACACTACTTTCTGTACTCTCTATCCTAAAGCTAAACAAGTTAAAACTTATGTACATGCTCCCCTCCCCTAATATAACAAACAATAGAGAGTCTGTAGTGACTTTTCACAGGTTAGCAAGACTGTTCCAGAGTATGTAATGGGGGAGAGAGTTAATTTCAGTCATTCAGATGAGGGTTTTTTAACATAAAACAATAATAGCGTTTATTTATACACGGTTTGATTTTTTTAAACTTTTTTTCTAGGCTTTATGTATTTACTATGTTTTAGGATCATGGATTTTTAGGTGACACCCTTTTATATGTACAGAATTCAGGCCTACCACATCTGTCTAATTGCTTTAATGCAGGCCTGTCAAACTGGCGACCCATGGGCTGGATATGGCCTGCACAGGCCACGCCCACCCCAGCTTCGCAAAGGCAAATAACATCCTGATATTTCACAATACAGCCTGCAATGCAATTGGGTTTGATACTCCTTATTTAATAACTTTGAACCAGGCTTTTGCTTTAACTAAAAATAGATTTCCATATTTAATGTTTCAGGTGGCAATTCTATTTACAAAACTCCATTCTAGAAAATTCCTTAGCAGGGAAAATTCATTCTAGCCATTTTGCCTTTGAACTTCCAGCCAAAACCAAGCTTTTTCTGTATGACAATATTATTTGCAACCTCTTTTATCCAGGTTATCCAAAGCCACTTTCCCTAATAAGTCTTTCTACTTAGCTGCAACTTCTCCTCCCAAGTCTTCACCCACTAACTGCTTCTTTATTTATACTAAAATGGGACATGCAAAAATGGGATACAAAGTGCAGGGGGGGGGGTGGAGAGAAGCAATTCAACATGTGGGGTCTAACCAGTTGCACAACCAATGGAAGGTTAATCTCAATTCTCTTTGGAACTATTTCTTCCTGAGTACCTTCTTAAATGCTCCTTTAGTATGTACTAATTAGAGGCATGTGAAAATGGGATGCAAAGCATGGACAGATAAAACATCCAAATTGAGGCAGACTTCTGGAATAAAATCCTCCCCATTCTTGCTGAGATGCCCCAAATAAGGGATGTTTTTCCTGGTGATGCATTGAATTGTGACTGTTGAAAAGCCAGAGAAGAAAATCAACTCATTCTATACCAAGGGGAAAATTTACCAAACAGGACCAGATTATTGGCAATCACTTGGAACAGAACCAAGAGAGGCAGGATGCAATATTGGCAATACTGATAGTGACATTTATGTAAGCATTGTTTCATGAGGATTCCAGGATAGATTTTTCTTGGAAATATCTTCATAAGTCAGTGGTATAGTTACTTACTTTCACTTGGTTTGTTTCTGTTACATTTTATTATCTTTCATGTGCAATTATTACATTTTGGTCAACTATAATGTCAGGGTTCCAAATAACAGCCAAAATTAAATCAGATTCCAAGGCAAAGTATTGCTCAAAGTTCCAATTTATTAAGAGAGTTAACCCTAACTTGCAGAATTCCCACAGAATGGGTAAGATATTCTGGAAGTTGAAGTCCACATATCTTAAAGTTGCCAAACAGCAATTTGAAAAACACCAATTTAAATAAAAATTTCTTTAAAAATTATATAAAAATTAGAGAATTAATGTTATCTGTCCTAATGGTCTGTGAATCTAAGTCTAATTGGTTCACTGAAGAAAATGGTTATTTGTTACATTTGCTTCCAACAAAGTGCTTCATGAGTGTATCATTTATTTAAACTGTTTTGCTTATCCTATTCAAAACAACCAGCCTTTACCTGTCATTTTCTTGCCATGGATTTTGTCAGATTATATGAAATAGAATGAAAATATTATTCTATTTTATGATAATACTGAATTAAAGAATGTTTGCATTTTAAATGCATCTTTTTTCTAAGGATCCAACAAATTGGAAGAAGCTGAGTAAGAAATGGATATCAACTCTGAAGCAAACCTGGCTGAAACCATCTTGTGCTGCCTCATAGTTGCCATGAAGCCTGAGAGGGAGGAAGTAGATAGCCCAGCTGACAGTCGAAAGTTTTATATTATTATCTTATTCTACTATACCAAAGAGAGTCAGAAGTCAACACATTTTCTTTCTTTTTTCCTTCTTTTCTACAATCTTCCTTCTCTTTTCACTTCCCTATTTTCGTATTTTTTTATTTTATATTATAAACTAATAAAAAAGGAGAGAGAAAAAGAATTACATTAGGGACAGCAGAGTCATGATGCTGCCATTCTTGAAGAAATGGCTAAACAACTACAAACTGGAATTTACAAAAAAAAAACACCTTTCATTTGAACTATTGTAAAATGGTACTTCTATTCAGTAAATAATTAACCGGATCCCAACTTTCTGAGATTTCATTATGCCATTGTTTTTTCTAAATTTAATTGTGATCAGATTTTTTTTGTTATTTAGATGATGTAAATGTTTTTTTCAAAGCATGCCGACTGTACAATTTTGAAAAGCTTGTATTTTATTTGTCAAGTTTCATTACAGTATTAAAAGGGACTTTCACAATTATATACAATAGCTTCACCAGCAGATGGCAGAACAACTTCATTAAACAAGTTTCTATAATCAATGCCAGTCAGTTGCCATTCTTAATAATTAGTACATTTCAAAAAACGTTTTCATGAAGTTGTCCTGCCACCTCGTGGTGAAAATATATATTTGATGTATAATTGTTTATTAAAAGTATTTAATAAGGATCTTACGAAAGTGTAAACTGATATGATTTTGACCATATAACAGGTGGATTGCTGCCGGTTTGGCCCGGATCAGGTGAAGTGGTAGTAGCGGCAGTGAGAGGCTCTGCCCATCCGCCCAGACGCTTCTGTGCATGCGCAGAAGCGTCGTGCATGAGCAAACCTGTAGGAAAAAAATTAGAAACCCACCACTGCTGTATAATTATATGTTGTTTTGAATAAACTGCCTCAAACAATGTCCAAATAGCTTTAATATCAGTTCTGATAATTGCTGGCACAGACAAAACAAAATAAAGCAAAAAAATATTCTAGTATTTGCATGGGTTTTTTAAAATGCAGTGGGGAGAAATGAAATAATTAATGACTTTCTTCAGTTTCTTAATGTTTCTCATAATAATATATAAGCATCTCAATTGTACATGAAAGAGAAGAATAAAATAGAATCAATCTTTGTTGTATTACTATGCTTCCAGTGATCTGCAGCATGGATTTATTGAGATGCCTAAAATAAATAAGTAAACAAACAAAGCCCTCAGATAAGGATATAAATCTTAAAATATGATAGAATAATTAGGTCCAGGGGAGATATTTAGGAAAAGGGAATAAGAAAATCTGGGGGAAAACATGGCTGGATCCAAACTGCAACTTAGGGGTAAATGTGCAGTGGAATCATGCACTACTTCAGCTGTTTGTTTGTTTTTATTCCTATAGAGCAGGACTTCCTCCACAGAGAAGACCTGGTTAGCTCCAAACTCCAACCATTATTTTCATACAAAGTATTTTTGTGAAACAAAAAATGCACTGAATGTATATGCACTATTTTTCCTACTAATTTAGTATCCACCCGCCTTGGAATCCTTACTTACTTGTCACTGACTGTTTTGCCAAATGGCATCATGCCTCTCTTGGGTTTCTTCCAAGTCTGGAATCTGGTCCTTTCCCCCTTGGTATTGACTGTGTGTTGGTTTTCTCCTTTGGCTTTTCTACAGCCTCAACTCAATGCATCACCAGCCAGCAGGAAAAACACCCCTTATTTAGGATATCTCAGCAGGAGTGGGGAGGATTTGACTCCAGGAGTCTACCTCAATTTCATTGGCTTGTCAGTCTCCCCTTTGCATCCCATTTTTTCCTCTCCAAATTAGTATAAAATAATGAAGCTTTTAGAAAGATGGCACTCAGGAAGAAATAGCTCCAAAGAGAATTGAGATTAATGTTCCATTGATTCTGCAACTAGTTATATGCTATAACAAGGATGTCAAAATCAAGGGTGCTTAAAATTGGCCCATGGGGCTGGCCTGGAAATAGCAACGGGATGGCCCACAGTGTCTCTGCCATCCAAAACAGGGTATGTGCACCCCCATGCCCCATTTTGGCCGGCAGGGTGTTGGAGGAAGTGGTCAAGGCCAAAAATAGGGCATGGTGGGGCTGTGCACAGGTCCCCCATGCCTGGTTTAGGCTGGCAGGATGCTGGAGGCCATCCGGGCCAAAAACATGGCAACAGGTCCCCCATGCCTGATTTTGGCCACCAGGATGCTTTACGAGGCTGTCAAGGCCAAAAACCGGGCACAGGAGGAGTATGGGATCCCCAGCCCCACCCGTTTTGGCCAGCAGGGTGCTGCAGGAGGCTGTTCAGGCTGAAAATGGGGAGCAGGATGCCACGTAAGTTCCCCATGCTCCATTTTCAGCCTGGATGGCCTTCCAGGCTGCAAATGGTGCACAGGGAACGCCCATGGCATCCCATGCCCTGTTTTGGCTGGCAGGGTGCTTCAGGAAGCCATCCTGACTGAAAACAAGGCAAGGGGAGAATGTGCAGGGCCCCCGCCCCCCCACACCCAGTTTTGGCTGGCAGGGTACATCCTAAAATGGGGCAAAAAGTCACAACTGTCTCACTTAGCAACAGAAATTTTGGGTTCCACCACAAAACCGCATTCGACTAAAGCACGCTCGACGAAACCGCGTAGCTGATGTCATCACAGCGCGACAACAGCGCGGAGAAAAAAGCACGCTGTAAACGCTAAAACTAAAATTAACCCCTAAACCTAATCCTAAACCTAACCCTAAACCTAACCCTTAACCTAACCCTAAACCTAACCCTTAACCTAACGCTAAACCTAACCCTTAACCTAACGCTAAACCTAATCCTAACCCTTAACCTAACCCTAAACCTAACCCTAACCCTTAACCTAACCCTAAACCTAACCCTAACCCTTAACCTAACCCTAAACCTAATCCTAAACCTAACCCTAAACCTAACCCTAAACCTAACCCTTACCTTAACTTGAATTGGCTTGCTTTCAAAGCGCTATTTAAAGCGCCCTTCTTTCTCCGCGCTCGCTGTTGTTGCCCTGCTGATGACGTCAGCGACGCGGTTTAATCGGGCGCGCTTTAGTCGAGCGCGGTTTTGTCGTGCCACGAAATTTTGAACTCAATTGTGTTTGTAAGTCAAGGACTACCTATAAAATGACTGATAGAGAATAGAATAAAAGGACATATGAACATATCTGGGGAAACAACAGTTCAGAATCAATAATAACAGTGGTGAGGTAATAAGATAACAACTGTGCACCAAGAAATGTATATGATGGTAAAATAGATTAGTTAACAATAAATGATGTTTGCAACAATGTACCCAACGTTCAAAACAACTGAATACTTTTATTCTGTAATATGATACATCTCAGTATTGGAACAGTAATTCTTAAACAAGAAATTCAGAAGTTAAATTACAATAATAATGGAGTTAAATGATTTTAGTTAGACAATATTTTAAAGTACTGATACAACATTCTTCATTAGGAAAATCTTTCAGGGCATCTCATTTAAAGATTGAAAAAAATCTACCACACAAAAATAATATTTTGCACACAGAATTAAAAATAAAGCATTAAAAGGCTTTTAAAACCAATGATTATTAAAATTAACACAGTTAAATTTCATTTTAGAAAGCTTGGAACAAATTCAAATGTACTTTAAAAATACCATAACATTACACATTGAAGTGGAACTGTTCGCAGAGGACATAGTACAGGTGAGATGCCAAAACTAAGCAACTAAAAATAATGATGCATTGTATTAATTCAGCCCCTGGTGTTTACATGGGACATACTTAAATGTATTATGGCATATGGGGGGCTACATGCACACGGGTCTGTTGCACAGGTGTGCACATGCTTTCGGCATGCAACAAGAAAAAGGTTAGCCATCACTAAAAGGTTAGCAAATGGCAGTCCAGTCTCTTCTTGAAAGCTTCCAGGGATGAAGCTCTCACCACTTCTGTAGGCAAGCTGTTCCATTGGTTGATTGTTCTCACTGTCAGGAAATTTCTCCTGACTGATCAAGGAGAGGTTGAATCTGTCCTTGATCAATTGCCATCCATCATTCCTTGTCTGGCTTTCGGATGCTTTAGAAAATAGCCTGATCCCCTCCTCTCTGTGGCAGCCCCTCTTTAAATTACTTAGCCTAGGATGAAGATAATGAAGGTGAGGATAATGCACCAACAAGTCCTTGTCAACTCTTAGAGCTCACATATTTTTCCCTGACATCTATTCCTGACCGGGAGTTTCAGATCTTCTAATGGTGCACCCACATCTACTGTAATTGAATCTATTCATCTGATCCTCAATTTCTTTTTTTTAATTGAAAGTTTTTAAAAAAAGTTTTACAAATATACACCTCCCCTTCCCCCCAAACCTAACTCCCCCCCCAAACCCCCAAACCCCCCAGAGCAAATACAGGGTATAAACATCAACATCCATATTCTAAAATAAACTAACAGATTTTAACATCATCCCTCACTTGTACTTTAACTCCCCTTTTGTAAAGCTAACTTTAAGCAAATTGTATCCTTCCTTGCTCATTCACTCATAAACTATCTGGAATTTCTTAATCCCATATTTATTCTGAATATAGTCAATCCATCTTCGCCATTCCAGTTTGTATTTCTCATCTGAATGGTCCTTAAAATATGCTGATATTTTAGCCATCTCTGCTAAGTTAGTTACTTTTAGTGTCCATTCTTGAATAGTAGATAATTTTTCTTTCTTCCAGTACTGCGCCACCAACAGTCTTGCTGAAATTGATCCTCAATTTCAATGTAGATTTGCTTTGAACTTTTTTTTCTCTAATCCCTTCTCTCCAGCTTTGAGTATTATAGCAAATGATAAACCTCGGACAGAAACTCAACACCGCATACCCGATTTACTCTTAGTTGTGAAGAACTAAAATATTGGACGCAACAGAACGATCACTGAAGCAAATGGAAAAGATAGGCGCAAACTCGCCTCTGCTGCATATATAAAGCAAATGCGTAACAGCCGAATGACCCTATACAGGTACATTTTAAAATGCCTATATCTTATCTTATGATCCATCTAGTAATAGCGCGGCGCTGCATATTAGATGCCCTCTCCTCTGCGCCCTATCGGAGGGGGGAAGAAAATTCCCCAGGGGTTAAGCCTCCCCCGCCTTCTTCACTCCCGTATCTAAACACTGATGTGACCTTCGTTGGGTACGAAAAAAAAGAAGCAAAGGACAACTCACGAGCAGTTCCACAGCAGCCTGGCTCAACAGCGAGCATGCTCAGTGCCTCTCTGACCTACTTGTGCAAGCGGAGTCCGGGGAGCTCAGGCTGCAGCTTTGCTGGGAGCGCGCGGAAGAAAGCGCAAGCCAGCAGGGACTGCGGCGGCAGCGGCAGAAACGCGAGTAAAGGGGTGCAACACCCCGAGGTCCCCGGGAAAGCAAAGTCCTCCTGCACCTGCTGGGGCTGCAAAAGCCTGGAAATAGCTTCCAAATTTGCCTAAGCGGCAGCTCTAAGGAAAACTGTGGACAAGAAGACTCAACGGCCAACGAAGCTGCCTCTCGGTAAACATTTCTGTCCGGTTTATCTCCATCCCTACTAGGAATCGCCGAGCGCCCTGGCATTGGGCAATGCAGACAAGGCGCCCCACGCTAGGAGGAGGGGTTCAAGACAGTCAGGAGGGAGAAAGAGAGCCTTCGCCTCTTTTCCAACTATCCCTGATAGATTCGACCAGCAAAGGTAGTGGTGGGTGGCAACAAGAGAGGTATAAAGGGCGATATTGCAGAGAAAGGTAGCGATGGCTCTTTGGTGGCTTCTTGTGTAGCAACTTCTGCGGGCGCAGCGCCCAAATCCATGGCTTGTGTTAAAGAAGAACTGAGGCGGTTTGCGCGGTTGGAATTTGGTCAGCGTTTAAACCATTAGGCATAAGTTATCTATTATTTTCCTTTTGTTCTGCCCACTTTCCTAGAGCGAAATTTGGCTGGCCTCATCTGACTCTTGACTAGACTTGTGAGGCATTTTGCTTTCAGAGACTTAATGAGAATGGAAAATGAGAAGAAAAATATCCGGGGCTGGCATAGGAATTGATACTTCTGTGAAAAGATTATAAGACAAGAACCCTGTTAGTCTGTAGGAAAGGGCTGCAGAGGATGGGCAAAATATTGTCTCCTTAATCTTAGCCATATACTGTGTCTAAAGAAAACTTGTTTCCCATCCAGAAAGCTTGAGGAGAGGAGGTACTTGCTTCCATCTATTGCAGAGCTACAATTCCCCAAAATCTGAAATAGTTTGTGAATGTTAGGAGTTGTAGTTCAACAACATCTGAAGTGCAAGAGATTCTATGTGGCTGTTTTAGGATAATAAAATGCCAATAGAAGTTCAGGATTGAACTTGGGGTCCTTGCCTCTCTCTTGGTTTTGTAGTTTTCTTGCAGACCTTTCATTACCAAACTAGGTAACGTCATCAGAGCTAGAGGGATTACGATTCAGAGATCACCAAGAACCCCACAATATTAAAAGTAGAATGCAATGGGACTCTGAAGACAGGCAGATCAGCAACTGAGAGACTGCTTTAGATTGGACTTCTTTTCTATTGATAGACATGGGAAAGGAGGGAGCGTCTCAACTTCTGCTGACCCACTCTGGCTCTGACGCTTTCCAGAAGAGCAAAGCTTTAGATTGCCTTGTCTTTGCTACTTGTTGTTTTGGGAAAGGGTCTCCAGTTTAACAGTCCTAGAGCTTACAGAAACAGGGCCATGGGGTGATATCTATGCTGGAATTAAATACATGGAAAAAATAATAGCAAGTGTATTTGAACTGGTGTCAGTGTTTTCACTTGGGAAAAAAACTGAATAAATATGATAACTAGTATTGAGGTTGACCAGGTATCCACACTTATTGAGACCATGGCAAATTCATTTGATTAAGTGCAGGTAATCATTGACTTACCACCACGATTGGGATCAGAATTTCTTTTGATAAGCACGGCAGTTAAGTGAGTCATGCCTCATTTTATGACCTTTTTCTCATGATCGTTAAGCAAATCTCTGTAGTTGTTAAATGAATGATGTGGTCATTAAGTGAATTCCCCCATTAAATGATTTTACTTGTCTAAACCAGCTGGGAAGGTCACAAATGGGGATCATTTGTGGTGACCCTGGGATGCTGCAATTGTTGTAAATACACACCCATTAGCAAGTACCCAAATTTTGATCATGTGATTGTGGAGATGGTGCTATAGCCATAAGTGTGAGGAATGTTTGTATGTTACTTTTTTCAATGCCATTATAACTTTGAACGGTCGCTAAATGAATGATTGTAAGTTGAGGACTACCTGTATGGAAGAAAAATAAGTGCAAATAAGGCCAGCCACACATCTCTCAGTATCAAGTATGAAAGCGTACCTAAAAGCACATTATGCTTCACAGTTTTGCTCTTTGTTTTACCACTGTACATTTGCCCTGGAACAATTGGTTGCCAAAAACTGTAGGTGGCTAAAACTTGTTTCACAACTAAAAGAGACAGCTGGGATTCTTAGCATAATTTAGTAAGAGCAGAATGTCATCCGCCTGACTACGCTCAGTTGGTTGTATATTTATTTTGAGATGATTAATCAATTTTCATTCTTTTTTTAAAAAAGATTTTTATTAACAAACATGTAAAATACACACACACAAAAGTTAGACGTACACAGGGGTGGGTTTCAACCGGTTCGCGGCGGTCCCTGCGAACCGGTTGGTCGGCGAACCCGGAAGTAAGTAACTTCCGGGAACGGCGAAGGGCGCACCCGCCCGCCCTCCTTACCCGGTTTTGATGAGTTCTGCGCTTCCACGCATGCGCAGGATGCATACAGCGCCTGCGCGATCCTCCAGGAGCAGCTGGAGCATCGCACAGATGCTAGTATGCATGCGTGCACCGCGCGGGTGCACGAGGATGCCGCCGGCCCCGTTTCAACCGAACCGGTTGGAACGGGGCGAGAAACCCACCCCTGGATGCACACCACATTTATACAATACAGTACGAACAGGAACTTCCTGTTTTTTATAATAGCAATCATCAATCAATACCGCTCACCTTATATTATTTCCCCTTCTATTGTATTTCATTTGGATTTCACCATTTTTAACTCTCTTATTTTACTCATAACTATTATTTTTGAGTTTTGTTATATTCTTTCATTGATTTTTGTTTCTTTCCTCCATCCACCTATACCATGTATCCCATATCTGGTAGAATTCTGATTCTTCCTTTCCCTGGATTTCTTTAGTTAGTTTATCCATTTCGGCATAATCCATAATCTTTCTTATTATTTCATCTTTGCTTGAGGTTAATTTGTTTTTCCATTTCTGGGCAAAGGCAATCCTTGCCGCCGTAATTATATGTAGTATTAAATACTGGATTTTATTTTTGTATTTCACAGACATAATTCCTAATTAAAAAAAAACTATAAGAATTTCCATACTTATATTTGCCTTACCTCATAAACATTGTGCCTTGGATCCTTCTCAGGAAGTTTCTCCGCACATGCTGCTTCTTCTCCTTGCACCTGTTTCTCCTAAATAGGAGAATAATTGCTCCTGAGATTATGGGACTGGACTAGGATAGGAGAGTTGTTTAGGAAAGGGAAACAAAGCTTAATATCCATGAAATTTCCTAAATTAACTTATCTTAGAAACCAAGCTGTCATAATAAATAATTGTAATGTAAATAAGAGTAAAATGACATCTAAAGGGGGAAGCATTAATGTAATACACAGTAAAGTTCTCAAAATGTATTTTTTTTAAAATGGGATTTGATGATAAGCCTCAAAGCAGGGTTCTGGAGCAAAATTATTTAAGGAAAGAGTTTCAGAAAAGAGAAACAACTGTACAGTTCTATACATGGAAAATTGATTTAGGGTATTTCCCATCCTTTTGTTCCTGGTGTTTTATTTAAACTGGACTTTCAAAGTTTGAACCTGGGAACTTAAACTTTCCTACAGGTAAAAGTTGTGGGTGCTCCATCACTGGAGGTTTTAAAGAAGAGATTGGACAGCCATTTGTCTGGAATGATATAGGGTCTCCCCCTTTTATAGGGGGTTGGACTAGAAGACTTTCAAGGTCACTTCCGATTCTGTTATCTAAAGGTTGGGAAAAGCTGTTCCAGTTACTATGTCTTATCAAATTTAATATTGGAAAATGCTCAAATGATTAAAAAACATAAAATAGCATAATTTCTCTCCAATACTTTAGTGGCAAAACACATACAGAGATTCCATTATGCCACCTAAACCTCTGCAGAACCCTCAGAATGGTCTGCCTAGCATGCCAAGGAGATACTTAAGAATAGCATTATATTATATTAAAGAGTATAAAGAGCGCCCTAACCAGAATTAGAGAAAAAAGGCTTCCATGCTGAGTGTGGCTTGCTTGGAGAAAGAAGTGAGCTTTGACTGATCTTTGTGTAGAAATGAAGCATTGAAAACAGATGAAGCAAAAAGCTGGGGGTGGGGAGAACGGGGAAGAAGATAGGAAGTATTCTATTAATAGGGCTGATTTTCCCCTACTTTCTGTACAATAAGAAGGATTTAAGTGCTTTGATTATTCTATATGTATGTGTGACTCAGACACTGCTGCTGAGAAGAAAAAGCTGCACTCACAATCATCATAGTCTTGGGTATTCCTGTGAGTTAAACAAATATCTAATAAAGAGATACAGCTGTTTCCAGCTTTGTACACTAAACCTGGAAATGTGGTTTGCTTGTCATTGTAACTAAGCATGAGTGTGAATAAATCCAGATGATTCATGCAGTTATAGTATTGACAGAACTTATAAGACATTTATAAAAAAAAAGTATAACAAATCAGTTAAATTGGCATAAAATAAGGTTTTAGTCAAATAAAATTGAAACGAAAACATTTCACTTTTCTTACATACAGTTGTTCCTGTTTAACACAAATTTCATAAACAACCCTTTTTCAAAGATCTCCCTATACAGATATTTAACAGATTAACAGAGTTGGAAGAGACCTTATAGGTCAAATTTCTCCACATGCTCCAGGTTTTCTGGTTGTCTGACATCTTAACAAAACAACATATTATACTATGATTTTTATTTCTAAGACTGCCTCTGACTCCCAATAAACGCCATAAATCCAGTGCTTTATTTGGAAGTATCTCACCTGTCCAGAACAGTACAGAACCAGATGGAGCAGATGATAGACTATTCTGGATCATCCATATTGAATTAAAAAATGTCCATCAGCATTAAAGGACAGAGAAGCAATATAGGTTGTCCTCGATTTACAACCACAATTGAGCCCAAAATGTCTGTTGCTAAGTCAGACATTTTTTAGGTAAATTTTGCCCCATTTTATGATCTGTCTTGCCATATTTGTTAAGTGACTCACCTCAGTTGTTAATTTAGTAACAGGGTTCTTAAGTGAATCTGGTTTCCTTGTTGATTTTCTTTGTCAGAAGGTTGCAAAAGGAGATTACATAACCCCAGGACCAGAGGTGGGTTGCTCCCAGTACACACCAGTACGGGCGTACCATTAGCGGAAATTGGCCAGACGTTTGCGGACTGGTAGCAGAAGCAGCCTGGCCATGCCCCTGTACCAGTACGGTCCCCTGGCCTGCCTCCATTTGCTCCCCCCGCCAGCCTGGTCGCAGCTCACTTGCTCTCTCATCCTGCCCACCCACTTCCCTTGCCCGTCCAACTGGTAGCAGTGGCAGCGGCAGCGGCGCCAGTCATGGCTGAGAGCTTTCTTTGCCAGCCAGCTGCCGAAAAGTTCTCCCTTTTAAAAGCCTCCAGTGATGGAGCATTAGGATCCAAACCACACTTTAACCAACCAACCAACTGGGGCTTAGTTTGGAACCAGAAGAAGAAAGAACCAGTGAATGGCTGCGCCCAGGCGGGAGGGATGTTGGGAGGGCTGTGGGGGTAGGAGTTTGAAGGTCTCTGAGTGAGTGCTGGGCAAACAGGTTACGTTTGTGGACTGGTAGCAGCAGCAGCAGCCTGGCCATGCTCCTGTACCAGTACAGACCCCTGGCCTGCCTCCACTCGCTCCCCCCGCCAGCCCCTGGGATGTTCAGCAGCCCACGTGCTGCTGCCATGTGACTGCTCTGGGGGTGCGCAGCGTCCGGCTGGAGCGGTGGGGCTGCCCCAGAAGGTCTCCACCAACCAGGAATGATTGCCAGGAGAAAGCCAACTGCAGCCGGCAATTGAACGCAAAGGAGCAGCTGTCCAACAGAGCCGGGAGGATCACAAGGTCGGTGGGGGGCAGGGAGGTTGCACGGACAAATTTTCACCAACTGGAACAGATGTGTGTGTGTATGTAAGAGAGGGTGGGAGACAGAGAGAAGGAAGGAAGGAAGGAAGGAAGGGAGGAGAGAGAAAGAAAGAAAGAAAGAAAGAAAGAAAGAAAGAAAACATTTTGAAACCCACTACTGCCCAGGACACTGCAATTGTCATAAATATGAGTCAGTTGCCAAGCTTCTGGATTTTGATCACATGACCATGGGGATGCTGCAATCATTATAAGTGTGAAAAACTGTCATAAGTCACTTTTTTCTGTGCCTTTATAACTTTGAATGGTCACTAAAGAACTATTGTAAATTGAGGACAGTTCAAGGAAAGAAATACTATTAAGGTCATCTAAACAGGCCATTGGATTTTCTAGCCAATAAAACCTGCCAACTGAGATCTCTTTAACTGGCAATGACACACACCAAACCAGGGATATTTTATATGCAAAGCAGGACTTTAACTTTGAATTAATGTTCCCTGCCCTATTCTCTCATATGCCTTCACTGAGAATTATGCTGACTAACAAGCCACTTACTCTTACTTTTAAACAACAGATGTGGGGTGAGTTCTTTTTGTATGATTGTCAACTGCAAACTATGTAAGGATACTCTTTGAAATATATGCAATATTTAACTCATTTCCAATGGAAAGTGCTTTGTTTAAATAGATGTTTGCTAAAATGTTGTCCAAATAAAAAACCATGTAAAGATTCTATTTGAAATACATGCTAAACCCTTAGTTACATTGTGTCATGTATACAAAATGTTTATCTTCATATTATATGTATATTATTGCTTTTTTTTCATCTTGCATAACCTGAGGCATTTTTAGAGATGCATTTTGAGATAAATAGATTTGTTAAGAACATTAATTCCTGTTACATTAATCCTTATTCCTATACGATAATAGTGATATGAACTCAACCCCCCCCCAAAAAATACATTTTTGTTTTGCTTATATATCAGAAACAGTTTCTGATATTTTTTTAACTTAAAATCACTGAACAAAACAGTGTTTTTATGTCATTGAAATTATATCAAACAATACACAAAAAGCAAAAACAAAATATCAGGAGTTGTGATAGCAGTAACATTGAAGTTAAACTTTTGAAACAATGACTTCTGAGATAGATTATTAGTTTAAATCAAAATTGTTTTAACTACTTCTGCTAAATCTATTTGTATTTTTTTATTGCTATAACTTGTTTTATTTTGCAGGTCTAGATTTTGTTTGCTTTTGAAATTTGATGGATCAAATTTGATGGGCTACTGCAACCTGGTATGTTTCCCAGTTCCAGGTCCACTAACTCTAATTGGCAGATATATTTGAACAGGCGAACATGTTCAAGAGCCACCTTTTTATGTACTACTGGACCATCTTTCATGTTTTCAATTTATTAGCAGTATGGACAACTGCTGAAGATGTCATTAATAGCACTTTAAATCACACAGACCTGCTGGCAGGATCTGTACCTATGGTAATCTACAGTCTTGACCATATTATAGTCAAGGAAGGTTATAGTGCCTTGATTGACTGCAACGTTCAAGGTTATCCAGAACCAGAGTACAAGTGGTACAGCTCAAATGGCCATTTGGTGAAAGAAGATGGAGGTACAGTTTTCAGATGTTTTTCTATGCATCCTATGCAAACATACTGTCTTCATGTTATATTGTCTTAAAAGCACCAACGGTTGTAAATTTGTTTTTCTCTATTTACTCAAGATAAATGAGTAAAAGGTAAATAAATGCAAAGTATTAATTATACTTGATAGATTGAGGCAACTACCAATTCTACCCAGCAGAAAGATTCTTTTCCTAAACTTAATGTGGATATTTTACAGAATGCTGATGGAGCTGAGAAACTTGTATCTATAACTACATGTAAGATATGTATATGTTCATTAACCATTTATAGTCATAAATCATAAATCTACATACCACGAGTGACTTATACCACACCACACTTGTCAACTCACTCAGATTAGGGCCAGTCTTTAATCCCAATCATGTTGATTCTGGCTATTGCTGTTACTTCTCTTGCTTTTTTTAAAAAAAATTCATCTGTGATGTCATGATTAGTAACAGAGTTTAACTTCCTAATGCACACCACATCTTCAGAAACATCATTTTTTGTTAAGGGAAGAATTATAGCCATCCTACCTATTGCAGTGTTGATCCTGATTATTCTACCCATATTCCATTGCACTTGGAAAGAGGACATGTGGAAGAAGAACATTGTTGTAGATTCCTGCTCATGGACTCATGGGAAGTAGCTGGCAGGATTAATAGCACACGATTTGCTGTAACTGCTATATCCATTTCTTCAAAAGTCAAACAAGGAACTATCTGGAATTTGGAAAATCAGATATTACAAAAAAGCATATGAGCTTTTGAGTGCTTTGCTTCAGTTGGAATGCTACTGCTGGATTCTTCAGAACATCCCAAATCTAGATAATTTGCTGGGATGGTTTGCTTTAAGCATCAGTATACATCAAGTGGGAGTAATGGTGAGAAATCATGCCTATCACAAGACAATATGAATTGGAGATTATCTTTGGTTGTATGGATATGTATGGAGTGTTAGCATTCCGAGTAACGCATCCACCAAAAGCAGAACTCCAAAGCAGGTAGATTCTTCAAAGAACAGCTTTATTGGCTACATCATATCACACCACTAGTGAAAACCAATTCTAAAAGTTCCCATGGTTTTTCCCTTAACTTAAAAGAACAATTAATTCCCTCCCCAGATGTCCCGGTCACATTGTCCAATGGCAGACTGCTTGGTCACTCCACTCTTCCTTCAACTGCCATCTGCTGGGATGACCTTGGTTCCCACAAGAAAACTTTTTGTTTTGACTGGTAGCCAGTCTAACTACTCCCCCGCCCCCTCATAGCAACTATGAAGCAGCAAAACATGGCTTCAGCCAGGTTCGCTTCAGAGTTGACAGGAAGATTTTTTTGTGAAAATGACACCCCCCCCCCCCACTGAAGCAAATGTTCTTTGCCCACTATCCTTTCTTAGATTGGCAGAAAATTATTCCAGCATGCATTTAACTGGACTGAATGCCATTTCCTGTTTAGCCTCTGTGGTATGTCTTCTGAGTCACATTCAGTGATCATGCCCCAAATATGCAAGGTATGTTAATAAAACAATTGTTTGATTTCCCCAGTTCAACCCCTTCCCCTGCCTGGGGAGATGCAGAAATATGGTTCTCAACAGGCGGGCCGCCTTTCCTTACTATTTTGCCAAACATACAGAAGGGCCTTTTTCCAAGCTATTTCTTCCCTTCCTTGAAATGTTTATCAAGGCAAGGAGAAACCAAAGATGCAAATTTCATCCAAGACTTTGAATGATAATAAAACATTGATCAGCAGTTCAGCCTTGTTTTGACAATGGAATTGGCATTCTTTTTCAAAATTCCAGTTCTGATACTCTAAACCAAAACAAGCCAGAAAAACAACTGAACAGTCAAGCTAGTGAGCTGCATGTCTTCAAAATCAGGATTGCAGGGTTTTGAGAAAACCGGTTCTCCTGTGTACAGAGTTGTGCCTCTGTCTCTATTAGCTATTCTGCAGGCTTCGGGGAACTGCAGGTATGGGAGCAATTGGCATCTGTATCCAGTATTTCTTCAGCCAAAGAAAGAGCCAGACCCAGGGAGAGGACACACATGTACAGCTTAAAAGGGTTAACCTTAAGTGTACAATGCATTAGAGCAGTGTTTCTCAACCTTGGCAACTTGAAGATGTCTGGACCTCAACTCCCAGAATTCCCCAGCCAGCATTCACAGCCCTTGAAGAGCATTCGGAGACTTCAGCTTGTCCAGAATGCAGCTGCGCGAGCGATCGTGGGTGCACCTCGGTTCACCCACGTAACACCTATCCTCCGCGAGCTGCACTGGCTGCCTATTGGTCTTCGGATACGCTTCAAGGCGCTAGTCGTCACTTATAAAGTCCTTCATGGTATTGGACCTGGGTACTTGAGAGACCGCCTGCTGCCAATTACCTCCAATAGACCGATCAGATCCCACAGATTAGGCCTCCTCCGAATTCCATCCGCTGGCCAATGCCAACTGGCGACTACCCGGAGGAGAGCCTTCTCTGTGGCTGCTCCGACCCTCTGGAACGAGCTCCCCGTGGAGATTCGAACCCTCACCACCCTCCAGGCCTTCCGCAAAGCCCTTAAAACCTGGCTGTTCCGACAGGCCTGGGGCTAAAGAGCTTTTGCCCCCCCCCCCAAATGGTATGGTTGTTGTGTGCTTTTAAATTGTATATTGTTCTGTTTGTCTTTTTTATCCCTTATCTGTATCCCCTTCCCTGACTTGGATTGTGAGCTGCCCTGAGTCCCCTTCGGGGAAAAGGGTGGCATATAAATGCAATAAGTTCAATTCAATTCAATTCAAGTTGCCAAGGTTGAGAAACACTGCATTAGAGTCTGCTGTGGACAAAAGAGGCTGCAAAGTCACCCAGTTTTAGGTACTTGAAACTACCATGTGTGTCTGCTAGCTTAAAGTGGGAAACACTATTTGGCTATTTGTTCATGGGCTTAAGGTGAGGTACAGGCAACCTCAATAAATGTAGCAAAATAAAATGGTTGCAGGACATATTCGTATTTGAGTTAGTTACAAGTGAGGAAAAGCAGAAAGACTGGCCTTCTTGTTTAGGCATGCCCCTCAATTGCTTTTCTGATATAGTTCTCCTAGCCCAGTTCTCTTTGGCCTTGGAAGTTTTCAACAAGTATACAAGCTAAATAGTATATAAAAATAGAAAAGCTTCATCCAGAAAGTTAAATATGTGACATATGCAGCCAAAACTAGGAAAGATTCTAATCTAAAATTATGAAGAGCTGCTGTCAGAGGTGTGATCAATACATAACAAAATGGACGAATAGTGAGATAATCCCTTGGGTACTCCAAGCATTAGAAATAAAATTCCGAGGTTTACTTGTGTCAGGTAGCTATGACAATCAAAATAGACAATAGGGGTTTAGGCAACTAAGTAATCTGACCTGTTATACTAGAAGGAAATCTCTTGCTTAAACATTAAATAGCTCATTCCTCATAACTCTTCCGTCTTGTTATGCCTGTATTGTAACAAAATAAATTTAAGCATCTTTTGAAATATATGTGCAATAAAATACTGATTTAATTGGACAAGTCCAGAAATACATCAAAGTTCTTTTTACATGTCCTTCATTTATAGGAACAGATTACTTTTTTGCTTATATACAAATCATTTGCAATCTCTTGCCTACACAAAAGTAACCATAATATTTCTTGGGATTATATTAGTTTAAAATCATCGGAAATGTGTGCAAGATAATTACAGAATGATTTAAGGGATAATTTTGCTTGGGAACATACACAGTTTTACAATCTAGCGATATCATAGGGCATTCTATGGCAATCTTGGACAAGCAGATCTAATTAATAGCCAAGACTTCAAGTTCCTTAACAGCAGTTATTCCAGAATATTGTAGATGCATTTAAGATGTCTTTGAATCAATTACTTGAATGTATTGTGATATTTCCTAAATGATGATGAGAAAAAATATGGATACATTTTACTAATTAATTCTGGCTTCTTTCCAGCAGGAAAATGGATTCTCAATAGTGGGCAACTAAATATTACCAGTGTGTTATTTGAAGATCGAGGAAAATACACATGTGTTGCTGCTAACATCTATGGCAAAGTGAATAATACTGTCACCCTGAGGGTTGTATTTACCGCTGGAGACATGGGGATCTACTACATGATTGTATGTCTTGTAGCATTTACCATTGTTTTGATCTTAAATATTACTAGACTCTGCATGATGAGTAGCCACTTGAAAAAGACTGAGAAAGCGATCAATGATTTTTTTCGGACAGAAGGAGCTGAAAAACTTCAAAAAGCTTTTGAGATTGCTAAGCGCATCCCGATAATCACCTCAGCAAAAACTCTTGAGCTTGCCAAAGTAACCCAGTTTAAGACAATGGAGTTTGCCCGCTACATTGAGGAACTAGCTAGAAGTGTTCCCCTACCCCCTCTTATAATGAATTGTAGGACTATCATGGAAGAAATCGTGGACGTAGTCAGATTAGAGGAACAAGGCCATAAATTTGTAAGGCAATCAGCCGTGGGGCAAGGGATCATGGACCCTGATGAAATGTACGTGGTTTCCAGTCCCCTAAAGCGTAGTGATTCTCTTGCCGCTGATTCAGATGCATCTTCTTTGCATGAACCACCACTCAAGATTGCTATAAAAGTCTCAGTTCATCAGTTAACTAAGAAGGACTCTATTGATCACCTCACACACGATAGTATAGATTTAGAAATCAAAGAAGAGAAAGAAGTTGCTCAGGTACAGACGGAACCTAGTGACCTGGGCTTGGAACCTTCAACTGAACTCAGCTCAACTGAGACAATTGTGGGAAGTGGCAAGGACACATGTACTATTTATGAAACCCATTTATGATCATCTATCAGCAAATGTGTACTGATAAAAATAGTATAAAATGAAGTGGCAGAGTTGATAAGCCTTATTTGAACACCATAATAACAAAAACATCTCTATGGATTTCTTGATACATTCTTCCTCATTATATACTGTGCAGTATATTTAGCTGGGACACCTGATATAATTTCTATGACACTAATATTTAATTACTTTTTTGATCCAGGGAAATTTTAATTAACATTGTTTTAGCTCACAAAACACCTCAGAACGAGGGAGGGGTACACACAACAAAAAAAAAATTGTACTTCAATGTTTTAATGATTGACAAATGACATATTTGTGTTTTTTTTCAAAGAAAAATAAAAAAGTTCTGAGAAAAAAAAAACACCTCAGAACGTGGATTAGGATTCTGCTGCTTGCAAGAACATCTAGAAATTGTGTTTATCACTTAGAAATAAGATCTTAAAATTCTCACTCAGAACATTCAATTTCAGAGCAGAGATGTTGAAGTCAGGGGAGCTCTTGGTAACATCTGTATTAGCAATATACTATAATACCTAATGCTATATTACATAAACCCCAAAAAATCTGTATTTTTCATTTTGTTCTATCAATTACACCTTTGTGTACTTTCCTAAATTCAAATATTGAACATGAAAAACATTTTTGTAGCCAAACTAAAGCATTGCCCTACATTTAATTCATCTGATAGTTTATATTTAAAACAGTATATCTTTGGTTTTTTAAAATTTAATAGAAGAAAGTAATGATTTTCTTCACAAACTGGATAATTGGCTACTTTCTTTCGCAAGACAATAACTGGTCTCTAGGCAGAAAGTCTCAAGATAGTTACCCATTATCCCAATTACAAGCACAAAACGTGAGTCACCAAAACTCTACATCACTGAGTTGAAGGCCTGCCTACAAGCAAAGATAGGAAAGAAAAAGAATTAAAGCACATCAAGGAAGCCCTCAGAACCTGTGGCTATCCCAAGTAGGCCTTCATCAAATCTCAAAAAAGACCCTACAGGAGCTCCTTTATAACAGACAATTAAGAGAACAGTAAACGAAGCAACATTGTCATTGCATACATTTCAGAAATATCGGAAAAGCTCAGGAGGATCTTCAACCAACACAACATACACTTCAAATGCAAAAATACTCTAAGGCAGAAGTTTGTCTACCCCCAAGGATAAAACACCCAAACACAAACTTAGCAAATGTTATATGCAGTGAACCATGTGCAGATATGTACATTGGGGAAACAAAACAACTATTTCATAAACGCGTGGCACGTTATAGGGAGAACAAACCCATCAGGACAGGCTTCAGCAGTCCATCTGCATTTAGAAGACAAAAATGACTTTTGAAGACAGCAAAGTCCGCATTTTGGATAGAGGACCTCTGGTTTGAAAGAGGGGTCAAAGAGGCCATCTATGTCAAAATTGAACAGCCCTCTCTCAACAGAGGGGGAGAGAGATGGCATCATCTATCTACAGTCTACAACACAGTCCTTTCAACAGTTCCAAGAAGGCTCCACACCCATTTGCACCATTCAGTTGACCATGATGACACATAAACTTCAGGTGGCCTTAACGACTCTCTAAAAGAGTGCAAATGACCAGCTGTCTGCAAGGAGTATAAGTCCTTCCATTCCCTACCATCCAGTCAGAGCTGAAAAAGGTTCTTGGTTGAGAAATGAAACATCTTCAAAGAAAAACCAGAAAGTCCTATTGCTTCTTGAAAAACCACCTTTGGGACAACCATGGCCTGGATGATTGAGAATCCCCATAGACATTTAATTCAAATTGTATTAAGCAAGCAGAATTATTCTTCAGAATATCCATGTCATATGATGATGATATGCAAAAAAGGAAACTGATCCATATGCATCAGAGATATTTTTTTATAGCTGTAAATTAGACCAAGCAATCACAAGGAGACTACAGTGGTTCAAAGAGGTGTGCGTGTGTGTAGACACACATACACAGCTGCTGTAGTATATCACATTACACTTTATCTACTACTCTCTTCATGTGGCATACCAAATAAGGGGAACTCTGACCACATTTGCATTTGATCATCCTAATCTCTGCAGGAATCTCATTTGAATATAATAAAATGTGACTTTGTATTGCTATTATTATTATGATAGAATATGCAATGAAAACCTATAGGAACAATTTGCTTCTGTATGTCAACAAGAAGAACTGAAGATCTGCATAAAAAGCTGCCCTGAATGATGGCTCTCAACTAGTAATATCTGCATCTGATGAAATAGCTTCACTGCATGAATAGATGTTAACAAGTTACATAGTTTTCCAGCAAATAACTGGGATGACAGTGATAGGGTTTGTGCCTTACTCATTATAATATATAATTTAGTTTCAGAAATTTGCTAGGATACGGGCAGGCAACTTAGTGCTGCAGTAATAAGCAATAATTGCTAGTGTACAGGGAGACATCTTATTAAAACTCCACCAGGTATTATTTCTCAGGCATCCCCACAAAACAGGTTTTCTGACATCTTTATATAGCAATTCAATTATTAATAGGCTTTACTATGAGCTTATGTAACCATGTTTGTGATTCTTAAATGTTCATGTTTTTATTGTGGTTGAAGGGATTACTCTCCCTTTAAAAACAGAAGCATGCCCTGGCTGGATTAAACCAAAGGCCAGCTAATTCTTGCAGTAGCCCATTCAATGACACTGTGGAAAGTCCATTAGCAGGATAAGCGTCCAGTATCCTTCTCGACTCTTTTACCTTGCCAACTCGTATTTAGAGTGCCTTGATGCTTCAGAATCTAAACCACCATATGGTAGACTTATTCTGAAAAGGAGCAGGTGATAAGAGTGACTGAATTTATCTAATCCCATTAGATTTGAATTTACTTCCTTTATATAGGCTAAAAACATATTCTTATAATTTCCCCCTCTTTTCTACCCATTTTTGTTGTAAATCATTTAAGATTGACTAAATATAAGGGGACACAGGGTGGAAAAACTGAGACTTACTCTCTTCTTTTTGCCTGTTCTTAAGTATTCCTACACATTTCTTGAAAATCATACAAAAAATAAGTAATTACCAAGCATGAATGAACAAATCAAACAAATAACTACCATAGCTTTTGAAAAATAAGGAATCAGAATAAGAATATTATTTATTGGCCAAGTGTGATTGGACACACAAGGAATTTGTCTCAGGTGCATAAGCTCTCAGTGTGCATACAAACAACAAAGTGGTAAATCATAGATTATAAATCATAAGATACAAACAAGTGATAAATCACAATATACCAATAGAAGAGGGTAGTAGGAAAGATGAGAAGGATAATAGCAGTACAGCCCTACTACATGGGTAAATATATTTAGGCATAAGGCAGTGCTGTGGGAATTTAGTAGAGTGATGGTGTGAAGGAAGGAACTGTCTCTGTGTCTACATGCAGTGCCCTATAGCTGTGTCCTGAGGGAAGAAGTTGAAACAGTTTGTGTCCAAGATATTTTCTACAGAGAAAAGATAGATATTTTCTCAGCCCTCTTTCTGATAGTATACAGGTCCTCAATCGAAGGCAGGCTGGTTGCAATTGTGACATGTAATTTTTAGATATCTATTTCTATTCTTCAGGAGTATAAAAGATTAAAAGAGAAAGATTAAAATATATATTTAAAAAGAACCTTTTCACTTATCATCCACAGAGAAAACCTTACTCCAATAAATACAAAGAAGTAAATCTAAAATACATTGCATGAGGAAGGTCTCTGTTGATTTAGAATACTAATTGAAAAAAAGACAAGGATGTTTCCCAGGTAATTAAATTAGTTTACTGCAAAAAAAAAGAGCTAAGCATTGGGGATGGAGAGCTTCACCTTTGATTTAATTCATTGATGCTCTCATGTGTACATCATTTTAGCTTCATCTTCTGCAGTATTATATTTCTTCACCAACTTCAAGTCTGTTTTTACACTGAATTTAATGGAATTTACTTTTCGTAGAAGAGTTTACTTACGTATCATCTCTTCAAATGCTATACTCATGTCAGTGGACAAAAGTTAGTTATGAATAGGAAACCAGAAGGGGAAAAGAATAGATTTCTCTGCATATTCCAAATTCCCCCTTTCAACCCAGCAACTGAAAAGGGAAGTCCACTATATAGTTATATAACAAAACCATGTTCTTCTACAACATCAGCAGAATAGAAAAAACATTGCAATTGTAAACATAAATTAGCTTCATATTTGATTTAATTTATAGAAGATTTGTTTTTCTCTTGGCTCAACCATTTCTGGAATGTATCCCACATATATCACCCCTAATTGCAGTGTTATGTGAAAATACTGTATTTAAAATATTTGTATTCCACTTTTGTGCTATAAAAGATCTAAACTTCTCATAAAATAAATATTAAGCATTCATCATACAGTATTTAAGTAACAGTATACTTAAAAGAAATATTAAAAAGAAACATCAAAAATTCATTGAACCCTACCAGCAATAGCGGTGGCAACAAAGTCAATCACTAAGGTCAATAATTTTCAGGTTACAATTTACAACATGAAATAACCAAAGACTGGTTTCTGTATGGCTAACAGAGGAAACACTAATTATTCTCATGATTTGAGCAGATTCATGAGAAAATAGGTATCCTTTGGACAAAGTTAAGGGATTTAAAGATCGTAAATCAATTCTAGTTATTCAGCTATTTTTCAGTGCAGAATTTATAAAATAAAGCAGTAAAGCAAATCCATGCTTCTTACACCTTTTGATTTCACTGCATTTAAGTTACATAATCTGAAACTTACTTATCAAATTTCTTTACCACACATCTCACCTTACTTTGGGCAGTTTGCAAATACTCTACAGTATTTTAAATTCACAATTTTCCCCAAAGATAGTTGTTTTCTTATAATCTTACCTTGAATAAATACAGAAGCAATGAATATAGCAAGATAAAATAAAAGTGCAATTCTACATTAAATATTTCTATGCACTACCAATTTCCATGAGAGTTCAAACTGTTGAAAGCAATAAGGATATGTTCACAACTTCAAAAGAATTTAGGTATTCTAAAAGGGAGCAGAAATGGTATTTCTGGTCCATATATGAAGCACACATACAAAATGTTAAAATCTCATTTTTGAAGGATATCAGGCACCACACATTTTTCACATCATTGTACATCTATTCATGGCTATCATTATGTAATACATATTCCTTGTGTGGTGGACTTCACCATTTCATTTGTCAAACTACTTCATGATTGGGATATTTTTCTGCTGGAGTCTGTCTTGTAAACTAAGATATTGTTCCAATTGCATTTTGAGTCAATAGGAAACAGGTTTTGACATTCTTCAGGTGTCTGAATAGCAATCTTATGTTCCTATTGTTATATTTTTCAAAGGTTAAACATGCTTAGTTATCTCAGTCTATCTTGATAAGATTTAATTTTTATTTCTAGATGATTCTGGATTTTTTCTTCCCTTAATTTTCCATATATTTCATAAAATATTATCCCCCAAATTGGAACAGTAATTGTTGTTGAGCTGTGACTGAAGGAGAATATATTGGAATTCCTAATTCAGGCATGGAGTCTAAAATTACATATGTTGTGCTGAATTGCTGGCTCATATATGCCTTGCAGTCAGTTACAGTGCCAGCCAGCCCAATTTGCTAATTGGAATGAGGCACTTTATCAAATACTTTGCTGAAATCCAACTATATTATGTCCAGAATGTTCTCCTGATTGAATAAAGAAAATACTTATTCAGAAATTGAAATAAGATTAGTTTTCAAGAGTTTTGTGAAATTTGAAAATGAATTAATTTCATAGGGTATAAACTTTTATAGACTGGAGCCTCTATCTTTAAATAACTAGGGATATGAGAGAACTGAAGCTAGCAAGACCAGAAACAATGGACAAGAAAGAAGACCATTGTCAATACTCTGAGCAAATAGCTTCAATATCCAAGGCTGAAGAAAAATGGGGAGCAGTTTATTATTGCATATGATTGGCAAGAGATACTAGATATAAAGGAACTCTGGAGTTGAATAAATATGTTTAGATTCAGCTGCAATTGTTAATATTTGGTAATATACGAGCTGCTTTCTCATTATGAAAACAATTTGAACTTTTTTCATTCAATATTTCACAACCAAGCTCATGAGAACAAGATCCTCTACGTAAATATCAATTTATTGCACTGCTCTGGTAAGATGTACAGTATACCAAAATACAGTGGCATTAAATAGCAATTAAATAAAACTTAAACATATGCAAAATTAATCAAATGGAAATGAAAGTTATTTCTTTGGTATGTGTGTGTGTACATAAACATGGCTGGTTTCCAGATAGAGCCTCAGAATTCTAAAATGTAATATTGGAAGCCAAAGAAGAGGTGGCTTCCTTGGCTTCACTATAAAAAAAAATACACAAGTCATGGTTTAAATTTTGCTAATGGTTAAGTTATGGACACATTATGTATTTGGGGATATTTCAATCAATGCAATAGATACATCCATGAAATGATGGACTTCAGATGATCTTACCCTGTTTTCCACTTTCTTGGCCAGTGATTTCTGCAGTATAAATTTATTAATTCATGGATCTTTTTCATCCCTCTTAAGCCCTTTTAGAAAAGCTTTCTTTGTATTTTGGAAACATCTCAATTTAAGGTATGTCAGTATTTCTAAACAGTTAATTATTGATTGATTTGTCTGAAATTTATTAGTCATTCTATTCATTAGTATTTCCATCCTTAGGTACTAAAATGAAATCATCAGGGTTTTTTCTTGAATTACATCACCAATATCATTACCTACATCACAATCAATGTAATAATTGTTACAGTATTTCCTGATTTGAATTTAGAGAATTCATTGTTTAGCTTTATCTAGTTTAGATTCACAGAAAGTAGAATTTCTGCATTTAGTAACTGCAGAAAAACTGAATGGATTGCTATTCATTAACAGTCAACTATATAACATAAATACTATGGAAAACACTATGTTTTAATATTAAGAATTGTTCATCCTAGGTTTTGTAGTTTGCAGCAATAAACTACATATTATGTTAAAAAGAGTCACCTTGACCAGCTACTTGACCAGCTACTTTATATGACAGTAAAGGAATTCAACTTTTTTTTTAGGGGAAAATCATCAAGTCTAGGAACTACTTCTCATGTGGCCATGATTTAAACCATGATTTTTGAGGAACTCATAATTGGATGGATTCATACATATCTATCAGAGGTGTGTTCTGGTTTGACTGAATAGATAGTAACTTGTGGACTGGGTCGCTGAAACTGGTAGCGACCCAGGCCTGCCATGTCCCTGAACCAGTTATCAGCTGTAGGAGCGCCATCTTGCTTAAATTTTTATTGTATTGGCTGGACACTCCCACCAGCTCTGACGCTCACCCTGCCTCACCTTCACCATGTGGGTCCACAGAACTGCCTCCTCCTACTTACACACAGGTAAGCAGCATTCGTGCTAGCCTAGCTCCCCCCTCCCCCGCTGGCTGCAAACCGGGTTCCAGCTGAACAGCCAGCCAGGAAAGTGGCAAGTGAGTGGGCGAGTAGCCGGAACCAGCCTGGCCTCC
Source organism: Thamnophis elegans (assembly GCF_009769535.1). Lineage (NCBI taxonomy): Eukaryota > Metazoa > Chordata > Lepidosauria > Squamata > Natricidae > Thamnophis > Thamnophis elegans. The sequence continues at coordinate 55,497,158 of NC_045549.1, forward strand.
AACACTCCGTTTGGCAGAGATGGCGACGGCAAGCGGTAAGGGAAACGAGCCCTGGGCTGGCATCCCTTCCTCCTTCCTCAAGAGCTGCAGCAACAAGGAAAGTGAGGCAAAATGGGAGGTGCCCTGCCGGCAGAGGCTCCGGGTGGAAGGCGAGGGGCCCTCCCCCTAGCCTGCTCTCAGAGAAAGGAGGCAGGAATGCTGGCTCCGGGCTCACTTCCCTTGCCGCTCACCACTGCCCACCTGCTCACTCGCCACTTTCTTAGGAAGGGTCTTGAGAGGCTTAGCTGAACCATCCCAGAGCTGCCCAGAGGCTTCCCTTCTGGGGAAACTCCAACCCCTGCTCCTTCACAAGGCTCCAGCCGGATCTGACCGGGCTTTTAGATAGGCGTCGGAACCTTGCCCACAGGGCAGCCTTTTCAGGAGCATTGCAGCTCCGCTTTGACCTCTCCTGGCTCTCTTAAGTTAGGGAAGGCAGTGCTTTGCCCCCAGGATGCCACAGAAGCCCAGGCTTGGACACTTCGTTGGGGCTGGCTTGGCAGCAGGAAGACCCCCTTGAAGATTCCTTCAAGCAGGGGTCCCTTCAAACCACCCCACCAACCTGGGGACGCTCCTGGCTCTGCTGGCGGACCGCTCCTTCGCGCCCCATTGCCGGCTGCAGTTGGCCCTTCAATGGGCCTGCTTTTCCTGGCGCCCCTTTCTGGCTGGGGAGAACCTCCAGGGCAGCCCCATCACTCTGGCCACATCCAAGCAGGTACTGGGTCAGTCAGCATCCCGTGCACCACCGCCATGTAACCGCTCTGGCCAGGGCGGGTGGGGAGAGGCTGGTGGGTGAGGGGCGTAGCTTCCCTTTCAGCCTGCCGCGCTTGGTCCGCTCAGCTCCTGGGGATACTTTCCAAGCCGGCTGCCAATTTATAAGCAGAAATTAACCATCTTATTTTAAACATTCCATTTCAATGGGAATTTAAGAAATTTTAGAAAAATTCTAATTGAAATGGAAAGTTTAAAAGAAGATGGTTAATTTCTGTTTATAAAGGTCACATGATGGAGGTGCATGGGCTACTTACCCATGTTAGAGGCACTAAAATAACCAAGATGATATAAGATCTCCTGCTGCAGCAGGGGGTTGGACTAGATAACCTCTGAGGTCCCTTCCAGCCCTGGATGCTGTGCTGTTTCAAAGCATCCTTTGAAGCTGTGTCTAGTATCAGGTTTGTGGTCCTTCCTTCCTCTCCTTTTTATCTCTCTCCCTCCCTCCTTCCATCCATATCACACCCTTTCCCTTCCCATTTTCTCCCTTTCCTTCCGCCCTTCCACTATTGATTAGCTTAGCCTGACAAGGATAGCTAGCCGCACTTTCAATAGCGCTCACCTTCCATGACAGAGGTTCTGCAACTTGGCAACTTTAAGACTTGTGACTTCAATTCTCAGAATTCTCCAGCCAGCAGAGCTGAATTCTGGGAGTTGTAGGGAAAAGAATATAGAATAACAGAGTTGGAAGGGAAAAAATTGTGAAGAAATTAGAAAATTGTTTAGTCTTTTCTCAATTATCAACATTTTGCATTTAAAAAGCACTATGCAAATGACACATTATACAAACAGATGTATGAGAACTTAACATTTTAAATGCTCTGTTGAGAATAAATAAAAAGCAATTCTTGGAGCAGTATGAAAAACTGTCAGACAAACAACAACGATTTTCATCTTGGGTGATTATGATCAGATACACATGCATAGAATAGGAAGGCAGTTCTTAGGAGGCTTTTATTTTCTAATAACTCTTATGGACATTCAATAAAGGCATCTTTAAAATCAGATACCAAACTGTTTAAACCTACTGATCTCTGATATGCTTCTTAGGACTAATCCAATTAAGTTTCTTTTTATTATACGAGGAACCAGTTTTTGTTACATAAGAATATAAAGCATAAATTGCTTTATGCAAAATAATATTAGATCAGAAGCTGAATAGTGTTGAAAATTATATTGTTGCAGTGCTTTCATAGAGTAATAGTACACATAAACACTTAAGTTAAATATCAGCACTGGATTTATACACTTTACTAAATTGTATCTTAGCTTGTTTGGATTTGGCTTAATGTAAACTCAACCACTACATGTTTTAGAATTTGATAGATAGCTTGGTATGTTGTGCAGGTCCAATCATTTTATTGTCAGAGCTTAATAAATCATGAATTGACATAACATAAGAACAGATTTCTCTCTTTTGCTGCAGTCTTCTCTGACCTGGGATATTCTGATGTGAGAATTACTAAGGCAGAGATTATGCTGTCATCTCATGTAGAGTCAATGCATTAGCCTGCCCTGCCCTTCGCCTCTGCTTTTGATATGCACACTCAGGAAATATAATCCTAATTTTGAAACAACCCAAGGAAGTGGGACTGCCTTTTCTGGTAATGTTGGCAACACTAACATTTAGGCTTATCAGAAAATAATGGCTGAAAAGCACCTCAGGTTGATAGTGTCTAATTATGCATCACTGGTGTTGATAATCTCACAAGAACCATCCTTACTTCCTGGCATACTGGTTTTTCTGCTTATAAGAGACTTCTCTTTTATAGGTGAGGTTGCAATAGATACTAGGTATAAACTATTTTTCTTTTGTTTTTTGCTTACTTTTGTAGAACACAGAGGTCTTGGCCTTCCAAAGCCTTGTCACAACATCTCAAATGTTGCCAGCAGTGCTTGCCATTCAAACAAATGCTAAGCTGTAGCGTTAATAGGCATAGGAGATTCATGATGATCAAATTGCAGTCTGCCAGAAATTGCTACCCATCAGTTTAATTCCCTTCTGGCTTCATTTCAAAAAGTTACTTAAAACGTCTTAAACAAAATGTATACAACACTGAAAAGAGGTAGCAGTGTTATTTCCGCAGTGTAGTTCCTCCAAAGTTGAAGATTTGAAGAACTCAGGAAAGTTAGTTAGGACAATGATACAATACACAAACCTGGGACAAGCAATAATGAGTTATAATTTCACCCTTATAACTCTACAAGATAAGTATATCCAGCATATTTTCTACAGATGGGTGAATGTATTCAGCAGAGATAAGCATCTGGTCCACAAAGAAGTGATAATTCCAAATTCCAAGAGCCAAGGTGGCGCAGTGGTTAGGGTGCAGTTACTGCAGGCCACTTCAACTGACTGCTATCTGCAGTTCAGCGGTTCAAATCTCACCGGCTCAAGGTTGACTCAGCCTTCCATCCTTCCGAGGTGGGTGAAATGAGGACCCAGACTGTGGGGGCAATATGCTGACCTCTGTAAACCGCTTAGAGACGGCTGAAAGCCCTATGAAGGGTATATAAGTCTAACTGCTATTGCTATTGCTAACTTATCTCCGAGATGGTTGTACTGAAGAAATATGGGACATATTGTCCAATGACATACACATGGTCATATGTGGGGTATTTGTGAAATTAGTTTATTAGATAAGTCTCAATTTATTTAAGCAGGCTGACATAGTTGTATAACCTATTAAGTAAAGAATAGCAAACCTGAGTTGTATTTGCACCTGAATGGTATGGATTCATATATAGATACCATTTATATGCAATAATTACATTTTATGGACATTTAAGGAAACTAATATGTTTATCTTCATCCCCTGCTAGGAAACAGATTAGACCATGCATGCTATTGAAAATAATACAGCACACTAAAGGTCAATTGTGCATCCAAATTGCAATCATTCAGAATATGATTCCCAGAGTTCCTTCTAGCTTCAAGGAGCACCAATAGCTTGAGAAATTTCTGTAAGTGCCAAGGATCCTTTGGCATAGAATTCCAAAGTTAAATTTTGCTGTTTATTTTTCCTCACTCACAAACATAATAGAAATAGGATTAAGTCAGTTGTATGTCAGTTGTTATCTAAAATATTCAAGTTAAAATTAATTAAAGTATCAGCAAATTTTTGTCCATTTGTTGCTTACCGTATCTCATGATAAGCAATTTAGGCAAAATTCCACTAAAAATAAGTCCAGAAACAGTTTACATTTACAAGTACCCATTGTTTTCATGCATCCTGTGCTTATTAGTATGGTTTTTACATCTATTTTTAAAGTAAAATCCAGGTAAGAGCTCATGATGTGTTATTCACCTCCTACCACATCAATCTCTATCCTCAACTTCAAAAGCACTTCCCTTCCTAGGATGGTTGGCATCAGTAATGGGTTTTCAAAAAAATTTGGAATCTCTTCTGTAGGTGTGGCCTGCTTTGTGGGAGTGGCTTGCTGGCCATGTGACAGGGGTAGCAGTGGCTTTCCAGCCATGTGACTGGGTGGGAGTGGCTTGCCGGCCATGTGAATGAGTGGGGAGTGGCTTGGCAGTCATGTGACCAGGTGGAGTGGCCAAGACGATGTCACTGAATTCTTTGCCCCAATGGATGATCTACAAAAAGATATAAAAAAGGAATTTATTATTTTGTGTACTTACTACTTAAATAAGATTAAAATAAGTACACAAAACAATAAAGAGCTACTTACAGAAGGAAGATGACTGACCTTTCAAGTCTTCAATATCACTGACTCCAATGAATGGCCTGCACAAAGAAGAGACACAGAAATGAACTCCTTCATTGCATTGCACTGCATTAGGATTGAAACCAGCACACAAAATAATAGAAAAAGAAGATTACTGTCCTTTTGTGTGTTGAAGTCCACACACCCAAAGGAAGACTTTAATTGCTTGCACTACTATATTAAGGATGAACCAGCACACAAAGCAATAAAACAGCTACTTACATAGGAAAGATGACTGTCTAGTGGTCATACTCTGTTGCCTCTTCATCCTGTTAAATAATACTAACTGCAGAAGAAATAAAACAATATTGGACTTGATTGTGGTTGTAAGCTGAGGGACTACACTACAGGTAACAGAAGGGACCTCTGTTTTCATCCAACAATGTACAGTCTTTCAGGAAGGATGTCCCCCAACAAACAGGAAAATATAGTTTTTCATCTAAGAAGTTAGATCAAGAATGAATGTCATAGGTAGATTCACAGAGCAATACAGATTTCTTTTTTATGAAATTTATTCCTCAGTTCAAAAAACAGGAATATATGAATTAGGTTCAGTACTTAGGACAGGACAAGTAGCTATTCAAGAGTTAGTGGTGTCATGGTTAGAAGCCAATGGTAAAGCAAGATATGGATTTAAAACCAGTAATATTGGGCATTTCAAAGGGAATACATAATATTTAATTTCCACATGTTAACAGCTGCTGGAATTGTGTTTGCACAACAATGGAAAAACAAAGATATGAAAATGAATAATATTAGAATGTGCAGGAATAATAATTGGCAATTAAAATCAAGAAGGCTTTGAATATTTTTTCACATGGGATTTGTTTTATCAATTGCTAACTAACAAAAAAGAAATTAGAAATCTAAAAGTATGAAAGAAAACACCAATTATGTAAGGAAAGGTCACTAAAATGAATAAGGAAATAGTATTAGTACTTGATCATTATTAATGTGTAGATAACTGTGGCACATTACATTACCCACAATACAAACTATGGCAGTGCCAGGGAAAACACCAAAAAATAACAATTTCCCCCCAAAGACTGCAGACGAAACCAGTTTTTTTTCCCTAACCCCAAGGACAGGAAAGACAAAGCCACTGGAATAAAAGCCATCATTATAAAGGACAGTGTCAGGAAGCTCACAGAACCAGCAACCACCTCACAATTACCTAAACAACCAGGTATCGCACAGAAACACACAAAATCTGGCAAAGCTGCCTTGCACCAACCTAGGCCTGCCCACAGAAAAGCAGCCACTTTGAGACACATAAACCATGTACCAACCTGCACACTTAAAAGCAACATATTGCACTAAAGATAAAACATTTGCAAAAGGAATAACATTTCTTGTAATAAACATATTCTATAAACAATAAATAAAATTTCCATAAAATAATTTTTTTAAAAAGGTATTCTATAAATAATAAAAAGTCCTTAAAACCATTTAAAAATATTCTATACACAATAAATTAAAATAAAACCATTAAAATATTATATACACAATACTTTTAAATGTATTGTGGATAGAATATTTTAAATCATTTTATTTACAAGTATTGAGTAGAATATTTTTAAATGATTATTTTAATTTATTGTTGATAGAATATTTTTTTAAAATAGTCTAAGACAATTTAAAAAACGATTCTACCAACAATAATTTAAAATAAAACCATTTTAAAGTATTCCACACACACATAATTTAAAATAAAACCATTTTAAAGTATTCCACACACAATAATTAAAATAAAACCATTTTAAAATATTCCACAGACAATAATTTAAAATAAACCATTTAAAGTATTCTACCACACAATAAATTAAAACAAACCATTTTTAAAACTTCTATACTCAATATTTTAATAAAATGATTTTTAAAAAATTATATACACAATAGCCTTTAAAAGTATTGAGTATAGAATTTTTAAATGGTTTATTTAAATTATTGTTGATAGAATCTTTTTTTAAATAGTCTAAAACAATTTAAAAATTCTCTCAACAATAAAATAAATCATTTAAATAAAACAATTTAAAAAAATTATATACACAATAAATAAAATATTTTTTAAAAAAACATTAAAGCATAAAAGAAAAAAAATGGGTCACTTACCAGCAGGCAGAATCAGCAGCTCTCCGATGCAATGGATGCAGCAGGGAGCAGGCAGGTGACGAGGGCTGCAGGTAAGCTGGACTGAAGGGACAAGGGACAAAACAGGTCAGCTAGACCCACTGCCTGGCAGCCTAGCCAGCCAGGCGAGGCTGGGGACCGGAGGCCATGGGGGGTAGCAGAAAAACCCCCTTTCATCCATGCGCCAGCGGCCACCCCTTCATCCAGGCGGTGTACACCACCTGGCTGGCTGGGCTAGTTTAGTGCGGACGGGGGAGAGTGAGCGAGCTGTGACAGAACAGGCAGGGCGAGTGAGCGACAGGGCTGGGGCAGGCATTCCAGAACTTACTTCTGGGTCCACCGGTGGAACCTCTTCTAACCAGTACGGTAGATTGACGAACCTCTTCTACCAAACCGGTTAGAACTGGCAGGAACCCACCTCTCGTTGGCATATAAATTGAAAAAGACGAAAGAAAAGAAATTGATACACCAATTAATGGATGATGAAGGAACTCTTCACCATCAAAACGATGACAAAAGAAGTGATTCAAATTACTATGAGAAACTATATGATCAAGAAATCATTTCAGAAGATAAAATAAAACAATATTTATAAAAGCGGAACTACCTAAAGTACCTGAAACAGTGAAAGCAATCCTAGATGAATGTATAACAATGATGGAATCAATAGAAGCAATTAAGATACAAAGAATGGCAAAACACCAGGTCCAGATGGACTACCAGCAAAACTATACAAAGACTTACGAAATACTTTTAAGTATTCCAGTGTTTGAAGTATCTAATGAATTATTTGTTAGACGCGAAAGTACCAACTCATGGATGGAAGCATATATTACTTCATAAATCAATTTATACATCCAGATCAAAATGGTTTTCTACCTAAGAGATAAATTACACTTATGCGGATAATTTAATACACTGTAGTAATTCTGAAGTGCATCAGAGAAGCAATGGCATTGATCTTCCTAGACACACAGAAAGCACTTGATAATATGAACTAGCAATTTATCCTGGCATAATTAAAAGATATCGACTTTGGGGAGAGATTTATTATATGATTAAGGTGATATATTACAAGCAACCTGCAAAGTGATGATAAATGGAGCTATGATGAGAAGTTAGCATTAAGAAAGGTATAAGACAAGGATACCTCTTATCTCCCCTATATTTATATTGACACTGGAAATATTAAATAGAACTATTAGACAAGAGACAGAGATAAAAGGTAGGGAAATAAAAAGAGGACAAGTATAATACTATAGGCATTTGCAGATGATTTAGTTTTTATTTTGGAAGATCCACAGAAACAGGGCCTAAATTAATGCAAAAATAGAAGAATATGGTGAAGTGGCAGGACTGAAAATAAATAAAGAGAAAACTAAGATTTTAGTGAAAAATCCTTACAGATACACAGAAAAACTGACATTAATGGAAAGAATAAATATTCGGATTACTAACAAAGTAAAATACTTAGGGATTCAGCTGACAGCAATATGTGTAACGATAAGGAAGATAACTATTACAAACTGAGCAACAAGATTAATGTAGATCTGGAAAAATGGAAAAATCTGCAATATCATTGATAAGACGAATAGCGTACTTATCATTAATAAAAAGAATAGCTACAATTAAAATGAATATACTGTCGAGATTATTGTACTTTATTTCAAACAAATCTGACAAAATTAGAAAAAACTACTTTGAGGAACTTAATACAACAATATAAAATATATCTGGCAAGGGAAAAAGCAAGAAATTAGCTTTAAAATGCTGCAGGATTCAAGAAATAGAGGTGGTTTGGATCTACCAATTGGAAATTGTATTACCAGGCCACGGTATTAACATGGATGAAAGAATGGATTGTATTGAGGCTACAAGATTATTGACTCTTTGGAGGCACATGACTTGCAGCTGGGTTGCCATGCTTCTTGTGGTATGGGAAAGTAAGATACATGGTTACTTTCAAAGATATCACATAAGGAATGCACTATTGTAGTATGGAGAAAATTAAAGAGATTATTTTGAGGATATAGTTTGGCTTTCAACAATGGAGCAATGATTCCACCAAATGTTATTACATGGGAAATATCATTAGATCTAAAGATATTCTGAATCAAAAGTGGGAGCTCAAAACTAAACAAGAAACTGAGTGATCAAGGAATCAATATCATATGGTACTCACAAGTGCAGAATCATTCTAGATAGAGAAAGATGTTAAATTATATGTTTTTACAAGGATTAACAGAATTAGATAAGATAGTAACAGGGACCGAAGAAAGAGTGATAAAGAAACTACAGCTACTTATTAGGCATTAAACTGGAGATGACAGTGAAGGAGACGATGATAGCATGGGCAAAAACTGGTACACAATAGAACTAGATAAATGGCAGAAATTGTGGGACAGGATTAACAATGTCAACTGCATATAAGAAACTCTGTACATTTTATAGATGGCACTTTGCACGTTGAGGTTGGCAAAAATGTTTAAAGATAAGTCAGCTAAATGTGGGAAGTGCCACCAGACACCTGGGTCTTATTATCATATGTGGTAGACATGGGTAGAAGCAAAAATATACTGGACTAAATATATACATGGCTAGAAAGACGATAAAGCAGCACATAGATTTAAAACCAGAAATATTCTTGTTGGGGATTTTACCTGAACTTATAGTAAAGGGAATATATATTTAATCATCCATGTATTAACTGCAGCTAGAATTGTATTGGCACAAAACTGGAAAAGTGAAGAGATCCCTCTGATGAGAATGTGATTAGAAAAATATTAGAATGTGCAGAAATGAATAGATTAACACTTGCAATTAAGGAGAAAGAACAGACGGATATTATATGACATGGGAATTATTTTATTGATGGTTAGAAAATAAAATGGAAGAAATAAAAGGAGATCAGTGAAACGTAGAAATATGTTAAGATAGAGATGTAAACAATATGATGTGATTGTTATTATGACTATTAGGGTTATGTTTATATTGTTATTATATTCTTATTAGAAGATATGTTAATAGGGAAAAAATGAATATTATGTTCAATAATACTATTATAAGATCAGAGAATTAATATCAATACAACAAATACTGTTGTAAATTTTGATTATTATTGCACAGAGATATTTTGTACAAGGATGACCACAATGCTTAATGGAAGATGGAATGTCATATTAAAAATATATATAAAAACTAATATGTAAAAACACCTTCCCTTTTTCTCTTTTACTTCAGTGTTTTATTTCAATTTAATTCTTTCCATTGTGTCTGACTCCCAAAGTATTACACCCTGTAATAATCGCATGAACAAATACCTGCGTTTTCAGCTCTCAAGTAATGAACTGGACATTAAGGAAGAACAAAAGACCAAGATGGTTCCATCACTCTTCTCCACAGCAGCTGAAGTAGATAAAGTTAAGGTGGACCAGAACTCTGAAATAAGAACTATATAATTAACTGTAACTCTGGAACTAGACATTATGGAAAGGTGGGAATTTGAAGAAATACGTTAAATTATAAAAAAATACGCATAAATCATTAAAATCAAGCCCAAATAGAATTCTGAACTCAGAGAAGCAGATATTTAAAGAAGAAGGAAAGGAATTTTTTTTGGAGGGGGGGTAGAAACGGTGGGAAATAAAAAGCGGACAAAAATTCCATTGGGCTTGGCAGTGGTACAGGAAAAATTGAAAAGGGGAGATGTGTCCCAACAAAAGGAAATAAAAAGCAGACAAAAATGTTTCAGAGGTTGACAGTGGCATAAGGAAAATTGAAGTAGGAGGTTATGCCCCAACAAATATAGAAGATCTCTCTGACGGTGGCTTGGGGAAAACTGGAGACGGTGGACTTGTCAAAACAAAGAAAAGAGAGAAGACAGGAATAGAGAAGTGGGACAAAAGACTTACTAGGAAAAAATCAGACAATTAGAAATTGTTATATGGGAAAATATAAAGCTAAGATAAGGGTTTATTCCTAAATATGACAATAAAATGGAGTTGCTAACTGATTGAACATGTTAATGGAAAGATAATTAAATAAAGGTTAAAACATGTGGCATATGGATAAATATGAAACTGATATGGGGAGATTGTAACACAGAGGTTTGTGACTTACTTTAATACATGATAATTAAACTGAGTTGCTAACTGATTGAATATGACAATAGAAGGACAATTAAGCATGGGTTAAAATATATGAAACATGGACATATATAGAACTTCTAAAATGATGAACAAAGTGAGATGTGCACCACTTGTTACTCTACATAGTAGATTAAGGGAATTGTAATGAACGTTGAACAGTAAGGATTGCCATTTATAGACAATTAAGGGTAATCTGAACCAAGATATGGAAAAACGGAGAGGGAACATGAACTATACTTACAATGGGAAACTATTGAGATTTAAAGACAGAATCACAAAGTGGGGGAGTGTAAGGATGCATAACTATATAAATATAACGATGAGAATAGCTGGGAATTGTAACCAGGTCTACATCTCGGCCAAAATTAGGCGGGCGGGGGTGGTGGTTAAAAATACAATTACTATAGCCTATGCTTAAGATTAGGAATGATTTAAATTGTCTAAAGTTAGTTTAGCAAGGAGGAGCTAAGTTCAACGTAAAGATGTTATTAACTTCTTACTTTTATTTTTTATCAATATATCTTAGACTGTGGTTGTTAAATATCTATGCCGTGTACGGGTTCTGGGAAGTCGGGGGGGTAGGTTGTGGGGGCTCGGGGGGAGGGTGGGGGGAAGTATACTAGGCTTGATTTTAAAGCAAGATGATTGCACATGTATATTGTCCTCTCGTATAACATGATATTGTCTAGGTAATAATTTACATGTGATTATATGTTATGGAAATGGTTAATAAAATTTTATAATAAAAAAAATACAATTACTATATATGTAGATTTCTTTTTTTCTCTCTTAAAAAAAGGAGGAGGAAGATATATATTAAAATTAAATATGTATATTGAAAAGGAATTATAAATACCATCAACATCAAATGGAGCTTGCTCAGAAGCTGAAATACACCAACTAAATGAGATGAAGAGTGTGAAGTAGAGGGGAGAGGTAAGGGAAGAAGAGAGGGACAGGAGAGAGGGCGGGGGGGGAGAGGAGGAGAGAAAGAAGGAGTGGAAAGGGGAGAGAGGAGGAGAGAGAAAGGGGAACTAGAGAAGAGAAGGGTGACAGAGGGAAAAAAGGAGGTAGGGAGGGGGTGGAGAGAGGGAAAAGAAAGTGATGGATAAAGTACAAATATGGTGTATGGAGAGCAGAAGAGCCAATAATTGTTTTTGAGAATTGATGGTAAGATGAATTGATGTAAACATTTAATAATACAATACGATGTTGGCTATGTAATCGTATACATGTGGTTATATTTTATGAAATTAAAAAATGAACTTTATATAAAAGTAATGAAGCATAATGCAGGTTATTGATGTTTCTTTCACCAGTTTTAGAAATTTCAAATTTTCTTCCAGGTCAGCCTCCCTCTATAGTCTGGTTTCCCATCCCGTGTAGGTTTTGCATGAGGACAATGAGATATTTTGGGATTTCCATTCCAATGTATTCAACAGCTTCACATGGTCAATCAATCAAGGGATTTTCTATAGTTAATAATTAATAAAGTCAAGATTTACTGTGGGGATGAATTTTGGTTTTCAAAATTTTCCATATGCATCAGGAATAATACCGCTTATTTGTTTGACTTTTCTGAATTCAACTTGAACATTTGGCATTTCCCTTTCCATATTGGAATCTGCATTAGATAATCTTAAATGTTTTGTTAGCATATAAAACTAAAGGAACTATGTGACATCTTGCACATAAATTTCAATATTGTATAAAATCATTGCATAGTGATTCCTAGTGACAGCTTTGAAAAGTCTAAAAAAATGCTGCTAGACATTTTTATTGTTGGTATTATTATTATTGTTTTAATATAGCCACCCACCCAAGGGACTCTGGTCACCTTACAGCACGGACTATGATTAACAATATAAGCAGATCAGGTTATTTTTTATATATTACTGAATGCCAATCAGCAATCAGCACCTGGGTACATCTGACCATCTTTCATTTTGTTATGCCCAAAGTATGTCCTTTCAGGAAAAGAACTTAGTCAGCCATGAAAATGATTAAAACCTGGCCAGAGGGTGCTCTCAGTCAGCTACAGGACTGTTTTGAAACTACTGAGTGGAGTGTATTTGAACATCAAGACCTTCATGAATACACTGATGCCATATTCTCTTACATTAAAGTGTGCACTGACAGTGTAACAACGGATAAGTGCATCAAAGTTTATGGGAATTGCAAACCCTGAATAACTGCTGAGGTACGGAAGCTTCTGAGAGCCTGAGATTCTGCCTTTAGACAGTGATATATACAGAGAGTCCAAGGCAAATCTTAGAAGAGGCATTAAGATGGCTAAACAATAAATAAAAACAGAAAGTAGAGAACCATCTGGCAGATAACAATCCAAAGTATGTCTGGCAGGGACTGCAGCATCTAACTAACTATAATGCCAACATGATGAACACTGTCAACATTGATGCCTCGTTGGTGCAGAAGTTGAACACCTTCACCCACTACGAGGTGAAAAGACCAGATCCCATAGCTGCTACCCGCTGGCTTTCTGATTCCCAGCCTACTCTCTACGAACATCAAGTGAAAGCTGTATTGAAGACTGTGAATCCTAGCAAAGCTGCAATTCCAAATGGGGTGTTGGGGATAGTGGTAAAGAATTGTGCCGATCAATTAGCAGGGGTCCGGACAACAATGCAAATGGCCTGTGTTCCATCATGCTTGAAAGCATCCACTAGTTTCCCAGTCCCAAAGAAAACAGCAATTAACTGCCTAAATGACTATAGACCTATTGCACTCATGTCTGTAGTGATGAAATGCTTTGAGAGATTGGTTCTCCAACACCTTAGGACATGTCTCCCACTGGATTTTGACAAACATCAGTTTGCCTACAGGGAGAATAGGTCAACAGACGACACCATAGCTACATTCTGTAGCGACCATCTGGAGAAACCTGGGAACTATGCCAGGATGCTTTTCATAGACTATAGCTTGGCCTTCAATACCATTCCACTGAGCATCCTTTTCGAAAAGCTGATTGACTTGGATTTTCCCTCTTCCATCTGCAACTGGATCAAAGACTTTCTGAGAGATTGACCACAAACAATGAGGGTTGGGTCTGTCATATCCTCTTCCCTGAAGCTTAGCACTGGCTCCCCACCATGCTGTGTGCTCAGTTCATACCTGTATACATTGTACACACATGATTGTATATCATCTGATGCATCCACTGTGATCATTAAGTTCGCAGATGACATCACTGTACTGGGTCTTATTACAGGTAGATTTTTTGGCATTTAAACTCTTAAATTAAGCCCAAAGTTTTTTTTTAATCCTGAAAGAAATATGTTGTCCATTTTTCTATTCTTCATAGAATTCCAATTCTGATGTATCAGTCCATTAATATATCAAAGAAAAAATGTTTTTATATTGACATATTTATGTCACAAGTTTGTCATACAAATTGACTATGGTCCAAAGAAAATTTTTAAAGACCAGAAACTTAAAAAAAAAATGTTGCCAGACAATGCCAAACAAATTTCAAACAAATAGTATTAATCTTTACTGCCTGAGACGACCATATGATACACAAGGAATTACTGTTTTGGGAATATTAACCTACAGTACAAGTTTAAGCTACTTACATCCTATTATCATTAATAAGGGTCATGTGGCTGATAAAGCAGGCCCATGCTAACATAAAGCTTATTTCCTAAAGATTTAACCAGAGAAGGATTTTTACGGCGTACTGACACTGTGGGCCACAAAGTCTTAGTTTGGTTGTGAGATCATTTCAGGAGATTGAAATTGGGAGCTGGTGGACAGCTTGTTCATGCAAATCTTGATTGCTATGAGCATTTATCAGATTTAGTTTTTGTGCAACTAAGTAAAAAAATAAATCCTCCCCCTAGCAAAAAATAGATCATTGTCAGAACTCAGTCCCCCTGCCTAGCCTAACCCGAAGAGGCCTGGACAGGGATAATGTCCAGTGAAGCAGGCCTAGGGCTCTCAAAAGAATCATTCTTTTTTCTGGATGACAATTTATGCTACAATTTATTTTTCCCCAGGGAAAAGCAGGATTCCAAAATAACACCCAACAAATATATATAGACTTTTATGGTATGTTGAAGCACGAATCTGTCCATAGTCAGGAGTTTGATCCTGACCATCTTAAGGTTGGTCAGATCAGTCTTCCATCCTTCTGTTGGAAGAAATGTCCTTCTGGGTTCAGCTCCAAGTGGGGAAAAAGACATTGGAGACATGGAGGCTGCTTGGAAAGATGGTTTTAATGGTGGACAGGACCACACGGCTTGAGTCCTGAACTGAAAAGGTGATCACATGCTTCAATGTTGGTGGAGAAGAGAAGAGAAAGGAAAGCAAGGAAGGAAGAGAAGATGAGTCCCTGGTTTTATGCCCTCTCTGGCCTTTGATCTTGATCTTGTATTCTGATTGGTTGTCAGACTCCCATGGGCCCATGCAGGGGCAAATCTCTAGGCTGCGTTTTGAATCCAGGTTTGGTTGAGTTCTCAGATGCCATGTGGCGAGTTGGGTAAAGGGCCAATATTATCATGCATTAATCCCATCACTCTGGAGCTGAAGGGGAGAATTATTTTTATTATTTAAAGTGGACTAGCTCAGGCTTTAATGCTCATTGACAAAGGGGGATGGGCAGGAAGCTGCAGGCAGCTATTCTGTCTTTTAAAACATGTTTCTTTCTTTTCACATCCAGAGAAATATTCTGCCCTTTCAATATTTCCTAGGATATTTCCTTTTTCTGGAAGAGGGCTGGGTGGTAACTTCCTACACTTCCAAGATAGGTAGAATGAGGACCCAGGTTGTTGAAGGCAATATGCTCACTGTGTAAACTGCCCAGACTGTGCTCTAAAGCACTATGGTGTTACTGCTGTTGCTATTTCTGTTCATCTGAAATAATTTTGTCTGTATCAATTAGCATATTTTATTGCCTTCTTCCCATTTTATTTTGACAAAAGAAAGCCATAGAGCGGGAAATACAAAGCAGGCCAACAATATTTAGTCTTGTATACCACCTATGCTTGGAATTCTATCTCTCTTATTGTTTAAAATAAATTTACAGAAGTCTGGTTACAAAGTAGTAAACTGAATTCACAAGGAGGTGCATACATATACTTTTGGCCCCATTAGAAATTCTATTACGATAACAACCACTGACTCTATAATTCATCCAACCCGCGTCTTTAAAGGTGCAGCGGAAGAGAAACCACTTTTATCTACAGTAGCTTCCGTACTCTCAAAATAGAGATGACTCGAGATGAGGTCGGCTGAACTCCTTTTGGGGGGGAAGGAGGGAGGGGGGGGGAAAACAGCTCCGACAGCAATTCCCCCGCCCTGCAGCCAGAGGCGCTTTTCTCCCGCGAAGCCCGGGCGGTAGCACAGGAGACTCTGCTCATCGTTTTCCACTCTGCTGGGATACTATTTAGTTCCGCTTCCGTGAGAAAGAGCGAGAAGCGCGAACTGGAACGAACCGTGGCTTCATTTTGATGTCGTAAGGAAGCTTGCTAGTTTCCTGACTGTTTATTTTTAATTTGTCTGTTTTTCACTCTTGTTTTTAATAGTTGCCGCCTGTTTTGTTCCCTGCCTATTTTACTGTCTCTTTACCCATCCCCCTCGTTCTAATTTTTCCTTTTAATAAGCTGCTGTTTTTCTCCTCCCTTCTCCTTTTTCGCCTCTGTAAAATAGTGTAGGGAAGGTGGGTGTTTTGCGTATTGTAATAAAAATGTAAGGAAACTTGGGTTCAGTAGTTCTCGTTTCCAGATATGTTTTGCCTTCCTTCAGATTATTCTGTGTATCCTACCGATTTCCTCTTTTATTGACCCAGTTTCCTCGATTCCTATAAAAAAAACACAAAGTCCGCAGGTGCCTTAAAGATGAACACATGTATGACTGCTATAGGCACACACACCTGTGATTACTCGAGTCTTCAGATGAACATCTAAGGTGCCATAAAGTTTTTCAAGTGAACTTGCTACAATAACAGGCTTAATACAGCTCTCCTCTTTAGAGCTACTTCCAATCCGTTGGTTTTGAGCTTGTTCTTTCCTCTTGCCTCTGTTAGCAAGGATAGTCAGAAGGCCAGAACAGCTCTTAAGAGTTTGTTTGCATTTCCATTTTTTGTGGTACAAACAAGTCTCTCTGTATTTCTCTCTTACTGTTGAGATTTATGAATGATGTAGTAAAGTATTTGCTTTGATAGAAATTTGTATTTGCTCTGAAATAAATTCTGCAGAGTTCAGGGGGGCTTGGAAAAGTAAGTACAAAAGTGTAATTAAAGATGTCTTCTCAGGGCATTGTCAGCTTACTTTTGTCTGTTTAAAACAGGTTTGCTAATCTGATTCATTCCAGATATGTTAACCAAAACACTTGTTTCTAACCATTATGATTATGCTATCTTAGGATAGTAAGAATCGGAATAAATTTAACTGGAAGGAATCAAAATGGAAAATGCTGTTTACATAATTATTTTGAACCTAGCACTCCAAATATCTAGCATATTATTACAATAGTACCAGTAGTTAGAAACATTGGTTTAATACTGTTTTCCTATACAAGATATCAGACATATTCCTCAGCAAGAATATGTCTAAAATCACAACATATCCCTGTACTTTCTGGGAAGTTCCCATTCAGAAGTGCTTGCTTAAAAGTAAACATCAAATTATGAACTTAACAATTTATGAACAATACTACAATGTTTTGCTTGCTGCTTTGTTAGATTTTGTACCAGTAATCTTTAACATTTACTAGCTACCCAAATTGCAGTATGTGCGCCTTGTCTTATCCTCTTCTATTCTTGATTGACATAGCACCAAGGAGAACTTGGAAACTGTTATAATCGCAAAAGACAGAATATAGCAATGGCAATGGCCACAACAGGTACCAGAATGGCTGGAGGTAGAAAGCAGAGACGTCATGCAGAAGCACAAAAGCAGGTATCAGTAATATGTCGCCATCTCTATTCCCACTCTGTCAAAGAACTGGAAGTTTTGTGTCCTTCAACTACTGGGAGAGACAAGAGTTCAAAATACCATTCTAATATCACCTCCTGTCCTCAGAATACAATACAATAACAAATATGTTATACATTCATACAAAGTGTCTTGGTTTCATCATGTGTTACTTAAAAGCAGGGATTTATGAGGATAGAATGTGTAACTTCCTTTAACTTGGCATATTTTTTTCTTAGTTTAAATCTCTAAACAGTTGCTCATAAACAATATGGAGAATTATATATTCTCTTTGCTGCTTATTTCTTAGTACACTGCTTTATCTGCTGCAAATGAGAAGTTAGCCCCCAGATTACATTCAACTCTTGGTTTCTTTTTGTTGTGTTAAAATGATAAATGTATGAGTTTTTTCTTACTTGATTTTCTGTTTACTGGTAGGCTGAAAACATTAAAGAAGTAAAAAATGTACAAGCTGGCAAAGCAGATGTCTCTGATTGTATTCGCCAAGAAATTGAAAGCTGTTACCGGCTCAAGATGCCTGAAGACTTCTATCATTTCTGGAAATTCTGTGAGGAATTGGAACCTGACAAGCCATGTGGTAGATCTTAAATGTTTATCTTCTCTATATGAATTTTTTTATGTGTGTACATATATATTGTTGTGTGCGTGTGCAGTTTTAGGCATAACAGTATCTTCAACATTTTAATATTTATTTTAGAAATTTAGAAGGCTACCCAGTTGTAAAATGACTTTGGGTAGCATACAGTAAAAGTAATACAATTAAAATAAACAAATCCACATACACTCCCACTCCCCTCCAGTAAAGCAGACATTAAAATACAAATTTACCACCCACTTGAACCCAATTCCTGGGAAAAGAACCAGGTTTTCAATGCTCTCTTGAACATAACTAGGGTGGAGACAAGATGGAGGAGACGGAATAGCTCTGCAGAAGGCAGGTGTTATGACCAAGAAGGTACACTACCTAAGTATCATCAAGTGAGATTGCTTAATTGATGGGATCTGGAGCATGCCAATTGTGCCTGATTGGCTCACTTGACTTCTTCCTGTCAACAGATTAGACTTGACGACGAAGAATAGAGGGAAACCATAATGCAATGTCTTTCAGTATGCTATGGGCTAGAAGTATGCTATGGTTGATACTATGAGTTGATATTATTTAATATCACTAGTAGTCCTTTCCACATGTAATATAAGATGTATTTATCCTTCACTTTTTTGGTTTATTTCTAATAATCACCATCCCATGTCAATCAGCATGTTCAGTTCTTGTGGGGAGTGCCATTTTGGGATTATTATTTTTATTTTATCGGTCTTTTAATTCTTCCATGTTTGCTGAACTATAGCTCTCTGTATAGAGAGCAATTTTGGCTTTTTAAGGATTTGACCCTAATCTTTGAGAACAGATAGAATTATAGATAGATAAAGCATACATTATACGAAAACAATAACTTTTGCATATTTAATGTATTTAATTTTATGTATTTAAAACTGGGCTGTAAGAAACTTTAATCAAACCCAGAACTTTTCATGTAATGTAGAGCAGAGTTCCAATATTTTTGTTTGAGTTAGTCTTTATTTTCTCCAACCTTTGTGTAACATGACCAAGAGGTACTTATGTTAATTACATTTTGGTTTGTTTTTGCCTTGACTGCTAGTTATGTATGTTATTTTCATTGTTGGTTTTGTTTTATATTTAATTGTTGTTAGCTGCCCAGGGTCAATATGGTGAGATAGGCAGCCATATAAGCTGAATAGAATAAACAAATAGTACTTTATTCTGTGAGCTTAATGAGAAAGTGAATCCAAAGTGTTAGATGCAACCTTTCCATTAACCCTAGAAGCAGAAAGGATAGCAGATAAATAAGTAAAAACAATAGCACCTTTTAAATAATTTTAAATATATATTTTGTATATATATTTACAATTACCATATAACAATAAGTGTTTTTATGTTGTAGATGCTCTCAAATCAAGTATTGGACTTCAGCTTGTTGGACCATATGACATTCTTTCTGGAAAACATATAAATACTAATAAATCAAAAGAAATAAATTTCAACCTTCATTGGAGATTTTTTTATGATCCTCCTGAATTTCAGACAATTATTATTGGAGACAGCAAAACACAATATCATATGGGATATTTCAGGTAAGAAACACCTTGGCCTGAAGGAGAAAAATAATTCTTTAATGATGTTCTTCCTGCTATTGCTTTAAAACAATGAGCAGGGTGTTACTGAGTTTTCCTTTGTAAGATTTTTTTCATTCAGCAGGATATAAAGTTGAAAAACATTTCTAACATAATTTTTTTGAGATAAAGGGTAGGGTGAATAAAAATAGATTTTTTTAAAAAAACATTTTTTTATTTCAATCTGATTTTTTTAAATCAAATTTATTTTAATAAAAAATTTTGGAATAACAATCTAAAGATAATTTTTTTTAAGATACATTAATAATTTAGTGTATTCAGCATAAAATAGAGCTTAGTTATGTAACATGAGGCTAAATATTCTGCAATATTTACATTTTTTGTAAACTCATTTAATGAATCCAAGGCCTGCAAGCTGAGGTAAAGATGCACTGCATTGATGCATTCATACAATTTCACAGTAACCATGAGATAAAGCATAAAACAAAGTTCAGAAATATTCCTTTATACCATTGTTTTGCAAATCTATGTACACTACAAACTCTCTGATTGTTTGAAGAGAAATGCATCTGTACCACCAGGCACTAAGTGTGAGGAGGAAGGGCAAACAGTAAAAATAAAAGTGAAACTTTCTAAGCAGCTTATAAATATAATATTAAAGAGCACCTGTCATTTCAGATCCATCATGGCAGTGCCTGTTAGTGGGCATCTACTCACCTGCTGCCTGCCATGTCCCTCACCTTGTGTCACTGCTGCATCACAAGTCGTCTCATTAAAGTGAATGGGACTGTTGATTAGTCAACCGTGGGTTAGAGGAGGAGCCACTGTGGGACAGAGATGACAGTTGCTCTTTAAAAATTATGATGTAAATTGGGTTGATTTAAATCGAGCCTTTTTACTAGTGATTTAAATCGTGATTTAAATTGACTCAATTTTAATCAAATCCACCCTGTCAAAGGATATGTTGTCTCTCTTGGTGTGACATTAGGATGTTTAATTCATATGTACTTGCCAAGAATATTTTTGAATAGAATAAAAATCATTTTGCCATTGGGAAGTTTTCTGGCATGTTTTGATTTATTTTGCAGGTGAATTTAGAGTTGGTATCTTCAGAATCTATTGTATCTGTGCTAGATTGTATTATCCAATGTTGACTTAGACAACCAAACTTTAAAAAGTTTGTTTTATTGTTTTAAAAAAGTTCTTTTCCTTTAAGCAATTTAGCAATTCAATTTAAGCAATTCAATGCAATAGAATTTACTTTTATTATTATACTGACTGTCATAAAGCTATTGTGGATGCATTTTTGTAAAATAAAAAGCTCCATAAAAACTGTTTTCTCCAATGTAGAGAATTTCACCTATATTGTCTTTTTTGTTTTTTAATTAAGACTATGCCATAATTCTTGATAAAATTTGAGATCTTATTAGGTACACTTTAAATTTGCAGTCTAGTCATCCTCCAGACAATGTTGATCCAGCTGTGCTAGAGGTAATCAAGTAGATTTCATAAAGTAATCATCTGATCTGGAAGCAATTTGGGTTATTCTGATTGGAATCCCATGTCTGAAACATGAAATATTTACAGTTTGAAGGATTCGTTTCAAAATTTTCAATTTGAATGATAGGTGTCTTGCACATATCTTTTAAAATACTTTTTGGGATATGAAAAATAGTGCTTAAAAAATCTCTCCATAGTAACATAGCTGCTTCAGCTCTAATTCTTAAAATGTGTTCAGTTTTAATATCTTGTATATTTTATAGAGATATACCAGATCAACTGCCAGTGTGTGTTGGCGAAACTGAAACCCAGAAAGGCTGTACAATTTATCAAGTTGGTGACAATATATTTGCTGCTGTAAAGTAAGAATTTAACATTTTCATCCTGTAAAAAGAGATTAATTTGGAAATAGTAGCCTCAGTTTGCAAGGGAGTTTTTTTTTCTTTTATTCACATATAGTTAATGCTCTACGCCATTTCAATTAGGAAAATACACCCCTTACCAACCACTTCAGTATATTTTAGATGTTCTTATTTTTGAGAAAATGTTTTTAAAAATGAAATATTGGGATGAAGCTTCTTCCTCTTTTCCTGTTTTAAAACTGTTTGAATATAAGTCACTGTTAATAGAATCCTCTTGCTTGTAAAAAAAAAAAAGTTGCAATATAGTCCCTGTTTATGAAAGTCAGAATCTAGTCTCATGGTCCAGAAAAAGGTGCTGCAATTTTTTATTTATGACAGGAATTTGTACTTGGCTCAGAATTTAATGGTAGAATATTCAATATTGCTGCTCAAAATTTCTTATTCAAATAGTTCAGTAATTTGCTGCTATATACTAATTTGGAAATTTTTTAGACAACCATGTAATATTTTTAATTTGCAAAATATTTTCTACAAGGTATGGCTGAATTCTGCTTTTCTGTTGCATTTCTATACATTGCATTTTTCATTAAAGCATTGTAAGAAACTCACATAGTTTATATTCAGGTTTGTAATATTGGAAGATGTATATATAACTTTCCATATTTAATCTTTCTGAATATAGCGACGTGAAAATTATTTTTGTATGTTTTCCATCTGTTTCCTCCAACATATATTCAGCTACATTTTTAGCAGCTTATTGAAAAATATGTATCAGAGCTTTTTTATTATTGTTTTTGGCTTTTGCTTGTCTCAGCTTAATGTAAAATGTGATTCTTAAGAGTGAATGTCCCAAAGTTGCTTTTTTCAAGAGTCAGCTGGACTTTCTGGTTTTTCTTTGAAAACGTTTCTCTTCTTGGATGAGAAGAGAAACGTCTTCAAAGAAAAACCAGAAAGTCCAGTTGATTCTTGAAAAAAGCACCTTTGGAACAACCATGACCTGGATGACTGAGAATCTCCATAGACACTTAAGAGCGAATGTTTCACAGAAAATTTTTGAAAGCCTAGTTACAGGGTTGTTTTACATATGGATATGAAAGGATGAAGATTTTATCTGGTGCCTATTTGTTTAGAAACAGCTATTTAGTCATTGGTAAAATTCCTTTCATGGAATCACTTCAAAAATGTTTCCATTTTTTTAATAACTTTTTCATAGTACTTCTGATTATTAGAAGTCTATTCTGGTACACATAGGACCAACCTTTGGGATTTCTACTAATTGGGCTGTTTTGAAGTGTGCTTCTATTAGCTAGTAAAAGGCATATTTAAGTCTTCAAGACTAATGAACTGTATGATTTTGTGCGCTTTTGTTTCAGATTATTTTTGACTAAAAAGCTTAAAGAACTGACTAATAAAAAGAGAGGTGGCTTCTTAAAAGACATAGATGAAAAGCTAACTAAAACAGCAAAACAATTGGGTTACTCGTTGGAACAAAAAAGCTTGAAGGTAAAACAGCGAGATAAGAAGGTAGGATTTGTTTTTTCCCCAAACTCAGTAAACTTTAATACAGCATTTATTTTTTCCCCCTGGTTTGTGCTCAAATATGTTTAATTCTAAGTCTCTTCCCAAAACCATAATTATTATGGGGTCAGCATAATAAAAGGTTGAGTTCATAGCTAGTATGCAAATAGTAACAAGCATGCTGTAAACATTACAGATCACCTAAAGCAGTGGTCTCCAACCTTGGCAACTTTAAGACCTGTGGACTTCAACTCCCAGAGTTCCTCAGCCAGCTTTGCTGGCTGAGGAACTCTGGGAGTTGAAGTCCACAGGTCTTAAAGTTGCCAAGGTTGGAGACCACTGACCTAAAGGATGAAAAACTTTAGTTCTCAGTTACCATCCAGTCTTAAAAAGTTAAAATATACTGATTTAAGAATTGAATTAATTAGAAAACACTGCTTCCTGTTTATTGGACTCCAGATAATATCCAGAACCGATTGGATATTTTTGGGCTGACATTTTAACAAATTTAAGGATTCTTTAATGATTTGGCATTTTACATCCTGTTTGGTTTCAAGCTTTAGCATATGTTAATACAAGGTGCGGGTGGGGGGGAAATGTAACCAACATATACATGTATATTCAATTATCTTTCCATGATATGGAATTTGTGGTTTTTTGTTTATTTTATCTTAATCACTATTGTGTATAAAGGCTTTTATATTGTATAGTTATGGTTCCACCACAAAACCACGTTTGACTAAAGCGCGCTCGACAAAACCGCGTAGCTGACGTCATCACAGCGCGACAACAGCGCGGAGAAAAAAGCACGCTGTAAACGCTAAAGCTAAAATTAACACCTAAACCTAAACCTAACCCTCCTAAACCTAACCCTTAACCTAACGCTAAACCTAATCCTAACCCTTAACCCAGGGGTGGGTTCCTCCCAGTTCGCACCGGTTCTTGCGATCCGGTTCGTCAGTGAACCCGGAAGTAATTAACTTCCGGGTTCCTAGCCCCTGTCGCTGGGTGCCTGCAGGGTTTTTCTTTTTAAAAAACACCTCTCCGGAGAGGAAGCCCTGTCAAAGCGCACCTTTCCTGCCTCGGCGGCTGCAGGGACTGCCCCGTCGCTTTCTCTTCCTCCTCCTCCTCCTCCCCTTCTGCCATGAGCAGCAACAACGGCAGCCGAGCTGGGAAAGGGGCGCTTTAGCAGGGCTGTGGAAGCCCTGTCAAAGCGCACCTTTCCTGCCTCGGCGGCTGCAGGGACCGCCCCGTCGCTTTCTCTTCCTCCTCCTCCTCCTCCCCTTCTGCCATGAGCAGCAACAACGGCAGCCGAGCTGGGAAAGGGGCGCTTTAGCAGGGCTGTGGAAGCCCTGTCAAAGCACACCTTTCCTGCCTCGGCGGCTGCAGGGACCACCCCGTCGCTTTCTCTTCCTCCTCCTCCTCCTCCCCTTCTGCCATGAGCAGCAACAACGGCAGCCGAGCTGGGAAAGGAGCGCTTTAACAGGGCTGTGGAAGCCCTGTCAAAGCGCACCTTTCCCGCGTCGGCGGCTGCAGGGACCGCCCCGTCGCTTTCTCTTCCTCCTCCTCCTCCTCCCCTTCTGCCATGAGCAGCAACAACGGCAGCCGAGCTGGGAAAGGGGCGCTTTAGCAGGGCTGTGGAAGCCCTGTCAAAGCGCAGCTTTCCCGCGTCGGCGGCTGCAGGGACCGCCCCGTCGCTTTCTCTTCCTCCTCCTCCTCCTCCCCTTCTGCCATGAGCAGCAACAACGGCAGCCGAGCTGGGAAAGGGGCGCTTTAGCAGGGCTGTGGAAGCCCTGTCAAAGCACACCTTTCCTGCCTCGGCGGCTGCAGGGACCACCCCGTCGCTTTCTCTTCCTCCTCCTCCTCCTCCCCTTCTGCCATGAGCAGCAACAACGGCAGCCGAGCTGGGAAAGGAGCGCTTTAACAGGGCTGTGGAAGCCCTGTCAAAGCGCACCTTTCCCGCGTCGGCGGCTGCAGGGACCGCCCCGTCGCTTTCTCTTCCTCCTCCTCCTCCTCCCCTTCTGCCATGAGCAGCAACAACGGCAGCCGAGCTGGGAAAGGGGCGCTTTAGCAGGGCTGTGGAAGCCCTGTCAAAGCGCAGCTTTCCCGCGTCGGCGGCTGCAGGGACCGCCCCGTCGCTTTCTCTTCCTCCTCCTCCTCCTCCCCTTCTGCCATGAGCAGCAACAATGGCAGCCGAGCTGGGAAAGGGGCGCTTTAGCAGGGCTGTGGAAGCCCTGTCAAAGCGCAGCTTTCCCGCGTCGGCGGCTGCAGGGACCGCCCCGTCGCTTTCTCTTCCTCCTCCTCCTCCTCCCCTTCTGCCATGAGCAGCAACAACGGCAGCCGAGCTGGGAAAGGGGCGCTTTAGCAGGGCTGTGGAAGCCCTGTCAAAGCGCACCTTTCCTGCCTCGGCGGCTGCAGGGACCGCCCCATCGCTTTCTCTTCCTCCTCCTCCTCCTCCCCTTCTGCCATGAGCAGCAACAACGGCAGCCGAGCTGGGAAAGGAGCGCTTTTGCAGGGCTTCCGCCACGCCCCCAAGGACCGCTGACCTCGCGCCCCCGTTTCTTCTTCTTCCCCAGCCTTCCCAGTTAGCTTGCTTGAAGCTCCGAGGAGGCGGGAGGAGGGTCGCAGGAGTGGAAGTGGGGGGAGGTCTTCCCGGCCGGGAAGAGCTGAGAGGCTGCCGGCCCCTTTCGCAGGAAAGTTAACTTTTCTTGGCGAAATCCTGCCCCCCCCCCCCTGCGTGGGTGAGTGGTCGGCTGTCCTCTTCCCGTAAGCCGCCCGGAGTTACCTGTGTGTGAGGTGGGCTGCCCTATGCATTTGCGTGTGTGCGCTGGAAAGAGAGTGAAAAAGAGAGGGAGAAATAATTATATTAATTAGATAGATCAATCTTTCTCCACCTTGGAGACTTGAAAGTGTGTGGACTTCAACTCCCAGAAAGGGAGTTGGGAGAAAGGGAGAAAGGGGGAGAGAATGAAAGGAAGATGGGGGAAAGAAGAAAGAGGTAAGGAGAGGAGGATGGAAAGGAGAGAAAGAGGGGGAGAGAGGGTAGAAAGGGGAAGAGGAAGAGCAGGAGTAAGAGAAAGGGAAGGGAAGAAGGAAGGGGAAGGAGGAAGAAGGAGGAAAGTAGAGAAGGGAGGGAGGGTGAAAAGAAAGAGGTAAGGAGAGGAGGATGGAAAGGAGAGAAAGAGGAGGAGAGGGTAGGAAGGGGATGAGGAAGAGCAGGAGAAAGGTACAGGAAGAAGGAAGGGAAAGGAGAGCAGGAAGGAAGAAAGTAGAGAAGGGAGGAAGGGAGAAAAGAAAGGGAAAATAAGGTGGTGTTATAACAGGAGGAAGGGATGGTAAACAAAGCAACCCAAACTGTATATTATAACCTATTAAATGAAATAATAAGTGTATAAGAATGATAAATGTTAAAACACTTGTAACCAAACGACATGCTATATGTGATGATGGGTTTTTTTCTTTTTGTTTTGTTTTTTTATTGTTGTGGGTATGTGTCGTCTATGTAACAAAAAAAATAAAAAAAATTATTTTTATAAAAAGGTGGAGAAACACTGAGATAGATGATAATGAGGGAGGGAGAGGGAGAGAGAGAGAGAGAGACCATAACTAGATAGACAGATAGGCAGGCAGATAGACGGATGGATAGAGAGAAAGAGAGAGAGATAGGTAGGCAAGCAGATAGATGGATGGAGAAAGAGAGAGGGGAAAGAGGGAGAGGGATACCATAACTAGATAGGCAGTCAGATAGACAGACGGATGGATAGAGAGAGAGAGAGGATGTATATAATTAAGGTGACCAGACGTCCCTAGCAAGGTCGCAGGCTGGCAGTAATGGTGTCCCTCTTTACCAATCTGAAAATCTGGTCACCTTACTTGTTTAGGTAATTCTGAGGTGGTTGATGGTTCTGTGAGTGCCTGTCCTTTATAATTTTCCACATTGCCTTGATGGTTTTTATTCCAGTGACTTTGTCTTTCCTGTTCTTAGGCTTAGGAAAAAAAAACTGGTTTCATTGGCAGTCTTTCTTTTTTTTGGGGGGGGGGATTTTATTTTTTTGGTGTTTTCCTAGCACTGTCATAGTTTGTGGGTGTGGGTGGGTGTGTAATGTCCCACAGTTATCTATGCATTAATAATGATCTAGTAATATTAATAATATCTAGTAATTAGTAATATCTAGTAATAACATCATCTTGGCCACTCCCATCAGGTCACATGGGTGGCAGGCCACTCCCATCCGGTCACATGGGTGGCAAGCCACTCCCATCCGGTCACATGGGTGGCAAGCCACTCCCATCCGGTCACATGGGCGGCAAGCCACTCCCACAAAGGAGGCCACGCCCACAGAGGTGGTTCGAACAATTTTTGAAACCCACCCCTGCCTTAACCTAACCCTAAACCTAACCCTAACCCTTAACCTAACCCTAAATCTAACCCTTAACCTAACCCTAAACCTAACCCTTACCTTAACTTGAATCGGCTTGCTTTCAAAGCGCTATTTAAAGCGCCCCTTTTTCTCCGCGGTCGCTGTTGTCACCCTGCTGATGACGTCAGCGACACGGTTTAATCGGGCGCGCTTTAGTGGAGCGCAGTTTTGTCGTGCCACGTATAGTTATTACATTATTACAAGTAGTCCCTGTTTAGTGACTGTTCGTAGTTATGAAGGTGATGAAAAAATAACTTTGCAACCAGTTCCTGCATTTATGACCTTTGTAGCTCCTTTAAAGCAAAGTTGAAGTAAAATCATAAGCACTGTTTATTATTTATTTATTTGTTGAATTTATGTGCCACCCATCTCATCAGAGACAACTCTGGGCAGTGCAGCTTACACATATTAAAACTAGTACTCATTAAAAACTTAGCTTCACTCCACTTCACTTAATGACCAAGTTGCTGTTTCCAACTGTGGTTGATAAATGAGGATTGCATGTAGGATAGTTGTTTGTTATATTTCAGCAATAATAAATAGATGAACAATTGTCACTCTTATATCTGTATCAAGTCCAGCTAAATTCTTTCCAGTGGTGAATTGCCTTTTCCACAAGAATCTACCAAGAGGTTGTAAAGCTCTTTAAAACTCTTTATGGCCATTTTGCTAGTAAAATCACCAGCATTCTCACTGAATTTGTCACCATTATTTTGGTTGCATGAATTGAGAAGTAAACAAAACAGTTCTACTGTTCTGACTGCCATGATACATGCAAGCTTTTGTTTACATCTGATAATTGGTTCTTGTGGTTATGAGATGCAACCAGAGTTAGCTTTTTTTTTCTTTAATAGAGCATTTGGTTGCTTGTCAGGAAATATGATGCAGCCTTGATACATTATTCCTCTTAGGCCCACTTAATTTGTCAAGTAGTATCTAGTCTAAGCTTGCCATTTGTTTGATAATGCAGTATATAGGAGAGATGACATTACAGCAGTGGTTCTCAACCTGTGGGTGGGGACCCCTTTGGGGGTCGAATGACCCTTTCACAGGGGTCACCTAAGACCATCGGAAAACACATATTTTTGATGATCTTAGGAACCGAGACACCAATTTTATGGTTGGGGGGTCACCACAACATGAGGAACTGCATTAAAGGGTCGCGGCATTGGGAAGGTTGAGAACCACTGCATTAGAGGCTAATTATTAGTGGAATCCCCTAGGCAATAATCAATTTACCTAGGAGTCTTCTCTTTCTTTTCTTTCAAATTAGCAGGATATCTTATTTAAATGTGCACTTGACTTATTAATAAATTAAATAATAAAAGCAAAACATATGCTTTGTATTTGAAGACTAGTGTATTTACACACAATATCTAATGTTAAGGTATGTAAAGTACTACTTGTTTTATTTTCCAAAACAGATAGTAACAAAGACATTTCACGGAGCTGGTTTAGTTGTTCCTCTGGATAAGAATAATGTTGGATACAGAGAGCTTCCTGAAACAAATGGTAGATATTGTAGAACTTTTCTCAAAATAGAAAATTAAAACTTCAATGGAACCATTGTTAATAGTGTGCCTCTAGACATTTGACCAAATGCCTTTAAAAGGAAACAATAAACATATCTTCCCAGAGTCCTGCAGAGTGGACAGCAATTAACATTTAAAAAAAAATAGAATAAATTTAGTAATTAGTTTTCTCCTCATGTTTTATCTAATAAGGTCATTTATAAAAACAGAATAATTGTAAAAGCACAAATAATTGTTTTTTTTTTCACATAGAAAATTTTTATTTTCCATTTTCGTAGCATATAAACACATGTATACTATTACATAGTCAATACCATGTTGTATTATTAAGTAATTACATCAATTCATCTTACCATCAATTACCAAAGAAAAAAAAGAAAAACCCAGTTATTGGCTCTTCTGCTCTCCATACACCATATTTATACCTTATCCTACACTTTCTTCCCCCTCTCTCCTCCCCCTTTCTACATCCTGTCTTCCCTCCATCATTTTCTACTCTACTTCCCCTGCCTTTCTCCTTCTCCTCTCTCCCCTTACCACTCCTCCTTATACACCTCATCTTCCCCCTTCACCCTCTCTCCTATCCCTCTCTTCCTATCTTTCTTCTCTCCTCTGCTTCCCACTCTTCCTCTAATTCACTTGGTGTATTTCAGCTTCTGAGCAAACTCCCTTTTGTGTTGATGGTATTTATAATTCCATTTCAATATACATAAAAAAGAAAAAATAGCAGTATACATGTACAATCATAATACAGACAAATAATTGTTATTAAGACAGGATGTTCTTATGTTGAGCATATCATTAAAAGTACTGTAGTAGTCTTTCCTATAGCAGCAACTGAATGTCTGTCCTGAAACTCGTTAGGCTAGACTTAGACTAGTTGCATTTAATTCCATTTTAAATTGGTGGAACCATTATGATTTAAGTCCCATTGGTTTCAGTGGGAGTTTAGGTTGAAATTCTGCACTTAGTTTGTAAGACAGGTGATGGAAAATAATACCAGTTAACTGGAATATGATACTATCAAAATCTTGGAAGATTTATGATATAAATTAGCATATATTGTGCAGTTAAAAATGGTTTTAAAATAATACATATATTGCATGTAAAGAGAATATATAGAGGTGTGCAGTGCTTATTTGATTTGGAAGAAGTGCTTCTAAATGTAAATCACACTTAGTATGAAGCACAAAGCAGAAGAAACAGATTGCAGCTGCTTTAATGAATTGCAGTTGCAATTTGTGCTCCTGTGCATCCCAAACGCATCTCTCCCAAATCAAATTTTAAAAATTGTATAGTCCTAGAATATATTGTAATATGGTTCTCATGGAATCTTTTTCTTCGTAGCAAATCTCAAAAGAATTTGTAAAACCATTGTAGATGCTTCTAATGATGACCAGAGATTGAAAGCCTTTGCTCCCATTCAGGAAATGTTAACTTTCGTTCAGTTTGCTAATGATGAATGTGACTATGGAATGGGATATGAACTGGGCATAGATCTCTTCTGCTGTGGGTCACATGTAAGTTCATATTTTTCTCTGTAGTAATTGTTTGAGATATGAATCCTTGTCTCTGTATATGTGGCTCTGAAACAAATGACTCCAAAAGTTCAGTAGTCCCAAAGGTGCTTTTTCAAAAGGCAATTGGACTTTGTTTTCCTTAAAGACGTTTCGCTTCTCATCTAAGAAGTTTCTTCAATTCAGTCAGAACTAAAGAAGTTTGTTGGATGATAAGCTAAATGTCTTTAAGAAAAAACAAAATCCAGTTGCCTTTTGGAAAAGTACCTTTGGGATGAACGACTATGGCCTGGATGACTGAAAATCTCCATAGACAAAAGGTCAATAGAGAATAGCTATTTATGTAATAATTTCAGTGCTTAAGAAATTGAGAAAAAGGTGGAAATGAAAAACAAATTAAAATATTTTATGTTGCTCTGAAATGCATTATCAATTTCAATAAAACTATTATCATTCTTTTAATTTTTTGCAGTATTTTCACAAGGTTATCAGCCAGTTGTTGCCTCTTGCATATAGTCTGCTGAAAAGAGATCTGTTTGCAGAGATAATTGAAGATCACTTAGCTAATAGAAGAACAGAGAAGGTAAATCTACTTGCAGCATGAGAAACACTAAAATACTGTAAAATACTAGTTTATCAATTTTAAATGTTTTTTCTACTGTGTACTTATTGTATGATAAATAAACGTTTTTTCTAAATTAGTTATTTTGGCTATAGAATCTAAATTATATAAATCATTAATAACTTTTTGTTTCTAATATAACTTATAGTGAAGATTCATAAAATAATTATTTTTAAGCTGTTCTATGCAGAACCCTGTACATTCCTTAATAAGTTGCTTTATGAAAATAAACTTTTTCAAAAGTTTCCAATATATAAGGAGTTGCCATAAGAAGAGGGAGTTAACCTATTCGCCAAAGCATCTGAAGGCAGGACAAGAAGCAATGGATGGAAAAAAATTGAGAGTAGCAACCTAGAACTAAGGAGAGATTTCCTGACAGAACAATTAATCAGTGGGACAAGCTTTTCTTCAGAAGTTGTGGATGCTCCAATATTGGAAATGTTTAAGAAAAGATTGGACAACCATTTGCCTGAAATAGTATAGGGTTTCCTGCCTGAGCAGAGACTTGGACTAGAAGACCTACAAGGTCCCTTCCAACTCTGTTATTCTGTTAAAATATAGTCTTTGTGTTGTTGCTAAGAATTCAGAAATGTATGCAGATATGTTCCAAGTGCTGGGAGAGAAAAATATTCACGAATAAGTGTAATACTAATACTTATTATTCTTTATGAATATTTTTTTATTTCCTGGTACTTGGAACATATTGCATATTTCTGAAAAGTTTTATAGTGTTTATAGTTTTTTTGTAATGACTAGTGACATGCAGGCAGGGGAGGCAGCCTCACCACTGTCATCATGAAAAGAAAAAAAATGTAAAAGGAAAAAGGCGAGAGCTGAGGTCAGGCTGAGCTAGTTGCTGCCAGAGTCACCATGGATGACTCTGCTTAGTGCTTAACTGTTTAAAAAAGCCTCTAAAAAAGCGCCCTCTACAGGAGAAGGCAGGAGAATGACGTGCCTCATCTAGTCTGACTTTAGGCGTTTTATGATCACTCGAGCAGAGTTAAGCAAGGGTTAAAAGCCTAAAAATTCCTGATTCTTTTGTCAATTTTTAAAGTCATTATGACATTCCTCTTCACCTTCAGTATTTTAGCAAACGTCTGAAGGTTTTTGACAAAATTGATATTTGGAACTGTTCATAATTCCTTCCGTCTTGACTAAAGCTCCAGTTCCAGCTGAAGAAAAGCCCCAAAGCATAATGCTGCCACCAGCAGGCTTTACTGTGGATATGGTGTACTTTTGGTAGTGCAATGCTTTTTTGTGCCAACCATACTTTTTGGAATTATGGTCAAAAAGTTCAACCTTGGTCTCATATGACACATTTTCCTACCTGCTTGTAAGACTTGTGTAGGTTTTTGCAAAATTTAGCCAGGCTTGGATATTTTTCTTTCTAAGAAAAAGCTTTCATCTTGCAACCCTATTCTTTCAGATATGAAGAATATCTGAAATTGTTGTCACATGTAACACACAATCAGTACTTGCCAGAAATTTCTGCAGCTTTTAAAATGTTGCTATAGACCAAACCCCCACTGTAGGGAGGAGGAACCGACCAGGTGGTTCCGCCCCAGGCAACTTATGGACCCTTTGAGGTTCCAGACGGAGCTTGGGGTTATTCCTGATACTCTCGCCCACAGTCCGGTAGAGACTCTGGTTGCTGCCTGGCATTCGGCAGCATCGGAGACCCTCGACCGGATTGCGCCACTACGGCCCCTCCGAGGCGGCGGATCCCGGAGGCCTCCTTGGTTCACCGAGGAGCTCCGGGAGAGGAAGCGCCGGAGGAGACGCCTAGAGCACCAGTGGAGGTCCGATAAATCCGAATCGAACCGAGCACTCTTAACAACCTGCACCAAGGATTACATCAGGGCACTTAGGGCAGCAAAGAGATCTTATATTGCCACCTTGGTTGCGTCCGCCGAGTCCCGTCCAGCCGCCCTGTTTAGGATAACCCGTTCCCTCTTAAATAAGAGGGATACGGGGGACCCCTTGCAGGGTAGGGCTGAAGACTATGCCCAGTTCTTGGCGGACAAAGTTGCTCGGTTTCGGTCGGATTTGGACTCCACCTTTGCAGAGCCAGCCGAGACACGAGAGGACGATTTGGTAGACCATCGCTGGGTTGAGTTTCAGGATGTTACCCCTGGGGACGTGGACAAGGCCATGAGGGCTGTGAGTGCCTCCACCTGTGTACTGGACCCGTGTCCCTCCTGGCTGGTTGCTAACAGCAGGGAGGTGACACGGGGCTGGATCCAAGCGGTTATTACCGCCTCGCTTCGGGAGGGGCACTTCCCCGCTGCACTTAAAACGGCGGTGGTGAGACCCCTCCTGAAGAAACCATCTTTGGATCCAGCTGTACTTAACAACTATCGTCCAGTCTCCAACCTCCCCTTTATTGGGAAGGTTGTTGAGAAGGTGGTGGCCTACCAGCTCCAGCGGTCCTTGGAGGAAGCCGACTACCTGGACCCCTTCCAGTCCGGCTTCAGACCTGGTTACAGCACAGAAACCGCATTGACCGATGATCTCTGGAGAGCCAGGGATGGAGGCCACCCCTCCATCTTGGTTCTCCTTGACCTCTCGGCGGCTTTCGATACCATCGACCATGGTATCCTTCTGCGACGACTGCGGGAGGTGGGGGTGGGAGGCACTGTTTTACAGTGGTTCTCCTCCTACCTCTCGGACAGGTTGCAGTCGGTGTTGGTCGGGGGACAGAGATCGACCATGAGGCCCCTAACATATGGGGTGCCGCAGGGGTCGGTCCTGTCCCCCGTACTATTTAACATCTACATGAAACCGCTGGGCGAGATCATTCGGAGGCACGGGATAAGATACCACCAATATGCGGACGATACGCAGCTGTATCTGTCCGCCCCGTGCCAACTCAATGAAGCGGTGGACGTGATGAACCAGGGACTTGAAGCTGTTAGGGACTGGATGAGGGCTAACAAGCTTGTACTCAACCCAGAGAAGACCGAGTGGCTGTTGTGTTTCCCTCCCAAAAATTTGGCTAGTGTTCCACCACTCAGGCTGGGGGGTCAAATTTTACACCCCTCAGACAGGGTTCGCAACTTGGGAGTCCTCCTGGATCCACAGCTGACCTTTGATCACCACCTGTCGGCTGTGACCAGGGGGGCATTTGCCCAGGTTCGCCTGGTGCGCCAGTTGCGACCCTACCTGAACCGGGAGGCTCTCACAACAGTCACTCGCGCCCTCGTGACCTCTAGGCTGGAATACTGCAACGTGCTCTACATGGGGCTGCCCTTGAAGAGCATCCGGCGGCTTCAGCTAGTCCAGAATGCGGCCGCGCGAGTGATTGTGGGTGCACCTCGGTTCGCCCACATAACACCTATCCTCCGCGAGCTGCACTGGCTACCTGTTGATCTCCGTGTGCGCTTCAAGGTGCTTCTTACTACCTACAAAGCCCTCCATGGTAGTGGATCTGCGTACTTGGGAGACCGCCTCCTGCCAATCACCTCCTCTCGACCCATAAGATCGCATAGATTAGGCCTCCTCCGAGTGCCATCTGCCAGCCAGTGCCGGCTGGCAACTACGCGGAGGAGAGCCTTTTCAGTAGCAGCTCCGACCCTTTGGAACGATCTCCCCGTGGAGATTCGTACCCTCACCACCCTTCAGACCTTCCGCACAGCCCTCAAGATCTGGCTATCCCGCCAGGCCTGGGGGTAAAGACCATAGTCCGCCCCCACCCGAATGTTGTATGAATGTTGCTTGGTTTTAATTATATATTGTGTTTTTATGTTATTGTATGTCTTCCCCTCCCATACAAGTTGTTAGCCGCCCTGAGTCCCCTCAGGGAAAAGGGCGGCCTATAAATAAACTCAACTGAACTGAACTGAACTCTTGGCAACGCGTCAGACCAGTTTTCTTATTTTTTCCTTTTGGAAGGACATCCAGTTGACATAAAACCTAGTGTTACTGTTGTGGTATATTTTCTCCATTTGTTGATAATTGTCTTCACTGTGTTCCATGGTAAAATCAATGCCTTGGAAATTTCTTTGTACCCTTCTCCTGATTGATACCTTCCAACAATGAGATCCATTTGATGCTTTATAAACTCTTTGAAAACGGCTTTTGCTCTAAGAGGCAACTGAGTAAGTGTAAGAAAACTACTAGAACAGCTAAACTTTATATCGGCTTGATCAGAATCACTTTAATTGATGAAAGGTGTGTATTATTTAACTTTGAATGTGATCGGCTAAGACACATCCCTACTTATGAGAGGGTATATACACATCCAGCATGATCCTGCGTGGCCGCTGGCACACTACTTGCCACAATGGAGCAGGAGGCCGAGTGACGTGCTGGTGTCACAACCACGAGATGAGGCGGGGGGTGGAGCTCGCGATATGTTCCACACTGGCTTACCTCAGGGCTCCTGCAGCCAGGCCATCCACGCCCTGACATCTGCCTTGCCTCGCGGTCATGGCACCCTGCTCAGCCTCCTGCTCACTTGCGACCACAAGCAGGTAGAAGTAGACTGGAAGCCACAACTGTTCAGTGTTGCCCCTTCGAGGTGTTGGGGCATGGATAGCCGGCTTCAGGGGCCTTGAGGTAAGCTGGTGCGGGCCGCATGGGGCACTCTACAGTACTGTGAACAACCAGACGGAATAGGTGGCTGGCAGCTGTGTAGGCTCTTAATTAGGGCTTATTTCAGGTTATATCACACATGAAAAAAACTAGGTCTTATTTTTTGGACAGGTCTTATTTTTGGGGAAACGGTATTCTATTTTTTTTGTTATTTCCCCCTAAAGTATTTGTTTGTTTTCCAATTGAATTATACAGCTTGTTATATTAAAGGTGGAAAATATTCTACTGATTTTATCTTGGTCTGGTTTTTTACATCTCAAAAATCTGACATTTTAACAGGTATATGTAGACTTATTATATCCACTGAATATATGCTACATGTCCTCCATTAAGAAAATTGTTTTACACAGAAAACTATGGATTTATAAAAAATCTTAATGACATAAAGCCCATGAATTAAAAGATAAAAATGAAACTTAAGGAACTGCAAAAGGATTGTGTTGTACACTGATAAAGTGAAAGTGGATATTTCACTAGTTTTTAATATAAAACAAATCTTCAATGTACTTTGTGTATTCAGACTGAATTGCAGTTTAACTTAAAAGATGACATTTTTTACCCTAGTAAAATTGATGCAACCTTTAGAACAGATTGAATGGTATTGTCAACTCGTGAAGCGTTCCTGATCTGCTCTTGAGTTGCCATAGGCAGGGGGATGGGGAATTGAGCCTCATAGCTGCATCGAGGAACTTACACTTCAGTCAAAACAAAGCACATTCCAGCTGGCAAACGCCAAGGCCATCTCCATGGAGATCCACATTGGCTGGAGGGAGAGACTTCTACAACCTGCAAAATTCCTTCATTGGGGTAATGTGACTGATGACACACCTTGGGGGGGGGAAACAGTTTCAGAAACAAAGTGTGAATTAAGTGTGATCACAGTTGGCTTCACTTGTTCTGTGTAGACATGACCCTTAATAAATAACTGGATTTCTTTGGAAGCTTGGCTTGAGGCTCATGATTTAATTAGGGCATTGGTCTGAACCCTGACAGCAAGCCAACACTCTCAAAACTAATCAAAATGACTGGGATTCCTGAGCCCCAGACTCTTAATTCTCTCCCAACACCTGGTGCGTGGAGAGAAACTCAGGCTGCCATGTCAGAGGGTGGACTATAAGAAGAGAGCCTGCTCCAGGTGCTCCAGAGCGGGGCAGAACTTGCCCCCACCCAGGGACCTTCAGAAACCAGCAGCCCAGTCGGAACCAATGTGCAGGCCTCTCTGGATATTAAGGCCGAGATGCCCGCCTCAGCAACCAAAATGAAAAGGGATGAGTATTGGTAGAAAAAAGTCCCTAAAGTAGCTGAGGTTGAGCTCCCCCACCCTAGCGCCTAGGGCTGGGGAAAACCCGAGTGAGCTAGGAAGACTGGAATGTATGAGGGACTGGTAACAGACCACACTCCCAAAAACTCTGATGTAATCCTTGGGGAGATCCTTAGAACAGCTGAGGGAGAAATTTGACTGAACCACCCTTTGTGATGAGGGGCCATTGTGCCACCCAAGAGAGACCGGGTTGCAACTGAGCCCTTTGAAGGAAGGAGCAGATAGGAATGCAGCCCCCTTCTCCACCCACCAGGAGGAGACTGAGACTAAGGCTGTGGGTGGCACCTCTGCACAACAAGCAAGCTGCCCAAGGCGGACGCTCCCCTTCTATGAACTAGAGCCAAGGGAGACAGACAAACATACCAAGCGCAGGCATACGGGGCTCAACATGATGAGGGAGGATCAGTGCTGAACAAACCATCCCGATTCAGGGGGAAATTTGATGGGGACTCAGATCAACTGGCTTTATTCCTTGACTCTGCTGGAGTCCAACTAGAGTGCTATGGACACCTTTACCCATCGCACAGAGCCATGGTGAATCAGGTTTGCAAAGCGCATGATCACTGAACTGGTTGTTAAACTGGTAGGATGCCACCCCTGATTCTAAGTAGCCATAAAAATTGACTGCGAATTGTGCGCCAATAATATGAGGAAGCAACCAGACACCAAGGAGAGGACAACCAGACTGGAGACCATCCAACCAATGGGAGGCCGAAGCAGCACAGCCGGCCCCAAGACCAACCCTCCCCCATAGCCAGTTGAAATGCTACAGATGCAGAGGGATAGGCCACATTGCATCTGCATATGCAACCCCAGCTTGAGGAACTTGCACTTCAATCAAAAAGCAGCACACGCATGTCAGCCAGTAGAGCACGGGCTGCAACCAAGAAGTGTCCCAGCAGCAGAGCCAGCAGGCGTAACGGGCAGAAGCTAGAGTGTATTGAGAGCTTGGCCTGCAGATGCCACAAGAACAGGAGCAGCGCAGCAGGGCAGCCAAGAGCAGCAGAGCTAGGAGGGCAAAGAGCCCCCATGAGGCCAGCAGCAGCCAGCAGCAACTGCTCTGCAGCTACTCTGGCAGCTGCCATGGCTGAGAAGTGTACTAGTAGCAGCAGGGCCAACAGGCAAGGTGGGAAGAGATTGGGGCATGCCGAGAGCTTGGCCAGTGGGTGTTGTGAGAGCAGTAGCAGGGCGGTGCCTAGAGCAGAGGTCAGGCAGGGCAGCAGCAGATTGCGCAGCAGCTGCGCAGATAGCACAGGGAGCTGCTCCTACCTAAGTACCATTGACCCCAACAGCACCATCAACCCCCAGCAGTCAGGCCTCAAGCCTGGCGATGGCGGCTTCTGAAATAGTTCCGGAGAAGAACAGACGGCTTCTTCCCTTTCAGCCACTTCTGCAGTCACCAAAAGAGAGAAGCAGCAATTGCTCGGGAAGAAAAGGAAAATCTTCCTCTCCCCACAGGGGCCCTCCTGACGTGAGCGAGTCAGCTGGTCATGTTCACCCTCAGATGACGCATAACTAGAGCTTATTTTGGGGGCAGGGCTTATATTGTGATAATGAAAACAACAGGATAGGTCTTATTTTTGGGAAAACACTATTTGGCAGCATGAGAAAAAAACGAACTGTCAAATTATATTACTTTCTCAGGGTCTGTTAGTTTTGTTGGCACAGCCTGAATCTAATGTTCATTCATTACTTTTACAGACATGTATTTGATGGCTATAGTGCTAGATACTTTAATTATTAGCATATTTTTTCTTGTTTATTGCATTTGCCCAGTGCAGCCCTGTGGAAAAATCTATTCTTTAGTTTCAATTTTATTTTTTGGCTCTCATATCTTCAGATAAGGAAACATGGCCTACTATACTGTAATTAAATAAAGCAAAAAATAAATAAATCTAAACAGTCATACAGAAATGTTTAATGCATTTTCTAATGAAATCATCACAGTAACAAAACTTTATTTTACTGTAATGAAATGCAGTTTTAGCACACCAGTATAAATTAAAACACTAAGATCAATGTTTAATACATCTCTAGAAATATTACAGGTGTAATTGTTATAATCAGCAACTGAACTGTTCAAGCAAGAAAAAAAAATCTCCCCCCGACATCCCATTCTGTTCCAATATAAATAAGGCTCTTTAATTAGTTCTATTATTACAGGTAAATCCTTTTTGTTGAATGCTCAGATGTGCTAATTTCAGACTCTCTTAACACATGAGCAGAGGCACATTTTATGTGCTTGTAAGAAGTTGGGTAAGAACATAAAACATTGCATTAGATCATACTATAGATATGAATTACTAAATTAAAATACATCTGGGTATGAATTGGTATCACTTCACAAAGGGCATTGTAAAATAATATAACAGGCAACTTTGGTAGAGAGCATATGGCAAACTAAGTGTATATATGAGATTTTTAAAAACATGCTACAGGAAAAATCATTTTAGATCTGCATGATTAGCAAAGAAATGTTTAGTTAGAGGAAGCATCCCAAGTTTCCTAAAATGTTGTATACATAAATTGAATTCTGTTAAAGATAATTTATAAATATAAGGTATACAGGTACAAAATTCATTGTTTAGCTCCCCGACGTATAATTTTCTCTGAAATGGTGTTGAAATATCTAATCACAATGAATGATTAATTATTGCAGAAAAACATTCTCAAGCATTCTGAAAAGCCATGTAATATTATCTGGGCTGTTTAACAAAGCAGTTTGCAGTATTGATTCAGGATTTTTATTCTGATAATCCTTTGAAATATTTTTTTCAAAGGCATGGATCAGTATCTTTGGATTATATGATTTACAAGAAAAAATACAGACTATTACTTTGGCAACAAAAATAACCTCTTGTTACAAGGGCTTGAATGCATAGAATAAAGCATCTGATTTTGTTTGCCCTCCTTAAAGTGACTTCCTGTGCAGTTTTGATAATAGTTTTGATACTTACTTTCAAAACAAGCTTATCAATAGAGGTAGGAAGTTCAAACAAAAAGTAGAAGTCATACCATGCGAACAAACCTAATACAACTATACTTTTATCACTAATTCACATTTGAATAACTATTAAGATGATACAACCTTTAGAATTTTCAATTGACCATCACTCGTGAACTTTAAACAATATATCAGTTTTATTAGGTAAATAAAACCTCATATCAAATATTTGAAATACTTCTCCCTAATAAATTAATATTCAAAATGCAAATTTTTAATTAGGGATGGTAAAATTTAGTTGTTATGTTAATTCTTGGCTTTTATTTATGTATTACAGATTTTTCAAGTAGCTCAATTCCATTTCAAATCAATTATTACCACTTCAAAATTCCTCAAAATAATCATTTTAAATTCTGTAATATTTACAAATAAGGGTCTATTAATAATCTAATCCCTTAATTAAACACTAATGAATTTAAATCTGGCAATCAAGTATCAGGATGGGTTACAAAGAAATATAAAAATTCTTTCATTAGAAATTTGCCAAGTTTATGGAGGATTTAGAATATAAAAATCACATTATTAAAGTAAAATCAATAGTGTGACTCATTTATATTTAATATATCCTAATGTATAGAAACAAACACTATAATATGTATATTTCGTGCAAATTATAACACTTTCCTGCCTTTATTTGATATAGATATGTAAAACAAAAAAACCTTCATTTAGGGGGAATATTCTCCAGTGCTTGAACATGCAGTTGCTATCAGGTACACAATTAAACTGAATGAACAGAAATTAAACAGAATTGTTCCAGTTCTTAGTAGAATAGTAGTATTCTCTTTACATTTCACAAAAATTGGTATATAACAGGGTTTTTAATAGTACAAAAATTGCATAAATCATTATTTTGCAACAGAAACATAGTTTAAACAGATTTGGCTGTTTAACTTGCAATTACTAAACTGCAGGGTTTAACATGCTCATCCCCGTTAATTAACCTGTTCAATCTGTTCTTTTTGCAGTAGATCTAAACTCACAAGACTTTTATGAGATCCAAACTCTTAAGCTTAAATGGCACAAGAAATGCTTCCTTCTTGTTATCAAATTCAGCAGGTCACAGTACATCTCAATATGAGAAACCACCATTCCAATAAGATGCATCAATTGTAAGGAGGCTCAGTTGGGGCTCAGGAGAGAGAATTGCTCTTCTGGAATGTAAAGAGGTAATGCGGAATAACTACATTTCATGAATTAAATCAATAATGGTCTGTTGTAAAATGGGCCAAATCTTTGTTTTCAAAGGACAGCTCAATTCAAGATGATTCAGAAACAGGAACTAACCATGAATTTCTTCCATGCTAAAGCAGCAAGGCCCAAACTGGAGCTTATGAACTTCTTATGAATTGATACAACGTCCAACTGCACTATCATGGCGGATCTAACAATTCAGAGTGCATTCAGTGCAGGTTTTCAGATTTTGTTTTCTCCATCTTTCTTACTTTGTAAAACCACATTTTCCTAAATCAACTCCTAAATTCCAGCAGTTTACTTTTCAAAAAATCCAGCCTTTCTTTTGTATCACAAAAACTATGCCTTATATTAAAGTGTTGTACTGTTCAACAAATGAACCTCCTCTTCATTTTCCTCTCTTCCCTCAGCTATTGAGTTCAGTTGAACATTATTGATGCAGGATCTTGGTTTGCCATCTGGGCCATGTGTCGAAGGATATCTTTTTTTGTGATAATGCCAAGCAGGCGTCTAGAAAGAGACACACAAAATATGGCTAATTAACTACAATATTTAAAATCAATCAATTTTTCTTGTAGACAAAATCCTTTTTGTTGATAGGAACAGAGCAGCAAAGCCTGATTATTTCAAAGAATGCATTTTCATAGGCAGTAACCATCATTTTATTAAAACTATAAAAACAAAGTAAAGAGGATGGTCACTAAACAATTACCTACTTTCACCTAAGAAATAACCAAGTTACCACTCGCTAATAATTTGTTGATTATCATATGCCAACAAAAAGTAACAAAGGCAAAAAAAGATTTCAGTAAATGATATTGATCTCATTACAAAAATGAAATATAGTTGAATCTAGGCAAACTCAAAATTGCTTGATAATTCAATTTTGAGAAATCAATTTTGAAAAACTGAAAGGAATGTTTTAGGTGTTTCTATAAGAGATATGCAGAAAAGCTTAAACAATAGATAATCACAAATAAATCCATCTGAAAGCCAGATTTTTTTTAAAAAAATAGTCATATTTTCCCCAAATTAAAAAGCAATGCTTTTATGATCGAAGTCTTGATATTATCAGAGAGTGAAGCTGTCCTAAGAAATATTATTACAGGAGAGGCAGAAAGATATGTTACTCTCTAGTAGTTAGTAGTTATACTGGCAACTGACTTTGTAAGAGGAGGCATGAAAAACTTGTGAAGTATCAGAAAAAAATACAAGTTAAATAAGAATGTAAGCAGTTAACTTGGAAGACAGTGTTTAACTTTTTTAATTGCAGAGCAGCAATTTGCTAAGTGTCATAGAATACAGCATTAGTGTTGATCAGAAAATACAGGAAATCCTAAGATAAGATCTAAAATATCCTATTGTAGATGTCAAGACTAAAGTGTCATATGCAGGTTAAGTAATACCTAAAATTAAAAATGAAAACACTAATCAAAGAGTTTTGACAGGATTTATCTAATTTCACAAAACTAGGGGGAGAAATATATAATATATAATATATATAATATAATTAATATATATTAATTAATATATATATATATATATATATATATATATATATATATATATATATATATATATATATATATATATATATGTTTTCTGAGGTTTTCGCGGGTGTTAGTATGTAGGTCTCTAGTTGTTCGGGTTTTCTCCCGCGTAGAATTGGAGATGTCTTGGCGACGTTTCGACGAAGTCACATTCGTCATCTTCAGGCTGCTGCTGACTACTTCAGGTTTGGTGTTTCCAGGAGTAGTACAGGAGTAGTCCTGTACTACTCCTGGAAACACCAAACCTGAAGTAGTCAGCAGCAGCCTGAAGATGACGAATGTGACTTCGTCGAAACGTCGCCAAGACATCTCCAATTCTACGCGGGAGAAAACCCGAACAACTAGAGACCTACATATATATATATATATATATATATATATATATATATATATAAATAATATGAATACCAGAATTTCTAGCACCAAAATTGCTAAAATACTACAGGTCCCATCTTTAGTCAGCATGTTTCCAACAAATGGATGTTAAATATTATGTTTCAAATTTAATTTAAAAGCTTTTAGAATTGTATACGATTGCTTGTCCAGATGTTGTAATAGAACACTGAACAATTCACAAGTTTCATGCTTCCTGATGTCTAAAGTGTCAAATGAGATCTGATATATCTAATCACCAAGGGTTCGACGTGCTGCTTTAGTTGCTCGAGATGCTCTAATATGTTCTTCTTTGTGATGATCCCCAAGACAATCCTGAAACAGATCATGTTATGCTAATAACTGCGTGTGAAAAAAAAATGAAATGAAAACATGGATTGCAAAATTGGTAGTAATGAAAACAGTGAAATGAAAATCTTTGTGATCAACATCTCTTTCAAAAGATGTAAAATTTACAGTGAGGACATAAAACAAGAATGAATTTAAACATGATGAACACTGGTTAGGCATTTACTGCTGTCACTAAAACCTCCAGTTTCGTAAGGCTGTAAAAATGAAATGCAAGAATGAGCTTAAGTATTTCTGCATATAGGAATTCTGAGCTTTTTACAAATATCAGATGCTATGCATTTTATCCAGCTTTTGGGGATTCAAATCATATGAAAAATTTTAAATATGCATTTAAATTTAAATGCAGAACCATTTCTTTTGCTTGATTTCTGCATTTAGAATATAGTAAATTGCATACTAATACATTCATTTTGAATTTCTTTTAACATGAGAATAGAAGAGAAGAATATGTCAAGGTTTTATCAGTGCCATCTAGGATCAAAATCAGGGAGTCGTGACAAAGGAAGACAGTTGGCAGAATTACATATCTAATCTAGGTCAGTCACCAGGACCAGAGGTTTAGCTTTCCAAGCTTTTGGACTCATGCTGGAGCCCATCTTCAGGGAACTTCTCTCTCACCAT
Organism: Thamnophis elegans; assembly: GCF_009769535.1. Taxonomy (NCBI): domain Eukaryota; kingdom Metazoa; phylum Chordata; class Lepidosauria; order Squamata; family Natricidae; genus Thamnophis; species Thamnophis elegans. Next base: position 55,541,575 of record NC_045549.1, read on the forward strand.
TCTGGTCCCGGTGACTGACCCAGGTTGGATCCTGCAAAACTATCCTGGGACACATATTTGCCTTCATTTGTGTCATTTACCTATGATCACAAAGCTCCACATCCTGATTCCTGGAAATCCTGCTTAAGTTACTTCTAAATTTTTCTTACAAATCATACAGAGAGAGAAAAAAGTTTTAAACTCTCTAAAGTAATTTTATAATATATGTAATATAACTGAGCAAATTTTGTGTATTAGAAACTGGGATACTATAAATTCTAGTCTCACCTTAGGCAAAAAGCCAACTGGGTGATCTTGGGCGAATCACAGGAAGGAGGCAATAGCTAATCATTTCTGAAAAACATTGCCAAGAAAACTACACGCAGTTGCTAGCAGGAAAATCTGATTCAAAGACATCGAGGGAAGGACAGACAGACAGACGTTATAGTTATTTGTAGAATTTGTAAGGTGCCTCAATCATCCAAGCGATGCTAGGCAACAGTGTGTGTGTGTGTGTGTGTAGGTGAGTGTGCACACATATGCATAGACACACTCAGATATATGTATATATCTGTTATATATTATTTAATGAAGGGTAAAATGCTGCACAAAGAAACTTTTTCTTTCAAGTATAGTGCAGGACTTTCCTTGATAATGTAAGAAATATTTCAAAATCATGGAACTGAACCAAAATCTATTGTTAATCAGTTTCTTAAAACAGAACATTCCTTAAATTTTTTTGGACACATATATTTTACTGTGCCAGATTTTCAACTCTTTCTCTAGAGAAGTGTCGTTCCAAAAAAGTCTACTGCTAAAACTGTTGCACTGATAATGGTATACTCAAGTATTATATTTCTAATGAGTTTACCAACTGAGTTTGCCTCTCAAATTGAAGAGAATGAAATCCGGTTACTGTTGACATTATCAAATGCAAAAAATACTACAAAGTTAGTTAAAATAACATAAATGCTATATCTTCAGGCTAACTACTTTTGCCCACAAAAATTCATTCACTAAAACATTAAAATAATATTTTGGTTATTTAGGGTTGCCCTTTTTACTTACCGTCTTTTTAGGAGTATAAGACACACCGGAGTATAAGAGGCATCAAGGTTTTGAAGAGGCAAATTAAAAAAAAAAGTTTTTGCACTCTGCAAATCTCCCCAAAACGGCCCGTTTTTCGCAAAAACAGGCCTGCCCCCCCCCCCAAAGGCATGAATAGCCTTTACGGGCTTGTATAGTGTAGCTTGTATGGGGGGGGGGAGAAAACAAGCAAAAAACAGCCCATTTTTTTTGTGAAAACGGGCCCATTTTTTTTGTCAAAAGAAATGGAATGCATAGCCTTTAGGAGACTTATAAAATACTCCTGGGTGCAAAATTGAGCAAAAAACGGCCATTTTTTACTCATTTCTGCCTTCCCCAACCCTCAGGAGCTCTCTGAAAGCCTCCATAAGGCTATGCACGGCCATTTTGGTGAAGGGGTGGGATTTCGGGAGGCAAAAAATGCTGTATTCAGTGTATAAGATGCACCCAGATTTTCAGCCTTTTTTTTTGAGGGAAAAAGGTGCATCTTATACTCCGAAAAATATGGTAGTTTATTACTTTCCAAAACAATTATGAACTTTTATTTGTCTGTATATCTTATTATACTAACTTTATGTGATCACTTCAAATTTCTAAAACGTTATTTCTACTCACTATAATATTTTATATTCTCACTCCATAACTGGAGCTCAATCACATTGACTGGAAAACAACACTGGGCCTAATATGTGAAGAATGCAATTACAATCTGATGCGCTGATGATCAGAGAGAGAACTGTCAATAGAACTGCTTTCTAGGTATCTATCTGTATGGAATCATGTAAAAAAAAAGCTACAAAGGTAAACAACATTTAACCAAGGCTTTATTTCTATAGATGGAAGACATGGAAGATGATTTATAGTGTCAACAAATGTCTTCCTCTGTCACAGCTTTAGGATAGAAATGAGTGGCAGATTATCGTCTTGCATCTTTAGGTAAAAGACTAATCTTAGGATAGAAAGCAGAAACTCACCATGGAGTTTTGAAATCAGCCCTACTTTGGGGGGGGTGTGTCTCAATAAGGTTTTCTTTTTAGAAAAAAATGTTTAAAGAATAAAGTAAACAAACTTTTTTTTAAAAATAGCCATGTACACTTCATATTTATAATAGAAATGCAGAGACTGCAAGTTATACCAAAGCTCCATTTAACCCATTGTTGCCAATAGCTGGTTGGAATGTGTAGTCCAACATCTAGAAGTATTAAACTGGAAACAATGGCTTTAAAAAAATCACATAGTAGAGGTGGATATCTTCTAAGGAATGGAAGGCCAACCTGTAGACATAGGGGCATTTGAAACGCTTGGTGAATTTCAAAAATATTCTGTGTAGATTACACAGTGTAGAAAAGTAAGAGTATAAGAAATGAAAAAAAATCGTAGTTTGCAGAGAATGGGGACATACTTGTCAAAACCAGAATAGTGAATGGCTCAATGACCATTTTTACTCTAGCCCCAATGATCAGTTATTTCACCTTACTGATAACAATCATACAGACCCTAAGGAATTAAGTGGTTTTTAACAGAAAAAAGATTGCAGAAGCTCAGTCTTGGTAACCACACTTGTCTCCACAGTTCATCGTCACAACCACAACCTGGGAGAGAGATTGATATGAATAGCTACAGTACCTCCAAATACATAGTGACTTCCCTGACTGAGCAGAAACTTGAACCTATATTCCAGCATTTTACTTTGCCATACTGGCTTTTTAATATATTTAAAATAAAATGATGCAGAACAAACGTAGTTTCAAATGTATGGTATTTTTACAATTGTAAACAGTTATCTATATAAAATATTTTAAATACACACTAGAAGAATGACCAAGTTTCCTACGAACTTAATATGGTAATGCAATCTAGTATTCCACCCTATAAGGAAAACTCAATAAACATCACAGTAGCTTCTTATTTGCTTTTAAAAGCTGACTAGGAGATTCAATAAAGTTCCAAGAAGTTATATAGAATAAGAATTGCCACTACTGGGCTGCAGCCTGTTTGAAACCAAGCAATGCAAGTGATGGGCAAACGTGCGTGTGAAGCTCCCCTCACACAAGCGGCAGGAAAATCCATGGGTATGAAGCTCCACTCATACAAGCAGTGGGCCCTTGCGCTCACACATGAACCTCTGCTCGCAAAAATGGACAGCACTTATGTGGAGGGCACTTGCACATGAAGCTCCATTCACGCAAATGGAGTTTTGTGCACAAGCACTCTCGACTTGTGTGAGTGGAGCTTCATGCTTGAGCACTCTCCACTCATGTGAATAGAGCTTTGCATGCGAGCATAAGTGTTCTTCGCTCACGCAAGTGGAGTTTTGGGCACACGCTCTCAGCTCAATTCGCGTGAGCAGAGGGGCACTTGTGCGCGCCTGCCACTATGCCGGCCCAGTCCATCAAGATGGAAAGGTTGGGAACCGCCGACATAGAACACAGAATAATTGAGTTAGAAGAGAACTTGGAGGTCTTTTAGTTTTTTATTTTTACTTGAAAAATAAAGTTATGGGTGGAGCAAATACAGTATGTAAGACTAACATTTTTAACCAAGTGTGAAAGAACCATTAAACAATGGCGAAAACAAAATCTTGGCAGGGTACACAAGACATTTTTTCAATAAAGAACTCACCCATTGTGTGTCACAAGACACTGCCTTAGGCCTAGTTTGCGGAATATGTCCACAACAATCTCCATTGGTGTATGATCTGTAACTGTAAAAGGGCTCATGTCAAGAATGCTCCTAAGCTTCAAAGGTCGAGGACTTTCTGCTGAAAGTGACAAGGTGTGCTGGGCAAAACAGACTCTGGAACTGCCAACGATGCCTTCTTGTTTCTTTCTGGCACTTTCTTCAACAAGAACAAAAAAGAAAAATCAGTATGAAGGATTGGATTTTTTTTTTAAAAAAAAGCAAAGTATTGCTAGATTTTAGCCAATTGCTTCATGTGTGTATTATTATTTCAAATTAATTTTCTCTTCTGGACACCCATATATGGATATATTTCATATTCCCACTGTAAATATGCATAAAGAAATGGAATTGTTGGGTAGCTAACATGTGATTAAAAACATCATAAATTTGATAGCATACATTCAGGCCATGCAATGATTCTTTCCCTAGGAATTCTATCTGTATGTACCCATAAGCTCGCATGGGAAAGTCAAGGGCTTTAAACAATAAAATAAAAAGTAGCTCCAATAATAATCTGCTTCTTTAGTGAATGATCTTACCCTTCCTTTCCCTTTTCATGAGTTTTTTTTCCCTCCTATCTTTCAGCAGCTCCTTCCTCTTGCACTGTATCTATGTATCTATCTGATCTCAGCCTCCTTCCAACTAAATTTCCAAGGCAGCCTAATTAAGAATAATCCTAAATTGCACAACATTTTAAAACATTAGAAATACCAAATTGAAAAACATCAATTTTGAGAATTCAATTTTGAGAACTGAAAGGAATACTTTAGATGTTTCTATAAGAGATATGCAGATAAACTTGAACAATAGATAATCACAAATAAATCCATCTGAAATTCAGATTTTTTTAAAAAAAATTAAGTCATATTTTCCCCAAATTAAAAAGCAATGCTGTTATGATCAAAGTCTTGATATTATCAAAGAGTGAAGCTGTCCTAAGAAATACTATTTGCAAGAGAGGCAGAGAGATATGTTACTCTGGTTAGTAGTTGTACTGCAACTGACTTTATAAGAGGAGCCATGAAAAAACTTGTGAAGTATCATTAAAAAAAACAAGTTAAATAAGAATGTACTGAATGCCTCCTTCCAACTAAATCTCCAAGGCGGCCTAATTAAGAATAATCCTAATTTGCACAACATTTTAAAACACTATAAATACCAAATTGGAAAACATTAACAAAGAAATTCCAAGACCTTCTGAAAGAAATCTGTCTTGGACAAGTTTCTAAAAGCAGCAGCAGTCTAAAGCAGGCTCTGGAAATTCTTTACATTTTGTGGATTCAGATAACTATCCGATCTAATACATAATGGGGATTTGAGGCTTTAAATATTATGAATAGTTAAGCTAAGATTAAGGGAAGCAAACTCCACTTGCACTAATAAAATGAAATGGCCTCTCATCCAGATACCACCACAGCTAACTCCCTACTATGACTCCACCTACATATACAGATGGATACAGGAGTTAATTCAGGATTAAATCTGTGTCTCCAGAGGTTTTAATTGGCTAAATTCCAATGGGAATTTAGACAGGATTTTGGTGTTTGGCAACCAGCATATATTTACAATGGTTGCAGCATCCTTGGACCCATGGCTGCCATTTGTAACCTTTGTGGATGGCTTCCAACAAGCAAAGTCAATGGGGAATGCCAGATTCACTTAACAATGATATGACTTAGCAACTATGGTGATTTGTTGAACCTTGGCAAAAAAAGGTTGTAAAATCAGACATGACTCATTTAATGCTTAGCTAATGTCTTGCTTAGCAATGGAAATTCTGGTCCCAATCGTAGTTGTAAATTGAGGACTACCTGTAGTTTCAACAGCCCCTGGCTTATAAGCACAGTCTTAGCCAATATGAGACTTTTTTGTACTGGTCCTCCAAAACTACTGTGTGCAAAGTGTTAAAGCATGTTGAAGTTAGTGCTCTTTGTAATTTAGAAATAATTATGAGGTGTAGTCTCTCAATGGTTTATAAAAAAGGGGTTTGGCTGCTGAGAAAGATTCTCTTAGGTAGATCCTGCTAGTTCTGTTGGATTTCCAGGCCTTGTATATACAATTTAAATGCCTAAGTGCATGCTCATAACCTACCATTAGGAGCACTTTCCTGGACAATCTGAGATTTTGAGGTTTTTGTGAGATTCTAATCAAATACAACTTTACCTTACACAGATTCAGTTTCAGCTCTCCAGCTACATTAATACTGTATGGCAAAAGATCTACCAAGCATTTCATCTGAACTATCATACCTGCGCTGTCCTTAAAACAACTTTGCAATGATAGAATTGGTATATTTGATTTATATGTGTATTATCTATAAAAATAGTTCATTGAAGACTCTTCTCCATTTGGCAAGGAAATAGAAGGGACACATCCAAAATACATGAGAACAAAATACATGAGACCAACCTCTTTGAACATCATATCCCCATTTCCTTCCTCAGGGTCATGTATACTGCCTGTACTTCTGCTATGACTGCCTTCCTATTACTCTTTGGAAAAATAATAGATATCCTCCAGCTAATGAAAAGCAATTACCTATTGCAATAGTCAAATCTCTCCTTAGCGCAAATCCTACTAATCTTTGGGATTCTTTTGACATTATTACAGGAAAACCATTACAGCTGGTTTCGTTGATCAAATTTTCAATATCATCCACAGTCATATTATCCTGTGTTAATACTGCCAATGGAGCATCATTTCTTCGAGGTCTCATGACATCAGCCGCCAGGGTTGTATGAGTAAATTCTTCCTTAGCATCCAAGAAAGGATATCCATTCAGACGTATGTGTGCTTCATAGATGCCTTCTCTGCCAAAAGCATCTCCAACCCATTTGCTCGTCATTACTGCAGCCATAAGAGGTACAATGTACTCTAGTCCCCCCGTTAACTCAAACACAATAACCACTAGAGATACAGTCATCCTTGTCACTCCACCTGGGAAAATAAAAATAAAAATGGCTTAATCAGCATGTTGTGAAATGCATGTGGTTTTGTTGAATTGTTTATATTATGCTTAGACTTGCACTGTAAAGCTTAATTGAGGAAATTGCTAAATCTTAGAGGTGCCAAATATACCACCTCTAAGGTTTATAAGGATCTTTCTTGCTCCTAATGGATTATTATTAATTTGTCTCATTTTTTTTTAAGATTCCAATATTTAAAAAGAATTAAGCATGATGATAGCATGCTGCCAAGCATTAGCTTAAAGCTTCAACTTTATTTCCAATCTGCTTCTGGGCTGTACTTGGTAAGTAACTACTGTACAGTGCTTGTTTTAACAGCATACTACTTCTTAAAAAAAAAAAAGCAAATGGAATAGCAAGGAATATCTAAGGCTCTAAAAAGTATATCAAGTAACAACTTCTCCAGCTGGTGTAAAGGTAAAGGAATACAGGTAGTCCTCAACTTATGACCACAATTGAGCCTAAAATTTCTATTGCTAAGTGAAACATTTGTTAAGTGAGTTTTGCCCCATTTCATGTCCTTTCTTGCTATAGTTGTTAAATGAATCACTGCAGTTGTTACATCAGTAACATGGTTGTTAAGTGAATCCACTTTCCCCAATGACTTTGCTTGTCAGGTCACAGAAGCTGATCACATGACTCCCAAGGAACTGCAAATATTATAAATATGAGTCAATTATCAAGCATCTGAATTTTGATAACATGACCATGGGGATACTGCAATGGTCATAAGTGTGAAAAATGGTCATAAGTCAATTTTTTCAGTGCCATTGTAACTTCTAACGGTCACTAAATGACCACTGTAAGTTGAGGACTACCTGTAGTTGTGACTGGTCAATTCACAATGGCAATTATTTTTTGGTACAGACATCCTTCCACATCATACTATTATAATTTTCGATAGTTAAATGTTTTTGTATGACAACAATCAGGTCAAATATTTGTATCCACTTGTAATGTAAAATTGGCTGACTGTTGGCTGTTATAATTACCTAAGCATGCAGCAGCACCAACCATAGCGTAGAGGCCCGGAGTTATGCAATCTGCTCCAACTTCACACCACTGCTTGAAGATAAACCAGTCGTGATGATAATAAGCCAATTGTTCCACAGCAATTCCAACAATTCTGCCAGCTATTGCACCAATGGCCATGCTGGGTATGAACAAGCCTGATGGAACCTAAAACAACAAAATGTCAAGGAAGATTGTGACTTAGAAGAATGAGTAACTTCTTTTTCAGATTTTTGAAAAGGCTATGAAAGAATTTGCTTGTATAAAAAATCCAGAAACAGAACACCTACAAGCCATATTTGATCCAGAAACAGAACACCTACAAGCCACATTTGATCCAGAAACAGAACACCTACAAGCCACATTTGAACAATCAAGAAGAGAATTTAAAAAAATGCAATGCAAGCAGATAAATAGCCTGTAAAAGACTTGAATAGCCTTGCCATATCAAGTCCTCATTGTTTCCTGTCCATGCATATTTATCTCCCTCACATACCTCAGAGCGGCAGTGCCTCAGACATTGTGTATGTGAACATCCTAGCAATAGGCTTTTCCTCATTATAGCAGCATAACAAAATCAGCACATTAACATAGCATGTTTTCCACCATACTGTCTGGAAGCAAACTGCCTACAAAGTGCAAAGTATTTTTTTTAATTAAAAATAATATTAGTCTGAAATTAAAAGCTAGTTTGGAGATATAATAGTCAGGGAACCAGTAAATAAGATGACAAAGTTCTGTTTCTTTAGCATTTCTGTTAAGAGAGAGGATTTTAGAATTATATGACCAAAATCAGAATAAGCTTTTTATCCAGTATTACCCTTTGACTTTTAGAGTCTTGACTGTGCTCATTCATCATCCAGCTAGCTAGAATGTGCTGCTAAATAAATATAAAAGGTTGAAGCCTAATGGTACTATACAAGTGAAGCCTAATGGTACTATACAAGTGAAGAATGGATAAGACGCTGAAATTTTACATCAACTTGTCCAAAAATACATTATTTCAAAGCAATACAGGTAATTCTTGACTTACAACAGTTCATTTGGTGATCATTCAAAGTTACAACAGGACTGAAAAATGTGACTTACGACTGTTTCCCACAGTTATCACCTTTGCAACATCCCCATGATCATGTAATCAAAACTCAGATGCCTGGCAACTGGTTCATATTTATGACTGTTGCTGTGTCCCAAGGTCATATGATGACCTTTTGCGACCTTCTGAGAGGCAAAGTCATTGGGAAACCAGATTCACTTAATAATCAGGTTACTAACTTATCAACTGTAGTGATTCACTTAATAACTCCGGCAAAAAAGGTTGCAAAATGGAGCAAAACTCACTTAACAAATGTCTCACTTAACAGAAAATTCGGGCTCAACTGTGGTCGTAAGTCAAGGACTACCTGTAAACAGTTTATCTTATGGAAATAAATTAGTTCTGTTCAGTAAAGAGATGGAGAACTAATTAGAGCATTGCAGAAAGAAAAATGAAAAAGACCAAAACAAGGAAGAAAAGTTTGTTTCATCTTACCTTAATACCAAAAGTGAAGACTGTCATTATAATTTTAAATATAAGAGCTAAGCACAGCTGCCATATTGCTGAATATACTCCAGTGCCTGCTGGACGGTCAGGAATATCATCCACTATTTTACTGGCATTCATGTCATTTCGATAATCACAAAGTGAGGATGACTCCAAAGGCCCACAGTCTGTGAAAAGTTCTTTAATTAGCTCACTGGTGTTGACTCTGGTGTAGGGGTTTGGAAAAGCAATGACAGCTGTTATTGCTGCTACAATAATAACTTCAAGAACTGGATACTTTCCAAATTTGGTTGATTTCCGTCGACGGCACCAAGCAATGTTGGCACGGATGAAAAATGCTCCCCACAGTCCACCAAATACACCCAGAAGGATAAAGGGCAATAGCTCAAATAGATACCATGGAGTGTGATATTCGACATAGAAAAGAACCAGACGACTGTTTCCGAAAGGATTGATGGATCTCAAAACAAATGCAGCCACCAAAGCAGCAAAAAATGATCTCCACAAAGTCTTCAATGGAAAATAATAACTAACCTTTAAAGACACAAAAAAGAGAATATAAATGGATCTATGGACAAGATTATTTTATTCTAAGTTGTTTGTTGACACAGAGCACTAAGTGGACCTAACCAGGTCTCCAAACTTTATTGCCAATGAATCAAACAGGTACTACTGTGCCTTTCCTGGGATGTTTCAGCAACCTTCAAATATCTAGCCTCAAAAGAATCTTTGAGCTGTCAAAATAATTATTTGTATTTGTATTTATTATACTTGTATGCCGCCCTATTCCCGGGGGGACTCAGGGCGGCGAACAAACACATGGGGAAGGGGGCAATATAAAAACAAACGAGACAAACAGGATACAAAGACAAATTAAAAACTACACAACAATCAGCAATTCGAGTGGGGCTGGGAACTCATCAGCCCCAGGCCTGCCGGAACAGCCAGGTCTTGACGGCTTTGTGGAAAGCCTGAAGGGTGGTGAGTGGTGAGGGTCCGAATCTCCACGGGGAGATCGTTCCAGAGGGCCGGAGCAGCCACAGAAAAGGCCCTCCCCCGGGGGGTCGACAGTCGACATTGACTAGCTGATGGTATCCGGAGGAGGCCTAATCTGTGGGATCTGATTGGTCGAAGGGAGGTAATTGGCAGGAGGCGGACTCTCAAGTACCCAGGTCCGATACCATGTAGGTATCCATTTGAGCTGGGGAGTCCATTTGAGCTGGGGAGACAGGGCTCCTGTGACTCTGGACATGTAGAAACAACAGAGTATTTACTCCTCCAGTGTTTATATTACGGTACTTATTTATTTGATTTTTTTTAAACTCACCTTTATTATTTTATAAGTAACTCAAGGCAGCAAACACAGGTAATACTTCTTCGTCCTATTTTCCCCACAACAACCTTGCGAGATGGACTGAGCTGATAGAGCGTGACTGGCCCAAAGTGACTCAGCTGGTTTTCATGTTTAAAGAGGGACTAGAACTGACAATATCCTGGTTTCTAGGGCAGCACCTTAACCACTATACCTACGTGGATCCTTACAGAGACATTCATACTGGACTGATGTCAGCGTTACTGCTTAATTCCCAGGGTGCAAAGGACAATTTTACACCTCCCTGCTGCCATGTTTTATGCAGCAGCACTGAAAATTCATTAAAGATGACTTGTGTCATAAAGTAAAATGCTTATTTACATTTTGTAGGTATTATTCTATAACCAAGATATTGTCTCACATATTAAGTTATTTATTTTAGATGTTTAAATCATCATCAGAATAAAACCTTTAACATCGATGAATACAGAAAAACTACTGCTAGCTACGACTGATCATTGATAGCAAGAATGAATCCATGATAAGGATATATATTTATAAGGAACTTCAAGTGTTATAACAATACATATTTCCCTCCATTAAAAACCTATGACAAATAGGAATTGTCTCCATAATTTTTTTAATAAAATGGTACAATTTTTCTTTCATTCTGTTGAAATGATGTAAATGATGCTTAAATAGATCAAACATATTTTGTGTTGTCTGATAATTTACCATCGTTTAGCTGCAAAATATGTTGTGAAATACTTCTTTCTGTTTGTTACTGAACCACCCTATGCAGAGGGGATGAAACCATGCTCAGTTACATCTGCAACTGGCAATTACAAGTAACAAGCAAATCCAGGTATTTTCAGTATTGGGTAATACATACTTCTTCTAGGCTGAAAAGAACTCCTCCAATTGGGGCACCAAATGCTACTGATACTCCAGCTGCTGAAGCAGCAGATAATACCTAGAGAACAGATTAGACAGTTTTGGATTATCTAAATACCAATTAATGAAATATGCTAAACTTATGTTCCAAAGAGTTTGACCTGACCTATATAATACTAAATATTATAATGTGGCATTTATTTTTTCCTTAACCCAATCACTTATTTTTCTGGGTTGCTATCAAAGAAGTCTAGGCTATCAAAGAAGTCTAGGAAAAGGCAGAGTTTCTTCATGAAAGCAATGGACAAGGACAGTGAGCAGTTCAATTCCCATCTATAGCACCTTTTCTTTGGATCCAAATAGGTGGACAGCCCTATACAGTACTCAAATAACAAACCCTCTGTGCATCAATGAAAGCTCCGTGTGCTTCTTAATTATGCAAAATCCACATACAAACTTTTATTCCAACAGAAAGCAACCACATTTTTATTGAATTAAGGGAGAAGAAAAGTTTCTTTGTGGCGTATACTTCTACATTTAGTCTGGATTGCTTATCCAATTAATCTATTGTCAATAACACTGCTTTCCATGTTACAAAAATAATATTTACTGGATTAATACAAGCATGTTTTTTTACAACAAAAGCATCCTGCTATACATGAAAAATTAGAGATTTGCCTATTTAAAATGTAATATTTGGAACACCATCAATAAGACTAAAACAGTTTATACATAATATTTTTTTTAAAATTTGAAATATCTTGCAATTTCTACTGAAATTAAAAACTGGTTAAAAAAGGACATACCTCCCTTTTCTTTGCTTCATTCGTGCTGTATTTGGGGAAGAGGTACGAAAAGATGTTTCCCCAGCAACAGGCAACATGTACAAGAGGGCCTTCTTTCCCTAAGCTCAAGCCCGAGGCTACAGCCAAGACTAAAGTGACTGTTTTAATCATCAATGTCCACTTGCCCAGGTACCCTCTAATGATGAAGCCACTTAATATTGTTTTGATCTAGAAGAAAAGAAAAGTACATTCTATAGAAATGCTTCTCAAAATATTTATCCTTTTCAGAATATATGGCTCTATTTTAGTTTTTTGTAATTCTTAATGTTTTTGAGTCTTTGGAAGGATTATTTATTTGACAGAACAATTAATCAGATTATTAATTAATCAACTTCTTGCCTCCAGAAGTTGTGAATGCTCCAACACTGGAAGTTTTAAAGAAGATATTGGATAACTATTTGTCTGAAGTGGTATAGGATTTCCTGCCTTAGCAGGGGGTTTGACTAGAAGATCTCCAAGATCCCTTCCAACTCTATTATTCTGTTGTGTTATTCTGTATTATGTAAATATTATTTAAATACATTATCTCTTAAGATATATTTTAAGAGGTCATTTCAGAATATTAATGTGTGCTGTAATAATCCCTTCCTTTATCAAACAGTATTTTCCATTCAGTATACATGAAATAAAAATTAAGATTGCAAAGAAAAACCAAAGATAATCTATTGTAAGGAATTTCTGCTATTTTCTTCCAAATATATTATACATCTACATATAGGTTAATCTACTATTACAATCATAGTATGCTAAAATAAGGCATTCAAATTTCTAAGCAAGGTAACAACTTTTTCTCAAATTATATAATAAAATTCTGTTTTAATTTTCCAAGAGCTGTATTAATATCTTTCTTAATAATATTTGAGAATATTTAAAATGTCTATCCCAAATTGTAATCTTCATGACAGTCTGGTTTCTTTTATCAAATTCTAGTTTCTTATTTCTTCATAAAACAACAATGTACAGTTAGTTATATACAGCAATATTTTTCGTAAATTTATTTTCAGCACAGTTATGGATAACTACAATTCATTTCTTACCTCAGGTATCCCTGATCCACAAGCATAAGGTGCGAACACCTTCACCAAAGAAACTGCTAAGAAAGCAAAGCTCAAAGCCCACAAAATGTACATTATGTAATTCATTATATAGGAACCTGGTCCCTAAAACAAAACAAAGTAAACTTTAGTAAATCATTTTTTATTTTTCAAATAGATTCCCAGCTTTAAAAGCAAGCTTACGAATACATCACACTTTATGATCAAACATGTTATTTAGAATGTAAATAATGACCTATGACCATTTGACCTATGACCATTTAAAGTTGCAACAGTGCTAAATGAATGGTGGTTATGACTGGTCCTCGGAGTTTTATGTCCCTTTACCTCCACAGTGACATCATTCCAATCTGGGTCTTAGCAACTGGTTCATACTTATGGCCAATTATAGTGCCCCACAATTACACAAATACTATTTGTCACCCTGTGCAGGTTTCCCCCAAAGCCTAATGGGGAACCTGGCAAGGAAAGTCCCAAATCACTGGGATAAATCTTCTCCATTGTGCACCCTTTTCCCCTTTGATGCTAGAGCCATGTTGGCTTTGTACATCCTCCTCAAACCACATCATGGTTCTTGCAAATTCCTGACTCTCACTCCACATTTATACAACCTTGCCAACCCATGCCACACATAGCACCCTCAGACACTTTGACCCATGCCTCACACAGCACCTTAACGCTTGCTCTTGACCTTCACTGCATCATGCCTCCTTGCACACACCCTTGCTCTTTTCCCCACATGAGCATCTTCCTACTAGTTTCCACACTGATTTTGTTTGTTGGAAGCCAGCAGGAAATTGCCTTGCTTAATGACCCTGGGATTTGTTTAACAATAGCAACCCAGACTGCAGGATTGCCATCGCTAAGCAATGCAGTTGTACTTTAAAACCACATTTCTTCACAACAGAATGACCATTGGCTTACCTGAAGGGTCCTTTTCTGTGCACTGCGGGACCCAAGCATGGGTTAAATTAGCCTGATTGCCCAAGGACTGAGTTCAAAATCTTTGGCCACGCCTCCTGCTCCTCATTAAGACCAGATTTTTAATGATGCCTGTACAGAAGATGCGCTGAGATGGCGTGGAGAAAGTTTGGTGGTCCCGAACCCTGGGCCCACACAGAGAAGGGCGGGGTTGGACTCTCCCACAGTACACAGAAAAGGACCCTTCAGGTAAGCCAATAGTCATTTTCCTGTGCACTGCTTGGGAGAGTCAGTTGTCCCCAGGGCGGGTAGAAGAGGAGGCTAAGGGTTCAGCCGCAGAGTGAACTTGTTGTAGCACCTGTCTACCAAACGAGGCCTCCGCCGAGGCAAATCTATCTAACTTATAGTTCCGGACAAACAGAGAGAGGGTTGACCAGGTCACCGCTCTACAAATGTCCTCTATCAACACATGGGTCGCCCAGGCAGCCGTCATGGAAGCACTCCTCGTGGAAGCACATCTTGAACTTCAGAGGAAAGCACTAAACCCCTGTCCTCCCTGGAGTGATGCTTGGCTCAAGGAGGGGGGGAAGAGGGCTCTGGGCCTGAAAGCCTGGGAGGGGACTCGGGAGGGGAGCCAGGCTCTGACTGAAGAGAAGGGCCAGGAGAGCTGGGACCCACCACAGAATTGTCTGAGGATAAATCTAGCTCCTCGCTTTCCTCCTCTACCATCTTCAAGGGCCATTGGGGACAATGGAAGGGGGAGAATATCCCTCCTCCCAGAGCCCAGCTGACCTGCCTTGGCGTGGAGGCAAAGGAACTGCTTCTATAGAGGCCTTGCTCTTGCCTGCCATCCTGCTCCTCCCTTTGGCCTTGCCCCAGGACTTGCCCCTGGTAATGGACCAGAGCTACCGTCTCCAGAAGACACAGGCTGCTCCGAAGCAGTGGTAGGCATCCAGCAAACAGATCCAGCCGCTGGTGGTGTGGAAGAGTTAGAAGCCAAGGGATGAGAGCACTCCCGCCAGGACTCACAACCCAAGCACGCTGGAGAGAGTAAAGGCCTAGCCGCGTGGTCCTGGTAGCCTCCGCAGCCTCGTAGTAACTCCTTAACCTGATGATGGAGGCTGCGCGGCAAGCTGTCGGAGAAGTGGGGGGACCCAAGGAATGGCCACATGGTGGCCAAAGCAACACTGCCACCAGGAAACTGCAGTTTAAAAGCGTGGGTGGCGGCGTCACAGCTGGCAACCTAATCTGCGCCCATGCACCACCCGGCAGCGGTCCCCCCTGGAAAGGTAGCAACAGAGTCAAGGCGATGCCAAGAAAGCACGCGAGGCGGAGGCTTGTGATCGGCCACCACACGCAGAGGGGGGCGTTCCAAAATGGTGGCTACAGCCACGCTGCAGAGGAAGGAAAAAGGAAAAAAACCTCTGAGCCAGTCCTTTTAAAAGTCTCAAGCCGAGGAAGCTGTTTGCGGTGCGAGACACCCGCAGCAAGACACCCGCAGCGAACCCCAGCAAGTCAAGCATGCGCGCTTAAGGCGCGGAGGAAAGCACCCCAATCACTAGCTCAATCCTCTCCCTCTCTCACCTCTCAATGATTGTGAAGCACGAAGGAAAAGAACATAAATTTAAAAAAACATAAAAAGGGAAGTAAGCCAATAGAAAGAAAAATAAAATAAATAAAATTTCTGCTAAGTTGGAGAGTCCAAGCCGAATTAATTAAATTAGAAAACAGCTGGAAATTAGTCCTGATGGGCAAACTGAGTTAAAAAATCTGGCCTTAACGAGGAGCAGGAAGCGTGGCCAAAGATTTTGAACTCAGACCTTGGGCAACCAAACTAATTTAACCCATGCTTGGACTCTCTCCAAGCAGTGCACAGGAAAACTTTTGGTTCCAGGCTATCAAAATAATAATAAATGTGTCTTTATTGTCCAAAAAGAGTGATTTACAGCATGCAGAAAAAAAAAAAAAATGATAGGTTAAGTTTTAATAGTGCTGTAAGTAGATGAAATATATATACTAACTTAAAAAATTTCAACAAGATCCATGGCAACCCTGAAAATCCCATCCCACAAATATAGTTAATAAAAATGCCCTTTAATATTTTGTGATAAATAGCTAATCCATTACAGAAAAAATGCTTAATAAAGTATCATTTTGTCTTCGGAAGGCCACCAAAACCTGGCTTTTTACCTCGGTGTTGTGCAAGAATGAGGATATATGGAATTGGTTGTGGGACATCCCAAAGGGATGACTGAAGCACCATGTTTTGTTTTGATAATTTGTAATTTTATAGTTCTGGGTTATATTGGTCGATATGAACCTCCCAGAGCTATGTTTTAAGCTATACAGCCATACAAATCTTTAAATAATAAATAGATAGATAGATAGATAGATAGATAGATAGATAGATAGATAGATAGATAGATAGATAGGCTGGAGATTAAAACATAAGAATAGTTGCAGGAATTGGGTATGGCTAGTTTACAATAATGAAGGACCAGGGAGGACATGATAGCAATATTCTAGTATTTGGAGGTCTGCCACAATGAAGAGGGGTCAAGTTATTTTCCAAAGCACCAGACGGTGGGACAAGAAACACGGATGGAAACTAGAGAAAAGGAACATGGAATTAAGGAGAAACTTGCTAAGAGTGATAACAATTAACCAGTAGAACAGTTGTGAGGTTTTCATCACTGGAGGTTTTTAAGAAGAGACTGAACAGCCAATTGTCTGGAATAGTATAGGGTCTCCTGCTTGAGCAGGGGGTTGAACTAGAGGTCCCTTCCAGCTCTATTCTGATTGATCTAGAAAAACTTTCCTTTTGTTAGACACGGTTTTCTCATCAAGGCACTGATTTCTCTTTAAAGACTATACTTACCTCTGCTTGACCAATTATTAATTCTGCCCACGTTTTCCATAATGGACATTTATCTCTCTCTTCAAATGTTGTTTCATTAGATGCCCAGCAACACTGTTCATGATTGAACCACAGGGCACTGAGACAAATGCCTTCCTTTAAATCAGTCATCCAATCTGCAGCAATATCTATCAATCCAGCCAAAGCACCTAGTACATAAATACAGAATGTTCCATACTTTCAGAGAATAAACACACTCAAAATTATAATGTACTAAAAACACAAGTCTTACTGAGGTTGCTTTTTTGTAAGAAAAAAAAATTAAATATTAGAGCCGCAGTTGTGCAGTGGTTAGAGTGCAGTGCAGTACTGCAGGCTACTTCTGCTGATCACTGGCTGCCAGCAGTTTGGCAGATCGAATTTCACCAGGCTCAAGGTTGACTCAGCCTTCCATTCTTTCGAGGTGGGTAAAATGAGGACCCAGATTGTTGGGGGGGGGGATGTTGATTCTGTAAACTGCTTAGAGAAGGCTGTAAATCACTGTGAAGCGGTATATAAGTCTAAGTGCAATTGCTATAAATGATTTTACAAAAATGCTGACACACCATAACTGTGTCTTTATTTTTCATGTTAAAATATTGAATATGACATAGTATCAAGAATAAACAGTGAGACATAGTTTGGAAAAAATAAACATTGTATAAAACTTTATGATCATGCTGTTTCATGCTAATATTTATAATTAACATAAAATTAGTATAACAAAACATAATAATATTAGCAATAAATAACATACAATTATAAACACATTGGAAGAAGGAATTCTAATGAATACAGTAATAAATTTGTTTCTGATATCTCTATTCATAAATGGAGATTGATGTAAAAATCCTGATTTCTTCATTTCCCATTTTAACATTTCATTATTAGTTCATATGTTAGTTTTTAAACCATAAGCAAAATCCATAAGTTTATAGCTCCAGAGGTCTGATGCTTTGGGGATAAATAAGCAAAGAAAGCAACCAACGATACTGAGTCAACCAGCTATTACTAACTTGGATTACATGCTTAATTTCTCATTTCATAATTAAATATGCATGATTAAGGCATGCATATTGTAACATTACAATTCCAATATATTCTATTTCTAATGGACCTATGTACTGTATGGATGAAATTAATTGTGTAGATTAATATAATTTCTGTACATTCTTTTTAATAACCAAACAAGATTATACTATCCAAGTTACTCTTCTGTAAAGCTTTTCTATTTGTGAATAGTCACCATTAAATATATTTATAATTTCTTTTAGTTTTCTAATACATCTGACAACTCCTTGGGATGCTGTTCCAGAAAATAGTTAACTTCACAGTTTTTTGGAAGACAAAAGAAGATGAAATAGAATAATAGGCATAAAACTCCTCTGTACCATGCAATATAATATAACTATCAAAATTCAAATCATAGTTAACATATTTAAATATCTACAGGTAGTTCTTACAATTACAATGGTGCCCAGAATTTTAGTCATAAGTTGTTGTGGTTATTGAGGCACTATGACAGTCATAAAGTAAGTCACTGTGGTTGTTAGGCAAATCATGTGATCATTAAGCAAACCATGTGGTTGTTAACAAATCCATTCTTCGAAACTGGCAAAAAAACACCAAGTATATATGTATACTTTTTTGTTCTCTCTTTGTTTTAAAAGGAGGAAGACATGTTAAAATTAAATATGTATACTGAAAAGGAATTATAAATACCATCAACATAAAATGGAGCTAGCTCAGAAGCTGAAATACACCAAGTAAATGAGATGAAGAGTGTGAAGTAGAGGAGAGAGGTAAGGGAGGAAGAGAGGGATAGGAGAGAGGACCGGGGGGGGGGGGCGGTGAAGAGGAGGAGAGAAAAGAGGAGTGGAAAGGGGAGAGAGGAGAAGGGGAGAGGAAGGGGAAGTAGAGAAGAGAAGGGTGACAGAGGAAAGAAAGGAGGTAGGAAGGAGGAGAAGAGAGGGAGAAGAAAGTGATGGATAAGGTACAACTATGGTATATGGAGAGCAGAAGAGCCAATAATTGTTTTTGGGAGTTGATGGTAAGATGAATTGATGTAAAGATTTAATAATACAATACAATGTTGGCTATGTAATAGTATACATGTGGTTTATATGTTATGAAAATGAAAAAATAAATTTTTTTATATATGAATAAACCCACCAGAAACTGGTAAAAATATTGCAAATTGTAGTCATAAATGAGAGCCTGTTTGCCGAATGCCCAAAATGCAATCATATAACCATGGCAGGGGAACAATACTCAAAATTATGAGACCAGGTTGTAATTAGTTTTTTTTAAGTACATCGTAACTTCGAACGGTCATTAAATGACCAATCATAAGTTGAAAACTGCCTGTAATTTAATATTTCCATAAGATGCTGGGTTATCTGTACCTTTGGGAATATATACCGATCCATATGACTAACTTGCAGCCATATAACCTTTTGTATTTTTATAAATCGCAATTATGTTTCAAGAAACAGGAAAGCAAGTAAACAATTACTAAGTCAATAGATGTCCATATAAATTGAAGAAATAATTGTAACAACACTTTTGGAAGAGTGAAATGCAAGTGAATTACTGAAAAATGTAGTTGACAATGGAAATTAGACACACAGTTCTTGATAACATGAATTTATGTTGATATAGTGTATGCTGTTATATGAGGAACTTAGTATTCCAAAAACTGGGTTCTGATAAAAACACAACTCTAAAGGAACTTTAAATTTTAGCCTGAACTGTGATTCCAGCATTTCCTCCAGGTTATCACCACAATTCAGGACTAAATCCTGTTTTTCAATCCTAGTTTAAAAGAAGCAGTTAAATTGCATTTCTTGGTTAGGATGTCACAAATATGTAGAAGTTGGAAGAAACAAAAAGTACAAAGTACTTGAACTCACTGCTCATTCATGCTCCAATGAACTGAGGGTTTGTTGGTTTTTGTGAAAGCAATATGTTTCAACAAGCTAAAAAGTACAAGTCTTCAATAGTTATCAAATATTTGTATCCATTCCTTCAGCTTCTAAAAAGTTAAATGGAACTTTATAACCTGCCTGACTTGTTCTCTTCCTAAAAGAAAAAAACCTATGCAATGCACATATTTTATTTGGCATGAAACCAAAATAAAACAATACATTTTTTTCTCAATCAGCAATACTTTAACATTTTATGTTCTACCATAGATCCACAGTATTTTAGCAGAAATGAAATGTGTACTGTGAAAGGAACTCTGCTAGTGCAATTAGCAGAATTCTATGAGATTCAGGACTGGAAAGTATAACTTCTTGTTTATATTAACTGCATGGCTTCCAATACCATGCAGACAAAAAAATATGAGAATCCTGTCTATGTTCCATAGCTGGTTTTCACCGAGCACTATGGTTATCTTAAGCTTATTTATACAAGTAATCCTCTTTTATTAACCACAATTAGAACTGGCAACTTGGTACCTAAGTGACAAGATGAAAATCACAAGACCATGTCTGTGTTTACAATTTTACTTCAGCTTTCCTTCGCTCTAGAGCAGGAACGTCAAACTCGATCCCGTCGCGGACCACATAAAGTGTTAGTTTGTCCTTGGGGGGCCGGGGTAGGCATGGCCTGGTCATTGCGGCTGACTGGGCATGTCCAGGCTTTGGGAGGCAGGGGCCGGGCCCTTGCCATCTCTGGGACAGCCCTGCGGGCCAATGCCACAGGCTATTGCGGAGTACATCCAGCCCGCAAGCCGCATGTTTGACACATCTGCTCTACAGCATCAGGATATAATCCCAAACAGCTGGATGAGCCCAAATGGTGGGGAAGATTTGGAACGATCCTTGGAACGATCTCCCCGTAGAGATTCGCACCCTCACCACAGTCCAGAGCTTCCGCACAGCCCTTAAGATCTGGCTATCCCGTCAGGCCTGGGGATAAGATTTGCATACACCCCACCCGAATGTTGAATGAATGTTGTGTTTTATTGCTATTATTATTTGTATTCACATATTATTTTACGTTTTGTCTTGCACCCCCTTCCCATGAGTTGTAAGCCGCCCTGAGTGCCCTCAGGGAAAAGGCCTATAAGTGACAATAAAATACTAAAAAAATACTAAAAGATTTCTGGAACTGAACTTGGAGGGAGCTGAGGAAAAGGGCAAATCTTATAACACCTTTTCTCTACTCCCTTGTCCTTTGAAATATTCTCCTCATCCCTGGGATAATTAGCAAGAAGAATTACTTTTTTATCACCTCTGGAACTTTGAACAGTCATTGCCTAAGGCAGTCGCTAATCAAGGTCTTCCTATAGATGGGAATTTTGAGCTATTACCTCGGAGTGGGTTTCTACTGAATTCAACACAATTTATTTCTAAATCAAAATACTTAGGATTATATTATTAAAAAAATGAGTTCCTACCTGATGCCAAGCCAGTTAGTGTCACAACCAGCCATCCCGACCATGCATCATACAAACTCTCTGTCATTTCCCATGCTGATTCTTTTTTCTTGCTATTGATCTAGATACAATATATTGTTTAGATTAATACAAATCTTAATTTTATTAACAAAGTAGGATACAGTAGGATACAGTATAGTATGACAATTCAGCCCCAAATTTCTGTTACTAAGCAAGACAGGTAAGTAGGTTTTGCCCCATTTTATGACCTTTCTTGCCATAGTTAAGTGAATCACTACAGTTGTTGTTAGCAACATAGCTGCTAAGTGAATCTAGCTTCCCAATTCATTTTGCTTGTCAGAAGGTCACAAAAGATGATCATGTGATCTTGGGACATTCAACTGTCACAAATACATGCCAGTTGCCAAGCATCTGAAATTTGACCATTTGACCATAGGGATACTGCAACGGTCGTTAAGTAAGAAAAACGGTCATAAATCATTTTTTTCAGTGCCACTGTAACTTTAAATGATCACTAGATGAATGGTTGTAAGGTGAGCACTAGCTACACTTGTTTTCTTGTTAAACTCAAGAGAGGCAGAGAACAGTGAAAGCAATGATAAGCTTCTTATGGATGGATGGATGACCAATATCTTGATTCAGAAGGTGGGCAAATGCTTATTTTTTCAGATGAAAGTATAAGGCAAACTCTAAATAGAAACGTCCAAGCATTTAAATTGATTGTTTATGCATGCCATATTAATATGAGAAACAACAAGATATAAGAACAACACTTTCCCCCCACAAATGAGTGTTTACCTATCTCTTGGAATCAAAAATCATTGGCCACCAGCAGCATGCTATTCATGGCTCTCCTTCCCCATTGGGCCCGCTGGTCTTTCTTCCTTCAGTTTATAAAAGCATCAAGAAAAGTACATTTAAGTATTTTAAATACCCTTCTGTGTCTCTCTCTGTCTTTGCATTTTTCTCGCACCCAATCAATTGTGTGGAAATCATCATAGGTTCCAACTCCAGGAATGGGCTCTTCAAGGAGATCCAATAAATGTGTTGTACTGTTAATACTGCCTCCATTTGTCATTGTATAATGAGTTCCTGCAGCTGAAACAGAATAAACAGTGTCTTAGTTCTGTAAAAAGGAAAATATATAATTTAGCAGCAAAAGGAAATGGGAAAGAAAAGTAAATACACAGACACACATTACATACAAAGTACAAAGAAAAAAAATGGAAAATGATGCCTAATGAATTGAAGAGGTGGCAGTGTCTTGCAGTGGAACAAATGGGATGCTGCAAACCTCCCTCGGGCTTCTCTTCCATGCAATCAAAATAGCTGTATTAGAGGATGTGTTATATTTTTTAGTTCAAAATACCACTTTCCTGCCAGATTACTTTGATTCAGCATCAGCCTGCCTCAGTTACACTGAAAAGGAAGCTCCATTGTAAGGATATATCAAAGGGATAAGCAAGCTATTTTGGATGTTATATGGAGAAGTCTTCATTCTTTCGAAGTTATATAAAATACACTTAGTTTATATAACTTCAAAAGAATGAAGACTTCTCCATATAGACTGTATGATTCAATATATTGAAAGATTAATTGAAAATCTATGAGCCATGAAGAATCAAATACTGTATATTACTACATTTACTTTTCTTTTTGCAATAACATTTTCAAAAAATAAAAGACAGACGCTGCAAAGATGGCATTCTACAGGGCACAAAATATTCCTAAGATTCTGGAGGGCAAAGGCAGTGCCATATAGTGACTTGCCTTTCAAATATAAGTCAGGATTTTACCCTGAAATACTGTAGAGTGGAGGCTGCAGTTGCTGTCTTATTACCAGTGCTGAACAAAGAGAAAGCCACCACTCTAGTTAGTTTCTGTTAGGGAAAGGAGGCCATTTTCCCCATTCTGCATCAAGCAGCAAAATATATTGAAGTAGCTTTAGTTAGGATAGGTCAATCTAGCAATCTAAAAAGCATTTAAATAGTAAAAGTGTCATGCTGACATAAACAATTTAATAATCTCATTTTTAAAAAAAAATAGATACCAAGATGCAATCTATATAGAAGATAAATATACAAGTATTTATCAAATCATCATTTAAATGTACGGATCCCCTTAAACTGCATTTTAACAGTATTAAAGAAGGCATCTAGAAATTATGAAAAGGAATAAGACAAAGTCAAGAACAGAGCACTGTATGAAATTGAAGGATCTATAGAAAATATTGACATTGCAAACAGAAGGCAAATATACAGTATGATTAATATCCATAAAAAATCCACTTGGGAGATCATCATGACTCAAAGTCCTATCCAACAGTAATCCTATCCAAAGTCCTATCCAACAACAGTAATCAAAAATGACAAGACAATTTACTGCCACTCTGAGGGAGGAAATAAAACTGTGTATATCCTTTAAAACAAGCATAAAATAAATTAGGGAGATGGGAGTAGTTTATAGTTTCATATCCAAAATAAAAGAAACTCAATCACGTAAATTGGAAAAAAATCTGAATTGAATTGAATACTTTATTTGGCCATGTAATTAGACACATAAGGAATTTATCTCTGGTGTAGAATCTCTCAGTGTACAGTATATGCTAAGCAACAGAATAATGATAGCCATAATAATGCCAATAAAAGGGGGTAGTAATGAAAATAATGAGACCAAATTCTAAGCATACTATTGCCATACTACGTGGGCAAATACACATAGACATTAAACAGCACTGTGAGCATTGATCTAATACCATTCCATCTATTTTCCAGATTTTCATCAAAGAAAATTTTCACATAATTACCTTCCTTGCACAATTATGTTTTTAGCAATCCGGGAAAGCAATCGTCTGAAGAAATGGTCTGAAAGTGTCCTTGGTAATAAGTGGCTCATCAAAATAGGTCACACACTACAAGAGTATTAGCTAACAAGTTTCAAGTAACATGTTTCAAAACAAGAGCAGAGAAACTTTCAAAACACAAGCTGTGTGAATGAATGACTACTTTAAAGCAGTCTCCCCCCCAAATCAAACGTGTCTTCTAACAATTTTCTTAATTCCCACTGAGTGGAAACAGCAACTCTACTGACACGTTATATTGTGATTCTACGTGACTCTATTTTCCAACATGTTTAGTTAAATTCCTAATTTTAGCTCTATGACCCAGTTACAATTCAAAACTAATCAGCTATCGTAGTTTCTTCTTGGAAAAAATATTGATTAAAAAATTATAAATCATATAAAGTCATTTAAACATATACAATCTAACATTTCAATGTTCCAGAAACCAAATCTATTTCTTTCAAATAAATATGAATTAATACCATCAAATTCCAATATGGAATGGCTTTATTTCTCCTTCTTATGGCTATGAATTCCTTGATTTCTTATAATTAGACATTTTTAAAATAAATACAATACAAATTAATAGCAAACCCATTATTTCTCAACTAAACAGCTTATTAATAATGAGAACCAAAAAAGTGTAGTGGTTAACAGCACTAAATTAGGATCATGGAGGCCAAGATTCAAACCTCCAATTTGTCCTGAAGTTCAATGAGTGACTTTAGGGGAGACAAATATGTTTTCTGTCTACAAACATACATAGCAGGGGTGTCAAACTTGCATTGTCACGTCATCACATGACATATCACAATTTTTTCCCCTTTGCTAAAACGGGGGTGAGTGTGGTCAGCACATGATGCATACAGCCCCGCAGGCCGTGAGTTTGACACCCTTGATATATAGATAGTCCTTGATTTACAACCATAATTGGGATCAGGAGGTGGTTGAGTTGTGCCTGCTTTTCAATTTCTTTGTCATGGTTAAATAAATCATTATAGTTAAGTGAATCATGATTGTCTCAATAACTGCAATGATTCACTTAACAACTGCAATCCGGCTTCCCCCATTTACTTTGCTTTCCAGAAGCCAGCTGGGAACATTGCAAATGGCAATTACATGACCACAGGACACCACAACTGTTATAAATACATACTGATTTCCAAGTACCTGAATTCTGATCACATACAGTGGGGAAGCTGCAATAGTTGGCAAATGTGGGTCCCATATCTCAACAACCACTTTTTCCTTCAATATATTTCTGTTTTCCAACTGAATTCATTCTATATTTATTAAGATATACTTGCTACTATAATATAGCAACATATAATATAGATTGCTGAGATATGAGACCTAAAAATATTGTATGTTGTTCCACTAACTAGAAAAGTCAATAGGACTGGTTGTTTTGCTTAATTGGAAGACCTTGGAATAAAATTATGGATATTTATGTTTTGATTGACTGTTATTGTGAGTCACCTAAGATTATTGTGTATTTGATGGGGGGCCTTATCAGTTCCTTAAATCAATCAATCAATCAATTACAGAATTGAATTTCTACCAACATATAATAATGCAAACAATAAAAGGCAACAATCTCTATAGTTAACTGTATTATGTATTAACTGCCTAATGTATAAACATAGTTTATTCCCTAATGGTTTTGCAATTTTTTAAACTGTACTCAAAAACTCATTTTTGTAATATTTGATCATACAAATATTTGAAATTATTAATTTCCCAGTAACACAGTCATGCTTATAATTAGAAATGAGAAACCTGATAATGAAGTACAATACAGATGAACAAGACAGTTTCGACAAGGAAGAGATAAGGACTGACTTCCTGTTCTGTTGTTTTAAATCAAGTCTCTTTGAAACACGGTTGTCTATTAGACATTAAAAAACTCACATAAATTTCCACCTGTAGAGTATCCTGACTGCACCAACTATTCTTAACATTCAAATGACTCAGGAATGGGAAGACTACAGGGTTGAATATTCCTTAATCCCATAAATAAATGTTTCTTTTTTTTTAAAAGAAGCTGCATAAGGATTTTTATGAACAAATATATTTTATTTTATTTTTTGTGCTCTACACAAGTGATTATATTTTAAAATTAACAGCAGAATGTCAGAAGGAAGGAACAATTTCTGAGATATATTACAATGTAAGAAAGAAAGAGAACAAAATGAAGTCTAGGTAACCTGGTATCAAGCATTCAACGGAGCATTTATATTTAATAATTGATGATAGTATTTTTGCAACATTTAACCTGCATTAAAAAAAGAGAAAAATGGAACCAGTAGCTCCAAAGTTAGCATGACAGGGGAAAAAAACTGTTTTAATATTTCATAATTATATTGTTCAGCTGGTGAGAGTTACATCCCTATTTGGACTAATTGGAGTTTTTAACCTTCTTTCAAAATATTAGGATCAAGGCTTATCCATTTAAGATGCTTGGAGATTTCCAACACAAAATAGCTTCTTCACAAAATACATAACTTGTGGAATTCAATACTGCAAGGCATAGTGTTAGCCATTAACTTGACAGGCTGAAAAAGAAAACTAGACCTACTACTCTATAGTTTTCCAACAGGGTTAGACTAGTGATGGTGAACCTTTTGGGCTCATCTGGTTCTCACATAATTTTCAGAGAGTCCGGAGGCCATATAAAAGCACACCCTATTCTTGCATGGCGTCTGCAGCTTCCAAAGGTCATTCAAGAATGAATAGTGCTTTCCAGCATAGTTGTTTTCAGGTGTTCGTGGATTTTGGCATGTTACCCAAAATGTTGTACTATCTCACCTTTGAAATGTTTATCTTAGATTTGTCATCAATGAATTAGAGTCAGTAGCATTTTTGAATATGGCAGCATGTCTTCAAATACCAATAGCAGAGGACAACAGCAGGAGAAGGATATATCTCCACTTTCTTATTGTATAACCTCCAGAATTTATAAGCCATGGTGAGAAACAAAATTCTGGTCTCAAATGGGCCTTGATTGATGGCTATCCTTACATTCTTATAGAAGAATCTCCATTCAAACAAAACAAGATTACATTCCCAATAATTCCCAAACTCAAGTCAAACATATATCAGTTTGACTTATATATCAGCTCACAGTTTGAAAATTTACATCAAAATCAAATCACCTATTACACACTGCAATAAAGTACATAATATACTAATATATATATATTAGTAGGTACGAATCATATTCAGGGTTGACTTTTCCAGCTGATAAATGAGGAAAGTCAGCATGCATTGGTAGGAGTGAGATGTTCATAATTTTTTCTGTATTCTTTCACTATATATATAAGCATTTCTTTCAGTTTAAATGCCATATGACAGTCATATGCATTTTTTTTAGCAGTAGTTCACCAGAAGTTTACTTTGTCTGGTTATATAAGAATTCAATCTGCTATGTCACAGAAAAGATAACCTACTGTTCAATTTTAAATAAATATGAAACGAAAGGCATAAACAGTCTTAGTACATTTAGAGCAAAGTCCAGGCACACCCTAATCCTATTTAAAGATTTTATTCATTATACGTATGAATAAAGTTATCAGAAAAAGCCCACACATCTTTGAAATAAATGTCAGTAAGATTTTATTTTAGTTAATTTAGTTTATACAGGGGTGCTGAAAAGAAAGCATTTAAAAGAGAAAGTTTCATGGAAGCTCCATATTATAGAAATATAATAGAAAGCTTCACTAGTGCTACTTTACTAATTCTTTTTCCTCTAGCTCATAGTTTTAAGCTAAGACAGCAGCGTCCATGATAAATGCTGGAACTGGAAGAAGAAATGTTTAAAAACTGCCTATCATATTTGTGTGCTGTTTTGCATAATCACTCCATGTCACAATCACTTCTTTAGACTGTAACAGCCATATTAACCAGAAAAATACATGTCTGCTACTATTTGAACAACAGACTCGCTGTGAATTGTCAGCTCCCTGAATTAATCCCTCTCCTTCTCCCATAACCTGAAAACTGCTCATCCTCTAACAATGCTTCAAAGCACCTGATAAAGGAAAAGGCATAAAAATATTTTTACAGCAAACAATGTTTCTAATGGCATATCAATAGAAAAAATAGCATTGAAATCAAAACTTCCAAAGATTGCAAATAAAAACTAATATAACCCATTTTGTTTTTACAATGAAGGACTTGTTTTAAATCATGCAGTAAATTCATATTTCACCAGACATTCAGAATGCCATGAAGGAGTTAATGCTAAACAGCACGTAGAGAGACTTCAACCCCCAGTATGAACAGCATTCTCTTTCACTGAGGAGTCAAAATAGCTTCCTTGATTAATTCTGGTCATTCTAGTTATTCTAGCAGCCATTACTATGGGGTAATATTACACAATTTACATCAAAGCTTAAGTCTTCTGTTTTTTAAAAAAAGAAAACCAGATACCAAAGATGGAGTCGCTTGCTGATGATCTTAAGAAAAAAATGGCTTATCAACAAGGAAGCACAATCCATGTAGGTAGATCTAGTGTAAAACAAATGAGAGGCTTGCCAAAAATGCAGTATTTAAAAGAAACAAAAACAAAAATAAAAAAAGCTTCTCTCTCACTCTGAAAGTAACTGGCCACATGACAAAAAGATAAAAGAAACTAAATCACAACACAAATTTTCTATACCTCTTTTATGCAACTCTCTTAATGGAATGCCATCTCCTCCCCCATCGTATGGTAAATAAGGATCAGAAGATACTTCCATGAGCTTGACAAAAGGAGTTTTAAGAGGACAACAGCCACAGCATTTCTTATAGCACAGCAGCAGACCGAGAAGCTGCCATATTCAATCAGGATTTGGACTGTGTGCGGCTTATTGCAGCAACTCCGTTCTTCCACGATCGATGATGTCATCAAAGGGAAATTATTGCAGCCTGGTTGCTACTGACTACAATCTAGGAGTGCTTAAAGGTGGAACAGCAGACTTAATTTATGAAGTCTGCTGTTTCTGAAGGTGACTAAGCCTGAAGTAAAGCAGAATAAACTGGTTTAAGGAAGTCCAAGCTAAATCAAGCAACATCAGCTTCTATTCATGTCTAAGCACTGAAAAGGCAGCCATAAAAGCCTTACAGCTTGTTCTTTATACAGTCCAAATATTAGAGATTCATTTCTCTAAGAAAAAAAACAATCCAGTAGTATCCAATACTTACATTTTATGTTTAGATCTAGATCTGTAAATTATTACTAACTAGCAGACACAAATCACAAAATGGCTTAAAATAATGAATTTATATTCACATTCAAAAAATGAAAAGTTTGCAGTCATTTAATATATTTCATTTTAAGAATGCCATTGTAATCACTTAACCAATGCAAAAATCTAAGTAAAACATTCTCTTTTAAAGCTTAAAGAAATTTACAACTGTGATAGCAAACAGATACTGGACTGGTATATGCCCTCAACTTACAGCCAGTTAGGAATGTGATCTACAGTTTGATGTGTGACCCTAGTTACACCAAAAGGAGCATACTACGCAGATGCCATATGAGGTGCGAATCATATTCAGGGTTGACTTTTCCGGCTGATAAATGAGGAAAGTCAGCATGCATTGGTAGGAATGAGACGTTCATAATTTTTTCTGTATTCTTTCACTAGTGCATCTTGCCTTTGTAAAGCTGGCAGTGCTATATGGCTCAGAACAAGAAGCCAGCAATTCGGAGTGGTTTTAATACATCTGCTTATAATCCTCAAGGTGTCACTGAATCTGGCATCTATCTAACTAGTATGGTAGCTGTTAAGCCATACAGGGGCATAGTATTCTGCTGTGGATTAGATCAACCCTGGAGTATGTTGTTCTTAGTATTGATTTTTGCCACTGTTTTCTCTAGGTGTATCTTATAGGAAAGAGCTTGATACAATGTTACTCCAAGTACTTTGGATGGGGATTATAAGGGCATAAATTGTTTTTTTTTAAACAATTTTATTTGTTTTTAAACAAGGACAAACAAACATAAAAATAAAAAAACCATCTTCCATTACAAATTGTAGAAAGTGTGTCAGTTGGTTACAGTATTTCCATGCATCTCTTCCATAATCACCACCTGTTTTTCATATCAAATCACATATTTTAAATTCATCTATATTCATGTATATCACAATTATTATATCTCGACCTTAATTTGAGTATAATTGTTTTTACGTCCTTTTATATATAATATTCAAAATCTAGAATAAGATTATATAACATTCCATTAAATCATCCTAAAATCATGCAATCACAATACATCATTATAACATATTCTAGATAAAGCTTTTAAACCTCCTCTCATAATCTCCATCTGTTGTTTATATAAAATTTCATATTATCAAACTAATATAACTACATGCATTGTTATCATTATTAATCATTATTTAACTATAGCCATTGTTGCTTCATTTTATACATACTACTAGTAAACTAAATTTAGCTTAATTTTTATTATACATTTTCATTGCATCAACCTGTATCCCTCCAGCAATAGTATGGTCTTATATCTCTTGCCATTTGTAACATTGATGTTCTAGTTATTTTCTTAATAAATCTTGTATAAACCTCCCTTGGCCACATGTTCCTTTCGTATCTCACAAAAGCTTGAAACCCAACATCTGCTCTTTCCATCAGCTTATCTTTGGTTATCACTAGTGCTTCTATCAAGATTTTTCTCCTTATCTCCGTCAATTTTTCCCTCTTTTCTTCTGTGCTTTGAAGTCTGGGGTAGAGTTCCAATTCACACATCTCCCCTTTCCATATTCTGCTCTTGCCATTACCAACCACACTCACTTTGTTGTCAGTATCCACAATTTTCTTATCTCTTTGCTCATTTTTTTTCTTCCATTTTTTTAACTCTGTCCTCCACTTTCTTCATTTGGCAAACATCCTCAGTTTCTCCATCAGATTTTTCTGTTTTGTATTCCATATTCTCCCATCTTTTTCAATTCTCTCTGTCACAACTAATAGATTTTGAATTTCAAACATAATCATTTGCAATGTTACAGTTTCTTTTTCCTGCTCAGCCATTCTTTCAATTTTGCAGACACTGCCACTATAGGGTTCAAGACTATTTTAATAAACTTCAAACAGGTTCATTTATTATCTTTCAAATCAAAATGTTGTCTTCCCTCCAATAACTAGTGATAGAACTTCCAAAAGGCTCCTGTATAAACAACTTGTGCTCTTCCTACTATCACTGTCAGTAAACAATCTAAAAGAACCTTGAATCTCAAGTGATCAAAGAGAAAGAAGAAAAAACAATGTATCCAGCCTCCAGCCTCTAAGTGGCAGTGTAACTGCTTTTCCTCCTGTTGTTACAACCCTCTTTATAATCCTTATTTTCTTCTTTATATTCCAAGCGTAAGAAAGAAAAAAAACCTTAAATGGAGATCAAAAACAATCAAATCAAGGATTATAAAAAAAGGAGAATTTTAATCCATAGGTATAAGCAAAAGTGAAAAAAGAAGAAAGAATTAATCCATTCAGTTTAAAAAACAGGGAGCCCCTGCAAAAGTTCCATCAGTGAAAAAAAGAAAAAATTAGAAACTAGATAACACACTAAGTTCAATGCAGATCAATTTCGCCGCCTACAGTATTTTGTCGTCAATCTTAACTTAACTTAAAGATTTTTCTTGGGTAGTCTCTTCCTCTGATAATAAAATTTCCTCACCAATTCAACACTTTCTCTTTTAGCTTTCTTCCTGTTCCGGAGTTGTTCCAACTTCAGCAGCTTCATTAGCTGCGTTTCTGTCGTCGGAAAAAAAGGCTGTTCCTGGATCTTTCAGGGACTTTGCAGTGTCCCTGAGATCAGCAGGAGGTGCCCTTCTCAATCACTGTCTCTGCGGGACAGTTTAGGTCCAAATGGACCATCCTGCGGCAGGAATTTGACACTGATCTCGGAACACCTAGATCAGATGTCGTGCCGTCGCGATGTCAGCTCTCTTCTCTTAGGGGCGTAAATTATTGTTTAGTAGACTTCATATACTAGTTTATTAAAATGGAAGTATATAGTTACCGTTTTGCTGGTGCTAGAAGTAAGCCTACAGTCTTTTAAGAATTTCCCCAAGATTTTAAGATCTTTGAACAGAAGCTATTAGCTACCTCCATGTATTTTTCTTATACTGCTATGCCAAATCATCAGTGTATCCAAATTTGCATCCCCTTATCGCCAGCATATCTGATATGTTTAAGTTGAATAGTATAGGTGCCATTACAGAGCCTTGTGGGAGGCCATTGTTTAATCTTCTTACCTTACTTACATTATCCCCCATTATTATCTGAAAGGACTTATGTCTCAGTATGTTATTAATTAGCGGGAAAAATTTTTTGCAGGGATAATATGGCACAATTTGTACAACAACCCATCCTTCCAAATTGTGTCTATGCCGCAGTGTGTATGGCCATGGTTTTAAGACCTCATTGGAAACCTACTTCAATATAACCTGTTAGGCTTAGCATCTGGCCTATACAGCTCCGGTCTTGTCGGAAGCAAACTTATTCCATGGGCAGACATTCCTCTATTATGGGACCCATCATGTTTATAATTAAACTTTCCAGGAATTTGTAACAAGAGCTCAAAAGGATGATTGAGTGATAGTTTTCAACTCTGTTTTGTGGTTTGTTAGGTTTTAGAAGTAATATTATTTTTGCTTTTTTGAATTCTGGTGGGAGACAGCCATTGGAAACTATATCTGAGAGGAATTTACCAATCTAATTCTACCTGCATCTTGTTTATCAGTAATTCTGGATGAATGTGTTTTACCACATTCCAGAGTACCAATGGCAGTGTATATTTCCTTTATAGAGAAGGGACAAGAGTACTCAGAAAACGTTCAGCCTGACACCGAAAAACTTAAAGATGAGATTGGAGTGTCCTTTCACCATTGGAACTTTGGAGAGAGATAACTAAAGATCACTGTTCCCTCTAAGGTGCGCGCGTGCGCGGCCGCGCACATGGCAAGAAACCCCCGCGCAGAGGTTTCTAACTGCCGCGCAGAGGTTTCTTTCAAAGCAAACGTGGGGAAGTCCTTTGCAGGCGGCTAGAACTGCCCGCCCGCAAAGGACCTCCCCAAACTTGTTTCAGCGGCAGCTCTCAGCCTGGGCGGCAGCGTCATGCAGGCTGTGGAAGGAGGGGGAGGAGGAGGGAACCAAAGAGAGGCTTTTACTGAGTCTGCGCCCCACAGCCAGGACCGTCCTTGCGCCTCAAGCCGCGTTTCTTCCTGCAAAGCCCTTCTGGCGCCAAAAGGAACTCTCGGGTTGCCCGAAGGGCTTTGCAGGAAGAAACGCGGCTTGAGGCGCAAGGACAGTCCTGGCTGTGGGGCGCAGACCCGGTAAAAGCCTCTCTTTGGTTCCCTTCTCCTCCTCCTCCTCCTTCTTTCTGCAGCCCCTTCCTCAAAGATTTGGTACCAAAGCAATGGCGGTGAGGAAGTTGTGTCTTTTGGATTTTGCACTGTTGTCTTTTCAATGGTTCTCAGACTGGTTGAACCTTTAGCAGCTGGGGTGATATTCTTTACTGTTAAGGTTACAATTGGATGTGTTGGACAAATCTTAAAAGATGAAACTTTTATTAAAACGTTTGACTTAACTAAAAACGTCTTCCTTTTTCTTCTTCTTCTTAAATATGATTTATTTATTTATTTTTACTTCAGAAGTTTGATGACCGTTGTACAAACTAATCCAACCTAAATGTAGAGGAGGAGAAGAAGGGGGGGGGGGATTTAAAAAGAGCAGAGGAAAAAGAAAAGAAAGCATGAAGAAAACATAAAGAAAGGGATGGGAGGGAGGGAAGGAAGGCACTTTATGTTGAAACAGAAAATATTATATAAGGAAGAAAATGGAAATAACTTAGGAAGGAAGGAAGGAAGGAAGGAAGGAATGAATTGCACTTAATATTGAAGGAAAAGAGAATGAAGGAAAAATTATTGGAAGGATTGAAAGAAGGAAGGAGGAACAAAGAATTACACTTAATATTGAAATGGAAAAGAAAATATAATGAATGAAAGAAGAAGTATAGGAAGGGAAGGAAGGAAGGAAGGAAGGAAGGAAGGAAGGAAGGAAGGAAGGAAGGAAGGAAGGAAGAAAGAAAGAAAGAAAGAAAGAAAGAAAGAAAGAAAGAAACAAAGACTGTTGAAACAGAAAAGATAATATAAGGAAGAAAATGGAAAGACGTATAGGAAGGAAGGAAGGAAAAAAGGAAGACAATGTTGAAATGGAAAAGAATATAAGGAAGAAAATGGAAAAAAGTATAGGAAGAAAGGAAGAAATGTACTTAATATTGAAACAGACAAGGGAATGAAGGAAAAAATATTGGAAGGATTGAAAGAAGGAAGAAAGAATGGAAGGAACAAAGACAATGTTGAAATGGAAAAGAACATAAGGAAAAAAATGGAAAAATGTTAGGAAGGAAGAATTACACTTAATATTGAAACAATTGAATATAATGAAGGAAAAGGAAACAGGAATAAGGGAGGGACGGAGGACTTCAGCTCCCAGAATTTCCCTGGCTGAAGAATTCTGGGAACTGAAGTCCACCCCTCGTAAAGTGACCAAGGCTGGGAAAAGAATCCACACTAGTAGGGACAATGCAAGCTATGCTTCACCCCGTCAGTCCATCTTAGCGTGCAAGAAAGACATCAGACAACGCCATAGTTGCTATGGTAGCATTTGGCTATGCGCAGCGATGCTCTCCTGGTCTTTATGGGTGGGAGGGGGGCAGTTGAGCTATGATGCTAATCCCCTCGTGGGAACACAGAGGGTGGGAGAAGAGAACCAAAGAACTTCAAACTCCAAGGTTCTGGAGTGGAGAATAAGGGGATCAACTTTGTCTAAATGATATTGACATATAAAGAACGGTTGTAGGAACTGGGTATGTCCAGTTTGATGAAAAGAAGGACTAGGGGAGACATGATAGCAGTCTTCCAATATCTCAGGGGTTGCTCCAAAGAAGAGGGAGTCAAGCTATTCTCCAAGGCACCTGAAGGCTGGACAAGAAGCAATGGATGGAAACTAATCAAGGAGAGAAGCAACCTACAACTAAGGATAAATTTCCTGACAGTGAGAACAATTAACCAATGGACCAACTTGCCTCCAGAAGTTGTGAATGCCCCCAACACTGGAAGTCTTTAAGAAGATGTGGGATAGCCATTTATCTTAAGTGGTGTAGGGTTTCCTGCCTAAGCAGGGAGTTGGACTAGAAGACCTCCAAGGTCCCTTCCAATTCTATTTCTATTGTATTCTCTATATTCTATTCTTTCTCTATTCTATTCTAATCTCTTCTGAACTAAATGTTTATCTAGAACTCAAATAAATAGCTGCTTTTTGGTTTTATTTTTTTTAATATTTATCAGTCTCTCTTTTATTCCATACTTCTGGTTGAAAGACTATTCTATGTCATGCTAAACAAATGCATATTCTAGTGGCGGTGGGGGCTCGTTGGCATCTTCAGCAGCAGCCCTGCCTCCTGTGAAAAAACCGAAGATGGAGCAGATCCACGCAGATGACGTTGCTGCAACATGACTGGAGGAGGAATTCTGGGAGTTGAAGTCCACAAGGCTTAAAGCTGTCAGGTTTGAAGACCCCTGGGGTTTTTTTCCTAAAGGGTTAGGGGTGCGAGGGTCTTGTAACTTGACAGCTTTAAGACTTGCACGCTTCAATGCCAGAGTTTCTGAGCCAACATTTTGGTTGCTAAGCAGGACCGTTGTTAAGTGATACTGATATTATATAACACTTTTAATTAAGCGGGTACCTTGAATACAGGTGCTCAGGCATGAAAATGTGCCGCTCAAACACTATACTTTTCCGCTCACACTGAAAAAAAATTAGAGGGAACATTGCTAAAGATACAACTATTTGGCTATTTGGTAAGGGGTTACATAGAGTGTTTGTTCTGTGGGTTGCTCTATTTTCCAAGTTTCCTTAATAGACTCCAAGCTTTCCTGATGGATTTGCTGAAATTATGTGTATTGTTTCCACTTCTTACATCAAGCTGCATCCAAGCTATATAAGAGATCATCAGCAATCTCCGGATCACCACTCTGTAAGAATACCTGGTAGAGTCCTTTAGTATCTTTTCCAACCTGGGATGTACTAAATCCTTGAGGAATATGTCTTTTTGCCAAGGTGATTATTGTCTTCAAAAATTTATGATATAGTGCTGACTACTTGGTGGAATTTACTGCATAGTTTTATCAAGATTTGGAGGCACTGAGGAATCTGTAAGGAAATATTTCTGAGACAATGACCCAATGGGTCACAGGTTGTCTAGTTTCAGTTAACAATAACACTGTGAAGCACAGGATGTATTGTGATAATGCAACACTAGTGGTAAGATACATTGGGATTTAAAATACCATATTTTTCGGTCTATAAGACGCAACCCCCCCCCAAAAAAGTGGATGAAATGTCTGTGAGTCTTATAGAGCAAATGTTGCCGAAGCCCCACCCACCTGCCAGCCCCCACCCTTTGGGCATTTTCAGCCTTCATGTGCCCCGTTTTTAGCCTCCACACATCCCGTTTTCGCCCCGTTCCAGGTGGTGGGTTTTCCTGGAACAGGCTGAAAATGGATGTGTGGAGGCCAAAAATGGGGCACACAGAGGCCAAAAATGGGCCGCGCGGAGGTGGTGACGATCCCCACAGCCTGGCACAGCTGATTGTTGGTATTCCAGGTGGCCGATCCAACCGCCAATCAGTTGCTCATGCTAAATCAGGCTGTGATAACGTGCTGAAGCTGATCAGGCTGTTTGCTGTAAGAAAGCTAGCCAGATGAATACCAATGGATGCTGGGAGGCAGAGGCAGATTTTTTTAAATTGTTTTACTCCCGAAAAACTAGATGTGTCTTATGGTCCAAAGTGTCTTATAGTTCAAAAAATACAGTAGCTAAGTATGGAAATTATTAGATATTTATTCTGACAGTAAAAGAATGCTATTTCCAGTAAGTTGGTTTAATTGAAAACAAATGTATGACAAAGCATAATCATTTCTTTTAGTTTGCTATGATTGGAAACACCAATGCATGCTACAGACAATATACGTCTTCGTTATCAGTCACAAGTAAATTGTTTAAAATTGTATTTCTGGTTGCTCACAAAACAAATACTACTGCACATGGGAAACTGGGAAACATTCCCCAATTAACTAGACATTTTATCTCAGATTGTAGCACCAGTAAGTTTTGCTCTCAAAATGAAGCTTAAGTTCCTGCTTTGCGTTACTTCCATTCCATTTCCAGATTCTTCTGGGTTGTTTATTATCTACAGTTGTGATGTCTGAATTTAGCAATTATAGCTGTCACAACTCAGAATCTGCCTCTAAATCCAAATCAAAGACCTAATTCAGCTCATGTTTTCCATTTTAATTAGAGACAAACAATGATTTGCACTAAGTGTAGTTTTCCTAATTTAGAGGTTATATCTAAAACTATAAAAATCAGAACCAGGAAATGAAAGGGGTATTAGGATTCATGGGCTCAAGCTGTAGCTCCAAATACAAGAAAGCCATATGATATATCAGTACAGTTATTTGTTTCATTTTATATTACATTTATATTAAAAAGTCAATTTCTATTCTTAATGCACCACTGTCTCTAAAAAAGCTATACCACAATGCCAGATTACTAATGTTAAAGCAGGGGCTGCGTGTTGGGAAATGGACTGTGCAAATGGCGGGCGAGTGCACAAACCTTAATTTGTGCATGCACAGGAGCTAGGTTTCATGCATGAAATCATCCCCTCACCACCACCGTCACCACTGCTGCAGGTCCATGGAATGAGAAAGGTTAGGGACTACTGTATTAGATGATATACCAGTAAATGAAAGTAATTAATTAAAGAACATAGCAGTAATATACAGACTCACCAATAGATACGTCACCATCTAATAAATTGTCATCCTCAGAGGTCTGGAAATCCATGATAACACCAGCTCCATCTAGCAATTCTTCATCACTACTAGCACTAGTTATGCTGTTGTAACTATTTCTATAGTAACCTCTAGGGAACAGTTGTTCAGACTCCATTTAGCTTCCTTTGTAAGCAAAAAGAAGAAGACAGAAATAATTAGATGTACACTTCTCTTTAAAGAGGAAAAACAAAAAGGAATTTTGAAGTAATATACATGCTATAAGTGGAATATTTCAATGAAGCTATGGTTAACAGAGTGAGGGGTCTGTGAGACTTTTTGAGTTTGGTTGTTTTCTTGCAGACATTTCATTAGCCAAATTAGATAACATCATCAATGCTAGTCCACTAGCACTGATAATGTTATCTAGTCCAGGCAATGGAGCATATGAAAGAAAACAACCACGCTGAGAGGACCCCCTCATGTCAACCCTGAGCTATAAATATTCTGTCTTATTGTTAACAGAGAATATTATTCACACAAGAGAAGATGCTGAAAATTATTTCAAGGCAATTTTAAAAAAATTAATGAAATTTTGATTTTAATATTTTGAATGTTCCTGGCACTAATGTATTATTAATACTACAAAAACTACATAACTTCAAAAAATAATTTTCCCTGCCAAAAACATTTTTTGAAATCTACAGAAATTATTAAATGTGTTCTTAAGAAAATACTACATTTCCAAAAATGATGACTGAAGGAAATATTTCTTAATGGAAGGACAGAAAGATGATAAACATATAAGCATATAAAATATAGGCTATGAATGAAAGGAGTTTCTTTTGCATAATGGAAAAAAAGGGGCAATGAACAAATATAAGAGAAAACTGAAAAGCATAAAAGTGTGATGAGAACAAATTTCTCTGCTAATAACCTGAGGACATATTTTGTATCTAATGGTGATTTGCTTATTCATAATTTTCTATCAGAAAAATTTCATAATTATAGCACCTGAGTTTCAATACAGGTAGTCCTTGACTTATAGTCATTCATTTAGTGACAATTCAAAGTTATAATGGCACTGCAAAAAGTCACCTATGACTGTTTTTCACACTTACAAATGTTGCAGCATCCCCCATGGTCACACGATCAAAATTCAGACACTTGACAACTGGCCTATATTTATGACAGATGCACTGTTCCAGGATCATGTAATTACCATTTATAACCTCCCTAGCTGGCTAATGACAAGCAAAGTCAATAGGGGAAGCCGATTCACTTAACAACTGCATGATTCATGTAACTGCAGTGATTTGCTTAACAACTGTGGGAAAAAAGGTCATAAAATGGGACACAATTCATTTAGCAATGGTCTTGCTTAGCAAAATAAACTTTGGGCTCCATTGTAGTCATGGTTATTTGTAGTTTACTGCACATCACTGCCCAAATTCACTAAAGCATAGTAAGCATAAGACATTCAACCTTCAGCAAGTAGAAAGTTTGGCTTGCAACTTTATATCTCATTGGCAATCTCTCTAACAAGGAGGGAAATTGGTGAAATCTTTATGCTCAGAACCTGGAAAATGTTCCCTGAATCTCAGCCAATATTAAATATTATTTGATTTTTTAAAAACTCTTGTCTATTGTTTTTAAATTTAAAATGCTATACTGATGTATAATACATAAAAGTGGAATTCATGCAATCTTGGAATCAACATGTTTACTGGGTTTGTCTTGCAGCCTGGAGGACACAAGCGTCATGTGCTGGCCGTTTAGTGAAGGGGGAAAAGTTGTGATATGTCATGTGACGACACGAGTTTGACACCCCTGGATATATAGTGACATAGTTTCAATTGAATATTTACAATACTTTTCTGAGACATTCAAAACTAGAAAATAACTCCAAAATCTTTTTAGATGATTGCCTGTTATTTGTATGGTTGTGGTTTGGGGTTTATTGGATTTATATGCCATCCTTCTCCCAAGGACTCAGGGCAGTGTACAACATAAAAAAAAACACATAATACAAAAGTTAAAAAAAATTAAATAGAATATCCCAAACAAACCCAATTAGAATTAATAACATTTTTTAAAAAATTCGATTAAAATTAACAATGATCAATAATTTATTTTGTTTTGTTCAGGCCAGGCTGGCTTGAAAAGCCAACTTTTTAGGGCACGTCGGAAGGACCGGAGGTCGGGGATTATACGAAACTCCGGGGGCAGCTCATTCCAGAGGGAAGGCGCTCCCACAGAGAAGGCTCTCCCCCTGGGGGTCACTAGCCGACACTGTCTGGCCGATGGCACCCTGAGGAAGCCAACTCTGTGGGATCGCACTGGACGGTGGGAGGCTACCGATGGCAGTAGGTGGTCTCACAGGTATCCTGGGCGTAAGCCATGGAGCGCTTGAAAGGTCATAATTAGTACCTTGAATCACACCCGGAAGACAATCAGCAACCAGTGCAGGCCGCCTAAAAGGGGTGTAACATGGGAGCACCTAGGTGCCCCCATGATAACCCGCGCAGCCGCATTCTGGACCAGTTGAAGCCTCTGGGTGCTCTTCAAGGGCAGCCCCATGTAGACAGTGTTACAGTAGTCCAGGCGAGAAAGGACGAGGGCATGAGTGACTGTGCACAGAGCATCCCGATCCAGGAAGGGGCGCAAATGACGTACCAAGCGAACCTGGTAAAAGGTCCCCCTGGTCACTGCCGTCAGGTGTTCTTCTAAACTAAACCGCGTATCCAGGATGCCCAGATTGCAGGCCCTCTCTGAGGGGGCTAAAATTTCTCCCCCTTTTTTCAATGCCATTGTAACTTTGAACAGTCACTAAGTGAACTACTTCAAGTCAAAGACTTCCTGTACTATACAGGTATTATGTGGGCAAACCTTGGAAGTCTAATACTGAACATATTGCTGCATTATGGACCAGTTGAAGCTTCAGAATGCTCTTCAAAGGACATAGAGCACATTGCAATAATACAAGTAGAAGGGGACTAAAGCATGAGTGACAATAAGCAATACCTCTTGATCTAGGAATTGGTACAACTGGTGCATAAGATATAATTGTGCAAAGGTTCACCTGACCATGCTGCCATCTGCTCGACTGTTACCTATCCAGAATCAATTACAGAAAATCATTGGATTTGAGGGGCCTTAAAGCTCACAGTCACTCAGTCTTATCAAGGTTGAGCTGAAGCCAATTCCTTATCATCCAGACCTACACACCTTCCAGGACCTGAGAAAGCACATCAACAGTATCACTTAAGTGATTCAGGCATGAAGTACCTGGATATGATCAGTGTACTTAATTTTAATAGTTCAGTTAAATACCAATCAGACCAGAGGTTTCCAAATCTTTTCAGGACAGAGAAAATGATAGTTTAAAAAAGTTCTCAGAACCCCTAATCAACAAGGACATCTCTAATGATAAAAAAAATAATTTGGCCTTAAGACTCCCACATAACCAACCTCATCAAGTTCTTTTGAAAATTAGAAAACAGTTTGAAAAACCTTGAATTATATTTAAAGAAATCCAGAAAACTGAAAAGTAGCAAAGTTGTTGCCAAACCAATTAGTGTAATATTCCATATTCAATCCCTGTATTTACAATATATTTAATTCATTCTTCTTGAATGACCATCAGCTGTATTATGTATACATAATCACAACTCATGAGTGTCATATGACTTCAAAAATTATATTAAACTTATTTAAAAATCATATGTTTAGCATTCCTAATAGTAACACAATGTATCCATAGTATTGCAGGGTTGGATTATTTGTATTATTGACCCTAAAATTTTGATTGCCACCAATAGGAAGATAATTTTAAATAATTTTTACTCCATAAGAAACTGGATAAAAACTATCAAACTTAAAAGGTATTCAATTCCACAATAAAAAGAAAGTTCCAGATTTTTAATAGCAAGAGCAGACTTATATACCACTTCATAGTGCTTTACAGCTCCCTCTATGCAGTGGTGGGTTGCAGGTGGTACGCCGCAATACGGGCGTACCGGAGCACTGGGTACTGTTCCGGTACAGTGCTCCAGACCACCCGACTGCCCATGCTCCTTACCTGTCTTGAAACTCTTTGGTGCTTCCGCGCACGGCGCATACAGCGCCTGCACGACGCTCCCCCGAGCCGCTGGAGTGTCACGGAGGTATCCCTGGACGGTAAGATCCATGTGCGCACTGCGCACGTTCATGTGGAGGATGCCAGGCCAGAACCCACCACTGCCTCTAAGTAGTTTACACAGTTAGCATATTGCCCCCAACAATCCGGGTCCTCGTTTTACTGACCTTGGAAGGATGGAAGGCTGAGTGAACCTTGAATTGGTCGAACTTTTTAATTAAAAAGTTTTATAATAAAATTTGGGAACATATTCAAGGAATATTAAGATCTAACATACCAAATCTTTGGTATATTAAGGGACATAATAAAAAGAGAACTCTACATTGTTTACATTCCTCTAATAATAACTATAGTGCCTTGCTGAGATGCATAGGTCTGTCCTACATCCTGCAATCTAAAGGAAAATATCTTGGCAGGAAGAGAAGTATGAGGACAATGATTATGCAACTTAAAATTTAGATTCAAAATTTGGAACAAAAGAAGATCAAGCACAGTCAATTGGATTAAAACTTTTCTAATGAAAGATGGCCTTACGCGAGTAGTTTCATACACACAATATTCTAAAACAAGTTGTGGCTAGGCTTAACCTATCTCCAAAGTCACACCAAGGTAATGATTTTGATTAAAACAGATAGCATTAAGCATAGCCTAAAAATCACAACAACCTCCTCCTTTTGCCTTCTCAGGAAAGGCATTGTCACTGCTTCAAGTACATTTTAAAAGAAACATTGTAGGAAGCATCCTACAGAAACATTTACCTATGGATGTCTTCTTTCATTCAGTTAAAATTAACCCTTCACACATATTATTCAATTCACAAGATACAAACAGCAATTTAATGAGGTCATCTCTTACAGGACAGATTCCAAAAGAATATTCATGGAACAAGGAAGAAATTACTGAATACAAGAAAGATTGCCCACTCTTTTTCTTTTTCATCCATACAGTAGGGATATTTTGTCCAATAAGATACCATATAAAGTTTCTCCCTTTTTTCCAGAAAGGAGAAAAGGAGAGCAATAAAAAGTAAAGCAGCATCAAAGTCAACAGTTTAAAATCCTTGTAAAATATTACCTTTTTTTTAAAAAAAAGAAACACAGCACAACCTTTGATTTCAAATGTGCTAAGACTGTAACTCCCAGAATTTTCAGAAACTTGTTCTAACACTTCCAGAAAGCATCAGGATGAGGAACGCTGGCTTCAGCACTTCTCAGAGGAAAACTTTATTAGTTAACCTCCTGCTACTATAAAGTCTAGGGTAGAACAGCCAGAGCTTGAGACAATGCTTGTCTTTTCATTCCCGTTTTAGATGTAACATATATAGAAAGGCAGGCTTGCCACCACCATCTCTCTTGCAGTTAAATGGCGGCGGGAGGAGGGAGGAGTGTGTTTGTCTGGTGAAGGATGCCGGCAACATCTCTAGCTAAATCACATCTCTTTCACTCACGCATATATATATGCATCTACTGTAATGTTTGTCACACTCTGGTTTTGCGATCGCGCCTCTGAAAACGATTCCTATCTCTATCCCCGATCTAGCGCCCGGGCTAAAATCCGCCCTACCTGGCCGCGTGGCGCCGCCTGGTGATTCCCGGAGAGGGTCTCACACATCCTCCTGCTCCTGAGCTGGGAAGAAAATCCAGGACTCTCCGAGAAAGGGGCGGGACTTCGTAGAGGCAGGACGAACTTCTCGACATCAAATC
Source organism: Thamnophis elegans (assembly GCF_009769535.1). Lineage (NCBI taxonomy): Eukaryota > Metazoa > Chordata > Lepidosauria > Squamata > Natricidae > Thamnophis > Thamnophis elegans. The sequence continues at coordinate 55,585,694 of NC_045549.1, forward strand.
TTACCAACCAATCAACTTCCGACGCCGTTCGCATAACAGAAGCTTTTTTAGATGGAGAGGTAAGCTTTCTGTGCCGCGCAAGCGCAGAGAAGGACTTTATTAATGGGCCTGGCACTAGAAGCCTCGTTCCAATTGGTTTGCGACTTTGCGCATCCGCCTGAACAGGTTTGTCAAATACCTACGTAAACTTGCTGACCCAAGAATATTGTAGTAACAACGAGGGGTTTCTCACTCCCATTTCCGCCACATGTTTTAAGATTTGAACCTCCAGATAGGAACTAATAGCCTGAACTGGAGAACACGAATTTGAGGAAGGTATAAAAATATATAGCTTGCATTTTAGCATACACACCCATCTAGTTTAATAAATGCAGTTTGTAATTCCCCAAAATGTACGTCTATTAATTTCCTAAATATTATTGCAAACCAGTACCTTTAACTCAATTTTACTCTGAGTATTAGGGTTAGGGTTTGTTTGCCTCAGAATCACAAGACCAAACCTTGAGAACAAATACATACAAAATCAAACTTGAGAAGAAAATTCTGCTTTTGCAAAGAAATTAAAGAAACCATGGAACACCTGGTTAGCTGCTGCAAGAAGACTGCATAAACTAATTACAAACAACATTATGACAAAATAGCAAAAAGTGCATAGGAAAATCTGCAAGAAATATTTTAAATTTAAAGTTTTTAAATAAAAAATAATAAAGAGGGAACCACGAAATAGACAAAGTAATAGAAAATAAAGAAGTTTGAAGTGCTTTGGGATTTTAGAATTAACAGACAATCACCTGTTACATAACACTCCAGACTTAACAATTGTTTATAAGAAAGACAAAATGTCTGGACAGTGGACTTGCAGTACTGGGAGACAGTTCAATATAAGAGAAAGAACTGGAGAAAATCACAAAATACAAAAACCTGCAAATAGAAGTAGAATGGCTGTGGCAAAAGAAAGCAAAGATAGTACTCACACCAATAGACAGCTTGAGTACAATCTCAAAATACATCTGGAGCATTTGAACACCATCGGAATTAACAAAATTGTCACCAGTCCAAAAGGCAACTTTACCTGGAACAGACTATATCCTGAGATGATATCTTTAACACTAACAACATCTGCCTATTCCAGGTCCTTGGGAACAACTTGATAGGTAGATTAAAATGTCAAACCCAGTCTAAACATCTAGCTGACTGTGCAAGCAATCATAAGTTGATTGGTTTGATTGATTGAAAACTTGCCATTTTAAATAATTTATTGGGGAAAAAATTAAGTAGGTAAGTAGAATGTGGATCTAATGCAAACTGTGCATCTTAAAACATTCCTCTAATTTTTGAAGATTGGCTGAAATAAATGACATTCTAGGCACAATTTGTTTTTTTCCTTTTAAATGTTTTGTAACTTTGTCAAGGATTTATTTCTATAAAACTGTTGAATTTGGTTAATTTGATGGGAATGTGTTTCCTGACCTGCTTTCCAAATTATGGATTTGGTAGCTGATGTTAGTCTGGCTTAGAAATAGGCAATTTTTAAAAAGATTTCTTAAATTCAGAATTTTGCTTGGAAGATTTGAGAGTTATAACAACAGGGCCCCCCTGATTTTGTGTGATTAGTAAAGTTAATTGCTTTGATGGCAAAAATGGTTTTCTGTGGCTATTTTAAGGAAACATTCAATTGCAAGTAAGTAATGAAATATGTTTTCAGTGAAAATTTTGGACCTTTTTGCACCAAAGATGAAAAAAATTCTTACAAACCCAGAAATTGGACCAATACAGCTGGCTGGAGAGAGGCACTATGCAGTTCTAGTTTGTTCTTGACAATTTTAGAGTTAAGAGGTTGTTGGAAGAAATGCGCATCTGGGTTCAGTTCGAAGTGGAGAGAAAGACACTGGAAACATGGAGAGTGCTTGGAAAGATGGTTTAATGGTGGACAGTACCACATGGTTTGAGGTCCTGGGTAGCTGATCACATGGACTGTAGAGTGAGATATATTTATACCATCTCTTGGGCTTTGAACTTGTTCTTGGTCCTGTAAAAGAAATGTATTCTGATTGGTTGTAGAACTCCCATGGGGACATGCAGAGGCAACTTTGTGGGTTGTCTTGAGTCCAAGGCTTGGTTGAATCTTGCTCGGTGATGTAATCTTCCCAGGTGCCATGTGGTGAGATGGGTAGAGGGCTAATCATATTATGTCCTGAGGGTGAAGGTCTTTTGTGTTGTAGGTAAGCTGGCCCAGCCTTTTGTCCTGTAGATAGGATGGCCCAGTCTTTCTGGGGCTATTAACAAAGGTGGGGGCTGCTTTCCAAGAGCATTTTCTCATCCAGGGAGGTATACTTTCTGCCTTTTAATATTTCCTAGAATATGTCATTCTTCTAGCAGAGGGGTGGGTGCTACCTTCCTACAAAGTCAATCATTCTTACTATTGAAAGAATTAGAATTCTCTACTGTGCTCATTTGCTTATTTTAAAATTTGCCCATTCGGAATACTTATCTTCAATAAATTATAAGATTATTTGTGGCTTGGTTTCCACTTAAAGTCTACATTTGTAGAATCAATAATTTTTTTATTAGAAAAAACAATGAAGCCATATGAAGCATAAAAATTTGGCTCAGAAATAAGCTTATTTAGCGAACTATGTCATCAACGCTTAAGTTATATGCAAAAGAAATAGTATAATAGGAAGAATTAAGGTTCTGAATTAGTACACATGGCGCTAACGCAGTACCGAAACGCGTGCAATGTAAAATAAAATATGCAATAGAGACGATTCTTACGTTAAGCCAGCCTGCGCTGGGCTCCCCCTCCTTTCTAAGGCTTCCACGTCGTCACGTGGTCTTTCCCTCGCCGTTGCTAGGGTGAAGCTGTAAGCAATTAATGTGGCGCTCCCTATCTGGTACGTCTAAACACATAGGTTCCGTTTCGTCCAATGAGAGCGAAAGTTTTAGATCGCCTTCCTATAGCAAACCGAAAGAGGTGGGACTTGAGGCTCGGTTGAAGTAGTTGAAGAACAGATGGGCTCTCTAATGAGGTTGTGCAGAGACGTGGGAAGCTTCTTGTAGCGGGACACGGATGGCTTTTCTCATATTACTTACAACAGATTTGAAATTTGCTCCGTGGTGAATCACGGTCGTTGCCTTGTAAGTTACCTCAATTTTGTGTTCTTAGTTCTTTCTGCGGAATGGGTGTGTCAAAGCTAGAACTGCAGTGATCATTCTGAAGCGAGAAGGCCTCTTGTTTCCAATCACAGAGTCGGGCAGCTGTGTTGGGAACCGGGGAACGCAATTTCGGAAGATATTGTAATATAAATGATTATTTAGAGAATTCTTATCCACAGTTTATTAAACGGTCATTATAGTATTCAGAAACTACCATAACGTGAAAGTCTGCTGAAAAAGTTAAAATCTCGCTTTGTGCTGTTACGATGAATTCAAGGATGAATGCTGAAAACTCGTTACATCCTTGAAAATGTCTGTACTGCAGTTTAGTATAATGCAGTAGTTTTTTCTTTGAAATCAAAGAGAAAGACTTGCATGTTATAAACAAACTCATGAGGAATTTCTCCCTCAGTCTTATGTGATGAGTGGGGAAGATGATCTACCTAGAAGCATCTAAGTAGCAACCCTTTATCTTAAAACAGTAACGTTTTGAACAGAGATAGCTGTACTGTATAACAGATTGGATAAGTCTGTTTCTTTTATTGGGACTTCTGTTTGCTACCTTTTATCTACTAGTTACCAGGTGTATGACTACACAAGACACTCAACCCTATATTCAGGAGCTTATGCCAGCAGTTTCATAGACATGACACAGCTAAATGTTACCTTATTCTACACAAGTGAGATATGCAGAAAATCAGCAGAACAGAAAAAATCAAGCCATTTGCCTCTGCCTGCTTCAATGTTCAGCATACTTGGATTCTGGGCCTTGTCCTCTCACTTTTTTAAGTCAATAGACTTCCGTAGTTCTTTTTCCCAGCCTTGAGAGTTGGAGACCTTTGTCTTATGTTTATATAAGCATCCCTCCCCCCCCCCCCAGTTTGAATGTTCCCCACCTTAGCAGGTGCTGTGGAAATTTAATTTACCAAATCCTAATTTTCTATCCACTGACCCTTATTATTAGTTTTAGGTATACAATAAATGCTTATTGGTAATTACAAGAAAATTTTGGTTCCCTATAAACAAATTCCTTTGAGGCAGAATAAAACTGCTTCTAATACATTCTGTTACTCATCAGGAAGTAAAGGTTGAGTTTCTGCAAAGCAGTTCCATCTTTCACTATAGTTAGACATTCGAAGAGGATAAGCTGAGAACTCCAGATCCACAAAAATCAATAGGCAATATTCTAGTACCCTGTTTCCCTGAAAATAAGACCTCCCCGGATAATAAGCTCAATCAGGCTCTTGAGCGCATGTGCTAAAATAAGGTCTCCTCAAAAATAGGCCCTTCCCCAAAAATATTGCAACAGAGCAACAGTCATGAGGTGACCACGCTTGCTGCCTCCCACACCTCAAAAATAATAAGACCTCCCTGAAAATAATGCCAAGCTCTTATTTCGGGAGTCAAAAGAAAATAAGACCCTATATTATTTTCAGGGAAACACGGTATATCAAGGCACTTTCATTCTCTAAATATGATTGATTCCTAATAGCTTAATTTAAGGCAGTTAAATATCTTATTTTACCTATAGTTTATATAAAATAATATTTGTCTCTTAATTATAAACATGTTCATTGACAACCCAAAACTTTACTCCGGAGCTATTCTCAAAGAAGAAGAAATGTTGGAAATAACTAATTTAGCATAAACCTAATTTAGGTAAACATGCATAGGACTAATTTACATAACTGAGATTCAGATTCAGACTTAATGAAATGGTTCAAACAAAGCATCTAAATTATCTTTGGTTAATTCAAGCTATACTAGTGCAGAAAATTAAAAAGTTATTGCTTTGGTGAGGTGTCTTATCCTTAGAAATGACATTATGCAATGTCATCTAAAAAGTATACTGTATAAGGTATACTGGGTCAGGCAATTTTTCTATCCCTGTTATGCTGAGTTTACATATTTAAAATTTAACTGATAATACTAAAGAAAAATGTTGGTACATGATCAGTTCTAAATTCTCTGTTTTAGGCGGCTTGTGGCAACATAAAGTAATCTTAATTCTGGGTTTTAAAAGCAAAATCGTTATACTGAATTTTTATTTGTTTTAAAACTCAAAATTGTGAAAGCTATTAGGATACTTCATAAAGTGTATTAGTGCAGGTGAAGCATCCTCTTTGAAGCATTATGCTAGTGTGTCTTTTGCAAGGGTCAGTATGGTTATATGCTCTCTCTGTGTATGCATGTACAGAAAATGCCATTGCAGTGAAGCAAAAATGAATTTATACACAGATACGCAAACTGTGGGAAAACTTCAAGTGGCCACATTGACCTTAGCAATTGCCTAAAAAAGTCCCTGCAGTGTTCTTGGAAAAGTTTTTCAGAAATAGTTTTTCACTGTCTTCTTGCTAAGGTTTAGACTGCAGGAGTGTCAAACTGGTGGCCTGTGGGTCTGATGTGTCACAGGCCATACCTATCCCAGGTCAGCGAAGGGAAAAACATCTAGAAGCATCACATGACAGCAATGTGACACCGCGAGTTTGACACCCGTGGTTTAGAGAGATTGACTGGACCAACTGGCTTCCAGTTTCTAGCCTGGTGCCTTAATGTTTGGTGTTGCACTGCACCAAACTGGTTCTGATTCCTGAAGTCATAGAAACTTCAATTTGAGGAGGAGCTTTGTTTATATCAATATAGCAATAGCACTTATATACCGCTTCCTGGTGCTTTTACAGCCCTCTCTAAGCGATTTACAGAATCAGCATATTGCCCCCAACAATCTAGGTCCTCATTTTACCTACCTTGGAAGGATGGAGCCTTGAGCCGGTGAGATTTGAACTGCCAAATTGCAGCTAGCAGTCAGCTGAAGTAGTCTGCAGTACTTCACTCTAGCCACTGCGCTACCACGGCTCATAATATACTCTGTGAAGTTCCATTTGAATATTTGCACTGCTCCAAATTTCTCATTACTGCATTATTTGTCTTCTTACGCTTATGGCAGTTGAATCTTACCAAGTGATTTATGGAGGCATTCCATTTTTCCAAAACAAAAATTTGAGATTTATAAAACAGAATTCCCCCTTTTTATTGGCAATTTGCTGTAAATAAAAACTAATTCTTTTTAGTGAGTGCTACTTTGAAGATAATATGGATTCTCTAATTGTTACTAGTGTTTGTATATTTTGTAAATTATTAATAAACCAGCTATTCCTCTGTTTCCCATTCTTTGAAAAACAACTATAAAACAAAGCAAACATGAACACAAGCTAAGTATACCTTAACTGAAACAAACAAACAAAAATGATTCAGTATATTTAAATCTTGATAGTATTAAACTAAGTAATTCAGACACCAGTTTAGAGTGTAATTTTAATCTTAACAAATGCTAAAAGAATAAACTGATTTTCTCCACAGCTTATGAATAAGGATGCCTTAAAAAGCTACCATGGACAAATATATTAAGGTGCAAAAGATTGGTGAAGGATCTTTTGGAAAAGCAATTCTGGTTAAAGCAAAGGAAAATGGCAAACAGTATGTTATTAAGGAAATTAACATATCCAAGGTATGTCTCTCAAATTATTTTTCCTTTTCATTATTCTATTTACAAATAAATTTTAAGAAATAGTGCTTCTTTTTTTAAGATGTCAAATAAAGAAAGAGAAGAATCAAGAAGAGAAGTTGCTGTTTTGGCAAATATGAAACATCCTAATATTGTTTTGTACAGAGAATCATTTGAAGGTAAGTCGTAATGATAAACTGATATTTTGAAGTCAGGCACAGAAGTCTTAAAACACAAACTCAATTAAAGATATGAAATTGTCAGAATTTGCTTAAATACTATTTTTACTACCCAGATTTTCTAGTTGATTTTCTTGTCTATGTTGCAATTTCATGTCTGCTGATGAGGAATAAGTACAGCTAATTCCTTATAAGGAATAAGTACTATTACGAGCATTCATTTAAAGCCTCTTTGAAATTATGAGATAAGCACCCATAGTGTTTACAAGCAAGTCCCAAAATTACAAATGTTGTAGCATCACAAGTTGTTCACCCTTATGAACAATTGCAGGTCTGCAACAGTCACCCTATACTCTCCGCTCCCCATAACTTCCCCCTCCCATATTGCCCTCCATTTTCAAAGGTGTCATGCCTGCCTATGGAGCATTTCAAAATGGAGGGGTTTGCTCTGTTTTCAAAGGCCTCATAGGCGTCGATGGCATGGTTCCTCAAACTATGGCCCATGGGCCACATGCAGCCCACCAAAGCCATTAATCCAGCTTGCACAAGACCACAAGGCTGCCCCGCCCACATCATCCCACCCACCCTTCGGCTGAGTGCAGGACTTACCTTTCGAGCCCCATGGGCTTGAACTGAAATGTAAGGCCAACAGTTTTGATCGCAGAGACGTTTTGGAGGCAGGGGATGTAAAAAACAGGGTGCATAGATGCCCCAGGAGACCAAAAAATGGGCGGAAATGGCCCCCAAACAAGCCATTTTTGCCAGTGGCTGCAGGATGCTTCTGTGGGTGGTGGTGGTGAAAAACGAGGTGCACAGACACCCCAGGAGGCCAAAAAATGAACCATTTTTTCCTACTTTTGGCCAAAAAACCAGGCTGTTTTTGCCTGTTTCTTGCCTGCAAAATTCTTCTGGAGCTGGGGGTGGTGGTGTAAAACGGAGCGTACAGACACCCCAGTAGGCCAAAAACCTGGCAAAAATGATCTTTTTTTCACCTTCCCCACCTCCAGAAGATAGATAAAGAGAGAGAGAGAGAGACAGAGGGAGAGAGAGAGACAGAGGGAGGGGAAGAGAGAGATTTTTCAAGCTCCTTGTGGCTGAGAAGAATTGGTGCAAAAATGAGTGTCCTGAAGTGGACCACTAGACTCCTAAACAACTGGGGAAAAAACAATCTAGTAAAAAGAAAAGGCAACCAAAAGAGCAACATGCAAACAAAAGCAAATAAAACACTCCTAGGAGCAAAACAAATTAAAGTTTAATTTGTGTGCATTGTTCAGTGGTCTGTTAAATTAGCCACACCCATCCAGTCACATGACTACTTGGCCATATCCAGTCAGTCCGGGGTCCCCCAATAGTCTGAGGGACTGTGAATTGGCCCCTTGTTTAAAAAGTTTAAGGACCCTTTGTCTATGGAGCATTTTAAAACGGAGCGAATCCCTAGGTTTTCAAAGGTCCCATTTGCATGCAGATGAAGTGTCCAGTCTCTGTCTGGGGGGAAAGTGTCCCGAAGGTGGTGGAAAGGAGTTTGGGGAGGGGCGAGGGGTAGAAGATAGGCACCCAGGAGCTTCCATTGACTCTTCTCTCAAAGTGAAAGAAACCGTGACAGAGAGGAGACAGATCTTTGCAAGGTAAGTCCAGTGCCGCAGGAAGTGGGAAGCATGAGGTATCTTAGAGGCCTTGGGGGCTTGTCCATCACTACACCCCACCCCCAATGACCTTCCCCACCTGAGATATCTCATGTGCACTTAACAATTATTATTATTGAATATATGGGTGAAAGCAGGGAATAATCTCAAGATCATTCGAGGTATGAATGAAATGGGCAAATTCCATTCCATTTGTAACTCAAGGGCTACCCATAATACTGATCAGTAGGATTTCTAAGAGAATGTTATTGAATTATGATTATAAGGTACCATATCTGTTTCATTACTTTGAAAATATGTAATTATTAGAGATGAGAAACTAAGAAATTACTTTATTAATAGTATATAATATATATAAACAACTATTTTCTTTTCTTTGTTACAGAAGCTGGCTGCCTTTATATAGTAATGGATTATTGTGAAGGAGGAGATCTGTTTAAAAAAATCAATGCACAAAAAGGAGTCTTTTTTTCAGAAGACCAGGTAATAAAAATTGGAATATTTATTTATTTTATAGGCTGTCCATCTTCTAAATAACTCTTAACAGCTAAAAAACATAGAACAAATAAAGTTACTCGGAAGAGCAAAATAACAACAAAATCGTTCAGATCAAAATGTGAATGTGAATGTGAATGGGTTTATTTATAGGCCGCCCTTTTCCCTGAGGGGACTCAGGGCGGCTAACAACTCATAGGAAGGGGGATACAGACAATAACATATAACATTACATATAATTAAAAAGTAAACAACATTCATCCAACATTCGGGTGGGGGCAGATCAATCTCTACCCCCAGGCCTGGCAGGATAGCCAGTTCTTGAGGGCTGCGCGGAAGGTCTGAAGGGTGGTGAGGGTACGGATCCCCACGGGGAGCTCGTTCCAGAGGGTCGGAGCTACCACTGAAAAGGCTCTCCTCCGCGTAGTGGCCAGCCGGCACTGGCTGACAGATGGCACTCGGAGGAGGCCTAATCTATGAGATCTAATCGGTCTCGAGGAGGTAATCGGCAGGAGGCGGTCTCCCAAGTACCCAGATCCACTACCATGGAGGGCTTTATAGGTGGTAAGAAGCACCTTGAAGCGCACACGGAGATCAACAGGTAGCCAGTGCAGCTCGCGGAGGATAGGTGTTATGTGGGTGAACCGAGGTGCACCCACAATCACTCGCGCGGCCGCATTCTGTGGTACAAATCTTTTTATTTCCATTTCATTCTATACAATCACATGTTTACTGTGGAACCGAGACATAACATTGAGTAATAAACACAGCCCTCACTTTTATAGAGAATGCCCCCTACAATACAAACCCAATATACCGCCTTAGCCCACCATACACCCTCTTTCATCCCCCTCCAACTTTCATTCTTCCTTCTCTCATACCCCTCTACACCTACTTCCCCTCCCCCTCTATCTAACCCTAACCCTATCACTCCCTCTCTTAATCCATTCCCTCCCTTCCTTCTCCTCCTCCTCTCTCTCACTCTCTCTGCTCTCCTTCTTCTTTCATTCAGCTCCTCCCTTCGGTATCTCTTACTTTCCGATATATTCAGTTTGTTCTGTTTTAACACTAACATTAATAAAAACCACAGTATACAAGTGCAATCATGCTTTAGAATTTAACACATATTATATTTCCCCCCTCCCCCCCTCCCCCTAGATCCCCGCCTCCCTTCCCTCCCCCCGACTTCCCAGAGCCCATACATGGTATAACTTTTTGACAATCACAGTCTAAAATATCTCTACATTGAACTCAGCTTCTTGCTGTTACCCAAATTTTTAACAATTTACGTTATTACTAATTTTAAGCATAAGCTATCTGGAATTTCCTAGTCCCATATTTGCTTTGTATATAATCAATCCATTTTTTCCAGTCTCGTTTATACTTCTCATTTGAATGTTCTTTAAGATATGCTGAAATTTTTGCCATTTCGGCTAAGTTTGTAACCTTTAAAGTCCATTCTTGAATTGTAGGCAGGTCTTTCTTCTTCCAGTATTGTGCCACCAAGAGTCTTGCTGCCGTTATTAAGTACAGAACCAAATTAATCTCTACTGCTACGAAATCAGTACATATACCTAGTAAAAACAGTTTGGGAGTGAATTTTATCCTTTTTTTGAAGATATTTTGCAGGATCCACCAAATTTTTATCCAAAATGCCTTAACATTACGACATGTCCACCATATATGAAAATATGTAGCATCGAAAGAACCACATATCCAACATTTAGGCTGAACATTTGAATACATAGAAGCAAGCTTTTTGGGATCTAAGTGCCATCTATAAAACATCTTATAAAAATTTTCTCTCAAATTTTGTGCTTGTGTAAATTTTACATTTCTTACCCATATTTTTTCCCATGTGTCCAGCATTATAGGTTCTTCAATATTCTGAGCCCATTTTATCATACAATCTTTAACCATTTCGGTTTCTGAGTCCATCTGTACTAATACATTATATATCCTCTTTATGTGCATTAAACTTTGATCTCTTATTTGTTTAAACAAGTTATCCTCAGCTATTACAAAACCTATTTTTTGGTCTATTTTCCACCTGGCCTGTAATTGGCCATACTGAAACCACGTTTGAACTACCTTCTCTTTTTTAAGTACCTCTAAAGATTTTAATTGCAGCACCCCTCTTTCTGTATTAAGAAGTTGTCTATAAGTGGTTCTATCGTGTTTTTGTTCTATATTTATATTTTCAATTGCATGTCTAGGAATTGCCCACATGGGCAACTTGTCATTTAGTTTATGTTGATATTTTTTCCAAACCCGCAATAAGGCATTTCTTAAAATATGATTTTTGAAATTCTTATCCAGTTTTTTGTTGAATAACAAGTAAGCATGCCAACCATATACCAAATCATGTCCCTCAATATTCAGTATTCTGTCATTGGTTAAATGGATCCAATCACTAATTGCAGATAAAGCCACTGCATCATAATATAATTTTAAATTTGGTAATTTCAATCCTCCTCTTTCACGTACATCTTGCATTATTTTCATCTTAACCCTCGGCTTCTTTCCTGCCCATACAAATTTGTTGATACCCTTCTGCCATTCTAGAAGGTTCGCATCTCTTTTAAGTATTGGTAACATTTGAAACAAAAATAAAAATTTTGGTAAAATATTCATTTTCACTGCCGCTATCCTTCCCAACAAAGATAAATGCAGTTTCTCCCACCTTTTCATCTCCATTTGTATACTATGCCAGAGTGGTTCATAATTATGCTTGTATAATTTCCCATTTGAAGTTAAAATATTAACTCCAAGATATTTGACTTTTTTAACAACCTCACATCCTAACATCACTCCCAATTCTTCCTTCTGTTTGGTATTCATATTCATTGCTAATATTTTGGTTTTTCCTAAATTAATTTTAAATCCAGAGACTTGACCATATTGATTAATCGTATTCATTAAAACCTTGCTGGATTCCTGCGGTTGTTTCAATATTATAACCAAGTCGTCCGCAAAAGCGCGGACTCTGTATTCTTGCTGTCTGATCTTAATCCCTTTTAAAGCGTCCAAAGCCCGTATCTTGTTCAGCAATACTTCCAAAGTTATAATAAACAATAGTGGGGACAAAGGACAACCCTGTCTTGTACCTTTTTCTATTTGAAAGGAATCTGTTAAACTTCCATTAACTATAATTTGGGCTTTTTGCTGCTGATATATTGCACCAATTGACCTTAAAAAGCCATCTCCTATCTGCATTTTTTGCAATATCTTCAACAAGAATTGCCAATTGACTCGATCAAAGGCTTTCTCAGCGTCCAAAAATATGAATGCGGCAGGGATTTGATTATTCTTTCCCAAGTATTCTAATGCATTAGTAATTAACCTGACATTGCTCTTCATCTGTCTACCCTGTATAAAACCTGTTTGGTCAGTATGTATCAGTTGTTGAATAACCACCATTAACCTATTTGCTAATATTTTGGTAAAAATTTTATAATCTACATTAAGTAGTGAAATAGGTCTATAATTTTTCGGCTGAGTAAGATCTTGGTCTTCTTTGGGTATCAACGATATAAACGCTGTCTTCCATGAGGGGGGCACTTTACCTTCCGATTGAATTTTATTAAATAATTCTCTAAGAGGTTCTACCATTTCTAACTGTAAGTTTTTATAATAAACGGCTGTTAAGCCATCTGTACCTGGTGCTTTCCCTAGCTTTAATTGTTTGATTACCTGCAGGATTTCCCCAGAGGTTATTGGTTGGTTCAACCTATACCTATGTTCTTCGCTAACTAGGGGGATTTTCTCTTTATCTAAGTATTTATTTATATCTAAGTCCCTAATTTTGTCCCCTTTATACAACTCTGTAAAAAATTCTCGAAATCCCTTTTGGATCTCTTCCTGCTGAAACACTTCCTTCCCTCTGTAACACAATTTGGATACATTTCGAATTTTCCTTTTTTTCCTGATCTGATAAGCCAACCATCTACCGGGTTTATTTGCATTACAGAAAGTATTATGTTTAGCATATAATAAACTGGTGGCTACCTGGTCAGAAATCAGCATATCAAATTGAGATTTTAGTATGGAAATTGCTTCTTTAGTCTTTGTATCACCTGGGTTCAATATTAATTCCTGCTCTTTCCCTTTAATTTCCTCTTCCAATTCTTTACGTTTTTGCCCTTGTTTATGTCTATGTATTTTATTTATATTTATCAATACTCCTCTCATATAGGCTTTGCTTGCATCCCATACATATTCCATAGGTGTACCCTTATTCATGTTAAAAACAAAGTATTCAGATAACAATTTTTTACAATCATTAACATACTTTTCATATCTGAATAAATTTTCATTCAGCCTCCAGGACCTTGTAGCCTGAACTACCCTTCCCAGCTCCATCCAAACTGGGTTATGATCCAAAAGGGCTCTGGCCGTAATCTTTGTCTTCTTCACCCTAGAAAGTAAATCATTAGTAATTAATATAAAGTCGATCCTTGAAAAAGATTGATGTCTGTCGGAGAAGAAGGTAAAGTCATATTCTTCTGCATGCCTTTCACGCCAAACGTCTCGCAGTTCGAAGTCGTCTATCATGTCAAAAAAGGATTTGGGTAGTTTGGCTCGGAATTTGGTATTCGGGCGAGATGTCTTCTTATCTCTTTTGGTGTCAATCACGCCATTCCAATCACCCAATAGTATGCACGACTTAAAGTCCCACTGTACTAATTTAGCATGGAGATTTCTATAAAATCCATCTTGTTGTTGATTAGGAGCGTAGATTCCCAAAAGCAGTGTCTTTTTCCCTTCTAAGATTAAATCTAATGCAATATATCTTCCAAAGGGATCTGCTTCGATTAACTCAGCTTTAATGTCTTTCCTTAAGTATACTACTATACCATTTTTTTTTTCCGTAGCAGAGGTCACAAAGTGTTGACCAAGTTTGGGATTGGACAGATATTTTTGATCAGTTATTTTGATATGAGTTTCCTGCAAACAAATTATATCGTTCTTAGATTGTTTAAGATAATGAAATATTTTCTTTCTCTTCTGTGGAGAGTTCAGTCCATTAACATTCCATGTCAGAATCTTAGTTGTCATTTTTAGTTGCCTGAAGCTTTTTTAGAGCCTCCCGCATGGCCTGTCTCACCTTGGGTCTAGCTCCTCCCACAGCTTCTGAGCTTGTTGCTGTAGCTCCTTGGTCAATGGCCGAAAATTGTAAAGATTGTTGCGTTATGGCTTGTTTTTCTGTTTGTCTGGTGGTCATATGGTTAGATCTTTGTTCCTTAACCCCTTGCCCTTCTGGGAGGGGGAGATGATACGTTTTGTCTGGTGATTGTGTAGTTTGCTGTTTCTCTTGTCCTGCTTGTGGTTTTTCTCCATATCCCGATGGTTCGGGGTGCCCCACTTTCAGAATCTTATGATAGAAATCTCGAGCTTTCCATACAGAGTTGAGACGATATCTTTGCTTATCAAATGTAACTATGATGCCAAACGGGGCATCCCATCTGTACTGTATCTGGCGCTTTCTGAGCTCTTCCACCAAAAAAGCATAATCTCTTCTGGCTCTTAGCATTTGAGGTGGTATCTCTTTCAAAACCATCAAATCCTGTCCGCCAATTTGAAGCTTGGTATTATAGGACTCTTGTAATATCTTATTTCTGGATTCTCTTGTAACAAAATATATTACCACGTCTCGGGGGAGTTGCTTTTGTTTTGCCGCCCAGGAGTTGACGCGAAAAATTTTATCAATCTGCCAATCAAGATTGGATCCCGATCTTCCCACCAGACAGTCAAAGGCCTCAGAAAACATCTGCTTTAAGTTCTCCTGTCTCTCTTCACGCAGCCCCCTAACTCTTAATGCAAGTTCCATCTGGTTATACTGTATCATAATCATTTGTTTTTCAGCATTTTCAACTTTTCGTTCCACCTCTTCGGTTTTAGATGTCAAATTAATTTTGGCTTCATTGAGAGTTTCTAAGTTCTCTTCCATTCCAGAAATATATTCTGTAAGTACGTTTACGATTCCCAACATATCATCATTTATTTTGGTAATCTTGGTATCAAATTTATCATATGAGGCTTTTATCTCATTGCTTATCTCTTTCCTTATTTCTTCTCTGAACTCTCTAAGAGCTTCCAAATTCTGTTCCCTTGATTCTCTAAACATTTCCAACAAAAATTCTTTTGTTACTACATCTCCACTAGGGGGCATAGAAGGTGGGGGCTGTGACTTTGTGCCAGGTATGGGAGAAGCAGATTTAGGAGGTAATTTCGCTGGATTCGACTTGGAAGTCATATCTTTGTTTCAAGCACTTAACAAATCACTATGCCAAGAAGAGGGGGAAAAAATTCTCCCTTTTTTGCCAAAAATTTTACGGAGGATTTCAAAGACCTGGCATTACGCCAAAACAGTTCAACAAAACAAAACAAAAAACAGAGAAAAGCCCTGTTCGGAATGTCTCTGGGTCAACAAAGGACCTTTGAAAACTTTTAATTAGATAAGGAAGTCTCTTCAAAGGGAATAATTAGAAAAGCTGATTAGAAAAGCTGCCGGAATGTATCATCATTGCAAATACAAAGGCTGGAGAATCGCCATCTTTAAAAAAAAAAAAAAATTGACACTGAAGCTTGAGTTTCTAAAAAAACAGACGTAAAGTTCTCAAATATGAGCTCTGCTTGTATTAATTTCATAAGAAAAAAAATAATTTCATTAATTTGTCCTAAGGGGGGGTCTTGGCCTTGTGCCGTTAGTACAGCAGAGAAATCTGGCCGGAGATGACTCAGCTTAAAAAAAACACCCCCCCCCCTCGTTTGCAGCAGGAAAAAAAAAGCCACAAACTGCAAGGAAAAGTTCTTACCAGCTGAGACGCTCACTACAATCTTCTTATCTGAAGTTTGAGTTATCTAAAGGGTGTTTAATTAGATAACGAACCAGAAGTCTGGGAGCGGCTCAATTAAGCCGCTGCCGACGGCTAAGATCCTCCCCGGAAGTCCCCGCGCGGCCGCATTCTGGACTAGCTGAAGTCGCCGGATGCTCTTCAAGGGCAGCCCCATGTAGAGCACGTTGCAGTATTCCAGCCTGGAGGTCACGAGGGCGCGAGTGACTGTTGTGAGAGCCTCCCGATTCAGGTAGGGTCGCAACTGGCGCACCAGGCGAACCTGGGCGAATGCCCCCCTGGTCACAGCCGACAGGTGGTGATCAAAGGTCAGCTGTGGATCCAGGAGGACTCCCAAGTTGCGAACCCTGTCTGAGGGGTGTAAAATTTGACCCCCCAGCCTGAGTGATGGAATGCTAGCCAAATTGTTGGGAGGGAAACACAACAGCCACTCGGTCTTTTCTGGGTTGAGTACAAGCTTGTTAGCCCGCATCCAGTCTCTAACGGCCTCAAGACCCTGGTTCATCACGTCCACCGCTTCATTGAGTTGGCACGGGGCGGACAGATACAGCTGTGTATCGTCCGCATATTGATGGTATCTTATCCCGTGCCTCCGAATGATCTCGCCCAGCGGTTTCATGTAGATGTTAAATAGTACGGGGGACAGGACCGACCCCTGCGGCACCCCATATGTTAGGGGCCTCATGGTCGATCTCTGTCCCCCGACCAACACCGACTGCGACCTGTCCGAGAGGTAGGAGAACCACTGCAAAACAGTGCCTCCCACCCCCACCTCCCGCAGTCGTCGCAGAAGGATACCATGGTCGATGGTATCGAAAGCCGCTGAGAGGTCAAGAAGAACCAAGATGGAGGGATGACCTCCATCCCTGGCTCTCCAGAGATCATCGGTCAATGCGACCAAAGCAAAATAAAACAAAGAAAAACAAAAAAGAGCTCTGCAATCATCCTATTCTTCAGTGCTTTCCTGAATGATATAAAGGTGGGAGCCACACAAATCTCTGGAGTAAGATCCTTCCAGAAAGCTTCCTGATTCTGACGATGACATTCTTTTATTGGTGGAAGTATATTCACCTTGCTGGGCTAAATTAGAAGAATCCTATGTGTAATTTCTCCCTGCCTGCCAATACTAATTGAAATCAGCCATAGAGAAATGAGACAAATACATAAAATGATGCCTCTTACTCCCAGTCCTGAAAGCTGATCTAAAAGGATGTTAAGGTCAATTGTGTCGAAAGCTAGTGAGTGATCAAGGAGTATGAGCATGGTCACATCCTTCCTATCCCCGCTTCATCAATTAATGTCATTTCCTGAACCCTGGCCTGAGACCTGACTGGAAAAGGTCCAAATAATCTTCCTCCAGAATCCTCTGGAATTAAATCCTGACTGCTCTCTCCAGCGTCTTTCCAAGAAATGGAAAGGTGGAGTGTGGATTACATTTGTCTAAGATTGTTAGATCTAGCGATGCTTGCTTGAGTTAGTTACCATCACCTCGTCCAAAGCTAAAGAACTGCACACTCCTTCAAAGAAGCTGATACCTTGTGGACTCAAATGCAAGCTAGCTTCTAGGTGGCTTTGACAAGTCTAGAAAAAATTGTGTTAAATACAAAAGGTCTTGGTGTGCTTTGCTTGTTTAGAAAAGAGAAGAAATTGATTCATGAATATGCAAAATAATGTTGAAAAAACAATCTTTATTATTGTCACTGACCATATTTTTAATATCATTAAAAATGGACAGAGTATGAAAAGTCACAACATGGGAAAGAAAGCATTAGCACTATTGTGAAAGAACAATAAAAAAGTTAAAGTTTCCTGTCATGTCCAAGGCTAAGGCACAATGCTGCTCTCCATTTCTTGGCTGAGGGAACTAGGATTGTTCAAAAACATGTTATGGTCATCTGGCCAGCATGGCTATATGCCAAAGATGCAGAGGATGCTATACTTCCCACTGAAGTAGTATCTATTAATCTACTTGCGTTTTCATGCTTTCAAACTGCTAGATGGGCAAGAGCTGGGGCAAGTAACAGGAGCTCACCTTGTTGCGTGGAGCTTGGGGTTCCAACCCAGGCTGTCAGTTCTCCAACTGACAAGCTCAGCATCCTTAACCGCTGAGTAAGGCATCAATATGATGAGTTGCTGATACTCAAATTGATTTTTTCAGTCTTGGTAAATTTGAATATAGGTAATCCACTTTTAACAATCACTTGTTAAACAACCATTCAAACTTATGATAGTTCTGAATGAATGGTACTTATGACTAGTTCTCAGAGTAATTGTGACTGTGTCTCCACTGTTACATGATCGTCATTTGCAACCTTCATAGCCAGCTTCTGACAAGCAAAGTCAAAGTCAGCAAGAGATCATGTGATGTCATACAGCATGAGATTTGCTTAACAGTGGTAACCAGAAGTACTGGAATTGTTACTAAGCAGCACAATCATGTGATATTGTACCGTAGGACCATGTTGCTTACCATCAGACATTCTAGACCCTGCTGCTGTTAACTGTGAAAGAAGAAAAAAGTCTGGAAACCATGTGATCTTGCCTATGTATGTTGTGCATTACAATGGCTAGGAAGTGTAGATACTGAGCTGTCTTTAGGACAGTTTCTGGATTCAGATTCACAGTCAAAAGGACTGCACAAGGAAATAGAGATGGAGAAAGAAGGACAATGGTGTTTGATGGTGGTGACTGAATCTCAATTCAGTATTTGTTTTTAGGGGAAAACTAACTTACTAAACTACCATATTTGTGGGTCTGATACTATTTATAAAGCCTCCACTTTCCTGAATCCCTGTCTATGAGCAACATGCAGTTCTATGAAAAAAAACTGTTTGAAGATGCTTCTGCCTAAATGACCACTTCTTGTCTTTTCAAAAGGAAAGGAAAGGAGCTAATGAAGCTGACATTCCCATCTATGGGAATTTCATTCCTAACTTATACATACTCTGAAATATACTATTTGTAATTTTTTTTCTTTTTGTAAAAAAATTAAAATAATTTTGAGTGTAGTAAAACAGCAAAACTCTCTGAGAATATTAATTTTAATCTCATACTAAAAATATAATTTTCTAACAAAAAGTAATTTCTTTGTAACTATAGATCATGGATTGGTTTGTACAAATATGTTTAGCACTGAAGCACGTACATGATAGGAAAATTCTGCATCGAGATATAAAATCACAGGTAAGTTAGATATAACCATTTTATGTGGAATTTTAATAGGTATGCTGAAACCTTGTGCTCACAATTATTGTTGAAATAAATAAGTTCTTCACACTGGAGAGATGGCTTATTGAAAGCAATAGATATATTGTTGAAATATAGTATTTCAGAAATGAGCTGTACTAAATATCAAGCTCATGGTTTTTCTTCCCACTACTTTTAATATGTGTAGCTATGGGATTTTAAAGTTCTAGATTTTAAATAAATTATTGTTTTCTGTTATGCCTATTTGCATTAGCAAATTTATTTAAATGTTACAAAAAACCCTGTCTTAAACTGCAGGTTTTCAGCAAGTTTTCAAGTTTATACCTTCAGTTTCATCCTCTTCCATGAGCAGAAGTACAGGAGCCTTAAGCTACCGTATTTTACAGAGTATAAAACCCACCTTCCCCCCCCCAAAAGAGGGTGAAAACTTGGGTGCGTCTTATACACCGAATGTATACACCCGTCCACCCACTAGCCCCCACCCTTTTGCCTTTGCCTCCCAGAAATTTACCTCCTTGCAGCAAACTGAGAAAATGGGGCTTACGGAGGCAGCAATAGCCTATGGCAATCCCTACATCCTGAAACAGGTGATCATCGGGAATGCTGAAATTGAAAGTGAAACTTGCTGTTTGCTGCAAGGGGCAAATTGCTGGAAGGCAGAGGCATTTTTTTTCTCCTCTTATCAGGCTAAACTGAAATAGGCTGTTGCAAGGAAGTAAGTTGATAAGTATAAATGCCTATAGAATATTCTAATTATTAGACTTTTTTTTTAAAGACTGATTTATTATTATTGTTCTAGCTTAATAATAACTTAATAAAATGAAGAAGCTTTTTTAAATAAATGCTTGATCTGAAGAGGCCCAGTGCTATTGTATCTTCTTTTAAAAGCAGAGAATAATGTATACTTCCAGAAAGCCACATTAATTTTAACAGCATCTATATAAGTATAGTCTGAAATGTATAGACAGTGTATATTTTCTGTATTGTTTGCTGTTTGCTGCAAGGAGGCAAATTGCTGGGAGGCAGAGGCAGATTTCTCCCCCCGCCCCCTGTTTTCCTCTCTGAAAGCTAGGTGCATCTTATACTTTGGAGCGTCTTATACTTCAAAAAATACATTACTTTTAGATCATAATATAAATATAAAACCAAAATTCTAGGCTAGAATGCCTTCTCAAGAACAAGTTGTCCTCTAAATGAAAGTTAAATTAGTGTTAAATAATGTAGCTGATATTTAGTTAGATTAACAATGTACAGACTATAGTTGTGCTAAGCATTCAAAAGAGGAGCTTCAATTAACAAAACAAACAAAACAAATTGTTGAAACAGATCCTTTGAAGAGCTTGGCAGTTGGCTTCAATTCTGTTTCTGTTTGTGCACATGCACACAATTCCACCTGTTAGTAAAGCAGCTATGCATGAAAGTCTATGCAGAGACAGCTGGGGTGTATTGAAGCAACTGTGTTATTACTTATTTATATCCCATCTCCCACCGTTATTAGTTTTACAAATAACTCCTAACAGTTCCTCCGCCTATTTTTCCCCAACATCAAATCTGTGAGGGTGCATTGGGCTGAGAGAAAGTGACTGGTCCAAAGTCACCCAGCTGCACATAGTGGATTGATCCTAGTTCTATCATGAATTTAATAGTTTTATTAATTTAAAACATTTAGTATTTATTTCATCTTATCTTAGATTTCTTCACCGGCTCAAGGTTAACTCATCCTTCCATCCTTCCGAGGTTGGTAAAATGAGGACCCAGATTGTTGGGGGCAATATGCTGACTCTTAAACCGGTTAGAGAGAGCTGTAAAGCACTGTGAAGCGGTATATAAGTCTAATTGCGTCTCTTAGAAGGACTACAACATTTTTTGAAAATATGCTATTTGTATATTAACTGTTATATGATCATAGTGAAACAGTTTGATGACTCCTGAAGTTTAATTAAGCACCCTTTCTTCTGCTTAGAGGCTGATATGCATGATTCTGTGCATTAATTTGCTTCAAAATAAAAGATTGGAAAAATAGCATAGGAAAAATGCAAGCGTGCTTCACTTGTAAAAGTTTGGGACTGAATTGTTAGATTTGCACTTCACATTATGTAGCCATGTTTGAATACAGCAAAATCGCTTCATTTTCTACAACATACATTATAAACAATGGATCTTTAAAGCACAGTGATTGGATTTACAGAATACAAGCCAAAACATAAACTGTATGTTATCTCTGAATAATATAATGGGCATTCAGCCAAGAGTAGTTTCTAACTATAATTGTAAATTTTGAGTTAAAACCAAATTATTGTATATATTTTTAAAAAAAATAATAGTATGTCTTTTCTTCTATTCCAGAATATATTTTTAACCAAAGATGGAACAATACAGTTGGGAGACTTCGGTATAGCTAGAGTTCTGAATAGGTAACCTTAAAACAATTCCCATTGCCCCAATTCTAATAATATTATTAAGATGGTTATTTGATTAATACCATTTTTTTTTTATTTTAGTACAGTGGAACTTGCTCAAACTTGTATAGGAACACCATATTACTTGTCACCAGAAATCTGTGAGAATAAACCTTACAATAATAAAAGGTAGCGTTTATGTATTTTCCATTGTAATCTGCATAGATACCATGACCTTTTATTGTGCTATGATTTTTTTCAACTTGCTTGTTCTCATGTAACTTTGCTCTTTTTTAGTTTTGTAGAGAAATTGGTGTGTTTATTTAGTCTTAATATAATAGTTTTTAGATAAAGGAATAAAAATGAAATTTTTGACTACTAAAAATCTGTAATATGTAGTTCTGATTCTATAAAGCAGTATATGTTCTACAATTAGAAAACCTAAGTATATAGTAAATATTTTAAAATAGCATTATATATATTTGTTAATCAAAATATCTCCATAAATAGCCATCTCATTATGTGTAATTTACTACGGCACTAGCAAGGATTGGTGCTGCTTCAGTAATATAGAATTTTATTTTTTTCTAGAGTTTGAAATAAATGGCCTAGGAGAAAGTGAAATAGAAGCAGTAAGTAGGCAGATGGCACTTAGATTACAATCTGAATCCATTGTACACTGAGCCACAATTTCTTTATTTAACCATTGAAAGTCACAGTGGCTTGTATCACATAAAATGCTATATATCATAAGCATGGTTTACACACCACCAGTTGGATTCACTGATAAATCGGTGCTCTGTCTTAGTATAGTATAAGGAATCTAATAATTTCTTCCTGTGTACCTAAGTGAACCAAAACAGAGTATATTTCAACTGTGGCATTTTTCCATGTTCTCAAGCTCATACAACTGATGAGTATAATATATTCCTGCACAGGTTTTTTTATGGAAGGGACCAAAGACAAACTTGAATTTTTAGCAGCCATTGTAAATGTACTATTTGTTTTTGTTTCTTAGTGACATGTGGGCCCTTGGGTGTGTGCTTTATGAAATGTGTACATTGAAGCATGCAGTAAGTTAAAGTTTAATATTCTTAATCACCTTTTCTGAACATTTGTGTCCCTTGCTGATAATATTTTTGGTAATTGGGTATTGGAGAAGAAATAAATAATTGCCTTAGCTATTTTATCTATGTTCTCAGTTGTCATGACAAATACTATTTTGCTTTAACAATATAAATAATGTGTTTTTTATATAATCTTATTCTTACATAAAAAGCTATTGTACTTTATACATATGTTGGATGACTTGAATGCTTTAAATAATATTGTAAAAAAAGGTCACAAAATGTGAGATTATAGTTAGTAATGTTAAGATTTAAGTTATCAATTTATACTCATTCATTAACTTTTCCGCATAAATTAACATTAATATGTCAAGTTCCTTCTTCCTTACAGCAATTTGCACCACTTAAGTATGTTTACTGAGATAAATCCTAGTTTCAGTGTGTCAATTCTTTGTATAAATATAACCTTGAAATAATTGCATGTAACCTGTTTTATTTATATTTGCAAAGTGCATTCTTTATATTTCTGAAGCACTATGAGAGGTGAATCACCTCCATATTTGTGAAAAATTGCAGAATATGATGAAAACTATGGAACAAAATGATTGATCAGGTTTTTTTTTTACTCTATAACTAATCTAAATTAGTTCTTGTAAAAATTCCCAGTTTATACACATAATATGCAGATATTGAAAAAAATATCTGTGAAAGTTTCCTGTTGGGTGAAAAAAAATAATATCTTGAAATATATTTTAAAGTAATTTAAGAATATCAGTAAGTATATTTAACAGCATTGCTATTATCCAATAAATTCTACTTTTTTCCCTCTAGTTTGAAGCTGGTAATATGAAAAATTTAGTTCTCAAAATAATCTCTGGATCATTTCCTCCTGTTTCTACACGTTATTCCCATGAACTTCGGAGTCTTATTTCACAGTTATTTAAAAGAAATCCAAGAGATCGACCGTCTGTCAACTCCATATTGGAGAAAATGTTTATAGTTAGACGCATTGAGAAATTTCTTACACCACAGGTACGTATTTGAACCTTTAGATCTAGGTAGTGAATTCAAAAGTTCATTTTAGATTTTTTTTTTCTTCCAAGAACCATTAGAAATTCCTTTATCAGTGATTATATTAAATTATTATTCTATTTCAAAGAAGGTTTAAAGATATTGTGAAAACACAGGCAATTTTTTCTCCTCCAGACCAAGAGGAAAAGCCTCCATTTACGATAGTCAGGGAAAAAATGGAAGATGTTAAAGACTCAGGCAAATAAAATAAATAAACTAAATGGAGAACTCTATCAACAAGGAAGTAAGGACAAGAAAAGATATGTCAATAATGTCAACTAGAAGAAAAAAAGGGAGAAAAGTTGCAAGGAAAATTTTATAGCAAATAGAAAACTGCATGCGAACGTTGTAAGATCCTTATGAAAGCCAATTTGGTTTAGTGATTAAGGAGGAGGACTAGGAGCAGGGAAATCAAATTTTAGGCCTGGTCTAGACACAGCCTAGTTGGCCTCTTCAGTTAAAGATGAAGAAGTGAAGGTAATAGGTAGATTTGATTATTGCCTAAGAAACAATAAAGATGAATGGAAAAGTAGAAGAGAACCCAGAAAGAGGATGGAAAGATAGAAGAATTCTAGATGGGAAAGGAATGACAACTTTGAAGACAAGATGGTGGATAAGAGTATTTTAATGACATTAATACAGTTAAAGTATTAGTTTTTTTCTAGTAGTGATATACAAATAAGAAAACTAGATATTGAGAAGGAATGAAAGAAGACATATTGAGAGAACTGTGGATCGAAAGAAGAATCAGCTAGTTTTGGACTAAATAAAAACTTACCTTGAGGTAATGATCAGCAAGCAGAAGCTCGCATATTTTGGCATATGAGATCAGCAGGTGTGGGATTAGAAAAACCTATGCTTGTCAAATGGAGGAAAGTAGAAAAAGGGAAAGAAAAGTTAATACAATGAATAAATGGAATTTAAGATTATTAGAATTTCATCAGCTATGACCATTAGAAATCAAGCTGGCAAAACATTAGCCATACAATCACCAAAATTGAACTTGATTTAATAATACCAACTAATTGCAGAATATGCTGAATTTAATTGAGTTTAATAATTTCAAATGTAAATTTTCTTTCAACACATACGGTTTTGAAAAGCTGTTAAAATTTCTACTGTCTAGTCATGTGTGCAAGTAACCTTGATTCTTAATTTTAACTCAAATATTTATGGAGTCCTTGGTGTTCTCTGAGCTTGATTGCTTGCTTGTTTCATTACTCAACTAGGTAATATTTTCACAGTTCAACCCTGAGTTTACTCTTATATACTCTTTTACTAGAACCAAATATTTGCTTGAAGCCAACTTTTTCCAACCTAGTTACCTTCTAGGTTATTGAATTACAGTTTGAATAACCATTAGTTAGTGGCATCCTGAGAGTTACAGTTGATGTGGCAAATTTTAAGTCCACTTCAAAACTCAATATCTTCAAAATACACATGGGAGTTCTTATTAAATATCAGTATGGCAAGTTTGCATGTATAGAATTCCTGCTTAAATATTCCAGTTTTTATAGACACAGTCGTCTTTGAATCAGGCTGTGGGCTCTTTAATAAGATACTTTATAATTTGTTCATATATTTAAAAAGAGCCAAGGTGGCACAGTGGTTAGAGTGCAGTACTGCAGGCTACTTCAGCAGTTCAGCTGTTCAAATCTCACCGGCTCAGTGTTGACTCAGCCTTCCATCCTTCTGAGGTGGGTAAAATGAGGACCCGTATTGTTGGGGGCAATATGCTGACTCTGTAAACCGCTTAGAGAGGGCTGAAAGCCCTATGAAGCGGTATATAAGTCTAACTGCTATTGCTATTGCTATATATTAAGTCAAGATTATAAAGTGGAATAGAATTGCATTTCATTCTGCCCATTTTTCTTCTCAGATACAAGTTCAAGAGGTAGAGTGAATTGAAAGTTAATGACTACCCAAAATTATTCAATGTGTTTAAGTAGGCTGAAGGTAGACCTGAATCTGGGTCTCCCCAATTAAACAACTAAATGATGGCAGTTGTCAGAAAGTGGTACTAAGATATAAATCAGGGGTCTGCAACTTTAAACACTCAAAGAACCATTTGGACCAGTTTCCCACAGAAAACAAAATACCAAGAGCCACAAAACCTGGCTGGACATGGCCAACTCAATATCACTCACTCCCATTGAGTCACATGACCTCCCCCAGCCATGCCTACTCAGGTTTTGTGGCTCTTGGTGTTTTCTATGGGAAATTATATTTATATAACATATAAATTTATTTATATATATATAAATTATATTTATATATTTTTTCAGCCACATCCTTTCTGTCTCTGGAAAGATACAAAAATAAACTTTGCATTGCAAAAGGAGCAGTGGTGGGTTGCAGGCAGTATGCCCCGGTACAGGTGTACCAGTGCTTGCTGGGAGCACCTGATACCATTCCAGTACGGTGCTCTGGAGAGCCCATATGCCCACCCGCTCTCCTTACCAGTATTTGAGCTGTTTGGGGCTTATGCGCACAGAGCCTATGGCGTCTGCGCGATGCGTCGCTGAGCAGCTGGAGTGGCAGCATCACGGGTGGTAAGTACGCATGGGCATGCTGCGCATGTTCATGTGGTGGACGCCGGGCCGCGGTGCACCGTACCGGTTGCAATGGGATCCAGAACCAACTACTGAAAAGGAGTGACTGTCAGCCTGTTACAGTACAGTGCCATGAGGTTGCCTCAAGGGGAGCTGATGGAGCTGAATCTCTCGCTCGCTTGCTCTCTCTCATTCGCTACCCAATTGCAACAGGAAAAAGTAGGCAGCCCTCTCTGTTTCTCATTTCTCTCTTTCTCTCTACCTCTCTCTCTCCCCCCTCTCTTTCTTGGATGTGTGGGTGCATGTGTTCCCTCTTGAATCATTTCCAAAAAACAGGCAAGAGTTGAGGGGGGGGGTGTTTGCTGGTGTGTTTTCTTCTTCTTTGGGTGTTTTTTTACCATATGATGTAAATCAAGAGTCATTTCAGGTTCCCTGATAAATGAAGCTCTTTGGGCCCTCTCCTGCAGCTCCCTGTCATATGATCCCAGCACTGGGTGGCCCCTCCCCCTCCCTCCTCCCCTGCCCTGAGAAGAGAAGGGTGACAGTGGTGGATGGAGACTCACTCCGTATTCCAGAGCAGAAGCAAAGCGCCCCTCTATTTGCCTCTTTTTCCAAACCTTGTTGGGAGACGCACAGCTTTTGTCCGTGCCAAGACGCTGGCAGGGCCATCTGGCTGCAGCCTCTGCTCCCCATTGTAATGGGCTACAAGAGGAGGAGGAGGAGATGCATTTCCCCCATTGGGTAGCATACTAAGTTTAAGTGCAAGAGGAACAAGCAGCCATGGTGGCGGCGAGAGGAATATGGGGAGACGCGCCCCAGCCCATGTCATGGGGTGGAGAAAATCACACATTTCCCCATATTCCTCTCGCCGCCTCCATGGTTGCTTGCTGCTCTTGCACTTAAACTTAGCACGCTGCACAATGGGGGAGACGGCGTCGTCCTCCTAGATCCCATTATAATGCGGAGCATTAGCTGCAGCCAGGTGGCCCAGCCAGCATCTCGACACGGAGAAAAGTTATGCATCTCCCTCAGTGGCCGAGGTGCACACAGTACCAACAAGGGCCAGAAAAAGAGGCAAGTAGAGGACCACTTCGCTCCTGCTCTGGAATACGGAGCGAGTCTCCATCCTCCACAGTTGCCCTTCTCTTCTCAGGGCAGACGGGGAGGGGAGAGGCCACCCAGTGCTGGGATCATCTTGACAGAGTCTCAGTAGAGGGTCCAAAGAGTCACATGCGGCTCTAGAGCTGCATATTGCTGACCTTCGTTATAAATGCTTACTAATATTAGTATTCTTAATAATTTATCTTTAAATCCACATCAGTTTTTTCTATCATGAATTTCACTTTAAATGTTTTATTTTTGAAATTAACTGCATATATTTTATTCAAAATCATATTCTTTTAGCTTATTGCAGAGGAATTCAGCCATAAAATATTTCAGAAGTTTGGACCTCATGCTGGGCCAGGTAATATATAAACTAGGTAATTCTAACTAAATATATAACTGACTAATAAATAAATCTTTGTATAGCTGATCTCTGAGCAATTACAATAACAATGGCTTTGTGTACATAAAATATTTTATTTATCTTACATAGTTAATATCTTTAATTTAAAATCTTATTTATGATTCTGGATAATATTTGTATAAGAGAAGCTATAATTGGCCACACTTTTGTTCTTGAGATGATTTAGTAACTTTCATTACTTTATGACTTTAATAAAACTATTGCTTTACTTGGTTAATTGAAAGAGTCTTAATATAGTATATTATTAAAATAATTGCAATTCAGCATTTCATGCTGGATTTTTTCAGTTTTTTTTGTTTGTAAGGCAAATATTAATCTTTGCTTTTTGTACATTATGGACCTTCAAATTATAAATAATTTTCCATTATTTGTCCAAGTAAGTGAATTGTATAGTTTCTCCCTGATTACAACATGCATTTAAACATTTCAGTTTTATGCATACCTCTGAAGCATATGGAAATCAGTGGGATTTATTGTATAAGGTTAGGTTAATGAATATTTTCTGAATATTCCTCTCAATAATGTTTTACTATAAACAATATTTTATCTATCCAATTTTGTGCAAATATTTGACATTGTTATTCTCTCTTGCATAGCAAAGAGACCAGCCCAAGGACAAAACCTAGCCTCTGCTGCACCTGCTCACAAAATTACCAAACCTGCTGCTAAATATGGAGTGCCTTTAATACTTAAGAAATCTGGGGATTCAACTAAGAAGTTCTGTGACAAGCCTATAATTAAATGTAGACAAGTAAGAGCCTATTTAATATTAAAAGTATTTTCAGTCTTTATGATAGAAGAAGGGTACATTTATTGCTGAAAGTATTTTACCCGTATATACTCGAGTATAGGCCGACCCAAATATAAGCCGAGGCACCTAATTTTACCACAAAAAACTGGAAAAGTTATTGACTCGAGTATAAGCCTAGGGTGGGAAATGCAGCAGCTACCGGTAAATTTCAAAAATAAAAATAGATACCAATAATGCCATTGCCCATTGAATAACATATACAGCCTGCCTGTGCCCATTAAATATACAGTAGCCATTGTAAAAATTTGCTCTGGATAACAAATTATTATCACACAATACCGGTGTATTCAATGAAATACTTCACTCACCTCATGATGCTGATGTCCCGCTGTGATGATGATGTCCCGTGCAGCCGCGGGAGCAATGTCCCGCCACCTATGACACACGGCACAGTGATTCCTATCATTGGATCACTGTACCAGAGGAGGTGGGACATCGCTATGTGGCTGCTTGCCATAACAAGGAGGAGGTGGGACATCGTTGCAGAGCGGCAGGAGGGGGAGGAAGGGGAATCGTAAGACAGCCCTGCATTACATTAGAACGTGAGGAGGGGGGATGGTGCGGTGCGCGTTGCGCGGCAAACTGACACAGAGGGAGGGGAAACTCACAGGGGCGCCGGGCCATTCATGAGTGTCACCCAGCGGCATGGCCCCGCCCCTTTTTCTCCTCCATTTCGGGCAAATTTTTCACTGACTCGAGTATAAGCCGAGGCGGCTTTTTTCAGCCCAAAAAGTGGGCTGAAAAACTCGGCTTATACTTGAGTATATACGGTACATTGCACTTTTCAGTGTCATAATTTCACCTGAAAATTCCCTAACAGGAATTGAAACAGTATGTAACTAGGTTTTTCACCTAGTTTGATATTGAATGCTGATTCAAAATATGTAATATACATTTCCACTGACTTTTACTTGTCTTTTATTGTAGATTAAATATGCATCATATTTGACTAAACGTATATGAATACATGTAGCTACCATGTTTCCCTGAAAATAAGACCGGGTCTTATATTAATTTTTGCTCCAAAAGACACATTGGGATTTATTTTCAAGTTAAAATGCATCTGTCTGGCTGACAGTCTTAACTGGGGCTTATTTTTGTGATATTGCTTATATTACAAGCATCCATCCATGCTAGGATTTATTTTCAAGGAAACAGGGTATCTGTGTGTTAATGGTTAAAACAGCTGCGAAGTAGAGCAATACTGACGTTTCATCTTAGTGTCATTTTCAAATACGTTCTTATTTAAAACAGCAGTAATACATAATCCTGCCAGTAAATATTCCTGAGAAGTCTAAAATACATAATATCTAAAAGCAATAGGTTCTGGTTAATTGAAATCAAGTGTTTAACTTCTAAAAGTGCAAAATAATGCAATTTGAATGGGTCTTCCTGAATATATTGTGACATTATGGCAATATGGAATATATTATGTTAAATGTTCACTATTGGACCTCATACCTTTCTATTCAAAGTACGACATGGATACTTAATCAACTAACAGTTAACTATATCAAATTAGAATATGAGAAGAATAATGTTCAGTTGCCACTTAGTTATAAGCTTGGATCAGCCATTTATTTTCAGAGTAGCATACCCCATCTGATTGATAAAAGGTTGGAAATGTGTGGATAAGAGTGTGCAGGTTGTGTGGATGTGTGGATAAGAGTGCAGGTTGATGAAACTCTTGGGAGGAGAGGGAAGTCATTGTATTACACATTACCATGTTTAAATTTCTAGGTTAGATCTGGTCTACCAGCAAAAATGCAAATGAGTTAACTCTAGAGCCTGTCTGAGTTGGCATTTTCTTTAATGGCCTTTAGATATCATCAAAGTTATATTTTTGTCTAATCTGCTCATAGATACATGTTTTAATCTCCCAGCTTTTGAACAGATCAGTTATTACTTTTGATTGGGTGTTTTAGGTTGTATAATTGTTTTTAGATGCTTTGGCTGTTATGTGGTATAAATGTTTTTTTAGAAAAGTTCTGTGCCTGAGGCTGTCAGCATTCCAAATATCATGCAGAATTAAATCAGAGTCCAAGGCAGAGCTATCTTTAAAGTTTCAATTTAATAAGACAGACATGTTGGCAACAAACTGTGGAAATCCCAATTCTGAAAACTTCCTGGGATTACAACCCAGTTGTAAGTTCATGATCTTATCCCCACACCCATAAATCCATCACATGGTCCAATCTTCTTTGGCCACGCTGGCATCTCCATCCAGCTGGTTCCAGTCAGGTGCAGAGGTGCGGAGACAAAAGATGACCTTGGCTTCTAGAAAAGAATGATAACAACACATTCTACAATACTACTCCTTTCTATTCCCCCCCTTCCAACTACTACACTAATGAAAAGCATAGTGAAATAATAGAGAGTGTGGCAGGCCAAAGATCCTAAAAGGGATATAACTGCAGGCCTGACAGAGACTTTCAATAGTGAATATACACCATGATTATTCTGAAATGAGAGCTTGTATTTCCTAATTATCACTAGGATTTTTAAAATTCTGTTTCCATTCATATGGAAGTAGAATAGTATATTACCAACACTTTCTATATATTCAAAGATACTATATTTTCTTTTGTGTTAACTTGTGCTGACTTTTATAATCCTTTGGTAATCTCTATTTAACAGGTGGTTTTTAGAAAAATGTCATGGCTCTTATAAACATTTTTTTTAAAAAATGACAAGTTAGAACTATTCATTATTTGTTAATTGTTTAAATCTGTAAACTGTGGAATATGCTCTTAAACAAATATTGCTTAGCAAAGCTAGGTACTCATTTCATAAGATTGGCTAGTATAATTGCAAGTATGGGTAGTCTTTGACTTATGGACTAAAATTAAGCCTGGAATTTCAGTGGAAAGTCATGCCGGTTGTTCAGTGGGTCACAACATTACCATGCCCAATTTAAGCACATATGGTGGTTGTTAAGAGAATGCTATGGTTGTTAAGCATACCCATATCCATTATGGGTATTTTTGCCAGAAACTGGAAGTAAATACACGTTTTCTACAGAGGAAACAAATTGTGTGGGTGCATGATGCTGAAAATGGCCATAAATACAGTTTGGTTGCCAAGTCCCAAAATGTGGTATGTGACTAGGGGGGAGCCTGACTCTTGAAACTTCAGATTCAGATTGTGAGTAGCTCTGTCATAACTTTGAATGGTTTCTAAGCAAATGGTTGTAGGTCCAGGACTACCTGCATTCCTACTTATAATCTGAGAGAGTAATTGCTAATATTTAATTTGAAAATACTCTTCCATCATTTTTGGTTACATTTAACAGATAATTGAGAAATAGAATAAGTCATTATTTAAAATAACATTAAAATAATAAAACTAAATAAAACTAAACATAAAGATGACTTTGTAAACTATAAGCCTGTACTAATTTATGTGTGAAAAGTCAATTAGTAAAAGTCAATTTATTAATAAAAATGCAATGGGCCCACAATAATTTAAAGTTTAATTTTAAACTATTTATTTCACATTCTCAATATGTAATATGTAAGTTCTTGCTAATTTGCAGTTTCACTTTTTTTAAGGGCCCTCCACCTCCACTGAAGAAAGGGAAACTACTAGGCGAAAGGATGAAAATGTTTGAGGTATATAGACAAGGAAATAAGAAATTAGGCTAGAAGCTTTTAAAAGCAATAAATAAAAATCTTGAAATCTTTCCCCCTTATTTCATAACAATAGAATATTTCCAATTTATAAATGAGAATACACCTTTGTGCCATTGAGTCATTACTATCTAATCAGAATATGATAAAAATTCATACTTTAAATTAGTTTCCATTTTTCAGGAAGCAGTTAAAAAGAAAAGGCTAGAGGAAAAACAACAGCGTGAACAGGTAAATTGAAGGATTTGCTATTTCTATTTTTGTTTTTGTTTTTTGACAGATTATAGGAATCAGCAACATTCTTATGATTACTTAGATTAATGATTAATTGTGGATGTTAAATAAGTTAGATTGCTGCTAATTAAAAACATTTTTATCCTTAATTTTTAGATCAGTTTTATGAAGGTTGAGCAAATGAGAAGACTTGGAAAAGAAAGGGTAAAATGTTGGACTTTAAACATTAAAGTTCAGTTTTCATAACTTCCATTGGATTCTAAAGTCTAGTTTTAATTTTCCCCCCTCTTCTTCAGATGGAACGAATAAACAGAGCCAGAGAGCAAGGATGGAGAAATGTTCTCAGCATAAGTGGAAGTAGTGAAATCAAGGTTGGGATCTCCTACCTTTCTATATGAAAGTACTTTTTTTAGTTATTACAAATGTGAAGAGAAGCAAACAAGAACTTCTTTTTACATTCATAGGCTCAGTATTTTGGTGGGGGAGGAGCTAATGTGCCTTTACCTGTTCCTGATCGAGGACCATATGAACACTACCATGCTATTTTTGATCAGATACAGCAACAAAAAGAAAATCTTAAAATAGAAGGAAAAGATGTAAAGTTGAATGAAAAGCCGGGTCTAGAGCCTAGTCAAAGGTATGTCTACCTTCATTTTAAAAAATTCATAACATGTAATTCTGGCCTAAGGCACTGAAAATTACTGTGCATATTTATCTACAGAGGATCTCCACCTGGAGTTCATGCAGGAATTCATAATGGGCCTGCAGCTTACCATCATTCATCTGATGCAGATGCTATTAGGAAAGGAATGAAAAGATTGGAGAAGGTCTCTAGACAAGCCAATGCAAACAGGTTGAGTAATGATACATATCCTGTGTGTGTAGATGACAAAACACTTAATGTACTGAGAATCACAGACATGGGTGCTCAAAGGGATACCTGAAAGAAGTTCATTAATTAGTCATACTTCACACATTGTTTCTAAAGATACCATGCTCTGTTTCACACATTAAACTACAATTTTTACATTACATTTCAACATTATAACTTTTTGTGAGGCAACACAAAATTCAGATGTTAGCCTACTATCAAATCTTTATTACGATCATACAACAGCATAAACAGGTGGAGTACAGTCATTCAAAAAGCACAGAGAAAAGATCAGAGTAAAACTACATTTAAAAAAATATAAAAAGCTAGAAGATATAAAACATACATGAATTAAAAACAAAGTACTGGTATTGTTGTGGCCCAGCAGCGGCCGGCTGACCTATTGGTAGAATCTGACAGCGATGATCACTATGGGACTGCCTTGGAGGCTGAGGAAGACTCTGGGGGGTGTTCGGAGTCAGAGCGGGGACTGGAGAGGCCTGTTGGCCACTAGGTGGCATCTGAGTCAGGGAGCAGTGAGGGGGAACAGAGGGAGGTTGTCCCTGACAACCTCCCTCTGATAGGAGGGGCTGATAGGAGGAGGGAGCAGCTTTGGAAAAGGCTCATAGAAGGAAATAGGAAACAGGTGGCTACTGATTGGCCCCTCCCAGAGAGCTTATAAGTGGAGCGACGGGAGGGGAATTTTGCAGGAAACATCAGTTTAAAGTTTGAAGAATTTCGTGAGTCTTGTTTTTCATAGAGATACTTTTTTTGAGCTCCTAGCCAAGGGGTGGCTCATCTCCCTCCTTAGTCGTGGCAGACAGTCAAACCGGCATCAGTATAATGTAGAGGCTTGGGACAGAAGAGGTATATAGAAAAACAATGTTAAAAAAAGGATAGGTACTGTTATTTTTCAGACTATACGATGCTTGTGACTATAAGACGCACCTAGCTTTTGGAGAGGAAAATAAGAAAAAAGAAATCTGCTTCTACCTCCCAGCAATTTGCCTCCTTGCAGCAAACAACCTGGTCAGCTTCAGCACAGCCAGAATAACGCCTATCAGCTTTTCCAAGCTGCAGCGATTGCCATCGGCTCCTATCACCGCTGCCACCTATCGCCACCTCGTGTCCCATTTTCGGACTCTGCACGCTCCATTTTTTGCCTCCTTTGGCTTCTTTGAGGTGGTGGGTATCACCGCCACCTATCCCCGCTGCCTGGAACAGGACGAAAATGGGGTGCACAGAGGCCAAAAATGGGGTGCGAGGTGGCAATAGCTGACAGCGGGGATGGGCAGTGATGATCCCTGATACAGCTGATAGGCAGTATTTCGGGAGGCCGATCCAACCGCCAATCAGCTTCTCATGCTAAATCAGGCTATGCTGAAGCTGACGTTGCTGTTTGCTGCAAGGAGGCAAATTGCTAGAGGCAGGCCGAAGGATAGTGGCTGGCGAGTGGGCGGGGCTTTGGCAATATTCGTGCTATAAGACACACAGATGTTTCCACCAACTTTGGGGGTGGGGGAAGTACATCTTAAACACCAAAAATACAGTATGTTTGATAGGTGTAGGGGAACATAAGTATGTGGAAGACTGTATCAAGTTACCAATCTCTCTAATATAGCAAAGGAGGTGTTCATAAGCCTGGTGATTATATGATGAATTTTGAGTGCTGCTCAACATTGGTAACATTGCATGTTGTAGCAAGGTTAGTATCTGAAAGCAGCAGGGTACTGTAAAATTATCTTATGTACCCTGGATATTTATGCAGCAATGGGGCAACATACTAAATAAACAAAAGTATTTCAAAATATTTATCAGATAATAATAGACACAAAAATAACAAAATGACAATAAAACAATAATACCTAAAGTATTATTAAAACATAATATGAAACATTGAAAATATGAAAAAATACAAAGAATCTCACTTCATCTTACATTTGTTTATATGCTTACTAGTCTACTAAGGTATGTATTTTACAAATGGCAGTAAATCACCATCCAAATTTTAATGACCATGGGCCTCATCTCAGATATGAAAGGATTAAAAAAATTTTTTTTAAAGATTACTAGACACTCAAGAACCACTGGGTTATTGTTTCAGAGATATTTACTTAAACAGAAACAGGATGACTAAGGGGAAAGAGTAAAAGTGGGAAGCCCAATTTCCTTCCAGCTTGACTGTGACTTTACTCCGATATTTGATTGTGGGATTGATCTGCATAGCCTCCAGAAGGCTGGGGCAGGAGCAGTCTCCCTGATCTCCAGAAAGTAAAGGAAGAGCAAGTCTACTCAGCCTTCAAAGGGTGGTAGTAGTCCACAAAACCTCTGGGTGGCCCTGGGGCAGCAATGAAGCAATCACAAATTTGCCGAGTTTCAATTCCATGGGGAACACAGGTCCCAGATTTTTTATAAATTAGCCCTTTTGAGGTACATTGGCTCAAAAGTTATTGCACTATGATGCATTGTTTCACCCTGTTAAAGGTTTCAGAAACAAGACTTTTAGTATTATATAGATAATACAAGAACAACCCAATATAGAAGGGTACTTGTGAAGAAATCATGGGAAGATTTTTTTCCCAAGCAGCTAGTATAGAAGTTTTTAAACTTTACCCACTATTACCCAGTCTTATTACTTAATAGTATTGCTGATTATGGTTAATTAACCATTGAAAATAAACTCTTGTAAAAGCTAAATTCCACTGGATTAAATTCAGTTTGGTGAGTTCATCAATGAAATGAATATTATTGGTAGAATGGTCCCACCTCCCTTTTATCTTTTACAATGCTGCTAAAATGTCAAAATGTGTAGTATGTGATATAATTAAAGACAAAACACGTTTATAAGTAATGCTATGCTCAATTGCTAACTTCCAATAATTCAAGTTTAATATATTCCATTTTAAATTATTCAAAATGCATCTAATGGAAAGAGGTCCTTTTTTTTTAGTCTAGTATTTATATTTCTTTTAACCATAGAACTCATATAATTGTCTTGGAAAGTCAGGCAAGCTCCTTTCCCCCCTCTGGCTTCACATTGGGCTGTGTGGCAGAGGGAGATGTTATTTGGATGAAATTCTGAGGACCATAAGTTTTTATTTGCCTACATGGAATGTTGCTGGTTTTAATTTTGAAACTTCTTTTTTCATTATATCTTAATGTCCTATGGTATATTTCTAACTAGTTTTTAATATGTTAATAATAAACACCATGGAGGAAGTGACATCCTGGTGTCTAGCAGCTGCAGGAGAACGGGCTCCTCGTCCCCTGCCCTGGCTTCTGCTTCTTCGAGGGCTTTTGTGTCCTGTGAGGTTCCAGGGGAGATCGCAATTCTCCTGCAGAGCCTTGGGGCATTTTTCTTCTATGTCACATCAAGAGAAGAGACAGCCTAAGATGGCTGTCACAAAGCTGGTGCCAGCTTAACATCCAAGAAGTGTGCTGGAGCAGTGTTTGGAACTGGGTGAGAAGAATTCTTTTTAATTCAAAGTGTAACCCCAAAAGAATATTCAGGAAAGAAAGACTCCTAATTACTCTTAAAGTGGCAGTGACCAAGCTATTTTTGAGTAAAACCTTAGAACGGAAGAGAAAAGAATTAAAGGAAGAAAATAAAAAAACTTGCTAAAATACAGAAGATTGAAATTGGGTGTTGGAAAGGCATTTTAAAATGCTGGAACTATTTATATAAAAGCTAATACCACATTTAAATTTTGGAGTATTATAGTAAATTTGTATAAAGAAGAAAGCTGATTTGAAAGCTGATTTAAGAGTGCCAACTGTTGATAAAGGAAGTTACAACATACCCCCCAAATCCTGGAAAAGACTTGGTTGTGGAAATTTAAGTGTGAGATGAAGAAAACCTAAATACTAAAAAGACCCCTAAAAGCTTCAAAATAAGACTGAACTGGCAGAGAGATTTATGAAGATTTCATTTTTGGACTAATTAGAGAAACAGATTTTGGGATACAAAATTTCTTGGACAGTGAATATTGAATCACTTGAGAAGTGGCTTTGAAAATTGAAAAATAGATTGTTGGACTGTTAGACAAAAAGAAAAAAAAGGAAAAAATGAGTGGAATCCAGGAAGAAATTTCGTCGTTAATCCTGGACTTTAAAGACACCTTGACAAGGATGTGAGGAGATTTTGAATAAAATGCAGAGCATAGATGAAAAGCTGGAAATTAAAGCATAAAAGACAAGGAGAAACCAGGATGCTCAGGAAGAGGAGGAGTCAACTGAAAGAGCAGCTGAAAAAACTGAACAGAGGAAACAACAAGCAAGAAGATGACAAAAAGGAGATAAAAATTAAAATAAGAATGATTGATGAAATAAATCAAGAGGAGAGTATTTTAAGGGAAATTAAACAAGAAATAGAAATACAGGAAGATTTTCTTGGGAGAGAAACAGGGGTAAGAGTAGATAATTTGAAACTTAGACAATGGAATAAGGTAGAGAAGGGATAAATATTTAAGAGGATTGGCGAAGCAATGCAAGCATATAGACTAGATCCAAGAGAAGAACATGGGAGACAAGCTAAGAAATGGAAAAATCAAAGCTTTAAAATGGGTGAAAGACGATGGATAAAAAAGGGGGGTGGGACTATTGCCTTAAAATAACAGTGAGATAAGTTAAAATGGGATTGGAAGTTTGAAAAGGGAGGGGGTGTGTGTGTGTGTGTGTGTATGAATTAATAACAATAAGGGAACCTAGGCCTTTAATGATGACAATTTTGAATATGTTTGACTAAAGTGTTAATGGCTTTAAAAATAACATAGAAATATTTAATAAGCAAAAGATTGAAGATTATAATTTAATATAAATATGTGTAATATTAGTATAACCATACATGTTTGTTAAAATGTAACAAATGTGACTATCAACATTTTAGTTGTAGTAAAAGGAATGATATGTAGAATTTGCATGAAAACAACATATTGAATTATTGAATAAGATAATAATTATAATTCAACAAAACAGGTGTATTGTTACTATTATTAGAATTATATAACTTGTCAAATTGTCAAATATAAAAAAATAATAAACATCATATCATCACTTAAATTTCTCCTAAGCAGTTTCACAAGTGTAAAAATTCAGTATTCATTGCAGTCTAAAACCTTTAATGAATAATAGTTCTGTGCAGTAGATATGTCTCTTAATACAGAGTTGATGTGTGTTTGTGTGAGTGTGCATGTGCATGTGCAAAGAGTAGCTCTTAATCTTCATATTCCTGTTGGTTGACACGCTGGTTAGTCTACTGGGAGTTGAAATCTATCGGTTTCAGAAGTAAAGAGATTTTAAAATGTTCAGAAATATTAAAACAATGGGAACCTGTTTTTCCTAGAATAAAAAACATGAAAATATTAGAATAAAATAATGTATGCTGCTAAGGCCATCCATGCCCCAATGCCTGCCTCATCTCATGGACGCGGCACTGGTGCATTGGTCAGCCTCCTGCTCTGTTGTGGCTGCCAGCAAGCAGAAGTGGACTGACAGCCATGTGAGGTCTTCAAGGAACATGACTATTAGAGCCACCGCCATGAGGCGAGGCAATTGTCATGGCACGGATGGCCTGGCTACAGGGGCCTTGAGGTAAACCAGTGTGGGACAATTCTGTCACTTGGCCTTCTGCTCTGGTGCTGCACCAGTGCCAGAAGAAGTGGACCAGTGACCACATGGGCTCCTGCTGCACTTGGCTGCCGCAGCTGCTAGGCAGTTATCAGGACGTGGATGGCCTGGTGGTGAGGGCTCTGATATAAGCTGATGTGCGTAGGACAGCTTCACACACCCCTCACCTTGTGTTGGCACTGCAAGCAACCAGACAGAATGGGGAGGTGGGTGGCTGCCAGGTGCTTAAATAGGGCTTATTTTGGGTTCAAGCGCAGAAAACATGCTAGGAATTATTTTTGGGATAGGTCTTATTTTCGGGGAAACATGGTAAGACAGAGATTCAGCAGACAGCCCAAATTTGCAAATGAGGAAAGCAAAGGCTCAGAATGAACAAAGACTTGCAACAAAAGTCAAAGATAATAAAAGAAAGAGATTCTTTCAACATATAAATAAGAAAAAGGTCAAGGAAACAGATTCACTTAAGAGAGAAGATGGCAAGGAAATAACAGCAGAGATAAAGCAGAACTGCGTAAATCATTCTTTACATCAGTCTTCATGCAAAAAAAAATAATCTTATAGCCCAACCTACCAAAAACATAACTAAAAGACAGACTAGAAATAAAAATAAGCAAGAAAATGGTTAGAGAACACCTACCTGAGCTTGATGAATATAAATCACTGAGATCTGACATATTGCATCCTAGAGCTGGCAAATGTTATCTCAGAACCATTGGGAACCATCTTTCAAAAATCCTGGAACATCGGGAAATTACTTGAGGATTGGAAAAGAGCTAATGTGGTTCCCATCTTCAAAAAAGGAGGGGAAAAAAACATCCAGGAAATTACAGACCAATTAGCCTAACATCAACACTTGGGAATATACTCACGTACACACTCTAGCAATCAAAAAATAGCAATCTGCAAACATCTAGAAACAAATACACCTACAAGTTTTTTGTCTTCTTCGGTGGTCAAACCAGCATCTATGAAGTCGACTGTGGTTATGGCAGCAATGGCACATAGTTATTTCTAATCTATTGTATTCTGTCTTTTCTTTTGAAGTAGAGGGCATGTGTGTTTGGTCGAAGGCCTCTACATAACTTCCATCACATTAATCTTCATCATCACTCATCTGTCCTTCATTTTCATCATAAGAGATAATATCTTCATTTGTCAGTATTGAAATGTCTGGAATACTTCTCTGCTTATATTTAGTGTGTCTTTGTCTCTCATAGTCTTGCCACTTTTGCCTTTTGAGTAGTCGTTTCTGCTCAGGCAATCTAGCAAACCAATCTGGTGCGAACCAAAAGAACCAATCTTCCTTCAGTGGTATCTTCATCTCCTTAGGGCAGGTACAATTAATGTGAACAACTTTTTTGCAGCTAGCAGGGCAGCCGAACTTGGCACACAGAACAATTTGACACTTGCAGTTGAGAATGTTAAACAGTTTCACAGTGAAAGTTTCTTTGACATCTAACTTTCCTTTACCAAAAGATATGTTTTTGGCTTGATCTCAGCTCTCTTGGATTTTGTTCACGATTGTCATTCATGAATTTACAGCAGATATCACAAAAGAACCGTTTGCTCGTTCCCATTTTTCAAGCACTTTTAGATCTACAGTATGTCTCTTGCAAGACTGGCTGCTGTATAGTTTCTATCATCATCACTACTTTATTCTCTCAACAGTAGGCCGTATCTGAGAATGTCTCGCAATGTTGGGAGTTCAGACAGCACAAGTCTCTGCCAGTCCCAAGTAGGTTGCTCATATGAGTGACTGTTGTCATCTTGTTCTTTTTTTAGAAGCCAGAACACTCACAAGAAATGAGGCAAGCAGTATTAACAGTGTCAGACAAAATAATGTTTAACCTGTGAAATGAAACAAACTAAAAATATTAAAAAGTTATAATATTTATATAGTTATTTACCAAGCACATCTAAATTATATGAAAGTAATCAAAATATCTTTACAATCCCCAAGGGATGTCACAACTTTTGAGCACC
The DNA here is from genome assembly GCF_009769535.1 of Thamnophis elegans. NCBI lineage: Eukaryota > Metazoa > Chordata > Lepidosauria > Squamata > Natricidae > Thamnophis > Thamnophis elegans. The sequence goes on from NC_045549.1 coordinate 55,626,506, forward strand.
TTATTTTTGGAAATTGAAAGTTGAAAAATTTGACATGTCCTAACAGTAGACAGTCACTTGTCTGAAATGATATAAGGTCTCCTGCTTGATCAGGGGATTGGATTTAAAGACCTCAAAAGGTCTCTTCCAGCTCTATTCTGACTGACTGGTTGATTGAATATCCTTAAATTAGTACTTATATCTGAATTGTATTGCATTGACTACTAAGTGACTTTTTTAAACAGATGCTATATCTTGTGCTGAAAATTCTGCAGGTTAATGAACAATGTAACATATCAAATGCAAGAACAACAACGGGCAACACTAATCAGTGAAGGCTGAATTAAAATAGAGGATCAGCACTTAACAAGTAGCGGTCCAACTTGAATGGAACCAGTTAACAATCACAGTGACTTCCTTCTGTATATTTGTAACTGTTCCTTATAGAAATAGAATTTAATATTAAATTTCATATTTCATGTTAAAATGATTTATTTGTTTGAAATAGTTTATTTGAATTCTAATATTCTGTCTACTATTTTTATAAATAACTCAAGGCAGTGCACATATATAAAACTCTCTTCTCCTGTTTCCTTAAGTACATTAAGATGTATTAATACATTCAACTTTCATATTATACTCAGGCAAAAAGGATGGATAGCTGCAGAAAGAGCCAAACAACTTGAAGAATTCTGGCAACGGAAGCGAGAAGCCATGCAAAACAAAGCCCGTGCTGAAGGACATATGGTATGAAATGGTGGCATTCTACTGTGCAGGCATTTGAAGTATTTTTTTTTTTATGTTAACTCTGTTATCAATCTTCTATTATTTTTTAAATTAATAATTTTTATGACAAGACAAATATAATTTTTGTATCTTAGAATCTTGGTTAAACAGTCCATGAATTATAAATAACATTGCTTTTATTTTAATATTACTTATTGTCAGAAATTATTTTATTTCTATTATATCTTTCCCATCTTGCTTTTCATTTCCTTTAATACACAGTGATTGTAATTTGCACTTCATATGGTAATAATAGTTATAAATCCTTTTTATTTTAAAATGTAGTCATGTATGTCTGCGTGTATTTCCTTGAGAATAATTTCCTAACTTCTGATTAATCCAACTGCATTGTAAATTAATTTTAAAATTTGGGCAAACAAGCATTCTTGATTTTCCCAATAAGTTCCTTTTAATTAAATCGCTTTTTAAATTATACTCTAAGACTTAAGGTAGCAATGGAGAATTAAAATAGAAAAAAGAAATCCTTCAATATATATGGATCCTTGGCTTTCTTTAATACACCTAAAATAGATTATTCCAAAGTAAAGCTTTGTTCTAATTAAGATGTTTTACTATTTTATGATATAGGTTTTTATATATAATTATATAATCATTGGGCTGTTCACATGAAAACCATAGCTTCTTACTATACATTGTGTGCACGATTATTAGGCAAGCTGTATTTTGGAGGATTAATTTTATTATTGAAAAACTACAGTGCTCTTGCTCAGCTGGGCTTTGACCTGTTGCTGTACAGGGAGTCGTGTGTTGACACAGGAGGAAGTTCAAAGGCGGTGATTCCAGTCCCCAGTTGTCATCCGCTTGAGCGCCTCCTTTGTATCCTGACCATTCGTTTGGCCTGACCGTTGGTTGTGGGGTGAAATGGAACAGATGTTACATGCCGAATCATGTTAGTGTTGAGGAATGACTGAAACTCTTCTGCTGTGAATTGTGCCCCGTTGTCGGACACGGTCACATCTGGCAAGCCATGTGTGGCGAACAGCTGGTGCAACTCTCAGATGACTCTGATCATTGTCATTGGTGAGACCGGTGCAACTTCCAACCACTTGGAATAACTGTCCCCTACTATCAGGAACACCTGGCCCTGGAACAGGTCCACAAAGTCAATGTGCACACGAGACCATGGGAGCGTGTGATCTCCCAGTGGTGCACTGGTGCTTGTGGCATCTCCAATTCAGTTTCTTGGCAGGCCTGGCAACTCCTTACTTGATTCTCAGTGTCTTTGTCCAGGCCTGGCCACCACAAGTAGCTCCTGGCTAGAGCCTTCATCGAAACAATTCCTGGGTGCCCCTCATGTAGGGAATCCAGCACCTTGGAGTGAAGACTGGGTGGACTGATGACCCTGTTGTCCCAAAGAACACATCCCTTGTGGGCCGACAGTTAATTTTTTCTCAAAGCGTAATGCTGGAACTCAGGGCCTGGCCGGACCTCTGGCCATCCCCTTAACATCCAGTTGAGGGCGCGGCTAAGTGTTTTATCTGTGACGGTTTCAGCTGCAATGTCTCCTGCATGTAGGGATGCTTTAGGCAGGTCCTGGATTGCCAAAATACGACCCGCTGGGGCTGGATCCGGCTCAGTCTGTGGTAGAGGCAATCAGCTAAGAGCATTGGCATGACCCATTTCCTTGCCTGGCTTGTGGACTAGCCGATATGAGCATGCAGCCATGAAAATGGACCATCATAGCATTCGCAGTGACAGCACTGGTGGTGTCTGTCGGCTGTAAAGGGATTGAGCAAAGCTTTGTGGTCGGTAAAAATGGTGAAGGTTTATCCATATAAGAAGTTGTGGAACTTCTTAACACCAGCCACTATGGCGAGGGTTCCTTGTCTATCTGGGCATAGTTCCTTTCACCCAATGATAACGTTCTAAAATAATATGTGATGGGGGCTTCTCTACCACTTGGCATCCTGTGGCTTAGTACTGCCCCAATGCCATATGGCGAAGCATCATAGGCTAGTGTTACTGGTAGGTTTTCATTGAAATTAGCTAGGACGGAGTCCAAGGATTGCAATGATTTTACCGCCTTGAACACTTTGTCCTGGATCTAGTCTGCTCGATCAGATCCAGGGTGCTGTTTTGTCCAGAAAGCCGTGTAGCGGTTTTGCCAGAATGAGTGGTAGAAATTGAGCAAGTCGAGGAATGCTTGAAACTCCCCCTTGGATTTTGTTGTGGGGGCTTACTGAATTGCCTTTAGCTTAGCTTCAGATCGATGGATTCTGACAGCATCGATACAGAAACCTAGGAATTCTGTGGATTCAATGCCGGTCTGGCACTTTTCCTTCTTTAGTTGCAGGCCTGCCTCATGGAAACGTTGGAATACTACACAGAAGCGTTTCATTAGGACTGCCACTGATTCCCCTGTGATCAGGACATCATCAAAGTATGGGCAGATTTCGGGAATGTTCTCCAGTGTTCATTCCATAATACTTTGGAACAACCCTGGTGCTATGCTTATCCCAAACTGCAAATGGCGCACTCGGAATGTACCTCTATGTATGACTATTGTCTGTGCCTCTGCAGTAGTGTTGGCCACGCAGCTGCTAGTAGGCCTGGATGAGGTCTAGGTTAGTGAAGATTCGGCCTCCCTGGAATGAGGCGAGGATGTGACTTTCTACTGGTACAGGATAAGAATGCTGCTGTAGTGCCCTATTTATGGTGCACCTGTAGTCTGCGCAGATGCGAACATCCCTGTTAGGCTTAACTGGGGTCACTATGGGAGTCTCCCAGCGGCTGCAGTCCACAGGTTGGAGCACTCCCTGCTGAACTAGCTTGTCTAGTTCCACATCAATTTTAGGCTTGAATGCAAAGGGAACCCTGTGTGATTTTAATCAGATTGCAGTTACTGCTGGATAGAAGTTGAGTGAAATGGGTGCCCCTTTGTATTGTCCCATCTCAGTGCTGAATACATCAGCATATTGTTTTTTTATTTTTTTTATATTAATTTTTTTTATTTATAAACATGTAAAATACACACAAACAAAACTTAGACGTACACCACATTTACACAATACAATATGAACAGGAGCTTCCTGTTCTTTCTAATAGCAATTATCAATCAATACCGCTCACCTTATATTATTTCCCCTTCTATTATATTTCATTTGGATTTCACCATTCTTAACTCTCTTATTTTACTCATAACTATTATTTTTGAGTTTTGTTGTATTCCTTCATTGATTCTTGTTTCTCTCCTCCATACACCTATACCATTTTTCCCATATCTGGTAGAATTCTGATTCTTCTTTTCTCTGGATTTCTTTAGTTAGTTTGTCCATTTCAGCACAATCCATAACCTTTCTTATTATTTCATCTTCGCTTGGAGTTAATTTGTTTTTCCATTTCTGGGCAAAGGCAATCCTTGCCACCGCAATTATATGTAGTATTAAATACTGGATTTCTTTTTTGTATTTTGCAGACATTATTCCTAATAAAAAAAACTTCAGATTTCCATTCTATTTTTAACCCCTGTTATTGCCTCCAGCCAATTTTTGATCCTTTTCCAAAAACTTTTAGCCGCCTCATAGGTCCACCATAAATGGTAATATGTTCCGTGTATTGATTCTTATTTCCAACATTTTGGGGAGGCATTTGTTAAGATTTTAGCTAATCTTGTTGGTGCCAGGTGCCATCTGTAAAACATTTTGTACTGGTTTTCCTTGTATGCAACTGATAGTGTCATTTTTAAGTTTGTTCCCCATAATTTTTCCCATTTGTCTAATTCAATATTATAGCCAAAATTCTGCGCCCATTTTATCATTTGTTCTTTCACAATTTCCTCTTCCATTTTATACTTCAGGAGAAATTTATATATTCTCCCTATCATCTTTCTATCTGAGCTTTGAATAATTTTATCCAATTTGTGTGGTTCTTTAATTTTTTCTTGTCGTCTGTGTAGACCACTGTCTGTATGCTTGCCAATGCTACCAAGTTTTCAGCGATATCAAACATGGCTTGTCCACAGACACATAACAGCGTTGCCGCCTTTAGGCCATCGTCCATGATCTGGTTAGGCTGGAGATAGTTGAGCTCCACTGTTCCGGATGACTAATGTCGAACTCATTGAGTCTTCCCAGTTTAGCCATTTTGAGAAGGTTCCTGTGATGCTGGTTGATGCCTGTACTGCTGTGGTTGAAGCTGGATTGCACTTAGGAGTCCTGGGGAGGGACCCCTCAGGTGTGCCTGTGCCTCCAGTGTGTCTTATTGGCAGACAGGGCAGAGAGTGTGGTCCCACCAGGGCTTTTTTTCTGGTCTAACAACCAGTGATTTCAGCATGCCTACAGTGTGGCTTACTGGCAGGCAGAGAGTGAGGACTAGTCCTGCCGGGGCTTCATTACCCAACCTATCACCCAGTGACGTCAGTCTCTTGGTTAACAGCAGCTCTCTCCCCTGCAGCATCCCAACTTCGTTGCCATTGTTGTGTAGTGAGCGTCAGTAGGCAAGAACCAGACCAGCATAGATGCAACAGCTTTTATTGATTCAAAAATGGAGATGAGGAACTGCAATCAAATGCCTGTTATTTATACTCTAGGCCAACACGGCCTTAACCAATCATAAACTAGAACACCACCACCACCACCACCACCACCACCACCACCATATAATTGTTCTGAACCTCCTTCCAACAGTTGGAGTCATGGAAAGATTAGTTTCACTTTAGCCCAGTTCAACAGTCAGGGTCAACTAAAGGTTAATCCCATTTAGCATAACTATATACATTTAGTACATAACAAATATAGCCTCCCTTCTTTTCAATAATAGTCATAAATTAGGCCACACACCCTCCCTCATTACTCAAATACACATCACCTGATCTGCTTATATCCACTAAGCATTCAAGTTTATACAGCTTGGAGGTAGGAAACATGCATACAAAGGATGATATGGTCAAAATACCCACTTCCCTAATAATAGTGCACACGGTGTATGAACAAATCATGATGAGCTTCTCCCCTATTTTTCTTCTTTGGAATATGAAAATGGAAACCAGATTTCTATTTTTAAATCAGTCATGGAAAACTATGATTTGCCTGGAATTACATGCAAAAACTTCTACCATTCTTTGTATTTAAAAGATGTAAAGATAAGCACTGATCACTGTGGCTTGTTTAGCTTATTTGAAACTTTATTACACTACACTGTATTTTAATTTGGTCTTTGTTACCTTTCTCTCCTGATTCCTTCATGAATCAACTTTGTGTTCTAAATTTATTGTAGTTCTGTATAATGCTCAATATGGAAATAGACAAAACAGGACAGTGGAGTAAGATGGTTCACAGTTTTTAATTTAATTTGTTACAGTTAAATATTTAATTGAAAAACCCTTGAATTGAAAAATTCAAAACTTCTAGTTTTCTCCTTCGTTAAGGGCATTTTGTTTAGTACCACAATTCCTCTGCAATACATCCATTATACTTTATAGACATTTGTTCATACCTTATAATAATTGCTAGCAGTTTTATATTAACTCTGAAGGTCAGGCCTAGCTTTTAGAGGGGAATGTAATAAACAAAAAAAGAATATCATTTTCTTTTTTTAGCCAATTTCAATAGGTGTCATAAATGACTATAAATAAGTGAGAAATACTTGATGGCAATCATATATACTCTTAAATATACACAGATGTCTTTAGAGTACAGTGGAAAAACCAACTGATCAGCTTAATAATATAGCCACAATTATCTGAATTTCCATAATTTATCTTGATAACTTTTTATACCTTCAACCTATCACCATGAAAATTCTGGCATTATTAGCTGGTTGGAATGAATCAATTTTACTAAGGCTTAGCTTGAAGTTGTGCATCCGCTGTCTGTGGAGTGCAATGAGATTGTCAATCTGCTCTAAAAATTTCAAAATCAGATATTTTGTATTAGTGAAAGAACATAAAACATTTTAAGGTGGGACAGAGAAAAGAAAAATACATTTGCCTAGGCACATTTTCCTAGCATTTATGTGAACATAGTCCTCTGGGTAATAAGGCTACAATTTTGCATTGGATAAGATTGTACCTTTTTTCTTATTTATATCCCTTGTAGTAAATTATGTTTTTTCCCCATTAGTATAAGAGTACAGGAATAGTCTGACGGTGTAATTGCTGCACTGTAACTTAGTACCAGCATATGCAAATGACATTTTTGCTCTGCACTGCATAAACCTCTCTTAAAAATACTTTTGAAATATGCAGTGTTAGGGCTAAAATGGGGTATGAAAAGCTCAATTTTATTAAATTTATCTTCATAATGTTTATATTTAGAAAATAATGATCTAATTACCTTGACTACAGATAGGAAGTAAAGATTCATTTTATACTATTTCATCTATGAACGAAGAAATATTTGTTAAGATTTGAGTACTGATCCAACTATAAAAAGATTAATTTTTTATTGCTTTTTACAAAATAGGAAATGGTGTTCATCACATAGATCAGAGTAATGAATATGATATGAAAAGCAATAATCTGATTAAATGAGCAATTCATAGAAAATGATAATTCACTAAATTAAATTATATGTACATTTTATTCAAAATATTTCCAAACTTAACCACTGTATTAGCTATAATATTCAGTTGCTATGATATGTATTTATATTATGAATAAGAATTCTGAAAATATTTTGAAATTGTCATTGAAATATTTTCAATAAGTTATGGTGAGGGTTTTTTTGAGATAAGCAAATATTAGCAATCAGCAAATATATCCATTGATTTTACAATTTTAAAGGAAATAACTAGAAAATAGATAGCAAGAAAAATGGAAGAAATTTGGTGATTAAGAACACATTATTCTTTAACCTTTTTATTCATTGATAATGATCAAATGTTGATTGATGTAAGACTAGATAATATGATGGCCCTAGCTGTTATTGAATTTAATACATTAAATGGTGAACAGGGCACACTGCAAAACCTGACAGCTATCTATGGAGGCAGGTCCATTTCTTCAAGAGGAAGAAAAGCCAGAAACAAGGAGGAAGAGGTACGCTTCCTGCATGTTTTCTGCCTTCATTGCATACATAGAATCCCATTCTCTGCCTCATTTTTTCTGCATGGACATATAATTAAAAAAAGCTTCTTTAGAGTTTTAATTAGTATAAACAGACAACTGTTAGAGATGGCCCTTTGGCAAATTATTGTATTCATTATCTAAATTCTGTCACCAGAAAAAGGTAATTTGTTTTCTCTTAAAAACAATCAAATTTCATCTCCTCTGACAGTAATTAACTACATTTCATGATACATCAGTGATGTTTCTGCTGAATTTACTTCTCTTCCAAAAGAGACTTGACACATTACTAGTTTGGGGAATTTGAAAGAATCAGCATTGCTATAACTTTCCTCAAGCAGAAAGGTCTCTTTTTATTTTCTTTTAGGAATACTTGACAAGACTGAGGCAAATTAGACTTCAAAACTTTAATGAACGTCAAGAAATAAAAGCAAAACTTCGTGGAGAAAAGGCAAGTTATTTTCTTTTTATTTAGAGTAAGTGTAAGTATTTGCAGTGGCTCATGATCTTTTATGCTGTTTGGGTTAATTTAAAAACCTCCGTATAAGAAATTAATTCAAACCCTGGACCTCTGTGTTTTGTGCTTCTGCTTATTCTGCGGTCTGTTAATTCAGAAAGAAGAGGGTATCAAGAGGGGAAAAGAGGTTTCCCCATTCACCATGTAGCCTCCCTGGGGTTATTTCTTTTTTTTTTTTAATGAATATTTTTATTTCCATTTTCATTTTCATAACACACACTCACATGTATACTATACATAGCCTGTATCATATGGTATTAAATAATAATTACATCAGTTCCTCTTGTCAACAATGCCCAGAAAAATAGAAACCCATTATAGCTCTTCTGCTCTCCATACACCTCTCTCTTCTACCACCCTCCAACTTTCTATCTTCCCTCCATCATCCTTTTCTACTCTACTTCCCCTCCCTTTCTACTACTCCTCTCTCTACAATCCACTCCTCCTTATCCTTATGAGTGACATCGAGTTGGCCATGCCCACCCAATCACATGACCTTACCTAGTCATGCCCACCTGTTCACATGACCGCCAAGCCACTTCCATCCGGTCACATGATTGCCAAACCACTCCCACCCGGTCACATGACCACCGAGCCACTCCCACAAAACAGGCCACACCTACAGAATAGGTTCTAAAAAATTTTGAAACCCACCACTGGGTAGAATGTTCCAGACTTGTGTCTAAATCTCCAACATTTGGGGGATAAATTTGGGTACATTTTGGCCAATCTTGCTGGAGGCAAATGCCATCTATAAAACATTTTATAGAGATTTTCTTTGTAAGATACTGCCGTTGTAAATTTATAATTTCTTTCCCATAGTTTATCCCATTTTTCTAACTATATATTATGGCCAAAATTTCTTCCCCAGCTAAACATTGTTTCCTTTACCGTCTCTTCCTCCATTTTATATCTTAAAAGAAAATTATATAATCTAGTAATCATTTTTCCTCCTATTCCTAATAATATTTTACCTAATTCCATTTGTTTCTCGTGTATTCCGTATTGTTCCTGATCTTTTTTAAATCTTGTTTTAATTTGTAAATAGGGCCACCATTTCATATTTATTCCTTGTGTTTTCAGATCTTGTACTGATTTTAGTTCTCCTTTTTCATCTAAGAGTTCTGCATAACTTACCATTTTGCTGAGATCTGTAGTATTTGGATATGTCATTGCCTCCATCGTTGATAACCAGATTGGGATTTTCACATAGTGGGTTTTTTTTATTTTTCTCCAGACCTTAAACAGGGCATCCCTTACTATGTGTCTCTGGAAGTAGGAGTGATATTTATTCTTTCCCTCCCAGAGGAAGCCATGCCAGCCTAATTGGAAATCATGGCCTTCTAGCATAAGAATTATTTTATTTTTTAGTTGAATCCAGTCCTTGAGCTATGTCAGGGCTGCCGCCTGATATTAAAGCTCCCAGTCTGGAAGGCCAAAGCCCCCTTTGTTTCTATTATCTTGTGGTAGTTTGTATTTAATATGCAGTTTTTTCCCTGACCAGATAAATTTGAATACCATTTTATTTAGTTGTTCGAAAAAAAAATTCTCTAATCAGTATTGTTTGGAAAAAAATAAAGTAGCTTGGGTAATACATTCATTTTAATTGTCGAGATTCTGCCAATTAGTGATATCTGTAGTTTAGTCGAATTATCCAAATCTTTTTGTATTTGTTGTAGCAATTTATTGTAGTTATCTTCTTTTATTGTAATGCATTATGCCGATAACAGTATTCCCAAACATTTATTTTTCTTGGCCCTCAAAATTCCCAGTTTCTCCTCCAGTTCTTCATTTTGTCTTTTGGTTAAATTCTTAGTTAATATTTTAGTTTTCTATTTATTTAATTTAAGCCCTGCCACTTTACCGAATTGGTTTATGTCTTGTAATAATATTAGCACAGTTTCCTCTATGATAAATGCTAGATCGTCCACAAAGGCTTGCACTTTGTATTCCTGTGATCTAATATTCAATCCCTTTATGTCCTTGTTCTGTCTAATTTGTAACATCAATGTCTCTATTGGGAGGATAAATAACGGGGGATAGAGGGCATCTCTGTCTTACCCCTTTGGTTATGCTGAAACCTTCTGTTGCTTCCCCGTTTAGTATTATTTTTGCCCTCTGACTAGAATATATTGCTCTGATCATCCCGATAAATTTCTCTCCAAAGTTCATTACTGCTAGGTGATTTATAAGAAAATCCCAATTCAGATTATCAAATGCTTTTTGTGCGTCAATAAATATCAATGCTGCTTGTTTTCCTGAGTATTATCTCGTAGTATTCTAATATGTCCATTATTGTTTGTATATTGTTTTTTATGTGTCTGTTGGGTAGAAATTCATTGTGGTCTGGATGTATGATTCCATTTAGTATATTTTTAATTCTTTCCGCCATTATTGTCATAAATATTTTATAATCAGCATTTAGCAGCGAGATTGGCCTATAATTTTACATCTTTGGTTTTTCAGTGTTGTCTTAGGGAATTAATGTTATTAATGCCTCCATCCAGGATTTTGGTGTCTTAGCTTGTTCTAGTACATTTTTTAATAATAGGTTCTCTAATGATTTTTGCAATTCTTTATAAAATTTTGCTGGAATTCCATCCGGGCCCGGGGTTTTGTTATTTTTTGTTTTTGGATTGCCCTTTTTAATTCTAGCCTCGTTATTCTCTCATTTAGTGTTTCCTTTGTTGTTTCGGTAAGGTTGGAAGATTTATCTTCTGTAGGTATCTTTTAATATCCTCCCATTTCCTCTCGGCTATACAGTATTTGAAAGTATCTTACTGCTATGCTTTTTTTTCTTCCTTTTGGTAGTGTATCACCCCTTCTTCATCCTCTAGTTGCTGTATTAATTTCGTTTCTTTTTCTTTTTTTAGTTTATAGGTTAGCCATCTCCCTGGTTTGTTGGCATTTTTGAAATAATTTTATCTACTTGATCTAATTTTCCGGGCCACTTCTTCATGTTTAATTAAATTTAATCTATGTTTAATTATTTCTTTTTCTTCTTTAACTTCCTGGTTTTGAGATTCTTTCTTGATTTTATATTCTAATTTCCCCAGTTTTCCTGGAACGCTGTATATCGTTTCTTTTTATCTTTGTTTCTTCTTATTGTATGTGCTATCATAATGCCACACACATAAGCTTTGGTTGTATCCCATAGGTTTTGAATGGTTGTCTTGTTTGTTCCAGTTTTCCTTTAGGAAAAGCGCTAATTCTTTTTCCACATATTGAACATAGTTCTTTTCTTTCACAACCCTCTGATTCATGGTCCATCTCTTTTTCCTTTTTGCCTCTCCTTTCCATTTGATTGTTAATGGGTTATGGTCCGCCCACATATTTGGTGTTATTTCTTCTACTTCTACATCCTTCTCCATTTCAGCCAGCACATGACACATCCAGCCTGTCGGCCACGAGTTTGACACCCTTGATCACCCTTGATCTATGACCACATATAAACTCTATTTCCGCACTGCCAAGAGCTTTTAGTGATATTATAAAAACATTTTAGTTGGCTTTCTGATTCAAGAATAGTTTTATATTGGTTCACAGTGCATATATTTTACATAGGCAAGATTTCATATCTGGACAATTAACTTTAATCAAAAATGCACTATTTTAGGGTTGTGTGAATCCAGCAGTTGGGTGATTCCAGCAGCTAAGTTAAAAAATATCAGCTCAACATGCATATGAGCTAAATTACTAATTTGGTTATCAGTAGAAGGTGATAGCAAGATGAGTATCAATCAGTGCAAGTAACAATATTTTATATTACTGGCCTGCTACATTAGCTATGTTTTATTTCTTTATTGAGAAATGGAAATATAGTCCAAACACTGTATCCCTGAAACAGAGGAGTCACTATTGGAGTTATTATGCTGTGGTTTGGAAAGCTGTGAGTAGGATTTTAATATTTGACCTAGCATTTCACTTATCTATATAATCTGATTTGGGGATATTTTTGTTTTAGACATCTAGTGGTTCCATGTCATATAAGATATGTTGTAATATAACCCAAAGAGTTGTGGTCTCTTTAAATAAAGTCATTTCTCTCTTTATTAAAATAGAACAAACCTTACTTTGAGTTTGAAATGTAGTTCAATTATATTGTTACTTTTCTTTAGTTTACAATCGGCATTTTAAAAAACTGATTTTGTTTTTTTTTTAAATATTTTTTCAGAATGAAAACAGTGGTTCTCCTGTCCATGAAATAAATGAAGAAACAGAATCAAGGCGTAAAAAAGTTGAAGCACTAAAGGTAATAATGAAAAATAAAGGAGAAAAATAGCTGTTGAAAAGGTAGGATGCAATTATCATATGGATTTTATATGTAGGAATTGCCACTGCATATTAATAATTTCCAAAAAAGAAAAGAGTCAGAGCCCTTAGATTATTAGTAAAGTACAGGTAGTTCTCAACTTATGACTATAATTGAGCCCAGAATTATCATCATAAATAATGATGGTCATTAAATAGATCATGGTGTGATCATGACAAACTTCAAGACAACTTTGGATTCCTAGACCATGGTTTGCATTACATACAAGAAGAGCTTCTGCACCTCGCAAGAACCAGGAAGAATGTACTTGGAAAACAACTGGCTCAGCTTTACTGAAGGGCTTTAAACTAAAACTATGGGGGGAAGGTGACCAATCTTTAGCAACCAATCCCAAGGATAAATCCCAAAACAATCAAACAAGGAGGTAGAGCATAATTGAAGGAAGAAAAACTCAGATATAAACTAAGAGATGTATGAAGCTGAAACATACCCTTGGTTAGCCATAAAGGACTCAGATGACTATAACTAATGCTCATGGTTTGGGGAACAAACAGTGTGAACTTGATGGACTAATACATGAGGGAAAGTATAAAGTATAAAAGTTGGAAAGAGGGACACATAGCTAAGGCAGCATACCAGTATATAGCAATAGCTATAGCAAGATATCTCCACTTCTGGTGACCCAGACAATGTTTTGACTGCCCTCTCGCGGTGCCTGGATTGCTGTGGGGGCCTGGATGGTAGACAGCAGGTTTTGGCTGCACCCTTGTAAGACTGAGTGGCTTCGGTGCGTGGAGCTCCAAGATCCAGGACTTTTAACATTTTTACTGTGTTTCCCCAAAAGTAAGACAGGGACTTATTTTCTTTTGGAACCCCCCCAAATTTTGCTTGGGCCTTGTTATCGGGGGGGGGGGGCTATTGCTTTGGGGTTGCCGGGTGGCTGCTCTCTTGTGAACAGGCTCCCAAAGAGCGGGGCACAACCTCAGGGCAAACGGCTGTGTTGCCCTGTCGCAGCAGCGCAACAAAGCCGCCATGAGGTGACCATGCTCATAAGCAGCTGCCTGGCAATTCCCCTTTCCATCCGGGCAGAGCACCACTCACCAACCCAGTAATATCCCAAAGGCACTAAGCCGCGTCGTGCTCTGCCCGGCTGGAAAGAGAGATTGCGCGAGCACTTGTTCTGCCTCCAGCTTGCATGCCTCCCTGCTTCACTATGCCCAACTCTCCCTGCAGGGCTGGGCCAGGGCGCCGCCGCAGCCCTGCTGCCACTGCTGCTGCCACCGCCATGCTCCGAGCATAACCGGCTTCCATACTCCGGAGATCCACTGCCGAGTCTTCAGCCAGCCCACAACCATAGAGTGTAGTCCCAGAGCAGCCACTGCCGGAAGACTCGGCAGCGGATCTCTGGAGTTTGTAAGCTGGTTATGCTCGGAGCATGGCGGCGGCGCCTTGGCCCAGCCCTGCCGGGAGAGTTGGACATAGTGAGGCAGGGAGGCACACGAGTTGGAGGCAGAACAAGTGCTCGCGCAACCTCTCTTTCCAGCCGGGCAGAGTGCCACGCGGCTTAGCACCTTTGGGATATTACTGGGCCGGTGAGTGGCACTCTGCCTGGCTGGAAAGGGTTTTTTCCGGGCGGCTGCTTGTGAGAGCAGCTGCCTGGCAACCCTCCGCTCCAGCTGGTCACAGTGCCACCCACCAACCTTGCGGTATCCCAAAGGCATCAAGCAATGTGAGTCCCTTTGCCCCCCTCCCCCCGGCTCCTGTGGCTTTGCACCTTTGGGGTATCACTAGGTTGGTGAGTAGTGCTCTGCCTGGATGGAGGGGGGGTGTCCAGGGGGCTTATTATTGGGGAAGGGCATATATTTTTGCCCACAGGAAAAATATGGCATGGTCTTATTATCAGGACATGTCATAATTTCGGGAAAACACGGTACTTCTGGATGGGGGTGCACTACCCTAAATAGAACCTGTTCACAATTTGGGGTTTTTCCTTGATTCATAACTCCTGTTCAAAGAGCAGGTGGTAATCACAGCTATGAGAGCCTTTGCGTATTTTCATTTTGTGTGCCAGTTGCTGCCTTTCCTGGGTCAGGCATCCCTGTGCTCAGTTACTCAACCTCTAGTCATCTCATGTTTGGACTGTTGCAATGAGCTCTATATGGGGCTATCCTTGAAGAGCATTCAGAACATATAGCTGATGCAGAGTGCAGCAGCACAGGCAGTTTTTAGGGTTCCTATAGTGGCTGCATGGCATGGGTCCATGCTACTTGAAGAACCGTCTCACACCAATGTGACTGGCCCACACTGCCAGAGGGGGCAGGCTGCAGATCCTATCAGCCAAGGAATGTCAGCTGTCAGGTTCCAAGAAAAGACCCTTCTGTGCTGTGCCTCCTGTCTTCTGGAACATCCTACCCACTGAGGTGAGTTTGGCTTCCATCCTATCATTTCAAAAGAGCCTCAAGACTTGGCTCTGTCTGATGGCTTGGATATCCAATAGGGGAGCTTCATACTGGAGGTAGTTGATTAGTTAAAACCTAATCCCACCTCTCACACCCTGTGTGTCCATCCCCCACCTTTCCCATTTTAATGGTTTGTAATTGTGAATGGTTTTATCTGCTGTGTGCCCTGTCTATTTTAAAATCTTTTCTTCTTTAATGTTTTATGCTGTAAGTCATCCAGAATCATTGGATATGAGATGGGCGGCAATTAAATTGTCTAAATAAAAGTAAATAAATAAAATGGGATGTTGCAAACCAGCATAAATATAAACTGGTTACCAAGCACCCAAAATTCAGTTGCATGACCTTGGGGATGTGCGTGACCATCAGAACTCCAGAACTGGGTCTTAAGTAGTTTTAGGGAGCTCCGGGATATTTTTGAATGGTTGCTAGGTAAAAACTATTATATCAGAGAAAAAGATTCTATTATTCGCTCAGCACTGTCAAAATCTATACATGGGGAAATTAAAGGGACTCCAATTGAGAATGTAATAATACCTTAGTCTATTGTTCCATGTCTCTTTATCATGAAGTGCATTTCTTTCCTACTGAGCTAGTCTTGCTCAGTGTAGCTTCACAGTCCCTTTTTCATTCAAAGGGATCTCATTATATTCCTGCAGTCTGTGACATTTTCTTAGCTTAGCCTATACCTCAGCTTCTTTATGTTGTCAGTAGTACTCAACTTACAACCATTCATTTAGTGACTATTCAAATTTCTGATGGCCCTGAAAAAAAGTGAGTTTCAATCAGTCTTCACACTTAAGATTGCCAGAGTTGCAGTCATGTGATAATATTTGAGCTCTTGGAAACTGGTATGTATTTACATGGTTACAGCATACTAGGGTCACATAATCACCATTTGGAACCTTCGGAGTCGGCTTTGAACAATGAAATCCATAGAAGAAGTTGGATTTGCTTAATGGCTGTGACAAAAAGGTTGTAAAATCAGGCATGACTCACTCAATGACTGCCTATTGTAGCAATGGAAATACTAATCCCAATTATGGTCATAAGTCAAGAACTACCTGTACTCAAATCTGTTCTCTTGCCAAATTCTTGAACTTGATGGAACTAAATTTATTTGAGCCATTCTTGGAGCCCCAAAATATATTAAAATGCCATATTACATTTGAATATCAGTTTGGCTCTTATTCATCAATTTTTCATTAAAATTATTTTCCTTCCCTGTAGTCTTGGTTTATTTGTTCCTTAAAGATTGCTTTAAAAACATAACTTAAGAAAGTTCTTTGGTTTTCTCAATGGAGAGCCTCTATTCATAAGATTTATGGAAATGTTAGATATGCTGTCAAGTAATAGATCTGGGAAATTAATCTTCCTATTAATCTAATCTTAATATCTATTCTTACAATTTGAGTAATTCGGAGTTTGGGCCAGCCTCCTCCCTATCATCCATTATAACAATGAAATTTTGTAGAGTGACTGGCACAAAAAGAGGTTATTATGAAGAAAGAGAATAGTCTGTATTCATTTAGATTTGAAATGTGCCAGATGTAAGTGTTTAGTTTTTTCATTCACCATTAATTTCTAATAAAGGAAGATGCATCTGTAGTATTAACCAGCAAGGCAGAAAGCCAACAGCTTCTCTGGTTCCTTTTGCACATTCTCTAGCTTGTACATACAATACTTTTTTTGTTAAAAGTATGCTGCCTATATTAGAGATGTTTTCTGCAATCTTAGTAAAATAAATATACAGCGAAAATAGATTTATTTCATGAGGCCCAAACTCCATGGGTGAATAGTTAAAACAAGAGAGACACCTTGAGAGCAACAACCCTTAAAATGCATGAAACTGAGATGTAATAATATGTTTTGGAAATTAATTGGTTAAAATTCAACACAAAAATATTTTTAAAAACAGTATTATAAATGTCAGATATAGAAAATCATATTCATGAAAATGAAGTTGGTAATTAATTTCCACAGAATTAGAATAGGGTTTCTTAGTTTAAAAAATTACTTTTTTGATCATATTCAAGGCACAAGCAAAAGCCCGGGCTGCAGTCCTGAAAGAGCAGTTAGAACGAAAGAGAAAAGACGCATATGAAAGAGAGAGGAAAGCTTGGGAAGAGCATGTAAGAAATGTTAACCTATTGGTTGTTTTCTATCTGCTTGCAATTTTTCTTTGAAGCTTTAAACTAAGTGTTGCCTTGTAGTGCACTAAGTATGTGTAAATAGTACAATGTTCTTAAAACTTAAGAGATTTTGATTTTTTTTTTCTTTTGTATTTTGAGAATCTGGTCACTGGATCTTCTTGGACAGAAAATTGTCTTAGGCAATGTTCTGTCCTTGAGCAAGTCATAATTGAGACATTCCTCCTAAGCACTACTAATTTTATTGCCTTTATTCCTCTCTTGATTTATTTTGTAATCATCTCTGTGATTTGCCCTTTAAGCCTCTCAGATACTATTCAGATCATTGAATTGATTGTTTTTAGATGATAGGGTAAAGAATTCCTATACCCAGGACCCATAAATGTTTGGTTTAATTTCTGTAATCATCACCTGTCTGCTTCCCAAGTACTTGAATGTGCAGAAAATGTAGAGGAAATTGAAGAGTTTTTTTCCCTACTAGATAAAGAGGCATGAAAAAGAAGTTGTTTCTAGGCAACAATAAACTCCTAATCTCTATGTGGTCTAACTACAACAAAATGTGTTACCTTCATAACTCAGTTTTCAGTAGGAGAGTGATTTTAACTATCACATTTACCTAATGCTAGAAATGCGGTAGAATTAAAAAACTGAGTATTTAGTAGTTTAATGATAAAAATGAAAATAATATTAATAATTAATAATATTCAATAATATTTGGAAAAATGTTTGGAAGCTGTTCATGGAAGAAGAAATGAAAATGTTTCTGTCTTTACATTTTGTGTTAATATTTGATTCTTCCTTCCTTTTACATGTGTTTGTGTGTGTGTGTATGAATTATAATTACAGCTGGTGTCCAAAGGGATAAAAACTGCAGTGGGAGCTTCAGAATTAAGTCCTACTAAGCAGGAGGAAAGTTCTCCTACTAAATTAAAGCTCAATTCACCACAGATCATCACAATGACATCAGCTTTGAAGGAAGTGGGTGCAGTAAGTAATGTCATCATTTGCAAATAATAAAATTAGAGTTTTGGATAAAAAAAATTCTTCTACTATACCACAATTTCTTATTGTCACCTTAAATTCACCTTTTCCCAATATTTTAAACTTCAGAGTATTGTTGGAAAATTATGATAAAATGAATTAAAACAAAATATATATGTGTATGTGTATATATGTGTATATATGCGTATATATGTGTATATATATTTCTACAAATGAGTAGCATTGATATCACACATGAAATAAACACATATATGAATGAAATGACAAACATTATCTTTTCCAGTCTCATGACTATCACTTAATGTATTTGATATATATTTTCAATCTGGATTTGTAGGATGAAAATGCAGTACTTGTCCAGGAAGAGGATATTAAACCTGATCTTTCTATACATGTAAGTTTAATTATATGGACTTTGTTTTGTTCCTACACTTCAACATTTTTTAAAAACATCACTATTATGTTATATAAATATCTAATAAAAGGTTTGCTTGTATCCCAAACCATTCTTAAATCTAACATTCTTAAAATTCTAAATTGTTTCTTCTTTTTACAAACCACATCTACTGCTTTTTTTATAGCAACATTTCATTTAGTTTCCATCTAAGGAATTAAATGTTATTTTATATACCAAACTTACATGATAATGATATGAAAAAGTCTTTCATAGAATCATTGCTTTAAAATCCTGAACTAAGTTTTTTGAAAATCCAAATCATGTCAATTTTTGACAAGAATCCATATCTTTTAGTAAAGTAGGTATACTCTCTAACTTAAATTATAATTTTTCTGTATTTATTTATTAACTAGCTCTACATTTCTATCAAATCAAAGGAAAAAAATGGTAATTTGGCTTGAGCTATTTTAATATTTTTCTCAGAGAGTCTGTCGGTTCTGGGGATATCACTCCATTCCAATTCCCCATCAAACACCAATTTTCAAGAAGAAACTTGTTTTATAAATGACTTATGGAAAGATTAATAATAACTTGTCCTCTTTTGGGGGACTTTTTTTGGTAAACATTTTTCTGCTTTTTAGAGCAAGCGAGAAATACTTCGAAGACTGAATCAAAATCTTAAAGCACATGAAGATGTGAAAGAGAACAGGGAGCCCGAAGACACCTCAGAAATCTCTGTGGCTGGTGAGAATCATCACCAACAAGTAGCAATATGTCCAGTTTCAGTTGATCGCAAGAAATGGGAAACAGGGCCACAGCTTGTAGTTCCACTAGCACAATTAACAATGGAAGAATCCTTCTCTCGAACAGAAGGTAAATTGCCTTGGTTTTCAAATTGCTTTTGCAGTAACATGTAGATGTTTATCCTACTACCTAGCCTAATGATACTTAATAGAGATTGTGTCTACTTCACCAGCTGTATTATGCAAATTGCAATGCATAATAGATCAGACATGAGGCAGTTTTCAACAATGAATTACTATCACCCAAGAAAGGCAAAGATATGATTCAGACTTTTTGCCTTAGTCTAGGGCTCTTTTCCTCCTGTTCATTTTTTAAAACTTTGTACAATTAAGTAAGCATTATTATATTTTTTTATTTAGATTATTGATGGTTCTATTAACCTAATCTCATAATTATTTGTTTCTTTATCCTAGATTCCTATTTTTTGCAGAGCTCTGTTCTGACTTTCACGTATTTTCTAGCTTGCTATAGGGCATTACTAAGAACAGATCAACACTATGTGTTGTTAGAGTATCCAAAGAAAACTGTGCATACTCATGAATCATACCATCTGATAGTGATCTATGATTGCAATAAAGTTTAAATATAACTTACTAGTTAAATCACTCGTTTCTTCACTTGAGAATTGGCAGTTTTTTCTATTAATCTAACTAGAATCAGCTATTCAATCTTTCTCTGTGCTTAACTATAAGAGAGGAATTCAGTGTCATGCCTTAAGGCAAAGAATCTGAATCACATGCTCAGTGCCTGAAAATAAGGTTGAATGACTTGTTGCATCAAACTAGAAAGCATCTTTATAATACATCTCAGTATTTTGTTTACTGTTTAAATTTTGTGCAGAGTCTGATGAAATATGCATAATTTTAAACTAATGGTGAGCATATAAATATTAATATTTTTCATTTTTATTGCTGGAGGTTGATTTTCCCCTCCATGTAACGTGTTCACTTTATTAGTGTGAAAAATAACATCTGTTATATCATTAAAACTTTTTATTTCTCATTTATCTTAAAAGATGGAATAATAGTTATTAAGTTCTATAGAATATTTTGCCAGCTAATACTAATCAGTCTTTTTTAACAAAATTTGTTTCCATGGATATAACTCATATTAATTTATAACAAATGAAATTGTTTTAATAAAATTGATATATTAGAAGTATATTTACAGGCCACCACATTGTCACTTTATTCATTTTAAGGATCATTTAAAATTTGAAAAACAATGTGGAGTTATTCAGAGATGGCTCTCTCAACTTTCACTGAATGTACAAGCAAAATACAGTATCTTCCCATATATTGTTTTTTAAAGATACATTTTGACTAACATGTTAAATTTTTCCTACAGAACAAACATTTGGAGAAGTTATTAAATTAGATGTTGCTGAACCCCAGCGAAAAGTTTGGGATAATAGCTCTATTGATTCTGTACTGAAGAAACTTGGGGAAATTGAATTACAGCTTCAAACTGATCTGATGGATAACTTAAACATTACCAGTGGTAAGGATAAATTATAACTATCATTTGGAGTTTTGAAATCCATACAAGGCTTACATTTTTGAATTTTTCATGAATTGTAGTCAGAATATTAAACTAGTGTATAGTTTTTCTTGATTATTAAGAGAGTAAAACCTGTTTGCTTTGGCCCTGAAAATGGCAACTCAGAGTAGGGTCCTTTTTTAAAGCTAAAAGACATTAGCTAAGACAGGGGTTTTGAAGCCTTTTCCAGACACAGAACCTATTTGTTATTTTAAAAATTCTTGGAATCTGATCAAGAGTGATGTAATTTCTAAATACAAACCCCATCCTTCTAATATAGTATAACTTAGTGACTAAAGGGAAGAAAAACCTTCCTACAAGAATTGGTGAGGGGAGACTGTTTTTTTGCTGAGAGTATTTTCCCCCATTATTTTAGTCCTGCAGATCCCATTGAAATATTTGGGTTCCATGGATCCTGATAAAAAAAAACCACCTTAATATATATTTTATTTCTGGGTCAGGTGATGTTGCAAGGTTATCTGGGTTTCATTAATCATATCGATATGATTAATGTGGATAAGGTGTTATTTTACTTGTGCTCATAGTCCTGGGCTGGATCTGTGTCTGACCTTTGGAGATAGTGGAAGAGTGGCTACCTGGATCTGGGAGACGTCAGTCCTTTGCTTCAGGCCTACTGTTCTACCCTTAGACCTTCTGTTCTGGCCAACTTTCATAACTATTGCCTGTTAGAAGCTTAGCGACAAAATGTTTGCAAAGTACCCTGTTAGATTGTTTATTATCAATGTTTTTGTTATGTTTCTTATTGTGGATGGTTTTATTACTGTCCTTTTGTAAGTTCCTGCAAGTCTGTATGGACAGCATACAAATAAACAAATTGCATTTACTAAGCGAGTTCCCCAATCTTTCTGACCTTGCAGACTGGCGGGGAGAGACAGGGGAGAGGGGATGGTTCCACTCAAGAAGCCAGCAAGCGTGCATAGCTCCATTTGCGCAAGTGGCATGCATGTGCACCTTCCGCTCACACAAATGGAGCATGCATATACGTGCTTATCCACTGCTCATGTTTGGGCATGCATGTGCTTAACTGCCATTCCTGCAAAAATCTCACAGCCCAGAGATTGGGGGTCCCTGTGTTAAGCAGCATGACACAGAATTCATAACTAAACTTTTGGGTGTCTAGTTGACATAAAAATAATTCTTGACTTATCACTGCAATTGAGTCCCAAATTTCTGTTGCTAAGCAAGACAGTTAAGTAATGTTTTGCCTCATTTTACAACTTTCTTGCCACAGTTGTTAAGTGAATCACTGCAGCTGTTAAGTTAGTAACACAATTGTTAAGTGAATCTGGCATCCCCACTAACTTTGCTTGTCGGAAGGTCACAATAGCTGGTAACATGACCTTGGTCATGCAACTGCAATAAATACATGCCAGTTGCCAAGATTCGGGTTAGTGTCAGGGTTCCAAGTAACACCCCAGTGGTGGGTTCCAGATCCCGTTGCAACTGGTACACTGCAACGGGGCCAGGCACCCACCATGTGCACGCGTGTAGTGTGCGTATGCATACACACCGCCCACGACGCTCCAGCTGCTCAGCGGAGCATCGCATAGGTTCCGTACACTACGTGCATGTGCACAAATGCCCCGGTCACCTCAAATAGAGGTAAGGAGAGCAGGTGGGCCCTCCAGTGCACTGTACCAGAACGGTACCTGCTGCTCCCAGCAGGCACCGATATGCCCGTACCGGGGCCTACCAGTCGTAACCCACCACTGTAACATCCCCAACGAAAGAAGACTCCAAGGCTTTCAATTCCTCAAAGCTCCATTTTATTAGAGATGTCATATTGACATATCTGGGAAAAGCCAAATCTGAGAATTCCGGGTTTTCCCCACCCAAAAGACAGTTAAAGATCCATCCCCTGCACCCACAAGTCCATCACATGGCCCAATCACTTCTTCACTCTAATCGGAGACAATCCCCAGTCACTCCCATCCAGGTGCAGGACAGTTGTCCTTGTCTCCCAGAGAAAGGAGTGTTGTTGTGGGTAATGTTCTACTGCTCCTTGCAATCCCCCCCCCACTTTCCCAGGCTCTAAATGTGGCAGCCCTGAAGCTCCAAAGAAAAGATGGCTCCCAGGGCTGACAATAAGGGGATACAGATGGGAGGAATACTTAGACTAAACAGTAAAAATGCAGAGGTAGATAGAGACAAAGATCTAAGAGAGGAGTATGGGAGATATGCCAAAACCAAATAAAAATTGAAATATTAAAATGGGCAAGAGATGATGGAAAGGAAATATTATTTCTTGGATTTTTCCCCCTTCTTTCTTTAATATACAATAGTAATACAGTAGCAGAGTTGGAAGGGACCTTGGAGGTCTTCTAGTCCAACACCCTGACTAGGCAGGAAATCCTATACCATTTCAGACAAATGATTATCCAACATCTTCTTAAAGACTTCCAGTGTTGGGACATTCACAACTTCTGGAGGCAAGCTATTCCACTGATTAATTGTTCTAACAGGAAATGTCTCCTCAGTTCTAAATTGCTTCACTCCTTGATTAGTTGCTTCTTGTTCTACCCTCAGGTGCTTTGGAGAATAGTTTGACTCCCTCTTGTTTCTGGCAACCCCTGAGATATTGGAACACTGCTATCATGTCTCCCCTAGTCCTTCTTTTCATTAAACTAGACATACCCAGTTCCTGCAACTGTTCTCCAGTCCCCTAATCATCTTTGTTGCTCTTCTCTGCACTCTTTCTAGAGTCTCCACATCTTTTTTACATCATGGCGACCAAAACTGAATGCAGTATTCCAAGGCATTATAAAGTGGTATTAACACTTCACACGATCTTGATTCTATGCAGCCTAGAACTGTGTTGGCTTTTTTGGCAGCTGCTGCACACTGCTGGCTCATATTTAAATGGTTGTCTAATAGGATTCTAAGATCCCTCTCACAGTTATTGCTATTGAGCACCACCTATACTGTACCTGTGGATTTTGTTTTTCTTGCCTAAATGTAGAACCTTACTTTTTCACCATTGAATTTCATTTTATTAGATAGTGCCCAATGTTCAAGTTTGTCAAGATCCTTCTGTATCTTAAGCCTATCTTCTGGAGTGTTGGCTATTCCTGCCAGCTTGGTGTCATCTTAAATTTGATGAGTTCCCCATTTATCCCCTCATCCAAATCGTTGATGAAGATGTTGAAGAGTACTGGGCCTAAAACAGAGTCTTGGGGTACTCCACTGCATATTTCCCTCCATGTAGATGCAGTTCCATTGAGGACTACAGGTTGAGTGCAGTTGGTCATCTGGTTACAAATCCATCACTTGGTAATGCTGTCTAATCCACATTCTCTTACTTTATCTAGTAGTAGATTATGATCCCCTTGACTCTAGTGGATTCCCCCTTTGAACCACTGAGGACCATTTCCTTGCAGCTCCTTACTCCAAAGGTGGTCTTTCTTCTTGGTCGCCATCACGTCGGCTAGGAGGATCTCAGAGCTGGTGCTCTCTCTGTCAGGGAGGACCTTTATCTTTTCCAGCCTAACACGGTCGTGCTGAGACTTGATCCCGCTTTTATCCCCCCCCCAAAAAAAAATTCCTATTTTCATAGGGTTCAGGAGTTAATTCTCCCGGATTTTTACCCTAACCCCACTCATAGAAAGGAGAAATCGTGGCACAAGCTGGACGAGCGGAGAGCTTTCCGTATTTACATAAAGAGGCGTTATTTGTTTCTTTCCAGCCTTCTGCCATTGGGTCACAGGTGTCCCCCTCTACCATTAGGCGGTGGTTGCGGGCTTGTATTGCCCAGGCCTATGTGGTGAGAGGTAAGCCAGTACCGCAGGGGATAACGGCTCATTCAACTAGGAGTGCAGCCACTACGGCCGCGGGGAACACTCGGGCTCCTATTGAGGATATTTGCAGAGCTGCGACCTGGGTTTCTCCTTCACCTTTTATTAAGCATTATAAATTGGATGCTTTTGCATCTGCCAAGGCATCATTTAGTCATTGGGTGCTGCGGGGAGTATATGCTCCCTCAGGTGCCACGGACCAGTGAGTTCCCGCCCTAGGGACTGCCGCTTTGGTATGTCCCACTCCTGGACCCTCCTGCGCCATCAGCTGAAGAAGGAACGTTGGTCCTACCTGAACGTTCTTCTTAGCGTGGTGCAGGACGGTCCAGTCCCACCCTAGTTTTTTGTTTGGTTATGTCCGTGTCCCCGGGGCTATTAATGCTGTGGGCAGGGCCTGCTCTTCTTTTGTTTCTCTAGTTGGAGCTGCACCTCATTGGAATTGGAAGTCAGCAGGGGAAGCTGGAGGTGTGGCTTTAATTCTGACTCAGTCTCTTGGGCAAATAAGGATTGAACAACCCACTCCTGGACCGTCCTGAGCCATGCTGAGAAGAATGTTCAGGTGGGACCAACGTTCCATCTATTTTTTTTTCCTTTTTTGAAGATGGGAACCACATCAGCTCTTTTCCAGTCCTCTGGCAGTTTCCCAGTGCTCCAGGATCTCTGAAAGATATAGTTCAGTGGTTCTGAGATCTCGTCTACCAGTTCCTTCAGAACCATGGGTGTAATCCATTTAGTCCTAGTGATTTGAATTCGTCTAGGGTAGACAGGTGCTCATTTACCATTTTCATTCCCATGTAATGGGGGCCTGATTAAAAGTAAGAATAGAAGTAGAAATAAAAAATATACATATTATAAAAGTAAAAAATAGATGGAAGATTAGAAATTGAAAGATGGATTTAATAGTCCATCTATGGTCATAGTATCCTCAAAGCTTTGAATATCAACATGTATAAGTATTTCTTTTACACTTCCACTCATTTCCCCATATGGAGCATCTCATCTTATTTTAATAAGGTCCACTTTTACTCAATGGTTCAACAACTATATGTCAAGGCCTAATGTTGCTGCTCAAAAATGCGATAGTCACAGTTATTTTATGTTCCAGGTTATTCAATCAAACATTCAAATAGTCCAGGAAACTCTCTGAATATCTCCTTCTGTCCCCTCTATAACCTTAATAGCATTCAAAAATTGCTTTGCTTGTTCTCACTGTTGAACCTCCCATAGTCATAAGCTAGATAAGTATAAAACGGTAAATATCACCACAGTTCTCCAAATGAATGTTTACTTTTCTAATCCAAAATAAATGTTGTTTACTTTTCTAATCTAAGGGTTATAGAGTTTGATATATTTTCCTTCGTCAGTAGATGGCACTCTCAGCTTAGGTTTCTGTTGTCTCCATTCTAACAGCTATTAAATCCAATTTAAATTTGTGCTGATCAATTTTTTATTGTTTTTCCCCTCTATAACATCTTACAATCATCACATTAACATTGTTGTGTCATCATACCTGTATATATCAATCTTATATCGCTTCTACATTCATTTACAGTTTTATAAATGTCTTTATTGTTTCTTGGCTGAATTAGCTTTATTCCTGTTATGCAACCATTTATACCAATTATCCCAAATTTCATAATATTCACTCTTCTTTGTCCTTTAATCTTAATGTTAACTTGTCCATTTCTGCGTAATCAGAATTTTCTGAATCACTAATTCATCAGGGGGAATATTACTTTGTTTCCAACATTGGGCAAACATTATTCTGGCTGTAGTGAACAGGTGTATTAGTATGTATTTAATTTTCTTTCTATATTTCCTCTTGGTTATTCCCAGCAGAAAGAGTTCCGGTTTATATTCTATTTGTTCCTCTGTAATTTGTTGTATCCATTTCCAAATTTTAGTCCAATACTTTTGAGTTTCCGGACTGGTCCACCATATATGATAGAAAGTCCCTTGCATTTTTTTGCACTTCCAGCAGGTCGAATTCATGTTCGGATACATTTTGGAACATTTTGGCCAATCTCATTGGTGGGAAATACCAACAATAGAACATTTTGTACATGTTTTATTTGTATGCTACCGATCTTTATAATTTGTGTTCCAAATTCTTTCCCAATCTACTAGATCTACATTGTGTCCAAAGTTTTTGGCCCACACTATTGTACAACCTTTAACTACTTCTTCCAATGTTACTTCTAATAAATATTTGTACATTTTTGTTATGAATTTATCTTCTCGGCCTGTTAAAATTTTATCTACTTGTTGTAATTCTATATAGATTCCATATTCTTTTACATCCTTTTTGTACCTCGATTGTAATTAAAGATATGGCCACAATTTATATTTATATTTTGTTCCTTTAATTCCCGATTTGTTTTCAGATTCCTCTGAATGTCTAAAATTTCTCTGTATCTAATCATTTTAGATAGATCTAGTGTATTAGGATGCGTGCTTCCATAGTTGAAAGCCATGTTGCTATTTTCATGTAGTGTTTTTCCATAATTTTATTCCAGACCTGTATCAGTGCATCTCTAATATAGTGTCTATGAAAATATTTTTGTTTATTTTTTCCCTCTTCCCATAAGAAGAAATGCATCCCGTTTGCAAATTGTGGCCCCCCGGTGTTGATACTCTTGTATTTTTTAAATTAATCCAATCCCTGATCCATGTTAACACTGCTGCTTTATAATAAAGCTCCCAATCAGGGAGTCCCATACCACCTCTGCTTCTGTCATCCTGTAACTTTCAGTTTTATCCTAACTTTCTTCCCTTGCCATATGAATTTTAATATAATCTTATTCAGTTCAATAAAAAAGTTTTTCTCTAATTTTATAGGAATTGGTTGAAATAAGTATAGAAGTCTCGGTAATACATTCATTTTATTGCTGCTATTTTCCCTAATAATGATAGTTGTAGCTTCCAACATAATTCTAGACCTTTTTTAATTTGTTGCACTAATTTTGCATTATCCAATTTAAATTTGATTTATAAGAGCAAAGTCAATTATTACAGTAGATAGATCCAGCATTATGAAATACCTTTCAAAATAACGCCTACCCAATTTAGCCATCCAATTTTCTGTATTTTGAAATTTTTAACTTTTCCTCCCTTCTTTTCTTTCGGGTCTGTAGTTTTTCTCTGTGTGATTATTCACCACTTTAATAAACAGTTAAGAGTCTCTTTTGGATTTTTTCTCTCTTTTGTTTTTAAGATTAGATTTTGAGTAAAAAAAAGGATCATCTCACCCAGTTCCAATTACTGTTCATTTCCACTGTTCTTGTGCTTTCTTTGTTGCCTCAGCTGTCCCAGCTTCATGGCAGCCATTTTGGCTGCCTCTTCTCATCATGAAGGAGAGGGGGGGGACCCCTGGAACAAGCAGGGGTGATTGTGACTCTACACGACCTGCAGGGTGCCCCTCTTTTCTTCGCCACCCCTCCAGGGTGGCTTTAGTTCATTTTGGAGCCTTCTAATGTGGAGAACTCGGCATGGGAGCATGGAACCCGCTCCTCACATCCAATATCGCCTTGACATCAGCCGGAAGTCCCAATATCTGGATTTCTATACAATTGCAGTACAGTTTTAAAATAACATAGATTAAAAATGCAATTTCTGAGTACTGAATGCTATATCTCATGTTTGCTGAAAGGAATTCAGTAAGAAGTATGTTTCAAATGATAACGTTTTTCTGTAGAAGTGTCAAAGACAACTTTAACAGCAGGAAAGAGCGATGATACTAGAGCAGTAACTTCTGTTGAAGGAAAATCATCCATTGAAGCTGATAATAGTGAAAATTTGGCAATAGCAAGCCTTCACGGATCTGACTTAGGCCAGTTATCATCTGAACCTATTCTGACAGAAGGTATGTCTTGCCAATTCTCAATTCAACTATATTTAAATGTATTATTCTAATCAAGCAAGAAAAATATCTTAAAGAAGCTTGACAAGAATTTGTTACATATATGAAACCTTGCAATCCATATAACTGTTTTATTCCAGCATACTTTTGGTCCTGACTGATTGTACAAGAGGTAATAATTGTATTTATTTCTTATATTTTTATTCTTTACTTCTGTCTTGTTTCTATTGTTCTTATTGTAAACTGCCCAGGATGTCAGTGCATTGAAATAATTGACAAATGCTGTTACAGGTAGTCCTCAACTTATGACTGTAACAGAGCATTCCCTGTGATGGTCATAAAGTGGGTCACCCAGTGACCAGCTCAATTTCACTATCTTTTTTGTGGCGGTTGCTAAGAGAATGTGACAGTCATTTGCTGTGGGGCATTTTTGCCCAAAATAGGAACTAACTGGCAAAAACATTGTAAATGACCGTCATGTGATTCCATGACACTGCAAACAGCCGTAAATGTGCTAAGCACCCACAATACGATCATTTGACTGTGGGTGGAGGCTACTGGGACTTTGGAACTGGATCATAAATAGCCCTGAGAGGTCTGTTGTGAATTTGAATGGTTGCTAAGCAACTAGTCGTAAGTTCAGGACTATATATAGTTAAATAATTCAATCAGCCATAACTGAAACATGTAAAAATAACACAGAGAAGTATTTAATAATATTTCACATGGCATTTTAAAATATGACTTTACTGGTTATATCTTGCTATTGCTATTTTTGAGTGCTGTTAAAGATTTTTAAATGATATTCATGCATAATATTTCAAAATAATTCATGTTCTGCTAAATTTGCTATATGTAAACGTCTTCAGAAAAGCTAAAACTTTTCCCCATAGAATCAGATGGTTTGGAAGAAGAATTGCTAGAAGAAACCCAAAGAAACAAATGTCAAACAAATATATTTCCTGTTGCTGAAGTATGGGTTAATGAAGGAAAAGAAAAGGAAACAATGTAAGTCCCCATATTTTATATTGACTCCATTTGAAAATCAATTTTTGACAAACTAATAATAAACTATTTGCTTTTTTTCCTGGTTACGATGCTCCCACAGGTCAGAAATTCATACTGATAATTGTCACTCCGACGACAACAAAGATCTTGCTATAGAAGATGGAAATCATAAAAAAATACCAATCCTTGATGAACCATCAGTAGGTCAGCACCTGCAATTGTTTAAAGCAAAATTCCCTCACATGTTTAGACTGATTGGTGCATTTGAAAATTTCAGATCATTTGTGGGTATGTTAGAGAATTCCCCGCATATAGCTGGCATGTTGGGACAGATGTAGTCACAAAAGCACTAAGAATATATTGATGATCCCTATTTACCTTATTAGAGGGCTGGTGAACATTGGGCAGTAGTCATGTAACATTTTTATCTTTAGGAACATTTATGGATTTATTTAATACACAAGTACATTCCTAGAAATAAAGATATTTGAAGATTTCCTCATTTTAGTTAATTTAAAGAATTCTCTGATAATTCTAATGCTATGTCTATTGTTTACTGTTTTATAATATTGTTTTATATTGTAAGCTGTCAGAGTCCCCACAAATAAATTTAATAAATTATAATGTATTTTGCAGCTTGTGAGCTTCCTGCTGACTGATAGATTGATATGTAGGCACATACATAACACACATGCATGCACACACACAAGTCACATTTAAAATACCAATAAAGGAGAATATTTGTAGCTCATGATTGAAATGAGGGTGTATAGCACTAATGATGAAATATCTGCAATAAAACAACAAAGCTCAAAGAGCACCAAAGACCCCTCACTTTTAAATTGTTCCTTCTGGAAGGGAATATAGTCGGCCATAAGACATCATTACATAAACTAATTAACATCTGTAGGTCTTTAAAAGTAAAATAGGACTGGATTGGATGTGCCTAGATATTTATTTATTTAAGTACATTTATATGGCAAGCCATTTACAACAAATCTAGTCAGCTAACAACATTAGGAACATGATAAAACAATCATAATAATACAATGACGGATGAGAAAATATTTGCATGTTTAACAATCATCTGACCCACATGCCTAGTTAACCCTGTTTAAAGGCTTTTCAGAATGCTAGTTAGAGTCAGCCTCCCCCACATTATTTTTTTCTATGTTATTCAGTGTAATAGGAAACCTGCCAGGGAATGCGGGAGCCATAGGGGTGGCTGAGGGAACCACGTCCACGGGAGTAGGTCGGGGCATTACGGTCATAACAGGGAGGGGCAGATATGGTGGGGACTTTAGGGCTGGCCATTACCGGGGAAGGAGGGTTCGCTACGTCACAGAGATCCCTCCTTCCGGCCCTATGAGTCCCACTCCGAGGCCAGATGGCGCGGGTAATCAGGACCCTGGTCTCAGGCTGTTGTCGCTAAATGCCAGGTCTGTTGTTCACAAGGCTCCCCTCGTCCGGGACTTAATTTTAGACGAGAGGGCAGACCTGGCATGTATTACTGAAACCTGGCTGGGCACAGAAGGAGGAGTCCCCCTTGTAGAGATGTGCCCAGAAGGATTTCAGGTGCTTCATCAGCCGAGAGCCCAGGGAAGGGGTGGCGGTGTGGCTGTTGTTATCCGGGAGTCTCTAGTACCTCGTAGGGTCCCTGCTCCGGAGCTTGTCGGGTGTGAGACTCTGCTAGTGAAGTTGGACCTCAAGGGTCAAGTGGGTCTGCTGCTAACGTACCTGCCTCCCAACTACGTTGCAGCAGCCCTCCCCTCGCTCCTCGAGTCAGTAGCCGAGCTGGCAATTGAGTTCCCCAGGCTTATGGTTCTGGGGGACTTTAATTTGCCATTGCTCGGTGAACACTCTGATGGGGCGCAGGAGTTCATGGCTTCCATGACAGCCATGGGCTTGACCCAGGTAATTCGGGGCCCAACCCACTCAGCGGGTCATATGCTCGACCTCGTATTTCTCTCGGAGCAGTGGATGTGTGATCTTGGTCTGAGGGGTAGTGAGACCATACCCCTGTCGTGGTCAGACCACTGCCTACTGAGGCTCGACTTCCGGAGGCCAAACCCCCACCGTAGGGAGGAGGAACCGACCAGGTGGTTCCGCCCCAGGCGACTGATGAACCCTATGAGGTTCCAGACGGAGCTTGGGGTTATTCCTGATACCCTCGCCCACAGTTCGGCGGAGACTCTGGCTGCTGCCTGGTACTCGGTGGCATCGGAGTCTCTCGACCGGATTGCACCACTACGGCCCCTCCGGGTCAGCGGATCCCGGAGGCCTCCTTGGTTCACCGAGGAGCTCCGGGAGAAGAAGCGCCGGAGGAGACGCCTAGAGCACTTGTGGAGGTCCGATAAGTCCGAGTTGAACCGAGCACTCCTAACAACCTGCACCAAGGATTACATCAGGGCACTTAGGGCAGCAAAAAGATCTCATATTGCCACCTTGGTTGCGTCCGCTGAGTCCCGCCCAGCCGCCCTGTTTAGGATAACCCGTTCCCTCCTAAATGGGAGGGATACGGGGGAACCCTTGCAGGGTAGAGCTGAGGATTATGCCCAATTCTTAGCGGACAAAGTTGCTCGGTTTTGGTCGGACTTGGACTCCACCGCTGCAGATCCAGAGGATTACTTGGCAAACCATCTCTGGGTTGAGTTTCAGGATGTTGCCTCTGGGGATGTGGACAAGGCCATTCGAGCTGTGAGTGCCTCCACCTGTACTCTGGACCCGTGTCCCTCCTGGCTGGTTGCCAACAGCAGGGAGGTGACATGTGGCTGGATCCAGGCGGTTGTAACCGCCTCCCTTCGGGAGGGGCACTTCCCCGCCGCACTTAAAACGGCGGTGGTGAGACCCCTCTTGAAGAAACCATCCTTGGATCCAGCCGTTTTAAATAACTACCGTCCTGTCTCCAACCTTCCCTTTGTTGGGAAGGTTGTTGAGAAGGTGGTGGCCTTCCAGCTTCAACGGGCCTTGGAGGAAGCTAGTTACCTTGACCCCTTCCAGTCCGGCTTCAGACCCGGTTACAGCACAGAAACCGCTTTGGTCGCATTGACCGATGATCTCTGGAGGGCCAGAGATGGAGGCCATGCGTCCATCCTGGTTCTCCTTGACCTCTCGGCGGCTTTCGATACCATCGACCATGGTATCCTTCTGCGACGACTGCGGGAGGTGGGGGTGGGAGGCACTGTTTTACAGTGGTTCTCCTCCTACCTCTCGGACAGGTCGCAGTCGGTGTTGGTCGGGGGGCAGAGATCGTCCCTGAGGCCCCTAAAATATGGGGTGCCGCAGGGCTCGGTCTTATCCCCCCTACTATTTAACATATACATGAAACCGCTGGGCGAGATCATCCGGAGGCACGGGATAAAATACCATCAATATGCGGACGATACGCAATTGTATCTGTCCGCCGCGTGCCAACTCAATGAAGCGGTGAATGTGATGAGCCAGGGTCTTGAGGCCGTTAAGAACTGGATGAGTGCTAACAAACTGGTACTCAACCCGGACAAGACCGAGTGGCTGTTGTGTTTCCCTCCCAACAATTTGGCTAATGTTCCATCTATCAGGCTGGGGGGTCAAATTCTATACCCCTCAGATAGGGTTCGTAACTTAGGAGTCCTCCTGGATCCACAGCTGACCTTCGACCATCATCTGTCGGCTGTGACCAGGGGGGCATTTGCCCAGGTCCGCCTGGTCCGCCAGTTACGACCCTACCTGAATCGGGAGGCTCTCACAACAGTCACTCGAGCCCTTGTGATCTCTAGGCTGGAATACTGCAATGTGCTCTACATGGGGCTGCCCTTGAAGTGCATCCGGCGGCTGCAGTTAGTCCAGAATGCGGCCGCGCTAGTGATAGTGGGCGCACCGCGGTTCGCCCACATAACACCCATCCTCCGCGAGCTGCACTGGCTACCTGTTGATCTCCGGGTGCGCTTCAGGGTCCTGTTGACCACCTTCAAAGCCCTTCATGGTAGTGGATCTGAGTACTTGAGAGACCGCCTTCTGCCGATTACCTCCCTCCGACCGATAAGATCGCACAGACTGGGCCTCCTCCGAATTCCATCTGCCAGTCAATGCCGACTGGCGACTACACGGAGGAGAGCCTTTTCTGTTGCAGCTCCGACCCTGTGGAACGATCTCCCCGTCGAGATACGCACCCTCACCACCGTCCAGGCCTTCCGCGCAGCCCTTAAGACCTGGCTATCCCAACAGGCCTGGGGATAAGTCTTCGATTTGCCCCACCCGAGTGTGAATGTTGAATGCAAGTTGTGTTTTTTATTACCTTATTTATTTTGTGCACATATTGTTTGTTTTGAATTTCACCCCCCCCCCCCTAATGATTGTAAGCCGCCCTGAGTCCCCTCAGGGAAAAGGGCGGCCTATAAATCCAAATAAACTGAAACTGAAACAAACTGAAACTGAAACCTGTCTGAAAATAAACCTCTTGTGATCCCAATGTTCTTAAGGAACAGAACTGTCACCTGAATTTTGTCTTTATATCTCTTTCTTTCTGATCATACCAGGATTTAGTAAGAAAAAATGCAGAAAAGAGACACAGAAAAGAAATCATGTGATGAATGAAAGAACTCGTTTCCTTTTGCCATTTATCCTGCTGAAAAATCTCCACTTTTCTCACACATAGGTTTTCATAGTCTATGGCGATGTGGAGGACAGTTATTTTTACTGTTTAATTTCACTGAATTATGAATTAAGCACAAATTTTAAAAATAATTATAGAAAAGCTAACTATTGTAGATACAATGAAAATATTGTATTAAGACTTTGATAAGATATCTTTAAATTATTAAAAGAGGTGTTTGTAAGAAGTATGTCTTAAGTACTGGAAGCACTATTAGAAATTATAAAGAAAAATGCAATAAGTGTTATATAAATTAAGTCTGGAATCTTTTACACAGGATAGTTGATAATAGTAATCCTGAGAACAAGGAGAGGAAGAATCCAGATGAACGGTCTTTTAGACTCAAGTTTACCTCCTTTTGTTCTTTTTGTACAACTGTCAGATGAAATAAGCCCAAAAACTGGGACTGATAATTATTTCTCTTGAGCTGAGCAGCAATGCTTTTTTCAACAGTGTTGCAGTAGAAACAGTCAAGAATTAAAAAGAACTAAATTTGATTGACAGGATTTCTTAACATTCATTAGGTAGATAAAATTTAATGACTTGAACATAAAATTACTGAAGTTAACTGACAACTTGAAAAAAACTGATTATTTCAGATAGGAGGGAATCCTAACGCATTGTTTTAATAACAATGTATAGTATTCATATTTTAATTCTAAAATGCTTACTAAATATACAATTCCTTCAGATGTCTGAATCATGTCATTCTTTTACTTAATTGGAGCTCTTGATTTGTTACTATTGTATATGTATTTTTAAAATAATTTGGTCTTTATCATACCAGAGACCAGCAGCCCTGCACTGCCTGAACCCTTTTTTCAGAAGGTCCAGGAGCACCAAGCAAGACTAGTAGCTTTTCCAGTTCTTTCAACACAGTCTTCCTTTGAAGATTCTCTTCCAACAAGATCACGCTCTGTATCGCCAGAGAAAACAAAAGGCAAAAATTCAGTGTTGGTAGGACTTTCTACAGGTCTGTTTGATGCAAACAACCCAAAGGCAAGTGTTAAAAATCTTTAATATCTTCCACAGTCTAAATCCTATTATTGAAAGCAAACACATATTATTTTATGAACTGATTAAGCAACATAAGCTAATATAAAATGTTGGGTTTTGCATGCACATGTATGGATTTATTTGGTAGTAGATATAGCATTTCTTTTAATGATTATAAAATTATGATATCTGACCTGTATAGCAGGGATTCCCAACTCCTGGGACACAGATTGGTACCGGTCTGTGGACTATTAGGAACCAGGCTGTATAGCTGGAGGTGATCTACGGGTGAGGGATAAAATCAAAACCATTCCTCCTTCCCCCGGTCTTAGTCTTCCACGAAACCGGTCCCTGGTGCCAAAAGGTTGGGGCCACTGCTGTACAATACAAGAATTACAAACAAAAGTTTTCATATAAAAAAGGAGACATTTTGTAATGTTGGAAACAGATGGCATTCTGGGCTTTTATATTTAAAATAGAAATTTTATTTAAGAATTTAAAAGTTGTGAAAAAGTTATAATGTTTGTGACATGATAAAACAGTTTATCACATTATATATTGTTATAAACTCCTATTACATAATGAGAACAATTCAGCTTGGTCATGAAAACTAACATAGTTTAACCTATTCTGTTAACAACCTATAACTTCTTCCCATTGCCAAACAATATAGTTGCTTCATTCTTTGAGTTAAAAATAAAGATAAATTTATTTTGTTACAATATTTTATATTTATATTTTGATTAAGATACTATGTTATCGTGATATAACCTTTGCTTTTTTATTTAATCTATTCATGTAATGCACTTTATTTCAGTTGCTGAGGACATGTTCCCTTCCAGATCTTTCAAAATTATATAGAACTTTAGTTGATGTTCCCAGTGTTGCAGATATCCAAAATCAACAGAACCTTGAAATTGATGATGTGGAAGATGTACCAATTAAAGAACATTCAGATTCTGAAGAAATGTGAGCTATCCTACTTCACTAAAAGTATTTAGAGAATGTGTTTGCCACGATTTTCATGAGAATTAAAATAAATGATAGTATTAATAAAATGTAAGTTTTAAAAAATGGGTTGTTTGCTATCCCAATCTGGTATTCTGCCTTTTGGGTCTTTATATACTGGATCCAGTTGAACTTTGATATACTGGTTTGGTCATTCTTGCCAAGGGTCTCCTCTCATGGCGTCTATCCCCTAACAACGAGGTGAGAGATAGGGCTCTCAGAACTTGTGCTGTCTTTCTTGTAATTATCAGGTAATCCTATATATTAAAATACTCTTTGTACCAGATAAATGAAGACCTATTCCAATCAAAACAGGAACTTTAAAAGAGAATTAACAAAAGAACCCCCACTACTTTAGGGAGAACATAAAATGGTAATGGTCTGTTGCACGTTTTCAAAAATAGTATTAAAAAAATACTATAGAGAATTTTGAATGAGATTTCAGTTTATTCCAAGCCACAAAAAAAAAATCTTAAGAGAAATTATTTCACCTGGCACAATCTGGAATATACATAAAAGTACATTATAAGTTATATAAAATATACATAAAGAAAACAGAGGTCTGCAAAAAAAAAAATTAAGAGCTGTTTTGGTTATTCCATGTAAGCTTCATGTTTTTTGGTGCGCTGAATCAGAAAATTACCTCCATTTTGTCATAGGACATCACGTTTCCTGACAATTTAGGTAACTATGTTAAATAAGCCAATACCTCAAAATAAATGGAAATAGACTTATAAAATTAAAGTTTTATTACAATATTTTCATGAAAATCCTTTTTTGAACTAAAATGAGCTCACCTACACACACTAAACTCGATTCTTCTTCCTTGTGAGGCTCCTCTTGGTGCATTTACGCTTGTGAGTAGCATCTGGAATGTCTCTCTGAAGCATCCAACAGTAATCTGCCAACATTGTAATGCTCC
This sequence comes from Thamnophis elegans, assembly GCF_009769535.1. Classification (NCBI taxonomy): domain Eukaryota; kingdom Metazoa; phylum Chordata; class Lepidosauria; order Squamata; family Natricidae; genus Thamnophis; species Thamnophis elegans. Next base: position 55,663,674 of record NC_045549.1, read on the forward strand.
ATTTTCCCTGGCATCTCCTTTCCATCTCTTTAATGTCTTGGTGGAATCGTTCACCTTGTTCTTCACTCACAGCTCCCAAATTTTCAGGAAAGTAGTCAAGGTGGGACTGGAGGAAATGCATTTTCAAACTCATCAGGCAACCTAAAGCTTGAAATGCTTTCAGCATTCTTCTGATTATCTTTTTGTAGTGAGGATCTTTGTTATTGCCTAAAAATTTCTGTATGACTTCTTTAAATGCAATCCACCCTTCTTTTTGAGGATCCGTCATGGTATTGACAAACTCTTGATCAACTATAAGCCTTCTAATGTTTGGTCTGACGAACACACCTTCCTTCAATTTTGCCTTCGACAGGCATGGAAACTTGGTGACCAAATATTTGAAGCATTCTCCATCTCTTGGAAATGATTTTACAAATTGCTTCATCAATCCCAATTTTATTTGGAGAGGTGGTAGAAGAACTTTATGGAAAGGTACCAAAGTTTCTTGGAGGACATTTTTTTCACCGACTGTTAGCACCCTCGGCTGCCAACTCTTCTTGGTCCAGTGATTTTGTCAGTCTCGACTGTCCCATAGACATAGAAAACAAGGGTATTTGGTATACCCAGCTTGTTGCCCGAGCAGCATGCACAAGATCTTCAAGTCCCCACACACTTGCCAACCATGGTCTTAATATTTAAGTTTACGAAGAACCAATTGCAAGTTCTCGTAGGTTTCCTTCAAGTGTACAGAATGACCTACAGGTATGGAAGCGTAAAAACCGTTGTGGAAACCAACTTGTCTTCCTGGGCGAAGTCACGATGTCTGAACCATGAAGATGACACTCCTTGTAACAGTACATTGGCAACAATAAATTCCTGCTTTTCAGCCTTGATCCGAGTAACTCAGCGGCATCTTTGGGAAGATTCAAGTCTCTTACCAAATCATTCATCTCCTCCTGAGAAAACAATTTTGGTCTTGTATCATCTTCAAAGTCAGAACTTGATTCATTATCTGGTTCAGGTATGACTTCACCTTCATCGGAGCTAGGTATCTCTTCCAAGGTAGCAGGGGGCTTGGTTACTGGTATATCTGTACCATGGGGGATGGGACGAATTGCTGAATGATGATTGGAGTTTGAAATGGAATACTTCCATTTGGAATTAAACCCTTTCACATCGCATGAACAAAAGTAATAGTCATCACTATGGTTCTTTTGCTCTTGCCATACCATAGGAATCCCATAACGGAAAGATTTTTTCTTACCCTTGAACCAGTTTTGGAGCTCCTTAACACACCATTTGCACACTTTATGAGGTGCCCAAACTTTATCTTGATCTCCAATTTTTAGTCCAAAGTATGCAAAGTATACTTTTTTCACAAAGTCTGTAATATTCTGCTGTTGCTTCAACACTACATATTTACCACAGATGAAACAGAAACTGTCTGGCGAATTAATACACTTTCGCGAAGCCTTAACATAACGGTTGAAGAATGACGAGCTAACATGAATTGCAATGAAAAAGTGTGAACAGCCTAGAACCAAGAACCTGATGATGATTCATGCATAAGTGTGGCATGCAGGAGAGAGCAGCTCTATGTCTGTACACAAGATGTCACAGTGCTGGCCACTCCCCCTGCACTGACCGGAGATGCTGCTATCTACCCTGTGTCTCCCTCCTACTGGATTCTTCAGGAAAGATTAACCCCTTCTACCATTAGAAGCACAGACTTAAAACTTGCTTAGCTTATGTATATATTGCTGACCATCAGATTTACAGTGCTATTTTTTTTTTTACATAACTCGGACAAACCCTTTAAGGTTTTTTGGGCATTTTATATCTTAAATGCACTTATGTGAATTAATTAATAGTAATTTGGACTTTAAATTTGGTTAAAAACCCATAATATAAAAAAATACCAAAAATTAAAAAAAATGATAAATTTGAAGACAATTTTGCATATTGTGGCAAATCATGACGTCTAGGAGTTTTTTTCAATATTTTATTTGTTTTCAGCACACCAAAATACATGGAAATTAGATTAAAATAATCAAACAGCTTTTTAGTCGCAGACCTGTGAAATTATTGAGCTGGCAAAGATAAAAGATATAAAATGAGGATTCAAAACAACACACAAAAGCAAACCAATCATCTTAACTTAATCTAACAGCTAGTTAAAACATATTGACTTATTTCTATAGAAACAGAAGTTTTTCTTGAATTCCAGTGCTTACTTTTAACTGGGCTTTACTTTTTTCCATTGGAAATTCCAATTTTTAATCTGAAGCTTTTAGAAACTGTGTTAATTTCTTTTCTCAGTTTCAGTCCAGCAACAATTTCTTAATTTCTTCATCAACTTCTGCTCAGTGTTGACAGACTGAGTTGAACTGTAACTAGCTTAATTATTTTGACTAATGGGAAAGGTTCTAAAAATTTAGGTCCTAATTTTTTTCTAGGCATCCTCAACCGTATGTATTTGGTTGACAGAAAAACTTTATCTCCCACAGGGAAGGGGGGATTGAATTGAGCGGTGCTTGTTTGCTTGTTTTCTATATTCTTCCGCCCTGTCTGTTAGGGCTTTTTTGGTATTCTCCCATCCTTTTTTGAGAGAGTCCATCCATTCAGTCAAAGACATTGAGAAGGGGGATTCCCTGGGCATTTCAGGCATGGGAACAAATTCCATGTCACTGGTAACTTGGAAAGGAGTTAATCCAGTGCTGCTATGGACAGCATTGTTATATGCCATTTCGGTGAGAATGGTAGCAGGTCTGACAAGTTATCTTGTTGGTAATCCACGTAACAACAGATATATTGTTCGACCAATATATATTGCATTCACATGTTCCGCCATCCCATTCATGCTCAGATGGAAAGCCGAGCTGAGTCCTTGTGTGAACCCAATAGATCTCAAGAACTCCCTCCAGAACCTGGACTCCTTGGTCAGAAATGATTCTCCAGGGTACACCGTGCAGGCAGTAGATGTGCTGATTAAACACCTGTTGCAGTAACCCAGGATGGGGGGGAGCTTGCCTGGTCTTATTTTCATGACTGCACAAGTGGCACAACTCTTGACATAGTCCTCCACTTCTGCCTTCATCTTAGGCCACCAGAATTGATGTCTGGCGAGGTGGAGAGTCTTTAGGAAACCAAAGTGGCCTAACTTTGCATCATAGCTGCTCTGTAGCACTTCTAGCCTTAAATTGGCAGGAACGTATATTTTGGATCTTTTCCAGGCCCGTCCATCTCTCATCGTTAAGAGGTCTTTGTTGTCGGTGAGCCAGGGGTTGGTTGGCAGTGCTACTTTCAGTGTGGTAGTCAGTTTGTCCTGGCTGGGATCGGTCAGCTGTTTGATGTGGCCTTTGGTGGTGACTTGTGCTGCTAGTTGTTTAGGAGGGAGGATGGCATGAACCTCCTCTTCCATCTGGTTGTCAAACTACAGCTTTCTTGAAAAAGCAGCTGCTAGCAGGTTCTTCCCTGCAGGGATTTACTTCAGTTCGAATTTAAATCTCCTGAAGTACTGTGCCCAGCAGACTTGTTTTGGAGACAGTTTTCAGGGCTTCGAGATTTTTGTGATCAGTCCAGACCTTGAACAGCACTTTCTAAGAAGTGTCTCCATGAGAGTAGGGCCCAGCGGACTGCGTAAGTTTATTTTTCCCAGATAGCCCCCGTCTTTCAGTGTTGGTGAGCTTTCTGGAGACATAAGCAAAAGCATGAGTTGTCCTTTTGGGTTTCTGTGCAAAAGCACTGCTGCTATGCCTATGTCGCTGACATCTGCCTGTATTATGAATTGCTGCTCTGGATCTAGGTGCTGCAAAATGGGCTCTTGGGCAAAGAGCCGTTTCAACTTTTCAAAGGCTTTTTGGCAGTCCATTGTCCACCCAGTTGGATGGCTCAGCTTTTGATTTGTCGGTGGAGACCATGTTTTTAACAGTTCAGTTGGGGGCAGGGTGACTTCCGCGGAAGCCAAGATGAATTGCTAATAAAAGTTAGCGAACCACAGGAAACTCTGTAGCTGCCTGCAGTTGCATGGGGGTTACCAGTCAAGCACGGCTTTCACCTTCCCTGGGTCCATCTCTATTCCCTCATTGGAGATCTGATATCCAAGGTAATCCAGGGAGGCTTTGTGGAATTCACACTTTGACAACTTCAAATATTGTTTAGAGGCGAGGAGTTTCTACAGAACTTGCCGCACCAGCTTTATGTGTTCTTCCTGGATCTTGGTGAAGATGAGAATATCATACAAATAAACGAGGACCCCTTTTAAAGGTGCTCATGCAGCACCTCATTTATTAACTGCATAAAGACTGCAGAGAGCCCTTGTAAGCCAAACGGAATGACTTTGAATTGGAAGCTCCCAAGGGGGCAGTGGAAAGCAGTCTTCCATTCATTCCCTTCTCGAATTCATATGTGGTAATACGCCTCTCTTAAGTCCAATTTTGTGAACACCTTGCCCTTCAACATGTCCTGCATGTTTTCCACGCAGGGTGTTAATACCTCGAAAGTCCACGCACAGCCTCAAACCACACACACACACACACACACACACACACACACACACACACACCTACACACAAGACACACCTTTTTTCTCTTTAAAGAGGATGGGGGCAGCTACCTTGGATTTGGCAGCTTGGATGAAACCCCGTTTTAAATTGTTATTGATGTCCTTAGCTCCGCTAGTTTCATAGCAGAGCACGGGTATTCAGCTAGTCTATAATATATTTTATAATGCTGTTCTGTTGTCTATTGGCTATTATTGTAGATAAAACAAGTTTTACAGTTTTAGCTTCAACATAAAGAATTCACTCTCTTGATTAAAGTAATGGCCAAAAAAATTGTGTTACAGTATTTTTGGGGAGACTGATACAGATTTGCAAGAGCTTCAGGCATCGATGGAGCAGTTACTTCTAGAGCAACCCAGTGATGAATTTAGTGAAGAGGAAGAAACAACATTAAAAGCCAAATGTCTAGGAAATGATACAGAGGTGGAAGAGGAGGGCAACAATTTCAGTAGTGAAAGTGCTTTTAATGAAGAATGGCATTCAGGTATGCTTTGGTTCTGTAATTGTTTTATAGAAAGGCAAGTCTAAAATTTGTGAGTCTTCAGCTTGTATGATATTTAAACAAAGTTAACTTCAAGGACAAATCATTAGGACTATGTTATATATACTGTATATCCATTTGTCAACTCTACTAAAAATCATTTTATTTAGCATTAATTGAATTAATAGGTAGCTTGAGTTTGAACTATTGTTGTCCGTGTAAATAATTGCAAAATGCCATTAAAAAGAGAATAGTGTTGTGCTCTATTATCAATTGCCCATTACTATAGATGTGAACAGGAATTTTCTTAAAATAGATCATACTGAAGCTCTGTCCATTCTACCACTGCATATTTAGGACTAACATGTCAGCATCCTTCAAAACTGTATTTCTAATTTTATAGAGCAATAGCAGTTAGACTTATATACCACTTCATAGGGCTTTCAGCCCTCTCTAAGCGGTTTACAGAGTCAGCATATCGCCCCCACAGTCTGGGTCCTCATTTCACCCACCTCGGAAGGATGGAAGGCTGAATCAACCTTGAGCCGGTGAGATTAGAACCGCTGAACTGCAGATAACAGCTTAAGTGGCCTGCAGTACTGCACCCTAACCACTGCGCCACCTCGGCTCAACAGTTGACAAGGTAGAGAATGTCTTACCACATTTGTCTTTGAGATTTGTGCAAAGTGTGGAAATTGTTGAAGGTATGTGTGGTCTTGTTATTTAATTGGATACACAAAATAATTAAAACATATGGCAACTTTTTGAAACCTTTTCACTAAGATAATGGGAAACAATTGTTTCTTTTCCATTGGTTAGAACCAATCTCAAATACTGTATTTTTCAGAGTATAAGACACAACCCCCCCCTAAAAGTGGGTGAAAATTGAGGTATGCCTTATAGACCAAATGTAGGTATTTTTGGCCTCCTGAACCCTTGATGTGCAGATGACAACTTCAGAATTTAGACATGAACTGGAAAAAGGATAAAATAAATATTGCTACAATAAAAATTGGAATGCTAAAATGTTTTCTCATATTTCTTCATAGACAATAGTGATGGTGATAATGCCAGTGATTATGAGGAATATAATAGTGTGTTCAGTCATCTGGAAGAGCTGAGGTGTAACCTGGAAAAAGAAATAGGCTTTGAAAAATTCATCAAAATTTATGAAGAAATAAAGGTTTGTAAAATGTTTAATATGAAGAAAATGGATCATAATTATCATCTAGTAATAATGAACTCCTTTATAATATGAGAACTTTTTAAATGAAATTAAGCTAATATAGTTATTGTTCAAATATGTTTTAACATACAGTTTTTTAGGGATGCTCTAAGTAATTCATTGTGTTCAGGAGCTGGAGGCCCATTTATGCCTTGATAATTTCGGGCTGGTATCGTATTCTGTATGTCTTCAGCTAATCATTTTCTGAATATGTTTTAGAGACAGTCCTCCATAACTGCTAACTTCTACTCCCCTTCCCAAATTTCTCTACTTAGATTTTAACACAAAAAAAGCAGTTTTGGTGCCTTGTTGGATCTGGATGAGGAAAGTTTGTGATCTTATAATATTTTATTATGTTAAGTCGTATATTTTTACACCTTATTTTCTAGGCTATACATGAAGATGAAGATGAAAGTATTGATATTTGTTCAACAATAGTTCAAAATATTTTAGGAAATGAACATAAACATCAGTATGCTAAAATTCTCCATTTAGTAATGGCAGATGGTGCATACCAGGAAGGTAAGTATCTGACAAGCACATGTTTTCAGCATTATTTTTCTGCTGACTGCCTATTCATGGTTAGCTAGTTATTGTGTACAATGCGTTTTTTGTTGCACAACAGTTGTTTCTATATACTAGAAAGTTATACATTTTTAACTATTAAATATTAAATATAGAACTACTTCTTTAACCTTTTAAAAGTTGCTAAAATTCTGCTAGTTAATAGGATTCTATCCAGTAGTAAAATTTTCAGCTATGGGTTGCCCATTCTTTGGATAGAACATAGTCCAATTTGTCATATTGCAATTTGCAATTGTACATTTTTCTATTTAATGTTTTAATTGAAATTTTATTAGATATGTTCATACTGCAGAAAGTAAATATGCTAAAATATACAGCGTTTTGTGTATTTATGTGTATTGACTTGATGCAATGTTAATCTTGAACTTTTGCTTGCTTTAAAAGAGGCAAAAACAGGATTTTGCTAGTTCCTGAGATTATTTCATAACTAATATGAAACAATTTTACAGATCCCTAAGGTTTAATACAAATTGGGTTGTATTGTTCCTAATCCCACATATGGAACATGCAGCTAGAGGGATTTAAATTATATAAAAGAAATAGACCATGAAGTTGCAATATAAGAAATAACTACATCTCTACAGAAATAGAGCACAACAATGATGAAAACTGCCTTACATTCATTTGGGTCAATATAAAAGGGGGGAAATGACATTGCCATAGGTGTATACTATAGTAAAGGCCACCCAACCAAACAGGGGGAATAGATGAACTTTTTGCTAGTCAGTTAACTAAGATATGTAGGAAGCACATCACAATAGTAATGGGGGATTTTAACTATCTTGACTGTCAACTATCAACTGTTGAGACAAACTCTGCACCAAGTAAAAGATCAAACAGGTTCCTTACAAACCTAGCAGAAACTTTGTGTCCCAAAATGTAGAGAAGAGAACACGGGGGTCAGCCATATTAGACTTAATTCTCACTAACAGAGATGAAATGATAGGTGTTGAAGCTACAGGAACCTTGGGGGAGAGTGATCATGCAATATTGGAATTCAACATTATGCAAGCAGAAGCAATAGAACAAAGTCAAACTAGAGTCTTGGACTTTAAGACAACTTAAAGGAGCTGTCGGCCAGAAACTGGATGTTGTTTTATAGTCTGCTCTTATCTTCTTAAAGGAGCTGTCGGCCAGAAACTGGATGTTGTTTTATAGTCTGCTCTTATCTTCAATAAACAGCATTGTTTGAATGTGGATCCTTGTCTGTTTCCCGTGCACAACATTGCATGGAAAAGAGCTGATGTAGCCCCCATCTTCAAAAGGGATGGGAATAGACCAGGAAACTACAGAGACCTATCAGCCTGACCTCAATACCAGTGAGGATTCTGGAAAAGATAATCAAGCAACAGATCAGTGAACACCTAGAAGCAAACAAAATAATAAGCAAAAGCCAACATGGGTTTGTCAAAAACCGATCATGCCAGGCTAATCTTATTGCATTATTTGACAAAGTGACAAAATTAGTGGACCAGAGGAATGCTGTCAATATAATTTACTTGGACTTCAGTAAGGCATTTGATAAAGTACACCATAACCTATTACTTAATAAGATAGAAAAACGTGGGTTAGACAGCATCACCACCAGATGGATTGGTAACTGGCTGACCAATGTACTCAACATGTAGTCCTCAATGGAACTGCATCTGCATGGAACGAAGTATGCAGTGGGGTTCCCCAAGGTTCTGTTTTATTATGCTAAATAAATACATTAAATTTATGCAGATCTAATATTGCACCATGGTTAGCTTCTAAAACAGAGGTGGAAGGTTGCAGAAGTAAAGGGGAAAACGTACATGATTCTCCTACAAGTTAAATACTAGTCTTCTGATTGAGACCTAAATATTATATTTGTACCACATTATTTATTTTTATTTTTTTATACATATTTTTATTTCCATTTTCATAACATACAATCACATGTATACTATACATAGCCAGTATCATATAGTAATAAATAATGATTACATCAGTTCCTCTTGTCATCAACGCCCAAAAAAATAAAAACCCATTATTAGCTCTTCTGCTCTCCATACACCTCTTTCTTCTACCTCTCTCCTACTTCCTGTCTTCCCTCCATCATCCTTTCCTACTCTACTTCCCCTTCCCTTCTCCTCTCTCTACATTCCACTCCTCCTTATCCTCATCCTCCTCATCTTCCCCCCTTACCCTCTCTCCTATCCCTCTCTTCCCATCTTTCTCTCTACATTCCACTCCTTATCCTCCTCATCTTCCCCCCTTACCCTTTCCCTCTCTTTCCATCTCCCTTCTGTTTCCCACTCTTCCTCTCATTGGTGTATTTCCGCTTCTGAGCAAACTCCAATCTATGTTGATAGTATTTATACTTCCATAACAATATACTTAACATATCCTAGTTTTAAAGAAAAAATAAGAGAAAACAGTATACATGTGCAATCATATTACATTAAAATTAACACCCTTCGTCAAACCTCCCCCCACCCACCCCCAGCCTTCCCTCCCCCGACTTCCCAGAACCCATACACGGTATAAATCTTTAACAAAAACAGTCTAAAATATATTGGAAAAAAGAATAAAAAATTGATAACTTCTTTACATTGAGCTTAGCTCCTCCTTGCTAAACTAACTTTAAACAATTTATATCAGTCCTGATCTTAATCATAAGCTATCTGGAATTTCTTAGTCCCGTATTTATTTTGAATATAATCAATCCATTTTGCCCAGTCTCATTTATATCTCTCATTTAAGTGGTGCTTAAGATATGGAGGTATTTTAGCCATCTCGGCTAAATTTGTGACTTTCAGTGTCTATTCTTGAATTATAGGCAAGTCTTCTTTCTTCCAGTATTGCGCCACCAACAATCTAACTAAAGTTATTAAGTGCAAAGTCAAATTAGTCTCTACAGCTGTACATTCAGTAATTATACCTTACAAAAATAACTGAGGAGTAAACTTTATCCCCCCCCCTTTTTTTAAAAAAAAAACATTTTCCATAATCCTAATTTCATCTTCCAGTTCTATTCACTCTCCCCCTTGTTTACGTCTATGTAATCTATTTAAATTTATCAAAGCTCCACTCATATATGCTTTACTTGCATCTCATACAATTTCCATAGATGTACCCTTATTCATATTAAAAACAAAGTATTCTGCTAACAATTTTTTACATTCATTAGTATATTTCTCATGTCTAAATAAATTTACATTCAATCTCCAAGACCTTCTTGCTTGCATCACTCCTTCCAACTCCATCCAAACTGGATTATGATCTGATAAAACTCTGGCACATACCTTTATCTTCTTCACCCTAGAAGACAAAACATTGGTAATTAGTTGATTGTTGTTTTTTTAATTGTTGATCCATTCGTCTGGTAATCACACGGTTTTGTTTTTGTTCCTTGGCTCCTTGTACTTCTGAGGGAGAAGGGTGATCCATCCTTGTTGATAGTTGTGTAGTTTGCTGTCTATCTTGATCTCTTTCTCTAGGCCCGGGTGGGGCAGGATGTCCTGATTATGGTAAAAATCTCGAGCTTTCCATACTGATTTAAGACGGTATCTTTGCCCTTCAAAGATGAATGATAGCCCAACTGGTGCCTCCCATCTGAACTGTAACTGATTATTTTTAAGCTCTTTGACTAAAAAAGCATAGTCTTTCCTGGATCTTAGCATTTGAGGTGGTATCTCTTTCAGAACAGTCACTTCCTGACCCCCAATTTGAAGCTTGGTTCTATAGGACTCTTGCAATATCATATTCCTCATGTCTCTTGTAGTAAAGTATAACACAATGTCCCGTGGGAGCTGCTTCTGTTTCGCCAGCCAGGAGTTAGCACGATAAACCTTATCAATTTGCCAATCAAAATTTCCCCCTGGCCTTCCCAACAGACTATCGAAAGCTTCTAAAAGAATCTGTTTCAAGTTCTCCTGATTGTTTTCACGCAAACCTCTTATTCTTAGTGCAAACTCCATTTGTCTATACTGTAACATAATAATTTCTTTTTCAGCATTTCCAACTTTTTGTTGCACCACGTCGACTTTTGATACCAAATTAGTATTAGCATTATTAAGATCTTCTAATCTGTCTTCAATTTCCGAAACATATTCTGTTAACAAATCAACAACCCCCAACATATCATCCCTGATCTTCTGAACCCGAGTCTCAAGTCTATCAGATAGTTGTTTATGCGCAACAAATATCTCTTCCTTAAGTTTTGTTTCCATTGTAGCTACATGATTTTTAAATGCTTCAGCCAATTCCTTCTGAAAAAATTGTTTAGTCAGTGGCTCCCCTTTGGGGGGAGGAAGTAAAGACTGTGGTTTTAACCTTCTTCAACCAATTAATAAATCTGTGCTGGTCAATTGTGCAGCTGTTACTGATTAATTTAATATTAAATCACTCCTTCCCTTTGAGGTTTTAAACTCTGTAGAAATTCAAAGCTCGAACAGTGTTACGAAGCTGCGCCATTTTGAATATCTCTTTAGCAAGTAAGATATCAGAAGGAGTTCTTGTAAAAACAAAAAAATGAAGCAAAGGGTTAATACAAACAATTAAAAGTCCATATGTACAGGGTCCACTCATGTTGGACTCAATAAATCAAGTTTTGTTCTGAGGATTTGAGTGTTGCTTTGTGCTGCTAATGCAGCAGGAATTCCTGGCAAGGAGACAATTCTGCTGTCGGCTGGCCTCCCCCCCCCCCCCCGAGACAATCTGCGAGAATTGGTTGGCACGTTGCCCGGCACAAAGCTCACCTTATCTCCTTGGCCCGAAGAATAAGGTAAACAAGCTGTCAGATGGCTGATGGATGGCTCATATGACAGATAAACATGTCCAGGATTCTGGAGCTGTAACGACCAGCTCCCGTCAGCAAGCAATCTCAAACCGGAAGCCTGTACCACATTATTTATTAAAACTAGCTTTTTGTTCACATAATTATATGTCAGATAAACATGTCCAGGATTCTGGAGCTGTAACGACCAGCTCCCGTCAGCAAGCAATCTCAAACCGGAAGCCTGTACCACATTATTTATTAAAACTAGCTTTTTGTTCACATAATTATATGTCAGAATGCTTTTTATAGACTATAGCTCGGCCTTTAACACCATCTTACCAGGCATTTTCATTGAAAAGTTGACTGACCTGAATTTCCCTCCCCTCACTTGTGACTGGATCAAATACTTCCTGACGGATCGTCCACAAACAGTAAGGGTTGGGTCCTTTACATCTTCCATGCTGAAGCTCAGCATAGGCTCCCCTCAGGGCTGTGTGCTCAGCCCCTACCTGAAGTCGCTGTATACATATGACTGCATATCCTCTGTTCCATCCAATAGCATAATAAAATTTGCAGACGACACAACGGTGCTGGGTCTCATAACTGGAGGGGACGAATCAGCATACAGGAAAGAAGTCCAGAAGGTATCCGCATGGTGCTCAAGAAACTATTTACAACTAAATACTAGTAAGACAAAGGAGATGGTGCTAGATTTCCGGAAGCACAGAGAGGAGCCTGCCCCATTTGTATATCGAGGGTGGCTGTGGAGAGGGTTTCCTCTTTTAAATTCTTGGGAGTGCTGATTAGTCAAAATCTCACTTGGAAAAACAATAAGCCTCTGGTGATTGGAAAGGCCCAACAGAGACTTCATTTCCTTAGAGTCCTGTGAAAAAATCAGGTGGAACGACGACTTCTTTCTATCGATCCAGCATAGAAAGTGTCCTCACACTTTCTGTAACACATGGTATGCTGGTTTAACTGCTACGGACAGGAAGGCCCTACGGAAAGTGATCAGTTTGGCACAAGAAACCATTGGTTTCCCTCTGACAGCACTGGATGACATCGCCAGATCTTGCTGCTTTAGCAGAGTAAGGAAGATACTCAGAGATGATTCACACCCTGGTCAGTGGCTCTCTGCACTTCTACCAATAGGCAGAAGACATCAAAATATAGCCAGCTGAACAAAGAGGTTTAAAGATAGTTTCTATCCTTGGGCTGTGAGACTTTTAAATACAACCACAATCACTCCATGCACACGCTAGTTTTTTTTCTTTTTTTTTCTTTTTTCGTTTCTGCTATAATTTTGCACCAGTGAGGTTAAAACCAATTTCATTGTATTTAAGTATAAATAAATAAATATTATACTTATATATAAGTGAAGTATATGTCTCTAAAACTTTAATATATAAAACAACATGAATCATGGTAAAATTAAAAATTAAATTAAGAAAACTTTAACTGAAGTATAAAAATAGAAGATTTCTTATTTATTTAGTACTTTTTTCATTATTTCTTAGAGAGTAGTGCTTGTTGTCTTTTACTAGATTAGCAGTTTTGAAAGTCTGTTTGCTAAAAATTGTTTTTACCATAATTAAATATTTTAAAATCTTTCTTTGCAGACAATGATGAATAACACGCTTTGGTGACATTCTAAACAAAAGCAGGTGTATGGATTTTATTCTGTAATAACAAACTGTACAACAAAATAACACTCGGAACAGACTTAAAATCTTGTTGGCTGCAAGAAGAAAATGGAATATATAGCTTCAATACATTGAAGACTGTTCTATTTAAAATTAATGAGAAGGAATAGAAAGACTGACTCAGAAATAATTTACTGCTTGAAAGTATCATGTATGAACAAGCACATGATCTAATAGCTATTATTGTTTTTTTCTTTTTACCTAAGCAGTAAAAAGGAACAAACAAAATAATATATTTTTGTGCTCCTAACAACCTTCTTAAAAACCTTGACTGCTTCGGTGGAATTTTTAAAAATGACTTTGTTTTCTGCATAGGATGACCATTTTTCAGTGATACTACTTGATTTTTAAGTGCATACAACATGGAAGTAATTTCTCTAAAATTAGTGGAACATTTTACATGCATTTAAAATAAACTTTATTTTTGAATTTTGCTGTAGAACTTGATTGTAAAATTATTTAAAATTCTCAGAATCAGTTTATTATTTTTCACTTTGAAATCCCTCAACTCAGTTTCAATACAGTTTTTGTCAGCTTTCAGAATTAAGTGATTTTCCACTGTAAATCAAAGGAGCTTTCAGAATGAAGGTTTCTTGTTAGAGTAGTATGTACGCAGCTGCTTTTTTCGTTCACCTGTAACAATGCCATCCTAGCAAAAACAAATGCAGTATTGCTGTTGTTTTGAAAGATACATGCATATTCTACAGCTGGATTGTTTAAAAGGAAGAATCAGAATTTTATTTCTTCGGCTTTTCACTGAAAAGTAATTCTTTAGTGGGGAGAGAAAGAATTTCTGCGAGATGATGAATCAAAGCATTTATAGTATATAACAGATAGTATTGACCAGCTGAATCAGCTGAATAACAACGGTTTATGTTGAAAATATAATTCTGTATTTCCTGGCTAACAATGGAAAGTGGAATGTATATAAAGTATAATTCAATTTTTAAAGTAATTATAACTATGAAATAAAGATTGGAGATGTTGTTTATATGGTAATTGGGATTTTCTTGATTTATGCAGCTTATGAATTTCCATGTTTATATTGCAGGGGAAAAACAAAACATATTTATATTTTGTATTTTAAACTAAAATTTAGTTTACACTTCAAGCAATTATAGAGAAATATATACATATTTTTATGGAAAATAAATGTAGGTTCCAGATGGCAAAAGCAAGAAGCTTCCTTGCTGACTATTAGTTGAGGTAGAAATTGCTTTCTATGGAATGTTCCCTCCATAGAAAATGAACAAAATCTACAAGAATAGAAAATTTGCTGGATTTAAATTAACGTTCTAAACTAAATGATAGAAAATTTAAAAGGCATTGTATTTTGTTTTCTCTTCATCCATTGAATATTCTCTCCCTGCAGTTTTAAGAGGCTCACAAAATAAATAAAAAGCTTATTCTCCATTTGAAAGTAGTGTACACAAATTCTCATTCACTTAAATAGAGGACTAAGTACACTTGACACTGAACCCTGAAACTAGAATGTTATTAGTTTTCTGTGGATTTTACAAAGGTAAACAGATTGACTTTCTAATTAACTGACTACATAAACAGATATACCTTTTTAAAAAAATATACTGTCTCCAAGGTAATTTATTTGATACTTCTTAAAAATATCGCAGTGGTTAAATGCAGCACTGCAGGCTACTTCAGCTGACTGCAGTTCTGCAGTTGGGCTGTTCAAATTTCACCGGCTCAGAGTTGACTCAGCCTTCCATCCTTCCGAGGTGGGTAAAATGAGGACCTGGATTGTTGTTGGGGGCAATATGCTGACTCTGTAAACCGCTTAGAGAGGGCTGAAAGCCCTATGAAGCGGTATGTAAGTCTAACTGCTATTGCTATTGCTACTTACAAGGAAAAAAAACATTAAACAATTTACATGCATCTTAACAACTCATACAATCTTTATTGTCAGTTGCTGAATCCTTGGGCAGGGAATGATATGTGTCTAGATTGCAAATGAACACTATGAATATATGTATTATTTTGCTGCCTAATTTTCCCTGATCATAAATTTATATTTTAAATATTTCAAAGGAAAATAAAATATATAAATTCTGCATGTAATAATTTGGTCTTAGTCAGCCTGGAGGAAATCCTGCTTGTACATAGTTTTGCCTTGCCCAAATTGTGTTAATGTATCACAGTCATTTTAGGACTACTGCCTGCCATTCTCTGTAAAATTCATACTCTATAATCTCCCTTTGCAGGTTAGAACTATCCAGCTTCCCTTGGAATTATACACAGATAAAGAGATCCAACTTAGCCATGATTAGTATTGCATTATAGAACTTAGACAGCAGTAGCCAATCGCTGCTGGTGGAAGCATATAGAAGGAATTTAAAAAAACAATAAATAGGGAATCCTAAAAATCCTTTTAGTCTGAAACAAATTATTGTTGGACATTCTTGAAAAGTGATTTAAAAAATGGTTGATGGTCGTGTTGCAAATATCTCAATCCCAAATATTTCATATTACAAATATTTTACCTGAGACACTGGGCTGGTTAAGGAAACTTCCTATGCCCAAACTGCGAGGCATGCAAAGGAAGCAAAGCAGCCAATCATTGTAAAATATTTATTTCAGCTGAATTATTTATTTTCAGTTTTAAGCAGGATTACCAAGCAGTTTGGGAATGAATAGTGGTAATACCAATCCAGTCCAGGAGTAATAAAAAATAAGAAGTAAGGCAGAGTGTCCCACTGGAATTGGCTTCCCTCAATCACGCTGGCAGGGGAGGCATGCTGCAGGGCCCCTCCACCAAGGAATTCCAGCTGACATGATCCAGGCAAAGGGCCTTCTTTGCTGTGGCTCCTGTTCTTCAGAACGTCTTACTTTGTGAGATGTTATATCTTACATCTGCCAGATGGCTTGGGACCCTATTGGGGGAACATCACAATGTACGTGGTTGTTGAATTAAATGTAATCCCACCACCATTCCCATCCTGTTTCCTTCCTCCTCCATCTTTTAACTATGTTTTATCTTGATTAGATTTCTATTTTTATTCTTTTAAAGATATTTATATTTTGGGATTTTAATGATTTAATGCTGGAAGCCGTCCAGAGTAATTTGCTAGAAGATGGGCAGCAAATAAATTCAATAAATAAGTAAAGTAAGAAAGAACACCAATCTTCTTCAGAAATTTATTTTTTATTGATGTCTAGGCCAAAACTAGATCAAATAACATACAGCAGCTAATCACTTTAGCTATACTGCATTGGCTGTACATATAGTGACCACTTGTTCAGTGATTGTTCTAAATTATAGTGACACTGAATGAGGAGACTTAAGACTAGTCCTCATAATTGTGGCTCTTACAACATTTCTAATCATGTGATTGCAATTTAGGAGCTTGGCAACTGACTTCCAAGTGATCATCTTTGGAAAGGAGTGTCAGTCCTGCCCCAGTCTGTTGTCTTAGGAAAGCAAGACTCGTGATTCCATTTGGTTGACACAGAAACCCTTTTACTGAAAGGAACTGGTTGTAGTAAAGTCATGCGGAATCTGGTATTCCCATGCAAAATATAAAGCTATTATTTTCATTTCTTACTCCCTCCCCCACGAGTCCTCCGGCCAATCAATGCAATGCCGGTAAGATGTTTTGGGAAACTGAGGTATCAAAGTGGTAACATTCCTTTCTCAGGGTAAACAAATGTCCTTGAAGATCCTGGTACAAGCTGGTTTAGCGGTTATCTGGTCTTCTTTCATTGTCCCTTCCCCTTCCCTATTTCCTATGTTTGAAGTAACAACAATAGTACCCCCCTTCTTCCCGCCTACCTTAATGGCAGGGCCCCAGCGAGGCACAGCTGGCGATGGTGGACCTGACTTGCTACCCCACTGAACACAGACATTAGTCCTGCAGAAATTTAAAAAAAAAACAATAAAAGGGAGAGAGAAATGCAAGACAGTTAAATAGTAAGGTTATTTAGGTTTATCAGGATACTGATTGTGGAAGCATTTTAGGAGTCTGGTGACTTTAACATGGCACCAGTCAATCCACTTGGTTTCAGAAGGGGAAAAATCTTTCCATGCAATTAAATACTGAATCTTCCTTTGATGCTTACAGAAATCTAGAATATCTTTCATTTCAAAGTGTTTTTCACCCTTGATCATGAGGGGTTCAGGCGGTTGAGGCACTGTGGGACGCAGCGGTGATCTAAATTCAGATTTGAGGAGGCTGCAATGAAATACCAAATAGATTCACCTAAGGGATTTTGGCAAGTCCAGTTCAACTGTTACTGGATTTATGATTTGTTTGTTGGGAAATGGGTCCACATATTTGAGTCCTAGCTTTTGGGGTGGCTGCCTGTACTGCAAATATCTTGTTGAAAGTAGACCCAGTTGCTTATTATAAAGTCTTTTGGTTTTGTGCACTTTTTATCCCCCTGTTTATATGTATCTCTCGTCTCAACTTATTTCATTACTACAGTCCAGGTATTTCGTAATTTGGAAACCCAATCTTTTAGGGAAGTAATTTGTGGGTCACTTAGAGGCAGTTCAGGCATGAAAGCAAAATCCTGACCAGTAGCTACTTTAAACAAAGTGAAAAATGTGCTGCTGTGCATGGAATTGTTTTAAGCCACTTCAGCAAATGGTAGGAGGTCTGTCCAATTATCTTATTGGTAATTAATGTAGCAACTCAGGTATTGTTCGAGGACAGAATTCATACATTCACATATCCCCATTAGTTTGGGGATAATAATTAGAAGTAAGCCCCGATCTGTCCCTAAAAGTTTTAAAAACTTGACAAAGCTTGGAGGTGAACTGCACCCTGTGATCTGAGATTCTGCATTGTGGAACTCCATGCAGTCTATAGACATGCTGTACAAATAATTTAGCCAGTGTGCATGCTGAGGTGATCTTCTGCACCTGCTTGGAGAATAGATCTGTTACTAGCCAAATTACCATGTTTCCCGAACTCTCAGGGATTCCATTATGAAGTCCAAGGAAATTTCCATCCATGATGCATTTGGCTCAGCCACTGGCTGGAGGAGACCTGGGGTTTTCCCTTGGTGTTGCTTCACTGATGCACACACTGGGCAACTAGCCACATAGCTTTCAATGTCTTTCTTTATGGACAGCCACCAGAATTATCTCTTAATTATGTGTAGGTTCTTAAGAATTCAAAATGTCCTGCAGTTTTGGAGCCATGGATTTTCCCTAGGACCACCAGTCTTTGGCTCTTAGATACATAGTTTACCACCTACCCAAGCCAGCCCATCCTGCATAGAGCATTTGTCCTTATGGGTTTGAAACCACTTCTCAGATTCTAGTACAGTTCTGAGGGCTGCGGCTACATTGCTACCTAGTTGGCATTACATTTTCTCTTGAGCTCAAGTGGTTACTGGGGCTGCGAGCTGTCAAGATGGGATTATAGGTCTGATTACTTCTGGTTTGCTGCTTTATATTGAGGCATCTGGGATAGAGCATCTACAAGGAAGCCCCCTCCTGAGGGCAGAGTAAAATCAAAGTGATTAAAATACTGTGCCCACCGGAGTTGTTTGTTGATAGCCTCCAGGAGGCCTCTAGATTCCTAAGGTCAGTTCACATCAAAGGGTATTTTACTCCCCTCCAGGAAATGTCTCCAAATTAGAAATGCCCAGCACATTGCATAATCCTCTTTTTCCCAGACCGTCCACCTACACTCAGTCTCTGACAGTTTTTTTGAGATATTAACACATGGTTGAAGGGGTACTGCACCTAATGTTATATAACATCTGCTTGAATGATGAATGGGGCAGTGGGATCTGTTCTTCAGCACCGGTTCAGCTGCAAACAGGCGCTTGAGTTTTTATAACATCGCTTGATGTTGGAAAAAGGTATTCAAGATTGTCATCTGAGCATCTAACTGGATTTAGGCTGCTCTCCCCCTTGTGTTTTTCGGAGGTTAGTGATGAGAAATGCAATATTGGCAAAGGACAAGATAAACTGCCTGGAAAAGTTAGTGAAACCCAGGAAGCTTTATAGCTGCTTCCAGGTGTGTGGTGGAGCTCAGTCTAATACAGCTTGGACTTTCTTAGGATCCATCTCTATTCCCTCTTGAGAGATGCAATAGTGTAACTAGTCTATTTTTTCCTGATGAAATTCACACTTTGAGAGTTTGGCATAAAGTTGGGCAGCTCATAGTTTTTTCAGCACAGCTCTCACTAGTTTTTCATGCTCCGCATTATCTCGGTGTAGATTAATATGTCATCTAAGTACACAAGTACCCTTTTGTAGAGGTGCTCATGCAGCACCTCTTTATCAGCTGCAGGAAAACAGCAAGGTTACCTTGTAGGCCAAAGGGGGGAATTCTAAACTGAAAGCATACCAAGTGGCAGTTAAAAGCCATTTTCCATTAATTCCTTTCCTTTATCCTAACACGGTAACATGCTTCCCATAAGTCCAGTTTGCTAAAGATTTGCCCCTTTGCCATGGGCTAACATGGGTGCCTTTGAGGCTGTAGAGTAAACATTCTCAATCACATGGCGTTTAACTCTCTATAGTCCACACACAAATGAAAGGATCCATCTTTATTGTTCCTGAAACAAAAACGGGGCAGCTACCCGGGGGAGTGTCAATTGGATGAATCCATGTTTGAAGATTTTGTCTATAAAAGTGTGCACTTCCTCCAATTCTCTTGGGACCATCAAACAAAGTTTGGGCTTAGGTAGTTTAGCCCCCAGCAGTATTTCTAAACACCAGTCTGATGGCTGGTGGGATGGGAGCTCATCTAATTCCCTCTCACTGAACACATTCCTTAAGTCCTTATTGTCAGGTTCCGAAGGGTTAATGAAACCAGCCAAACATAAAAACGGTTTATAAATGCAGTTTGTATTCTTCCTTCAGCACAAACTGACCAACAAAGGACTAAGGCAATGAATAAATTGTCAGAGCTGCCACCCTGTGCTTCCCACCACCTTTTATAGCTACATTGGTAATTAAGATAAGCTGCACCCCATGCGTGCACACACCCATCACCGTGTGACCCAGAGCGAAACCACCTGGCAATTAATCATGGATTGTTAGCAGGAGCTTCTTCAGCTTGTGTAGGTGGGGCAGTGAGTCTTGGCAGCTGGCCCAGTCTTCTCCCCTGAATGGCAACTCCAGGCCTCTGAGCTGGCTGGAGCTGACACTTATATTCTTTGGGAATGAGGGAAGGAGTTTTCCCTTGTTCACATGCCAATAGCCAATGTCACCACTTAATACTTTGGTTTCACTGCTCATTTGCCAGGGCCCCTGATGGGCTAGTCTACCAGATTTTCAACAGTCTCCTTTTCCAGTTCACATAAGGGTTCCACTTCTTGAGCCAGGCCATCGGTAAAACTAGGGGTCTTTCCATTCTGGGGGCTCTAGTTAGCCCCCCCATCCCCATTTCTACCAACTCGGTGACAAATGTGGCCAGGATGTCTCCCGCCATGGACCTGACCAGCTGACAAAATGCCACTGGGACCTTGAATTGCTTAGATCTGATCCTAGGGCAGGGTTGATCGAACATCTGGTACAACTCGAGTCCAGAAGGGTGGGTAGATTGGCTTTACATCCCAAGGATTGGATTATTAGTTTCATGAGGACTGTCACCAGTGTGACTGGGCCGCTTATCAGGGATTATTGTTAGTGTTGCTTTCCCCTGGGCCCTCTGCTGATTTTCTCATCAATGTTGCGGGATGGTGTGTCCTTGATCTCCACTCCATTTCTGACAAATGGCAGTCCAATCTCTTCTTGAAAGTCTCAAGTTATGAAGCTCCCACAACTTCTGAAAGCAAGCTGTTCCATTGGTTGATTGTTCTCACTGTTAGAAAGTTCCTCCTTATGTCTAGGTTGAATCTCTCCTTGGCCAGTTTCCATCCATTATTCCTTGTCTGGCATTCAGGTATTTTATAAAATAGCTTGACCACTTCCTCTCTGGGGCAGCCCCTTAGATATTGGAACACTGTTATCATGTCTCCCCTGCTGTTTCTCTTCACTAGGCTAGCCATGCCCAATTCCTGTAACTGTTCTTCATGTTTTAGTATCTAGTCCACTAGTAATCCTGGTTGCTCTCCTCTGCCCTTTTTCTAGAGTCTCAACATCTTTTTTATAGTGTGGTGACCAAAACTGGATACAGTATTCTAGGTGTGGTCTTACTAAGGCTTTAGAGTGCTATTAGTACCTCACTTTATCTTGATGGTATCCCTCTGTTAATGCAATTTAGCATTGCATTGGCTTTTTTGGCTGCCGCTGCTGGCTCATATTTAATTGGTTGTCCACTAAGACTCTAAGATCCCTCTCACAATAACTGCTATTAAGCCTGGTTTCACCCAATTTATATATGTACTTTTGGTTTTTCTTACCTAAGTGTAGGACTTTAATTTTCTCTACATTGGGCCCAGTGTTCAAACCTGTCAAGATCCATCTGGATCTTGAGCCTATCTTCTAGGTGTTAGCTATTCCTGTCAGCTTAATATCATCTGCAAATTTGGTAAGTTCCCCTTCTATACCCTTATCTAAGTCATTTATGAAGATGTTGAAGAGTACTGGGCCTAAGACAGAACCTTGTGGTACCCCACTGCTTACCTCTCTCCATGTAGACTTAGACTCATTAAGGAGTACCCATTGAGTACGGTTTGTCGGCCAGTTGCGAATCCATCTGGTGGTGAAGCTATCTATCCCACTTTCTTCTAGCTTAAGAAGAAGTAGGTTGTGGTCTACTTTGTCGAATGCATTGCTGAAGTCTAAGTATATTATGTCCACAGTATTTCACTGGTCTACTAATTTAGTCACTATGTTGAAGAATGAGATAAGATTTGTTTGGCATGATCTGTTTTTAACAAACCCGTGCAGGCTGCTAGTTATTACTTTACTCATTTCTAGATGTTGGTAGATCTGTTTTTTATTAACCTTTCCACTATCTTCCCGGGTATTGATGTTAGGCTGATTGGTCTGTAGTTTCCTGGGTATGTTTTTCCCCTTTTTTGAAGATGGGAAGCACATAAGCTCTTTTCCAGTCCTCTGGTAGTTCCCTGGTGTTCCAGTATTTTTAAAAGATATGGTGCAGTGGTTCTAAGATGACATCTGCCAACTCCTTTAAACTCTGGGATGTAATCCATCAGGTCCTGGTGATTTGTATTCATCAAGATCATATAGGTGTTCTCTTACTATTTTATAGCTTATTTTAACTTTTATTTCCAGTCTGTTTTTTACAGTTTTGTTTCTAGTAGGTTGGGCTATAGTTTCTTTTTGCATGAAGACTGATGTAAAGAATGAGTTAAGCAGCTCTGAATTCTCTGTTTCCTGTTACTTCTTTGCCATCTTCTCTCTTTAGTGGACTGACTGTTTCCTTGACTTTTTTCTTGTTATTTATATATTGGAATAAATGTTTTTTATTATCTGACTTTTGTTGCAAGTCTTTGTTCATTCTGAGCCTTTGCTTTCCTGACTGTCTTTGCAGATTCTGGCTATCTGCTGATATCCTGCCTTAGTTATGTGTCCCTCTTTCCCGGAAGAGGGAGACCATGTGGCAGACCCATTGCTTGCTGAAGGAGATTAATGGATCGAATCATGATGGAGGACAGGGAGGATGGTGCAGAGCCCAGTGGAGGGGGAAGCAGGTGCAAAGCCTGCAGGGTCTCAGCAGGTGGGAAAACAGGCCCAGGGCCTGCAGGGACCTATTGGTGCAGGAAGCTGAACATGGGTTGCCTCAAGGTAGGGGAGGTCCGGGGCAAATCAGATAGGAGTTGGGGAGGTGCAGCAAAAATAATTATGAGTTTAAACCTGTGCTAGGCCTCCCAGGCTCATCCACCCGAGACATTCTTCACTTAACAATCCATGTGGCTGCTTAATGACTACAACAGAAAGAGCAGCGATTGGACTCCTAAGCAAGATGATCTCATGAATGCCTTGCTTAACGACCATCACAACTTGTGACTGTAATGGGCAGGCTGCATTATAGTCATACGTTGAGGACTATGACTAACTACATTGTTTTCAGAGTTAAGCTCAAAAAGGATAAATCTAAGAGAATCTGATCGAAGAAGCATATGCAATTTGTTGGTAATTATTCCGTTTGTACAAATGTATGGTAAGATTTATCTAGAACAAATGGTTATTCTTATTTCTCAGAAAATAGAAAGCTCTTGTCCTTTGAGATCCTTAACATTACTGAGTGATGTGAAAGTTCTCAATCCCATTTCCAAATGCAGTTCAAGGATATTTTCCAGTTATTTCTTGCTTGCATTCTTCCCATAATATTCTTGGCAATAAGGTGGCCTGTTGTCAATTACATAATTAATATCTGTGGAGTCCTTGGTACTGCTGGATTTTTTTTGTTTACAGAAATTTCATTATTCATAATCTCTGACCAAGTAACTACTGTACAGGCAATGCTATTACCTATTTTCTGGCTCAAATGTTACTAAAAAGGAAATAATAAACTGAATATATATGCAAGTATTAATAATAAAATCTTTAATGTAGGAGTATGAGTCACATTTACTTTGGATAACATGTTATGATACATTAATAGCAATAGCACTTAGACTTATATACTACCCCATAGTGCTTTACAGCATTCTCTGCACTCACCAGTAACACATATTCACAACATGGCAAATCACGTTTTATGAAGAAAGATCTAAAGTAGCATGTATGCAAAATAGGAAACTGTTCCACTGGATATTCATAATCCATTGTGTATTTTCTCTCTGGTCATAAAACCTGGCCTTTCAGTTATACTAAAGAGTTTTGTGTAATGGTCAATGTAAATTTCCCAGTTTAACCCTCAGATGTTACTTATTTTTTTTGTATTGTTCTATTATTGTAGAAATCAGCTAAAGATGATATCTGGAGTATGACTTAACTTTTGAAGCCCATTATGAATTATTTCTCTTTTCTTTGATAAGACAATCTTATCAAAGGATTTGTCATTATTAAGTAAAGAGGGGACTTTTTACAATCTATGGTGGACATGTGATAAAGCAAAAAAAAAATATGGAGTATGTTTCCTATTTTAATACAGAAAATGTTGAAAATAGAAATAAAAATAAAACCAGAACTTTTCTTTTTGGGCTTAATGGAAAAAGATTTGGAGAAAAAAATTGGAACTTTGTTATTATATATGCTGACAGCAGCAAGACTATTATATGCACAAAAATGGAAGGATTCCTACTCTGGGTGAATGGTTTCAGATATTGATTGAGGTGGCTGAAATGGCTATTTTGACCACTCTTATTAAAGAAAATAACATAAGTACTTTTGTTTTCACATGGAGACTGCTTCTGAATGGGTTTGCTTATGGATCACTTTCTTTTTCAGAATAAATGGTTCAGTAGCCTTTTTCACTCTTCTGAAGAATGAGGTCCTATCATTGTCACCCTCAGAGAGGTGGTTATGTATCTGGTTAACATTTTTATCAACATTTATATGCATTTAAAATTGTTACTTAAAGCAGCTAGGAATTATGTAAAAAAACATTAATATCAAATTATAGAATGCGATCTAAATGGATTTAATTTAATCATTACAAGACATCATTTTTTCATAAACCTATAACACTGAATTTGGGTTATTCTGTAAGAAACAGGATGGAAAAAAGGGAATAATTTAAAATAAGAAATTGAGTTTTAAGGATCCATCTGATAATAGAAGTCTGTCACAATGAAGAAAATATAATTGGTCGTAACCAATGCTTAATACTAATAGAGTGAAAATTCAGAAAAAATATTTAACAAAAGGAAAAAAAAGGAAACACAAGTTGACATCTAAAAGGGTTTCTAGAAATTTCAAACTAAAAAATGAGGGAAAACATTGAATTTGAGAGAATAGAATTAAGGAACGTTGAAATTTCATTGGTGAGCAGAGACTCACAAATAAAAAACAGTTCTTTACGAACATGATTTGTTGGAACTATATTTTGTAATTTTATTGATAAGCATATTCTGGGAGTCCATACAGCTGAAAATTGCCAGGGTTGAAAAAGACTTATTGAACACTTGTTCTAATCCCCTATGTTTAATTCAAGAAAAGAACTGGTAATTACCTTGAAAGATTTTTTTACAGGGGAGGGAGCAATAATCCATTATTTTATACACATCATTGAACAAATGTTTCTTCTATATGGCCAGCAGTCACTTCCCAATTTTCCAGTCCCTTTGTATCAGTGTGTTATACTGCAAATGTTTTCAGTTTTGCTTCCTTAAGCTGCCCAGCACTCCCACCAGCTGGCCAAGAGGAGCACTAAAATGTCAGCTAGCCAGCATCCTTTCCTTATTCTTCCTTTAATTATTTAAAAACAAACAATTGTGGGGATGTGGCAAAGGTGCTATCAAGCCACAAGAAAGTGTGGGAAAAACAAAGCACAGCGGCACTCTGTTGGGGGAGGGGGGCAAGGGGCTGATTTGTTGCATTACTGCCTCCCACCGTGGAATCACCATTCCACAACCACAATGGAAGGCATAGCAAATATGTTAATAAAGGGAGTTTGCTAGAAGCCTCACAGTATTGTTCCACATATAACACCATCGCAGAATTTAGATTTCTGTTTCTCTTGCAATCTACTGAACAGGATTATAACATACTGTATTGATATGGCCATTCATGCATCTTTCATACCTTTTGGTCCCTTACACAAAGCAGTTCGATCCTTTTCTTAATAAACTACTACATTGGAATCTCTCCTGTTTTTTAACTAAGGGTCACCTTTTTTTTTTACAATACTGGTGGTAATATGAAGCTTTCTTGGCACTGGTGTATCCGTCCGTTTTTTCACCCGATCTTCCGAACCTGCTCTACATAGCAAAGCAAGCGGGGTAGGTCTTTTCTTCCCTGGATCCGTGCACTTGGGAGTCTCTCCAGACTCTGTCAGCTTGCCCGATCCATGCTGAGCCAGAAATGTGGGGAAACCTTTCCAAGAAAACTGATTAAAGGTTCCTTAGTATTTTCAACTAAAGAGACCCTATACCGAGGAGGGATGGAGGAAGGGAGAGCCGAGGGCCTGAAGGACGTGAGTGGCCGAGTAGATGGGCCGGATCCAGGGCCAGACATTAGCCTGGAGCGATTGAAGCCAAGATGTTCTAAGGCAGTGTTTCCCAATCTTGGCAACTTGAAGATATCTGGACTTCAAGTCCCAGAATTCCCCAGCCAGCATTCGCTGGCTGGGGAATTCTGGGAGTTGAAGTCCAGACATCTTCAAGTAGCCAAGGTTGGGAAACACTGTTCTAAGGGAAGGGAGAGCCGGCTGGTCTACCAAAGGGAGCAGCACTCCTTCGGAAGAACTCTCCTCTCCTCCAGTCGACTCCCTCTCGGGAATCGTGCGTGCGAGAGGCGCTCCGTGCTCCTCCCGCCGAAGGAAGAGGGAGTTCCAGGAAGTAGCAGCTAAGTGGGCAGGACTGCTTGAGCGCCGAGAGCCCTGTTGGCGGTCGCTCTCCTCCATCTCGGAGCCAGGCTCCTTCCTTGAGGCGGAGCGGTGGTCTCGCCTCAGCCCCCTTTTAGGAAGGAAGGAAGGAAATAGGGAGGAGCGGAAAGAACAGAAGCAAAGAGGAGCCTCCTCTGTACTGGGGTGGAGAGAGCGAGCGCGACGGCGGCTCCTCGCGGGAACAAAGAGGCGCGAAAACGCGAAGGCTGAGGGGAAAGCGGCTACTCTTCGTCTCGCTCCAACGGCCGCAGAGATGGTAAGTTCTGGGAAAGGGAAGTGGAGGGCATGTTGAGCGCAAATAGCGTCTTCCGACTCTTAGCACCTGGCAGCGGTGTTTCGCGTCGGGCCGCAGTAAGGCTCCGCGATGGCCGTGGGGACGCTCCCCTGGGATAGTTCTTTCCACAGCGGCTAGGTCTGTATTAGCTAGTCCAACCTTGGGTCCTCCACCTTTGGTAACGAGACATAGCCACTAAACCTCGGTAGAGACCGCATTAGCCCTCCAGCGATCTCCTGGCAAAGCGTGTATTTCCCGAGAAAAGGCAGGGTCTTCTTGTCTCGCCTTTTGCTTATGGGGATACGATCTCTGTCGTATACTGAGCAGCACATCACTATAACGCAAGCTAGACACGTACGGGAAGCCATAATGTTTAATTTACACTGTCCAGGTTTTCTGAAGCACGGCTTTTTATCCTGTTACATTTGGTTCCATTATTGCTGTCGTTGTTTTGTTTTCACTCCAAATAAAATATTAACATCTTTCCTATATGCATTGGAAGCAGTTCAAAGATGTTCCCCTAGATTATTTGGCCTTGGAGTGAACTCTTAGTGAAGTATCTTAGTGAAGTATCTATTTGATGTTTCTCATAAAATCTTAGGGCATCATCCTCTTGCTCTATGTTAGCTGCCACTGTCCTGTGCTAGGAACCTTCTGTTATTGGCTCATGTGTATATATGAATTTTACAATGTAAAACTCGAAATAATTTAAGTAATGCATATCTATCTATACAATGGATGTATTTAAAGTAGCCTTGCCAATGACAATAATTTATTTTTTATCAAGACTGATGAAAAAGTAATCATTTGCTGAGTGTGTTTAGATTTCTGTTAAATACTGCTCTTGGAATTCTCACCAGAACCCATGCTGATGTCTATTGGAGTATTACATAATGTCTCCAAGAGCAAAACTATCTTTTTCTCTTGGGTGGAAGTTTGATAGCTTCCCTAAATTTTCAATGTGAATTTTAAGAGATAATTGTTAACTATAGTATGTTGCTTCTAGTAATAGATGTCTTTTTGTTTTAATACCAAATTTTGATGATCAAGCCAGCCGTTTCTTTTTCATAATTGCTTTCCTATTTACATTGAATTTTCAGATATTGTCTACAGTTTTTTAAAAAAATATCTGCTTATATTACTTTTTGTTATAGAAAGGAAAATGTCTTAAATTCCATATTTGAAAATATGAATGGAAATGAAGATTGCTAGCAGCAGTAATTAATGTGGACTGTGTAAACTTAGAGTTTGAAAATTAATGATATTGTGATCTTGGCCATTATACTGACTTCCTCTGTTGAAAGGCATAACAATACCTTCGAATGATGCTATTTCAGTTAAGGAGGCACTAATAAGATTTGTCCTTTTACATCCCAAGATTTTGTCATTATAGAAGCTGTAGAGAAAGTTGATATAAGAAAAATATTATGGAAATTATTCCCAAAATATGTCTCCAGATAAATATTAAAGCAATGAAGCCTGCACTTTAGACGAGAACACTTAAAGTATTTTTATTTATAAAAACTTTTGTTTTTAAAGTTATTGATTTGTTAGGCTGTCTCAAAAGAAACACATTTTTTTTACTGTGTTGGAATGCTATTCTTCATTTTCTTTTGTATTGATCTTTTTTTTTCCTTTCTCAATTTTCAGAAAGAAGAGTGAAAAAGGCATGGATATAACATGAATTGCTTAACACGTTCAGAAATAGGAATTATTTCTCAGTTAACTAAATAAAATGGATGAGTCGGTCTTATTGGATCTGTTGGAGTGCCCTGTCTGTTTAGAACGTCTGGATGCTTCTGCAAAAGTCTTGCCTTGTCAACATACATTTTGTAAAAGATGTCTCTTGGGCATTGTGAGCTCACGCAATGAGCTTCGTTGTCCTGAATGTAGAACATTAGTAGACTGCAATGTTGATGACCTTCCTAATAATATTTTGCTTGTTCGACTACTAGATGGCATCAAACAAAGGCCTCAGAAATTGACTAATTTAATGACATGCTCAAATTTATTAAGGGGCCAAACCAGCACTGCTAATTGCATTCAAAAAGACCTAAATAGTTCTCAAAGTGTTCAGCAACAGAGAGTACAAGCACAAAGTCCACCTGTTAGGGTAAGTGACCAATGTGCTAAAAATATAAATTTTGGGGATGTTTGACAATCCAAGGAAAGTAGAATTATGGTATGATTCATTCAGAGGGCTCATCTAAAAAAATTCAGCAATATTTTAGTTTAATGAAAAGAAAATTAACCATAAATTTAAATATATGAGTGTCACATGGAGCATTGACTGCACTAGTTTTTTGTTGTTTCTGAAAACAATGGCAGAATCTAAAAGTAAAAATTAAAGGAAACACATTTTGGTTAAACTTTAGAAAATATTTATAATGGAATTGGTTATTTATTGATGGAATTGATTTCCTTGTCTATATTGTTGAAAAGTGACTATCTCCTGGCAATGTTGTAGTTTCATCTTGCTTTGTAGATCTTGCACTCAATGCTACAGCGACTGTTGGAAGCTGTAATCCAAAATATTTATAGGTAGTATCTACAGCAAAATGATACCAAAATGACAACTTATGCACAATATCATCATGCAAATACTGCCATTAGGTACTTACAATCCAAAATCAGACACAAATATTTAAGTTGTGACATTTGCATGATGTTTATTCCTTGTCATTTGCCCCTACAGAATAAGCAATTGCCTGTATTAGATTAATATCCCTGGATTACATTATCACCAATATATTCCTTCCTAAATAACATTTACTGGTAGTTGATAAAAAAAATGCTGTTTCTTTAGCATAGGAATGCATTGTTTCTTCTGTCTGCTTTCTCTCCCTGAACTGAGGATGCTTTGGACAGCTGTTCTTCCACCTTTTGCATTTCAATTTTTAACCCCAGTGTTATATGTGAACTGCTATAGTTAAGCTTAATAATGAAAAGAATGTTAGAATGCTTTGGTAAGAACCTATGAATCCTTTTATGTATGGGTGAGGGAGAGAGTACACACTTATTTTTTTTAGGCTACTGTTCTAAAACATTTGTCAAATTTTGGAAACAAAACAGATTTAGGCCTGAAATTGAAGACCTCTAAGAAATATCAAGGTTATAGGAAGAATTGGAAATTCAAAACATTTTGCCACTTTATGGGAAGCTACTAGGAGTTAAGGACAGAAAGGAGACTACTTTTTTTCCTAACCCCAATGTTTTCCATATAAATACAATTAAAATTAAAATGTATGCTTTCAAATGGTATTTGTGCAAAACTTCAGTTCCTAATATTATACCTTGCCAACTAGCCAAACTGCTAACTGCAGTTTTTTTTTCTTGGCTTTAATTGTTTAAACTAAAAATATATGTTTGTTAGATTCCTGCCTTTCAATTCCTGGTGACTAAAGACATTTCAGATTTTTCTCTAGAACAGTTGAGGAATCCAATCAGCCAACAAAGTCTTTAAATTTACTGTCACACAACAGAGATACTTAGAATGCAAGAGCAACAAAATTTCTCCCTTTTTCTTGTTCTAGATAACAAAGAATGTTAGTTAGTTTTTCATATATATCCACTTATTCTTTTAAATTTAGAAAAAAAAAACTTATATTCGAACCATTCCATTAAAGTTATATAGTTCCATTTAAGGATTTAAATGTTTTCAGTTCCATTCAGTATGAATAGTCAATACTTATATTCTTATACTGAGGCCTGACTTAATTTCATGGCAATTCATATCCCTGAATGTATCAAAGTAGTTATTTATTTCAACTTTATTCAGAAATTAATTGAAAATATAATTTCATAAGATGATTTGTATAAATTTATTTTTGCTTAGTCGCAGGTCAGATTAGATTCCTTAAAAAGGTTTATCTCCCATCCAGTAATATTTGCATATGCAATGCCTCTGGGTATAGTTTGAATTTGCTGTGCAGTGATTAAGTGCTTCATCAGTTTTGAAGAATGCATTGTAGTTAGACTGAAAAATAGTTCAAATAATATAAGGAGTGAACAAAGACTTAAAAGCACTCAAGTATTTAAAGTATTTTTGTTTAGTTCCTTGACTTTCCCATACTTAGAACATAAGACTATTACATTCTTGTAGAGATTGGCTCCCCACAGAGATGCAACTAGTTGCTAAGAAAAGGAAAAGATTCAAAAGCTGTAAGATCCTTTTAATATTATAGTGTAGAGGTAAGCAATGTGAGGTGTTGGATTACAACTCCCTTAAATTCCCACTAGCGTGAGTTGGATCAGGGGTATGGGAATTGTAATCTAATGTAATATAGATAAACACCTGATGTAATTTGTCTATCTTTATTTCATTGTAATTTGTCTAAACAATGTAATTCCAGTGCCAGGCAAAACCTGATAAATATGACATTTAAAAATGTTTTTTTAATATTATATTTGGATGTATTTTACTTTTTACCTGCCTTGTATTTAAGTTGTGAGTCTTTCAGAAAGACTCATGTTAAAGACATTTATTTATGCTCTTGAGCCTTCTACAAGTATTCAAGATTGCCCACAAAGGACAGAGGTATTTTTCTTTGTTATGTGTGTGTGTGTGTGTATGTATGTATGTATGTGTATATATACACATACATACATACATACATACATACATACATATATGCTTTAAAATAGCAGTTCTAAGAATCAAAAGTAGTTGATTTAACCAATGTTTCTCAGCTTTGGCAACTTTAATATGTGCGGTCTTCAACTTCCAGGATTCTCCTGACAACATGTTGGAGAAGCCTAAGAAACATCCATTTACCTGTATCCTGTTTATATAAATGCTATGTATTTCTAAAAAACTCAAGTGTTTTAAAGTGTTTTAGCATTCTGTGCAAATAATTAAAGGATCCAACTTTTTCAAATTCTTTAGAGAAAAATAAATAGTGCTGACTATTTCACTATTTGGAATCTGTTCTGGAACACTAATAATTTATTCCTATATTTGCAAACAGAAAGTGCTATTTCATTTTTATTATATTATGATTAAGTGATGTAAACAAAGGATATGTTTAGCTGATATTAAATTATTGTTCATAGTAAATGTGTAAAATGGGACCATGTTCACATCACATGTTGCAATACTTCTTTCAGAAAAAAATAATGTATAGCCTTTTAAAGTCTAACTTCTCAAATGGTATATAACCAAAAAG
The DNA here is from genome assembly GCF_009769535.1 of Thamnophis elegans. Lineage (NCBI taxonomy): Eukaryota > Metazoa > Chordata > Lepidosauria > Squamata > Natricidae > Thamnophis > Thamnophis elegans. The sequence goes on from NC_045549.1 coordinate 55,695,771, forward strand.
AATCTTTTACAGAAGTTAATTGTTATATGTCTTCATAGGTAGGCTCAGACTAGTTTCTTTGAAATTGAGAAATTTAATTCATGCTTTTTCTTCTCATTTTTGATTATTGAGTGATTATTTTTAGTGTTGGCCTACCAATATCCATATAAGTATTAAAACAAGTAAAATAACAGCAGCAACATCATAGTTGAAGCCTCATCCTTTTTCTAATACTTTTATATCATATAACTGTAAAAAAGTATTGGTTGTACTATTATGACTGCCTTTTCCCCTTAGGTATGAAGGATGTATATGCTTGAAAGTAGTGAACACTTTCATCACTGCTTTCTTGTACAAACAGCACCAGTAATATATGATTACTATGGTGTCATTCATATAAATATCTAAAAGAAATAAATGTTAAGATTTAGTCTCATAAAATGAAATAATGCTGCCGCCACTCGGCAGACCCGCACAGCCCAAAGGAGGAGAATAGGCCAGTTAGAAAGGTGCATTCTCCTAGCACAGTACCGAGGCTCTCAGCAGCTTGCGCAGGTCCATTAGGCTGCAGCCACTGTAAGTGTGGAAAGCCAGATCAGAAAAGCCCAGGCCCAGCAGAGATGCGGGGGGAGGGGATGGAACACAATCCTGGCTGGGCTTGGGCAGTCACAGCGCCGATGGCCGCCTTCTGCCTGCTGGAATAGGCGTACTTTTACCACCTCTACTCAGCCTTTCTAGCTGGCTGCTTTTCCTCCATGATAGCACTGGCCTAATGGACCTGCGTGAGCTCCACAGCGCTTTGGGGGCGCTGACTGAGTGACACAGTTCCTCCTGAGGTCCCTTCCCTGGACTGAAGGCAGCCTTCTGCCTTGCAACCCCCACCCCCTCCGCATCACTGTTCGGAGCTTGTGTGTCTGTTGGCAAAGTAGGGCTGGTGAGAAGCAAGCCAACTAGGGAGTGGGCGGTGTCTCTGCCACTGGAGAGGGAGGGTTGCAGCCAAATTCCGGGAAGGCATGGCTCGTGAATAGTCAGGCTTCCTTCTGCACAAGTGGGCAAGTGCCACACTTTCCCCCATTTCCTGCAGGGCTTGCTGGCAAAGCACCCCTCTCATGCACCCACCACTGCAGTCAGGTGTATGAGGGGAACACACTTCACGCGCAGCCAAGGGCAAGATCCGCGAGGGGGCCAAGGAGATGACCAGTGATGACATGATCTCCAACCCCAAGCCAAAAGAGATGGGAGGGAGTAGGCAGCAGTTGTCCCACACCCTACTCACCTTGTCTTTGCCCACAGTGGGAGCAGTAGCTGAAGGCAGAGGCACAGGGGAGAGGAATGAGGTTCTGCAGGCTGGATGTGTTGGGCAACCACATGCCTTGTCCCAGCCACATGGGATGGAGCAGGTGTGTGATCCGCATCACGTGCTTCACCCACCCCCGCCCCTCTGCCTGCTGCTGATGCGAGTGCCACTGCCGCCATGCCTATTTCTTGGAGCGTCAGCTGTGGAGTCCCTGGCCACCCCCCATTCCCTCTGGCAGTGGTGGCAGATGAGGCACCTCTTTCCAAGGCCCCCGTCAGCCGGGAAAACCCAGCCATGCGAGGAGTGACAGGTGCGGGGCTGAATTCCACCACTGAGCGGACCGGATAAATTGTGTCAGTGGGCCGGACCTGGCCCGCAAGCCGTGGTTTGAGGTTCCCTGATTTAGATAATATACTTGTGTATTTTTTTTAAAGAATAGTTGGTGGGAAAATTATAACTATTGATAGCTAAATTAAAACTATAATTATCACAATATGTATTGTTCAAGCATTCCTATACATGACCTATGGTTTAGCCTTATTAATTGGTTTGCCTCTGTTTAGATGTGGATAGGTTATTTACATTTTGTGACTAAAATGTACTTGATTTGTTTCTGTAGGGGGTACCTCAGTTACCTTGTGCCAAAGCATTATACAACTATGAGGGAAAAGAGCCTGGAGATCTTAAATTCAACAAAGGTGACATCATCATATTACGTCGGCAAGTTGATGAAAATTGGTATCATGGAGAAGTTAATGGTATCCATGGATTTTTTCCTACCAATTTTGTCCAGATAATTAAACCATTACCTCAACCTCCACCTCAGTGCAAAGCACTTTATGACTTTGAAGTTAAGGACAAGGAAGCTGACAAGGATTGTTTACCCTTTTCAAAGGTAAAATTTTATAGTTATATTTTCATAGTCTCAGCAATGTTGAAATACTTGTTAGTCTACAAAATTACCATCTATCAAATGTTGTTATAATTTTTCATCTTACTATTAACTTTTTTCTGAAGAAAATCAAAGTTATATTTATTTTAAATTTAAAATATAACTTTAAATTATCTTGGAGAAATAGTATTTGAACCTCATTTTCCATTTCCAAGATTAACACTCTGCTGTACGTACAAGAATTTGTGATACGTTTTTTTGTGAAATATGTAAATAAATACTTACAGTATGTCCTTTGCTGTGTGCAGTATATTTTGTTTAGGAAACTGTTAGTTTGCTTGCTAGAATTTTTTCATTGTCCAGGCATACTTATACCAGGAGCCTTTTAGAATCAATATTGTGTTGGGCCAGGTAGGCTTCTGATTTATTTATTTTGTGATCCTCCAAATATAATTTAAACAAAATACTCTCAGGAGCCCCATACAGTAAAACCAATGATAAATGATGCTGAGATATGAAAGCTAGCAATGTCTTAAAAGCCAAAATATCCCTGTTCTGTGTTCGAAGTTTTCTTAGTGTCTTTATCATTGACATTTCCTAGTTCATTAAGCCCTAAAAATATTGCATGTACATACATTGAACAATTGGTATCTAAGTGTTGTAGATGTGCATAAAAAGAACTAAGAATACATAACATAGAATTCAGATATATTGAGATCTGTACTCTAATGCTGAAAAAAGGCAGTTGAGTTGCTGTTTCTCAGCAATTATTTCATTTGATGATTAGCTCCTGGAATGCTTTTCAAATTCTTAATAATAGGAGCATACTATTGAAAGAAATTTTCATCTGCGAATATGCAAGTTTACTTTTTGACTTTTTAAAAATCTCTCTAGTCTGAATGCCAGGGGAAAAATGTTTAATTAGAACTTGGAAACTTTCCTACCTTTTATTTTCTTCTTTACATCCAGGATGATACTCTTACTGTGATTCGCCGAGTAGATGAAAATTGGGCTGAAGGAATGTTGGCTGACAGAATTGGAATATTTCCTATATCATATGTTGAGGTGAAAGAATCTTAAGTTTCTTTAGTGTTGAATTAATGTGAATACACACACAAACACACTTTATCCTAAAATCCTTTTACTTTGGATTGCATAGATGAATAGAAAAAAATTAAAAGTTAATCAAAGAACAGATTTTTTAGCAAATTGAATCATTTATTATTATTTATTTAGCATATGATGAGAACATGACAGAAGAGAAGTAAATATATATATATATATATATACACACACACACACACACACACACACACATACATATATATATATATATATGCAATCCATATAATTATGTACAAAACTTTTATGGGAATATGGCAGTGGCTTCATCTGGATGTCTAATTCAAATGTCCAGGTGATCGACTTTGGCATTGCTTTGTGCAGTTTTTTTAGGGAACCAGAGAATGCATGTTGCGGGCAATCTTTCACAATATGTTTCATAGTTAAGCAGACTCCTTCCATCCTCTTTCCATCCATACAGAGCAGAGGCAGTTTTTCTAGTATCACATCTACTTTGTTCAATTTTGTTCAAACAGAGTGAGGCAGATCAAAACCAAATAGCATCCTTTCCTGAGTCTCATCCTTTTTTTTATTTTGGTGACCAAAACTTGCAATATTCCAAGTGTCATCTTACCAATGTCTTATAAAGCTATGTTGGAGAAGGAGGGCAAGCCACTTTTATCTGGACTTTATGGCTGTCTCCCGGAAGAGGCCACCATTTTCAGCATTCCCACATTTCCTCGCATCGCACTGAAATGGCAGCTGCTTCCGGGAAGCCGTCATGTGCCCTAGAAATGAACCACTCTATTTTGCTTCCCTAAAGTGGTCTGCACAGCACTAAGGAAACCGCTGGAGATCTTCAAAAAGTACCTGCCCAATGGGTGATTGGTTGGGGAGTATCCCAAGAAGCAGGGAGGGAAGCATGGGTATGACAGGATGGCAGAAGCCTTGGGAGTCCCAGGGCAGAAAAGCCTAGGCCTCCCAGCTCTTTTCCCATCTCTAAAGATGATGCTTTGTTTAATGACCCATAAATTGAGCACCTTCTGGGAGAACAGGGTGGGAGTTGTAAAACAAGGCCATCTTGCTTAAAGGCCATCACCATCTGCAACCATAATGGGCAGTCTTCATTATGATTGTAGGTTGATTACTAAAGTTCATATGAGTTGATTATTAAAATTAAACAGCATCTCACTGAAGAAACAGAGTTCAAACCTAGGCTCTTATCTATGAACTGCCCTAGGCATTATCACTGAACTCCCTTTAGCTTCTCATCAAGAAATCAAATCTCAGTCATCTATATGACAAACATATACTCTATGCTCACCACTTTATCAGGAAATAATAAAATATTGTAAAAGTGATTATTAGTAACATTTGAATATTAACACATTTGCACGGTAATTTTCAGTATTCAGAATATTTTAAACACATGTCATAATAAATACTGAATACTTATGAAGTTGGCTAAATTTCCTAGGAATGAGTTGTTTAGAGTTATATTCAATTCTAACATATATAATCTGGCCAGTATTATCCCTGCTGTAATGAATGGTTCATAATAGTGCTCTTTAAATGAGACTTAATGTTTTAGCCTTAGTTTAAATTACAGTATTCACATCCTTAGCAAAATTTCCAACCAAATTATGGGTTAGAAAAGCTTACCTTTATCTTTTTTGGCAGTAGCTTGCCCAGTCACAAATGAAAATAAAACAAGACATTGTTGCTCTGTGTAGTTCTGGTTTTTCAGAAGTTTGATTTTTCATATTTATTGCTGAAATGAAAACTGCTATAGCAGATTCACTCTGAAGGAAGAAATTTGGGGTATTATAGGGGACTAATGCAGTTTATTACTGAACACTGCATTATTGTCCCAAAAATAAGACCTATTGCGAAAAGACCTAGATGTTTTTTATGTGTGCACATAATATAAGCCCCCCCCCCGCCCCAAATAAGTCCTACTTAAGAACCTGTGCAACCAGCCGGCCACCCACTCCATCTGGTTGTGGCTACAAGGCCGGTGGGGGGGGGGCGGCGTGGAACCACCTCATGCACCTCTTACTGGCTTGCCTCAGGGCCTCCGCAGCCAGGCCATCCATGCCCCAACAACTGCCGCATGGCAGCAGCATCAACAGCCATGTGCAGCAGGAGCCCACTTGGCTGCAGGCCCACTTCCGCTTGCTCGCAACTTCAATGAAGCAGGAGGCGGAGTGTGTGCTGGTGTTGATGTCATGACTGCAAGGCGAGGCATGTGTTGGGGTGTAGATGGCCTGGCTGCAGGGCCCCTGAGATAAGCCAGTGCATGGCATGTAGAGCAGCTCCACGCCTCACCTAGTCACAGCACTGGTGTATTGCTCAGCCTCCTACTCCGTTGTGGCCACGAGCAAGCAGAAGAAGTGGGCTGGTGGTCACACAGGGTCTTTCTGGATGGGGCTGCTGTAGCCACCTCTGCAAGGTGAGGCAGGTATCGGGGCATGGGTAGCCTGGCTGCAGGGGCCCTGAGATAAGCTGGTGTGGGACGCGTGAGACAGCTACATCCCCCTGCCTCATGGCAGCAGCACTAGGGCACCATGTGCACGCGAGCAAGCACAAGAAATGGGCTTCCTGTACATGGGAAAAAATAAGACATTCCCGAAAATAAACCTTAGTGCTTATTTTTGGGCCCAAAAGAAAATAAGACCCAGTCTTATTTTGGGGGAAACCCAAGTAAATACAGTTTAGATTGTGATTAAATGTGATTATACAGTACTTTTAATAAAAAGGAAATCTTGTTAGGTTGTCATGGTGAATAGGCAAGTTTAATAAAATCAAGCTTAAAAAATAGAAAGAAAATATTATGCCCAATACAACCTTAACATTTTAATTTATAAATGCTGCTAGTGCATTTTATTGATTAAGAAATTTTCAGCACCTGTTATGTAATTTATTAAGTAATGAAGAAGGATTGTTAATTTTTGCAAACTCATAAGGAATTTGTCTTCAGTGCATAAGCTGCGGAGATTGCTAAAGCACATCGCTGCTGATCGCTGCCTGAAAATGCGATGTGCAGAGGCCAAAAATGGGGTGTGCAGAGGTGGCAATTGGCGGTGATCGCCGGCAATGTGCTCTGGCAATCTCCTCAGCCTTGAATGGGTCTCAAATGGAGCATTCAGAGGTGAAAACACAAGGCGCAGAGGCCAAAGATGCAAGCCGTCACGGGGGTGGGGTGGGGGGGCAATTGCAATCCCTGCAGCCTGGAACAGGTCTAAATGATGATGTGCAGAGGCAGAAGGCTGGGCGGGGCTACATTAGGTATATAAGGTGCACCCAAATTTTCACCCTCTTTTAGTTTAGTTTAGTTTAGTTGCGTTTATTTATAGGCCGCCCTTTTCCCTGAGGGGACTCAGGGCGGCTAACAACTTGTATGGGAGGGGAAGACATACAATAACATAAAAACACAATATATGATTAAAATCAAGCAACATTCATTCAACATTCGGGTGGGGGCAGATTATGGTCTTTACCCCCAGGCCTGGTGGGATAGCCAGATCTTGAGGGCTGTGCGGAAGGTCTGAAGGGTGGTGAGGGTACGAATCTCCACGGGGAGATCGTTCCAGAGGGTCGGAGCTGCTACTGAAAAGGCTTTTAGGGGTGGGGGGGAGAAAGTGTGTCATATTCTGAAAAATATGGTAAATTGTAAAGATACAGCAACAAGATTATAGTCATAAGTAGAAACAAGATAGGTAATAAGATGGATGAGAATAATAGTAATGCAGTCTTAGTAAATAGTTTGGCAGTGTTGTGGGAATTAGTTGTTTAGCAGAGTGATGGCATTTGAGGAAAAGCTGTCCTTGTGTCTAGTTGTTCTGGTATGCATTGCCCTGTAGTGTTGTTTTGAGGGTAGAAGTCGAAACAATTTATGTCCAGGATGTGAGGGGTCTGTAGATATTTTCACAACCCTCTTTTTGACTCGTGCAGTATACAGGTCCTCAATGGAAAGCAGGTTGGTAACAATTGTTTTTTCTGCAGTTCTAATTATCCATTGAAGTCTGTGTCCGTCTTGTTTGGTTGTAAAGCCAAACCAGACAGTTATACAGATGACAGACTCAATAATTCCCCTGTAGAACTATATCAACAGCTCCTTGGGCAGTCTGAACTTTTTGAGTTGGCGCAGGAAGAACATTCTTTGTTGTGCTTTTTTATGATGTTTTTAATGTTAGGTGTCCATTTTAAGTCTTGAGATATGATGGAACCTAGAAACTTGAAGGTCTCTACTGTTGATACTGTGTTTTCTAGTATTATAAGAGGTGTTAGTATAGGAGGGTTTCTCCTAAAAGTATACCATCATTTCTGTGGTTTTGAATGTGCTTAATTCAAGATTGTTCTGGTTCCACCCCAAGGCTAGTTGTTCAACTTCCCATCTGTATTCAGATTCGTTGTTGCCTCAAATGAGGTCAGTCACTGTTGCATCACCTACAAATTTCAGTACTTTAACAGGTGGTTCTTTTGAGATGTAGTCATTGATATATAGAGAGAAGAGAAGTGGAGAGAGCACACAGCCCTGGGGGGTTGTAATGTAAGAAGTTCATTAGCTAAAGGTGTGAAAGACAAATAGTTTCATACTGATAGTTAAAATCTAATCTTAATAATTTAGAATACTAATGATTAACATGACTTCTTTGAGGGAGAATAATGCAAGTCCCACAATTGCCTGGCATGTTGCCTTTAAATTAACAGTCTTGGTATGTTATATAATAAGGAAGATATTGCAGTTTTGGCATAAATCTGTTCCAGCTTCTTTATCTGCTAACTTTCACATTTTTACAGTAATAAATTGACTTTTGGGGAAAAAATGTTTAAAGGGGCGTTGGTACTATACCTTTTTATAGTCTTCCTCTAAGTTTATAACGGGCAATAAAGAGGTTGAAGTTTACAGATAACTGGCAGCCTTTGCCTTTATGTTTGTGGTTTATATATATTTATTTTTTCCTGGAAGTCTATTGTTAATTTTGATTTCTTTAAAAGTCTATTTAATAAGTAAATTTCTGATAATTTAAACAGATTTAATTGCAGATAAAATTGCCTTTTTCTGCATCTATCTACACCCCATAAGATTAGAGGTACATATTAGTTAAGTAGACTCCATACCAACTTGAATCCTGTTTTCTATGATTATAAATCAAGCAATATGTGGCTGTACTTTGTGATATAATTAAGCATAAATATTACTTTAGCTGTGATCCCAAAGAGGTATAAGTATGACTGCAGTAATTTACTTCATAGATATTTTTTCAATATTATTAAGCAGTCAGTGAAGAAGAGAATAAAGATTATATTTCTTCTCTTCTCACATATACATACATAGAGCAGCCAAATGTAATGAATTACAAAACATTCAGGATTGATACAAAAATAAAACTTAACCCACAATATGTAATTACAATGGAACTAACACAATTTTTATTTTAATCAAATGATAGGATTAATATTTGTATTTATTGTCTTGCAGTTTAACTCAACAGCAAAACATCTTATTGAACTAGACAAACCATCAGTTTCTACAGTAGATTCTGGAGAAGGCACCTCTGGTACATCCCATTGCAATTCAGTTCAAAAGCATACTGATGTGAAGAAGAATACCAAAAAACGCCATTCTTTTACTTCCCTTACCATGTCCAATAAGGCTTCACAGTTGTCTCAGAATCGTCATTCAATGGAAATCAGCCCTCCTGTTCTCATCAGCTCCAGTAATCCAACTGCTGCAGCACGGATAACTGAGCTTTCAGGTCTTTCTTGTAGTGCACCTTCTCAGGTAATTAAAATATAAGTAGAAACTAAGGTATATCATGGCTTTTTAAATGACAGTTTAAAATATTGTCAAAATAAATGGGGTATAATTATTGATCTAAATATTTTTATAATTGTGTTAAAATAAGCAAATCGTATTTATTGAAAATAATCTTGAATTATTTAGTATTGTTATCTGAAGATGGCTGTGCTTGTCTATGGAGATTCACAGTCATCCAGGCCATAGTTGTCCCAAAGGTGCTTTTTCAAGAGGCAACTGGACTTTCTTGTTTTTCTTTGAAGACGTTTTGCTTCTCATCCAAGAAGCTTCTTCAGCTCTGACTGGATGGGGGCGGGGGGAATGGAAGGATTTATACACCTTGCAGACAGCTGGTCATTTGCATTCCTTTGGAGAGTCATTGAGGTGCATGTGCATCATCGGGATCACCTAAGTAGTGCAAATGGGTGTGGAGCAGTGGTGGGTTCCGGATCCATACCGGTTGGAATGGGCCCGACATCGTGCATATGCGTCGTACCTGCCTGCGACTCCTCTGCAAGCCTCCGCGACGCTCCAGCTGCTTGGCAGAGCATTGCGCAGGCGCCATACGCACTATGCGCATGTGCGGAAGCGCCGAAGGCTTAAAGGACAGGTAAGGAGCTTGGGCGGGCGGGTGGGCCCTCTGGAGCACGTACCGGGATGGTGCCCAGTGCTCCGGGCAGGCTCCGGTCACCCGTACAGGGTTGTACCGCCTGCAAACCACCACTGGTATGGAGCCTTCTTGGAACTGTTGAAAAGACTGTGTTGTAGACGAGAGATAGATGTTGTATCCTTTCCCCTTTGTTGAGAGAGGGCTGTTCAATTTTGACATAGATGGCCTCTTTTACCCTTCTTTCAAACCAGCAGTCCTCTGTCCAAAATGTGGATTTTGCTGTCTTCAGGCTTTTGTCTTTTGTCTTTTAAGTGCAGATGGACTGCTGAATCTTGTCCTCATGGGTTTGTTCTCCTATGTTTTGCCATGCATTTATGAAATGGTCATTTTGTTTTCCCAATATACAGTTTACAATATTATAAGATACAATATAAAACAATTAGAGTGTTAAAAAAATAAATATTAAGAATTCAAACATTAAAATTAACAAAAATGGATATGATGACTTGTTATTATTTATTAATAATATTAATAAATCTAATAAACAATCAAATATATTAACAGTAACATTTGTATTACATATTTGTACTTGAAATGCATATAAATTTAAGACTAGAAATAATTTATATTAAATATAAAAGTAATATTTGGTTGTAAAAGTATTTTACTTTGTTCACTTGTGGAATGAATGGATTTTCTGGATGGGACATTAATTATGTTTAATGTATCTACTATTAATAGGTTCACATTAGTACCACAGGACTAATTGTAACCCCACCACCCAGCAGTCCAGTAACAACAGGACATTCATTTACCTTTCCACCTGAAGTCGCTTACCAAGCTGCTTTTGCTGTAAGTGTAAGTATCATTTCACAGAAGTTAGAATAGTAGTTATGAAATTTTATCTCACTTGGCACTTTGAATTCTAGAAACTATATCTTCTGGACCTACAGTGGTACTGCAGTACGCATAGTTAATTGGTTCCTGGAGGCATGATGAGTACAAAAAACTATGAGTACTAAACACATTTTTCCCATAAGGAAAATATAAAATAATAAAATATGCATAAAATATTTTAGGAAAAGTCATTTGCATGCACATATTAAGAAATACATATACATTAAGTGAAATGAACATTAAAAACTATGCAATTTCATGTAAAAATTAAAAGAAATACATGCAGAAATTAAATGGAACAAACGTTTCTATTCATATATGTTAGATTAGTCATGACAAGCCCAAAATAATGTATTTATGTATAATAAGTGGTAACCTTGAAATTTCTTTAACTTCCTATTGACCTAATAGACCAGCGATGGTGAACCATTTTTTGCTCGCATGCCATAAGCGGGGGGAGCGGAGGGGGGTTGTGCACGGGCGTGCTGCACCCATAATGCAATACATGAACCTCCTAGTGAGTATGCGCGCATGACAGGCACTCTCCTCCATTTTGCATGCTTTTTTTGCCCTCTCCAGGCTCCAGAGGCTTTATAGGAGCCTGGGGAGGGCGAAAACAGCCCCCTGGAGCCTTCAGGGACCTTCAGGTGGCTTCCCTGAAGGCTCTGGAGGACTAAAAACGGCCCTACGAACAAACCGGAAGTCTGTTCCCGAACTTCCGCTTTGCCCATAGGGCTGGTTTTTTGCACTCTGGCAGCTTCAGGGAAGCTCCTGAAGTCTCCGGGGGTGGGAGGCTGTTTTCACCCTCCCCAGGCTCCTATAAAGCCTCTGGAGCCTGGGGAGGGCGAAAAATGGCTTTAAAAAAGGCTGAACTCTACTGGCCAGCATGTGCATGTGTGCTGGCCAGCTGACAGGGCAATGCCTAGCATGCCCTGACAAATGGCTCCGCGTGCCACCTGTGGCACACGTGCCACAGGTTCTCCATCCCGGTAATAGACAAAACTATCACATAATGTACATGCAGTATAGGAGAGCAAAAGGCTGTCTATTGCCAATCTAGGCTAATAAAAATCAGGCTTGTCCACATGATGATATTGACTTAAAATAAAAATAAATGTCAGTCCTCCCTCAGCTTAAGCCTTTAAGTAAGAATGATTCTGGACTCCATTTAGTGAGAAAGAAAGATATAGTTTACTAAAGGTCAAGCAGAATGCAGTAAAGCAAAACCAGAACTGAAATTAGTGCACCAAAATCCCTAAGTTTATCTCCCCCCAAATACGTTCCCATCACTGGTCTCCCATTGTCCATCTTATTGAAATGACTTGTTTTGGGAACAATCTCTTTAACTGGGGCTAGCTAGTATATACCTACATGCTGTTTCCAGCTATCTGACCTTGAGGTTGTGTCTCCAGAAGATACAGCGAATAGTGAACTTTTCCTCCTCCCATTCAGGTCCCTGAACTCCCAAACTCCTGGCAAACTGGCATCAAGCAAATGCAAAGTGCAAGGTGGCAGTTCTGACAATAAAATTGAGTGTTATTAAACTGCTCCAGGTGCATATTTTTCTGAATTAGTATGTGACCCTACTAATAATGTATTTTTCATAAGTACAGTAGATATTTCAGTGCAGGTTGCAAATAAGACATAAATGATGTTAAATACAACTGAAAAATGTTACCATATGATAACAGAAACCCTAAACTAGAAATAAATGCATCCCCCCTTCTCTCTTTCTCTTTTTCCCTTCCTCTCTCTCTCTCTCTCTCATGGTATAACAAAATACAATATTAATGAATAAATAATAAATCCACAAAAACAGCATATAAAATGTGTATGAAAATGAAAAACACCAGAACCAGGTGTTCTGGAGAACCAGTAGCGGAAATTTTGAGTAGTTTGGAGAACCGGCAAATACCACCTCTGGCTGGTCCCAGTGTGGGGTGAGAATGAAGATTTTGCAATATCCTTCCCCCAGGAGTGGGGTGGGAATGGAGATTTTGCAGTATCCTTTCGCTGCCATGCCCACCAAGCCATGCCCACAGAACCAGTAGTAAAAAAAATTGAATTTCACCACTGACCAGAACAGAAAATTATTTTTAAAAAGGCACAATCCAAAGAACAAAATTATGAATAAATTTAAATTATTCATGAGCATTACTAGAGTGGCTTAGCCTATGGCCTGATATCTAGATCATTTAGCCTTTGGATAGAAGTGTGATTATGTAGTTCTTGCAGGGATCCAGGGAACCTCAAATTTCACCGCCCTGAGTCCCTCCGGGGAATAGGGCGGCATACAAGTCTAATAAATGGAATGGAATGGAACCTTCTGAGGGGACATTATGTCATAATATGATGTAAAATTTGCAGGACATTCTCACAGTCTTAGTTAGTATTATCAACCAGTCCCATTGTATTTCCAATATTGGAACCTGCCATGGGTGGTTCAGATCCAATTGAATACTTTTCAATTTTTCCTTGAAAGATTAAAACCAGAGGGGCATTGTACTCGATCAGACACCAAATTAAACAGATCTGGGTTGGAAGCTGCCTGTTCTTGACACCATGCTGTCTCAATATCAAAGTCTTCTCTAACTAATTGCTGTCCAAATTTCCATGGCAGGTTCCAAAATTTGAGTCTGATTTCATTGTGACAGTCCTCTTGTGTAGATAAAAATCAGTTTGCCTCACTTTATATCACTCCTCATTATACTATACAGTGCACAGTTTTCAGCTTGTCACTTGTTCATCTAAAACTATAAATAGTGAGATTGGTATCATGGGAGATATGTGCAACAGTGGTGGGTTGAAATATATAGTGGATATGGATATTTTATATTCGTGTAGATTTATGTTTTGTTGTCAACTGGAGTGTCCTCGATGGCCGAATCTGCACATGCTGAGCGGCGCCGCAGCTGATCGATATGGTGCCGCTATAGCCGTCCGTCCTGTTATTTGAGTAATAATGGCTGAAACCCATCGGGGATTCCCACATAAACTTTTTTGATTTCTTCATTGAGAATGATGCGTTACTGACTTCCTCTGCCTCTCATTGATCATTGTCAACTTAGAAACATGTATTTCTGCGCCACCCAACAGGGCTGTCATACTTTTTATTTGCTTTTTTATCTTTTGAGGTATTAGCAGAAAGAACTGACCAACAAACAGCAATATGCCCCTTCTTTCCACAATGCCGACAGGTGGCTGTTTTAAAACGGCAGTTGCACCTGAGGTGATTTCACCCACATCCTATACAGTCATTTTGGGGCAATTTAGCCTGCCAGTCACTATGAGGCAACTTAGCTAGTCGTTGTCCTCTATTAATTGGATTTGATTTGAGGTGGCTAATGTCCTCATCTTCCTCAGTTTCCCCCTCCTCAAATTCAAATTGCTGATTCACTATTCCACATTTAGTGCCGTTTTGAACCCCAGTTATACAGGTGAAACTCAAAAAATTAGAATATCGTGAAAACGTTCATTTATTTCAGTAATGCAACTTAAAAGGTGAAACTAATATATAAGATAAGACTCATTACATGCAAAGCAAGATAGTTCAAGCCATGATTTGTCATAATTGTGATGATTATAGCGTACAGCTCATGAAAACCCCAAATCCACCATCTCAGAAAATTAGAATATTACATGCAATCAATAAAACAAGGATTGTATATAAAACAATATCAGACCTCTGAAAAGTATAAGCATGCATATATACTCAGTACTTGGTTTGGGCCCCTTTTGCAGTTTGGGCCCCTTCCTCCTTGCTGCTCTTCCCCAGTTTTAGCCACGGCCAGTTCTAGGCTGGACGTGTGGTTGTATTTCTGATTATAATGTTCTTCTTACTAATTGGCTATTTCTAAAACTTTCGTATTTCATCCCCTGCCATTCTTAAGATCTTGCAGGCAGGGGGAGTGCTTGTATTAAGCAAAGAGCTTTGTCCCACGCTGCGGAGCTAGCCGCACGGATGGGACGGCCGTTTTAAAGCGACAGAGGCTTTTTTCCTGTCAGCTTGTATTAGGCAGCGGAGCGGCTCCGACGCTGCCCTTTCGAGCGGATTGCTGGAGGTGTTCATCCCAAATTGTATAGCTAAAAGTCTATAGAGATTCTTGGTCATCCAGATCATGGTTGTCCCAAAGGTGCTTTTTTCAGGAGACAACTGGACTTTCTTGTTTTTTTTTTTGAAGACATTTCGCTTCTCATCCAAGAAGCTTCTTAATCTCTGACAGGATAGTGGGGAATAGAAGGATTTATATTTATATTCCTTGCAGACAGTTAGTAATTTTAGAGGATCGTTGAAGCACTTGGAGGCTTATCCATGTCCTCAGGATCACCTGAGTAGTGCTTCTGGTTCCTGTAGTCTGCTTTTTTTCTGAAAATCCATTTCTACTCCTACTCCATCCCAAATTGTATAGCTAAAAGTCTGTAGAGATTCTCAGTTGAGCTGAACAACACTGACTTCATTGGCATCTGCTTGAACAGGAGCTAGGAGTCCAAGATAACTCCCAAGTAATAGACCTGCTCCTTCAGGGGAGGGTGACCCCGTCGAGAATTAACCTTGAAATTGGAGTAAAGCCAAAGGTGACTCTCCTCCTATGAACAAGATCTTGCTGGAATTTTAACCTTTTTTATGTTATCTATTTCATCTGTTTCTAATGGCAAATAAGGACGCCCACAACATTTCCTTTTTTGAGTGGCAATATATGTTGACTATCACTGGAACATTAATGATACTTCTTTTCAAACTGAATAACTTCCCTCAGTAGTTTAATGAAGATGTACAATAAGATTCAATGTCCCTCCTCAGTAATGACTGATGAGAACTGCCTGTTTCAGAATTACTGTGAACTGGTACTTCAAATTGTCACAGTTGGCCCAGAAGGATACTGTCATAGTTACTAAATACTGCAGAGAGGTTTAATATGACCAAAAAGAACTTCCATCCAGATCCCACCATAAGTCATTTTGTACAATTTCACTGATGCCAAGATCTGGATCTCATCTAAAAGGGATTTGGGTTATCTAATTCATTTGTCATCCCCTGTTGCTGAAGCCTAACATCTCCACCCCCCACCCCCCAATAAAATGAGTTGGAAATTGTCCAGTGTAACTGGATCTAGAGAAAGCCTTTTTAGAGCAGATACACCATGCCTCTTTGGAGGCAGATGCTATACCATCCCTTCCTCAAAGAAATATTAATCACCATTCAAATTCAGTTGTACATATCCCTACTGGCTTCCCAAATAAGTGACAGAGGATATAGGTCAGCCCAAAGCTGACACAATTCGTAACTATAGAGAACCTTTTCTGCTTCTTTCACTAGCTTAGAAGAATCCCAAGTAATCTCTCAAGATATTGCCACAGTTATCTCATTAAACAGATAAAATAGTAATATGCTGAGAGGAAATGTGAACTATTTTATCTATAGAGAATTTTGTGAATGGATTACAGTGGCTGACAGAAATGTCTTCTCCCGTTTTTCGCCAGCAGATTGTTGGACACAATTTGTATACACAATAAGAGGATAGGGCTTGCCCGTGGTCACTCAGATCTTGCCATTCACTCTTTGTATTACTGCAATGCATTCTACATGGAGCTGCCCTTGAAAACCATCCAAACATTACAGATGGTCCAGAATATAGTATTCCATGTTTACCATATTATAATCTTGTTGTATGGGCTGAACTAATTTCCAGGTGCAATTCAAATTACTGGTTATCATCTTGAAAACCATACTTTACCTACAGGACTTATCTTTCTCCAATGGCATCCGCCTGTCCACTAGACCAGATAGTATGGGCATGCTCCAGATCCTTTCCCATAACATTGCTATCTTGTGGTCATTGGAAGTGTCACTTCTCCATTGTACTACTCAGTGGTGGGTTCCTACTGGCATTACTACTGGTTCAGTGAGCAGTTCGGAACCCATCACTGGTCCTGCTGTGTAAAACATCTTCCCCTCAGAGATCTAACAAGCCCCACCCTTTTAACCTTCAAAAGAACTTTAGTCATGGTTCTTCCCCTAAGCATCATGTTAGGGTGAGATCCGAAAAGATAAGACTATAACGATATTCTTATCTTATAATGATAATGAATATAATTGTATTTAAGTACAATGACAATAAAGATTATACTTAATGATATAATTGCATCTGGAAAATATAGTTATGACATTAGATTTTTCTGTTTTGCATTACATTGTTTGGTTTTTTTATTGCTGTATATATTTTTTACTTTTCAATTGTAAGCTTCCCAACATTTGCTTTAAGATGGGCAACTATATGTAATCCCCAGGTTACAAGTGTTCCCTTAGTGAATGTTCGAAGTTACACAATCAGCGCCCCCTGATGTTTATGAGCAAGTCCCGAAACTACAAATCTTGCAGCACCCTGGCAGTTGTTCACCTTTACAAACAACTGCAAAGGTTCTGCAACATTTGTCCTGCACTTTGGTGGCCAAATTGGAGGTGCGGAGGTGCAGGCCCACCCCACCGACACTCTGTTTAAGCCTGCACAGGCCTTGCCTGGCACATTGCAGGCCAAAATGGAGGTTTGGAAGGGCGGGCCAGCCCCTCTGACGCTCCATTTACGTGTGCACAGGCCTCATCCAGCAGTTTGCCTGCCAAAACGGGGCTTCACTGAGGCCTGCGCAGGCCTCACCCAGCACATTGCAGGCTAAAATGGGTTTGGAGCGGCAGGCCCAACCTTCCAACACTCAGTTTAGGCCTGCACAGGCCTTGCCTGGCAGATTGCACATTTTGCGGCAAACTTGCTAGAAGAGACAGCTTGCTAGATCTTCACATGGTAAGTAACCCGGTGTAACGGATTGGGGGGGGGGGAAGCAATTGTGCGGAGCATGAGGTATTTCAGTGGGTTGGGGAGCCTTGGGTGGTCTTACTCAGGTGGTCTGTTTCATCACTAGGCCCATGGCCTTCCCCACCATGAAATACCTCATCTGCACTTAACGAGCCTCACATTTGATTAATGAATGTGTGGGCAAAAGGAGGAAGTGTTCGTGTTCAAGGTATGAGATTCACTCCTATGAATCCTCGGGTTATGAATGGAATGGGCAGGCTCCATTACATTCGTAACTCGAGGACTACCTGTACATACAAATATTTTAAATAAATAAAATTGTGTTTTGTTGCACATATTGTTACCAAATACTCTCAAATGTGGATATGCTACTCTGTTCAATCACATTCACTCTTTGTTTTCTGCCACTATCACTCTTCAGTATCGAGTTCCTAAATCATCTAAAGTTCTTCCCAGATTCTGCATCAGATCAGACCTGCACATAACAACATTTGAAACCAAAGGATTCAGCAATCTAGCTATCCCTAACCCTATCTGAATTCAGGAAATAGCCAGATTGGCCAGAACCTGAAAACAGTACTGATTTACAATTCTCCTTTTCCTGGAATGGTCTGTTCAATGCCTTCTACTGTAATTTCTTCAACTTGCAATTGTGGCTATATGATCCTCCACATCCCAGCTGCATTTCGCCTTGTACCCCCTTTCCCCAATTGAGCAGCTATTGACTTCACACCAAATACAGGTAGTCTGCAACTTATGACCACAATTGAGACCAAAATTTATGTTGCTAAATGAAAAATTTCTTAAGTGAATTTTGCATCATTTTACAACTTTTCTTGCCATGTTTGTTAAGTGAATCACTGCAGTTATTAAATTAATAACACAGTTGTTAAGTGAATCTGGCTTCCCCATTGACTTTGCTGGTAGGAAGGTTGCAAAAGGCAATCACGTGACTCTTGGACATTGCAATCATCATAAATGTTGACAAGCATCTGAATGTAAATCACATGAGCATGGGGATGCTGCATAAGTGTGAAAAATTGTCACTTTTTTCAGTGCCTTTGTAACTTCAGATGGTCACTAAATTAACTGTTGTAAGTTGAGGACTACCTTTATTCCAGTGGGACAGAAGTCTAGAATTGTACTCCTCCTGTCACCAATACATTCACCCATTTAGATCTCTCCCATCAGGACCCTACTTTTCTGTACTCTCACTGTGATTGAGCAGTGTTTCTCAGTTCCTGCCTTTTATCATAGCTCTTCCCTTTCAGTCTTACAATGATGTGTTTATCATAATTTTTTCTATTTGATTTCTACTGCCACTCATACTACCTTGAGACTGCAGTGTGATTGACCTGGCTAGGAGTGCTTCTCACATACGTACCATTCAGCTTCTGACTGGCATCATGGGTTTTTAAGTACTCTCTTCTAATAGAAATTAAGATATATGACTTTGAAAGAAATATGCAAGCACTTTTACCTAGGTAAAGGAGGTTGAAGCATTCTTTAAGCCCTAGGAAACAAGACAACATTCACAAATGTCTATTGTAAGGTAAACATTTCCCTAATTCATACAATCATAAGAAGGAGAAGGAAGTGCAGCACAATGAAATGTTCAAGTTTCTATTATTATAGCCTATCTCAGTAATGTGAGATGTTCAAGTTTCTATTATTATAGCCTATCTCAATAATGTGTTGTTTTGGTCTTTCATGGAATTGATTTTCTGAGCTGATCTGGGTCTGAATCCCTGAACTCCTCCAATATTAGCTCCACAAGATTTTTCTTACTGTTGCATTTACTCAGTGCCCTTTCCTAGCATATCTTTGGGTCCTCTGCTTTCTGGCCTAGCAGTGTCCACATATTTTCCATTACCCAACCACACAATATTTGATGGCAGCCCTCACATTGGTAGTTTGTTCCCAGCAGCTACAGCAACCCAGGAAGCAGCAGTTTCCATCACTACTTCTGCTCCACTGTTTCTACTACTACTTGGCAACAACTGTGCAACATCCCTTTGCATCTCCAGGTCAGTCTTTCACTCTTTCTCCATCTTTTCCTATATCTCTTTCATCCTCTTTTCTTTTTCCTCTCATCACTACTCATTTAGCATCATTTACTAATTATTTGCCCTTAACTACTACAGAGGGAGGAGAGAGGGGGGACCACATCCTCACTCCCTGACACTATTGAACCTTCGTAGGAAACCATCTTTAAAAAACTAAAAGTAAAATAAAATAGGGGCAAATTAGACTGACATTTCTTATATACCTTAACTTTCAAAAGTTGAAAGGTTTCAAAATCAATCATGGCTTCTAGATATATTTTGAAGAAGGCAATCATATGTTGAATGCTTTTTGGATTTATGCCATGAGCTTGCTTTGAATTTTTGTTCTGCTTCTAGTTTCAAATACTTATTTGCTTACATATAGTAATTGCTATGGTAGTTCACTGTTTACTAAGATCAAGAGATAACAGTCGAAGTGTGCAAGCCAAAACAAAGACTTTGATATATGCTTGACTGAATGGTTTGCTTTTAATATAACCACCGAGAAGAATATTTCAAAATCAGTCCAAGATTCTAAGAGCCAGGTCAAAGTTGTCAGCCAGTCAAGAGGGCAGAATTTAAGGGGTAGGATTCACACAAATGTCATGCAAGAGCAAAACAAGATGGGTCAGGGCTGTTAAATTAAGATGCAGCTAATTGTCCCCATTCAAGAGATTTACTCCCTTGCTTGGCTAGGAGCTTCATAAAATATCTCTGCTCTGCTGTTTTCAGTACTTGATGGGTGGAGGGGCTGGGAGGCTTACATTATCCTCATCTGATTCTTCCAGCTGTCAAGATGGTGCCTATTTTTGACTAGCTTCATGTGATTTTTAGTTTGGTATGTCTTGACTAACACTTAATAGGTTCAATTGGATCTAGGCAATGACAGTTTTTATACTTTAGGATCATACTAGCATTTTGAATTTGTTCATTGTCTCAAAATAACATACCTGTTGTTCTCAGGGTAAAAGAAATGCAACTCTTTGTCTAAGTATGATCTGCCAGGATGTGGCAAAGTAAGGTTATTGTTGGTGCAATTCAGTTCTGGAGTATACATGTTGTGCCAGTAAATATTATATCTGAATATTGGTACTAAAATTTAATTTCACTTTTAAAATATTTTATTTTTAGAGTATTAATCCACCTCTTCCACCACCGCCAACACCTGTCTTATCTGCTACAATAATTGCCCCTAATTCTACGTGCCTGTCTTCGGGGTCAGTTCAGAAGTCAACATCTGCATTGACCGAGCAAATATCACATTTGAGAGCTCAGACAAGACCAAGTGTGTAAGTGAAGCTAAAACTTATTGGCAATTAATGGAAAGGATAATTAAAAATTGCCAAATAGTGAGTTGAAGTCTTGAAATTGTTTGACTTCCCATTTGGTGTCTTTAATTAGGAAAAAGCCACAAGACATGTTTGATTTTGATATATTGCAATTTTTATTACCTTCTCAGACTTATTACTGATAGGTTCCTTCACTTTAACATAATTTGGTGATTTCATGAATATCGGTATAATAATATGGGAGTGGTTTCCCATTAATTGTTTCCAAGATGCTTTCTGATTCCCTAGATACATGTTGTTGTGGCCTCTTTCTAAGCACTAATCAGCTCCAACTACAGTATTTTTAGCTTTTTAAGATCAGCAAGGTCACTTAAATGTTGCCATCTAATCAGGCAATAGTATCCCATTGTTTTATAAATTGTATTCTATAAAGAGAAGAGTTAAAGAAGTCTATGAAAACACTAAATTGTGGTGTAAGCAACAGCAAATTGCTGGTTAGTATTAGAAATGATGCTAAACATTTTGGCATATTCTTAGTAAATTTATATAAAATTTCAATGAAGAGCAGATTTTTTATTATAATACATTTTGGCTTCATTACCAAACTCAAAATTTGCAGATTATTCTACATGCCCTCTTTTCCTTGCATCAATAGATGGTTTTATCTCAGACCATTCATACATAAAAGCCTCTCTTTAAAAAAAAACCCAAAGTACTTTGATAGTTCCTGAAATAAAGGCAGAACTTCTTTTTGCTTGCAACTTAGTTAACCAGCAGTAAGTAGCTGTTCAAACAAGTTTTTGAGATATGTAATTAGGAAAAGGTATAACAGTTGTGATTATACTTAGTAACTGCCACTATTTAGTGGACATTTGAAATAGTAAAAACTTAGGAAGTTCCTTGGGAGGGATAAGCAGTTTGGGACAGAACATTTTAGATAGCTCTTGTTGATTATAATTTATGTGATTGAAATATCTCTAACTACATAGAGGAGCAACTTTTCATGCTGAACTAAACCAACACATTTTATTTTCAAGCAGAAATGATTCTATAAAATATGCAAATTGCAACATGTGAAGTTAAAATAAAGACATAAAACAAACAGATATTTTGGCATTCTATTCCTTAGCCTGTGGTTCATTAAGAATGATTCCTTTTCCAGGTATATTGCTATTTATCCATACACTCCTAGAAAAGAAGATGAATTGGAATTGAGAAAAGGTGAAATGTTTTTGGTGTTTGAGCGTTGTCAAGATGGCTGGTTTAAAGGAACTTCCATGCATACCAGCAAAATTGGTGTATTCCCTGGAAATTATGTAGCACCAGTTACAAGGTATAATGTTCAATAAGTTATACTTCAACACATTTCAGAAATAAAATGTTTTGAAAATTTGTATATAATGGAACTGAATGATCTATTTAACAAGAGGTGCATGATGTTTACATTATTTTTAATAGGCCAATGACAAGTGTTTCCCAAGCAAAAATACCTGTATCTACTGCTGGCCAGACAGGGCGAGTAGTGACCATGGTCAATGCTTCCACTGCTGGAGGAACAGTGCAAAAACTTCAGGGAAATGGTGTGACAGTGGCGTCTGATACAATACCAACAGCTGTGGTCTCTGCTGCACACATACAAAAGAGTCCACAATCCAAGATCATTATGCATATGTCCAGTCAAATGACAGTGAATCAAGCTCGCAATGCAGTTAGAACAGGTAAAATAATTTGTTTCTTGACATAGTCAATATACATATGAAGAAGGACCTGCAGCTTGATAAATCTTAAAGTTTATATAGGCAGGAGGGTGCAGCAAATATGGTGTACAGGTAGTTCTTGACTTATCACAGTTCATTGCAATATCCCAAAGTCATATGATCTTTTTTTGTGAACTTCTGAAAAATAAAATCAATGGGGAAACCAGATTCACTTAACAACCATATTACTAATTTAATAACTGCAGTGATTCATTCAACAAATGTGGCAAGAAAAGCCGTAAAATGGGGCAAAACTCACTTAACAACATGAATTTTGGACTCATTTGTTCAGGGCTATCTGTATCTAGTATTTGTGGAAATAATGTACAGATTTACTAGGTGACCTTGGCTCAGTTATATTTCAAGGGTAACATTGCTTTTTTCATATATACTGTATATTTTAGGTCTTAGAACAGTTAAATATGGCTAATATGTCACAATTTGTAAATATATTCTTTTTTGTTATCTGAACTATTTCGCCTTGTCATTACAGTTGCAATTCATAGCCAAGAAAGACCGACAGCCACTGTAACACCAATTCAGACTCAGAATTCAGCATGCCTTATTCCTGCTGCTGTAATTATTCCACACCATTCTGTTGCCTCACAAGAGCTACAACCTCAATTTTCAAATGCTGCTGCCTATATCACAACTGTAAATATCAACCGAGCAAATATCCCATTGGCTTGCACAACTTCTTCATTAAACTCTCCTAGCACTTCTGTATCAGTAGATGGAGATTCAAGTGGAAAAATTGTGACTGTTCATACAGGAGCTCCAGCTTCCCCAGAAAATACATTGACTGCTGGAAGTACTCCTACTATGAGAAAAACAGAGAGAGATGGAAAGGTAGGCATAATATTTTTGTTCTTTTGTTTTATGATCTCTGTGTTGACCTTGAAACCCAAAGATGTCTAAATTTAATTAATGTTTGAATGGAAAATCATGAGAAATTACTTCATGGAAATGCTTCCATATTTTTATCAAAAATGTCATGGACATCTACGAAATTATTAGGAGTCAAGCTCAGTGCAGATACTCCTGTCCTCTGCAGAATCCTTCAATCTTCTTACAGGAGAGTCCTCTGTTAATTACTGTATTTTTCAGAGTATAAGATGCACCAAGGTTTTGAAGAGACAATTTTTTTTAAAAAGTAGGTAGGTAGATAGAGGGATAGACAGGGAGAGAAAGAGATAGAAGTACAGTAGGTAGGTAGGTAGGGAGAGAGAGAGTATTTAGGTAGTTAGGTAGACGGGGAGAGAGAGAGAGAAATGGAAAGAGATAGAGAGAAATACAGTACATAGGTAGGGAGAGAGAGAGTAGGTAGGTAGGTAGGTAGATAAAGGGATAGAGAGAGAGAAATAGACATAGAAATATAGATAGGTAGGTGTTTCTGCTGGCACAGCACTTGATCAATGTAATTCTCATCAATCAGTTAAAGAGCTCTCCAAAAGAAAAAAAAAGTTTTTGCACTCTGCAAACCTCCCAAAAACGGCCTGTTTTTCACAAAAACAGGCCCGTTTTTTTCTCCCCAAAAAAGGTATGAATAGCCTTGGGGGGGGCATTTTTCACAAAAACGGGCCCATTTTTTGTCAAACAAATTGCATGCATAGCCTTATGGAGGCTTATAGAGTGTTGCTAGGGGCTAGGGGGCAAAAATGGCTCTTTTTTGCTCATTTCTGCTCTCCCCAGCTCCCAGGAGCTCTCTGAAAGCCTCCATAAGGGTATACGCAGCCATTTTGGTGAAGGGGCGAGCTTCAGGAGGCAAAAAATGCTATATTCGGTGTATAAGACACACCCAGATTTTCAGCCTCTTTTTTGAGGAAAAAGGTGCGTTTTATATGGTACTTCTCTATTAATCTTAGAAAAAATAATTGCCATTATTTTTAACTATTTTTGATTAGGTGTAATATTACCATTTAAAACCATATCTGGTATCACATAATGGCAGATCCAAGCTTTATTAATAGTAAACCTATATAATCAGATATATGTTCCCTAGTCAGTTGTAATTTCTAAATTTGCTAAAATATAATGTTAACTTTTCTAATAATCGGAGAATTTTATAGATTATAGTGCCTTCTTTTAATAGACACACTTTATTTTCTAAGTATTGCAGATGTAAGATGGCCTGTTGATTGATTATTATTGGAATATATATTTCAGGGTTTTGTAGCTGACCCAAGTTGTAAACAAAGAAGATACTGCAGACTTTAATATTTTTTTCCATTTCTGTATGCAATATATGTCTTAACAGATAGCATTTTTGTTCCCTGAGGCAATGATGCCACTAACTTTGTTATGCTATTTTAAACATTTTAGGACAAGGATGTCAAACTTGAGGCCCGCGGGCCGCATTCGGCCTGCACGGCCATCCTGGAAATGGTAAGGGACTGGCCCGCATCACTTTGCCCCAGACTGCGGCATCCCAGTGTATGTGCGTATGCACAGGAGGAGGCAGGTGCATATGTGCAAAGGCCCAGTCCACACCATGTGCAGGGCAACACATGCAGGGTACTTGTCCAGCCTGTTCTGCAGCTTCTGGATCAGCTCATTTTTCTGATCCAGCTCCAGCACATCGATGAGCACATCTCACTGCAGGAGCTCCCTAGTCTTTTCTTGCAAGGCATATTGTAAATCCCACAGCATCCTGATCATCAACCTCCACTTCTTTCTCATCCACCATCACCTCCTCCTCCTCCCTGTGGCTCCTGCCTGTGCCCCCCTGCTCCTCTCAATCCCACTTTGGCTCCCGCCCCACTGAGTAGCTGCCACCTGCCGCTTGTCCCACTTCAAGCCAACTTTGCCAATCGCTGCTCTGAGCGACTTGCTGCTGTCGCCGCCACCGCCAGCAGATCCCATTCGCCCAACACATGCCTCCATCCTGGCTTGGCAATCTGCTGCCACCACTTCGCTTCCGCAGAGCTACGCAAAGGAAAAAAGCCCCACCATCCTGATTTGGCGGCGCCCCACTAGTGCCCAGCTTCACCAACAGCAGGCTTGCAAAGGGCAATTGCAAGCTGCTGCCTGCGCCAAGCTAGACTGGAGAGAGAGAGAAGTAGAGTGCGAGCGAGTGCTGAGGAGTAAAGCCAGGCAAAGGGGCGAGCAAGGGGTGTCCGCAGCATGCTGTAGTATATGCACTTTCCCTCAGCTCCCTTCTTTCGGAGGGCTACTATCCACTGGCTCCCCTCCTGCTTCTCCGCCTCTCCTCTCACCTCATTAACCAGCCTGCCAGCAGGAGGTGAATGGATGGAACTGCATTCCAGGCATTTCCCACCCAAACGGCACACCACATTTGCAATGGTGGGGAAGTGTTTGGAGAAGGTGGTGGGGGGATGGGTGGGTGGGTGTCAGGGGAGCCGATTTCAAACCATTTGTTTTGGCGGGGTGGAGAGCCCCCCCCCCCCCCAGTTACACAGGCAGAGACGTGCTTCCTATTTCGGTAGCTCATTCAGGGATTTTTTTTTAAAAAAAAACAGCTTAGGTAAGGCTGCCGGGCTAGTGGTAGTAGTTTTGTGTGCAAGATGGACCCACCCCGCCACCCATACATGTGTATCCGCTGGTAGCGGATTGTGTGCTCAAAATGAGAGTCTTTGCCTCCCCTGGACAGTAGAGTCATGTCTCTCAGTGCCAGAGAGACTGAGAAAAAGGGGTTGCGTGCCTGCCAAAAAGTTTTTCCGATAGCCTCACCTGTAGCAGAGGTGAGAATATCAACTGTCTCTAGCCCCTAATTCTCCTTAAGCATTGTCAAGTGAAGAACAGCACTGACACACTTTCTAAGCCTGTCTAAAGTAGGTGAAGCTTTACCCGCAAGACGAAGAAGAAATATTAATAGGGTTAGATATTATAGATATTAACACTTTTGTCTGAAGGAGGAGCAAGAGTGGGGAGGAAAAAAAAGGGAAAGCTGCCCAGTGAGAAGCACCCCGCCCACCAGGCACTGAAGTGTCACCACTGCCACTGCAGCGAGAGAGGTCTGATCCAAACTCTATGTCTGTGTTGGTGCGTGCATGTGTGAGAGAGAGCGGGGGGG
The DNA here is from genome assembly GCF_009769535.1 of Thamnophis elegans. Classification (NCBI taxonomy): domain Eukaryota; kingdom Metazoa; phylum Chordata; class Lepidosauria; order Squamata; family Natricidae; genus Thamnophis; species Thamnophis elegans. The sequence continues at coordinate 55,722,244 of NC_045549.1, forward strand.
GGAGAGGGAGAGAGAGAGAGATCCGATCCAACCTCGGAGAGTTATACCAGGACTGGTGGTGGTATCCCAGGGCTAGTGGTGGTTCTCTCTCCTGAACTGATGATATTGGGCATCTGACAATATGTCTGTCCTTTAGTGAAACAAGTTGCTTCATTGAGACAGCAATGTATTTCCAATATAAGCTAATAGAAAATTGTCTTCTGACTATGAATAGGAAATTGGGAACTGCATTGTCAATGTATCTGTTTTCTTTACCATATAGTGTAGATAATTCAGTAACATTTATTTATTTATTTATTTATTTTATTTATTTATAAAATTTATATGCCGCCCAATCCCGAAGGACTCCGGGCGGCTTACAAAAAAGAGGGGGGGAAAAAGACACATAACGAACACATAACGAAAAAAAAACGGTTTAAAATAGCAACACCTCATACATTCATTCTAATCGGGGCTGGACCTCAACAGTGAGATCAACAGCCCCAGGCCTGCCGGAACAGCCAAGTTTTTACAGCTTTCCTGAAGGCCATGAGAGTAGGTATGGTCTGGATCTCGGGGGGTAGCTGATTCCACAGAGTCGGAGCAGCCACAGAGAAGGCTCTCCTCTGGGGGCCCGCCAGCCAACACTGTCTAGTTATGCTATTATCTCTCTCCTTCCTCCCTCCCACCCCTCTCTCACACACACATGTGCGCACACATGTTTGGATCAATCTCTTGCTCTCTCTCTCTCACTGCAGTGGCAGTGCTTCTCACTCGGCCGCTTTCTTCCTTTCTTCCCACTCTACTCAACGGAGACCCCTGGATTCCCTTCCTGGCCCCCACAGGCACCACCCACTTGACCAACATCTTGGCTGTGGTCACCTTCGCCACGCCCCTCCTCCCCTCCCAACCCCTGGAGACAAGCACAATGCTGATCCAGCCCTCAATGAAATCGAGTTTGACACCCCTGTTTTAGGAGATCTTTTGTATGTATGATAAGTGCACCAGCAATGCTTTTTCAATAATAAAGTGACATTCAAATATAACATCGGTTGAAGAGAAAATCAGAAAAGTGCAGGATAATGTTTTAATAATTTCATTGAAGTTTAAAAATAGAAAGAAAAACTAATATAAATAAAGAATACCAAAAAAGAAAAGAAGGTAGAAAGAAAAATATGTAAAAGGAAAAATATATAAATAAATGACTTCCCTCTTCATCAAGAAATGTAAAAACAATTTTAGTAACTTGTTACCTTCTCCAACATTTCAACCTAACATCTCTTCATATATCTCATCTTATATCTATTAGCAAATAATAAAGCCTAATCATTCAATTTTAATCAGAAAAAAAGCAATTAAGAGCTACCAAAAATAAATACTGTATTTTTCAGAGTATAAGATGCACCAGAATATAAGACGCACCAAGATTTTGAAGAGGCAATTTAAAAAAAAAAAGTTTTTGCATTCTGCAAACCTCCCAAAATGGCCCATTTTTCACAAAACAGGCCCTTTTTTTTAAAATGGCATGAATAGCCTTTATGAGGCTTGTAGAGTGCTCCTGGGAGGGTTGGGGGCCCCAAAACGAGCAAACAATTACCCATTTTTTGTGAAAATGGTCCCGTTTTTTGTTAAAAAAAGAGCATGGATAGCTTATAGAGTGCTCCTGGTGGCTGGGGGAGGGGAGCAAAATTGAGGAAAAAACGGCCAGCTTTTTGCTCATTTCTGCCCTCCTCACCTCCAGGACCACTCTGAAAGCCTAAAAGCTATGCTTGGCCATTTGGTGAAGGGGCGGGCTTTCGAGAGGCAAAAAATGCTGTATTCAGTGTATGACACACCCAGATTTTCAGCCTCTTTTGAGGGAAAAAGTTCTGTCTTATACTCTGAAAAATACGGTATGTATTTTAATCTTGAACAAGTGAACCAATGTCATATTCTTTTCATTTACTTTGCACAGTCTAAAAATACAAAAGGTTCTCATATCTTAAATCTTTAATGTCTCATCATTCAATCTGAAAATATTCCATGAAATGCTATCAGAAACAATATTAGAATTAAAACCTATCAAAAAGGTATCACAAATTAGTTTATCATATTCTCTACATCTTCCTTAGAAACGTGTTTGCAAATACTTTTTTCAGTCTCAAAACCATAGCTTACTTCTTTCTCTATAAGTACAAAAAATCTTCACATACCTTTTTTATAAACAAATCATTAAGCCTCATTATTCAGTCTTGGTAAAAAAAAAATCCAATAAAAGCTGCTAGGAAAAAAATCATACACATTTTAATCTTGGTTGAATAAGCCAATTTTATAAAAATTATTTTCATTTTTAAAATTCTTCAAGTTTATTTCTTTTAAGTAGTGTGCCAGACTCAGATTTCTTTTCATTCTTCCTTTATCTTTTTTAAGAATTTTTTTCATTGGTATAACAAATCTCATTTGTAAATCAAAAATAAGAAAGTTGTCCAAAGCCATCCAAATATCTGTTCTGATTTATTATTTGTGTGTCCTTTTTAGCCAAAACATCAACTGGTTTCAGTTGGAAATCCTGTATAACATCTTTGTAAATATTATTCTTGTATCTTGTAAATTTTAAGTCCATATCCAAAACATCCTCATTCTTAGTTTTATCCTTTTGTGTACCAATTTTTATAGTAATCTAGAAAGAAAGTTCTGAGTTCATTGTTGCCAAATATCCTTGAATTCTTCCAGGGTTAAAATACTTTTCTCCATTCTCTATACGGGGCTCTTCTTTAATTATAATTTTTAGTTCTTTCTGGTTGTGTCTAGTAACCAGCTTTCAAGGCCTCCTTTTATCATGTTTTTTTCTAATCCAGGGAAATATTTCTTATACTTAAATTTAAAATCTTCATATATTTTAATAGAATTTTAAACCTCAGGAAATATTATAATTATTTATAAAGCACTTATAAAAATTATTTCATAATCTTATTTCCAGTCAATCTCAATTCTCAGTCAGTTAAATTAATGTTTTAAATGCCCTTATTTTCAAATAACAAAGTTCTTTTTTAAGTCTTAAACTTACAGGAAACTTATTTTATTGAAAATTTCCCCATTTAATAAAACTTGTTCTCTGAAGGTTCTTAATATCCAGAAAGCCATTTACAAGCTATTTCCAGTGAAATTGATTAAGGAAGTGTCTCTTTGAATGTCCCAAACTGCTAACTCTCCTGGAATTCCCAGAAAATTGGGCCTTTAACTCACGGATGCCTAGACAAGTCTTCATGGCCTTGCAAAAGGCCAACAGGGTTGGGGTCATCCTGATAGCTGAAGGGAGAGGCAGGGGCTACAGCAGAGAAGGCAACTCTCCTGACTCCTACCAACTGGCATTCTTGGCTGACAGGACCCACAGCATGCCCAAACTGCTTGACTGAATTGGATGGCTAGAAACAACTGGAAGTAAATGGTCACTTAGTTAACTCTGCCCCAAGCCATGTAGGGCTTTAAAGGTGATAACCGACACCATGAATTGCACCCAGAAACATACTGGCAACCAATGCAGCGACAGTACATGTGTCAAATATCTAACTCTTTACTACCCATGCAGACACATTCTGCACCAGTTGAAGCTTCTGAATTTTCTTCAAAAGCAGCCCCATGTAGAATTGCAGTAGTCCAGATGAAAGGTCACAGGTGCATGTGTAAGCAAATTTAGGTCCTCTTAGAAGCCAAGGTATAAATTCTTGATCCTGTCAGCCAAGAATTTGCTGTACTATGTGATATATTGTATATATAAGGTGTCAACATCTAAAGCATTTCCATGACTACTATCAACTTGAGAAGGGGGGAAAATGTCATGCATACTTTTGGCCAGAGTAAAAAGTCTCATATTTCTGTAACTGGGATGTGAATGCGCATGTCCAGAACCCTGCCGTAAAGTCCTGTTGGAGAATGTGATTGATGACTTCAGGCAGAAAGAAGGGGACACAGGGATAAAGTTCAGACGCCATTAAGTGGGATTTAGTTTCGGCTCCACAGAAGTCCGTGCCAAGATGTTAGTCCTAATAAATGAATGTTTTTTTAAAAAACTTTGTCTCGAGGCTTGTAAATTAATTAGGTCAGCTCTTGGAAACTTCACATGACCATTCTTACTTAAATTTGATTAAAATTATAATATGAATGTATGCTATTAATTTTTACATTGCTACATATTCCCCAAATTTAAGCTTCCAAATCTTGGTGGCTTTTATTTCATTTTTAATCTGTATTATGGATTTTAATCGTTTTTATTAACATTTAGTATTAATGTATGTGTTTGAACTTAAGCTCTAGGTTGCACAAATGCTATTTGTATTTAAGTAAAAATTATCCCCTTAGAAATAATGAATAATAAAAGTGTTCAATAAATGTAAAATATTTGTGGAAATTATAACTTCACTTCCCTTGCAGGATAATCCTAAGGATTGGAAGTAATTTATATGGTTTATAGCTGTTAGTAGTACACTGAGATTAATTTTATGAAAAAAAATATTTCCAAATGGGAACTGTATCACACTACTACTCCACATGCTTTGTTGTCCCAATGTATGTGGCTTTAAATACAATGGTGATTACTTGATTGCCAGATGTAGAATTCCAAATTCATATTTCCTTTTTAAAAAAAATCTCTTATAGAAAGAAAAAAAGGGGTTACTGAAGTTACTTTCAGGAGCATCTACTAAGCGTAAACTTAGAGCATCACCACCATCATCCCCAACTCTCGAAGTTGAGCTGGCAACTACAGAACCCTCCCTTCAGGGTGCAGTAGGGCCAGAACTTCCATCAATTTCTGGTCAGGGAAGAGCAGACACTTGCCCCATGGACACTGAATCACCTACAATTGTGTTGGAGAGTACTCACAGCAAAACAAGTTCTTTGGATTCTACTATACCTGTAGTTCCTCCTCCAAGGCAACCATGTTCATCATTGGCTCCAGTGTCAAATGAATCCAGATCTGTAATCTATGAACGGTAAGTAATTTTTTTGGATAAAAATGTGTTCTTTCATGCATTTCATCAAGAAATGCTAATTATTAAAAAATTATGGAAGAAATTTTCTATTCTTCTTGAATTGTATTCTGTTTGAAATGTTCATTTATTCCTAATATATTATATAAACAGGCAGTGGTTTCTAATACATTGCTTGTTGTACAGTGATCAGAAGGCCATACATGATTAAGGACTAGAGGCTAAAGTATACACTATGAAGAATGGTTGCAAGAATTGGGTGAGTTTAGTTTAATGAAAAGGATTAGGAGCGATATGATAGCAGTAGTTCAATATCTAAGGGGTTGCTACAAAGAAGAGGGAGTTAACTTATTCTCCAAAGTACCTGAAGCAAGAACAAGAAGCAGTGTGTGGAAATAATCAAGGAAAGAACCAACCTAGAAATAAGGAGAAGTTTCTTGGTAGTTAGAAAAATTAAGCAGTGGAATGGGTTGCCTTCAGAAGTTGTGGGTGCTCCATCACTGAAAGTTTTAAAGAAGAGATTGGGCAACCATTTGTCTGAAATAGCACAAGGTTTCCTGCTTGAATAGGGAGTTGGACTACAAGACTTCCAAGAGTTCTTCCAACTCTGTTATTCTATGGAACTGGGTATTGTGGGTATTATTATGGCTGGCATAAAAGGAAGAATAATTCCCTTCATTAAAGATATGATATGGTGGAAAATTATTTAAAGAATGAAAATGAATAATGAAATGTACAAAATATACAAAATGAAAATGGTAATAGCTAGAAGAGATACAATTTACACGTTGTCTGTTATTATTAATTCTAAATTTATAGTTTATAATTTGTTTATAATTATAAACAGCTCAAAGAAGCTTTCTGATTTTTTTGCTTTTTTTCCTAAACAGTGGAAGTCTAAATGTTGTGAAAAAATCTTATTCTGCAGATACAGAGTAGTGGTACCCTATCCTCCTCAGAGTGAAGCTGAACTTGAACTTAAAGAAGGAGATGTTGTTTTTGTTCATAAAAAACATGAAGATGGCTGGTTCAAAGGCACATTGCAGCGAAATGGAAAAACTGGCCTTTTCCCTGGAAGCTTTGTGGAGAATATCTAAGAAAAATGTATCAACTCTCGCAGCACTATAGAATAAAGAGAGAGATTGCAGCCATGGAAGGCTTGTAGCATAAACAAATTTATATTTATGTTTTTCAGTATCCTGCAGCACAATTCTGGCAGCAAAGATTAAAATAGTTGCATTTTTATCATTTTGAATTCTTGAGTGTAATGTGTGCCTTGTAATATCTGATTTATTCTTCAGAGGATTTTTAAAAGCGAGTGTGTATGTTTGTACATACATACATGTCATAAAAACATATTGTTTACAAGGCTGTAGCTAATTTATTCATTTTTCTAAACTTGAATTCTGTTTAATAGCTAAAGTTTGGTGATTATGATTAACAAGTTATTTATAAGTTAAGGAGAAGCTGGATTCTTTTCTTACAAAAAGATATAATGTCAGATGGCTTTTTCCAACTGTGTGTGACAGTGAAGTTTTTTTAATGGGTAAATGTTGGCTATAATGATGGTGATGTGGTGTCAGATTGAACCATGCGTTCTGGGGTAAAATGACATTGTGGATTTGTTTTATTTAGTGTGAGAAACTGTCTGTCAATAATAAGTATGGATGTCTCAGATAGAAACGTTTCTAATGAAACATTTCTAAAAGGCAATGAAATAGCAGTACAGCATTGTTAACATTTTCAAAGTGAGAATAGAATATATAAATTATACCAGAAATGGGGAATATCAACTTCCACTAGCATCTATTTGTCGAGTATTTTTGTATATATGTTGAGATTTCTTTTGTAGATTTGACTAGTTCTTGAGTACAGGTAGTCCTTGAGTTTCAAATAGAATGGATCCTGCCCATTCCATTTGTAACCCGAGGTTTCATGGGAATGGATCTCATACCTTGAACGGGACCACTCCCTCTTTCTTCCATGCATTTGCTAATCAAATGGGAGGCTTGTTAAATGCACATAAGGTATTTCATGTAAGGTTAATGCATATAAGGTATTTCATGGTGGGGAAGGCTACCTGCCTAAGATCACCCATGGCCTCCCCAACCCACTGAAATAACTAATGCTTTACACAATTGCTGGCTTTCCAGGTCACTTACCTTCTGAAGATCTAGCAAGCAGTCTCCTCTCCAGCCTCATGCACTGCTCTGCAGTTCTGCTCAGGCCTCTGCATATCTCGCCCGGCAGGTTGCTTCTGTGGCCCTCCCACAGCCCATTGCAGGCCAAAATGGAGCCTCCGGGTGCCAGATCTGGCCCTCCAATGCTCCGTTCACCCCTCCACAGGCCTCCCCTGGCCTGTTGCAGGCCGAAATGGAGCCACTGGGGGAGACTTCCGAAGCTCCATTTAGCCCTCCGTGGATTTCCCCTGGCCTGTTGCAAATGGAAATGGAGCCACTGGGGGCTGGATCCGAGCCTCTGAGGGCCAGATCCGAGCCTCTGGGGGCCAGTTTCAGCCCTCTGACGCTCTGTTTGGCCCTCTGCAGGCCTCCCCCGGCCAGTTGTAGACCAAAATTGAGCCTCTAGGAGCCAGATCCAGTCCCCCAATGCTCTGCTCAGCCCTCTGCAGGTCTCCCCTGGCCTGTTGCGGACCAAAATGGAGCCTCTGGGGGCCTGGGGCGGCCCCACGAGGCTTTGTTCAGCCCTACAGGGTCCTCCCCAGGCCCATTGCAAGCTGAAATGGAGCCTCCAGGGGGCTCCTCAGAAGCTCCATTTTGGCCGGTAACATGGAGGACATATGTTGCAGAGCCTCTGTGGTTGTTCATAAGGGCAAACAACTGCCCTGGTGCTGCAAGATTCAAGATTCATTCACACACTAGGGAGCCTTGATCGTGTAACTTGAAATGTTCGTTAAGGGGACACTCATAACCGGAGGATTACCTGCACACAACATTCTAAATCTAAACGAGTTAAGATGCAAAACAATTGGAAGAATGGGAAATAATTGTGATAACTGATATGATCAAAATTTAAATTCAGATTGCACTCACTGTCTAGATATGCCAAGAAATGTTTGCTTCTTTACATTTTCAAACTAATTTGCATGGCTGAGACAAATTACATTGTTTGAGCAAAAGTGGTGATAAATGATATACTTGTGTTTTTAAAGTAAAGGCTGTAAGAACACTGTGACATTTTTGCTAATTTTAAAACTCTTGCTATTTTTATGTCTTGTGTCTTCAGTTTCTTGCATGCATTATCACATTCATACAGGTGCACAAAACAGTGCATGACTGACTTTAGAGTTTATTATACTGTACTGTTATGATGAACTGGATATTAAATAACCAGTTACTTGCTAGTATGAAAGCCACTGACCAAAAACTAGTGAGTGATTGGATACTACTGTATAAAGAATATTCTCCACTACTCAGCATAATTCCAGCCATGGATATTTTAAAGCACAAGAGTTTTGTGGAGCATATCCTCTACTTAATTTCAGGCCTTGAAGAAGGTTCAAATATTCATTTCCTCTCTTTTGCTATTTTTGCATTCTTAGTTTGGAAATAAATTTTCTAAGGAAGGCAAGCTGCCATTTAACTTTTTTTTTATCCTCTGCTGAATATCCTCTGTTCAGAAGCTATTTTCCTCCTAAACAATGTACATTGGAAATGTTCCAGGGCATCAGCCTTGGGATATTATCTCACATACTCAAGACCTAAAGTGTGTGTGTGGGGGGGGGGGGGGGTGATATTCTGATTATTTAAGACTTGTATTACATCTCTCTTTTCTGATAAAATATTTAAAAATTATAACCTTTTTAAAATTTAGAATCTGTTTAGGTGGGCTAATAGAAATTTCTTATTCTCCAGTGATCTGCTAACATCTGGACATTACTCTGCCTTTCCCTCTTCAAGCTAGTTAGTCCTATTAGCAAGATTAAAAAAATAATTTTGTGAAGTCTTTTGATCTCTTCCCAAACTGAATACTATCCAACAAAAAATGTCAAATCTCATGGATTTAGTTGCTGGGTAGGGAGTGGGTTTATAATAGTTACACTGGACCTTTTAGTGGACCTGAAACTCTCATTTATTCTACATGATTCTTGTCAGAAAAATACAATTACAGTATTTCAAGATTATTGCATATTCAAGCTATTACTACTATTATTATTGGCAGAGGAGACCCTATGCGCAAGATTGTCTTCATGCCATTGCTTTATAGTGGCAATCTTGTTACATTTAGCTCATCTAATTTTTGTATAACATTTAGATTCCTTTGGCAGATCTCTTCTTTAAATATATGATAGAAAGAAATTCTATAGGCAATTACCTTGAAATAGATACTCTGCCCATGGGAAAGATTGACCTGTATTATGCAGCTGCTCAAGATTAATAATTCAGTTACCAAAATAGTGGGTAACATTAAACTCAGTACCTATTCTTTAGTAACCAGTAGTTAGTTACGAGTTTAAAAGTCTTTGTTTCCCGACAAGAATGAAACAAGTTTAACATTAAAGGAAATGCATGCTGTATTAAGGTTAAGAATTCAAATTAGTTGATGATTGATGAGTTTCATGTAAAACACAAATGATTTTTTAAAATATATAAATGGGAGAAAATAATTGGTAGCTGAACTGGTTTCTTCCAATATCAAGTAGTTTCATTATTATTTTAATATATTGAAAACATTCCTTAAATGATACACTGAACAATTCATTTCTGTGGAATTTAAAAAGCTTGGTTTACTTGAATGTTTATATGATGTACAAACTATTTGAAATGAACTTTAATAAGGAAATGCTGGCATCAACTTTCATCAGCACCTATTGACACTTATGTGTTGATCTTATTTTCATGTATTAGTAGATTTATATGTGAGAGACTACTAGAAAGAATCTTCTCCATATGGTAGCGTACTTGTGTCACACAGGTACCTCTATTTCAAGATTTTATTATATAATGTCTATCAAAAATATAAATTAATATGATACTTCTTACAGTATAATACACTTTCTAATAACTTTTTAAGAAAATGGATCATCATATTACTTTAAGGGCTTGTTATACACCATACAACAATTTTTAAAAATGCAGTTTTCATGTCACATGACCTTTATAAAGTTTGTGGGACTTGGATTGGTTTTTAGGGTTACGTGTAATTGAGTTTATGAACAAAAAAGCCTTTACACTCATTTTGGAGTACTTTCTTAAATTCTATGGAAAATTTTAATGTCTATATTTGAGGTCCAGTGAATGTTACATGCTTTTATCTGTTAAATTTCATTCCTAATAAATATTTTCTTAGCAAAGCACTTAAATGCACTGTGTTGTATTTTGGGAATTGTAGTTATTAGGGGGATGAACAGTAGAGGAATATAAAGAACACACACATCACCAATTTTTATATGTGTAGTTCATTCTGATCACATCCTCAGGTCTATAGAAACTCCCTTCTCCTGTACTCTACCTAGCAGAGGTAAAATTCAAACAGCTGTAACTTATTTTTCAGTAGATGAAATGTGCAGCTTATCTAGATCCTGGAAACAGAGAAAACTGATGGAAAAAAAAGACCCAGTAGTCCACCGAGTGTTTTTTATTTGATTTTTTGTTTTCTTTTTAATTTTTATTTTATAAACTTTTAATTTGTATTTATTTTATTGATATTTTATTAATTTATTTTTAAATTCTTGTCAGGTGATAGGTGATTATCCCAAGCATGTTTAAATTAAGTTGCTTATGTCTGATTTACTCCCTCTGCTGGAAATTGATTTCAAGCTTCCACTATTTCTCTGAAATAATACAGGTAGTCCTTAAGTTCTAACTGTAATGGAGCTTGCCCATTATGGTCACAATGTTAAGTGAATCACGTTAAATGAATGAGCCCCCTCCCAGATTCCCCCATTGGGTCGTTAAGTATACATGGGGTACAGTATCTAGGGATGGGAAAGACTATGTTCCTGGTGCAGGAACAAGACCACCTACCTCCGGACACTCAAGGCATCCTCCCATTCGCTAAGATTCATGCTACAGCTGCTTTTGCTTCCTTTGCACCAATTCCCTGTCATTGCTCACTTACCTCTCGAAGATCTGCAGAGCTCCAGAAAATCCTGGGCCATGTGGCAGAAAAGCAGTGGGCTTTCTTCCCAGGTCATGGATGGGAGAGATACCAATGGATGCCTGCCCTCCCTCAGCAGATGACACCATTTTGGATAACTGGGCAGGGACAACCCCAGGGATTGACCTCCCCCCCACCCCGATTCCAGTCCCACCTGCAATGTCCCATCAGAATCTTGCCCCACGTTTCAATAGAGAATTAATCTTGACAATAGCAGAAGGGATGAGTGAGGGGGAAGCTGCAATGTGGATAGCGGAGCTCCATGACGAGGTGGCTCCTGAGTTAAAAGATGTAACCAGGTTCCTTCCCTCCAGGGTGGGGCAATAAAATGCTACCGTTGGGGTCAACCAGACCACAGAGCATCAAAGTGCCTGGCTCTATCCCCAATCTCTCACGAGTGTGCACTGCCAACGCGATAAAGAGAAGGGCCCAGAAGCCACTGGAAAAGAGCCATCTGGGCCAACAACCTAAGAAAGCTGATCCCTGACCTAAGGGGATGAAAAGTCCAATTGATGGGGAAATCCCTTCCACCTCGGAGGAGGAGAATAGCGTAGACGACCTGATGGTGAGTGCACCCGTCCGTCTTTCTCCATCAAAGCCAAGCTCCAAGTACCCGAAACATGGTGGAGGGGGAAGTTGAGGCAGTTGTGGACACCGGCTGCACCCGATGCTTAATCAGCATGTCAATAGTAAAGCAATTAGGCATACGACAAGACCTCTAGCCCATCCCATTTGATTTGAGCAGGTAGATGAAACGCTAATTGGGGGAACCCCAGCCACACGAATGACCGAATTGGTAAAGTTACAGATAGGCTGCCACTATGAGTTCCTCAGATTCATCATGGCTCTGGAATTAATTATCAGGAATTAATTAACTTGGAACTTGCATGTCTGGACTAGTGGACACTTACAATAAAGTGAGAGAATGGCGTTTGGAAATTGACCATTGGTGTTGGGCCGTTATCACCGTGCAGCCAGAGGACCACCCTGGGATAATCAAACCCAATAAAGCAGACCACTCAGAGCCTGCAGCCCCTGCAGCGGAGGCAAAAAAAACCCGGGATCCAGCAAATACCAAAAGCGTACTGGGACTTGGCAGAGGTGTTCAGTGAGGAAAATTGCAACTATCTTCCAACTCATCGGCCCACTGATTACACAATAGAATTCGTACATGGGACTACCAAAACGTACTCCATGACTCCCAAAGAGATGGTAGAATTGAGGACGTACATTGACATCAATTTGAAGGGCTTTATTGAACCAACTAAGTCGAAAATAGCAGTCCCAGTGCTCTTCAGAGAAAAAAAAGATGGTGGTGTTCATCTCTGTTTGCTCTGCGGGGTTTGAATGCTGTATGCATGAAAAACACCTACCCCCTCATGAAAGATATGTTGAACTATTATAACTGAAAAAACCAGGCAGGTCCTTTAAAACTCTGTAACCTTTTATTCAGTAGCTGAAGTAGTGTAACAAAACTCGCAACAATGTATTAAATGAAGCCGGCTAGGCGGCTGCAGGAACAGCTGAAACAATATAGCAATCAACAAGGTTGTTGCTCTAACAAGACAGTTAACTGTTTAAACGGCTTGCCTTTTATACTGCAATCACCTGGCTCGTGTTACAGCTCGCGCTGATGACAGCTCGGCAACTGACAGGCGCGTCTGATTGGCTAAGACGCGCCTGGCTGCTTCCGAGCTGTCATTCGTAACAGCGAGGACTTTCTTCAATACACAACACTTCTTCCCCCCCAGCTGTGCGCAAGCACGCGTAGTCTTTTAAATAAGCAGGGGAACGACGGATTCGCTCAGACCGCCTTAATTCTATTGCAGGCGGATCCTGGCAACGATGTCCTTGTGGTAATTGTGGAGGAATTGCATAACTAAAAGGTGAAGTGTGTGGATGAGACATGGTGGCAGATGATGCTGGAGGGGCATGAGGCTGGTAGTCTGCCTCTGAGGGGTTTGGGCTATGTATATAAGGATCTGGAACCCTTGGAATGGGAGGAGCATTTACACCGGCTAGATTTTGTTGAACTTGCAGTTGAAACCCTTGAACATCCGCTTGAGAAGCTACGGCTGCTGTCTTCCGTTTCCTCAATTGATCCAGGTGTCTTCGCCATGAGGATCCATCGGATAAGTCAACCCTATAGGAAACGGGTCCTGTTATTTGTGATATAACTGCTGGAACCCATCTCAAGTCCCCTCCATAATTTCTAGCCCAAACTAGATCCCCCAGTTGGAAAGAACGGGATGGGGTTGGAGGCCCCAGGTTGCCAGACTGAATTCCTGAATAGACGGGATGCAATCTATCCAGGGTGGTCCGCAGGCGCCTGCCCATCAACATCTCCGCGGGGCTCTTCTGTGTCAGAGGGCAAGGTGTGGAATGCTGTGCCAGTAAGTAAGCATCCACCCTAGCCTGCCAGTCACCACGGTTTAGCCGGCCCAAAGCCTCCTTGGCCGATCTAACCGCCCTTTCTGCTCGGCCATTGCTTGCCGGGTGGTAAGGGGCAACCAGCGCATGTCGTATCCCTAGTTCGGCCAGGAAAGTTTGAAAAGTTGTGGCTGTAAATTGCGGGCCGTTGTCAGACACCACTGTGTCTGGCAACCCATGGGTTGCGAACAACCGTCGCAAAGCTCGCACCGTGCTGTCAGATGTGGTGGAGTGCATTAGCAATACTTCCACCCATCGAGAGTACGCATCCACAACTATAAGGAAAACCTGCCCATGGAATGGACCAGCGAAATCAATATGTAACCTAGACCAAGGCCCTCGAGGCATCTCCCATTCCCGGGAGGGAGAGGAAGGAGGAGAAGGCCGGGACTGTTGGCATGTCTCACATTTGGCAACCCAGGCTTCAATGTCGGCATCTAACCCTGGCCACCAAACAAAACTGCGAGCAAGAGCTTTCATTCTACTGACCCCAGGATGACTTTCATGAAGGCGTTGCAAAATCTGTTGTTGCAGGACCGTTGGGATGACCACACGGTCGCCCCACAACAGGCAGCCGGAATGAATTGAAAGCTCTGCTTGTCTGTTTTTAAAATGTTTGAATTGAGGTGGTAATGTACCAGAAGGCCAACCTCTCAGGACCCAATTAAGAAGTTTTGCCAAAGTAGGGTCAGACCGAGAGTGGGCTGCTATGTCTGTAGCAGACAAAGGCAATTCTAGCTCTGCAATTGCCAAAACTGAAAGGCAAGGAACTGGTTTAACTTCCTTCAATGGAAGTGGGCAGCGACTCAGGGCATCTGCATGCCCTATCTGCTTGCCTGGACGGTATCGTAAGGCGTAGGAGTACGCCGCTAAGAATTCCGTCCATCGTGTCATTCTTGGGGATAGAATAGGAGGGGTCGGCTTATCACCTGCCAAAAGCCCAAGGAGTGGCTTATGGTCTGTAAACAAGGTGAAATGCCGCCCGTATAAGTAATCGTGGAATTTTTTAATTCCTGACACTGCAGCTAGAGCCTCCTTGTCAATTTGGCTGTAATTCCTTTCTGCTGATGACAGTGTCCGGGAGTAAAAAGCTATGGGAGCTTCTGAACCATTGGGCAGGACATGGCTCAGAACGGCTCCCAAACCCACGGGTGAGGCATCACATGCTAGAGTCAGAGGCATCTTGTCACTGTATTGGACTAAGACTGCATCTGACGTCAGCAGGGATTTGACAGCTGCGAACGCTTGTGCTTCGCGACTGCCCCATTGCCAAGGCGCTGATCGGTCCAGCAACCGATGCAGGGGCTCGGCCAGTGATGCCTTGTGTGGAATGAAAGGTGCATAAAAATTTAAAAGCCCCAGGAACGATTGTAACTGCGCCTTGGAAGTTGGAGCAGGTGCGTCCCTGATAGCTGCCAATTTTGAAGGGGTAGGGTGAATTCCCTGGGCGTCAATTGTGAAGCCCAGAAATTCCACTTGGGGAACAGCAAAGAAACACTTGCTGCGTTTCAATTTAAGTCCCGCGCCCCTGAAACGGTCGAGGACTTTCTTCAATACACAACACTTCTTCAAACCTTTCCAGGAATGCTTCCCAAGTCTCACCTCCGACTCCAAAAGGTGCAAAAGTAGGCATACCAGCCATGACGGTGAGGAGAACTCTAAACAACTGAGAGAAGAAAATTGCAGTTGATTTTCTTCAGGTTACAGGTCCCCAGTCTTCGTCGCCAGTATTATAACTGAAAAAACCAGGCAGGTCCTTTAAAACTCTGTAACCTTTTATTCAGTAGCTGAAGTAGTGTAACAAAACTCGCAACAATGTATTAAATGAAGCCGGCTAGGCGGCTGCAGGAACAGCTGAAACAATATAGCAATCAACAAGGTTGTTGCTCTAACAAGACAGTTAACTGTTTAAACGGCTTGCCTTTTATACTGCAATCACCTGGCTCGTGTTACAGCTCGCGCTGATGACAGCTCGGCAACTGACAGGCGCGTCTGATTGGCTAAGACGCGCCTGGCTGCTTCCGAGCTGTCATTCGTAACAGCGAGGACTTTCTTCAATACACAACATGAACCACTTGACTAAAGGCAAGGTGTTCACCAAACGACTTGAGAGAGGCGTATTACCGCATACGAATCAGAGAGGGAGATGAATGTAAAACGCTTTTAACTGCCCACTTGGCAGTTTTCAATTAAAAGTTATGCTGTTTGGGCTACAAGGGGCCTCTGCAGTCATGCAATACATAAACGGGGTGCTACATGAGCACCTGTACGGCGGAGTGCTCATCTATCTCAATGACATCTTGATCTTTTCTGAAACCCTAGAACAGTGGTTGGCAAACTCATTAATCAACAGAGCCAAATATCAACAGTACAACGATTGAAATTTCTTTTGAGAGCCAAAAGGAGGTGTGGCCTGTTTTGTGGGAGTGGCTCTGTGGTCATGTGACTGGGTGGGCGTGGCCAACTTGGAAAATGTGGTGAAACTCACTTAACAACTCTCTTGCTTAGCAACCAAAATTTGGGCTCAATTGTGGTCATAAGTTCTCTTTCTTTTTCTTTCTTTCTTTCTTTCTTTCTTTCTTACTTTCTTTCTTCTTTCTTTCTTTCTTTCATCTCTCTCTTCCACTTTCTTTTTCTTTTTTATTTTTCTCTGTCTCTCTGTGTGTGGCTCTTTGTCTCACCCTCCCTCCCTGCCTCTCTGTCTCTCTCTGTCATTCTCTCTGTGTCTGTCTGTCTCTCTTTCTCTGTATCTGTCTCTCTCTCTTCCCACCCCCATCTCTGTCACTCTGTGTGTGTCTGTCTGTCTCTCACTCTCTCTCTCTGTCTGTCTATCTGTCTGTCTGTCTCTGTCTCTCTCCCCTCCCTTCCTCTCTCTCTCTCATTCTGTCTGTGTGTTTTTGTGTCTGTCTCTCACTCAATCACTCACTTTGTGTGACTCTCTCTGTGTGTCTCTCTCCCCTGTCTGCCTCTCCCCCCCCCCTCTCTCTGTGCTTCTTTCTGTCTGTCTGCATTTCTCATCTTCTGGCCGTGGCCCCACTCTGTGGAAAACATAAGGCGTGTGCACGCCCCACACAATTACAGCCCAGAGCAGGACCAAAGCCCCTCTCCCAACTGGCCCTTCCTCTCTCAAAGGGCTTTGGAGGGAAGCTTCTGCAGAAGCCCAGGTGAGTGAGAACAAGTTCCTGCCATTACAAAGTGTGTGAGACTGCAATTGTACGGGCTGTTGTCCATGGCGTGGAGCAGTGGCAAGGCTCTACGTGGCTGGTGATTACTCCGGAGGCCATCCGGGAAGACAACCCCGCCCCCCCACGGATGGCCTCCGGAGTTGTTGGTGGACGCGCAGAGTCTTGCCGCTGCTCCATGCCATGGAAAACATGGGCAAATGGCTGTGTTGCGCTGTTGCAGCAGTGCAACACAACAGCCATGAAGCAACCACGCTCGCGAGCAGCCACCCAGCAAACCCCCTTTGCAGCCGGGCACAGTGCCATTCACTGACCTAAGGGTATCCCCAAGCCGTGTGAGCTGAGCGCCTATTCGCCGCCACCCGGCTTCCGCGGCTTGGCGCCTTTCAAATGCCAGTGAATGGCGCTCTGCACGGCTGGAGAGGGGGTTGCACGCGCAACTGTTCCACTCTTGCTCACCCACATCCCAGCTTCACGGTGCATGGCCCAGCTCTCATTACAGAGCCAGGGCACCTCCGCCAACCAGCCTGGCTTTTTCCGTGGCTTCCAACCTGAGTCTTTTGGCAGTAGCCACTCTGGGTGCACACTCTATGGTTGTATGCTCTGCAGGCAGCTGGCCCACAACCATAGAGAGTGTGCCCAGAGTGGCCACTGCCGAAAGACTCGGGTTGGAAGCCGTGGAAAAAGCCAGGCTGGGATGGCGACGGTGGCTCCATAATGAGAGCTGGGCCATACATCGTGAGCCTGGGAGCCGGGTGAGCGAGAGCGGAACAGACACTCGCACAACCCCCCTCTCCAGCTGTGCAGAGTGCCATTCACTGGCATTTGGAAGGCACCAAGCCACAGGAGCTTATGTTTTCAAAAAACTCACCATTACTGAAAGGAGGTGGGCCATTTGAGAGAAAGAAGCGTATGCAGTCAGGTGGGCCCTACTCACTTGGAGACATTTCCTGGAGGAGAATGTGCCATTTGAGGTCTGGACCGACCCATTAAAACCTCAAAGCTCTCAAAAGCCCTCAAAGAGTGTCCCCAAAGCAACTTCACTGGGCACAATACTTCTGAAGGTTCAAATTCGAACTGAAGCACATCCCTGCAGGAAAGAACTTGTTGGCATATGCCTTGTCAAGGAAACCACAGTACGACAGTAAGAAGGAAGAAGTGATTCACCCCATCCTTTCTTCTTCCCACCAAAAGTATGAGTCACCACCCAAAGCCAGGAAAAGCTGATGGCAGCGATGAAATCGGCGTTGCCAGCAGACCCATGGCTCAACAATAACAAGGATATCCTGACGATGAAAGATGGCTTAGCCTGGAAGGGATCCAAGCTGCATGTTCCCGCAAGTTTGAGGCTGGAAGTTCTACAGCAGTGGTTCCCAAACTTGGCAACTTTAAGACTTGTGGACTTCAACTCCCAGAATTCAGAGCAGAGCTGGCTGGAGAATTCTGGGAGTTGAAGTCCACAAGTCTTAAAGTTGCCAAGTTTGGGAACCACTGTTCTACAGCAAAGCAATGATGCAAAACACTGCTCGCTCCAACCATCCTTTTGTGTGGGGGACAAAGTTTTCTTATCTACCAAATACATAAGATTAAGAATGCCTAACTTATATTCTAGTTCAGTTAAAACAGAGAGGCTCTGATCCAGCTATATAGTTCAGTTCAGCTAAAATGGAGAGGAAGAGAAGGAGGGGGGCATCTTAATCACTTCACTTTCTTTGTTCTTTGTTCTTTCCTCCATCAAATGCTTCGCCGATAGTTTCCAGCAATACAGCTTGATATTTTTAAATCCAGTTTTAAATCCAGGCTAGTGCTTTTCTTGATTTTTTTCCTTGTTACATTCCATCTCTCATTGATTAGAATTGCTTAAAATATGTTTTAATTATGACAAAACTCAAACAAAGCAAGTCTCCTTGGTATGTTTTTAACTTTCGTCTTCTATTCCTTTATAGAGTTCTCCATTGTCAATTAATCTCTTTTAAGGACACAATCTTTTCAAGTCCAAATTCAAAGTTTGTGTTTCAATGGGTTAGTCAATTCTCTGTATTTCTCATTTCTGTCACCAAGTTGTTTAAAACAAGCAGTTCTTTTTGAGCTTGATTATTTTTAACCACCATTTCCCCCCCTTTTTTCTTTTCTTTCTGCCAAAATCCCAATCTATCCCTCAATATTATTTATACTTACAAGGTTCTTTGCCTTTTCCAAATTCTGATTTATGTCAGTTGGTTAATTAACTCTTCTTATCAGATTTCATATTCCTTTTGTACACCGCTCCTGCTTAGATGCTTTGGCCAGCAGTCCTCAGCTTGATGGTAGCCATGTTGCTATGCTGCCTCTCCCGACGGTGATTCAAAGAACTAATTTCTGACCTACGAGGAACCTGTTACACTCCTCTAGGTCTAATAAGATGCAGCTCCTTCTTCACTTTTCCTACAGAAAAGTTCTGATCCAAAATGGATCTTAGCATTGGTTTTTCAGACAGAATTTATGTGAGGCTCTTCAGAGCCCACATTTTTTCCGCCTATCTCGCTGAGCACTCCAAAAAGCACTCTAAAATTAACTCTCTTAAAGTCCAAGATTCTAGTTTGATTATGCAATAGTCTATTGCTTGTGCTTGTATAATGTTGAATTCCTATTGCATGATCTCTCTCAGCTTCAACACCTTTTATCATTTCATTTCTGTTAGCGAGAATTAAGTTTAGTATGGCTAATCCCTAGTTCCCCTCTAATTTTTGGGAGACCAAATTATCTGCTAGGTTTGTCAGAAACCTGTTTGAACTTCCACTTGGTTCAGAGTTTGTCTGCCAGATGATGTCAAGATAGTTTAAACCCCCCATTACTATTGTGATGTGCTTCCTACATACCTTAGTTAACTGACTAGCAAAAAGTTCATCTATTTCCTCTGTTTAGTTGGGTGGCCTATAGAACACATCTATTGCAATGTCATTTCCCCCCTTTTATATTGACCCAAATGTATTCAAGGCAGTTTTCATCGTTGCTGTGCTCTATTTCTGTAGAGATGTATTTATTTTTCATATATAGTGCAACAAAATATGTTTTGTTCTTCTGACCTTGCACCATTTTTGTTGCCCATCTCTGGACTTGCTCGATCTTAGAATAGAATATAGTTAGAATAGAATAGAGTTGGAAGGAACCTTGGAGGTCTTCTAGTCCAGCTTTCTGCTTAAGCAGGAGAATCTATACTATTTCATATAAGTGACTGTCTAGTCTCTTCTTAAAAACATCCAATGATGGAGCACCCACAATTTCTTTCCTTTTTTATTTATTTCTAATGTTGCTCTTTAACATCCATAAGTGCTTAGTGAACAGTTTATTATCTGGGTCAATATATTTGCATACAATTCTGATAATAATATTACCATTTAAATATACATAATCATACTTTTTCAACTTCTAATATTTGTGTATACATAGTAATCATAATATGTTCTATTATATTTCAGTATGCCTAATATTAGGGAAGCGGTGGCTCAGTAGCTAAGATGCTGAGCTTGTCGATCAGAAAGGTTGGCAGTTCGGCAGTTCGAATCTCTAGTGCTGCGTAACGTGATCTCCCATTACTTGTCCCAACTTCTGCCAAACTAGTGGTTCGAAATTGTGTAAAAATGCAAGTAGAAAAATAGGAACCACCTTTGGTGGGAAAGTAATAGCTTTCCGTGCACCTTTGGCATTTAGTCACGCCAGCCACATGACCATAAATACATCTTCAGACAGTGCTGGCTCTTCAGCTTTGAAACAGAAATGAGCACCGCCCCCTAGAGTTGGAAACAACTAGCACATGTATGAGGGGAACTTTACCTTTATACCTAATATTATTTTCCCAATTTCCATTTTCTATTTATTTTTTCTAACAGTTATTAGAATAACCATCCGTTGAAAAGTATTCTATGTTTATCCATTATCTCTTGCCCTTTTTAGGATTTCAACTCGTATTAACATTTTGGTGAATCTGTCCTGCTTCTTCTCTGGTATCTTGCAATGCCTTTTTGCCATTTTTATTTAATCTAAATATTTTCATTACCACAGCATCTGATTCTTGCTGTTGGATCTCTAGAATACCCATCCCCATTTCCCCATCATTTTTAAAGAATCTTTCTCTTTATTGTCCTTTCTATTTTGAATTCTTAAAAAATATTCTATTTGTTGTGTGTTCAAAATTATTGCTGTCTCTTCCATCTTTTTGTCTAGCTGTATCATTTTTAAAATTATTTTCTCTGCTTTTTCCTCAACACTTTCTGGTTTCTCCTCTATTTTCTGAATATTTTGTTCATTTTTTATTGTCATTTCCTGGGTTTTTCCTAATCTCACTGTATCTTGCATCAATTCCATCATCTCCTTATCTTGTTATATCTTCCTGATGAAAGAAATGTCTTTCTGGGTTCGGCTCCAAGTGGGGAAAAAGACACTGGAGACATGGAGGCTGCTTGGAAAGATGGTTTATTGTTGGACAGGGCCCCATGGCTTGAGCCCTGAACAGAAAAGGTGATCACATGCTTCAATGTTGGTGGAGAAGAAGAGAAGGGTTGAGGGTGGGGCTTGCTAGGCTTTTTATAACCTGTTTAGTCCCACCTTTCTGTTTCCTGTTCCTGTGTAAGAAATGTATTCTGATTGGTTGTCAGACTCCCATAGGGCCATGCAGGGGCAACTCTCTGGGCTGTGTTTGGAATCCAGGTTTAGTTGGGTTCTGGGAGAGGGCTGGATGATAACTTCCCACATTCCTTAATACATTGAAGCATCAACTTTATAGACTGCATTTGTTTTCTCCTGCTGAGCCATTTTGTGCTGATATATTACACTAATACTTGTTCAATATTACACCAGAGTTTCAATATTCCAATTGTCCAAAATCACCAAACACACCAGTATTAATAAAATTTACATAGTCCTGGAACTGTTCCTTAAACTGCCCTAAATTTATAATCTTTAAAATTTTCCAATTCATACCCTCTGAATTTTCCAAATTTTAAGTCTTATTCGTGTTTTCTTCTTTCTTCTTAGTATTCCAAATTGGGCCACCATATTTCCCCAAATGCCTTAAATCTGCCAAGTCAGATAAATAGTTTCAAAAATGTTTCTTGTTCATTGTAATCCACCTTGCCTTAAAAATCTTCAAATGGCCCCCTAATACTTCCAGGCAGCCAAAAGTCCAATTGATATGGGACCAAAATAAAAAGGCCTTCCAGGTGTTTGTCTTTCACTACCACTCTTTGTTATTTTTGCAGTATATCAAGTAATTATTAGTTCAAGATTATTCCCACAAAGTACTAATATAATATCTTCTTTGACCAGTAGATGGTAGCCTCGTTCTAAAATCCAGCTTTAAACATGTAAACTGTGTGTGGGGGGGGTGGGGGCAGGGGATAGATAAGATAAAAAGCAAAATTCCTCTTTCGTTGCATGAATTCTTTCAATAATCAAGCAATATTACCAACAAATTAAATCCTTTTTCACACTGCTAGCAGTTCCAGTCCAGTCCTTTATTTTAAGGCTTCGCTTGATAGTTTGTTTCACTTTTAGGTCTGTGAGCTTTCTCCATGTAATAAATCGCTGCTTTCTTAATGTTTTGGAGAATCTTTTTTTTGAGAGTTCTTTTATTTGGGTTTAAGTCTCTAATATAGAAGTTGAAAGTTTTCACCCAGTTTCAGTCCACTGCCCACAACTCGTTCCAGCACATATTCTTCTTGTTCCAGTTGTCACAGCTTTGGTCTTGCCAAAAATGGCTGTCATCTCTGCTGCTGATCGGGACAGTTTTCTTTGGATCAAACGAGAAATTGCTGTTTCCTCAGCAATCCGGCCTTTCTTCACCACTACTCCAGGGTGGCTTTGAACCTGTAGGGTCTCCTGGCAAGCAGGTATCGGCTGGGTTTCATGAAGCCCCCATGGAGCTTCCGTTAGCCCATATCCGTCCCACTGCGACACCAATTGGTCAATTGAGCACCCACAATTTCTGAAGGCAGGCTGTTCCACTGGTTAATTATCCTCACTGTTAGGAAGTTTCTCTTTAATTCCAGGTTGCTTCTCTCTTTGCTTAGTTTCCAATCATTGTTTCTTGTCCTGCACTCTGGTGCTTTGGAGAATAATTTGACCCCTAGTAAAGGAAAAACCCGATTATGAGCGTAGGTGCAGTTAATAACAATTGAACAGACAGTCCTTCACCCAGGAGGCCAGCCTTTGTGCGCTGTGTGCACGCCCAGGTAGTGAGACAGGAGGCGGCGGGGAACGAAAAACAGTTTTCATTATTTTGAACTTTGCAGCCTACCATCAGTTTGGTTGTTTGAGTGTGTGTTTGTGTGTGTGTGTGTACATGCAGGAGGGGGCAGGGGGAGCTGTCTCACTCCTTGCAGTCCCACATCCTCAACTTCTGCTGATAATAAGCTGCAAGCTAACGAAAGCTGGTTTTTTTTTGCAATGCTTTTTTTTTGTCAGCCCCCAGCTCCATGGAAGGCTGCAAGAAGCTCTCATCCCAGCTTATCTCTCCAAATCTTTTCCTCTCCAATGTCACAGCGCCGGACTGCAAGGGGCACCCTACCCCCCCAAACATACACATGCATGAGTCTGGGAGAAGTGAGTTGAAAAACATGCTGAGACAATGATTGGGGAGAGGTCAAAATGGGAAGCCTCTGCCGGGAGCCTCTGGCAGTTAAAGGAAAGGGGGAGGGAAAGAGGAAGGGAGGGAGGGAAGTTAGGAGAGTCAACTTGGTTGGAGATGCCCCAGAACACAAAATTATTCTGCAATTTTGTGTTGTTTTCTCACAGACTTTTTTTTCAGGGGTGTTAGCTATTCCTGCCAGTTTAGTGTCATCTGCAAATTTGATGAGTTCCTCTTCTATTTTCTCATCTGTCATTTATGAAGATATTGAAGAGTACTGGGCCTAAGACGGAGCCTTGAGGTATCCCACTGCTTACTTCTCTCTATGTGGATGTGGTACCATTAAGAACTACAGTTTGTCAGCCAGCTACAAATCCATCTGGTGATGATGTTGTCTATTCCACATGTTTCTAGCTTACCAAGAAGTAGGTTGTAGTCTACTTTGTCAAATGTCTTACTGGAATCTAAGTATACTATCTCCACAGCATTTCACTTGTCTACTAATTTAGTGACTTTATCAAAGAATGAAATAAGATTGGTTTGCAAACACCCCATAAGATTGGGTCTGTTTTTAACAAATCTGTGCTGGCTACTAATTATAACTTTATTTGCTTCTAGTTGTTTGCAGATGTTTTTTGATTATCTTTTCCAGGATCTTCCCAAGTATTGATGTTAGATTACTTCCCGTGTGCTCCAAGGTTTTTGAAAGATATGGTACAATGATTCTGAGATAACATCTGCCAGCTCCTTCAAACTCTGGGATGTAATCATTCAGGCCCTGGTGATTTATATTATATAGGAATGGGCCCATCTATTCCTTCCCCTCACTCAGCTCAGTGGTTGGTGTTGTTGGAAGAAATGTCCTTCTGGGTTTGGCTCCAAGTGGGGAAAAAGACACTGGAGGCATGGAGGCTGCTTAGAAAGATGGTTTAATGGTGGGCAGGACCGCATGGCTTGAGGTCCTGGGGAAAAAGGTGATCACATGCTTCCAGGTGTTGGTTGAAGAAGAAGAAGGGTCGAGGGAGGGGCTTGCAGGGCTTTTTATAATCTGTTCGGCCCCACCTATCTGCCTTCTGTTTGTGTGCAAGAAATGTATTCTGATTGGTTCTCAGACTCACATGGGGCCATGCAGGGGCAACTCACTAGTCTGAGCCCAGGTTTGGTTGAATTCTCAGATGCCATGTGGTTTGTTGGGTAAAGGGCTTATACTAGCATGCCTTGATTCCATCACCCTGGAGTTGATGGGGTGGAGTCCTTGTTATGTGAATAGACTGGTTTGGCATCTTAATGGCCCATTGACAAAAATGGGGGGAGCCAGGAAGTTTCTCTTTAAAATGTTTCTCCTTTTTCACATCCAGGGAAACATAAATTCTGCCTTTTCAATATTTCCTAGGATATTTCATTTTTCTAGGAGAGGGGTGGGTTTTAATTTCCTACAGTCTATCATTCCCTTGGCAGAATGAGATGACTCGACTGCTAGCTTGACATGGCCAGCTGGGGGCAACTTCTCACCACTACCAAGTCCCCTCTGCCAATTCATTGCCATTTCTTTGCAGGATATCTCAACACCAGAAATTCGCTGTAGGAACAACTCACTAGGGGCACTGGTTGGAGAGCTGGAAGGGGGGCAGGTGAGCAAGTGGGCTGTCAGAGGGGGATGGTGATGGGTGGACAGGCGCTGGATGGGCAATGAGCGGGAATTGGCTCTGGCCCAAAAACTGAATGGGCAGTTTGGCTGTGGTTGTGGACAGGGCATTCCATTTGGTGAATGGAGTGGAAGGCAATGGGTGGAGGTAATGGCAGTGTGTGTGTGTGTGTGTGTGTCAAAATGGGAAACCCACACTGTTGCTCTGCAAGGTGTTGTTGTTTTTTGCTTAATCTTTGAGGGTGTCTTGCTCTGAAAATAAGTGCAGTTTTGGGAAGAAATGGGGTGGGATGTCAACTTTTTTTTTTTTAATTAATAAGACTTGTTTTGAGTTGCATTCAAATCCTTGCCCATCAAGTAGATTGCCGTTTGCAGCTGCATTTAGCTGTGGGTCCAATGCACCAAGTAAATGGGACTGTGTGGGCAGGAAAATTTGGAGTCTAAACTGGAAAAAAAACCTTGTCTCAGCTTTACTCTTTGGACAGCATCTGTATTGTTTTGGGGGAACATTGCTGTGACCATCCAAATGCACTCTGCACATTACCAGAAACACAATGAAATCATCCACTCCGCCCATTACCGCCCACCTCTGACAATTCACTCACCCACCCGGCTTTCCACCCAGCACCCACAGCGATTTGTCCCCACAGCGAATTTCCAGAGTTGAGATGTCCTGCAAAGAGATGGTGGCAGCAACTTGGCAGTGGGGACTCAGTGGTGGTGAAAAGGCTGCCCCCAGCTGGCTGCCTCGAGTTAGTGGCATCAAGTTATCTATGACCTGTTACTTGTTTAAATGTACACTGTGAGCTTATGCACCAGAGACATATTCCTTGTGACAAACACTTGGCCAATAAAGAAATCTAATTCGATCCGATCCGATCCAAACTAATCTAATCTAATCTAAAGAATGCTAAATAACACTTATTTCAAAGTAAATACACTTAGGATCAATTGATAAATGCACAAAATTCCTCTGTACTACACGCAAAGTAAACTTTTCGAACTCAGTAACATGGATCAATTGTAAAGGAAAGTATAAATTGCAACAGCTGCTGTAATTCTGTGGAAAAATGTGTTTGAATATTTCTAAAAGTACATTTATTATACAAATTGGCTATTCTTGCTATATTATGAATGCAATTTAAAATATTTTCCTTGCTGCCTTATTTTTAATAAGGAATTCTTAAAATCAAAAGAAATGTTCTTTTTGATTCTGTAGTTGTTTCATTTGATTGGCAACGTTCATTATTTTACAGATGTTTTAAAATGTTAATTTTGTATGCAAGGTTTTCACAAAGCACGATGGAGCATAATTAAAGTGTAATTAAGTAATTTTCTTTAGTTTTTGCCTTTTACATAGGAAAAATCCTGGGTTCTATTATTATTCCTACAGCATTAATAAATTAACAATGTCCCTTTCCAACACAAATTAATCCATGCCCTAAAGTTATCTTGGTTCTGTTTCTTTTCTTTGATGAACATTTCTTTTTACATCCATATTGTTTAACAAGTTGAAGTTGACATAATTGCTTATACAGTAGCTTATTAAATCACAGCATCACATAATTAGTTAACAGAATACATTTTTGACGTATTCTGAAAGCTAGTGACAATTCTTTAACTATTTGACTCCAATTTCTATAGTCTGTTTGGAAAAGGTCAGCAAGTTGTTCAAGCTTTCTGAAATCTGAAGAGATATTTTTCATGAAATCTGAGCAGTCATATCATTTAGTGGCTTTGCAATTATCAGTCATTAGAAATGTACATATATACATACACTTACACACATATATATGCATGTATTTTTAAATAGTTTTAGGACCTCTAGCAATTACTGTATTGCTATCTTGTTAAGTCATAATGAATACTAAGATGTTTTTATTTTAAAGCCACTATTTAGGGATTAGTGTTTACATCTAACAACTCTAAAAATTTAGCAGGCCATTATTACTTATTTGATTGACAATGGTTTAAAAATCTTGTCTGAATCAAATGAAAATGCTTTATCATATATATTTTAACACAATTGTTAGAACAAAATCTTACAAGAGAATTAATATAAGTGGTACTTGCCCTAATAATGAGAAAACTACATATACATTTTAAAAAGAAACCTTTCCCTTTCTTTTAATCAATTGATAGCTTGATGCACTATGATGCAAATACACATTTTAAAAAAGCTTGATTTACAGATGTTGCCCAATGGAACTTTTGTCTGCTTGAAGACCTCAGCAGGCTTGCAAGGCATGCCAAGACCATTTTCTGAAAGTGGATGGGATTAAGATTGGATTGCATGAAGGAGATTCAAGTGTACTCCATCCTTGGCTCTAAAAACTCAGTAGATGCCTTTGGGTTTTTGTGGTGTGGAAAATAAGATGGACAAATATCATGTGCGCTGCCCTGAGATCCAGAAGGAAAGGTGTAATATAAATCTAATAAATGATTCATTAAAATCGTCCATTAACCTTGTAACCATAAATAACAGCATTTAACAACGTGAGAAGCGCTTGAACGCTGTCAACAAGTAAAATAATTGCTAATTCCACAAAATGATTTTTTATTAAAAAAAACTAATATTAGTTGAACACAAGGCGAACAAAACAATTGCAACTGCCACACTGCGGGCTTCGCTAACCGCAACTAAAAAGAAGACGGTGCTGAAGAGATGTCAGTCAGGGAAGTCTCTCAAATGATGGTCACGCCTCTTGCAAGCTAAGGACCGCCCACTCTGGGTGAAATAACTCACGGCCGAGGGACTGTTTTTTTTCCAGAGAGGGGGGACTTCGAGAAAGCTTCCAATCGACTCTCTTCGCTTTCCAGGAAGCAGACTAGAGAGGCGCTCGCTGGTTAAGGGCGACTAAACGACCCGAGGCCCAGCCAGCCATTGGCCGCGTCTCGGTCACGTGATCACCCCCGCCCACTCGCCGAGCCCACTGCTTCCCGGCCTTTCCCCCCCCCGCCCCCTTGTCCGCTCTTCCGCCCTGCGTGCTTTAGGCCAGGGGTCTCCAACCTTGGCAACTTTAAGACTTGTGGACTTCAACTCCCAGAATTCCTCAGCCAGCATTCTGGGAGTTGAAGTCCACAAGTCTTAAAGTTGCCAAGGTTGGAGGCCGCTGCTTTAGGCGGTAGGTACAATTGCCGCGGTCGGTGGTCACGTGCCGTTCGTGTTCGTGGTTGTGGCTTTGCTGCCAGGTTGCATCTCTGCTGCAGCTTCGTGTCATTGCCCCTTGAGTGGAACGCTGCGTTTGGAGAACGCGATTCTCGGGCGGCGAGAATCACGAGTTTGAGTGTTACATTGTAGGCTAACAAGATGCAAAAGCACTGTTGGCCATAGCATGGGCGAAAAGCACACCTGGGCTCGAAAAGCTCGCCTTGAATTTCAATTCCAGGACTGACAACAAAGAAGGTGGTACTTTTACTGGAAATAGTTGTGCGGCGCTACAGGAATCGCTTAACTATACTTTGCTATTTAAGTTCTAACCTGAATGAGGTGGATCTCGTTTCCATCGCTGCAACCAACACAGGGCTGGCTACTTCTTCAAAACAGCGGGAGGGTGCCAGATTGGGGAAGATGGTCGCAGATTAAATAGATTGAATCCTAACGGATTTAGGACCACTGCTCTGTGATTTAGAAATTGATAGCAGTCAGTTAATAGGTAACAAAATAACTAGCTTATAAAATTAACATCAAACTGTTTTTTTTAGCACAAAGAAAAATAGCTTCATTGATCTAAATATCTAAATATCCTCAGCCAGAAATCAACTATTTAAAACGTTGCTGTGCTGTGTATTTCTTAGTAAACACTTCCAAGAAATATATATGGGTAATATTTTGAAATACAAATCCTGTAATCTCTGAGCATTGCCACTGTTCTATGGGTCTGGCTCTGCTATTTATGACCGAACC
Source organism: Thamnophis elegans (assembly GCF_009769535.1). Taxonomy (NCBI): domain Eukaryota; kingdom Metazoa; phylum Chordata; class Lepidosauria; order Squamata; family Natricidae; genus Thamnophis; species Thamnophis elegans. Next base: position 55,751,075 of record NC_045549.1, read on the forward strand.
TGAAGTTATAGCTGTTGCAGGACACACATTCATTTGTTTAAGTTCTATTTTATTTATATGCCGCCCTATTCCCAAAAAGGGACTCAGGGCGGCGAACAACTTAAATGGGAGAGGGAAACATACAAGTACAAAATAGACATTTAAAATGACCAACAACCACACCTGTCGAGAGGGGAAGGGGAACTCATCAACCCCAGGCCTGCCGACACAGCCAGGTTTTAACGGCTTTTCGGAAAGCAGGGAGAGAGGTGAGGGTCCGAATCTCCGCGGGGAGTTCGTTCCAATATTTGCCAATATTTGACCACAGAAATATTGCAGTGCCTCTCAATCTTATCTTTCTCCCCCTCCCTGCCCTGCAAGCATTTTCCTCTGATGGCTCCCCAACCAGCTGTAGGCCTGATTCCCATCATACCAATCCCACATACTCATCTTCACTTATCTTTTGAAAAGTTGGAACCTGGAGCATTCCATAGGACGGAAACAAGTCACTTTGTTGCTCCGTCGCCTGAGTCGTTTCTGCAATATTCTTCAGTATTATGAAACCTCATTAAGAAAACAAATCAGTTTGTCTCATAGCTGCCATTTTGTAACCATCCACAAGCGGGCATGGGCAGAAATGACCCATTTTTGGGTCACTACCACCCAGCCCAGGGACAACTCATTCCATTTTGCTGGTTTAAAAAAGTTGCACTGCGCTGCAGCAAGATTCTGGAATTGCACCAGTGGTTGAGCAACCAGGTGACCTGTTCTAGTGCTATGCAAGGCTTCAAAGCTCTTCAAAGGGTAAATGAGGCGAGTATTTAGCCATGTGGAGTGGAATCAGAGCCGAGGTGGCGCAGTGGGTAGAGTGCAGTACTGCAGTCCACTTCAGCTGTCTGCTATCAGCAGTTCAGCGGTTCAAATCTCACCGGCTCAGGGTTGACTCAGCCTTCCATCCTTCCATCCTTCCGAGGTGGGTAAAATGAGGACCCAGATTGTGGGGGCGATATGCTGACTCTGTAAGTTGCTTAGAGAGGGCTGAAAGCCCTATGAAGCGGTATATAAGTCTAACTGCTATTGCTATTGCTAAAGGCTTGGGAAGTTATAGTGAGAGAGGGAAAGGACATGGGGTATCTTGGAGAGTGGGGAAGGCCTTGGGAAGGCAGAGGCAGGTGGGCAGGTGGGCCTGAGCCTGTGCTAGGCCACCAAGGCCCTCCTCTACCTCCAAGACAATCTGTGCTCCATTTAATAACCTGCATGTTAATTTAATAATTCAATGGGGAGAGCAGGGATGGTGTGTGTTGTTAAGTGAGTCACTTCACTTTAATAGTGGTTATGCAACCATTGTGGGTAGGCCCCATTATGGTCATATCTCAAGGATTAGCTGTATATATTGCTGGGCTTTGTGGAAAACAAGACGTTTAGCTAACTCTATCTTTGGCTGGACCCATCAGGGACCTTTTGTGATCTTGTTCCAAATCAACAATAAAAAAACTGGTTTGTTATTTCATCCAGTTCAGGTTATAGTATTGTTGATTGTTTATTCTGCTTTTTGATGTTTGAAGAAAAGAAATAATGCCTCTGGTAGTGAACAAGCTTAGTTGAATATTAAATCCACTAATTATCCGGTTGTTTGCAGTTCAATAAAAATGGCAAATATTGACAATGGCATGACAATGAATATCTTTGTCATCCACGCCCTTTGCTGCATTTATAATTTCAAATTTCATTACAAACAGAGGTAATTCATAACCATTACAAGGAAAATGTGGTCTGTGGTTACCCAATGTTTATATTTAGGAGGACTGTATAAATATGCAACATGTAGTTTGTTTTAGGTAGCCTAATCATTCAGTCATCAAGGATTGAAAGGTATGAGTTGTAAGACAGTTAACCACACAGATACAGAATAATAGAATGGTAAAGGACTTTGGAGGTCTTCTAGTCCAATCCAAACAAGAGTCCCTATACCAGGGCTGTCAAACTCCCGACCCACGAACCAGATGTGTCACGTGCTGGCCACGCCTATGCCAGGTTTAGGGAAGGGGGGAAAAGTCCCAATACGTCACATGATGCCACCATGATGACGTGAGTTTGACACCCGTGCCCTATACCAGTTTAGACAAATAGCTGTCTAGTCTTTTCTTAAAAACCTCCAGTGTTGGACCAACCACAACTTCTGAAAGCAAGGTGTTCCGCTGACTGATTGTTCTTACTGTCAGGAAATTTCTCCTAAGTTCTAGGTTGCTTTTCTCTTTCAGTTTCCATCCATTGCTTCTTGTCTTGCCTTCTGGTGCTTTGGAAAATAGGTTGACCCCTTCTTTGTGGCAGCCCCTCAAATATTGGAACATTGCTATCATGTCACCCGTATTTCTTTTACTGTTTTAAAAAGAGACTACCTATAAAAAACCTAAAATTAATTTAAATTGGAGAACAGAAGAATCAAGCAGTGGAATTAAATTTGGAATGATTTTGGACAATGATTATCTTACTTTTTAAATGCTATCTTCATGGATGGAATTTATGCAAGCCTTTTAAAACGAATGGATTAAGTTTTCTTCTTCTATTTTTCTTTCTTTTATTATTCTCTGTAACCTATGGTCTAAAATTTTCCTCTTTCATTCCTGTAGATGTTCTTCTAACCCATTTAAAAATTGGACTCTTTTTTCTAATTTGAAATACAAAAAAGATACAAAAAGAAATAAGGAAATTTGCAACAATAACACTGCTACTTGGAGGCTGGAAGGTTTGTGTATTGGAAATGGAACACTTTTTCCTTCGCTGATTGTTTTGGCTTGGCACTACAAGGTCTCACTGCTTGGTTATAGAGAGTGATAAGAAGGGAAGCATATAGATGTCCCTTTGAAGTATATCTTTAATCAGAGAAAAGTGAAAACAAAGCATCTTTGTGAATCTATGCTTTTGTTAGCTGGAGAGAATGGCACAATTTCAAAAGCAAACAGGATAAATTGTCGATAGAAGTTTGCAAACCCCAGGAAATTCTGCAGTTGCTTGCAAGTGCGGGGAGGAGCCCAGTCGATCACTGCTTGTACTTTCTGGATCCCTCTCCCTGTCCTCGTGGGATATCCAGTATCCCACGTAATCTACTTTATCCTTGTGGAACTCACATTTAGACAGCTTTGCATAAAGCTTAGTGGGGCAGAGCTTGTTTAGAATTGCCTAAACAAGTTTTACATTCTCCGTTTTTGTTTTGGTGTATATTAAAATGTCACCTAAATACACCAGAAGCCCTTTGAATTTAATGAATAATCGTTAATATCCTCTTGCAGTTTTAACTCTTTAAAATGCTAAATACAGGTAGCTCTCAATTTATAACAGTTTGTTTTGTGAACATTCGAAGTTACAATGGCACTGAAAAAGTGACATGACTGTTTTTTACCCTTATGATTGCTGCAACATCTCCATGGTCACGTGATCAGTATTCAGATGCTTGGCAAAAAAGACTTGGACATAATCTCAAAGTATGGGATAACATGAATATTTCACTTAAATGTTATCTCTAAGACTCAGTGCCTTACCTTTGCTACATTGGAAATTAAATGTGGCAATATTTCCAAATCTGAATGGAATCAGAATCCATTAGACTCAATAATCAAGAGAAATGACCTACATGGTCCCTTCCAACTCTGTTAATCTGTAAATTGTCAGCTACCTACATGTTGATGATAATCCCTTTTACTCCATTTTTGGAACAGATTTTATAATATATGTTCTAAATAACTGCAGAAGTAGAACCAGGAAGTTTTTATTTCATGTACAGGAGCAATATATGTCTATTAACTATCAATAATAGTAATTATTTGTCAATTATATTTTGGAGATGTCAAAGGTTTGTGCCATTTTTGGAGGTTCTCGGGGAATTGGTCAGGCTGTCGCACAGCACCTAGCACAGAAAGGATATTGCCTGGCTGTTATAGCAAGAAATCTGGACAGGGCTCAAGCTACTGTGGATAGATTAGGAGGTAAGTAAGTGTTGATATTTTTTTTCACATATACAGTACTGTAGCATATGGAACTACTAAAACAGCCCATTATTTAAAGGAAATTTGCTAAAATGTTTTAAATCGGAGACATCTGGAAAGTCATTTTATTTTTTTATGGGAAAAAAGTGTTATGTTGGATTAATATCCTGTTGTTTGATCAGAGCCAAAGGCCTGGATGTATTTTAACAAAATAATATTTTTCACTAATGAATACTGTTCAGAAAATAATTGCAGCCTTACTGTTTGATGTTTTCAGTTATCTAAATATTACTACTTCTTTTTACAATAGTTCCACTTTAAGAATTGCAAACCTGATTTTGAGTAATTTACATGTCATCATGAATTTCATTTCCACACAGCAGGTCATCTTGCACTGAGTTGTGATGTCACCAAAGAAGAAGCCATCCAAAAAACATTTAAAGAAATAGAGAACAAATTAGGTCATATACGCTATCTGGTTAATGCTGCAGGTATCAACAGGTTAGTTTCACATATTGTAACATATGAAAATACCTTGTATAAAAAGCAGCATGGAGTTTATTTTGTTTTAGTGAATAAAATACAAAAATTACAGAAAAAATATAGAGACATAGAGACACACACAGAGAGAATAGTTATACCTTCTTTACAATAGTTAACACTGAGGCAGGGGTGGGTTTCAACCGGTTCGTGGCGGTCCCTGCGAACCGGTTGGTCGGCGAACCCGGAAGTAAGTAACTTCCGGGAACGGCGAAGGGCCCGCTCGCCTGCCCGCGGTCCTTACCCGTTTTTGACGAGTTCTGCGCTTCCACGTATGTGCAGGATGCATACAGCGCCTGCGGATCCTCCAGGAGCAGCTGGAGCATCGCGCAGACGCTAGTACGCATGCGTGCACCGCGAACGTGCACGAGGATGCCGCCGGCCCCGTTCCAACCCAACCGGTTGGAATGGGGTGAGAAACCCACCCCTGCATTGAGGGGTCTCTGAACTTGCTTGTTTTCTTGCAGACATCTCATTACCAAAAATAGGTAACATCATCAGTGCCAGTAAGAGTGCTGTTTGCTGTTAGTTTATATTCTAGTGGCTAATTGGTTGGGGTGGTTGTAGAGATTCGTTGGCTGGGCTGTTTGCTCTTTAGCAGTTTCTTGATTGTGGTATTGTTTACTTGATTGGCCTGATGTTAACCTTGGAGTTAATCTATGCTCCTCTGAGTTGCTGATTGCTGGTGGAGAGGTGCTTGAGTCTTTTTGTTCCCCTTTGGGCTGGTTGATTGTCTCTTGCATAGTCCATAGATATTAATGTCTGTCTGTCTATTGATGGCTAATTTATCATAGTGCCAGACTTCTAGAAATTCCCTGGCATTTTTGGACTTGGCCTGGTTTAGGGTTGTCACATTTTCCCAATTTAAACTATGATTTAATCTGTCTATATGTTGTGAAATTAAAGAATTTTCATCATGTTTCCTGACTGCCAATCTTCTGCCTGTTTGTTCTACATAGTGGTTGTTACAATTCTTACGTTGTATCTTATAGATGACTCCTGTTTTTTTCTTCTGGGGTGGCTGGGTTTTTTGGTTTGCTTAGGATGTTTTGAAGGGCTTTTGTTGGCTTATTTGCTACGCCGATTTCATTTGGTTATAGTAGTCTGTTGGTGGTATTTGAGATATTCTTGATGTATGACAGTGTAATTCATTTTAGTTGTGCAGTGTATTTGAGCTCATCTAAACAGCTTCTCTTGTGGGAGGTTGGGTTGTGGCTTTGGTAGTGGAGCACCTATTAAGTATGGGTGGTTTTTCTGTATACTTGTGTTTCTAGTGACGGAAATTTACCATGGCACATTCCATCCTGACAAAACTCTCATATTTTCATCATATTTTACCCCAATAATATGGGGAACACCTTTTTCCCTTTTCTTTCTCTCTCGGGCAACAGAGAAAGTCCTTACCTAGGCTTCTGGGCACACAGCCAAGAACCACTTAACACCTTGTAAAATGTTGCAATTTAAACAATAGGCTCCAGGCTTGCCTAAAGGCAAGCGCCAGGAAACCAAGCCTAAGTAATTGAGAAACTCAGTTAACATAGCCCACCAGGAACTCCTTGCTGCCTGTGATGGGATTAACTCCCAAAATAGAAACTAGAAAAAAGGAGGATCTCTAAAAGCAGGAAGGGAAACTCCAGACAACCATTAAACACAAAGGAAGAAACCATCAATTCCCATAGCCTTAGAGTAGAAAAAGCATATAAAAATCAGAAGTCATGACCCAAAGTTCACCTTGCAAAGCAGGAATGTTGAAGTCACTTTTCTGTCACTATAGTGCTTACCTATAATAAAGATTTTTTTAAAGACCTGCTTTTCCGTAGCTCGCTATTCTTGATTCCTTCATCATCGGCTTTTCCCAGCTGGAACGGACTGGGAAATTATTCTGATAATTTGGCGACCACGGTAGGACTCCCAGCTAACCCAGCCACTCAGATGGGGCCCAGAGATCACCAACCCAGCTGGCACAGTCCTCTTTTGTCCGAGGGAAAAGATCCATGGACCCTGCCAGGGAGGCACTGGGTAGTTAAGGGAGTTTGGGTCTTGTGCTCAACAGCTACCAGAAAGTAGGTGAGTACTGCTGGAAATCAGTTTATTTGGGTCAAGGGAAGAAAAAGGGAGTAAGAGTGAGCTTGTGCGTGAGTGGCTTCATCCTTGGACAACAGCTGGATCTCATGTCTCTGTTTGACCTCTAGCTGCATCCCTGCCTGTGGCTAGCTCCTCCGAGCTGTGACTAACAGAACAGGGAAAGCAAGGGAGGGTCATCAGAGTGTGGGATCTTCTGTGCATAAGAGGAAAATTTGAGCGGGCTGTGATTGAAGGAATTTTTTTTATTGTTGTTGTTTTGTCCCGTGAAAACCCTAAAGCAGAGCCAAGTTCTAAGTGCGAGTACTCATTGCGAAGGGGGCAGAAGGTCATTCCACTTCCGCAAGGGATCGGAAAGCAGGTGGCAGGAAAGGAGATGCCATACTCACTGCTTAAAGGAAAAGCAGTAGGTCTTCTCGTACCCACGATGGGTCTGAAAACCATTGGCTTGAGTTCCCTGCGAGGGGAGTGCCCGTACTCTGTAAAGGGAACCAGAGTCTTTCCCGGACGCTTTTTCATCCACAAACTGCTAGATGGAAGTTTTTTTCTTTTTGTACCTGACTGAGCCAAAATAAGTCCCATATCTGAGAGGGAACAAGGGAAGTGGCAGTTCGAAGGTGACAATTAGGACTCCCCTAGGAGATTTGCTCAGGGCATGGGACAATTGGCAGATGCCTGTCCTAGCCAGAATGAAAAAAACGAAGAGCAAGAGAGCTTTGTAAAAATGGGCTTTGTTGAGGGATGATATGGGAAAACAGATGTGGCTAGATTGCGGTACTTTTGACTTTCACACTCTGAAAGCACTTAGGTCTAGAATTAAGCTCAGCCAGATACCTTACTAAAAAAAGCATATAAAAATCACAACTCATGACCTGAAATTCACCTTGCAAGACAGGAACGCTGAAGTCACTTTTCTGTCACTGTATCAGTGGTGGGTTTCAAAAATTTTTGGAACCTACTCTGTGGGTTTGGCCTGCTTTGGGGAGTGGCTTGCCGGCCATGTTACTGAGTGGGAGTGGCTTGGCGGCCATGTGACCGGGTGGGAGTGGCCAAGATGATGTCAGCATTCCCAGTCAAGATAGAGGTATAAATTACCCAGAAAAGAAAGAGGCATCCATACAGCTGAATTTAACTTCAAAGCAGTGGCAACAACTTAAATTCATTAAATAATAATGTTTGTTAGGACTATGCACTGCTTTTGAATATATAGGAATGTAAAGCCCACAGCATCTAAAGCAGCGGCACCTTTTTCCTGGATTCATGAAATATCTACTTTAAAGAGTTGTGGGTGGGGTACTATATTTACAGTCTTGTATTCTCTTCAGTACTTTGTTTGGAACAGAATCCAAAGTAACCATGCAGTCCTAGCATTTGTACTAAAGCTAGGCAAGTTATTTTACAGGGCTCTGAGCACTCCTCCAGATCTGGTCAATGAAGCAGATGTTCCAAAGTACTCCCACAACTTTCCAATGCTTTGAAATCCCACCAAATGATTTATACAAGCTTATTTTATACTTTCTTCTATATGGCGATCAGGGTGATTTTGCATATAATTCACAGATGGTCTATTTTCCAAGTACTTAGAAGGCCAAGAACCGCCTTTCCTAGATTGCAGCTTTAGCTTCCTTGAATGTTAACACACCTTCAGGCCATTCAAATATAGACTAGCTCTGATCCTGGAACCATGTCACATGCTTTATATATTAATATCATATTCAATGTAATCATTATTGCTAAAAAAGCAGGTATCAGTTAGAGTAGTTTGTAACAAAACATGGGCAAGAAACCAGAAGTTGATTCACCACCATCACCCCTATTTTAGCTTATTTCTGTCTTATCTAATATTTCCCTGAAATTCTTCCATAATCCAGACTACTAAAAAGAGTTCTACATAATGATACTTTTAAAATAAGTTTGATGTCCAACAGATTTCCTACTTATTAATATGAATAGGTTCTGGCCTGTTGCTTAAAAAAATAAATTCATAAATATATCCCCAATAAAAAAGAACAGTATGTTGGAGTACTGAAAAACTCAGCCAAATGGGAAAATCCAAAGAAAAAAATATTAGACTTTCTGCTAAGAAGTAACAGTTTATATATAGTATGCATAATTCTTTAAGTTAAAATATTGCTGAACAATTTATAATAGTTGCATCAAAGTATTATTCTATTTGCCACTACTACCCTACTTCCTAGATGTTCACTATTGTCTCTCTCCCGTGCCCCCAAGATTTAAGGGCATGTGAAACAGTTTTGATGAAAGTTGCATGATATGAAACTTCTCTCCTTTTAAATAAATTGGTTTTAATTCCCCAATGAATCAAAAGGAATGTTTCACGCTTCCTTGTTACACAGCATTTGTTTTAACTTTCCATAGCTCTCCCCAAAACCAACCAAGGAAGATAAAACCACAGAAATCTAATACTGTTGTGCACAGCTTTACACTGAATTATCTGTATAGTAAGCCAAAAATAGTTTAAGATTATAATTAGTCCACCTGTTTCCCCCATTAACATGCAAATACATTTTTCTTGTTCAGAGACTGCATGAGAGATTTCCCAGTCCTTGCAAAATATCACACATCCACATAAAGGGAGCAGCAACTCCTCTGTGAAGGGGGTGGGGTGTTCGGCTTCTCTCTGCCATTTAAAGGCTGCAGCAGGGAGAATCCCAACTTTTTTCCTCTCCCTCCATTCACAGAGGAGCTGTGGCTCACTTTATGCTCCCCCTGGCCTCCTCCCTCCCGGGGGACTCACCTGAAAGGGACAGGCAGGCTGCCACAGCTTCGCTGTGAAGACATTTCTGAGAACAGAAGCTTCTCCAGTCCGGCTGCACCCAAGCTGGTGGAGCGCCCATGCAATCGGAACAACTGTGTGGCTCACCTGCACTGGCTGTCTCCCTGGCGACGGGCGGGTAGTTGCAGGTGCTCCACCAGCTCGGGTGCAGCGGACCGGAGAGGTTTGTGTGGCACTGACAGGCATGTTCTACGATGCCCGCCCGCCAGTAAGGGACCTCCCCGGACAGCGCTCTTCTGAGCACGGGCAGACGGATGGCGCAAACTACTGCCTGTCTCCCCGTGCTCAGAAAAGCAATTCCGTTTAAGTCCTTTGCTGGCAGGCAGGTTCTAGGATGCCTGCCTGCCAATAAGTGACCTCCACGGACAGCGCTTTTCTGAGCACGGGGAGACGGACGGGGCAGGCATTCTGGAACTTACTTCCGGGTCCACCAGTGGAACCTCCTCTCACCGGATCGGTAAATTTCACCATCCGGTTCTCCCGATCCGATGCGAACCGGCAGAAACCCACCACTGCACTGTATTGCCTTCCTGCAATAAAGACTTGCTTTTTGGTAGCTTGCTGTTCTTGATTCCTTCATTGTCGGCTTTTCCCAGCTGGAACTGACCAGGATATTCTTCTGTCACTAGTTTGCTATTGTAGTCTTGACTGATCTGGATGTCCAGGAAGGGTAGTGAGTTGTTGTTTACTCATTCTCTAGTAAATTGGATTCCTTTAAAAAGGTTTTTGATAGTTCTGTGGGTATTCTCTAATTGGTCCTTTTTTGTTATGGTGAAAGTGTTGTCTACATATCTGATCCATATTTTTTTTTGTATTTGTAGAAGTGCTATGGCTTCTAGACATTGCATGAAAATCTCCCCTATAAGTCCTGCAAGTGGTGATCCCATATATGTACCTTTAATTTGTTGGTAAATTTGTCCATCACATTGGAAATATGTAGTTAAGCAGAGGTTTATGAAATCCATAATCCTCAGTCTTTCAATCTTCATGTATTCAGTTAAGTCAGGTGTGCAGTGGAATGGATGAGAAACAGCGGAGCCATTGTACCATGCTTCTATGGACACCCCAAATTACAGAAACCTGATGCACCTCCATCCAATCATATCACTACCAGGGACCCCTACATACAACATTGCAAAAGAAATAACAAAAAGGTTTGGAAACCTCACAAGAGGAAGCAAACGCTCCATTAACATTCCATTACAGTGCCTCCAATCAGGGATGTGACTATAGATGAGGACAAAATCATGACGTCATTTGATGTCACAACCCTGTTCACATCCATAGATCCAGAATTAGCCAACGAATCCATGACCACATTGTTTCACAGCACACCTGACTTGACCGAATACAGGAAGATCAAAATATAAATCTTGACATATCCTTTTAATTTCCTTGAATCTATAAATTGATAACATGCTAAACAGAATTATATAGAATTTTCTGTATATCAGTTTCAGATTAAAAGATATCTAAACTTCTGTAAGACTTCTGTAAGAACTTCAAATATATTACAGAATGATAGTTTAAGCAAAGATATGTAGGTAAAATATGGAAACATACAAAATGATAGTTAATTCTTAATCAGCATCATTCTTTTAATAAATATAGTAACTTGAGTTTAGGTACACAACTGTATATTGAAATTATTAGAATAAATTCAGAATTGACCAACTATAATCAATTAAATACAACTGAGTCTTTTTCTTGATTCCAGGGATGGACTACTATTGCGAACCAAGTCTGAAGATATGATATCCCAGCTTCACACCAATCTTTTGGGAACTATGTTGACATGTAAAGCTGCTGTAAAGAGTATGATTCAACAGAAGGGTGGTGCTATTGTTAATGTTGGTATGTCTACCTAAGCAAACTTGGATTCATTATTTTAGTACTATATTTAATACATTATTTTTCTGGAAATGACATAAACAGTGTTTAAAAATACCCTTGCATAAGTTAATATATTTGAAAGTTATTATAAAAGTTATCCCTAATATTTTGGGTCTAAAATTCTCCTTTGGATGTAGTATCTTTTACGTACAAAAAGTCCTTTACATTTCAGGATAAAGCGATACTTAACAGGAGTCTGTAGAGATTCTCAGTCATTCAGGTCATAGTTGTTCCAAAGGTACTTTTTCAGGAGGCAACTAGACTTCTTTGTTTTTCCTTTTGAAGACGTTTCACTTCTCATCCAAGAAGCTTCTTCAGAATATTGGGGAATGGAAGGATTTATATTCCTTGTAGACATCTGGTCATTCTTTTAGAGCAGGGGTGTCAAACTCAATTTCATTGAGGGCTGTATTAGCATTGTGGTTGTCCCTGGGCTGCCGGGGTGGGAGAAGAGGTGTGTTCAGGGTGATTGCGGCCAACTAGGCTTGGTCTGGGGTAGGATGTGGCCAGGTGCTCGCATGGGAGGTGCCTGTGGGGGCTGGACAGGGTTGGCAGCAAATCCAGAGGTCTCCACGGGGTGAGGTGAGGCAGAGGGTGGGGATGCACACTCACCGCCCTTTCCTTTAGCTAGCACAGTGGGATGGCCATTGAAGCACCAGGTGTGGCAGTGCCACCAGCAGCAGGTGGGGAATAATATGATGCGGATTGGTGGATGTGCTTATTCTGTCCCACTATCTGTTTCTGCTTGTGGTTGGAGAGTGGGCCACTGCTGGTCATCTTGCGGATCTTGCTCTTGGCCTGCGCTTGGAACGTATTCCCCTTGTACACCCGATGCATCCTGGCCCTGCTGCGGGCTGCTGCCGCCACTACCGCTCAACAGACCCACCCAGTCAGAAGGAGGTGAAGCAGCCAGCTAGAAAGGCCGAATAGAGGTGGTAGAGCATGCTCAGGCCCAGTAGGCAAAAGACACCACTGTGAGCAGGGAAAGCCAGATCCCCATCAGCGCCATGGCCGCCCAGGCCTAGCAGAGATGGGGAGAGGCACACTATCCTGGCTGGGCCTGGTTGAAAATGGCACCGATAGGGATACAGCTTTTCCTGCTCGCAGTGGCTGTCTCTTACCTGCTGGGCCAGCGCATGCTTTACCACCTGTACTTGGGCTTTCTAGCTGGCTGCTTCCCCTCCTTTGTGCTGTGTGGGCCTGGTACTCCAGGCCACGATGGCAGTGGCCAAATGGACATATGTGAGCTAGTGGCAGCCGCGGTGGTGGTAGCAACCCACAGCAGTGCCAAGGTGTGTTAGGTGCACGAGGGGAACATGCTCCATGTTCAGGCTAAAGGCAAGACTTGTGAGGAGGCAACCTTCTCTCCAACCACAAGCAAAAACAGATGGGACAGAGTAGATGGACTGATGGTGTCCAGAAGCATCCCCCTCGCCTCACCTTGTCTTGACCTGCGCCAGCAGTAGCCAGAGGCAGAAGCCTCTGGGCTGGCCTGCTGGATGTGCCAGGCAGCCACCTGCCCCGTCCAGCCATGTGGGATGGAGCAGGTGCATCCAGTTGTCTGCATCATGTGCTTCCCCCTGACTCTGCCTGGTGCCGCCGTCGTCACCACACCTGCTTCTTGGAGGGCCAACACAGTGATCACAACAGACTGCAGAGCACCTGCTGTTGGACTTTTTCCCCCCATGCCTGCGCGCACACACACAAAGAAACATACACATGGGTCTGGGAGAAGTGAGCGGAGAGGCAACAATGAGGGAGAGATCAAAATGAGAAGCCTCTGTCTGGAGCCTCTGGCAGGATAAAAAAACCAACCCTGCAGAGCAGTGGCTTTCCTTTTTGTCCACCCTCCCCTCTGTTGCCTCCACGCCTGGACTGCCTATGTTTGATGCCAAGAGGGCAGTTCTGCTTCTCCCCCCCCAATGCCAGAAGCTGCATGCCACTGCCACTCATCTGCCATGTCCCCGCCCCAGCCCCTGCGGTCACCCATTGCCCATCACATGTTGCCAGGCAGAAGCCCCATGGCCTAAAGGTCCCATTCTGTCTCCTTCCTATTTCCTTCCTCCCTCCACGCTCAGGAAGGGACGAGGGGAGGGGGAGAGATTGGCAGTGTGGCTTTACCATGCAGGCGTAGGGCGTTCCCAGGGTGTGGCGCTGATTTGCCACCTGGTGGCAGCAATCCGGGCCAGACCGTGAACAGTCTTAGATCCATGACACTGCCTTGGCGCCACCCCCTGGACATGTACATAGGAGGCGGCAAGCGCACAAGGGCTGACATCCTGGGTGAAAGGGAAGTATTCAGAACACAGTCCCCGGGGATGCCAGGTCCTGTGCGCTCGCCACCTCCTGTGCACACACATGAGATGGGGCAGAGGCAGCACTGCAGATCTAAGGCTGGCGCAGTCTGACCCAGATGGCAGCCATCAGGTTGCAGATCAGTGCCTGGTTGGCCTTGGCCGGGCCGTGGAACCACAGGCCAGTCCTTTGCTGTTTCCGGGGTGGCCCCACAGGCCAGATGTAACCACCTCATGGGCCAGATCTGGCCCACAGGTCTTGTGTTTGACACCCGTACTTTAGAAGTTACAGCTCTGTACGAACTCTTTTGCTAATAATGCCTATTGTAGCTAATCATCAATAGGGGAAAGATGATTGGTAGTATGCAGGAAGCATGTAGTTATATGCAAACCTATAAAGGCCTTTTTTATTTTAAGAGGTGCCATCAAGTGAAATATACCTGGTTATGCATACTCCAAATTACATTTTCCACAGCAATTGCAGATCCCTACCTCTGCACATATATGGGGGGAAAGAAAAACACTTGGCATTCACAAGCCTTCAAATCCAGACCAATATTGTACTTACAATTTATTTTACATTATTGTACCAACTTGATGGAGAGATTATCATAGAAGTTTCTTTTTAATATTTATTTTTGTAGTACACATCTTACTAAGAGAAGATTTTTTTTAGCTGGAGGGGCATATAAGCTCTAATAAACAATTACACAAATAAGCCTTTTAAGCTGTTTCTGGTTTTAAAAAATGAGGGACGGAAGCTCCTGTAACATCTGGAGTTAGGCTCATAATTGTAGATTGTAGGCATTGGGTATACTCGTGTTTTCAAATGATTCAAAAATGCTTACAACCATAATTATAAAAGAAGCTTAAATTCTTTAAGTTACACATAGGTTACATTTAAATGTTAGCTTTATGATATAAATCAGGAACTGAAAATGGAAAAACAGGGCACAAATACCGATGGATGGAAAGAAGGAATGATTTTTTTTGCTTTAGTCACATTTAATATAAATAAATTTTAACTGATACATCTGCTATATATTACTTTGATGCACTAAGAAGCTATCTTTTCAGAGTATAAGATGCTCCAGAGTATAAGACACACCATAGTTTTTGGGGAGGAAAATAAGAAAAAAAATTCTGCCTACCAGCATTCATCGGTATTCATCTGACTAGCGTCCTTAGCAAACAGCCTGGTCAGCTTCAGCACATTAGCCTGATCCAGCCCAAGCAGCTGATTGGCAGGTGGATCAGCCTCCCGGAATACCCCCGATCAGCTGTTCCCAGAGGTGAACTTTAACAACAAGGTCACTGGTTATGAGCACGCATGCTAGCTACACTCGCATGCGCCTTGTTGGGGCAGATACGCAGCTTCAAAAATGCAGCTGATCGTCCAGTGAGTACAGCAGGTGAAGTGCGGACCTGGTCTGACAAGGCAGCAGCTGTTCCGAGTTGCCATTTTGGCCTCCGCGCCTTGCTTTTTCACCCTCCAAAAGCTCCATTTGAGAGGCTGCCTTTTCAGCCTCCAAAACCTCAGTTTTTTGGGCGATAGTCTGTGGCAATCCCTGCAGCCTGGAAAGGTATAAAATGTGACGCGCGGAGGTTGAAGGGTGGGGGCCAGCGGGTATGCGGGGCTACATTTGATGGATAAGATGCACCCAAATTCTCACCCTCTTTTAAGAGGAAAAATATACTCTGAAAAATACAGTATAAGACTGTCAAGAATGCTGATTACAACTATCCTTATCAACTCCTTGGTCCCATTGTAGTATGTCAGGTCAAACTATTAGAATAACAACCAATTCATGTACACCAGATCATTTCTCTGTCCTCCATGTCAGAATAGGTTTATTAATTCCTTTAGGATGTTATACTATGTTTCTGTCTGTATTTCCTTTCCTTACCAGTTGCAAACTTTGTCACCTTGTAGCTGGTGCTCATGGGCCTTCTGGATGCAAGAGACCAAGGACTCACTGCAGGATGTTGGTTTTGAAAATAAATGATAATTTAATGCTCTACTTTTGGCATTTTGGAGATGAGCCTTCCACCAGAGAAAGGCTTTCTCTTCCCTTTCAGTGTTTCAAAACAAAATAGTGCTTCTCCTTTGAATCCAAGGTGTCATAATACCTCCCACTTTAGCACTGAAAATATTCTTTATATTGTAGCTTTTAAAAATGACTGTGGCTAAACATATTTTTCATTCAGTTTTAAAACAGAAAATGTAGTAAAGACTTACATAGCTTTATTTTTTCTATACAGATTTTATTTATTTATTTATTTTATAATGTTATATTATTTCAAATATGTATAAAAACAAAATCTATAGAGTAGGGTCATTATATTTATATACTTTTAATTCACCACAGTTACTTTTGGGGTATTGATTTAAATCTTCGAGTATCCATTGGGTATATGTAAATTATTTTATACAAATGACAGCTTGAATGTTCATTGTAAGTCCTTCGAACAAATTGAAAAAAAAATGGGCAATTTTTGAAATTAGAAATTATCAACATTCAATACTGTTATTGTAAATTGAATGTGCACAATTACAAATGTTGAACTTTTGAAAAGCTTTATTACTTTTATATTTATTTTAGGAAGTATTGTTGGATTAAAAGGCAATGCAGGTCAAAGTGTATATAGTGCTAGCAAAGCAGGATTAGTTGGATTTTCACGCTCTTTTGCTAAAGAAGTAGCACCAAAGAACATTCAAGTCAACATGGTTGCTCCAGGTGAGTTTTGGGTTCAGTTGCCTGTTCTTTGTCAAATAAGTCATGAAAGTCTCAAAACAAAAGTCTGCTGGTTGTTACCTATAAAGCCCTACATGGCATCGGACCTGGGTACCTGAGAGACCGCCTCCTGCCGATTACCTCCCATAGACCTATTAGATCACACAGGTTATGTCTTCTCTGGATTCCATCTGCCAGCCAATGTCGGCTGGCGACTCCCTGGGGGAGAGCTCCTCTACTCCTTTGTCTCTTTGACCCTTGCTCCTTCTCTTAGTGCTTTCTCTTCCTGTTCTTTCTCCATCTCCCTTTGATCTTTCCCCCAAGCTTCCTGGTGTTTAGCTCCTTCCTCTTTTCTTACCAGCATTCCCTCCTGTGCTTCTACATGTTATTCAGAAAATAATTCTGCTTTCTCTAGTGTATCTAGTCTGTACCTTTGTTCATGCCAGTTTACCAAAATCCCTTCTGGAACAAGCCATCTAAAACTCACCCCTTTTTTGATCAGACTCTTAGTCAAAGTGGTATTCCTTTCTTATTTCTCTGACCTTCCTTGGGACTTGCTTCAATACCATTCTCTCTCTAAACTTGTATTTTATTGTGGTGCTTCTTGCTGCTTGCAATATTTCATTTTTATAGGGTTTTTTTTGACAAATCTTACATGTACCTCTCTGGGCAAGTTGTTTCTCATTGCATATCTTATATATACTCTAAAAGTCTCATCCATTCCGCCTAGGATATATTCCTTACTCATTTCTATAGCTGCTGAGAGAATTTCTGCGATCTTCTCTGCTAAATTCTCCCCTTTCTCCTCTTCTATGTTCTGGAGTCTTAGATAGAATTCGAATCTTTCCATCTCCCACAAAACACTGGCTCCATCTTGCTTTCTATCAATTACTGTCAGCCTATAATCCATCTCCTCAACTTTTTTCTCTGTTATCTCTGCTTTTTCTTCCACCTTCTGCAGTATCTGCTCGTTTCCCCCCATCATTTCTTTGACTTCTTTCAATTCATCTTCCACTTTGACCACTTTCTTTTCTACTCTGTTTATATGCTCCTTGATAGCCGCATGTATGTCTTGCAACGTACTTTTTAGCTCCGAAATAGCTTTGTCTTGTTGTGTTCCTGTGCCTGCTGCTTTCTGTGTTGTTGAACCGGACGGGGTGGCTGTTGCAGACACATATGATGTTATTTTCTTCATCTTTATTTGGTTCTGATATTATTGTATTTAAATTGTAATCAAGTTTTGTAATCCAAAGAATAGATTAGTAGATTAATTGTAATCCTGGAGTCGCTCACACTGGCCCAAGCACCGGCCTCCAATAAACCGACCCCTGTTCTTGGGCCCCGTCTTCAGATTCTTGCTACCTTAATCCATTCGCTTTATAATGGCCACGAGAAGTAAAAAAAGGAGGGAAAATGGAAACAAGGAGAAAAAAAATAAACACATAAAAGAATATTGGTCAAAAGGCACTTACCGCCATCCCCAAGAAGAGAAATAAATGGAGGAAAAAACCCCACAAAATTAATTCCACAATCCACACCTCATTGCAAGAGGTAAAAAAAAGAGATAAAAAGAAGGAAAAAGATAAAAATTGGGTAGGTAGAAAGCAAATCGGAAGCTCTCGGTGTTTTACCTTTTACCTTATGCCTTTGATTTTTTTGGTAACTTTCAAGAATCGCTGAGATTTGCTTTCGAAGCCAGGAACTTAAAAGAAAATATGTTGAATTAATTGTCTGCATTGCTGCCCAGTAGTAAATGGTGCCCAGTAAAAGGTGCCTAAGAAGTGTTGACCTTGAACCATTGTGGATAACAACCAGTGGTGGGTTTCAAAATTTTTAGAACCTATTCTGTAGGTGTGGCCTGTTTTGTGGGAGTGGCTTGGCAGTCATGTGACCGGGTGGGAGTGGCGAACTTGATTTCACTCACCAGGAGATGTCATGGATTGGGTAAAATGTGGTGAAGCTCACTTAACAACGCTCTTGCTTAGCAACCAAAATTTTGGGCTCAATTGTAGTCATAAGTCAAGGACTATATCTGCCATCCTCTGTATGGCAGCCTTGTCCTAGTAAACTCCTTCTCCTTTCTGGCAATTTTCATCTCTGTTAGAGGCACCAAAATAATCCATACAATGTAAGGTTTCCTGCTGCAGCAGGGGGTTGGACTAGATGACCTCCTAGTAGCCTTCTAGCCCTAAATTATGCTGTTTTCTTTCTTTCTGATAACAAAGAAACCTGCCTGAGGCTCATTCCACATGCCTGCCAGATAGAGATAATGAGATAATGACCCTAGAGCTGGGATGTTGAACCTATGACATGCATGCCACAGGTGGCATGTGGAGCCATTTGTCAGGGCACGCAAGGCGTTGTCCTGTTAGCTGGCAAGCGCGCATGTTCAGCCTTTTTAAAAGCCATTTTTCGCCCTCCCCAAGCTCCAGAGGCTTTATAGGAGCCTGGGGAGGGCGAAAAGAGCCCCCCGCCGGAGGCCCTCCAGACGCTTCAGCAGCTTCCCTGAAGCATCCGGAGGGCTTCCAGGGGACAGGGGGCTCTTTTCACAAACCGGAATTTCCGAACCGCTATTAGCTATTCCTGCCATTTTAGTATCATCTGCAAATTTGGTAAGCTCCCCTTCTATTCTCTCATTTAAGTCTTTTATGAAGATATTGAAGAGTACTGGGCCTAAGACAGAACCTTGTGGTACCCCACTGCTTACCTCCCTCCATATAAACATAGACCCCCTTAAGGACTACTCGAGTATGGTTTATCAGTCAGTTACGAATCCATCTGGTGGTGATGCTATCTATCCCACTTTTTTTTTTAGCTTACCGAGAAGTAGGTTGTGGTCTACTTTGTTGAATGCCTTGCTGAAGATTAAATATATTATGTTCACAGTATTTTGCTGGTCTACTAATTTAGTCACTACATTGAATAATGAAATAAGATTGGTTTGGCATGATCTGTTTTTAACAAACCCGTGCTGATTGCTAGTTATTACTTTACTCATTTCTAGATGTTGACAGATCAGTTTTTTATTATCTTTTCCAGTATTTTCCTGGGTATTGATGTTAGCCTGGTTGGTCTGTAGTTTCTTGGGTCTGTTTCCCCCACCTTTTTTTCTCTTTTTGAAGATGGGAAGCACATCAGCTCTTTTCCAGTCCTCTGGAAGTTCCCTGGTGTTCCAGGATTTTTGGTACAGTGATTCTGAGATGACATCTTCCAGCTCCTTTAGAACTCTGGGATAGAGTCTGTCAGGTCCTGGTGATTTGTATTCATCAAGATTAGACAGGTGTTCTCTTACTATTTTTTTGTTTAACTTTTATTTCTAGTCTGTCTTTTATAGTTATGTTTTTGCTAGGTTGGGCTATAGTTTCTTTTTGCGTAAAGACCAATGCAAAGAATGAGTTAAGCAGCTCTGCTTTTCTCTCTGTTGCCTATTACTTCCTTGCCCTCTTTAGTGGACCAACTGTTTCCTTGATTTTTTTTTCTTGTTGTTATATGTTGGAAGAAACTTTTTTTTACCTTTGACTTTTGTCGCAAGTCTTTGTTCATTCTGAGCCTTGCTTTTATTGGTTTCATCTTTGCAAGTTAGGGCTATTTTCTTATATTCTGCCTTAGTTGTGTGTTCCTCTTTCCATTTTTTGTACTTGTCATTTTTTTTTGTAAAAGTTTTTTTTTATTTTTGGACAAACAAAGACAAACAAAACATAAAACCTTCATCCGTTACATATCAATTACATATAGCGTTTGGTTACAGGCTTTTCTGCATCACTGTTTTCAGTTGTATATAAAATCACAAATTATCCATCAGATATACATAGGTACATTATTATCATTGTACATCATCTGTTCGGCTACAATTGTTATTCCTGATGATGATATTCTAGGTATCCCAATACCTAGAATATCTAACATGATATTCTAGGTATTGGGTTCATATATATATACCAACATTCCATTGCATCATTCTTAGTCTATTTAGTAATAATATGCCTTTGTAATATCACCTATGACTTTCTATTATTCTTACAGTATAAAAAATTCTCCAACATTTTTCATTTCCATGTTTTTTTATCTAACCACTGATAGAACAAATCCCATACCTTATAAAATTGTTCATCTTCTTGTTCTCTAATTTCAAATGTCAATTTACTCATTTCAGCACATTCCATTATTTTTCGAATAAATTCCTCCTGAGTTGGTATTTTCTCATTTTTCCAGTTTTTTGCAAATACAATTCCAGCTGCCGTTAAGACATTTACAACCAAATATTTCAGATCTCTTATTGTATATTTCCGGCATTATTCCCAATAAAAAAAAATCTCTGGTTTAAAGTCTATGTGTTTTTGTATCATTTTCTCCAACCACGTGTGGATTTTAGTCCAATATCTTTGAGTGTCTATGCAAGCCCCCCCCCCACATATGGTACTTTGAACCTGGAGTCTGATGACATTTCCAACACTTTTCGGATTTGTTCTTGAACATTCTTGCTATTCTTGTCAGCGATAGATGCCACCTGTAAAACATCTGATACAAATTTTCCTTATATGCTGTTGACATTGTCATTTTATAATTTTGAGACCACAATTTCTGCCACTTCTCTAATTCAATCCTATGTCCAATATTCCCCCCCCAAGTTATCATAGATTCTTTAACTTGTTCTTCCCCTAGCTTAACCTCTAGTAATTGTCCGTATAATTTTTGAATTACCTTTTCATCAGTACCTGCCAGAATTTTATCTAGTGCAGTCATTTTGTCATAGAAACCTTCTGTTTTACGGTGTTTGTCATATCTAGATTGTATTTGCACATATGAAAACCAATTCATCCTTATTCCTTCCTGTTCCAACTCTTGCATAGATTTAAGTTCACCCTCTGCATTCAGTATTTCACCATATCGAACTGTTTGTTCCTTTTTGTATATTATTGGATATGAAAAAGCTTCAATAGTTAATAGCCAGACTGGAATTTTAAGTAGTGTTGCCTTTTGATCTTCTCCCAATTTAATAGCAAAGCCTCCCATAAATAGTGTCTTCTAAAATACCCCTGTGTTTTAGTTCCTTTGTACCATAAAAAAGCATGCCATCCCAACAATAAATTATGTCCTTCTACAATCAGTAATCTGGAATTCTTTAATGTTATCCACTCCTTAACCCATATCAAGCTTGTTGCCTGGTAATATAATTCCCAGTTAGGCAGGCCCAATCCTCCTCTTATTCTAGCATCTTGTAACAAATTTAATTTTATTCTTGCTTTCCCCCCGTCAAATGTACTTCAGCACTATTTTATTTAAATCGTCAAAGTAGTCTTTCCCTAATCTAATTGGAATTGTCCGGAACAAATATAAGATTCTGAATAAAATATTCATTTTGATTGTAGATATTCTCCCTATAATTGATAGTAGTAGATTTTCCCATTTCTTCAGGTCCATCGCAGTCTGCTGTTTAAGTTTATGGTAATTGTTCTCTTTGAGTGTTCTGCATCTTGCGGTTAAGTATATCCCCAAATATTTAACCTTATTCGTGACTTGAATCTCCAAGGCTTCTGCCAATTCTTCCTTTTGTCTTGATGATCTATTCTTTGTCAAAATCTTCATTTTATCATTTTATTTTCAAACCTGCTACTTTTCCATATTCCTCTATTTTTTCTATTCAATTTAGGTGCAGTTTCCAATCATTTTCTATCAATTTAGGTGCAGTTTCTCTAAGATGAAAACCAGATCATCTGCAAATGCTTGTCGTTTGTATTCTTCCTTTTTAATTTTCATTCTTTTTATTTCTTTTTCTTCTCTGATCTTTCCATTTAAAACTTCTAATGTTAAAACAAAAAGTAGAGGTGATAATGGGCAGCCTTGTCTGGTCCCTTTATTTCAATAAAATCTGTCAGTTCTCCATTTATCATTATATTTGCTGTTTGTGATTGTATCTCATTAAGGCCTTTGAGGTGAGGAGAGGCCAGACAAGGCACCCCTTAATGTGAGTGATGTCAAGTTGGCCACGCCCACCCAGTCACATGACCAAGCCATCCCCAGTCATATGACCACCAAGCTACGCTGAATGGGCATGCAAATAAACATTAAGATTATGAATAGGGAATTACCATTCTATGTTTATGAATGTGTGTGTGTTTTTGTGTCTATGTCATGTACGACATATTTCAATTAATTTTAAGAGTCTGTGCATGAGTGTCTTTTTCACTTTTATGCAATTTTTTTTCTTGAAATGACTCCTAGTTATCCAGCTATGATATATATATATTTTGAAGTGATATGACATTAATGCCAAGATAATTTTATTTCTATAAACTCTTCCCTCTTCTTTTTGTAGGCTTCATTCATACAGAGATGACAGCCCATTTGAAAGAAGAAGAGTTGAAAAAAACAATTCCTCTTGGAAGATTTGGGGAGCCACAGGAAGTTGCCCAAAGTATTGCATTCCTTTTAGAAACTCCTTATGTAACAGGCCTTGTTTTGGTTGTAGATGGAGGCTTGCAGCTTCTGATTTAAACACTATGAATTGTACATGAAAAAGTTATTCAGTAACTCTAAAAATCCCCAAAGAGATCTAAGCAATATCCTTGTTATTATATTTTAGCTCAAATTAAAAGAAAGAAAACATAACAAGATTCCATTTTAGTTGTGTTTGAAAATATAAGAGGGGATTAAAATAAATATATTCTAAAATCTATTAATAGAGTATTGTATTTTTCCTGCAAGATTGGCTAATGGAACATTGGATATGTTGACATTTTTGTGAGATAGCCCAGGGAAGCTTCTGTCTACGTGGAGGGCAACCTTCAGAGCCAGTTGAAGATCTGCAGAATTTTAGATTCTCTTGTTATCTTGTCATGTTCTGAATAATGCTGGAGCTGGAATAGTATCTTATGTCAGCTTGGAGGTTGGCATAATTAATCCCTGCTCAGTACAATAGAAAATAAAATGCAAAGAAATAAAAAGAATACCATTCCTTCTTCCTTCCCTAGCTACTATAAACCAATAGGAAATAGATCCTTTGATCCCTTCTGCCCAATACCTCCAAATTGTTCTGCCTGAATTATTTTTTAAAATTATTCATATCTTAAAAGCTCATTAATTTATTGTGCTATATATTTTCATGAACCTGAGATTATCATCAAAGTAGATTTAATTTTGAAAAACTGGTACCATAGATCAGTTTACTTATATGATGACACAAAGTTGTATTCTGTTAAATATTAAGAGGAGCCATTACATCATTTTTGAAAATGGGCTTATTTATCATTCATTTTGAAAATAGGGTTTTTTTTTCATACTTTTTTCACATCCTTTCCAAGATGGCAGCAGCAAAGGTAGCAGAATCAGATCACAGGGAGAGAAATTTCTAAATTAAGTAGGAAAGTATAAGGAAAGGTGGAAAAGGGAGAAAAAAGGAACAGAAAGCTAGATTAGGAGGATAGAAAGGATAAAGGAAAAGAAGAAATTGAGGTGAGGAAAACATCAACAAGACAGCAGCGCAGCGAATGAATGGCTGCACGCTGAGTTGGAAACAGCTGGCAACAGAACAATAGATCCAGCTCAGGAGCCCAACTAAGCAGCCCAATGCTGGAAAAGAGGCAATCGTGAGCAGTGAAATGGTGGCTGAATGGCGGGCAAGAAGGTAAGCTGTTGGAGGCAGCAAACTGGTGGCTACAGTATATCCAGTAATTGCCTATACCCATACTCCAATCGGCAGCCTAGCTTGAGGGGCAGCCAGGCATCCCAGGACCCACGTCCTAGCAAACTTGAAGCAGTCCTCCCCTGCAAACCTCCAGCCTGGCAGCCCTCCCCAGTAACCTGCCTCAGGTGGAGGATTTGATCAACATCAACAGGTTATGGTCTACCTTATCAAATGCCTTACTGAAGTCCAAGTTAACTATATCAACCGCATTCCTCTGGTCCACTAATTTTGTCACTTTGTCAAAGACTGCAATAAGATTAGTCTGGCATGATCTGTTTTTGACAAACCCATGTTGGCTTTTGGTTATTACTTTGTTTACTTCTAGGTGTTCACTAATTCATTGTTTGATTATCTTTTCCAGAATCTTTCCTGGTATTGAGATCAGGCTGATAGGTCTGTTGTTTCCTGGATCTATTTTTTTTCTTTTTTTGAAGATGGGAACCACACCAGCTCTTTTCCAGTCCTCTGGCAGTTCCCTGGTGCTCCAGGATCTCTGAAAGATATAGTTCAGTTGTTCGGAGATCTCGTCTGCCAGTTCCTTCAGACCCCTGGGGTGTAATCCATCCGGTCCTGGTGATTTGAACTTGTCTAGGGTAGACAGGTGCTCACTTACCATTTTCTTCCCTATTTCAATTTGTATTCCTAATGTGATTTTTGTGGTGCTGTTTTTCTTTCTGGCAGAGGACAAAGGGCATGGAGTAACCCATCCAACAAAAGGAACCAGTGGCTGTGAGAAATTGGTGGTGGGAGAATCAGTGGAGGAGAGGAACGCAGCAGCAGCAGAATCAGGTGGAGGGGTGATCGTAGCAACAGTAGAATCCATGGAAGGGAAATTGTAGCAGCAGAGACAGACAATACAGCAGCAGAGGCGCATTGATTTAGATCTCTAAAGTTGAGTGGTGGGCTGAGTGGAGCAGATCAGACAGAACTGAGCCAACCAGAAAGCTGAACAGGAGGCCGAGACAGCTGACCAGAGCAGAGATGAGGCTGAAAAGACCTGAGCACCAGACAGAACAGAGCTGGCGGAGAAAACAAGAGGTTGGAGTAGCAAATAATGCAAGTGAAGGCAACAATTAAACTTGAGGTCCCAATAGGAAAAGAGGGAAGACCCCAGTACAGAATAAAAATAAACACAGGGCATAGAAATAGTCAAATAAATAGTCAAATAAATAGGCAAATAATGACAAGAATGGAACATTAAAAATCAAAGAAGAATAGTATTAATAAAAATAAATCAATAACGCAAATTTTAAATAACGAGGTAGGAAGTAATTGGAGCTCAATTTTTTTTAAAAAGGATAAAGAAGAAAAGGGTAAATAAAATGAATATAATAGTAAGCAAGTTACATAAATAACAAGGTAGAAAAATGAGAACGTAGACAGAAAAAAGGATAGCAAAAAATAGGCATACCATATTTTTCGGAGTATAAGACGCACCTTTCTTCCTCAAGATGAATTTGAAAGATCAATTCCTTCCTAGCCTTAGTCCATGTCTCTAAGTGAGAAATTTGTTGAGTTTTGACCCATTTTATAACTTTTCTTAAAGTTTGTTAAGTGAATCATTGCAATTCTTAATAACACACTTGTTAAGTGAATCTGGTTTCCCCATTGACTTTGCTTGTCAGGTCACAAAATGGGATCACAAGAACCTGCAGTTGTTATAAATGTGAGTCGGTTGGCAAACATCCAAATTGGGTGGGTTGCTGCCGGTTTTACTACCGGTTTGTTTCGTGCATGTTTTGTGTGCATGCTCTCGCTTTGCTTGCATGCGTGCACAGTTCAATGTATATTGTTCTTCGTGCCTGTGCAGAACAATTTACAGTGAACTGCACGCTCGCGGTCACTATAAAACAACATGGTGGAAACATCAGCGGCAGTGAGGGAACCGGTTCGGGGGCGTGGCAAGCCTGGGTTGCTGCCGGTTCTGCAGCCCAGGCAAAAATGCCTCTACTGGTTCACTACCTCTAATCCAAATGACCATGGGGCTGCTGTTACGTGTTGTGGCCCGCCAGCAGCCAGTGGAGCTTCCGCAGACTCAGACAATGAGAAGATTGGGGAAGAATTTGGGCCAGTTCTGGAGCCTGGGGAAGGCTCGGGTGGATGCTCAGCATTGGACACAGAGATAGAGCTTGGGCTGTCTGGCATTTCCCAGCCAGAGAGGCAGCTGCCTTTGGAGTCAGAAGAGCAAGGAGGAGAAACAGCTGGGGCCTGTTCTAGATGCGCGTATGCACAGAGCAGATAGGTGAGGCGAACAATGAACCAGCTCAGAAAGCAAAACAAACGTGGACGCTGACTGGCCCCTCCCTGACTGGGTAATAAATAGGAGGAAAAGGGAGTGATTTGGTTGTCACAGACAACCGTTGGCATTTCTGGAAAGTTTGCTCCTTGTGTGTTTCGTGCGACAAAGGCAGCCTTGCCAGAAGTGAAGTTTGTCTATTTCTCTCGTCTGGGAGTTCATATCCTTGCATTTCTCATAACAAGCTCATAAGGACTATTGTTTCAGTTAATTTCTTGCAGGACTCTTGCCTGGACTTTCTGTTGGTAAATGCAGTTAATTCCCGGTGTGTCAATAAAGAGGGGTTTTTCTTTGTGGGCAGCCTGCTTTTTTGCTTCTGCGAAAGCTGGGTCAGAACACAAGGGTCATAAGCATAAAGAATAAGGCAAAAATTGCATGCATTTTTAAATTGGAACTCCCACTTGTTATTATAAGTTATTAAAGGAAACATCAGAAGAAATTATTTTCAACAGAATTAAGAAGTACATAAAGGTAGTCTTTGTTTAGAGACTGATCGCTCAGTGATTACTTGCAGTTATGACGATGATTTTAAAAATAACGTTATAAGCTCTCTTCACATTTACTATTTTTGCAGTTTTGTGAAACAAAAGAAAACTGAAATAAAATAATAAAATAATGATGTTTCGCTGAATGAGTGCTTCACTTAAAAATTGAGTTGTTGGTCCCAACGTGGTCATTAAACAAGGACTATCTGCAGTGTGATCTTAAACTACAACTTAGAAGTAAACCTCACCATTTTATATGAAACAACCCTCTAGTAGGCCGTTTTATTCTTTGAGGTCTCATTAAGAATTATTAGCAAGAAAATACATTTTTTCCTGAAATTTGTGTAATATTTATTGATATCAAATCCTTATGATGCTAGCTCAATAATCCAAAATAGTATGCTTGTACAGATTTATAAATACAAAAAAAGAAGAAGCAAATTGTCACTAGTTAAGCTAAAAAAATAGTAATTAAGCTAAGCAAGTCACATTGACAATTGGGCAAGGATTAAATTGTCTAGATCCAGAGCATTAGGACAGTCATGTATGACAACACATATAAGCCAAATTCCTATTGTTGAATTGTTACCATCTGAACAAGCTTCCATAGAAAAGTAATTTTCTTTTGTAATAAAGTTTTTATTAGTCACTATAAATCTGAATAGTGTACTTAATAACAAAGGGCAAAAGCAATACAGGAATAGCAGTTAATGCAAAATAAATGGCACGGCATATTACAACCCCCCCCCCCTATTTTTATGAAAAGTATGTATTTGAATAACTGAGAAAAGCATTCAGATTTTTCATTATAAATAAACTTGCTTCATATAAGGAATACAGTGTTTTCCTTTTGTAACAGAGTATTATTGTACCATCGGACAACATTTCAGATCTAACTGAAATAGCCTTCTACTCCCTATCAACTGAGTTCATTTTGAATCAAAATTGCTTAATATAATCTAAGTGAAATCCATTAACTGGAAAAAAACAACTAGTTTTTTGGCCAGTTAACTATTTTCAGTTCTTCACAAGTTATCAGCCATAGGCAGGGTTCCTATTCATACAGCAGTAATCAAGAACAGCAAAACTGTAACCTCTAGTATACATGCAAGCGGTGTTTAAAATGTAACATTTCCTTGTATTCCCCAACATTTACTTATCTATTCTCTATGATATGCAAATTATTTAAACCCTTATTGCAAACTCAACCCATTTTCCACTTACGCTATACTCCTACTTATCTTCCTTTCTATCACATATTCTATTCAATCAGATCTCCAATATTGTTTTAAAAAGCACTGAGGTTTTGCTCACATATCATTTTTAAGAAAGGTTCCACTTTTGCCTTTTCTCTTATCTCACTGTTATAAAAGTAACATGAATCTAAGCATCATATTATAGGCATCACAGGCAAAAGTCAAAGCCTTCTGATATAAGGTTACTTTACCTACCCTAATACAATTAAGGTAAAACTTACATATCCTGTTTCCTAGAAAGTCAATTTTAAACACAAAAACATCACTTATTTCTCTTCCCTTTTGCATCTTGCTTTACTCATTCAGTATTGCACATCTGAACTATTATTATAATGCACTCCTAATATATATATATATTTAGTGCACTTCTATTCATTACACATTAATAGCACCTACAAACTGCAAAGGCACTTAGCGATAAGTGTGCAGCATATTTATTTTTGCAAAATTTCACTCAATTTAACACTTGTGAATAGGATGATTCAAAACAGTATTATCTACAATGTAATAAGAAATGGTTTTAGTGAAGGTGATTTGTATATGCAGACTGCATTTCTCTCTACTAACTCCTAATTTGTTACACTGGACAAGAAAGATGTGGCTGGATTCTTTTGCGCATAGAGGTGTCTATCTTGCGTACAGTGGCGTAGATTATCATTGATCCATACGATGGCATTCAGTGTTTTAAAAGGAAATGGTATATCTGGTAGTTAATACTTAAAGATCATCACTTTCTACCAATCCAGATGTCAGATGTCCTGGGTTTGCTTCTGGCTGAAATGCAGCTTTGATATCTAGTCCTTGGTCAGAAAGTGCTGCATACCGACTGGCGGAGGGACGCACCTTCTTTGGCTTAGTGGTTTGGGACTGTTGTTGCCACTGAGCTGGAAAAAAGAGAAAATGGGAAGCAGTTTACCAATGCCTCAAAACATAAAAATGGGGAAAATTACTGAGCCATTTTATCTTCTTTAAGGGGGAAAGGACCAATCATTCAATTTGATTAAAGAATTATCACAAAACTATCTAAAATCAGATTGCTGATTCATATAGCAATTATCAACCAGGGAGTCAAGTTACCAAATCCCACTGGAGATGTTTGTTAATATAAGAAATGTAGGGAGACGTGCTGCCTTACATACAGTCACTATCATAAATTGTTCTTTTGTCCTCTTTCTTTTACAGTGAGATCTGTTCTTCTTCTTTGCCTCATATTCACTTGGTTATTTTCTGCTAATTTCTAAAGATAATGGATGTGAGAAACAATATAAATTCCTGAAAGTATATGGAATGGACTTGGGCTTTATCCAAATTCATTCCTAACTGGCAGAGTGTTTAAAATAAGCTTTTACAGTCTACACACAGACACACACAGAAAAGTTAAGAACAAGTATTGCTTTGACCCAGCACTCTCCTATGCCATTGACTTTTATACAAATGCTAGAAGACTACCAAGTTTCTCTGGAACTTCTAAATAAAAGAAGAGGAACGTGATCTTAATAAATTCCGGTAAGA
This sequence comes from Thamnophis elegans, assembly GCF_009769535.1. Lineage (NCBI taxonomy): Eukaryota > Metazoa > Chordata > Lepidosauria > Squamata > Natricidae > Thamnophis > Thamnophis elegans. The sequence goes on from NC_045549.1 coordinate 55,780,611, forward strand.
ATAAGAACATACAACTAAAACTTTTTAACATTATGATAATGACAAGGGGTTATCTCACGTAAAACATGACTTATTCTATACCAGCCTTTTCTGAAACATTTTTATAGACAGAAAAATATATATACAAATGGTGTTTTGTTCTCTGATAATCACGCAGTAGCAGCAGGTTTCACTATATCCCCATTCTTTTTTTTCTCCCCCTGTGTTAAATCTCCAATTTTCATCTACAGGTGAAACTTGAAACATTAGAATATCCTGCAAAAGTTCATTTATTTCAGTAATGCAACTTAAAAGGTGAAACTAATATATGAGATAGACTCATTACATGCAAAGCAAGATAGTTCAAGCCGTGATTTGTCATAATTGTGATGATTATGGCTTGCAACTCATGAAAACCCCAAATCCACAATCTCAGAAAAGTAGAATATTACATGCAATCAATAAAACAAGAATTGTACATAGAACAATATCGGACCTCTGAAAAGTATAAGCCTGCATATGTACTCAGTACTTGGTTTAGGCCCCTTTTGCAGCAATTACTGCCTCAATGCGGCATGGCATGGAAGCTATCAGCCTGTGGCACTGCTGAGGTGTTATGGAAGACCAGGATGCTTCAATAGCGGCCTTCAGCTCTTCTGCATTGTTCGGTCTCATGTCTCTCATCTTTCTCTTGGCAATGCCTCATAGATTCTCTATGGGGTTCAGGTCAGGCGAGTTTGCTGGCCAATCAAGCACAGTAATCCCACGGTCATTGAACCAGGTTTTGGTGCTTTTGGCAGTGTGGGCAGGTGCCAAGTCCTGCTGGAAAATGAAGTCAGCATTCCAAATATCTCATCTGCGGAAGGAAGCATGAAGTGCTCCAAAATCTGGTAGACTGCTGCGTTGACCCTGGACTTAATGAAGCACAGTGGACCAACACCAGCAGATGACATGGCTCCCAAATCAACCCAGACTGTGGAAACTTCACACTGGACTTCAAGCATTTTGCAGCCTGTGCCTCTCCATTCTTCCTCCATACTCTGGGTCCTTGGTTTCCAAATGAGATGCAAAAGTTGCTCAGAAAAGAGGACTTTGGACCACTGAGCAACAGACTAGGTCTGTTTTTCTTTAGCCCAGGTAAGACACTTCTGATGTTTGTTGTTCAGGATCGGCTTGACAAGAGGAATACGAAATTTGAAGCCCATGTCCAGGATCCGTGTGTGGGTGGTGGCTCTTGATGCACTGACTCCAGCCTCAGTCCACTCCTTGTGAAAGTCCCCAACACATTTGAATGGCCTTTTGCTGACAATCCTCTCCAGACTGTGGTCATCCCTGCTGCTTGTGCACCTTTTTCTTCCACACTTTTCCCTTCCACATAACTTTCTATTAATGTGCTTTGATACAGCACTTTGGGAACATCCAACTTCTTTTGCAATTACCTTTTGAGGCTTTCCCTCCTTATGGAGGGTGTCAATGATGGTTTTCTGCACAACTGTCAGGTCAGCAGTCTTTCCCATGATTGTGATTCCTACTGAACCAGACTGAGAGACCATTTAAAGGCTCAGGAACCCTTTGCAGCTGTTATGGCTTAATTAGCTGATTAGAGTGGGACACTTTGAGCCTAGAATATTGCACCTTTTCACAATATTTTAATTTTCTGAGATTGTGGATTTGGGATTTTCATGAGCTGCAAGCCATAATCATCACAATTATGACGAATCATGGCTTGAACTATCTTGTTTTGCATGTAATGAGTCTATCTCATATATTAATTTCACTTTTTAAGTTGTATTACTGAAATAAATGAACTTTTGCACGATATTCCAATTTTTTGAGTTTCACCTGTATATTACTATATAACAGTATAAATGACTTTTCTCTCTCACACTAGTTTAGAGACCAAAAGGTTTTTCACATACAATATGACAGCAATGTGGAACTTAAAGTGGACTGATTGCAAATCCCTGGGAAGTAATACAATTAGATGGGGATAATAATGATTACCTCACTGACATGGCATGGACTCTTCAAATCTACATTTAGAATACCCTTTCAATATATGCACCAGAATGTGAGGAAGGCCGTTTTCAGAGGCTTGAACCATGTATGGCTGGTTATTACAGAACAATTGATATCAATTCTACTGATCATCCCTGAATGTAGGGAAAATATAAACAACATAGATAATGTACCAGATATATCATAATTCTACTTCCCTGTAGATTGGAATGTAGTCCAACTCTATGGCAAACCGAGTAGTACAGAATGTAAAGCACAGATATTTAAAACAACTGCTATGCTTTATAGGCGGGCCCGATCTAAAGGTCAACAAACCTGACACTAATATTGTTATTATATAAGGAATAGCTATAGGCTTGGGACAATTCTTCCAAATACTCTCAACATCCATACAACATCTTACTATAGACATCCAGTCTTGCTGTGCAGGAAACAATCCCAGCTTCATTTTTTGCTGATGCAGTGTACCAACCAGCATCTTCTTTTGTAGCTCCTTGAATAAGCAGGCAGATGTATCCATGATTATCTTGGTGCATGCTTAAAATAATAAAGAGACACATGTAAAGATATAACTAAATAGCAGTCCATTTTGCCGCTGTCCTTGCCCCTTCCCTACTCACCCACCGACCCTGGATCATATGGATTTGAAAAACACCCAAAGCATTTTAAAGCCTTTTAAAAAGCACTACAAGCTGGCAGCTGTTTTTCAAGCCAGCAGCAACCCTCCCCTACTCACCCATGGGCCCTGGATCACGTGGCTGTGAAAAACATCCCAAAAGGCTGTTTTTAAAGTGTTTTAAAAGACTTTTAAAGCACTACTTTACAAGCTGGCAGCATAACTGCTTTTCAAACCAGCAGTAGGAGTGGGGCTGATGGTGAGGGGCAGAGTGAGGCTGAATGCCACCACTCCACGGGCTGGATACTTTGCATTGGTGGGCAATATCCAGCCCATGGGCCGTAGTTTGAGGATCTATGTATTAAATTCATCATCCTTGATCTCAATTAGTGGCTATTTATACACTGAGGTTGCTCAGCTCCATAGATATTACTTTTATATATGCCAAACCTCGATAACAGGCTTCACAAATCCTGTGCTGCTGTACTATTGGTGGGACCTCTCTGCTACAGGCTGCATGTTCTGTATTTTAGGTCTTTTTGGGGTCTCCTGTATACACAGGACATGGGTCTCCTGTGGGTCTCCTGTATACACAGGACATCACAGCTATTTTTGGCACAAGTCCCACAACAGTTCTTCCTTACATTCAATATTTACTGAAATAAATAGTCATCTATGGACCTGAAAAGGTCCTTTGCGGGACACACATATTATCACAGATGGGAATGAGCAACCCCCTATACTCATGAAAGGTGCTTCTCTGAAGAATGTGACTCCCTGAAGCATGTCTGCTGTTAACATATTTGAATGTCCCTGGGCGACAGTTTATAGCTGGCTAATCCTTTTAATCCAGAAGCATCCAAAGCATAGTGAGGTTCTCATTACCACCTGTAACACTTTCAAGTGTTCATAAGTTTTTGAGGGGTACTTATTCATGAGAATTACAGTATATTCCACTTTTCCTTTAGAAGGTCTAATTGGTATACATAGCACCTCTTCCGCCAATTTCTTTTTTTTTTTTACCACCAGAATCCTATCATACGGATTGATCTGAGGAAGTGTGACTGGTCCAAAGTAATCCAGTGAGCTTCTGTGACTAAAGTCAGAACTGGATATATAGTAACTTTCAGGGTCTAGTCTAGCATTTCCACACTGGCTCACCTGGTCATTTTGAATGTGATCTGTTTACAAAGACTAGAACTTTCAATTTATGATAATAAGAAGCTTAATTTTGCAGTAAATATTAAGCAGGTATAAACTCTTCTCAAACCATTTATGGTAATTGAAAGTACTATGACAGTGTTTCTCAACCTTGGCAACTTGAAGATGTCCGGACTTCAACTCCCAGAATTCCCCAGCCAGCGCTGGCTGGGGAATTCTGGGAGTTGAAGTCCGGACATCTTCAAGTTGCCAAGGTTGAGAAACACTGTACTATGAGATCATCTGTATTTAGGAGTAAATAAAATATTTTTGGTTATGTTCAGAAGATAGAAAAGTGGATCATTGGAAGGTTTCAACTATAGAACTAAAGTAAAAGTTCTGTTGGTACTGGGACAATGCGGATTCCTGCTTCATACCATTCATTTCGTGCGGAAATGTAACCTATGGGGTATTATCATATACTCCCTATCTACAACAATTCCTTTGTACAAAACCTTTCTCAGCATCTGAATGTTATTTTAAAATTAGCAGTCATGTATAAATTCCCTTAGATCTGGCTTGATTTGTCTTAAGATGACTTATTGATTTGTCTTAAGATGACTTGGCAAGTAGCAATAGCAGTTAGACTTATATACCGCTTCATAGGGCTTTCAGCCCTCTCTAAGCGGTTTACAGAGTCAGCATATTGCCCCCAACAATCTGGGTCCTCATTTTACCCACCTTGGAAGGATGGAAGGCTGAGTCAACCCTGAGCCGGTGAGATTTGAACCGCTGAACTGCAGATAACAGTCAGCTGAAGTGGCCTGCAGTACTCCACTCTACCCACTGTGCCACCTCGGCTCAGTTAAATGTATCATTGGCTCAAAGTGTTCATGTATTAGTTATTTATACTGTTGCTCAAGCCTTAAAATGTTCAACATAGACAAGTGACACAGTTTTATAAACAGAATATGACACTAACCTCACTCTGTCAGTGTTGTATATGAGTGACTCATTTTCCTTTTTCCAGAAAATCTGAGGTGGAGGCACACCTGAAACCCGGCATTCCAGTCGCACAGGAAACCTCTCAGCCACTCCTGTGTTCTGTAGTTTCTCTATAAATACAGGTGCCTTGTGTGCTTCCTTAGCTGAAGAGACAAAGATCCCCCCACCACATCAGTATATATTTTGTAGTGTGTTCTCTTAACATTTCTTAGCACTAGGGGTACCTGACAGAGAGAGGTATTTGGAAAATGTCATTTATTTGCTGCTACCTAATGGGCTGAGGAAGATGCAATGTTCCCACTTGCATTAGGAGAAAAAATGAAGGCCCGTGGGGGTCTAGACAAATGGTTATGATGAAATGTAATATTTTGCCATAATTGCTGATGGTTCCCCTATAATGAAGCACAGCATCCAAATATTTCAGCTTGGCTCTGTTTTCCCATTGCAAGTGATTAAGCAAAAGCTGATGTAGAAGTCAGAACTTTTAATTATATCCACAGACAGTCCCATTTTCTCACTTTCCGATCAACTTCAAACTTTGCTTTCTGATTCTTTTGGGGAGGCAATAAGATCTCTCAGTGTGGATATAACAGACTGCTATAGTTCCTTGTTAATTTCTGGGGGGAAATGGCACTTCTACCAATAAGAAAGCAAGCAGGGATTCATTCAGTTTGCACTGCTCATGGAACAAGGAGCTAGACTTCTTAGCAATTTGAGGTTTCTGTTATGCCTGAATATGGCCAGGATTTCATAAAAAAAAAAACAAATCAAGAGATTTTTTTTTCTCTTATCAAAATTTATCTATTTTTCTAATAGATAACTGCAAACAAGCAAACAGGCCAAGAATAGTTTTTCATACCTTCTGCAGGATATAGTGCTATTGATGTATTTCTTTCACAGGCCTTTTAAAATATTCTAACTTTGGAGCTTTTACATGAATGGCTCCCACATAACAGATATTCTAACCACTGCAGACAATGGACAATGGCTGGCTTCAAGGCTCTTTTATCTATAAAAGTGAGATCAACTATCTCCAAGAGCCAGTTTGATGTGCATGACTCAGATGCTTCCCATTGGTTCCTTTACATAATCACATAGCAATATGGATGCTACTCACATAAAAGCTAGTTTTAAAGATCCCCCAAAATAAATGTATTTGCATTTCAGACAAGTCATTTGCTGCTTACAATTGGAATAATACAGTAATGAATGCAAATCATCAGTTGGAATACAATCCACCCAGATCTCCTAAACATTGGTTATGTAGTTCCAAAATAGTGATGGCAGCATAGATTATATTCATCCCTTTTGGTGATCTACATTCATTCAGTTATAAGAGTGAGGCTAATTTTCTTGCTTCTTGCATAATAATGCTTTATAAAAAGAGGTCTCAGCTGGCAGCTCCAATGTGCGAGACTGCAACTCATTCATAAACTATCTCCCAATACACACCTTAGGCACCCTTCAAGATAGTCATCTACCATCTTCTGTAATATGGGCTTTTAATACTACTATACTTACAGGATGTTACAAAGTATAAAGTGAATGGGTAGCATAATATTGCTGATTAGCAATAATAACCAGGAAACTTTTGTCAAATGGCAAAATATGTGCTAAAAAGAATTATAGAGAAAGGAGCCACAGTTGAACCTTATGTTCAGGCACTCAAATCCATTTTTTCAAATTATGTAAGTGTCCTACCTGCCACAATCAGTTCCAGGCTGAAAGTGTTCTGGCCAGCTCGATTAGTGGCATGACATGTATAGATGCCAGCATCCCTTGCTGTGACTGGCTCTATGATTAAGGAGTGTATACCATTTTCCCGTACAAGCATTTTGTGGGAATTATCAGAACGTATTACTCTTCCATTAAGTTGCCAGTTGATGTCAGGAGTAGGCAAGCCACTGACCTTAAATAAAATACACCACAGTCCTCAGGAAAGCGAAAGTATACAAAGAATGTAGAAAAACTGTTGACAAAATGTTTCAGTGCACTGTATTCTGTTACCCCAGAAGATCAATGGATAAAAATTCGTTAATTCTTTCTGCATGCATGAGCAAACTTTTTAGTATTCATAGATTTCATCATGGCAAGCAGTTCTATTTGAATGGAGGTTCCATTAACAAAATTAAATACCACAATTCATAGAATGAAAAGATTTTATGCCTTGTGACCTTTTTTACATTTAATAATATCTTGATTGTTACCTTCAAAGAGGAATGTCTTGAAAAGGTTTCATTGAGCAAAATTTCTTTTTAACTGTACACTATTCAGGAAATGAAACTCCATATTCAGAATTCAAAAAAAATCACATTTCAGCTTATTGAATGATAAATATATATAAATAACAATTCCTGCTTGGCAAAGTTGCTTTGACAGCCATAGAACGATTTTAAAAGCACTCCAATAACATTCTGAGTTACCTAAATACAATTGAAATTCACTAGTTTTTACCTTGGGAAGATTTACAAAAGTTCTGAAAAGGAATATACAGGGCAAATCGATTTTGTTTAATATTTACAAAGTGTTAATGTACAGATAGAGTATTTTCCATTATATATATATCACTTTCTTACTAGACAACCTCCTCATAGAGACCTTGGGTGAGATAATAATATGACATGTTACTCCAACAATCATTTTTAGGATAATGTAAATACATAATGTTTACTTAAGGGATTTACTCAATCCCTTACTATCTAAAATCATTCTCCTGTATTTGTAAAAATATAAATATAATACACATACAAAATTCAGTCAATATAAAAGTAGTCCTTGACTTACGACCATTCATTTAGCAATTGTTTAAAGTTACAACAGTATTGGAAAAATTGACTTATCACTAGTCCTCACACTTATGACCGTTGCAGCAGTCTCGTGATCATGTGATCAAAATTCATGTGTTTGGTAATCAGCATGTATTTAGGTTGGTCACAGAATCCTGGGGTCACATGATTGCCATTTGCAACCATCCTAGATGGCTTCCGCCAAGCAAAGCCAATGGAAGAAGCCAGATTCACTTAATGACCATGTGATTCACTTAACAGAAAAGGTGGCAAAAAGGTCATAAATCAGGCACAATTTCTTTAATAACCACCTTTCCTAGCAACAGAAATTCTGATCCCGATTGTGATCATAAATCAAGGTGCCTATAAGTTCAATATTAAAAATAAAAATTTAAATGTACCTTGCAATCCATTCTACAAAGTTTTCCTTCTTGAACTATCAGATCTCCTGGAGCCTGCAGGAAATGTGGTCGGAAGAAGCGTTCCTGGATTGGTTCATTTTCATCTCCACTATCCCTTGATCGAGACCGTGGTCTATAGATGTAATATGTAAGTCACCCCAGAAATATAGTATATTTCCAAATTTATTTACATTGCTATAGCTCAAACAGATATTAGTGCAGATTTAGTTAACTCTTTCAATGAAAACTATTCATGGTTACTGCTACTTATCTCTAAGTCTTCTCCATTTCTCCTTCTCAAATAATCACCTCTGCATTTCATTCCCATATCATTATAAAAAGGGATGCAAAGACAACACAAATTGCTTTCTAGGCTCAAGCATATTATGAAAAAAAATTCTTTTTTCCACTCCAATTTAGTTTACTTCATCGACAGACAAGCAGAACTATAATACTTTACCTAACGAATTGCAATCTGCCAAGAGCTGTTTCATAATTTACACATCACCTATCTGTATATTCCTTGTTGAGATTTTGCATCTTTTTGGGGTCTGTACAATAAACATCTGTCACATTAATAACAGAACAACAAAATGCATTACAGTAGTCCAGGAGACAGACCAAGAAATGAAACTGCTAACTAAAAATTCCCAAATAATTGTTTTGCTTATTATTTTTATTGAAGGGTACAATTAAAAGCTTAGTTACCAAAAGTAACAATCTCATATAAATACTAAGAATATCATAAGAACTAACACATTATTTAGCTCAGTTCAGATTCAACATGTTTTCAGTTATGGAATGCAATATTTGTCACTTAATGTTTCCTGCAATTTAAAATTTGTATAATGTTTCATCTCCAAAAATGGGTTCAGTTTGAAAAGTCAACTTTTAAAGCATCAGATAAATACAGAGGAGAGATCCAGCTAATTATGTATGTTCTTAATCAGTAATATCAATAAATAAAGTAATCATGATAAAAATATATTTATATAGGTAGTCCTTAACTTAAAACAGTTCATTTAATGGCCAAAGTTTCAATGGTACTGAAAAAAGTGACATGACCATTTTTCACACTTACAACCATTTGCAGCATCCCCATGGTCATATGCTCAAAATTCAGATGCTTGGCAACTGGCTCATATTTTAGGACACTTGCAATGTCCTGGGGTCATGTGATTACATTTTGTGACCTTCTAACAAGCAAAGTCAATGGGGAAGCCAGATTCACTTAACAACATTGTTACTAGCTTAACAACTGCAGTGGTTTACTTAACAAATTTGGCAAGGAAGATCATAAAGTAGGGCAAAACGCACTTAACAAATGTCTTACTTAGCAACAGAAATTTTGGTTGTAAGTCAAGGACTACCTTTATTAGAGCCATAAATCTTTCCTAAGTTCATAATTAATAGTCATACCTTCTGACATGAGGCTGGTTAGGTGGTGTCCTGGGGCTGCGTCCTCTCTGATTGACAGCTTGGACCATCAATCGTCCTGTACAGCTTATTCTCCCCTAGCATTTGAAATTTAAAAAGAAAAATTATATAGATGTAACCCAGATTTACTGAATAACCTTCGTTTAACAATTAAATCTTCTAACTGTCCTTTAGATTGTTAGTTATGTACTTTTATAAAGTGTTTGTTTTTAAAGATTATTATTTTTTTCTTTGGAGTTATTTCCATTGTAGTGTAATCACATATTTCACATGAACTGTTGCAAGCCCAACAAGAAATGAGGTGGTCAATGAATACTCAGAAACTTAGAAATACAAACAGTTGTATAAAACAGATCACAGGATATACAGCAATGACCTATGGCAATTCCTAGTTTTGGCTGGCCTTTAACTATGACAGCTTCAATTCAATTCTATTTTTTCCCTATCATACTTGTTACCTAATTAATCTGTTCCCTCATTTTTAGCTCACAGTCCAAATTTACTGAATAGCAACTATTGTTCCTTTTCTTACTATTAAGTTTTTTGCAATTACTGTACCAAACTGTTGCTAAATAACCACTAGATGGCACCACACAAATAATTCTAACATTCATAGTTTGATCAATCTATCTATTCATCCTTCCTTCCTTCCTTCCTTCCCATCTTCCCCTCCAACATTTAAAGTATGTATTCATGGCTATATGCTCAGATTCACTCTATGAAGATTGAAGGCTGAATAGCATAAATCATTACACTGGTTATAATAATATATGGGATGAGGAACACAGAGTTCCTAATTAAATGGATAACTGTAATTATATCCATCTGAACCTGATTATTTGATCCACATGATCAGAAGGACTTACTGCAGTCATTAAACAGTCAACTGTATTCATTAAACACTGTTGGGCCAGATTAGAAAGTTGTTGTTTTCAGACAAATATAGCTATTCATTTCAAGAAAACATACAGTATACTTGAGAATACATTCCACTGATTATAATGGGACTTATTTCTACATACTCAAATACAGGATTTACCATTAATCCAATAACTACCATTTTCCCCTGAAAATAAGACCTGGTCTTATTTTCTTTTGGGCCCCAAAATAAGCACTTAGGCTTATTTTCAGGGAATGTCTTATTTTTTTTCCCATTACAAGGCCTAGCCTGGCCTTGCATCCCCCCACGCATGCACAGGCGGCAGTAATCATGAAACTGCAGTAGGAGGTAGAGAGAGGGAGGTGCCCAAAGGCCATCAGCCTGCGCACCTTGGATCAATTGCCGTGGAGAGCACAGCTGGTGCCGCTGCCATGAGGTGCTCTCTCTCTCTCTCTCTCACTCTCTCTCTCACTGCAGAGGCGGTGGCAGCACTTCAGTTCCTGGCCAGCCAGAATGGACCCACTTTCTCTCTTTCTTCTCCCTGTTCCTCCTCCTTCTGTCACTCCACTTTTCGTCTATCCATTGCAGCACCCGGGATCTATTTTGACAGTGGTAGGGCTTGGGAGATGGTCAATCCCCATTCATGGTGTGGCCACAGATGACAACATTGGGCAAGACGGAAGGCAATCCTGCCCAGCCTGGTGTGGGTGGGGTGGGAAACCAAGTGGCAACGAAAGTAGCTGAAAGTGTGGTATTCAAGCCCTGGAAGATTATTTGAAGGGACAGCATTGCCTGCAGTTTTCATTACTCATTGCTTCTAAGCATGCACTTCCCACAATCTTCCAAGACTTGATTACACAAAGGCAATTTGCTCAGGAAAGGAAGAGGGGAAGAAATTTCTTTTCGGAGAGGTCCTGCCCAGTAGTCAAAACTTTAACGCCACACTTTCAGCTGCTTTCGGCACTGTTCAGTTTTCCACCCCATCCCTGCCAGGCTGGTCTGGAGGGTGGGACTGCTTTCCGCCTTCCCCCTGCCACTGGGGTCTATTTTGGGGGAAACATTGTAGATGCGGGAAAATTATATATCTGTTATTAAAACAACCATTAATTCACATATGACTGGATACCAGAACTGGGCCCAAAGCATTAAAAAATTCTTTATGAACACAGAAAAATGTACAATCACTAACATTTGTGATTTTGCACAAATATTTAAAGAAATTATCTACAAAAGATATGAAGTATAAAAGCTGAATGTAATTGCAATAGCATAATCACTCAGGAAGTAAACACCTTTTTATGCAAAGAGAAAGGAAAACTATAATTAAAATAATTACATACATTTAATTTTCTTTAGATTTTTCACGAATTTAAATCATTTCCCAGGGCGTTGAAAAGCTTGTAAAATAAGTGGACTAAAAGACAGGCTGAGCTTGGGAAATTAGGATCAAGTCAAAATAGAATTCCACCATTGCAATCAGGGTGGAGTTTTCTGAATGTTTAGCTCAGTTTCTTAGCTGTTGTCACCCATGGTTCTGACAGTATTTCTTAACTGGATGAGTTTCATAGTTAAGATGAGTGATTGTATTTAAAGACTGCCCAACAACTGCAGCTAAATAGCCCTGAATAAGGTATGGACAACTGCTATATATCTTGAGAATCTGACACTTTAATTGAACTACTGCTTAACCACTCAATAAGTAAAACCACTGTAGGGAAACTGGGAAAGTGTGGGGACAGAAATTATTTACAATCATATGAAAAAGTAACTACACCCTATTGCATTAAAAAAAAAACCTTTTCAATGTAGTTCAACAGAGAAATATTTTTATCTCAATTTTAACAGTACTGATAGATATCAAGCTTGATTTATATTTTGTAGTTCACTCTGCAATTTAAATAAACATAACTGCAAATTTTCTTCACAGAAGGAAATGGCATATCTATTAATTTTAATTTTATTTAGTTATAAGCTTTACGTGGCTGCTCATCTTAAACAACACTAGGCGCCATACAATAATTTCTGCTGAAGAAATGATGCAAACTAGTGGGGATGCAGCATAGGAATTTTGAAATATCTGAAAATACAGGTATGTAGTCCCTCAACTTACAACAGTTCATTTAGCGACTGTTTCAAGTTACAACAGCACTGAAAAAAGTGACTTATAACCACTTTTCACACTTACAACCATCGCAACATCCTCATGGTCATGTGATGAAAATTCAGACATTTGGTAATTGATTCATACTTATGATGGTTGCAGTATCCTGGGATCATGTGATATCTTTTGTGACCTTCTGATAAGCAAAGTCAACGTGGCGCAGAGATTCACTTAAACCGTTGCAAGAAAGGTTGTAAAATGGGACAAAGTTCATTTAGCAAATATTTCGCTTAGCAACAGAAATTTTGAGCTCAAAGACTATGTGTAATTTGTTCTACAATGCTAAAACATATGACTGTGTTTCTCCAAAAATAAGACCAGGGAAATAGGGAAAATAAGAAAATAAAGACAAAAAAAGTTATATTTTTTTGGTTTTCAAAATAAGCATTAGGGCTTCTTTTCAGGGAAATACGGTAACAGGGTGATCAGCCAGGCTGGACACCCCACCCCCTGGTGCCACACAAGAGCTGGTGAGTACATGGGGGGCGACAGTGTCCGGCAGCACTGCAGCCCACTAGCCCCTTGGTCGGAGCACTCTGGGACTGGGTAGCTTACCCAACACAGATGAGTTAATTACCTGTCCAAGCAGCAGATAGAGGCAGAGACATGGGGAGGGGGAAGACATTGAAGCATGCAAGGCAATCTGGACATGCCACATAGGCCAAGGTAAAGAAACAGAACACAGTCTCTGTTCAGTTGTTTGCCTTCAAAGATGCCAGCAACAGTTTAGGAAATCTTTTGTCTACACCACAGTCATTAAACCTTGAAGCGCAACACAGACCCAACAGATATTGGCTGTGAAGGCCTATATAGTATATTGTGCCTTTTTTGCTGGAGTAGAGAGGAGAGAAAGGACTCACCAGGGAATAAGGACATGTGCTTTACTATGGGAGAATATGAATAAAATGAACTCTGTCATTAGAGGTAGGGAGGAATCTGGTTTTTCCTCATAACATATAGTTCTACTCCAGTGGTGGGTTTCAAAAATTGTTGGAACCTACTCTGTGGGTGTGGCCTCCTTTATGGGAGTGGCTTGCCACCCATGTGATCAGATGAGAGTGACTTGCCGCCCATGTGACCAGATATGAAATTATGAATTAGTACTTAGGTTGGTGCAAGTAGCTATTCAGAAAATCTGGCATTGAAGCATGCAAGTCTTAAAGCTGTCAAGTTACAAGATCCTTGCCAGTGGTGGGTTTCAAAATTTTTTGGAACCTCTTCTGTATGTGTGGCCTGCTTTCCGGGTCCACTGGTGGAACCTCTTCTAACCAGTTCGGTAGATTTGACGAACCGGTTCTACCGAATAGGTGCGAACTGGTAGGAACCCACCTCTGTTCTACTCAGACATAATCAGAAGTAGAAGAGTTTGGAGTCATCAGTGATTAGCTGATGATTCAGAGAGGCAGACTTCAAATGTAGCTTGTTTACCTAGTAACATCTATATAAGGACAGTTGCTTAAAGAAACAGTTTTAAATCATTTCCCAACAGCTCTGTATTCTCAACTTGGCACCATGAATATGAGATGAGTTGAGAAGCCTTAAGTATTACTTGTCCTAGAATGACATCATTTCTCAATTAAATCTTTAACTCAGACTGTGCATGTAAAGAAACATCTGTGCCCAGGAGCATACTGATTCTATAGCTAAGATTTGAACTACCTGTGGATTGGCAGCCATGACAGTGTAATTCCCATCATCATCGAGGGTGGAGGCAGTGATATGGAGAGAGCAGGTTCCATCAGGTTCTCTTTGCATCGAGTAATGCTCATTCCTTTTAGAAATTTGCTTTCCGTCTTTGAACCAATAGATCTATATTTAAACAATGAAAGGGAAATATAGTAATAAATTATAATCTGTGAATGAAGAATGAATCCAAGTACTGATTTCAGAAAAAAAAACACATAAAAATGATCTAGAATAAATTCCTGCCTTTCCTTCTGTTATTTGGAACAAATACTTGAAAAATAAACAGCTATTTCACTTCATTGGCATGCATTTGTGTTTGAAGCAAAATTCCAGATTGAGATAATGTAAAATGGTGAAGAAATTAGTTCTCCTGTTATTGTTGCATTACATTTTCCACTTTATATCATCATTGCCCAAAAAGTAAATAGAAATATTTTTCTATGTACATTTTTTCTCATAACCTTTTACTGCTAGTCATGCCAGCAATATAAGGTCCAATTAGGCTCCCTAGGTTCAATCAGAAACCATACCAAACAGTCAATAAATATTTAGGGCTTGAATTATCTCCCCCCCTCCAAATCAATATTATATTTCTTTTTGGACCAAGCAAAATAAAGCAAAAAATGCAGAAACTTTTGAACTGTCAAAAACTTTTCATTAGAGAAGAAAATGCTGTCCCTTCCCCTATACCCGGGATGGCAAACACAGGTGGCACGCGGAGCCATTTGTCAGCTGGCCAGCGCACAGGCGCACACTGACCAGCTGAGTTCAGACTTTTATAAAGCCATTTTTCACCCTCCCCAGGGTCCAGAGGCTTTATAGGAGCATGGGGAGGGCGAAAACAGCCTTTACTACAAATGAAATATTAATAATCATATTTGTTGCATTTAACATATATGGTTCTAATAGTAATATACATATTTTTATTAAATTATAATTTCCCATTATTTAATTATTCAAAATTTCAGTATGTTATTTTTATGTCAATCACTATGTTGTTCAAACATTCTTAATGCTACCATTGTTCATTGTTCTGATTTCCCCTCTATTACTTCACCTTATTATATAAAGATGTGTATTCCATTAATCCCCTTTCTAGTTTACACCCCCTTTCTAACTTTTAATTATGCCACTATTGTATTTAAAAATATTCCCTTTTTATCCACATTTTAATACAAATAAAATAATATTCATATTTACTACGCTTGACACATTTATATAGTTCTGATAATAGTACACATATTTTTGTTGAATTATAATATTTCATTATTTAATTATTCAATATTTCAATAGGTTATTTTTATGCCAATCACCGTATTCTGGGTATAGTTCCTTTTACTACAAGTAGAATATTAATAATCATATTTGTTACATTTAACAAACATATCATTTTTATTTATTTATGTATTTATTTCATCAAGCATGTATTAGATAACATATGTAAGTATAAACATGGTTTTAGATACATGAAATGGATATGAATAAAAAGAAACATTAGGACAGGGATGGTAGGCACGTTGGTGCGCTTATGCAGACTCCTTACAGACCTGTTAGGAATGGGATGAGGTCGACAGTAGACAGTCTAAGGCTAAAGGTTTGGGGGAAAATCAGGGTAGGGAAGTGCATTCCAGGCATTGACCACTCTGTTGCTGAAGTTGTGTTTTCTGCAATCGAGTTTGGAGCAGTTTACCTTAAGTTCTAGTGATAATTCACATACAGTGTATTTATGTTCAGTTATAATCTTCCATTATTTAATTATTCAATATTTCAGTATGTTATTTTTATGTCAATCACCTTATTAATCAAACATGTTTAATACTACCATCAAGTTCTAACTTCCCCTCGTTATTACTTCACCTTATTATATAAAAATGTGTATTCCATTAAACTCCCCCTCTAGTTTCCATCCCTATTCTAATTTTGTTATACCACTGTCATATTTAAGAATGTTCCCTTTCTATCCATCGTCTCTTGCCCGCTTTGAAGCTTTAATTGTTCCATTTCTTAGCTTGCCTCCCATATTCCTCTCTCCTCTCCTATATCTGCTTCCACTTCTTGGCCAATCATTTTGAACATTTCTCCCTTCTCTGCCCTATTCCATTGTCTATTTTTCAAATTATCTACTTTTGCCCCTATCTTGCTTCCAAAAAAGTCTTTCTGTAACTCCAGTTCCTCTTTTTCTTCCCTTAAAATACTCTTCCCTCGTCTTAATTCATCAGTCATTATTATTTTTGTTATCTCCTTCTTGTCATCTCGTTTTACTTGTTGGTTTGTCTGTTTTGTTTTTTTCATCTACTCTTTCAATTGGCTCCTCCACTTCCTGGGCATCTTGGTCACTCATTGTCCTTTGTGTCATATTTTCCAGCTCTTCATCTATGCTCTGCATTTTATTCATAATCTCTTTGTAAGTTTCTTGTCAAAGGATCCTTAATACTCTGGATTATCAATGTGGTTTCTTCCCAAATTCCACTCATTTCTTGCTGATGGAGCAATCTTGTTTTAGTTTTATTTTGTTTCTTTTTTGTCCAATAATCCAAAAACCATACATTCAAATCTAAAGTCACTTCTCAAAAAATTCAATATTCATGAATCTTTATATCCCAAAGCTAATCAACCGGTTCCTCTGGGTAATCCGAAAACAGAATCTTCGTCAATCCCTTTGTAAATTCAGTCTTGTGTTGAAGCCTTCAGGGGTCTCTTTAATAATAATGTCTTTCTTGTTCTCATATTTAAATTTCCAATAGGCAAGTATTTCCAGGCGTTTGGAAATGTGTTATAGCTTTCTTTTGTCAGCAGGTGGCATTTTTAAGTCAAATTTCAATATTAATATTTTTATCCAATTTTAATGGTAATAATCCAAAATATAAAGCTGATGTTAGTTTTTTAAGTAAATAGTTCCAGCATTTTAAAATGCCTATCCAAAATGATGACTGTCTAATTTAAAAATCCAATTTTCTGTATTTTAACAATTTTTCTGCCTTCTTCCCTTTGATTCTTTTTCTTTTATTTTTTAAAATTTTCCTCAAAGTGTTAAGTCTCTGTTACTTTTAAAACAGTTGTAAGTCTTTCTTTTCCTGGATATTCTTCTCACCCAGTTCCAGCTGCTGTTCACCGACTCAGCTCCAGCACAATTCTTAGATGGTCAGCTGTCCCAGCTTCGTGGCAGCCATCTTATACATCATGGCGAGGAGAAGACTTAGACTACTCGCCGTGGAGGGAAAAAGCCACGAGGTTTAGCAGGAGAGTTGCGCTCTCTCGTGACCTTTCTTGCGACCCACCCCTCCTTAGCTTCAGCACCCCTACAAGGCGGCTTTGGCTTCTTTTGAGCCCACAAACAAGGAAAAGTCAGCACAGAGATAGAGAGCTCTGTTCCCTGTGACTGGTAACACCGTGACGTCACTTCTGTTTCCCAAACATGCATTCACTAGTGCATCATTTTCACTGGGTCTAATAAAAGTATTATCCAACTGTGAAAGCTAATTCTTTTTTACTGCTTTCTAATGTTTACTAAGTTACTAAACCAATTCCACTAGTTCATCAAAAATAGTTAGCTTAGTATTTTGTGATATGATGCTGTATACAAAAACAGCAGCAGTACCATGTACACTTAGTCATTGACTTATGGCGACAGCTGAGTCTAAAATTCCTGTTGCTAAGTGAGACAGGTGCCTCATTTTACAACCTTTCTTGCCATAGATTTTTAAGTGAATCACTGGAGTTAAATTAGTAATATGGTTGTTAAGTGAATCTGGCTTCATTGATTTTGTTTGTCAGAAGGTCGCAAATAGTGATCATATGACTCCGGGACATTGCAAGTGTCACAAGCATTAATTAGTTGCCAAGCATCTGAATTTTCTTTATGTGACCATGGGGATTCTGTAAGGGTTGTAAGTGTGAAAAACGGTCATACGTCACTTTTTTCATGCCATTGTAACTTTGAACGGTCACTAAATATTATAAGTTGAGGACTACCTTATGTTCAGTCCTGGGGTTGTTTATCATAGGTATTTGAAAACAAAAGAAAGTTTCCTATTATTTCAGATGTACAGTATGTTGTCCCCAGTTGTACAAAATGAACTGACCTGGTGATCCTCTACAACTACACCATTAATTCTTTTTTCTGAGTGAATAAATGACAGTGTCCACATCACTGGCTATGTCAGATGTTGGCGGATAAAGGCTTTTGAAGAACTGGCTCAGGAAGAATGATTAAAAGACTGTGCCAGTTTTCTTGACAACTGCAAACAGTTTTAATGCAGTCAATCCCGAAAGCAGCATCGTTGTATCATTTTCATTTCCAAGGAAAAATAAAAAGCAGAATCCTCCTAAACTGTTATATGTTACAACAATTGTATAGATTGGCCAAATTCTTCATTTTTCTGATGGTTGACCACCATCTATTTATTTCAATGCATGAGATAAAGCTATCATTAAATTTTTAACAAAGCTTTTAAAGGAGGAATACAAATTGCGTTTCATACTTCCATATAAGGTTACCAGATACTAACAAGAACTGTGTTACTGCAAAGAATTTTTTTTTCCTGGTTTGTCTCTTACTAATCTTATGTGCTGGATTGCAAAATGTTGGCGCTGCCAACAAACAACAGAGCAATGTGATGGCACAGTTTTTGTTTCACAAAAAACCCTTGTGCATATTGTTTGTAAAGCCTAAATCTTAACAAAGGCTTAGCTGTAAAAATAAGTTTGAACTTGCACATTACACAAATTTCTAGTATTACTTCATAAATGCTGGTCTTGTAAGAGCTATTAATTATTTTATCATACCTTTTTTTTCATTATAGAATCTGGAAATTTGCCAAAATTATACAAGTTAAGATACGTAAAGGAGTTTATGCCTGGTGTCCTAGATTAACATGACAGTGTGGCATTTTACTGTTAATTCAGTTTTATAATAATTGATATATAATTTCTTACTCTTGCCCCACAGCAATATTCTAAATGTAGTCAAATGTTTTTCCCTTAGGAAATTACAATTACTTCATATTATTGTTTGCATGTTGCCTTTGTTAAGTTAAATAACATCTTTTTTTAAATTAACCATGTGCAGTTTAACTGAGCTGAAGTAAATGGGGAGGGGGAGTGAAAAGACTATCAATATAAAATGCAGAATCATATAAATGTCAGACTCTAAATTTTGAAGTTCACCTTTAAGGTAGTTTCCTTCTGCCTATATTATCCTTCAGATATATTTTACTATCAAGACTTAATGGAAAGGATCCTTTTGTCCACTGATACATAGTAAAAGCATCAATGTAAAGACTTATGCACACATACATTATGTTCCATTTTATACCTAGGAATTTAACAATAGTGACAAAGATGACATAATTTCAAATATAACAGTATTGAAACATATCTCCTCTTTTTAAATTTCTAAAGAATCCCCAAATCCCTTAGAATTCATGAATCATTTAGAACACAAAAAACATGTTCTTTCATGAATGCATATTTACAAGAAATAGGTTTTGTACTGGTTATTCACAAACAGAACCTGGGAGGAAAATGCAACAGGAAGCAAAAATGCTGTTCATTAGTTCAGTATTTCTCACTGTAAAGCTGGCTGGGGAATTCTGGGAACGGAAGTCCACATGACTTAAAGTTACCTAGGTTGAAAAACCCTGGACTAGATCACTAGGAGCAATACTGTACCAAACCATTATGTTGCACTATAACCCCAGGCCTCTAATAAAATAAAGCAATTACAGGGGGAAAAAAGTTAAATTAAACACAGTGGGGTTGTTTAACATGTATTTCAAATATAATGAAGTTCAGTTACACATTCTGAGATGCATATCTTATGTAAAATTGCAATGTCTTGTGATCTGACAACATCCCTATGACAAGATGTAGCACAACCTGTAATTTCAATAGTTTTTTCCAAGTGTTTCGTACAGTGCAGTTCAGAGCTGTGGGACCTATACTGGCATCCTGATGCTTGGCAGAGAGAGAAAAAGTGGCAGAGAATAATGGCACATTGAAGCAAAACAGCTATTAGACAGGGTGGTTCTGTATACCCTCCACTTTAGCTCAGTTAAGTCCAACAAAATGTCACCTCAAAAAGATTACTAGAATTTATAAAATCCACTTATCTAAAAAATATCGAGAAAATAAACACATAAAGGAGGGTTTGCTACTCTTTGGAGACAGCCACCAACAAACCTATTAGAGAAAACATTATGTATTGGTGAATTATAACTCTGGCATGCTTCTTTATTCATTGTGCTGGCTTTGGCTCTTGGCATTAATATTTCAGGAAAGCCTCATTTCTAATTCCTGTTCTGTCTCAGCCAATGAATGGAAATCTGGAAAATACTAAACTTATCTGCTTTTGCTACATGGGTTACAAATCATGGCTGGTGGCATTTCAAGTCTGTTATAGATTAGAACAGGAGCACTGCATTGTTTACATGTTTATTATTAAGAAAAATAGCCTCTAGGTTATTCGTTCTAACCAGCAGAACGGAGAATCTATATCAGTGGTGGGTTTCAAAAATTTTTAGAACCTCTTCTGTAGGTGTGGCCTGCTTTGTGGGAGTAGCTTGCCAGCCATGTGACTGGGTGGGAGTGGACAATTTGTAAAATGTGATGAAACTCACTTAACAACGCTCTTACTTAGCAACCAAAATGTTGGCTCAGAAACTCTAGCATTTGAAGCACGCAAGTCTTAAAGCTGTCAAGTTACAAGACCCTTGCACCCCTAAGCCTTTAGAAAAAAAAACCAGGGGTGTTCAAACTTGATAGCTTTAAGACTTGTGGACTTCAGCTCCCAGAATTCCTTCTCCAGTCATGTTGGCTCAGGAACTCTGGCATTGAAGCGTGCAAGTCTTAAAGCTGTCAAGTTACAAGATCCTTGCACCCCTAACCCTTTAGAAAAAAAACCCCAGGAGTGTTCAAACTTGACAGCTTTAAGACCTGTGGACTTCAACTCCCAGAATTTGTCCTCTCGCTCTTCATCTTGATGATGTGTGGATGGGTGAGGGGAGGGAGCTGGAACCAGTTCTAAACGGCACTGTAGATTTGTGGAACCTCTTCTATAGAAGAAGTTAGAACTGGCAGGAACCCACCCCTGATCTACATGCTGGCAAAGCTCCAAAGGTCATCCACAAAGATCTAATAAACCTTCCAGTTCACTGAATACTTAAGAAAAACCTGAAAGCATATAGACTAGAATTCAACATTCCCATCATTCATGGTGTCTATACTGTCTAATAATTTTGATATGAGTTGAAAAACTCCATGTATTCAACACTTGTGTAAATTAGTCACATTTCAAGGAAATTAGAAAACCCCAAAGAACACATTTTTATGAATCTCTGTGAAAGATTCCTTTGATGTTTTGTGTGAATTGTCCAAAGCGTCCTCCCTCCTCCTCACCTTTGGGTTTGGATTTCCAGATACTCTGCATATAAAAGTGACCGGCATTCCTTCGAATATTTTGTAGTGTTTAAGTTTTGTCTCAAAATAAGGTGTCAGGCTGCTATCAAGAACATCTTTCCCATGCTCCACTTCATCATCAGATTCTTCTACTGGAGTTCTCTCCAATCTAAATTCAATTTCACTTATCAGTCTCTGCTCAAAACTGGAGACTTTGTATTCCTATAAATAACAGACAACTCAAGTTAGGTCTTTAAGGCCACTTTATCAGGAAGGTTATTTGATGAGATTATAATCATTTCAATTTTTCAGATTTTAATTAAAAATGTAGGTATACAGGTCTGTACATTTTAAATAGTATTCTATGAAGCAAAACATAAAGGAATACATTAGCTGAGCAACGGGCATATGGATCTATGGATTAGATTATAATGTTTCTGTTTTAAGGACTGGAAATATTGAAATAACCCCTTAGATTACTTAACTAGTTAAGTAGAATGTAAAACGATCCATTTGATCATTTTAAATATTGAACATATTTTGAATGGAACTGTATTCCCTAAAAATCTGAAGTGGAGCTGTTTACTACATAGCAAAGAATAGCTTTAAATCTCAGATTAGTGAATTATGCAAAGGAAAGGAAGCAAAGATTAAATTCTGCAAACAGCATTGCAATGCCAAAAGAGGAAATAGCAAGAGGTCAACAGACAGGAAAGCAAGAAAAAAGGAAGGTAGAACCTTTTGCACAGCCTCATGAGTCACTATAGAAGCATCAACAGAACCAGTTCCCTGTAAAAGCAGAAAAAAAATATGGACACTAAAAGAATTGTAGAACTTTGTAATAATCTCAGACAAATTGTTTCTCAGGATTTATTATAAATGATGATGACCAGTCATTTCATTAAAGTGTAGAAATTTCTTGTTCTTCTGCACTTAAAAAATTTGCAGACTATATTTGATGTCAAAATGAAATGGAATAAAAAAGCAGGATAGAAGACATGAGAATTGAAAGAAATTATTATTTCATATGATCAGCTAAGGAAGAAGCACTATATTCTGCATTATAATTGCCTGCAATCATGCAAGAGTTTAAACAAAACCATTTTGATTTTATAGGATTCTGTTCTCTGTTCAAGCAAAATTCAGATTCCATCTTTTTCTAGTTATAAAAATAATCAAATACTTGGCTATGTCGCTATAAATGCCTTGGCCTGCAACAATTCTGCCCTCAAAACTATCTGGCTTCCCCATAAAACCTTTCATTTCTGCTTCAAATTAACCTTCATCCACATTTCCTCCATTGCTTCATACTTTATGGCTGTTTATATCAATCTACTAAACAACTAAAATATTTACTGTCTTTTTTAAAAAATGCCTTAGAGCAAGTGGGGAATCTTTCAGTGCACCCTGCAGACTGAATCCAGCACAGGGAATGTTGATTGTCTACTCATAAAGTGGTCCATTAGTAACTGAAGAGGACCAATTCCCATCTAATATAATGGTATCCCTTGTTCATTCCCTAGTCTCTGACATATAGGCAGTTCATTTTCAGGCTAATGGTAAAAAGGGGAATTTTCAGAGATGAAAAGCATTATACAGTACTAAAAACATGATTATTATTAGCAATTCTTTATTTCAAAACTCTTACATTAATATACCATTTAGGTTGTTGTGATAAACACACATGGCAATATAATGTAGCATTTTAATCAAATTTATGGTTTAGTGTTGACTATTTTGTGAGTTGGTACAGCTACAAGTGTAGCTACCATGTTTCATTAAATACGTTTTCCAAATTCATGATGCACTCTATTTGATCAGAACAAGATGCAGAACATAGGCATAAGCGAATATAAAATAAGACACAACTATGTTCTTAGGATAGTTTTCAGCAAAAAAACATGCATTCCTGCATTTGGACAACATATTTCAGTCTAGATAAACTCAGTTTGAGTGGGCTGCTAGCACATCACTTAATGAAGAGCTATTGGGCATTCAACATTTAGCTATAAGTGTAACCAGGCTAATGTTTCCCTCTCTAAGGCTGGAGTGTTATTAAAAAGCAGAATCAAAATAACCACGTCTAACAAAAGCTATTCCATACACAAAAAATCGTATGTAGATTTCATATCATGATACTGTGAAATTTACCTATAACTGGTACATTGAATAACTGATCAAAAGATTAAATTTGAAGACTAAATACATTTTAGACTGAATCCAAAATGTCTTGCAATTTAATTCCATTTAGGTAGCCAGGCTTGGTGGAAAAGAAATATGAAGCTGGCCTATGAGTATGCAATGTCCAGTAGTATGAATCTCTTTATGAAAACAAACTTTGGCCTACATAATTAAGCAATAATGTAAAGAGTATGTCAACTGATATGTGAATCTAGCCATTATAGTCTAGGGTTAAGATAACCCTAGATTAGCTTGTTTGGGTCATTGTTTAAGAATACCAGATTCCATGTTGGTCAATGACCATCAAAAAAGCTTCTCAACCTACCTGGATTAAAAATTAAGTCTAAAAGCAAGCTATGTTGTCATCACTCCTCAAAAAAAAACCCCAACCCAACCTATTTTAACAAGAAAAATGGCTATTTTATTATTTATGTACAATTAATATTGCTAAATTGCAGTACCTGCTCTGCAAGTTCCTCTTCTGGTTCTTGAATATTGAAGACTGTTGCAGCATTGTCAGCCCCCAGCAATCGACGAGCCATCTTTTCCTCATATGTTAACTTCTAAATCAGAAGAATGAGAGACATTTGCATCACCTACCAATGAATACATGAATAATGTTTTCCAAATTTCAACACACATTTCAACTAATACATTTCTGTCAGAGATAGACACAATTTTACTAGCCATGAATCAGTCAACATTTGGAAGGTTGCCAAAAAAAGAGAGGCACAATGATAAAGTGGGTGGGGTAAAACCATAAATGGCACGGAACTAGTATCTCCATGACATTTTTGAAGAGTGGATCTGCTATTTTTAGAATTTCTAATACAGTTTTTGTGAACTTCGTGAGTTTTGTGAGCTTAAAATAGCTGGAAATAATGTCATCAATTTTTACCAGTTACAGTAGAGAGAGATGTGGGGAGAAAAAGGATTTTTTTAGAGCCACCAGTTTTAAAATAATGTTTTCTGAAAATCTGCTAGCTTTCTTTCTGGAATAAAGATAGGAGCCAGGGTTTCTTCTTACAGCCAAGAGCAAATAGGAAAACCCATTTACATCAAATCAGTGCATATTCAATGACTTCAGAGCTAGCTGTACAACTAAAACCCATGTTGGCAATTCACTGAATCCACAAGGCTCTTTTGCTAGAGAGGAGATTCCTCTCTATCTGAGGAATGAAACCTCTGGATCAAACTTGTTCTAAGCCTAGACAAAGAAGCTGATTTGTTACAAACTTCCTTAATCTGGCCATATCCAGGGTTGCCTTTGGCCATACTGGCTGGAAATTTAACACATCTAGAGGATTACAAGTTGAGGCAGGCTGTATTGCAGGCTTTGTCTATGCTGGTTTAGACTCATAACAGTTGTAATCTGCAGAGCTGAACAACACGTATTGTTCCAGATCCTGCAATGAAGTCTCATTTTGTTGGTTTATATTTGCTTTATATATTTACATTTTACATATATATTGAAGAGATTTGTATTCTGCCTCATTACAAAGTAAAGAGCCATGGTGGTATAGTGATTAGAACGCAGGCTAATTCTGCTGACTTACAACTGCCAGCAATTTGGCAGTTTGAGTCTACGGCTCAAGGTTGACTCAGCCTTCCATCCTTCCAAGCTCAGTAAAATGAGGACCCAGATTGTTGGTGCAACATGCTGACTCTATAAACTGCTTAGAAAGGGCTGTAAAGCACTGTGAAATGGTATATAGGTGCTACTGCTATTCCTATTGTTCAAGATAAAAATATAAAAACCTAGTATAATAATTCTATATTGCTTTATATAGTATGTGCAGTAATACAAGTATGCCATAAAAACAATTCTCTTGCTTAGTGATTTTTACTGACAAAGTCTAAATTTTGCAAAAGCGTTGACACCAAAAGAAGAATACAGGACAGGAAGGAGGACACGGTAAGTCTTATTTCCCCTTTATAGAACTTTGAAACTATAATATATAAATTAAAACAAGTATGAGTATTTTAAATGAATTTTTCAGGTGACCAATTAATTATATTCAAAATTTACAGCTACAACTTACAGGTGAAACTCGAAACATTAGAATATCGTGCAAAAGTTCATTTATTTCAGTAATGCAACTTAAAAGGTGAAACTAACATATGAGATAAGGACCAAAGTTCTCTTTTCTGATGAGAGCAACTTTTGCCAAAAGCATGAAAAACTGTGAAATGACTGTGGGATTATTGTGCTTGATTGGCCTCTCCATTCTTCCTCCATACTCTGGGTCCTTGATTTCCAAATGAGATGCAAAAGTTGCTCTCATCAGAAAAGAGGACTTTGGACCACAGAGCATCAGGATTTTGGACCACTAAGCAACAGGATTTTGGACTACTGTGCTTCATTAAGACCAGGGTCGCAGCCGTCTACCAGGAGATTCTGGAGCACTTCATGCTTCCTTCTGCAGACGAGATTTGCCAAAAGCACCAAAACCTGGTTCAATGACCGTTGGATTACTGTGCTTGATTGGCTAGCAAACTCACCTGACTTGAACCCCATAGAGAATCTATGAGGCATTGCCAAGAGAAAGATGAGAGACATGAGACCGAACAATGCAGAAGAGCTAAAGGTCACTATTGAAGCATCCTGGTCTTCCATAACACCTCAGCAGTGCCACAGGCTGATGGCTTCCATGCCATGCCGCATTGAGGCAATAATTGCTGCAAAAGGGGCCCAAACCAAGTACTGAGTACATATGCAGGCTTATACTTTTCAGAGGTCCAATATTATTCTATGTACAATCCTTGTTTTATTAATTGCATGTAATATTCTAATTTTCTGAGATGGTGGATTTGGGGTTTTCATGAGCTGTACGCCATAATCATCACAATTATGACAAATCACAGCTTGAACTATCTTGCTTTACATGTAATGAGTCTTATCTCATATATTAGTTTCACCTTTTAAGTTGCATTACTGAAATGAATGAACTTTTGCACGATATTCTAATTTTTTTTTTAAATGTATTTTATTCATTTTTCACATTCCATTTGCAATCACTTATATACAGGGTATTTACTATAAGAAAAGAAAAAAAGAAAAAGGGGATAAAACGAACAAATAAAAAGGAAACACAACTCATCATTCACAACCCCACCTAACCATTCCATCCTCCATACACCCCATCTACCCCCTCCAACTTTCCTTTCTCCCTCTAACACTCCCCTCCTACTTCCCTTTCCCCACAAACCTTTCTCCCCTTACTCCCCAGACACCCTCCTTACATTCCCCTTACTCCTTCCTTACTCCTCCCTCTTCTTTCCCTCTACCTCCCTCCTTGGTGTATGCCTTTATTCGAGTGTTGTTTGATAAAATGAACCAAGGGAAAAAAAAAAAAAAGAAAGAAAAAACCACCGTATATAAATACATTCTTATTCTTATTAAGACTATTTTAACACCCCCCCACCCCACCCCACAAATCCCCATCCCCAATCCTCCCGACTTCCCAGGGCCCACACCTGGCACTACCTTCTGTCTAAAATATCTTGTATACATATGGATTAAAAAATAAAAGTAATATGTCAAAAGAAAGAAAAACAGAAAAAAAAAGAAGAGAGAAAAAAAAGAGAAAAGAAAAAAGAAGAAAAAAAGAAAAAAAACCACTCTTTGTGTTGATCTCAGCCCCCCATCTTTATCTATGCTTAAATAGTATAAATCATTCTATCTATATTTTATTCTCGTCTCTTACTTCTTTGCTATTTACCCCAACCTTCTGTAGACTCTCGCGTTCCTCTTCCTAAACCTCATGATCCCTTCCGATAAGATTTAAGCAACGTGGTTCATGCCACATATTCAAATATGACTTTACAGAAGAGTAATCAAACTTTCCCTTCTAGTAAAATTTAAACAGCGTAAGTGATCTTTCTTAACCTCCTTTTCAAACAGTAATTCAAAATAATCTAGCCAAGCTTCCCCTTCTTAGTAAAATTAAACAGCGTAGATCAAATATTACTTTACACAGAAATCAATTTCTATCTTAAGATAATTCCAACCGACTTTCTCTTCTGATAGGATTTAAATAACGTAGTTCATTCCACATGCATTTTACCCTCATCCCTTACTTGTCTAATATTTACCACTATCAAATTTATACTAGCATTTGTTTAAAATCTAACTCAAAGCAATTTCAACCAACTTTCCCTTCTAATAAAAGTTAAATAGCATGGATCATTCCACATATTCAAACAATACTTTCAGCAAGAGTCAGTTAACCTTCTGTTTTAAAATAGTCCCTTCTAACAAAGTTTAAACAACATAAATCATTCCGCATTCTTTTTACACTTATCTTAAGATAATCCCAACCGGCTTTCTGTTCTAATAAGCCTTAAACAACGTAAATCATTCCACATATATTTTACCCTCATCCCTTGCTTGTCTGATGTTTACCACTATCAAATTTATGCTAATGTTAATTTAAAATCTAGCTCAAAGTAGTTTCACCCAGCTTTCCCTTCTAATAAGAATTAGTCCGCTTTTTCTACCGGAGAGAGGTCTCAAACCCCCATTCAGTCCTCAACTTTGGCGAGTATTTTAAAATGTCTAAATTCTCGATCTCCGTTTTTCTGCTTCTCCGAGGGAGGAAGGGCTACCCCCTCCATCTTGCAACCACATGGCCTGCCGTTTGCCTTCTCCTTCCGCTTGTCTCTCCTCTCTTCCAAGCGAGTCAGGAAGTCCCGCCTTCAGAATCCTGCAATAGAAATCTTGAGCCTCCGAAACAGAGTTAAGACGAAATCTTTGATTCTCAAATGTAACCGTGATGCCGGCAGGGGCCTCCCATCTGTATCGAATCTGTTGACTCCTAAGCTCCTTAGTTAAAAAGGTGTAGTCCCTTCTTGCCTTTAACATCTGGAAAGGTATTTCTTTGAAGACAATCAAGTTCTGGCCATCAACTCGGAGACTGTTATTATAAAACTTTTGCACAATCGCATTTCTAGATTCTTTTGTAGAGAAATGTATAATTATGTCCCTCGGGAGCTGTCGCTGTTCCGCTATCAATGAGTTCTGGCGATAGATTTTCCGAATCTGCCAATCAAAGTTAAGTCCCGGGCTTCCCACCGCATAGCTGAAGGCTTCAGCAAAGGTCTGTTTCAAATTCTCTTGCTCCTTTTCACGGAATCCTCTGACTCTTATTGCAAATGCCTTCCTATTAAAATTTATCATCATGAGCTGTTCTTCATTGTCTCTAATTTTTTGTTGTAAAATTTGAATATTGGTAGTCAAATTAAAATTAGCCTTCTCCAAACTTTCCAATTTGTTCTCTATTTCAGCAGAGTAATCTGACAGGGCAGACACGGCTGCAAACGTATTCGCCTTCATTTGATTAACTTTAGACTTTAAATCATCATATAGTTCCAATACAAATTCCTTAATTTCTTGTTTAAAGGCATTAAACATTTTAAAGAAATATTCCTGTGTTAGAAATTCTCCAGTAGAGGGCATAGGAGACAAAGGCTGTGGTTCCAGTAAAAATTCTTTAAATTCTTTAGACACATTTGTAGCAAGACGCTTCTTTGACCTGGGTGCCATAATAAATAAACAAGTAAGCAGCGCTTTGCTCCCCTCTATTTCCAAAGAAGAAGAGTTTATTTTGTTAAGGAGCGGTCTGCAGGAAGGTAAAACCGGCTAAGTACATCCACTATCAATCATCCACGGAGAGAAATCGCCATTTTGAAGTCCATTTAGGCAAAGAAGTCTCTAAGACAAATGGTGCTGGTATTTAAGATAGTAATAAAAGCATAAATCTCACAGGGGTGGGACCTGCCCGTATCAATTCTAGCTTGAAAAAACTTTGTTTTGTCCTGGGGGGGGCTAGCCTGTCTGGGGCTGCCAAAAAAAAAAGGCAGCTGAGAAGAACTGGCTGGAGATAAAAGCTCTGCTCCGGTTGGATCTAATCTCTGTCCACAGCCAAAAAAAAGAAAAAGGCTGTGGCTTACGAATAGACCCTCGCCTACAGAGCTACTCCCTGCCCCTTTTTTTGCCAAAAAGGGGTGCTATCTATGATCTTATTTAGATATACAGACCAGATCTCTGAGGAGCTCGGTGGAGCCCTCCTCGGCAACAGGCCACGCCCCCAGGAAGTCGATATTCTAATTTTTTGAGTTTCACCTGTAGAACATGAAATTCTGATTGCTGGCAGTGATCCTAGAAACTCACTCAACGGTACTTAACTGTTTTCCCCTTCTTACGCAAGAGGCATGCCTGATTCCTGTAGCCTCTACAGGTGTTAAACACATTTATTGTCTTTTTGTTGAAAGCCCATGTAGTAATATTTCACTTTTAAGAAAGTAAGAATGGCCCTGAAACTAAGTGTTCCTTGGTACTTATTTTTTCTTTTTCCCACATTATCCTGCTAATAGCAAAAGTCAATTTGCTTATTAGCCTACATCTTTATGCTGAAAAGTAATAATGTAATATAAATTGATTAAATAAAAAATGATAAATATAAGTATCCAGTGGTAACATAAAAAGATATATCAGATCCATACTGTATTCAAAGAAATCATAAATAGACCAACCATAGGCAACATTTGCAGGATGTAGTAATTATAAGTTGGAAGGAAAGATTCCATGACATAAGTGTAAGAAACTTCTGAGTGCAAAATAAGGATTTGGGCCCTATATATCTTTCACATCGAATCTCAGTGCACAGTGGAAAACCACAATAGAGAATATTTCAGTTTGGATCTTGCAACTCAATTCTGTATTTGAAAATCTGTCTCCTCCTACTATGCAATACCAGCTATAATTGAATGCAATATCATATAAAATTGAAATCCACATGAGTGCAAAGTTAAATTCTCTCGAAATGTACATAAAGTAAGAAAACTATTTAGAGTTACAGCAAGCTACATACTGGCTGGCCGTTGTTCAAGAGATCTTCCTTGAAGCGAAGTTTTCTTTCCAGGTCCTGGATAACAGCATCTTTTGTGCCCTGAATTTCTTCATCAGATGCAATCCTGGCAGTTCTGCCTGATTTTTTGGGAAATCCCCTGTAAATAAATCACTAATAGTTTAAAACATGACAGGTCTATATAAAGAAATTCTAAGGTTAATGAGTGCTAACGTTTTATTTTAATTAATATTATATTTTGGCTGCTCAAGACCAAGCTAGTCAAACTAATGCAATCAAGGTCAGAATTGAAAACTCCCAAATGATTCAAAGTGAGATTGTGTAAAGAATCAGAAGAAACAGATCACATACCTTGTGTATACACAAACTGATTATAAACAATGAAATATACTGTATATATAATAATAAAATCAAAATCGGTTTCTTTCAAGCTGAACATTTCTAATTCTTTACTCCCATCCTGTAGCCATCTGAATTTTTGCAGCTGAAATATGCTAGCTGTCATTTTGCTTGCAAGGTTTTTAATTATCTGAATTTGACTAGGTAATAGCTAAAATTAAAAGGGAAAGGGTAATTATGAAATCATGAACTCTGGCAAAATTATAGGCCGATAATAAGCATTTTGTGTTTGGAGGTAATCTTAAAAAAACATGTTAAATTTGCTAATGAGGTTTATCTAGATTCACTGAGAGGGTTAACTGTGGAACAAAAAATCAGAACTTCAATGCAAAATGAACTATTAGCTAATAATCAGCTTGAAGGAAAGAAAAAAAAATCCAGAAATGTCAGTAATTAAGAATACCCTGGCTATAAGAACAACAACCTGAAACAGAAGAAGTAAACCAAATTCTATCCCTTTTAAAAAGTACTCAAAGCAATTTATTACTAGTGCTTTTAAATCACTCAAATTCTTTTTTTTCTCAAGGTTTTTATTTTTTATTACAAATTTTTACATATTTTATGAAAAAAGTGTTGTCTGGTTACGCCTTCTATAGTGTAGCTTCTGCCCTCTGGAACAGCATCCGCCATCTCCATCCCAAGAGATACTGAAAGCAGCTTCTCTCTTGGGGCCAAAAAGGATTTAAGGCTTTGGTCCCAAGACCTGGGGTTGTGGCACCTCAGTTTAGTTTGCTATTGTTATGATTATTTTAACCCAGACAGCCTATGCGTTGTATGTTTTTAACTGCTTTGTTTTATGTTTGTATGGTAAGCCGCCCAGAGTCTGTAGGAGTCAGCATTATTGTTGTTGTCCTTCTTGCTATTGTTATGACTTGGCAGCTGTTGAGTTTCAGTAGCAATTGCCTATATGATAACATTTCTCATCCCTCAGTGCATGCTCTCATATATTAGAAAAAAGGGAGGAAAGGAACAATAACATCTTAAAGACAAGATTTGGAATAGATGGAAATCAATATCTGATTGTATTAATATTATATTCAAGAACTAGTCTTGTGAAATGGTTAAAATTCTGGCCAAGAAACCAGGAAACTATGAGTTCTAATCCCACTTTAAGCATGAAAGCCAGCTGGGTGACCTTGGGCCAGGCACCAGAGGTGGGATGCTGCTGGTTCCGACCGGTTCTCCCGAACTGGTTGCTATGATTCTGCATGGTTTGGAAAACTGGGAAATTGGACCACCGGCTGGCCCCACCCCACCTCTTTTTCAGACCATTTTTCAGGCCAAAATCAGCCCGAAAAACAGCCTGAAAACTGCCCCCAAAACAGGCTATTTTCAGGCTGTTTTTCCAGCCAAAATTGGCCTGAAAACAGGCCAAAAAATGGCCTGAAAATGGCCCCAAAACAGGCCATTTTCCAGACAATTTCCAGGGTGAAAAATGCCCCCAAAACTGACCTGAAAACAGTCTGAAAAATACCCACAAACAGGCCATTTTTTGCGCCATTTTCAGGCCATTTTTCTGGCCAAAATTGCCCCCCAAATGGCCTGGAAACAGCCTGAAAGAAGGCCCGAAAATGGCCCAGAAAACAGCTGAAAAACACCCCAAAAACAGCTTACCCAGCTTCTCTTCCTTTTGCAGCCACCTCTCCTAGTCTAGCTTGACGCAGTCAGAGTCAGTCTCTCCCTCCCTCTCCCTCTCCCTCACTCACATACACACACACACAAACACACACACACTCACTCACACACACACAGCCACATCCACCCAGCAGAGTACTGGTTGTTAAAAAATTTGGAATCCACCACTGCCAGGCACTCTCTTTTTTCTTGAAATAAGGTTTGCCTTGAACTATCTGGGTGGCCATTTATAAGATTATACAATACTTCATATGGCATCTTGCCATAGGCCAAAGGACTATTCTTCAAGCAAAAAGTGACAGCCCATTCTGCATTCTACCCCTTCTTATATTCTAGTCAGCCTGAGTTGTTCGGAAACTTATCTTGTCCTGGATTTTTTTTTTTTAAGTAATATTCCTGGATATCTCTGTGAAGGTTATCTTTCTTACTCTATAATTCAAAAATAATGTTTAATAACATACATTCTTGAATCTTTTTATTCTAATTTAATAAACGTTTATTTTAAAAAGTAAGCAAAGTTTAAAGTGCTTTAAAACAAAGCACACTAGGATATAATTTGAATGAAATATATAGTATAAAATTAATTGAAATGTATATCGTATAAACTAGATGGTCATTCAAAATCTAAAACAATACAAATTAAAATGAAATAAAAATATAATTATGAAGAACCTGATTAAATTGTTTCAACTAATTATATTCCAGTTTGGAAAGTTATTGTATAGACTGCCAAATGGTGAAAAAAACCCTTATATTGTATTGAAGTACAATAGCAGAATAGAAGTGGGGAAATTATGCATTTTTCAAAGCTTATACTTTGTAACATGCTGTCCTCTTGATTAAATCATAGCCACATGAATATATCTCAAGACAAATGGAAAAAAACCTTGGAAAATAATATAAGAATACAATCTATTATAAGACTTGTTCTTACAAAATATGGAGATGGACCATATAGTGATAAACAGTATTGTACAGTATGTTTAATAAAAGTGGACTTTTAAAAGGAAATTTAAGGCATATAGAAAGAGCCCAGTTTGGTATAGTGGTGAAGGCAATAGAAAACAAAAGTTCATGAGTTCTAGTTCTGCCACAAACACAAAGCCTGCTGGGTGATCTTGGGCCAGTAGCTCTCCCTCCCTCTCAACACTAGGAAGAAAGCAATGACAAAGCACTTCTGAAATCTTTCCAAGAAAAGGGCAAAGACTAGGAGTTGCTAGATATAAACACTGACTTGCAGGTACACACACAGGTGTGTGCTCACACACACACACACACACAAACAAGAGCATGTTAGGCATAAAATATCTTGTTCAAAAACTGCATAAAATGAATTCCTTTTCTCATGCCCCCTTGCAGTAATCTTTTTGAATCTTAGTAGTATGGAGAAGACCATAGAATTAATGGAAATAAACAGTTTTTTTTTTAAAAAATTGAGGACTATCAGAGAGAAGAGACCTTTTGATCATACTACAAGGAATCACTTTTCTTGCTCCCTTTTCATTAAAAAAAATAAAATAAAAAAGGAGCAGGAACCAAACATTTAAACAAATTTCAAATAATTAAAATGAGGTAACCTAAGAACCAAAGTCGTTTTAAAATGAATAAATCATAAAATGTTAGTCAGTATTGACATGAGGCTCTTTAAGGTGATAAACAGATTTAGGAATAAATTTAGCAGTATAACAAACTAAGGCAAATGTTTCCATGTAGATCTATTCTGCCAAAGGATTTGCACTGAAAATAAGTTATATATGGTATACTATTCCAGTTAGATTATCATAGAGGTAAAGACTTTTTGAAAAGGGTGTTTCAAGGAATGAGGCTGAATTAATCATCATCAAAGAGCTCAGTTCGGAGTGGAGAGCTGACGTCGCAACGACACGACGTGCGATCTTGGAGCTCCAAGATCGCAGTCAATATTTTTGCCACTAGACGGTTCTTTTGGACCTAAACCGTCCTGAAGAGACGTTGACAGGGAAGAGTACATTCTGCTGATTTCAAGGACACTGCTAAGTCCCTGATTGATCCAGGGGAATCTCTTTTTGCTGGCAACAGAAGCACAGTCATTGAAGCTGCTGAAGTTGGGACAGCTCCGGAATGGAAGGAAAACAGAAAGAGAAAGTGTGTCCATCTGGTGAGGAAATCTTATTATAAAAGTGACTACCCCCAAAAAAATTAAACCTAAATTAAATTTGAAAACAGAAGGAAACAAGCGGTGAAATTAAGCTACATTAGACAGTGTGTTATCCTTTTTTAATTTTCTTTTATGGATGGAACTTTTGTAAATGTTTCCCATTCTTTAAATTGAATGGATTAGTTTTTCTTCTACTACTTTTTATATTCTTTTTTTAATACCTATGGATTAAAATCTTTTTCCTTATTTTTATAATGCTGGATTGGATGGTTTTTTTTCCCCTCCATTTAAGAATTTTGTTTTTTTTAGTCTGGAATATAAAGAAGATATAAAAGGAATACAAAGTGGGCTGGAATAACGAGGGAAAGGAAGTAACACTGCCACTTGGAGGCTGGAGGCTTGGAAGGCTTAGAAATATTGTCTATTCTTTTTTCTCTTTGATCATTTGACTTTGCATTTCAAGGTTCCTCAGCTTGTTTACAGAGAGTGATAGTGAGAAGAGCATGGGTTGTTTATACAGGTGCTTTTCAGGAGCTTTATTGGCAGCTGGAGTAGAAAACAAAGCCTTGTCTTGAAAGATTATAAATGAATTTAATAAAAAGTTTTGAATGCCAGAGTGGCAGTGTTTACAAGTTGGAAGAATGGTGCAACATGAAAAAGAAACCTTAACATTGCAAAAGATTATGTTTGAAATTCAAAAATTATTAGAAGTAACAGAGGAAATGGATAAGAGATTGGAGAACATAGATCGTAGAACAGTAAAATTTGATGGAAAAATTGAGGATGTTTATCAAATGAAGAAAGTGGAGGTCAGAGTTCTAAAAACTGAAGGAAAAAATAAACAAAGAGACAAGAAAATTGTTGATACCGACAGTGAATTGAATGTGGTTGGAAAAGGAAAAAGTGGAATATGGAGAGGGAAAATAGATGGACTGGAGCTCTACCCCAGATTTCAAAGTATAGAAGAAGAAAAGAGAGAAGAATTGATGGAACTAAGGAGATAAATTTTGTCAGAAGCACTAGTGATAATCAAAGATAAGCTGATCAAAGAAGCAGATGGAGGGTTTTGAGCTTATACACGATATGTAATAAGCAATAAGTTGTGAAGAGAAGTCCATACAAAACTTATTAAGGAAATAACCAGAATACTAATGCCACAAATGGCAAGAGACATAAGACTGCACTATTACGGGAAAGACACAGGTTGATGTAATGAAAGCTTATAATAAAAACATTAAGTCAAATTTAGTTAAATTTAGAGCATAATTTTTAAAATGAAGTGATAATGGATACAGTAAATAACTGATTGATAATGATAATAATGCATATATATGTATTGGTCTGATAAGAGGAAATTTGACATAAATTGCAAATGACTACAAAAGGAAGTTTAGAAATTCTGTTATTAAATATAACCAATTTTTATTTACAACATGTTATAAAGATGTAATGTTACTGGATGATACTGGAAGAGCTAATGGAATGCCATTATGTGGTTTTGCTTTAAATCTGGAATATTTTATATAAAAGGACGTAAAAACAATTATAATCAAATGAAGGTTAAGGTATGATGATAGTAATATATATAAATATTTTTGATTTAAAATATATGATTTGATATGAATTGTAGGTGATGACTACGGAAGGGATGCACGGAAGTTTTTGTTACCAATTGACAAACTTTCTACAATTTGTAATGGAAGATGGTTTTGTGGTTTTTTTGTGTTTTGTCTGTTTGTGTTTATTCAAAAATTAAAAAAAATCTTTATAATTAAAAAAAGAGCTCAATTCACAAGAATAAACGTTTATGTCCCTTCAAATGAAACTTGCATATAGATTCCTGGTGCACAAAATACAGAATGTTAAATTATTAGAAATCTTGACTATTATATTTTGGATAATTGAGAATGAGAAAAAATCAGACCTGTATAAAAAAAGTATCAATTGTTATCAATCTTGTAAATCAAAGAAACAACAATCCTAATGAAAAATTATGAAAAACATTTCCCACTCTTCTACAGAAAAATATACATTTACTTAGGTTTTATACATACAATAAATTCATGCATTTCAAAATTAAGAATAAATAAGAAAAACTATTTTTGAGAACTTCACCAAATGTTCATACTTACGATGGTGTAACACTTTTGGGAAGTCCTAATGCATTAACGGACATTGGAGATGGCCGAGATGGTAGCATGGAGCTGAGAAAGGCTGCTGGAGACTGATTAGAGCTGGACAATCTGGATGTTGGAGAAAAACTGCAGGAAGGTGAGTGGACAGAAGCTGGGAGAGGAGGTGGAGGTGGTGGCAGTGGAAAGGAATCTTCCACTGAAAAAGTAGATGTAGGACTAAAAACAGGGGGAGGGGGAGGAGGTGGGGAAGGAGACCCCGGATACTCTTCCTCAGGAGCAAATGTCTGAGAAAAAGGAGGGGCAGATGTTTTACCATACTGCTTCTGAGAAGCAGTTGGAGATATTGGGGATGGAAGACTAGATGTGGAAGAGCCAGATGCCTGTGTTACGTAGCTCGAAGCAGGACTAATATTTTGTGCAGCAATAAATTGTTTAGGACGAGCATAGTTGAAAGAACTGGATGTCTGCATGGCAGGAGAAGAATGAGAGTTCAGAACACTCATTTGCACAGGAGAAGGACAATGGCTGGACTCAAGTTCTTGGAATGAAGATGGAGGGAGAAAAGTTGGGGACAAGGGAAGATTCTGGAGGAAACTAGCTTGCTTCTGATGACACCACTGGTCTGCTTCTTTTTCCAGCCGGATTTGGTTCTGTAACTGCTGAATTCTTAAAGGATCCCTATATTAATAAAAGAAAAAGACAGAGAGTACATTGAGAAAAACAATTCTGGCAGGAGGTTAAGGAATAGATATACCATTTTTGTCTTACACAGACATTAGAAATGTAATTTATCCAAAACATAAGCATAATTAGTATACTGGAAGTAGAACATAAATTTTCGGCTGCTTCTTCATAAGTTTTTCCACATTAATCCCAGCAGACTTTGAGAAATTAAATGTCAAAAGTAAAATGTCAACCTATCCATAGAATGCTTTATTTTTTTTTCTTTAAAGAAGAGTTTTACACCTCCATTTAAACAAGGGTTTGGATTTTGAATAAAACCATCAAAGACTGAAAAACTAGCATCAAGTAATACTTTTCACAACAGTAGTGTTGTTTTACTGGTAAAGTAAAGGTAAAGGTTCCCCTTGCACATATGTGCTAGTTGCTCCTGACTCTAGGGGGC
Organism: Thamnophis elegans; assembly: GCF_009769535.1. Taxonomy (NCBI): domain Eukaryota; kingdom Metazoa; phylum Chordata; class Lepidosauria; order Squamata; family Natricidae; genus Thamnophis; species Thamnophis elegans. Next base: position 55,818,598 of record NC_045549.1, read on the forward strand.
GGTGCTCATCTCCGTTTCAAAGCCAAAGACCCAGCGTTGTCCGAAGATGTCTCCGTGATCATGTGGACGCCATGACTAAATGCCGAAGGCACACAGAACACTGTTACCCTCCCACAAAAGGTGATTCCTATTTTAATACTTGCATTTTTACATGCTTTCGAAATGCTAGGTTGGCAGAAGCTGGGACAAGTAATGGGAGCCCACTCAGTTACGTGGCACTAGGGATTCGAACCACTGAACTGCCGACCTTTCTGATTGACAAGCTCAGTGTCAGTCTCTTTTTTACTGGTATACATTTTCTTAAGTCACTTCCCATATTAAAAATGAAATAAAATACTAAAAGGATAACTCCATATGCTTGAACAAAATTGTTTTAATGGGTAAATCTAGCTTTAACAAACAGAGAAATATGGTTGTTGTTTTTTTAATGTATCCCTTATTTTCAATTTACTTCTTTGTGGCTGTTTAGATTCAGCAAATATTCTAAACCAAAAATCTGGCTGCTTGAGTTTTTCTGATATTTATTTCTATAATGAAATAGTATATTTATAATTTTAGTTTTTAGAGATGAGCACAGCCTATTTAAGTGTTTTCTATGCACAGTGGCCTCTAACAGAATGCTAAACTATAAACACTAGATCAACAAATCTTTTCTTGTATCTTCTCTGGTGAGCTGCTTAGAGAACAGAAGCATTGACTTCTATTCATACTTTCCATCTTATCAAGCAAGGTAGTTTTTTTTTAATAAAGTCAACTATTGCCAAGTCTGGTAAAGTGCTTTGGCTCCAATGTTTTCATTATTACTAGTGTTTTAGTTGAATTTTTCTTCCAAACCTTCCCATTTCAATAATAGCTGTTGTTATAATTTTTATTACACTGTCATCAACACATTTGCAAATATTTCTGGGATATAAATATTTTATAATGCCATGCCTACATAACACTTATGCAATGAAATGGCCAGTGTTAAATTAAATCTTAGCCTGAATATTTCCTTGTAAAAATGTTTCTAGATCTTTACCTCTTAATGAGCTTTATTAAATAATATAAAATACTATGCAGTTAATTTATGCCAGGTGTGGGCAATAAGTCCCAGTCTCAGCCACTTTGCACTCTAAGGCCACTGCTGCCACCCTAGCTGACCTTTGCTGTTTTCTTGCTCCCACTGCTGAAGAGGCGTGACTGCCCTGTCCTTTTGCAAGGAAGCTGCTGGACACATGAAAGCCATTTTTCACAGGTCTTGTGAGCAAAGCAGGTGTTGGGAAGAAAGCCAAAGTCAGGTAGGGAGATCAAAAGGATGTATAGATGAGTGGAAATAGGGGGGAATTGAAGTGACCATATGAGTGTTTAGTATGGGTGGGCTGCTACAGGCCCAAATTTTGTTCACGTTACTGCTACAATGATTGTAACTTTGAAGACTGATCATTAGACTGGTCAGTATCACGGTAACTTTGAACAGTCACTGAATGAATGATCATAAGTTGGGGACTACCTTTAAAGATCATGATGATTCTTCATTGTTATTTCCCTTTTACCTTAATTTCGCTGTCTAGAAGGGCCATCATCTGCTCTCGTTTACCTAGAAACCAGGCCCTGGCGTGCCCTTAATTGGGATATCCACCTCCATTTATTAACCTTAAGTAGCTAGTCAGAGAGAGTACAAGAATGGAAGGAGGTGCAAGAGAGACCTCATCCCCTTGTTGGATGACTCTCTGGAAGGCCCATCTCCCCTTTGCCTTCCCAGCAGGTGCAAGTCCCCTTCACCTAAGAAAGGAGGTAAAAACAAGGGCAAGTCAAAGGCCACACAGAGAGCAGAACTCAGGAGGCAAAAGGCCATAGCCAAACAATTGCCAAGGCCCAGAAGGAGGCACAGAAACAGTTGGAGACAGTGACCCAGGCGGTGGCAGTTCCCTCTCCTTCTGAGACCCCTGCACCAGCCAAGGCCCTAGGCCCTGAGGAAGCTCTATCTACAGACAGTGAAGGTTCTGGGATTGAGGACTTAGACATGGAGGAGGCCCCTCAGCCCTCTGCCTCGGAAGGGACAGACAGCCCAGGGGCCGCAGGTTCTGCCGTCTCACCTATGGCATGGGTAGCTACCAGCCTGTGTAGTAGTACCTCCCCTCCTGATATGGCAGCCATTATTACTGAAGCCATTAGATGGGGTATTGCAGCAGACTTCCAACAAAAAACCTCCTCTGCTGCCCAAAAGCATAAGAAACATAGTAAGAGAATAGCGTCAACGGGCCAATCAAGGGTAGCCCCGGTCCAGGAGGCAGGGTCCTAGGGGTCTTCGGAAAGCTCCTCCTCCTTGGAGGATGAGGAGGACCAGGCCCTTCAGGATTCTCAGCTGTCAGATGATGAGAATTCGGATCACGACCAGATCCCTCTTCAAGCCTGCCATGTTCAGATCTCTTTTGCTTAGGACTCAGAAAATAGCCAATCTAGAGTCAGCTCAGGCCACTAGGTCCAGGCAACCAAAAGGGATTCAGCTGGACTGATGCTTACCAAACCCATTGTGCAGAAGGAGGTAGTTCCTTCACCCCACTTCTTTCTGGACGTAGTCCAACACCAATGGAAATCCCCGGGGTCGGGCCCTTTTCCCTCTGCCCAGGGAAAACAAACTTTTTTACAATATTGGGCCAGATCTAGCCAAGGCCTTGGAGGTCTCCTCGGTGGATGCTCCGATAGCGGCATTGTCCTCACCCAATGTGGCCCCAAGCAATCTGGAAAATGCCCTGAAGGCTGAGGATAGAAGGGTGGAGCACATCCTCATTAAAGGGCCACCAGTCAGCCACCTGGTTGATTAGAGCGGCTATGGCTTCATCCTTCTTTAACAGGACAGCTCTCCTGTGGCTTCAACAGTTGAGGGATAGGATCCTGGTCTCGGATTCAAGGTCTCTCACCAGGACCTCAATAAGCTGAAGGCGGCCCTGCAGTTCTCAGCTGATGCCTCCATTAATGCAACCAGGTTCATGGCCAAATCAGTGAGGTCGGCTATAGTAGCCAGGCGTCTATTATGGTTGTGGCCTTAACAGACCGATACCAAAAACAACCGAACCGTTCACAGGAGAGTTATTCGGAGCTCCCCTTGAACCCAGGCTTATAGAATCAAAAGAAAAAAGGAAAATTATCCCTTCCGTGTTCCGCAGGACTGAGAATCGGACTGCACTGTATCGTCACAGGTCATCCTTTCAGAACCCGGATGGGGGATACGGGTTTTCCTGTCCAGCCAGAGAGTACTCTGGACGCAAGGGTCCCCAACAGCAACAGGACAGAATGGGTAGGGATTACCAATGATTCCCCCCTTCCAGGAGATCTTACAGAGCTTCAGGAAAGTCTCATCCCTATCGCAGGCGAAAGTGACTGCGAAAGGAACCTTCCCATCGGCGATCGTTTGGCCTTCATTGCCGATCGATGGGAGGAGGTAACAATGGAGGGTTGGGTCAGGGAGATGGTGAAAACAGGCCTCTCCCTAGAGTTTCTCTACTACCCCCCAACACGTTTCCACCTCTGTCCCATATCTCAGGATCACGAAAAGAGGTGCCTGGTAGACCAGGCCATTCAGCACCTCTTGGACATACAGGCCATAGTTGCTCCTACCATTTCAAAAGGACAACAGCAGCTGTTCCACAGTTCGAATCCTGTTGCCCCCCCAAGGCCCGCAGATCTGTGACTTGGTGGTCTTCCCCGGCCTTAATGCAGGGGTGCCTGTTCCGGGAGCCACATCAAGTAACAATGACCACCGATGCCAACCTGATGGGATGGGGGGCCTATTCCGGAACGGAGGTGGTGCAGGGCCAGTGGACCCACTTGGAACAGCAACAGACAATCAACTTTCTGGAGCTGAGGGCAATCTCTCTGGGGCTGCTACATTTACACTTGTCAGTGGCAGGGAGGCACATGTTGGTCCTAACGGACAACATGATGGCGAAAGCCCACGTCAACAGGCAGGGGGGCACCCGGTCCAAAAGGTTGATGAAGGAGGCACAGCTGCTGCTGACCTGGGCGCACCTCCTATCCAGTCAGGCCAAACACATCGCAGGTACCGACAACATTACAGATTGGCTGAGCTGGTCGCAAGCAATGTTCCCTCTAAGCTGCACGGCCATGCAGCAGTTTCCAACTGCCACACAGGTGGGACAAGAGGGACAACATCAAAGAAATGGTGGAATGAGAGAGGAGGAGCCAACGTCACAACAATACGGACGTGCGGTCTCGATGCTCCAAGACCTCAGCCAATACTTTTGCCACTGAGTGGTCCAATCGGACCCCAACCATCCTGAAGAGACAGTGAACAGGAAGAATACATCTTGCTGACCTCAGGGACATCGCAAAGTCCCTGATTGATGCAAGAAAAGTTCTTCAAGCCGGCGACAAAAAATTCAGCCAAGGCTGACGAAGTCAGGGCGGCTCCAAAACAGAAGGATACGGAAAGAGAAAGTGTTTCTACTGGTGAGGAACTTTTACTGTTTTAAAAAGAGACTGCCTATAAAAAACTTAAAATTAATTTAAATTAGAGAACAGAAGAATCAAGCGGCGGAATTAAATTTGGAATGGTCTTGGACAGTGGTTATCTTACTTTTTAAATGCTATCTTCATGGATGGAATTTATGCCTTTTAAAACGAATGGATTAAGTTTTCTTCTATTTTTCTTACTTTTATTATTCTCTGTAACCTATGGTCTAAAATTTTCCTCTTTCATTACTGTGGGTGTTCTTCTAATCCATTTAAAAATTGGACTCTTTTTTCTAACTTGAAATACAAAAAGAAATAAGAAAATTTGCAACAATAACACTGCCACTCGGAGGCTGGAAGGTTTGTATATTGGAAATGGAACACTTTTTTCTTCTTCACTGATTGTTTTGGCTTGGCACTACAATCTATTGGACGCTATGTGAGAATAACCCACACGGGGATGCTGTCTCCACTTCTTCGGAAAATGAGCATATCAGGTAAACCAACACTACAATTACCATTAAACAAGTCCAACAAGACTCATCAGTGGAAGAGAAGCCCGCCACAAGATATTTAAATAAGGGCTTCCTCAAAGGCAGAGTTGGTCCTACTTAAAAACAGCTTTTTGAAGAGGAAGGCAATTTTTATGTGAAGTGGGCTTAAAACACTATATTTGACCAGATTTCACAAGCTAAACTTTATTACTAGACAGATCCATAAAGCAATATTAGACTAAATACTATAGTTTGCTATGTGCCCAGTATTTTAAAAATAATAATAAAATGTCTGTTGATTCCCCCAAAAACAGAGCCTTTGATAATAAATTTTGTAAGGATTGCAGAGTAAAAGCAATATAGTAGTTATGTGGGGATCATTTAATTAACAAACTCCCCATAAAACCTCATGTACCCATATTATCCTCCATTCCAGGCCATATCTGTTGATAACAATCTGAAGTGAAAGAGGAGAACATATGAGTGGATTTTTTGCTTATTTAAAATAATGAATATTACTATATAGATATAGGGTTACAATCCAAAACCAAGTTAGTACCACCAACCATCAATCTCAATGGTCTAGGTTCATTTTGTTCTGTGGTAGGCTCTGACCATAGGGAAGAATTTATTACAGTGTTCTAAAAGTGAACTATATTTTTAATCAGCCAGTGAACAGACATTGTAAGAATACTCTGCTCCAATGCTATTTTTGATACCAGTTTTCCTGCCTTATCGTAATGAAACCCACAACTGTATTCATGCCTGCTTTCCATTTTTTGTTATCTGCCAATGAGGTTTCCAACTAATGTTTGTACTAAGAAAACCAGAAGCAGTGATAAGCCAGGAACTTGTAAGAATGCATTGGTATGTCCAACCAATTTTTCCACTTACAGGAAGTATTTTTCATATTGCAATAATGCTGAGGATATTTTTTTCAAATCATGTGCAATTCAGATAACAAAGGAAGAAAGCTATGGGAGCTGGGGGGAGGATAAGAAAATATGAGGGGCGGGGGAGCAGGTAAAAGAAAAAAGAAGAAAAAAGACAAAGTATTTTTGTGAAGAGAAATAGAAAGGATTAAAAAAATCTAGATGCATTATAAACTGAAAAGAATGGGGGTGGAATTTAACAGGGAGAAATGTAGAGGTTATACATCTGCATAGAAAAATGGTAGGTGTAAATAGAGGATGGGGGCTTGGCAGTTGCACACATACAAGTGATATATCTACCCAGATGTCTATCAACCATGCTAAACATGATCCGGCAGTTGCTAAAAAGGCAAATGTTATTTTTGACTGAATTAACAAGGACACAAAGTCCAAAAAAAGAGTGGGTAGGTGAGTAGTAGTTGATCTACTTTGTTAGATCTTTACTTGAAATACAAGAACAGTCTGGAAATGACAAATTGGGCAGTGTTTAGAGGAGAGCTGTGAAAATTGTGAAGAGGTTAAAAAACAACACCTTTGAGGAATTCTGACAGAATCCACTCATAATTTGCCTAGAGGAGAGAGAAGAAAAACGTCTTCAAATACCTTTCTCTCACAAAGAAGAGGGAAAGAATATATCTATATTCAGAGGGTAGGACCAGAACCAACAGATTAAAACTATACGGAAACAGCTTCAGACTAGACATGTAGAGAAACTTTGACGGTATGAGCTGTCAGACAGTCTAACAAGCTACTACATGAAGCAATGAGTTCTTTTTGACCAGAGTTGTTTTGCAACAGAGTCTGGATAATCATCTTCCAGAGAATCTCTAGTCTAGTGGAACCAAAAGAGATTGGACTGTGACCTTTAAACTCCTTTTCAACTCTAACTCTATACTTTCAATCATCTATACTTCATAATAATGTAACTACGGTCACTGTATTTTCTTGGGGTGGTGGTGGAGGACAGACTTGAAAAAGGGCAAAGTCTGAAAGTGGTTCATAAAGATAAAATAAGTTTGTTTATAACTTGATTTACAAAGGGAAATTAAACAGCAAAACTAAGAAAAACTGTACAAAAATATATATTCTAATAAAAATCTAAATTACACAGTACATATACATTTATTGTAAAAGGACAATTCAATTCCCACATTTTTGATGTGAGTGCAAAAGATTGTGCATTTAGTGGTATCATTTGTATGTTAAACTTAAATGACCAAAATAAAGAACAAAGTGAGTTTTTCAAACAACAACCCCTAAACAAGAACTTTCTAAAATAAAGGACTGTAAATATATGTTAAAACAGGAGTCCCCAACCCCTGGACTGTAGTCCACTACGGGGCCCTGGTCTATTCGGAACTGGGCTGCACAACTGGTGGGCCAATAAGCACATGTGTGCAGCTTGACTTGCGCAAGTTGAACTACACGCATGTGTGCTGGCCTGCTGCTCGTGTGACCCGGTTCCCCTCTTCCCCCACCCCAAGTTGGGCCACCAAGCTGCAAAGGTTAGAGACTGCTGTCTTAAAACACATAAATTAGGACAATTTTTAATCACAGTGCTATGTTTTAATATTTTGGGGCAATTTTAGGTAGCCTGGGCTTACAAATTACATATTTCCATATTTTCTATCATCACAATCAAAGATCAAATATAGAAATTACAGTTTTAATATATTGGAAGGACATCCAGTTCATTAAGATTACTACAGAAATGGTCAAATTAATGAGAAAGATTAATAGATTTATGCTGCTGTAACATTTGGAAGAAAGGAGAACAGGCAAAACGGCAATTTTCTTGAGATGGAAGAAGCGAAGAAGGGAAACAAATGTTCCCTTTTAGGCAAAATTTTATCTTAAGAAATCAATGTTTTAGAAAATATTCTAGTTTACTTATTAAAGACTATTTAATAATATTCTTTCATCAGTTTCATGTAATAATGTTTGCAGACATTAATGATGATCATTTAAATTTCATTACATGCTGCAATCATTATAAATAAATAGGACCTTTCTACTTGCTTTCCAAAGAATTGCTACTCTGGGATTTAAAACAGGATCAAACTTAATTATGCACCATCTTTACATGTAATCCAGTTTTCCCAATAAAGAATCAGTGATGATAGGTCTGGCTAAATAATGAATTCAGAATAGAAGCATATAATTTTCAGCTTTATATTGGAGATCACCTCCATCCCAGTAGAGAACAGGCTTTTCTGCAGAATAAACCTAGGGCAAAATTAAAAGTCTTTTGAATTCCCCAAATATATGGTTCTATCATGGTTGTGGTTCTGAAATGTGGAATGATAAATAATCATCCCAAAGCAATTTAATATTTGTCCATGGGAAAAAATATGCCTTTCCTTTTTCAAGAACTTAAAAGTACCATTCAAATGTACATTTGCTTGTTGATACACTTTATGATGTCACTGTTCCCATAGAAACCCTTTTGTCCACACAATTGAACATCTCATCTGCCAGTACAAAAGCATGGGAAACTAAGAGAGAAGGCAACACCTTGAATCTGGGAAGATCAAAGCTGCTTAACTAGGACACTACCACTCTATGGCCCTGAGTGCAGCTCCATCTTAACACATCAAAGATGGCTCAAAACATCGACTGGTTACACAGTAAGGCAGAGGTCTGTAAAGTAAGTCACTACAGCTCTAAAGGACCCAAACAGCTACATTGTAAAATTGTCAGTTTTATCGATGTGCCCAGTTTAAATATAAAGGATCAAAATCAAAGAGGATACAACGAACTTGATTTGGGCAGTCTGGAGGAAAGAGAAGTCATTGTAATAAAAAATAATGACAAGAGTAATCCCAACAATGTAGAAGGCGCAGTTTGCCTTTTCAAGCAAGGTTCTTCCGAACAACTCAATGTTGTGAGCTGGATAAGCAATGATCTTCAAAAATATGCAACTGGATTTCAGTATGGATTGACACCAGCAAATGAAACTTGTAAAAAACAGGCTTATACTATATCAACTGATAGGTTGCCCACCAGCCACAAAGGAAATTCAAATGATGCTTCTTATGTCAATAAACTTTGCTCCCTACTTGTTCAAAAGGCATGCCAGGAGATCAAGGACAAATTGGAAGGTAGCAAGAGCGATGTACACACTCCCATCAGTGGTGAGAACAAGACTGCAACTTCAGGGTCTGATAGTGGTTCAGAAAAGCCCCGGTTTCTAGACTTGCATGCAAAAGACATTTTTGGAATGGCTCTGAGAATGATGCAGCAACACCTACTAGAAAAAACAAGGGAAGCTTCTTGTAAGATAAATGCCAGGACACCTAACTACACTCACAAAGATCCAACTAATTATGATTGGGCTACAGGAAGCCAAAGTCCCAAGTGTACTCCAGGAACCAGTGGGACCCAAGAACCTCTTTTGAATGAACCACCAAAGACAAGTATATCAGGTATCCTTTTGTCATTCGTCCAAAAAATTTTGTGTGATGCTGCTTCAAATCTGGATGATGGTTCCAATGATCCATGCCGGGCTTATAAGCAGGCCCCAGTTCATAAATCAGGCTCAGGAGGGAAAAGGCCTTATTAAAAACAGACTAATGGAACATGGGATGTATGACAATATGGATCAAATAAGCTCACAATTTATTGACCAGTTGGTATAATCTGTGATGACGTTGAACCAGCTCATGGCTGGAGGCAATCAATGGTTCTAATTTAGTGATAGATGGCAAGCAGAAGTTACAATTGCTCATCACAAATCTTGGCAGTGCTAAAGAAAATATTTCTTCTATAAGAACATTTAATAGAAAACAACTGGGTTTAATCCATTCTGGAAGCAATGCTTAAAATTAATAAAAAGCCAATAATTTCCAGAACACAGGTCAAGTGTTACCCAGTAAATGCAAGCTTTCTTATGTGCTGCCCAACCTGTCTGATATTTCAAATAAGCAAAATGATGAATTGTCTCTGAAGAATTACAGCAAGCAAGATATACTTCAGGAGCTAATAAGATACCTAGGAAACAACTGATGGGTACCACTTTGCGATAGATACTTCAGTGCAAATTGTTTGATTGTCTCTTTGCTAATATCAGGAGCCAACTCTTCCCTTGCTTAATGCTCCAATCCAGTTCAGGCATCTAGACTCAAATTTTCTCTGATGTGACAGCTGCCATCATCATAATTTCACTGTGGACCATAACAACATCATCATACACTATGACTTCAACTGGTAGATAAAATAGTAGCTGGGCAAGATCATCCATTAAAAACATTGTAAAAAAGTGAGCAGGAGACAGGCTGTTGTTTTAATCACTTCATTATCACTTAAAGCTTCACTAATTTATGCAGTAATCTAAAAATGCTGCTCTCAGAAACACAAATTAGAAGACTGCACAAATTTACTTTCTTAAAACCAACCAGGAAATGTATTCCTAAACTTGATATTGTTTTTAACCAAGGTTTGGAAATGAGATAGGAATATAAAACACGAGCACCTATGAAGTGTAACTTATAGGGGAGAGTGTACTCAAGTTGGATGTTGACACAGAGGTTCTTGACTTTGATAAGTCAATGGGCATATCAACAATTTTAAAAGTATTTTAACTGCCTTTGCATGGTGGACGTGCAGCAGGTATAATTTACTGTTAACCTGAAAGCGTAATGGATGATAATGTGCTCTGTCATCTTCTCTGGCAAACTTTCTACAAGATCTAGCTTATTTTTTCTTCTGGGCTAGCAGGAACACTTCTAAACAGAACACTAAGATGCAGCTACCCACTATTTTTATATTCTAAGAATGTTATTAATGCCATCTGTATGCCCCCCCTCACCCGGAAAAGCATTCTTAGAAATAAAGATGACTTCTGACATTTTGCTCTGTTGCATGTTATGCACCCACATGTTTCTGTAAAAATATTTAGAAATCAGAAACAATATCATTAGTAGCAATGAGAAAAGCTAGAGAGAAAGGCTTTGATGCCATTATTTCAGGATATCTCTTAGAAGCCTATGCCTGATTTTGAGAGTATGGAACATCACACTAAAATATGACTTGTCATTTAATGTGGACCCAATCTATGAGATGGGCCACGATAGAGGAGATGAAGGGATTGTGATCTATGGATCTTTATTATAACACTGCTGGAATAGAATTCCCCAGACACTCTTTCTGTGTAATGATCAAGAGAGGGAGGGTGGTGGTTTTTTAAATCATTTCAGAGTAAATGACCATTGGCTTTCCTGAACGGTCGTTCTCTGGGCGCTGCGGGAGAGTCCAAGCATGGGTTAAATTCAGTCTATTTGCCCAAGGACTGAGTTGATTTTCTTAGCCATGCCTCCTCTTCTCATTGAGGACCAGTTCAAAAATGAAGGTGTTGGTCTGTGACAGACGTGTGCACGATGTGTCTTCCAGTTATGTTCAAGTGTTTTGCTTCACACCGCTGAAGTGATCCCAAAGAGAGGGAGTAAACCCCAGGGTGGGGTTGGACTCTCCCCTAGTGCCCAGAGAACGACCGTTCAGGTAAGCCAATGGTCATTCTCCTGTGCGCTGCTTGGAGAGTCCAAGCATGGGACATACCCAAGCTATGCAGTCCCAGAGAGGGAAACAGAAACATCCAAGGTGCGTGGAGTCGTTACAACTTGTTGTAACACCCTCCTCCCAAAGGAGGCCTCGGCTGCGGCGTAGGAGTCAATGTGATAGATAAGGAGCCAAGGTGGCGCAGTGTTTAGGGTGCAGTACTGTAGGCCACTTCAGCTGACTGTTATCTGTAGTTCAGCGATTCAAATCTCATCAGCTCAAGGTTGATCCAGCCTTCCATCCTTCCGAGGTGGGTGAAATGAGGACCCAGACTGTGGGGGTGATATGCTGACTCTGTAAACCGCTTAGAGAGGGCTGAAAGTCCTATGAAGCAATATATAAGTCTAACTGCTATTGCTATTGTTTAATGAATAAGGTTGGAGAAGTCCATGTGGCTGCCCAACATATATCCTCCACGGGATCCTGTGTTGCCCACGTAGCCGTGGTGGCAGCACTTCTTGTAGACACCATTCCATGTTGTCGATGGTCATCTGTAGGAGATGTTGGATCTCTGCCTGCATGCGTCCCTCTTGGGAAGAGAGGTGGGGACGGGACACCGGACAAAGGTCCTCGGGGGAAGGGATAGAATTTCCAGGGTTAGGTCCTGCTGACCGTGTTGCGGCCCTTGTCCCTGAAATTGGCTCTATCTTGTCCTCAGTCATTGCCCTGGGGATATGACCTCTGATAAGAGGTACCAGCATTTGAGAAATCAGACCCTTGAAAGGGCTGCCTCCGAAAAAAGGACCCCCCCTTCTTGTCTGGCTTCTTAGTAGTGGCAGGAAGAACTTTCCTCTTATCCTTGGTCTCAATTAAGAACTTTTCCAAGGGTTCCCCAAACAGATGTCTGCTCTTGAAGGGAATGGAGGCCGACTTCCATTTTGACTTCATGTCTGCCTGCCAGTGAAGTAAGGCTGGAACAAGGGACTAGGATCCCTAGATGGCTGTCCAGATGAAATGAACAGTCATCTGGCCCTTTCAAAGGTCTTTTCTAGAGCCCTATGCCTGCGGGCCTCAGCCTTGGATAAGGCCTTGCCACCTCTGGGATTAAGGGTCCCCTTCCCTTTAGTGCCCTTGATTCCCTTTTCCACCTCAGGTGGATCTGGCCTACTGTGTTTCGATGAGGGTTCTAGATTGTCCTCTGGCACCCTCTTGCTTCTTTCAGCCATGATGCCTTTGCCTGTAGTCTTCAAGGCTGCAAAGGCAGCAGGCCTGGCACTGGGACGAGTTGAAGAAAGCTGCGCGCCTCGCAGATATGTCCTCCGGACAGGAGTATGACCCGAGGGCCAAAGCTCTCCCAAGCCGCTCGCTGTAGGTCTTCTTGAAGGAGGAAGCCTTGCCGGCACCCCAACCTAAGGCTAAAAAACTCCCCCGTGGCTATCTGCTTGCTGAGAGTAAAAGTGTGGTAGCTGCAATGGCTGGAGCTTGAAAGCGTGCCAAAATGGCTTCAAAATGGCCACTGCGCTTCTTTGTGCAATAAGGGAGCTGCCAGATACAATCCGGAGCTTCTGCCGAGGTCTCCAGGTAATAAGAAGTCAAATGACAGCTGGGGGGGGGGAAGGAAGCCTCCTGCTGCCCCTGAGCCTGCCAGCCGCCACCGGACAGGCACCCCAATGAACTTCGGCTCCATTAGCCAACAGAGAGCCAGGAACCTCCAAAGTCCTCTCAGCAGTCTAACAGGAACCTCATTTTAAAGCGGAATTTTTCTCCTGACTATGATGATGACAAAAATAAGAAAATCTCTATCTAATTAGGAGACTCCCAGTCTATTCACTCAAAAACTGAGAAACTTCCCAAAAACACACCCGAACTGGGCTGGACTGAGTTTTTAAACTGGTCCTCAATGAGGAGAGGAGGCATGGCTAAGAAAATCAACTCAGTCCTTGGGTGAATAGACTGAATTTAACCCATGCTTGGACTCTCCAAGCAGCGCACAGGAGACTACTGTAATTACAAATATATCCCAGCCTCTCTTGGAGAGGAAAAGGAACAGTGGAATGTTCTACTAAAGAATGAAAAACAAAATTAAGACACTGCTCTGCAGCAAGAGTCTAGTAGCTAATGTTTACTAGAGCAGGCTACTTTTAACAGAAATGACAAAAGTTATTTCAGAATACTATGGTCTTGTTGCACAAATGGAGATTATTTAACAATTCTCAACATAATAATTAGTGAAGGCAAAATAGAGATTCACAAGGTGACTATTTTGTTTTTGTTGATAATATCATTTTCAAAGATGACACACTATATATTTATCTGAGCTCCAATAACAATAACATATACCCTGTCTAAATGATCAGGCACCACATTCTTAATATCTGGATCACATCATGCTAATTGTCCTTTATTTGTTTACCACTTAACATGATACATAAAAATGTATAATAAAAGATACTAAATTTCTCATAGGAAACCAAAAACTCCTAACAGTTTGGCAGTCACACAAATTTTTGCAACATTTCAACTTTTAATGGGGAGGAGGTTAAACCATCAACAATTGCATGTGTTATATACTGTAGCATCAGGTGGCCAGAAGGGATGCTGATCCCCAAGTCAACATGATGTACAAAGGTAGTTGCTATTTTTCTATGCATAGGACATTATCTGTCTTATTTCTGTGCCTTCAAACTCTGCCATGCACAAGACATAGTGTAATGTAATTGGGTATTCTGAAGTTTTATTGCTTATCATATGCTTAGTTCTCACACTGAAATAGAATCAAAGTACTGAACTGTAGGTTATTTGTTTCTTAGTTCAAATTGATTTTTTTTTGTAAAGAAAAAGATTGTACTACATCTATAATACATGCAGTCCAGGCAAAACCTCACACATTATGTCTGCCACTAAAGTTGGCAACTGGTGTCAGAAATAATAGTCTTAAAATATTATTAAATCTACTAGTGTTAATTTTGGATTGGAAATTCTTCTACAAGAAGGAAAATGATTTATTTAGTGCATTTTACTGTTAAAGTGTTATTTTGACTCCTGGCTGACCTAATTTTTTTTCATTAGTGCATAACAACATACTGTAGGTTGTGTCCAAAGTGAACTGTTCCAAACAAACAAGTGGGAAATTATCTACAATTTGGCAGTACTGTAGCCTCTAGCTGTCAGTTGGACTTCTTGGATCCAATATGAAAATATATTCCAAGTTACACTGCAGTTCAAAACATTACAAGTTACCGGTACTTTTTTTAAAAAAAAACTAGCAGTTTACATTAAGTAGTCATAGAACCACATTTCTAAGAGGTCTAAAAATTTGTATGGTTTAAAAATAAAATCTAGCTTGTTTCCCACTTTCTAGAAGGGAGGAAAATCAAGAGTGATTTCAAATGATTCTGTCAGTAGAAAATGTCCTTATTAAATTCTTATCTTGGATACATAAAACTGTACTGGGTAAGCTTCTCAATAGAATGGTTAAAATAGTTTCCATTTGTTATCAATCACAATTGTTTGCAAACTAAGGGTTGGAGCGGGTCTTTTATAATACCCCAGATCTCTGTTCCCTCTGGGATCCGCAGGTTTGCTAGTTAAGGCTTTGAATTCACCAAATTGCATGGTGGTTATGGTTGATAACTCATTTGCTTACAGCATCTGATTGCAGTGCAACTTAATTATTTTCTGTGTTCTAAATTTCAACATAGAAAAGCCACTGCTGCTTCTAGAAAGCAGAACTAAAGAGTGGGTGGGTGTTGGGGGAGAAACTTTCCTTCAAGCAGGAGGAAGAAATCTTAAGCACTGCCTCCTAGCTAGAAGAACAGTATTAACAGAATTGCTGGGAGTTGGGAGGCATATAAATTTTAATAATAATAACAAAAAATCCTGTTCGTTATGAACAGAAGAAACATGATAGCAAATGTTGAAGAAAAAAATTCAGCCAAGGGTCATCTCAAAATTAACTCACATAAGTGCTTCCAATATGTCTTTGGATTTTTAAAAAAGATTCCTTACAAAGGAACCATTAGGGGAAATATAGTGTTTTGTGCTCTCCTCTCTCCAATTTGATGCAGTGGTGAAAAAGTTAACAGATAACAATCAATCCATCAGCCTGGGGAAAGCTACTTTAAAACACAGATTAGAGTTATTTTCTTTGCGAAAGCAGCTTGCATTTTGGTTGTCTCAGAAACATTTTAAAGAAGCAGATAAATCAAGAAGATGGGGGGAAAAAACAAGCATTAAAGAGCTTTAAGATCTTGGTTAAAAAATTCTGGAATACTCATGCATCCTAGTTTCCTAATGGCATTTACCTGTTGTTCTCCTTCTGAGTGAAATAGAAATTTAATTCCATTCAATATTTGCAAGTATGACTCAGACATTATTGCATTCCTAGGGGACATACTTTTGTCTACCCACAGTGAAAAAACATAGTACAAGGAAGCAAAACTGTAATGCATTTATCACATAGGAAACTGTCCTGCTTTGTTTTTCTCCAACACCATCTACACAAACAGTGGTGAAGTGCAAAAGTATTGGGATACTGTAATGGGATCTGCTTTGTCCTGCAGTTCTTCATATTTCCTCCTCCTGGGAAACTGTGATGGTGAGCTTGCTTCAGTTGGTGAAGTCACTTGATATACTAACTTGAACACAAACAACTATGACTTCTTTGGGTCTAGATATCACATTTTAAGAACTGAATCAGGACGCTGCTCCACATTTTATTCTTTTCAGGGTACTATGTAATAATTCCCTCTAAGCCAGTGGTTCCCAAACTTGGCAACTTTAAGACTTGTGGACTTCAACTCCCAGAATTCTCCAGCCAGCAGAGCTGGGAGTTGAAGTCCACAAGTCTTAAAGTTGCCAAGTTTGGGAACCACTGCTCTAAGCAGATACTACAATCATCAAATAATTGCTTCAATATGGTATACTAAACAAGTTTCTAAAACCTTCAATTACTGCATATATACATCATGTAACTAAGCAAATTAAATGTATCCCCAGTATAGCAACAGAATTGTTTCCTTTTGTCTTGTTATGGGTTTGAAATATTACCTAGAGTTCTGCATTGGCGAAATTTATAGACAAATATGAAATCAATCTAAAATTTAAAATCATTGAAAAAGTATTATATGAAGATATGTTTATGCTTGTCAAATTAAAATCTAGAACAAAAAACAAGCGACGTAGATAATCTATTCTGCTTACACAGCTATATATGAAGTACTTGTTTCATTTCAATAAGAACAAAAGCAATGAGGGCAGCATCTGGGCTCAGATTTCTATGTGGATTGCATCACAAATTGCACCTATAGTTCCAGAAAACATTTTTGAGCTACTTTTTCCAGTCACCAAGCAGTATTAGGTTATTTATTTGATTGATATAGCAACCCATGCCACACAAGTCACTTTGGGAGGCTTACAAGGATGAAAAACAAAGAAACCTATAAACTATGGTATCCAAGGATAAGCAATAATCTCACATTAAAAAAAGACACTGACAGCAGGAGAGCTCATCTCCTTGATGCAAATGCTTGCAACCATCCAGTGTCACAAAAATCTACTTATGGCCATGAGAGTTAAGATAATACCAAATCAATATACACAATCCTAATTTAGTAATCTAAATCATGGCATAGCATTACAGATGACCTACCATTGGCATGCATGCTTTTCATCCTTTTCTAAAAAGATAATTTTCAACAGAGTTTCAAGTGAAGGAGATATAGATAGATGGATGGATGGATGGATGTATGGATGGATGGGTAGATGGATGGATGTGTGTGTGTCTGTATGTCTGTCAGTGTGTATGGGTGTTAAGTTATACTGGTCTTTTCTACAGCATAGTCAAAGCCTTTTAACAAGTAATGCTAATAGTTTAAGCACACCTCCAACAGAAAGAAACTGTATAAAAATAACAGAAGTCATAAAAGTTGTAATCAAGACAATTGCTTTTTAGACAATGCAAGATATATATTATTAATATCAAAACATTTTCCTTAAAACATTCTTCTAAAAACTATTTGATTAGAAAACTTAAAATATATTTTAATGATTTTAATTATAAATAAATATATTATCCTGAAATTACTGAAGTACTCTGACTAAATATAATAAAAAGAACTGATGCTGTTGGGGATAGCTTTTATTTGGTATGCAGCTAATATAAATAAAATTAGTAGAATGAACTGGCTGTATTCCATTGGCATTACATCACTCTTCCTTAATAGGAAATCTCTCTCCAGTTTAGCAATTTGCTTCAGTGTGTCCATGTAAGTTCGCAGAGAGGATCTGAAACAGATGACCAGGCTGAGCCGGAGGGAAGAGTAAAACGCATCATCAATTTCCAGTCCCTTGGCACTGGGATCTAAGTCCAGCTGACACTGAATTCTATTGACTCTTTATCTACTGCCAATTTGCTTTGACCATTAGTAGTTCAGATTCTAGTAGAGAGCTTACTCTTGCAAAAAAAATTCCTTATATTTATTTGCGCCATCCAGTAGAGCAACTAAATTCTACTTCAAGCGTTTATAAGGAGAAATGCTTTGTATTTTCCCTAGCACTGTAACTGTTTAAATAATATCTTCCTGAAAATTCCTAGCAAAGCTCAGAAACTTTCTCTCTCTAAGAAATATAAAGAACTGTGGACTGTGGATTAGCACTTAGGGCTCATTATTTAAATAAAATCTTTGCATAATTACTATTTTTATGCTAAAGATATTTTTGAAGTCTACTTTATGGCCAAGCCAGATGATATATTAGAAACCTATCACTGGAGCTACTATCCCATTTTTCCAATGAATAACTTTCATTGGGGAAACAGTATATTCATGAACAAATTGCAGCTGCGTTTGAGAAAATATATTGGGGGAAATTACACAGGAAGAGAGATTAAGTTATCTTCTTTGCCAGTGTTTAGTTCCAATCCAATTTGCTGAACAAAAATGGGTTCTTTGAGCTTACTTTTTCCAATGGGGCATGTATCACAGGATGACTATTCAAAGACACAATAAGGATGGAAAATTACTTTCCTGCCTTTATTGCCACTAGGTAGGCCTTAATAGCTGCTCTAAACTATGTTGGGTTGAATTTGCCACCTTAGAATGTCAGCAACACTCCAAATGTCTTTTCCTTCATATCTCCTCCTGGGGAGTACTTAGATCCATGAGAAGGAAATGGTCACATAGGTGGTTCTGATACAAAGTCTCAGCTGCCTTATTCCCAAGCAGTGTCCAAGGCTTCAGATAGACCATACGGCAGAACAGCAAAAACAACCCTCAGCTCCCTCTGAAACCCGTCAGGGTCCATATCAGTGTCAGGCATGCCTCCTTCAACATCCATGAAAGGAAAACCTCAACTCCATTTGAATAGAGATAAAGTACTTTTACTAGATATGAAGTGAAAGCAGCAAAAAAGAACCCAAGATCTGAGCCAGAAAGGCGGGAACATATACATATCAAATGTTTACCCAGCACCCTCCCCCAAATTCCCCAACCCATTGCCCAATCTGCAACTCCTGAAGGTGTCATGTGGGGTGCATCTTCAAACAGCCTCATCAAATTGGTATGTGAAACGGTTGGCCTTGACCAAACATCAGCCACCAGCACGACAGAAGATGGTGAGAACAAGACTCCTCCAGTACAATGAAATTCCCTTCCCCAATACTATGCACCCCCATGTTCCTATGGCAGCCGATAGTGAACAAGCGTAGCAAGCAAAACAGAGGCTGACATCCAGGCCCCCCTCAGAAAGAGATATCATCCCTGCAGGAAAAGAGGGAGAAAAAACAATACAAAATAAAAATATATAGCATATACATCTATTATAAAATCAAGGCTTATCAGGATAACTGGTGTAGAACTTCTGCAAGTCTGGGAGCCCTAACATGAGATTTGTCAACCCATTCAGCCTGGGAGGGGGGAAAATCTTTCCAGGAGACCAAATACTGGATGCGACCCCTATGTTTTCTGGAGTCCAAGATTTCTTTAACTTCAAAATGTTGCTCTCTCTCTCATGAAGAAGAGGGACCGGAGGTGAAGGTAGAGGCGGACAAAACGAAGAGGTGTGCTCTGGTTTTAACAGGTTCGCATGAAATACAGGATAAATTCTGCTAAGGTTCTTCGGCAACTCCAATTTCACTGATACAGGATTTATGATTTTCACAATGGGGAACAGACCTACATACTTTGGGTCCAGCTTGTTCGATTTTGGGGTGGTTTGCAGGAACTTGGTGGACAAAAACACCCTATCCTCAACTCTGTACTCTTTTGGCTTTGTCCTTTTCTTATCCGCTTGTTTTTTGTGAGCTTTGTGAGCCGCATCTAATGCTTTGCGGGTCATGGGCCAAAAATGCCGAAGTTGATCACTCTATTCAGATAAGGATAAAATTTGCGGTTTCTCCTGAGGCAATTCAGGAATTGGTACAAAGTCCTAACCAAACACTACTTTAAAAGGGATCATGCCGGTACTGCTGTGAACAGAATTATTGAACGCCACCTTTGCATGTGGTAACAGTTCCGCCCAATTATCCTGTTGATAATTGATGAAACAGCGGAGGTACTGCTCCAAAACCGAGTTAGTCCATTCACAAGCTCAGTTAGTCTGAGGATGGTGGGTGGAGCTTAGCCCTTGGGTGGAGCCAATCAATTTCAGGAACTTTTTCCAAAAGAGGGAGGTGACTTGAACCCCCCTGTCTGAAATTATGTGTTCAGTTATACCATGCAACCGATATACATGTGAAATAAACAATTTAGCCACAGACTTCGCTGATGGGATCTTGGAGCAAGGCACAAAATGAACCTCTTTGGAAAACAAATCGGTGATAACCCAAATAATAGTATATTCCAGACTTTCTGGTAGTTCAACAATAAAGTCCATTGATGTCTCCTTCCATGGGGTTCCAGGACGAGCGACACTTTGGAGGAGACCCTGGGGCTTTCCTGGTGGTCTTTTTGCGGCCACACAGACGGGACAACTGGCTACGTAGGACTCAATGAAGGCTACCAAAACTGCCTCTTAATAAAATGCAGTCTTTACAAATTCAAAATGGCCCGCCATTCTCGAATCATGGGCCCGCTTGGTTTGGTTGGTTTGGTTTATTGGATTTATATGCCGCCCTTCTCCCAAGGACTCAGGGCGGCGTACAACATTAAAAAAACACATATTACAAAAGTTTAAAAAAATCAGATAGAATATATCGAAAATGACAGGTTTAAGGTTAGCAGGAACATATAGTTTAGTGCGGTTTTCAACGCTTCTAAAATTTTATGATCAGTCCAAACTTCAAAAGGGTGTTTTGTCCCCTCCATGAAGTGTTGCTATATCATCAAAGTCCATCTGACAGCAAAAGCTTCCTTTTCCCATAAGGCCCATCTCCTCTCTGTCTCTGAAAGCTTACATGAGGTGTAAGCGCACAGTTGCAATTTACCCTCAGCATTTGTTTGAAGTAATACTGCTCCCACCACAACGTCACTGACATCAGCCTGTACCACAAATGGTGCATCCATATCAGGGTGTTTCAAAACCGGTTCTGCTGCAAAGAGTCGCTTTAATTTCTCGAAAGTGGCTTGAGACTCCATAGTCCAGTTCAGAGGCTTCCCCGGCTTTGGTTTGGTTTCTCCTTTAGATTTTAGAAGATTTGTAATGGGCAGAGCGATGCTAGTAAACGAGCAAATAAATTGATGATAAAAATTTGCAAATCCCAGAAAACTTTGCAATTGCTTGTGGGTGTGAGGAGGCGCCCAATCAGTAACGACCTGGACTTTTGCCAGGTCCATCTCGATGCCTTTGTGGGTGATACGGTATCCCAGGTAATCACTCTTCTTCTGATGAAATTCATATTTAGATAATTTGGCATAAAGTTCAGCAGCCTGGAGCTTCTTGAGGACTGAGTGCACCAACACCACGTGTTCCTCACGTGTTTCCGTGTAGATAAGGATGTCATCGAGGTAGATTAACACACCCTTGTACAGGTGCTCATGCAAAACTTCATTTATTAATTGCATGAAAACTGCTGGCGCCCCATGCAGTCCAAACAGGAGTACTCTGAACTGGAAGCATCCCAAAGGGCAGTTGAAAGCAGTTTTCCACTCATTCCCTTCTTTGATTCTGACTCTGTAGTAGGCCTCTCTTAGGTCCAACTTGGTAAAAATCTTCCCCTTCCCCAAGTGGGCTAACATATCCTTCATGAGTGGCAGAGGGTATACATTTTCCACGCAAATTCCATTAAGGGTTTTGTACTTCAGACATAAATGAAAGGAACCACCTTTCTTTTCTTTGAACAATACAGGTGCGGCCACCCGTGGCCTAGCTGGTTGTATGAAACCCCTTTTTAAATTTTTGTCAATAAACTTTCGCAATTCCTCCTTTCACGTGGGGTCATCGAGTAAATTTGAGGTTTAGGGAGCTTTTCCCCTGGGATGATCTTGATGCTGCAATCAGTAGCGTTGGGGGGGCGCAATTTGTCAGAAGCCCTTTCACTGAAAACCTCCTTGAGGTCCCAATGTTCTTTGGGGATTTTCTCTTCTCCTTTAATCTTTTTCCTGCGCTATGGAAGCTAGGTTCATTTCGGCATTGGCTATGTGGGACACCCTCCCCTTCCCCTCAGGAGGTTTAGCAGAACGAATGCGCAACCACCCTTTCCTCCAGTTCACGTAAAGTTTCCATTTCCGTAGCCACGGTAATCCCAGTATGAGGGGCCGATCCATCCCAGGTGCCACAATGAAACTCAAGGTTTCTTGGTGATCCCCCATCCACATTTCTATTGATTCGGTTACAAAATGAGCAGTGGCATCCCCAGCGATTGACCCATCCAACTGGCAAAAAGCAATGAGTACTTTCAAAGTTCTTAAGTCTTAAACTCATTTTCTCCACCACCTCTGGGCTGATTACACACCGGGTGCATCCAGAGTCTAAAAGGGCCAGCATCTTCCCCTGCGCTCCAGTTGATGGCACTTTTAATTCTACTGGGATGGTCATGGGGCCCGATTGGGGACTCACCGAGTGGTTGTCATCTGAATCATGTTCACTTTCTCCCATGGAAGAGGAGGGTTCCTTCTCCTCCTGGCCTGGAGGAAGGACATTAGCACCTACCACGCCTTCCAGGGCAGTTTCACAGCATCTCCCTAGCTGCCAGCCAGGTTCCTCCCCACCAGCCGGGGTCAGTTGTGGGCCATGACTAGTGTAGCAGCTAATGCCCCAATGCCCCTCCTTTTCTGCTTTTGGTGCCTCCTCGGACCTCCCCCTCATGTGCACAAACAGCTCATGGAACTCCTGTGTGTACCCAACCCTCCTCTCCTGGGTTAAAGGTATCATCCTGCTTTTCATCTTTTGATTTAGGAGGGAGTCATCAAAACCTTTCCTCAGGGCAGTCATAAACCTCTTGTAATCCCTCAGCAGGGGGGAATCATCTTTACGCAAGGCTATCATCCAGGCAGCCACTTTGCCTCCCAAAGCCATAGCAACACTTCTCACTTTGGCAACTTCCAATGAGAAAACTTCCCCATACTGTTGCATGTAATCCCAAACTTGCAATAAAAGAAAACCCAGTTCTTTGGAATCTCCTCCATAGTTCACTCCAAGTGGAGGAATCTGAGGCATTTGGTGCCTTTGGGGGGGTTCCCCCCCTCCTTGGGGGAGGTTGAACTGCTGCTGCTGGGGCTGGGGCTCCTCCCTCTCACCCAGCTCCAGCAGCTGTTCCCAGAGATGGTTCAGGGCTAACCAGGTCTTCTGCTCCCCCCACCGCCTGCTCGGCTAATCCACTCTCTCTTTCAGTGAGACTTACACAGACATGTTGTCGTTCCCAAGCCTCCTGAAGAAGGTGTAAAGCGTGGGTCATCATGAGATCCTCTCTTTCAGCTGCCTATCAGTCATACTCTGGTTTTCGGCTGGCTGTGACCCTTGCCATCATCTTCTCCTGCTTGTTGCTGGGGTTAGACATTTGAGTGCTCCCCCCACGGAAGCTTTTAACTCCAGGATGGGTGCGAAGTCAGATCTTGCTTATGTCAGGCATGCTTCCTTCAATATCCAAGAAAGGAAAACCTCAACTCCATTTGAATAGAGATAAAGTACTTTTACGAGATATGAAGTGAAAGCAGCAAAAAAGAAAGCAAAATCTGATCCAGAAAGACAGGAACATATACATATCAAACATTTACCCAGCACTCTCCCCTCAATTCCCCAACCCATTGTCCAATCTGCAACTTCCTAAGGTGTCATGTGGGGTGCATCTTCAAACAGCCTCATCAAGTTGGTATGCAGAACAGTTGGCCTTGACCAATACCAAACATCAGCCACCAGAATGCACCAGAAGATGGTGAGAACAAGACTCCTCCAGTACAATATAATTCCATCCCCCAATACTATGCACCCCCCCCGTTCCTATGGCAGCCAATAGCAAGCAAGCGTAGCAAGCAAAACATAGGCTGAAAATCAGTCACAAGGATGGACTGATCTAATAAGTCCAGGTTCCCTGCAATGGATGGTAGTGTCAAAGAATCCCATGGTAATTAGAATATGATCTGATCATGACAAGGGGGAACACCAAAAAGTCCTCCAATTTCAAGTCACATAGCCACTGCTTTGGAATACCAGATCCAGTCTTTGATCACATCCTGTGTTAGGCTCTGGATGATCTGGGATAAGTCCCTGGCCATGAACTTCTGAGCTGCCTCAGACGTCATTCTCAGAGAAAGAAGACTGAAGTCCACCAAGGCCATAAGTCTGGGTAACTTTTCTGCTAACTGGAGATAGAGTCAAGGAGCTTGGATATGGAAGTCGCTATGCAACCAGGTGGTGGTGGTGTATAATAGCAACAATCCCAACTGATCCCCAGAGCCCAATCTGAATAGGGTTTCACATCCAGTGATGGGTGGTGTGATGCCCCTGAAAGCCATAAGCAATTCCAAGTTAACAATAGCCACATCATTATCTCTGTCTGGGGTGTTGGCTGGTATTATACCTGACGGACATATCTCAGAAAGGGACAATATTTCCTCCCCAGCTTAGACTAGTCTTATGGATACATTTCCAGTCAGTGCCCTCATCAATGATTATCATTAAAGGCTTTATGCAGATTGGCCTGGCATTTAGAAGCAGCAGTTAAAATCCAGGACCTTTGAAGTTCTAACTTAGGTACAAGGGCTGAGACCAAGGAAATGGAATGCAAAATTAATATAAGATATCTGTCCAGGTTCTCTGTCTTCCAGCATATTTTCCCATGCCTGTCAACCCCATAGTTGCAGGCCCACCCTGCAAAGGTTGCAACATCCCTCAATCCAGACCTCTCAATTGCCAAGGCCAGGAGTCTTCCATAGCACACAAATTAATCCATCCCAGGGAGGGGGATCCAGGTACTCTAAGGCAGTGGTCTCCAACCTTGGCAACTTTAAGACCTGTGGACTTCAACTCCCAGAGTTCCTCAGCCAGCAAAGCTGGGAGTTGAAGTCCACAGGTCTTAAAGTTGCCAAGGTTGGAGACCACTGCTCTAAGGCACTTCAGATTCATTGACTCTCGACAGCATCAGGGAGTCCAGCACACACACACACCCCACACACACTCCATCTACAAACACAGACACATACAAACTACAGGAATCCCTTCTGCTGCTGTCACTCATTGTTAGGAGTTCCTTTCCATGCACCCAACTAACCAACCCCACCCCAGCTCTCACAATTCGCAATCAAGCACCTAACTGGCAGACAGAATTAAGATGAAGTGGTCATCTTCCCCCCTCTGAAAGAAGGAAATGTGAATGTATTCTTTAGGGGAGAAGGTCCATGGTATTCTGCCACTCTATTGTTATCCCTCTAATCTGCCAGAATGTGATCTTTCAAAGTTCCTAGCATCAGCTGAAAAGCTCATTATTTTTCAAAGGGATAGAGACCCCAACATCAAAGAAGTTGCGGATGCATAGGCATTCTGCTGCAGTGTGTCCTACCTATCCTCTGGCTCATTTTCTGACCCACATTTCCCGCCAGCATAGGTCTGTTGACATAAAAAGCACAACCATGGATAAATACAACCAGCATGGCCAGCAGCAGCTCCTCAAAAAAATGGAAAATAATATCCTCCTCTAAAAAGAAGAAAATAACTGAGGATTCAAGTGCAGCATTAGTCCAGGTAAGTACCATCAAAATAATTATAAAAAATTGGGACCAAATCATCCAAGGCTCCTGTTCTCTTCACGTTACTGCAAGCTTTTAAAAATCACTTTGTTGTATTACTATGTTGTGTAGAAAAGTGAGGAGTAATAAATTGAAAAAGATTCCAAATAAATCTCTTCACTCTTTCATCATGTATTCTCACTACTTTGCTGAGAATGAAATTGGATCTTCTCTCCTGTCAAGGCAATTTGTTTCTTTCAAATATGAATACCTGATTTTTACTTAGCTAAATAACACTTAAACGAACTTGAAGATGATGGCTAGGTTTGGGTTTGCCTATAACTGTGATGGCGAACCTATGCCACGCACGCCAGAGGTAGCATGCAGTGCCCTCTCTGTGAACGCGAGAGCTGTTGCCCCAGCTCAGCCGCACATGTGCGTGCATGCCACCTACCAGCCAGATGCTCTTTGGGTCTCTGTCGCGCATGTGTGGGGGCCATGCAGGGGGGTGGGACATATGTAAGGGGTCACGTGTACATGTGTCAGGGGCGGGGCATATGCATGGGACCTGCACGGGCATTGTATTTTGGGGGTTCAGGTGCGTGCTTTGGGCACTTGGTCCGGAAAAGGTTAGCCATCACTGGCTTATAAAGTTCTGAATGACATTCCCTTTCATTGGAGTAAGTGTACAGTCCAAGCTGCAAAATTAATTTAAAGGGCTGTTTATTTGTAATTTCTTTCAAGATTGGGATACAATTTTCAACATGGTTAAGTTGTATAGAAATATTAACATATTTAAAGGCTTTGACAGATCCCTCCTTGAATTGTTTTTATTAAGATCTGCTTTCAATCAAAGCTTTCAGTGTATTTGGATAAAAGGTACTGAGGAATGCTAAATCTGATACATCTCTGTGGAGAGTCTCTTTAGTCTGTGGAGACTAAATCCTTATCTTTTCTTTATCTGTTGGTGACTCACAGAGTTTATTTGATTCCTGTAGTAAAATAATTTGCTATTTGTTTCAGGTTTAGATTATAAAATCATCCAGCAAGTGTCAACTTTTTATCACAAAGTTTTTCCCCAATTTCAGAAAGAATGATCAATACCGAAACAACAATAGTTAAGGAATGAATTATAAGTGTCATGAATTTATTTAAAGATTGTATTTATTGTTGTTGTCTGCATTTATGTGTGAAGGTGTTGGTGGTATAGTTATTTGGCAATTTTATTTTAAATATATGAGCTTTAAATATGAAATTTCTATATGCACATATAACTCAATTCAATCTTTGGTATTATGTAATAGCAATAGAATAATTAATCTTTTTTTTGCCTTTCAAAAATATACAAGAAATTCCAAACATCAGTCACTCCTTAATTTCAAAAGAATTTGTTTGCATGCCTCTAAAGGTCTCCTTTCCAGAAACAGCCAAGCATATGAAAATTCAGGGTTACTTTCAGAACCCTGATATAAATCATAATAAAGCCATCTTTAAAAAGCATAGCTCAAGTCTGAAATGGGAAAAAACATGGAGATAAAAGGTAATGAGTGTCTACGGAGATTCTCAATCATCCAAGTCATGGTTGATCCAAAAGTTCTTTCTCCTAAAAACAAATGGATTTTCTTGGTTTTTTCTTTGAAAATTTTTTGCTTGTCATCCAAGAAGCTTCTTCAGTTTATAAGTTAGCTTTTTGGACGATTTGTTCGGTGTTATAATTAACTACTGAGGAGCTGGTTGGTTCTGTCGTTGATTGGTTTTGAATGGTCCAGTTTCTTATGGGTTCATTTGCTGGACCTAATATGCTTGTTAACTGACCCTTTTGTAGAATACCAGGCTTCAATAAATTCATGTATGGCGAGTATTGGCATGGCTGATGATTTTTGTTCTAACTCAATTGAATTGATATTGTTCATTGTCAGGTGGCTCAAGATCAGGGATTTGGGGTCATTTTTCAAATGTTTATTTAAAAGCAAAAATGGTTTTTAGAAAGCAAGTAAAACATAATCCAGTCAAAATTGTATTCATATCACATCAATGTTTCCCTATCATTAAAATTGAGGGCCCATATAAGAACTTATTTTGATAAGTCATGGCATAGCAATAATATTTAAACACACATGCAACTCCCTGAGCCAAAAAGGTATTGGTATAAGAACATGCAACAATATTTTTTAGAAAAACTGAAGCTTGGCTTCCTCACATACAGAGATCAAATACTATGGATAATTAAATATTAATAGAATTTATTTTTAAATAAATATGCTCGGTATTGAGCAAAACCTAGATAAATAATCTTTAAGGCCAAGACGCTGGAACATTGATGAAGTATGTCAGTCACTTTGAGAGGGCTTTACAAGTCAGCATTGCATCAAAACGTAAATTAAAATCGCATGAACCTGATTTATTTCCAAGAAAATGCATTTAAAACTAAGATGCTAAAAACCCAAACAATAATCTTGAAAGCTTTCCAAGTTGGTGAGACTTCCTGGAACAAATCTTTTCATATACTTCTGAAAAGAAGGAAAAATACTTATACTGTAGTTATTTCCTATAATTAATTGGCTTCCTCAATAAATGGTTTGTATTTCCTATTTGGAAGCCATGTCAGACTCATTCTCTGATCAGATGTTTCCTTAATAGCCTGTCAGACTACAAGATTTTCAACACACCCTAAAAAAAACAAAAGGGCACAGATCTATATAAAACAAGTATATATTGCTGCTTTCTGGCATGCAAGACGGAATGTGTGCTACACACACAAACACACACATACGGACACAAACAAGCATACTCATTTCTCCAGTTTTACAGCATGGCTGAGTAACTTTTCTACACATACTACATTACTTTCAAAATATTTTCCTGACTGATAAGCAATGAAACCACTAAAGGAGATCATGCTCAGTGGACAAGTTTACTGTTTTTAAACAAGCCTTTCAATATTATTTTATTTTTATAAAAATAAACTTAATAAACTTAATTAATACAAAATATACTTAAACAATTATTTAACAATCCATTTTAAAGCCAACATTAAATAAATGAACTCCAAAGCAAAAGCTACATAGCCTGTAGTTTGTAACTGTTGCTATTCAGCCTAGTAAATAGTATTCCAAGAATTTGATGGCTTCACAGTAAGCTCCATTGAGTGAATGACCGAACAAAGGATACACATACACGCACATAGTGCACACACTCAGATAGCTTTCTTCAAAAACATAGAACAGCAGAAAAGCAGAAGTCTTAAAGAGTATCCCTAGAATATGCAAAAATTGTTTAACATATTTGCCCCAATGAATCCGGAGAACAAATGTTTGTAGAACATTCTGAAATTGTTAGCAGTCTTTAATGCATCCCATTACCAATAGACCTATAAAATTTCATGGACGAAAGAAACCACACTATAAGGATCATATATTTTATTTATATCCTGCTTTAATTATTTTTTATATTTAGCTTCATTTTATGCAATACTATTTAGTTAATACTAAATAGATTAATATTAATACTAAATAGATTATTTAGTATTATCTTTGGTAGCAAGCTAATGTAAGGTGACCAGATTTTCAGATTGGTAAAGAGGGACACCTTTGACCGGGGGGGGGAGGGGCTTGATTAAAAATTTTATACGGAGCAACAAAAAGTTTCATACAACGCAAAAATAGTATTGTAATATTTTTTTATTTCAACATAACTACAATTTACAAATATAAATTGTAACTGTTGCCAAACATCAAAATTTTGATCATGTGACCATGAGGATGCTGCAACGGTCGCTAAGTGTGAAAATGGTCACTAAGTGTGAAAAATGGTCATCAGTCACTTTTTTCAATGCCATTGTAACTTTGGTCACTATACCACCTTTCTTGCCACAGTTCTTAAGTGAATAACTTAAGTAATAAAACTATTTTAAAAAATCCTATGCACAATAAAATATTATTTTAAAATACATTAAAAAAATAAAAGAAAAAAACCCAGCTCACTTACCAGCAGGCAGGCACTCCAAGTCAATCCAGAATGATGTAGATGTTAATACAAAGAACTAAGCAAATTAAAATGGTGAAATTAATCCCAGGGAAATATTTTTCCCACTATTCCCACTATTTCCCACTATTCCCAAACTATTTCCTGGAGCTCTATGGTACTGGGTCATCTTTTCTTATAAAAGTAAAATGGGCGGGGGGGGGGTCTGTTTTCTTGCTTTAACGTTTTATCTTCAATGAAAGTACTGAGACATAGAGAGGGATTAGAGTATCTTTTGTCTTGCCCCGGTAGGATTTCTTAAGCAAATCCACTGGGCTTTCAACATGAAGCCAGAAAATCGGGACTTTTTAAAAATGCCCCAGGACACGGGACAAATTGTTATAAATCGTGATTGTCCCGCCAAAATTGGGATGTCTGGTCACCTTAAGCTAATGAGACCTGGAGACGTGCATTTGAGAGTCTGGGACACTCTTATACATCTTGTCCACTACAAGCATCTGCTATTCTTTCAGCCACATATGTTGCTGCACACATATAAATTAAAGTATCTTGTTGTAATAAATGTCATTGGTTAACTATATCATAAAATATAACAGTATTCCTTTTGGACAGTTCTGAACCTCCCACCATTAGGCTTTAATTAAATCAATGTTTGTCAGACCTAGCAATTTCAGCATGTGTGGACTTTAGTTCCCAGAATTCTAGAAGTTGAAGTCACACTCCTAAAGTTGCCAAGTTTGAGAAACACTAAATTAAATGATCCTTGATTCAAGTATTATGACTAAAAATTTGTTATATCTTGCATAATTTATGTATCCACACATTTTTTCTTAACTAGGAAATCTCAAAATGCAGTATTTTCTTAACAGAAGAGTTACTATACTGTTGCTTTTATAATTGCAATATGATATTGGCAATATGATACTTTTAACCCCTTTCTAATAGTTTCTAAAACAGCTCCTTTGGACTTTATTCAGTTGCTTCCCCTGATCAACCTCGGAATCGATCGCTATCTCCAAAAAACTGTGATTGTCCTGGATGGATAATCCCTCTCATCTTCCCCCTGACCTATGCAAAATCCTTCCTATTAGTTACAGCTTCCTCAGTTAAGATTATACACATCTAATTTGTCCTATTTGGTGAAATGCCAGCATTTCTAAAAACATATATAATACAACAAATAGCAAACACCTATTTATAAATAGTGACGGTGCTTTATGCCATGTGATAAAATGAGGATAGATTTCAGATTTCAGTATTTGTGAAAGCAACTTCATGTGATTATAGACAGATCACATAATTAAGAACACATGGCCCAATCCTGTGAATGTTGACTTGTTGACAAATCTTAGGGGATTTACCAGGACTATACCAAATATTTAAGAAATTACACGTTTAGCTACGTAAGGCAGGAATAGACAACATAATGCTTGTAGACATTAATCTTCTCTCCGGTATCTCCTTTGATGATCAGGCTAGCTAAAATGTTTGATCTTTTAAAAATATTTTTTTAAAAGAAAAACTAATTTAGCGCATAGTATCCACATCTTTAGTATCATAGATTATCATGGCGATATGCTTTTGATTCCACTCACATCTCAACTTAGTTCACCTTCTGGTAAACCTTCTGGTAAACAGCTGTTTCTTGTTTCTGGATTGTCCCATGCAGGAGGAGTTAGGGTTCCGTCTATCAGCCAATGTCATCCGGCCACTACCCGGGGGAGGGCCTTCTCTGTGGCAGCTCCAGCCCTCTGGAACGAACTCCCCGCAGAGATTCAGACCCTCACCTCTCTCCAGGCCTTCCGAAAAGCCGTCAAAATCTGGCTTTGCCGGCAGGCCTGGGGTTGATGAGTTCCCCTCCCCGCTCGACTTGTGTGGTTGTGTGATTCTTGGTTATTTTAATTGCTTGTATTGTGTTCTATGTTCCCCTTTTTCCCCCTTTGAGTTGTTCGCCGCCCTGAGTCCCTCCCGGAGAAGGGCAGCATACAAATAAAATAAATCTAAATCTAATCTAAATCTAGGTGGTCAAATGAAGAGGAGAGGTCTAGAGCAGCTAGGGACATTTGGGCCAGAGTGAATTTACATTTCAATTTTTCTTAATAATTTTGCCCCAAATTTCATTTATATTTTTACTGCAGCCTTAATTTATACCCTCATAATTTGTGATTGGTGTTTAGGGATACACATTCTACTATGTAACAAATAATTTTAAAAAACTCTTTCAGTTATCTGTATGGTTACTTTCCCTAATTCAGTTTCATGATACTACACTCATATTCGCATTTTCTACTAATATAGTGCAGCAACTATTCATTATATTCATCTCATAATGTATCCATTCAACAGAGTAAAGCATTTACTAAACATTTGAAGTTAGTGTATATACACCACTATCTACATATTGCTCTTCTCTCCAGAAAAGCCTATGGCAGTACACAATGTAATAAAAATGTCAGATCACCACCCAACAATTAAACAACTCCAACAGAAAAAGCATACAGGTAGTTCTTGTTTAGCAACTGCAACTTAGAACAGCAATTAACATCCCTCTTGCCCATTATTTTTACTTGCATTTTATAGTTTTTAATGTTTGAAATTATTATAATTGTTATTTCTGAGCTATATTTTGTTAACTTTGTTGTTCATTGCCCAGCATGGCCAGTGTGTGACGCATCCAGCTTGCAGGCTGCGAGTTTGACAGTCCTATTCTATATTCTTCACCTTAATTCAATCCTTGTATGAAAAATCTGGGGTATGAAAATATGAGATATTTAATTTAAGTCTTTGCCATTTGTTGTTCTGAAGCAAAAGCCTATGACTCACACAATACCCTGGGCTCAACCTTTTAGTCAAATTTCTTGAGGTCAACAGATCTGCCAAAGATAAACATTTCCTCATGAATTGCCCATTACAGACATTATCACTTACTCATCCCAGCTATCTCATGCTTAGCATCTGTATAAGTTACTCACTGGCTGCTTTCATTTTCTCAGAGACCATCAGAAAAGACCAAACACAAGTGAGACATACACCATAATCCCTTTCCGCATCCATAAAACATGCAGTCACATACACTCCTAGACATTCTGATTCACTCCTGTAATATTTGTAATGGAGAAAAAAAAACACTGTTGTTTTTTACACGTTTTAAGTTTGCAATTTTTTTTTTTTGTAACACAAAGCATGAAGTATTCAGGAAAGTGGTTTCTTTCTTCATCCAGATGCTTTCCAAAATACAAAACCCGCCCCTTCCTATTTTTAGACTAAGGCTCTTTGTGTTTCTTCATTTACTGTGGATTGAAATGCTTCAGAAACAGACTTCAGTATATCTGTGAAAGCCCAGGCATTTTTCTGTAAACTTTTGTAAATGCATCATCTTAAAAAGTAGGAGGAAAGAAGAAAGACAATGAGACAAAGATGAGCACTACTTTTCCCAACATTCTTTCTAACGAAGTGTGCTAGCTGTGAGAAAATGTTCTCATACTTTGTATCTAATTCTGGCGTTTTTTAATAAAAACAATGTCTACTACAGCTAGTGAGATGGGCAGTCAGAAAAACTGAGTATAAATACTCTGTAATTCACAAAATTTATAGGAAGACCACATATAAATTTACCCTAACACTCAGTTGAACAAAAATAAACCAATAATATCAGAGTATACAAATAATATTTTCCCCAAAACATTCTGCAAGCTTTATTTCAAAATTCTCATAATGTCCAGGTTAATGAGTCCTAATATCTTAAGAAATAACCCTAATAAAACATCCAACATTTTTCAGTATTATTAGTTAACTATCTAGTTGTTTGGAAGTCTTTCTTTCTCTTTCCCTCTCAGAAAAAAACTATGTGTATTTTCCCTAATCCTCCTCTTCCTCAATCTCACAGTATATGTATTCCGACCCAGGAAAAATAGCCTGCATGCTATTTCTTCTAAGTATAATACAATGAACCGGTTCTTTTTAAATCGCCAAATCCTAGATTATATGTGAAAAAAACGACACATGTATCTCAGTCCAAAACAGCTATTGTCACGCTGGCATCCTGAATAAATTTAAAAGAAAATAAGAGGCGAGAGAATGCAAATAACATGAGTTGGAAAGCACAGCTCCAATTACTGAAAGATTTAAGAATCGGTAACAAGCACCGTGTTACTAGCTACACGTGTGGCCACATCACACAATTTCTGCTTATATATAATTGCTTTCGTCTGCCATCCTCCACCCAGTTAGGCTTATTTACTTAATATACACAAAAACGTACTTTGAACATAGAAAATAGGACACATAACCCTGTCCTTACCTTTTTGTATCTCGCTCACACTTGTGGGCAACTTTTCTACATGCAGAAGCAAGCACAATAGCTGCAGCTGTAAAACCAGCACTTCGGGAACTGAAGTGAAGCTGTGCAGGTACTCAATAATATATACAGATCAGTCAGAGAGAGAGCTGTACTTCATGACTCAGTGGTTTCTTCACTGAAGCTTTCTAGCTCTAATGCTTTCACAATAAAAGTCCCTTAGAGTTCCTGGGAATTCAAGCAGTCAGTTGCTAAAAGGAAAATGTTTGAAATGGGGATGGAGGCATATGCTATCTTGTTTTATTTCTTCTAGTCTTCTTTTCTTAAACAAGCAGGGCCTTTGGAGCTGCTTTGTGAATCTTACAATATGAAGAAGAAAAATCCCAAAAATTAAAGATAAGCCACTGATCACTGTTAAAAATATGTAATTCAAAAGAAGTGATAATTTTAATAAAATACAATATGCACAAAACCAGATACTTCCAATATAAAACAAAAACAAAAATATTTTTCAGAGTGTTGTGGTTGCAAAAGGGATATATAGTAGTAGAGCACATGCTTTTCATTCAACCATTCTCAGGTTTAATCTCTTAAATCTGGGAAAGATTGCTGCTGCCAGTGAATACTGAAAATGGTGAAATAAGCCAATAACTTTACAATAAACTGCCTTCTGAATTCTAGCAGCTTTTAAGAGCTTTTCAGAGAAGAACAAAACCCTTTCCAGACTGCAGGAAATACTGTGGCAATACTTGTAGCCAAACCATAATTAACTTGCTTGAAGTTAGATTGCAGAACTTAATTTCAAAAAATTGATAGAAACAATGTGAGTCCATATTCTGCAAAGCGTAATAAGATATATTCTAGTGATAATAACACTCTATAATATGTCATCACTTTATGGCATCATTCTATGAAGAGTATGTAATAACCACATAATTGATCTTTCACACAAGCTATGCTCACACATCAGTGGTGGGTTTCAAATATTTTAAGAACCTCTTCTGTAGGTGTGGGATTGGTTTGCTGGCCATGTGACTGGGTGGGCGTGGCCAACTTGTAAAATGTGGTGAACTTAACAACCTCTTCTGTAGGTGTGGGAGTGGTTTGCTGGCCATGTGACTGGGTGGGCGTGGCCAACTTGTAAAATGTGGTGAACTTAACAACGTTCTTGTTTAGCAACCAAAATGTTGGCTCAGAAACTCTGGCATTTGAAGAATGCAAGTCTTAAAGCTGTCAAGTTACAAGACCCTTGCAGCCCCAAGCCTTTAGAAAAAAAAAACCCCAGGGGTATTCAAACTTGACAGCTTTAAGATTTGTGGACTTCAACTCCCAGAATTCCTCCTCCAGTCATGTTGGCTTAGGAACTCTGGCATTGAAGTGTGCAAGTCTTAAAGCTGTCAAGTTACAAGACCCTTGCACCCCTAAGCCTTTAGAAAAAAAAACCCAGGGGTGTTCAAACTTGACAGCTTTAAGACTTGTGGACTTCAACTCCCAGAATTCCTCCTCTCACTCTTCATCTTCATGATGTGCGGATGGGCGGGGGGGGGAGGGAGCTGGAACCAGTTCTAAACGGCACTGTAGATTTGTGGAATCTCTTCTATAGAAGAGGTTAGAACTGGCAGGAACCCACTCCTGTCACACATATTAATTCATGGTTTATATAACCACGGTGTGAAAGAATAAAATTGCCTAAGTTTGAACACTTCACTGAATCATAAACTTTTATTTCATCATAATGTACATACCTAGCAGCCATATAATAAAAGTGACATAGGCAACAATACTCAAGACCAAAAAACAATTTTGTTCTATTTCAGAGCTGAAATTGCTATTCACTTCTTGATTATCCCTAGCAGTACCTTAGAATTTAGAATGACAATAAAAATATTGGACCCTGTTTCCACACAATTACTTTGTACTGTATTTTCCAATTATTTAAATAAGCTCATTTGATAACTTTTCCTACAAACTGTTTGTGTTGACTATTTTGATAGGCTCTCTGAATTTGCAGAAAGGATCCTCTGAAAAGGGTGGATTTGCAATATTAAAAAAGAAGACAGAGAATGGTGATTTAATTACTCATCTATATGCTCTACCAATTATCTGAGGGCTGGGGTCCCCATTTGTACCACCCAGAGGGCCAATGTATGCCTGTACATACCTCGCTAGTTGCTTGACAATTTATCTACTCCACCTGTATTCATATATTCTTCAAAATATGATTAAACTTTTTAAAAAATGGGAAGCTGACTTGCCACAAAGCAAAACACCATGCTCCAGAAAAATCATTTATTTCTTTATTTATATTCCATAATTATTTGTATAAGTAATTCAAAGCAGCAAACATTCCAAATATCCCTCCTTCTCCTATTTACCTCACCACAGTCCTGTGAGGTAGGCTGGGCTGAGAGAAGGAATGATTGGCCCAAAATCAGCCAGTCAGTTGTTAACTCACTGAGCCATTTCTGAACTTTACTGCAATGTGAAAAAGTGAACTGTGTGCAGCGAGTGTTTGTTTAGAAATGCATCCACCTGTCTTGAAAAAGCAGAAAAATTATAAGCATAGGACTGTGCGCTGCTATTGACAGAGATGCATTTGTCTGCAATTATTTCAACAAAATATGGCCTTTTCTGGGGAAGAAAGGCAGCTGCATAATCCCAGGAAGGTGCATAATCCTGGGGTGGGGGATTGGGGGGAGGGAGATGCAGCTGCCTTATAAAATTGCAAACAGATGCAGCATTCCTTTCTCTGTGCTCTCCAAAATATATATTTTTGCATTAGAATCCAAAATGCAGTGGTACAGTACATGAGGGCAAGTAATAATACACAATTAAAAAATATTATTTGAAATAGGTGCTTTGTGAACTTGTCTGTGGCAAGTCTTCCCAGCCGCTGTTTTGCAAAAGCATTCCCAAGAATAAATATGCATCAGAATCCAAATATAGGGTTCCAACTTTAGATGACATTTATGGCTGCTTATTTTGTTTCTACTAGTAGTAAAGATATCATCATTTTTATAATTATTCCTGAAGTGGTGTGTGTGTAAAAGGCAGCACTGATCACTGATCATAACAGCAGAAGAACTAAACACCAGATCCATAAAATCAGGGATTTATCACACAAGACCTAAAGGGTGGATCAATGTCTCTCAGCTGAAAGATGTATGAACTTTAACTCCCAGAATTCTCCAGCCAGCCATCAAGGAGTTTCCATAGAAGATTGTGGACAATAATAGAGCTAAGAATCTGTGGGAGTTCCGGATCCAGGAAGACAGGCAGGCATTCAATCAGACACTGTAGTAGTAGGCAAATTAATAGACAAAGAACAGAAGAGCTCAGGAGGTCAGGCAAGCGGGACAAGGCAAGGTGCCCCTCGACATGAGTGATGTCGAGTTGGCCACCCCCACCCAGTCACATGACCACCAAGCCAGGCCCACCAAACCATGCCCAAAGAACCGGTAGTAAAAAAAATTGAATCCTACCACTGCTCATAGGGTTGTTTGTGTAGGGCAAATAGGAAGAGGAAGCATTATGTATGTTCACCACTACTTATAAAATACTAAAGCTGAGATAAAAATCTAATGTAATAATAAAGCCATTTAATTTTCTAATTCCTGTATGAAAATTTAAGCAAGCAATACAGATAGTCCTCAAACGATAGCTTAGCAACTTAGATGGACCTCTCGGGGGGCGGGGTGTACCTACAACCTAAATTTGAAATTCTTTTTTTAAGTTTTTTTTATTTTAATTGTACAAAAACACAAAAAAAGAATCACCCTTCATTACATCTTGTAGAAAGAGTGTCGATTGGTTACAGATAACTTTCCTGCATTTCTTCTACAGTCATTACTTATAGTTCATATTAGATTATACACTTTAAATCAAAAATCTTTGTCTATCTTACTATCAATGTACCACAATTCTCATTTGACTAAAATTATTTGAACGTGCTTTTACCTCAAATCGTTCATACTTAAAGACACAACCACATAATGGCATTCATTAGCTATTTCAAAAAAGCCTCCAATAACATTACACCTTTATGACATCTTTTAAGTAAAAGTCAATTAATAAAGTTTCTAAACCTTTCCCTCCCCCCTTTTCCTTCCAACTCAATATTTAGAATTTATATCCAAGTTACTTTTGTCAATACCATAGCATGTATATGTTGTTAAACAATGTCCATTGGCATTTTCTTGTTGTTATTATAGTTGGCTAAAAATCATTTACTATTTATGTCCAATCTCCTCTCGTCAGACCACCCCCCCCCCCAAAAAAAAACTTTACACCTTTATAACAAGATCTAAATAAAAATTTGTTAATAAAATTTATAGGTCTTTTTCCCAAGTCACAATTTGCAATTTATATCCAAATTTCTTTTACTAGTTTGCCAGTATATGTATATATCATTAAGCTGTATCCATTATCATTTCATTATTGTTATTATAGTTAATTATTTGTTAATGAATAAACATTTAATAACAATCTAAAACAATCTAAGTTACTAAATTCCTACTTATTAATCACCAAAATCAACTATTTTTTTATTATCAACTTTTATTGTCAGCCTTATATCTTTCCAGTAACAAAACAGTCTTATCTCTCTTGCCAATTGTGGTGTCAGTCTTCTTTTTATCTCCTTTATAAGGTTTTTATAGACTTCTCTCCGCACTTTGTTGCTTGAAGGTAATCTCGTTGCCCACCAGCTGCTACAAAAATTAGCTTGTCCTTGGTTGTCAATCTTGCTTCTGAAAAAACTTCTCTTCTTAAGTCCATCATCATTACCATTTCTTCTCCTTCTGTATCCTGGAATCTGGGGCAGAGCTCTAATTTGTCGAATTCCCTTTTCCATATTCCCTTCTTTCCACTTTCACCCACATTTGCTCCATTAATAAATTCATCTATTGTCTTATCTTTATCTTCTATATCTTCATTCTCCCCTTTAATTTTTGAGGCTCCAACCCCATCATCTTTTGCTGTGAGGAAGACTAGTCTTTCCAACTTCTTCTCAATTCTCCCATATCCTTCCAATAGATTTTGAATTCCAGCCAAGATATTTTGCAATTTTAAGGTTTCCTCATCTGAATATTGATCCATGTTTCCAAAACAGAAGAAAGAAAGAAAAACAACTAATATTCACTGCCACTCTAGCCTTCCAGGCCTCTTTTATTTTTTTATTTTAGACTGACTTGAACACAAGTTATTTTATGCTCTTCAAAGGAGAAGGGTTCTGGTTTTTTTCCCTTTTCTTTCCCCTGCCAAAATAGTTATCAAAGGGACCTGTGAAAACAATTCATGCCCTTGGCTCTTTATCAGTTTCTATAAACAAGCTGCAAACCCTTCAGCTACAAAGCCAGTGAAATCAAAGAAGGAAAGAGAAGAGATACGTTGTTTCAAAAACCCCAGCCTCTGATCTCCGAGTGGCAGTGTGCTACTTTTCACTTTCTAATATTTATCTCTGGCTTATAGGAAACAAAGTTCTTTAAATTTCTTTAATGGAATTTAATAACAAGTAATAGGAAGAATTGTTAAAATAAGAAGGAAGTTACAAAGCCGAAGAGCCAGCACTGTCTGAAGACATTTCCGTTGTCATGTGGTCGGCATGACTAAACGCTGAAGGTGCACGGAACCCTGTTACCTTCCAACCAAACTAGGTTGGCAGAAGCTGGGACAAGTAATGGGAGCTAGGGATTCAAACCGCTGAACTGCCGACCTTTCTGATCAACAAGCTCAACATTTTAACCACTGAGCCACCGTGTCCCATTTCAGTCATACGTATGTGCTTATCTGATGTGCTCTTCTGAAAGTTTCAAAGAAAGTTGTGAGGGAATTAACATCATGGTCCTCCCCATGAAAACATTTTCCCCTTAAACCAGTCTTTTTGCACATTCATTTAAATAATTTTCCTTGAACATATTACTATCCCAGCAATGAAATACATGCTTAATATATCAAACTTTATGTTTTTTAAACCCAGTAATATGCCACCTAAAATAATTTTCAGCTCTACAGAAATTAAGCAGTCATCTATTTTTGTTCTCTGCCAGACTGGAGATAAATCTTATATTCAGCCAGTATCCAGAAATAAAAAACCACTAATTATTTCTTCATATAGGAATAAACAAGCAGCTCCCTTGGGGGAACTAACATATTCAATACATGATTTTCATCATTTGATATACTCTAAATGCAGATCTCATGGGTACAGTATCTACAGGATAATTCAAAGCTTTCCCCAAACATTACTGTACAGAGCATAATGGGTTACACTGACAATTAAACCAAGCAGAAGCCATGGGACTGAGCCCTTCCCCCCACTCACTCTCTCTCACACACACACCGAGATAAATATCTGAAAATTCATTTCTTAAAATATTGAGATTCCTGATTTTTTAAATGTTCATCTTTTCCAATCACTTCACTCTTGAAAGTAAGTTATATTGAGAAAAATAAATACATTGTGAATAAGCCCATTATTCTGCAGATGTAAAGAGAAACCCGATTCAATCAGTCTTCAAAAAAAATTCTCAGTTGGCGTTTTATACAAAATCTTTCAATTAATGTGATAAAAAGTAACACCCTCTTAAGTTTGTCAGAGTTTATTAATGCTAAGAATGGAAACATTTCCTGCTCTTTCCAATACATTTATTTCTCTCTCCCAGAGCTTCCCTCAAATTCTCAAGTTGCCTGTACTTTGAAATACCAGTGTTACAACTTCCTTATTTGGTTGCTGAAGCTGTTCTTTGTCTTGCTCAAACATTCTGATGAAGCTGCTTGCTTTCTCTCCATCCACAGCCTTTCCACCCATCACCCACCCTTTCAGTCTGACTTCAAGCAGGTCACTCTGACTCAGCCTCCTTTGTAGCTTACAAACCAATCACACACTGGTTATGCCCATTTATGGAGTACCTTTCCTTTTGGAAATCTGCAAGGCAAAAGGGATTTTTTCAGTTGTTTGGAAAAATGTTCGCTCTGCTGCAAAATCTGAAGTGAGCATCAACCACAGATTTCTATTTTACACATTCCTATCTTTTTCCTGAGAAACCAGGGCAATACGTATCTATGTAAGAAGGGGGAGCAGAGATTAAACACGTACTAATTTGGGATCATGTTTTATTTATTTCTTTGTAGTCTAGCCATGTTTATGGTATGATCTGTAGCACATTCACTCAAAATAAATATTCTGAACTCTTTTAGGCTTACTATTCAGAAAATATATTGAAAATGCTTTCAACTTTCAAAGAATAAGAGGTGCACAGATATTCTTCAGGTTTTTTCTCTGCGTAGTTCAATATATTGCAGAACTGATACCAGTTTTTTTTTTTAGCATTTTAATTTAATTAGTGCAGTGGTTCTCAAACTTGGTAACAACTCCCAGAATTCTCCAGCCAGCTCTGCTGGCTGAAGAATTCTGGGAGTTGAAGTCCACAAGTCTTAAAGTTGCCAAGTTTGGGAACCACTGAATTAGTGTATAGTTTAAGCCTCCCCCCCCCCCCCCAAAAGCAGGCACTAAGTATTTTAATGTTTTATCAACTTGTCTCGGCAATGTATAAATCTCTATTTTTTTTCAGGGAAATGTACCGATGATGTTTTTATGACATATTATTTAATTCTAATAATTTAGGATTAGACAACCATTGAGCAAATAGTTCCTGAAATGTGCCTTGCTAGCATCTTTCTTGGAGTTACAAAAGACAGGGAAACTAATTTATTCTTTCTATTTATACTTGTGGGCACATACGGAGCCATATGACATCCAGGATGAATGGAGCTTTAATAATTAATCTCATCCCTAAAATTCCAGTATTTCCATCTTGGATATTTGGATTTTATATTTGCAAGAAGCAATTAGAAGATGCTTAACTGCAGAATAGACTAACAACAGATACAGAAAGAAGCTTAAGAGGTTGAGTTAAATATAAACCTGATTATTCATCTCACATGATTTTAAATAATTAATATGTTAATATGATCACAATTCTGGGCAAAAAACCTTCTTATATGTCACAGATGACAACTAGGCCACTTGTGGAATAGCTAATGGCCCTATTCTTACCTGTAAAGGAAGTCAGCAACTATAGAACATGAACCATTTCTTAGACCTTATGCTGTATACATATGGCTGCATATCCTTTGATCCATCCAACATCATAATAAAGTTTGCAGACGACACAACAGTTCTGGGTCTCATAATTGGAGGGGATGAATCAGCATACAGGGAAGAAGTCCAGAAGGTATCCACATGGTGCCCAAGAAACAACTTACATCTAAATACTAGTAAGACAAAGAAGATGGTGCTAGATTTCTGGAAGCACAGAGAGGAACCTGCCCCACTGTATATCGAGGAGGGCTGTTTGGCGAGGGTTTCCTCTTTTAAATTTTTGGGAGTGCTGATTAGTCAAGATCTCACCTGGAAAAACAACACGTTTCTGGTGATTGGAAAGGCCCAACAGAGACTTCATTTCCTTAGAGTCCTGCGAAAAAATCAGGTGAAACAATGGCTGATGACCTCTTTCTATCGGTCCACCATAGAAAGTGTCCTCACATATTGTATTACAGTATGGTATGCTGGTTTAACACCTGTGGACAGGAAGGCATTACAGAGAGTGGTCAATTCGGCACAAGAAACTATTTGTTGCCCT
Source organism: Thamnophis elegans (assembly GCF_009769535.1). Classification (NCBI taxonomy): domain Eukaryota; kingdom Metazoa; phylum Chordata; class Lepidosauria; order Squamata; family Natricidae; genus Thamnophis; species Thamnophis elegans. The sequence continues at coordinate 55,860,991 of NC_045549.1, forward strand.
CTGACACCACTGGATGACATCGCCAGATCTCGCTGCTTTAGCAGGTTCACACCCTGGTCAGTGTCTCATTGCACTTCTACCATCAGGCAGAAGACATCAAAGTATAGCCAGCCGAACAAACAGGTTTAAAGATAGTTTCTATCCTTGGGCTGTGAGACTTTTAAATACAACCACAATCGCTCCATGCACACGCTAGTTTTTTTTTCTTTTTCTTTCTTTTTTTGTTTCTGTTATAATTTTGCACCAGTGAGGTTAAAACCAATTTTGTTGTATTTAGGTACAATGACAATAAAGATTATACTTATACTTATATACTTATACTTACTTATTATAAGTGAATGAACGGTTATCATGCAATTGCTGATTGTACTTATTACAGTATAGAATAGCTGTAAGTAAAATGTATAGTAATATTTTATATCTACATGTATGGAGAGTGGAAGTGTATTTGTGCTGTAGGGCCGTGATGCCAAATCTATGGCACACGTGCCACAAGCGGCACATGGACTGGACTTACTTAACTTGGACTTAATCTTCGTAAATGTCAACGTCCATAAGGCAGTGACCGAACTATTTGTCATGGCACGCGAGGCTTCAGCTTTCATTTTTGGACATTTTTCGCCCTCTGGAGGCTGAAGCTTCCGGAGGGCGAAAAATAACCCATTGCACAAACTGGAAACCGACCTCCAGTTTGTGATTTGCAACAGCCAAGGATGGAAGAGTTCGGGCAGGAGTGACGCCGGCGAGGAAGGCGGTCAGATTGGAGGGAGGTGTAGCCCAAGCTCTCTGGGACAGGTAAAGAAGTGTGGGGAGGCAAAGGGGAGAGAGAAGAGAGAGCACTGGGCAGGAGCCACAGGGGGAGGAGGGCTGCTGAAGTGCAGGAAATCTCCCCCCCCACACACCTGCAGATCGTCCTTTCAAAGAAGAATTTCACCAGGACGAAGAGGTGGCTGAAGGCGGCGTTTGTGTCGCCTTCATCCTGGTGAAACTCCTCTTTAAAAGGATGATCTGCGGGGGGAAGGATTTCCTGCACATCAGCAGCGGTGTCTCCTCGCAGGGCTTCTTCCGATGTCCCAGGTGTGTTGATTTCCATGCCTTCTTTTCCTGTTCCGTATACAGAATTGCCTGCTGTGAGTGTCACCGTTAGGTAAGGAGGGCATGAGGCATTTGGGTTGTGTTGCTTGGCCTCTGGCTTCTTTTGCAGCCACAATTAGCTGCAAAAGCAACCTGTGTTTGCTGTAGGCAGAGGCCTGAGTGGCACCCACGAATCAGCTGTTTTGTGAATGCAGGAGCTCAGCTGATCCGATTAAGGGGCCGAGAAGCCCTGAGGTGACCAGGGAAGGGAAGGGCTGACCCCTGTTCTGGCTAAACCCAAACTTCACTAGGGCTTATTTTCAGGGGAGGACTTATATTTTTGCCTACTCCAAAAATCTGGCATGGCCTTATTTTCAGAACATGTCTTATTTTTGGGGAAACACAGTAGACAATATCAATTTTTCATCCTTTCAGAAAAAAATACCAAATTTATCATTTCATTTTCCATTTGTTATTCTAATATCTATATGTAGCATATATCATCAAATTCAATTTTAATATAACAAGCATTCTACTTAATTGGTTATCCACAATTAACAATGTTATTTTATTTAACTATGTATCATTAGCAGTATTAACATATTTCATTTTCTACGAATATATCTCTTCTTTCCCTTCCTCCTTTCTTAGCCATTTTCTCTTAGCTCATCTCCTACTCACTTTGAAGTTCCATTTTTCATCAGTTTTCTATTTGTCCTTCTATCCCCTACTCTCGAGTTCCTTTTTTTTCTTTTTTCCCTTCTTTTACTATATCTTCTGAATTTTTCCTATCATACTTCTATGAATTACTTGAGTAACCCTCCCTAGAATTTCTCTTTTTTGCTTCCCACTGTTTCTCTCTTTATTTTTGCATTGTTCTTTTTTTGAATAGCATTTTCCTTTTTCCCTCTCTGCTCTTTTTGTGTCTCTATAAATCTCAATAGAATTTTCTAATTTGTTTTTATTTTCAGCATTTTTCACCCATGTTTTTCACCCATGTTCTATATATTTCAGTGATTTTTCTGATTCTTTAATATCTTTTAATGTTGTATATGCATCTTTTAACATTTTGAGTAACTCTTCATACATCCCACACTCCATATTAAAATTTAATACATTTTTAATGTTTCTTCATTTATTTTACCACTTAATTAAGGCTCTTTCTTATTTCCAAATTTTCCAACTATGGTATCCAATCCCAAAGTAAAGCAGTTCATTTCAACATTAACAACTTTCTTTCTCAGCCATGGCAAAAACAAAGTCCAATAACAGGAAATAGCCATACACTCCTTAGAAAACCTTCCACTTATCATTCCTGCATTCAAGGTTGAGTTTTTCTGCTGTACTTTGTTTCCAGATGTTGCTGTACTCTCCTTCCTCCAGTAGATGGCTTTTACGATCCCACAGTCAATCAAATCAATAATTGTTAGTTTTCAAAAGCCAAAAGTTCCAAATCCATTCAGTAAAGATTTCTCTGTTTTCTCCATGTCTTTCCCCCTTTTTTTGTTTTAAATGTTCCAGTTCCAATTATATTAGCCATAATCTTCTTTGGCAGTCATCATTTCCCCCCTTCTTTTCTCTCCCTTCGTTTTCCAAGCTGTTTTAAATCTCTGGAGAAATTTTTTTACGCTCCAAATTTAAATTTTTCTTTACCCTTGGGTTGGCCAGCTTTCTCCTGGTCCCAAAACTCTGTCTGATCACCACTCCTGCTCCAAACTTGGTCCGGATGCCCCGGCTCCAGAGTGGTCATTGAAGATGGCCGCCACCTCTGCCGCCAGTCTGGAGAGCTTTGTTTCGGACCTACCAAGGAGCTTGCCTTGCTTCTCCCAGTCAATGCCTCTCCTTCTTCGCCATCCCTTCAGGATGGTTCTGGCACAAAGGCCTCCCAACGACGGTTCACTGGCTGGGTTTTTCGTAAGATTCCTCGGAGCTCGCTATTTTCCCAGCCGTTCCCTGTTTCTCAACTCTTGAAAATTCTTTACATGTTGAAGTCAACACTCCCACCGACCCTCTTTACCTGACACCCCAGCTTTAACGTGTAGAAATTAGGACTGCAATAAGGGAGCTATATTTTACTGATAATGGTATAGACATGCAATTGTGCTTTATCTTTAATCATTCTTCATATGTTTAATACACAAAGGGCACAATAATGGGATGGAGTCACCGCCATATAAGCATTTAGGCTAAAATTCATGAACACAGCATTCTTGTTAATCCCTACTAATTCACCTCTCCTCAGCTATTACTTTACCATCCCTTCCACCAGTTGGTAAATAAAGGACCCCAGTTCTTGTACATAATGGAGAGGACACATTTTCCTTACATTTCGGATACACATCTACTGAGTGCTTTGTTTTCAAGATGGAAGAGGCAGTTAATAAGGAGAATAAACAAGGAGAATAAGGAGAATAAACTGCGCCGAGGTGGCGCAGTGGTTAAATGCAGCACTGCAGGCTACTTCAGCTGACTGCAGTTCTGCAGTTTGGCTGTTCAAATCTCACCGGCTCAGGGTTGACTCAGCCTTCCATCCTTCTGAGGTGGGTAAAATGAGGACCTGGATTGTTGTTGGGGGCAATATGCTGACTCTGTAAACCGCTTAGAGAGGGCTGAAAGCCCTATGAAGCGGTATATAAGTCTAACTGCTATTGCTAACTGCTAAAAATACAAAACAGATCAGGATTTTTTTCATGTGTTAGTATAGACACATCTACATCTAGAATTAATAGCACTATAATATTGCATTCAATTATTCTAAACTGCTGGCTAACAATTTTGGAAGGCATATTTCAAAGCATCTGAGACTCAGCTTCCTAAAAAAAATTCTATAGAGTTCAGAAGCATGACATTTTTTGGGAATCCTGGTGAGTAATATTATGACCATCCGTTATTAATTATTTTTTCAGAAATATAGACAAAATAGTTAGCACTTTTATTTCTCATTTGAATATGTTTGTACTATGGTGTGCTTTCTTTTCCTTCCTTTTTATCCAGCTATTTCCACCAGACAGCCAATATAGTATTAATCCAATATAGTAGGGAGTGGATTGCAGGTCCAAAATGGAATTTGTGATGTTAAGTGGGGATGACTGAAAGCAGAAGCAGTGCATCCGGCATTCCAGTCATTCCCCTAGTTGTGCTGCACCTTGCTTAGGAGCATAACTATAGATTAGAGTGCAAGAAGTTAAAGAATACTGTGGAACTTTTATCTCCTTAGGATGCAACTCAACCACTTGTGCAATATGCACAACTGATAACACATTCAATGTACAGGTTGCAGGAAACAAAAATAAGACAAAAACATGTACAGGTAGTCTTTGACTTACAGCCACAATTGAGCCCAAAATTTCTGTCGTTAAGCAAACCAGTTGTTAAGTGAATTTTATCATATTTTACAACCTTTCTTCTCACAGCTGTTGTGAATCACTGCAACTCAAGTTAGTGAATCACTGCAACTTAAGTTAGTTACATGGTTATTAAGTCAATCTGGCTTTCCCATTGAGTTTGCTTCCCAGATGTCACAAAAAGAGAATTATTTTTACTTTTATATAATGTCAACAGTTTTCCCTTTAAATCAATTAATTTACTATTAACACCTTTAAGGGAAAAATAATGGTTAGTTCTTTGCTGATGACAGAACCACCCAAAATAACAATATTGCTATTACACTGTCCCTGACAAATAGATTTTATTTGCATAACACCCCTACTTTAGTGGTGAAGAGGCTAATTTGTTATGCAAACAACTTAATTCAGTTACAAGCAATTCATTTTCATGACTGCCAGACAATTATGATAACCCATAGAGTCATTCATGTTTTATGTAATATTTAGTAGACTTTGTATCTCTGCAGTTCTGAATTAGAGAAAAACTACCGTTTCCCCAAAAATAAGCCCTCCCTTAAAATATTTAAATGCATATGCAGCCGGTCCCTGCCATTTCCTGGGGGAGAAGGGGGGAACATGCCCCTCATACCTCACATGCACCTGCCATCCATGTGGAATGGACTTGCAGTGGCCACTCCCGCAAACACTAGCTACCGTGCCCATTCTCTTAGTGATGGTCACAAAAAGAGTGGCAGGCCCAGTGACACTAGGGCTGACAAGAGTGTGCCAGAAACAGAGACAGAACTTCTGGCCCTCTCTGGATCAGCTGATGGCCCGAGGTTAAGGGGCCTCCTGCACCTTAAAAATAAGACCTCCCCAAAAATAAGGCCAAGCGCTTATTTCAGGGGTCAAAAGAAAATGATGTTAAGTCCTCACAGATATGACCACAGTTGTCAATCAACAACACGGAAGTCATCGCTGATTGGAGAAGACGCGCCAGCCCCCAGCCGAAGAGAAGCAAGTTTCTGATTGGTCAGTCATCTGACAGCTCTCATATAAATAGCTGTCAGACAGTGGCAAGAGTTAAGTCATTATTGTTGCATTTAACTAATAAAGAGTTGGGTTAATCATTGCTCCTTGCCTCAGTCTGGTTATTACCAAATTATTAAACATAAAATTGGTGACAAAGGTGGGGTCCTTGTAAGGAGAGATCAACAAGGGTCCGACAGAACAAAAAGATAATTTTTTTAAATGGAAAAAAAATTACCTTAGAATCCACCGTGAGGCAATGGCTGCTAGTAATACTTTCACCACTTTCAGCCCCGAATGAGAGTCTTGGGATTCATTAATGGAGTGTTTGAATGTTTCCTTGTAGCACAAGAATTTAAAGAACTGACTAGAGACAGAAGAAGGGGATATTTTCTGAGCATGTGTGGGCTAGAAATGTTTAGCATGGCCAGAGCTTTGGCAGCACTAGTGCCACTTCATGCTATTCCATGGGAGACCCTTATTTTAAAGCTTAGAAATCACTACGCTCCAACTCCCTCAAAAATTGCCCGCAGACACACATTCCGCAAATGTACTCAGTGTGAAGGGGAAACAATTAGCCAATATATGGTTTCCCTCAGGGTGGCAGCTATTTCCTGTGAATTTAGGGAGCTTGATGACACTTTAGTGGAACAATTAGTTTGTAGAGTCCAAGATTTACGGCTACGTGCCATTTATTAGCCCATTCTGATTTAACACTTCAAACTGCCATTGATGAGGCGAGGGTAGCTGAGCTAGCAGATAAAGCAGTTGCTGAAATTCAGCGTCATCAGTCAGTTCTACCCCCTAGACAGGTCGCTGTAAATCAACAAGCTGTGGAAAATTCAGAATCCTCTGACAATGAAGATATTAAGTGTCTTAAAACCAGTTTTAAGAAAAAGGGAGATTATGCCACCAAATCACCTCATACACGACATTATAGTTGTGGAAGCAAGCGTTGAAATTACAAGTTTAAAACTGCAATTTGTAGATGTTGTGGTAAAGAGGGACAGCTCGCAAATGTTTGCAGGGCTTATTTACCTTTTAAAGAGACCATAGGGAGCCGTTATACGGGAAAAGGTCTGGAAAGCAAGGAAACCATTTCCGCCAGGACTGTTTTTACTGTTAATGGCCATCAACTGAACCCGACATGGGAAGTCAGCTCAGCCTCAACCTCAAACATAAAAAAGAAAAAACTTTTTCTAACTGTCAGTATTGCTGGGGCTCCCTGTAACATGGAGATTGATACAGGATCGGCTCGATCCATTGTATTGTGAAGCACTCTAAAAAAATTCCATCAAACCAACTCACTTTCACAAGTGTGACTGTCAACTAAGAGACTACCAGGGCATCCTCATTCCCATGATGGGCACAGCAAAATTCAGAGTGCAACATGGAAATTTTGATGGCAGTTTACCTCTCTTAGTGGTAACTAACCAATTAGCCAGTCTATTAGGTTTAGACTGGTTTGAACCACTAGGGCTATCTGTCATGGACATACATGCCACATCTGTTTCAGCTTACAGTTTTGAGCAGCTCACCAAAGAATTTGCTGATGTTTTTGATCCAGCACTTGGTAAATATAGAGGGTCACCTATTTCCTTTAGTCTGGACCCACAGGTAGCACCTATTAGATTAAAGGCTAGAAGAGTTCCTTTTGCACTAAGAGAGATGGTTGAAGCCAAATTAGACAAGTTAATATCCTAGGGCATCTTAGAACCCTTGGGAAGCTCCTATTGTAATTCCACTGAAGTCTGATGGTTCAATAAAAGAATTTGTGCTGATTTTAAATTGTCAATAAATAAAATGCTTCAAAATAACCCATACCCAGTTCCAGTGGTGCAACATCTGCTGCACTCACTGGACCAGGGTAGGGTATTCACAAAACTAGATATGGCACAAGCGTACCAACAGCTTCCTGTTGACGAAGCCACTGCCACCGCCCAAACAATAGTGATTCATAAAGGGGCTTTTCGTTGCAAACACCTGCAATTTGGGGTTTGCATGCCCCCGGAATATTTCAAAGCATTATGGAGCGGCTGCTTCGTGGGCTTGAGGTGTCGTCCCTTATTTTGATGACATTCTCATTGCCGCTAAGAATGAATCAGAACTCATTACTAAAGGCAGGGCTGTTTTAACCCGATTTCTTAAGCCCAACAAATGCAAATTAGGAGTTACTTCATTAGAGTTCTTAGGGTATTTGATTGATAGTCAAAGAATATATCCTACCCCGTCCAAAGTGGAGGCAAGAAGAAAAGCTCCAGTTCTGTCCAATAAGACTGAACTTCAAGCTTTTTTTAGGACTGCTGAATTTCTATTCCGCATTTTTGCCACATAAGGCTTCCATTGCAAAACCTCTCTACAGGCTTCTTGACAGTGCTACCATTTGGAGCTGGGGCAAATGGGAGGCACACACATTTGAATCTGTCAAACAGCTCCTGACATTATCGGCAGTGCTAGTGCAGTATGACAAACATTTGCCTTTGATATTAGCCGCAGATGGTATGTCGGGATAGGCTGCCTTCTCCTCCCCATCTGCCTCTATCTGCTGCCGGTGCCACTGCATGAAGACAAGATTCCCACAACTGCTTGCTCGCTCTGGCCCACTGATTCTTGGCTTTTTCATGGCCCATGTGGCACATTCAGATCACATGCTACCCCCCCATACCTCTGACTCCATCTGCTGCTTGGAGAGATAATTAATTCACACGCGCTGCATGGCCTGTGCAGTCCCAAAGTGTGCTGACCAAGGGGCCATAGGGCTGCAGATGCTGCCAGACACCATTGTTTCCCTTGCGCTCTGCGCCTTTTGTGCGCATGCTTGGGGAGGGGTTGCCCAGCCAGGCAGATCACCCTGATATTGTGTTTCCCTGAAAATAAACCCTAATGTGTCTTTTGGAGCCAAAAATATATGACTGGGCCTTATTTCTGAGAAAACACGGTATATGATAGTAACTATTCCAAAATAGTGGCATGCAATTACCTGTCTGAATCCAGAGATACTCATAATAGAACCCCTGAAATCAATGGAACTTCAGTTAGCCCTGATTATTTAAGCCTCAATGAATTTAAATTATGAGTCTTTTTGGATCCTTACTCTCTTGTGTGCTAATTGGTTAGATGAGATCCATAATCTAATTTTAACTAGCCTTGATCTAATTTCTACAAGTGATTATCAATGTATGCTCATCTAAAACAGTATGCCACGCCCTGTTTCAGGATTATTCTTGGAACAAGTGGCAGAAAAGAGGGTCCATCTACATTTGGCTCTGGACTCATCCTATTTATTTCAGTCCCATCCATCCATTAACATGCAATTGCAAAGAGATTGCTTCTTAATCAACACAGCATCGGTAGTAGGGAGGGGAGGGAGCTCACTTTAATCAAGTAGCAAAACAAGGGGATGTATTGCACTTAGGCTCCACTGGATTGAAGCAAATCTCCAATTCAGTCACAATAATGATATTTAGAAAGACATCACTTTTCATATATTACATATTTATAAGACATATTCTCACAAGGAGTGTTTCATTACTAGAGCTAATGGCTCTGGAAAATGGCAAAACCTTATAAAACAGCTTTACACAGACTGTCATCAGTGTGACACAATTAGTGATGTTAATAATGAGTGGCTCTCTAACTGCATTTTTAGCTGTGACTGCAGAACAGACTTTATGAAAATATTTGATTCCTTGGCTTCTTTCTTTCTTTCTTTCTTTCTTTCTTTCTTTCTTTCTCTTTCTTTCTTTCTTTTTCTTTCTTTATACATTTTAAATTCATTTGCGAACTGGGATGTCCCTGTTTGACCTTAAATATTAGAATAACAATGGCAACCTTAAACAGGAAAAGACATTATTCTTCACAACTATTTCTAAAGTCACTTATCATACGAAACTGTACAAGTTGCTTCTAGTTTAGTGTGATTTATAAACATAGACAATATAGCAACCATCAAAGTCTTTCAGTAAAACCTGGAAAATCCCAAAACATTCTATCAACAATATCTAATAAAGGGGGCACCAACCACACTATCCAAGGCCTAGGAGAATAAACAGTTATCAGAAACAAATAGGATAGGATCCACCTTGATCTGGGTAGGAACCTCATTCCAAAGGGCAGGTGTTCGACAGAAAAGATGCGCTTTCTATACTCTGACAAGTAGTATTGTTTAATCAAAGGAACCTATAATGCACCAACCCAGTCAGCTCAAATCAATTGGTAGATACTATGGGAGATAGACAGCCCCTTAAATAATCAGATCCTATGCTATGTAGGGTTTTATAGGTAAATGCCAGCACTTCAAATTACACTTGGAAGCAGACTAGTAACCAATGCAACTTTCAGAGTACATAAGCATATTGATGCATGTCTGCACCATTGTATGCTCGACCAGTGGAAGATTCTGAGTGGTATTTAATAGAAAACACATGTAGTAAGTGTTGCAATAGTTGGGCTATGAGATGACTAAGGGATTAATGACTGCCTGAAGATCGTCCCTTAATCAGAATATTATAGAATATTACAAATATTTTAGTCCATGCAAAACAAATGTTGTAACCTGATTTAACAATGTTTCGATGAGAGAAAATGTACCAATTAAGTAACATCTTTGCCAGATTAAAGCTCCACGAAAGTATCTCCAAGTAAACTAAACATATCTACCTATACCTCATGAAAATAAATGGCAAGTATAAACTTCATAATATAAATGAAACAAAGCAGTTGAGTCTACTTAAAAGACCAAACCAAACTTTTAAGATACAGAATCGTTCCCAAATTGGTACATTTGAAATGAGATGAAATGTCATGCTGGTTGGAATTGTTGTTGGAAGAGTTCAAGCTGGGCAAGACCTGTTCCAGGTTCTGTTTTTCAGAACAAACAGTATCTACAGCTGATCTGAAATCTATTACCCTTTTACCTCCAAATTAAAATATATGATCTGCCTCCCCAATCTGCTGCCTTCAAGATTGTTGAAACTACAAACTCCCAGGTTTCTAAATAGTATGATAATTGCATAGACTTGGATTTTAGGGAACTATACTCCCAACGTTATCTGTAAAGCATCTGTCAGTTCTTAGAAGTAATCCAGACAAGAAGCTTCAACTATGAGTTCAACCATGGTACATTTTCTCTCAACAAAACACTGTCTTCATTGTAAGGTTACAGTAACAAGATTTTGCAAATCTGAAGATACATCTCTCTCACATTGCATTTACAGGCCAAGAATGGCCCTTCTGGGACATTTGCCATACCCCAATTGCTTCTATAGGCTAATTCAGTGTTTCTCAACCTTGTCAACTTGAAGATGTCTGGACTTCAACTCCCAGAATTCCCCAGCCATTCGCTGGCTGGGGAATTCTGGGAGTTGAAGTCCAGACATCTTCAAGTTGACAAGGTTGAGAAACACTGGGCTAATTGTTGTGTAGATTGCTGCTCCTCTTTCTACTTCTATTTTTCAAGGACATTCCCATAGACCATTACTACACCATTAAGTATTGTGGAAGATATTCTAAATATCCTGTTATCAATATTATGTTTTGTGATTATCCAGTGAGGGAATTAAGCCTGTTTGTATCATTTCGGTAGAACCGGTAGCTAACATTTTGTTCAGTTCGGTGAACCGGCTGAAGCCTCTCACCTTTCCTCCCAGCCACTCTTCGCCTTGGGTGGGCTCTCCTTGCTACCCGGCCACTTGCCCAAGCTTACTAGAGCTGCTTCATGCCGTGATGTCACCCGAGGGGAGGGGAGCGGAGCAAGGAAGCTCACTTGCTCCCTTTCTCTGTTCCTTCACCTTTCAACCTTTTTCCTTTTTGGCATCTGAGCCATGCGACTACCACCATGGACCACCAGCAGTTGTACTGGAGCCACCCCAGGAAGTTTGGGCAAGGCTTGTGCTCCGGGTAGGTCTCTGACCCTCTCTAATTCCCTCTTTTTGGCCTCTGCTGGGCCCAGCAGCAATGCTGTCTGGTGTCAGCTCCGGCGAGCGCACAGGCCCGGAGCTGCCATTTGGGCTGGTTTAGCTTTCCCCCAACACACCAGGAGTCTCTCTCTCTCTTTCTCTTCCCACACTTGCAAAGGAAGTCCTGGAAGAGCCGAGGTGGCGCAGTGGTTAGAGTGCAGCACTGCAGGCTACTTCAGCTGACTGCAGTTCAATAGCAATAGCAATAGCAGTAGACTTATATACCGCTTCATAGGGCTTTCAGCCCTCTCTAAGCGGTTTACAGAGAGTCAGCATATTGCCCCCAACAATCCGGGTCCTCATTTTACCCACCTCGGAAGGATGGAAGGCTGAGTCAACCCTGAGCCGGTGAGATTTGAACCGCTGAACTGCTGATCTAGCAGTAGCCTGCAGTGCTGCATTTAACCACTGCGCCACCTCGGCTTCAGCAGTTCGGCTGTTCAAATCTCACTGGCTCAAGGTTGACTCAGCCTTCCATCCTTCCGAGGTGGGTAAAATGTGGGGGCAATATGCTGACTCTGTAAACCGCTTAGAGAGGGCTGAAAGTCCTATGAAGCGGTATATAAGTCTAACTGCTATTGCTATTGTTAAGGTGCACTCGCTTTCTTCAAGCAGCAGGAACACACACACACACACACACACACACACACACACACAGGGCACTGCAGATTCCAAGTAGAATTCTAATAATTTGCAGACAGAAGTGCAGTTATCAGTGGCGGACTGGCAGAGAGATGAATAGTTGTCTTCCACACCTATTCATCTCCACCCCCTGCCTTTTATCCCCAGAGCTAGGATGGGGCTTGGCTAGCAGCGGTGGCTCTTCCGTCCTAAGGACCAGCCCTCAGATAATTCACTGATCTCCTCTTCTCTGCTTTCTGCACATCTGCATGTCAGGAACTGGATCCAACTGTTCCTCCTCTTCCTCATTAGCCACCTCCAGACCTGAGAGCTGTTGACTCTCCATCTGAGGGTTGATGGACAGCCCAGGCTCTGCCTCTGTCTCTATCTCTGACAGCTCCATTCCCTCTTCTTACTCAGAGCTCTCAGATTGCCTTGATGCTGGCCCTGACTCCCATGCCACCTCCATATCTAAAGAGGCCAGCAGCTGACAGGCCACAACAAGAGGGGAGAGTACAAGGTTTGTGCTTCTGGGATGAGGGGAGCTGGAAATGTCTGGGTCCAGCTCACCTGGATTCTCTTCCTCTCGCAGCCACATGTGCTTCAACCAGCAGGAACTGATCTGCAAGTATGGCCTCAACATGTGTCACCAGTGCTTCTGCCAGTAGACCAAGGGCATTGGCTTCATTAGGATGAGCGGGAAGGTGGCTGTGTAGGCTCAAGTCATGCACTTTTGGTTGCCCACTGCCACCACTGGCTAACACCCCTTCATTGCCCAGAGTTCCCTGGCAATGGTCATGATATCTCCTGGCTCTAGCAGTCATGTGCAGTCTGGGGAAGTAAATTTGAAGGCGTGAGTAATGTTCTAATGTACAGAAGGCATATTAAATGTGTGGTAGAAAGTGGACTCTGGGTTTTTCCAAATGTAGTAAGTGTGGTTGAATGTGTATAGTTTTAAAAGAGCTCTCTCTCTCTGTGTACATACACAAACAGCACATATAGTACATAATGTATCTTTTTGTGTGCCTATACACACTCTATACTATGCAATATGTACATATGGCATGTATTCATAGGATTAAATAGTGTATTTTGGATGTTCAGTAGTAGTAAATAAATAGAGAAATTGTATCTGGTTGAGGTCTTTGAGGCAAGGTGCTGGGTGAGACGAGGTCGGGCATGACAAGGAGTGGTGGGAAGGGACAAGGCATGGCCGGGCATGGCAAGGAGAGGCCAGGCGAGGCACCCCTCGATGTGAGTGTTGTGGCCCACTGGCAGCCAGCAGAGCTGGCAGCAGATTCAGATAGTGAGGAGGTTGGGGAGGAACATGAGCCAGTCCTGGAGTCTGGGGAAGGCTCAGATGAAGGCTCTGTGTCGGAGGCAAAGAGGGGACTAAGGCCATCTGGTAGTTATTTGCTGCCTCCGGTGTCTGACATCAGCAAGGCAGAAGAACAACGGGAACCTGTTCCCAGTGTGCGTGTACGCAGGGCTACCAGAAGGCAAGAACAATTTAAAAACCAGGGTTGACTTGGGAGTAAGGCTTAGAGATGATTGGCCCTCCCATAAGACATAAAAGAGGAGCGAACAGGACGTGAGCTTTTGCAGGAAACAATTAGTTCATCTGGTTGGCTCAAGCTTTGAAAAGTTCTGTTTGACTCTGTGTTAAGTTTGGCCTTGCTCTGCATTTGGCAATTAGGTTTCTGGCAACATTCCCAGGAGATAAGGTGGGTGATTATCAACATTCCCCCTGAAAGACTGTGGCAACTCGAGCAGACATCTGTCGAAACCTTCACAGACTATTTGGGAAGCCTTGTGGTCTGTTAATGACCATAATTTACAGTTGTATAAATAAAAGAGGGTTTTTGGGATTAAGATTTTGATTTATGCTTTCTCAGGAACCCTAGGTCAGAACAGTGAGTGACGTTCAGTTGGCCATGCCCACCCAGTAACATGACCATCCAAACATGCCAAGGTGGCGCAGTGGTTAAATGCAGCACTGCAGGCTACTGCTAGATCAGCAGGTCAGCGGTTCAAATCTCACCGGCTCAGGGTTGACTCAGCCTTCCATCCTTCCGAGGTGGGTAAAATGGTGGGTAAAATGAGGACCCAGATTGTTGGGGGCAATATGCTGACTCTCTGTAAACCGCTTAGAGAGGCCTGATAGGCCTATGAAGCGGTATATAAGTCTACTGCTATTGCTAAGTCTACTGCTATTGCTACCCAGCCAGTCATTAGGGCAGAGAACCAGTGGTTAAATTATTTGAATCCAACCATTGGTTATAGCTCTATGGATGGAAATGTCTCTATGCAAGCTACTTTAAAGTATTTAAGTGAAAACTGTAATGAATCTTGGTAAAAGCCCCACAAATACATTTTTCTTTCTCTGTTATTAAAACCAAAGTAAGAAAGTTTGACGCACTTTCAATGCATGTCAAATCAAGCTCTGATTTCCTCAGAGCTAGATTTAACATGTCTGATTCATGTCTGAATCTAATTGTCAATTGGAAAACACGAACAAATAAGCTAATTTTACCTTATTGCAAGGTTACATTAACTAAATCTTACAAGCTAAAAGCAGAATTCTCCTGCAGTCTTTTTTACAATCTGAGAAACTAGAAGAACCCTTTCTGAGCCTCCTGCCTTGCTCACTATTCACTTGTGGACTACGCTGTCTCTTAGCTGATTGCTTAATAGATGGTGTCAGACTTGCCACAACTTAAACCTCTAAATAGAAATGATCCTTGGCTCTATTTGTTGAGAAAGATATAATTTATGAGAGATTAAGTGTCAGATTTAACACCAAGCAACAAAATTATCCATGGCATACCACTGACAAAAGTACTGACAAGGGGAAAAAAAGTTGCATGCAGAAAGGTAAGTGACTAGAGTTAGCAGTGGGTGTTCATGATTATAAAAACAGAAAAAGGAGTCATAAACTGGAATATTGGCATATTGATGGAGTGGAATTGCACAAGATCATCTATATACATTCCTGACTATTGAAAAGTATGATTCAATAATACATTCTCATTACATCATTCATTATTTCAAGATACAGTCATATGCTAATAGCAGAGCTAAATGTCAGTTAAGTAGTTCTATTCACATCTATGTATATGGTTTCAAATTTATTTCAACAGTAATGATGAGCAATGAAACAATGTATATTATCTAACAGCTTCATCATGAAACAATTCAAGATGCTTGGGAGTCTCTGAAAAATGAGATGGTAAAATATCTATCAACCACAATACAGGTAGTCCTTGACTTACAACAGTTCATTTAGTGACTGTTCAAAGTTACAAGAGCACTGAATTATGACCATTTTTCACACTTACAACCTTTGCAGCCTCCCCATGGTCATGACAGTTGCAGTGTGCTGATGCACAAAGTTAATGGAGAAGCCAGATTCACTTAACAATCATATTACTAACATAACAACTGCAATGATTCACTTAATTATGGCAAGAAAGGTAGTAAAATGGGGCAAAACTCATTTAACAAATGTCTCACTTAGAAACATAAATGTGGGGTTCGTAAGTCAAGGACTACCTGTAGCATAAAGAAACAAAAACAAAAGACCCCAGACAGAACCAGCATGGCTGCATAAAGAACTCTCTAACAAAGTGAAAGAAAAAAGACCAGTATAAAAAAAATAGAAAAAGGGACACACAACCAAAGCAGAAAGCCAGCAAACAGCCCAAAGCTGCAAAGAATCAGGAAAGCTAAGGCTTAGATTGAATTAAGACTTGTAACAAATGCCAACAACAACAACAAAAGGTTTCTTTCAATATGTAAGGAACAAGAAAAAAGTCAAGAAAATGATTGGTCCACTAATGAGAGAAGATGGCTATAAGCTGACGGCTAGCAGGCAGAAAATGGAACAGCTTAATTCATTCTGTGCCACTGACTTCACGCAAAAGAGCAAAAAAATAGTCCAAAAGCAGGACCATGGGAGACAGAACAGGAATGCAGGTCAAAATAGGCAAGAAATTGGTAAGAAAACACCTATCCGCTCTAGATATGTTCAAATTGCCAGGACCGCATGGTTTACATCCCAAGGTTCTGAAGGAACTGGCAGATATGATCTGGGAACCACTGAACAAAATCTTTCAGAGCTCCTGGAGCATGCAGGTACTACCAGAGGACTGAAAAAGAGCTGATGTGATTCCGATCTGCAAAAAGAAGGAAAAAAAGTGGACCCAAGAAAGTACAGACCAATCAGGAAACTCCTGGAAAAGATAATCAAAAGTAGATTTGTGAGCATCCAGAAATGAAAAAGTGATTATTAGAAGCTAGCATGGGTTTGTTAAAAACAGATCATGCCAGACAAACCTTATTGCCTTCTTTGATAAAGGAATGGAACAGAGAAACATTAGGGTACGGTTGTAAAGTGCCATATAACCTTATCACTTTGTAATGACAATCCCAGCAATTTTAGCTGCCACTATAACCCCAAAATGCATGAGTCATTGAGTGGGAAGCAGCAGAAGTCTCAGGGGAGGCACAGAGAGATGGCATGGGGAGGGAGTGTAAAGTACCTTTAATTTAAATTTTGGGTTAGTTCCAAAGAAAGATTACAGAGCAATAAATATTAATCAGGAAATACAATCCATTAATATAAATTGGACTTACTTTAAATAAGCATGCATAAAACTTCCCTATAAAGAAGTTGAAATTATTTCCCATTTAAAATCAATATGAGGACTAGCTTGTCCTTGATGTCAAAACAGTTAAAAATTAATCAAATTTGCCTGGAATTTTGACTGATTACATAGTCTGAAGAAATTAAGAACATATGTAGTCACTGGAATGAATTCTTGCAAGCAATAATTTACAATACAATTGTATTCTTTAATACTTTTGGTTTGTTCATCAACCACACTGGATCAGAATGTATGTGCCCCAACAATATGTTTTAATATTGTCCCAGAATAAACTCTAGAGCTTTTCTAAATTTGGAATCCAAATTACAGACAAGCAGTCTTCCAAACCAGTTTTTCTTTTTTGACTTCTGGTGACTGTTTGGACAAGTTTTCTTGGCAAGATTTTTTTAGAATGTATTTGCCATTATTTCCTTTCTAAAGCTGAAAGGGAGAATCTAGTCTAAGGTCATAGCTGGCTATGTGTTTAGGGTGGGACTAGAACTCAGTCTCCTGGTTTCTAGCCTTTAGTAGGTTTACACCAAAATGGTTGGTATCAACACTATAATCTTGGGGTGGGGGAAACAGAAACATCTCATGGACACTCATTTCTAATTCACAAAGAAACTTAATTTCACTTCCTTACAGCTCTGTAGAACATATTTTGGCTTGGATTCCCCCCGTCCCCAAGTCTACTTTGTTCCTTTTACAGTTGCTATCTTATGTTTATATTCAAGGAATATTCATGTTCAACAGAATCAGTCACAAGTTGTTATATGCTGCAC
The DNA here is from genome assembly GCF_009769535.1 of Thamnophis elegans. Classification (NCBI taxonomy): domain Eukaryota; kingdom Metazoa; phylum Chordata; class Lepidosauria; order Squamata; family Natricidae; genus Thamnophis; species Thamnophis elegans. The sequence continues at coordinate 55,878,426 of NC_045549.1, forward strand.
AGAATCACATTTAGAGAGATCAGGGGTTATGAGAGACATGGGAAACACTTGAACACAGGAGCTTCTGTTATCAATAAGTGAAAAAACACTTTAAAAACATCTATAAATACTTGAACTAGTCAATAGATTTTACTGGGACTAGTTATCTCACCGAATTGGGTAATGCACACCTACTTATCAAATTTAATTTTCAGGTTTTCCAGGATTTTTCCCCATCTCTAAACTTCATTATTTCAATAATTTCAAAAATTATGTTTTGTTCATTAGCTGTGCTCAGCCTAAGTGTTCAAAGAAACTTAAATAATGAAAAGCTATAAAAGTAAAAATACAATATTTAAATAAAAAAGTGAAAGTAATGAAACTTGCTAGAAAAAGAGACAATAATATCAGAATAAAGATTAATTCTCTAAAGCATTTGGGCAAATAAGTAACTTTCCAGCAGGTGCTAGAAAAAACAGTTCTTGTAGCAGTCAAAAACATCAGAGAAGTCAAAATAATAGATGTCATATCTGAAAAGAAAGATCTAATCACAAACTTTCTCTACAGAAGGCCCTAGGACTGGAAATAGAACAAGTTTAAAGAGTACTTTAATTGAGGAAAGGATTTACATTGGTTTGATAGCAAGAGCAAGAACAAAAGAATATCTAGTTTTAATGCAACGTGAGATTGTAATTATACATTCTGCTTGCAACAATTTTGAAGATGGCTACAGAAATTGTAGATGACAATGTAACAGCTAGAATAATTGTGAAAGCACAATTTGAAGCCTGCTCTTGCATTTTGAAAATTCAAATTGTCATAGAATGGTTTGGAACTAAGTTTTCTTTTAAAAAAACAAGCTTATACCAATTATTGGATACTGTTATCATTATCAAAAATCCTGCTGTTGAGCTCACTTGGAAAGCTTATTATGTTTTTGAATACCAAGTGCAGGGTATTTTCAGTCATAGCCCACATATTTGAAATCCTTCATTTTTGCTCTTTAAAAAGAATTAATTAAAATTCTTGTGTTTATTTTTTCCCCCAAAAAAGTCCAATACAGGAAATAAACTAATTAGTCTTGTAATTTTAAACTGCATTTTGAATATTTATGCTGTGCTGTAATTGAACCATTTGCAATGCTGCAAAAGTTTAACTGTGGCTTCCCTTTAACTTTGAAATATTGTTAATGCTTTGATGTTTGATGCTTTTTAATTCTTTTCCATTAATCATCTTGCACAATCAGCATGATCTTACCAGCAGAGAAAAAAGTCCATTAAATAAAGACTCACATAATCTGATCTGAACCACTGCAGAGTCATTAAGAACATTGTTTTGACTAAAAAGGTTACATTTAGCACAGGGCAGAACCCTATACTTAATCCGAAAAGTATAACATGTAACACGCTGTATGTCTTTCCTGAATTTCTCTTTCTCATTAACTTTGCTGCTTTTAACTCCCTACTAATACATTCAACAAAGTAGGCTACACACATCCCATTCTTTAACAATAGCCAGTAATAGTTCAGCAACTATAACTGAATAGCAAAAATACAATAGGATTGGTTCAATTACATAGAGATTGTCTAAAACATTTTTCCGGGATATACCTTAACATGCAGGAAGTAAAATATATTCAGTAATTTATTGCAAAAAAAAAAGATTAAAAACAAGCTATTTATGTTTTTTTTTAAATTTATAGGCCATGCAACTCTAGGTAGTGCAGAATATAACAACAAAACAAATAATGAAAAAAAAACAAGCATTGGGAAAAATAACACAAATTCTAATAAATAAAATCAATTGTCCCTACCAGAATTCTGCTGTCCACTCTAGATAAAGGTTTTAAGGGCTTATTTGAATAAATAATAGAATATTATAACACTGTTAGAACACTGTTATCATGTCACCCCTAGTCCTTCTTTTCAATAGATTAGACATACCCAATTCCTGAAACCGTTCGTCATATGTTTTAGCCTCCTAATCATCTTTGTTGCTCTTTTATGCACTCTTTCCATAGTTTGAACACAATTTTTATAATATAGTGATCATAACTGGATGCAGTATTATGAATGTGGTCTTACTAAAGCTTTATAAAGCGGTACTAATACTTCATGTGATCTTGATTCCATACCTCATTAATGTGACCTGGGATTGCATTGGCTTTTTTGGCTGCTGCCACACACTGCTGGCTCATATTTCAGTTGTTGTTCACTAGGAGTCCACGATCTCTCCCACTTTTACTGTTATTGAGCCAGGTTTTACCTAATCTGTACAGGTATATTTGGTTTTTCTTGTCAAGCATAAAACTTTCCTTTTATCTACACTGAATTTCATTTTATTAGATAGGGCCCAGTGTTCAAGTCTATTGAGATTCATCTGGATCTTGAGCCTATCTTCTGGGGTGTTGGCTATTCCTGCCAGTTTAGTGTCATCTGAAGATCTGAAGAGTTCTCCTCCTGTTCCCTAATCTAAATCATTTATGAAGATGCTGAAGGGTGCAAAAGAAATAGAAAATTAAGATGGATGGATGGATTTATAAACTTTGGAAACCAGATAAGAAAGTAATAAAGATTATTTCTAACAACGCAAATACAACATAAAAACAAGATAAAATATTTTCCAAGATTAGTGTTGAGTGTTTGTATTTTTAAAATACTTTTTATAACAACTAGATAAATTATTGGGAAAAGACTCTCATAACACCAGCTTCTCTAAATAATATCAGTAAAAATCAGAAGTTATTTATATTCAATATAATATTTTGAAAAAGATTTTTATTATTACCATGATGCCTATTTCAAGAAAGCTATAGAGTCAGAGGTAATACTCAATGAATTCAATTACTGTTTGTATTGTATGTATGTATGTATGTATGTATGTATGTATGTATGTATAATTTGCTAAGAAGAATTATGAGGATTAAAAGAGCAATCTTGTTGTTTTTTTAAAACTCTTCATGTAGCTGTTTTTAAATATTCTACTTTTTGCCCTTTAAGGTAAAAGGTGCAATCATGACTACCCATGGAATACAGATCACAAAGGTTATGCAAAGGTGCCATAGCAAACATTATAACAGACTGTAGCTTTCCTTTATTTCTTCTCATTAGAGAATTCAGATCTGAGTCAAATGGTTTAAGAATTGTCAGTAAAAAGAGGCCTGGATTTCATCTAGGAAAAAGAAGAATAGTTTGTAATTTATATACATAAGGCAAAAATAGGGCCTCTTTCCACTTTAAAACACAGATATAGCCTTCCTTAAGTTGAAAAGCAAGAGTTCCAACATTCCTTTAAAACAGAAATGCTGTAGTTTTTGCTGTTTCTAAGCCAACATATAAACAAATAAAAACATAGATGCCCACAGAAGAAAAATACACTTTTTAATCCCAGACTAACAAGCTCCAGATACTACATAGTACAGTAGAACTAAAGTTGATGATGCCAAGAAACTGGGAGATGTAGAGCATCTCACAACATTTACAAAGGCCAGGTGGTTCACCCCAAAGAAAAAGGAAAAAAAAAACCGGTGGATTCAGGAGAAGCGATGTTCTTCCATCCAGCAAAGCAGAGCCCAAATTAGAAAGCAAGAATACAGTAGAGCCGTAGGTGTAGTATGAACCCAGTTGTAGAGTTATTTGGGGAAACTATCCCAATGCTAACCTTTTGTTCAGAGCAGAAACTTCATAGGCCTCAACTTATAACCAAGACTGATGTCCACAATCAAAGGCTCATTATGAATCAATAGTGATAGCACTCATGTTAGGTTTATAAAAAACATTATTTCCTTTATATGGTATATTTCTTTTCTTCCTAGCATTGTCCTGCAAGTGTAGGGTCCATCCACTTTTTTCAGATCAATCAACTGACTTGTCATCCAAGCTGAAAATCATGAGTTGACAGAGAGTAGCTGATCCAAAGTCAGCCATGGCCATACAACTATGTTGCAACTGGATGGGAAACATGCCACCAAAAACATATCACAAAATGAACCGAACTGGTCAGACAGCTATGAAATCAACAACAAAATACCTACAAATCTGTAACAAGGGGCTTATTAAAAGCTAGGAATAAATTAATGGGGTGATCAATTTATCACAAGTAACAACTAATCTCTGTTTCGTGATGGATGTGTGCCACTCCAATCTGATTCCCAAAGACATGACAGAAACCAAAATCTTTTAATATTCCCTTCAGTCTGACCACCTTTTGACAGCACAAGTTGTTGCATTGCTAAAATTGTTTAAAACATTCTTTGTTGTCTAAGGAATGCTAAATAGTATATTTATCATTTGGAGCTGTATATTTTATCATCTCAAAAAGACAATCTCAATTCTTCTTAAATTCCATCACAGCTTGAATATAATAAACCAACCATCCATCCAGGCAGGTCAGAAAAATTCCCACATATGGATTGATGTCCTAGAAAACTGAGCCAACAAAAATAGTGATAGAGATTTCCAACAGACTGCAATATGCAAGCTAACCAAAGACTTCCAAAGTCACCTTAGAAATCTGTAACAAAAATATTTTAGTCTCTACTCCAAAGTATCCCTTAATGATTTCAGTATGACTCTTTCTCACATATTAATGATTAATGAAATCTAAAAATCACATGAAGCCACATTATACAGATCAGACACTATTCAGCCAATTATTTAGCACAGTCAAAATTCATTATATGGCTTAGTTTATTTTAACGAACTCAATTTTATAAGAATATAAAATATAAGAATGAAATTGAAAAAGTATAATATCTGAACTTTTATTTTTTATGTGATATTATTACCTATCATTTTGCTAAAAAATTTCAGACGGCTAAAAATAGTGACTCATTGGAAATTATTACTGTTAGTTTCACTAAACTTCACTTAAGTAGGATTAAGCCTAGGTTTTCTGTTTATTTTTCCTTTTTAAAGTTTTGTGTTTTTTAATAATGATGATGATATTAATAATGATGATGAGGCTGATGATAAGGATGCCTGGAGATAGCAGAGTAGAAGAGAAAAAACTGGAGAAGATAACAAAAATACAAAGACCTACAAATAGAAATAGAACAACTGTGGCAAAGGCAAGGAAGGTTGGTACTAATAGTATTAACAGGCCCCTTGGGTGCAATTCCAAAACAACTGGAGCACCACTTGAACACTATTGTCATTGACAAATTCGCCATCAGTCAGTTACAAAAGGCAATTTTAGTGGGAACAGCTTTCATCCTGCGATGATGTCTGTAACACAATCAAATATCCTTGTTAAAGACTCAATAGGTAGGGAAAAAAAGCCAAATCCAGTCTGAACATCTGGCTGACTGTGATGATGATGATGATGATGATGAAGAAGAAGAAGACGACAACAACAATAACAACAAAGCTAGACATGACTGAGTTGCTAAATTAATCCACTGGTCATTATGTAAAAAATATGATTTACTTGTATCCAGAAGGTAATGGGAACATAAAGTGGAAAAAGTTATCGAAATGAGAAGGTAAAGATCTTGTAGGACTTCAGAATACAGATTGTCATTTGGAGCACAACATGTAAGCATGTAACAGTGATACCCATTGTCATCGGGGCACTTGGCACCATGTTCAAGAATTTTACATCAACTAATTGCAGCTTCCTGCAATAACACCAGCGGAACTGCAAAAAACTGCGCTACTCGGAACATCTTATATTTTAAGAAGTTTTCTTGGTTGATACCTAGGACTCTGGCAATAAACCGTATCAACCATTAGCACCAGTCACTGGTATTTGTAATGCATTTTTGAATGTTCAGTTGGCTGAGTTTCATGTTTAATGAATAAAGTATATAATAATATCTAAAGAGCTACGTCACTATTTGGAAATTCTAAATTTACCTGACTTGAACATTCTGATTCTACAAAAAACTACCCTACTTGGAACAACCTAAACCCCCCATGTTACCTTAACACAGTGGGTCTCAACCTTCCTAATGCCATGACCCTTTAATACAGTTCCTCATATCGTGGTGACCCCCAACCATAAAATTATTTTATGTTTTCCATATTTTTTTGAAATGGTAAAAAAAAAAGGTCTTATGCGACCCCTGTGAAAGGGTCGTTCAACTCCCAAAAGGGTCCCGACCCACAGGTTGACAACCGCTATCTTAACAGCTCCTAGGTCCTTGGTTAGGACTCGAGCTGTTAAGCTACCAACCAGCCCCAAAGGCTGTGAATCTCAATAAAGATTAACACAATAATAATAATAATAATAATAATAATAATAATAATGATGATGATGTTCTCTTCAGTCTGACAACTTTTTGACAGCATAAGATCTAGTATAGCTAAAAACTATGCGAAACATTTTTTGTTGTCTAAGGAATGCTAAACAGTATATTTATCATCTGGAGCTGTATATAATAAAGAAACTGAGAGAAACTAAAGAAACAAACTGAAGGCTTCATTTTGGCTGCCCAAGAACAAACCCTGCACACCAATTCCAAGAAAGCAAAATTTAACATGACAGTAGCAACAGCAAACATCACTTATGCAAAAGGAAAGATGAAACAGTGGATCACCTTATCAATGGCTGCAGCAAAATCTCACAGATTATCTACAATGTCATGATCGAGTTGTCAAAATCATACATTGGAAGCTTTGCCAGAAGTTTGGGTTTGAACGCAGCAAAAATTACCTGGAACCCCAAATTGACAATGAACAGGTAAAGATCTTGTGGAACTTTTGAATCCAAACAGACAGACATCTGGCCTACAACATGCCTGACATCACTATTGTGGAAAAGAAAAAAGTTTGGTTCATTGATATTACAATATCAGGTAATGAACTGAAGAGAAGCTAGAAAAAAATATCAAAATACGGATATCTACAAATTAAAATTGAGTGATTGTGGAAGAAGAAATCAATGGTTGTACCAATAGTAATAGGAGTTCTTGGAGCAATATCAAAAGGGTTGCCTTGATACATTGAAATTTTGAACTTATGAGACCTTAATATTCTGACTTTGCAAAAAAAACACCATCTTACTCAAAACTGCCTATGTACTCAGGCATTACCTTAACCAGCTCTTACATTCTTAGTTAGGACTTGAACAGTTAACTTTTTACCAGTACCTGACTGGGAATTGAATTGAAGATTAAATCATCATCATCATCAACAATAACAACAATAATGTATGCTTTGAAATGTTTCCATATTAAAAAAAAATGATGAAAAGGTCCTAAATGGAAATTAAACATCAGCATAATTTAATTCTGGCTAAAAAGCCACACTGTGGCATTCACGTCTATATGCTGTATCCTTGCTTTTTTGAAATCAGGAATGTGCACAGGAAGCACTGATTACTATTAAATTTATTTTATACTCCTTAAACAAGGGTGATCAAAAATTGCATTTTGTATGTTATTGTATTAAAATCGTAATAAATTCCAGAGATAAACAGCAGTGTCTCTGTGGATATGGTGTAGAACAGTTATCAACCATTTCAAATTAAAAGTATAGTATTATAAGAAGGCACATCTTCAAAGCATCTTCTACTACTTTAGAAAAAATAATGTAAACAGAATACAGGTAATCCCCAAGTTATGAGCATTCATTTAGTGCCTGTTCAAAGTTATGAGATAAGCGCCCCATAGTGTTTACGAGGAAGTCCCAAAATTACTAATGTTGCAGCATCACGACAGTTGTTTGCCCTTATGAATGACTGCAAGTCTGCAACATTCCCTCCCCCCCGCCCTTGCTTCCCACAACTGCTTCCCCCTCCCATCCCTTCCCCCCAAGGAGGGGAAAGCATGAGGTATCTTACAGGGTTGGGGAGGCCTTGGGGGCTTTCCTAACCCTGAGATAACTCATGTACACAAGGAATTAAATTAGCAAATCCATGGGCGAAAGCAGGTAGTGATCTCATTCAAGGTATGAAATTCACTCCCATGAATCTTTGAGGTACGAATGGAATGGGTAGGTTCCATTCCATTCATAACTCGAGGACTACCTGTATCTAAGACCTCAAACTGTGGAAAAATGAATCAAGAGGACCTTGGCACTATTTTTTTCATTATGGTGAGTCATATTGCTGAAATCTAGTAATTATTTTGAATTTGCATCTAGCCATCCATCCAAATAAGCATACGCAAAGTTGTAAAAATCTCTGATTTCCTCATTCCTTTTTTGTTAATACAAACAGTCACTTCAATGTATTAAATATATGTTTTTATATATCCAAAGGTTGTGTCTACACAGTCTGCTGTTTTGAAAATAATGCATATTTATATATTGGAACATGCAATGCTTTAGATTCTATTCAGAAGAGGTTATGTGGTTATGCCAACAAGGCACAGACGGATATTACATTCACCCTCCTAAGTGTTCCAAATCATTTTTTTTTTTCAAATTAAATTTGAAACCTACACAGCTGTATTATAAATTTCAGGTCCAACATGTATTGAATTTCTTATTTATCAAACTTCTTGTATCTCTTAGTCCAAACGTGGCAACTTTAAGATTATGGACTTCAACTCCCAGAATTGTTCAGAATTCTGAGTTGAAATCAACAAGTCTTAGAATTGCCAAGTTTGAGAGCACTGTCTTAATACAAAGGATGACTAATTCAAGACATGGCTGCAACAATAAATCTTTTCTGTGGTTGATTATACAATACTTTGTAACACTGGTAAAGAAGCATATGCAGTATAACAAAATGAAACAAAGCTTTCTATGTTCATAAATAAATTGGCCTTGAAACTGTTCCTCTCGCAATATTCAAACATATACAAAAGAAAAATATATCTCAAGTTTCTTTTTTTTTCAAGATTCTTTGTATGAATAATTTTAAGAACTACTGCTATTCTATATTTCACAAAGTATTATAAAGAAACTTACTGTCAGCCTCTGCTTGGCTACTTGCTTTCGGCTGTCATTGAAACAGGGAGGGGGAGGCATGGTACTTGAGAGGGGAAGCCTTGAGTACAGGAGTGATTGTAAAAAGGGAGTTTTGTTCTCACCATCTACTGCACATGCTGCAGATAGTGAATTTGCCCGCCAAGGCCAACTGTCCGGCATACCAACCCGTGGATGCTTTTTGAAGATGGAACCCACACGACACCTGAGGGTTGTGCAGATTGGACTATGGGATGGGGTTACCAGGGGGAGGGAGTTGGGTCACATATTGATATTTATGATTACGCATGTTTTGCCTCAGATCTTGCTTTGCTTAGCTGCTATCTACTCATAACCAGTAAAAGTACTCTTAATTCTGCAAAATGGAGGTAAGTGATTTCTTTCTTGGTTGCTGAGGGAGGCTGGGTTGACACTTACAACTGGAGTAGGGAACAAATAGTTATTTTCTGATTATTACATTATAGCACATTTACATTTTTCTGCTTATCGTGAATATAAAAGTGCTGCTTATAATAAGTATCTGAAGGTTAAAGTATTCATGGACTGCAGGATAATATACAGGTGAAACTCGAAAAATTAGAATATGAAAAAGTTCATTTATTTCAGTAATGCAACTTAAAAGGTGAAACTAATATATGAGATAGATCCATCACATGCAAAGCAAGATATTTCAAGTCGTGATTTGTCATAATTGTGATGATTATGGCTTACAGCTCATGAAAACCCCAAATCCACAATCTCAGAAAATTAGAATATTGTGAAAAGGTGCAATATTCTAGGCTCAAAGTGTCCCACTCTAATCAGCTAATTAAGTCATAATACCTGCAAAGGGTTCCTGAGACTTTAAATGGTCTCTCAGTCTGGTTCAGTAGGAATCACAATCATGGGAAAGACTGCTGACTGACAGTTGTGCAGAAAACCATCATTGACACTCTCCATAAGGAGGGAAAGCCTCAAAAGGTAATTGCAAAAGAAATTGGATGTTCTCAAAGTGCTGTATCAAAGCACATGAATAGAAAGTTATGTGGAAGGGAAAAGTGTGGAAGAAAAAGGTGCACAAGCAGCAGGGATGACCGCAGCCTGGAGAGGATTGTCAGGAAAAGGCCATTCAAAAGTGTTGGGGACTTTCACAAGGAATGGACTGAGGCTGGAGTCAGTGCATCAAGAGCCACCACACACAGACAGATCCTGGACATGGGCTTCAAATGTCGTATTCCTCTTCTCAAGCCACTCAACAACAAACAATGTCAGAAACCTCTTACCTGGGCTAAAGAAAAACAGACCTGGTCTGTTGCTCAGTGGTCCAAAGTCCTCTTTTCTGGTGAGAGCAACTTTTGCATCTCATTTGGAAACCAAGGACCCAGAGTATGGAGGAAGAATGGAGAGGCACACACTGCAAGATGCTTGAAGTCCAGTGTGAAGTCACAGCCTGTGTTGATTTGGGAGCCATGTCATCTGCTGTTGTTGGTCCACTGTGCTTCATTAAGTCCAGGGTCAATGTAGTCATCTACCAGGAGATTTTGGAGCACTTCATGCTCCCTTCCGCAGATGAGCTTTATGGGGATGCTGACTTCATTTTCCAACAGGACTTGGCACCTGCCCACACTGCCAAAAGCACCAAAACCTGGTTCAATGACCGTGGAATTACTGTGCTTGATTGGCCAGCAAACTCACCTGACCTGAACCCCATAGAGAATCTATGCGGCATTGCCAGGAGAAAGATGAGCGACATGAGACCGAACAATGCAGAAGAGCTGAAGACCGCTATTTATTTATTTTTTTATTTTAATTGAACAAAAACACAAAAAAAGAATCATCCTTCATTACATCTTGTAGAAAGCATGTCGATTGGTTACAAATAACTTTTGTGCATTTCTTCTACAGTCATTACTTATAGTTCATATTAGATTACACACTTTAAGTAAAAAATCTTTGTATATCTTACTATCAATGTACCATAATTCCCATTTGACTACAATTATTTGAACATACTTTTACCTCAAATCATTCATACTTAAAGACACAACCACATAATGGCATTCATTAGCTATTTCAAAAAATCCTCCAATAACATTACACCTTTATAGCATCTTTTAAATAAAAGTCACTTAATAAAGTTTCTAAGCCGTTCCCCCCTTTTTTTCCACCTCACTGACTAAAATTTATATCCAAGTTATTTTAGCCAATACTATAGCATGTATATATTGTTAAACAATGTCCATTAACATTTCCTTTTTGTTATTATAATTGGCTAAAAATCATTTACTATTTATGCCCCATCTCCTTTCATCAGGGCCCCTACCCCCCCCCCAAAAAAAACCTTACACCTTTATAACAAGATCTAAATGAAAATTTGTTAATAAAATTTATAGGTCTTTTTCCCAGGTCACAATTTACAATTTATATCCACATTTCTTTTACTAAATTGTCAATACATGTATATATCATTACGCTGTATCCATTATCATTTCATTATTATTATTTATAGTTAATTAATTGTTAGCGAGTAAACATTTAATAACAATCTAAAACAATCTAGGCATTACAAAATTCCTACTTATTAATCACCAATAATAAAAAACCTATTTTTTTTATTACCACCTTTCATTGTCAACCTGTATCTTTCCAGTAACAAAACAGTCTTATCTCTCTTGTCAATGGTGGAGTCAGTCTTCTTTTTATCTCCTTTATAAGGTTTTTGTAGGCTTCTCTCCGCACTTTGTTGCTTGAAGGGTCTCTCAGATAATCTCGTCGCCCACCAGCTGCTACTAAAATTAGCTTGTCTTTGGTTGTCAATCTTGCTTCTGAAAAAGTTTCTCTTCTTAAGTCTAGCATCATTAATATTTTTTTCCTCTTCTATGTCCTGGAATCTGGGATAGAGCTCCAATTCATCAAATTCCCTTTCCCATATTTCCTTCTTTCCATTTTTACCCACATTTGCTCTGTTAATAAATTCAGCTACTATCTTATCTTTATCTTCTATATCTTCATTCTCCCCGCATCGGCAGCATCGGAGACCCTCGACCGGATTGCGCCACTGCGGCCCCTCCGAGGCGGCGGATCCCGGAGACCTCCTTGGTTCACCGAGGAACTCCGGGAGATGAAGCGCCGGAGGAGATGCCTAGAGCACCGTTGGAGGTCCGATAAGTCCGAAGCGAACCGAGCAATGGTAACCACCTGCACCAAGGAATACACCAGGGCACTTAGGGCTGCAAAAAGATCCCATATAGCCACCTTGGTTGCGTCCGCTGAGTCCCGCCCGGCCACCCTGTTTAGGATAACCCGCTCCCTACTGAACAAAAGGGAAGCGGGGGAACCCTTGCAGGGCAGAGCCGAAGAGTATGCCCAATTCTTAGCGGACAAAATTGCTCGGTTTCGGTCGGACTTGGACTCCACCCCTGCAGCTCCAGCCGAGGCACAGGAGGATCAATTTGAACAACTCTGGGTTGAGTTTCAAGACGTTACCCCCGGGGATGTGGACAAGGCCATGAGGGCTGTAAGTACCTCCACCTGTGTACTGGATCCGTGTCCCTCATGGTTAGTTACTAACTGCAGTGAGGTGACACGAGGCTGGATCCAGGCGGTTGTCACCGCCTCACTTCGGGAGGGGAACTTCCCCGCCGCACTGAAAGCGGCGGTGGTGAGACCCCTCCTGAAGAAGCCATCTTTGGATCCAGCTATCCTTAATAATTATCGTCCAGTCTCCAACCTCCCCTTTCTGGGGAAGGTTGTTGAGAAGGTGGTGGCCTTCCAGCTCCAGCGGTCCTTGGAGGAAGCAAACTATCTAGACCCCTTCCAGTCAGGCTTCAGACCCGGTTACAGCACAGAAACCGCTTTGGTCGCATTGACCGATGATCTCTGGAGGGCCAGAGATGGAGGACATTCCTCCATCCTGGTTCTCCTCGACCTCTCAGCGGCTTTCGATACCATCGACCATGGTATCCTTCTGCGACGACTGCGGGAGGTGGGAGTGGGAGGCGCCGTGTTGCGGTGGTTCTCCTCCTACCTCTCGGACAGGTCGCAGTCGGTGTTAGTGGGGGGGCAGAGATCGTCCCCTAGGCCCCTAACTTATGGGGTGCCTCAGGGCTCGGTCTTATCCCCCCTACTATTCAACATCTACATGAAACCGCTGGGTGAGATCATTCGCAGGCACGGGATTAGATACCATCAATATGCGGACGATACTCAACTGTATCTGTCCGCCCCGTGCCAACTCAATGAAGCGGCAGACGTGATGAACCGCGGCCTCGAAGCTGTTATGGACTGGATGAGGGTTAACAAGCTCGTGCTCAACCCAGAAAAGACCGAGTGGCTGTTGTGTTTCCCTCCCAGAGATTCGACCAATATTCCATCACTCAGGCTGGGGGGTCAAATTCTACACCCCTCAGAGAGGGTTCGCAACTTGGGAGTCCTCCTGGACTCACAGCTATCGTTTGACCACCATTTAATGGCTGTGACCAGGGGGGCATTCGCCCAGGTTCGCCTGGTGCGCCAGTTGCGACCCTACCTGAATCGGGAGGCTCTCACAACAGTCACCCGGGCCCTTGTGACCTCTAGGCTGGAATACTGCAACGTGCTCTACATGGGGCTGCCCTTGAAGAGCATCCGGCGACTTCAGCTAGTACAGAATGCGGCCGCGCGAGTGATTGTGGGTGCACCTCGGTTCACCCGCATAACACCTATCCTCCGCGAGCTGCGCTGGCTACCTGTCGATCTCCGGATGCGCTTCAAGGTGCTATTAGTCACCCATAAAGCCCTACATGGCAGTGGATCTGGATACTTGAGAGACCGCCTTCTGCCAATTACATCCCTGCGACCAATAAGATCACATAGATTAGGCCTCCTCCGTATACCATCGGCCAGCCAGTGTCGGCTGGCAACTACAAGGAGGAGGGCCTTCTCAGTAGTAGCCCCGACCCTTTGGAACGAACTCCCCGTAGAGATTCGCACCCTCGCCACCGTCCAGGCCTTCCGCACAGCCTTGAAGAACTGGCTCGCCCGTCAGGCCTGGGGACAAGGATAGTTCCCCTCCCGAATGATGAATGTATGTTGTTTACTATTTTATTATATGTCTTATCTTAATGTCTGTATTCCCCTTCCCCGATTTTATGTGAGCCGCCCTGAGTCCCCTCAGGGAAAAGGGCGGCCTACAAATATTAATAAAATCTAAAAAAAAAAAAATCTTTAACTTTTGGGGATCCAACCCCATCATCTTTTGCTGTGAGGAAGACTAGTCTTTCCAACTTCTTCTCAATTCTCCCATATCTTTCCAATAGATTTTGAATTCCAGCCAAGATATTTTGGAATTTTAAGGTTTCCTCATCTAAGTATTGACCCGTTTCCAAAACAGAAGAGAGAAAGAAAAAAAAACTAATAATGACTGAGACTCTAGTCTTCTAGGCCTCTCTTACTTTTATTTTAAATTGACTTGAACACAAGTTCTTTTATACTCTTCAAAGGGGAAGGGTTCTGTTCCCCCCTTTCTTTCTTTCTTTCTTTCTTTCTTTCTTTCTTTCTTTCTTTCTTTCTTTCTTCCTTCCTTTCTCTTTTTTTTTCTTTCCCTGCCAAAATAATTCTCAGAGGCACTTGTGAAAACAGTTCGTGCCCTTGGTTCTTTATCAGTTTCTGTAAACAAGTTGCAAACCCTTCAGCTGCAAAGTTAGTGAAGTCAAGTAAGAAGAGAGATACGTTGTTTAAAAAAAAAAAAACCTCCGAGTCGCAGTTAATTTTCACCTTCTGTAGGAAACAAAATTCTTTGAATATTTTTTAGTGTGGTTTAATAACAAGTAGTAGGAAGAATTGTTAAAATAAAAAGGAAGGTTTTAATCCAGAAGTCAAAAAATAAAGCAACAAGAAGCAGAAGAAAAAAAAATCAATCCGTTCACTTAAGAAGAGTGATGAAGAACGTTACGAGCATTTCAATCCACAATTTGGCTATTGAAATTAAGGCTGGCTTCCCCTCAGCCCCACTTGATTGGGGAGCCTATAGCCTCAATCTAAAACCTACAAAGAGGGATAGGGGAGCACGGGAGACACGATCACATTGTCTAATTAAGAAAACTTAAAATCTACAATGCCGCTTTTTCAGAATGCTGCACCAAAAGCCTTTTCTTGAGTGGGGAGGAGGAAAACCACCCTTAGTGCAAAGCCCATCCATAGCAGAAGTGCCAACCACAGGGCAGAGATGGTTTTTTTTTTACCTCGCTGCCACCTTCATTGCCTCACTGCCATCCGGCAGGCAAAGCAGGGGTATGAGGGCCTCCTGGAAGGGCGTCTTACCACTCTAACTCCCCCTCAATGCACTCCCTGGGGAAAAAAATTAAACTCTGTCTGCCCCACTGGAATTGGGCAGCAAAGGATGAGCATTGCAAATATTCAGGACAGGGATTTGGCTGGTATGAGGTGCTTCGGGGGAAGCTCCCCTCCCTCCCTGAGTATGTCAGTCCACCTGCCGCTGCCGCCCTGGCTGCTTAGGCCCAATGGCATTCTGGGAAGCCTCATTATCCATCCTGCTACTGCTGTCCTTTCCAAAGTGCCACCATGAGCATCCAAAGCAAGGCGGAGAGTGGCAGCGACAATCAGGGCAGGGGATTCGGCTGGTGGGAGGCATTTCAGGGAAGAGCCAGGTAGGGTTCTGATGCCACCCTCTCCTGTGCAGTCCCCTCCCTCCCTGTGCACATCAGTCCACCCACCACTCACTGGTGCTCCCCTGCACACTCACTGGCCCACACCGTTTAGTTTTACCTTTGAAGGCAGTCGTGGTGCAGTTGAAATGAGCAGAAGTGCAGCTAGATTCTGGAAGATAAGGCTGATGGCTGGAGGAGGGGTGATGGGGCAGCGCAGCCTTGTGGTCAGTGAGGCATCTCCTCCCCAGGTCCATATCAGCTGAGAAAAGCCAGCCACACGAGGAATGGCTGGGAGGAGAGGGGTGGGGCAAGGAGTGAGGGGTGGGGCTGAATCCCACCACTGCGCGGGTCAGATACATTGAGTTGGTGGGCCATATCCGGCCTATGGGCTGTAGTTTGAGGACCCCTGCTATACACAGAGATATTCTCTGGCTAACAGTTTACATCAAGGTGAGACTAGATAAGGTGAAACTAGATAAAGTTCAATAGCATTTAAGCAAGTTGAACTATACCCTCTTGTGCCCACAAAAACATTCTAGACTAAGTCTCCATTTGATCCCTCCCCTTGGCTCAGCCAGTCTCTTTCCTACAATGTGTTTTAGAAATGATTTTAGAGTAACAGAATGATTGTAGGTGTAAATGTACAACAGTGTTAAAGTGTTATTTACTAGTGCTAACAGATGTATTATAGGGAGAGTAACCAAAGGGAGTGTGGGGCAGAAATGTACAATTAATTAAATTTTAGCAATTAATACCAAATAGTAATAAATATAACCCTGCTCTCTCTTAGAAAGAAGAAAAAAATTAACACTGGTACAGTTCCTAGCACAACCCAGTATATTTAATCAACATATATGTGTAGCATTTTAGCAAGTCTCAAATAGTCAAAACAATATATGGTTTATATAAAGTTGCTGTAAAATAAAATAATAAGATTATTGGGTCTTCCAATGAGCAAAACTTTCCTGACTGAATCTGTGAGACCTGTTTGGAAACTGATCTGACATGATACATTCTTTTTGTGGGAACTGGCAAAAGAAAACTTAATATGAAAAGGTTCCAGCTACATCAAAAGATGTAATGCTATATCCTTCCAGTTATTTTTAGCTGTGCCACATCATTCATAAAGGATCTGCCTTCTTTCCTTATAAAAAACAACATTTCTAACATTTTGATAATTCTCTATAGGCTAAAGTGATTGTATTTGTATAGTATCATATGCAGTCCTGCATGAGTCCTTCTACATTCCAATTCACAGCTTATGAGATAATTTACTATAAACCATCTTTGCATAAAAAAATCCACACCCATCCCCAATTTCAGGCTCATTCCCAAAGATGTGCTTTTCATTAGCAGGACTTGCAGACAGACAAAAAACATTATTTTCACCACCATGGTGCCTAAGCAAAGGGTGCAAATATACTTTTACTTCGTCTTCTGAAGTATTAGGATTTCTTAGTTGTCTGTCAATCACAATTCTCTGCTTGTTATCAAGCCAAAATTCACAAAGCAATATGTCTTCAGTTTTAGTGCAACAGAAGACTCCATTAATCCTCAGAAATCATTAAAGCATAATGTAGGACTTCCAAAGAAGCTCCACTAAATAAATAAGAGCTACACAAATTCAATTAATTAAAAAATAGAATTTTCATGGAAAATGATCCTAATGGAATGTATCCCTTACGTTTAATTCAATGTTAAAATGAAATTTATGGTAATGATACTACTGAGACAAGAAGTTAGAAATCAGAATACGTCAAGTAATATTTATCATTGTTATAAGAGCTCAGAAACCCTAAATGTTTTAGTCTACTTTTAATAAACAATAAATACATGTAGAGGCAAGGATTGTTATAAAATAAGGAATGATCCATAAATTATTGTTCAAAGAATACAAATATATTAAACAACCATATTCTGGTAAAACTAGTCACTGCACCTATTATTTCTGGCCCAGAAAATACGTTATAGGGCATTTGGGCAAAATACAATGTTAGAGGTTGATAGTTTGATTTCCAACATGCTAGCTTCATGATGTTTATTTAAAAGGAAGTTTTTGACAAATGGGAAAAATCACTTGGAGAAGACAGCCTGGAAAGGAGGGTTCTGTGTTATTATGATGTTATGTTTGGTATTCTGATATTCTTTTGTACACAAAATCCTATTCATAATGTATAACTTTAGTCAGGGAAAGAGATCATGGTAGACAGTTTGGGTAGCATGGTTTAGAAATATCATAAGACTAAATGTTCTTAAGACAATGGTTTCTGTAATCCACATAAAATTCCTGTTATATTGTACAGATGCTCATAATAGAAAACAAACATTTGCAAGTAGTATGTAATTTTTTTCTCTAGAGCACCTAATGATCACACATGAATCTTGAAGCAAGAATCATGAGTTACACACTTGTATCTGATATACAAAGACTAAGTTAAGTCCAAACTCTGACAAATAGAGTTACTCCTAATTTTATTAAGGGACATTTTGAACTTTGTTCTGCTTTTTTCCACTTTTTGAAGAGCTGCCTTTTGTATACCAATTAAATGCCAATGTGGTGTTCTAAAGTATTCCAATGTATTAATATTTTTCTCTAAATAACAGAAGCTGTTCATATTATCAATATCTTATTCATAGGTATGTTTGTTTATAGAGACTTTAGCATTACCCACATTTTTGGAAGTGTTTAAAAAAGCTTTGTTGAATATACATAATGATTGTATAAGAATAACTTTAAAATTGTCAACAGTGCCAATAACAAGTTATGATTATGTCAACATGACATCATTGCATAAATAACTTAACTTAGTATTTGCATATCAGATACAAATGTGTAACTCATGATTCTTGATTCAGATTCATGTGTGCCCATTTACCACCCCTTAATCTGTATGAAAGGTGTATCAAATACTTCCTTTTGTGCAATTTGCAAAGCATGAATTTGCTATTCTCAAATGCATACATATTTGGAAAAATATTCTTAGCCAATACTTGCAATATTCTTTTTTAGTTTTTATTATGTTATTCTGCTAATTGCCACTTAAATTGTGATATACTTATTTATTTCAAGATCAGAAAGCAGTCAAAGAAATTTATTTCAGATAATATTCTGGCAAAGTAAGTAAACACAACCATAACTAAAATAATCAGAAGGCCTAAAATAGTATGACTCTCCCTTATAACAGTTTTAGAATACAGGTGAACCTCAAAAAATTAGAATATTGTGCAAAAGTTCATTTATTTCAGTAATGCAATTTAATAGGTGAAACTAATATATGAGATAGGCTCATTACATGCAAAGCAAGATAGTTCAAGCTGTGATTTGTCATAATTGTGATGATTATAACTTACAGCTCATGAAAACCTCATATCCACAATCTCAGAAAATTAGAATATTACATGCAATCAATAAAAACAAGGATTGTACATAGAACAATATTGGATCTCTGAAAAGAATAAGCATGCATATGTACTCAGTACTTGGTTTGGGCCCCTTTTGCAGCAATTACTGCCTCAATGCGGTGTGGCATGGAAGCTATCAGCCTGTGGCACTGCTGAGGTGTTACAGAAGACCAGGATGCTTCAATAGTGATTTCACTTGTATAACTTGAATTATTCTTTGAAGTTGGTTGTTTAACATTTACAGCAAATATCTGTAATTCACTATATAGCATTAATCAATTAAAACATTTGATAAATAATACAGCATTTTAATTTTTAAAAGGGTTTCAGTTGAAGCTATTTAGATTGTGAAGATATGTAAAAACTGGATTATCTTAATTTGAAACCAATTGTGAAATGTATTTTCACTATAAGCAGCGTTTTCCGGGTTAGATGATTTCCTCAAAAGCAGTGACTGGCAACGGAGGAAAATAAAAGCTAATAATAATAATAATAATAATAATAATAATAATAACAACAACAACAACAACAACAACAACAATCCATGAATACCTGGGCAATACCAGTTATAAGATACACAGCTGGTATAGTTAACTGGACACACGCGGATTTGGACATTTTGGACTGAAAAACCAGGAAACTAATGACAATGCACTACAGCTTACATCCGCGTGGTGACACTGATAGACTATACCTGCCCCGAAAATCAGGTGGCAGAGGATTATTACAAGTGAAGCAAACAGTTGTGGAAGAAAAACATGCACTGGCTGATTATTTAAAAGAAAGTCAGGAGCATCTATTAATCGAAGTAAAGAACAAAAATTTACTGAAGGCCCAACAGACGAAACAAGAATACAGAAAAGATGTGATAAAATCAAGAATGGAGAGTTGGCAGAACAAAGCATTGCATGGCCAATTTCTGGGAAAAATAAAAGATAAAGTGGACAGTGAAAAAACTTGGTTATGGTTAACAACAGGTACATTAAAGAAAGAAACAGAGTCACTAATCCTGGCTGCACAAGAACAAGCTATCCGCACAAATGCCATTAAGGCCAAAATCGAAAAATCCTCTGATGATGCGAAATGCAGACTTTGCAAAGAAGTTGATTAAAACTGTTGATCACATACTCAGCTGCTGTAAAAAAATCGCGCAGACTGATTATAAATTGCGGCACAATTCAGTAGCACAAATGATCCACTGGAATTTGTGCAAAAATTATAATATTAAAACAACAACAAAGTGGTGGGAACATAAGCCTGAAAAAGTCACCGAAAATCAGATGGTCAAGATCTTATGGGATTTTCGTATACAAACGGACAAAACACTGGTGCATAATACACCAGACATCACACTGGTTGAGAAAAATAAGGTTACAATCATAGATATCGCAATACCAGGTGATAGCAGGATTGGCGAGAAGGAACATGAAAAAATCGCGAAATACCAGGACTTAAAAATCGAAATTCAACGACTATGGCACAAACCAGCAGTGGTAATTCCAGTGGCAATCGGCACACTGGGTGCTATTCCAAAAGCACTGGAATTACATTTAAAACAATTAAAAATTGACAAAATCACCATCAGTCAAATGCAAAAAGCCACACTGCTTGGATCTGCTCGCATATTAAGAAAATATGTTATGATATCCTAGGCCCCTGGGTGGGGCCCGACTAGTAATCAATGCCAAATCCGGCGAAACAACTGGCCACTGTGATACAATTCTGTTGTTGCGATGATAATAATAATAATAATAATCTAAACCCAGAATTTATGACAGATTATTTCTATGATTACCAAAATTTCTTTCTGAATCAGCCATCCATTCCCAAGCTCCAATTCAACCTACATCAGGTGACAGTTGATCTGTATTATCAGTTATAAACCAAGAAAGTGCATATTCAGTACTAGAACCTTTGTTATTTTATATTAGTCAATAAACCCTTTAAATGTAAAAAACCAAAAACAAAATCAAAAGCCTGTTTAATATAAGAGTAAGTGAAATGGGCAAATTCTTGTCCTTAATTGTAACTTTCGGTACCGGATCTGTAATAATATGATAGGGTTTTCTCATCTAAAAAGAGCCGAGGTGGCGCAGTGGTTAAATGCAGCACTGCAGGCTACTTCAGCTGACTACAGTCTGCAGTTCGGCTGTTCAAATCTCACCGGCTCAGGGTTGACTCAGCCTTCCATCCTTCCGAGGTGGGTAAAATGAGGACCCGGATTGTTGTTGGGGGCAATATGCTGACTCTGTAAACCGCTTAGAGAAGGCTGAAAGCCCTATGAAGCGGTATATAAGTCTAACTGCTATTGCTATTGCTATTGCTATCTATGAATGAGTTAATTTATTGAATGAGACAGAAAATGTTCCCATTTTGTGGTATATTAAACATTAAAATTCTATTGGCTTGCAGGCTGCATTATCCTTTATGCAGCATGCTGAGGACCATGGGTCTAGACCCCTATGTTAGGGGATTCCATGGATCTGTATCTTAATAACTTACAAGGTGTAAGTCAAGTTTTTGCCAATGGCCACACTTGAGGCCTCTGGGAATATAAAGAGGGTTCTGTTGGAATATTGCTAGGCTACTCCTTTTGTAATCCTGCATTATGCCAAGAATTAAGGGGCCCGAAATGACAGTAGCTGGTTTCTCCAATCACACAAAATGATAAATAAGGCACTTACTTAATATGAAGTGTAGTTCTACCCAATCCATAAGGTTCACTAGTTTCTGGATAAGCATAGCTTAATGTAAAGCATTATTATCTACAATATGTTTGAATTATAGAAGAAAAGGAAAGTCACAATGGGAGTTCACAGAAGTTGTAAGAGTAACAGACCCCTCATTTGATTTTCTGTTGTATAAGATCCAGGTAAATTATGCCTCAACGTTTAGCAGCTGCATGGACATATCCATGTTTTTTTTATAGTATCAGTAGAAAAAAGTTTCCCATTGTTTTCTTCTATTTTCCCTCCAAATGTTTTCATTGCAGTTTATACTTCTTGGTGGTCTCCCAAGAGATAGCTAAAAGACTGTGGTTTTTGTGTGTTTCTTTTTCTTTTTGTAATGAACAAAATACCTACCTACTAGTACAAATATGCTAGATAACTGCCAAGAATGTGTAGGAAAGGAATGTTAAATATATTAATTTATCCTTTTTTGCATTCAAAGCTATTTTGATTAAGAAAACGATTAAAGAAGGGGAAAAAAGCTAAGACATTTTTCCTCTTCAAAAAAATAATCCCAAAACATAAGCATAAATGGTCACAATTATATTTACCATTATTCTTTGCCCAACATACCAAAGAGTGGGACAGTTTGTTTTTTGACCCTCTTCCAGTTTCAAGCAGACATAATAAGTATGAACAAGAGCAGCTAAAGCTGCACACAAATATAAACAAATTTAGTGTTTTTAAATAAAAAGTATTTCTATTAAAAGTCATATTATATAGCAAAAATTAAAAAAAAACCTCTTTTGCCTAGGTGAAGGAAGAGATTAATCTTAATCTTAAAAATTTCCAGAATGAAAATTTATCAAGTTTTTTTTTAATTATTAAAGGTTACATACTGTATGAGTTGAAAAACTGAAGGATACCTAGAAGCAGGGAGCAATTGTATCACTCTAGAATGGATCTCGCTATTTTAATGGATGGAGTACCTGGTTCTTCAGCTGGAGTGAACTAACTTGCTTCATTGGGAAACCTAGAATCCTGCCTCAAAATTCTCACCTGGAGCCCCCTCCCCTCAATGCCTCAAAGGGGAAAAAAACTATCCCTCAATTACAGACTAGTTTGCCAGCTACTTTCAACCCTCTCTGAATTTAGTAATTATTTTGTTTTTCTCCACTCTTTTACTTGGAGATAACTGGTCTCGGGGAAAATAAAGAACAGTTCAGCCATTTGTTAAAGTTTAAATAAAAAATCAAATCAAATAATTTCAAATGAATCTAAATCAGTTTCTATAGGCTGTCAATCCTTGCCTTCTTTGGCACTAAGTTTATATTCATAAACGTATCAACTTGGACAGGTGGAAATTCTCTGAGGGTTAGGATTTGTCTTCCACTTATACCGTAATTCCCAAACCTCTCCTAGATTCCTTCATCTCTCCAGAATATGAATGGGAATGAAGTATCCTGCATCAGGATCTTTGATACAGGTCTTACTACCCAACCACCCTATTAACCAACAATAATTCACTGGTAAAGTAAATTCGGCATAATCCACCTCAACATTTTGTTTATGTGCAGCAAGCATTGTCTAGGCATCATCAGAGCTGAGGTGACACAGTGATTAGAGTGCAGTACTGCAGACAACTTCAGCTGACTGCTAGCTGCAGTTCAGCAGTTCGAATCTCACCTGCTCAAAATTAACTCAGCCTTCCATCTTTCCAAGGTGAGTAAAATGAGAACCCAGATTGTTGGGGGCAATATGCTGACTCTGTAAACTGCTTAGAGAAGGCTGTAAAAGCATTATGAAGCAGTATATAAGTCTAAGTGCTATTGCTAAGTGCTAGTAAAACTTTATCTGGACATGAATGTCTTTCTAAAAGATAATTTGCATTTAGTTTGCAGGAGTTTGCATTTTCTATGGTAGCATGTAAACAAAGGATTTTTTCCCTACAAAAATAGTGGTCTGGTCCATAAAAAAATACCGTATTTTCAGAGTATAAGATATACAGAAATATGGAATTAGGAATAGCTATCATATTCTCATTATTGATGTTTAAGTTCAGGACAAGAAGTACAGTTGTACAAGTACCAGAAGAAGTTGCTTGTGAAACTATGACATAGCCAACATCCCATCTCTATTTATTCATCAAATCCAGAATTTAATATTTTACTCAAGATCACAATAAAGTTGAAATAAAAAAGCAGGAACATATTAAAGCATACAGCCCAAACTGATGTTGTAAACTAGAGCAATTGGGTGCCGAAAATCTTAAAAGCCTGATAGTCTCCTAAGAGAAAATAGTTTGTCTTTCTGAAAATAGATACTTGGAATTGCACTTGGAAACATACCAGGGAAGATATTTGAATAAGTGAGCTTACATCCCTTATTTAACCTTTATGTGCAACACAGTTTATTCTTAACAGGAACACTTACAATTACAGATTTAAGAAACAATTTCTCTTTATCTGAAATTGCTGTACATCCTCAGTGTTGCCAGCATTGTCATTTTCCAACATGTGAAATTTGTTTTCACATGTGAAACATGTGAAAGTTATTAGTTTCTGCTCATATTATTGCATACTGTCAGAAATTAGTTGTTAGGAACTAATTCTAGTTTAGTAAATTGTAACCTTGATACTGGCATTAGTGCAAAGCTTGTTATCTCATTTCTGTGTCTTGCTTCTGTTCTTTGTTTCAAAGCTGGCACATTCTTGAAAATATAAAAGAAACGGTTACCCAGGAATATCAGGCCCCATGGATGGAGGAACCAGAGTAGGGAGCTTTCTGCCTCATAGATAGTACTACAGCAGGGGGATACCTGAAAGCATTCTGCTGAATAAACAACTTGGCCAGGGAGGGGAAACCCCTCCCCGACACAGGACAATAGGGATGCTTCATAGACAAGGAGGGCAGAGACAGAGGCCTGAACAAAGAAATCTTTGAAAATAAAGACCCACATTGGTAACGAACCTTTGCCTCTGATTGGGTAAACTTTGTCTCCAATGGGGCAAAATGTATATAATACTCTGAGCCACTCTCGCAGAGGTGTAGCTATTCCTTACATGCATTTTGTCTGTATGTTTTGGATACAGTATTCACCCAGTTCTTTTAGCTTTGGCCAAAAATAAAAGCTGCTATTTTTTTGCAAGCCTTGTCTAGAGTCTCATTCTTTTTGGCATCTCAGTGGCTCGAGGAAACATCTGGGACCTTACAAAACCTTCAGAAACCTTCAGTATTCCTCAGGAACTGACAAATGCTGTCTCCATCAACTAATGAGAAGTTGCAAAATTGATACTCCAGCCAGCATCCAGCTTTGCTCTCTGCCTATGCCTCTCTGTATTTGTAATCATAAGGAAGTAAATAAAGTTGCCATTAAGCAGTATACTGAACTGATGGCTAGGGACTATCAATCTTTGCCTCTAGTGAAGGAAGAACTGCTTAAAAAAGCACAAGAGATATGGAAGTTCTCAACCTTGGTTCCAGCAGTAAAAGAAGAAAAAGGTGAAGAGCTATGAAGTGGAAATTTTGTCACTAGAAAAATGCTGAGCTGGCTGCTCCACTATTAATACTGCAGAACTCTCATTAAGTTATAGAATTTCATGCACTCAGCTGCTGAAGAAAGGCCAAACCCCAAAAACAAGTGAACACAGAACCATAAACACTACATTTATAGAGGCTCTATAAAGATATAAAGTATATCTTTGCTGTTTCTTGCCCATCTGGCTCATCTTTCTTCTTCCATTTCAAAGAACTAACATTTAATTGTAAACCAGCTAACCTGCAATGGTCAAATCTCATATTATTGTAGTGATATTTTATCCTATAGCATGACTCTGCATCAGTGGTGGGATTCAAAAATTTTTACTTCCAGTTCTGTGGGCGTGACTTGGTGGGTGTGGTGTGGCTTGGTGGGTGCGACAGGGGATGGATACTGCAAAATCTCCATTCCCACCCCACTCCAGGAGAAGGATACTGCAAAATCCCCTTTCCCTCCCCACTGTTGGGGGAAGGATATTGCAAAATCTCCATTCCCGCCCCACTCTGGGACCAACCAGAGGTGGTATTTGCCTGTTCTCTGAACTACTCAAAATTTTCGCTACTGGTTCTCCAGAACCTGTCAGAACCTGCTGAATTTCACCCCTGCTCTGCACATTTTACATACTTTATCCATAGATTTCAACCACTTTCACTCTGACAGAATCTAAAAAGCTCTCCTTTCTGCAAAGAAATGCTTCATCATACTACCATGGCTCCAAGTAACACCCCCAATGAAAGAAGACACCAAGGCTAGCAGTTCCTCAAAGTTCCATTTTATTAGAGATGTCATATTGGGACATCTGGGAAGACCCGAATCTGAGAGTTCTAGGTTGTCCCCACCCAAAAGAAAGTCAAATATCCATCCCCTGCACCCATAAGTCTATCACATGGTCCAATCATTTCAACAATCCCCAGTCACTCCCATCGAGGTGCAGGCTGAGTGTCCTTGACTCCCATAGAAAGAATGTTGTTATGACTAATCCTCCACCAGTCCTTTCAATCCCCTGTCCGTTTTCCCAGGTACTAAATGTGGCAGCCCTGAAGCTCCAACAAAAAAGATGGCTTCCAGGACTGACAAGCTAACACCCCCCCCCAGTTGAAAATTATGTCCTGGAATGAGAGGGAAGCAGGGGGTTAATTCAGTCAGCATGCGGCATGTTAACCACCTCCCCGCCCCCCACCCCCACCCCTGGACCCTTTGGCTTATTAGGAAATTTATCAGGAAATTCTTTCACTAATGCATCTGCTTTTACATCCCAACTTTTAACCCAGGTAGCTTTTGACAAAGGGTACCCTTCCCAATGAACTAGATACTGTATCTGCTTCTGTGTAAATTAGAGTCTAAAACCTTTTTTACTTTGTAGTGTGTCTCACCTTGTACTACAATTAATTTGGGAGGTGCTGCTTGCTGCAATCTCAACCTTGAACTGACAGCTGGCTTTAACAAGCTGCAATGGAATACTGGATGCACTTTCCCTAGTATGTGGGGGAGCCTGAGCTGCACTGCTACTGGCTTAATTACTTTCACTATGGGGAAAGGTCCCAATAATTTAGGTTCTAGCTTCTTACTAGGCAATTTTAGCCTAATGTATTTTGTTGACAGATAAACTTGGTCTCCCACCCAAAAGGGCGGCTGGAGAGATCTATGTTTATCGGCTTGCTTTTTATACGCTTAGGCGGCAACAGCTAGCACTTTTTTAATGTTTTCTCAATCTTTCTTTAATGACTCTATCCATTCAGCTAGAGTCATGGAAGGGGGTTGATCTCTTGGCAACTCAGGAGTGGGGACAAACTCCATGCTGCTGATGATCTGGAAAGAGGTCAATCCAGGGCTTCTGTGCACTGTGTTGTTGTAATCCACCTCTGCTAAAGGTAGCAAGTCCACCCAGTTCTCTTGCTGGTAATCCATATAATATCTGCTGTATTGTTCCACCATGGAATTCGTATATGACATGGCTCCATTTGTATGCAGATGAAAAGCCGAGCTAAGTCCTTCGTCCGAAATCACTTGTTGTGGCATGCCGCGTAGTCGGTAGATCTGTTTGATGAACATACTGGCCAGCTTCTTAGCTGATGGTAGTCCGAAGCAAGCAGTAAAGTGTGCTTGCTTAGAAAACAGATCAATCACAGTCCAAATCACTATGTTGCCCCCACACTCTGGGAGTTCTACTATAAAGTCTATGGCAATCTCCTCCCAGGGTCAGC
Source organism: Thamnophis elegans (assembly GCF_009769535.1). Lineage (NCBI taxonomy): Eukaryota > Metazoa > Chordata > Lepidosauria > Squamata > Natricidae > Thamnophis > Thamnophis elegans. The sequence continues at coordinate 55,905,717 of NC_045549.1, forward strand.
TGGGCTTAGCTACTTGTTGGAACAACCCAGGGGGCAGGGTGAAATGCTACCAGATCACACTGCTTCACACTTTTAAAGCATTTTTTAATTACCTATTCGCCGAAACCAATAGTAAAAAAATGCTTTAAAAATTGGGGAGGAAAAAGGTTTCCATGATCACATGGCACAGCTGAACCTTTCCCCCTCACTTCTTAAAGCATTTTTTACTGGTTCGGGTGAATAGGTAATAAAAAAATGCTTTAAAATTTTAAAAAGTTGGTCACGCCCACCCAGTCACATGACCCAACAAGCCACACCCACCAAGCCATGCCTAGAGAACCAGTGGCAAAAATTTATATATTTCACCACTGCCAGGGGGCCTCTCTAGTCTCATTTTCATAGTAGCACAAATAGCTTTTCACATAGTCCTCCACATCTGATTTCATCGTGGGCCACCAAAATTGTCTCCAAGCCAGGTGGGGTTTTTTAGAAATACAAAGTAGCTGCCCAACCATGAGTCATGGCTGCATTGTAAGACTTTCAGTTTCAAGCTGCTGGGGACATAGAGCTTGGATCCTTCCCATGCTAGTCCTTCTCTCATGGTTAAAGTCTCTCGATTCTCGGCAAGCCATTGATCTGTTGGAAGTGCCGCTTTTAAGTCAGCTGTCAGATTCTCCTCTAAGGGTGTGGCTCAGCGTCTGGCTTGGCCCCTGGTAGTGGCTTGCATCACAATTTGCAGTGTGGGAATGATGGCATGGACAACTTCCTCTCGCCGGCTATTGAATTGGGATTTCCTTGAGAGCGTGTTGGCCAGCAGATTCTTCCCCCCTGGGATATATTTGAGCTCAAAGTTGAATCATTGGAAGTATTGTGCCCAGTGTACTTGTTTGGGGGAAAGCTTCTGGGGTGTCTTTAAGGCTTCGAGGTTCTTATGATCAGTCCAGACCTCAAAAGGCACCTTAGCCCCCTCTGGCATGTCTGCATGAGAGGAGTGCCCATCACACTGCAAAGGCTTCTTTCTCCATCCTCTATTCGGGTGGCACCACTTTGATCTCCAACTCCTGGGGTGGCACGATTGCTTCCCCCCACTGGCATGGATCCGGCTGAGCAGACTGCCAAGGCGCCAGCTCTTTGGGCCAGGTGCCTTGTCAGTGTTCCGCTGTGGCGACTTCAGTAGCCTGCACCGTGCATTCGGAAGGGGAGTAGATGGATAGGGTTCACCAACACTGATATAGGAGAACAAACCCATCAGGACAAGATTCAGCAGTCCATCTGCATTTAAAAAACAAAGAAGTCTTTTGAAGACAGCAAAGTCCACATTTTGGACAGAGCGGATGCTGCCTGAAAGAGGGATCAAAGAAGCCATCTATGTCAAAATTGAACAGCCCTCTCTCAACAGAGGGGGAGGGATATGTTATCATCTATCTCCAGTCTACAACATACTTCTTTCAGCAGTTCCAAGAAGGCTCCACACCCATTTGCACTACTCAGGTGACCCTGAAGACACAGATAAAGCTCCAAGTGGCCTCAATGACACTCTAAAAGAATGTAAATGACTAGCTGTCTGCAAGGAGTATAAATCCTTCCATTCCCCACCATCCAGTCAGAGCTGAAGAAGCTTCTTAGATGAGAAGTGAAACATCTTCAAACCAAAAAACAAGAAAGTCCAGTTGCCTTTTGAAAAAAGACCTTTGGGACACTAGGTTAACATTTTGACACTGTGCATATTGTTTATAAGGAAACAGAAAACGTTTGAAGAGTAGAAATGTTTACTTGGGCATGAGACATTCAAAAGCATGCGAAAAGATACAAATTGCATCACATATATATTTTCTGCCTTTCTATTATTAAATAGGAAGAACCATGGTGGCACAGTGATTAAAATGCAGACCTGCAAGCTAACTCATTACTCACTCCAGGAGTTTGATTCTGAACGGCTCAAGGTTGATTCAGCCTTCCATCCTTCTGAGGTTGATCAAATGCAGACCCAGATTGTTGGGGGCAATATGCTAACTCTGTAAACTGCTTATAGAGGGCTGTAAAGCACTATGAAGCAATATATAAATGCTATTACTTCTGCATGACGCATTTACCTTGTTAAAGTCAAATTAATGAAAGTACAGCAGAACACTGAAATTCATATAGTTTTATATAAATCTTTAGCCAAGTCATTCAGAAAACCAAACAATAGGCAAATTATTCCATGGACTTATGCACACATCTCTGGAAAAAAATAACACATAATAAAACGAAACTAAAAGCCTCTCACTCTAAGAAAGTGCAAATGAATTAACTATCAATCTCTGATCCACCACTTGCAAGAACCTACAGTGAATGGCTCAGCGGCTATTAGCAAGGTTACTGCCTCTGAAGGCTATTACATAGGAAATAGGTAAACTCCTGTAGCTGGCTAGGCTGTCAGAGAAGAAAAGCTTGGACTGAACAGGCCAGGGATTCAATTCAGCAGGGCATTGCTTATATTCCGAAGGCAACTGGAGAGATGCCTTACAGAAAACACTCTTCAACATGTAAGCAAAGCTCACATATAAAGATGTTCCTCAAACATCCATACTAAAAGAACAGGAAAAGTCAGAAATATAAATAAGGTATCTAAACTACTTGTAAATGCTTTTTATGCATACAATGCCTAAAATGAATTTGTTTATCAAGTTAAGATGAATTCTTACTTATTTAACCTTATTAAAAAAGCAAACAAAATGTTTACAAATGTTTTCCAAAAAACTAAAATATTTACATTATTTTTACAAGCAGTTATGTTTATAGTTTACAAGCATTATGATGGTAACAGGAACAATATACTAATTGGTGATATTAAAATGAAACTGTCATTTTAAAAAAAAATCTCATCCACTAGGAAAAAATCTAAAACCTGTCTAAAACAAATAGTTCAGGGTATTTGGAAACTGAGGAACACCAATCCCCTTTGTATTAAAACTCCTTAAGGGGAATAAGAAAGGAATAGAGCTTCTACCATTTGTTGAATGAAAGAAGACTAAAAAAATATAGCTAGTTCTCTTGTGTGTTTTTGGGAAAGAAGTAGAGCTATTGCTTAGTCTGCTCAAAAAATGCAGTGGAAGTAAGGTTATGATAGGGAACTATGTGGTTCTGGGTGTTGGCTCACCAGACAACTGACTTTGGCAAGCAGATGTCTGGATGCCTATACATATTTTAATTCATTCAATTAAATTAAAATCCAATAAAATTTCAAAGGTTTGTAGTATTTCCTTGTTAGAGCGGTCTTAGTCAGGAAGCATGTTACTGTTTAATTTCATAATAAATTTCATTGAAAAAAAAACTAGCAAGGGGTTTCATTGAACAAGCCCGATCAAAAGTTGCAGTCTCAGTGTTGTTTAGAGAGAAAAAAGACGGCTCCAAATGCTTATATGTTGATTTTAGAAATTTAAATTCAATCAGTATGGCAAATGTATATCCACTCCCACTCATGAAGGATATGCTAGCACACCTAGCCAAAGGGAGAATTTTTTCAAAACTGGATTTAAGGGAGGCTTACTACCGTATCAGGATTAAGGAGAGAGATGAATGGAAAACGGCATTTAACACCCCTCTTGGATGTTATCAATTCAAAGTTCTACCAATTGGGCTACAAGTGGCCCCTGCAGTATTTATGCAATTAATAAACGAAGTGTGGTGGGAGCATCTATATAAGGGCTGCATAGTCTATATTGATGACATTTTATTATATTCTGAGACCAAGGAGAATATGTAAAACTAGTCCAGGCAGTTCTGAACAAACTTCGCTCTGCAAAACTTTATGCTAAACTCTCCAAATGCGAATTCCACCAAGAAAAAAAAATGATTACTTAGGATACCGCATTTCACATCAGGGCATAGAAATTGATCCTTTGAAAGTGCAATCGGTACTTGACTGGGAACCACCTAGAACATGCAAACAGTTGCAAAACTTCCTGGGATTTGCAAACTTTTACCAGCAGCTTATCCCCGCTTTAGCCAAAATTGCTCTCCCCATCACCAAGCCCTTAAAAACGAAGGGGGAGGGGAACCCGAAACCGAAGCAGCCTTTGAATTGGACAATAGAATGCCAAGTGGCATTTGAAAAACTCTGTTTTCAGCAGAACCAATCCTGAAGCACCCAGACACAGAGAAACCGTTCATCATACAAGCAGATGCTAGCGATGTGGCGATAGGAGCCGTTTTACTTCAGAAAAATGAGGAAGACCAATTACAACCATGCGCTTACACATCCAAAAAATTGAATGAATCTGAGCAAAGGTGGGCCATTTGGGAGAAAGAGGCTTATGCAGTTTGATGGGCTCTTTTAACCTGGAGACATTTCCTAGAGGGGAGTAAGATCCCTTTTGAAGTCTGGACGGATCATAAAAATTTAGAAGCCCTAAAGACCCCAAGGAAACTTTCTCCAAAACAAGTACGATGGGCTCAGTAGTTTAAAAGGTTTGAATTTACGCTGAGATACCTCCCAGGGGAAAAAATTTCCTGGCAGATGCACTATCCAGGAAACTGCAACTGCATAGTATGAAGCCAAACATAATCAAATCCATGATACAAGACAATCAGCTAGCTGCTAGAGTAACCACCAGATCCCAGGGAAAATGAGACACTCTGGAGGACAATGATACCACCCAAACTTTTAAACAAGCTTTAACCACCGACGGATGGTTTTTGAGCCACAAAGACAGCTGTCTGATGAAAGATAACCTAGCTTGGGTGGGAGGGAAGTTGTATGTTCCAGCCAGCCAAAGACTGTACTTAATGGAAAGGTGCCACGACTCCAAACTAGCAGGACACTTTGGTTTTGTAAAGACTTTACATCTAATTAAAAGGCAATTTTGGTGGCCATGACTAAAAAAGGACATAGAGAGCTATGTAGCCAGCTGTCCAATTTTGCAGCAGCCAAAAGACGCCAAGGCAAAATGCCAGGACTGTTACAGAAGGTAGCCGAGCCCTCAGCACCATGGAAGGAGATAGCTATGGATTTTATTGTCAAACTACCAGAAAGCGCAGGGAATACTGTCATTTAAGTTGTAACAGACTAGTTTTCAAAACAGACACATTTTATACCGTGCCAAAAGATCCCAACTGTCAAAAGTCTAGCCAAGTTATTCCTGATACACATTTATCGCCTTCATGGAGCCCCGCAGAGAATCATCTCCGACAGAGGGGTCCAATTCACCTCTAAATTTAGGGGGGGGGCATTATTAAACTTACTGGGCACCACCTAAGGACTGAGCTCCAGTCACCATCCATGCACCAATGGTCAAACTGAAAATTGGAACATGATTCTAGAACAATACCTAAGATGTTTTATTAATTTTCAACAGGACAACTGGGTTGATCTTTTACCTTTTGCAGAAGTGGCCTTCAATAGTGCTGTGCACTCAAGCACTGGGTTCACCCCTTTTAGAGTAGCAACAGGCCAGGATTTCAACCCCATGCCTGAACTACCCACAGAGGAACCCACCATCCCCTCACTAAAAGAATGGATAGACAACCTATGAAACACATGGCCAGTGGTTAGATTAGTGTTACAGGAAGCTAGAGAGGCTTTCAAAACTCAAGCTGACAAAAAAAGAGTAGATCCCAAACCCTTCCATGTTGGAGATAGAGTATACCTATCGACAAAATTCCTGAAGTCATTGAAACCATCAAAGAAATTAGGGCCACATTTCATCGGACCTTTCCTGATCACCAAAGTTATCAACCCAGTAACAGTAGACTTATTCTTGCCAGACACTCAGGAAAGTCCATCCAGTGTTTCACATTAGTTTACTCAAATGAGAAGTAATCTCACATCTCAGACCACATGCACCTATACCTCCTGTTCCTATCATGATAGAAGGCGAACAATTTTGAAATTAAGGAAATCCTGGACTCTAGGACCCACAGAGGGAAAACCCAATACTTAGTTGCTTGGAAGCATTTACCTTCAGCCCAAAACGAATGGGTGGAGAAACAACATGTTAGGGCCCTATTGAAAAAAATTCACTCCCAATACCCTGACAAACCTTGTTAAAATACTATGATGCAATTTCTTTTCCTATTTTTTCACAGGTGAATTTCTCCTTTTTCTAAAGAACGGCAGCATGTCAGATCCCTAAAAATGATACTGCCATTCAATTGAGAGGAGAGGAGCCTCGGAGTTAAATTATTAGCTACATCTGAAACAACTGAGTTTTACAACTGTACAACTGGTTTCCTGTCACCAGGAGACAGAAGGTCCCAATATCTTTGGAGGGATGTTTATGGTAGCCATGTGGGATATATAACTTTGATGTCTAACTAGAGATAGCCACGGGAACGTGTGCTTTATTGACTCCCAGGGCAGAAGAGTTAAGGAAGCATCTTCACACTTGTGTATTGGTCAGAATCTGCATTCGGACAAAGGGGAGGGGTCATTATCAGCTTAATCCCACTTGCATGGCCTAAAGGTTTTCAGATGCTGCTTTGCTTCTAATGGTTCCCATCCTGCTCAATTAAAGGTTCCTTTTGAAATAATCTGTTTTAAGAGTCTTTACTTTCTCAAGTTAGGAGAGGAGCCATTACAGTAGATGTATCTATACATCTATTTTAACAAGAACCTTAGACTTGTGAGGTAAGCACATTGCTCACAGATATTAATTTATATTATGCAATAATAAGGTATTGAACGATGTGAGCAACAGTGCTTCTATCCCTCCACTCCAAGCATTTCATGTTTGGATGAGAGATAACAACTGATTAAAAAAGCCACTTACTAAGCTTCATGGCCAAGTAATGATTTGAAGATGAGTTTTCATTCCCATTACACCAATGTAGTCTCATAAAGAAGAAAATGTCATGTGAAGCAACTCTTCAGAAACATTATAATTTTTCATACTTCATGACCTTACGTATGCTCTTAAGTTAGCTAACATGACTTGTCTAACTTGGTGTCTTCAAGATGTCTTGAAATTTTATCTGCTAAACTTCTGTCCCCTGTGAAACAAAAATAAAATACCTTTTCATAATATTAGAATATATAATGACAAAGAATTACTCACAACTTTGGCTTAGCAAGCACAGGTGGTGGTGTTTTTGTGGGTGAAAGCAATTCACCAGGGTGGGATTTATCAGTTTTGGTGTTGCCATTAATGATTCCATTGACTCCATGGGTAGGATGAATTCCATTGGTTTTCTTCTCAACAGAGTTAAGCTGTAATTCAAAAGCACTTGAGCTGGGATGACTGATCTTGGAGTGCTCTGAATGCTTTGGAGGAAGCTCCACAGAATTAATCTCAAGATGTGAAGGTGGAGGTGGGAAATGTTGAAAGTTATCCTTATTCTGTACTCTCATTGACAAATCATGGCTGGAGCTTTCGCAACTGGCTGAAATAGAAAGAGAAAAAAGTACATCATCATAACGTTATTTGAATTATCATCACATTTTAGTTCATTGAGATCATTACTTTAGTCAGTTACATTGAACAGTTATGCTAGGAAAGACAGTCGTTTTCAAATTCTCATGAGTATTTGAACTGAAGGATCATAAATAAATAAATATTTATTTACTGCTATTATTCATGTTACAATTGGAAACTGAGTTGAGAGCAGTAACTGATCTATGCTCACTATTGGCTAAATGAATGAATTGTGTGTATCAATCTTATTTGAATTAATCACAGATCTATAATACCACTGTGCATGAGAAACACCAACTTATTCCAAGACTTCTGCATGCATTCCTGGTTTATATTTAATACTCACGGGAAAATTACTGGGGGGTTTTTTTTTGGCTTTTGTTTTTAATATGAGTTACTCATTTTTTCCATGTTGCCTTTGCTGCCACCTAGCCTCAAAAGCCAAATTTCTCCCTTTATAATTAGCAGCTGTATTTCTGGTAGTTGGATCCACTGTCAGAGTTTATTTTACTATATTTCCTAATGCCATCTCTAGGTGAGATGGGTGGAACAGAAATCAAATAATTAAGTGAGTAAGATTTAGAGCTGGGGTTCCAAATTTTGGCAACTTTTAAGAGGTGGACTTCAACTCCCAGAATTCAGCTCCCAGAATTCCCCAGCCACGCATCTTAAAGTTGTCAAGATTGGGAACCTCTGTTTCAGAAGATTATGTAGAATACTCTTACATATGTCAACTTTATATATTCTTTTTACCCTGATGTAAAGTCACCAGTAAGAGATGTGGAAATCTAACATACAATGCACTGTAACTGTGTCCGATGGACCTGGGTCCAAATATCACTGTTTCACTTATATTGTAGACAGAGGTGGGTTCCTACCAGTTCGCACCTATTCGGTAGAACCGGTTCGTCAAATATACCGAACCGGTTAGAAGAGGTTCCACCAGTGGACCCAGAAAGCAGGCCACACCTACAGAAGAGGTTCCAAAAATTTTTGAACCCACCACTGGCCCTTGGATATGATTATTCTACACTATCATGCTCCTATTTATAAAACTCAGTGCCTCTGTGAAAGGTAAGGATGACCACTGCGTTTGTGGTGCAATCAGAACATTGCGTGTGTTGAAGTTGTTTTAACGCAAACCAAAGATGCCTTTTAAAAAACAAGTTTACATCATATTCTTATGCATGCCAGTGCTGTATGTGAGGTAATTTAAGGTGGTTCTGACAAGTGTCATCGGCATCTTCATATCCGGTCACATGGGCAGCAAGCCATTCCCATCCGGTCACATGGGTGGCAAGCCACTCCCACAAAGGAGGTCACACCCACAGAGTAGGTTCGAACAATTTTTGAAACCCACCACTGATTGTAGACAACACCACTCATCAAAAAACTGCTGAATACCTGGCAGCACAGTCAGTTTGGCAGTGCTTGTGACTGATCCATAATCATTGCTTGCTGTGCATGCAAAGATCCCTGCATCTTCAGGAAAAGTCTCTGCAATCACCAAAGTACATATCTCCTCTAAAAGGCAATCAAAAGAAAAATAACAATTTCCCATTAGGTTTCACATAATTAGCTTTGGAATTCAAGTTATTTAGCCTCAGTCTTGGCTCTAGAGCAGTGATAGCGAGTGCCCAAACTGCAACCCAACACCCACTTATTTATTGCAAAGTGCCAACACAGCAATTTAACCTGAATTCTAAGTTTTTACTACCTAAAATAATGATAAACAAGGCAGAGTTCAGCATATTATCCTAAGAAAACATTAAACATTAAGAGCCAAGGTGGCGCAGTGGTTAAATGCAGCACTGCAGGCTACTGCTAGATCAGCAGGTCAGCGGTTCAAATCTCACCGGCTCAGGGTTGACTCAGCCTTCCATCCTTCCGAGGTGGGTAAAATGAGGACCCAGATTGTTGGGGGCAATATGCTGACTCTCTGTAAACCGCTTAGAGAGGCCTGAAAGGCCTATGAAGCGGTATATAAGTCTACTGCTATTGCTATTGCTATTGCTAAACACTTTTATGCCCGTTACTTTTTTCTGCTTTTGAAATATTACGTTTAGCAACAATAAAAAAGAAAAACTTTTGTAATATCATTTCTCTTTCCCTTCCTCTCTCTTTCTCTTTCCCTCTCTCTTTCCTCTTGGCCAGATCCGTCTCCCTGGCCAGGAGCAGAAGCTGACTGCTCTCTGCCTGGGTCATCTGGAGAAGGGGCAGGCCGAGCAGAGAGCCACCTTGCATTATACCTTCCCCGGGCCACTTCTAGAATCAGGCTCCAACCGAGGCAGCAAAGGTGCAGGAGCTTGCCAGCAAGCCCGGCAGCATGTTTACGAGATGGCAGTGTCCAGGAGGACTGAAGTGCTGTGTCTCTATCAGGCCTTGCTCCAAGAAAGTCAGACTTTCAACGCGCTTTGTTAGATATCCCCCCACCACTGATAGAGGTTTCCACCAAGGTCCTCTGTTCCGGCGGGAACAGAGGTCAAATCCCATTGATCAAAAGGTCTGACAGATCCCTTTAAAGGGGGATGCTGCCCGACCCGTCCTCAGCCGGATGTTTACCTGACGTGCAATAAAGAGATGTTGTTACTGGAGCCTTTGTGTGCCTTCCTTTACCCGATCTAACACTGGCGACAAGGATTGGATCGGAAGGCAACTAGGTGAACAAAAAGAGCAAACGTGATCTTGCAAGTACATCCAGCTCAGGTGCATCCTGTGTGGCATCGAGCAAATCATCACTGAAGACAAAATTAAATCAGGATGACTATGCACGCCCCACCAACTCCATATGATCCAGCCACTGAGCACTGGGAATCGTACATGTTACGATTCGAGTGTTTCCTCGAAGTGAACAATCTTGTTGGCATTCCAGAAGCCCGTAAGAACATGTTCCTGGGTCACTGTGGCCAGGAAGTGTTTGAAATGGTGAAAAACCTCTCGGAACCAACTCCGCTCCAAGCAATGTCCTGGTCTGCACTGCAACAAATGCTGAAGACTCACTTTGCACCCAAGCTGCCCAAATACGTTTGCCGACATGAATTTAACATCCGGAACCAGATGGAGGGCGAATCTATCAATGAGTATGTAGCAGTGCTTTGAAAAGCCGCAGCCTACTGTGAGTTCCGACACCTGAACAAGCTGATTCTGGACCACATAATTTGTGGCGTGCGAGACATTACCCTGCAGAGGAAGCTACTCGCTAAGTCTAACCTCTCTCTGCAGATCGCACTAGATGAGGCTAGTGCATCCGAATCAGCCGCCAAATCGATGGAAACCCTACAGCGCCAGAGCGCACCTCAAGACGCGCAGAAGAGTACCCACGTACATTGCGAGACTACTGAGCCTGAGAGCGCCGAAAGCGAGGAAGGCGACAGCTACTGCATGCGCAGTAGCCACGCCAAGCTGGTGTGAAAATTCAACTCGCAAGCTCCGCTCTGTGTCAGCTGTGGAGGAGACCATGCCCGAGCATTCTGCCACTTTCATGAAGCAACTTGCCAGTGATGCGAGAGGAAGAGGCACATCGCCAAGGTGTGTCACAGCAACTTCCTACTGCCACCAGACAGCCAAAGGTTCACAAAGCCACCAACAGCAGTCCAAACCAGGGGCTTGGCAGAAGTACCCACGACAGTCAGAAGGCGACGATAGGATCGCCAACCATACGTCTGTTACACAAATCTGCTCTTGGCACCCAAGAAAGCTGAATGTCACTGTCCCAGTTAGACAAATCCGCACTAGGCACCCCAAAAAGCTGAAAGTCACTGTCCTCATCAAGGACTCTCCATGCGAGATGGAGATCGACACCGGATCATCACTGACCATAATTCCATGGTCAGTCCTTAAGCAAGAGATCCCAAAGCTACAGAAGCAACACTTCTGAAACGCCGATGTCCGCCTGCGCGGCTACCAGGGGAACCTCTATAAACCTCTAACCAGGTCCCCATCACGGGCCAAGGCACTTTCCGGGTAAACTACAAACAATTCAGAAAAAAATTTCTCTGTGACAGTGGTCAGCGGGAACCTTCAAAGTCTCCTGGCGCTTGATTAGTTCCAAGCTTTGGGGATGGAAGTGACTGGAATCAACTCCATGAGGGACGAAGGCGCTGAAGCCATCTTTAAGGAGTTCGAAGATGTTTTCAGCACCGGCGCTAAGCCCATCTTTAAGGAGTTTGAGGATGTTTTCAGCACCGGTCGGGGTAAGTACAAAGGAACCCCAATATCCTTTAGCTTGGACCCCACAGTAGCCCCAATTAGGCTAAAACCCAGGAGAGTATCTTTCGCTCTCCATCCGAAAATTGACAAAGAAATTGGCAAGCGTGTGAGCCAGGGCATCTTAGAGCCAGTCGATCATGCACCAATTGTGACATCTGTCAAGCCTGATGGGTCTGTCCACATCTGCACGGACTATAAATGCACAATTAATAAAGCCCTGTGCCCATTGTACAGCACCTACTACATTCGCTCGGCCCAGGGAAAATATTTGCAAAATTGGATATGGCACAGGCATATCAACAATTGCCAGTAGATGGCACTACCGTGGAGGTCCAAACCATTGTGATACACAGGGGTGCATTCAAATGCCACCGTCAGCAATTTGATGTTAGTATCGCCCCTGGACGATACCCTGGACGACGCCCATGTTCCAAAGCATCATGGAACGACTTTTGCAGAGGATTCCAGGAGTTGTCCCCTATTTCGATGACATCTTGGTATTGGCTACAAATAAGGCGCAACTTTTAAAACGTGTACTAACAGTTTGGGCCAGAATTAGAGATAAGGGTCTCCGCCTCAAAAAAGAAAAATGTCAAATTAATGTACCAAAAGTCAAATTCCTAGGATACCTAATCGATGGGTCTGGAATCCACCCGACCTCACAGAAAATTTAAGCTATTAAGGACGCCCCCACACCTCGCAATCAAACCGAACTGCGAGCATTCCTTGGGCTCCTTAATTTCTACAGCGTCTTTCTCAAACAGAAAACCACTGTTGCTAAACCTTTACATCGCCTTCTAGCCAAAAACGTGAAATGATCCTGGGGCAAAGCCAAGATCGCCGCATTTACCTCAGTAAAACGACTCCTGTAAGCGGACTCTTTCCTTGTACAATACAGCCAGACCCTGCGATTGGTGCTGACCTGCGATGCCTCTCCTTTCAGTGTCAGTGAACTGGGTGTGGAGGGGGTGGCCCAAGGGGCTGATTTCAAAATGTATTTTGCCAAACGTGATGAATTATTGGTTATTAACGGGTGTTTGTTGTGGTGGGACCGAGTAATCATTCCCAACAAACTGTGCATCGCAGTACTAGAAGCATTACATGTAGGTCATCCTGGGATAGTCAGAATGAAGTCTCTGGTAAGGAGCTACGTATGGTGGTCTAATGTACACAGGGAGATCGAAGAATGGGTGGCCACATGCACACCCTATCAGGAATCCAGACCGGCTCCCCCAGAAGCACCCGCTAAGGAGTGGGAGCAACCACAAGCACCATGGTCCAGGGTGCACATTGATTTTGCTGGACTGATACATGGCCAAACATTCTTCATAGTTATGGACGCTTAATCAAAATGGTTAGAAGTAGTCCTGATGTCTTCCACTACAGCAGAAGCGGTAATCAAAGTACTACGGAGACTTTTCTCCACGGACAGTTTTCTTGATGTCTTGGTCTCTGACAACGGCCCCCAATTCACGACTATGCCATTTGAGACCTTCCTAGCATCTCAGGGAATCAGGCATGGCCCTGGTCGCGCCATTCCATCTAGCCTCCAATGGTTAGGCGGAGAGAATGGTGAGATCGGTAAATGAGGCCCTTGCTAGAATGGGCCCAGGCGATTGGCAAACATGAATCAACCATTATCTATTGATCCAACACATCACACCCAGTGCTACCATTGGGAGAAGCCCCTCTGAAATTCTTATGGGCCGCCACTTAAGGTCTCACCTAGACCGGCTACATCCAAATTATTCTACCACATCACCCCTGACTCCACAAGCAAGTTTCAATCCTTCTCCATAGGTGATTCGCTATACGCACACAACTACACAGGGGGAACGTTGTGGATTCCTGCCATGGTAATCGGAATTATCAGTCCTCGATCGTATACAATAGAGCTCAAGAACGGTAGAATTTGGAGAAGGCACATTGACCAACTCCGCAGCCGGATTTCCAACTCCAAACTTAGACAACCAACAGTAACTTCTGCATGAGATAGTCAAAGCCACACGAAACAAGATAACAATCCTTCCATGTCCAACTCAAGCCCGGGAATTTCGGAAGACTTATCTGACTTTGATGCAGGCCCACAGCGAGCTCCGAGTGAGTTAGCTCCAGAAGCTCCAGCCGTGGCCTGTGGAAAGTTCCAGGAGTTTCCATCAGGCAGAACCGCAGAGCAAACAAGTCCATCTGACTTGTCCAAAGGAACCACTCACACTGAACTGCGCAGGTCAGGCAGAGCTACACAAAATCCCGCCTACCTGAGTGACTACATCACCAGCTGGGTTCATCTATCCTAGAGGGCAGGGGTGTTAGATATCCCCCCACTGATAGAGGTTTCCACTAAGGTCTTCTGTTCCGGCGGGAACAGAGGTCGAATCCCATTGGTCAAGAGGTCTGACAGATCCCTTTAAAAGGGGATGCTGCTGGACCCATCCTCAGCCAGATGTTTACCTGACTTGCAATAAAGAGTTGTTGTTACTGGAGTCTTTGTGTGCCTTCCTTTACCCGATCTAACATGCTTCCCTGGGCTTCTTCCGGAATCAGGCTCCGACCGAGGCAGCAAAGGTGCAGGAGCTTGCTGGTAAGCCCAGCAGCATGTTTATGAGATGGCAGCATCCAGGAGGATTGAAGTGCTGCATCTCTATTAGGCCTTGCTGAGAAAGCCAATCTTTTAACACCTACGGCTATAGGTAGGAAGATGGGGGCATCTTGGGAGTCCTTGGGAGAAGGGCGGCATATAAATCCAATAAATCCAATCCAATCCAATCCTTCATCAGTTTCCATCCATTATACCTGGACTGGTCTTCAGGTGGTTTGGAAAACAGATTGATGCCTCCTCTCTGTAACAGCCTCTCAAATATTGGAACACTGTTATCATGTCTCCCCCTGGTCCTTATCTTCACTAGACTAGCCATGTCCAGTTCTTTAGTTTGGTACTTCAAGAGGCATTACATTAGAAATACATTACTGCTAGTATGGACCAAAATCAAAGAGCAACACTACTTGAAAGTGCCAGTATGGTTTTCTATAATGGAAGTGTGAATATATCCTAATGTAATAAATATGGATAAAATTATAAGATATAAGGACATACTAAACAAAGGGGATAGCTAAAAACAAAACAAGAACTAAAAAGATTAGGGATTTACCTATCATGGTGGCCTCAATTACAGATATAATCTAGATGTCAGATCCCTAAAAGTGATATTGCCATTCAGTTGGGAGGAGGGGGGCCTTGGAGTGGATTTATTAGCAGGGCCTGTGACAACTGATATTTTACAACTGATTTCCTGGCGCCAAAGTGCCTTGAGATCCCCTTACCTTTGGGGGAAATGTTTATGATGGCCATGTGGGACATTTCATTTCAATGCCTAATGGAAGATAGCCATGGGAATGTATGTTTATTTGGCTCTCAGGGCAGTTGATAAAGGAAACATCTTCACACTTGTGTATTTGCTAAAATCGGCATTCTCATACCTTTTATTTCACTAACTTGTCTAACATTCCTAGCTAATATCTTTAAGGTTAATACAGTATTTTTCGGAGTATATGACGCACCAAGGTTTAAATTTTTAAAAAAACGTTTTTGCACTCTGCAGATCTCCCAAAAATGGGCCGTTTTTCGCAAAAACGGGCCTGTTTTTTTTTTTTTTCAAAAAAGGGCATGAATAGCCTTTAGGAGGCTTGTAGAGTGCTGGGGGAGGGAGGAGGCAAAAGCAAGCAAAAAACAAAAAAAGTTTTTTTTAAAAAAAAGGGTATGCATAACCTTTAGGTGGCTTATAGTGTGCTCCCGGGGCTGGGGTGTGTGTGCAAAATTGAACAAAAAATGGCCCATTTTTCGCTCATTTCTGCCCTCCCAGGCCCCAGGAGCATTCTGCAAGGCTCCTAAAGGCTATGCATGGCCATTTGGGTGAAGGAAGTGGGGTTTTGGGAGGCAAAAAATGATGTATCCAGTCTATAAGACGCACCCAGATTTTTAGCCTCTTTTTTGAGGGAAAAAGGTGCATCTTATATTCCAAAAAATACGGTAAATAACAGCGGGGATAAGGGACAACCTTACCTTGAGCCTTTTGTTATGTTGAAATTCTCAGTCATGTCACTGTTTATAATTACCTTTACTGTTTGTTTATGGTATAGCATTTTAATCATGGTACAAAAATTCTCTTCAAAGTCCATATATTTTAATTGTAAAAACAAACTGTCAACTCAGATTATCAAAAGCTTTCTGTGCATCAAGAAAAATTATTGCCTTCTGCTTTTCTGGATGTATCTCATAATATTGCAGTCTATTCAGAATCATCCACATATTATTTTTTATTTGCCTCTTAGGTAGAAAGCCAATGTGCTCTGCGTGTATGAAGTTATTCAGGAATCTTTTCAACCTTTCTACAATTATTGAGGCATAGATTTTTTAATTTACATTTAACAATGATGTCAGTCTATAGTTTTTTTTTAATTTGTAATAAATCAGAGTCTTCTTTAGGTATCAATGTTATAATTGCATCCATCCATATTTTAGGGATCTTTGCTTCAAACAATACCTTGTTGTAAACTTCTAGCATAGCTATGCCTAAGATCTCTTGCAGGTGTTTATAAAATTCTGCCAGAAGGCCATCTGGTCTTGGTGTCTTGTTGTTTTTTTTGCCTCTTAATTGTTTCTGTTAACTCCTTCATTGTTATTCTTTCATTCAACAATGTTTTTTCTTTGTCTGGCACTTTGGGTAAGTTGACTTCTTCCATATATTGTTTAATTTTATCTTCTAGCTTTCTTCTAGATCTTCTATCTTATGTTTTCTTTGTGATATAGTTTTTCATAAAATTCTTTTATTATTATTTTCTTTTCTTCATTTTTGTGTCAGATTGTACCCGTCTCATCTTTTAACTTTTATATCAGTTTCTTTTCTTTCTCTTTTTTTGAGACTAAATGCCAACCATCTCCCCTGTTTATTTGCATTTTCAGACAAGTTTTGTTTGGCTGCTTTGATTTTTTGTGCCAATTCCTCTTTCTCCAAAATATTTAATTCATGTTTTACTAGTTCCATTTGATTTTTACCATTTGTTTTTTGTGGGTCTCTCTGTAATTCCAGTTCAAATCTTTTACATTCTTTTTCTAATTCCGTTCGTCTTTTCTTCTTCTCCTTATTCTTCCTTCCTATATAGCAGATCCCCAATCCCCTAAAATATGCTTTAGCAGTGTCCCATTTGCAGGGACATTTCTCCATTTTTATTCTTTTTAAAGAACTCCATTTCCTTCTCCATTTCCTTCTCCATTTCCTTCTCCATTTCCTGTATAAACTCTTTATCTTCCAATACTGACTGCTTTAATGTCCATCTTGGTTTTCTTGTTTGTCCTTGCCATTTTACTTTTATTGGGATATGGTCTGGCCAGGTACTTGACTCCACATCTACTTCTTGTATATGCTCTTGCAGTTCCAGTGACATCCATGTCATGTCAATTCTTGACCATGATGTATGCATATTTGAATAGAAAGTATATTGTTTTTTCTCTGGTTTTAATTCCTTCCAAGCACCTTTAATTCCTAGTTCCTCCATCATTTAAAAAAAAGGTTTTGGTAAAGTTCTCCTAGCTTTTTGATTTGTTTTGCTACTTTTATAGTCTAATTTTGCATCAATAATTGCATTAAAGTCTCCCACGATACACACAATACAATACAATACAATACAATACATGTTATCATATTCTATTTCTGTAATTTTTTGTGTGTAATTATTCATAAAAAACTTCTTGGTTAGTATTTGGTGCATATATTACTGTTAATAATGTCAGTTTATAATTCATAATTACTTCCACTATCAAAATTCTCCCCTCTTCATCTTTGTAAATTTGTCTTGATCCTATAGATTCTTTGATGAAGGCAACCTCTCTTTTTTTCCTGCTGTGCCAATGAGGTGTATACTTTCCCCATTTTAGGGTTTTACAAGTGGTCCTTTTTATATGTACTTCCTGGAGACAAATCACATCTAAGTTCAGGTTTTTTTTAAATTTATTGAAGATTTTCCTTTTCACTACAGAGTTGAATTGACTGACATTAAAGTAATTTCTTCTTCCATTATTTCACTTGTAAATCAGTCTAGCAGTTCTAGTGGTTCTTATTTCTCTCTGTTTTTGACTTTCCTTGACTTTGTTCCTGAACTTCTCAGCGTGCATTGTCCACGCCTTCATTGAAGAAAATCTGAAGAATAGTTGGCACCAGAGGCGTGGCTTAAAGTTTCAATTCAGTCCTGGGCAGATTGGCTGTATTTAACCCATGCTTGGACTCTCCTTCGTAGCACCCAGAAAAGGACCCTTTGGGTAAGCCAATGGTCATTTTCTCTGCCAGCCGGTACCAGTAGATGTCACACCTCTATTCCTCTATTTTAGTCCTGTCACTCCTTAATTTTAAAGCTTAAACGTTTTTCCTTTTCACAATCAAAAGTTTTCAAATTTTAATAAAAAGGGGACTTCAGAGCTTCACCCCAAATAATATTTTAGTCTCTTCTTTCTCTCTTCCACATTTTCTTGTAGTAAAATAGTAAGCTTTTCTATGTCTTCTTTATTAATGACTAAAAGCCTCTTCACCGCAAAATCCAGCGGTGGAAAGTTTAAAATCCCACCTCCTGGTCTTTAGTCTCACTCTCAATTAAATCCAATTTTGAGGCAGAGCCAAGACTTTTCTTTTGAAGCAGAGGTCAGAAAAATCTCACCTAGAACAAACACACTGCTCAACAATCTTCTTTTAACTTTCCTTCTGACAACTCGCAATGGCTGTCTGAGAGATTTTATTCTGCTCCTACAGGGATTTGCAGATTCCCTGTGGTTCGCAGACTGTTCTCTCCTTCACCAACCCCTACAGGATTGGCTAGGGTCTCTATGGACCCCTGGACAGGGGGATTTTGATGTTTTCCACAGAGCACTGTGGACTTCCGTCATATCGCCTCGGCACTAGCCATGCTTCCTCCTGAAGTTTGGGTTTGAATGCAGCAAAAGTTACTTGGAACACCAAATTGACAAAGTTCTTGAAAATGAGCAAGTCAAGATCCTATGGGACTTTCCTATCCAAACAGATAGACCTCTGATCCACAACATGCCTGACATCACTATTTTCCACTATTTTCCACTATTGTGGAAAAGTCTGGTTCATTGATATTGCAATACCAGATGATTCATGAATTGAAGAGAAACAGCTAGAAATAAATTACAAAGTATCATGATTTGCAAATGGAAGTTGAGTGACTATGGAGGAAGAAATCAATGTACCAATAGTAATAGGAATCCTGCAGTAATACTCAAAGAGCTCTCTAGATACATGGAAATTTTGAAGTTATTAGACCTGAATATCCTGACTTTGCAAAAAATACCCACCCTACTTGGAATTGCTTATATACTCAGGCGTTACCTTAACAGCTCTTGGGTCCTTGGTTAGGACATAAACTGTTTTTACCAGACCTAGACTGAATCAAGTTAAAGATTAACAACAACAACATGCTAAGTGCGCTGATAGGAACTATAATCTATCTTGAAGGTATCAGGCTGCAGAAAACTGTTTCAGTGAGGTGATGAGCATTGAGTTATAATGTTCAGAACAATTTGGTCTCATTTATTTAAAACAATGAAGCCCCTTTAGTCACAGCTATATTAGCTGAATTTTACAAGGGAATTATTCCAACAATAGTAATTCATTTTTTTCTGGAAAAAGAAGGAAGCAAGAGATTCTAAACAAGCCAGCTGATGTGCAAACGTCAACGAAAGAGAAAAATACATTCTTTGAAAAACAAATCATGGAAAAATAAATTCTTCTGTTTGAGGGATTGATTTAGGGAATTTTCTATTCTTATTCTTTAGTCTTCTATTTGCTATCATTCTAGCTCTGTTTTATCTTGAAAAAGCTTTTTTTCAGTTTGCCAAGCTATTTTATACTTCTGAGGTCTTTATCGGGCAACATATTAATTCTTCAGTCCCATTGATTTAATGAACTATTGCTTCCTAAAGGAAAGAACTAAACTCCCGCTGTTTGAAAAGGTAGACAAAGAAACAGAATCAGATCAGTTGAAGGCAGCCAATGTAATAAGTAGCTAAGAAAGGAAAAGAAGAATTCTATGAATTGTATTCTAATGCAAGTTATGTTGATGTTACAAAAAAAGAAAGTGGAGAAATATGAGTTGTTTATACTATTTATTTCTTAACGTAGATTTTTATAATTTTTATGTCATTTTTTATATTTATGGTTTTTATTCAATTGTGTGCCAGCCAGAGATGCTTTTGGTGAGATAGGTGAAGGTAAAGTTAGGTAAATCCCTGTCCAGCCATGTCTGACTATAGGGGACAATGTTCATCTTCATTTCTTAGCTGACAGAATCAACATTGACCACAGACATTTCTGTAAACATGTGGCCAGCATGACTATATGCCAAGGCACATGGAACACTGTTAGTTTCCCACAGATGTAGTATCCACTTATTTACTCGCATGTACCTGCGAGACCGCCTACTGCCACATACCTCCCAACAGCCAGTAAGATCCCACAGATTGGGCCTCCTTCGGATGCCGTCAGCCAGACAGTGTCGGCTGGCGGGCCCCTGGAGGAGAGCCTTCTCTGTGGCTGCTCCGACCCTTTGGAATCAGCTACCCCCAGGGATCCGGACCTTACCCACTCTCATGGCCTTCAGGAAAGCTGTTAAAACCTGGCTGTTCCGGCAGGCCTGGGGCTGTTGACCTCATTGTTGAGGTCCAGTCCCGATTAGAACGAATGCATGTGTTTTGTGAATTTTAAACTATCCTTTTCTTATTTTCCTTTTCTTTCTTTTCTTTCTTTTTTGTAAGCCGTCCAGAGTCCTTCGGGATTGGGCAGCATATAAATTTTAATAATAAATAAATAAATGTGCATGCTTTCAAATTGCTAGGTAGGCAGGAGCTAGGGGCCTGGACAAGAGTACACCCTGTCATGCTATCAACTTTCTAGTTGACAAACTCAGTATCTTTAACCGCTGAGCCATTTTATCTCCTAGGTGACTATACAAATTTGATTTAATAATAATAAAATATGTATTACCTAACTCTGCTAAACACACCACAATTCTCTTACTTCTTGTGAGTCATCTTTGCTGATAAAGTAGAATTAATATGATTACTGCATGCCTAAACAATACAGCTTCTTTAACTCTACTGTTAAGTGCAGAAAATCTGAATTAAACAGTAAGTGAAAATTCCCGCTTTGTCTGAATACAGCAGCAACTTATTTGCGCTGATCACATTTCTATTAGCTACTTTTTATTAAGTTTTACTATGTTACCACATATTTTTATTAAGCCTGATTCACTGAACAAATCAAATTGTCTGAATATATACAACATACTAAACAAATATCAAATATCCCATGTTATGGCATTACAGTTTTAGCAGTATAAGTCTCCTTTCCGAACCTGGTAGCTTTTTTTTTAATAGATACGATGGATTCAATTCACATTAAGTCATAGATATGCTTTTACATCACAGGATTACTGTAGTACTTTTAATAGGTTTTGAAATAGCCAGACTGTTTTAAAAGTGTCAAGTTTTGAATATGGTAAAAGCATAACAAAATGTGTATACTATGCCGGAGAGTAACTTCATAAATTACCCTTAATCAGAAAATGAATGAAACCATTTTGATTTACACCTACACACTATTGTTGGCAATGTAGCCTCCATAGCCAAAGAGGAATTTTGACCAAGGAACACTGTACAATATATGAATGAGTCTGAAATTATCATCTACCAGGCTTGGGATTAAGTTCCCTTTTGAACCAAATACAAAAGTAGAACATTTCTTTCTCAAGAATCCTATAAGATTGCTAATCAACTGTATTTATCCTATTCTGCAGTCCTCCCCCCATTTTTTGTTATCTACTTCCACAAGTATCCTGCAGTTTAATGACTTCCATTGTATGTCTCCCTCCTGCAATATGGAATGCTGGCCAACATAGCAGGAACTGGACTTGCTCTTTAGACTGGGAAGACTGCATGAGAAGACTTTCTCTAATTTTCCCCCACTAATTTCCCAAAATACATTGATCAGCAACTACAGAATTCTCGTTAAATAGTATTATATTAATATGGCAAACTTTTCATATTTAACAAGTCCCTGATCACTGACCCAAAAAAGAAAGAGATATCAATTTTTAAAAATGTATCAAAATACAATTGTGTTAAAGAAATTTAATATTCTTTGTGGCTGCTTCCAGACAGCTGAGGTAATGGCCAAAGCATCAGCAGCTGGCAAATTATTCTGTAGGTCTCTTTTTCTCCTTCCTTAAAGGAACTTTAGTTTGAAGAAGTCAATTAACATAAAGTCAAAATGTCTAAATAACATAGTACTGAACAGATCATTTGACAAACTGTTGTTGGCCTTAAGTAATTTGTCTGGCTATTAATTTTTCAAACAGTCTGAAAAGATCTGTGTTGCAGTCTGATTTCTGTCTAGACAAAGAAAGGAGTGTAAAACACATTAAGCCGATAGAACTTAATAATGACAAGAAAAATCCGTTTCATAGATTTTCAATTGCCTCAATCTCCAAAGTTTCTCCCCTCTCCCTCCTCTTCTTCTGCTTTTAATTTCATACTGACTAGCATGTAGTCAACTGAGATTTGGGGGCAGTGTTTCTCAACCTTGGCAACTTGAAGATGTCCGGACTTCAACTCCCAGAATTCCCCAGCCAGCATTTGCTGGCTGGGGAATTCTGGGAGTTGAAGTCCAGACCTCTTCAAGTTGCCAAGGTTGAGAAACACTGTTTTGGGGAGATAGATAACAAATGTCATACATCAGAGAGGTATAAATAACAATTATCTTGTTTCCTATTTATTACTTTAGGTTTTTAAAATATACTGTCAGTAAAAAAAAACACATGGGGCAACTCATCACTGCCAACTCACTCATCCCGCCATGACCAACTCACCAACAGCCAACTCGCCACAGGACAGATTAGAAATTCAATTTTTGACATTCACATTTCATTTCATCCTTCCTTCTGCATCTTTTCTTTAATGATTTTATTCCACCCATTCCTTCGATACTAGGGTAACTCTTGACCTCTTGCAAGTTGTCCAATGGCGAGTTGGCTGTGACAAGTTGTACTGCAGCAAGTTGGCCACGGGAAGTTGGTTGTGGCAAATTGGCAGTGGCACGTTGGCCACAGTGAGTTGTTCTAGACCAGTGTTTCTCAACCTTGGTAACTTGAAGATGTCCGGACTTCAACTCCCAGAATTCGCTGGCTGGGGAGTTCTGGGAGTTGAAGTCTGGACATCTTCAAGTTGCCAAGGTTGAGAAACACTGTTCTAGACCAACCTTGTGGATTGGAACAGACAATTCAACAAACTCTATGAACTACAATATTGCTGTAATATAATTTAGTTTTCTCTAACTCTTATAAAGTTATTATTTGAAAGAGTGAGTTCAAGAGGTGTGCCAGTTTAACCCTCACCCCTCCAAAGAAACTAATATTTATAAGATCATAAGAAGAAAATACTGCTCCAAAAGAGTTGTCTATTACTAGCCTTGTACAAAATATTTTAACTGTAACACAATAAATCAATACTTTTATGCTCACCAGGTTCTGCTGTAGAACGTGGTTCTGTTTATGACATCATCCAAAGCAAAGGATGTGGGAAGAGAAGCAGGAAGAATAAAGTGCATTAGAAATGTTATTATGCAAAAGGTAACAAGCTTTATAGAATTAGAATCTAAAATTCAGAATACAGTTAAAAACAATAATAATTTCACATTTGTATATTTTTTTACTGCATGTCTACTTCAATGGAAAATAATCGGCACTTACTTTTCTGAAGAATTCGGAAGTCTGGAGAATCATGAATTTCAACCCCCTGACGAAACCAGAGAACATGTACGGGAGGTGTTCCTCTTACTCTACACTCAAGTACAACTACTTGTCCTTCATTTGCTGTTGTATTTTGAAGTTCCTGAAAGTTTGATACACAAATAAGCTAATGAAAATACAGACAAACCTGTCTATCAGGAAAAGTAATATTAACATTGGCAAGCTATAACACCAACATGGGCAATGTTGGGCAGAGCTGAGGTGGCGCGGTGGTTAAATGCAGCACTGCAGGCTACTTCAGCTGACTGCAGTTCTGCAGTTTGGCTGTTCAAATCTCACCGGCTCAGGGTTGACTCAGCCTTCCATCCTTCCGAGGTGGGTAAAATGAGGACCCGGATTGTTGGGGGCAATATGCTGACTCTGTAAACTGCTTAGAGAGGGCTGAAAGCCCTATGAAGCGGTATATAAGTCTAACTGCTATTGCTATTGCTAATTAAGGGCTGCTGCTGAAATCTTGTACTTGTTTATTATTTGTTATTATTTTTTCAATTATTTATTTGAATAGTGACTTTTTAAGTAAACTAGACCAGGAGTCCCCAACCCCCAATCTGTGTACCAGCACCAGAAACCAGACCATGCAAAAAAGTGAAGCTCCAGCTGCATGATACAGGCAGTACACAAAAGCACAACGCCTCCGGTCCATGGAAAAATCTTACTCCACAGAACCAGCCCCTGGTGCCCAAAAAGTAGGGACTGCTGAACTAGAGTCTTAAGTCTAGGTCAACATATATCTCTTCTCTTGTGTCTTGTCTTGAACAGATTTCCCAGCCAGTTGGACTTCTTAAATCTTGAAGTTCCTGAAGTTGAGAAACCCTGCTCTTGGGCTTTGAAAAGAGGAATATTTTTTCTAAACAAAGAGTCACTCCCAGTATTGGCATAAACCATGTGTTGATCAAGTTATGTTGTGATCAGATGCTTACAGTTGTGGAAAATTCATCTACCTATCAACCTGTCAACCTATCAACCTGGCTGTCTGCCTATCTATATCTATATATATATATCAGGACTGTCAAACTCACAGTTTGTGTCACACGCTGGCCACACCCCATTTAACAGTGGAAAAAAGTCCCAATATGTCACATGACTCTGCTGTGAAGACACACCTGATATCTATCTATCTATCTATCTATCTATCTATCTATCTATCTAATCCGCATCTATGAGACACAGATATTTTCTCAGTTAATATCGAGGAAATGAAATTTTAATGTGGAGAAGCAAACATTACTTTATAACAATGTATACTTCTAGACAATTCTTTTTGCTATGGAATTGATGTAGCTCCTTTATGAAACTTTATAGGAGATCCAAAACAACTTTCATCTACCATATGGAACTATAATGCTTTGAGGGAGATCAGATCAGGAAACAGAGTTACACTATACAGTATACTATAAAGTTATAATATATACTAGCAGAATCTGAAAAGTCTCATGAAAATTATTTTGCTTCCCAATTGCTCTTATACTGAGAGAATTAAGGGAGGACAATGTTGAAGTTTTTCCACATTGTCTCCAGCCTAAAGCTGATGAATGGTAGCTCAATTCCATCTTGAAGATCATCTCTATACTCTACCCCAACCCACATGTGTTTTATAACATGTTTTCCACCTTTGACTTTATCAAGGAAAAAAAGTATTATGAAAAAAAACATGTTATCTGTACAGCCCCTTTTCTACTAGTAGCAATTATTATATATATAAGTACTTATGCACTATCCACATATTTTCAAAAAAACCCTGCAAAAATGGTAATTTGGAAAATAAAAAGTGAATGGGAAAAGTTACAGAACTTTTAAATATTCTGGCTTTCTGTTTTATTTATTTTTTACATTTTTGAATCACCCATCTCTCTCAGAGAGGAACTATGCAATAAAATGTTAATAAAACCATGCAAAAATAAAAAATTTAGGAGGCAAGGAAGATTAAATACTTTTTAAATCTTTTTTAAACCGTGGAGATTCGGACCCTCACCACCCTCCAATCCTTCCGCGCTGCTGTAAAGATCTGGCTGTCCTGGCTGGCCTGGGGTTAAGATTATAGCCCCACTCGAATGGTGTGATTGTTGCGTTTTTTCTCTTTTAATATGCTGTATTGTTTATTGTTTGTTGTTTCCCCCTCTCTTTTGAATTGTGAGCCGCCCTGAGTCCCCTTAGGGAAAAGGGCGGCATACAAATAAAGGCAAAAGTAAAGTAAAAGTAAAAACCATGTAAAAATTAAAAATTTAGGAGGCAAGGAAGATTAAATACTGTTCAAATTAGTTAAAAAAAGATTAAGAGAGGGCTCTTACGGTGGCGAGAGATGTTTATGGAGTGACTTGAACCCTAAAACCATCACGTTTTCACCTTAATCTCTTAAGGTCCAGAAACCATTTTGCAGCCTAATTTAGGATTATTTTTTTTCAGGATTTGTGGAATATTTAAGGGTACGGTTTAGGGTATTTTATCTTCTACTTTTGTTCCAGTTCTTAATTTTGTGAAAAAAACAAAAACAAAAAATGTACCATGTATCAAAATTGCACTAAAGTGTATCATATTCAGTTTCCAAAGCTTGAGATGCTAGAAAGCTGCATGCAGTCCAAGACTAGCCCATTCCACTTTATGAAGTGCAAATAGCGGAAGCTAAGATTACAGAAAAAAGTATTTCTGAAAAAAATCCCAATATTTCTTTCCATAGAATAAATCGCCCTTCTAAACCAGTTGCCTTCCAGAAGTGCCATCTGTCAATCCCCATAATTCCTAAGTATGCTCTTAGTACCCTATTGGGGAAATTGGTAGACCAAAAAAAATTACTATTTGTTTACCACTTTTATAGGCTTTAAATTATCCATAATCACATAGTTTCAGGCAGGTTGAGAAAACAGACCTTTGTAAAAATAGGTGTAGCATGACTAGGCTTTGATCCATCTAATTTGCAGAGATGTAAAGCAGGACTTTGAACCTGTAAAAAAATCATATGCAGATATTGTTAAAGCACATCTGCACCATTAATAACATAAAGTGCAATTTAAAAAATAATATAAAATATATTTCTATTCTCATTTTCTCTCTTTCTCTTGAATATAGCATAAACATATTAAAATTAGTATTTCAGACTGAACTCATCAAGATATATTTATGTGACTAAGCAATGACACTGAATTATAGCGATACACTTTCAAAAGTGTTCCTAGCTTTTAAAACTTTGATAAATATAATAATCAATCCTAATTTATATAAATGTCACTAAGATTATAATTCCATGAAATCTCTGTGTTCCCTGATTTACATACTCTTAAGACCAATAACAATAATATTGACTGCAACTTTAAACACCATAGTTTGGGAAAGTCTGAACAAATATTGAAATTATGATCCCTGAAAAAAGAGAAATGAGAAATATAAAAGTCACCACTCAGGGTCTCAGAACAGCTTCTGATATTACTTTAAACAGCTGCATTTGAAACCCAGCTACATTAGCATTGATGCCCAGAACATCTAGTATGAACAGGTGCTATGTTGCAGTTTTTCTCAACTATGACCTGGAATTGTGAATATAGCTCTCTGGCTGCTCAAATATTATATGAGTCTCTGTATGGTGATGAGACCTGAAGGTAGTGGCTTAATTTTCCAACGAAGGCTTTCTATATATATTTTACAACCCCCGGTATGCCCAAATATGGGAGGAAGATCACTACTTCCATTCTCTGTCCTTCGGCTCGTCACAAGAGACCATCCAGGCAGAAACCCAATATTTTTACTGTTGCCTTTTTGTTACATTTGTTGTATTTGTGCTGATAAATAAATAAAGGGAGACTAACCTCCCTTTATTTATTTATCAGCACAAATACAACATATGTATGTATGTATGTATGTATGTATGTATGTATGTATGTAAAATCTTATACACACCTTTCACCCTGGCTTGGCTGATAATGGATAAGAGCCTATGGCCTAATGGCTAAGATGTCTGCCTAATATGTAATATAGCCCAGGTTCAAATCCCAGTAAGGGTATGGCTAGCTGATGAGAGCTAAATAGCTTGAAATAGATACTAGTCTCCCTTTATTTATTTATCAGCACAAATAAAAAAACACAAATATAACAAAGGCAACAGTAAAAATATTGGGTTTCTGTCGTGATGGACTCTTGTGACGAGCCGATTGACAGATGATGGAAGCAGTTAGCTTCCTCCCATAATTGGGGCTTACCAGGGGTTGTAAAAATCTAATACACACACACACACACACACACATTGAATTGTGAAGAAAGCAATAAACATAAAAAAACATTGGAAAATATGTGCTTGAAGAAGAAAATGAAGACAATGTACAAGTGTGGTTATTTTAAATTTATGGTCCTCAATCTTTGGAGAAATCTGTGTACTCATCATATAAATGATCAAGCTGTTCAGGAAATGTCAGGAAATGAGAAGCACTGATTCATGGATGTACTTGCATAGAACCATAACTAATTCTATACAGTTAATGAATGCATCTATAATAAATTTATCAGAAAATGCTTAATTTTTAGTTTTGAAGAATCAATCAATGAATGCAAATACACAAATGCATGTACAGGTAGTCCTCAACTTATGACTACAATTGAGCCCAAAGTTTTTGAGTTTTGCCCCATTCTATGACCCTTTTTGTCACAGTTAAGTGAATCACTGAAGTTGTTAAATTAATATGGTTGATAAGTAAATCTCTCTTCCCAATTGACTTTGCATGTCAGAAGGTCATAAAAGATGATCACATGACTCAAGGATACTGCAAGCGTCATAAATGTGAATCAGTTGCCAAACATCTGAATTTTGGTCATGTGACCATGAGGATGCTACAATAGTCGTGTGGAAAATGGTCATAAGTCACTTTTTCAGTGTAATTTGAACCGTCACTGAATGAAGTGCTGTAAGGTGAGGACTACCTGTAGTCTGCCATGTTCCCTTAAAAAATTCTTTATACCTTAATGCTATCATACCTGAACCTTGTACAGAAAGGTGAGCAAGGACACTTCATAAAATAAATGCACCAAGAATAGAAGAACCCAAGGTAGAAAAGAAGGAAAACTCTTATAGTTGCAGGATATATCTACATGTTATTATTAATTTAATAATAATTTAATATCCATATTTTTCAGAGTATAAAAGGCACCGGAGTATGACACACCAAGGTTTTGAAGAGGCAAATTAAAAGAAGGGTTTTTCCATTTTGCAAAACTACCAAAACGGGCCGTTTTGTTTTTTTTAAAGGGCATGAATAGCCCTTAGGAAGATTGTAGAGTGGTCCGGGGGTGGGGAGCAAAAAACAGCCCACTTTTTGCGAAAACGGGCCAGTTTTTCGTCAAACAAAAGGGCATGCATAGCCTCATGGAGGCTTATAGAGTGCTCTGGGGGGTTGGGGTGGGGTAAAATTAAGCAAAAAACAGCCCGTTTTTTGCTCATTTCTCCCCTCCCCAGCCCCCAGGAAC
Organism: Thamnophis elegans; assembly: GCF_009769535.1. Taxonomy (NCBI): domain Eukaryota; kingdom Metazoa; phylum Chordata; class Lepidosauria; order Squamata; family Natricidae; genus Thamnophis; species Thamnophis elegans. Next base: position 55,934,615 of record NC_045549.1, read on the forward strand.
TTTCTAAAAGCCTCCAGAAGACTATGCACTGCCAATTTGGTGAAGGGGTGGGGCTTCAGGAGGCAAAAAATGAAGTATTCAGTATATAAGATGCAACCAGATTTTCAGCCTCTTTTTGGAGGGAGAAAGGTGCATCTTATACTCCGAAAAATACAGTACTATATTTTTTGGAGTATAAGATGCTCCAGAATATAAGACACACCTAGCTTTTGAGGAGGAAAACAAGAAAAATAATCTGTCTCTGCTTATGCCTCCCAGCAAGTTGTCTCCTTGCAGCAAACAGCAAACAGCCTGGTCAAGCTTCAGCACAACCTGATTTAGCACGAGCAGCTGATTGGCGGTTGGATCTGCCTCCCGGAATATCACTGATCACCTGTTCCAGGCTGTGGGAATCACCGCCACCCATCACCGCCATCACCACCCATTGCCACTGTCACCTATCACCAACTCCACGCACACCATTTTTGGCCTCTGAATGTCCTGTTTTTGGCTTCTGTGCATCCTGATTTTGGATTCCGCTGCTTGGAATGAGCTGAAAACAGGACATGCAGAGGCTGAAAATGGGGTGAGTGGAGGCCAAAACGGGACATGGGAGGTCAAAAATGGGGCATGCGGAGGCAGCAATAGGTGGTAGTGGCGATGGCAGCAATGGTCAGCAGTGATCCCCGCAGCCTGGCACATCTGATTGGTGGTATTCCAGGAGGCAGATCCAACCGCCAATCAGCTGCTCATGCTAAATCAGGCTGTGCTGAAGCTGATCAGGCTGATTGCTGGGAGGCTGAGGCCAAAGGGTGGGGGGCAGAGGGTGGGCTTGCTCTGTAAAACGCATAGACATTTCCACCCAATTTTTTGGGGGGAGGGAATTGCATCATAGTCTGAAAAATAAGGTAATTCTCCAGTTCCATAGAATATCTCCATGAAACAATGCCAGAGATGATCACCTGGATAGCTGGACATCCAGTTATGAGGTCACTGCCACACCCCCATAGATGTTATATTTACAACTAGTTGATAATCCGGCATTGTCCAGGTATTTATAGACATTGACAGGGAGCTTTCTTCTCCCCTACTCCCATGCCCATCATCCCTGCCCTCTCCCTTTCCCCTTCCATATGTTCGTCTTTCCCGCCCTCTCTACAATCCTGGCACTTTGCCCCAAAGCATTTGTCTGATGGAGCCATTGAGAGGGGACTTTCTTCCCCCCTACTTCCATGCCCATCATCCCTGCCCTCCCTTACCCCTCCCCTGAGCTCCTCTTTCCCGCCCTGTCTACAATCTTGGCCCTTTGCCCCAAATCCATCAGGCGCTTCCCTTTGATCCACTGGAGGGTGAATGTCATGGCTGGCTTTCCAGAGGAAGCTGCGAAGGAACTGACATCACAAACAATTACCACTCTAGGATGCCACACTCATTTTCCTTAACGGCCCAGGCTCTCCCTTTTCCCTCCCATTATCAGGCCTGCAGCCATATTCCTTTTGGATCTTTGGCCTGCCACACTTTATATTATTATACCATGCTGTTACTATGGTGGGGAATTGGGAGGGGGAATAGTACCGAGTTAAATGCTCTGTAGCCAAAATAAAATTTCTTTCTAGAATACCAAGATCATACTTTGTCTCTGCACCTGATCAGAACTGGATGGGTGGAACTGCCAGCATACGCAGTGGAAGATTGGACCATTTGATGGACTTGTGGTTGTGGGGGCAAGATCATGAACTTTCACCTGGGCCAGGAAAACTGAAAAGCTACAGATTTGGGTTTTCCCAGATGTGCCAACACGGCTCTCTTAATAAATTGGAACTTTGAGCAATACTTTGCCTTGGACTCTGATTTAATTTTGGATGCTCTTTGGAACACTGACACCCATGACATCACAAACAATTGCCACTCTGGTATGCCATACTCACTCTCCTTAAGGAGCCAGCCATTCCAGAGTAATGCTGGTACACCCACATAGAGATACACACATACATAGACACAGCAGGGGTGTCTCCCCTACCCCCAGTAGCTATTTCCAGAGAGTAAGTCATCCGTGTATCAAATTTGGTTGAAGTAGCTCAAGGTGCTCCAGACTTATGCATACAGCATGCATATATGTATGTGTGTGTGTGTGTGTGTGTGTGTGTGTATATATATATATATGTGTGTGTGTGTGTGTGTGTGTGTGTGTGTGTGTGTGTGTCCTAATGGCTAAGAAGTTTGCCTAGTATGTAATATAGCCCAGGTTCAAATCCCAGTAAGGGTATGGCTAGCTGATGAGAGCTAAATAGCTTGAAATAGATCTATACTAGTCTCCCTTTATTTATTTATCAGCATAAATATAACAAATGTAACAAAAAGGCAACAGTAAAAAATATTGGGTTTCTGCCTGATGGTCTCTTGTGATGAGCCGAAGACAGAGAGTGGAAGTGTGACCTCCCATATTTGGGCATACCAGGGGTTGTGACTTTATATATATATATATATATATATATATATATATATATATATATATATATATATATATATATATATATATATATATATATATATGTTGTATTTGTGCTGATAAATAATATAATATAATATATTATAATATAATATAATATACACACATACACTGCAGTACTCTAATAAATTATATGTATGTGTTTTCGTAGATAATATAGTTGTATATATGCATGTGTGTGTGTGTATGATAAGATAAGAAAGGAGATAAGAAGAAGAAAGAAGATTACATGGACTGTGTATATATATGTTTACTTCTCTCATGTTCTCATCATATGCTAAATAATAATACATAAATAATAATTAATGTAATAATCATGTAATGTTCTAAAGTAGCACATAAATATATACCTGCTGATTAGGCACAGAGATAGGCTGGATTACTGCTGTAGTAATTCCAGACTTTGGAGCTGACAATCCAATTGTCAATGAAACAGAAGTGCTTTTCTTCTGAGCCCTGGATTAATAAACAAATCAAAACACCGAGAGAAAGTCACTTGGAGTGCTCATAAAATGCTTCCCATTCCATGAAATAGAACACTGTAGAACCTTTTCTCATGAGTAACTCATTCGCTAAATTCCACACTAACTTTCCACCCTGTTACTTATTTGGTAGTCAAGTGGTAGAGAATAGGAATTTACATACATTAACTTAAATTTAATTAAATAGTGACATCAGGAAACTTTGGGGAACATCCTCAAGAGTTCTAACAACTTGTTTTCTCTGAGCATACACCCAACCACAATTATTACATCCTTTTCTTCTTGCTCTTAGCAATTTAAGCGGGAAAACCATATACTTTGAGCCCTTATCTTTAATCAGTTAACATTTTAACAATAAAAATTGGTCCAGGCTGTTAATTATAGACAGCTTAAAGTAAAGCAAGTGGTTTTTTTTTCTTTCAAGCCGATTTCTCAAATTTTTATCTTTTTTTTTTTTTTTTTAAAAACCAGGCATTCTACATTTGGATTGATAGTTATATTTTTGTTCTAACAATCATATAAAAATTGTGGGTGTAGATCTTTTCCTTAGCAAATTTGTTGTCAAAATTTCAAATTAAACAAGGCGTTATCATCATTGCAGTACCCTATTTTTATGCCATCCAATTCAGAAGTAGTATTCACACAGTTCTTGTGGATAAAAGTGATAACATTTTGTATGCCAAGTTGCCTAAATCAGCTGAATTACTTAGTATAAGACATTGTGATTAGGGACTTGCAACCAATTATCTACACTTTCTATTGTCTTCAATAAGTAGAAAACTGCAGTTTCATCTGTTTCCATTGCAGTAGTGAAACTCTACCACCAATATTTCCTCATCAAATTCTTTGTATTTTAGGAAATACTTCTTACATAAACACCAGTTATACATTACAACAAAGATAATTTTACAGATATGCTTGGAATCTATCTTGGGAATATGAACTAATTAGCCTTCATAGTTATCCTACTGTCAAGGTTCAATCCAATGCATCAACTATATTTAATTATTGACTAACAGTAATTCTTTCCCTGCATAAAGCAATTACAGGAGGAATATGTGAAGCAGAACAGCTTAGCAATTATCCTTTCCCATGGCCATAGAAACATTAAACACAACTTTGTTAGTTTTGTTTTGTAAACTCACTGGGGCATGGCTCCAGATTTTGTTTTGAAATGTTCACTATCAGAATCAGAGGAACTGGCACCTGCAGAAAAGTAGGAAACAGAATCATTAGTGATAACATCAGATGTTAACACAGCTGCACATTTATAAACAGAATATTTAAGACAGGGGTGTCAAACTGGATTTCTTCAAGGGCTGGATGCAGTTGTCCGCGGGTCGGCAGAGAGGGGGGAGATGGGACAGATGCTTCCTGCAGCACCCTGCCAGACAAAACGGGGTGCGGGAGTCCCCGGTGCCCCATTTTTGGCCTGGATGGCCTCCTTCAGCACTTTGACAGCCAAAACAGGGTGCGGGGGAGGGGGGGCTGTGCCTGTTTTGGCTGACAGAGGCACCATGGGCCAGTTCTTTGCTATTTCCAGGCCAGCCCCATGGGCCAGATTTAAGCATCCCATGGATGCTCCTCCCCAAACCTTTAAGACTGAAAGAGTTAGAGTTGAAATATAAAGAGATTGTCAACTGCCATACTGTTATGGACTATCTTGATTATATCTCCTTAGAAAGAATATGCTACTGTATGGTTGAGAAAAAGATCAAACTTCATTCCATGGAAACCCAACAAAGTTCATAGGGAGGGTTTCTTTCTATGATGGACTTCTTGGGTCAACAGTGAATAACAGTTATCAAAAATGTAGGTAGAAAATTAAGCAGGCAATAGGCAATTACAAAAAGGGAAGCCAACTTTGTGAATTGTTTCTTTGCACTTAGTGTCTTATAAATAGACTAATGTTCTGAAAACCTGACCTAAATTACTATATATTTTAAATAGCTGTAAAGCTATGCTGAAAACGTTGTTCTCAAAGTATTGTGATAAATTCAATAAAAAGAAGGGAATTCTTGATGAACTAAGGAGAAATGAGAGTATTGGATAGTAAATGGACAAATAAAATTACCAATCAAAGAGAATATTTGCACCTCAGGGTTGAAATGAGATGTTCTCTCTTCCTCTTTTCTCTTCCTCTCTTCTCTGTCTATCTCATCCTCTTTCTCTTCGTCTCTCTTCTCTCTCTCCTTCTTTTCCATTCTTCCATCACTTTCTCCTCCCTTCTCTTTCCTCTTTGTCTCTTTGTTTCTCTGATCCTCTTTCTCTTTGTCCCTCTTCTCTTTCTCCTTTTCCATTCTTCTGTCACTTTCTCTCTCCTTCTCCCTTCTCTCTCCTCTTTGTCTCTTTCTGTCTCTCACCCTCTTTCTCTTTGTCTTTCTCTCTCCTTCTTTCCCACTCTTCTGTCACTTTCTCTCTCCTTCTCTGTGTTTCTGCCTCTCTTCCCTCTTTTTTCTTCCTCTCTTCCTCTCTCCCACTCTTTTATCACTTTCTCTCTACCCAACCGGTCCCCATTCTTATCTTCGACTGATCATGTTTGCAATAATTTACCTTCTTTTCTAAATAGGCGAGAGTTGCCTTACCGGATCCCTCACTCACTCAAACACACACACACACACACACAAAACCATTTTTCTCCATTCCAATTCGGATCCTATAAATCAATTGCTCTGTGAAACATCTGTGAAAAAAATTTCAGGTGCTCAGGCATGAAAATGTGCCACTCAAACACTATACTTTTCTGCACATACTGAAAAAAAATTACAGGGAACATTGCGTGTAGGGCCATTCTGGACACAGCGAGGGACCAACCCGCAATGCATCAGCCCTGGCTCACCACAGCCACTCCCCCTGGCACACACAGGAAGCGATGAGCGTGTAGGGACTGGTGTCCCCAGTAAAAGGGAAGTGCTCCAAATACTGTCAGGCTGCGGGGCATGATGGACACTGGGATGCCAGGCTCCACACACTCGCCTCCTCCTATGCACACACCCAGGGAGAATGCCTCTGGAATGGGCCAAGGGCAACGCTGTGGGGGCCGGTCCCTTGCTGTCTCCAGGGCAGCCCCACAGTCCAGTCTAAGGCTGACCATGTTCTGGGCCAGGTGGGCACCATGAAGTTGTAGATCAGCATGTAGTAGAGCCCCAGGAGCAGTGCCATGCCCGTCACCAACTTCCACTGTCTTCATGGCCTGCTCACCTGTCCAGCCTCGCCCGCTGGGTCTGCAGTCTGCTAGCACTTCCCTTTCATTGGGACAGCCACTATCCTGCCTCCTGCCCCCACACGGGAAAAGCACGGCCACTGGCTGTGCTACTACCCTCTCCTCCTCCCATTGACCCTTCCTGGGCATGGAGGGAGAGAGGGAGGAAGAAAGGAAGGCAAGAGACAGAGAAGGCGGAAGAGAAGGAGGGAGGAAGGGATGCGAATGAGAAGGAGGGAGGAAGAGATTATAAGGGGGAGGGAGGAAGTCCTGCCTTAGTACTTAGCTACCAACAGCCCTGCTGCCCTTCCACCATCTCCTTGCCCCCTCCTCCTGGCCTCTCTTGGTGGTCTCCCATTCGATTGCTTTGCTTACAAAGCTGGGTGTCCTTGCATGGAGGCAGTGGGCCTCCCTCTAAACCATGCACTTTGTCCTCCTACACTCACCATGAGCAACCTGACCAAGGAGTGTGAGCACAGCAGCAGCCTTGAGGAGGAGGTAAGCATGACCAGTTACCCCCTTGAAGGTGTGGCTGGGCTGGGCTGTGGGGTCCCAGTGGCCCAGGAACTTGAGGACTAGGCTGGGTGCTTAACCTCTATTGTCAGGGTAGCAGCACGGCCTGTGCCACCATCTGGAGGTCCTCTGAGAAGGATAGCAAGGCTCCTCTGGTGGACAAGGCTTTGGTGCTCACCCTGGTCTCACTTTGCCCTTCTGGAGACCTCTGAATCCCCACTCCCAGCCTTTCCTCCCCACCCCACACCCAGGAGGCAGAGGATGACACTGCTGCATGTGGAAGCATGGAGGAGAAAGTTTGCAGGAAGCAGTTTCCTCTGAGTTCAACTTCTCCCTTGACAGATCTCTCTCCATACATGATTGTAAATGGGGAGTCACTTTTGAGAATGCAGGACCAGGGAGTGCTGTTCCCCTGCCTCCTCCTCTTGCTCTCCAGAGATCTGTCAAGGCAAAAGTTGGACTTGGAGGAAACTGCTTCCTGCAAACTTTCTCCTCCATGCTTCCACATGCAGCAGTGTCATCTTCCACCTCCTGCTTTGCTGGGAGGGGGTACCGGACAGGGAAACACCAACAATATTTTGGATTGGAGAAGAATGTCTCCTTTGGTGTGCTGTGCATGTGTGCACGCATGCAAACACACATACACACACCATCCACATCTGAGCTTGCAAACTGCTAATCATTCCTGGGCTTTGGAAAACCAATTTCGTTGTATTTAAGTACAATGACAATAAAGATTACACTTGGGGAGACGGCTCTCCCCTTCCTCTTTAGATAAAAGTCCCCAAACTTAGAATGCGGTGTGTGGATGTGTGTGCATGCGCTTCACTGCCAGCAGTTTGAGGAGGGTGAGGAGCTTGTGGGGCACCGAATTATCCCCTTGTCGAGTTAGTCAATGTGACTTATTCCCTTCTGACCCAGTTGTCTCAAGTCAACTGCACCCAGGTGAGGGGTGTCGAGCCGGCCATGCCCACCCTGCCACATCCATCTAGTTGCAATGACCCGGCTATGACCACTCAGCCATGCCAACCTGGCCACTATGTGTTATCTTAGTCTTACATGCAACTGGCCCTTTGAGGGCAACCGTAATTCTGATGCGGAAATTAAGTTCAATGAAATTAAGTTTGGTACCCCTATCTTAGTGCTTTGTATGTATGTCCACCGACGGGAAGATGATAAATTGGTAATTGACATGGATATGGGTGGTCGTGGGGTGAAACCATTTGCCAGAAAATGTTGCTTTGTGTCAGGCCATGTTATGAATGGGAAAGTCTTCATGAAAACTATACTTTGAAAATATAAAATACAAATCATTGCCACTAGAGACATGACCACACCATGTCATAATCATTCCCCAGCAGTTCTTGGATTTCAAAAATAAACAGGGTATCCTCTTGTGGAAACAAAGGTTGTCTGCCCTGTTTTACAACATTTCAGTCTTTGTTTAAAAACAATTTTCAAAAGTCTAACTTGTTGAAAAGGTGTAATTAAAAATAGAAGAACTGCTATATATAGCAGAACCGTAACAATTAACATTAGGCTTTTTAATCATTGTAGACACTGACAATTTAGACATGCAGATTCAGATTGCAGACCCATAAACTTATGAAAGCTAGGGCTATTGTTACAAATATGATAGTAGAAACCAAAACCAATGCATGACATTTTTATTGCCTTGTCTTCTTACCTTCAACAAATAATTCTGCTGACGAAGAACTAGAGCCAAGAGAATTGGAGGCCAGGCAACAGTAGCGCCCTGTGTCTTCTTCAAAAGCTTCTGCTATAATTAATGTCTGGAGTCCTCCACTTTCAGAACAGATTTGAATGTCAGGAGAATTTTGTAGTTCTTTACCTTCACAGAACCACCTTTGATCAACATTCAATTGCACGGTGAGAGACAAAGAAAAGAATCATTACCAATATTGATAATAAAAACACTACAAAACAGCAATACTTCTTTACATGATAACCTGTTGTTTAACCATTAGAGATACTGGCATTTGAATTCTTAAAAAGTTAGAATCATTTTGCAGACCTCTCTGGAAACAGATATTTATATGCATTTAGAGCATTACTTGCTAGTTGGCAGGTATAATAGTTAGTGTGTTGTTAAGAATTGTTCATTAGAGCCGAGGTGGCGCAGTGGTTAGGGTACAGTACTGCAGGCCACTTTAGCTGACTGTGATCTGCAGTTCAGCGGTTCAAATCTCACCGGCTCAAGGTCGACTCAGCCTTCCATCCTTCCGAGGTGGGTGAAATGAGGACCCGGACTGTGGGGGCAAGTTGCTGACACAATTTGCTAAAAAAATTGTAAACCACTTAGAGAGGGCTGAAAGCCCTATGAAGCGGTATATAAGTTAAATAAATGAATGAATGAATGAATGAATGAATGAATGAATGAATGAATGAATAAATAGCTTTGCTTCGATAAACTAACATGAAAAAGGCAGGGGTAAAATTCAGCAGCTTCTGACAGACTCTGGAGAACCAGTAGCAGAAACTTTGAGTAGTTCGGAGAACCGGCAAATACCACCTCTAGCTGACTCCAGGAGTGGAGAGGGAATGGAGATTTTGCAGTATTCTTCCCCTGCCATGCCCACCAAGCCACACCCACCAAGTCATGCCCACAGAACCGGTAGTTAAAAAAATTACATTTCACCACTGGAAGAAAGCCTTTCTAATCCAGAAATAGAGATGTAGGGACCCTCCAGATAATTTCCAGTATAGTTCCCACAATTATTTGCCACTGGTGTTGCTGGCTGGGAATGAATGGACATCCAAAACATCTTTAAGACTCGTTGCTTGCTGCTACTGTAGCCTACATGCTGGCAGGCCTGAAGGCCCAATGAAAAAGGGCATTGGAACCCTGACACATGCATTCAATGAAACAACTGAAGAGAGCTATCCATGTTTTCCCAAAAATACAACCTACTCTGAAAATAAGTCCGAACCAGATTTTTTGGGGGTAGGTGTGGCCAGCAGAGGCAGCAGCCCTTCCCTTCCCCGATCACTTCATGGCTGCTTGGCCCCTGAACCACGGACTGTGGATCAGCTAATCCAGTGAAGGCCAGGAGTTGTGTCTCTCTGGGTGCCTGGAGATGTTTTCAGTGCACTCTTCCTACCCCCAGCCCTGCCCATGGCACCAGGCAATCTTGTAGCCAAGGGACCCTCTCTTCTGCAGCTCAACTTGTGGCTCTGGAACAGGCGGTGCCCAAGCCTGGAGTTTGGGTGTTACTCATGCTGTTACTATGATGAGATAGAAAGCCATGCGGCCCATCAGAATTGGCTCCCCCCTGCCTCTACCTGGATGTTGCTACTTGAGAAAAGGACAAAAGGGCAGGCAATTCTGGAAGACTGTGAAAAGTGAGTGCTTATGGTAGAAACAAAGTGCAGCCTGTCCATTTCAAGCAATTATGTGTGTGTAAGAGAGAGGGGTGGGAGGGAGGGAGAGAGAATGAGATAGAAAGAGAGCACGAAATAGAAACGAGGGAGGGGAGTAACAAGAATTGCAGCAACACTGTTTGAAAGGATTTCCTCTTCATGGTTTTTTTTTCTCTCTGTCACACGCACACACACAAACATTTGATGAGAAATGGCGGAGGGCAAGCAACAGGATAAGGGGACTGACCTTCCCCTACCTCCAACTTGGTGCCTGCTCAGGGTAGCACTCTGAAGTCTGACCTGTATGTGGGCACCTCCCATCGTCCAATGCGAGAAATGGGCTCCCTTGCAGCGCCTCCTCTCCCACGGCATGAGCCCCAGGTCAAGCAACCTGTCAACCTGGGACTGTAGAGAGGGGAACCTTTTTGCCTCTTACAAACTTTTGGCTGCACACAAGGAAAGCAGAAGCAGCAGAGTCCCTGGCTTGTTTCTCTCCCCCAAACTCTGCCAGCAGTCTTCTGTCGGCACCAAGCCTCCAATGTCTAACCACAGGAGTGAGCTGGAGAAAATTTGAGCTACAGCCAGCTCCCCCACTATACCAGACCAGACTCAAGTGAGGCAGAATAGCAAGAGGAGCTGAACTTCAGTGAAAAGCCTAATAGGCTCAGGTGGGCGAGGGTCGTAGGGCAAACGGAAGATTTCCCCCACCTTAGAGAGAAGCCCAGAGGAAGCCATGCTGAACCAGGCCCTTTTTCTGATACAACAGGTTAGGGAGGGTAGAAGTGCCCAAGAGCATCTTGCACAGGCAGCTTCTCGAGGTCCTTATGTCACTTCAAAGATGGCCTCAATGATGACATCGACTACACCTGCGTCTTGTGTGGAGCCTCATGAACCCTGTGGGGTATGTGTTGGCAGCAGAAGTGGAGAATGACCTTGCCCAGGATCAACGCTGGAGGGCCTCAGACATGGGGGGAGGGGTACCAAGCTGTGGCATACCAATCCAGCAGACCCAATCTCAGCACCATGGCAACCCAGAGGGAGGAGGCAACAAAGCCAGCTCCATGGATCCGAGACACAGTGCTGAAAGGTTTGGAGGTCATAGAGTTCTTCTCCCTGCCTGACTCTGAGGGGTTGGGAACTCTGATCAACTCGGATGAGGCTAACAGCGACGGTGATGATGATCCCTTGGTAAGTTGGCATGTGACCCCTGTAATCCCTGTGGAGTTAATGGTGCCCTCTTCAGGGGCCCAAGGGAGGATGCTGGTTTTATTGGACTTGGAGCATAGTCAGTCCTGAAGTCATTGAAAAACTGGGACTGGGATTGAGACTCAAACGGCTGCAAGTGCCCATAGTGTTTTGCTAGCTAGATTGGACTGTAGCTGGAGAGGGCCCAGTTCACTTTATAACTGAACCAGTAGAGATGAGAATGGGAAAGCATAAAGAGACTCTGAGTTTTATAATGGCACCAGGGATGGCGAGGCTGCTCCTACTTGGATTGTCGGCTGCAGAAATGGAACCCTGAAGTGAATTGGAGAAGGGAGCTTTTAATGATTCATGGCCAAGGAAGAGGAAAAGATCCCAAAACCCAGCAGTGCAAGAAACAAAGAGCAAAGGGAGCTGGGAGCAGCAGCTCGGAATCACTCAATAAGCGAATCCAAAATCCTAAAAGGGTACTGGGACTTGAGAGATGTGTTTAGTGAGAAAGGCTCTGATGCACTCCCACACCATCGCCCAATGGACTGCAGTGTTGAAATTCTTTCTGGAGCTAAACTCCCAAAGACTAAACTTTACTCGATGACTCCATGCAAGCTAGGAGAGCTTCAAACCTTCATAGACAAGAACTTCAAATGTGGATTTATCACAGGAAGGCCATGACATGCAGCCTGAGTTTTGTTCCGGGAGAAGATGGGACTCTTTGTCTATGCATTGATTATAGGAGGCTAAACACAGTGTGCATAGAAAATGTCTACCTACTGTCGCTGATGGACATGTTGGTGCATCTAACCAAAGGAAAAATCTTCACTAAGTTAGACTTGTGTGAAGCTTACTACAGGGTGTGAACCAAGAAGGGTTATGAATGGAAAATGGCATTTAATTGACCCCTGGGATGTTTCCAGTTTTGGGTGCTCACTTTTGGCTTACAGCCCCCCCCCCCGCGGTGTTTATGCAACTGATCAATGAGGTAATGCATGACTTTTTTACAAGGGAGTGTTGGTATATTTGGATGATATTTTAATATACATTGAAATGAGGGAGGAACATGTGAAATTGGTGCAGACTGTCCTAAAAAGGCTCTGAGTCATGAACTGTATGCAAAACTTTCAAAGTGTGAATTTCACCAAGATAAGATTGATTACCTGTAGGAAATAAGAAGGAGTGGAAATGGACCCAGAAAAGGTAAATGCAGTGTTAGTGGGCGCCTCTCCGCACTAGGAGACAATTGCAAAGCTTTCCTGGGTTTTGCCAATTTCTACCAACAGTTCACCCCGCTCCTTTGCAAAGATCACGTTGCCAATCATCAACCTTTTAAAAACTAAGGGTGAGGGGAAGTCAAAACTGGGTTTAACCCATGCTTGGACTCTACAAGCAGCACACAGAAAAAGTTAATATATATTGCTAGTCTATGTAATGATATACCATATGCTAAATAAATAAATAAACTGGTCTTACAATGTCCTGGAAGACCTCAAACTTGCTGGAGAAGGCTAAGTCGAGCAGCAGTTACATACTTCAGCCTTTTTTCCTAGATATTTGTTGTGTTCATTTGATCCATCATTTTTACTCTTATTTGAACATGACAATGGCTTTGTAATTAAAATATTTACAATCAAGCAACAAAATGCAACATTTTTAACTGCATAATTCTGTTCCAGAAATTCAATCATGTGATATTGCAAGCTTAAAGCATTCCTTTATTAGTGAAGCTGCTTTTGGGTTTTCAAATAGATGTTTGTAGGACATTGAACTCTATGAAGCACTGGACATTTGTTTATTTATTTATTTGACTGATATGGTTGCCTATCTCAAGAATCACAACTTGAGACAATTCACAACAAGAATAAAAAAACCAAATAGAAATAATAAAAGCAAAACAAAGCAAAAACTTGATGCATTGGTTAGCCTTTTCCAACTAGAAAATAGTCAGAATACAACTTCAATGTGCTTTAGCTGGGGGAAGACTCAGCTCTTTACAGATCTCCAGAACACTAAAAGGGCTGCCAGATCCCAAGAATTCCATACAGGGCAGGGGCTGTTACAGAAAAGGCATGTTTCCTAGGCCCTGCTATATCATAACATTTTAAGAAAGGAACCTTAACATAATTTGCAATGCAGATATTAACTACAAGTAGTCCCGGACGTATGACCACAATTGAGCCCAAAATTTTTGTTGTTAAGCAAGATAGTTGTTAAATGAATTTTGTCCCATTTTATAACCTTTTTTTGCCACCGTTTAGCAAATCACTGGAGTTATAAAGTGAATCATGCAGGCATCAAGCAAATCTGGCTTTCCCTACTGATTTTTCTTGTCAGAAACTGGCTGGGAAGGTTATAAATGGCGATACCATGACCCGGAACAATGCAAGTATCATAAATACGTGCTAGTTGCCCTAAGCACAAATTTCGATCACGACAATGTGGATGCTGCAACAGTTTTAAGTGTGAACACCGATCATAAGTCACTGTTTTCAGTACTGTTGTAACTTTGAATGGTCACAAAATGGTTTAGTGGATGACTACCTGTATTATATATAATATAGATGATATACAAGTTATCTATATTATCACAAGGTTACAAAGAAAGATTTGCTTTTAAGTATCAAGTCTTGTGCTTTGTTTTTAACTCCAGATGCTTGCCATTTTGAACAGTATAAATACATTAAATAACACTCTGGAGGTACCAAGTAGGGGAAGGATGCATGATGAGATGAGTACCTACAAAATTAAACTATATTTACATTTATTGTGTGATGTTCATGTTAAAGGAAATGTAAAACAATGTCCACTTATACTCTATAGAAGATGCCATTTTTAATTAAGGTTTTCTACCCAATGAATCCTAATTATATTTGCCTGCTAGTGCCATTAGACTTGAGAAAGACACTTTATATCATTTTCTTTCAAGGTATCTTGCTATCTTTGCAAAAAAGACTCCATAAGGTAAGTTTCCCTGTTACATTTTTCCCATGAAAAAGTAAGGGTTAGCCTTCTGCTTCCATTTTGACAGCTTGGAGAATATAAACAGATCTTTGAAATTGACTCAAACTTCTGCATTTAACTACAAGACCACTCTTTGCATTATTACATTCTAAAGAATTAGATTTAGTATTGTATGTGTAGAATTGCTGATGTTTTAACAATATCCCTTCCTTGCACCCAGCCCAATCACAAGAATGAAAATCTGAATATATCTCAGGTTTTCTGATCAGACAGTGAATCATAGCCAGTTATATATTTAAAAAAACAAGTTTAAGCAGGATAGAATACTCTTATTACTGCTAAAATAAATCCCAGAGTTATACATTTCTCATAAATATGTAGGGATGGGGGTGGGGTGGGGAAAAACATGGTAGCTGCATGTTTAACTGAAGCATGCAAAAAATTCAGATCTAATAAAAGACTATAACTGTTGGGGGAAGAATAGTTGTGTATATGAACAGATGTTAATTTTGCTGAATAGCTGCATGATAAATGTTCTTAATATTGGAATTGGATATACAGAAGTAAAATACTAAGAATGTGATACTTTAATGACAAATGTTGAAGTATAAAATAACTAAAGGACAAATAAATTCAAAGTTGCTTTTAAAACAAACAGCTCTGCTTTTAATTCGCCAAAATTATGCCTTTTATAGAAAGAAGCTATATATACTACAGGGAGTCCTCAACTTATGCCACAATTGAACCCTAAGTTTCTTGTTAAGTGAATTTTGCCCCATCTTACAACCTTTCTTGTCACAGTTAAGAAAACCACTGCACCTGTTAAGTTAGTAACATGCTTGTTAAATAAACAGAGCTTCCCCATTGACTTGGCTTGTCAGAAGTTCACAAAAGGTGAACATGACCCCAGGACACTGTAACTGTAAACTGAGTCAAATATGAGTCAGTTGCCAAAAATCTGAATTTTTTCCACGTGATCATGTAGATTTTGCAATGTAAGTGTCAAAAACAGTCATAAGTCAGTTTTTTCAGTGCCGTTAAGTCGACAACTACCTATACTAAAGTTATATGCTTCCATGTTACAGTTATATTCAGCAGTCAACAGTGGTGTAATGGTTAAGGTATCAAGCTATAAACCTTGGGTCAGTCAATCACTTTCAGCTCTAGAAAGCAGATATTGGCAAACCACTTTGGAAATCATGCCAAGAAAACTGCAGACACTTGTCCAGACAGTTACTGGGAGACTAAACTGACTTGAAAGCACTCTCCCCGCACACACACAAAAATAGCAGTCGCTAGTGGAAGACTTCCCTCATTTTAAAAACTTCTTTATTTGAAAAATAAAATCGAAGACATAGTTTTAATAAAGTAGCTTGTAATTGTAAAGAGAACAATTGGATAGTATAGATCTGTGATGGTGAATCTATAGCACGTGTGCCACAGGTGGCATGTAGCGCCCTCATTGTGGACATGCAAGCCGTCGCCCTAGTTCAGCTCCACTGTGCATGTGCACATGCACCGTGCTTGCCAGCTCATCGTTGGGTATCTGCTGCACATGCACAGGGGGCAGGGGATGTATACACATGTGCAGGGGTTGGGGGGCATGCAGGGGGTGTGCATATGCACGATACAGGGCACATGCATGGGTGTGTGTGCATGCATACACAAGGGTGGGGCACATTCACGGGGCCAATGTGCATTGCATTTGGAGGGTTAAGACATGCACATTCATTCGCACATGCGCAAGGGCAATTTGGGCACGTCCGGAAAAGGTTAGCCATCACTGGTATAGCTAGTATAGAAATAGAATGATTCTGCTACCAAAACAGCACTTATAGCAATATAGTATGATTTTCTACAATTGTATCAAAAATAGAAAACATTATTATTGTGGATTGGCAGCATTTTTTTAAATTTGGCACTAAGGAATAGACAGTATGAGATTCTAATCTATTTCACATGTAGTTATTGGGGAAAGGATATCATACAAACATATCCTTCTAGAAAACAAAAAGTATTAGAGTAACTTATTAAATAGTGACAACAATGAGGAAAGTATGCAATAGTTTCTGGAACAGGTGGTTTAGAACTTGCAAATTTATACCTTAACTGCTCAGCCCTGCTGCCACGACATTATTTTAAACAAAGATTCAGGTGAGAAGACCAGTAACTCACAAAATCAGCCCCAAGATGAAACCAGATCTCGTATGCTGTCTCTAATATAAATTGTCCCCAGGATAACCTGAGACTCTGATTGCCATAATGGCCACAAACTCCTAAACCACCTATCCCACCTATCCCAGGAAGTTAGGTTGAAATTGCGCAGCACCATCAGCCTGTGGAACTCCCCCCCTCCCACCTTTGTGATGAAGTTAAGATCTCAAGCAGGGAAGCTTAGTAACAGTAGTATTGTCAACTTGGGTCTTGAGCTGAACTTTACAAATAAAGCCACACATCCAGTTATTTGCAGAACTGCAGCCTCACCCGAGTCTTAAGCGATAACTACCACAGCATTTCTCCTGCTGCAGTCTTATGGTTGATGCCAAATCTTAAACCCTCATGAACTCATTCCTGAGAGGTGACAATTCTCCAATCCAGGTCTCAGTAATACAAATCAGGTCTGCTCTCTCATCTGCTATAGATCAGATGAGATTTGTTGTAGGTAGACCTGGGTGTTTAGCAGCAAGAGCTGACAGTCAGGGACTCTTACTATCAGGAAACAATGTGGAAAGATAGAAGTTGGGAATGACTTGAGATAGACAGGTCTCCTTCCACATGACATGGCAAAACAAAGATATTGCCAGAGCATATTTGTACCATGATTAGCGACTAGTTGACACAGCCTAATAGATATTTTACTTTTCTCTTGAACGATAGTGATATGTGAGAGATTATCAGAAAATCTTTTTGAATTAATTAGGCACAATAGTAAAAATTGATTGGTTTATACTGCCCTGAAAAAAATATTTTCAGTTGAAGATCTTCCTCTGTGGCAATAAATTTCCTTTTCTTTACATGCAAGTTTCCATCTATCTGAATATGAACTAATAAATACATTAATTCATCATCCTTAGATATGCAGCATACTTCAACAAATGATAAAATACACTTGATTTACTTTTCTTACAAACTATGTTACTTATAGAAAAATCTAAACTACTGGGCTTTTAAAATAATTTTAAAAAGCCACACTATCCCATTTATAATGTAAAAATGAAAGTAATTATAATGAATATGTGCAGTGTCCTACCCACTCCAGTTCTCTCTGTACCCTCAAACACAGACTAATAAACAAAACATATTCAAAAATGACATGCCTTTTTGGGAAATAAGCACATTTTAATGGATGCCCTTTCATAAGTACTGATTCATTCAGTATTAAGTAACATTAAGTATAGTTATAACTTTTACTAAAACTTAAATCAGAATGCTTGTCAAACTTCTATATCAGTGGTAAATACATGGTAAGAAGCCTCATGTTGCCCACTTTTAGTCTTTTAGATAAGTTCACACAGCCTTCATGTGTTCAGTTTTATCCAGTTAACCATTTGGCAGAAGGTCATTGTATCCCAATTTACCCAGTGGTGGGATTCAGCCAGTTCGCACCAGTTGTTAACTTTCTGAGCAATTTGGTGAACTGGTTGTTGGAAGAAATCATTAGGACAGAGAACCAGTTGTTAAATTATTTGAATCCTACCACTGAACTTACCCCACAGAAGCTGATACGTTTTTGAACAGCTTCCAGTGCCAATACTCCAAATGGACAATAGGCTTGGCTAAACTATGTTCTTGTCAGAGTCTTGTAAAACTTAAATTAGAAATGTAATTCTTACTCTCCGGAATAAAAACAAAGATCATCCTGATTTGAGAACTAGAAACAACATAAATATATTAATCAAACTTAGGGCAAAGATTTAGAGGAACCATTAATACACATATTTCAAAAGTCACACTGTAAAAATAATGGATAAAATTAATAATTCATTCTCCAGTTATAAAATTTCCATCTGGACATCCAATAACATTTTATAAATCATGATGACTCCAACTGTTTTGTGGTGACTATCGTAATGTGACTCTAGAATTATTAATGGTTATAATATTCTTGGAAGGTAAGACAAAAGCCTTTTACTCTCTGTTTCATAATTGGCATATTATACATAGTACATAAAAATATGTTAAGACAGGATAACTAGGTTCTGTCAAGTTTTATTTTGTATTGACTGGGCTATGTAATTTAAGCTCTTAGAGGATAGTTAAAACTGCTGACAAATAGAATCTACAATAGCAGTTCAAAACATAGCCAGAGGCCACTTGCTTTCCTTTCAAGATGAACACAATTGTTTAATGGGCTCTCAGACAAGTGTATCAGACCATCAACTCCAATCCTCTCCACATTTTGTTTTCTCATCTCTTTCTACCCTATTCCTGAACAGTGACTATCAAGGTGGACCATACAGGAAATGGGACCAAATTAGTTAATTCTGCATCACTATTACAGAATCTTGCAAGTCTGAAAATACAATTCTCTTCTGCCATTCCTTTTATATCGCAAAAATACTAGGATCTTCTTCTGGGCTTCCTGTTGTATCCATATTCTGCTGCAGTCCTATATCTAACTCTTCATCCTTGACTGTATCTCATTGCCCTATCTCCCAAATTTGTTCTTGAAATGCTGCTTCCTATTGAGTCCATAAAGAGAACCATCCACTCTTTCGTAAAAGCTAAGACAGTGGTTTTACATGATCAGCAAAATTAGGGGTGAATTTCCAGTAGAAGTTGGCAAAGTCCATAAAATACTGCACCACTTTTATGTCAGGAGAGGGACGTTCCTCTACTGAAACAGAACAGATTGTACCTCTTCTGGATCCATCTTGCCTTATAATGCAATTCTGTACACCAAAAAGGCTAATTGAGGCAGATCAAATGTACATTTTTCTAGCTTGACAAAAAGTCTGTGCTTTTATAATTCCTGCAATATTTTTTTTACATGGGTGACATGCAAGAACACATTTTTGGAAAAAACCAAGATATCTTGTCTAGTAAAACTTGTTCCTCTTCAGTAACATTTTAAACATAGTCCATCTATAGAGGTAGGCAATATTGATTTCTGGGTCCATTGTTCAAAAATATCATTCAAAATGTCCAAAATTAAAATATTTTATTCTACCCTAAAGTAAAGGTTTAACATAAAATGTAAAGTTAAGCCGGACAAGAATGCCACGAGCCTTATCCATTCCACAGGGGATTAAATACCTTATCTACCTGACTAGGTCTACCCAGGAAATTGGTATTATTCTATCCTCATAAGGCAATCAAGATATCCTGTCGCTACAGTTAATGTGTACAAGGCATACATGACATGGGAAGAATGTGCATTTAGGAGAATGATCAATATCCTGCCTGATAAAGTATAAAAACCTGTAACAAACTGCCCTTCGGGGTGTAGATTCTGCTTGAGCTATCGCTGCTGAACCTTGCACAATAAACCTTTCCCTTTGACAAAGAGCTGGTTTGGTCTCATTTCTGCAACATTTCTGGCGACACACGAAGGGACTGCCAAGCGATCTTTCGCTCCAGACAACTAGGACCTTGCGCCGGCAAAGGAATCCGAGCCCTGGGTACCTCAGGCACCATGAGGCTCTTTGCTTCAGAGGAACAGAGAAAGGATGCCTTCCCCGCCTGTGAGGGAGAGGAATGGATTTTCAGAGGAAAAATTGCAGACTACAGGAACCAGGAGCACTACTCAGATCCTGAGGACACAGATAAACCTCCAAGTGCTTCAACAACCCTCTAAAAGGATGCAAATGACCAGCTGTCTGCAAGGAATATAAATCCTTCCAATCCCCACCATCCTGTCAGAAGCTTCTTAGATGAGAAGCAAAACATCTTCAAAGAAAAAACAAGAAAGTCCAGTTGCCTCCTGAAAAAGCACCTTTGGTTCATCCAAAGGTTTCTAATAGTTAAAAAGCAATTAACAATTTCTGAAAGTAATTATAAAAGTAAATATGCCAAGCTAGTGTAAAGGTGCCAACCTTGGTTTGAGAAAGATGGCTATCGCCCAGACCTCTAAAATCAATAGAGTCCTTGGTCTTGTGCTCTTCTTGTGAAGAGTAACCATCTAAAGCACTTGGAGGTAATCTCAAATCCTCTGACAGAAAGAGCCAATCTACATGCTTTTAGCAGAGTTATCTTCAGTTCATCATTTCTTTCCAGAAGTCATATACATGTTCTGCTTTTCAACATCGTATAGTGGAAAAGAATACAAATCTGTCTTTTGCACTGAACACATCAGCAATGTGATATTTCATTCCCCTGCTTTCTACTGCACACACATATGCAAAAAAATGAAAATCCAAGTCCAAAAGAAAGATCAGTTACAATAAAGAATGATACTTCAACTCTCTTTTAAAAAAAATGTAATTCAGTACATATATTCCTCCAGGCAAAGGCTAATCATTTTTGTAAGGATTAAAGAGACTATTCTTCTCTTTCCCTTAAACAACCACAATTCCAACATGTACAGATGAAACTCAAAAAATTAGAATATCATGCAAAAGTTCATTTATTTCAGTAATGCAACTTAAAAGGTGAAATTAATATAGGAGATAAGACTCATTTCATGCAAAGCAAGATAGTTCAAGTGATTTGTCATAATTGTGATGACTATGGCTTACAGCTCATGAAAACCCCAAATCCACAATCTCAGAAAATTAGAATATTACACGCAATCAATGAAACAAGGATTGTACATAGAACAATATCAGACCTCTGAAAAGTATAAGGTATATTCCAGGCTCAAAGCATGCATATGTACTCAGTACTTGGTTTGGGCTCCTTTTGCAGCAATTACTGCCTCAATGCAGCGTCGCATGGAAGCTATCAGCCTGTGGCACTGCTGAGGTGTTATGGAAAACCAGGATGCTTCAATAGCGGCCTTCAGCTCTTCTGCATTGTTCGGTCTCATGTCTCTCATCTTTCTCTTGGCAATGCCCCATAAATTCTCTATGGGGTTCAGGTCAGGCGAGTTTGCTGGCCAATCAAGCACAGTAATCCAATGGTCATTGAACCAGATTTTGGTGCTTTTGGCAGTGTGGACAGGTGCCAAGTCCTGCTGGAAAATGAAGTCAGCATCCCCATAAAGCTCATCTGCAGAAGGAAGCATGAAGTGCTCCAAAATCTCCTGGTAGACGATGCATTGACCCTGGACTTAATGAAGCACAGTGAACCAACAACAGCAGATGACATGGCTCCCCAAATCAACACAGACTGTGGAAACTTCACACTGGACTTCAAGCATCTTGCAGCATGTGCCTCTCCATTCTTCCTCCATACTCTGGATCCTTGGTTTCCAAATGAGATGCAAAAGTTGCTCTCATCAGAAAAGAGGACTTTGGACCACTGAGCAACAGACCAGGTCTGTTTTTCTTTAGCCCAGGTAAGATGCTTCTGACGTTGTTTGTTGTTCAGGAGCGGCTTGACAAGAGGAATACGACATTTGAAGCCCATGTCCAGGATCCATCTGTGTGTGATGGCTCTTGATGCACTGACTCCAGCCACAGTCCACTCCTTGTGAAAGCCGCCAACACTTTTGAATGGCCTTTTCCTGACAATCCTCTCCAGGGTGCAGTCATCCCTGCTGCTTGTGCACCTTTTTCTTCCACACTTTTCCCTTCCACATAACTTTCTATTAATGTGCTTTGATACAGCACTTTGGGAACATCCCACTTCTTTTGCAATTACCTTTTGAGGCTTTCCCTCCTTATGGAGGGTGTCAATGATGGTTTTCTGCACGACTGTCAGGTCAGCAGTCTTTCCCATGATTGTGATTCCTACTGAACCAGACTGAGAGACAATTTAAAGGCTCAGGAACCCTTTGCAGGTGTTATGGCTTAATTAGCTGATTAGATTGGGACACTTTGAGCCTGGAATATTGCACCTTTTCACAATATTCTAATTTTCTGAGATTGTGGATTTGGGGTTTTCATGAGCTGTAAGCCATAATCATCACAATTATGACAAATCACTTGAATTATCTTGCTTTGCATGTGATGGATCTATCTCATATATTAGTTTCACCTTTTAAGTTGCATTACTGAAATAAATTAACTTTTGCACAATATTCTAATTTTTTGAGTTTTACCTGTATATATGTATACACACACTGTAATAGCAATAGCAATAGCAATAGCAGTTAGACTTATATACCACTTCATAGGGCTTTCAGCCCTCTCTAAGCGGTTTACAGAGTCAGCATATCGCCCCCACAGTCTGGGTCCTCATTTTACCCACCTCGGAAGGATGGAAGGCTGAGTCAACCTTGAGCCAGTGAGATTAGAACCGCTGAACTGCAGATAACAGTCAGCTGAAGAGGTCTGCAGTACTGCACCCTAACCACTGCGCCACTTCGGCTCATAGTCTCAGCTAAATCTCAGTCTGCCTTATTAGAACAAAGACCAATAGAAGTCATGAGCTCTTCTCGTTCATATACATGTCCATCGTAAGAAATCATCATTGGTTCAAAAGGGCTATTATAATGTACATAAACCTGACCCATACCTCCTGAAAAAAACCTATCCAAGGAATTAAAATAATGCATTTTAGACTTTCTAGCCAAATATAGTATGTATTAAAACATGCCATATCAGAGACATGTGGTCTCAATAAGGAAAAGAAATTAACACAAAAAAATATTCTGTCAAATGTCTGTTCCCTATTCCTTAAAATATCATTTCTAGCTAGTTCTGACCACAAAAAGACATTTGGGGGCTAAGTCTTTTAAACACTGGAATGTGCTTGAATCAACAGTTCCATGCTAGAATGGACTTTTGGGGAAACTTCCACTTCCCCAGGGTTAAGAATACCTTAAAGGTTAAAGCTTTGAAGGCAGAAAATGACATCATTGTTCATTCACCCCAGAGTGGAAAGAATCTGAACTGTTGTAAAGTCATCACAAGATACCACAAGCCACAGCTGTTCAATACTGCTCAGACAGAACAATTTAAAAAAAAACTGAAATACATAGATACCACAATTATTTGGCAAATACACTGAATGATGTCATTAACCAAACATGATTTTATATTCCTAAACCCAGCTATATATAAAACAGCCAATTGATGAAGAACATGGGCCCTTGTGACTTCTTCATTAAAAAAAAAAATAGATTTAGTCTTATTACATAGATGCTTTTTTAAAAAGTTGTGCTCTTTAAATTAAGTCCTGCATAAGTAACATGTATACACACTTTCAAGTATGAAATAATTTAGCCCAAGGGTGTCAAACTCGATTTCATTGAGGGCCACATTATGGTTGTGTTTTACCTCAGGGGGCTGAGGTAGGTGTGGCCAGGGTGGGCATGGCCAGCTTGATGTCACTCATGTTGGGGTCGACTGTGGAGGCCCAAGTGCTCCGCCAATGAAAACAGGCTCCAGAGCTCTGTTTTCAGTTGTGATGGCCTCTTGTACCTTCTGTCTGCAAAAGCAGAGCTTGGAGGGCCACAAGTGGCCCTCGCAAGCTCCATTTTTGGCTGCAACAGCTTCCTGCACCCCTCTGCCAGCAAAAATGGAGCTCTGTTTTTGCTGCCAGAGGTCATTTGCTGTTTCTAGGGCAGCCACACAGGCCAGATCTAAGCATTCCGGATCTGGCCCGCGGGCCTTGAGTTTGACACCCCTGCTTTAGACAATTATACTGCCAAACCATTGTGAACTTCCTTGACAATAACAAGGACAAGTTGTTCTCCACTTACAGCAATTCATTTGGTGACGATTCAAAATTACAAAAGTGATTTATGACCGTTTTTCACACAATCATTGCAGCATCCCCATGGTCACATGATAAACATTCAGACGCTTGGCAACTGGTTCATACTTATGATGGGGTTGCAGTGTTCCGAGGTTATGCGATCAGCTTCTGCAACCTTCTGCCAAGCCAAATCAATGGGGAAGTCAGATTCACTTAACAACCATGTTACTAACTTAGCAAACACACTGATTCACTTAACAACTGTGGCAAGAAAAGTCATTAAATTGGGCATACTCACTTAATAAATGTTTCACTTAGCAACATAAATTTTGGGCTCAACTTTGGTTGTAACTCGAGGACTATCTGTAAACGTTTGGATCAAATGTGACAAAGTAGAGCTGATTTACCCAATAATCCTTGGAGTTTTAGAATTCATTTAGTTATAAATCAAATATATTTCTGTGGCATACCTTTCTAATTTTGCAAACTCTTTCTGTTTTTTAATGAACATTGAACTGCACTATCACTTCCAGGTCAAATGAGCATACAAAATTATGCCAGATGGCATATCATTTTGCCCAGATTTCCTCAAACCAGCGCCCTCTTAGAGTGGTGAATTATATACTTCTTTTCATTCCCAGCCAGCATTATGAAATGCAGGCTCATCCTGTAAAATCACAACTTGGACGAAAAATAAAAAAACTCTCAATCTTACAGCCAGATTACTAATGCTCTCTCAAGATATATGAATAGTTGTTTTAGTCAAAAAGTCATCTAAAACTTTAATATTGGTCCCAATACATGCACACAATACTTTTAACATGAGATAGATTAACTTAACTTTTACTAGTATGCAATTAAGTTGAACATTTATACAATTGAACTCTACTTAACAAGTGGTTAGCACCTGCTTCCAGATGGATAAGGCATATTATTGATAAAGTATGAAATGCAATGTTAATATACTTTGATATAGAAGGAATTTTTCCAACAGTTCAATGTATACTCACAGAGAAAACAATATATTTTCTATTAAAAAGATTTCCAACTATTTACTTTACAATACAATAGCAGAGTTGGAAGGGACCTTGGAGGTCTTCTGGTCCAACCCCCTGCCTAGGTAGGAAACCTTATACAGTTTCAAGACAAATGGCTATCCAACATCTTCTTAAAAACTTCCAGTGTTGGGGCATTCACAACTTCTGGAGGCAAGCTGTTCCACTGATTAATTGTTCTGTCAGGAAATTTCTCCTCAGTTCTAAGTTGCTTCTCTCCTTGATTAGTTTCCACCCATTGCTTCTTGTTCTACACTCAGGTGCCTTGGAGAATAGTTTGACTCCCTCTTCTTTGTGGCAACCCCTGAGATATTGGAACACTGCTATCATGTCTCCCCTAGTCCTTCTTTTCATTAAACTAGACATAACCCAGTTCCTGCAACCGTTTTTCATATGTTTTAGTCTTCAGTCATCTTTGTTGCTCTTCTCTGCACTTTTTCTAGAGTCTCCACATCTTGTCTACATCGTGGCAACCAAAACTGAATGCAGTATTCCAAGTGTGGCCTTACCAAGGCATTATAAAGGGGTATTAACACTTCACGTGATCTTGATTCTATCCCTCTGTTTATGTAGCCTAGAACTGTGTTGGCTTTTTTGGCAGCTGCTGCATACTGCTGGCTCATATTTAAATGGTTGTCCATTAGGACTCCAAGATCCTTCTCACAGTTACTACTATTGAGCAAGGTACCACCTATACTGTACCTGTGCATTTTGTTTTTCTTGCCTAAATGTAGAACCTTACTCTTACTTTATCTCAGTTTGGTTTAACTAGGGCATATGGCAAGAAATAAATGATCTTGAGTTCTTACTAAAGTTTCTCAAGAGACTATTTTATCATTTAATATATTTTACCATGTTTAATTTCAGGAACTCACAAGGACAACTGATAGGGGTCCAAGACATCCCATGAGTTCCACAAGAAGGCACTTGCTTGAAGTCTCACCGCTGTAAATGGTTCAGCTTTAGATTTTAGTTTATCACATTTTTTCTAAACTTGGATCAGAAGGGGGTTTTCTGGTTGAACTGGACTGAATTTTGCACATTGGTTCATTTTCAATTTGTTACATACTGTCCAATGATTCAATATCACATATACATTTGGTAGTCAGCAAGGAATCAATTTATGAGACATCTTGCGTGGTGCCAAGGTTATTCAGGTAATATTGTCACATTGGTCCTTTCCAATTAAGCCACTTCTGGAATTCTAAGTACATTTATAGCAACATGTGTCCTTATTTGGAATTAAGCATTCATACAACCTAGAAAAGATACTCTGTAATCATAAACAATTGCCATTAGAACCTGAAGAGCATAAGTATATTTCTAGCACCAAACCTACTGTTTGGGATAGGAAAATACCCTAAAATAATGCTGAATATTATACTAGAAGGAAGAGCACAATTCCACAAAGCACCATTCCAATTTTAGCACTGAAGAATCTTTGGTACTAGTCTTCTAGTTCCATCTAAGCAAATTTTCGTTTATAAATAGACCAAGCAGCATGCACGATGAGAGACTTTTTTTAGTACAAAGATGACACAATGTAAGCATTGTACGAAAAAACAAAATGAAACTTTAAACTTAGGCACATGTGAAGAACATTTATAATCCTCATTAGCCAACAGCTAATTAGATTAATGGCATTATTCAGCATGTGCCTTAACAGAAATCAGAAGATTAAGAACATACTGATTAAATTTATTATGAAGAAAACTGACTTAAGGGACATTTTCACAGATGCAGATAATTATTAACCCAAGATAGCCAACTTTGTTGCTAAAGGCAGCTTCTAATGCTCATTTCATAGGACAGAAACATTCCGTAAACACAACTGTTAGTGGTTTTCCTGCAAGTGTAAGCAGTGTATGAACAATAGTTTTGACTGGAAGACCATTTAAATGACACCAGTTCAAATCTGAAGAGATATAGTTCGCAGATTTAGTTTCTCGTACACACACACACTCATTTTGCCTTTACATTTTATAAGGCAGATTGTTAAGACTTAGCAATTATCAAGAAAAAAAATCAAGCAGAGGCTAAAGTCTCCCATTAAAATAAGTGGAAATTTAAAAATAGCACAGCTACTTTTCTTACTTGGTAGTGCAAGTCTGCTTTCCCTTTAAGTAAATGCCGATTAAATACGAGTAAATGCCTCGTGTGAGTGCGCTACCCCTGCATCACTTCGCTTAGACTTTGGATATACAGTGTAACTGCTGGGACTTACGCGTGATGAGAAAATGCCCCCTCGGGCCTCTTTCTTTGGCGGCTATCTATCTACAGCTCGCTGTCTCTCGGCTATTCGCGTCCCTCTAAATTCAGCCTACTTTGCAGACTGAGGAAGCGGGGAACCACCGACAGCAGAGAAGCTACTTCCACGGAGCAGCAGCCAACGAAGGCAACCCGCTCACCCGAGAACAAAGGCTGCTTACAACGAGGAAACCGAACTGAAGTCCTCTGGTGGACGGTCAGCTTGTCGCTCCCGTTATTGCTCTCCAGGAGCAGCGGACGTTTGCGTGTGCGCACTCGTAAAGGAGGCAGGAGCTGAGGGTGGGAAAGCGAGGGTGTGCGTAGGCGGAATGTGGAGGATGTCCCAAAAAAAAGCCATACCGGAGTAAACCACCCGCGCGCTCTGCCTCCCTTCGCCCCGTCCTCTCCTCAGCAGTGGTGCAGAAGAGCGTCCTTTGTCTCTTTTCTCGGGGGCTTCTTTGGGAACTTTCAGGGAAGATGGGGAGGGGAGAGAGTGGGAAATGCCAGAGATGCTTACCGGGAGGGGAGGAAATTCTGCTAACTTCATTCCACCCGCCACAGGGGCAGAAGCCCCAACCTGCTGTAGTCGAATCGGAGGATGATTTTACAAGGGAAGTTGGGAAAAAAAGGAGTGTTTAGGGTCAATTAACACTCAATTACCAGGCTTTATCCTGACCCAGCTGTCTACCCGCCCGGTCTGTTCTCCCCAGCGCAGTAGTGTTTGAGCGTTTCCTTTGTCACCTGACAGTGATACTCTCCCAATTATTACCTTTTCCCGCCGCTTGGGATTTCTTGAACTGTATTAAATGAATAGACATCAGCCTAGGTTTTTTTTTCATCTCTTCAATTCCCTCAGTGAAGAAAACTGGCCGCCTTTAATTTGTTTTAAAGGCAAGTGATTCAAAAGATGACATTTGAACAAATGGCTGGTCAGATGGGTTTTACTCATGCATTTGGCCACCAGTCACCTACCTCCAGCTCCCAAGCTGTACCAAGGTACCACTGGCTTGGTACTACTGGCTGTACCAAGTTGTATATCAATATAACAGGAACGAGGACAGGATAAACTATATGCCATCAGCCCTGCCTGGATGGTGTTAGAAGATCCTAATAAGTGACTAGGGGAAATGGCCTAAATGCAGATTGCAAAAAATATGCAAACTCCAGGCAGAGAGAGAATAAATATATCCACTCCAATAGTGGAGTCAATGAGACAGATTTCTAGTTTCCTCAGATCCCCAGGCCTGGTGTCATTTTTCCCATTTTTAACATTGTTTGCAATCTGCATTTAGGCTATTTCCCAGTAGTCACTTATTAGCATTGTCTAACACCACTCAACTAGGGTTGATGCCATATAAAGTCTCCATATTCAAGAAAGTTGTGAGAGATAGGTAATTTTATTCACCAGTGCTTGGTTTAGGGATATACTTCTACCTCAGAAAATTTTAAATGGGTACTGCCTCCTAGCTGTGCAGAATCTATGCAGAAACCATCACCTAATGTAATACTACGCAAGACTTTCTTTTAGATCTGAGTAGAGCAGGGCTGTTAAACTCCCGCCCTGTGGGTCAGATGTATCACGTGCTGGCCACACCAATGCCTGGTTTACCAAAAGGGGAAAAAGTCCTGATACGTCACATGATGCTACCGTGATGACATGATTATGTCATCCCTGGAGTAGAGGATTGACATCTACTAAAGTTCTTTATACTTACTATTCCCATTATGTAATAACAATTATTTAATAATGTTTCCCTAAGCATTTCTTCCTAGACCTAGATGAACTTGAAAAGCCTATTATGTGTTCTACTCATACATTAATCTTCCTACACTCCTGAGCAGGTTTAGCTGCCAGTGGCAGTTAGCATGTCAGAGCACAGCTTTATCCCACAGTAGTCTTTTTTCAATCTGCTGTCCTCCAGCTGCTTTGGACTACAATCTCTTTCTTCTCAGCACTGGCTGACTTACAAACTAAAACAGGGAGCCCCAAATAAGGGAAATTACAACTCTGTTGTGAAAATGAAAATAGTGCCTTCCATACAGCCTCTGGGCTAAAGGAAAGCAAGTGAACCTTATGAAACAATAGATGAGGAATTTAACAGGGTATACCATATTTTTCAGACTATAAGACACACTGGAGTATAAGATGCACCCAGATTTTGAAGAGGAAAACAAAAGAAAATAGTTTTTGCCCTCCCTGGCACCCAGGAGCACTCTGCAGGCCTCCCAAACCCTCTGTGCATTCCATTTTTGTGAAAAACGTGCCCCTTTTTGCAAAAACAGACCCATTTTGGCTCCCCAACCCCTTCCCATCCTATTTTTGCCCTCTCCAGCCCCCAGGAGCACTGTGCATGACTCCCAAACCCTCTGGATGCCCCATTTTTGTGAAAAATGGGCTCATTTTTCACAAAAATGGGATGCAAAGGAGTGTTTTGGGAGATAAAAAATGGCCGTATTCAGTGTATAAGATGCACTAACATTTCCACCCTCTTGTAGGGTGGGGAGTGCATCTTATACTGTGAAAAATATAGTAATTTAAGACTGTAAAACGTGTGGATCCCCAAATGCTTAAGGATTATAACCACTATGATCTGGCAATATGGGTAAAGTTGATGTAGGAAAGCTCCCCTCCCCAGATTATTTTTTGTGTTATTCTTAATAGTAAAAGAAGTAGAATATTATATTTCCCCAAAGGAGAAATGGAGAAACATGCTCTTAAAGGCAGAAAGCAACCCTGGTCTTCCTGCTATAGCAGTTATGGTGAACCTTTTAGAACCGAAGTGTGCACAAACTGCACGCACGCATGCCCAAACTAAAAGGTGCATGTATGCACACAAACATGTGCATGCATGGACATGCATAAATGTGTGCATGCACAGATATATGCTTGCGCATGCATGGACATGCGCACATGTGCAGCAGACACCCGAAGACCAGCTGCCCAGTGGGAGTTCGGGCATCCCGTCACCGGTAGCACAGCAAGAGGTAAGATATTTTTCTTTCGTGAGCTTCTGTTTCATCGTTTGTAGAGAAACAGAAGCTCACAAAAGAAACACCATGGAGATCTGATCTGGGCTCTGCGTGCCACCTCTGGCATGAGTGCCATGGGTTCAGCATCCCAGTGCTATAAGAAACAGCCTCCAACAGATGCCTGAAGTCTTTAGAGATGGATATTGTGTGCTCATTAAGAAATCCAGGCCAGCCTATTCATAAACAAAACACCTTCATCCCAGTTCCCCCAGAAGGGATTAAAAGTAGAAAAACAAAGACTCCTAAAATCTACATTCCTCACCCAGCTCTAAGGACAGGACAGGACCTTTATGACATAATAGGATTTACCCACTACCATTAGCATAACAAAAGACACAAGGCTCACTATATTGCACATCCCCCTGGAGCATGGTCCATGGGCCCGTGATGAGGTCAGACCCAATCTGTGCAGCCATCCTGAAAATGGTAAGGTGCTGGCCTGCATTGCTTCGGCCAGCCCATGCCATCCTGGCAGTGGCATGTGCGCACAGCCCCATTTCACTGCCACTGCATGCAGGGCAACAAAAATAGTCTGTGGGACTAAGGTAAAAAAAAAATAGTTCAGACCTTCCAACTTCACAATATTTTTTTGTGAGAAGTTGGAAGGTCTGAACTATTTCTTTTAACTAGTCCCACAGACTACTTTTATTGCCCTGCGTATGGCGGCAGTGAATAGAACTGTAAAGCAGGTGATGGGGGTTGGAGGATGAAGCAAGGCGGGGTTTCCAGAGCTGCCCCCATGCAGGGCCGGATTTTCCTATAGGCTAACTAGGCTTCAGCCTAGGGCCTCAAGATCAAGAGGGGCCTACATTCAAATTGTTAGCAAAATTAAAATTACTATTTTACTATTTACTATTCTAAAAACAGTGAACACTAAAACACTGAACTGAAAATAAGGAGAAATTCTACGCATATGACTAATAAACAAACATAAAAATGTATTGGTTAAGATCGTTCCAGCGCCGCAGCAGTTGGGAAGCCCGCCCACGTTCCTGGCACCGGCGGTCAGGCGAGAGGCGCGGCCACTCCCAGTAGCCACCTCGTTGACGCGGAGCCCACCAGCGGCCAGGCAGGTGAGGGCAAGGGGGCCAAGCCGGGCAGCTGAGCACAGCAGGGGAGGCGGCTGGCCTCGCTGCCTTTGCTGCAGAGCAGAGCCGCCCTCCGTCGGGAGGCCAACTATATATATTGATATATGTTGATATATATCACAGTAATGATGTATTTTATTGTCTCTCATGCAATTTACAAACTTAAAAATGGGAGGTGAAAGGGCCTCATAAGTGGAATAGCCTAGGGCCTCTTTTCTTCTAAATCCGGCCCTGCCCCCATGCCCCACATTGGCTTACTTGAGTGCCCTGCAGCCAGGCCATCAACTTCCTGACAACTTCCTCATTTTGCGGCGGTTCCAGCAGCCCCAGCCAGGACCCTAGCCTCCTGCTCCATTATGTCAGGGAGCAAGGAGAAGTGGTGAAGAATGAAGACAAATGAAGCAAGGTGATGGAGGGAGGTGGTGGAGGACGGATCAGACTCAGGCCACCATGGAGAATATGACTGATACTGCCTCCATGAGGTAGGGTGAGTGTCAGCCTCTGCTTTGCTATCTGCTTTCGACTGCCATTGAAACGGGGAGGGGGGGCTGGTATTTGGGAGGGGAAGTTTTAGTAAAGGAGAGATTGTAAAAAGGGAGTTTTGCTCTCACTGTCTACTGCACATGCTGGAGACTAGTGCTTGGTGTTGGTCAAGGCCAACCGTCCTGCATACCAACCTGATGATGCCCCTTGAAGATGAAACTCACATGACACCTAAGGGATTTGCAGATTGGACAGTGGGATGAAGGTTACCGGAGGGGGAGGGGGTTGGTCACATATTGATATGTATGATTTTGCGCGCTTTTGCCTCAGATCTTGCTTTGCTTAGCTGCTATCTTTTCATAACCAGTAAAAGTACTCTTAATTCTGCAAAATGGAGTTAAGTGGTTTCTTTCTTGGTTGCTGAGGGAGGCCAGCTTCACAGTGAGAGAGTGAGAGAACAATCTTATCAAACCTGTGTGTGTGAGAGAGAGGGGTGGGAGTTGCTTTTGGCACTGCTTGGGTTCCTACCCCACCTCCACCAGGCAGATCTGGTCTGGTGGGGGAGGATTGCCTTCTGCCTTCTCTGCTTCACCATGAATGGGGATTGATCATCCCCGAAGCCCTGCCACTGTCAAAGTAAATCCAGGGCAGGTTGCTGCAATTGACAGCTTTTGTCTGGAGGAGGAAGAGCGGGGAAAGGAAAGAGAGAAAGCGGCTGACACCAGACATCTTTTACCTTCTTACCAGAATCCAGCTTTTTTTTTCCCTCATCTGTGGTATCCCTGTTTTGTTGTGACTGGTTTATCTTCTCCTTTAATAACTATAATGTTAACTGATGTCTTTTCAAACCCTGTCTGCAAGCTATCAACTCAACTCCACCACTCAATCTCTTATCCTCTGTTCTCCATTTCTCATGTAAGACTAACAATGCCTCTTCTGGGAGGGTCACCCACAGAGGGGGAAAGTGGTCTTGTTCTCATAACTTTCAGTCCTGCACAGACGGAATTCCCCTCCCATCTTTCTCTCCCTGTCCGAGACTGCAGAATCGAGCCGTCAGTGGGGATGTTCCACCATCCCGATGGGGACCAGGGGGCGGGCAGGGAGGCACAAGGACCCCTGAAAGGCTAGGTGGAGCCAGTGCGTGCATGCACACACTGGGCAGATGGTCTTCGTGCACACATGTGCACCAGTAACCAGATCATCTCAGTGCCAAAAAGGTTCATGCGCACTCCCGTTCCGGCACTCGGTGCCAAAAAGGTTTGCCAACAGTGGGCTGTGCATGTTTCAAAAATTATTCAGAATAAGTCTTCTACACCTCTTACATTTCTCCAGTACTCATAAAAATCACTCTAACTTCTTATAGGCTTCTTTACAAATTAGAAAAAAAATCCTAATTTAAGAAACATAAGTTAGTGCAAATTTAAAGCAGGGGGACAATATTATTCAGATATTTTCTTAAGCCAAACTTCAGGAGGATACTGGTGTTCATATGCACATACTAAAATAGGAGCAGATGGCCTAGTACCTTCATACACTTCAGAGTACAGTCTGACATTTTCTTTCTATTGGTTATACTGGATGGGATTGATTGAAACTGAAATCTCAAACATCTAGAGAGCATCAAATTGCCTGGGCCCAACAGAAGGTATCCTGTTACCTCTGATTGTTTGATCTGCACTGTTTCTTTTAACTTGGAACCCCACCAAACAGTTTATGTGGGTTAGTTTTTGGAGATCACTGAAAAGCTTTTGCATCAGTTAGGTATGAATGAAATGTGAATTCCTCAAAATGTATATTTTATATTTATATTTTATATTTATCTTTTATATATTAAAAACAGCAGGTAATTTTATAATCTTTGGTTGTACTATGTACCCAATGACAATTTCTTGTATGAAAATTCTTTTACACCTAAATAAATCAGAAACAGATCTACTTGGCAACCCTATAAAAGTGTCAGAAACATTTGTTGGAGAACAAACTTTAATGTGAAATTACTTGAACTGTACCTTGCCTTTAAAAATAATAATCAACTACCATATTTTTCAGAGTATAAGACACATCTTTTCCCCTCAAAAAAGAGGCTGAAAATTTGGGTTATTATACACTTGAATACATCATTTTTTGCCTCCTGAAACCCCGCCCTCTTCACCAAAATGGCAATGCATAGCCTTTAGGAGGTTTCCAGAGTGCTCCTGGGGGCTGGGGAGGGCAGAAATGAGTGAAAAATAGGCTGTTTTTTGCTCAGTTTTGCCCCTAGTCCCCAGGAATACTCTATAAGCCTCCTAAAGGCTATGCATGCCCTTTTATTTATGAAAACAGACCCGTTTTTGCAAAACATGGGGCATTTGTGTTTGTTTTGGGGGGGCCCACCCCCCAGGAGCACTCTACAAGCCTCCTAAAGGCTATCCATGCTCTATTTTTGAAAAAAAAATTGGCCTGTTTTCACGAAAAGCAGGCCGTTCTTGGGAGGTCTGCAGAGTGCAAAAACTTTTTTTTTAATTTGCCTCTTCAAAATCTTGGTGCGTCTTATACTCCGGTGCGTCTTATACTCCGAAAAATACAGTAACTCGTGTTACACAAAAGCATTAAGAAAGACTAAACGAATATCCGAAGTACTGTTCTTTCAGGTTGGCTAATCATACCAGCCAAATATAAGTGGTGCTTGAATTTATTTTCAGTTTGCTTCTACAAATATAGCTACAGTGAAAAAGATACAAAGTAACCTTTACAAATCGATGGACTGTATTTTTCACACTATAAGACATACTCCCCCCAAATGTGGGTGGAAATGTCTGTGCATCTTATAGAGCGAATATTGTGGCGGGGGAGTAGGGAGGTTGGTGCAGCAGTGGTATTCGCTGCCACTGCCAGAAAACACTGGAGCCTTTGCTGCCGAGCAGCTGATTGGTGGTTGGATCAGCCACCCGGAATACCGCTTCTCACCTGTTCTAGGGGGTGGGGATCGCCAGTGCCTATTGCTGCCCATTCGGCAGTGGCGAATAGGTGACCGCAATTCAGCGATGGCAAACAGGTGGCAGTGATTGGCGGCGAAGAGTAGCAGTGAATGTGCAGCAGCAATCAGTGGCGAACAGGTGGCAGCAGTGAACGGGCAGCAGCGAATGCGTGGTGGGAAATGGCAGTGATAGGTGGCGGCAGCAATCCCCACCACTTAAAACAGCTGATCATCTGTATTCTGGGAGGCAGATCCAACTGCCAATCAGCTGCTTGGCAATGAAGGCTCCAGCATTTTCCACTGTTGGCAGCAGCTCAGCTCAGTTAACCAGTGGTGGGCGCAACGGAGCAGAGCCCTGACGAGCCACATGCTGGGGCTGCGATAATGTGCTGAAGCTGACCAGGCTGTTTGCTGCAAGGATGCTAGCCAGATGAATACCGGATGGATACTGGGAGGCAAAGGAAGATTTTTTTTTCTTGTTTTCCTCCTCTAAAGCTAATGTGCATCTTATAGTCAGGAGAATCTCATACTGCGAAAAATACAATATATATTGCCTTAAGAAATTCTTACTAAAAAGTTTTTATGATTAAAGTATAATTCTGTAACTAATGCTGATACTATAGTAGTTAAACTATAAACTAGGTGTGAGCAACATTTTTTTAGATTGGGAGTTCTGACTTGTTTCCAATGAGCTGTCAATAATCTATAAGAGGTCCTCCAAAAACAAAAAGAACAGAACAAGTCTAAGAAATATTGATTTATTTCTTATATTGTTTAGGACAAAGGTTTACTTTAAAGATGAAAATGGAAATGATTCACTTCCTACAGGCCTGTGTACAAATTTTTGCACCTTTCTTTAATTGTTTCCCAACATGAAAAGGCATCCTCCAAATTAAACCATTTTGTTGTTGAATTTCAACAGCATCGTTTGGGAGTACTTCGAAGTTTAAAATGGGACATGTGGACTGCAGCCTGCTGGAATAAATGATACTTTCTTTTTATTTTGTCTAGCAATTAAAATTAATTTGAACAGTTATAACCTCAGTCAGTAACAGGGATTAGGGCAGGGGTAAAATGCTACCGATTTGCACCGGTTCATGTGAACCGGTAGCAGTGGTGGGATTCAGCCAGTTCACACCTATTCGGGAGAACTGGTTATTAGCTTTCTAAGCAGTTTGGATAAGCGGTTGTTGGAAGAAATTTCCTTTTGTGTTTTTCCACTTTCCAGGGATAATCCTGTAAGGAAGGCAGGAAGGAAACATTCTGCTGCTGTTTCTAGCCTAATGTTTATTGCCCTGCTTACAGAAATTGCCTCTCTGTTTAACCCTTATTACATTGTAACAGCTAATGCAAAGCGCCCATCGACCTGAGTGACATTGAATTGGCCATACCCACACAGTCACATGACACTGAGCTCCGCCTACTCAGCTGGTCATTAGGGCAGAGAACCAGTTATTAAAATATTTGAATCCCACCAATGACCGGTAGACGTGATTGTTGTTGGTTCTGTGAACCAGTAGTAAAAAAAAAAAAGCTTCCGAGCATCGCGTGGCTGAGCTGTGAGCCGTGTGATCGTCGGAACTTTTTCTCCAGCTTTTTGAAGCATTTTTTCCTGCCTATTCGCCCAAACCGGCAGGAAAGAAATGTTTTAAAAAGTGTGGGGGAGGGAAGCTTCCGACGTTCGTGCGGCTCACAGATGATCTGTGCAATCATTGGAAGCTTTCCCCCCACTTTTTGAAGCATTTTTTCCTGCCGGTTCAGGCAAATAGGCAGGAAAAGAATGCTTTAAAAGGTATGTGTGAAGGAGGGGGGGAGCGAGGGAGGGAAAGGAGGGGGAAGGAAAGGAGAAAAGGAGAAAAGAAAGGAGGGAAGGCAGGGGAGAAGGAAGTAAGGGGGGAGGGAAGAAAAGAGGGAGGGAAAGATACCTAACCTTTGATGTTTATAATGATTTGATAGTATGGGAATATCTCGAAATGTAGTTGTATTGTTTTGTTACAAGTTATGGATGTTGTATTTTCTTTTTACCAATAAAATCTACAAAAAAAATAAAAATAAAAATAAAAAGTAGGGGGGAAAGCATTTTTATATTTCACCACTGGATTAGGAGTAAGCTATCATAGTAGACAACCAGACATTTTAAAGATATCATTCTCTTTCTCAACTCTTTTCACTGGCCTTACTTGTTGGAGCCTTGGAGTTTAATCCAAAACTACACTGTTGACCCAAAATATCAAGAACTCTTCACACCTTTATCCTTTGATGACTACATATATAATTGTTGGCTGTTAAGATTTACTTCTCAAATCAGACATTTAAAAATTGAGGTTAAAAATGTAGTATTTTAAGTTTAAAGGATTATAATGCATCTAAAATAATTAGAGGATTGGAATATGTTCCTTTTACTTTAGGCAAACATTTAATATTGATATATGTAATAGTTTTATATAAAATTTGTGACTAATTATGTTCTCTACAACAAGTTAATTCATGGTTTACTCAATGCATATGTTTTATTTGTTCCAATGACCTGTAACAGAAACTAATGGCTGTGTTTCCCTTTCATATATGCATTTTATATGCTTAATTAACTATGATAATAATGGCTGTGTTTCCCTTTCATATATGCATTTTATATGCTTAATTAACTATGATTTACTGAATTCAGTTTTTTTCTGGGTTCAAAAAATCGTAAACAGCTACAGCAGGGTTGTCAAACTCATGTCGTCATGGCAGTGCCACGTGATGTATAGGGACTTCCCCCCCTTCGCTAAATTGGGCGTGGGCATGGCCAGCGCATGACACATCCAGCCCATGGGTAGGAAGTTTGACAGCCTTGAACTACAAGATTCATACACTTTCTAAAACACAGCTAGTATTTATGGAGAACTTATTGAAATATTTCTACTGAACCACAAATTAAGCAACCCACATGTTTTTCTAATGTGTTGCATCCACTTAAATTTTCTCCTCATTTTTATATTAAAGCAAAGAATAATAGCAAGAAGCAAAACAAAACTGAGAAAACGAAGTTGATCAGGATAGACTGTGCAAGTTGCTTGACTAGAAGAAGAGCTACTAACTAAGCTAGTAAATCCAGGTAATTCAGAGGAATTAGAATAGAAAATGCTAATATAAACTGAGGAAAAGTAGAAGAATAAAAAGAAAGAAGATGCGGAAAAGAAAAAAGGAAAAATAGATAGAGAAAAAAATAAAGTACAAATATATAGTACAAATATAAAGTATATAAAATACAAATATAAAATACAAATGAGCTCTTCTCATATACCATTTCTTATCTGTAAACAATTCATAAAGCCTAGTCATTTCAGTTCTGATCAATAAAATTAAGGGGTACCAGAAATAACATATTTATTTTAACCTTGATTAAATGCTTTATATTCTTTCCTTTTACTTCTAATAATCTTAATTTTTAATTCCTTCAAATAATGTATTAGAAATAGATTTATTTTTATTTTTTCTTGGATCCCTCTCACAAAATTGTTCAAAATTTTAACAAGTTTCTTTTGTAAATCTAATTAAAAAGGTTATCCAGGGCACTGTCTTGATTTGTTATTTGTATATCTCTTTTAATTATTAATGCATCAGCTTGGTTCTTTTGTATGTTCAGTATAATAACTTTTCTCTTGTAATTCTTGTAGCCTGTCATTTTTAGATCCACTTTCAACTCAATCTCAGTCTTGTCAGAGAAAATGTGCTCCTCTTCCTTGTTTTAGACTCTTTATATTAATTCCTGGATTCATCGTTCTAAAAGATTTTCAACATGTCAAATGTTAAAAGATTTTTGCTTCATTTTGTAATTGTAAATTGAGTTTGACTATTCTTTTAATTATAATCTTTGGTTTCCTCTAGTGTCCAATTTTTAATCTTTTTTTGTTTTAAAAATTCAAAACAAAAGCATTTTCCTACAGGAGGAGCTTTATAATTAATTCAAAAATCTTATTTCAAATTTGGACTCTGTGAATTTGTAATTTCTAAAATCACTCTTTTGCTGGTTTTTTAAAAACTTTTTAAAAAATTCTTGAATTCATAATTAATTTTTTTCCACTAAGGATTAAAGGAAACACTAAATGCTGTAAAACCTGTAGGGCTAAAACTTCCTAATAGTTGGAAAGCAGTTAACAAACTATTTGCAAAAGTGATTAGTAAAGGAAGTGTATGAAGTTAATGTTCTTTTAAAGGTGCTGACTGTGGTGTAAACTACTTTAAATTTGATGAGCATATATATGATAAATAAGAAAGAAACCTAAGGGATCACTACTGTCAGGATTCATAGCAGAAACCACAATGCAGCATCTAGAAATTGTGGCACTCCCACACATAAAACCAAAAGTTTGAACCCAGTATATAGACACCATTATAATAAAAAAGGAAAAACTAGAACAAACACACTCTATCACCAACACTGATGATATTATCTAGTTGGGTAATGGAACATCTGCAAGCAAACAACAAAACTCAGCACCAAAGACTCCAAATTTCAACATTGAGCTACATATAAGGCGATATAAGAGAATTTCAATTGGAATTTTATTGAGGCCCTTACAATTTTACTTAGATTACTGCAATACACTGTAGAATTTGCTTTAAAAATGAACAAGCTCTATACTTTTGTAATATATAATTATCTAACATATTTTGCAAATAATTAGAATTCTCAGTCAACAACGTGTCATCATCAGTATCAAAAATATACAAGAGAATCGACACAACAGCTGGCGAGAGAGGAAAAACCATTTTGTTACTGGAAAGACACTGGTTAATAATGCTAGTTGATGAAAAAAGCTAGTTAATTATTGATGATTAATCAGTAGAAATCTTAGTACTTTATAGACTGTCCTAGACTACCATTGAATGTTTATCCGTTAACATACAATTTACTATGATACTAATAGTGAAATGATAACCTTAGTTAGGATAAATAACCGGGCTATAGAAATGCTAATGTATACTTTTG
Organism: Thamnophis elegans; assembly: GCF_009769535.1. Taxonomy (NCBI): domain Eukaryota; kingdom Metazoa; phylum Chordata; class Lepidosauria; order Squamata; family Natricidae; genus Thamnophis; species Thamnophis elegans. Next base: position 55,974,417 of record NC_045549.1, read on the forward strand.
GTGATTGTTAAGGAGAAATGTTAACATCTCTTAGATTGTCTTAGATGTCTAATGTTTATTTTCTTAGCACGTAATTAACTAATTTGGGATGGAGGGAAAAGTCCTATGAATAAATATTATTAATAAATCATTGTTTAAAGACGGCTATAAAGGTATAATATTGTGTGGGCCTGTGGAGAGGAGAAGTGAGAAAAACAGTAAATAACTTTTAGTCAACTACAATAATAACAAGGAAATGTTAATGGATAATATTTAATGATACATACAGGTGTGTTATGGGGGGGGATGCTTAGATATCTTACATAACTGATTTTGTTTTAGAATATGTCATAAAGGTGTAATGTTATTGGAGATCTATTGAAACTGCAAATGAATGTCAGTAGGTGGTTGTGTCTTTAAATATAAATGATTCTAGATAAAAAACATGTTTAAATAATGGTAACCAAATGAGAATTGTGGTACAGGGATAGTAAAATACATATTTTTTCTTTCTTGACTTAAAATGTACAACTCGATTTGAATGAAGTATATGTAACGATTGTGGAAGAAACGCATGGAATATATTTGTAACCAATCGACACTTTCTACAAGATGTAACGAAAGATGATTCTTTTTTTTTGCATGTGTTTTCGTTTAACTAAAACAATAAGATATATATCCCAAATATATCTCAAATCCCAATAAGGGTATGGCTAGCTGATGAGAGCTAAATAGCTTGAAATAGATCTATACTAGTCTCCCTTTATTTATTTATCAGCACAAATACAACAAAATGTAACAAAAAGGCAACAGTAAAAATATTGGGTTTCTGCCTGGATGGTCTCTTGTGACGAGCCGAAGGACAGAGAGTGGAAGTGTGACCTTCCTCCCATATTTGGGCATACCGGGGGTTGTAAAACAAATCTAATATATATATACTTTAGTAACTGTTATCTCCTGTCACCTCAGAGATTCTCAACGCTTTCAGCATCGCATTGGCTCCGTGTGGACTGGTTAGTGGGGTTGAGCTTGTGGGGGGGGGGGAATGCTATTTGCTTGCACGGGCTTTTTCAGATTTTGCCTTATTCTCCTGCACTCATTTCTCTCTCAGTAATTTTGATTCAACTAAATGGATTAAGAGTCTTGTTTTTTTCTGAGGGAAAAACAGACTGGCTCACAAATTGTGCTTTGCCAGGCTACTAAATCTTTTGTTGTGTTTCTTATCGACTTTTTGGTCTTTCTACATCTACTGGATTGACCTCTATTTTATCTGTTCCATCAGAAGAATTTGCAACAACTTTGTATCTGCCCCAAGTCCAAAATAAATGTGTGCGTTCTAATGGTATAAATAAATTGAGTTACAAATCTGTAAAGTTAGAATAGACTGAAAACAAATGATTAATAAAACAGGAAACCAGTTGTAGGAAGTTATCACCCTCTCCCAGAAAAATGAAATATCCTAGGAAATATTGAAAAGGCAGAATATTTCTCTGGGTGTGAAAAGGAAGAAACATGTTTTAAAAGACAGAATAGCTCCCTGTAGCTTCCTGCCCATCCCCACTTTGTCAATGGGCCATTAAGAAGGCCAAGCTAGTCCACTTTACATAATAAAGAGTTCTCCCCTTCAGCTCTAGGGGGATGGGATTAAGGCATGATAATATTGGCCCTTTACCGAACTCGCCACATGGTATCTGAGAACTCAACCAAACCTGGATTTAAAATGCAGCTTAGAGAGTTGCCCCTGCATGGCCCCATGGGAGTCTGACAACCAATCAGAATACAAGATCAAGATCAAAGGCCAGAGAGGGCATAAAACCAGGGACTTCCTTCTCTTTTTTCCACCAACATTGAAGCATGTGATCACCTTTTCTGTTCAGGACTCAAGCCATGTGGTCCTGTCCACTAATAAACCATCTTTCCAAGCAGCCTCCATGTCTCCAGTGTCTTTTTCCCCACTTGCAGCCGAACCCAGAAGGACATTTTGTTCAACAGTGTTATTCTTAATAGCATTCTATTTCTATGCATCCAGTTTAAAATACATATCTGATCCATTAGATTAGAGGGGGTTGGGAGATGTGCTCATTTCACCACAACCTCCCTTGTGTATTGTACATTAGGAAAACTTGCAGGCTAAAACCAAAGCAGTCTAACCTGAGATATATGTTTAAAGTAAATGTTTAAAAGGAATAATGCCTTTTGCAGTACCAATATAGTATGGCTAGGGAGTCCAAAGTTTTAAGAGAATGTTTACAGATTCTCTTAAATTAAAATGTTAGAATAGGAATAGAATATGAAAACCAAGCATGAGAAAAAACCATAAAAATTGTACCTAAAATAACAAAAACTTGAAAAAAAAGAAGAAATAAATTTTTTAGAATGTACAGAAATGAATAAACTAACTTGTGAAATTAAAGAAAAGGAAGACACTGAATATTTTGAGGTATGGGATCTGTTCTATTAATTAGAGAAACGGGAGCTAGAACTTCAAAAATTACAAGAGAAATTAATTTTATAATTAGGGTTTATTGTAATTTATTACTTTTGATTATTTTGATTAGTATTAACAATTAATATGTATTAATATTATGAGGGGAAAGTACTCTTATTATGAGATTAATATTAGAAAATAATATTATTAGTAGTATAATGAATATCACTCAAAATAATTGTAATCAGACAACACACTGTTTATATGGATTTTGAATATGTTGCTCTTTTTATTTATATTAATAAAATATTAAAAATGTTTAAAAAAAAGAAAATGTTGGGTTTATGTTGAAGAATGCCTATCAATAATCTATCAATAATCAGTGCATGGAAGCAAGTATTGAAATGATCTTTCAATCAATATCTATGTCATAATTAGCAGTGCAGGAGAACATTATAAATAAATATTGTGGCCCTCAAGTGACAATGTTTAGCCTTGCTAAAATTATTCCGATCACACAGCACCCTCTTTTGGCCATATGAGAAACTGGTAAATCATTGCATCTTTGTATGTCTTTGCTGTACAATAGATGCAAAAAAAAAAAAATTCTGATGCTGTATATATACTAAAATATATTGCACAGGCTCCCTATTTTTATTTCTTGATTAGAATATAGAAAAAGTCACCTTATAAACTCCTAGAAGTAATGCTACATCACTTCTACTATTCTGCCACTTAGGAACACTGAACGTCTGGGAGTTGAAGTCTAATATATCTGGAAGTCATCAGGCTGAAGAAAACTCTATTACATTCGCAGAATGATCCAGGTGTGAGTTCTAGACAAAGCTACCACTTCGAAACATTCTGCACCTGTTTCATTTTAAACTCTCCTCCATTCGTCTGCATTTTCCTATGAATCTGTGAAAGATTGGTTGGCATCGGCCATAGCCAGGTTGGGCCAGTGTCTCAGGGTGGAGAGCAGGTCATGCAACCAGGTTGGCAGGAGAGGGGTCAAAGAGCCACATGAGGCTCGGGAGCCACAGGTTGCTGACACCTCATCTAGGACTTGGGAGATAAAATTAAGACTTTCGGCGAGAGCACATGCCAGATTGCTGATGTTCTTAAAGTTGTACACAGTGAGTGCTGGAATGCCAACTGATGATACTGCCAATGCCATGCATTCTGTTTTAGTAAAGCAGGACAGTTTGGGAGTTGCAATCAGATGTCAGAGATTAGATATCTCTTCTCTGTCATCCCTGTTAGGTGGGCATGAGGATTATTAGTCACCTTGGGATACAGGGACCTCTGGTGGAATTAGCAGGGAGGTAACAATAAGCTTTTGTACTGCAGAGTATGAACCAGCCTAGAGGGAGTTTAACATGGTTATAAGCAAAGGGAATGGTTTTGGTGTGATTGCAGGATAAAGCAATGTTACTTAATGCTGGCAATCAAGTACCCTAGGAGCAATGTAGCCCACTATCTTGAAACACATGGCTATATGGATTACAATTGGTGTGTGAAGCACAAACATAGTTTCATCTTTAAAATCAGTGGTGGGCCCCCAATCGAAAATGATGGAGTATGAGGTTGTTAAATGGAAGTCCCTGAGCTTAGTGGAATTCTGGAGAGGGGTGCAGCCACTCCTATGAGGCAGGTTGATAGGATGCCTTTAACTGACCTTCTGTCAGCCCTGGAGGCCATCTTTCCCTTTGGATCTTCAGGACTGCCACATTTAGTGCACAGGCCTGCTGTGGGAAAATGGGAGGGAAATTGCATGGTGTGGAGCAGGGGCGCATGCATGCGTACTAGCGTCTGTGTGATGCTCCAGCTGCTCCTGGAGGATCGCGCAGGCTCTGTATGCGTCCTGCGCATGCGTGGAAGCGCAGAACTCGTCAAAACCGGGTAAGGAGCGCCGGCGGGCGGGTGGGCCAGTCGCCGTTCCTGGAAGTTACTTACTTCCGGGTTCGCCAACCAACCGGTTCGCAGGGACCGCCGCGAGCCGGTTGAAACCCACCCCTGGTGTGGAGATATAACTACAACAACATTCTTTTCTCTGGGAATCAAAGACATTCGGTCTGCACTTGGAGAGGCATGACTGGGAAACATCTCCAGTTGGGATGGTGGATTGATAAGACCATGATGGACATGTGTGCAGGGGAAGGGGCTTTGACTTTCCTTTGGGTGGGAAAAACCCAGGAGCTTTCAGATTTGGGTTTTCCCAGATGTGCCAATATGATATCTCTAATAAAATGGAACTTTGAGGGAATGCCTGCCTCGGAATCTTACTTGATTGGGGGTGTTACTTGGAACCCTGACATTAACCCAAATCTCCATTAAAACTTCAACTCAGCTCCCCACTTGGTACGGTGCTGTCTGGAGTTCTGAGCCCCAAGCGCCGACCCAATTGCCAGGTGATGCAAACACTCAGGGAAAATAGAAGAGAAGATGGCAACTACAGAGGGAGGTACCGGGACTGGTTCAGAAGTCACCATTGACACCATCTACTCCCCTTCTGAGTCTGTGGTAGCAGCAGCAGAAACTACAGAGGCTGAGCACCAGCGGGAACTGGCTGCCGGGCAAGTTGCTCAACTGGACCCTTCCCTATGGAGCGAAATCGTACCGTCTCAGGGGTTGGCATTTGGGATGATATGGCAGGAACCTCTGATTGGAGCAAACAGAGTGGAGCATGCCCATGCCCTCAAATGGAGAGAAATCAGGCCTCCGGAGCCCAGTGACTCCAGAGAGTGGGGTCTCCTACTGCTGTCGTGGAGCCAGCCACTAGCGGGTCTTCTGGAGCAGTTTGACCAGCTCAGCATGGGCAGCATCGCACAGCCTCCCTGCACCAGCCAACATGGCTGGGTGTGGCTCAACCCACATTCACCTTCCCGGGCCCAGAAGCCACGACCATACAGAGTGGAGCGTTGACCTCGTTTCACTTGGTGCGAAGCAGATCGCATCGTAGCCTTCTTCATTTGACCCGGTGCACTGGGATGACAGCGTCTTCAGGAAGCGGCACCCCGCAGCAGCAAGAGCCTCTAGGCCAGTTTAGCCAGAGATTGTGAGAACCATTAGGGCTGCTGAGATCCAGCAACCCACCCTTGCCAGCTGTTGGTCAGGCTGCCTCCTGCTGACCAGATCCCCCCTGGCTGGGCCTTCTACCCCGGCCAGGGGCTGGCATACCAATGGATGCTAGCCCATGTCCTACCTGCCCCGCAGCTACTACAGCCAGCCGCCCCATGTTATACCTATCCTCCGTGAGCTGCACTGGCTGCCTATTGGTTTCCGGATACGCTTCAAGGTGCTAGTCGTCACTTATAAAGCCCTTCATGGTATTGGACCTGGGTACTTGAGAGACCGCCTGCTGCCAATTACTTCCCAAAGACCCATCAAATCCCACAGACTAGGCCTCCTCCGGATTCCATCTACCGGCCAATGTCAATTGGCGACCACCCGGAGGAGGGCCTTCTCTGTGGCTGCTCCGGCCCTTTGGAACGAACTCCCCGCGGAGATCCGGACCCTCATCTCCCTTCAGGCTTTCCGTAAAGCTGTTAAAACCTGGCTGTTCCGACAGGCCTGGGGTTGATGAGTTCCCTTCCCCGTTCGAATTGTGTGACTGTTGATTGTTTTTATATTTTCTCTGTATCCTGTTTGTTGTTTTTGCCTTGTCTATATTACTCCCTCCCCTGGGTTTGTTAGCCGCCCTGAGTCCCTCCGGGAATAGGGCGGCATGTAAATGAAATAAACCTATAAACCTATAACCTATAAACCCCACAATTCAAAGCAACGTTCGATGGAACCAGGTGGGAGGGCATGTGACTGTGTGTGTTGGCCAACTTGATGTCACTCACGCCCATGCCCACTCAGTCACATGACCCTCCCACCAAGCCACGCCTACAAGAAAAGTTAGGATTTTGGGGAAATTTCTACCTATCTACCCCCACCAGTCGCCCCTCTTTCCCCTCCTTTAGCAGCCCTGGCCCTAGCCCCATTTCCTCCCCCACCACTGCATCTTTGTTTATGCAGCTTACCTACTGCAGCGGCTGATCCAGACTCTGGAAGACAAGCTGACCAGAGTTTTCGGTGGTTGGGAAGCGGCTGGCAGGCAAAGAAGCTTCTCACTGAGTGCCAAAAGGCATGCACAGAAATGTTGTGCTCATTCGTCAGGGCCGCGCTTTAGAAAAGCCAAACTTTTAGGTTCTAGCACGCATGCACGCCCAATGATCAGCTGGCCAGGACACATGTGCAGACATTGTTTTTCTGCACTGCCACGCAAATGAAGGGATCATGCTCCAGAAAAATGGAATTTCTGGGTTCTGGCGTACATGCGCACCCGACAATCAGTTGCCCGGCCCGCATGCACACACTGGTTTTCAGCACTGCTGCACACACAAAGGACAGCTGATCATCACATGTGCATACATGCCAGAAACCCAGAAGACAAACAAGGAAGGCCGGGCATGCCAGGCAACATGTTCGCATGTCACTTTGGGCACATGGCCATAGGTTCACCATTGCAGTAATATACTGTTTTATAAACGCTCTAGGACTCTAGGAAGATGGATAAGTAATCATTCTATTCATTTTTTTAAAGGTTTTGACTTCAAAATGGAGTGAGCTGTATAAGGAAAAATATACAGGACGATGATAGCATGTGTGCCACTTCAGGCATATGTGCCATCATGGGCCTATAACAACACTGGATGCACCTGAAAAGAATCCTCATTATTTACCAAATTTAGATTTAGAATGAAATTGTTATTTTAGATTCTCTTAAAACAGGGGTGTCAAACTCAATTTAATTGAGGGCTGCATCAGGGTTGTGTTTGACCTCGGGTGGGCAAGAGGCATGGCCAGGCTGGGCGTGGCCAGCTCAATATCACTTCTGTTGGGGGCACTTGTAGTGGCCCGGGTGCTCTGCCAGCCATCACAGGCTCCTGAGCTCCGTTTTTGGCTGCAAAGGCCTCCTGCAACCCTCTGCCAGTGAAAATGGAGCTCAGGAGGGCTGCCCGTGGCCCTCCAGAGCTCTGTTTTTGCTGGTAGAGGCACCGCAGGCTGGTCCTTTGTGTTTCCAGGGCCAGATCTAAGCATCCCACAGGCCGGATTCAACCTAAGGGGCTTTTAGTTTTACATCCCTGTCTTAAAATATGGTAATGTAGCTGATTTTCAGGTAAATACAGTGTAAGATGGCACTCCCTCCCCAAAGAATTTACCTTTCAAAAAATTAACAATAGAAAGATGTCTTTATCAAAAAGGAAAACTTTCCTAACATATGAAACAATTCATGTCTGGTCCCTCTCTATCAGTAATAGCACTAAACAGCCTCAGGCATTATTCATATCTCTAGTGAACTCAAGCGGCAATGAATACATTGTTTTCATTCAGGAAACTGATCCAAATCCACAAACAGACTTCTAATATCCACAGTGTTTTACAAAACAGATTAAAACAGAAGGATAAAAGACCCTTTTAAATTTATATTCCCATCTGCCTTCAAAGACAGGACATAATACCTTAGCCACAATACAAGAGATAGCAACCATCTGAAGCATCTTCACATACACATTCAAGAAACATTTTACAACCCAAAATATTTCAAAGCTCTAGAATTATATTAAAAATCCATGCATTCATCAGGTTACTGTGTCAACTGTCCAAGTAATGAATATTGCTGCCTGTATCATTTTTGAACCACAAATAAAGACCTCCCAGCAGCTGGCTTTGCAGCTTCATTTCATTGTGACAGCACTTTTGCTCTCCCAGCTGGGTAAGTGAGCCTGATTTCTTCCAACAACAGCATACCCTAATTGCATTAAGGTTCAGGTTAAGCTCATCTGCCATCCTGCTTGCCCCATTACAAGCAGTCTCTTCACCATTTCATGAGAACTGGAACTGGAATAACAATGGCACTCTCAAACTGTTACCCATCCATTGCAAAGTTTCTGCTGTCTTGCTCCATATCCAAAGTAGGTTCTTCGCTCTGCCAAAATAAACAGTACCCCTTGGGCTGTCTGCTCAACATATTCATTATATGCAAATAAATCTGCTCCAATTGGCTATTGGGTGCTGTGGTAGAAACACCCCATCACCTCCAGGCAATCGTTAGAAATGACCATAGCCATTTCATCCTGATTTACTAGGTTGCCTGTTTTCCTATCATGGGTTGTTGAAATGCGGAGTCTTTTTTAAATTAGTTCACTAGGGCAGTGGTTCCCAAACTTGGCAACTTTGAGACTTGTGGACTTCAACTCCCAGAATTCTCCAGCCAGAAGAGCTAGCTGGAGAATTCTGGGAGTTGAAGTCCACAAGTCTTAAAGTTGCCAAGTTTGGGAACCACTGCACTAGGGAACCACTATAATAACAACACCACAGGTGGATACTTCCTCTTTTCTCCCACCAGGTAAAACTGAATTTTGCAAGTTTCCTTTCTAAGTTACCTGACAGAATGGAATATAAAACTTTTGAGTGTATGTGTTTTTTTTTCTTACCGATCCACTGATAGATGTACCAGATAGAAAGTGTCAAGTGAAAGGAAGTTGAAAATCATATACAAAAAAAATTGAATACTTATTCAAAGATGAATATTCAAAACTTACCTGATCTGAGGTTCTGGGTTTCCAGCAACCCTGCACTGAAGTAGAACCTTGCTTCCTTCAAGAATTTCTTGACTTCTCAGTTTCTGGATAAATCGAGGGGGAAATAATTGATTCTGACTTTCTTTTGCAACTTCATTTTGAGAGACAGTCTCACCAATCTGAGAGTCTTCTTTCCTTTGGCCCACACATTCTTTAACCTGAGTGACTTCTGAGATCTCATTTTTGGGTGTGATTTCTAAACTTGTTTCAAGTACTGAATTCTTTAAAGAATTTGACAAAGCTAATTGCTTCCTCTTAGGAGAAAGATACCCACTATCTGGAGATGAAGAATTTCCATTTGGATTCTCAACTCTCATCTTGGCTGCTTCATCAAAAATAGAAGACAGTTCTTCAATCAAAGTGGCAGCTTTATCACATAGCTTATTCTTGGAGGGGACAGTACTTGTCAAAACTGATTTAGATTTAGGGCTCACCTTTTGGCCATTTAAACTACACCTTTCAGCATTTTTTAGAGTTCGGATAAAGCTGGGTCTTGCAGGCAGGAAGGGAAAAGCACTTGCTTGTTTACCAGTAACATTTAAAATACCATCTTTTCCTTGAGGATATGTATTCTGATCCTGCTGCTCTGTAGGAGTTTGAGATGAGGGCCACAAGGAGGTGGAGCTGGTTGCGCAATTTTTCTTGGGAGGATAACTGTCATGTGCTTTGGCTTGCCCAGAAGTGGCATTTTCTGGTGAGTTTGGAGAAGTGTTAAAGTAAGAATACTCTTGCTTAACTTCTTCTTCAACAGAATTAATGGATTGATGAGCAACTTCAAGGCTTTTGTTTATCTCATCTTCACTGAGAAAGGCAGATAGTTCATGTGAAAAGTCCCCATCTTGTATATCTGATAGGGAATCATAAAAGAGTTCATAACATGATGAATCCTCAGAATTGTTTTCATAGTTTCCAACATAAGTGCTTTTCTCAAAAGTTTGAGGCTCTTTCATAATTACACAGAGAGGGACAGGCTGCTCATAACCTCTGTCCTGCATGCTGGAACAAAAAATAAAAGTTCTCTCAGAAAGACCTGGGATTTTATCTAATTTGTATCCTAAAAAGCAGCCAGAGATTTCCTGCAAAAAGATGTGTATAACAAAAGGCATACTTTTTACATATTGCTATATTTTTAAATGAACTTTAGAATTTTAAATTTTTAAATTAATTTTCTTCTAAATCTGTGGTTAAATCTTTTACATTTTGAACATTTATAAACTTTAAAAAATTTAGTCCTTAAATAAACTAGCAAAAAGAAACATAGTCATGAAAAAACAGTTGTCATTTGTAACATATGTTCCATGTATATACTTACATCCATACAAGATCCAAATTACACGCATAGCAAATGTAAACTAAATGAATTGCAGGTAGTCCTCGACTTACAACAGTTCATTAAGTGACCATTCAAAGTTACAACAGGATTGAAAAAAAGTGACATGATGATTTTTAACACTTATAACCATTGCACCACCCCTATGGTCATATGATCAAAATTTGGATTTTGGCATTCATATTTATGATGGTTGCAGTATTCTGGTGTCACGTGAACAGGTTTTGCAAATTTCTGACAAGCAAAATCAATGGGGAAGCCACAATCACAACAACTGTATTACTAACTTAACAACTGCAATGGTTCACTTAACAACTGTGGCTAGAAAGGTCATAAAATGGGCAAAACTCACTTAACAAATGTCTCACTTAACAACATAAATTTTGGGCTCAATTGTGGTAATTAGTCAAGCACTATCTCTACTGGAAGAGAAAATAAAGGGTCTAAAACAGGGGTGTCAAACTCATGTCATCACGGCATCGTCATGTGACAAATCAGGACTTCCCCCCCCCTTCATAAACTGAGCATGGGCATGGCCAGCATCTGATGCATCTAGAGCAGTGTTTCTCAACCTTGGCAACTTTAAGTCCTGTGGACTTCAACTCCCAGAATTCCCCAGCCAGCTGTGCTACAAAATGAGAAACCCCAACCTAAGCAAGAAGACTATATCCAAATTGAACATAATAAAGAAACAAACAACTCATAAAATTAATGACCCTGTATTATGAAACTTAGTGTCAACTCTGAATCGAACCTGGCTGAAGCTATCTTGTGCTGCTTCATAGTTGCCACACAATACGAGGGCAGGATGAGGGCGAAATAGCTAGACCATCTCGTAGACAAAATAAAGAGCTTTCCCATGGGAACCAAGGTCATTCCAACAGGTGACCCTTGGAGGAGGAGCAGAAGTGATTAAGGGAGCCATCATCTGCTTTGATTCGACAATGTGACATGTGATACTTAGGGGAAGACTTTTTCTCTTTTAATTACATAGTAACCACAGGAAACTTTTAGAGTTGGTTTTCACTGGCTGCGCCGATATGATGTATCCAATGAACATGTTAAATGTTCCTAGCAGTGGCCAGAGAGACTACTAGTCTACTTCCTTAAAGAGGGCCTGGACCACAAGCTACTTCATGTGTGTGTCTACAGAGGAGTCCCCGATCGGATCCATGAGTGGTATTGGATGATGGTGACAATAGACCTCAAACTTAAGCGGTACAAGAAATGTGGAGCCATGGAGCAAAAACTGAAGGCCAGCCAGGAGAAGCACCAATGTGGCAGGCAATCAACTTCCAGACAAGCCATGGACCCCTCCAATGGAGCATTGGGACTGCCCATCAAGTGCTTCTGTAATGGCCAGCAAGGGATAGAGTGGACAAGTGTCTAGCCTTAGCCCCCCAGCTGAGGGGAAAATCACCAGAGGCCACCAAGTCAAAGAAGCTCCAATGAAAGGTGAGAGAGAAGGGGAAACTTGTTCTCCAAGCCATTCAGGCCTCTCGTCCCGCCTCCTGAGGGAGGGAGAACTCTGGCACAGGACATCCAGCAGTCTGCTCCCTACAACAGCAAAAAGGAGGACAAAGATGACCTGATGGTAAGTGAGGCCATCCGCCCCTTCACTATCCCCACGAGACTCTTACTACCAAAATCCAGGGCTCAGGGGCTGTGGATGCCTTAATAGGCTCAGGCTGAACCCACTGCCCAACCAGTTTGCAAACAGTTCTGAAATTGGGCATCAGTGCTAAAAAGTTACCCCAGCCCATGAGGTTTGAGCAGGTTGATGAATCACTGATCGGGGGAGTTCCCATCACACTCCTTACTGAACCAATAAGGCTAGATCTCAATTCCCCCAGTAATACTGGGACCTAAAGGAGGTTTTCAACAAGGCAGAATGCAATGCACTACCCCCTCACCGACCTACTGACTGTGCAATCAAGATCCTACCCAGTGCCAAACTACCCAAGGCAAAGCTATACTCTATGACCCCTAGAGAAATGAAGGAACTAAGGGAATATATCACTAAGAACCTGGCAAGAAGATTCGTACAGCCAGTGAAGTTGTGAGTAGCCACGGCAGTATAGGTTAAAGAAAAGAAAGATGGAATGATGAGATTGTGCATAGACTTTAGAGGGATTAACACCTTATGCGTGGAAAATATGTACCAACTCCCCCTAATAAAGGACAAGCTGGCCCACTTGGCAAAAAGAAAAATCTTTACCAAATTACATCTGTAGGAGGCATACTACTGGATGCAGATTAAATAGGGGGATGATTGGAATAGAATAGAAAAGAAAAGAATAGAATATATCTTTATTACAGTCATAGACCAGCAATAGACATAACTTTTTACAATATATTAAAAAAAATAGTACTGACATTAATAGTGGATAATAGCATCCCTGTCAAGAAAATACATGTTCTCAAACTGTTAGGGTCACTCCCTAGCTTACATGGGTGAAAAGCCGATAAGTATGTGAGTAAATATAATGTTCCAAAAATTGTTAGAGATATCTCCAAAAAATTGATACAAGTTGACAGCTCTAATTCTGTAGCCAATTTTTTTCTTGTGGACATTGCAGCAACACAGAATTTTGCCACTGCATGCGTGGTAGACGGGTTTGAGTCCTGGAGGAGAAAGCCTACATAGAAATTGTCTGCCCTACCTGGCAATATCTCTAGTAAGGGAAGAATATATGCTGACCTATAAACTCTGTATAACTCACAGTTCAATAAAACATGTGACAAAGGACTCTTTGCTGAAGAGCCGATTCTCAAGCACCTGGACCAGTGGTGGGTTTCAAATTTTTTAGAACCTATTCTGTAGGTGTGGCGTGTTTTGTGGGAGTGGCTCGACAGTCATATGACTGGATGGGAGTGGCTTGGCAGTTTTGTGAGTGGGTGGGCGTGGCCAAGTTGGGAAATGTGGTGAAACTCACTTAACAAAGCTCTTGCTTAGCAACCAAAATTCTGGACTCAATTGTGATCATAAGATTTTTTCTTTCTTTCTTTCTTTCTTTCTTTCTTTCTTTCTTTCTTTCTTTCTTTCTTTCTTTCTTTCTTTCTTTCTTCCTTCCTTCCTTCCGTCCCTTTCCCACACTTATTTTTTTCTATTTTCTTTTCATTCATTCCTTCCTTCCTTTCTTCCTTCCTTCCTTCCTTTTTATCTCTCTCCAACTTTCTTTTTTCCCTTTCCTTCTTTCTCTTTTTCATTCATTCTTTTTCTCTCTCTCTCATACACACACACACACGCACACCATTTTCCTCATGTCTGCCACTGACAGCTCTCAAAGAGAAAAAAGGACTCCTGCCTTGGGAAGGGGGTTGGACTAGATTACCTCCATGTTCCCTTGCATCCCTCTGTTCTCTATCCCATTTAGTCACAAGCAACCCCATTCATTTTAAAGTTGGCCGCAAACTTCACTCACCCTGCATGCATCCTGGTCCCACCCAAGGAGGCGAGCTGTGGGGCGGGGGAAAATGGGGAGTCTGTAGCTCCACGTCTCTCCATCTTCTTCCCCGCCTCAGTTCTGTGAGAGGGAGGTGCTGCTGTTGAGGCAGTACGGCAGCAGGGGAGTCAGGGCGCTGCCCACCAAGCAGCATGACCCACAGCGAGCCCAGGAGCAGTAGCCGCCGCTGCTGCCAGCTGTCCAGCGCCACCATCGCTTGCTTCACCTCAAGTTGGTGGCTGTGCACACAGAGGGATGCGGCGGCAGCAAGGGCAGCAGAGCAGAGGGAGCACTTTGGTGGGCACTGAGGGAAGGAAGGAATTGCAGGTGGGAGGTGCTGCTGTTGAGGCAGCACGGCAGCAGGGAAGTCAGGGGAGTGCCCGCCGAGCAGCGCGATCCACAGCCAGCCTAGGAGCAGTAGCCACCACCTCCAGGTGCCACATGCCATCATTGCTCGCTCCCCCTGAGGTTGGCGGCTGGGCATGCAGTGTGAGCGCAGCAGCAAGAGCAGCTGAGTGGGGGACAGCGCTTTGGTGGGCACTGAGGGAAAGAAGAAATGAAGAAGAGCCAAGCTGGGAGGAAAAAGCTCTGCTGGGCGGGGGAACGGGGTGGGTCACTCCATGGCGGGCCAGTCCCTCCGCCGCAGAGCCTTTTATTATTTTTTTCTCTTCCCCTCACAAGAATCGCACTGATAGTGGCAGCGGCAGGAGGAGCAACAGCGAGGATCCATGGAGAGGGAGGGAAAAGATGGATTTCTTCCCCCCCCCATTGGAAATGAGGTGGCTGTCAAAGACAAGGGAGCGCTTGTGTTGCTTGTTCAAACAGCAGAAGAAGGAACAGGAGAAGAGTTCGGCTGTTTGAAAAGCTGCACATGGAATTCCTTCCATGCGATGTCCCTGAGACCAGCAAGGCTTCATCTTTCTGATCACTGTCACTGCGGGATGACTTAGGTCACAATGGACCGTCCAGCGGTGAAAGTATCAACGGCGGTCTCGGAGTGTCAAGACCACACATTGTGACATCGCGACATTGGCTCCTCCTTCAGCAGAGAACCGTTTTTAAATTAGTTGAATCCCACCACTGGAAAGTGGCAAGGAGTTTTGGCAATCATATCAGTTCCTTCCAGGTTCCTTGTTGACTTGTGGAAAGCTGTCAGGGAATGTTAGAAAATATGCCTGATTATGGCAATTTTGAACAGCAGCAGCACAGTGGGGTTGAAGCAATTTCATTGCCTTGGGACTAATGGGTCCTGGCATTCTGAAAGATAAACTGTGTTTTGCCCAATAGAAGGTTGCAAAGTATCAAACGGATTAGTATTTTAGTAGTACATAAATTATAATTTTTTTCCTTACTAATTTTGTCCTTTTTTCAGACTTCATTAAACCCCTTGGTCAATATTTTACAAACATTATTTTGTCATCACTGTGATAAACAACTTAAATCTGAGAAAGTTTACTGTATGTAATCAATGAACATTCTCTTTATGAATGTATGTTCTTTTCAACTAAGCAGAAAATACAAGATGGGGGGGAGTGTGTGTGTGTTAAGTGTGCTTCAATCTTACAGAAATTCCTTTGCATCTTTGTAGAAATCTATTGCCTAGTAAAAGATAACAGGCAAAAGTATATCTTAAGCTATTTTTACATAGCTTATTCAATAATTCCAGTGAAAGAGAAAAGGCTGAGTTCAGAGTCACTCTTGTCAATTTATTCACAGGTGCTTAAAAAGAGGCATCTTGTAATTATTGAAACCCATAAGCAGAAACCAGATAATTTTTAATAATGGAAGAATGGAAGGGTGTTTACCATTCAAGGGCTACAATTGTTCCATTACTTTTACAGTCTGACTAGCAGTTTTTGTGTTATAATATCAACCCAATACCTTTAGTATCAACCCAATACCTTTAAATCTGTTTTGAATTCAAATCCCTCGGTCTATTCACTGTGTTTTAACTGTGGGCATCTGAAGTTAATGCTGAACTGGGGAGGGGCCAGGATACAGAGAACTGCAATACAGGGAATCTAGATTTCTTTTGCCAGAGCTCTGCTTGTTTAAATGATAGCTAATCTAGTTAAAATAACACTTGAACCCTCTCAAATAGCAGACATGATCATAATTAGAACTAGCCTATGAGTTATTTCTAGACCTCTCTGATTAGACACCAGCATATTTATAAGTGCTTTTCTGCTTTTCTCATATTACTAAGAAGTTTAATAATGATGGTGTATTTACAAAGTATTGAATATACACACAAGTTGTTCAATATATTGTTTTACCATCTCTTTCTCTCTCTCTCTCTCTCTCTCTCTCTCTCTCTCTCCCTCTCTCTCTCTCTCTCTCTCTCTCACACACACACACACACACACACACAGAGTTTTTCCTAAATTTTTCTAATATTATTAAATCTGCAAACAATATTTTGGCAGAAATCTGTCAAAAGATTCCTGAGAAATCATGAATTCTACATAAACAACTTCGGATATGTTAAGAGAATATTGATATCTCATGAAAATAAGGCGAAAATAAATATTCTGAGCTTAAGTAAATACTTGGGTAAGACTATTTTTGGGAATAATTTACAAAAGAAGAATGAAATAGACAAAAGTATAAGTACTCCATTAATAAAAGTCTTTAACAATAAAAATAAATTTATTAAAAACCAATTTCATTATATACATGATGTACAATGACAATAAAGGCTATACTACATAAAAAGAATGATACTACTCAGCAGGAGCTTTTAAAAATGGCAGCAAAATATGAAATGATATTTCTCAATGCTTAATATTAAATAAATATAATTAAATATATTTAATGAAGAATCAAAATAGATCATACAAACCTTTCAAATCTTCAGGACAAATAGTGAAGAATTTTATGTAGGATAATGGACCTCGTCAGCCTTTTTTCTAAGAAGATAGGAAGTTTGAGCTGCTTAAACTATTCATTCAAGAAAGCTTGGTCCACGGTAACTGTTGAGATAATCATGGCCCCGGAGTTACATCTGTCTTCTCTGACTGTAATTCCTGTCCTTCTCATCTATATTTGGCAACTGAACTCATGTTTCAGTGAACTGCCACTATCTGGAAGTTCAGCATAATAGACATGAGCCTAGAAGAATTAACAACTTCTATGTTTCAAACTTAAACATTCAAGAAACTTGAATTGCTGCTGATTACAACACATTACCATATTCTTGCTGATAACCATATTCTTATTTAATATTGAAGAATGTTAAAATGTGACACCACTAGAGCTATCTATAGGAAATGTTTCAGATAGTTCTGGTATTAGAAAACAATTCATCCTTCATGTTTCTTTACCAACATGTCTTTTTTGAAAACAAAAGGAAATAATATTAGCCTTGTATGCATTTTTATTCTAAACAAACTTTTACATCTGTAGTTTATATTGTGTTAATACTCTTGCAATAAAAATATCTTAATAAAATCTTAATTTATGATATCAGAGAGTACATAGTGGATTAATGTATGAAACTATGCATGTAAATGTCTTCCAACATTTTCATAGCTGTATCCCTTCTTTAACACTGATGTACACCATATGAAATGTGAGAAATGGAACTTTTTAAACAATTAAATCCAAAGAATGTCCTGGCCAAGGGACTGAAAGTGATACTATGGAAGTTTGTCATAGCTAAATGTTAAGATTATAGGATGACTGTTTTGGATTTTTCGTTAGTCACAGCTTTTTGTAAGTAAACACCATACATTTGAGCGTTTCAATGAGATCTCATCTCCAAGAGTTTTTAAACAATATAACCAGATCAGAAAATCTAGATTTTATACTTGGGTCCATGAAAACACTTTACTGAAACACCTTACTGAATCATATATACTATAGCATGCTGCATAAAAACATATTAGATTTTCCTTAGAAGTGATTAAGTTGCTAGTCCTCCTCCTTGCAACCTACCCAATGTCTATAAAATGAACATAGAAAAGAAATGTGTGTAGTACATTATTGTTTTGTTAAGGATTGGATGCCACATGGTGTAGAGTAGGGGTGTCAAACTCAAAGCCTGTGGGCTGGATTTGGCCCACAGGATGCTTAGAACTGCCCGATGGGCCACCCAGGAAACAGCGGACCGGCCTGCAGTGCCACTTCCAGCAAAAACGGAGGTCAGGACAGCCGCGTGGTGCTCTCCTGACCTCCATTTTTGGCTGCAATGGCCTCCTGCAACCCTCTGCCAGCAAAAACAAAACTCGGGAGGGTGGCATGTGGCCCTCCCAAGCTCAGTTTTCGCTGGCAGAGTGCTTGGCCCACCACAAGCAATCCTGACATGAATGACGTTGAGCTGGCCACACTTATCCTCACCATGTCCCCCTGGCTCCCCGGGGTCAAACACAACCCTGAGTTATTAAAAAAGTGCACAAGTTTGTCACAGCAGAAAATATGCATGTAATGTACATAATACACAAGGTAGGTTATAGAGTAATTTCTGTTGTTGTCAAGTTAGTAACTTGGTTGTTAAGTGAATCTGGCTTCCCCATTAATTTTGCTTGTCAGAAAGTTACAAAAAGTGGTCACATGGCCCCGAGACACTGCAACCATCTTAAATATGAATCAATTGCCATGTGTCTGAATTTTGATCACATGATCATGGGGATGATGCAATGATCATGTAAATGCAACGATCATGGTCCTAAGTCACTTTTTTCAGAGCCGTTGTAACTTTGAAAGATCACTAAATGAATTGTTGGACTACCTTTCTTTTGGAGGAATAAAAGCCATTCAATAGCTGTACCTTGACGACAGAAACATTGCTGCTAAACGAAAGGAAGTTTCAATCCAAGATCAAACAAAAGAGCAAGCCAAGAGGGATTTCCCAAAAGTGTGTAATATTTAATGGACTGTTAAATCAAAGGGAGAAAGAGAAATTGGCACAACCCAGGGAAGTGAACAGGAGAGTGTGTGTGTGAAGCAAAGAGGCACTTAGCTTGAGACTATTTTGGGAGCAGAATTTCCAGAGCTGGAAAGTCTTCAATCTTTTTTTCTTCATCTTCCTCTTTGATTGGCCAAGAGACAGGTGCTCCAGAAGGTGATGGCAGGAGTATTCCAGGCTTCCTAGTATGTTATTTAATAAATTATATTACATCTGTTTTAGCTGCATACTTACCACAGTAAGCTTGTTCAATCAATTCAATTACAGTTCTTATGAGACAAGTAGCCATTAAGTAACCTTTGGGTTTATAGCATGTTTAGCTACAATTGTTGCTTGTTTGTTTTTAGTCTTAGTGAATGATGTGACTAAAGAAATTATCAAAAATAGATTCCTTTTACTTTTTTTTTAACTGGTAATGTCTAATCTGGCCAGTGAAGTTAGAAATAGTCTGGTTTTATCCTAATGAACCACAATGTAGTTTACTTTTTTTTTCAGGGACTGATTTTGTCCTCCTCTACAAATTCTCACTCTATTACTTTTCCTGGCTTCCTGGCAAAACAAATTATTTTCTTGTTCATATACTATCCAAGAAACACATTTTCCTCCCCCATCTTTTTTCTTTCTCCCATAGGATGGGCAATGTTATGGTATGGAATTGCTGTAATACAGGGATTGGCATTAGGGACAAAAAAAATATAATGTATGGATAGGTAGCTGTTGAAAATCAATAAAAACAGCCAGTTAAAAAAAGGTGGCAAAATTCTGAAAGATATTCCCTTTTCATATCCATGTTTTTCCGAAAATACAACCTAACCAAAAGACAAGCCTAGCCAGTGGTGGGATTCAAATTTTTTTACTACCTATTCTGTGGGTGTGAGTAGGTGGCAGAAGTGGGTTCCTACCAGTTTGCACCTATTTGGTAGAACCGGTTCGTCAAATCTACCGAACCGGTTAGAAGAGGTTCCACCAGTGGACCCGGAAAGCAGGCCACACCTACAGAAGAGGTTCCAAAAAATTTTGAAACCCACCACTGGTCCTTGGATATGATTATTCTACACTATCATGCTCATATTTATAAAACTCAGTGCCTCTGTGAAAGGTAAGGATAACTACTGCATTTGTGGTGCAATCAGAACATTGCGTCTGTTGAAGATGTTGTAACGCAAACCAAAGATGCCTTTTAAAAAACAAGTTTACATCATATTCTTATGCATGCCAGTGCTGTGTGTGAGGTAATTTAAGGTGGTTCTGACAGGTGTCGTCGGCATCTTCATATCCGGTCACATGGGCAGTAAGCCACTCCCATCTGGTCACATGGGCGGCAAGCCACTCCCACAAAGGAGGCCACACTCACAGAGTAGGTTCGAACAATTTTTGAAACCCACCACTGGTGGGTGGGCATGGCTGGGTGGGCATGTGACTCGGTGGGCATGGCCAACTCAATGTCACTCATGTCGAGGGGCGCTTCGTCTAGCTTGGCCTCTCATGACCATGAGGATGCTGGAACAGTCGGATGTGTGAAAAACAGTCATGTCACTTTTTTCAGTGCCATTGTAACTTTGAATGGTCACTAAATGAACTGTTGTAAGTCAAGGATCACCTGTAGAAAAATACAAAAAGCTTTTTTGCTTGCAAAAAGCTGCCCTGCATCAATCATTAGATTAGAAATACCTGCAAGCCGGAGTTACAAATCAGGCAGGGTGCCAGAGAACTTTGAGGAATTAAAGTAGTTTAAAATGCAATGATAACTATCAGCAGCCAACTCTTGCTCATAAAGTGAAACCCTTTAGCAGAGAGGTCATTTAAGCTCTCCAGAAAGAGCACACCCAGGAGAAGAAATCCTTAGATCCATTTGCACCACTAAAAGATATCAGCTAGTCTCACTCAGCTCATAAGATATCCTAAGGAAATCATCCAGATTTAAAGAAAGATCACATGCCCTCTAGAAAGGCAGTAAAAAAAATCAGTGCCAAGCTTGCACCCTGCCTCTTGGAAGAACCCCGCAAAAGGACAGTGCCAAGAATCACTAAAGCAGTGAAAGAAGACTCGCTCCCCAGATAGAAAAACAAACCACCAGCCAGGAAAAAATTCAAACACAATACAAACAATTAAATCACAAGTTTAAATCCTTTTAAAACTAAAACACAAGCTCATTGCCAGGTACTTACCTCATACTCCAGACAAGCTCAAGTCTAAACACTTGACATAAGCCTAACTACAAAGAAAGCAATTAACGCCAGAATGAAGCAAAGGAGCAAACACAGTAGCTATTGCTTGTTAAACCAATTACCAGACCAAATAGACACAGGAACTAGCCAGATTTCTGAAGCTGCTTCTTTCTTCTGTAAGAGCCGAGGTGGCGCAGTGGTTAAATGCAGCACTGCAGGCTACTGCTAGATCAGCAGTTCAGCGGTTCAAATCCCAGGGTTGGGGTTGACTCAGCCTTCCATCCTTCCGAGGTGGGTAAAATGAGGACCCAGATTGTTGGGGGCAATATGCTGACTCTCTGTAAACCGCTTAGAGAGGGCTGAAAGCCCTATGAAGCGGTATATAAGTCTACTGCTATTGCTATTGCTATTTTCAGGAACAGAGATTAACATTTTTCTTTCCAAACAAAGATGAATAGGGAAAATGATCCCACCAGTAAACACAGGATTAAACATCATCAAGCAAAGAATTAAACTTCACCAACAACCAGTTTTAGACCAAAAGTCAGAAAGGGTATGTAAACTCACATTTGATTGTCTAGCTAGCCAAGCAGCCTTGCTGAATGTCACTCATCTTGGTTCCTTGTCATTAACAGCTTCTTTCCGGCAGCTCTGCTTCGTTATTCAATTATTCCTTCAAAGTGCTGGCCATTGCATCCCAGCTGGAAAAACTCCAACAGGGAGGTATTTCCAACAACAGTGTAAAAAAGCTTAAAACAACTCTTCCCTTTAAGAATATCAAGTCCCAGCAAAGGAAAAAAAAACAACCGAAGTCAGTAAGTTTAAGCACACTGCCAAGAATGTAATAAGGGTTAATGGAGAGGCAGTTTGTGTAAGCAGGGCAATAAAGATTAGGCTAGAAACAACACCAGAATGTTTCTTTCCTGCCTTCCTTACAGGATTTACCCTGTAAAGTGGGGGGAAAAACAAAAGGAGATTTCTTCTAACTACCAGTTCTCTGAACTGCTTAGAAAATTAAGCGAATAGGCTAGAACTGGTTGAATCGCACTTCTGGACCCAACCCGATTTTCATGCCTGCACTAAATATAACCCCTAGTTAAGCCCTGCCCATCATCTGGTTGTAGAGGTGGGGTAGGGTGCATGCATAAAAACCAAGTTAGGGTAGGAGCGGGGGTGGAGTTGCCCCATGCACCCTGCACTTGCTTACCTTGGGACTGCTGCAGCCAGGCCTCTCACATCCCAACAACTCTTGCGCTGCTGCCTGACTTCTTCTGTGGTCTCTTGAGGACAGATGCCACATGGCGCATCGCGCTGGTGTTGCTGTTCATGGCAGGGTCTGTTCATACTTCAAACGGGCTCTTATTATCTTCCAAAAACTACCCCACTGTCAATAGTGCCCATTGAACAGCATAAGCTTCCTTTTCCCACACTGCCCAATTGGTATTGGTAAACTTATGGGATATGAAGGCACAGGGCTGCAGCTTCCCTTCGGTGTTCCTTTGAAGTAGAATAGTCCCCACTGCCATATCACTGGCATCAGCTTGGATGACAAATGGTTCATATGAGTTTGGATGTTTAAGCAGTGGCTCTGCCACAAACAACTGCTTGAGTTTCTCAAAAGCCACTTGACATTCCATAGTCTAGTTCAGAGGCTGACTGGGCTTAGGCTTCATTCCTCCTCCCCAGGTCTTTAGCAGCTCTGTGATTGGTAGAGCGATCTGGAAGAATGATGGAATGAACTGTCTATAGAAGTTGGCAAAGCCCAAGAAACCTAGCAGCTGTTTTCTCGTCCGGGGGGGCCTCCCACTCCAGCATTGCTTTCACCTTTCCAGGGTCCATCTCTATCCCCTCACTTGATATCAAGTACCCCAAATAGCCCAGGCTAGACTTATGAAAATCACATTTTGTTAGTTTAGCATAGAGTTTAGAGTCTAGGAGCACTCACACACTAACTTCACATGCTCCTCCATAGTTTTGGGATAAGAATGTCATCCAGGTTCAAATGCTCATGCAACACCTCGTTTATCAGATGCATGAACACAGTTGGGGGCCCCTGCAGTCCGAAAGGCAATATTCAGAATTAGTACCATCCCAAGGGGCAATTTAAGACTGTCTTCCACTCATCTCCCTCTTTAATTCTTACTTGGTAATATGCTTCCCTCAAATCATTTGGTAAACTCCTTCCCTTTGGGCAGGTACCCCAACATGTCCTTCATGAGGGTATATATTCTTGACGCAAACACCAATAATCACACAGAAATCCATGCACAGTCTCATGGACCCATCCTTTTCTTTGAAAAGTATGGAGGCTGCTATTCAAGATTTCGCCAGATTTCTCTAGCCAGATTCTTATCCACAAAACTCCTCAGCTCCTCCATCTCTCTTGGCGTCATAGCATACATCTTTAGTATTTACATCTAAATACTAGCAAGAAAAATAGTATTTACCATAATGGAGGCTTCCTACTTTATATAGTAGAATATAATTTTCTTATTGATGGAGCAATAATGGAAACATTCTCAGGGACCAGCATTTCCCACCCTTCCAAAACTCCTGAACATAATACTACATAATAATAGAATATAATACAAAAAAGATAATCAAGCAGTTGTCAGCGTTCCAAATATCACGCAGAATTAAATCAGATACCAAAGCAAAACTATCCTTAAAGTTCCAATTTAATAAGACAGACATGTCGGCATCGTGCTTATGGAATCCCAATACTGGAAATGACATCAGAATTCCACGCAGTTAAAAGTTCATGATCTTGTCCCCACACCCACAATCCATCACATAGTCCAATCTTCTTCTTCCATGCTGGCATCCACACCCAGCTGCTTCCGGTCAGGTGTGAAAGAATGGAGACAAAAGATCACCTTGACTTCTAGAAAAGAATAACAATACATTCCACAATCTCAGTCCTGTCTATTCCCCCCTCCCATCAACTATACTAATGAAACAGCATATTGAAATAAGAGAAAGTGTGGCAGGCCAAAATTTTAAAAGGAATATAATTGCAGGCCTGACAGCAGTTCTATGTTTGCTGCTACTAATTCTCTGTCCCATGCATTCAATATTATGAAAAATAATTTATCAATTTAAGGGATTCAAAATCTGCTCATATTTTTCAAAGTCCAGTTTTGACAACTTTCATTCTGGTTCTTAATTTATATAACCATAAATTTGTAAGAGTTCCAGTCTTCAAAGTTCTGCAGAGTAAGGCATTTTATTTGCTGTGGAACAAATTGGCAAAGATAACATGAGGCCCTAAAGGATCAAGGTCAGATATAAAACCAGACATTTTTGAAATAAAAACAATGCACAGAAGTCAGTTGCTCCTTCCACTAAGTCATGAATAACACTCAAGTAATATGCAAGGAATATAAATCCTTCCATTCCCCATCATCCGTCAGAGCTGAAGATGCTTCTTGGATGAGAAACAAAACATCTTCAAAGAAAAAAACTAGAAAGTTCAATTGCCTCCTGAAAAAGCACCTTTGGGACAACCATGACCTAGATGACTGAGAATCTCTACAGACTTTTAGCCATTAGTGGGATTCAACCGGTTCGCACCAGTTCAGTAGAACAGGTAGCTAATTTTTTGCTGAGTTCAGCAAACTGGTTAGATATCTTCCCCCTCTGTTGGAGACCTTCCCCCACCCCGCTGCTGCCTAAGGGCTGCCACCTATGTGCTCTGCAAACTTGCAGGGCCTGGCTGGGATAAGCATTTCCTAGAGCCATGCGCAGAGTCAGCTGCAGGGCTGCTGCGCTCTGGGACAGAAGTGGCTCAACCTTTGTGGTGGCAGTGGGATCTACTCTGCAACCTAGCTTGAAACCCACCACTGGGAATTTAGGGAGGGGTTTTTTTCCCGCCTGGAAGGAAGTTGAACAATGCAGACTGCGCCAATGCAGTGGTTAGTATAAGTCTTGAAAAGCTTAGCCGCCTTGCAGTGCATCTACATGCAGGTGCCCAGCAGATTCTTGGCCTTGTTCTTGTACCAAGTGACATCGCTCTCACTGCAGTGGTCCCGTGGGCGCTGAAAAACAGCCTTGCAGAGTGGGTTACGCTTCCCCACAAAACTGGCGTAAGGGCAGAACTCCATGCCAACTTCGTATATGTGCAGCAAATTCTCATTGGTGCTCTCTGTGCACTTGTACCTGTCCTCATCCATGGCCAATCCGAAGGAGCCCTCATCCAGCTTGCGCTGGTTTTGCGGCCCTGTGTGCAGAAGTACATGCATGTCTTCAACCAAATATTGTTAAGGAGCCTGAAGGGGCTCTGCGTGCTGAACACTTTGCACGTGTAGAGCTTCTGAAGGTCAGTGCATGTAATGGCTTGTTGTTTTCACCACCGACCCAGTGCCCTGATCCTCCAGCTTCTGGATGACGGCGGGCAGAGTCAGGGTAGTGGCACAAAACTCTGGGTAATTGGTGAGGTTGAGGGTGTGGCAATAAGGTTTGTTGAGATAGCAGTTGAGTGAGCTGCGGATACTGATGAGTGACCACTTTGAGTAGTGCTGCCCACTCTTGGAGTATGCCTTGGTGTAGAAAGAGAGCAACATGCAGCGTAGCGCTCCCTTGTCCATGGTCTCGAGGTTGGGGCTTTGGGCTTTCTCACTCAGGTACTTGCAGAAGATGCGCACCACATATTGGATGGTCAAGCACGTGTTCTCCGGAGCATGTCCCCCATGCCCTGCCTGTGGTACCCTTCCAGATGGGCCAGCCCTGGCCAGCTAGGGAGGATGCGAGCTGAAGTCTGCACCAGTCATCTGCAAGCACTGACATGGTGCAGCCAATGGTGGGCATTAGCCATCTACATGTGCAAAGCTGAGTGAGGATCTGGGCATGGTGGGTGAGCGGGGAGCTTGGGGGGGGGCATCCTTGCAGGGCCTCCTGAAACTCCCATGAGGAACTGATGCATTGCTTCTTCTCTGGGAACTTTTTCCAAACTCTTGGATTTGCAAATGCATGTTGTACATGGTGGGGGAACATGAACACACATGCCCCCCCCCCCCGCAAAATGGCCATTAGGGCAGAGAACTGGTTTTTTTTAATCCCACCACTGCTTTTAACTATGCAATTTGGGATGAACACCCTGGTGTGGGAGTATGAACAGATTTCCAGAAAAAAATTGCAGACTACAGGAACCATTAGTACTACTCAGGTGACCCTGAGGACACAGATAAATCTCCAACTGCTTCAAAGACCCTAGGATGCAGATGACCAATAGCCTACAAGGAATACAAATCCTTTCATTCCCCACCATCCAGTCAGGATGAGAAGCAAAACGGCTTCAAAGAAAAAAACAAGAGTGTCAAGTTGCCTCCTGAAAAGGTACCTTTGGAACATTCAAAACATTAGGAAAAAGAGTAGTAAGTTTTAATCTGGAGATGGATGGATGGACAGAGATATTGTGAGATTACTACTATTTTTGGAACTAAGAATGTGGCATAACCCTAATTTTTCATCATTTAAGTATATGAAATAGTTTCTTTTTTATTATGACTAATTATAATAACATGTAAGCACCACGTATATGCCAGTCAATTCATTAGTGCTCATGATGGTGCCATTTCTTTGCCTTCAGAAGTTTTCCATTTGGAGCTCAAATTAAACAGGGAGTCTGATGCTCCTAATTCTATAATAAATTTAATTGCTGACTTAAAAAGTACATGAGAATTTAACATTGTGATAATATTTTTAAAAATTATGACAAAGAATTTTTTATACTGCTGAGAAACTTTGCAATCAGGTATGAAAAATAATAGGTCACTGGATTTAAAACAGCACTTTGTCTCTTTGGTCTTTTACTTTAAAATAGTGTTAACAAATATTAGTGGATCCACATTTAGATTTATCTAGTTCGAGACAATCTGTTAAATTCCAATATGCTAATCATTTTAAAATAATATATCATAAGCATAACTGATATAGGCATGAATATAGGTATCCTAATCCAGCTGCAAGATTCAATAAAATTGACACATGTTGTGCACAATACAAAGGTAAACTATTATATTTCTGCAAATCTAAATGGAGGATATTTGTATATACAGGTGAAACTCGAAAAATTAGAATATCGTGCAAAAGTTCATTTATTTCAGTAATACAACTTAAAAGGTGAAACTAATATAGGAGATAGACTCATTACATGCAAAGCAAGATAGTTCAAGCCGTGATTTGTCATAATTGTGATGATTATGGCTTACAGCTCATGAAAACCCCAAATCCACAATCTCAGAAAATTAGAATATTGTGAAAAGGTGCAATATTCTAGGCTCAAAGTGTCCCACTCTAGTCAGCTAATTAAGTCATAACACCTACAAAGGGTTCCTGAGCCTTTAAATGGTCTCTCAGTCTGGTTTAGTAGGAATCACAATCATGGGGAAAACTACTGACCTGACAGTTGTGCAGAAAATCATCATTGACATCATAAGGAAGGAAAGCCTCAAAAGGTAATTGCAAAAGAAGTTGGATGTTCCCAAAGTGCTGTATCAAAGCACATTAATAGAAAGTTATGTGGAAGGGAAAAGTGTGGAAGAAAAAGGTGCACAAGCAGCAGGGATGACTGCAGCCTGGAGAGGATTGTCAGGAAAAGGCCATTCAAAAGTGTTGGGGACTTTCACAAGGAGTGGACTCAGGCTGGAGTCGGTGCATTAAGAGCCACCACATACAGAGGGATCCTGTACATGGGCTTCAAAAGTCGTATTCTTCTTGTCAAGCCGCTCCTTTACAACAAACAACATCAGAAGCATCTTACCTGGACTAAAGAAAAACAGAACTGGTCTGTTGCTCAGTGGTCCAAAGTCCTCTTTTCTGATGAGAGCAACTTTTGCATCTCATTTGGAAACCAAGGACCCAGAATATGGAGGAAGAATGGAGAGGCACACACAGCAAGATGCTTGAAGTCCAGTGTGAAGTTTCCATAGTCTCTGTTGATTTGGGGAGCCATGTCATCTGTTGTGGTTGGTCCACTGTGCTTCATCAAGTCCAGGGTCAATGCACCCATCTACCAGGAGCTTTTGGAACACTTCATGCTTCCTTCCTCAGATGAGCTTTATGGGGATGCTGACTTCATTTTCCAGCAGGACCTGGCACCTGCCCACACTGCCAAAAGCACCAAAACCCGGTTCAATGACTGTGGAATTACTGTGCTTAATTGGCCAGCAAACTCGCCTGACCTGAACCCCATAGAGAATTTATGGGGCATTGCCAAGAGAAAGATAAGAGACATGAGACCGAACAATGCAGAAGACTGAAGGCCACTATTGAATCATCCTGGTCTTCCATAACACCTCAGCAGTGCCACAGGCTTATGGCTTCATGCCACACCGCATTGAGGCAGTAATTGCTGCAAAAGGAGCCCAAACCAAGTACTGAGTACATATGCATGTTTATACTTTTCAGAGGTCCGATATTGTTCTATGTACAATCCTTGTTTTATTGATTGCATGTAATATTCTAATTTTCTGAGATTGTGGATTTGGGGTTTTCATGAGCTGTAAGCCATAATCATCACAATTATGACAAATCACGGCTTGAACTATCTTGCTTTGCATGTAATGAGTCTATCTCATATATTAGCTTTACCTTTTAAGTTTCATTTTTGAAATAAATGAACTTTTGCATGATATTCTAATTTTTCGAGTTTTACCTGTAGTTGTTTAATTAAGAAAACAGTGTACTATTATTAACTATTATCCTTCAGTGTCTTCATCATGTTACAGTGAAAACAACAGCTTCTAAATGTTTTCCATAGGCAGATCCCTCTATTATATTTTCTTTCCTTGCTAAATTCTTGAACCTCAGAAATATTCATAGGTTTCCTTCTGTATACCAAAAAGCCCACTTAAATGTTTTTAATCTTTCTATCTTTCTTTCAAGTACTTTATAGTTGATTTGAAAGTGTATTTTGGATCTTTTCTACATTCCCATCTCCACAATTAGAAGGGACAGACTTTGGACTATATACTTGCAAAAAAAATGGTTATATATAATAATTATTTTTGATATAGAGTGTAATATATGTTAAGGAATTTAAAAGCAGCATTCTACAGTGGTGCCTTATAACACCATCTGAATTCTTATTAAGAATGACAAGGCAACAAATAATTATAGGGTATTCTGTCAGTTTCATAAAGGTTAAGCCAAATGTAATTCATTTATAGATATGAAACTATAATGTATATAAAGGCATTTGTTTGCCTTTGAGGCATAAATTGGTGGGTTTTGTACTGATGAATGATGAAAGAACTTTAACAAAAATAAAGCAGTCATTTTGAATTGGAATTATCAGTGGACATCACCCATAGTAGGCAAAAATTAGTTCACGTGTTTATCAGGATACCAAGACAAAGGGATGAGTGATTATTTTTGGAAATAAATGGTGTTATATTATCCTGCACAAATCCGGTGTGCAATTTGGTGTCTTCTCCTGAATCCCATTTCTTTTCAAAGAGCAGATGTCACCTACAACCAGATAATCTTTGCCCAAATTCATCTTCCCCAATTATATCCATTCTTAGACGAGGAATCCTAGCTTGCTGTCACACGTCTTATTCAGAGGTGGGTTGCTGACAGTGTTGCTGCTGGTTCGTTTTGCACGTGCAGTTGAGAGTAAATTGTTCTGCGCATGCACAGAACATGAAAAAAGCAGTAAAAACCGTGAAAAAATCAGTAAAAAAAATGCCGGCAACAGCATTGTCGACTGGGGTTCGGGGGCCTGGTCAGCCTGGGTAGCTGCCGGTGTGGACGACCAAGGCCAAAATACCACTACTGGTTCGCTCGAAGCAACCCACCTCTGGTCTTATTACCTCTGTTACACTATAAAATATACTTTTTGTGAGGTTACTCTTGAAGACCACATTGAAGCCTCAAATGGCCCATGATGCAGTGACATGGATAGGTTTAGCATACTTAAGTACATCCATATACAAGTGAAACTCAAAAAATTAGAATATAGTGCAAAAGTTCATTTATTTCAGTAATGCAATTTAAAAGGTGAAACTAATATATGAGATAAGACTCATTACATGCAAAGCAAGATAGTTCAAGCCATGATTTGTCATAATTGTGATGATTATGGCTTACAGCTCATGAAAACCCCAAATCCACAATCTCAGAAAATTAGAATATTACATGCAATCAATAAAACAAGGATTGTACATAGAACAATATCGGGCCTCTGAAAAGTATAAGCATGCATATGTATTCAGTACTTGGTTTGGGCCCCTTTTGCAGCAATTACTGCCTCAATGCAGCGTGGCATGGAAGCTATCCGCCTGTGGCACTGCTGAGGTGTTATGAAAGACCAGGATGTTTCAATAGAGGCCTTCAGCTCTTCTGCATTGTTCGGTCTCATGTCTCTCATCTTTCTCTTGGCAATGCCCCATAGATTCTCTATGGGGTTCAGGTCAGGCGAGTTTGCTGGCCAATCAAGCACAGTAATCCCATGGTCACTGAACCAGGTTTTGGTGCTTTTGGCAGTGTGGGCAAGTGCCAAGTCCTGCTGGAAAATGAAGTCACCATCCCCATACAGCTCATCTGCGAAGGAAGCATAAATAAAGTACTCCAAAATCTCCTGTTAGATGGCTATGTTGACCCTGGACTTGATGAAGCACAGTGGACCAACATTAAAAGATGACATGGCTCCCCAAATCAACACTGTGGAAACTTCACACTGGACTTCAAGCATTTTGCAATGTATGCCTCTCCATTCTTCCTCCATACTCTGGGTCCTCGGTTTCTAAATGAGATGCAAAAGTTGCTCTCATCAGAAAAAAGGACTTTGGACCAATGAGCAGCAGACCAGGTGTTTTTCTTTAGCCCAGGTAAGACACTTCTGATGTTGTTTGTTCTTCAGGAGCGGCTTGACAAGAGGAATACAACATTTGAAGCCCATGTCCAGGATCCGTCTGTGTGTGGTGGCTCTTGATGCATCGACTCCAGTCTCAGTCCATTCCTTGTGAAAGTCCCTAACATTTTTGAATGGCCTTTTCCTCACAATCCTCTCCAGGCTGTGATCATCCCTGCTGCTTGTGCACCTTTTTCTTCCACACTTTTCCCTTTCACATAACTTTCTATTAATGGGCTTTGATACAGCACTTTGGGAACATCCAACTTCTTTTGCAATTACCTTTTGAGGCTTTCCTTCCTTATGGTGTCAATGATGGTTTTCTGCACAACTGTCAGGTCAGCAGTCTTTCCCATGATTGTGATTCCTACTGAACCAGACCGAGACCATTTAAAGGCTCAGGAACCCTTTGTAGGTGTTATGACTTAATTAGCTGACTAGAGTGGGACACTTTGAGCCTAGAATATTGCACCTTTTCACAATATTCTAATTTTCTGAGATTGTGGATTTGGGGTTTTCATGAGCTGTAAGCCATAATCATCACAATTATGACAAATCACGGCTTGAACTATCTTGCTTTGCATGTAATGAGTCTATCTCATATATTAGTTACACCTTTTAAGTTGCATTACTGAAATAAATGAACTTTTGCACGATATTCTAATTTTTCGAGTTTCACCTGTGAACCCCATTAACCAGGTGAATGGGCTTCTTACAAGCTTCCAGATATAATTCAGGATGTTATCTAAAGGTCTAAAATGGATACGCTATTAACAGAATTCCCTTTCTTCAATGGTATCTGCCTGCCCACATGCCCTACAAGGAAACAAAACACTCTGAAGGGACCTACCAGGTGTACCTTTAGTTGTGGTACCTGCCCTTTGGAATGATCTCCCTCCCCTCAATGAATAGTTGCCCCAAACCTTTTGGCTTTTTAGAAAAGCACTTAATAACTTGGGTTGTTTTTTGGGCATTGGGTTCAGGATGTCTAAAATGTTTGCTTGGAAGAGTGTAGTAAATGTGAGTTTTTGATCATCTACCAGTGCTTATTTACTGATTTTTAATTGTAACTGTTCATTTTGTAAACCTAATTAATTGTTGAAGGAACTAAAAGGTAGAGTAAAAATAAACTGTACATCATTGTATAAGAGTATTGTGACAGAAAGGAATATAAGATCTAGCCAACCGTATCTGTACACTTTTATTATTCATTCAGTTAGGTGCTGCCCACCTTCTTGTGTGAGGAGGACCAACAGCAAAGTTCCCTCTTTTACATACCCTCCCATTTCTGTTGCTTTTGCATTCTGCTTACTTTGTTCTTCTGGATGTCAACTGTGAAATGCTTTGAAAATAAAAATGCTTCTCTCTTTTGTTCAACTGCTTCTTTTCCAAGTACAAAAACGTGTTGCACTGTACTTCAATGAATCTATAGGAAGGAATAAGCTTAGTAATTGATTTTTGGATAATCTGTTTTGTCCCCTCTTCCCATTTTTCGCTCTTTCTAGTTTTAAAGTTACCATAGTACATTGGATTTCTAAATCCTGTGGAATTAACTGAGTTTTAAAAATATGGTTTTGGTTTTTAATTTTAGAGAACAATGTGGTATACTAAATTTACTAAATACTATACAATGCAAAAATATCTGAAAAAACATTACTGTGGAAAATACTGGGTTCAATTGCATAACAGGTTAGGACATTATTCCTTAAAATACTTGCTTAATCATTGTAACGCATCCCAAAAAAATGCAGTCTCAGAAGGATTTTTAGTCCTCCAAGCCAAGTTTGACTCCTTGTGACTACATGGACATATATATTTCTCCTTCTCTCTTAGCACTTATATGAAAATAAGTATGCTTTTCCTTCCCTATGTTACTTTTTTTAAAGATCAACCAATGTCAGTTTGGTGCTATATAAAACAAACAAATAAAATTATGGGCACATAAGAATGTCAGCTTTATCAAGCATCATCCTGCTCTACCCATTATTACTACCTACTAACTGTTTCTTATGACACACTGATTACTCCAGTATATGACTTCTAAGAATGCAGTTTGAGGGAAAGGGCAGATAAGGTATTCAATGACCCTTACAAAAGAATTAAGCAGTGTAATTTTCAAGGAACGGCCTGAGCTAGAATGAATATGCAAGAGAGACAAGTGGAATACCAGCTATGTCTCTTAGCAGTGCAGTCTTAATGCAGGTTTATTTGGAAGCAATTCTTAATGCAAATTAATACATGAAAGATCACACGTAACAGAATCAAAGTAACCGAGGGCCTCAAAACAAGGAATGATTTGTATGTTTGAGATGTTTTAAAAACTGCAATGTAACTAATTGTAACAAAATTAGCTGATTGAAAAGAAAATTCCAGAATGTTGCCCTGTAACCAATTTGGGGGATCAGTGGCAATGATATAAAAACATGGAATGAGAAAACAGAATTTGCAATCATATTGTTTACAATTAATGCCTTGATAAAAGGGTACAGTTGTTCTTGAAAGACATGCCTTTTTAAAAAATTATAGAATATACTAGTGATAGTCACATTTTATAATTTATTTTGTAAAATTAAGTACTTTTTCCATATGATATTAATGTGGTCAACATGACATAGGGAATACATTATAGGAAACTGTATATAAAGCAATTTATTTTAGTACCTTATCTTCTAAATTAATTGAACTATATATTATGTTCTGGGTATATTATTTCTGCAGCTGTCCAAAGTAGATAATTATTAATTCCAAAAGGTTTTAGCAGAATTCTAGTAACAAAAGTTCCCATATTGTATTAGAAAGCTGTATTTGCAGATAAATAAAAAAATCTAAATACATAATTATTAGAAAATTATTAAATAATTATTAAAGGAAGATCTTTCTATGATAGAAACAGATACAAAATAAAAATTAGTTATAATGTTTTACAGTAGATGTATATATTCCAGCTTTAGAGAGCATGGCTTTCTAATCCTTGGAACGGGAAACAAATGTAAATGCTATTGTAAATGGCTTTGAAAGTTCAATCCATTACTATGAAACATGATTTCCTGTACTGGAAAGAGACATAAGGTTTAATGTTGATTTACATTCGACTTTAATCACAAGAAAGGAAACATTTCGCCACAAGCTCTAAAAACAAATAAACCTGAGTAAACTCAATTCACAAGAAAAATAGTATTCATTATTGCCTTTATAAATAATTGACTTTTTTGAAGATGAATTCATATTCAAAACCAGGTCTAGTGTTTTACATAAGTTTTACAAAATATGTAAGAAAAATTATTGCAACTATTTGTCCAAATGATTATTATGAGAATGCTAATATTCTACATGTAATGAGAAAAAAATGCTGGCACTATGGTTCAAAATATTGTATCTGGTTCTACTAAAACATCAGGAAAGAAATTTAATTTTATCATGTTCCTCTGAAGGAAAATTAATAACTATTTTTATATTTGGTAAACTGCTTCATTCTGTTTACATAGGCTCAGAATCCAGCTAAGTCCTCTTCAAAAACAGAAAAATCATCTGACAGCGTGCTTTGGTCACTAACAGTGGACCCTTCGTTTACATCTTCAACATCAGGATCTGAATTTGCTGTGCAATTTGTTTCATTAAGTATTGAAGGAGATCTATATTCTTGGACAGCTAATGGATGACTTTCTAAAACATTATTTTCATTATGACCAGTGGAAACTGAAGGGCTGCTTGCATCTGAATCACAGACTAAATTTTGCTGAGAAACAAGAATATCATTTTGAGATTTTAGACATGTGTCCATGAAGAATAATGAATGACATGCTGCTTTTTGTTTCTGATACAGAGGTCCATTTTTTCTGGATGAAGCAGGTTTTTTTTCAAATGCAGTTTTAGCTTTTGAGTTAATTTCTAATTTATTATAAGCATATTGAGTTTTATTGAAAGACACTGAGGGGGAATTCAAAGTCTCAGAATTATTTCTGGAAACTTCTTTGGCACAACATATATATGGAGTATTTCCCGTCCAAGTACAATTATTTGAAAAGAAACTTCTAGGTATTGGTGACTGCTTTGAAATGTTCTGTTTAGATGTCTCAAAACAATTACTTTCAGAAAATAAATCTGAAGGAAAATGTTTTCCAGTAACAACAATATTTGGATTACAACTGATGGCTGTGCTAGTACTAATAGTAGTAGTAGCAGCAATTTTTGTAGAGAAGGATGAAGAAATTTTCCCATTTATATTTCTCAGGTTGCAAACTTTGCTTTTAGGATTTTCCAGAAAGGAAGTGGACAACACTAACTTTTGTTTTTGGAAAGATGAAGTAGATGATACTTTCAAGTTGGCACCAAAATTTGAAAAATGCTCCGTAACTTCTGTTGAGACTGGTTTTAAAGTCTTTTTTTGTTGTATAGTTGTCTCAGATATAGTTGGGCATGCAGTAAATGAGAACAGGGTTTTAGAAGGATACATTTCTACAGGAGTTGGCCTAGGTTTTTCTGTCTTAAGACATCTATTAGTATTTTCCAACAGGTTAGTTTTCTTGGTGTCATTTTGAGTGCCTTTTGGGTCTAATATATTCAAACTACTACTTGAGCCACAAAAATTGAAGTTTGGGGTTTGTGTTTTGAATGCAAAACCAAGGGAATTTGATAAACTACATTTATTGCCACTTTGTCGTTGTAGTTTTTGCGAATTTTGTTTCTTCTGATTATGTGTTTCAACATCTAGGCAAAACAAGCCATTTCCTGAAATTACCTTTTTGGAAAAGCAAAATTTTGGCAATGTATTTCTTTCATGTAAATTCTCTGCATGTAATTCATCTGAATGTATTTCACGTTTCATGTAATGTATATAACGCAGCTCCTAAAATAGAAGAGGATACCATACTTATTGCAAATTTCCCAAAATGATTAACTGGTTTTATAATTATTTTCTACCAGCATTTCAGATTTATCTAGAATGTAGCAGTGACCTGACTGAACTGACTTTGGGTGATCTTTAAAAAGCTGAACAATGCTGAACATTGTTAATAAACCCCAAATCTCTAATGTAGGTTATACCGTAAGTTGAAAAAAACATTCTGTAAGGTAAAAAATACCAAACCAATTTTGTGTTATTGCCCTCCAAAACTACAATAGTCACATAGTTAACAGGAGTCAGAACTGACTTGAAGGATTCTTTATATTACTAAGTTACATGTTATAGTACTTAAATTTAGTTAGATATTACTAAATAAATACCCAGAAATAGCACAGTGAGCAAAGAATAAGATTATATTATTATTATTATTATTATTATTATTATTATTATTATTATTATTATTATTATTATTATAGGGCGAATCATAATTTGTCTTTTTTCAAAATGTTATCCAAGTAATATGGAGAGTATACAGTGGGGCAAAAAAGTATTTAGTCAGCCACCAATTGTGCAAGTTCTCTCACTTAAAAAGATGAGAGAGGCCTGTAATTGACATCATAAATAGACCTCAACTATGAGAGACAAAATGAGAAAACAAATCCAGACAATCACACTGACTGATTTGGAAAAGCTATAGGGAAGAGTAGGCCACTGAAAGCTGTTACTTTGGATGACATCCTCATTGAGCAGATAAATCAATTGGGGCAGAAAGCAAGACAGTGACTACTAGAAATGTTTAACTGAATGCTTGAAACAATGTAAGATTCCTAGTGTCTGGCGAAAGGTTACAGTTGTAGAAGTTTTAAAACTAGATAGAGGCCAATAACCCTAAGAAATACAGTTCAATTCTCTCTTATGCCATACCTATTTTGTATCTTTGATACAAAATCACCTCACTGTAGCTGTAGAATACTTTCTCATACCACAGAAGGTTGGATTTCACCCTGAAAAAAGTTGTATCACGCACATCCTGAATTTAACCCAGTATATCAAAGATGGATTCCAAAAGGGCAATGTAACAGGAACTTCATTCATAGATCTTACAGCCGCATGATACCATTAATCTTAGGAGAGTGAAGCAAAAAGTTCATATGACATGACTAAAGATTTTATATATAAATATCATCAGGAATCTGCTTGACAACCGTATATTTCTTGTGGAGTTCCAGGCGAAGTAGATGCAAGAACCAAAGAAATAGCTTAAGGTAGTGTATTGGCTCCAATTATTTTTTATATTTATACAAATGAACAGCCACTCCCTGAAGGTACTAACAATTATATGCTGATGATCAGGCAATGGCATAACACATATGTATACCTGCTCTTTTTGTCCTGATCAGGGTACACTTGAGGACCTCATGGCAGCATGGCAGAACGCAATTAACACTGCTAGTTCCTGGGCAAGATTTCTTTGATTTGTACATACTTTAATCTTTTATATTTTAAATGTTATGTTGTATAATATGACTTATTTTAATTGTGATGCTTCTGACACAAATAAACAAATGTGTTTCAAGATGAAAAGAGAAGAGATATGAATATTTTATTGAAGTCTCTCTCTATTTGTGAGGTCACTGCAATTGGGTTAAAAAGGATAGTATCTAGCCAGATACAGGAGCCCTTAAAGTATCCAGCTTACATTTGATTTACAAAGGCATTAAGACGAAACATGTAATCTTACCTCATGACTCATGTTTTGAAATTTAGTAGTTGCTGACACTGACATATACTGAGTTGGAATATTCTTACCATTTTCCAAAACATCTTTTCCTGGCACTGGCTAAAAAAAGATATTTAAATTAAAAAATGTTTTCATAGACCAACTGAAACATCTATTACCATCTTCTACATACAGTAACTTACATGAAACTTATCTTGTTCAATTTTATCTTCCCATTTGTTTTCAGGACTTACAGATGTAGAAGGTTCACCATTTCCGGAAGGAATGTCAGCTAAGATGAAAGGTAAAAAAGAAAAATGTATTGTCTTATATACTGATGACTATATTAAATATAGTTTATATAGACTATATTAAATACAGTGAAATAGTTTTAGCCATAACTTCCATGTTTACAATTAGTGGAGGAAATGAAACATAAATACAAAGGGAAAAGTTCCCTATTTATATAAAGAAAAGCTTTTAAAGTAAGTATGAATCATTTCAATAGCTGTATCATCCTACCTTTTGGAATATCCAAACTAACTTCAGTGATAGTCAAGGCTGAAATATCCTTAACTATAGATTTTATATCTAGCTGTATTTGTTTGCATTCTGGCTGATCTTCATGACCAGATGCCATCTGCATCAGCTCAAGCTGAGTCTTCATTCTGTACAACAACAAAAATACAATTATATGGGATTCCCTCTTGCTGTTTTTTAAAAAAATGAGAAGCAGTATATAAAAAACATCTATTAACATAGAATACAAATGAAATATTTAATTAAAGAAACTTATTTGTGTCAAGCACAACTGATCTAAGTGAAATAAACTAAGTGAAAAACAAGTTGATTTTTATGGAGTTACTATCAGAAAAAAACACTGGTCGAAAACTAATTTAAAAATCCTAGAATTTACAAATAGTTCAAGGAATAGAAAAAACAAAATCCAGACAACCAAAAGATTAGGAGAAATTATTGAAAGAAGGTAAATACTAAGTACCTTTGTGATCAACAAAATTCATAAAATTATTTATTTTTTACATTGTGAACAGGGATTTGTCCACCTGATTGGTAACTGTACCAATCTAATTTTAAACTATATTTGTTAGCTATGTAGCTAATATTAACATTTCAATAAGAAAGTAGATTTCTTGACTTAAGAACATAAATCATACTCAGAATTTGACCAGTTATGGAAACTTGTTATTTGACTTTTTCATAATAAAAATTCAACATCCCTTAATATTTGTCGGTGAAGATATACTTACTGTATATACTCGAGTATAAGCCTAGTTTTTCAGCCCACTTTTTGGGCTGAACAAAGCCGCCTCGGCTTATACTCGAGTCAGTGAAAAATTTGCCCGAAATGGAGGAGTAAAAGGGGCGGGGCCATGCCGCTGGGTGACACTCGTGAATGGCCCAGTGCCCCTGTGAGTTTCCCCTCCCTCTGTGTCAGTTTGCCGCGCAGCGCGCACCGCACCATCCCCCCTCCTCACGTTCTAATGTAATGCAGGGCTGTCTTACGATTCCCCTTCCTCCCCCTCCTGCCGCTCTGCAACGATGTCCCACCTCCTCCTTGTTATGGCAAGCAGCCACATAGCGATGTCCCACCTCCTCTGGTACAGTGATCCAATGATAGGAATCACTGTGCCGTGTGTCATAGGAGGCGGGACATCGCTCCTGCGGCTGCACGGGACATCATCATCACAGCGGGACATCAGCATCATGAGGTGAGTGAAGTATTTCATTGAATACACCGCTAGTTTACTGTTTTTCTTTGAAATAAATATTCAAAAACATTATTGGTATCTATTTTTATTTTTGAAATTTACCAGTAGCTGCTGCATTTCCCACCCTAGGCTTATACTCGAGTCAATAACTTTTCCAGTTTTTTTGTGGTAAAATTGGGTGCCTCGGCTTATATTCGGGTCGGCCTATACTCGAGTATATACGGTAAGACGGGTGTCAGCAACCAGCTCTTTGGACCCTCTGCGGCAGCTCCCTGTCCCATCACTGGCTGGCCCCTCCCCGTCACTCCTCACCTGGCTTGAGAAGGTAAGGGAGACGGCAGAGGATGGAGAAGCAGCCGGGGTTGATTCTCCGGAGCCTCACTCTTACTGGAGCTTATTCCAGCCCTTGTTGGTCCTGGGCGTGCCTCGGTCACTTGGGGAGACGTGCAACCTATTCTCTGCCCCAAGACACAGGCCCGACCCGGCTGCGACCGATGCCAGCCTCACTAACATGAGGGCTGGCGGGGTGGGAATTAGGGGGAACAAGGGAAAGAGAGACGGGCCCACAGTGCCCAGCCGCAGCTTTAAGCAGCTCAGGGCAGTGGGAAAAGGGGACTGTTCCCACCGAACCTCACACGCCCATCCCAGGTCAGGAAAGTCAAGGTTGGGCCAAGCTGGCAAGCTCTTCTTGGGGCTCTTCGCTACTCCTTTTCTTTCTTCTTTTGGGAAATCCAGGCTGGTTGAGGAACAAATGTAAACTGCAGTGGAGGCTTCCATTCGGGCGATCTTCCTCCTCCTCCTGTGACCCCCTGGCCGGATGTGTCAGCACAAGTGAGCAGGTGGGTTTGGCTAAAGCGCAGCAAAGGAACGTCTGGGCAACTGCTCGCTTGAGGAGCTCTGTTTGTGCGCCCACTCTGGCCACACCACAATTAGTCAGGGGGTCGTGAGTGGAGAAGGAGGGTCACCTGAAAGGAAGCCTCCACTGTGGTTCGCGCTTGTTCCTCAGCCAGCCTGGATTTCCAAAATGAAGAACACACAGAGAGAGATACAGAGGGGAGGGAGAGACAGAGAGAGGGGGCGAGATATAGGTAGAGATACAGAGAAGGGGGAGATAGAGGGAGAAAGGGTGAGACAGGCATAAAGAGATATATAGAGGGAGAGAGGGAGGGAAGGAGGGAGGGAGAGAGACAGAGAAGGGTTTTGTGGTTCCTGGTTCTCTGTCCTAATGACCGGCTGGGTAGGCGTGGCTAAGGGGGTCATATGACTGGGTGGAAGCGAGGGACATCGAGTTGGCCACACCCACCCAGGTTTTGTAGTTTTTGTAGTTTTCTTTCTGTGGGAAAGGGGTCCAAATAGCTCTTAAAGTGTTTAAGGTAGCAGACTCCTGTCTTAAGACAAAAGGTTACACTTTTATACTTGTCTCAAAACAGTAAGTTGCAATATTGAACTCATCACTATTCTACTTGAATTTGATAAGCATAATTTTTTAAAGATGTTTCACTTAATATAGTCATAAACTTTTACACAAATCAGCACATAAAAATCTGATGAATAAAATATCTGGTGATTTTTTTAAAAACCACAAAATCATTTTCTTCTATTGAAAGTAATTACATACAATTGGGTTTATACATAAAGTACCTTTCACGCCTAAAAATATTTCCAAGATTTTACAATTACCTAATGTACATAATGCTAAATCCACTTTAAGTTACCTTTGGTTCAAATTGCATGCAACCTGTGAATTAAGAAAAATGAAAATTAAGTTATTTCAATTATTATACATTACAACCCACTATATTATCACAATATTTTCAGAAATTAGATAATTAACCAATAGTCTATACTGATTATTTCAACGTAAAATCAAGAAAAGTTTTAAACATCTGATATACTGCTTGAAATGAAGGCATTTTGGGAATCTATTCAATGAAATCCTCAAATATTTTGTTTCTAATTCTACCATCCAAAAGTCTGTATACTATCATGTAAGTTTGCATGTCTGAATATTCAATGCCCAATCACGCTTCCAACTAACAGAATCTATGTTGCACATTTTACACAGGGCTAAAAAAATTAGTGAGGACATTTTAAATCATGGAAAATTATTTTCATTCTGTCATTTTATGTTGCTTTTCAGATTATCTCATTTCTTACTTTCCATTAAGATTTGGAATTAATGTTTTGATATTTAGTCTTGCTTTGTTTTATTAGCTGTATTTTATTGTTTGATGTCTAATATTGTTTTCTACACCAATTTTAATAACATTAGTCTGTTTAAATATGTTGAAAGGAAATGAGATGTTTCAAGATGAATAATGTCTTGATTTTGTCTTGCAGTAGAAGTCGTGTACATATAGAACACATCCCTCTGGATGCCTCTCATTTCTCTCAGAGTGCATATTTAGTTGTGCTTTATGAAGGCATCTCTGAATCCACTATCTAAACATTAGAAAATATAAAATAGTTTAGCTATTGTTTAGGACACACCTACAATTATATTTAAAATACATTAATTACTATTTTAAACAATATGGACAAACAACAAATCACTTTATTGCAAATCCAAAACGAAATGTGTTTACCTCTAAGAAATGCTGTGGATCACATTCATCTAAAAGGTTTTCACAGTCAATCAGAATATTTTCAATTGTTTTTCGGTGAGCTTCTTTCATATTCTTCCATATAAGATGCTCTTTCTCTTTTCTTTTCTTCTGGCTTTCAAGGTTTTTAAGCAACTCCTTCTTTCTGGTTTCCAAAGCCTCATAGAGTTTTTCAAATTCTGTTTTAATCAATTCCTCTTCATTCTGCATTAGGGCCTACAGTAACAGTGACAAAGACAAAACTACGAGCACTGAAATGTTCCTATCCATGCAGAAGTCAAATTACCAGAAAGCACCTGTATTGTGTTTCTGTGTCTTTGCACGCACATATATGTGTATGTGATGCTTTTGTCAGAGTTGACTTCTGGCAACTGACTTTTTAAAAAAACAAAGCCCCAAAAATGTTAAATTTGCGTGTCTGAGGGGGGCAATCTTTTTGACTTTGGGATTGCAATTTCTTTTTGAAACCAGCCTAGGAGAAGAAGGCCACAAGACAAACCAGTGGTGGGTACACTGCTACAGGACCGGCATCCACCATGTGCACAGTGCATGCATGCGTACGTACCACCTGTGATGCTCCAGCTGCTTGGCAGAGCGTCACACAGGCACCGTAGCTCGGTGCGCTAAAGCCTCAATCGGCTCAAATACAGGTAAGGAGGGCGGGTGGGCCCTCCGGAGCACCGTACCGGAACAGTACCTGATGCTCCCAGCAGGCACTGGTACGCCCGTACTGGGGCGTACTGGTCATATCCCGCACTGAGACAAACTGATATCCTATCACTGTAGTGAGGTAACATAAATTTGCAGATATTTAAGATGTTTTAATTTGAACATTATCCTCTACTCCACCATCACTATTCATAAGGGCTATGTCAGATTTTTAAAAGGTAAATCATGTGCTTTAATTCTATGCAAGGCCCTCAGCACTCACTTCTACTTAACTAAAATATGCAAAATGCTAAAAGCTGGAACATTTCAGATCCTTCAGAGGTTTTGAGATTGAAAGCAGTCCCCCTACTTTATTCTGTCACTAGGTTGCAACTATGACCAAAATTAAATGCTGTAAGCACTCTATTAGAGTTACTATGTTTTTATACCCATTTTAGTTTGTTCAAAGATTACTGTGCCCAACTTTCAGAATTACCAATAAATAAGATCATTGATTTTTTCCAATTATTTCAATTCACATATAGAAGTCTAGAAAAGTTAAGTTTGGGTTACTTTCCCTGGAATTTTAATCCCAACCAAAAAGTGTATGAATACTTGAAAAAAAGAACTCCAAGAATATGCTTTTATTTAATTAGTTATGTTTCAGTATTAGATTATTATTGGCTATATTAGAAAAAAACTAACATGGGAAGTAACTTTTATTTCTTTTAACAGAAAACCTCCCAATCCATGTCATATTTTTTAAAAAAGTAAAGGAAAACACATATATTCAGAAAAGCTTCTGACTGTTTTCAATTCCAACAGAAACAAAAGGATCAAATGGTTTATCAGTATCGTGTGAAAAATGGTTATATGTCACTTTTTCAGGAACATTGTAACTTTGAAAGGTCACTAAATGAACTGTTGTAAGTCAAGGACTATCTTTATACCATTATACCAATGGTAAAATATGCTTAGAACAGAATTGAGAAAAATTTGTATTTTCATTGTATTTATGCACAAACACAATCCATTTGGTGAAATAGTTTTTCTCAGTTGATTCTCAACTTGTTAATTCAGCTTACCTCTTCATCCTTTGGAGATACTGAGATTTCATTCATCATTTTCAGTTGCAATTCTCTTATTTTCTTCAGGTTACTAAAGAAGGCTAGCTGTAGAAAAAGTAGTTTAAAAAGTTAAACCAATTTGAGATGCACAACACTTTATTTCTAATTACTTCAAATATTTTGAATAATTTTGCTTAAACCAAAAAAAAAAACAGCAAAAAAGGTTCTCGTTTTAATGTTAGTATTATGTTGTTTAGCTAATATAGAAGGATTCAGCCTGACTTAGATTTCCAAAAATATATTCTGAAATAGGAATTGCTTTCCTAATTTTACTGTTATTTCTTAGAATTTGGCTTACAAGTTACAATTTTAATTAAGGTCCTCAATCAGACATATTCCACTGAGATCAATACGTTTGGTAAAAGTAAATAAGAGCTAATAAGTTAAAGGAAAAGGGAGAGCACAAATTAATGAACTGCTTATTTACATTCTATCCCAATTTTCTTTTGCTTATTTATTTGGTGCTTTTCAATAAGTAAGTCCATGAAGCTTTCTTGGAAATATTTTCAAATGTGGTTTGCCATTGCTCAATTGCTTGCTCAAGGCCATACAACTAGTTTCGAAC
Organism: Thamnophis elegans; assembly: GCF_009769535.1. Taxonomy (NCBI): domain Eukaryota; kingdom Metazoa; phylum Chordata; class Lepidosauria; order Squamata; family Natricidae; genus Thamnophis; species Thamnophis elegans. The sequence continues at coordinate 56,018,395 of NC_045549.1, forward strand.
CTAAGGCAGGGCTAGAACTCATGGTCTCCCATGCCTTAACCACTTTACCAAACCAGCACTTTTCTTATACTATGCATTTTTAGTGCTGCAAATGATACTTAGTAGTATCATTATTAGTATCCTTTTATTTAGTATAATAGAAAGATGGGCTAAAATACATAACAAAAACAATGGACACGATGGCAATCAAACACGATCCATTAGTATTTACTAATGGTAAATACTAGTAAATGATATTTGCAGAATTTTGTTTAAATTTTCACTTCCAAGTTAGTTTGCTGCTTTGTTTTTGCTCTTCTATTGCACACCAGTCATTCATCAGCAGTGATAAATGTCAAGCACTTCTAGGAGCAACTAAACAATTTACCTGAAAAGTAATATCCTTATATTAAGTGGTCAGTAGAGGGGTGTGCATAAGTGCACTAAAGTGCCTATGTCCCTGTCATTGTATTTTTATTCTTATTCTCATTTTTGTTTGACAAATTCCAATAAATAAATAAAATAGATGGACCTATCATTCTCTCAATGTTGTCTACCTATCTACCTACCTACCCATCCATCCATGCTTAAGATCTGCTGGTTCATACCTTTTAGGTTTTCCTATCTTCGTATAAAATTTAACTATTATGATTGAATAGCTAGATTATCTCAAATTAAGTTACTGCTATACTTGCACAAGCATTTTGCTGTGTATATTTTATATACATCATTTAATTATGTACACATTACATTCTAATACACTAAAACAAACTGTGAATAGATTAGATAGTCTTCTGACTTACGACCACAATTGGGACCAAATTTTCTGCTGCTAAAACAGTTAAGTGAATTGTGCCTCATTGTATGCCTTCTTTTGCCATAGTTAAGCAAATCATTGCAGTAGTTAAGTCAATCTGGCCTTCCTCCCCAGATTTATTGGGAGTCAGCAGAAGTTGATCACACAATCACAAAATACTGCAACCATTATAAATATGTGCCTGTTGCCAGTATCCTAATTTTGATTATGTGACCATAGGGATGCTGCAATGGTTGTTAAGTGCAAGGATCAGTCATAAGTTATTTATTTCAGAGCCATTGTAGCTTTGAACAGTTGCTAAAGAAATGGTTCTAAGTTGAGGATACCTTTTGTACTAAAAAGGTATTCTATTTGTGTTTGTAAAAGTTTCATCTACTTCTCAAGAGCTTTTATTGATTCATGCATGGAGTGTGTCCTATGGTCACATAGAACTCTATTCTCATTTATCAGCCTCCCCTGTATTGACTGTCTTCAAATGTGTTGGGCCTCAAGAGAGGCCTTTTTAACACTTCTGGAAAGCATCATAGACATTCATTCCTACAACTGCGTATATGTTGGTCTGTCTTGGGAGGCCCACGTCACTTTTCCAGGGTCGCTCCCTTCCCTCCACTCCACAGATCAGCGCGTACTTTTTCCTCCTGGTACACCGTGTCGATGAGGTTGACTGAATGGAAGACGCCACGATGGTCTTCTGACACGCACTGCCCGCAGCCTCCAGAGCGGCACATCCGGCAGTAGAGCTGCAAAAGTCGCCCCGGGTGTTTCTGGCAGATCCCGCCCAGAGCAGCCAGTTGAGGGACCAGACCTGACGAGTCCACCTCCGCTATCGCTTCCAGGCTAGGCTTCGTCGCCGGGCTAGCAGCCCTGAACAGTTTCACCACCTCGGCTAGCGTGGTGTTGACAGGTAATGCAGAGGCCCCGCGGTCGGAAGGGAGCGAGCAGAGTTTGCGGCACAGCGGGCATGACAGAGTAATGGAGCCTCCGTCCCGTGATGGGCGGCCAGGAGCCCGCGGGCTCTGTTGGAGCGAGTCGCGGCTTCGAGGAGAGGGCCTCGATGCGGAGGAAGAGGGCAATACGACACTTGCAGCTTGACTGAGATACTCGACGACGCAATGGCGGCAGAAGTTGTGAGAGCAGACGGGCAGCGTGACCGGATCCTCGAAGAGCGACAGACACACCGCACAAGTCAGGCTGGCCTCCATTTGCTCAGGCCTTGCCAGAGTCCCACCAAACGAGGGTCAAGATGGATGTTTAGTGCTCTAAACAGTCCTTCCGAGAAAGAAGGACTTTCCTCCGACTCTCCTCACGCTTCCGCCAATAAACAAACGCCCAGCTTTCCTCTATTTGTCATTTACTGAGAACTACCATTCTCAGACCACGTCCCACCCCCTTATTCCAGTAAAGAGCCAATTAAGAAGAAAACGAAACCGTTAGCGTTCAAACTCCTTTCTCCCCGCCTCTTAATATAATTCCAACGGATAATTAATTCAGATTGGCAGTGTTTTCCGCCAATGAACTTGCAGGCTTTCCTGTTTTGCGAACGGAAGGCAGAAAGAAGTCGAAAAGAAATAGTTTGTCCTGGGGATTACATGGTAGCTTGAGCGAGCTGTGTTTTTGTAGCTTCTATGAAAGCGGGCCTATTACATTTTGAGACTCAAAAAAACTGCGTTTCTCATGAAGTATTACCGTAAATAGATGGAGCCAACTCGGAATGCTGTACCCTCCTATCCATGTCCTTTCAGAAATAAGCCCTATGAAGTTTGCTCATGTATAGGATTGCTGTTTCGGAGTATTTTATGTGGGGCTTGATATGCTACCACTTGAATATGAAATAAGTTGCATTTTAACTGTTACTGGAAATAAAAGTCACCTTTTTAACGTCATATATGCTGCTCAAATTAAATTGGAATATTACAGATTTATAATAAAGCGGCATCACAAGAAGAGATATCAGTGCTTATTTCAGTATATTAATTTCAAAAGGACAGTAGTCTATTTCTTCTTTTCAATCAGTGGCTTGTCAGATGGGCTACTGTTGAACAGAGATTTACTAATCTTTCAGAAACAGTTGGATATTTCTATAGTTTTTTTCTTCACTTACATGTCCACCACACATGATAATATGATCCTGGTGTCTGATGGCATTTCCAACACTTAGTTGATTTATCTTTAAACATTTTGCCCATCTTTCTGGTGACGTATGCCATCTAGAAAACATTTTATACAGGTTCTTTTTATATGCTGTTGCCATTGTTAATTTATAGTTTCTTTCCCATAATTGCTGCCACTTATCAAGCTCTATCATATATCCAAAGTTTTTTGCCCACATTATCATTGTTTCTTTTACTTGTTCTAATTTAATATGTAATAGATAATTATACAGTTTTTTTTATCATTCGCTCTTCTGTTCCTGTGAGTATTTCATCCAGTTCTGTCAGCTTCAAATAAAAGACATACAGCTTAGCATCTTTTCCGTATCTCAATTGTATTTGCAATTGTGTATACCAAACCATATCAATTCCTTATTCTTCTGAACTTGTTTCTGTTTTAGTTGTCCCTTTTCTGATAGAATATCTTTATACCTAATAATATTTTCCATCTTAATATCTTCCATTTGGATGTGTTAATGCTTCCATTGTTGAAATCCACATTGGTATTTTCAAATAGTGTTTCTCTCTAACTTTCTCCCATACTAATAGTAATATATATATATATATATATATATATATATATATATATATATATATATATATATATATATATATATATATATATAATATGTTATATTTATGCTGATAAATAAATAAAGGGAGACTAGTATAGATCTATTTCAAGCTATTTAGCTCTCATCAGCTAGCCACACCCTTGTTGGAAATCGAACCTGTGCTCTATTGCCTCTTAGGCAGATGTGTTAACCATTGAGCTACAGAGCTCGACTCCTTATCAGCCAGCCAGGGTGAGAGGTATATATTTAAAGTCACAACCCCTGGTATGCCCAAATATGGGAGTAAGGTCACACTTCCACTCTCTGTCTTCGGCTCATCACAAGAGACCATCCAGACAGAAACCCAATATTTTTTACTGTTGCCTTTTTAAAATATATATATATATATATATATATATATATATATATATATATATATATATATATATATATATATATATATATATATATATACACACATACATACATACATACATACATATATATATATATATTTGAATAAACACAAACACCTTAAAATCATCTTCTGTTACAAATTGTAGAAAGTGTGTCAATTGGTTACAAAGAACTTTCGTGCATCTCTTCCACAGTCATCACCTATGATTCATATCAAGTTATATATTTTACATCAAATATATTTATATATATTGCTATCATCATACCTCATCCTTCATATGATTATAGTTGTTTTAATGTCCCTTTATAACGAACATTCCAAAATTTAAAACAAAACCACATAATGGCATTCCCTTATCTATTTTCAATATCATCCAGCCACATTATATCTTTATAACACATTCAAAATAAAAATTAATGTTTAATAACAAAAATTTTAGACCTCTTTTCTTACTCATTGTTTACAATTTATATCCAATTTCCCTTTTATCATACAAATTATTACATTATTATCATTATCAGTCATTTATTTAACAATAGTTTGACTAAGCTTAACTTACTTTTTCCCCTTTTTTTAACCATTTAAAATTTATACCAAATTTCCTCTTATTAAACCAATACATATGTATACATTGTTATTATCAATTATTTATCTAACTTTATCCATTATCACTACATTTTTAACATAATGCTCTAATTTTAACTAAATTTAACTAGTGTTTTATTATTAATTTTCATATCTCAACCTGTGTCTTTCCAGTAATAGTGTAGTCCTATTTCTTTTGCCATTTGTGGAATTAGTCTGCTTACTTCCAAAAAATTTAGTCAATGATCAATGTTTTTTTCTGCAATGTACACAGGAAAAGTTGGTTTCCAAAATATTCACCACTCCCATGAAAATTGTTTTAGATTTTTTTCTGATATTTCAACACTTGTGGCAGTGAAGTCACAAAAGGATTGCTAAGAAGAAAAATGAAAAGTGCCAATTTGCCAAAAACTGTAGAAGTAGAATACAACAGGCTAGCCATCAGGTAAATTTAATCCATGGGTTCTGATCTGGCCTTCTGAAGCAATAGAGATAAGTCCACTCCCACCTGTATGGGACAATTTTTTAGATCAGGGTGTCCAACTTTGGCAACTTTAAGACTTGTGGACTTCAACTTCCAGAATTCCTCAGCCAGCATGGGGAATTCTGGCTGGTTGGCTGTGGATTCTGGAAGTTGAAGTCCACAAACCTTAAAGTTACCCAGACTGAAAATCCTAGCTTTAGATATTGGAAGCCCTTAGTCATCTCTTCTTCGAACAAACAAATGATTTCACAATTATATTTATTATCACCTAGGGTGAGAGACAAATAATGTCACACACATCATAATATTGTGCAACTAATATAAATAATGTGATGCCATTTATAGATTCACATCAGAAGACATGTAAATTCATCATGGCTTGTATTAAAGTATATATGGCAGAAAAGTTAAAACATTTGAGCCCTTGGAAATGTGTGCTCTTTTTTGGGTTTCCAAACACTTGGTGTTTTGGTTTTTTTTGCTTATTTGTTGCTTGTTTCAAAATATCAATTAAATTAATATAAATGTGGGGGGAAATTAGTGGTTAAAGAGGGGGGAATGTGATGTAGAAAAGGACAGTAAAATGAGGAATTTGACATTTTATGTAGAACTCTGTATTTTCTATTTAAATGTTAAATGTTAAATATCAAACAGGGTGGAGTCAAGAGATCATACTTCTTTATTGTTTTTTTAAAAATGTCTTCATATTGTGAGCACGAGAAGATAGAGTAGAGTGGTTCCATATAGATTTGGATTTTATAGCTGCATCAGAAAAGAGGTGGAGTTTGATTGAACGGTGATAGTCTCTATGTCAGCCTCTGCTTCGCTTGCTTGCTATTGGCTGCCATAGAAACGGGGAGGGTGGGGCTATGGTATTTGGGAAGGGAATTTTATGGTACTGGAGGAGTTATGTAGAGAGGAGTTTTGTTCTCACCATCTTCTGCGCATGCTGACGGCCTGGGTTTGGACTTGGTCAAGGCCAACCGTCTCGCATACCAACTTGATGAGGCTTTTTGAAGATGCACCCCACATGACACCTTAGGGAGTTGCAGATTGGACATTGGGGTGGGGTAATTGCGGAAGGGTGCTGGGTAATCATTTTTGGCTCAGATCTTGCTTTTCTTTCATTGCTGTCTTTTCATAACCAATAAAAGTATTTTAAATTTCACGAACAATGGATTTGGGAGTTTTCTTTCTTGGTTATTGATGGAGGCATGCCTGACACTCTATTTCACATTTATGACCAGCCTCCTCATGACTGTTCTGGTAATTCTTTTCTCCTCAGAAAATAATACTCCCTTGAAGATTTAGATTTCATTCTGGAGTTGTTCTAAAACAGAGAACCATTCTGACAATATCACTAAATCCATAATGCAGTTTAACTATATTTCTCAACAGAAAATCAGCACTACTGTAATGAAACTGGTAATTTATTTCCAATGTGCTATGACATGTAATTTAGACTGTGCACAAAAACATGCCTTAATTTATTAGTTTCATGATAATGCTTTGTTAGGAAGCATTAATTAATGTCATATAATACAACACTCGCATTATTCTTTTCAAAGAAAAAATCTTGCAGGTATAAAAGACTCAGCTAGACCCACAGCTCTGGTCCCCCATCTCTTTCCCCTACTCAAAAGATTAGTTATTAGGCATAATTATACAGTGTCTCTCATTAGTTTATTTTCTGTGTGTACCTGTGGGATTACAAAAGTAAGAATTTGAAACTCATTAAACAAACTGCTAAAGATTTCCTTAGTCACACTGGGTAAAACATCCCATTTAAAAATCCTTTGTTTTCACTGCAATTTCAGCGTGCCTTATGTTGAATATGGAAACATAAGGGCATGGAAAGCATTTTTTCTGTTACTTAACTGATAAGGCCATTGGCTGGTTGATGAGGGGATGGTCGATAATGGAAAGTCATTAGTCTGGGTGAAGCAGTTGTGTGCCAAATTTTTTTAACACAAAACTGCTAGTGAAATGTGGAGCTGTTGTCTTCAGCACTGAGTCTCCCCATAATCCTGTCCATGCCCTCGGGGTTACAGGGTCAAACTCATCCCAGGTGGTCTCCATAAGATTCATCCCCGTCAACTTGCCCGAATCTACCCAGTCAGAGTCCAAGCCTGTCCGGATCTGAGCGATTTTATCCTGCAGATACTGAACAAATTCTTCAGCCCTACCCTGCAAGGGGTCTTCCCCAGTTCCTTGGTTAAGTAAGGAGCAGATCACCTAAACAGGGTGGCTGGACAGTTATCTGCGGACGCGATAAGAGCGGAAAAATGTTGCCGTTTTGCCGCTTTTATCGCCACTAAGTAGGATTTAATATGAATTCTTACTAGTGTTCGATCAGATTTGGACCAGCTGGCCCTCCAACCACTCTCTAGGCATCTTTTCTGGCGTTTCATCTCCTGGAGCTCTTCGGTAAACCAGGGAGCTACCCGGGATTGACACTGGGTCAGAGGCCGCAAAGGCACAACACAAGCCAAAGCCCCAGTGGCCGCCCTATCCCAGGCTTCCACTAGGGCTTCGGTCGAGTTGTGAGCAAGGGATTCAGGAAAAGTCCCAAGCTCCATCAGGAACCTTTCAGGGTCCATCAGGCACCTGGGGCAGAACCATCTAGTCGGTTCCGCCTCCCTGCGGTGAGGGGTAGCAGTATGGAAGTCAAGCCTGATGAGGAAATGATCAGACCATGACAAGGGTTGGATAGAAATATCCCCTAAATCTAGATCATTCATCCACTGCCTAGAGACAAAAATCAGGTCGAGCGTGTGTCCCCCATTATGAGTGGGGCCTTGAATTAACTGAATTAGGTCCATAGCCGTCATGGAAGCCATGAACTCCCGAGCTGACTCAGATATCTCGCCAATGGTAGGCAGACTGAAATCCCCCAGGATTATAAGCCTGTCCTGGTTTGTGGCTGGGCGGCACGCTGGTACTTAAAAAAATAAAAAATAAAAATAAATGTGCCAGCCCGCGCCAGCAGAGGCGGGTAAAAAAAAACCACATACACACACACATACACACAATACAAACAAATTACAAATACTTACATTACAAATAATTTTGAATCCCCCCCTCCCTCCGTCCGATCCACATACCTTTTCCAGCTGTGGATTTCAACTCTTCTCTTGTCCACCCGCCATGATGAAAGTGTAAAAAATTAAATAAAAAAGGAACTTACTAAGGCAAGGCTGCAAGGCATGATTTGCTGCTCCCAGATCAGGAGGCGGGAGAATCACGTGCCTCCTTTGCATACGGAATTTTTCGCCTTTTAACTCTTGCTTAACTCTTAAAAGGCGAAAAATTCCTTATGCAAAGGAGGCCCATAGTTCTATCGCCTCCCCCTACAGTTAGCACTAAGTAGACTCAGAGTCACTGTGACTTGCAGTCTGGCAGCAACTACCTTGGCCTTTTTAATTATTTTAAAAATTCTTTCCTTTTCCTCATGAGACTGGTGAGGCCCTGCCTCCCCTGACTGCACGTTCCTGATGGGATGGCATCCTCAGGCAGGCCCTGTGCTCATTCTGGGTTTACTCCTAAACTTACAACTCCTGTTCAAAGAGCAGGCAGCAGTTGTGACTAGGAGGCTTTTACTCAACTTTATATTGCGTGCCAGGTGCACCCATTCCTAGATTAAGGTTTCTACTTGTGGTCACTCATGCCCTAGTCATCTCCCTGTTGGATTACTGTAATGCGTGGGGCTGTCCCGCATGAATGTATGGAAGCTTTATCTGGTACAGAATGCAGCAGTGTGAGTAGTTATTTGTGTTTCAATAAGAACACGTTTCCACCTCTGTTCTGCAAGCTGTGTTGGTTACTAGTCAGTTCCAGTTCAAGGTGCTGATTTTTACCCTTAAAGCTGTTCAAGGCATGGGTCTGAGTTATTTGAGGGACCACCTCTCTCTGATCACATCTACCCACCCCACAAGAGATGATCCTATCAACTAGAGAGCTACATTTGGTGGGTCTTCTCTAGCTTGGTGCCCACGCTAGAGAAGGGCATATTCCTCATATACACATACCCAGAGTAAGGTTGGTTTCATCCCTTTTGACTTTCCTAAAATCCCTCAAGACCTGGTTGTGCCATCAGGCGTGGAGACCCAGAGGTCTGGTGAAATATTGATTTGGCTCCACTATTATTAATATCTGCTCTTTGCTCAATATTTATTTTTAAATTTTTTGTCAATTTTAAAATAAATCTAAAGGTTTTAATAATATTGTTTTATAAATGTTAATTATTTATAAATATAAATTATTTAATTTATTATTTAAGCTTTGTTGTATGCCACTTAGTGTTACTTGTTCGTGAGGAGGGCAGCCATATACATTTTATGGATAAATATAAAAATATATAAACTTGACATTGTAACTATAATGCTCCCATAATCCTGGGAAGATCACAATGTTCTCATCAATAAACAAGGAAGATTGGAAACCTCCCCTCCCCAATGAAGCTGCCTGTCCTTTTAGAGAAGTCAATTGAACTCATAAATAGTAGTTAGCACAACAGGACTTTTATTCATGCAACAGAATTCACCTCTGCTTTCTTGTTGTTGCTCGCTACTCTTCTGAATCCTATGAAGTAGTTGTTCTACTCAGTTCTGCGATGCTCAGACCCAACCTTAAATACGTTTTTCATTCTTAGCACCTTCCTTTAAGAAGGATACAGAAGAAAAAAGCTGGAGCAAGTGAAGAAAACAGCTAGGACAATCAGAAAGCACAAGTAACCTCAGTCATATGTTTAGTGATCATTTACAACAACATTGAAAAAATTGATACTGCAGTGGTGCAGTGGTTAGAGTGCAGTACTGCAGGCTACCTCTGCTGATCACTGGCTGCCAGCAGTTTGACAGATCAAATCTCACCAGGCTCAAGGCTGACTCATTCTTCCATCCGTCTGAGGTGGGTAAAATGAGAACCCAGATTGTTGGGGGCAATATGCTAACTCTGTAAACTGCTTAGAGAGGGCTGTTAAGCACTGTGAAGCATTTTGCAGTCTATACAGTCTAAATGCTATTGCTATTGCTATAATTCTCAGTTTGTTTATATAGAGTGATAAGAAGAAGAAAAACACACAGACTGTTCCTTTGAAGTAGATTCTTAACCAGAGAAAGGTGAAATATTATTGTGATGCTTAATTCTGCTAAAACCTTCTAAGCTACAGTAGCAGTGTTTGTCAGCTGGAAATCATGGCGCAATTTCAACACCAGAAAGAAATTTTAAATCTGCAAAAAATATTCTCAGAAATACAGAAATTATCAAATACAAATGAGAGGATAGAGAAGAAGTTGGATTACTTAGTGCATCTAACAGTAGAATATGATGGAGAAGTTGAAGATGTTCATCAAATGGAAAAAGTGGCGGTTAAAATCCAAAAAAATCGAAGAGGAAAATGAATATAAAGAAATTAAAATTGCTGATACTTATGGTGATTGGTTTGTTTCTGAAAATGGAAAGAGTGGAATACTGAAGGAGGAATTAAATGGAGGGGAAACTTACCCCAGATGGGAAGATACAGAAGAGGAAAAAATAAAAGAATTTATGGACTTAAAGAGAGAAACCTTATTAGCAATAGTTTTGATAACACCACCGACAATCAAAGATAAGCAGATTAAAGAAACAGAAGAAGGGCATCGAAATTACATGAGAGATCTTATAAGCAAAGAGTTGCTAAGAGGAGTCTATACAAAGCTGATTAAGGAGATGATTAGAGGACTGATGCCACAAATGCCAGAAGATATGACACGGTTTTGTTATTGGAAAGATACTGGTTGATAGATGGAAGAGTATAATTTAAAACTAGCTAAACTTAGCAAAATTTAGTGATAATAGATATAGTTAAATAAATAATTGATAATAATAATAATAATGTATACAATGTGTAGTGTTATGATAAGTAATAACTGGATATGAATATTGAATGGCACCCATGAAAGGAAGATTAGAAACCCTTTTGGATTATATATAAAGGTTAATAATAATAATAAAAAAGACAATTAAGTTAGATTCAGTTAAGTCTTGATTACTGGGGGGGAAATGATATGATGCAGGATACAGTCAAATAAAGGAGGGATAATGATAATAATGTATATATGTATGGGTACAATATAAGGAAATGAGCTGTAAATTGTAAACAATGATTTGGAAAGAAGGATAGAAAACTTTGTTATTAAATATTATGGATGTTTAGCTAGAATAGGATATAAGGATTTAGTATCATTGGAGGATTTTGAAACCCAATATTTTTATTTTTTACTGTTGCCTTTGTTACATTTGTATTGTATTGCCTCCTCCCATATTTGGGCATACCAGGGGTTGTGACACTAAATACATACCTATTTCCCTGGCTCAGCTGATAAAGGAGGAGAATCTTGTGGCTTAGTGGTTAACACAACTGCCTAATATGTAATACAGCACAGGTTCTAATCCCAGTAAGGGTATGGCTAGCTGATGAGAGCTAAATAGCTTGAAATAGATCTATACTAGTCTCCCTTTATTTATTTATCAGCACAAATACAACACAAATATATATAAATTCAACCAGTCTATCATTGCAAGCTGCTGAACCTTAGAAGAAATTTGGTGGCCCCTTTTCTTCAACTCCTAGCTGTTCCTCCAACCCATTTTCAGAGATGTAAACTATTATGATTCCCCATTAATTCCAGTTGCAATGCCCCTTCATGCACAATGCACATGTCACCTAATTTTATTTCAATTGCACTGATGCACAGGGAATCACCTTGGGGGTCCTCACATGCAGTCATGTTGCTATTTAAGATGTTTTTATTTAAGCTTTGTAACTGAGTACCTCAGTCTGACTGACATTCTGCAATTATAAAATAGTATATTGAAAACAATGGATGCTAAAGACAAATGTTCCAACTATTGCCATTTTAAATCAATGTAATGTGTCTGGAGAGACAGGTGGTTCTTAAGGATTTTGTGTGTTTAAGAACCTGATCAGAATGAAATGTACAGGATGCAGCACTGAACTCTAATACAATAGTGTATTAAAAACAAAATATGCACCCCCTTTCAATAAAGAATTAGATTAGTGAATTTCAGATTGACTTCATCATATCCAGCTTTCAGTTTCAAATAATTTTGGAGGCAGAGAGAGAGGGGGGGAGAGAGGGGAGGGAGGGAGGGAGGGAGGAGAGATATTTGCAAAATAGACACTTATTTTTTCTTGAATGTGTTTACTTAGCAGCTCAATTCAAATTTACTTATTGATTTATTATTGTCTCTCTCACACACACCCCATTTTGAAGTGTGGCTTGTGGCAGATGCACATACCTAGAGAAGCAAAAATACAAGTGTGATGTAGACACAGAGATCTGAAAGGAATTATATAGCAGGGTTTGGAAATAAAATTCAGAATGCTTTAAGTCAAAAGCACAACGTCATAATGAAGTATTGTTTCTCACTGCAAGAATTATTAGCTATTGTTCCCTGGGCCTCTTTCTGCTCTGTATAACCACTCACTTACTGCTGTTATGTATGAGACCATCAGGAATTCTAAAAATGAGTAATTTTCATATTGTATATCTCTGTCTAACAATCTGGGAGCCTAGGTCAGCAATCCAGAAATATCATAGTCATTCTCCCCAAAATCATTAGATGGCGCTAAGAACTATGAAAACAATAACTTTTTAAATGAATGAAAAAACAAACAAAATATCGCTACTAAATTTCACAAGGTATATGAGCTTTGGGACAATTTTAATTTCTTTTATAATCACTAATTAATATTGTTATGGTTACAGAACTATATGAACCATACTTCAGTACCTAGTGGTCTGGAAAAATCTCCTCTCGTCTGAGAATGAGTGGGTGCAAAAAAAAGCACACGAAAGCCCCTAAATTGCTGAAATTTTTCCATGCCCAATACCCCGATAAACATAACTAATTGTTCATATTTTCTTCCTCTCCCTCTTTTTTTGTCTCTTCCAAGTGGAGTTCTCTTTCTCCTAGGTGGCCATTATGTCACGTCCCCATAGATCCCTATCTGGATGCTGCCATTCTTGTAGGGAGGGCCTGGATGTTAATTTACAACCTTTCCTTGTATTTTGTCTTTCTTTTACTTTGATGTACCTTCCTGGGAATGGGAGGGGGGAGGGAATAGCCTGGGGCCACCTGTTTTGTCTCAGCTCTGAGAGAACAAGCAAAGAACAGCTTCTTATCACCTTCTCACAACAACCTCACACCTGTGGATTGGCTTCCCTTCGGACTGGACGGAGGGGAGGAGTTTCTACAACTTTCAACCTAATGATTTTGGGTGGGAATTTCAGATCCTGTCTTGCTTTTCTTGCTCTCTCCTTTTGAAATGATGCTGGTTTCAAGAGTTCTGCTTTCTTGAGGCGAGAGGAGAGGCAAGTCCTTACACAGACAGTGCAACTTATAAATAAAAAATATTGCTGACTCTTCAACAAGGATGTTTACTTCTATCAAGAGTTTAATATCAGGATGTTCATAAGGTAAAGGTAAAGGTTTCTCTCATGCATATGTGCTAGTCATTCCCGACTCTCGGGGACGCTGCTCATCTCTGTTTCAAAGCCAAAGAGCCAGCACTGTCAGAAGACGTCTCCGTGGTCATGTGGCTGGCATGACTAAATGCCAAAGGTGCATGGAATGCTGTTACCTTCCCACCAGAGGTGGTTCCTATTTTTCATGCTTTTGAACTGCTAGGTTGGCAGAAGCTGCGACAAGTAACAGGAACTCACCCCATTACATGGCACTAGGGATTCGAACTGCTGAACTGCTGATCTTTCGATCGACAAGCTCAGCGTCTTAGCCCCTGAGCCACCGCATCCCTACAGGATATTTTTATGACTAACTAAAATGTTAATATTTCTGTCATTAAATTCGCAATCACAAAAAATACTTTTTAGAGTCATTTTAAATGGAGTTAAAACAAGTAAGTTTAATTACATTCAAAGAGAAATCACCAGTTAATGATTGGAAAGAGAGAAAAATAAAAAAATCAATTCCAAATAGCAAACTATTAACATATATACCACAAGTAATTTTAATGTTATTGACTGAATCCATCTATATAGTCCATGTGTCAGGATTCCAAGTAATAGACCCATAGCAAGTAAAACTTGGAGGCAGATGGATTCCTTAAAAAATAGCTTTATTGAATGTATCATATTGGCACAGATCTGGTGAAAACCGACTGATAGTTCCCAGAGTTTTACCTAATTAAAAGTAAACGTTTTCCCTCAACCCCAAACAATCAGACACATAGTCCAATCAAGATGCTGTCTGGTTGTCTGTTAACCTTACTCCTCTTTCTCAAGCCAAGTGTGAGAATGTCCTTGGTTCCCAAGAGAAAGTATTTTATTTTGGCTACAAAACCCAAGCTATCTCTAATCCCCCCTCCCTATCCCTCAGCTCTAGTGTAGCAACACTGAAACTCCAAGCTGGCTTTGGTCAGGTCAGCTTCAGGGTTGACAGGCTGCCACCCCCTCAGTTGAAGAAGACTTCCTGCAAGACAAAAATGTACAGGGAGAAGTTAGTCAAGCCTCAGTTCACCACCACCCCTTTTCTCCCCCTGAGGTCTTTTAGGTTTCTGGGAAAACTTGTCATGAAACTGTTTGACCAACCTATCTGCCTTCACATCTCAGTTCTTGACCTATGTGGCCTCAGATAGGGGGTACCCCTTCCACTGCACATGGTATGGCAATCTGCTCCTATGCAATTTTGAGTACAGAATCTTCTTTACCTCATAATGCATCTCCCCCTGCATCACTATTGGTTTTGGGGCTGCCTGGTCTACCGGTCTGATCAGGGAGCCTACCGCCAACTTTAACAACCAACTGTGAAAGTACGGATGCACATTTCCTAGCAGGCGAAGGAGGTTAAGCTGTACCGTAACAGGGTTAATTACTTTCACTATAGGGAAAGGCCCTATAAACTTTAATCTTAGGTGTTTTGTCGAGAGGTAAACTTGGCTTCCAACCCAGAACGGCTTTTGGGGACTGTGGCACTTGTCAGTTTGCACTTTATAGGGTTTTGCTGCTTCTCACAAAGCCCGTTGGTATTTTCCCACCCCCCCTTCAGGGACTTCATCCATTCATTTAGTGACACAGATGAGGGGGTTCTCTGGGGAGCTTGGTAGTGGCGGTATTCAAATTTTTTTTACTACCAGTTCTGTGGGCGTGGCTTGTTTGATGGAAGTGGTTTGATGGTCATGTGACAGTGGGCGTGGCTTCATGGTCATGTGACTGGGCATGTGTCGTTTGGTAGTCATGTGACTGGGTGGGCGTGGCCAATTTAGCAGTCCATTAAACAATACACAGCAGTCCCCTTTTCTATTATTTTTAATACTGCATGAAGTTTTTGCTCTAGCTTTTTTTTTTTACTAGGGGGAAAGGGTAACAATGCCTGGGGAAGGAAAGGCATGCTTTCCAAGGTCTCTATATTTAAAGGGCCAGCTAATGTCATTGGTGTTGGGAGATTCATTGGTGAGGTTATAGTGACTGAATGTGCGATGTTCACTGGTGCAGTAACTGAAGTTGGTAAATTGACAGGTGTGGTGAGTGTTAACGGAGAATTCATTAGGCTGGAGATGTTAACTGTGCTCAAAACATTGGCTGGGCTTCCCTTATTCATTGCAGCAGCCACAATGCGAGGAGCTGCTTCTTTGGTACTAAGTGAATTTTGCTCCATTAACAACATTTCTTGCCACAGTTGTTGTAAATGTGTTTTTATTTTCCATTTTCATTTCGTACAGTCACATATATAATGTGCATAACCAGGGCCATATAACACAGTTGTTGCCACAGTTGTTAAGTAAGTCACTGTAATTGTTAAATTAATAACACAGTTGTTAAGTGAATATATCAGAAGGTTACAAAAGTTGATCATATGATCCCGGGAACTGTCATAAATATGAATCAGTTGACAAGCATCTGAATTTTGATCATGTGACCATGAGGATGCTGCAATGACTGTAAGTTGAAAAACAGTCATTTCAGTTCCATTGTAACTTTGCATGGCCACTAAATGAACTGTTGTAAATTGAGGACTATCTGTATAGGCAGAAGTTAATCCTGTTAATTTCAAGGGGCCTACTGGATTCAGTTTCCTTCTGAACATGTAATTTCCAGAATAAAGTTATTGGCATGAAATGGAAGGTGGGAACATATGGTAGAAGGAATGGCTGTTAAATCAAGGGCTACCTGTATGGACTTCAACCTCAACCTCCAGAATTCCCCAGCCTTCTTTTTGCTGCAGATCTCATATCCAGTATCAAGATGAGGAGACACTATTTTATCAATAAAAATTAATGGTTGGCAGGGGGTGGGGGTTATGGGCCAAGATCCCCTCTGCTGGCTTGGAAGCTTTCCCCATGTTGTCCAGTGGCACCTCTGCCATCCATGTGCTGGGAAGAAAGCCCAATTTAGTGGTGCTTGATTGTTGATAGATGCTTGCCAAATCCCTTCTTGCTGGCTCTGCTCATTCATCGCTGTATGGAAGGAGTAATTATCTCCATTCCAGTAATTTTTCCCCGAGTCTTGGCTGGAGATGGAGGAGGGGGAGTAAACACTCAGGTTTAGCTGTAAAAGTTGGTCTGGGAGCCCCTTCCAGCCATCCCCCTCCGCCTGTGCGTGCATCTTCCCAGATGCTATAAAGATGAAAAATTCCTCCCACGCAAATTCTTTACATTCTGGATTAGTGCGCTTAAGATTGTGATTTTATTTTATTTCAAAAAGACCAGCTTAGTTCAATGTAATAGCTGTTTTGCACCTGTCTTTCCCAGTACTCTTTTCAAATTTGGATACTGTCCCCTTTGTAAACAAATTACTAGTCTATGTAGACAGATTACCTATCTAGAATCTCTAATCTGTGCTCTCCAAGCAGAAATTAGGTGTCCAATTTGGCCATTCCACTCTATGGAGATGCCACGCTATCAGCTCCCTCTACCACAAAGATCCTACAGGAGAAGAGCAGTCTGGACAACAGTGGGATCTGGCAGGGTGAGAGCGGTGAACCATAAACACAAAGCTTTTGCTGTGACCCAGCATAACAGATATAGCACCCTTGCTGACCTTAATGGGGACACTAAAAAGACAGGTCAAGGTAGTTGTGGTAATGATGACTCAAATAAGCATGGGATTGTGGTCCAAAATGAAGAACTTTCTTCGAAGAGGCGAAATGGGGAACCAGGTATCACACATCAGTCGCAGAAGAAGAGCAAGGTATGCAAAAAGAGAAGTGACATTCTGGTTGGTGATTCAATCGTAAGGGATGTAAATTTAGGAAAGGATATGGAGGTTTTAAAAGAGGTCAGGTGTCTGCAAGGTGCTACTACCAGCAGAGACAAGAGGAGTAGGATTGTGGAATGTATTGTTGTCATTCTTTTCTAGAAGCCCAAGGTCATTTTTTTGCCTCCGCACCTCTGCACCTGACCGGAAGCAGCTGGGTGGAGATCATGAACTTTCAACTGGGTGGGAATCTGATGTAACTTCCAGAATTGGGATTCCACAAATGGTTGCCAACATGTCTGTCTTATTAAATTGGAACTTTAAGGATAGCTCTGCCTTGGACTCTGATTTAATTCTGCATGATATTTGGAACGCTTACAAACAACTTTAAGAGAAAGCCTGGAGTGATCTTGGAATGGCTTTCATTTTATAAAAGTTCTGAAACTTTTTTTTTCCTGGTGGCAGTGTGTACATCTCTCTGTTGTGAAAACTGTGTTTCCTCTCTGGTTGTTTTAAATTTTTGCCCTTCTCTCATCCTTTGGAGATACTTGCTATCTTGTTTTAGCTGAATTGGGCTGCGGGAGAATTGAAATATTTTTTCTTCACAATCCTTGCTTTTACACATTGTGATACTTTTACCTTGGGATTTCTCTTTTTTTTCTTTTTTCCTCTCGTTGCCTTCCATTTTTTTCTTTTTTTTAAACTGGATCTAATTGGACCAGGGCATAGAAAAGGTCGAAGATTTTTATTTTTACCTCATTTTTTCTTTCCTTCCCCCCCTTTTTTATTTTTTTATTTTCACAGTAGGTCTGCTCTCCTTTTCCCTTTTGTTTTTCTTTTGGGCTTTTCCCTTTTTTGGCCCAACTCTTTTTTTAATTTTTTCTTATATTTGACCACCCCATGTTCACCTTGGATTACAATTGAATATAATATAGAAGAATTTGAAGATGAGTAAAAAAAATAACAACCACTGGTTCAGCAGCAACAGCACCCTCCTCCTCACCAGCAGGAGCCCAAAGATCAATTCAAACAATGTTGCAGCAGGAGAAAGAAAAGGGTGTTACATTAGAGACGATTATGCAGGGAAACTAGAAGTAAAAACATATATCACTGAAAAGAGAACAGAAAACATGGAAAAAAGAATTGAGACAATAGAACAACGAACGGGAAACATTGAACAATGAATGGAAAACATTGAACAAAAAGCACTCAAAACTGATGGAAAAATTGATAGCATTCAACAGATGATGATGAAATATGAAGACAGATTACAGAAAATTGAAGAAAAAGGTGAGCAAAGAGAGAAGAAAATTGGGGAGATTGACAGTAGACTGAGTGTGTTGGAAAAAGACAACATTGGAATACTGGGTTGGGAGGTTGAAAGGTCAGAATTTTTTTTAAGATTTCAAAATATAGAAGAAGAAAAAGGAGAGAACTTGTTACAAATAATGACAGAAGTTCTGAAAGATGTCCTCAAGATAACCCAGGAGAAGATGGTGGATACTATAGATGAGGCATTTTGAGTTTATACAAGATATGCAGCAAGAAAGGATCTCCCAAGGGAAGTTCATGTAAGATTTACTAAGAAAGCAATTAAGATGCAAATACTTCAAAAAGCAAGAGACAGAAAATTGGAGTACAAAGGCAAGGAGATTGTAGTCTTGAAGCAAATTCCAAGAAAAGTGAGAGAGTCGAGAAGAGAATATCAATTTCTGACTAAAATTCTACTCAAAAAAGGCGTTAATTACAGATGGCTGATGCCAGAAGGTTTAATGTTTGTATGGCAAGGACAAAAATACAGAATAGACTCAACTGAAAAAGCAGACGCATCTTTTTCAGAACATTTGAGAGAGAAGGCTGAAAATGAAGAAATAGTAAAAGAACTCCAAGTGGTGTCTACCACTGTGACTGAGAAAGAAGAAGGAGCTGTAGGTGGAATTGAGATAGAAAAAGGTGCCGTAGGTGGTGTGGACTTTAGAGAACCACGAGAACCGAGATTCACTAGAGGAATAAATCCTACGTATAAAACATAAACGTAAAAGAGAAAAAAAATGATCTCAATTAATATAAATGGACTTAATACAGCAAATAAAAGAAGGAAAATATTCCACAAACTAGGAAAACTAAAATTGGATATAATTGGTCTACAAGAAGTGCATATTCAGAAGCAACATGAACATTTATTAGTGCAACAAAAATTTGGGGAAATATTTACTTCATTGGCAAGTTGCAAGAAAAGAGGAGTGATCCTTTATATTAAAGATAATATCCCAGTGGAACAAATCTATACAAATGATGATGGAAGAATTTTAATGGTGGAAATTATGGATAATAATAAAAAAATACTTTCAATAGCAATTTATGCACCTAATGATAAACAAGATGTATGTTACAGAAAATTACACAGGAAAATAATTGATTTGGACTATACAAGTATTTGCATGATGGGAGATTTCAGTGGAATTGTAGACAAGAATATGGACTACAATACACAAAAAAAATAACAAAGTTAAATAGAAAGTTACTCCGCAAATTTTTTTTTTAATGATAGATGAAATAAGTCTAAAAGATGTTTGGAAAGAGAGAAATCTTACTAAAAAAAACAATATACTTTTTACTCAAATAGACATTTATCCCATTCCAGAATTGATATGATGTGGGTAACAACTGAATTGGTTTGTAATATACAGGAAATTGAGATCGAAACAAGTACTTGGGATGGCTACAATCCAATGACAATTAAATGGAAAGGACAAAGAAAAAGATCTAGGTGGACATTAAACAATTCTATATTAAAAGAGAAAGATTTTGTACAGAAAATGGAAAAGAAATTGAGCTTCACCGTTTTTGCTAATTGAATCTGCGTTTCCTTGGCCAATCATCGTTCTGTTTGTTAGTCATATTCTTAGCTATCATTTTAGTTTTTTCCTTGTTTACTTTTAATCCGGCTACTTCTCCATATTCCTCCAGTACCTCCATGAGCCTCAAACCTGATTGTAATGGTTCCTCCAGAATGAAAACTAAATTGTCCACAAAAGCTTGCAATTGTAACTGTCTCCTTTAATTTCCAATCTTTTAATCAGTGTGTCTTTTCTTATTATTCTTGTTAATACTTCCAAAGACAATATAAATAACAATAGGGATAATGGATACCCTTGTCTAGTACCTCTCCAGATTTTAAAAGTTTGTGTTGCCTCTCAATTCACTAATACTTTGGCCTCCTCTTTGGAATATATAGCCATGAACATATTTTTAAAAATATCACCGAAATCTAAAGCTCCCACAACTTCTGAGGGCAAGCTCTTCTATTGGTTGATTGTTCTCACTGTCAGAAAATTTCTCCTTATTTCCAGGTTAAATCTCTCGTTGGGGGAAAATGTTATGATACAGGATATAGGTAAATAAAGGAGGGATAAGGATAACCACGTATATATAGATATGGGTATAACATAAGGAAACTGGATGTGAATTGTAAACAGTGATTTGGAAAGGAGGATTAGAAAATTTTGTTATTAAATATTATGGATGTTTAGCTAGAATAGGACATAAGGATTCAGTGTTAATGGAGGATTTTAGAAATAGTAAATGAAAGGCCAGTATGTGATTATGTATTAAATCTTGGTATATTTTATGATGAAGTACGTTTAAATAATTATAGTCAAATTAAAATGGAGATATGATGATGGTAACATGTATAAATATCTGAGTTAAAATACTTGAGTTAATATGAATTATGCTTGTTGACTGTGGAAGAGATGCATGAAAGTCTTTTTGTAACCAACTGATACACTTTCTACAGCATGTAAAGAAGGATGTTTTGAAAATTAAAAGTAAAATAAATTTTTTTATTGAAAAAAAATCTCCTTGTTCAGTTTCCATCCATTATTCCTTCTGGCCTTCAGGTGATTTAGAAAATAGCTTGACCCCCTCCTCTCTGTCGCAGCCTCTCAAATATTGAAACACTGCTACCTGTCTCCCGATTCTCCTCTTCACTAGACTAGCCATGCCCAGTTCCTGCAACCGTTCATTGTATATTTTAGCCACCAGTCCCCTAATCATCTTGGTTGATCTTCTCTGCACTCTTTCTAGAGTCTTAACATTTATTTGACTACTTCTCTTCTCTCTGCCTCCCGGGATCATTCCAATATACCATTTCAATATCTGATAGTAGTTTCCCACATCTGTTCTCAGATACATCTCGACCACAAAAGTTTTCTTCTCCAATACATGACTGCTGCCTGTGTGTCCTCAGACAGCCATCTCATTTTGCTTAAAGTTAAGTTTGGCCCTGGTGGGCTTTGAAAAGAGACTGCAGCTTTTAGATTAGATTAGATTTTTTAGATTTATTTTATTTGTATGCCGCCCTTCTCCGGGAGGGACTCAGGGCGGCGAACAACTCAAAGGGGGAAAAGGGGAACATAGAACACAATACAAGTAGTTAAAATAGCCAAGAATCACACAACCACACAGGTCGAGCGGGGAGGGGAACTCATCAACCCCAGGCCTGCCGGCAAAGCCAGGTTTTGACCAGGCTTTTCGGAAGGCCTGGAGAGAGGTGAGGGTCCGAATCTCTGCAGGGAGTTCGTTCCAGAGGGCCGGAGCTGCCACAGAGAAGGCCCTCCCCCGGGTAGTAGCCAGGTGGCATTGGCTGGTAGACGGAACCTGGAGGAGGCCGACCCTGTGTGATCTAATGGGTCTTTGGGAGGTAATTGGCAGCAGGCGGTCTCTCAAGTACCCAGGTCCAATACCATGAAGGGCTTTATAAGTTTTCAAAATATATTGACGATGCATCATATTGGTTCTACCTTACAAGTATCAATGTGTAATATTCAACTTTTAGCAGCAGAAAAGGCAAAGAGATTGATTTTCTTATCTTGCATTATCTACCAAGATAGATGTTTCTATAATGTAGTCCATTCTTCCATCAATCCAGATTTCTGCATATTTTGCACTTGCTTTGATCCTTGTTAGAGAAGATAAATTAAATAATTCAGTAATGGAAATCTGAAGGATTTATTACCACCATTTTATGAGACTAGGAATAAAAGAATAAAATAGAAAGACTAAAATTAATTAGCCAGCTGAATAACTTTATGATCTAGCATACATATGATATATATTATATAACTGTACCATGACTAAACTTGTTTATTTATAAATCACTCTCTCATTTCAGTGGAAATTTATTAGGTTAGCAATTAAATCAATTGCTTTAAATACTGTGGAAACAAGATGCCAATGAGAAAGATAATCTTACTTGGTCCTCTATCTTGTATCCTCTGCCATCATCATCCTATAAAGATAGGGACAAAAAGTTGATAAAAAAATGAAAGTGTATGTTGAGAATGCCTCTCATTTGAAGATAGATGTAAGTAGTGCTGAAGAAAAACACAAAGACACAGAGAGACGGTAAGTGGTAATGGTGAATCCATTGGCAGACAAGTTTTAATCGATCCTCTGTCATGGGAATCTGTGGGTGACATGGACTAGTCACTCTCCTTCAGTTTCTAAGAGCTGAATCTAGCAAGGGGAATTCTCAGGTCACACAAAACTACTGTTTAAACATGGACAAAGGTCTCCAATTCTCCAGACTAGAAATAGAATGGTGAAAGTTTGTTGACTAGAAAGGGTTGAGGAAAAAGATTTAGATTTAAATAGATGGATGGAAATGGAGAGATACCTATGTTCTGCAGTATCTTGTATGTTTTTTTTTCCTGCAACAAAAAAAAGGCACATGTAGGCATATGAATCATCTGATGTTACTCAATATAGTTTATGGAGAATGTTCCCCCCCACCACGCCTGTTATGTAGTTTAACTATGTAGAATTTACTTCAAAAGGTTGTGGTTGTAGAAATAACATGAAGGGGGATCCCCACTAAGATAATCTTGAACATCATTTTATAGAAATACAGTAATAAGTTGGTACCTCCATGGGATCCTTTCATATCTGCACCACATATGAATGAGTGCAGATTAACAATAAAAGTTATGAAATGTACAATTTAGAATGTGCATGTATTCCACATGCAATATTATAGGGTTTTACATCCCTATACTAAAAAAGACAATTTAGCTATACAACTTTTGGATATTTATGGGAATATTTTTTTTTTTAAATAGAGCTGTCCACCCAGTTTAAGGGAAAAGGAACAGTAGTCAGAGTTGCTTTTTAAAAATCCCATTTTTGTTATTCTATTACAGGATATTATAGGATATTTCTGTTATTCTTTCATTTAAAAAAGAATTCCTAATTTTATCATTCGCAAGAGTTCCTTGAAGTTGGGCCATATCAAAAATCAAACAAATAAATAAAAAATAAGCAAATCCAAGTGAGCTCTACCAATCATTTTTGCATCCAAAAACAAGCATCTAAAAGGGGCTCAAGATGTATTTTCAGCACATGTAAAATAAATCATTATGTTCCTTTGAACTGCATTTACAAAGATTTTGTCACTTACTTAGAGCAGTTCATATCATCTTCATTATACTGTCATATCAATATTGTGAGATAGAGAAATATCAATTTCTTCTATACAGTTAAAGTAGTGCAGACATCTCACATTTATTTTAAACTAAAACTGTTTTAAGATAAATTCTGTTAATCTATGATTCCAGTAGAAAATGCAAATCCACACTGCAGCTTATACATTAAATATGCAAATTATATTGTCCATAAGCAGAATCAAATGCATCAAAACTGAGAGTCATCTGTTTAATGTGCAAGTAATTTAAAGTTTTATTTCATTCTAAAAAAATATTTAACTGGTAGATAACATACTGGGTTGAAACATACACTGTATAAATGATCAGGCTTCCTCCATCTTTCCAGAGACTCTTGTTAAATGCCTTAGCCTACACACACTAATATAAAAAGCTTCATTCATTTTGGCAGCATAATTCATAGCACATGGCAACTCACCATACAAGTGAATCCATTATTTCAAGACAGCAATTTAATTGAATGAAGAATTATTACAAGAATGGCAAGAATGGGACAATTAAGGCACATTTCATACTTGGGATAGACTGTTGGAGAACAGAAAAATAATATACTTATTGTTCCTGTTAGTTTCCAATTTAATTTGCCCACGGGAAGAAAAAATCTCTCCCACTGGAGCAGAATTCCCAAGACAAAGAAAGTAAGGAGGTGATATGGAGCTAATCCCCACAGAGTCCTATAGGACACACTGTATTTTAAAAGATAGTGTGGAAGGATGAAACCTGTTGCAGATAACTGCTTCACTTGTTATACAGGAGAGGTTTAGGCCTTCTTTGCCTCAAGACAAAGTAAAGCACAACATATAAAGATGACTGCAAGGTTTCCTAAATTGAAGGGAACCAAGATCATCTATATCTTGGCAGAAGGTAGTAGCCTGGTCCACACCACAGGGATCCCGAGGAATAAAGCATGAGAATTTCAAAATGGAAATGAAAAGAACTGAGTTGTTTGAGGATCCCTGGGCCTCCATTAGCTTCCCTTAGACTCAAATAATTAATTGACAGTCTTCTACCTTTGCAACATCATAAACCTTTTTTTAATGGTTTTCCATCTAGAAAAAAAAGCAATTCAGAATCTGAATATTTTATCTTGAGCAAAAAACTTGAATTACCGTATTTTTTGGACTATAAGATGCACTGGAGTATAGGATGCACCAAGGTTTTGAAGAGATAAATTTGAAAAAAAAAATGTTTTGGTCTCCCTGGCCCCCAGGAGCACTCTGCAGGCTTCCCAAACCCTCTGCATGCCCTGTTTTTTGTGAAAACATATAACGGTTAAGGTATTGGCCTAGAAAGTAGGAGAAGGTGAATTCTAGTCCCACTTTAGGCATGAAAGCCACTGGGCAACTTCTGGCCAGTAACTCTCTCTCAGCCTTATCCACCTCACAGAATTGTTGCTGTGGGGAAAAAGAGAAAGAAGGAGTGTTAGGTATGTTTGCTGCCCTGATTCACTTATAAAGTATTAAAGGTGAGATAAAAATCTAATAAATAAATACATAAAATAAAGGCTTGTGATGGAGAACCTCTGGCACGAGTGTCACAGGTGGCACGTGGAGCCATTTCTGAGGGCACGTGAGGCGTTGCCCTGTCAGCTCCAGCACACAGGCGGGTGCTGTCCAGCTGATTTCGGCCTTGTTTTTTGGCCATTTTGAACCCTCTGGAGCAGAGGTGGGTTTCTCGCCCCGTTCCAACCGGTTCGGTTGGAACGGGGCCGGTGTCATCCTCGTGCACGCGCGCGGTGCACGCATGCGTACTAGCATCTGTGCGATGCTCCAGCTGCTCCTGGAGGATCTCGCAGGCGCTGTATGCGTCCTGCGCATGCGTGGAAGTGCAGAACTCATCAAAACCGGGTAAGGAGTGCGGGCGGGCGGATGGGCCCTTTGCCGTTCCCGGAAGTTACTTACTTCCGGATTTGCCGACCAACCGGTTCACAGGGACCGCCGCGAACCGGTTGAAACCCACCCCTGCTCTGGAGGCATCAGGGAAGCTTCCTGAAGTCTCCGGAGGGCAAAAAAACCTCTAACGCGCAAACCAGACGTTCAGGAACGGACTTCCAGTTTGCGCGTTGGACTGTTTTTCACCCTCCAGCCTCCGGAGGGAGAAAAATGGCCCAATGTGCAAACCAGAAGTTGGAAAATGGGCCGTTTCCGACCTCTGGGGGGCAAGGGAGGCTATTTTTGTAAAAAAAAAAAACCAGATTCCTAGAAAGCCTCTGGAGCCTGGGGAAGGCAAAAAACAGGTCCACTGTGCCATCAGGTGCCAAAAGCAGAGGGAGGGTGGGGGAGGTAGTGCGTTTGTGTAGGGGGGCAGGGCGCATAGAATTATGGGTGTGGGCATGTGTGTGGACAACTCCCCTGTGTTCCCCCTGCTTTTGGCATGCGATGGCAAAAAGGTTATCTATCACTGATATATCTAACTGGGCTGCAGAAATCCAACCCATCACTAGGTAGCTGCCAATAGTTAGAGTGGTTGCATTTTTGCTGCTGTCTAATGGCCGAGAGAGTCATATAGCTCAGAATTGAAAGACATGCCTTGAACCCTACCACACTGTAAAGATTTTGCTACTTAATGGCCATAGCTCCCCTCACACTTCTATACCAAATTGACACTGAAAACAAAATCTGAATAAATTAATCATGACCGAAGCAAGGAAGGAAGGAAACCAAAGGAAACACTATCATAGTTCAGAATATTATATTTCTCTTGAGGAACCTGAAGTCAATTTCAGTTGGGTAGCCCATGGAACCCCCCGACTTTCCACCTCTTGCTGTCGATTTCCTTTTTTCAGAAGGTGGGCGAAAGACAAAGGACACCAATGTGTACATCTTAGTAGACAACATGAAAATTTTGCCATAGCTCTTTGGAACACTCTGCATCCTGACATATGAAATACACTCAACCCCTTAATTTCACAGAAGTCTTTTCCTTCCATAGAAGGTTGCAGCACTAAAGGGGTAAGTGATACCAAGTAATTGAGTAGATGTGATATTGCTGTGCTGTTAGTTTAAGTGCTTATTTTCATTTGCCTTAGTTATAAAGTCCTCAGAATAAGTCATAGAGTAAATTCTTCAAGAAGCAAGGATGACCTTGCACCAGGTTCTTTGAGTTAGCCATAAAAGCCATATAGGCGAGAACTTAAAGATTAAGGAAAGCTTTAGAGTTCAATTTGAATGAAATGTGAGATTATAAATAAGATAGATTAAAAAAAAACTTTTATAATAATGGATCTAAGGAAAATATAGATAGCAATAGTTTATACTGCTTCACAGTGCTTTATATCCAGTGGTGGGATTCAACCAGTATGCATCACTTCAGGAGAACCGGTTAAGTTTCTGAGCAGTTTGTTGAGCTGGTTGTTGGAAGAAATCATTAGGGCAGAGAACCAGTTGTTAAATTATTTGAATCACCACTGTTTATAGCCCTCTCTAAGCAGTTTATAGAGTCAGCATATTGCCCCCAACAATCTGGGTCCTCATTTGAAGGCCAAATATGTGGATTTCCAAATGCTCTAGTTGAACTTTAATCTAACTAGGATTCAGTAACATGTTAATTTCTTCATTTTTCTTCTTTCCATCAATTCCTGCATTATAATACTCATTCCCATCAGTGACCTAGCACTGAAAATAGTTTACTATTATAGCAGTCAGGAATCTGTGATAATCAATTTGAAATATTAACAGATAAGAGTTTGTTATTGTATCTTTGGCTATTCTGTAGTTTAAAATATATATTAGAATACAATTTAACATAAAGCTGAACTAGAAAGACATATATTCTAGAACTAGAATAAAACTAAAGGAAATAATAATAACCAGATTTAACAAATACTTAACATAAAAAGGGGAAATCTTCATTTTGAGATAATTAATTTTGAGGGTGGAACAGATTTGCAATTGGCAGGATCTGTCCTCAATCTAGACCACTTCTTAAATTATATAGATCCTTAAGACCAGAAAGGGTCATCTTTGGGGGGAGGGATCAAAACAGACAAGCTGATGAGCAGCATCTCAAAGCAATGTCACTTTTCTGCTTGCATCACAAACAAGTGGAACTTAGATTGTCTGGGTGATGGCAGCATCTTGACTTTTCTTTACCACCACTCCAACATGACCAAAAATTAATTTTCTGGGACCTGAAATAGTTTTTGCTGATATGTTAGATCTTCATCATCTCCAAATAAAAAAACCACAGATTTCTAAAATTCAACTTTAACATGATTCCAAGCAAAGGAAAATCTACCCGTGTGATGCTTCACTTGTTTCACATTTCCTGAAACTTGATCAATTCTGTTATGCTCAAGCAGTTATATCATTTTGGGGATTGGGTAAACATGGCATTCTTGAGTTTCAATTCATTTCTAATTGGGCTGGCTTGAAATTTATGAAACCTACATTTTTGAAGATAAACACATTTCCTCTTTAAATCAGATGCAAGATTGATACAAGCAATGGAAGCCATCAATGGAATGGAATGGAGAAGGGAACCCAGAATTTCTTTGAGGACTTTGCCTTCCTATTGTCGGTACATTTATCAAAGTGAACATTATCTCGGCTTCGGGGGGAGGAGCCTGCCGCCGTCGGGAGCTCAACGAAGCTCCTGTCAGGATTCTGGTTCGTATATCTTATAAGATCTATAGATATCTCCCCTTTCTGGCAGAAAGGGGCAGGGAGAAGGTCAGTCGTTAGGATCTCTTTGTAATTCATAGCTTTTTTTTTGCTGTGAATGGAGAAGAGGTTCAACATTAGCTGAGCCTTTACTCCGGCCAGTTTTCCGCGCTGCCTTTTTTGCAGCCCTAGGCAGATTGCCCCCCCCCCCCCAGGACAAAGCTAAGCTATTTAAAAGTCAATCCGGGCGGGGACCATTCCTGAGGAATTTCTTCTATTACTATCTAAAATACCAGCTTCAATTTCGCAAAAGGCTCCCTTTCTTTTTTAGCTGCGTCACAAGATGGCGATCTCGTAGCTTTTGTGTTTGATGTGACGTACTTAGTCAGCCCTACCCTCCTGAAGGCTTCTCCGTACTAATTGCTAAAAGATTAACTGAGGGGAGCAGAGACTTTGATTTTTGGCTCGCTTGATTGCTTGTCTTTTATCTTTACTCTGGAATGGCTCCCAAATCTAAACAGAAGCGCTTCCTTAATAACATATCTCCAAAAACTGCTATGAAGCCGCTACCCTTGCCTCCTACACCCTCCACGGGAGATTTGTTAACACAAGAATTTCTTCTCAAAACGCTTAATGATTTCAGACAGGAAATTAATCAACTGATATCGGATTTATATGATCAATTTGATGCTAAAATTGCTCAGGCAAAGAAGGATATGATCGGAGTAATGACAGTCATGACAGATTATATTGCTGAAACGGAGGACAAATTGGAACTTTTGGAAGAAACTAATCTTAATTTGATATCCAAAATTCAAACGTTACAACAGGAAATTGAAAATGCTCAAAAACAACTTGTCATGATAAATTATAATAAGACTGCCTTTGCAATAAGAGTTAGAGGATTGCGTGAAAACCAACAGGAGAATTTGAAACAGATCTTCTTTGAGGCTTTCAGCCGCTTGGTGGGAAGTCCGGGATTTAACTTTGATTGGCAGATTCAAAGAATCTACCGCCAGAATTCGTGGGTAGCAAAACAGCGACAGCTTCCGAGGGACATAATTATATACTTTACCACAAGGGAATCCAGAAATGAGATAATACAGAGGCTTTACAGCAAGAGGTTGAGAATTGATGGACAGGACTTGATTGTTTTTAAAGAGATACCATCTCAAATATTAAGAACAAGGAGAGAGTACGCTTTCTTAACCGAAGAACTCAGAAACTCTCAGATTCCATACAAATGGGAAGTCCCAGCTGGTATTACAGTTACATTTGGCAACCAAAAACACCGCATTAATTCTGTCTGTGAAGCCCGAGAATTTTACTACGAGACCCTGAAGGCGGGACTTCCTGATTCATTCGGACCTGGAGAGAGACAAGGAGAAGGAGAAGACAAACAGCGAGACACGTGGCTACAAGGCGGAGGGTGTTGCTTTCCTTTTCCGGAAGGGCAGAAGACTAAAGAATAAAGACTTAGCGATGTTCTTAAAGCTTTATGATTTCCGTCTGGGATAAAATGGAAAAGTTGTATATCGATGATGAGACATGGAGACTGAAAGAAGCGTTGCTGATTGTGGACACATATTGTATATAAGATTTGTCTGAACTCTAACTCAAATTGCGCATGAATTATTTTCCTAGGCGAGGAGAGCGGAGATTGCGATCTTTTTGAGTTGTGGTCAGGGACGAACGGAGTTGGGAGGCGCGTGGGAGAGGGAAGGGTAGCGAAAGCTTAATTAGACTACCTGGGGCTAGAATGCAAGCTGATGTTTGTTTGAGTTGCTATTTCAATATAAGGTCAAGAAAGATTGGTCGGAGAGTCTTCAGGAAAGTGGAGTAAATATGGGAGGAGCAATGGATGCGGATAAAATATATATGTGGATATGGATAAAGGCAGGGTGGAAGGTAAAAAAATTTACATGTGGAGGTGGGTAAGGATAGAAAGGGAGGTGTTGGAAATGAAAAATGAAAGAAGTACTTGAGTTTAATGGTTTTATAGAAAGGTTTGGATATTCGGATAAAAAAGAGATAAATTAAAGGTCTGAATAGATAGACAAAGCAATGAGACTTTTAGTTGGGGAATCCTAATTGATTAACTTACCTGGCTCTAATACAGTTTGAAACCCTGCAAGTAGTAAAATAACCGAAATTTGGAATGAGCTACATTGTTTAAGATTTACAGATAATGGGAAGCTGTGTTAACGTAGTGGGTTTATTGACCCTTCTTGTTTCTCCTTTCTTTTTGTGTGTGTGTGTGTTTTTTTTTATTTTGTATTTTTTACTATTCTCTTTTTTTTTCTTTGGCTTTACTTTTATTTTATTTTTTTAATTTTAAAGTTAGCTGGCCTTATTATACTCAAATGCTTGTTAAAGAATTATGCCGGGTATGGGACCTGCGAAGCCGTAAGGGGGTTAGGGAGGGGGGATTATAGGGGGGAGGGGGGAGGGTGGAATTACAGTTTCAATTCTTAGAACAATAAGAATTCACTTGTATACTGCGGCTCGTTTTTCTTTTTTCTTTTTTTCTTTTTCTCTTTTTTTTTTTTTTTTTTTAAAAAAAAAACAAACTGAAATGTATGGATACACCAAAGCGAGGAGAAGAGGGAAAGAGGAGGGAGAAGTAAAGAGGGAGTGAGAGGGAATGTAAGGAGGGTGAGATGGAGGGAGGGGGAGATGTCTGAGGGGGAAGGGAAGTAGAAGAGGGGAATGCTGGAGGGGTGAAATGAAAGTTGGAGGGGGAGAAGAGAGGGTGTATGGGGGAATGAAGTGTCATGTTGGGTTTTTTTTCTCTTTTTTTTTACGCACAGTATATAAGTGATTGTATAAAATGAAAATGAAAATGAAATAAATAAAATGTATTTAAGAAATACAATGCAAAAAAAAAAAAAAAAAAAGTGAACATTATCTCTGCAGCAATATACAGTACTGTTCCAAACTTCATTGTCAGTATTTGAAAAGAAAGAAATGACTATTTGTTACCAATAACCTGCACAAATCCATGCTACGAACTACAAATCTCATATCAAGATATTCACTGCAGAATATATATATCAGCAATTTCTCAGGAAAAAATCACTATGGAAGAGAAAGCCTGAAATTCATGCAGCCTCAAATATTTAGTCCACACGTTGTGATATGAATGGCAATCCAATCATCTTCATAAATTATGTAGACCAGAGGACTGAAAAAGCACTTATCAGATTTGCAGATGATTCCAAAC
Organism: Thamnophis elegans; assembly: GCF_009769535.1. NCBI lineage: Eukaryota > Metazoa > Chordata > Lepidosauria > Squamata > Natricidae > Thamnophis > Thamnophis elegans. Next base: position 56,049,927 of record NC_045549.1, read on the forward strand.
TGATAAAAATTATTAACATTTGGGAAGATAGATGTAAGAATCAGAAGGATCTTGATAGCCTTGAGCACTGGATCCTAGCCAGCAAGATGCATTTCAGTAGTGAGAAAAGTAAAGTCCTACACTTAGGCAGGAAAAACCAAAGTATAGAATAGGTAGTATTTGGCTCAGCAGTAGTCCCTGTGAGAGGAATCTATGAGTCAGAAGTGTGCCACAGTTGACAAAAAGGTTCTATCTGCATCAACAGAGAGATAGCACCAAGATCACAAGAAGTGATAGCACTACTTTATATTGCACTAGTAAGATCATACTTGGAATACTGCAATGAATTTTGTCACCACAATATAAAAAGATGTTGAAGTCCTAGAAAGAGTGCAGAGAAGAGTAACAAAGATAAGGGAATTGAAGACTAAACTGTGCAATGAATGGTTGCAGGAAGTATGTATGTTTAACCTAACAATAAGAAGTCTTAGGGATGACATGATAACTGTTTTCCAATTCTTGAAGTGCTGTCACAGAGAAGAGGGGGGATCAATTTACTCTCCAAAGCCTCTGAGGACAGATCAAGAAAGTGAAAGCTTATCAGAGGGAGATTCAATCTGGAACTAAGGAGAAATCAGTGGAACAGCTTGGCTCCCAAAGTTGTGGTGCTCCATCACTGGAGGTTTTCAAGAAAAACTTGGACATCAATTTGTCTAGGATGATATAAGGACTTCTGTCTTGGGCAAATGGCTGGACTAGAAGATCTTCAAGGTTCCTTCCAGCCCTACGGTTCTATGATTCAAAGGGCAGTATCTTTCTTTAACCATCTTTTTCACATACTTAATTATACATCTATAAAAGAAATCAAAGCCATGTTTGAATACTTTAAGACAGGGATGTGCCGGCAGGGGAGGCAGAGCCTCACCACTGTCATCATGAAAAGAAAAAAAATGTAAAAAGAAAAAGGCAAGAGCTGAGGTCAGGCTGAGCTAGTTGCTGCCAGAGTCACCGTGGATGCCTCTGCTTAGTGCTTAACTGTTTAAAAAAGCCTCTAAAAAAGTGCCTTCTACAGGAGGAGACAGGAGAACGATGTGCCTCATCTAGTCTGACTTTTTATGATCACTCAAGCAGAGTTAAGCAAGGGTTAAAAGCCAAAAAATTCCTGACATAGATGAGGCACGTCATTCTCCTGCCTCCTCCTGTAGAGGGTGCTTTTTAGAGGCTTTTTTAAACAGTTAAGCAGAGTCATCCACGGTGACTCTGGCAGCAACTAGCCCAGCCTGACCTCAGCTCTTGCCTTTTTCCTTTTACGTTTTTTTTCTTTTCATGATGACAGGCAAGAGCAGAGTTGAAATCCTCTCTGAAACAGCTGGAAAAGGTATGTGTGGGTCGGAGGGAGGGGGAGGAATTCAAACTTCATCCTCCTGGTGCAACTTTGTGTGTGTATGTGTGTGTGTGCGTTTGAGAGAAGGGGAGGGAGGGAGGAAGGAGGGGAAGGGAGAAGAAAAAGAAAAAGAAAGAAGGAAACTTATTTAGCAAAGGAGAAAAACAAATACTGTCGCTTTAAATCGGAACTGAGCATGTCTGGCTGTGGAATTCTGGGAGTTGAAGTCTACAAGTCTAAAAAAATTGCTGCCTCACCAGCCATAAACCTCACCGCATGTCACTGCTTTAACATAGGGGTCCCCAAACCCTGGGCTGCAGCCCACTAGATGCTACCTGTTTGGAACTGAGCCACGCAAGCATGCATGCACACAGCTCCATTTGTGTGACTGGCAGATGCGCACACAGCTCCATTTGTACAAGCAGGCATGCATAGCTGCTGCTGGTGGTGCAAATGAAGCTGCATGCATTTGCGTGTACACCTATCACTCACACAGGACCATGTCCTCTCCCTGCCCCTCCGCTCTGGACTACCAAGCTAGAAAGGTTGGGGACCACTGCTTTAAGACATTTCCTTATCTAAACAGAGATATGTGGGGTACCACATTCAGGTACAAATCATTTAAAACTGCATAAAAATAGCATATCTACTGATGTGCTTTCAAAATCAAATAAACAGAGCAAATGAAAACAAATCTGAGTTGCAGAGGATGTCCTGTAGAGGTTTGGAAGCATGTTTTCCTGGATGAAATCTGCATTGGTTTGGTATAAACCTGTTGCAATGAGCAAAACAAAGAGATAAGGGACAGCCTGCATTAGTCCCACTTATAAACCAGTAAGAATCCATAATTTCCTTTCCAACAAGGAAATAAATAATGAGTTACTCTTTTATGGTTTTATGGTTATGGTTATGGTTTTATTATTTATAGGCCGCCCTTTTCCCTGAGGGGACTCAGGGCGGCTTACAATATATAGGGAGGGGAGTACAAGACAATAAGACATAAAACAATACATAAGTAAAAATAGTACACAACATTCATCATTCGGGTGGGGATGGATTACGATCTTTATCCCCAGGCCTGACGGGATAGCCAGGTCTTGAGGGCTGTGCGGAAGGTCTGGACGGTGGTGAGGGTACGAATCTCCACGGGGAGATCGTTCCAAAGGGTCGGAGCTACTACTGAAAAGGCTCTCCTCCGTGTAGTTGCCAGTCGACACTGACTGGCGGATGGAACTCGGAGGAGGCCTAATCTGTGTGATCTAATAGGTCGCAAGGAGGTAATCGGCAGGAGGCGGTCTCTCAGGTACGCAGATCCACTACCATGAAGGGCTTTATGGGTGGTAAGTAGCACCTTGAAGCGCACCCGGAAATCAACAGGTAGCCAGCGCAGCTCGCGGAGGATAGGTGTTATGTGGGCGAACCGAGGCGCACCCACGATCACTCGTGCGGCTGCATTCTGGACTAGCTGAAGTCGCCGGGGGCTCTTCAAGGGCAGCCCCATGTAGAGCACATTGCAGTATTCCAGCCTAGAGGTCACAAGGGCCCGAGTGACTGTTGTGAGAGCCTCCCGGTTCAGGTAGGGTCGCAACTGGCGCACCAGGAGAACCTGGGCAAATGCCCCCCTGGTCACAGCCATCAGATGGTGGTCGAAGGTCAGCTGTGGGTCCAGGAGGACTCACAAGTTGTGAACCCTGTCTGAGGGGTATAAAGTTTGGCCCCCCAGCCTGAGTGATGGAGCACTAGCCAAATTATTGGGAGGGAAACACAACAGCCACTCGGTCTTCTCCGGGTTGAGTACAAGCTTGTTAGCCCTCATCTAGTCCCTGACGGCTTCAAGACCCCGGCTCATCATGTCTACCGCTTCATTGAGTTGGCACGGGGCGGACAGATACAACTGGGTATCGTCCGCATATTGGTGGTATCTTATCCCGTGCCTCCGAATGATCTCGCCCAGCGGTTTCATGTAGATGTTAAATAGTAGGGGGGATAAGACCGAACCCTGCGGCACCCCATATGTTAGGGGCCTAGGGGTCGATCTCTGCCCCCCAACTAACACCGACTGCGACCTGTCCGAGAGGTAGGAGGAGAACCACTGCAAAACAGTGCCTCCCACCCCCACCTCCCACAGTCTTCGCAGAAGGATACCATGGTTGATGGTATCGAAAGCCGCCGAGAGGTCAAGGAGAACCAGGATGGAGGCATGGCCTCCATCCCTGGCTCTCCAGAGATCATCGGTCAATGCGACCAAAGCGGTTTCAGTGCTGTAACCAGGTCTGAAGCCGGACTGGAAGGGGTCTAGGTAACTGGCTTCCTCCAAGGACCGTTGAAGCTGGAAGGCCACCACCTTCTCAACAACCTTCCCTACAAAGGGGAGGTTGAAAACTGGACGATAATTGTTGAGAACAGCTGGATCCAAAGATGGTTTCTTCAGGAGGGGTCTCACCACCGCCGCTTTAAGTGCGGAGGGGAAGTACCCCTCCCGAAGGGAGGCGGTAACGACCGCCTGGATCCAGCCTCGTGTCACCTCACTGCTGTTGGCGACCAACCAGGAGGGACACGGGTCCAGTACACAGGTGGAGGCACTCACAGCTCTCATGGCCTTGTCCACATCCCCAGGGGCAACATCCTGAAACTCAACCCAGGGGTGGTCTACCAATTTATCCTCTTGTGCCTCGGCTGGATCTGCAGAGGTGGAGTCCAAATCCGACCGAAACCGAGCAACTTTGTCCGCTAAGAACTGGACATAATCCTCAGCCCTACAATGCAAGGGGTCTCCCGTATCCCTCCTATGTAGGAGGGAGCGGGTTATCCTAAACAGGGCGGCTGGGCAGGACTCAGCGGACGCAACCAAGGTGGCAATATACGATCTTTTTGCTGTCCTAAGTGCCCTGATGTACTCCTTGGTGCAAGTTGTTAAGAGTGCTCGGTTCGATTCGGATTTATCGGACCTCCATAGGTGCTCTAGGCGTCTCCTCCGGCGCTTCCTCTCCCGGAGCTCCTCGGTGAACCAAGGAGGCCTCCGGGATCCGCCGCCTCGGAGGGGCCGTAGTGGCGCAATCCGGTCAAGGGTCTCCGATGCTGCCGAATGCCAGGCAGCAACCAGAGTCTCCACCGGACTGTGGGTGAGAGTATCAGGAATAACCCCAAGCTCCGTCTGGAACCTCAAGGGGTCCATAAGTCACCTGGGGCGGAACCACTTGGTCGGTTCCTCCTCCCTACAGTGGGGGTTTGGCCTCCGAAAGTCAAGCCTCAGTAGGCAGTGGTCTGACCACGACAGGGATATAAAAGTGTTAAATGTATCAATAAGCTATAGAGTTTTCCCTGTTGCAAATTAACCACCAAATGTGCTCAGTAAAACAGTAGTGATGACTTGCTAAAGCTAACTTCCTTTGAAAACAAAAACATATGCCCGAGGCAAGGCCACCATTTGGTGAGATAGGAACATCCGCCGCCTAGGGTGAAACAACAAGGAGACAGAGATAACTGGGTTTCTGCAGAAAGGGTCATGCTGACCCTTTGTGGTATAAAATTAAAAGAAATGACTTAGTAGATGGTGGGGGTTTATTAGGTGTGACATGCATTGTGTAGAAAGTATAAAATGTAGAGCTTGAGTATTGTTTTTTGCTCTCTTTGTACTCAATCCATTTGGGAAGGGTCTAGGTGGCTGTGCTTGCAACCACTTTTTCATTTTTGTTCAATAAACTTTTGAATTGTTAATCACACTTGTTTCTGTATTGTGAGGATTGAACTATTTAGGTCTTACATCTCACACAACTCCACCCCTGGCCCCATTGCTCCACTTAGCACTTTACTCCGAAGCTGGAAGAAAAGGTTGTAATCTTTAAAGTGATTTTTTTGAAGGGCCTCCAAGCATGTTGGGGGAGCAAATGTCAATCAAGCCAGCTCCACTTGGCAAGGTAGAAGAACAAAAATAATCAGATCTTTGGAAGCTGCTGAAGAAAGTTAGCACCCACCCCCCTCCTAGAAGAATAAAATATTTTAGGAAATATTAAAAAGGCAGAATATTATATTTCCATGGATGAGAAAAGGAGAAACATTCTCTTGGAAAGCCGCCCCACCTTTGTTAATAGCCCCTGAAAGACTGGGCCATCTGAACTACAAGACAAAATGTCTTCAGTTTCAGGGTGATAGGATTAGTCCTTACTCAAGATCCAAACCAGGACAAAGCCATTAAGCAATAATAGGAATTGCCCAATAGCCTTTCAGAACACAAGCCTCTTCATTACATCACCACCCAGCAAGATTCAACCAAGCCTGGGACACAGACTGCCTACAAGGTTAGCTGGACTTCCGCATAGCCCCCTGGGAGTCTGACAACCAAATTTCTTGCACCAGAACAGGCAGAGAGGATATAAATCTCTCTCTCTCTCTCTCTTCACTCCATGTGTTCAGCTGTACCAGGCCCATGTGCTTAATGGTCTACTCCATTAAACCATCCTTCCAAGCAGTCACCATGTTTCCAGTGTCTTTCTCCCCACTTGGAACTGAACCCAGATGGACATTTCTTCCAACCCTGCTAAGTTAAGTGATTCTAAATACTTTGGATACCAGCTCCTCACTGACTATTTACCTTCTCTGTAAATAAAGGTGAGGTCAGAAGACAGAAATCTGGGCATGTGGCACTTAAGTGCTAGGTTCTGTTGCTTTACAAGCCTGTGATCAGTGTAATGGGACCCCCAGTAAGTGAATGGGAAAAATGATCAAAGCCCAATGTGCAGAGGTTGAATAGTGATTAAGCAACTTGAGCAAAGTAACATAGATACATTTTGTCCTCAACTTATGATCACAATTGAGCCCAAAATTTCTGTTAAGAGAGATATACGGTTAAGTGATTTTTGCCCCATTTTAAGACTTTTCTTGCCTCACTGCTGTTGATAAGTTAATTACCTGGTTGTTACTCTGGCTTCCCCATTGACTTTGCTTGTCAGAAGGTCACAAAAGGTGGTCACATGATCTTAGGACACTGCAACCATCATAAATATGAACCAGTGTCCACACATCTGAATTTTGATCACATGAACACGAGGATGCTGCAAAGGTCATAACTATGAAAAACGGCCATAAGTCACTTTTTTGGTGTTGTTGTAACTTGGTCACTAAATGAACTGTTGTAAGTCGAGGACTACCTGTATTGAGATTCCTTTGCCTTTATCAAATTGGAGGGTCAATGCTGGATAACATTTCTGCATCCAAATTTGACTCTATCACAATCACAATGTTGTATCATTGAAAAGAGCTACAGATTTATAGAGGGATGATTTATAAGTTTACAGGTTTGGGGGAGGATGAGGAATGAAGGTGGACAGGAGAGGTAAGTTTCTGTGCTTTGGTAGTTAATATTAAAGAAAGGAATTTTGTTAGAAAGGTGTTGGTGGCAAAAAAAAATGAATGTTTGTTGATAAACCTCATGGCTGTGTATGAGAAAGAGCTTCTGCCCATTTTGCTATAGGCAAGTGAGAATTGGGAGGCAAGTCAACAGAAAAATAAATAATAAATAACTACTTGGATTAGGTTGTGATGGAATTTATAAGCATTCTTGAGACTCCTTTGCTAGGGGCTTCCTACATGGAAAAGCCATTCTAATCTAGGTTTTCTATAACTATTTGGAATAGGAGAGCAACTGTTCCTCACATAGATTTATTAATCAGAATAATTGTAATAAACAGAGCAGTAATTCTTGGATGCCTCAGCCGCTAGTAGACATTCATAGTAATCATGGTTTGGTGGTTCTTGGCAAGAAACTCCCATGGAAAAAATGCTTACATTAATTCCTACCTCTATGTGCCTACTCCAAAGGAAGTCCCACTCTGACATTAATGCTCAGTAAAGTGGGTGTAGAACTGAAACTATGTTTTCTGAATCTGAAACAGTCATCATTTTGCAATCATGTCACACTTTCTGAGGCAGTTGATTCTCAGAGGTTCTCTGGCAGGAGAGACCAAGAGGTCTCGTTTCGTATACATTTTTGTACAGACATCAACGCAAGGATGCTCTAAACAGTTACTAAGGTAACAAGAAACTATGGTAATTATGTAAAACAGAAAACATTTTTTCCTCATTTCAGAGATGCAAGAAAATATTACTAATGTTTGCGGCTTGAGGGTCATAGAAAAATTTCTAGCGTTCAGGGTGAGATCGAAGAGTTTTGATAAATAGATTAAAAATAAAGAAGGAATGTAATGGTATAGTAAGTTAATTTTACACTTTGAACTGAATAGCGGTGGGGGGGAGATCAGACGGATGCCCCCCTCCTCCCTGTGCCTCATATTTGGTCTCCAGCAGCACTTTGCCAGGCAAAAACAGGGCACACGGAAGCCATGTGAGGTCCCTGCACAGCCCATTTTTGGCTGGCAGAATGCTGTTCAAGGCCAAGACCAAAAATGGGCCCATGCGGGCTGCACGCAGTACTCCCATGGCCCATTTTGCCTGGCGGAGGCACATGGGCCGGTCCTTTGATATTTCCAGGCTGGCCTCACTGGCCAGATTTAAGCACCCCTTGAATTTGACATCCAGGCCCTAGAGCATCTGGAAGGGAAGGCTAGTTCTATGCTTACTCTTCTTTCAGGACATATCTGGCTGTGGATTGTAGTAACCTGGGGCTGTTTGGGATTAAATCTAACCTCTTTAACCAAGTTTACCAATGCTTAGTTCTCTTCTTCTCTACTTAATCCAAATTTTTACCTGTAAATCACAGAAATGTCACTTCAATAGTGAGATGGGCAGTATATAAATGTGATTAATAAATAATTGTTAAATTTTTTAAATGAACAGTTTGTCATCTATAGAAAGAAGCCTATGCCATCTATACCTGATTCTCTGTGTGTCCATTCCTTTTACTGTTCTCCCACCATTATAATCACTATGTTAAATACACATTTTAAAGACAGTAATTTGATGAAGTGAGCTGCACTCTAGGAAAGAACATAACATGGCTACTTTTCTGGAAATTAATATAGATTGATAGTGATTTCAGGATGATAGCTTTCAACCACTTGGTGTTTGAAGAAACCTTGATTGTACTTATAACAATTTTGGGCCATTGTAATCTTTAGGATTTGCAGTAGCATTTGAGCAGTGGAATATAATCAATATACATGAGCAGAGAAGAATTTACTCTGATGGATTAATGATAATATCTACTGCTGCACTGTAAACACAGTTATGAGTGCTCTCTCTCCCCCTCCTTCTCTCTCCCTTCCTCCATTTCTCTCCCTTTCTCTCACTTGGCATTTTTCAACAACATGCAACCATTTTACATAACCACAAAAATATAATTAGAGGCCAATTTGGGCAATGGTTTAATAAGGAGCATCTTTTTGAACTGGTTGTGCTTAGTCTAAATATAAAATATAAAAATAGACTGCTACGGTAATATTTTTACATTTTCTGGTCCATTTTAGGAGCAAAAACAGATCAGTTGTTTAATCTGTGAATATTGTGAATTTTGTATGAGATGCAGCTGAAAAACAAGTTATGAAAACTAAGAATTAGTGTGTTTTTAACAGCTTGGGTTAATTTGTCTAATTTACTTTGATAAATATTTAATACATGACTTTATAATTCAGTTCTTGAAATTTATGTTAAACAAGGCATTTGTCAAAATATAATTATTTTAATGGGATGGTTTTTTGCTATGTATTGTTCATGATCAATGTTGAAACAATAAAGTTGTTTGCAGGTGGGTGGGCTGTGCTTTTAAATGTTTCTTAAGAGAAGCAAAAAATGAACTTTTCTTATAGTCACTATCTAAAATTAATAAATTAGTAATAGGATTGAGCACACAAAAGAAGTTCTGGGAAAATGTAGAACAAATTTGAAGGAAGAAAAATCAAGATTTCTCAGTTTTTTCCTTGGGTGTGGCAAGATTTTGTTTAACCCATGTGTTCTTCTACCTCTTTGACCAAAAATGAAATGGTTCTCTAGAGCCTCCCATGGCATTAGAGTCCTTAGGACAAATTTCATGCACAGATACCCCTACACACACTTGTTTTTCTACATAAGACATACCTCATTGTACTATGTAGTATTGATACAGTCTACTGATTCAAGTTTCGTTTGTTTGACCTGTGTTACTGATATTAGAGTTAGGAGTTGGGCAGGGGGCTCTTCACACAACATATAGACCAGCAGTGACATCTTTATTTCTTGAAAAACCTCAGAAAATTTCAGTTTCTCTGATTCTGGCCAGATTGAGTCCTCTGTAGACTACATTTTTTCTAGATAGGGTGGATTCTCAATTGTATTCAGATGATTTATGAATTCATTAATCATGAAATAGACTGCATCAAAGCTTAACAGTTGAACTGTTTTCACAACAGTTTCTCTAATTAATAGATCACGCATCTGTGTGGGACAAGATTAGGATTCATTGGAAATGATTATCTTTAAGTTATTGCTGCAAATTGCCCTTGACAATTTTTGACTTCTCAGAACTGCTGTCAAGATAGCCTCCCTCAGCAATCAAGAAAGAAACCACTTAACTCCATTTCGCATTCCATTTTTTGGTTATGAAAAGATAGCAGCTAACCAAAGCAAGATCTGAGGCAAAAGCATGTGAAATCATAGATATCAATATGTGAGCCATCCCCCTCCCCCTGGTAACCCTCATCCCACTGTCCAATCTGCAAATCCCTTAGGTGTCATGTGAGTTCCATCTTCAAAAAGCATCATCAGGTTGGTATGCAGGATAGTTGGCCTTGGCGGCTCCAATCACTATCTCCAGCATGCGCAGTAGATGGCGAGAACAAAACTCCCTTTTCACAATCCCTCCTGTACTTAAAACTTCCCTTCCCAAATACCAGGCCTCCCCCTCCCCGTTTCAATGGCAGCCGAGAGCAAGTAGTGAAACAGAGACTGACAACTGCCCTGAGGCCTATCCTAGGCCCATGATGGTGAATCTATGGCACGCAGAGCCATCTTTCTAGGCACGTGAGCCATCACCCATTGCTCTTCCGGGTTCCGGTGCACCAGCCAGCTGGTCTTCATGTGCGCAAGTACACCAGAAACCGGAAGACCAGCTGCCCAGTGCACATGTATATGCTGGAAACGAGAAGATCACCTTCCTGGCATGCACATGCACACCAGGTACTGCTCTTCAGGTTTCTGGAATGTGCATGTGCTCCCATTTCAGCACTCAGTGCCGAAACGTTTCACCAACAATGTCTTGCTTGTCTTTCCGTTTATATAAGGCAGTGTTTCTCAACCTTGGCAATGTTAAGATGTATAGCATTCAGTTACCAGAATTCTCAAGTCAGTGTGTTCACTCAGGAATTCTGGAAGTTGACATTGACACATGTTAATATTGCTAGAGTTGTGAAACACTAGTATTAAGGATACTTGCCAATACTCACTGTTCACTTTCATTTTTGAATCATCAAACAGTTCAATCACTTTTATTATAGTCTCATGCTCTCATCTATTCATTTGTGTCATAAAGCAAAATTGTTTTCCCTTTGAATCACATTCATTAAAAAGTTTCCAATTTTTCTCAAAAGTCACCTTGCCACCACTATCACAACTCAAGCATAAATTGCAACTATTATCAACCAATTGGTTTCAATTTTCCTTTGGGCCTCTGATTTCATAGACGACACTAATTTATACTTTTGGGTATACATTTTAGCTTTCATTCATAACTGAACCTCCTCCTTCACTTCCCTGCTTTCAGCAAACAACTCTACTCCACATAGCCTAGCATATTCATTTTTTTCTTTCTTTGGTTTCATTCCTTTTTTCATGCTTTTTACCATTTATTCCTCTTATATTCCAATTACAGCCTCTCATATCCCATGGTTGTCACAGATGGGCCCATCTTCACTTCTATTTTAACTTTAATTAAGGGGGCGGGGTTTGACATAATTTTATTTTTAGTAAAATTAAGAGTATGTATACTAAGTTTGTTTGTTTGTTTGTTTGTCAACAGAATTAGAGCTTTAGTGTAGTCAAAACTTAGTATACCAAAGCATATTCATGCCATTCTATGGAAACTTGGTTCTCTAGAGAAATCTTTGCAATTTTCACACCTCCCCAACTTGGAAAACAAAACCACTGTGCCCTTAAAATGTATCTCAAAGTTAAATTACATCTCAAAGTTAGGTTAAATTGTTTGTTGGCTGAATATAACTCCTATTGTCTTATTTTAGTCTAAATCTGCTTTTCTAATAATATATGTACAGGTAGTTCTTAACTTACAGCAGTTCTTTTACTGACCATTTGAAGTTAAAGCATTGCTGAAAAAGTGGCATGACCGTTTTTCACACTTACAACCATTAAAGCATTGCTGGTGGTCACGTGATCAAAATTCAGATGCTTGGCAGCTGACTCATTTTTATGATGGTTGCAGTGTCCCAAGGTTATGTGATCCCCTTTTGCAACCCTCTGACAAGCAAATCCAGATTGCTTAACAATCATGTTACTAATATAACAAGTGCAGTGATTTACTTAACAACTATGGCAAGAAAAGTCATAAAATGGGGCAAAATTCACTTTAGAAATGTGCAATAGAAATTTTGGGTTCAATTGAGGTCGTAAGTCCAGCACTACCTATAGTTATATCTTATTGCATTGTAAACTCTGTGTGTTGCTTCCTAACTTTATCCAGCCTTGTGGAATCAGGTAACAATTTGTTTTATTCAATAACTGAATGACTTGAATCAATTAAAGTTTTGCTTACTTTTAAGATATATTTTCTATTAAAATGAATGGTTGCCCAGGAATTTGTAGTTATAATTTCTATTTTCTTCTTGTGTCAGCCTCTCGTGAGTTATCTAGATAACAAGGATCTCTCTTAGTCAGTTGGCATTTTCTTGTGTTTTAATTGCCTGCTGTGATATAATTATTGTGACATTTGAGGATGTTTTTAACATCCTGAATTAAATATCCTGACATCCCACAGAGCACTTCATGAAAACAGCCAAATTGTATTTCAGTCATTAGTAATCTACAGATGTCCTTTAGAAGTAAAACTATTTTTGACACAAAAGCACAGATGAAATGTGAAATGTTTATAAATTCTATTATAAGTCAAATTGTACCTCTAAAATACCCATTTTTTTTTAAAGTGGATTATCATTCTTCATTTACATATTATTTGTTGTTACTGGTCTTTGACTGTAATAAATATTTGATTGATTGATTTGATTATTTGTTGTTATTATTACTGAATCTATCTTAATGTATTTTGCAAAGAGAAAAGACAAATACTTAAGGAAGAATTAGAAAACTCAACAATAACAAATAAAAAGGAACTGAAAGAAATTTTTAAAAGAAAAATATCTCTGTGTATGTGTGTATGAATTTAAAGGCAATCTTAAGAAGAAATGCAAATAGTTTAAATAGCTATCTTAAATATTTGTATCCAATATTATTTATTGTACAATTGCCAGAACAAGAATATTTGTCACCGTTTCCACACTTTCTTGAATAGAAGTATACTTTTCCTTTTTTCAAAAGAATTGGCCTTGTTTTTTCATGGCTCCAAGTCTTCTTTACTTCTCAAACCATCTTTTTGTGGCTTAGAAGAAAGACTGGTTATCTCCATATTATGCAATGGATGAGAAAGATGGTGTTTATTCTTTGGTAGGTATGTTTCTTAAACAGTAGTGTCCGTTAGAAGTTTTTCCTTGGCTTATCTACAAACTTTCTTCCTTTTTCTCCTCCTCCTCAACATCATCACCACTGTCACTCAATATAAATCAGATCTCTCAAGCATTTCTACTCTGTTCTGGAGCTTTCTGCAAGTTTATTGTAAAAGAAAAGAAAAATCAAAAAGAAAATAAACTTCACCATCAAGTCTTAATTTTGCAAAGAGGAATTTAATAATCCCAAAATGGAATGGAAACAGTTTAGAATGAGATAAATCCAAATTAATTTGTTTCCCAAACAAGAAGAGTTTGACCCTTACGCAAAATGAAGTAGCCAGAAGAGGCAGTGAATTAAAATGAAACACCATCATGATTGTAATTAATATTTGTAAAGCACTGCCCAGCTTGGTTATTTCATTGCATTTATGTGATACTTTCTGGCTTGGCTATCTATCATACTCTTTCTTCATCATTCTGAAGCTCCAGGACTCCCAGAACAAGGATGCAGATTTGTGGGATAATAAATTCTGTTTCTCCTAGATAAATCTTGGTGTGGCAGAAGAGCAAACAGAAACGAATAGGATTCAAACACAACCAAATTATTGGCAACATGAAACACAGCATTAAACTTATTGTTTCTTCCTTAGTTATATTTACAAACCAGTGGTGGATTTCAATTTTTTTTAGAACCTATAGGTGTGGCCTGATTTATGGGAGTGGCTCAGTGGTCATGTGACCAGGTGGGAGTGGCTTGGCAGTCATGTGACTGGGTGGGAGTGGCTTGGCAGTCATGTTACCAGGTGGGCCTGACTAGGTGGGTACGGTCATGTGATTGGGTGGGCATGACCAACTCGATGTCACTCACATGGAGGGGCACCTGGCCTGGCTTCTCCTTGCCCCTCCCCTCCCAGCCAGTCCTCGCCTCATCTTGCATGTTATGGTGAGAGAGGAAGCATTTTCAAAGTCATTTTCCCCTTCATACTAGCCAATAAGATGAGATTTTGCTGTCAGAAGAGCGCCTGCTGTACATTTCCAAATATTCTTTATCATCATTCGTTTGGTAAGACTGAGTGGAGAGATTTATAAAGAATAACAAAGTTGGAAGGTTTTGGAGGTTTTCTAGTCCAACCCCTGCTGAAGCATAAGATGAGAGCCTATACTATTATGAACAAATTTCTTCTTAAAAACCTCCAGTGATGGTATACCCACCATTTCTGAAGGCATCCCATTTCTATAATTGTTTTGTCAAGAAATTTCTCATTTCTAGATTGGATCTGTTTGAAAGGTTTCCATCTCACAGATCCGTCTCACAGTTACTTCCAGTTGAGCCAGGCACCACCTATTCTATACACTTTTTTCTTGCCTGTGTAAAATCTTACTTTACTCTCCATTAAATTGCATTTTTGGTGAGAAATGATGTTCTACAGTTTACTACATTGATTTTTGCAAACTGCATTAAACCTTGAAGAATACACCTCTGCTTATACTGATACAGATTATTCTTTTTCAACATTAAAGCATACAGTCAATCAAATATTTCCAATCCTACAAATTGAAAACACATTAGAAAAGCCTTTAGTGGATGTTTTACCATTCTTTCTCTTCTCCTTTAATTAAATCTTTCTGATTTATTTTTTTTCTTTGGCCTTATTGCAATATTTCAAAATTCTCACAGATCCTTCACAAAAAACCAGTTCTAATTTAATTGGAATACAAAACAATCTTTCCTGTCTGGAATTCCCTGACACACACACACACCCCTCAGCTCAACACTTCTCAGTGTTTTCCTTTCCATTATGTACAGAAACCTGCTTCTCTTTTATTGCTCATTTTCAAATTAACAGGGCAGCCAGTTTGGGGGAGAGATGCAGATTCTCCTTTCTCATGCACAAGCCTGATAGAGGACAACTGCCCCTTCCTCTTTCTTCCCCCCCCATCTTTCTTGTTCCACTGCAGCATCTGGAAAAACGTGCAGGTGGAAATAGGCACCCCCACGGCCTTTTGGGGAACACACACACACACACACACACACACACACATCTCAAAAGTCAGCTGGTGGGTGCCTTAAAAAAAACAGACCTGGGAGTTGCTACCCAGATGGATCTCCTTTCTTAAGCAATTTAAGAGCATTGCCACTGTCTTGCAGACTTCCTTCCCTGCTTTTTCTTTTCTTTTTCCTGGCAATCTATTTTGGACGGACAAGCAGAGCTCCAAGAGGGATGGGGGCCCAATTTCAACCAATTTTTTAAAAAAGGGTGCAGCCCGGAGACCATGCAGCCCAGTCCCCCCACCCAAAAAAAGAGCTTCCTGTTGGTTTCCCTCCAGGGAGGGGAGCAAAGGAAGACGATTGAGGGAATCCTCTCCAGTTCTCTGCTTTGCCAGTCACCCTGTCCGTGCGTATCTCTTTGGGGTGATGGGCTTCTTGAACCCCTTTCCTCCTTGCCACTCCAACATCTGCTCTGATGGCAATCATAGCTAAAAGCAAAAGATCTTTGGAAGCTGTTAGGGATGTAACCCTAGTCTTGGCTTGACAATATATAAAAGCCACGATTGTAACAAATTTATCTGTTACTTTAAATGTAAGAGAGAGGTAATTGGTTGCTATTGCTTTAAGCAGCCATATAAGGAGGTAGGAACTAGTACGGAGTTCTTGCTGATGCTCCTTGTTGCTCCTGATGTTTCCTGAGTTTACTGATTCTACTGGTTCTACTATTGTTCCTGATAGTTACCGACTGTTACTGTATGTGCTTAGTATTTGGAGAGACGACCGTGTATTGGATGATGGCTAGTATGTTAGTTACCTGTCTACATGGTGAATTGTGAGTTGAGCAACTGTAACTTCAATGTATTGTAAATAGACTGTGTATATACTTCAAGACTACTTATAGTCTGTTTTGGAGACTATTCATCCTATTTTTGTTTTACCTTCTTTGTTTTACCTTCGGTGGCTGTGAGTGACTATTCAGCAGCTTATTCGTTACTAATCTTCTGCTGCAGAACTCTAGTCTCCTAACGGGGATAGACTTAACACTGGTTATGGACCCAGTCTGCCCAGTCTTCCCAGAGTACCATTAGTAGCAATAGGGGAGCTGTAGTCGCTCCACACCAGTAGTAACAAGATAACTATTTGTGGTGACAAATATGCCTAAGACGATGGAGAAGGAACAGGCGATGAATTTGTCATTGGTCACCCGGCTGGATGGCACAAACTATGTTTCCTGGTCCACAACTTGCAGTCTGCTATTGCATAGTGAAGGGCTATGGGATGTTGTGCATAACCCGCCAGATCTGTCTGCCTGGAATCCACAGAATGATGATGATGGCAGGAAGTTAGCTGAGTTTAACCGTGCCAATGAATGAGCGATGTGCATCATTGAACTCACATTAGCGAACCAACAGCTGGTGCATATCCATGGTGAGGAATCAGCTGCGAAGTGTTGGGATACGTTGAGAAGAATATATGTACGTGACACTGTGGGAGCACATATTAATCTGATGTGTATACTGTTTAGAACAAGGCTCCAGAAAGGAGATGACATGTTGGCTCATTTGAACAGTATGAAAGCAATGTTCCAGGAGCTGCATGAGAAGGAGTTAATATTTTCTGAATTGCACCAGGTCTACATTATACTGTTGTCGCTGGATGAAGATTATGATCAGTTTGTTTCGTCTCTCGAAGCTATATCCCGACAGGACTTAACATTGACTGATGTAACGTCACGATTGTTAGAGGAGTCCAGAAGGAGAGTGGAGAGAGAAAAACTGAGAGAAGAACAAACAGAGAATATGAATTTAACTCAATCAGCATATATTGTAAAGAAATGTTTTGTTTGTGATGCTAGGGGGCATATATCTAGGTTCTGCAGAAAGGCAAAGGCCCAGAACACTAGAGAAGCTAAGAAGAAAGCTAACATTAATTTGACTAGGTTAGGTAATGCACCTGTAAACCACGATGTGTGGATTATAGATAGTGAAGCGTCGATGTGCACAACAAGGAATAGACAAAATTTTGTCAAAATGTCTGCAAGCAAACAACATGTGTCTTTGGTGAATGGATGGAAGCTAAAGGCAGCTGGGGAAGGAACTGCACACTGTGAATGTGTAAAGGAGAAATTACATATGTTATATGTGCCGAGTCTTAAGTTCAATTTGCTTTCAGTTAGGGCTTTAGTCAATATTGGATACACAGTAACATTTAAAGGAGATACATGTTTAATGGAGAAAGCAGGTACAAAGGTTACTGCTAGGTTAAGGAATAGTTTGTATGCAATGACTGATGAAAGTGTAGTTAATTCTGTATATACAAATGCTAAACTGCATGATGAATTCGTACATTTGTTACACAGGCGTCTGGGGCATATTAACTTTAAAACATTACAACAAATGGTTAAACTAGTGAAAGGAATTAAGTTAAAGCCATGTAGTAAGTATTTGAACTCACCTCCCAACGACCAACAAGATCGTACAGGCTGGGTCTCCTCCGGATGCCGTCAACTGGACAATGCCAGTTGGTGGCTCCCCGGGGGAGGGCCCTCTCTGTTGCTGTGCCGGCCCTGTGGAACGATCTACCCGCAGAGATCCAGACCCTTACCACTCTCCCGGCCTTCCGTAAAGCCATTAAGACCTGGTTGTTCCGGCAGGCCTGGGGCTGTTGATGGATATTCAGCCCCCGCCTAGATGTAATGGATGATGTGAATTTTTAATATTGTATTTTTCTATTTTTAAATTTAAACTGTTTCTGTCTTGCTGTGAGCCGCCCAGAGTCCCGAGTGGTCGGCATAGAAATTTTAATAAACCTTAAAACCTTAAACTGTAATGTTTGCAGTAAGGAAAAGAGTAAGGCTACTCCTGCAAACAGGCTAGACGGCTTTAAGACTAAGAAACCTCTAGAAGTAGTATTTGCAGATTTGATGATAGGTCCCATGAAACCAAGTATCGGGGGTGCTCATTATGTGTTAAGTATTATGGACCATTATTCCAAATATGGATTTTGTTATTTACTGAAGGATAAAACTGAAACATTTCAGCAATTGGTGTACAGTAACTGTTGCATGAGATCTACACTTAAAATAACTTGATTCTTTTTTCCCCTCTTCAGCCAAAATAAAATGTGAACTGTACTTTGCCATCTGCAATGCAAAGTCATTCTTATTACAAGTCATTCTATAATAAGCGGTTCTGACATCTCAATCCAATGTTCCATTGCTAAGAAGCAATTCTCATAGATGCTGTGATAATTTCAAAATAGGCTTATTAATAGCCTCTTATCCATATATCGATATGTCACGGGATACTGCTGTGAGTTTGACACTCGTGACTAAACAAATCTTGGTAGACAGGTTATTTCTAATATTGCAACTGACTCCTCTCCTTCACCTTCCAGCATGCACCCTGTACAGATAGGATGAGAAGATTCTAGTTTGCATCTTGAAGGTACTTTGCAGCTAACCCATATTCAAATGTATAGGTTAAAAAAATAATTTTCAAAAATAATTGAATCTGGAAACTGACTGGGGACCAATACAATGACTGTAGCACCAGTAGCTCATCTTGCCAGCTGAGTCAAATGAAGTTTGTGGGTTGTTTTCAAGTGCAGTGTCAGCCTCTGTTTTGGTTACTTGCTTATGGCTGCTTTGCTATGCTTGCTTACTATCGGCTGCCATAGGAACGGGAGCGGGGCATGGTACTGGGAAAGGGAATAATATTGTACTGGAGGAGTCTTGTTCTCACCATCTTCTGCGTATGCTGGAGGCTGATGTTTGGATTTGGTCAAGGCCAACCGTCTCACATACCAACCTGATGAGGCTGTTTGAAGATGCACCCCACATGACACCTTAGGGAGTTGCATATTGGACACTGGGTTGGGGAATTGGGGGGAGGGTGCTGGGTAAACGTTTGATATGTATATGTTCCCGCCTTTCTGGCTCAGATCTTCTTTCCTTTTATCTGCTTTCACTTCGTATCAAGTAAAAGTACCTTATCTCTATTAACATGGAGTTGAGGTTTTTCTTTCTTGGATATTGAAGGAGGCATGCCTGACATGAAGCTTCATCTAGAGCAGGGGGGGGTTAAACTTGCAGCCCACGGCCCAGATGTGTCATGTGCTGGCCACGCCCACCCTCAGTTTAGCGAAGGGGGGAAAAGTCACAATACATCACATGATGATGTGACAATGCGAGTTTGACACCCCTGATCTAGAGCTTTTTGTGGAGGTTTAATTACATGTTAATAAAGATAACAATTTCTGTTAAAAACAGAACATGGGCACAACTGATGTACAGGTATTCCTCGACTTATGACCACAATTGACCCCAACGTTTATACTGTTAAGTGAGAAATTTGTTAAGTGAGTTTTGCCCCATTTTGTGACTTTTCTTGCACCAGTTGTTAGTGAATCACTGCAGGTATTAGTTAGCAACACAGTTGTTAAGTGAATCTGGTTTCCCCATTGACTTTGCTTGTCAGAAGGTCACAAAAGGGGATCACATGACTCTGGGACATTGCAACCATCATAAATGTGAATTTGTTGTCAAGCATCCAAATGTAAATCACATGAGCATAGGGAATGCTACAATGGTCATAAGTGTGAAGAATGGTCACAAGTTACTTTTTCAGGGGAAGGAGCCAACATCGTGATGACATGGACATGTGGTCTTGATGCTCCGAGACCGCAGCTGATACTTTTGCTGCTGGGTGGTCCAATTGGATCTAAACCGTCCCGAAGAGATGGTGAACAGAAAGAATACGTCTTGCTGATCTCAGGGACATTGCAAAGTCCTTGATCAATGCAAGAGAAGTTCTTCAAGCTGGCGACAAAAAATCCAGCCAAGGCTGACGAAGTCGGGGCAGCTCCAAAACAGAAGGATATGGAAAGAGAAACTGTTTCCAGCTGGTGAGGAACTTTTACTGTTTTAAAAGGAGAATGCCTATAAAAAAACTTAAAATTAATTTAAATTGGAGAACAGAAGAATCAAGCGGCAGAATTAAATTTGGAATGCTTTCGGACAGTGGTTATCTTGCTTTTTAAATGCTATCTTCATGGATGGAATTTATGCAAGCCTTTTAAAACAAATGGATTAAGTTTTCTTCTTTTATTTTTTTTCTTTTATTACTCTCTGTAACCTATTGACTAAAATCTTCCTCTTTCATTACTGTGAGTGTTCTCCTAACCCATTTAAAATTTGGACACTTTTTTATAATTTGAAATACAAAAAAGATACAAAAAGAAATAAGGAAATTTGCAACAATAACAGTGCTACTTGAAGGCTGGAAGGTTTGTGTATTGGAAATGGAAAACTTTTTTCTTCTTCACTGATTGTTTTGGCTTGGCATTACAAGGTCTAACTGCTTGGTTATAGAGAGTGATAAGAAGGGAAGCATACGTCCCTTTGAAGTATATCTTTAACCAGAGAAAAGTGAAAACAAAACATTTTTGTGAATCTAAGCTTAATTTTATTAACCTTCCAAGCTAGAGGAGCTGTGTTTGTTAGCTGGAGATAATGACACAATTTCAACAGCAGAAACAAACCTTAAGTTTGCAAAAGATATTTTCAGAAATACAGAAATTATCAAATACTGTATATACTCGAGTATAAGCCTAGTTTTTCAGCCCACTTTTTGGGCTGAAAAAAGCCGCCTCGGCTTATACTCGAGTCAGTGAAAAATTTGCCCGAAATGGAGGAGAAAAAGGGGCGGGGCCATGCCGCTGGGTGACACTCGTGAATGGCCCAGTGCCCCTGTGAGTTTCCCCTCCCTCTGTGTCAGTTTGCCGCGCAGCGCGCACCGCACCATCCCCCCTCCTCACGTTCTAATGTAATGCAGGGCTGTCTTACGATTCCCCTTCCTCCCCCTCCTGCCGCTCTGCAACGATGTCCCACCTCCTCCTTGTTATGGCAAGCAGCCACATAGCGATGTCCCACCTCCTCTGGTACAGTGATCCAATGATAGGAATCACTGTGCCGTGTGTCATAGGAGGCGGGACATTGCTCCCGCGGCTGCACGGGACATCATCATCACAGCGGGACATCAGCATCATGAGGTGAGTGAAGTATTTCATTGAATACACTGCTAGTTTACTGTTTTTCTTTGAAATAAATATTCAAAAACATTATTGGTATCTATTTTTATTTTTGAAATTTACCGGTAGCTGCTGCATTTCCCACCCTAGGCTTATACTCGAGTCAATAACTTTTCCAGTTTTTTGTGGTAAAATTAGGTGCCTCGGCTTATATTCGGGTCGGCCTATACTCGAGTATATACGGTACATATGAGAGTATAGAGAAGAAACTGGAAGACTTAGAGCATTTAACAGCAAAATATGATGAAGTTGAGTATGTTTATCAAATGGAAAACGTAGTGGTTAAAACCCCAAAAAAATCAAAGTGGAAAATGAATATAAAGAGATTAAATTTACTGATATTTATGGTGATTGGTTTGTCTCTGAAAATGGAAAGAGTGGAATACTGAAAGAGGAATTAAATGGAGGGGAAATCTATCCCAGATGGCAATATACAGAAGAAGAAAAATCAAAGAATCTATGGATTTAAAAAGAGAAATTTTATTAGCAATAGCATTGATAACACTACTGACAATCAAAGATGCTGACTAAGGGAACAGAAGAAGGGCATCAAGATTACATGAGAGCTCTTATAAGCAAGGAGTTGCTAAGAGGAGTCCATACAAAGTTGATCAAGGAGATGATTAGAGGACTGGCACCACAAATGACAGAAGATATGAGACTGTTTTGCTATTGGAAAGATACAGGTTGATAGATGGAAGAATATAATTTAAAACTAGTTAAACTTAGTGAAATTTATTGACAATAGATATTGATAATGTTACTAATGTATACAATGTGTAGTGTTATGATGAGTATAATTGGATATGAATATTGAATGGTACCATGTAAGGAAGATTAGAAATCCCTTTGGATTATATATAAAAGTTAATTGAAAAAAAAAACAAGTTAGATACAGTTAAAGTTTTGATTATTGGGAGAAAATGTTATGATACAGGATAAAGTTAAATAAAGGAGGGGCAAGAATAACAATGTATATATAGATATGGGCTTTATTTACATAAGGAAACTGGATGTAAATTCTAAACACTGATTTGGAAAGGAGGATTAGAAAATTTTGTTATTAAATATTATGGATGTTTAGCTAGAAGAGGACATATTATTGCCAACACATCTCTATGATTGACCTAACTTGCCCTTGCTATTTTATAGTAATGGCTTCCTTTAAAAACTAACTAGAAACTGGTGCAGAACATAGCAATCAGCTTGCTGGTTGGTGAAAGGCACTTAAGCTTCAAAAAGTCAAAAAGTGTAGTTGCCTCTTGAAAAAGCAGTTTTGGGACAAACAAGAGAAGAGTTCTCATGTCAAAGCTACCAGTTTTAGAGCTGCAAGCAGCTGCTCTGAATCCATTCTGGATTATTCGGAGGAGAGCCTTCTCGGTGGCTGCTCCGACCCTCTGGAACGAACTCCCCATGGAGATCCGGACCCTCACCACCCTCCAGACCTTCCGCGCCGCACTTAAAATCTGGCTATCCCGGCTGGCCTGGGGTTAAAGATTCTAACCCCTACTCGAATTGTATGACTGTTGAGTTCTTAAATGATGTAATGTTTTTATGTTGTAAATTGTTTGTCCTTCCCCCACCCCTTTTGAACTGTGAGCCTCCCTGAGTCCCCCCAGGGAAAAGGGCGGCATATAAATAAAGTGAACTGAACTGAACTGAACATTCCTTTTAGCTTCTTGGTTAACTTCATCCAGTGGTGCTTTCTGTTAGAGATTGATTTTTTTTCCTAATATCCAATCTCATCAAACAAGTGACCAGGCTCAAATTATCCTACTTTTGGACTACAAAGCTCTCTGGAGAAGCATATCCTGGAAGAAATGAGAATATGACCATCAGCAGCAAGGGAAACTAGTTTACAGCAGCAGTGAGTGAACCATTGGAACACATAAAAGACCAGATTAAGGATGTATTATCCTATCAAATCTATGCCAGGCTGTCAAACTCCCGGCCCATGGAATGCTGGATGCGTCATGTGCTGGCCACGCCCACGCCGTTTAGCAAAGGGGAAAAAAGTCCTGATATGTCACATGACATTGCTGTGATGACAAGAGTTCGACACTCCTGATTTATTGCATTGCAAAAAGATTAATTTATTTTATTTATTTATATCCCAACTTTATTATTTTACAAATACTCAAGGTGGTGAACATATCCATCACATCTTCCTCCTATTTTTCCCATAACTCATGTGAGGCTGGTGAGAGAGAGTGACTGGGCCAAGGTCATCCAGCTGGTTTTCATGGCTAGCATGGGACTAAAATTCAATGCTACTGCTCCAGGGAAGGCTCGAATGCTGGGAAAGATAGAAAAGGGGAGAGGATGACCACTAACAGCAGGGTAGATATATTCAGATACAGACACAATTAGGGCACAGTTGGAAGGTACAAAGGACCAGAATAGTGACAAATCATACTGGAGGAAAGCTAACTAAATGGTCATTAAGAGTTGACCTCAAATTGATGGCATATAACCATAAGAAGACTTAATTTTTTGGAGAAGTCCATAATGCTGAGAAAGATGGAAGAAAGAAATGAAGTGGGTAACTAGCAGCAAGGCAGAAAGATTCAATTATTGTGATCATAGGGCGCGTTAGGGACTAACTGTCTTGGTCAAAATCCATGTGGTTGGTAGGTTACTACCACCAAATGACTTGGTGGCACATAATCAATCCAAAGAGCCAGCTCTCTGGACAAGTCTATAGTACTGGGAAAGGTGGAAGTAACGGAGAAGAGGATGAAGTAGATGGACTCAGTTACAGGGGTGATAAGTGCATTTTTGGAAGATCCGAAGGACCAGATTAGGGATGGAGAAAATCGATCCCGTTGCTAAGAGTCGGCCACGACTTGACGGCACTTATATCAGCATGAAGAAGCAGCTTATATCCTGGGAAAGGCAGAAGGAAGGAAAGGTGACTCACAGCAGGAAGGTAGACGGCTCAGGTGTCGCGGGCGATGGGGTTCACCTTGGAAAAGAAATCTTGGGGAAAGATCGTCCCGCAGTGGCTGCGTCTACAGGGCAGGGAAAAGTCGTTTCTAATTAAGCGACCCATCAACGAATGAAGCTTTTGCCAGGGTCTACCTGGCTCTGTTTGGCGCTCCTGCCAGCCTCCCGGTCGTCGGCGCCAGCAGCCGGAACAGCGTCTCCCTCCGGGAAGGGGGGAACGCGCGCGCTGGGCGGGGCCTGCATGGGCGCGCGCGCTCCTGCATGCAAATGAGCGGGCGTGAGGTCAGCGGCAGTTGGAAAAGGGAACAAACGGAATGGCCGCCGCGGCTCCCGCTCCGGGCTCCTCGCAGTGCCGGAGCCCACGCTGCACGGCGGAGCGCCGGGGCGTCCGCCGCGAGCTCGACTCCTGGCGGCACCGGCTTATGCACTGTGTGGGTAAGGAAAGCCGGGCTGATCCCGGCGCGGGAGGGCGGACGCGGGGTGAGCATAGGGACTGACCCCCGCCGCCGCTGCGGTCATTCTCCGTAATCGGGCCGAGAAAGGCAGGCGGCCGTTGTCGATCCAGTCTACGCCACTCGGTTCGGCTGCTTGGGCGCCATCCCTTTTGTCCTGGGCGGCCGGACGAGAGTGCGCCGGCCCCTTTAAGAAGGAAAGCCACTCGGCGTTGACGGTTGGGATTTGAAGTTCCCCTCCCTCCCCTCCTCGGTGTTGCCATAACAACGGCTGTTCTCGGTCCTCGCCGTCCGCCCTCCCGCCAGCGTCCGGCGGGGCTCTTGCTCCTCCCTTCTCGCCGCTTCCAAAACTTTCCGGCCTGGAAGCGGATGGCGGCAGCGGCGGTCCAAAGAAGTTCCTGTCCCGGCTCCCTCTCCCTAACGCGGGCGCGCTCTGGCCTTTCCGAGCGGTGGTGGTGGGGGCTTCCCCCGAGTGGATGGGGGGGTAGGCAGCCTAGGAAAGAGCCTAGTCTGGGTCGAGAGCTTCTGCAGAGACGAGCCGCGGGCATTTATGGCTCCCTTCCAGCCCACGGGCTTCAGAGCAAGTAATGAGATCGGCTGCAGAGAGCCGTCCCCGGATGAGAGGGAGAAAAAAACGGATCTCACTTTGCAAAGTTCCGGGTCCAGGGAAAAGTTTTCGTCCAGCAGACTCGGCCAGAATGCAAGGGATGGGGAGCAGGAGAAGGTCATCGTCCTCGGTCTGTAACGACCGTCTCGGTCTCTAGCCGGAAGTCTGCTCTTGTTCCTTTCTTTTTTCCACCTGCAGACTTTTCCCATCCCTCCTACACAATGGAGACGTCCCCACGCGCGTGGCCTGGGGGTTGTGTTTTCATCCAAACGCTCCCCAGGGCGTCCATCCTTGGGCTTATTTAATTGTAGAATGTAATCATGCCCAGCTACACATTAGAGTCTGCCCTTCTAGAGAGCATCATTATTCAGCACTCTGTCCTTCCCCGTTTTCAGAAAAGACAAATTTGTATGGTTTTCAAGAGATATAACTTCCTCCTATATATCTGACTGTGTAGGGTTTCTGGAATGACTTTATGTTGACAAATGGACTCTGCTTTGTAAAATCAGTAATGGTAGTACATCAATTATTTTGTGGCTAAAAATAAACATGCCAGCTTGATAGAATATTGGAAGGTATTAAAATAGCAATAGGATAGGCTTGGGACAGAGCAGTGACCATCTTTTTAGGGGGCTTATTCAAGCTAACAAGTATACAAGGTCTTCTTTTTTTTTGCACATTTTGCAGTTTCTGGGTGGGGTTACATATGTGCCTAAAAATCGCAATATCCCAACTATTGCTTTTAGCATTTACCTATCTAGTAGACTTTTTCTGAAAGAAAGACTACAGAAAGGGGGGAGGGAAGGAATTTTCATTCTCCAATCTGCTTCTGAAGATTTTTATCTCTTGCACAGTATATGCTTCTTAAAGATGAAAGTATAGATTTAGCATTAGAACCAATTCTTTGCAGGATGCAAATTGATGTTTGTATATCTGACATTTTTATTTCAAGCTTTGAAAAGGCATACTATTGTTATTTACAAGCAGAGAAAAACCACTTGTTTATAGTGCTGAATGAGATGTCATATTCCTTTGACAAATGAGATGTGTGAATATAATTCACTGTATATTACTACGGACTTCACAAATCTGGGGAAAAGTTCTAGTTCAAATTGTCTTCCAAGGAATGCTATTTATTAACAGAAGATTTAGAATATATATTTAAAACACGTGTTGGATCATGTCATGATGTTTATTAAGTAAATGGGTATTTTCTGTGTGACTGGTAAATCTTGGTTTTGCAACAAATGATTCATAGCCCCTGATAAAAAATATATTTTGGGGGTAACTTGTCTGCTTCTCAAAGAAGGCTAGCAGTGCTTTTTTACAAATCAGAAATCAAGGCATAAAGTAATCTTGTTAAGCTTGACACCTGTTGATTACTATACATGGACTTGTTTGCTTGGTAACAATAATACCTTGATATTGCTAAAAATAGGAAGAAAGAATTCCATAAAGGGATGTACAACTAGTATATATATATTACTACTTACACAAAAAATTGATGGTAATATGCATGATGAGCCTAATTCATCTTGAAATTCCAATAGGTCTTATTGTGACAGGACTCCCATTTCTGAGTTGTGTTTAATTAGAAAAGCATGAACTAGTCAAATTTGATTTCACTCAGTTTTTGTTTCTCTTCCTGTTAGATCATTTCATTGTATTTTTTTGCTGATAATAAAAATCTTCCAAAATTCATTCACATCTTTGTAATAGTTATTGTCTGTATATGATTTAAGTTTGCACTTTTCCTAGGAAGCAAGTTAGTTAAATTTGTAAACTGAATTTGTCCCTATCTGTTCTGTTTTATATTAATTTCTGGGTGAATAAAAATCTTTTTTTAAAAAAAATCAGATTTTTAAATTTTAAATAAAATTTTTAAATCTATCAAATTTATTTTAAAAAAATGCTTTTGGAGTAGAAATCCAAAGATAGATTTGTCAACATGAAATGGAGATTAGTTAGGTAGCATGAGGCTGTATATTCTGCAATATTTACATTTTTGGTAAACTCGTTCAATGAATGAATCCAAGCTCTGCAAGCTGAGATAACATGCACTGCATTGATGCATTCACACATTTTCACAGTAACCATGAGATAAAGCATAAAACAAAGTTCAGGAACATTCCTTTATCCCATTGTTTTGCAAATTTATGTATACCACAAACTCTATTATTGTTTGAAGAGAAATGCATCTGTACCACCAGGCTCTAAATGTGAGGAGGAAGGGCAAGTAGTAAAAATGAAAGTGAAACCTAAGCAGCTTATAAATATAATATTAAAGAACATAATATTAAAGAGTCATTTCAGATCCATCAGGGCGGTGCCTGTTAGTGGGCATCCACTCACCTGCTGCCTGCCACATCCCTCACCTTGTTTCACTGCCACATCACCAGCCATCCCAAGTGAATGGGTGAGTCAACAGTGGGTGAGAGGAGGAGCTGTTGTGGGACAGAGATGATAGTTGCTCTTTAAAAATTATGATTTAAACCGAGTTGATTTAAATCAAGCCTTTTTACTAGTGATTAAATCATGATTTAAATTGTGATTTAAATCCACTTGATTTAAATCAATTCCATCCTGATTCATTTCACTAATTATTGTTTCTCATTTCCCCCCCTGCATTAGCAATAGCAATAGCAGTTAGACTTATCTACCGCTTCATAGGGCTTTCAGCCCTCTCTAAGCGGTTTACAGAGTCAGCATATCGCCCCCACAGTCTGGGTCCTCATTTCACCCACCTCGGAAGGATGGAAGGCTGAGTCAACCTTGAGCTAGTGAGATTAGAACCGCTGAACTGCAGATAACAGTCAGCTGAAGTGGCCTGCAGTACTGCACCCTAACCACTGAGCCGCCATACTTCTTTTAACCCCATCTTCATTTCCAATAGCTCAAGATTCAAATAGCTTTTTTTTCTATTTGAATGCCTCATTTCCTATGTATAAACTACCTTATAGTCCTATTTATCCTTTGCATCAGTATCTGTTGCCATTTTGTCCTTTCCTATCAAGGAGGTTTGCTTCAAATTCCATTTTTCATCTAACTCCTTTCTCTTTAGTCTGGAAACCTGCATTTTGGTTGATTTATAAAGGTGCACTTTATTTATCGCATAGTATTTTCTATAAAATATTTCAAATTGTGATTGAAGAGTTTGTGAATAAGATAACACAATCAATATTGAGACCTGTGGTTTCATTTCATTCTATTTGTTCTCCAAGTAGAACTTATTAAATCTATTTTATTGCATTATTTGCTTTTATCTGTCTTGAGGGCATAATGACTGATTGTCAATTCCTTACCTTTATTTGATATATTTTTGCATATCTTTAACAATTAAGGCTATAATAAGGAATTACGTTTCTTTAAAATTACAGTGGTATGCTGGCAGCTTATTGAATACTTTGGCTTTTAGATAAATTATATTGTTAAATTGAACTTACATTAAATAATGGACAAATGATTTGTTGCTATATTTGGAATCTTGAAACACTGCACTTACTTTAATGCGTTTCTGCTAAATTTTAAGGGTATGAAAGTTCAGGAGTTTGAAAATTGAAATATTAGCAGAGAGTGCCATTTGATTAAAATAAAATATTGCAATTTTATAGATTTTTTTTTTGCAATCACTCCTCCATTTAGTATAATCTTTAATATACACATCTCTAAAAATCCAAACACCAAAATAAACACAAATGAACCATGAGAAGAAGACAATGAAACTTTGGGAAATAGAGATGTATTATAACAATGTAATTAAAATTTACTTCACCTGAACACACTCTGCACCTCCCCAAGGGAAGTACATCTCACATTTTGAGAAACCCTGGTTTAGTCATTGTCATTTTTTGTTAACATTCAGTCTTCATGGTCTCATGTTATCAAAGGTCCCATGATATAATGAGATTGGTATTATAGTAGATTCTGTGAATATGAGGTGCCCAAACCCTGATGCAGCAAAACAGCTCCAAACTGTAACATTTCTACCACAATGGTTACTGTTGGTATCAAGTTCTTTTGGTGAAATGCTATATTTGGTTCTCACCCAATATACTCCATCTTCCCTGCTCTATCCAAAGCATTGTTGCAGAAGTCCTGGTTTTTATCTGGGTATCAATGAGCAATAAATAAAGTTTTCCTTCTGGCACACCTCCCATGTAGAATCTGATTTGTGCAATTTCCTTCTAATAATACAGTCATGCATTTTAGCATCATAGTAGCAAAGCTAGACATCATGAAATTCTGGGGTTCTGAGAGATTTATTTCTTAATCTTGCAATCTGTTCTTGGGCTGAATTTGCTGGAGTTGCTTGGCCTAGGAAAGTTGGCTATTCTTTGAACTCGTATTTGCAGATAATTTTTCGGACAGATTGATATAATTTGTTTAGCAATATTGTTTGTTTAGAAACAACATTGTTATTAATATTAATGTTGAGACTTTGAAAAAAAAGTGCAGAGAAGAGCAACTACAATGATTAAAGTCTTGAATACTAAAATGTATATAGAACAGTTGCAGGATTTGAATTTGGCTAGTCTAGAAAAAAGAAGGACTAGGGTGGACATAATAGCAGTATTCCAGTACTGTATTTGAGAGACTGACACAAAAAAGAGGAGATCAACTTATTTTCCAAAGCACCAGAGGGCAGGACAAGAAATACAAGGGAAACTAATCAAGAAAAGCAACCTGGAATTAAGGAGAAGGGCACTAACTAACAGTGAAGACAATTAACCAGTGAAACAGCTTGCTGTCAGAAGTTGTGGGTGTTTCATCTCTGGAGGTTTTAAAGAAAACACTGGACAGTCACATGTGAAATGGTCCTTTTTCGGATCGGGTGTCAAAAATGGGGGAGTGCAGGGGGATCATGCCTGCATGTGCCCACACCCATAATACCATGTGCATGTGACCCCCCCTGTGTGCATGTGCACATGCGCACATGACCGGAAGTCCGGGTTGCCCGTAGGCCTCCTGAAACCTCCAGAGGGCGAAGAACAGCCCTATGGATAAACCAGAAATCACCGTTCTGAACTTCCAGGTTGCCTGTATAGCTGTTTTTCGCCCTCCAGAGTCTTCAGGAGGCATCCCAAACTTCCGGTTTGCATGTTGGGTGGTTTTTCGCCCTCCAGAGGCTTCCCTGAAGGGCGAAAAATGGCCGAAAAAGAAGGCTGAAGTCAGCTGGCCAGCACACTCTTGTGCGCTGGAGCTGACAGGGCAACGCTCTAACAAATGGGTCCGCGTGCCACTTGTGGCACCTGTGTCATAGGTTGGCCATCATGGGTATAGTGTATCCTGCTTGATTAGGGGGTTGAATTAGAAGACCTTCAAAAACCAATCTCATTGATTGATTTTTAAATCTGTTCCCAGACTTGGTGGTATTGATAGCCTTATTTCTGAAAGTCTTATCTCCTTTGATCTAGGCATAGTGATACCACACAGCGAAGGAGCAAATAAATGTCTGAGGTTTGAATTAGACAGGCTCCTCCCAGATCCAGATCCTCTCTAATAATGTAGAAATCATCTACACCTGATAAGTCCACCTGAATCTAATTCTAGTATTGGAGGTAGTAAAAATGCAGACATGTTCTTTTTCCAAATGCAGCATTTGCATTTATATTTATAGGTAGTCCTTGGGTTATGATGGTAATTGGGACTGGGATTTCAGCACTAAGGAATGAGGTGATAAATTGCAATACCACATGACCATGTCACTTAGCAACAGCAATCATGCCAATCTGAGTTGCCATAGTTACCAGTGGTAGTTAGGCAAGGGTCCACATGATCGAATCCATTCCTACTTTGGTTGCTTCCAGCTCCAAGCTGTCATAAGGTAAGGGGCAACCTCCTCTTCAACTGCCCCCACATGTCTTCCTTCCCCATCTTTATCCTTTTGGGCATCTTGCACTTTTTCCCCACTGCCTTTGCTTTCCTCCACTCCACTGGACCTGCCACACCAGTTAGCCTTCTATGGATTCCTCTTGATACTGGTACACATCTGGCTTGGCCCTTCATGGTGATTTGGACAAGTGTACATGATCTTCAGAGAAAAGCCTGGCTCAGCCAGCAGCTGCACAGGAAGGTCCAAGCTATCCATATCTTGTCGGCAGCAGGAAGAAGATGATGAACACCAGCTGAGGACAACAGGGCCAGTGGATCAGAGTGGCCAAAAGGGCAGAGATGAGTAAGGAGATAGGTGGGGAGCAATTGAACTGCTCCTGTAGTAATAACTGGGTAAGCTGCCAAAGCACCCACATTTTAATCACATGATTGTGGGGATGCTGTAACTGCCATAATTTCAGGGACCAAGCATAACTACCATCTATTTGGAGTTACTGTAACTTTGAACAGTTGCTAAACAAAAGCTAGTTAAGGGAACTTAACTTTTATTTAAATTACGCAATGGATTACAAAATGTAAATAATGAATGATATCTCTTTATATAGCAACATTGTTGAAATGAAATCAAATATCTGCATGAAGAAAAAGTAAAAATCAATGGAGGTGGATTAACTTTTACAAATGACTGGATGGCTGCAGACATACACACTTTATGATATAGTGTTGGGTTAAAGAGAAGTTAAGAATTCAACACTTTTATTAATTCTGTCCAAGAGTGGACAGGGGAGAGGAGATGGTTCCATGCAAGTGTGGGTAAGCGCATATGTGCAGCTCCATTTGTGCGAACAGTGCACGCCCACTGCTCGCAAAAATGGAGCATGCATGCATGCACTTGGTCCACTGCTCATAGAAATAGAGCGTCTTTTTGTAGACTTCTGCTTGGCATTCAATACCATCATTTCAGAAATTGTTCATCTAAACTGATTCAGCTAACTGCCTAACCACACTTGTAGGTGCATTATAACCTTTCTAACAGATAGAAAGCAGCAGGTGGAGCTAGGTAAAATTACATTGAATATATATTCAATTAGCATAGATACCCTGCAGGGCTGTGTGCTTTCTTTGTTATTATTTTCTCTCTATACCAGAGATGAGTAACCTTTTTGTCACAAGCCGAAAGCGTCCGACCGTGCGTGCGTTCCCACATCCATAATGCAATGCGTGCACGACACAAATACCTGTACACCCTGCGCATGTGCGCGCTCCCTCCTGTGCAACCACGCCGTGCCCCGTTTTGGGCCTAGCAGGTCTCCCTGCAGCCTCCTGGAACCAAATTGTGGGGGGGGGCATGGCTCTGTGTGCGACCTCCTTTCCCCCATGCATGCATCTCCTGCATGTGCCCCACCCCTTACACATGTGTGGCGGAGACCCGAAAATCAGCTGTCCGGCAGGAGGCGCATGTATGCGCAGCAAAGCTGAGCTGGGGCAACAGCTTGCGTGCACGCAGAGAGGACTCTGTGCCATTGGTTCACCATCACAACTGTATACTAATGACTGCATATTGAAGGAGCTCTCTATTAAAGTACAGAAGTTTGCAGATGATACAACAGTCATTAGTTTCAATCAAGACAGTGATGAGTTGCATATAGATGGGAGGTTGAATGGTTGACTCTGTGGATTAGCCAGAATAATTCAGAGCTGAACACTTAAAATTATAGAGATGTGAGTGGATTTTAGGAGGGGTCTTCCTATTCTACTACGTCTTACTATATTAGACAACACAGTATCAACAGTAGAGACCTTCAGGTTTTTGGATTTTATAATCTCTCAGCATTTGAAATGGACACCAAACATTAGAATCATCATTAAAAAGGCACAGCAAATAATTTTCTTCCTGTATCAACTCAGAAAATTCAGACTGCCCCAGGAGCTGTTGATAAGAGTTTTACAGAGGAATTATTGAGTCTGTTGTTTGTACTTCTATAACTGCCTGGCTTGGTACAGCAACCAAACAGACTTCAAAAGATATTTAGGACTGGGAAAAAAAATTCCAACCATCCTGTCTTCCATTGAGCATCTATGTACTACATGGATCAGAAAGAGATGTGAGAAAATATCTACAGAACCCTCATACCTGGACATAAACTGCTTCAACCTTTCCCTTCGGGACATCGCTATAGGGCATTGCATGCTAAAACAACTAGTCATAGAAACTGTTTTTCTTTCATCGCATCACTGCTGAACTAATTTCCATAATACTGTCTTATTTCTATTTATCCATGTAGTAGGCTGTATTATTGGTTTTCTTTTTACAAAAATACTTTTTATTATAATATAAAATATAAAAGAAAACAGTAGGAAAGATGGGGAGGGAAAAGGGAAGGGAAAAAGGAAAAAAGATTGATTTCCAACTCCATTTGATGTAGTAAAATAAGATAATGACAT
This sequence comes from Thamnophis elegans, assembly GCF_009769535.1. Taxonomy (NCBI): domain Eukaryota; kingdom Metazoa; phylum Chordata; class Lepidosauria; order Squamata; family Natricidae; genus Thamnophis; species Thamnophis elegans. The sequence continues at coordinate 56,083,252 of NC_045549.1, forward strand.
CAAACCTCAACTTTTTACCTTTACATAATAGTATAAACCAGTCATTTCTATAACAAACCTATCTAAATGGTAAAACTCAAAACCCAAAGTTTCTTTCTTTTTTCCACTTCAAGCACAAAGTCCAGAAGTGGTTTCCAAGTACAGTAGAAACAAACTATTTTTTCTTCAGTCAAGGCAGTCAGTTTAGCCATCTCTGCTAACTCCATCAACTTTTTTAAATTCATCCATTTAAATCTTTCAATTGTAAATATGTAAGCCAATGGCAGACACATCCTTCTGATTCTAACTCCTCCTTAGACTTAAGGATAGGACCACCGAAATTAAAAGATATTATTTGACCATGTCCACCAGTCTGACTTTACCATTATTTCTTTTCTTAAAAAAGCTTCCTAGGGCAACACCCAAGGAGGCATCTTCACAGGAAGTCTTGTTTTATATTTACTCCAAATTTTTAGATGGTACATGTAACAAAATGGTTATTAAAATCAACATTTACCTTAAACTTGTTATATCATAAATAACTGCCATCCAAATCTTAATTCATGACCCTCTTAAGTCAAGTAGGCTCTTATTTTGGAGGTTCACCCACTCTTTTAGCCAGATCTAACAGCAAGCACCGAAATACAATTTCAAATCTGATAAACCCAAACTTTCTCTTTCCTTTATATATAATTCTTGGGTATTTCCCCCCCCCCCACACACAAAATATATATATATATATATATATATATATATATATATATATATATATATATATATATATATATATATATATATAAATTTAGAAATATCCCTCTGCCATTGTTTAAATGGAGTGTCAGTAGCAAGTATTGGCAACGTATGAAACAAAAAATACATCTTTGTAATACATTCACAGAAATTCTACCCAATAATGTTAATGCAGTAAATCCTTTTTTTTATTATTCCAAACAGTCACATAATTATTTTGAAACAGTTTTGCATTTGTATTTGTCAATTTTAGTTCCAAGAATTTAACCTTTTCTCAACCTTAAACCTGACTTTTTAGTCAGTATATCACTGTCCTGAGAGGTCATATCCTTAATAAGCATTGTTGTTTTCTGTTTATTTTAAAACCCACTAAAGCCCCAAACTCATTTGATTTCATCAAATATTCTATGTTGTATTTTGGGTTTTGCAAACATATAATCCAAGTCATCAGCAAATGCCCTCAAATTACAAACTTCCTTTTTATATTTATGCTATTTTCTCATTTTGCCTAACATCTCTGTTCGAGACTTCCAACACCAATGTAAATAACAAGGGAGATAAGGGGCATCCTTGTCTTGTAACCTTTTGAATTTCACATGAATTGGTTATATCTCCATTACCTTTGTTTGCTGTGATGTACAAACTACACTAACTGCTTGAATAAAATTCTCCCCAAAAACCATATCTTCCAAAACTAAACATAAAAGCCCAACTAAAATTATCAAAGGCTTCTCTGCATCCAAGAATATTAAAGCTGCCTGTTTCTTGTTATGATTCTGTAAATATTCAATAATGTTGAAAACAGTCCTGACATTATCCCTTAACTGTCTTTTTGGCAGAAACCCAGATATATGAATATATGCCACCATTTCAGCAAAAAGTTTATAGTCATTGTTTAGTAATGAAATTGGTCTATAATTCTTTATCCTTCTGATGTTTTGGGCAATCTTCAGTAATAACACTATATATTAGCTTCTTTCCAAGTTGAGGTATTCCCCCCCCCCCCCGGTAATATATCATTCATTATATCCTTTAATGGCTAAAGAAGTTCATCTTCAAAGCATATACAATATTGGCTTGAAAGGCTATCTGGGCTGGAGCTTTGCCTGATTCATTTTTTAATGGCTTCTGATATTTAATAGGTAGTTATTGAATCATTCATAAGTTGTCTCTGAGTTTGTGAGAGTTTAGGTAACCACTGTCTTAACAAATATTCATCTACTTTAGACACATCTAGCTTTTGCTTTTTGTAAAAGTTGGAATTATGGAAAGACTTTTTGATAAGATCTATTATATTATTACCTTCACAAATTTACTGTCCTTTTTTGCGTCTTCTGCACCATCACCTCAACAAGAAATTAGTTCAAGAATGAATATCATAGGTAGATTCCCAGAGCAATACAGATTTCCTTTTTCTGAAACGTAGTTCTCAGTTCCAAAAAACAGGAATATATGAATTAGGTTCAGTACTTAGGTCGGTCAAGTAGCTATTCAGAAATTAGTAGTTAGAAGCAATGGTAAAGCAAGATATGGAATTAAAACCAGAAAATTTTATTGGCTATTTGAAAGGGAGTACAATATATATTTAATTTTACACATGTTAGCAGCTTCTGGAATTGTATTTGCACAACAGTGGAAAAACAGAGATATGAAAATGAATAAATATTACAATGTGCAGGAATAAATAAATTGACAATTAAAATCAAGAAGGCTTTGAATACTTTTTCACGTGGGATTGGTTTTAGCTATTGCCAACTAACAGAAACAGAAATTAGAAATCCAAAAGTATGAAAGAAAACACCAATTATGTAAGGAAAGGTCACTAAAATGTATGAGGAAATATTTCTAGATCATTATTAATGCGTAGATAACTGTGGGACATTACACACCCATACCCACACAAACTATGACAGTGCCAGGAAAACACCAAAAAAATAAGAATTCCCCTCCCCAAAAGACTGCAAATGAAACCAGTTTTTTTTCCATAACCCTAAGGACAGGAAAGATAAAGCCACTGGAATAAAAACCATCAAGGCATTGTGGGAAATTATAAAGGACAGTGCCAGGAAGCTCACAGAACCAGCAACCACCTCAAAATTACCTAAACAACCAGGGTGAAACACACTAAATCTGGCAAACCTGCCTTGCAGCAACCTGGCCTGCCCATAGAAAAGCAGCCACTTTGAGACACATAAACCTGGTCTGAACACTTAAAAGCAACATATTTCATCACAAAGAAAACATTTGCAAAAAGGAATAACATTTCTTGTAGTAAATATATTTTATAAACAATTAAAAAATAAAAATTCTCTAAAAATAATTTTAAAAAAGATATTCTATAAATAAAAAAATCCTTAAAAACCATTGTTAAGTATTCCGCACACAATAATTTATGCTGTAACCATTGCAAGGTATTCCACCAGCAATAATTTATACTGTAACCATTTCAAGGTATTTTACCAGGAATAATTTATACTGTAACCATTTCAAGGTATTGTACCAGGAATAATTTATACTGTAACCATTTCAAAGTAGTCCACAGACAATAATTTAAAATGAAACCATTTCAAAGTATTCCACACATAATAATTTAAAATGAAACCATTAAAAATATTCTATACACAATAAATTACAATAAAACAATTTAAAAAAATTCTATACACAATACATTTTAAAGTATTGACTGTAGAATTTTTAAAAATGGTTTATTTTAATTTATTTTGGGTGGAATCTTTTTAAAAATAGTCTTAACACAATTAAAAAAAAGAATCCACAAACAATAAATTGAAGTAAACCATTTTAAAATATTCTATACTCAAAACTTTTAAGTAAAATGATTTTAAAAAATTCTATGAACAATAAATAAAATATTATTTTAAAAAACATTAAAAAGAAAAAAAGGGTCACTTACCAGCAGGCAGAATCAGCAGCTCTCCGATGCGATGGATGCAGCAGGGAGCAGGCAGGCAATGAGGCAGCAGGACAGGTAAACTTACCGGACTGGAGGGACAAGGATTGTCGTTAGCTAGGCATGCCGCCTGGGAGGCTTAGCCAGTGAGGTGAGGCGGGGGGGCGCTTTCAGCCACATGGCGTACACCAGCTCGCGGCTTTCACGAGGGAAGGCCTTCAGGCCTTCCCTTGCAAAAGCTAGCCTGCCGCCGCCGCCGCTGCTCACCCGGTTTTGGCCATGTGGCATATGCCAGCTCGCGGTTTTCCCGAAAGCCATAAAAGCTAGCCTGCCGCCACCCACTTTTGGCTGCGTGGCATACACCAGCTTGCGGCTTTTGCTAGGGAAGGCCTGAAGGCCTTCCCTCATGAAAGCTACCCTGCTGCCGCCGCCCACCTGCTTTTGGCCCATGCGGCATACGCCAGCTCGCGGCTTTCGTGAGCTGGCATAAGCTAGCCTCCCACCACCCCTCCTCGCGCTTAGTTACTTATCTGCTTGAAGGCAAAGCAAAACAAAAAATGAAGGGAGGACCCACCACGCTTTTAAACGGGTGTTAGAGCTGGCGGTTTGATTCCAGCCCGCTCACTGATTGACTGGACTTTAGCCAATCAGTGAGCGGTGTGCTGGGCTAGTTTAGTGCAGACGGGCAGGGGAGCGAGCGAGGTGCAACAGCATGGCAAGGACGAGCGAGCAACAGGGCCAGGACAGGCATTCTGGAAGTTACTTCCGGGTCCACCGGTCAAACCTCTCACCGGATCAGTAAATTTCATGAACCGGTTCTCCCAAGCCGGTGTGAATCGGCAGAAACCCACCACTGGTGGAGATCCTGCTCCTTGCTCTCCATTTGCCCAGTGGCTTCAGCTGACCATCCGGCATTTGAGAGGAGCCTCCTGAGAGCCTCAGTGGCTTCAACTGACCATCCGGCATTTGAGAGGAGCCTCCTGAGAGCCTCAGTGGCTTCAACTGACCATCCGGCATTTGAGAGAAGCCTCCTGAGAAAGGGTAACTTCTCCAGGGTGATACAGACCTCGAGAAGATCATCCACAAACAGAATCTACAATTCTGCTTGGACAGCTTTTACTAGCTGGTGCCTTAAGGCTAATATTGTTCCCATTTCAGCGTCAGAACCACAAGTCCTGGAATTTTTCAAGGAAGGACTGGACAAAGGACTGTCACACAACACCATCCGCAGGCAAGTGACAGCTCTTGCAACAGCTTTGACGTGTGGGGAAAGGGAATCTCTGACTCACCTTTCAGTCATTTGGAGATTTATTAGGGGACAGCAAACATGAACCCTCCCATTACAAATTGGATGTATTTGCTTCGGCAGAAGCATCCTTGGACGGAGGGTCCTGCAAAGGATGTATGCAGATATGAGGACATCAAACCAAGCAGCATTCCACCCTTTGATCAGCCAGCTTTACCTTTAGATCAGATTGTGATATTTTGTTTTTTTTCCTAGTTGTTTGTCTTCAATTTGTGCATCACCTCGTATTGCAATATCGATGATCAGAGTTTTTTCTTTTCCAAAATCATGATGTCAGGGGTGTTGTGGAACAGATGTGTCTCTCTGTTTGGATTTGAAAGTCTCACAAGATCTCGACCTCTTCATTTTCGATAACTTTGTCAACTTGGTGTTCCCAGTAATTTTTGCTACAATTGCACCCAAACTGCTGGCAAATCTTCCAGTGTATAATTTTGGTAACTCGTATCATGATGTTGTAGATAATCAGTTTGTGAGATTTTGTTGCAGCCACTGAGAAGATGATTCACTGTTTTATCTTTCTTGTTACATAAGCGATATTTGTTGTTTTTACTGACATTTTTGCAAGATCTAAGAGCTGTTAAGGTAGCATCTGAGTGTATAAGCAGTTCTGAGTAGGGTGGTTTTTGTGAAATCAGGATTTCACCCATAACAATTTGCCTTAACAGCAATTGTTGCACAGTTGTCAATGTCATGTTACATTTCAATCTCTCTGCTACACTCCTCAGTGCTTTTCAGCAATGAGCTCAATTCAACTTTTGTTTTTTCAAACAATTTAAAAACAACCGTATGAAGCAAATGCGAATTTTTTAGCCCTTTTTAGCCAATTCATAGCCACAGTTTGTCTTGTTCAAAATACTTGTTAGTGGTGCCAACAAAAGTACAAATAACAGAGATAACAATGAGTCGCCTTGGAAGATTCCTCATTTGACTTCAACTTTACCAAGCTCTTTTCCATGGGCCATCAACATACCATTTGGAGTATGATGCTCTGAAATATAAAATGCACCTAGCTTTTGGGAAGAAAAACAAGAAAAAAAATCTGCCTTTGCCTCCCAGCAATTTGCCTCCTTGCAGCAAACAGCCCGTTTCAGTTTCAGCACAGCCTGATTAGCCTCCTGACTATTAGTTGTTTCAGGCTGGAAGGATTGCCATAGCCTATTGCCGCCTCTGTGCTCCCCATTTTTGGCCTTTGCATCCCGTTTTCCTCCTCCGTGTGTTATCACATTTTCCTTCAACGTTTCTGAAGTGCTGTTCATGCAAAGCTTTAGTTTTCCATCCATTTAATCTGTCATCCTGCTGTTTTTCCCTATATTCTGTTTTTGTTTCTGTTGTTTTTATAATGTTCTCTGTTTTCACAGTATACAGCAATATTTATGTGCTTTGGTTCACATAATCATTCAAACTTAATTTTTCTTCTTCTACAGTTTGTTGGATTTGCAATAGCCCTCTGCCCCCTTTTCTTTTTGGCAGGTACAACCTGCCGGTGTCACTTTGTGGATGTAAAGCGTGGTACATATTCAAGAGTTTCCACGTTTTTCAGTCCAGGTTTTCCAGTTCAGCCACAGTCCAGTTGATGGTTCTACCTGGATAGCACATCACTGGCACTGCCCATGTATTAACGGCTTTGATTAGCCAGCTGCTCCTGGTGCCCCAGTAGGGGCAGGGATTTTACTCCATACTGTTTATAGTTCCCAAGGCCGGGGGGGGGGGGGGGTGAAGAGCAATTGCAGATTGAAACGATTAAACAGGCACCTCATCTACAAGAGGTTCAAAATGCAATCTCTCCAGTCCATTTTGGAGAATGCGTCCGCGAGGGCGACTTCTTAACATCCATTGACCTGACAGAGGCATATCTCCATGTGCCCATCCTAGTGTCACACCAATGGTTCTTCAGATTCTACTATGCAGGACAGCATTATCAATACAGACCCTTACCATTCGGCCTGTCTTCAGTACCCAGGGTATTTTCCAAGGTTCTGGCAGCACTTTTAGCCAACATCAGGGCATTACCGATCTGAGTACAGTGTTATCTGGACAACATTCTGATTCAGTCCTTTCCCCACCATTGGGCAAAAGAGGATGTACAGGTCACAATCTGGATTCTTCAGGATCACGGTTTTCCCATAAATTATGGGAAGGGTCATCTGACTCCTACCATCCTTTACCTCACCTGGGGCGATCATAAACACTTCTCTATGTGAGGACTACCTGTCACAGGAGTGACAGGACAGCACAAAGTCATTAGTAAATCAAATTTTGGCAGACCGCAGGGTTCCACTAGCCCTTCTCTCAAAGCTCCTAGGCAAAATGGTATCGTGCAATGTGATAGTTCTACTGTCCAGAACCATTACAACGATCAAATTCGCCGCTAAGTTCTTCTATTCTTTGATTTAAGTTAAATTTTAGGTTTTACAGGCAGTCCGTTTTTTAAAAAACAATAAAAGTTTCTCACCAATTGAAAACACTTTTTCTTTCCACATCGTTCCGTTTTGGGGCTGCCCTGACTTTGTCAGTCCTGACTGGAATTTTTATTACCGGCTTGAAGATCTTTTCTTGCTTCTTTCGGAGATTTTGCGATATCCCCGAGATCAGCAAGACGTAATCTTCCTATTCACCATCTCTTCGGGATGATTTAGGTCCGTTGGGACCCTCCAGTAATAAAAGTGTCAACTGTGATCTCAGAGCTTTGAAATTGCACGTCTTGTCATGGTTTCGGCCCCGCCCTCAAAAAGCCTCTTTTCTCCTTGCCACTTGTCTTTCCCCTGAGCTGGCAGCTCTCTCCTCATTTCCCTTTGTATTCCAGCAACCAGGCAGGAGCCTCTTTAGTAACACGAGGAGGGGGGAACAGAGCAGCCAGCACGAGCGAAAGAAGCCTCTTCTTCTTTCCTTGCTGCATGTCTTTCCCTTGTGCAGATAGCTCTCTCCTCATTTCCAGTTTGTGTTGGGCTGTTTTTCACCTTTGTAGGCTTCAGGGAATCCTCTAGAGAGCGAAAAACCATCGAAAATTAGCTGGCCAGCATGCGCATGCACGCTGGAGCTGACAGGGCAACGCCTTGTGTGCCCTCAGAAATGGCTCCGTATGCCATCTGTGGCACACGTGCCATAGGTTCACCATCATGGCACTAGAGTTAGGTATGGCAAAATTAAAATTGAAACTTGAAGCCACTTTGAAGAAAATAAATTTTGATGAAACAAATGGTTTTGTTACATAACAAACATAACTATTTAGAGCTTTGCAATATACTTTGGATAGTATGGCACATATAGCATGAGAAGCTGTATCTATTTTTCAGGGTTTTTAAAAATACAATGCCAGTCCTTCCAGGGGCAAGTTGAGTATTTTATACCAAGTTTATTTCAGTTAGGAAGATCAAATACACACCTCCTTTTACTTTCGGGCCATGTCACTGATTTTTTCTTCACCAGAACCTGCCTAGAATACATATTTCAGTCCAAATACAAAGCTCCCAGAACTGGCTGTTTTGTACCCAGAATGTTTTGTACATCCATATTACTTATATATTCAGATTTTTAAAACAGAGAATTTGGAAACCCTAACATTTTTATTTATTATTTACTATTTGGGTTTATATGCTGCTTTAACACAACTTGCTTCTAAGTGGCATACATTCCAGTTCAGTACACAGGTTTTTTAAAAATAGTAAAAATGTTACACTCATATAACAATACATAATCGTATCACACTGAAGAATACATGTAATAAAATAAAACACTGTCTGTAAAGCAAGATCCTAGTACTTTCCTAAATATTAAAAGACATATTAAGAAAATTAGACTGATTATATGAATTTTAGGTTAGTAAAGTCTCTCTTAAGTTAATTGTGGCTACTAATTATCTTGTGGTTAGCCCATATAGTTTTCTTAGCTATAGTGTGATATAAATATGTTGCCAGATCTCATGGGGATGGTGGAAAGTTGTCTAGAAAGATCACATTTAATTTAAAAAGACATTATTATTTTTTTAAATCTGGTACTTTTTCATTATTTTCATTTTCAAAAAATAATTATGTAGGAAATTGAAAGAGCCGAGAGAGAGAGGGGAGGGAGAGAGAGATTGGTATGAATTTTAGACTAATTATATCTGAAGTGCCAGAGTCCAGACAGCTACTGGACGATGCAAAGTAAATTTCTCATTGTCATTTAGTGTCAGATTGGTTGTCTACATTTGTTGGCTTTTGGCCATAGAGGGCAAAAATAATGAGAATTGTTAGTCCAGAATATCTTGGGGAACATGAGAAGGCTAATCTTAAAGCATGACAGTGCTTCCTGCACAAAATAGAAAACTGCAATAAATATAATTATTTTGATTGGCTGGAAAACTCTGATTAATTTTAACTAACTTTTAAATACAAACTCCTAACTTCTTCTCCAATTACAAACTCATGGAGAAGAAATAAAACCAGTATAATTACAAAGATGAAAGGGGAGTGGTTTGCAATCAGACTGCAATTTCCACCAGATGGAACTCTAACTCTAATGGATTGTATTTCCTTGGAATATGTTTTTACATGAAGTAGAGTTAAAAGGTGAATCAGGTGCTATCTGTCTGAAATTAAGCAATATTCAAAAAAGCTTACTGGAAATAAACTATTCAAAATAGAAATAAGTAAGCATAGCCTTTGTGTTTCTTTAGATTACAATTTGAGGAATAACAATTTATTTAAATCTTTAGAAATAATCCCAAGCATAAACCCCAGGACAACCAATCAAATAAGGAGGTAGAGAGTGATGGGAAGGAAGAAAAACTCAAGATACAAATTAGGAGGTCTAGGAAGCATATACAGCATCAGCCATAAAGGATTCAGATTCCTATACAACAATGCTCAAAGTTTGGGGAACAAACAGGGACACTTGAAGTACTAGTACACAAAGGCACATATGATAAAGTTGCCATTACTGAAATTTGGTGGGATGAAATGCACAACTGGAATGTACTGATAGAAGGCTATAAACCAAAAAAGAAAAAAATCTAACAAAAGAGGAGGTATTATGTGTAAGAGATCACTACATCTGTACAGAAATGCATAAAACCAAGAATGAAAGCCTCCTAGAATGCATACAGATTAATATAAAAAAGAAGTCCGTTGCCATGCTATAGGTATATACCACAGGCCATCCAACCAAGCAGAAGTAGATGAATCTTAAAAGGGGAAAACAACTCAAGAAGCTTGGGAAAGTCTAAAAATATTATTATAAAAGCCCAGTTCAACACAATAGCACTGAAAAAGAAAAGAAATGTTGGTCCTACCTGAGACATTGCTTCTCAGTGGGTTGCAGGAGGGTCCAGGAATGGAATTACGTCCTTATCTGCCCAGAGACTGAATCATAATTGTAGCCGCACCTCTCTGATTCTCTTCTTGGCTCTAGTTTCGACAAGGCTGCAGCTGTGTAGAAATGACCTGATAAAAGAACCTCCCCATCAGTAGGACTATGGACCTACTGTCTATAGGGTGGGTTTGGACCCTCTTGCAACCCACTGAGAAGCAATGTCTCAGATAGGACCAACATTTCTTCTCCAGTATTGGTCCAGGAAGGTCCAGGAATGGGGCATACCAAAACTGGTGTCCCAAGGGTAGGGAACTGACTGGTCCGGAGTTCCTGATGTAGTGTGCACCTTTTGAAGTACCCTTCGTCTGAAGGATGCCTTGGCAGATGCAAATGCGTCTAGCCTACAGTGCCTTATGAAGGGCAATGGTGAAGTCCAGATAGCTGCCCTGCAGATGTCCTCAATAAGAGCTTGTGTGGCTCACGCTGCTGAAGTCGCAGCACTCCTGGTAGAGTGGGCCGTAATCCCACTCGGCACTGGCAATCCCTGAGCCTTGTAGACTCGCGCTATGGATGCCCAGCCAACGGCCTGTAGTGGAAGGGGTGACCCTAGATCCCAAGGTTGAATCTTGAAAGGAGACAAAGAAAGCCTCCGTTCTCCTGAGAGAAGCAGTCTGCTTTATATAGATACGGAATGCCCTCCTAACATCTAGCCTCTGCCACATTTGTTCTCTATCATGGGAAGGTAAAGGTCAGGAAGGATAATCTGCTGAGCTCTGTAGAAGGGAGCATTGGCCTTTGGAATAAAGGAGTCCAGACAGAGCACAACCATATTTGGTTAAAATATGCAAAGGTCTGCCCTGACTGAAAGAGCTCCTAGCTCTGAAATGTATCTAGCTCAGCGGTTCTCAACCTGTGAGTCGCGATCACTTTGGGGGTTGAATGACCCTTTCAGAGGGGTCACCTAAGACCATCGGAAAACACATATTTTTGATGGTCTTAGGAACCGAGACACCTGCATGTCAGTGTTTGGAGCCACGGGAGCGGCGGCGGCTGGCGCTGCCTTGCGAAAGGGAGGGGCTACCTGACAAGAGCGGCGGCGCAAGGACAGCCGTCGCCCAGCCAATTGCAACACGAGAGGCACCGGTGGGCGGATCGGATGCTTGATAAGGGGAGGGGGAAGAATGGAGCACCTGAGCTCTGGCAAGGCAGCACCCTGAGAGGTGGCCGGGCCAAGCTCAGTCTCCCAGTGGGGAGGGGAGGAGATGCTGGGAAGCAGGAGCCGAGATCCGAGGCGGGAAGTATGGCAACAATCTCCCTTCAGTCCACAGCCTCCTCCTCCTCCAAGATTCGGAAGTTCACGCGGGCGCTCTGCAGCAGCTGGCTCCAGACGTTCGGGTGTTCCCTTTTCTGTAAAAACCTCTGTCCATTCACAAGGAGACCCACCTTCATTTCCTTCCCACAATATCTATGAATGAATGAGTGGTTGGAAAACTTGGGAACGAGAGGATTTCAGGAGTTATGGGGCGGAGGGGAGAAAAGGTGGCCATCACAAAACATCTTCACCAGCTGCTTTGAAAAAAAAAATAAAACACTACATCTTTTTAGTTTTACGTTTACGTCTGTTAAGACCTGGCTGTTCCAGCAGGCCTAGGGCTGCTGATCTTGATTGACCTTCAGCCCCATTAAGAACGAGTGCATGTTGTGTCCTTTTTTAAAATTCGTTCTGTCTTATATTTTAAATTTTTTAATATTTTTTTTTATGTAAGCCGCTCGGAGTCCTCCGGGATTGGGCGGCATACAAATCCATTAAAATTGAAATTGAATTGAAGTTTTAAGTTTCCATGCTTAGAATAGAATGGAATGGAACAGGAAAATGGAATAGGATGGGAATAAAATAGGAATAGGATGGAATAGAATAGAATGAAATAGAAATGTTTATTGGTGAAGTGTGATAAGACACACAAGGAATTTGTCCCCAGTGCACCAACTCACTGTGCATATAAACAGCAAGTAATAGGTCATAGGACAGGTTATAATAATAGTTACAATCATTAGTTATCTATTAGTTGTGACAGAGAGAATTGAAAAGAGATTGGAGAATATGGAATACAAAACAGAAAAATTAGATGGAAAAACTGAGGATGTTTATCAAACGAAGAATGTGGAGGACAGAGTTTAAAAAAATGGAAGAAAAAATGAGCAAAGAGATAAGAAATCTGTGGATACTGACAACAAAGTGAGCGTGGTTGGTAATGGAAAGAGTGGAATATGGAAAGGGGAGTTAGATGGATTGGAACTCTACCCCAGACTTCAAAGCACAGAAGAAAAGAGAGAAAAATTGACGGAGATACGGAGATAAATTTTGACAAGTACCAGTAATAACCAAAGATAAGCTGATGGAAAGAGCAGATGCTGGGTTTCGAGCTTTTACGAGATACGAAAGGAACAACAGGCTACGAAGAGAGGTTCACACAAGATTTATTAAGAAAGTAACTAGAATATTAATGCTACAAATGGCAATAGATATAAGACTGCACTATTACTGGAAAGATACATGTTGATGCAATGAAAATGCATAATAAAAACTAAGCTAAATTTAGTTAGTAGGTATAAAATGAAGTGACAATCGCTATAGTTAAATGTTTTGACAACCCCCCCTTCGGCCTGTGAATAAACCAGAACACAGGCTTGGCTGTTTACCACTGTTCAATTACTGAGATAACGAATCCTTTGGCTGAGGGCCGAAGCAACTCACGTTCAAAAGAGTAGCTCTGCAGCAACCCAGATAGTTCAAATGAAGCAACACAGATAATCCAAGCAAACAGGAACGGCTAGAATACACAGATAGATTTTCTTAACTACTAATTCGAACGGTTGTTTCCTGCAAATGTCCCCTCCCAACGCCTCACCTATAATCTCTTTTGGTGTAATTGTGCTCAGAAGAATTGAGTTTCCGTGAGAAGAAAGCGCAAGGGAAAAGGGTGCCACCAGGGGTGTGAGCCTGCAGTAACAACGTGCCTACTGCGATGTTGGACCTGTCCACCTCCACCACAAAGGGACGTTGGGGATCAGGGTGCTTGAGGCTCGGCTCCTTCATGAAGGCGTGCTTCAGGGCCTCAAATGTGTGTTGTTCCGTAGGCTCCCAGCAAAACGGCAGGGGACATTTTCAGGAAACAACCGTTTGAATTAGTAGTTAAGAAAATCTAAGTCACTCAGACGGACCTAGACTCCACTTGGACAGTGCCAGTAGAGATGCCGAGGGAGGGCCTTGATCAAACTTTATGGAGTGAGTTCCAGCTTGTCACTCCTGAGGAAGTGGACAAGACCATGAAAGCGATGAGTGCTGCCACCTGTTTGCTGGACCCGTGTCCCTCCTGGTTGGTTTCGACCAGCAGGGAGGTGACACGAGGCTGGCTCCAGAGGATTGTGAACACTTCTCTTCAGGAGGGATCTTTCCCACAGCCTTTGAAGGAAGCAGTTGTGAGACCCCTCCTTAAGAAGCCTTCTCTGGACCCAGCTGTCCTTAAAACCTATCGTCCAGTCTCCAACCTCCCTTTCTTAGGGAAGGTTGTTGAGAAGGTGGTGGCCTTCCAACTCCGACGGACCTTGGATGAAGCGGATTATCTAGATCCTTTTCAGTCTGGTTTCAGGCTTGGTTACTGCACCGAAACCGCTTTGATCACGCAGACCGATGATCTCTGGCGAGCCAGGGATAGAGGACATTCCTCTATCCTGGTGCTCCTTGACCTCTCAGCGGCCTTCGATACCATCGACCATGGTATCCTTCTGCGGCAGCTAGAAGAGGTGGGAGTGGGAGGCACCGTCTTGCGGTGGTTCTCCTCTTACCTCTCTGGCAGGTCGCAGTCGGTGTTGGTCGGATGACAGCGGTCGACCCCTAGGTCCCTTAAAAATGGGGTGCCGCAGGGCTCGGTCCTGTCCCCCCTCCTATTTAATATCTACATGAAGCCGCTGGGTGAGATCATTCGCCGGTACGGGATTAAATACCACCAGTATGCGGACAATATCCAGTTGTATCTGTCCGCCCTGTGCCAACTCAGTGAAGTGGTGGAAGTGATGTGCCAGTGCCTGGAAGCTGTTAGGGTCTGGATGGGAATGAACAAGCTTGCACTCAACCCTGACAAGACCGAGTGGCTATGGATGTTGCCCCCCAAAGATAGTCCAGATACTCCATCTTTAAGCCTGGGGGGTGAAATCTTACACCCCTCAGAGAGGGCCCGCAACTTGGGTGTCCTCCTGGACCCACAGCTGACACTAGAAAACCATTTGTCAGTTGTGACCAGAGGAGCTTTTGCCCAGGTTCGCCTGGTGCACCAGTTGCGGCCCTACCTGGACCGGGAGGCACTTCAAATGGTCACTCATGCCCTCGTCACCTCAAGACTTGACTACTGCGCTCTACATGGGGCTGCCCCTGAAAAGCGTTCGGAGACTACAACTGGTCCAGAATGCAGCCGCACGAGCGATATTGGATGTACCAAGATACACCCATGTTACACCTCTCCTCCGCGAGCCACACTGGCTCCCTATTGGTCTCCGAACATGCTTCAAGGTGCTGGTTATCACCTTTAAAGCCCTACATGGCTTAGGACCTGGATATCTACGGGACCGTCTTCCGCCACATACCTCCCAGCATCCGATAAGATCTTACAGGATGGGCCTTCTCCGGGTGCCGTCAACTAGACAATGTTTTTTGGCAGCTACTCGGGGGAAGGCCTTCTCTGTAGCTGCCCCGGCCCTATGGAATGATCTACCCCCAGAGATCCGGACCCTCCCCACTCGCGGGGCCTTCCGAAAGTCTATTAAGACCTGGCTTTTTCGGCAGGCTGGGGCTGTTGACCTCTTGAATGAGGTCCAGCCCCACTAAGGTTGAGTGCATGTTGTGTCTTTTAACTTGCCTTGTCTTCTACTTTTTAAACTTTTTAGTATTCTTTTAAATTGCTTTTATGTAAGCTGCCCGGAGTCCTTTGGGATTGGGCGGCATATAAATTTATTAAACATTAACATTAACATTCTGCCGAGTGAGGGGCGCGGTCAGGGAAGCGAAGCTGGGGATGAGGGTCTGGTAGTAGTGGCAAATCCAAGGTGTCGCTGTATATCCTTTGCTTGCCAAGGAGGTTGCCAACTGCACAAAGATTCTTACCTTGCCCGACTCCATCTCAATTCCTTCAGGGGAGATACAGTGCCCCAGGAACTCGATGGTAGTCTACTAGCACTGACACTTCTCCAGCTTCGCATACAGATGATGCTCCCAGAGTCGTAACCATACGTAGGGGTTGCCGATGACCCTCCCGAGAAGCCGAGTAAATCAAAATATCGTCCAGGTAAATGACGACAAACTGGTCCAAGAGGTCCCGGAAGATATCATTCATAAAATGCTGGAAGACGGCATGACTGTGTACTCAAAATGACTGTACCGGGTGCCGAAGGCCGTCTTCCATTCATCCCCTGCCCGGACTCGGACCAGACAGACGTGACGGGTGTGGTCGACACATTGCAGGGACGGGAACATGACCAGGTTCTGGGACCAATAAATCTGGGGGCCGTGCGCCTGCAGCCAGGCCAAGCCCAGGACCATGGGGAAATGCAGGCACGAGGCAATGTAAAACTGGATGGCCTCCTTGTGATCCCTGATGACCAGGTGCAAGGGCTGCATGGCGGCCTTGATAGGCCCAGACAGAAGCACCCAGCCGTCAATGGTCTTGACCAGCATCGGTGGGTCCACCGGACACAGAGGGACGGCATACTTGGTCACAAACGCCTCATCCATGAAGTTCGTGGTAGCCCCGGAATTGACTAGGGCATGGGCCAAAATCCCCAGTGAACTACCAGACAGGATAATGTGTGCTGCCAAGATCAAGTGCCGGGGAGGGCTGTCAATCTCTGTCTCAGTGTGCGCCCGATCTAAGGTCTCCCTCAGATCGGGCTCTGCCCATTTCCCGACAAGTTTTTCTGGAGCTGAGGGATAGGCCCCAGACCTCGCAGCCCCCTACTCTTCTTGGGACAAACCACTGCCAGGTACCCAAGATCCCCACAATAAAAGCACAACCCCCCTGTGTGCCGTCTGTCCACGTCAGTTCGTGACAAGCAGGGTTTGGCGGCACTCAAGTCCATGGGCTCATCCCGTGGAGCTATGGTCTCTCGCTGGATTGGCACCCCTCTGGTCTCCTGGGAGGCGCGGCGACACCCCTGCCTCTGCAACCGGGCGTCTATCTGGAGGCACAGGTGGATCAGCGTGTTGAACGTCGGTGGCCTGTCCACCCGCACCAGCTCATCCTGCAGGTCGTCTGATAACCCATCTTGAAAGATGTCCATAAGGGCTGCCTCATTCCAGGCTGAATCTTGGTTAAGGAGCCGGAATTCACTGACATAGTCCTGCAAGGAACCCCGACCCTGCTTCAGCATTTTGAAACGTTCTGGTGGCTGTTTGCTCCTTAATGGGGTCCTCATACATGAGTCTGAGGTGATCGCAAAACCCCCTGAAATCGTCCAGCAAAGGGCTAGCCTGGGCCAACGAGCTGCAGAGCCGGAGAGTAAGCTGATGATAAACCCCACTTTAGCCCGGTCAGTGGGAAAGTACTCCGCTCTCAGACTGATAAAGAGCTGGCATTGTCCCAAGAAAGCTAGAAACATGGCTTAGGTGCCGTCAAACGTATCAGGCATGACAACCAGACATTTCCTGGTTGAGCTGTTCCATGGTGGCTTAATGTAAATTGTTTGGACAGGAAACAAACTGTTCTGATCCTTCATCCCCCCCCCCCCCGGTCTGTGAATAAACCAGAACACAGGCTTGGCTGTTTGCCACTATTCAATTACTGAAATAGCGAATCCTTTGGCTGAGGGCCCAGGCAACTCACGTACAATAGAGTAGCTCTGCAGCAACCCAGATAGTTCAAACAAAGAACGCAGATAGTCCAAATGAACAGACACGGCTGGAATACACAGATAGATTTTCTTAACTACTAATTCGAATGGTTGTTTCCTACAAATGTCCCCTCCCAACGTCTCACCTATAATCTCTCTTGGGAGGGGCCAATCAACAACCACCTGTGCTTAATCTTCTGTGAGTCTGCCTACGGAGTTGCTGCTTCCGTTTCTCAGCCCTTCTCAATCTAGCATCAGGGACAAACTGCCTTTGATCCTCCCCACTGCTCCATGCCTCAGGCACTTCCTGGTGGCCAGCCAGCCTCTCTGGTCCCTGCTCTGAGTCTGAACCCTGCCCAGGGTCCTCCACATCGTCCAGGGCAGACTCATATGGTTCCTCGCTATCCGAGTCCATCAGCAGCTCATCCGGATCCTGCTGGACCACAACAGTTAAATAAAGATTAATAATGATGTGTGTGTGGGAGGGGGTTGCATTTGTGCTGCTAAATAAATAAAGGGAGACTAGTATAGATCTATTTCAAGCTATTTATCTCTCATCAGCTAGCCATACCCTTACTGGGATTTGAACCTGTGCTGTATTACATATTAAGCAGTTGTGTTAACCACTAAGCCACAAGCTTCTCCTCCTTAACAGCTGAGCCAGGGAAGTAGGTATGTATTTAGTGTCATATTTGGGCATACCAGGGGTTGTGACACTAAATACACACACACACACACACACACACACACACGTTTGATAATATGAAATTTTATATAAATATATGGAAATTATGAGAGGAGGTCTAAAAGCTTTATTTAGAATATGTTATAAAGATGTATTGGGATGATTTAACAATGTTATATAATCCTATTTTCCAGAATGGGAGGAGGGAATGGTCACACGTGGGTTTTATCACAACCTGATTGGTCCAAGGCTGAGAGGAAATCTATAAATACTGGTGCCTGTCCATTGCTAGCCCAGATTCTCTCAGCCTGGTCCAAGCTGTAGAGTAGTTGGATAGGTTCTGTTTGTTTTCTCCTTTTGGGTGAGTTCTATTCAGTCTGATTCCTATTTGGCTAATTGGGCACTTTAAATTTAAATTCTAAATTGATCTGCTGCGGCCCCAAGGGACAGATCTCTGCCTCGGGCGGCTGGGGGAGAGCCCAGTGGGGCACTAGTCTCCCCCCCGCAGGCCAGGAACCTTTGCCCGTCCCCGGGTGCGGGGGTGCGGTTCCATTCAAACTGCTTCATTCAAACTACTTGAAGGGGCTGTTTTTTTGCAGCATTCAAACTGCTTCGTTCAAACTATTTGAAGAGGCTGTTTTTTGCAGCATTCAAACTGCTTCGTTCAAACTACTTGAAGAGGCTGTGTTTTTGCAGCAGGAAAGTGAAAGAGAAACTTTAAGCCTCGAGGCTCCAGCGTGCAGATCGCTCCGGAGGGGGCCCCTCGCTGCAGGCTTCCTTTGTTTGTGTTGCCGGGGAGACAGAGCAGGGGGGGAGAGCGGCTCTCCCTGCTCAATTTAAAGTGAAGCCGGCTAGAAGCCTGGCTGGGCTGCTGGTGATTATTTCCAGCCCTTTTCTCCCGCACACGGAGTTCCGGTGGCCATTTTGGAGGCTGCCACGTGCGTGGGGCCTGGCCCTTATCGACGGGCCTAGTGCGGCCTAGTGAGAGGCCTTGAGCCTAGGTCTCCCCACAGGCTTCAGGCCCTGGTCTCAGGTGGGACTTTGGAGGCCGATTCCTGCTCCTTTCGTCGGACACGTGAGTGGGGCATGGACGAGGGAGCGGAGATTCCCCAGGGGCAAGGGGCAGGCCCTACTGGGAGTGAGGAGGCCCTGGATCAGGAGGTGGGGAGGGGGCCTCCCCCTCAGAGATCCCTTTCTTCAAGGCGCCCCTCCAGTTCTGTCTCTAGGGATGAGGCAGCTCGCCATAGGGCGCTGGAAAGGACCTTTGCCAGGGCAGAAAGGCAGGCCCAGTCCTCCAAGCCTTTATCTAGGGACAGATCCAGGTCCCCTCTTAGGCCCATTTCAGAAAGGTCTCTACTTAGAGGTTTTAGCCCGGCTTCTTCAGGCAGCTCCCCTGGTAGGTCGCAGGCCTTCTCCAGGAGGGGGCGTTCTCCATCCCCCATAGATGATCCTCTGGAGGGCACGTCCAGAGGCCCCTGTTCCCCCCAAAGGTTGGCTCCTCAGGGCCCTGCTTCCACTTTTGGGGATGTGGAGGATCTGGATAATCTCCCTGAAGGGATTAAGAGGCTTATTTCGGCAGCCATCACTCGGGGCATTGCCCAGCGGGACAAAGGCTCCCTTTACTCTAGGCATGGTGGGCTGAACAGGGCTCAGTTTCGGGCTTCCTCCCCTTCCATGATCAGTGAGGCTTCCTTCCTGGGTGGGGGGGAGTTACCCCAGGAGATGGGATTCTCAGATGATGAGAATACCACTGTTTCGGAGGAACCTTCTTCTAAGGTCCTATTTATGCCCGCCTTGTTTAAAGTTCTCTTGGATAAGGCGAGACACACCACCAAGGTCGGAACTGGGGATCCCTCTGTGCCCCCCCCAAGGGATCCCGACATGGTCATGTTCTCTGCCACGGCCACCAACAAGGAAGAGATCCCTGCCCCTCCCTTGTTCCTAGAGGTTCTGACCGACCAGTGGGCTAAACCTTCCACTTTCTCTTCTCCAGGTAGTACCGACCGTCGGCATTATAACGTGGAGCAAACCTTTGCTCAGGCCATTCAGCTCCCGACGGTTGACACCCCTGTGGCCGCATTGGTGTCCTCCTCCCCGG
Organism: Thamnophis elegans; assembly: GCF_009769535.1. Classification (NCBI taxonomy): domain Eukaryota; kingdom Metazoa; phylum Chordata; class Lepidosauria; order Squamata; family Natricidae; genus Thamnophis; species Thamnophis elegans. Next base: position 56,103,146 of record NC_045549.1, read on the forward strand.
TGGTGTCGGGCGATGCGGCAGATAAGATGAAGCCGGAGGATAAGCGCGCAGAGCTTACCTTGCGGAAGAACTTCAACGCCACAGCGTGGGCCATTAAGGCGGCGGCCTCGGCTTCCTACTTTAATCGTGCCACGGTCATGTGGCTCAAGAAGCTGCAGGCACGCATTCCCATACAGGAGGACCGGATCCATCAGGATCTGGTCAAGATTCTGGCAGCGTGTCAGTTCTCAGCTGACGCGACCTTGGACACGGTCAAGTTTGCTTCTAGCGCCCTGGCCACCTCGGTCACCTCCCGTAGGCTCCTGTGGTTGCGCCATTGGCAAATGGACAACAAAGCCAAATGGGATTTGGCGGCTGCCCCCTTCAAGGGGCCCGATCTCTTCGGGGAGGCCCTTACTCGCATCCTCGTGGAGGATAAGGACAAGAAGAAGGTCCTACCCTCCACGGCTAAGAAGGCCGAGAACAAGCCACGTCCCTTCCGTAGGCAACGGTATAGGGCCCCTAACTTCGGCTATAACCAGCGCTTCTCTTCTTTCTCTTCTGACAGGCATTTCTTGGGGCAGCCCTTCCAGGACAGGAGCCGTTTCCAGGGCCAGGCTCGGCGGCCCTTTCGGGGGGGAGGCGGCCGTCCCTTCCGCAGGGGGAAGTGACTCGAACCCGAGTCATCCCATCGGCGGCCGCCTCGCTCTTTATGCGGACCGGTGGGACGACATCACGTCGGACGCCTGGGTTCGAGCCACGGTTCGTTACGGGCTCAGGTTAGAATTTCTCTCCACTCCTCCAAATCTCTTTCGGTCGTTCCCTCCTTCCCGGAGTCGAGAGCGCTGCCGCCTGATGAGTCAGGCGATCGCCCACCTCCTCGAAATCCATGCGGTGGAGGCGGTTCCCGCAGGGGAACGGGGCCGGGGCCACTACTCAAATCTCTTCGTGGTCCCGAAGAGCACGGGGGGTTGGAGAGCAATTCTAGACCTCAAGCGCCTGAACAGGTTTCTGGTCTACAGGCGGTTCAAAATGTCATCGCTCAAGTCCATCCTTCAGGGCATCAGGAAAGGCGATTTCCTGGCCTCCGTGGATCTCACGGAGGCCTATCTTCATATCCCCATCCTGCCCGCTCATCGCCGGTTCTTGAGGTTCTCCCACGGGCCCCACCATTACCAGTACAGGGCTCTTCCCTTCGGCCTGGCCTCGGCCCCGAGGACCTTCACAAAGGTCCTGGCGGCTCTGGCGGCCCATCTGAGATCGGTCCCGGTCCGCCTCCAATGTTATTTAGACGATGTCTTGCTTCAGGCGGGCTCCCTGTCTCAGGCCGTTTCAGATCTTCAGATTACCATTCGAAGCCTCCAGGCCCTGGGGTTCTCGGTAAACTTCGAAAAGAGCATCTCACTCCCTCCACTCGCATTCTGCATCTGGGGACAGTCATAGATTCCAGGTTGGGGGAGGTGCGTCTGTCTCAGGAGAGGCAGGTCAGCCTTCGTCGGCTGGCAGAGAGCGTTCGCACAAAGCGCTCCGTTTCCATCCTCTCTCTGTCGCAGTTATTGGGCAAGATGGTCTCTTGCATAGGGATTGTCCCGTGGGCCAGACTCCATCTTCGGCCCCTTCAATGGGAGCTTATCCCCTATCAGAGGGGACGAATGAGCAATTCCCTTCGGACTCTCCGCATCTCGACGGGGGTCCGTGCATCCCTGGTGTGGTGGCTCTCCCCGGCCATCCAGCGGGGGTGTCTGTTCTGGGAGCCGAACAGGGTGACCGTCACCACGGACGCGAGTCTGTTCGGGTGGGGGGCCCTGGTGGGCTCTCGGATGGCTCAGGGCAGATGGACGGCCTCGGACCTCCGTCACAACATCAATTGGCTGGAACTGAAGGCCGCGCGTCTGGCTCTGAGTCACTTTCGCTCCTCGGTGGAAGGGAGCCACGTTCTCCTCCTGACGGACAATGTGGCCACCAAGGCGCACATCAATCGTCAGGGCGGGACCCGCTCGAGAGCCCTCTGGCTGGAGGCTCTGCGATTGGGGTCGTGGGCGGAGAAACACTTACAGTCCCTGGTGGCGGAGCACATCTCGGGACTCTCCAACGTCCAGGCGGACTGGCTCAGTCGAGCAACTCTGGACAACGGCGAGTGGCAACTCCACCCGTCGCTGTTCCGGGAGATCTGTCGTCGGTTCGGGTCCCCCCGGGTGGACCTGTTTGCGTCTCCCGAGAACACACAACTCCCGCGTTTCTTCACCCGTTTCCAATCCAGCTCGGCGGAGGGCACGGATGCCCTCAGGAGCCGGTGGCCCCCGGGCCTTCTCTATGCCTTTCCCCCCATTCCACTCATCCCGGGGACCGTCAGGAAGGTGGTGACGGAAAGGGCCCTGGTCATTCTGGTGGCCCCGTTTTGGCCCAGGAGACCCTGGTTTGCGGACCTGGTTCAGCTGTCAGTGACTTCCCCGTGGAGGATTCCGCAGGGGGAGGTGGTCTTACGGCAGGGGGCCCTGATTCACCCAGAGCCTCAGTGGCTTCAGCTGACCGTTTGGCTCTTGAACGGCGGCTTCTAAGGGGGGCTCATCTGTCTTCCGGGGTCATTCGCACCATCGAGGCGGCCCGTCGTCCCTCGACGATCCGCATTTATAACTCCACCTGGGCAGCGTTCGTCCGTTGGTGCTCCCTCAAGGGCATCTCTCCCGACAGAGCCACCATCCCCAACGTCTTGGATTTCCTTCAGAAGGGCCTGGAGGACGGGCTCTCGCAAAACACCTTGCGTCGCCAAGTGGCGGCTCTGTCCTCGGTCTTGGGGGGGGCGGGATCTTCTTCTCTTTCCCAGTCTCCTCTGGTCAAGCTGTTCCTCAAGGGGGCGGCAAATCTCAGGCCTCCCCCCGTTCATAGATTCCCCACGTGGGATCTTCCGCTTGTCCTCAAGGCCTTGACGGGAGCTCCGTTTGAACCTCTCCGCTCGGTGCACTTGCGCTTCTTATCGCTGAAGGTGGTCTTCCTGGTGGCCATCACTTCCGCCCGGCGTATATCCGAGCTGGGCGCCCTGTCTTGTAAGGACGACCTCTGTCATTTTCACCAGGACAGAGTGGTCCTTCGCCTTGACCCGGCATTCGTCCCCAAAGTAAATACCCCCTTTCACAGGGCTCAGGAGATCGTCCTGCCTGACTTCTGCCCGAGTCCGTCCACTGACAGGGAGCGTCTTTGGCATCGCCTGGATGTCCGCCGTGCCTTGCGGATCTACCTCCGGCAGACCAAGGATTTCCGCACGTCGGAGGCCTTGTTCGTCTCCTTCCTACCTGGAGCTCTGGGTTCGAGGGTGTCCTCGGCTACCATCGGCCGTTGGCTGCGTCAGGCCATCTCGGAGGCCTACGTGGCCTCAGGGCGGCCGGTTCCATCAGGCGTCACGGCGCACTCTACAAGGAGCGCGGCAACCTCGGCAGCGTGGGCCACGAGGGCCCCGTTTGAAGACATCTGCCGGGCGGCTACCTGGGCCACTCCAACCTCGTTCATCCGACATTATCGTCTGGATGCTTTCGCGTCGGCGGACGCATCTTTCGGTCGTAGGGTCCTACAGGGGGTGGCAGCTGAGGCTCCCCTTGGTTCCTAGAGTTCCTGTTCTCCCTCCCTGGGACTTTAGCTTGGGTATGTCCCACGTGTGACCATTCCCTCCTCCCATTCTGGAAAAAGGACGTTGGTCTTACCTGAACGTCTATTTTCTGATGGGAGGAGGGAATGGTCACAACCCGCCCTGAGTTCTGTCTGTTGGGGCCAAGGGGAGGGCCCGGGGGGTGTTTCCCGGGGTTTGTTGTGTTGTTTCTTGTTTTTCAGTTGTACCGTTCATGTTCGAGAATCTGGGCTAGCAATGGACAGGCACCAGTATTTATAGATTTCCTCTCAGCCTTGGACCAATCAGGTTGTGATAAAACCCACGTGTGACCATTCCCTCCTCCCATCAGAAAATAGACGTTCAGGTAAGACCAACGTCCTTTCTAGATTTCGAATATTATATATAAAATGATGTAAAAATAATTATAGTCAAATTAAGGTTGAGATATAATAATCGTGATATACATGAATATATGTGAATTTAAAATATGTGATTTGATATGAAAAGCAGGTGATGACTATGGAAGAAATGCATGGAAATACTGTAACCAACTGACACACTTTCTACAATTTGTAATGGAAGATGGCTTTTTTATTTTATTTTTATGTTTGTTTGTCTTTGTTCAAAAATAAATAAAAATCATTTTTTAAAAAAAGGAGTAGTGTTTTACCATCCTTTGGGCTTGCCAATTGACTTGTGGTACTTATGGCCCGTCCTGAAACTCAAGGCCATGCCACATTTTTCTGGTGGGCAATAATATAAGCCTTCCCCCGCAAATAAGCCCCCAGGAACCCCCACCTCCGGCCAGGCAGAGCGCCGCTCACCAACCTAGCAGTATCCTAGGGGGAAGGCAAAGGTGATTGTGTTGCTTAGCACCTTCGGGATACCGCTAGGTTGGTGAGCGGCTCTGTGCCCAGCTGAAGAGGGGGGTTGCCAGGCAGCTGCTCTCTTGTGAGTGGGCTTCCAAAGAACCGGGCATGGCCGAATGGCTGTGTTGCGTTGTCACAGCAGCGCAACACAGCAGCCATGAAGCGACCACACTCATGAGCAGCCACCCGAAAAACCCCTTCCAGCTGGGCACAGCGCCATTCACTGACCTAGGGGTATCACCAAGCCACGTGAGTGCCTGTTCGCCACCACCCGACTCCCGTGGCTTGGCGCCTTCGAAATGGCAGTGAATGGCGCTCTGCACGGCTGGAAAGGGGGGTTGTGCGAGTGGCTGTTCCTCTCTCGCTTGCGCACCTCTTCGCCTCATGATGCCCTGGCCCAGCTCTCCCTGCTGAGCCAGGGAACCTTTGCTGCCACCGCCGCATGGCTCTTTCTATGGCTTCCAAACCGAGTCTTCTGGTAGTGGCTCTGGGTGTACGCTCCATGGTTGTACGCTCTGCTGGCAGCTGACCCACAACCATAGAGTGTACGCCAAGAGCAGCCACTGCCAGAAGACTCAGTTTGGAAGCCGCAGAAAAAGCCATGTGGCAGCGGCAGCAGCAGAGGTTCCTTGGCTCTGCAGGGAGAACTGGGCCAGGGCATCGTGAGGCTGGGAGGCGCACGAGCGAGAGTGGAACAGCCACTCGCGCAACACCCCTCCAGCCGTGCAGAGCACCATTCACTGCCATTTCAAAGGCGCCAAGCCATGGGAGCCGGGTGGCGGCAAACAGGCACTAACGTGGCTTGGCAATACCCTTAGGTCAGTGAATGGCGCTGTGCCCACCTGGAAAGAGGGTTTGTCGGGTGGCTGCTCATGAGTGTGATTGCTTCATGGCTGCTGTTTTGTGCTGCTGCGATAGTGCAACACAGCCATTCACCCATGAGGCTGTGCCCGACTCTTTGGAAGCCCGCTCGCAAGAGAGCAGCCACCCGGCACCCCAAAACAATAAACCCTCCCCTCATAATAAGACCCAAGCCATATTTTGTGTGTAAAAAGAAAATACGACCCTCTCTTATTTTGGGGAAACACGGTATTATGCATTATATTGTATTATGTTGCATTATATTTAGAGAGTTTTTAACAAACCATATTCCCTATTAGAATAATAAATCAAAGCACAGTGCAACTTGATAGATTAGTGCAGGGATGTCCAACTTGCGATGTCACATTACATATTGTGACCCCCCCCTTTCACTAAACGGGGTGGGCATGGCCAACACATGACTCATCTGGTCCATGGGCTGCAAGTTTGACACTCCTGGATTAGTAGATGCTTTAGACTGGATTTTCTTCTGATTCAGCTCACCTTTTTGAATTTTATTGGCACATTCATTCTTTACAAATTACCCTTTTCATAGTTCTTCTAGAAAATATCTCCTTACATTCTCATGGCAACCGAGGCTTTTAGGTATTTACTATTTTGAAAACTAGTTCAGTTTTCACACAGCCCTGAATATACAAAATGTGTTCATGATAAACTTTATCTCTTAGACCATTTGTTGAATCAATTCAATCCTTTCTAAGTTGTGTCATTTTTTAAAATAGGTGATGTGAATGGAATCACTTTTCATATAAATCCCATTTATCTAGAGGCACGAGGTACAGTAGAAAGTATGTGATTTTAGTATTTGCAACTGTAAATTGAGACTGAGTACAGGTAATCCCTGAATAATGTGTTTCCTTAGTGAACATTGGAAGTTATGTGATAAGCGCCACCTGGCATTTGTAAACAAGTCCAGAAACTAGGAATCTTGCGGCATCATGGCATTGTTCGCCCTTACACAAAACCACAGAGGCTGTGCAACATTCATCCTGAACTTTGCCGGCCAAAATGGAGCTTCTAAGGTTCGGATCCGCGCTCTTCTGCAATTTTATTCAGGCCTCCACAGACCTCAACTTTAGGTTGCCGGCCAAAATGGAGCTTCTGAGAGGAGAATCCACCCTTCTGACACTCTGTTTCACCCTCCATGGCCTCACCCAACCCTTTGCAGGCTGAAATGGAGCTTTCGGGAGGGGGGGTGGATTCAGCGCAGCAGGTTGGGAGGGGGAAAACAATTGTGGGGAATATGAGGTATTTCAGTGGGTCAGGGAGGCCTTGAGTGGTCTTAGGCAGGTGGCCTGTTCCATCAGTAGGCCCCCATGGCCTCCCCCCCCAAAATACTTCTTATGCAGTTAACGAGCCTTGCATTCAATTAGCAAATATGTTAGTGAAAGGAGGGAGTGATCCCGTTCAAGATATGAGATTCACTCCCATGAATCTTCGGGTTACAAAAGGAATGGGCAGGTTCCATTACATTCATAACTTGAGGACTACCTGTATGTGTGTTGGGGGCAGATGTATACCAGTGCCTTTAGATCAGACATGTCAGATTCCAGGCCTGCGGGCCATATCCATCCTGCAATGTGATTAGATTTGGTCTGCAGGGCTGCCCTGGTGACAGTGAGGGGCTGGTCCCCACCGCTTGGCCCAGCCCAGACAGGCATTTTTCCCTGTGTGCGCAGACAGGAGGCCACAAGCTTGTGAGTATTGGCGCACAGCAGACCTGTAATGAGCATTGTCATATCTCACAGACTGACTATGTTCTGTCACTGAGTGGCTGCAGTGTGTAGAGCGCTGGCAGCAGTGCTGGGCCTGCTGCCAGCACCTCCAATGCCTCCATGGCCTATTTGCTGGCTCGGCCTCACCCACTGGACCCGCAGCCCACGAGGGCTTCCCATTCACTGAGACGGCTCCCGCCCCACTCCTGTATGGGAAAGCTATGGCCAACAGCATTGCTGCCACCCTCTTGTCCTCCCCATGTCCCCTCCTTCTGGGCTTTCTTGGTGGTCTCCTGTCCTAGGGGGCTTCCTGGCCTCCTGCTGCCATCTCCCCCTCCCATCATCTCTTTCTACACACAAAAGACGGACGGACGGATGGACGGAAGGAGATGGGAATAAGAGGGAGGGAGGTAGATTGGAATGACATGGAGGGAGAGTCTGAGGGAAGTCCTGTCTTAGCACTTGACCACCAGCAGCCCTGCTGCCCTGTCACCATCCTGTCGTGGCCTTTTCCGGTGGTCTCCCATCCTATTGCTCGGGATGCTTTGCTTACAAAGCTGAGTCTCCTTGCATAGAGAAGGAGTGGGCCTCCCTCTGACCCACGCTCTTTTGCCCTCCCACACTCATCATGAGCATCCTGGCCAAGGAGAGCAAGCATAGCAGCAGCAGCCTTGAGGAGAAGGTAACCGCGACTGGGCACCCCTAGGGCAGGCAGCACTGGGCTGCAGAGTCCTACTACTCTGGAAGTTTTGAGGGCCAGGCTGGGCGCTTGCCATCCACTGCCTAGGCCTCTGTTTAGCCCCCGTTGCCCTCTGATGGTCCTCAGCATGTATTGAGAGGGACAGTGAGGCTCCTCTGGTGTATGAGACTTTGACACTCGCCCTGGTCTTGTCTTCCTCCAATGGAGACCTCTGGATTCTCCCCCCCCCCAGCCTTGCCTGGCCCCCACAGGAGGCTGGGAGGATGACGCTGCTGCATGTCAAGGTGCAGAGGAGAAACTTTGCAAGAAACAGTTACCCTGTCAGGGTTCCAAATAGCATCCAAAATTAAATCAAAGTCCAAGGCAAAGTATTGCTCAAAGTTCCAATTTATTAAGAGAGCCATGTTGGCACATTTGGGAAAACCTGAATCTGAAAGCTTCCAGGTTTTATCCACCCAGTTGAAAGTTTAAGATCTTGCCCCCACATCCAAAAGTCCATCACATGATCCAATCTTCCACTGCCATGGTGGCAGTTCCACCCATCCAGTTCCAGTCAGGTGCAGAGATGCAGAGGCAAAGGATGATCTTGGCTTTCTAGAAAGGAATTTTATTTTGGCTACATAGCATTTAACTCTGTACCATCCCCCCTCCCATTTTCCCACAGTAGAAAAGGCATAGTAGAATAATAGAAAGTGTGGCAGGCCAAAGATACAAAAGAAATATGGCTGCGGGCCTGACACACGGCCTCTCCTCAGAAGAAAAGTGTTTCTTTGAAAAGATAATAATGTAGGGGTTAACAAGCAGAACTAACTACATTTCCCCCCGCCCAGGGGGACCCTTTGGCTTATCAGGAAACTTATCATGGAATTGTTTTACTAATTTATCAGCTTTTACATTCCAACTTTTACCCAAGTAGCTTCGGACAAGGGGTACCCCGTCCAATGCACTAAATATTGCAAACGACCTCTATACAACCTAGAGTCTAAACTTTTCTTCACTTTGTTAGTGTTTTTCTCTTTCTATCACTACTGGAGGAGGGGGAGGTTGGGTGAACGATCTTAGGCTGGACCCAATCACTGGCTTCAGTAAGCTGCAATGAACGACTGGGTGAATTTTCCCTAGAATTCTGGGCAGACTGACATGAACCATAACTGGGTTAATTATTTTCACTATTGGGAATGGACCTAGAAACTTTGGGCCTAATTTCTTGCTAGGCATTCTTAACTTTATGTATTTGGTAGACATGAAAACTTTATCCCCCACATGGAAGGGGTGTTGTCGCGAGCGGTGTTTATCAGCTTGTTTCTTGTACTCTTCTGCTGCTTCTGCCAGAGCTTTTTTCGTATTTTCGCACCCCTTTTTAAGAGTGTCCATCCATTCAGACAGAGACATGGAAGAGGGGGGGTTTCTCTGGGCAGTTTGGGCATGGGAACAAATTCCATGCCACTGGTAACTTGAAAAGGAGTTAATCCAGTGCTGCTTTGGACAGCGTTGTTGTATGTGACTTCGGTGAAAAGTAGCAAATCCGACCAGTTGTCTTGCTGGTAATCCACATAGCAACGAATATAGTGTTCCACCATCACATTGGCTTTTTCCGCAGCCCCGTTTGTGCTCGGATGAAAAGCCAAGCTATGTCCTTGTGTGGACCCAATGGAACTCAGGAACTCTATCCAGAACTTGGCAGTGAATTGAACTTCACGGTCTGAGATGATCCTCCTGGGTACTCTGTGTAGGCAGTAAATGTGTTTAACAAACATTTTTGCTATCTTCTTTGCAGATGGTAGTCCTGAGCAAGCAATGAAATGGGTTTGCTTGGAAAATAAGTCAATGACTGTCCAAATTACTTTATTTCCACTGCTGTCTGGGAGCTTGACGATAAAGTCCATTGCGGTCTCTTCCCATTGTTGGCTGGGGTTGGCCATCCGTTGCAGTAATCCTGGCCGTATTTTCATGGTTGTGCAAGTGGCACAGCTTTTTACATAGTCTTCCACTTCAGCTTTCATTTTTGGCGACCAAAATTGACGCCTGGCGAGGTGGAGCGTTTTTAGGAATCCAAAGTAGCCTCCTAACTTTGCTGCGTGGCCTCACTGTAGTACTTCCAGCCTCAAGTTCGCGGGAACGTACAGTTTGGATCCTTTCCAGGCTAAGAATTTCTCATCGTCTGGATGTCCTTGTTGTTGAGCCAGGGGTCTGCCAACAGCACCGATTTCATTGCTGCGGTCAGCTTGCCCTGGCTGAGGGTAGGCAGCATTTTCAAATGCTGTCCTCCCACTTTATGGTAGTTGTCCTCTTGTCCAGCCACGCAAGCCCCAAGATAATTGATTCATGCATTTTTGGAGCTACGATGAATCTGAGGAGTTAGTGGCGCCCTATCTGCAACTTTACCAAGTCGGTAATTAGTTTGGCAGGGGCCTCTCCAATTAGCATCCTATCCACTTGCTCAAACCAAATGGGATTGGCTAGGGGTCTTGTGTGTATGCCTAGCTGCTCCACGATAGACATGCTGATTAAGCATCGGATGCAGCCTATGTCCACAATTGTGTCAACTTCCCCTTCTACCCCTGTCTTGGGCACTATCGGTTTGGCTTTGATGGCAAAGGGGGGGATGGGTGCGCTTACCATCAAGGCGTCATCCCCATCCCCCACCGCTCCCTGACAGTCCAACCTCTCCTTTGACAGATCTCTGGAGAGGAGGAGGGGGTGGGGGGGAGCTGCATGAAGTAAGACTGCCCTAAAAATCCTTACACAATTGGAAATAGGGATTCCTTTTCGAGAACGGCCAGCCTCTATGCTGGACTGGGGAGTACTGCTCTCCTGCCACCTCCTCTTGCTCTCCAGAGATCTGTCAAGGCAGTACTTGGATTCAGAGGAAACTGCTTCCTGCAAACTTTGTCCTTTATACTTCCACATGCAGCATCATCCTCTGTCTCCTGCTTTGCTGGGAGGGGATATCGGACAGGGAAACAATGTCCAACTGTGTCTGGGATTGGGAGAAGAACACAGTTCCAAGCTTGGAGACTTTCATCCACATTTGAGCTTGCAAACTGCCAATCATGCCTGAGCTTGGGGAGAAGGCCCTCTCCTTCCTCTGTAGATAAAAGTCCCCAAACTTAGAATACAGTATGTGTGGGTGCACGCATGTGCTTGGCTGCCAGCAGTTTGGGGAGGCAAGGAGCTTATGGGGCACCAAATTGTCCCCAAGTCGAGACAACCTGAGTCAGCCGTGCCTAGTGAGCAGCATTCCACCAGCCATGCCTACCCAGCCATGCTCACTTAGCCGCGTGATTCATCATAGTCTTACATGCACCTCGCCCTTTTAGGGCAACCATAATGATGATGTGGCCCTCACAGAAATTGAGTTTGACACCCCTGTTTTAGATTGAGTTTTTCTTTGAAATCTCTGTAAAGGTAATCCTCAACTTACAACAGTTCATTTTATGATTGTTCAAAGTTTCAGTATTACTGAAAAAAGTTAGTTATTATTTGTTTTCATACTTGCGATCATCATGGCATCCCTATGGTCATCTGATCAAAATTCAGGTGCTTGGCAACTGACACATGTATAATGGTTGCAATTTGTAGGTCCATTTATCATCTTTTGCTACCTTCTGAAAAGCAAAGACAATGGGGAAGTCAGATTCACTTAGCAACCATGTTACTAACTTTAACAACTGTAGTGATTCAAGAAAAGTAGTAAAATGGGGTAAAACTCAGTTAACAAATGTCTCACTTAGCAACTTAAATTGTGATCGTAAACCAAGAACTACCTGTATCCAGAAACATTTCCTTTTCTGTAACAATGTGCTTATGCAGTAATTTTCAGCTGCTACATTTGTGAAACTATTTGATATACTGTATAGTAAAATGTTTAATTTTTGTTTTTTGTTAGGCTTTGAAAGTATTTTAGAAGGGCTTTATGGATCAAGGCTACGAAGAGACCTCAGTTTATTTGAAGGTAAATAATAACTATTTTAAAAAACTAACATCTTAATTGTCGGTTAAATGTTCAAAACATTTTTAACATTGAGAAATCTTACTTGATCATTTTAATGTAAATATCACAATTTAACATTGGTTCATGTTCATTTTCTTTCAAAGTTGTTGCTTAAAACGGCAAACATGCAGTTAGATTTTTAATCTATAAACTCCTTGAATTAATTAAGTCAATCTAGAGTAATCTGTAGCATTTGGAATACTTTAACTCTTATTCCTTTCATAGGAATCTTAGAAAATGAAATTATAGTAATAGCATTGAATTGTGTAGAAAGTGATTAAACCTGAAAAGTACAATGATTTCATATCAATTTGCTCTTGTTTAATATGCCCTGCAATATAATTTGTTTCTTTTTTTGGTAAAAGAATGCCATTTCTTTGGAACATAACAGAACAATTCTTTAATGAGAACTGATTTAGCTACCCAGAGTCGATAGAATCAGACAAGACATTTTAGGGGTGGCTGAAATTTTAGAATTCTCAGTAGATATTTATATTTCCCTGGGATATATAGTTTCCCAGACAGTATCATCTTGATCATTAGTGGTGTATGGTAAAGATGATGCTCAGAGGCAGTTCAGAGCACAATAGCATAAAGAGAAGCACATATTTAACCTTCAGTGCTAGTGCTAGTGTGTGATTTTGTTTTATTTTTGTTTTATGTTGCAGTTAATAAGGAGGATTGAGGTTCTTTCATCTCAAGTATCCCATCAGCAGTCACCAGAATGATAAGTGTCAGGATAGTGGTTCTGGTGGTATATGTTTTCTTCCACAATCCAAGGATCTTCTTGCCAAAATAGATATAGGTGCTCTTGGACTACTGCAGACGTGTGATTTTAGAGAATATTAAAAGCCAATTGATAAACATGCCTCATGATTTTATGACTTCCATGATATCTTTATGAGAGATCCCTGATCTATAGATGGGTAACTATGATCGTTCTTTTAACATAGACAAATAAAATCTAAAATCTTTTTAGCTTTACCAGGATTATTTTCCTCTATATGAATGTGTAATGTGGAGTTAGATTAGCTAACTCGGGGGTAGGGAACTATGGCTCTTTTATGACCTGTGTCAACTCTGAAGCAAACCTGACTGGGGCCATTTGGGAGTCTTGCCACAATGCGAAGAAGGGTTAGAGAGGGGGAAAATAGTTAGATGGTTTTTTTGTAGCTAAAACAAAATAGTTTTCTGTGGGAACCAAGGACATTCCAACAGGTGGCTGGAGAAGAAGGGGTGAAGTAACTAGGTAACCAGCCAGCACTTTGATTGGACAATGTGACTGATTGTTTGGGGAAAGGGGGAACTTTCACCTTTTTAATCAGGTGAAAACCACAGGAACTTTCAGAGTCATTTTCACCAGTTTGTGCCAATATGATATCTCTAATAAAACTTTTCTTTGAGGAACCTGTCTTGGAGTTCTGCTTTCTGTGGGGCTATTACTTAGAACTTTGACAACTTTTGGACTTCAACTCTAAAGTTGAAGCTGAAATTGATGCTGGCTCAGGAATTCTGGGAGTTAAAGTCCACAAGTCATAAAGGGGCCATAGTTCCCTACCTTTGAGTTAACTGAAGACTGATATGAGTAATAAGCAATGTATGTCCCTGTGGACATTGTTGGATTGTAATTCTCATTATCTTCCATATCTTGCCATATTGGCTAGGGCTCTTAGGACCTGGAGTTTAACACCTGAAATATCAACATTGCCAATTCTTTATTTAGAAAATGCTGATGTTACTAAATTCTCATTGATGTCTGTAATGAGGAAATGGCTAGGGCCGTGATGGCGAACCTATGGCATGCGTGCCACAGGTGGCACATGGAGCCATTTGTCAGGGCTTGCAAGGCGCTGCCCTCTCAGCTGACCAGTGCGCATGCACACTGGTCAGCTGACTTCGGCCTTGAGGCCATTTTTCGCCCTCCGAAGGCTTCCCTAAAAAACCAGCTCTATGCACAAACCGGAAGTTGAGGAACAGACTTCAGGGAAGCCTCCTGAAGGCTCCAGAGGGCTAAAACTGACCCTACAAGCAAACCGGAAGTGACTTCGGGTTTGCTCGTAGCCCTCTGGAGTGTTCAGAAGCCTTCGGGGGGCTTCCCTGAAGGCTCCGGAGGACAAAAAACAGCCCTACAGACAAACTGGAAGTTTGCTCATAGGGTCATTTTTTGCCCCCCAGAGCCTTCAGGGAAACTTCCTGAAAGTCCCTGAAGGCTCTGGAGGGCTAAAACCAGACCTACAAGCAAACCGGAAGTCCGTTCCCAAATTTCCGGTTTACTGATAGGGCCAGTTTTTCACTCTCCAGAGGCTTCGGGGAAGCTCCTGAAGCCTCCGGAGGGCCTCTGGGGGAGGAGAGGCTGTTTTCACCCTTCCCAGGCTCCTATAAAGCCTCTGAAAGCTGGTGGGGGAGAAAGCCCACCAAAATTGGGGGGACAGAATGCTGGTCGTGCACACATGCGCAGTGGGGTCGTGCGCATAGCATTATGGGTGTGACACACCTGTGCATGACTCCCCTGCTCTTCCCCCCATTTTTGGCACGCGAGCCAAAAAAGGTTCGCCATCACTGGGCTAGGGTATTGACAAGATAATCTTTGAGTCTTATTGGAGCCTGAATTCAGGGGACTTGGATGTTCTGGAAATAATAATGATTGGAGTAATGCTAGAGGAAAACCTGTGATGATTCTGAATGAAGGAAACTAGGGTATATTTCAAATTTTCTCCCTTTATGTGTGAGCACTATTTGCCATGTAATTTTTCAGCATACAGTAGTTAGTATCACAATGGTATGTATCATGGGCCTCAGACAGATATAAAAGAATCTTCAAAGTTTTCTGTGACCAGTTAAACATACATAATGGTGTTAATTGGAAATAGCACTGATAATGATTTTGGATTATCTGTGAGAAATATATCATAAGCTGAATGTTCCCTGTTTTGCACTACCTGAAAATGTGGGTAGAATTTTTGGAGTTATGAGACTAATCAATTGTATACTTTAGTTTTGCTTTTCCTTGTTACTTATAGTAGGCAAATAGTTAGGATTGGAAGAGCAGTTCCATTAATGTTTTATAAAAGCCTTTCAACCTCCACTACAACAAATCCCAGAATCTAACTATGTTCCATTCTAACACATGACAGTCAAACATGTAGTGGCTTTGTGATTCCAAAGAATTTGAGTTGAAGGAAATTTTCCAGTTCTATATTACCAATTTTCTGATCCATTTGAGTATTAGTTATTAAAAATTAAGCAATCTTTCTATTTTGACAGATTTCTCAGATTTTAATTCTCTATTCATCAGTCTTTAATTAATCAAACAGCATTTGTATTCTCAAAACAGAAATTTTAGCAGCCTTGGAGGAATCTCAGGATTTCCAGAAGAATACATTTTTATATCAGGCAGAAATATTGTTTTTATTTGAGTTACTGTACTTTAGTGGTAATAGATTAATGATCTGACAGAGTCTTAATAGCATGATTTATGCAAAATTTTAAAAAGTTATTTGCCAATGGCAGTGACATTTATTGAACATGGCAATCATCAAAATTTTGGAATATAGAGTCAGATAGGAAAATCTGCCGTTGCCTGTCTTAGAATAGGAGCAGTCAAAGAATGTAGATTCTTGGGGTAGTCTTCAACTGGCCGCTGGCTATATTTCCCCTAAATAGGTCCTGTGTGAAAGGAGTCTGGTGAGCTTGCTTAAAAGCACTCAAGGTACTTGTGACAACCTTCTCCTTCAATCACTTGGTTTGGTTCGATGAATGTTCTAGTCCTGAATGGGCTTGCATTGCCCCAATCAGAACTAGTGTAATCTGGGTTGATTGTCATTTCCAGTTTGAGGAGCAGGTGGCAGAGGATCAACCTATATGGGAGTTGTGCCCATTCTTGGACAGAGAGTCACTCCTTCCAGTCACTCTTCACCACCATGCAGATATACTGTTACAGTAAATTGTACATGGGGTTGTTCTTAAAGAGATATTCAGAAGCTACAGGTGGTGCAAACATCTGCCCATGTAATACCAATGCTGAATTAGCTGTTTTAATCAGATTCCAGATGGAATTCAGGGTTCTTGTATTACATTTAAAACTATATATGGCAGAAGACATAGTTATCAAAATGCTCATCTGTCTCCCATAGAGTCTGACCATTCCATACAATCCAACAGAGTTGGCTTGTTTTGGATTATATTAATTAAACAACCAGGACCCAGGAAACAATCCTTCCCTATTGCTGCACCTGCCATCTGAAAACAGGGTCTCCCTGGATACTTGTATAGCTACCATGTTTAAATGGCCTTTACATTTTGGCTCATCCCCCAGGCCTTGGGTTAGTGAATGGTTGGCCAATCTCAATTGGAGGATGGAGCAGATGTTCTTTTTAATTTATTCCCTGTGGTTGACTCCTGTTCTGTTCTTCTGTGATACTGTTTTCTATTTATTTTTAGTTGTGAACCTGTCCAGAATTGTCAGGAAGTATCAGGAGGCTTAAAAATTTGATGATCAAATTTGATGATAACTAAATGGAGGCCTGTCTATTGCAAAGAGACGCGGGCTACCCAGAGACTTTGACATAGTCAATTAAAATTAAAGACTCTTGCACGAGTTTGTAATTTAATTTTCATATAAATTCAGGAAAAAAAAGGATCTTAAAGGAAGGACAAACACACAATTATGCTTTAAAAAAGAATTTTTATTGTGGTCACTGAGCAGAATCAATAATATAAATATATTAAAAATTAAAGTAGGAAAAATGTCAAACAGAAAAGGAATACTTCAAATGGAACATTTTATACATGTGATCTCCAGTTTGGAGTCTGAAATGGTAGAGACTATGATGTAAAATTCTGTTTAAGAGAGAAAACCAGAAATCCATTTTTTAAAATCTTACGTTTGCCATAAACTCATGGAAGTTATGCAATCTGGGCTGTATAGATGACATCAGAAAATAATGTCAAACTTGTTAGAAGTTTGGGAGAGTAATTTAAATCACAGACTTTATTGTTTCTTTTAAATATGATATTTTGCAAACATGTTAATAAGCAGCATTTTTAATTTAGGTTTCATTTTTAAAGTCTCCTGTAGAAAGTAGGAAGAAGCATTTGGCCTGTGTAATCTTCCATATGTCTAATCAATCTTGTTAAATTATTTATTTATTTTATTATTTATTCATCAAATTTTACAACTGCTCATTTCCCTCACAGAATACAGGTAATCCTAGAAAGTAATAGAGCCTGTCAATTACATTTGTAACCTTAATTGGATCAAATTAAATGAATGTGACTCCTCCCTGCTTTACCCAATGCATTCGTTAATCGAATGCATAGATCGTTAAGTTCACATGAGGCCTGAAGGAGCAGGTGATTACACTTCAAAAGGTTTCTGTCCCCTTTGCAAAAGCTTTTTGGTGTGGAGGACAGGGGCCTGAAGGAGCACATGATCAGGCCCTCGAAGGCTTCTGTTCTTCGCACCAAAACCCTTTTGCAAAGGGGACAGAAAGGTATGTAAGAAGACAGCCACTTTTCTGCCACATGGCCCTGACTCTGCACATTTCGATATGTAAGTGAGCAATCAGTGATGGGAGGGGAGGGAATAGGCAGGGGATTGTTGCAGCATCTCTGCAATCGGTTGTCAGGGTGAACAATTGCAGTGGTGCTGCAACATTCATAACTTCAGAACTGTCATAAGTACTTTTGTGGGTGGTGGCGTAAATTTGAATCATCACTTAGTAAACTGTCATAACTCGAGACTACCTGTACAGAGGAACTTATTTCCACATAAATATGCAAAATAAATTTTCAGTTTGGATTAATTCAAAAAATAGCTGATATAACATTATTTTTGAGTTAAGTGTTAAGAGATCAGAGCATGAATCCCACTGTACCTCAGTGGGAAATCTTAACCTTTTGTTTGCTTCCATTGTAAGAATATGAAAGAAAAGAATAAAAAAGATCCTGGGGAGGGCGACGCGGGGACAGTATTTATATCTGCGCAGGCTAATTTTAAGTTATGTATATTTTGTTGAAAATGGGGTTTATATTTATTATAGCATCTTTTTCAACAAAATCTTCAAAATTGTAAATTGCTTTATCCATAAAAATATGTTTAGCATTAAATTTGCTGACTTTTAAATATTTGCTAAATAAATGTTTAAAATTGTTCTTAATTACCATTTTGTTTACTACTTATCTGTTTCATTAACCTGCAGTGACATACTGTAATTTAAAATAAAACTGTAAAGATGTAATTTGCTTAACTGTACACACATATTTATTTAATGTGTGTGTGTGTGTGTGCATGTGTGTGAATCCCAAATGAGACAGACACACATTTCAGCTGATTTATGTTGGAAAGATATAAATATGTCTTGCTCAACTTGCAGTTTTGAGATTTGGCATAATGCTTAGTATCATAAATACTTAAAATAGCAAAATGTATCATGCAGATCCCATCAGAACTAATTATACAATGACATTTATGTTTTCATAATTAAGGTCATACTAATGGACATATATGAGATTTGCCACTGTGATACTGCACCATAGATTTCTTAACCACTGTATCTGTTTGGTTTAAAAAAAAAGTGGTTGAAATAGACTGTAATTAATTCCTTTGGTTTTAGTATGTACCTTAGAATTACTGCAATCAGAAGTCCAGTTAAATGGTTAGTTAAAAGTTATTTCTGTTGCAGTATAACCTTTTGCCTATATGCTCCTTCACTTCAACACATGGGAGTTTTGAAATTTCTACTTCAGTTTTTATTAATTTTTTTTATTACAGTTCTATACTACCTTTAATTCAGGAGCTCCAGATGGAATACATAAAACCACTCCACCTGTTTTTCTCATAATAGCAACTTTGTGAAATAGGTTGAGCTGAGAGAGTCCACAGCTTATTCTGCCATCAGAACATGATCAACCAAAATTCAAGTTATAATTTAAGGAGCAGCTTGTTTCAACAATCACAATTAAAATTAAGCACTGTTTAATGTTTGAATATTCATTCAACCTGCAGTTGTTCTCTTATAGAAGCTGAGACTTCTATGACTATGCCAGTTGACCTATCTGAGATTCTGGATATTCCTATAAAATTAACCATGGTTTAACAATTATCTGTGAAGTAATGATTCTTCAGCTTAGATGTTTTAAAGCAGCAGCCCCCCAACCTTTTGGGCACCTAGGACCGGTTCCATGGAGAGAGGTTTTTTTCATGGACCAGAGGGGGTGTGGTTTCATGTGCTGCCTGCATCTTGCTTGTTTATGCAGCCTTGTTTCTGGCATGCTGCAGCCTGGTACCAGTCCACAGACTGGGAGTTGGGGACCCCTGTTTTAAAGGATTGAATTGAATGGAAGGGGAGCACCTTTAAAGGAGGAGATGGATAATTCTAATAGTCAAATGTTGAGTTTTTGATGTTAGCACTATTAACTACCAAGAATCATTGGAAATGGCAATATAAAAAAGTAATAAAGGCAACCTAAGCCAATATTGTTAGTGAAAAGATCATTTAAGTTACAAGCTGCAACAGTACTTTATTGGGATGGGGGGCACTTTTAAATGTGTAATCCCATGGTAATATATTCACTGTACATAAAAAAATCTGGGTGCGTCTTATACACTGAATACAGCATTATTTTGCCTCCTGAAACCCCACCCCCTTCACCAAAATGGCCATGCATAGCTCATAGGAAGCTTTTAGGGAGCTCCTGGGGCTGGGGACGGTAGAAATGAGCAAAAAAGGCCTGTTTTTTGCTCACTTTTACCCCCCACCCCAGCCCCCAGGAGCACTCTATAAGCTTTGTAAAGGCTATCTATGCCATTTTTAAAATGAAAAATGGGCTGTTTTTTGCTCGTTTTTGCCCTTTCCCCAGAGCACTCTGCAAGCCCCCTAAAGGCTATTCATGCCTTTTGGGGGGGGGGAAACAGGCCCATTTTCGTGAAAAACGGGCCGTTTTTGGGAGGTTTACAGAGTGCAAAAACTTTTTTTTATTTGCCTCCTCAAAACCTTGGTGCGTCTTATACTCCAGTGCATCTTATACTCCGAAAAATACGATAATTGTAAGATTTGTTAGTCAAAATCATATACTTGATGATGGGCAGCCTTCAGTTCAATTCAATTTAATAAAGTTCTTTATTTCCTAGAAAGAGTTAATGTGGTACACCAGGAATCTTTTTTTCACAGCATTTCTGACAGTGTTGTTGTTTTTAAAAAAACTATAAACATGTATGTTATTAGTATATGGAGAGATTTGTGATGGAGAACCAGAGCATTAATCAAAGTTAGTAGATCATTACCCATTCTCAGGAATCAAATAGCTAGATTGCTTCTGTCAAGGCAGTTATTTTTCAAGCAATATATATGCAGAATCCACCAAAAAGCAAATTTATAGAAAAAATAATTGATAATTGAGAAGTCCTAAAACCTTCCTACTAAGGTTGGAAAAGGAAATAAGATCTTAATGACAATGAAAAGAATCTATTATTTACTAAAATCAATTTACCGTAGTAAATTGTAAGATGGTGTGCAGAGGACCTTGCATTTGTATTAGCACATAGAATGATAGTTCTTAGTTCTTTTAGTGTGTCATAGTTTATCTTATGAGCTATGCTGTGCTGCTGGTGTTGGGATGCTCTGCCTTCCGCCAGCCAGTTGGTCTTTAGGTCACTTCTGCATATATGTGCATTTCCACGCATGTGCATGTACGCACATGTACACATTTGTGCATGTTCATGCATGCATGTATGCATGTCCATGCATATCTAAGTTCACGTGTGTGCCCCTTTTAGTTTGGGCATGCATGCACGTGCAGTTTGGGCACGATTCCCAAAGGTTCGCCAACCCTGATCTAAAACATTTTCTTGGCTCATTTTTGGCAGGGGAGCAAATTTCAAGTTTTGGTTACAATTTAGGTGTTGGAATGATATTTAATTTTTGTCATCCTCTCTCTTCCTTTGCTCCTCATCTCCAGACTGTGAACCAGAAGAAGTGACTGACTGGTCTATGGATGAAAAATGTTCCTTTTGTAATTTACATAAAGAAATAGTCAGCGTAAGTATATGATCTTTTAACTTGACACACATTTTGTTCAAATTTCCAATGTTATTTAAACTATTGTGCTATATAAAACATTGATAAATACAGTTGCAAGAAAAAGTATGTGAACCCCTTGGGATTACGTGGAGTTTTGCATGAATTGGTCATAAAATGTGCTCTGAACTTCATCTAAGTCACAGCAATAGAAAAACACAGTCTGCTGAAAATAATACTACACAAACATTAGATGTTGCCATGGTTTAATTGCACATAACATGTAAACATTCACAGTGCAGGGAGGAAAAAGTATGTGAACCGTTGGACTTAATAACTGGTTGACCCTCCTTTGGCAGTAATAACCTAACCAAACGTTTCCTGTAGTTGCAGATCAGACCTGCACAACGATCTGGAGTAATTTTGGACCATTCCTCTTCACAAAACTGTTTCAGTGTAGCAATATTCTTGGGATGTCGAGTGTGAATCGCTCTCTTAAGGTCATGCCACAGCATTTCAATTGGGTTGAGGTCAGGACTCTGACTGGGCCACTCCAAAGGGCATATTCTGTGCTGTTGAGGCCATTTTTGTATTGACTTACTTGTATGCTTTGGGTCATTGTCCTGTTGCATCACCCATCCTCTGCGGAGCTTCAGTTGGCAGACAGATGGTCGTACGTTTTCCTGCAAAATGTCTTGATAAACTCTGGAATTCATTTTCCCATCAATGACAACAATTCGTCCAGGCCCTGAGGCAACAAAGCAGCCCCAAACCATGATGCTCCCTCCGCCATGTTTTACAGTGAGGATGAGGTTTTGATGTTGGTGTGCTGTGCCTTTTTTTCTCCACATATAGTGTTGTGTGTTTTTCCCAAACAACTCAATTTTGGTTTCATCTGTCCATAGTATAGTTTGCCAGTAGTGCTGTGGAACATCCAGGTGCTCTTTTGCAAACTTCAAATGTGCTGCAATATTTTTTTTGGACAGCAACGGTTTCCTCCGTGGTGTCCTCCCATGTACTCCATTCTTGTTTTATGTTTTCCTTATTGTAGATGTGTCAACAAAAATGTTAGCATGTACCAGAGATTTCTGTAGGTCTTTAGCTGACACTCTAGGATTCTTCTTTACCTCATGAAGCATTCTGCGCTGTGCTCTTGCAGTCATTTTTACAGGACGACCACACTTAGGGAAAGTAGCAATAGTGCTAAACTTTCTCCATTTGTAGACAGTTTGTCTTACCGTGGACACATGAACATCAAGGCTTTTGGAGATACTTTTGTAACCCTTTCCAGCTTCATGCAAGTCAACAATTCTTGATCGTAGGTCTTCTGGGAGCTCTTTTCTGCAAGGCATGGTTCACATCAGACAGTGCTTCTTGAAACCAGACAGTGCTTCTTGAAAAACAGATGTGCGTTTTCAAAGGGCAGAACAGCTGTCAGCAATACATCCAATATCATCACACTGATTGGAGTCAAGGTTGGCTCACTCCTGGCTCCAATTAGCTCTTGGAAAAGTCATTAGGCTAGGGGCTCACATACTTTTTCTTCCCTGCACTGTGAATGTTTACATGTTATGTGCAATTAAACCATGGCAACATCTAATGTTTGTGTAGTATTATTTTCAGCAGACTGTGTTTTTCTATTGTTGTGACTTAGATGAAGTTCAGAGCACATTTTATGACCAATTCATACAAAATTCCACGTAATCCCAAGGGGTTCATATACCTTTTCTTGCAACTGTATGTAATCTAATGGAACTTTTTTCTTGCTCATCTCTATTAAGATTTACTTTTACTTAGAAAATTGGGGTTTTTTAAATTCATTTTAGGATCCTACAGTGGTTCTTGGTTCTTTGCAGTCAACAGCTACAGAGGAGTTGTCATCTCAGGGCCAGTCCAACACTGATAAAATTGAGTGCCAAGCAGAGACTTACCTAAATGCACTCTTTCGTAAGGAAGGTAAGACTTAACTTCATATTGTGATATATAGTGTTCAACAGAAATTGTACATAAAATGTAACTTTTTTCTTTTAAAAAAACTTCTCCAGCTCTAGTTTAAGTTCTGTAACTTAAGTTCTGCAGTTGAAATAGCTTTTCTCGAGTTGACTGTTCATATGCATTTAGTTTATGAGGAAATTAATTTTTAAAGAGAGAAAAACATTTATTTTCCAATTTTTAAAAATCTTGTAACATTTCAAGTAATTTAAAGTGAGCACTAGTTTAATATAATATTATACATCTTTCTATGCTCATGTGCTGCACATAATATTTTGGAGTGCAGTGAAGGAAAATTTGCAAGACATCTGTTTTCCTACCTCACAGAATACTTGCAGGAAGCATGCATCCAGTTTTCAGACAGTTGTTTTATCCCACAAAGAAAAAGATTCATTTTTGTGGGATAATGATTAGTGTTCGAAGGTGAGGAAGTATGAAATTAGTATTCTGTCTGGTTTGGTATATAAACTTGTTTCTCTTTTAACTTTGAGATGCAGGGTCCTTTATTGAGCTTGAGTTGTTCAAGTCAAGCAACATTAAATTAGCTGAATTTTAAAAAGCTACATTTTAAAGTTGACAGTTTCTTTTTAATTGCATGTTTTAAAAAAACTAAAGCTAATTTATGGACATAAATACTCAGAAGAGTATTTAAATTTCATTGCATACTGCATGCACTATTAGGAGTGGGCTGGTTAGATTCTTGTTGTGGTTTTCTTTTTTATATACCTTTGGAATTAATCTCATAGAACAAGATTATGGGGTAAAAATACAACCAAATCTGTATAAATGACTAAGAAAAGGACATAGAATATTTATAGGGCTTTTACTTATCGATTATACAGAATATTTTCCATATCTATTTCTTCATAACAAGCATCTCAAACTCAAATGCTAATACCCTCTGCCCTTGGAGGGTCAAAGGTGTAAAATTATATTCTTTTTAGCACCAGAAAACAACCCTATGTATTTGCCCAGGAATTTTATATTTCAAATGTCATGTTATACGGTTAATTTATGTTAATTTACCAACTCTATGTAATATTTTACATTCTGTTACAATGTCAGCTGGTTTGTTTTCTTCATAGTTTGCAAAATGTTTTGGTAGGAGAAAAATAGAAAAGTATTTTAAATAAAGAAGCATAAATAAAATTAATGCAATTTTATCATGAAAAGATATCAAGACTTAAAACTGAGTTGAAATACTTCGAGCTACATTTTTATGGCAAACGGGTAATATTATTCTATTTGCCATAATTGAAGTCAAATTCTTAGTTCCAAAGTTTTATTTTTATACCTTATGCCAGGGATCTCCAACCCCTGGGCCGCAGACTGGCACCAGTCCACAGGGTGCCAGAAACAGGTCCACTCAAACAACAAAGCCCCATCTGCACAGGATGCAGGCAGCATGCAAAACCATGCCCCTTCCAGTCCATGGAAAAGCCCCTCTCCACAGAACTGGTCCCTGGCACCCAAATGGTTGGGGAGACACTGATGTATGATATATATAAGATATACAGGTAATCTTTCATTAGCAGCCGTAAGAGAGACCAGTAATTCTAGAGCTAAGCTTTGCAGTTGGCAAATAAAAAATAATATCACAATAGGCTTGCAATCTCACTTCCCATTTAGTCATTAAGCGAGTCACTATAGTTGTAGACAAAATATTGCATAACTGAAACTTACAATGTATTTATCTTACTCATTTATTTTGTTAGATTTTTATCCCACCTTTATTACCTTGTAAGTAACTCAAGAGGGCAAATGTGCATAATATTCATGCCTTCTCCTATTTTCCCTGCAATAACAATCCTGTAAGGTGGGCTGGGTTGAGAGACAATGACTGGTCCAAGATCCCCATCCAACTTTCATGTCTAGAACTGTTCTCCACTAACTTAATTATCACAAGCTGGTTGGGAAGCATGCAAATGGAGATCAGGTGGCTGTGGGACACTGCAACAATTGTAAATAGAAAAACTGGTTGCAAAACTAGTTATTTTATTTATTTAATGCTATTGTGACTTCAGATGGTATATTTACAAGAAAAATAACCCTCCAAAAAGTAGCCACTTCTAATATAGTAGGAACTTTTCAGTTAGACTCCACAGACGTTGAATTGGACTCCTCTACTCCAAGTTGCTTGATAGGCTGAAAAGTAAGCTCTTTTTGTATGCAGTGCTTTAATTGTTGATGAAATTAGCTCGTGTGTTATTTTTGTTGTGCTTTTTGTGAATGGTCCTGAAAAGCACAAAAGGAATTATAGGAATAATTCAGAATGCATTGATGGAGATTTGCACAAAGAACTATCAGTTGTCAAAAACAAAATTAAACAATAAAATATCCAAAGAAGCTTCTTCTGAATTTGATGCAGTAAAACAGTTACATCTATGTTAATTTGGCTTTTTCACATGGAATAAATGATCATTCAGACTCAATGAAATATATGCTGGTGTATCATTTAAATTAAAGACTCAAGCTGAAGTGGGCAAACATATGGGGCTAAGAGAAGAGGGCTACCAGGGGAGGTGGCAGAGACACAGTTCGCTGCTGCCACCATGCCGAACTCAAGCAAGCGATTGAACTCAGTGCAGTGAGGGTGTGTGAAAACGAGATGTGTCCAACCTCCACTGCCTCCCTGCTGCCCACCTTACCCATCACCCCTGAATGGGCCGAACACTGCCACTGCTGCCAATGGCCCATGACAGTAGTGACAGAGGGTGTGAAAATAGGTAGCTCCCAGCTGCGCTTTGCACTCTGCCCACCTGCTTGCTCACCTGCTTGCCAACTCTCCCTCTGTGGGAAGCTTCTAGCCATTGCTCTGAGCACTCGCCTGCTCGCCTGGCTTTGCCTCCAGCTGCCCATGGTGAGTTGTCCCCACAGTTAATTGGTTGTGTTGAGTTATCCTGCGACAACTTGGCAGTAGTAAATTGGCAGAGGAAACTTGGTGGTGGTGAGATGGCCGTGCCAAGATGCCTGCACTGACTTGTCCTAGACTTGCTAAAACATCTGAAGAATGGTTGCAGGATTCGATATGTCTAGTAGTGAAAAGAAGGAGTAGGGGGCAACATGATAGCAGTGTATCAATATTTGAGGGGCTGCCACAAAGAAGAGAGGGTCAAGCTGATTTCCAAAGCACCAGAAGGAAAGACAAGAAGCAGTGGATGAAACTAACTAAGGAGAGAAGCAACCTAGAATTAAGGAGAAATTTCCTGGCAGTGAGAACAATAAGCCAATGGAATGGCTTATTTTCAGAGGTTGTGGTGCTCCATCACAGGAGGCTTTTACAAAAAGACAGGACAGCCATTTGTCTGAAATAGTATAGGGTCTCCTGCTTAAGCAGCGGGTTGGATCAGAACGCCTCCAAGGTCCCTCTTGCTGTTCTGTCTTGTTAAAGATATGCTGGAATATATTTTAATGTGTATGTGAATGGTACTCTTTTCTTCCCACAGATCTTCCTCAGAACTGTGATCCTAACATTCCCCTAGTTGCTCAGGAATTAATGAAAAAGATGATTCGTCAATTTGCAATTGAATATATTTCAAAAAATAGTAAACTGCAAGAAAATCGAAATGGTTCGTCATATGAAATGAGTCTGATATGTAAAGATTTCCAAATGAACCAAACCGAAAATCCACTTCAGGAAGAACAAGATAGCCCTCTAGACCTCACTGTGAATCGAACACAAGAACAGGATACTCAGCAAGGTAATCCCTTTGAGTTATTCATTTGATATTGTTAAAGATGAATATTATAAATTAAATTAAATTAAAAAAAATTAAAAAATAATTATAATATATCTGAAAACAGTGTTGAAAATTTTGGTATTGCTATTAGATTAGACTTGAGACTAGAAAATCTATTTTGAATACCTATAGATTGCACTTAGTGACAACCAGGAGCATATGGATATCAATTTAGTGTAGCATTTTTTCACTCTGCTCACTGAATCTGCAGTTGAAATGATGGATGATTTTAGCCACAGGGTGAATTATTTCTGTGACTTTGAAATAATTGCTGAAGCAGTGAAATCTCTGTTAAAAACAATTGCTAATATTTTGCTAATATTTTGCTAATATTCTGCTCCTGCAGAGGTGATTGCTGTTTTCAGTGCTTTCATTAGCTATACACTGTGCATAATTATTAGACACATATTTTGGATGATTAATTTTATTATTGAACAACTACAGTGCTCTCAGTCAATCCAAAATATTAATAAACCTCAAACCTGAATATTAAGATAAAAGTGGGGTTTTGGCTTTCTTAGGAGAATATCTGCACAATTATTGGGCAGCTATTAGTGTGCACAATTATTATGCAACTAAATAAAAAATGAAAATTTGCACATCTCACTTGTTTATTTGCATATGTTAAAGTGAGAATAATAAACAAACAACTCAAAATGTACAAATAAACATTTCTGACATTTCCAGAAAAAGTGACCAATATAGCCACACTTCTGTTCAATAACAGTCATAAGCTTTCCATTCATGGAGTCTATCAATTTCTTGATCTGTTGATAATCAACTTTTTGTGCAGCATCAACCACAGCCTCCCAGACACTTTTCAGAGAGGTGTACTATTTTCCTTCACCATAAATCTCCTGTTTAAGAAGGACCCACAAGTTCTCAATAGGGTTTAAGTCAGGTGAGGAAGGTGTCATGTCATAATTCTTTCATCTTTAAGGTCTTTACTTGCTAGCAACGCAATGGAGTATTTTGATGGATGTGATGGAGCATTTTCCTACATAAAAATTATGGTCTTCTTGAAAGATGCAGACTTTTTCCTGTACCACTGCTTGAAGAAAGTGTCTTCTAAAAACTGGCAGTAGGCTTTGGAGTTCATGTTGAGTCCATCTTCAACCAGAAAAGGTCCAACTAGCTCATCTTTCATAATACCAGCCCATACTAGTATTCACCTACTTTTGCATCTTGAGTCAAATGGAGCTTGTAACCATTACTGATCCAGCCACTGGCCCATCCAGCTGGTCCAACCAGTCTTGATTTGCTTCTTGATTTCCTAGATGCTCTTCTGGCAAAGAGTTAGAATCATTTAGATGTCTGCTCATGAACAGTGCCAACAATTTAGAGGCAAGTGGCTGATTACAAGACAGAGATACAATGCTACTGCTAAATGGGCTGTCATACGCTACTGCTAAATGGGCTGTCATAAGGATTCTCATTCATGATTCACCAATGGTTGCAAGCATACCCCTTTTCAGGAACTCTTCCTTTGGCAAGATGATAAAACATCCAGAGAAGGAAAAAGGAAGAAAATGCAGCCATGGTGCTACTGTGTTTCCCCAAGAATAAGACTGGGTCTTACTTTCTTTTGACATCTGAAAAATCAGCTAGGGCTTCTTTTTGTGGGGAGGGGTCCTATTTCCCCTCCCCCATGTATCAGTATAAGGTAGGGGGTGGGGCAAGTGACCCTCCATGCCAGCTTCTCGAAGAGTTGCAGCAAGTTCACGAAACAGCTGATTCACAGGTGTCCTCCATTAAGCATGGCCATTTTTGCAGCTGATTGTTGCTGCAAAAGAAACCGGAGGCCAAGTGCCTCCTGTGCTGGCCACACTCACCCACTTCAATAGGGCTTATTTTGGGAGTGGGACTTATATTAGGCTTACCCCCCAAAAAATTGGGCTGGGCCTTACTTTTTGAATAAGTTGTATTTTCAGGGAAACATGGTAGTCTTACTGTTATATAGAGTGTTATAAGAATTGGCAACCTATATTTTTGCTTACTGCAGTCCATCATCATCTGAATTCATGACACACAAAGACCTTGGCCACAGGACTTCCAGTTGCTAAAACAAGTTTTACTGAGAATATATGGGATGCTTATATTTTCTGACAAAGTAGCTCACATTTTAATAAAATATGGAACATGATAGCATGTACTTTCAAATCCTTTGGGATTCATTGTTTAATATTCAATTGTCTGCTAAAATATGACTTTTAGGATATTGTAGCTGCCATTAATTCCAGCTAACTCTCTTGTGAGCTGAAAACATTGACAGATTGAACATGAGCAGAGTGCATTTGATAGAGGTTACTGCAACTTGTTCCTCAACTATATTTTGAAAACATTGTCAGAGGATGCAGACTATCTTTGCTTGTTAAAGCAGCTTACTTGCACCTCACTGACAGCTAGAAAACTTCACTTAAGTTATACGTTTCCTTTCCATATACAGAAAAGAATACTTAAAATAGATTTTTTTTCTTTAATGGTTTTTCTTTCAAATTATGAAATATTATGATAGTACTTCATGTAATTAATCTAGTTTTAACCAAATTGGGGCTCTTTTTCTCCTTTTAAGTGCTTTGGAATAAAACTACAGAGTTTTTTTAGTGCACTCTGGCCATCAACAAATTGACCATTCCACCTTGTCTTATGAGTCAGTTTTGTTTTAAGAAATGTGTTTTAATCAAACCACTCCATCTTACTGATGTCAGTAGATTTGTATTGTTGCAAAGAAGATTTCCTATCTGAGCACTGAACACCTTACCTTATTTGTAATCTTATTGAGAATTATTTAAAATAAGGATCAGCAGAACAAACATTCCAGCCAACTGCATGTTCTCATCTGCTGGTCATCAAAAGAAGCTGTTGCTCATCCTCCTCCTTTTGGTTCCTCAGATAGGCAACTTGACATTTGGCACACTTTAGATCTGTAGAGATTGAGTTTCTTGGAATGTAAAGAAACAATCTAAAGATGGCTCTTTTACATGTTGGCACTTTCTCTGTAGATCCTGCTTTTAGGAGGGGATACTTTTTCCCTAAGTGCTGTCCAATTCATTTATGATATCTGAGAATAAAAAAAAAAATCAAAGTCTGCTTTGCAATTACGAAAATGTACATGTGCCTTGTTTTCATTCCCTCTTAAGCAAAGTACCGGTAGACACTAAAGTAAAGGCATGTGTGCCTTTATTGATTTGGAACTACTTATGTGCCACTATTGGTGTTATTAGCACCAAAGCCAAGATTTTTGAGGTCTACTAATCCTAATACATTTCTTTTAAAAATGGAGTTACTTTTTTGGACCTCTAATAGTATTTGAGCTCAAATTAGTACTGTTCTAACCTTTTAATAAACTTCATACCTAAGACTAGAATATATTTTAATTCAACTGTTTCCATTTGTGCCTGCCCAAATTCTAAACTTATCATAACCATTTTATAGATGTTACTGCTTTTATCAGTTTGTGTTTGCAATTTCCTGCTGCATTTGAATTTTTTTGTTCTTTGCAGCATATTTGAAAGAAAAGGTAAAAATACATATTACAAATAACAATACATGCGTTCTCGTAGTGTAGAAAAGCATGCAGAAAAATATGCAACTTCTCCTTAATATAGCTGAAAAGGATGAATATGTTAATATAAGGAAAAAGCTGAGGAAGAAAGCAAATTGTACAACCCAGAACTGCCTTTGAGACCAAACATCTTACATAGTGTACATCTTTCATGTTAGTTGAGTTTGAATCCTATTTTAATTTTTTTTAAAAAATTGTGGTCGAAGTTAAGATTCATAATCATATTAGATGATCATTAGATGATTATAATTTTAATTTTTTTGGATCATATACACACACGAACACTATTAAATTTTCATTCTGTTTTGCAATTGTCAGAAAAAAATAGGAAACATAGAAACAAAATGCTCTTCAGTCACTGTTCATTTCCATCAAAGGCAGGGGTGGGTTCCTACCGGCTGAACAACTGGTTTGCTTCATGCGCGCTTTGCTGCGCGCACATGCACAGTTTAGTAAAAATTGAACTTCCTCATTGCAAACAAGTAAAGGAGCAAGGAAAGCTGCTGAGGGGTGGCAATTCAATCTGCTGCCACTGATCAGCTGGGCTTCAGAAGCAGAAATAAAGGTCAGTATAACCCTGGGCGGGCAGGCGGACCCACTTTTACAGAAAAAGAGAACCAGTTCGCTCCCGTCTTGCAGTCAGAGCTAACAGTTCGACTGAACCAGTCCAAACCGGTAGAAACCCACCACTGATCAAAGGAGAAGAAAGTGAAATCTTTTGCAGAAAAAAATCCTTGTTTCTGCTATATTGCAGAAATTACAGTAGTCCTTGAGTTACAAATGTAATGGAACCTGCCAATTACATTTGTAAGCCAAGGTTTCGTAGGAGTGACTTGACCACAATCACTCCCTCCTTTCGCCTATGCATTCACTAATCGAATGCACGGATTGTTAACTGCACATGAGGTATCTCAGAGTGGGAAGTCAAGGGGAGGCCTAGCAATGGAACAGGCCATCTGCTTTGGACCATCCAAGACCTCCCCCGATCAACTGAGATATCTTTCCCCCTCCTCTGGGGTCCCTACAAGTGCTCTCCCCCATCCTGCCATTCCGGGTCACTTACCTCATGAAGATCTGTCTCCTCTCCAGCCTCTCTGTTTCTTTTCCTGCTCCCTCCTTTCTCATCGACAAAGCACTTGAGGAAGCCCTCAGTGATGAAAAAGAAGGCGCAGAGGGATGCGCGCACCCCTCCAGGCCTCCTTTAGTGCCGCCAAGCACTTGAGGAGACCTTTGGTGACCCATGAGGAGGCCTTCAACAACGAAAAAGGCCTGGAAGGATGCACATGCCTCTTCGGGCCACCTTTATTGTTGCCAAAGTGCTTGAGGAGGCCTTCAGTGATGAGAAAGGAAGTCCAGAGGGACTCGCACCCCCCTCTGTACCTCCTTTCTCTTGGAAAAGTGCTTGAGGATTGCATCCCAGTAGGCTTCCGCAGCCTTTTGTAAAAAGCTTTTGCTGGTAGGAACAGATCTTCGGAGGGATGCGTCCACCCCTCCCAAGCTCCGCTGGTGCCGACGGGCATTTTGCAAAGGGTTGCCGAAGCCTCCAGGAATGCAATTTCCCTGTAGACTTCGGCAAGGAAACAGAGGGAAGGCCTGAAGGACCCAAGTCTTCCCTCTGTTTGCAAATATTCAGGCCTCTAGGCCTCAATTCTCAGAGAACAGAGGCCTAAAGTGGTGCGAGATTACACAAGATCAGTAGCACGAGATTTTGCGCTACTAATCTTGCACAGAGGCCTCTGTTCTCTGTGAATGCACTGAAGGTCTAAAGCAACAAAGCAGGCAAAGAAACCGTGACTGATCTGTGCAAGGTAAATGAGTCTCGAGAGGAGGGGTGGGGGGAATAGGCAAGGCAAATGTTGCAGCACCTCTGCTGTCATTCGTAAGTATGAACAATGGCCATGGTGCTGCAACATTCATAATTTTGGGACTGGTTCGTAAGTAGTTGGGGAGGCTAGGTCATTACTTCAAACAGTCGCTAAGTGAACTGTTGTAACTTGGGAATTACCTGTATATGTTATTATTATTATAATAGCAATAGCAATAGCAGTAGACTTATATACCGCTTCATAGGGCTTTCAGCCCTCTCTAAGCGGTTTACAGAGAGTCAGCATATTGCCCCCAACAATCTGGGTCCTCATTTTACCCACCTCGGAAGGATGGAAGGCTGAGTCAACCCTGAGCCGGTGAGATTTGAACCGCTGAACTGCTGATCTAGCAGTAGCCTGCAGTGCTGCATTTAACCACTGCGCCACCTCGGCTCTATAAAAAATAGCATAGAACTTTTTCCTTGAGTTTTCTTTTGATAATACCAGGAATTAACAATAATGGAAACTTACTAAACTATGACTTAATACAAGATTATAATTCATTATTAATACCTGATATTTTACTGAGATTTTTTTAAAAAATTCTGCTTAAATAAATCTTCTTCAAATTAAGTTATCATCTTCCTCATCAAAGAGCCACTTTGAAAAATAAGAAATGTATACAATTCTCAGCTATGGGATTTGCACTATTGGTTAAGAGGTCCTGTGGTAGTGAAGAGCCATTTTTCATTTTGGGCCTGTTGTTCAATCTGAGTTTCCAGTGTGTACTGTTGGTGGTTGCGAAAGATAACTACCAAATTTTTCGGAGTATAAGACGCACCCTTTTCCCTCAAAAAAGGGTGAAAATCTGGTTGCGTCTTATACACTGAATACAGCATTTTTGGCCTACCAAAACCCCGCCCCCTTTGCAAAAATGAACATGCAGAGCGTTTGGGAGGTTTGCAAAGTGCTCCTGGGGGCTAGGGAGAGCAAAAATAAGCAAAAAACAGGCCATTTTTTTCTTGTTTTTGGTCCCCCTATCCCCCAGGAGCACTCTACAAGCCTCCCAAGCCTCTGCATGCCCCCCCTTTTTTTACAAAAAATGAGTGCAGAGGTTTGGGAGGCATGCAGAGTGCAAAAACTTTTTTAAAAAATTTACCTCTTCAAAATCATAGTGCGTCTTATACTCTGGTGCGTCTTATAGTCCGAAAAATATGGTATTTACAATTATCTTTCTCAATGCGTCTGTTCTATGATACGTTGTTCCACATTAGCTGAATATTACATTTTGAAATATTCCCCCTATTGGAATATTCCCACAAGTACAATGTTTAAATCTTTTTAATTTTTAAATCCTGGAATTGATTTTACTGTCCAGAAGTTTTTAAATATTGGGAACTGTTGAAAAAGAGCACAATACTGTTCTAATCTAATTCAGACTCCACAATGTAATTCTGATGGATAAGGTTTATCTACTTAGTGCTGTCCTCCTATTAGCAAGAATAAAGAAAGTCAAATGGGCAACATTTGCAGGCACCTGCAGTCTTCAGAGACCTACTGAATTTTTTTTAAAAGTAATAAGTGTTTGCAATAATAGTACTGGCATCATCCTTGAGTTGCACAGCACAAGACATAAAGGTTAATAACAGAAATTGATGTATAGCATGAGAGTGTCTTAGCAGTTGCCCTTTGTCATTTTGTTATTGATAATAGTATATGTTTTCATGCTCCATTTTTATAATAGGAGATGGAGTGCTAGATCTCTCTACGAAGAAAACAAACTTGGAACAGTCACAGTATGATGGGTCATGTTCTGAAAATTCATTGTCTGGGTAAGCATAATAAGCATTACTCTGCTTTATTTTAAAGGGAGTAGGTGGAAGTAAGAGAAATGTGAAGATTTATTTTGGAATTGACTTATATAAAATGTATGTTGACACACTCTTCTTCTTTGCTTATGCCAGGGCTTCACTCATAATTGTATGTTTGTGTACAACTCATATAATTCATTTTGTGTTTTTCACTTTTTTCTGTTAAAGAAAAGTTATCAGAACAATCACCAAACTTTAGTTCATGTTCCTAAAAATAAAATAAAATGCTTATGTACATAATGCAATTAGGAAACTAAGTAATAGAATCAAAACTATTTGATATGAGTTTAAACCTTTACCATTGGAAAAAGAAAAATATTTTACATTTTAATAGATTTTGGATGTTAGAAGAAAATTAAAGGAACTACAATTTTAGTACCCCAAAAAGAGAAGGCTCTTGCATTTTTATTTTACTATGGTATGTGATGACATGCTACCGAGATACCATTTATGAATGGTTAATATGCTGCTGTGATAAATATTTACTGAAATTACATTAAAGTAACATGTTATAATTCTGACATCTTTCCAGTCATAACAGTCACTTATCATTTGTGTAATAGAATTATTCTTTTGGGGGGAAAAAACCCAGAAAAACTGCTTGCATTACGTATCTTTCTTTCTATCTCCCTGTCCCCCTACTAGTCACACACATTTCTAACTTTACTAGAAATTAGAAGTAGTATTTAGGACTTTTAATTGCATTTTTTACAAAAACTGGATATGTTAAGGTTCTTTTTAATAGTTATAAACAACGTTTCTATAAGGGGGTTGACTCTTTTATTACTTGTTTAGCGGTAACGTCACGTTTCTACTAACAAAACTCCTTTAGGATGGGGACATTCAGTGGATGTTAGATTGTGAAAAGAGAAGTTTTAAGTGTTACTCTGCGAGCATCTGTCAAAAGGGAATTGAAAACAGATGACAAAGTTGCCAAATCCTGAGCTAGGATTTAAAGTTCTTGGAAGGGCTGCTCTAGAAGCTGGGCTATCATTTTCTCACATGGTCCTACCAGAACTCTATAACATTTGCTATGGTAATCAATAGCTACCACAACTCAAAGCCTTAAAAGTGTCAGAAGCAGTGATGTTACCTAAGCAAGGAGTATAATAAAGGAGTGGACCCTTCCCTTCCATAGCTGTGTGAGAGTCTCTCATGCATCAGTTCACCATCGTTTCATTCCATCCATCCAGGAGACTCCACAGAAACAGAGAGGACTTTGTGGAAAGAAGTGCTGAGTTTGCAGATGGTTTGCTCTCAAAAGCCTTGAAAGACGTTCAGTCTGGAGCACTGGACATTAATAAAGCAGGCATCCTTTATGGCATACCTCAAAAAACTTTACTTCTCCACTTAGAAGCCTTACCAGCAGGAAACCCTGCACTCTTTAAAAACAAAACTCGAGATTTCAAGGATATCTGTTCTTACAAGGACAGTCCAGAACCCTGTGCCGTGCTGCAAAAAGTAGCCTTGTGGGCAAAAGCTCAAGCAAAGTGCACAGAAAAAAATAAACTTAGTCTACTTGAAACCTCAGAATTAAGATTCCCAACAGCTTCCAATTACCTCCACCAGTTAACTTTGCAAAGAATGGTCACTCAGTTTAAAGAAAAAAATGAAAGTGTACAATATGAAATGTCAGCTCCAGCTGTGCAATTAAAAATTCCTCAGCTGAGGATCAGTGCTGTTCCCAAACAGCATGAGAATGCTGGACTTCTGGATGTTATGTACCATGTTTCCAAAACCTCATCAGTCTTAGAAGGATCAGCTCTTCAAAAACTGAAAACTATATTCCCCAAACAGAGCAAAGTGGAATGTTCTGCATCTGTAACTCCTTCAAGTCTGGACACCTATTTTTTGCATGGGGACCTCTCTCCTTTGTGTCTTAATACTAAGAACGGCATTGTTGATGGCACCTCCGAATCCACAGAAGACGGCTTAGACCGTAAGGATAATAAACAACCAAGGAAAAAACGTGGTCGCTACCGGCAATATGATCATGAAATAATGGAGGAAGCTATTGCAATGGTAATGAGCGGGAAAATGAGCGTTTCCAAAGCACAAGGGATCTATGGAGTACCTCACAGCACTTTAGAATACAAAGTTAAAGAGAGATCTGGAACTCTGAAGACACCTCCGAAGAAGAAGCTCCGATTACCAGACACTGGGATGTTTAATATCACTGATTCAGGGACTGGCACCTGCAAAAATAGCAGCAAGCCTATGTAGTTAATTTGTTAGAAACACTGTGTTTGTATGTGTGCATGTGTGTGTGTGTGTGCGTGCGTGTGTGTTTGTGTACACGTGTGTGAGTGTGTGCGTGCGTGTGCAGGTGTAAGCATATATGCGGGAGAAACAAATGTTCACTTAGAAGAAATGAAATTTTGCAGTTCAGAAACCACATACATGCCTTTTTGAAGAATAATTTTATTCAGGGTTTTCACTGTGGACAATATGATAGAATTGATCACAATTGTGATAGTTTGTATTTAATATAATCCTTGTACAAATAAGTGAAAAGGATTCAGGTTTTATTTAGTTGTCAGCATAAAATGTTGGGAACAACTTCTATTTGTCATGTGAAATATTACTTTTTACTGTTGAAGATTGACGCTAGCTCAGTAATCCATCCTATTAAGAAAATACATGATTCGTGCTTTTAGGGCATTTATCCTCTCAAAATATTTTCAGAAGTCGCTCGCAACTGAAAATAAGCAAATCAAGGGAAGAGGACAGTTCTAGTTTCTTAATGTGGAAACTGATATGAAGTATTAGTTAAAACCAGACAATGAAAAAGAAAGTACATTAGAGCGTAACATTGGATATAAAGTAAATATTTCATTTTTAAAAGTGTGTTAGCAACAAAACTGGATTATTAAAATGTTATTGTTGGTTTAGCAAGAAATTGGTGTTTACAAAATATATGCTTGTAAAAACTGACAAATTTAGTTGTAGCGATAGAATAACTATGAAATGAGATGGAATACTAAAGGCATACATAAAATGGTTTTCCTTTAGTATAGAAAATAAGCTAACTTATAAGGGTTGAAGAGAAAAGTTGGAATGCATATTAGAGCATGTTTCATAATGTGCACAGAATGAGCTTGAAAATGGTTATATTAATTTAAGTGTGCTGGTAGTTAGTTGGTTTTATGACTACTTACATTTATTTAAGGATTGTTTAACACTCCTACTGAAAACCTCATGATAACAGTAACGTATTCGCTGCTGTGACATTTCAAACCTTTTTCAGTTTATCAAAATGAATATCAGGTTTTCATTTTGGTGGGCCGATACATCATCATTTTGCTAATAACCAAATCTTGCAGTTCAGGGTCTTGATAGAATTACCGATTTAAAAAACAGTAAAAACTGTTTTGAATTTTCAGTACTAGAATTTCTTTGTGTATTTACTATATGGAAGCTGGACATTTCATTTTATTTATTTTATAATATAAGAACTATTGTGCGTGTGTGTATACATATATATGTATATATATATATATGTATGTAATACACACACAGATTATATATATATATATATATATATATATATATATATGAAACCTCAGAGGACAGTGCTTTATATTACAGTTTTTGAATGATCTTCAGATAACTCATAATTGGAAATGATCCTTCTCACAGAGAAAATCCAGTAGGATTCAGAAAGAAATGTGCTCACCTTGTGCTAACAGACCTTTGAGCTTCAAGGGAATTAAAAGGTTTGCATGCTTTTCATGTATTCCTAGGCAATTGCACTACTTACTAAAATTATACAAGTTCTTGCATTTGTGTTATCTTTATCAAATATCTATCAGTGTGGGAATTCAAAAACTTGCAGTTATTGACTGACTGATTGATTGATCGATCGATCATATGCCTCAATGCATCTTTAGTTAGGGAGCAAAGGGAGGAATAAATTTCTCTGGAGCTCTACAGTAGTTTCACTGTGGGTAAGCAATTGCTTACTAGAAGGACCATACTCATTTGATTTTATATATTACATAACTTTATCATTTCCTACCATTTCTACATATGAATGAAGACATCAATTTTTCATTGAAAAAACTAGATTTTATATGAGGAAAATTAATATTTCCAAAATTGTTCTTTTTCCCATATATGGTTGACTGAATATGTTTAACTTCACTTAATATAAGAGTTCATTCTTTAAATTCTGTGAATTGTACTGTCTATAGTATATTCACATTTGATACTTTTTGAAGATGTCATTCAACTTGGTAATTTCAGAATAGACTAGGAAGAGATTTGACCCCTAATAAATTGGGGTTACTTACAAATGAAAGCAACACAACCATGTAATCAATTCATTGAGAATTTATGTGATCTGTGCTGAATTTTCTTCAGCTCAACTGCATGGAAAACAAGCTCAAAAATTAAAAGTCATACCACAGATGAGATTAACATTTGTCAAGGTCATCCTTCATTTTAAAGAACTAAGCCATATGTTCATCAGGATTAAGATTATTCATTAATAATATATTTCCCCAATAGAAAACAAGATTTCAGGTTTATTTGGAGGACTGCTAGGATCTGTGGTTCATTGCTTGATGTGTGGACTTGGGATACAAAGCTTTTACATCCAACTTCCTGTTACAACTCCTTAGTTCCCCCAGCTTATTCCTGAAGGTTATGAGATAAGGATAGGATGATCAAGGAAGGAGGAAGAATACACCCATTCACGATTGGGACTTGCTTGTTCCCAGCCGTTTTTTTAAATGTTTTAGACAATATTAAATTCAGGTCTATATCAAAGACAAATTGCAGTACTCTTTTAATATCATTTAAATGGTGGCCTGACCAAAAAGTAACAGGATTCATAAAATCAGGGATCATTTTGCTATTGACTTTAACTGTGGTAGTTTTGTATGTAATGTTACAATTAATTTTCAGCATTTTCGTACTTGTATTTATTTTTGGCCAGAAATAGTATATTAAAATATTTTTTGATAGTTTGTAGATAATGTTCAATCTGTAAGTTTTAAAAAGAAACGTTAATTATTTGTAATGAATAGGCTGAATCTTTGATTATACAACTGAGGAAAAGCAGGGAAATACATAAACTCCCCCCTCATCTGCCCCATTGTATCCATTCAAAAGGCTATTTAAATTATAATTTTAAATTATAATTTTTCAAATTCAGTTACCAGTCACTACTTAGAAATTGACAAGTTTTTGAAAATTCATATTTCAGTAGACTTTTAAATGAAGATGAAAGCAGGCCTTCTTGCTTTCTATTTATTTGAATGTTTCTCAAGTATTTTATATTAAAAAGAAAAAAAACAGTGCCTCTGTTTTTAGAACTACTGCTCAGTAAATTAAACCATTTCTGGTAGCTAATGACTATTTTATATTACATTAAATTGTATAATAACTTTAGTGAGACTGATTTTTTTTAGTTGTTTACAGTACAAATACTTGTATTTGTGTTTTGTTTTTGTTTTAAATTGCAGTATTTTCATTGTTGCAGTAATTTAGTAATACTCTGTGGCTGCCTTGATTTTTGACAGATTTTGTTAATAACCAATATCTAGGCAATTAGTTCTATTTATGCATAAATCAATTGCACTATAATTCATGAATTATTTATTACAATATTTTCTAATGAATTCCATGTATTTGTCTTGTGTTGTACATGTACTGTAATTCTGTTTCCTCTTTGTGTTGTTATATTTCCAGATCTGATTGTATGAATTTCTTAATGTGTTTCTATGTTGTAATTTTTAGTAAAGCACTTCAATGCTTTTGCACATAAATTTACAACACTGATGTGTGATTGATTCGTCATTCAGTAAAAGAAAAATGCTTCATGATGGCTTACTTGATTTACTCTATGGGCCTAATTTTATTGGTAAAATGGCAGTGCAGACTGAACTATAAAGCAAGGCACATTAGACACCAGGAAAGATAACTTAATAGATAAAGTGCTGCTCTTTTGCACATCTACATATTTCTTTGTGCAGTAAGACTTCATGATTGTGCCCTTGGTTTGTTAAGTTTAAGAAACTGAATTGTAGCATTATAACTATAATTATAAATTAATACTAAATTATGTTCATAAATTTTCATTTGCAGACTGCATAGTTCAATTGAGCCTCAGTTTCCAGAACTTCAGAATTGTGTGACTTTTATGGTGCAAAATATGTTAATAAACACATTCTATTTAATAACTTTACAATTTTTCTATTATCATATAGGAGAGGAAAAGATTATGAAGTTTGAATTGTTGATACATACACATACACTATATATATATATATACATACATACATACATACATACATACATACATACACACACACACACACACACACACACACACACACCATAGTATATGCATTTCTACTAAATGTGTGAACTGAGGATCAGCAAATAAACCTTAATAAAGATTGTGAAGGGACAGATTACTGAAGAACTATAAGAGATATCCCTTTCTATACTACATGCTTGCATACTGTGTGAACATATAGTGATACATGCAGAGTTAAGAGCAAGATTTATCATTTTTGTCTACAATATATTTACCAAATAGTTTCATCAGCCCTGCTTTGAATAACTCTTTATGGTCAGTACTTCCATTGCAAAGAAACATTCATACTTTGTAGATAGAGTCCCCCTTTGAAGGATCACATCATTCAGTCATCTAAATGCCGATTAATTCTCAGATTAGCAGTGACTTGTCAACCTAATCGGTAGAACCCTGAGATAATTTAGCTGGAGATAATGGAAATTTAATATGATTTTACACAGATTTCCAAAGACACGTTATTGATGTTGCATCCTATTAACTGGTTTCTTCAGAAAGGCAGGAATCAAAACAGTCATTTCTTAAATTGATTAGACAGGATTGATTACTATCATATGGTTGTAATTTTGGAGTAGATTTCACCATTGCTGGGATAGTGTGTCATGTTCAGAGTTTGGTGATCTGTTTGAAATACATTACTTTTCTGAAACAGAATTGTATATTACTTACATTTAAAACTATTGATAGACATTAATATTTGAGGCTACATTATGCAAATTCCCCCGTTAAATCACTATTTACTTTTTGTTGTGAACAATTTTCAGTTTGAATTAATGACTTGGTAAGTAGTAACAATTTTTAATATTTTGTAGTTGGAATATTTCAGGCAGTAGGTGTAGGTGAATTCTTAGTTATAGCTAACTTAACTTATTTACTTCTAGAGGAAGACACATTTATACACATAATGGTGTGAGTGTGGGTGTGTGTAGTCACTGTGTGTATATAGTTTTTTATAAACTAAAATATATACAGATAAATATATATCTGACATCTGAAAGCCACTTTAATAATTAATAAAATAGAGCTCTGTATATAGTTTAGTTTACCAGAAAAGTATACATTATATATTACAGTTTGTTAATCTTGTCCCTCAGTGTCCTAGGAAATCCACAGGTTAAATTCCAATTATACACAACAAGAGAAAGACAGGGAAATATTTTGTGGCAAAGACTTAAAAAGAATTGATTCTCTGAGAAGATACTTATTTTCAAGGAATTGATCAAGTTAAGCACATAGGTAGATTAAGTTAAGCATAGGCAGAATAAGAAGCTTTTTTATTTTCATTAATGTAATAAGGAATTAAATATACTAATTTGCTTAATTGTATACTTTCCCTCTAAAATAAGATCTTAAAAAAGAATTGGTTTTTATTCCATTGGACCTCTCATAGAAAAGCTTCAAAATGGCATTTAATTTGTATATGTTCTCCTCCCTAATCCTAAATATCATTATTAAAAATAAGGGTTTGCTCAACAAACTGTCACTTTTCTCCATAAATATGACACAAGTACAAAAAATGTGTCTTGTACATATGTCATCTCTGTGCCAGGTATATATCCCAAAATGTTCTTTTAAGATACATGGGATTTCTTACTTTAAAGTGGAATTTATACAGAAGACATCTGAGTCCTTGTTGATTTCAATATAGTTTGTGTATGATTAAAATATAGTTAGAATCATAACTATAATTTCTTTATTTAAACTGTTGGATTTAAAAAAAAATCTTTAATTGCTCTTGAAATAGTAAACAGAATGCTACGGAATGCATTACATGGAAACACATCTTGCTAAGCTTTTTTGCTAAGTTTTTTTTTCCCCTTTACAATGTGTTTACAAAATGCATTGAGAAGAAGTGTAACATTTTTATAAATATAACATTTTTATAAGCTTTGAATGATACCATATTTTCATTAGGTTTTTTATCATATGTTCCATATTTAATTGTAATTTACTTTTTGTTTCGATCTGCTTTATGTTTTCAGTTCAAGTACAGCTGCTGGTGCAAAACTAGAGGAAACAACTAAATTGGAAAGAGGAAATTCTACTCTAAACAAGGTGTTGACTTCCTTATGTTCATATCATTGGCATCAGACTTTAGCCATGTTGAAATTTTTCATCCAAGAATCATGTTATTCAGGTTGCAGTAGTCAACTGCCTTACCCTAAATATTCTGAGAGAGAGGAAGATGAGATTCATATTCCAGGCTTCAGTTGTGATGACAACATGCTGATGAAAAGGTGCCGTTCACAAAATATAAGGCCAAATAAGGATTGTTTGACATGCCATTCAATGGCCCCAGGCTTTGTTAACACAATAATGAACAAAGAAAATTCTTTGCTTTGCCATCCTCATGGGCACTGTCCCAAACAGCTACAACTATGTAAGATCCATTCTATCCAGGCAGATTTGTATACATACCTCTTTCCAAGGGGGGAAAAAATTAATAGGGGTAGCCAAGGCCGCAGCCCTTCACCACCGCCATTGTCTCCTGTGGAAGCTGATGGGTACAATTCTCCAAAGGAATTGGCTGAAGATAACACACCTGAAAAACCCTATAACCAGCCTCCTTCACTATTTCCCACTGAACACAAGGAGAAAAATCAAACATATCAAACATATCTTGCAGAAGTGCCCGATAACCTGCAGGAAGGCATTGCAACTGTGAATCAAGAAAATAGCCTTACAATTTCTGATAAGCTTGAAAAGCTTGAAAATGCTGATGTATTTCAGAATTTAATGGATCGAATCAATGAGAAGTTGAAATCAATAGAAACTACTGATACAGAAATATTGGCAAAATTACCTAAGAGCGATGGAAGAACAGAAACCGATTCTAAATTACGGAACTTCATTACATCTCTCTTACATGATGCTAAGACCAATGATTACAATTTTACAGAATTACTGAATCAACATGATAAGCAAATGGAAAATAAAATTATCCAAACAAGATTTCGCAAACGACAAGAAACTTTGTTTGCAATGCATAGTTCTCCCAATTCATGTCTATTTAGACGAAAGTCTTTGCAAATCAAAAGAGAGTTGGCTAGCCTTGATGAAACTTTCTTAAGAAAGAAGGCAAATTCACAGAGAAAAGTTAAAAAATATACAAAAAATGACAAATACAATACATTAAAACAGCTTGATGTACAAGGCTATGAAAATAAAGATGGGACATTTTCTTCTAAGTCGAAGCTTTTGCCACTAGGTCAAGAAGAAACTATAGTACTACCTCTCATCAGCTCAGAAACCAATTATGATTTTGTAACATTTGCAGCAAACAGTTCTACAACCTCTCAAACGGTTTTGGCTAAAACACAATGTGGACTTGAACTAGATGTGGATCCAGCTGGTGTGAAAGGAGATTATGATAGAGGCCTGGAGAGAACCAGACATAATATTTTCTCTCCTAAATGGTGCTCGTTGTATGTAGCAAATAATTTTTTATTAAGGAAAAACATAAAATCAAAACCTGCTGCTAGCATAGAAGGGGATAAAATTCTCAAAGATTTTCAAGCTAAGTCATGTAGCAATGAAAATATAAATAAGATTATGCAGAAAACCAGTCTACATGTTGTTGTAAAGCATTTGGAAGATACAATAAATATGGCTCAAAAGGCCACACAGCCCATGTGTAATGGTTATAAAATATTGGGCAAAGTGAAAGACGCTCAAAATTCTGATGTGAACAGTAAATCTAAAATTGGCCTTCTTACTAGCATGAGTGAAACTGGAAGTAAGGGGCAATATGTGTTATCACAAAGTCATTTACCAGCTAGAAATAGCAACAGAAGTGATTGTATGCCAAAAAAAGAAAATGTATCTTGTGAAGAAGGATATGAAAGACTTTTGAAACCCTCAATATTAGATTCAAATATGTTGACCTTAAATAAGGAAGAATCCCAAGGAAATTCTCATTTGGAGGATAATTCATCAACATTGAATTACACTAGCCCTATAAAACTTATGTTCCTTTCCAAGATTAATAGCAGTGAAGGAATCAAGTACACACTAACCTCTGTGAATGATTCATCCAAATTAAACATTGATCTTTATTCTCTTCAGGAGAAAACAAATAAGCTGTTGGGAAAACAGTTGGAGGCCAAGGATTCTGATGAAAAAGTATCTATTGATAAATGCAGCTATAACGAAAATACAGATACAAATAAAATGAGAACTGGTTTTCCTACAACAGTTGCCACTGTAACCAATCCTAAGCCTAAGGAAGAACCTGTGGAACAAGGCAACATTGGATCCTCCCTGAAAAGAAAACCTGGGAGACCCAAAAAAATTGGTCCTCAGGTTGTAAAACAAATTAAGCGTCCGATTGGACGACCTCCCAAACCAAAAGTTGATGTGAGTAATAATGGTAGTCATAGGAAGGACTCCATTGGTGTTGCAAAAAATGCCAATTCTAACATGGAATGTCTAGAGGAAGAGAACATTTACAAAAATATTACAGTGACTGTTGTTTTTGGAAGATCTCGAAGGATTAAGAGGTGTGTTTCTGAAGGTAGCCTAAATATAGTTAAAACTGCACCAGAACCTCACAGCTACTGCAGTGTTGTATGTGACCTTGATCAAATAACACTGAGCTCAGATGCCAGGAACAACTTGCCAGAATCTAAAATTATGCAATATTCTACAAAAGAAAAAA
This sequence comes from Thamnophis elegans, assembly GCF_009769535.1. NCBI lineage: Eukaryota > Metazoa > Chordata > Lepidosauria > Squamata > Natricidae > Thamnophis > Thamnophis elegans. Next base: position 56,147,855 of record NC_045549.1, read on the forward strand.
CCTCTACATGTGGCTATGAGGATGTTAGACCACTAGAAAGCAGCCTTGTGCTACCATCCCATTGCAGCAATATCAGACCAAACCAAAAGCCTTTAAATATAATTAGAAAACCTGGCAGACCAGCAAAAGTAAAAATATCTGGCATATCAGTGACTGTTAATCAGATTTCATCTCAGGAAAGGAAAGTGTGTATCAACAGCTGTCTGCCTCCCTTAGAACAAGAAGCTTGTGAGCCATCTAAGAAGGATCCTAAGCAATGCAATAAAAGCGATGATTTTAAAAGCCTTTGCAATGATGAAGCAGGGAATTTTTCACCCAAGATTATCATTGCTTCAAGAAGGTCTGAAACTCATTTGAGACACTCCCTTAGAAGACCATCATTGCCTTTTGTACATTCATCAGCATCTTCTAGCTCATTTTCTTGTAAACGTGCCTTTTTGCAGAAACCGTGTAAACTCCGTTTGAAAAATAGTAAAGATCGCAAAGTAAAGCATTCAAAAATGCCACCCAAAAATACCTCAATAAATACAAGGGCAGACAATGCAAAAAATAGTTCTGAGAATAGTAAATCCAGATCCATTGGTGATATTACTTTGGATCCTTTAATTTCATCCAATTCCCTTAGATGGTGGGATCCTTCCATTTCTAATGATTCTTTGTTAAAAGAACTAAACAGTAGATATGACCAGATAACTAAGACTTGGTTGCATGTAAGAATGGAGAATGGAGAAGAATATGAGAAATGGCCATATAATGGAACATGTCATGTTGAACAAGATAGTAGCATTGAAGTATCAAATCCTTTGGACTCCTGCATTTTGGAACTGGAAAATTCACCTATAAGAATGCTTTTCCAGAAAAAATGCAGCATAGATGACTTATGTGCATGGTTTATGCAAACAACAGAAACACAATCACTATCACTAGTCAGAAAAGAAAATGCTCGTAATCCTTTTGAAGTAATCAATACAAGCCAATTCAAAATGGGAACAAGACAAAATGATTGTAATACTAGCCCTTTGAGAAAGCACTTTAAAAAATTTGCACTGTCCACACCTTCAAAATCAACAGGAAAGTTGCAGCTTCTACATAAAATTGTCAGATCTCAAGTCTTAAGCAGGGAGCATAGCTTTACCTTAACTAAATTGAGAACTAAATTTGAGAACTTGCAACATGATCGATGGCGACAAGTGAAAAAACTGTATAATCATGGAACATCTGACTGGAAATCAAAAAAGAAAAACTTGCGATTCTTCTCCCAAAGTCAGTGTTTGAATGATGCAACTGGGAAACTTAACAAACTATGTACAAGCCTTGAGAATGACCCAGTAGAAACTCAGCCAACAACTTTGTTGGAATCTTACAGAATCACTTCAGCAACTGGAAATGAAATCGGAGATGCATTTATTCAACAAGATACACAATTGTCTGACCTCAGCACAAAGTGTGACTCACTCTCAAACTGTAGGCCAAGTAGTAAATCCAAGTACAGCAATCAGCAAAGTATTGGACAAGCACATGCCCCTAATGAATGTAATGAAAGTGCACGGAGAGGGCAGACTTTTAAGGATTGTCGAATATTTTTGAAGAAAATTAATCCAGTGGATAAACAGCATGTGTTTAATAAGAACTTTGCCATCTCTACTTCAGAATCTATGGAACATTGCAGCAGCCACATCTATTGCCCAGAAAAAAATGGTTGCCCTTTGAGGTCCCCCTGTGTTCAGCAGAGTATGGCTGAAAATGATGAAAGGAATGGAGGGGCTTCTAACAGAAGCAGGCATTCCAGCTTGCTCAATGAAGTCAAGAAGTCAAGCAAACGTGTCGCTTTTGAGGATGGCCCAATCGAGACCCCTAAAAAAATGAGGAAGCGGAAGAAGACGCAATGCAAGTTCACTGAGCTGAACAGAAGAAAAAGGAATAAGAAGCGGTTATGTAGTACTGGCCAAATATCAAACTGTTACCCAAAATACCACCTGGGTAAGTTTCTTTCATCTCCCTCTCATCCCTTGACAAACTTCTATTAACTTTACATGCAGGTGAAATAATTCAAGCAAAAGCTAAGTATAGGAAAATAGATTTCACAAAACCAGGGCAACAGTCTAAAACTTCCCATTGCTGATCATGCAGCTTAAATAGTGTTTTTAAAAGATTTTCTGTTCATTTTTATTAATACTGCATTCTGAAAAGTCCAGAAAAGCTATGCCAGGAAAGTGTAATAGATCTGAAGGGGTGTCATTCACCCCAAAGTGTTATTTGAGGGGGTAGAGTAGGCTTCCTTTCTGCCTCAATTGTCTGGGAGGGGGATGAGACAATTGGTTATTCCAAAAGTCTGTATTATGCAAAAATTACTTTTTTTATTTAATTCATAATAATTGTTAATGTATTACCAAATTCTCCATTCTTCTGATCAGGGAAAGACAATACCACGAGGCTGAAACATATTCCTTATTGAATTACATATTCCTTATATTTTTTGGCCTATAATTTAAAAAGAGGGAAAGAAGTAGGCCAAGTGCCACATTGACTGACTTTGTGATATGTGTAGGTGGGATGGAAGTTCAATAAAAAAAGATACGGAGAGCAAACTTTAAAAACACTGCATTATGCCAAACTGGGAAAAGGACTAGGTGTTTTGCAATAAAATTTGCATCTAGTAGTGATTAAATCGAAAATAGAATATTCTGTCCCGTGTTTTGTTTAATGACGCTGTTAAATAAAACAAATTAAAACAGCGATGCAAAACATCGGGTTGCTTTTGCCCTCCAGAAATAGAAGAAAAGAAATGCTGTATGGCAGGTGTCCCCAGTAGGTCCCAGGCTGTGGCCTATTCGGAATAGGACCCCACGACTGGCTGGCTGGAGCACATGCATGTGTGTGCGCATACGTAACTCATCTTGCACAAGTGGCGGGCACTCATGCATGTGCACACTGGTGGTGCTGTTTTCACGTTGAGCTGTGCACGCCGGCCTGCCACTCATGCAATAGATGCCTGTATTTGCGTACATGCCAGCCTGCCATTTACATGGTCCAGTTCCACTCTCTCCCCCTCCAGCAGATCCGCCAAGCTGCAAAGGTTGGGAATTGCTGCTGTATGGAATTAATTGCTTTTTCTTTTCAGAAGAGCAGCAGTATTGTTTAAGCATGCAGGGTTATTAGAGGAGGAGAGGGATATTTCAATTTGGACTCTGCCCTTCAAATACCTTAAATTCAAATCCAACTCAGGATCCCCTATCAGAACATGGAATTCCCATTGATTTATTTCTAACGTGTACAAAGAGCTCTCTCATGACTGTCTACTTTTTTCAAGGCTAGGATTGTTAGATTGCCACCCAGAGATGGAGCCTCTTTCATTGATATCCCTAAAATTTCAACAGGATTCCAGCTCCACCTGGGCCCTATTGCATAGCCTGTCCCCCCACTTCAGCAAAAGGAAGTGGGGGGATCAGAGACCAGCAGAGGCCCATGTAACTGCTACTCTGCTGCCTATATACTTTAAAATGAAAGAAGAGATGAGTGACTTGACCAATTTAGCCTTCACAGCAGTCAAACAGAGAGCCCTTCTTAAAAACTGATAAAAAGGTAGTTTAAGACAATTTGGCTTGGCAGTGCTTTAGATTTGCTCTCCCAGAGGTTTAGATCTTGCAACTTTGGGAGACAGTGCTAGGCACTGCACAAATCTCTAATAGTCATGCATCTTTCAAACGAACAAACCCTGATAACTTTTTCATAGTTTTTCATTGTTTATTTCAGATTTTTGTTTTGTTGTTTTCTCTGTTGTTCAAAGTTTCCAGTACATAAGCATTTACAGAAAATATACCAACACTCGGTGGACAATTCCATGATAACCCTGCATTCATTTTCTTTCAAAGCTGTTGTAGTTGTAGTTGCATTTTTAAGAGTTCCTTTTCCTTTTCCAACAAATCACGAGGAAATGCCCACACTTCAGGGCAGTCTGTACAATGGATTCTTCAATCACAAGTGTAAGTAATTGCATGAATATAGCACATAAGAATGTGGTCAAAAATAAGACACTTCAGGCATTACCATATGGAATCCTCTTACCAAATTTTCCATATGTATTTAAAGCAAGAGAGTTCATTCTTCCATATAGTATTTCAAAACACGGGTGGATAATTTCTCAGGGATACTTTTGTTTTTCACATTTTTGCTTCCAGGGATTAACAACCACAGGCATAAGCTCTTTTTATTATTATTAGAAACCTAGAATGCCATTGCATCTTAAATAAATAAGATGGACCTTGTACATGGTAGATCATAAGAAAGCCCCACTGAGTTCAATAAAACGGTTAACTACGTGTAATAAAAAGGAATGTCTGGATTTCAGCTGGCTTCCTATCCAGTATCCTTGAACATTTCATACTAGGAAACGATGCAAAAGGGAGACGCCAACTTGAATGTGCTGTCAGCTGGAACAGCCTCTCCTGTCCTGCAGAAGGAAAGTGAATCTTGAACCAAGCATATCAATGTTGACTTTCAGCATTGAGTCCCTGGTGCTACATCTCTCTCTTTCCCTCTCTAAACATCTGTATAACTTGTAATTTGAAGAGCAACAGTATAGTTGGGAGCTTCCAATGAAGGACAAAATGACCTTGCTCCTATAGCATTATTTTTTTTTAAAAAAAAGTCCCTATAACCTTAGCAAACCAATTCTTCGTTCTGCGAGGGCACTGCAGTGCTTATCTTCTATGAGTTTTATAGTATTCTCCCCTCCAAAACTCTTTTTTCCAATTTTATTATAAATTAAAAATGATAATGTAAGTGGCTGTAAATCGTTGGTGGCAAGTTCCATTAGATTTCCTGTCTTCCAGCATCCTCTCTAGTTCTCAGCTTCATGAGCAATTTCAGCATGTCTTCTATGATATAATTTGTATTTCCAGGTTCTTACAACTTCCCAGTCTTGAGGGCTTGCTGCTGCTCTCTACTCAGTGTTTAGTGGAAAAGTATAAAATTTAACTCTATGATCAGGGCATGATTCGACAGTGTTTCTTGTGGGATGGGGTTTTCATTGGAAAATAAATGAAATGAATTCACAATGTACAGTACTGATAGCAACCTTAGTGTTTCTAAAAAGAATGACTGTCCTGTGGTTATGGACAAACAACTAAATAGTTCTATAAGGTACACGAATCATTTATTTTAACCTAGTTTCTCCTACTGAGTTTATATTAGGCCATCTGACATCAAGCTTTTCTGTCAATATTTATTATACTGCCTTGGAAGATTACCGTCCTTAAAAGTCCACTGCTATTTTAGACCCATTTACACCACTGTCTTGCTCCAGTTTTCCAGCCCAGATGTCTGATTGAGAGCAGTAGCCCTGTTCTGTCTGCAGCTATTAGAAATATAGGTAGTCCTTGACTTAGAATGGCACGGAACCTGTCTATTGTGGTGCTTGGTAAACAAGTCACTATGGTTAAGCGAGCACTGTGCGAGAAGTAAATGCCAGCTTTCAGCTTTCATAAAACCCAGGCCACATAGCAGCAGGAAACAGCCATAACTGCAACCTGGTTGCTGAGTGCCCAAAGTTTGGTCATGTGACCCTGGAGGAGACTGACTGTTGGAACTTCAAATCCAGGTCATAAGTAGCCTCCAGATAGATCCTTTGTCATTTGAAAGGTTGCTAAGCGACTGGTTATAAATTAAGGACTGCATCTATACCTATTAGTGCTTATTCTAAAGATAGTAATCCATGGCTTGCTGACTTGATTGGCCCTTGGGGAAAATGTATGGGGGAAATCCAGGAGAAATCCAAAAAAACATCTCAGGAGAAGGCAAAAAGATCATAATATATACTATATCTATTTCACTGCTATTGATCCACTTTGAAGTGATTTTCTAGAATTCTTCATCCATTTTTATTTTATCACTTTGGATTAGTCCAAATGTGACAAACTTATTACACATCCCAAGTTCATTTAAAAAGTATAAAACCAAAAGCAGAGCTTGAGAAAATTTTGTTTCTTCAATCTCTCCATTATGAATAACTATCCAACTGTGCTTTTCCTTTGCTGCTTTTACAAGCAGTTGTCCTCTCTTGTGATTGTAAAGTTTCTTGGAAAACCTGAGGTTATAGATTAAGCAGACAACCGAGAGCCATAGTAAATTTTTGAAAGAAAAAGGCTAGAACTTAAGAACCAAGTACGAAAATAAAGAGTTAGCATATAGTTCACTTAATACTGAAAACAATTCCTCTTTGTGAGAATAGACCTGTGGCAGAATTTACACCCTTGTGTCCTCAGACACACTCTTACATTAGGCAAACACTTATGCCTAATATCTGCCTCTTTGCTTCCACCAGAAACATAGCATTCCTTACACATATATGTACATAAATGCACGTCATTCATATTAGTTGGTATTTCTTTTTCCGTCTCATCCTGTTTCATCATTTGAAAAGAGATAGCAGGAATGTTCAGATGGTCTCGGACTTTTTTCTTTCAGGTCTAAAATAGTTAGATTTTGATATTTTGTAGAATTGAAAGTTTTTTTCAAAATCTAAAATTAAATGCTGATTTTCTACCACTGTAAGAGAAGATGAAAAATATTCTAAAACATATTCCTGAATATGAAATGAAATGCAAAATACTTATTGTAACATTCACTGACAATTTGTTATTTAAATTATTTAAAAGAGATATTATTTATAGAATTTATAAAAGGCAAACATGTATGGGGAAACAGCTATACCTTTTGTTTCTCAACAAATTCTTACTTTTTAAGAAGTAAAACAGTAGTTATGTTCTGCTGGAAGTCAACATAAAATCAGGATACAGGGTTATTTCCAGAAAAGGAGTAAAAAATAAATAAAAATAGGAGCCCTAAGTCTGCAATTGAAGTTTTGCCCTTTAATCATTGGCTGTGATTTCCTATTTTGACTTTTTTTTTTCTGAGACACCTATAGTTGTTATAGCAGTGGTAGTCAACCTGGTCCCTATCACCCACTAGTGGGCGTTCCAGCTTTCATGGTGGGCGGTAGGGGTTTGCTGTAACTCTGCTTTATAAATTTTATAAAGTAAAGTTACTTCTCTACTTTATAAATCACCATTACTGTGGAACCGGTGGGCGGTTAGAAAATTTTACTACTAAAAGAGACACAAAAGTGGGCGGTAGGTATATATACTTGTGTTATAGTATATACTTGTTGTGAACTTGGTTTTTTATGCCAAGAAAAATACGAATGAAGCATTAAACTGTTGCTCAGGGAAATCCTTTTAGAGTACAGATTGGAACTGTTTCAGGTTTCTTCATTGAAATTTTCTGAATCAAAGGTTTGGCTCTCACACGGAGTTCCAGTCAAAACCTTCCACAGTTTTGAGATTTGGGGAAAGCATTGACCTACATGCTGGGGCTCCCTGCTAGATCATCCAGTATTTCGATGAAATTTTGTGTGAACATGCACATATGTCCCCAATTAAAATTGGTATTTGCTGATGCAATACTTGCAGAGATATAGTCATTTGTTTGGCCCCATACTGCAACAGTATGACTCTGAGGTTCCAGCAACTTTGAGACATAATATCTCTGGGACTATTTTGTTGAGAGAAACAAAACTTGGCCATCTTGTACAACTTTTTGTGCTCTATTTAAAAAAAAAACAATAAAAGCATTCTCATGAGGGATCTCCATTTAGATAATTTGGACCAAATTTGGCTGAAAATATGCTTGATAAAAGATTAAAGTTTGGCTTGTTATATCTCTGGAAGGAAAGGTATGATAACCATGAAACTTTGTGTGTACTAACTTAGCAACACAAAGTTGTGTCGAATATAAAATTTCATTCTACTGCTTTCCAATAGTTCACAAATTGAGTGTAAAGTTGACAGTTTCTGTAAAAACACCAAAAATAGTATATTTTCAGCCCGTTTTTTTTTTTAAAGACCACCTGGAAACTCTGCTAAATTAGAAAGAGCATGTTTCAAACCCCCTATAAAAGTAATGTTGGTTTTTTATTGCTGACTTCTAAAGCCTAAAAATAGGGACAAAGGTGAGGATGTTGTATGGCAATGTCACATGCATTATATTATTGTTTTGACTTGTTTGTTTTATATAGACATCTTTACTATTATTATATTGTGTTGGTCCATGGTGACATTGTCACTACCAGTTCAGGCACTTGTCCCAGCAACCCTATCGCCATAAGGGGCTTGTCTAATAGCTTTGCAATACCAGCCACAGCTGGGTTTCTTGATTCAGGATCCCAAGCTTGTAGTTTGGTTTCTTCCTCAAGGTTCCAAAGCCTTGTGTGGGTATCTGTCCAGTTCCCAAGTTGACAATTGGGCAGCTTATCCTAGGTCGATATGCCACATAAAGTTCTTTCAGATTGCCCAGTAGCAACTGCTTTCGTTTGTGAACCTTGACGCCATCAAGCCAAATGGAAATAATCCTTTTTGCCAGGGCACATCCTGCTAAATTCGTCATCCTTGTAGAAATCTCGAACTCTGTCAGCGATTTCCTTTGGCATCAATTTGCCAACTTTTGCATCTGGTAGTACACAAATGCCTCTCTCTTTATTTTTCTCGCTGTTTTAAACATACGTTCTGAAACGCCAAACATTTTTGCTGTCACCTGTATCAACTAACTCTTTGGGGCCAAAGTTAATTATTGAATTATTGTCAAACTATCAGATATTTTCATTTTCATGTCTTCGATTAGGTCAGCATAATCCTGGCATGACTGGCATTCCTTAGCAGCAGACTCGCTAGTTTATCAAATAACTTCAGCTGCTACTCCAACCGCTAACGTTATTTTGTCTGCACGCGTTCAATTTTTTGTTTCACATAGCCAGCTTTATCTCTACTGCTCAACTTCTAAATTTTTAATGGAGAAGTCCCTAAATTGGTGAAACTTTGATTAGCAGTGTCCGAAATGTCAATATCGTAATTATCCAATGATGAAGAGTCTGCTGTGCTTTAGACCATGGAAATGTATTTGACTTTACACTTGAAACAAATCTTTTGACCTGGCTTCACATTTGTTTTTGCCACTCTTTTTAAATCATTGGACATGTCTAGATCGACTTTCAACAGCCCATGTTTAGCTATGTGATTTTGTTTGTCAAATGGGTTGCAGCATGACTTTTGCTTCACGTCATACTTTTTCAGATACATCGCTTTGCGATGCAAGCAGATTTGGTCATCCTCTGTGAGCTCAACATCTGATTGCCGATTATTAATAATTATTTTTTTTCTTCAGTGAACAAACTGTGCACATAATGCAGCCCACTTTTGTTAGAATAATGGTGTCAAGTTGACTTCAGTTTTTCTCCAACAACGCTTTTGGGCAAAGTTGGATTGCCAGTTGTCTCATTGACATTGATTTCGCATATTATGGAAAGTTACAATAATATAAAGTGTATTGCTGCAAAATCTGAAACATACAAGTTATATATGGTGCTAATGACAGAAATATGACAATTACACCTGTACAGTTCAGAATCTTATAGCCGCAACATGCTAACATGTGGCATCACTAAAGTACCGTATTTTTTGGACTATGAGACGCACAGACACACCCAAAAAAGGGTGAAAATTTGGGTGCGTCTTATACACCAAATGTAGCCCTGCCCACCCATCGGCCCCTACCCTTTGACCTCTGCCTCCCAGCAATTTGCCTCCTTGCAGCAAACAGCAAACAGCCTGTTTCAGTTTCAGCACAGCCTGATTAGCACAAGCAGCTGATTGTTGGCCTCTTGACCATCAGCTGTTTCAGGCTGCAGGCATGCAGCAATCCCATGCAGCTGATTGTCAGGAGGCATGTGCTAATGAATCTGTGGTAAAACTGAAAGTGAAACTGGGCTTTTGCTGTTTGCTGCAAGGAGGCAAATTGCTGGGAGGCAGAGGCAGATTTTTATTTTTTGTGTAAATCAGGCTGTGCTGAAACTGAAACTGGCTGTTTGCTGTTTGCTGCAAGGAGGCAAGTCAATAACTGTAACTGCTTATAGAATGTTCAAATTATTAGACTTATTTTTTATGTCTGCTTCATTACTGTTCTAGACAACTTAACAAAATGAAGAAGCTTTTTAAAATAAATGCTTGATCTGAAGAGGCCCAGTGCTATTGTATCTTCGCTTAAATAGCAGAGAATAACGTATACTTGCAGAAAGCCATATCAATTTTAACAGCATCTGTACAAGTATAGTCTGAAATGTAACTGTTAGGTAAGCTCCCCGTTGGGAGAGTGAGTACGTTCAGAGAAGCATTGTGAGAGTGCTGTTAGAGGACACACAAATCAGCATACAGAGACATTGCAGTTTAAGTAGGCTTTTATTTTCATGGAAATAGAGGTATCAGAGTCCATCAAACAGTCCAAGTCATACACGGTTAAGACAGTCAGTCATCAACGTCTTTCAGTTAAGGGATAATCCAAATAACGTAGTCCATAATCATACAAACAGTCCAGTACACAAAGTTTGCTAGCAGTTGCAAAACTTACAATAGCTGATGCTGATCACGGCACCTCTAACAGCCAGCTTCCAAAACACTCAGATCAGATCAGCATCTAACAGTGATTCTGGCTCCATCTTATGGCCAATTGAGGAAACGGCAACCAATCACATCCACAGCATGATTTAAAGAAACAGGTATAGCATTGTTACATGATTTATATATTGCCAACCCAACTGTTAGATTATATAACAGTAACAGTATCCTGTTGTAGTATTAAGATAAGGCAGCTGAGTTAGACCCCGACTTAGTCATTTTTCAAGCATATCTATTTAAATATTTGGGAGGAGTTAGTGTGACTACATTTAAGAAAACTTTCTGGTGTTAATATACTGCCATAATGTACAATTCTCCAATTCTTTGCTATTTCTGTGGGTCAGGCACACATGCACAGAAATACACCACGAACAGTGTATATCATCTGTGCTGTTTGCTGAAAGGAGGCAAATTGCTGGGAGGCAGAAGCAGATTTTTTTTCCTTGCTCTCCTCCCCAAAAGCTAGGTGCGTCTTATATTCTGAAAAATACCGTACTTACAGCACATTTAACTGCTGTCATTAGTGTAGAAGCACCACTAGTAAACTAACAGATTCATACAGCATGCAAGGAATGAATTACACACTATAAACTCCAGGATAAATGAAATAACAACGGCACAATATAAAATAATGCATTTTGATGTACACCTTTATCCCTATTTTTAGGGCTTTATACATCAGCAATGGAAAAACCAACCTTTTTTAGGGGGTTTGAAACATGCTCTTTCTAATAAGAATGATTTAACCGAGTTTCCAGAAGGTCTTTTTTTGTACAAGCAGGCTGAAAATACCCTATTTTTGGCATTTTTACAAAAACTGTCAACTTCACACTCGATTTGTTAACTATTGGAAAGCAGTAGGAGAATGAAATTTTATATTCGACAACCTTGTGTTGTTACATTATTACGCAAAAAAAAGCTTCACGTTTATCATACCTTTCCTTCCAGAGATGTAACAACCCAAACTTTAACCTTTTTTCGAGCCACAATATTGTCAGCCAACTTTGCTCCAAAGAGAGAGCAAAGGAAGATCGCTCATGAGCGTGTTTTTATTATTTTGTTTAATAGAGCACAAAACGTTGTAGAAAATGGCCAAGTTTTGTTTCTCTAAACAAAATATTGCCAGAGATATTATGTTTCAAAGTTGCTGGAACCTTAGAATCATACTGTAGAAGGCTGTGGTATGGAGCCAAACAAATGACTATACAGGTGAAACTCAAAAAATTAGAATATCGTGCAAAAGTGCATTTATTTCAGTAATGCAACTTAAAAGATGAAACTAATATACGAGGTAAGACTCATTACATGCAAAGCAAGATAGTTCAAGCTGTGATTTGTCATAATTGTGATGATTATGACTTACAGCTCATGAAAACCCCAAATCCACAATCTCAGAAAATTAGAATATTACATGCAATCAATAAAACAAGGATTGTACATAGAATAATATTGGACCTCTGAAAAGTATAAGCATGCATATGTACTCAGTACTTGGTTTGGGCCCCTTTTGCAGCAATTACTGCCTCAATGCGGCATGGCATAGAAGCTATCAGCCTGTGGCACTGCTGAGGTGTTATGGAAGACCAGGATGCTTCAATAGCAGCCTTCACCTCTTCTGCATTGTTCAGTCTCATGTTTCTCATCTTTCTCTTGGCAATATGCATGCTTATACTTTTCAGAGGTCCGATATTGTTCTATGTACAATCCTTGTTTTATTGATTGCGTGTAATATTCTAATTTTCTGAGATTGTGGATTTGGGGTTTTCATGAGCTGTATGCCATAATCATCACAATTATGACAAATCACAGCTTGAACTATCTTGCTTTGCATGTAATGAGTCTTACCTCGTATATTAGTTTCACCTTTTAAGTTGCATTACTGAAATAAATGAACTTTTGCACGATATTCTAATTTTTCGAGTTTCACCTGTTTCTCTGCAAGTATTGCATCGGCAAATGTAACACTTTACCAATGTTCATTGGGAACATGTGTGCATGTTCACACAAAATTTCATTGAAATCCATGATGGTCGAGTGGGGCACTTTTCTGACATCAGACCACTTGACATGGAATGACCCAATCCCCTCCACTTTTCTTCCAATCCTGTGTTTTTTGGTATTGTCCAAAGCAGTGAGTTCTAAAGCAGTATTGAGTCACTTTATCGAGTTTCTAGTTTAACCTTGGCTTTATGGTTTTGAAGCCTCCTTCCACGCTAGAGTAAACTTATCCCTTTCAGCAGACATAGTTTCCCTTTATTTGCATTTTTTGGGGTGGGGAGAGGTAGTGGATTCTTTCTAGAACTGGTAACCTAAACATCAGATTTTGGAAGCAGTCTTAAAAGCTTCTAAGGCCTTGAGTGCTTTTCAGGGGGTATCAAATTGGAGGTCTATGGCCCGGATGCATCACTCACAGGCCATGGCCAGCTCTGCAAAGTGAAAAAACATTGTAAATTGTCATGTGACAGCAACATGATGCCACAAGTTAAACACCCACGGTTTAGATTATATATCTATGGCTTTTGTCTTTCCATTTCGCTTGCTGCTGTTCCAAAGTCCCAGACAATCACTGTTGGCTATTTTACAAGGTCCCTTTCAAACATGGCTGCGATACAGTGCCAAGAGTATGTCCTACTAACAGAAGTAGAGTTGGTTGTCTGAAGTGATTAAAATAAGTGCCTCGAAATGGAACAGCATATATGAAAGACATTTTTAAACTTCAAACCAGTCATAGCTTTCTGCAGGCTCATGCAGTTGTTTGAACGCTACTCTATCTTGGCAGTTGTGTTCCTGCACATCTAATTTGCTACACTAGGGCAAATGTTCAGTGCTTTCAGTATTCAAATCAGTCCTGACCCAACCACTTTCTATTTTGATCAGGCCATCTGCCTTGGCTGTTTGTCAATAATTGAATGAATCTAGCCCCTTGACATTAACATTGAAAAATCCTCACCATCCTCTCTAGTAAAACAAGACCAGGCAAGTTAAAGGCTTCCTCTACCAAGAGCTCCCTATCTTCAGAGACTCACTGAACATCAACAGCAGAGTCATACCGTCACAATCAAATCCAGCACTGTCACACTTTAGGCTCAATTTCAGATGCACCTAATATACCAATACTATATCTAACTGAACTCAAGCATGGAAAGGCCCCTGCTTACTGTCTATCCTAGGATCAAGTGGTCACTACTATAGTGGTCTCATTTTTACAAACTTCTAAAAGGTTTGTCCTTTACGCACCATTGCCTATGGAGGTTCTGCCTACTGATGCCTTCATATTGGGCAAAATGTCCTCTGTCCCCCCATTCTGGATAGTTCTTGTAACAGTCATATCAACACATACAAGCTCCTTGAGGTTTTCAAGATGGCATTGCAAAGGTATACTTCACTTCCAAACTGTAGCACTCTATTAACAAACAGGGTAGTACAAAGTTGGCCTCAGTACTGCAATTCATCCTTCAACCATGGAATTGAAGTCACTGTTTATCAACAAAAATATTTTAGGATGTGTGGGAAGCAATGGGAAATAACTGTCCTAGCTCTCAGTTTGTTTGACAACTCTGCATCTTGCCTGCTGATTGCAGGTATCTCCAAACACAGAGATAAAAAGTTAACGATTGCACTGGCCCCTCCATATTCTTTGCTGCTACTGACATGGAACTTCTTGGTCATTTTTCTAAGTTGATGACTTACCCATTTGAGCTTCTGAGCTGCTTCACTCCAAACATTGCAATCAGCCCCTTACCTCTCCTTGACTATGTATAGAGGCAGCTTGATTTTGTGCCCTGATGTATCTTTTTAGTCCAAGGTTGTTTTAGCTTCTTTTTAAAATCTGCCACAGTAGGTTTTATTCACAGGCTTCCTTTGTGAGAGCAACCATTTCCTCTATGAGAGCTGATATTTTCCAGGTAAGCAGCAAATTGACCATATTTGTTATTGCCGGAATTGGCAGTAAAGAACTGGTTACTTCTACGTCACTGAGCTTCTTTAAGTACAATTCAAGGAACCCGTTCTTATACTCACATTGCTCTTCCATGGTCCAGTGGCTCCTATCAGATTCCACACATAAGAGGTGTGAAACATTAAGGATACTGATGTGTCACACCTAGGTGTATATGCACAAGGGACCAAACTTTTACTAAAAAAAATTAAAACCTTGGAAGTTTCTGATGAACTAGGGAAGACCCAGAGCCCACTGGAAGTATCTCAGTGGCAGGTAAGAACCTCTGCTTTCCTCACCCTTCTCCACCAGAATTTCTCTACCGTGGCAATGTTAAAGATATGTGAACTTAAAACCCCAGATTTCCCAGCCAACCATGATGGAGTCCACATATCTTAAAATTGCCAAGGTGGAGAACACTATTCTACCCCAATGAGGACAATCGAACCTGGCAGTACTAATGACATTTGAATTGTCCTTCATTTGCTGTTAATAAGGCTTATGAAATGATGCAGTCTGCTAAGAGGAATTGGGCATGTTGATTTAACGCAATCTTTGCTGGTTCTTTCTGCCAGGAAGGCCTATATTTACAAGAAAAAAGTAAACACAAATTGCAAATCATTCCTTTGGATTTTCTGCCAAGACCTAATGGCATAAATAAATTCCAGAGTTCTTTTTAGAGCTCCTTCTGACCTTCACATTAAGATTCCATTGGGGAGAGTCTCCCCATTTCTACACTAGTAATTTATACCCATTTATTTAGCCATGGCTGAGACCGTCTAAAATATATCTCCATTTCTATAAATGGCACTGCCATATTCAGATCAGTAAATCTGGCCAGAATAATTGTTCCTAGTAAACATAGAGGCAAATATAATACCTTGATTCTTTTAGTTGGTTGTGTCCATTTGCTCTAGTTGGGCTTTCAAAACTTCTAATCCAGATTCACATGGAACTGATTATAAATGAACTCAAGTCTTTATTTTGATTGGCAACATTCATTTTCTCAATAGAGTCAGGTCAATACCCTTTTTTATGGAGGTAGTTGATGAAGATGCGGAGAGAAACTAATCTAGGTCAAGATCATGATTCAGTTTGACAGCAATTGTACCAAGATTACAGCAAGAGATCTGTCCGTATAGCTCCTTATTATGTTTGGTTAAATAGGTTAGAAGACATTCATTTTTCCTTGTTTTGTTTCCCTTCACCAAAAATGAGTCTCCCTGTTGGATACATCTCATTTTCTTTCCCTCGTTTTCTTCTGCTCATGCTGCATTCCATGACAAAACAGCCTTAGCTTCATGTATCTGTACTTTATATAAAGTGGGCATAGATAAAATTGTACTGACTACATAAATATTAAGGAAATGGTTTAAGTATTAAGTTTAATCCAGGGAGATGGGTGGTTTAGAAATAGGAAATAAAAATAAATATATATCACTGAATTCAGAGGGATTTATTCTACATTACTGTATTTAGGACTGAAGCTTTTCAGCATTTGAGGATCCTAGATATTCATTTTCTGGACAGTAGTGTAATCTATTTGATGTTTCAGATGTTCTGAAAAAGCGAAGTGGAAATCTGATACTGATCAGTTTACCCCAATTCATATTTGATAATTGCAGTCAGCAGGAAGTTGAATAGGAAGAACTAGAGACATATGTCAATTTGACCCATCATTTAATTCAGTTTATCATTGATTGTATATAATCTCTTACTACTCAGGACATGTCTGCCCCCCTTATTGTAATACTTTTCTCTCTGTTAATGTAATTTCTTTTTTAAAAAAGAAATCATGCCTCATGATACACTTTCAAAAGATACCTGATAATAATACCCATTATGTCACTGTGTAAGCAGTATAAATTGCTTGGGGCCTTGGAGTTCTCTTTCCCATCTAATTACTTTTTCAAAGATACCTTTTTCATTTATACAAAGAAAACTGACCTGCTGATTAGTTTCCATCCATTTCTCCTTGTCTTGTCTTCTGATACTTTGGAAAATAGATTGATCCTGTCTAATTTGTGGCAGCCCACTATATATTGGAACACTGATATCATATCACCCCTAGTCCTTCTTTTCACTGGACTAGACATACCCAATTCCTGCAACCTGGTCTTCATATGTTTTACCTTCCAACCCCATAATCATCTTTGATGCTCTTTTTCTGCACACTTTCCAGTCACAACATTTTTTTATATAATATGGTGACCAAAACTGGATGCAATATTCTAAGGCAGCGGTTCTCAACCTGGGAGTCGCAAACGCTTTGGGCATTGAACGACCCTTTCATACGGGTCGCCTAAGATGTAGATGTAGTTGCATTAAGGATTACACATTGAGCAAAGTTTGTCAAACAGTTACAAATCCATCTGGTGGTGAAGCTGCCTATCCCACATTTTTCTAGCTTATCAACAAATAGTTTGTGGTCTACTTTGTCAAATGCCTTACTGAAATTCAAGTGTATAATGTCCACTGCATTTTGCTGGCCCACTGATTTAGACAACTTAGTCAAAGAATGAAATAAGATTTGTTTGATATGATTTGTTTTTGACAAACATATATTGGCTTCTGGTTATAACTTTGCTTGATTCTAGGCATTTTCATTAGTTACCCTCTATAGCTTCCCTTTTTTATATATTCCTCCTCATACAACATTGTTCACTCAGAACACAAAGCAAACTATTTAGACTTTTTATTTAAATTCACTGTGATTTAAGATGAATTGTACTGTATATTCATGCACCTTACTTAATAAGCAAGTGACAATTATTCTTGGCATCATCTTACACTTTTATAAATATGTCCAATGAAAAAAAGAGAGTTTTGGCCATCTAGACAGGTTTTGCCATTGATGTCAGTAGGAGAAATAAAAACTTGCTTACATTTCTGATTAAAACCTCTGGATTTGAAAAGGTTGGGACTCTGCTAAATTGCAACCTACATTTCTTTAAGAAAAAACAGCATTGAACATAAGTTATAAATACATTATTCTCAATTAAACATTATTCTTAATTAAAATTATAAATACATTATTCTCAATTTGTATCATTTCAACTTTTTCCTGCCAGATTTGTAATGTGAAGATATTGCAAATTAAGTTATCATGGAGTCTTCCTTTCTTTTAGGTCCTCTTAAACCTGTTGGGCTGTCTTTGCTGGGTGGACTTGCTAGCAGAGCTGTTGAATTCTCCATGATCCCATTCCAATTGCCTCTCCATGGAAGCTCTCAAGTAAATCCCATGAATTGTTAAAATGAATTCATCTGTCATCATCCCAGAGAAGCATGCAGTACTGTGAATGATTGTCAAACTGAGCAAGTCATTGCTGTACTAACTAAACAAAACTGCTTTGAAGAGCTAAACACTCAAACTCCTTTCTGGAGGCTGCATTTAATTGAAATTGTTGCAAGATGGGCTAAGAGTTATTTCTGTTGATGCACAAATTAGTGACAAGCTTGCATATAGAATGGTGGCCGTGTTGATGTGAAGGATCTAAGGACTGGTTCCTTGGGACATGCCTATCAAAATATCTCAAGAATGCTAACCATTCCAATCATATGGTTGCATATTGGCTTCCAAATGTTATCCCCACACCCAGTGAGTAATAGTACAATGGAACTTATTTTCTCTTTATTTGTGACAAGTTGCATGCATGTTAAGATATCCATCTTAAGATTCAACAAATAAGACTAAAAGGGAATCCACCTGGAAGACTATACCGGAGAAAATTCAGAAAACTTGACATAGCCTTGTTTTTCCATTATGTGTTAAAAATTGCCTTGCAGAGTGTCCTAAAAACTGCCCCTCTGGTGGACAGCACAACTGATAACTTGTCCTTGAGGCCCTGCTTACAGGAATAATGAGTTACTAAAGGCAAGAAAGGCATTAGCGTTCTGAAAAAAAAAGAAGAGAAAACTAATATAAGGCCTAGAATCTAGAGAAACATTTAGCACAGTTATGGGTGAGGTTTCTCCAGCCTAAAATTCAAGCCAAGAGATTAAGTGAGTTCAAATGAACATTATGATAACTTTCAATTGGTATGTTAGTGGAAGCCTGTTTCTATGTCCAGATTTCTCTTGTTACATCAGGGTTCTAGAAAGTATAAGACACAATCAGAAGGCACTAGATTAGATGTTTCTTAAATTATTTTGTCCTAGGTGTATGGAGGCTGATGATATGTACCACTTGAAACGTGTAGGGTTTATCAATGATATTTCTAGTAAGAAATCTGCCTCTAAATCTAATTCCTAGTCATATTTTGTACTTTCTCTTGATTAAATGATACCCTTTGGTGGACTGCAAAAATCTCAAAAGAACTTAGCTTTGGAATATCTGGTTTAGGCACAAGGGAAAAGGGAGTGTTGCCATTGTGGAGGATGAAAGCTAACTATTTGTCCTCTCCAGAGACAGGTCTGCCAGACTATCATCAAATAGCCAGTCAATTATACAGAGCTTCATTGGTGTTGTACTTTGCAGAGGTCTTATTCTTCTCTCCTGAGATATCTGCATGGACACATAAGAAAGACTAGAGCAAGAGAGACTAACACACACATATATTTCTTGGATAGTGCTCAAGGCATTACAAGTTGCCCTCGACTGATGACCACAATTGAGCCCAAAATTTCTGTTGCTAAGCAAGACAGTTAAGTGAGTTTCCTCCATTTTACAATCTTTCTTGCCCCGGTTGTTAAGTGAAACACTGCAGTTGTTAAGTTAGTAAGTGAATTTGACTTCCCTATTGACTTTGCTCCTCAGAAGGTCACAAAAAGTGATCCCACAACCCTGAGACACTGCAACTGTCGTAAATATCAATCAGTTGTCAAGTTGTCCAAATTTTGATCATGTGAACATGGGGATGCTGCAACAGACAAAAGGTCATGTCACTTTTTTTCAATGTTGTTGTAACTTCAAATGGTCATTAATTGAACTGTTGTAGGTCAAGGACTACTTGTACCTATCAGAATATGTAGTCTATCTTCCCTTAAACTTGCAGCAACATGATTGAATTACGTTATGAATGTGGTTTCACATTACACGTAGTCCTCGACTTACAACCATTAGTTTATTGACTGTTTGAATTACATTGTCTGCTTCTCAATAGAGGTGGAGATAGCATCCATACATGGGTTGACATTGTCCGCCTTCTTATTGGACTGAGTCTGATTAAAGTTAGTTAAGACATGGCCCTTATTGCTAGCCTTACACAGCTTTTCGACTCAGTCCACTTCAGGGACGGTCGTGTCATCGCATATCTCCTGAAGATATTGTTTTTCTGTGTATTTGGCAGAATTAGCTATATTTTGTTTCTATCTTGACTGTTGAGACTAACATCTGTAGGCTGACCTGTCAGTGAGAGCTGGAGCGAGAGGGCTGAGGCCCATAGCTTGCCCTGTGAGGCCTTTGCTTGCCCTGAAGGCATTGACAGAGCGGGAGAGAGCGCAGCACTTTTTGAAGGGTCACTAAGTGTGCCCCAGACCCCCTCTTATCTCCGGCGTGAGAGTTAATTGCAGCGTTGCCATGGCTCTCCTCAGAGAGGACGTTGACAGCTTCAGCACTGAGGCCTTTGAAGTGCTGCGCAAGGGGTGGCTTGCTGCGCAGCGGCAGTGGCGTTCGTTTCTGTGGCAGCTGGAGCTCTTCCCAATCGCTATCTTCCTGAGAGGTGCGGCTGTGAGTGGCACGGCTGTCAAATTGCCACTGCGCCGTTTCTGAACTGAACTGTGGCCGGAGCGAGTAGAGGCAGGCACAGCTGTCAGATCTCTGCCACCCCGCTTTGGAAACTGCCGGAGCGCTGTTTGTGGAGCCACGCGGACACTAGCACCAGCCCTTGATTTGGTGGAATTGGGTTTTGTTGTCAGTGCTGCTGTTGTCAGAAGCCTGTGGAGGCTTCCACCCCACAGGCTGGTTCTGATCATAAGGGAAAGAAAAGATCTGACACGGAGGCTGGCCATTCCAAGAGGAAGAAGTCCTCCAAATCAGCCTCCCGGTATGACAAGGACTCAGATAAGACAGACCCCAAGGCACCTCTCAGGCATTCCTCTTCCTCCTCCAAAGGGGGCCTGGTATCCGAGGCAGGTGGCAACAAGTCTATCCAGCCCTCCCCTATTCACCTAGAGCAGACCTCTGGTCCATTCAGTCCCCTGTTCCCTATAAACACTTCTGGGCTATGGGGCTCAGGCGCTGACTTACAGGAAAATAACTTGCATCATGTTCAGTTTGGGGTGGTGGGCAGCAGACCTGTGACGGCCATATTCACTCCTACAGCTGCGGGGCTCCGCCCAGATATTCAAATGCCCGCAATGGCGGTTCCTAACATCCAGGACATCATTTCTTTAGCTATTGCCCAGGGCATAGCGGCCGGCCTGCAGCAGAGGCCTGGGACTGTCCAACTACCTCCTCCTGCCGTTCATCCGCCTGTTCTGACGGTCCCATCAGTGCAGCAACCTGTGTCACTGATAGGTCTCACAGGAGCCAGTCTCCCATTTCGGAAGATGGGGAGATCAGGGACACTGACTTCTCGGGGGATGAGGAGCCTGTCCTGGAAAAACAATCATTTTCAGGTCTCTTCCAGCTGGCCCACTTTAAGACCTTGTTGACTAAGGCCAAAACATCTACTACCTTTGCAGTGTTGCCGATTGTACAGGCGCCTGTGGCAGCTTCTACTTCAGCAGAATCTTTCTTTATTGAGCAGACAGTGGAAATGGACACTATCCTGGCCGCAAAATTGTTTCTGGATGTGGTGCAACGCCAGTGGGCATCCCCAACATCGGGTCCTACACCATCATCCACAGACAAAAAATTCTATAATGTGGCCAATGACCTAGGACAGCTCCTCCAGGTTCCAAAGGTCGACACCCCAGTAGCGGCTCTTCACTCGGCGACCACCATCCCCGGCTCCCAAGAGGAGGACCTTAGGCCAGAAGAGAAAAGGGCTGATCTCACAATGCAGCATGGCCATCAAGTGGCGGCTTGGGTGGTCCGGGCTTCCACCTTGGCATCATTCTTCTCCCGTTCATGTCTGTTTTGGCTACAGCAACTTCAACAATGGATTCCTGCAACCAACCTGAGGGCCCATCAAGACCTCAATAGAATAGTGGCTGCTGTCCAATTCATGGCTGGCGCTACGCTTAATGCTTCTCGCTTTGCCTCTAGGGCCATGGCCGCCTCGGTTGCCTCCCACCGCCTGCTATGGCTACGCCAGTGGCAGGCAGACATGAGGTATAAGTGGCGGCTGGTGTCTGCCCCTTATAAAGGGGGGTCCCTGTTTGAAGAAGTTCTAGAGCTGCTTCTTATTGAGGACAAGGACAAGCGAAAAATCTTGCCATCTGCTACGGTACCTCCTTTCGAGGCCATGAGTATGGCTCCAATGGCTATAGGGCCCCGGGTATCGCCCGAAACAGTGTTAGCAGTCCTTTCGTTACCAGAGGGGTAACCAGGCCAAGAAGCCTTTCTTCAGGGGGGACAGAGGCCATCATTCCCGAAAGCCTTAGCTCCCAAGAGTTCTCCATTCCCATTGGAGGGCAGTTACAACATTTCGCCGACCAGTGGGATGAGATTACCTCGGATGAATGGGTTCAACGGACCATTAGGTCTGGCTTAGCTCTAGGATTTCTCTCCACTCCCCCAAGTTTCTTTATTCGTTGCCCAATGTCTCGTAATCCAGACAGACAAGCCCTCATGTATTCGGCTATACAACATCTCCTGGACATCAGGGCGATTCAGCCGGTTCCGGACGACCAATTACATCAGGGGTTTTATTCTATTCTGTTTGTTATACCTAAGGCCTCAGAGGGTTGGAGAGCAATTCTAGACCTAAAGTGCCTTAACAGCCAGTTTAAAATGCATTCATTGCATTCCATTCTGGCAGGGGTGCGGGAAGGTGACCTCTTTGCATCAATTGACTTAACGGAGGCTTACCTGCACATCCCAATTCTGCCCAAGCACCGTAAATTTCTAAGATTTTGTTACAGGAGGCAACATTTTCAGTACACGGCCCTACCATTTGGCCTTTCGTCTTCCCCCTGGGCATTCACCAAGGTGCTGGTGGCATTGGCTGCACATTTGAGGCTCTTGCCCGTGCGGGTCCAATGCTACCTCAATGACATGTTGTTGTAATCCAGGTCAGCATCTGGAGCAAGGCATGACCTTGACATTACCATACGCACCTTGGAGGGTCATGGCTTCTCAATAAACAGGAGAAAAAGTCATCTTGAACTCTCCACCCGGATATTACATCTAGGGGCGTGGATCGATTCCATCTCAGGTCAGGTATTCCTGTCAGGGGATAGGCAGGAGAGCATTAGACATCTGGTTGGGGAGGTATTGAGTCAGCACAGGGTCACCTTATCCCACTTGCTGGGGAAACTAGTGTCGGCTATTAACATAGTGCCTTGGGCACGTCTCCACACTAGGGACCTTCAGTGGTTTCTCTTACCATTCCAGAGGGCTCGCAGGAGCACATCACGGCTGAAGGTCAGCATTCCAACAGACGTCCTCCAATCTCTCCATTGGTGGAAGTCGACTGCCATCACCAAGGATGGCCACTTCAGGGTGGTTCACAGGGTGACGGTCACCATGGACACCAGTCTTTATGGCTAGGGGGCTCATCTGCAGGCACAGATAGCCCAGGGACAGTGGGACAAGGTGGAGAGGACTCACAACATAAACTGATTGGAACTAAGAGCCATCCACCTGGCCCTCCAGACATTCCTCGCCAGCATAGCTGGGCAACACATGCTAGTCTTGATGGACAACGTGGCTGCCAAAGCCTACGTCACCCATCAAGCCAGCACGAAGTCCAAGACTCTTATGAAAGAAGCCAGAGAACTGGGCCTCTGGGCGGAGAGACACTTGGCTTCATTGACTGCGGACAACATCTTGGGGGTGGCGAATGTTTGGGCCGATTGGCTCAGCCAGGCCAAGGTGGACAATGCGGAATGGCGCCTCCACCCACGTCTCTTCCAACAGATCTCGGCCTGCCTCGACTATTGGCAGGTGGATCTGTAGTTGCATAGCCAGGATGTATAATTCGCAACATCAGCCAGTACCTAGGGGCATCATGGTGTACTCTACGAGAAGTGCGGCTACTACGGCAGCCTGGACCACCCAGGCTTCTTTCGAAGAAATCTGCCGGGCAGCCACCTGGGCGTCACCTTCCCCGTTCATTTCCAATTATAAAATAGATAAATTTGCTCCTGCAGATGTGGCATTTGGCTGCAGGCTGTTCATTCTACTGCACCTGTTCCAGATCAATCTGGTTTCCTCCCGTAGGGACAACAGGGCTTGCGTATGTCCCATGTATGGATGCTATCTCCACCTCTATTGAGAAAGGGCGTTGGTACTTACCTGATACGCCCCCTCAAATAGGATGGAGATAGCATCCATCCCCTCGCTTCTCTGGCTGATCTGGTTGATGTACTGTTACGTGCTGTAAGGATATGTCTTACATGATATGAGTTACAAACAGGGCTCTGTATTTAACATGTTATTGTAAATACTATGGTTCATTTTTTCTTGCTTGAGACGTTTGTTAACTAAACTGTGCGATGACACGTTGAGTCTGTCTAAGTTCTTCTTCGCCGAAAAGCTGGGTAAGGCTAGCAACAAGAGGCATGTCTTAACTTTAATCAGACTCAGTCCAATCAGAAGGCAGGCAGGTAAGTACCAACACCCTTTTTCACACTTAGAAGCATTGCAGCAGCTCTGTGGTCATGTGATCAAAATTCATCTGCTTGATAACTGGCATGTATTCATGACTGTTGCAGTGTCCCAGAGTTATAGGATCGTTTTTGCGACCTGACAAGTAAAGTCAATGGGAAAGCCAGATTCACTTAACAGCCATGTTCCTAACTTACCAACTGCGGTGATTCACATAACCACTGTGGCAAGAATAGTCATAAAATGGAGCAAAACAACTGTCTTGCTTAGCAATAGAAATGTTGGGATCAATTGGGGTTGAAAGTCAATGATTACCTTTAATTTCCAATACCTGTCTCTTGGCAGGGAAGAGGCATTTCTCCATGTTTACACAGTCCATATCCTGTGGGTTACATTGTGTACTTCATTAGGTTTCACTGACCACCAAGAAGTGATATGTGTCTATTTTTATCCTCATTGGGAATCATCAGACCTATGGAGCCCAATTATGATAGGGTTCAAAGCCTTTACGATATAGTAAATACCATATATCATTCTGATAGAATCTCTTCTGGTCACACTGCTGAGCAGCAGAATCTGGATGATAAGAGGGTCTAGATGATAAACCATATGACCAACGATTGAGGGAACTAGGTATAATTAGTCTAACGAAAAGAAGGACTAGGGGTGACATGATAGCTGTCTTGCAGTATTCGAGTGGCTGTCATAGAAGTGAGTTGACCTATTCTCCAAAGCAGGACAAAAATCAACAGATGAAAATTTATCAAATTGAAATCCAACCTAGGACTAAGGACAGAATTCCTAATAATCGGAACAGTTAATCAGTGGAGTGACTTACCTCCAGAAGTTGTGGATGCTTCATCATGGGAGGTTTTCAAGAAAAAACTACAGCCATTTGTCTGAAATGAGATGGGTTTTCCTGCTAGAACAAGGAGTTGGACTAGAATACCTCCAAGGTCTCTTCCAACTGCTATCCTAGGTTCCATGTTCTAATTCCAAGCTGATGGATTATATGCAATCATCTAAAGTGCAAAAGTCATTGAGTTCAATTACGTGTAGAACTTTTGAACTCTACTGCAACGCTCCCCAACCATTCTGAGTTGGCAGCCCGGCATGGTGTATGTGTGTGTGTGTGAAGAGGGGCAGGTTTGCACATATACCCATGCACAGCTTCATTTGTGTGAGCAGCGGGCGGGTGCAGGCGCTTCTCATGCAAGTGGAGCTGTGAGCACTGGCGCCTGCTGTGTACATGAGAGTGGCTGCGAGTGCCAGTGTCCACTGCTCTCAAGTTGGGCTGCAAGTGCCAGTGCCTGTCACTCGCGCAAGTTGGGCCGTGCCAGCCCGCCACTCACATGGCCCAGTTGCAGATAAGCCACAGCTCAGTAGTGGGCCATAGCCCACAGGCAATAGCAATAGCAGTTAGACTTATATACCGCTTCATAGGGCTTTCAGCCCTCTCTAAGTGGTTTACAGAGTCAGCATATCGCCCCCACAGTCTGGGTCCTCATTTCACCTACCTCAGAAGGATGGAAGGCTGAGTTAACCTTGAGCCGGTGAGATTAGAACTGCTGAACTGCAGATAACAGTCAGCTGTAGTGGCCTTCAGTACTGCACCCTAACCACTGCACCACCTCGGCTAGGGACCCCTGCTCTATTGAATAAGTTATGGCTTTGTCTGATGTTTCCTAATAAAAAGGAAAGTCATTCCATGGCAGTCAGTGTAACACACTTTTACTTTTTGTATTTCTTTGATTCTATCATGGGCTTCAATTGTACAGTTGTATAGGCATACTATCTGATATCCCTGAATTAGCACTTGAATAACTGTCTATATATAGTTGATTTATTTATAGATGAAACACCCAAACAAATCAGCAAAAAACAATTTACTGTTCGCTTGTTCTCTCCTACAAAAATTCAGCCATATAATGGGAAAGATGAGGCTAGTTATTATTGAGGTATAATTAATAGAATTGCAAATTGAGCAATTGTCAAGCACCAGTGAAATCAGGAGATTCGGGCAGTTCAAAAGGGTATAAAATTTTAATGCAAGCTTAAACATCTCTACAAGAATCTGAACTACTAATGCCCATGCAAATTGGCGGTTGATAATAGTCACAGGAATTCAAGGTGGGCTGGACTTGGATCTCTTGTGGGCATGAAGGGCTCAGCCTGATCATCTATACAGCCATTTAGTCAGATTTTAGAGTTAAAAATGCTGAGAACAAAATATATTTGGTTTTTATGCTTAACAAAGCAGATTGCTTCACTCCTAAGAACCGTTGACAAATTTCTTTACCTATAAAGCTGCATTAGAAAGAATCCCTTGAGGAAGAAAAATGCAGAAGATCTTAGATTGGTTTTGTCAAACTTATTTCATTCTTGTGCACTTGGTATATTTTGGAGCATTTGGGGAGAAGGAAGGAGCGGTTGGGAAACAGTTATCACAAGCACTCTCATTTGTGATTCTGTAGTTCCAGTGAACTGTCCAGTTTGCTGGGAGGGGATGATATATAAACACACAAACCTGTCCCTTGCCCTTTTCTTCTGCACCTTAAAAGAGGTTTGAGAATCTGAACTTGTGAAGAAATTCACACCCATTACTGTTAGGATATATACAGAAGGCCAAAGCCTTGATTAGAAGGTACATGGTGCATTCATCTTGTTGAAACTAAAAGACTTGGGGGTAATCCAGCAGGTCCCAACCTGAATACCATCATGCAAGAGAAGCAATGTGTAGGCATGAAAACTATTGGAATGTGTAAAAAGAATCCCAAAAGTTAGACATTATAATTTTAGAGACGAGTATCTAACTTTACTGAAAATAAAGGAATCAACTTTTGACTAATTCCTGTATCAGGGATTGACTAACATTCTCTCTAGGCATATCAAGCTTTAGCTTTTTTCTGCTTCAAAATTAAAAAAATTAAGCAAAATTGTGCTGTTTAAATAGGTATAAAAAGAGGCCACACTTTTTTCAAAAAGAAAATATTTGTAATATAATTAAATGGCATCTGTGTACTTGATATGGTTTACTCCAAATAGAACTATGTTCCAACAAGGCTAACATTTGTATAAGCCAACCGCATTTTTATTAACAGTACACTAGCAGTCAAAAGATGCATCTACTATGTCTTTACAAAATAATTTATTAAAATAGTATTCCTTACCCTGATTGGTTTCTAAAAATGAAAATGTGAAAACTGGAACATATTTGACATAAAGAACCAACCAAGCTTTGAAAATGATTATGTGCCTTAATCTACCTGTGGAGTAAAAGCGAAGTTTCACAGCAGCATCTTTGGTCAGATGTATAGTTTTTAACCAAAAGCTCAAAAACGAAGAGAACAGTTGTTTGAAGCTCTTCTTGCACTATTGTTTTGTACATTATATGGATTTTCCCCCTGTTAAATAACATTTTGATCATGAAATAACATGCTATAGTTCCATAATCACGAATATTGATCACTCGCTGTATTCTTTGCATGTAAATACAAAAAGTATCTTCATTCTAAGACCTGTATGAAGCAGAAGCTATCTTTTTAACAGTATGTTGTATTTTCCCATCTTTTTGTCGCCAATTATATATTCTCTAGTTTAATTTTGCGCACAGATGTTAATATATTTATGTAATGTGATGTGTAAAAGTTATTCAGAAATTGAATAGTTTACCTTGCTGCAGAGCTGTATAAAAATGCAAAGGGTTTGTAAAATCTTTCAGATAATGAGAATGTATGCTATGCTTTCTAAATCATAATTTTCATTTATTGTATGAAATGTCTTTTTTTTAATGCTGAAAGGCCACTGATTGTAAAGAAGACCCTTTGAGTCACTTAACCAGCCTTCACTTTATCAACATTTTATTAAATATTGGGAAGCGGGGTGACATTTTGTGGGAAGTTAGACTACACTCAGATTAAAATGGTTGCAACCTATCTCCTGCTTTTTCTTTTCTGAATTTGTTGTTTACCATTCCAGTTGTCGTTTGCTTTAAAAATAAGCCATCTAATCCTATATATCACTTATCAAAATGCTCTGAAAGACATCAGAATGCCAATGGAGAAAAAGGTTCAGTTGAACACTAATTGGATTCCTCCTAATTTGCACTTGTTAGGAAAAAACTTGTGTGGTGACTTAAGTTCTGCTTTGATCACTTTTGGTAGATTAAATTTACAACTGAAGATATGGATGTATTTGATAGCCAACTGATGCAGAATACAGGTACCATATTTTTTGGAGTATACACCTTTTTTGCTCAAAAAAGAGGCTGAAAATCTGGGTGAGTCTTATACACTGAATGCAGCATTTTTTGCTTCCCGAAGCCCCGCTCCTTCACCAAAATGGCCGTGCATAGCCTTTTGGAGACTTTCAGAGAACTCCTGGGGGCTGGGGAGGGCAGAAATGAGCAATAAATGGGTCGTTTTCCCCCCCCCCCAGCCTCCAGCAGAACTCTGTAAGGCTCCATAAGGCTATGCATGCAATTTTTTTGACAGAAAATGGGCCCATTTTCACGAAAAACACGCTGTTTTTGGGAGGTTTGCAATGCAAAAACTCCCCCCCCCTTTTGGAAAGTTCTTTAACTGATTGATGAGAATTACATTGATCAAGTGCTGTGCCAGCAGAAACAAAGTCTTAGGTGCTGCAGATTGTCAGTGATTTCCTTCTCCAGCACATGGATACACTTGGAAACATCTACCTACCTACCTACTCTCTCCCTCCCTACTGTATTTCTCTAACTCTATCTACCTACCTACCCTCTCTTACCTACCCTCTCTCTCCCTATCTACTGTATTTCTATCCCTATACCTACCAACCTACCTACTCTCTCCTTACCTTTCTACTGTAATTCTCTATTTCACTCTCTATCTATATATATCCCTTTATCTACCTACCTACCTACTCTCTCTCTCCCCCTACCTACCTACTGTATTTTTCTTTCTCTCCCTCTCTATCCCTCTATCTACCTACCTACTTTTTAAAAAATTGCCTCTTCAAAATCTTGGTGCACCTTATACTCTGAAAAATATGGTATTTATTGACTTATAACTAATCAAGTACAGAATTAATCTTAAATTGTGGCAGTCATTAAGGCAGTCATGATTTGACCATGACCAATTTTATCATTGAACCACCATGGTGGAGATTCAATGAACACTGCAGCCATTAACCAAATGCAGTGGTTATTAAGTAAACACCATGGTCCTTAACTAATGCACTGTACTCAATGGGTTTTTTGCTGGAAATCAAAGATAAATCTGATATTGTGGTCATGTGACTGTAGGATGCTGCAACTGACTATAATCAAGTGCAATGGGTAACACAATTTCTCCTGGTGCAGTCTATGAATGTGACTCATATGCAAGAGACCCAGGAATATCTCATAGCAGATAGGTATATTCTAACAATGAATGTATCGTATTTTCGAACTATAAGATGCACCTGACTATAAGACACACCTAGGTTTAGAGGAAAACAGACAGCCACAAAGACAGAAGAGGCGGGGTTCAGTACTGTAAAAGAACCCTGCCGCCACAGCCCGTATTTTTCGCCCCATAAGACACAGATATTTCCATTGTGGGGTTTGGTGGGGGGTGGGGGCGCGGAGTGTATCTTATGGAGCGAAAATACAGTAGTTTAGTACATAGAATAATAGAGTTGAAGGGACCTTGAAGGTCTTCTCCCTTTACATTTTCATACATGGATGCTGCAAGTTTGTAAAACTATTGGCACTTCAAGACATGTTAGGACACATGGTTTTGGTTCTGAGGTGCTATTAAGAGAAGCAACACCTATCCAGTTTGAAGAACCATAATGAATATTCATTTGTTCAGCGTAAAAAATCAATATTCTTTATGATTAAATACATTCAGCTTTGGACAGTCTGCATCCTTCTAAACCCTCCTTGCATTACTAATACTAGTCTTTGATGGGAAGACACTAATTTAAAATGCTTACTTTTATAGTTCAAAAAGTTAGCATGCACTTTGCAATGTACTTCTGCTAGTTCATAATACATATGGCTGTTTTATTGATGCAGTTCTGTATTAGAATGATTTTCATTTTTAAATTCTTAAGGCTAAAAAGCTTCCAAACTTTTAATTGAGAGGTTGGAGGAGGGAATTTGTATAAGTCACTTTTTTGTTGAAGTAAAAATAATTTCTCTGCCATTTTAATAAATACTACGAACCATCTACAATGTTTTATTACATTTCACAAAGGACAAATTTCAAAATACGTTTACATTTTGAAAAACAAAAGTGATTTAACCATCCAAACAGCTTTTAGAGTAACAGCTTGAACTATATATGCAGTAAAAAATGGTTGTAATTAAGTATAATTCTCAACCATACTTAATGGGCACTATTTTTTTTATTAAAAAAAATAGAGACATCTTTGTATGAAATATACCACATTAAAATGATTTTATCTTTATTATTCAGCATATAAAGCAAATTTTAGTGACCATCAGATTTGGTTAACCTATTCTTTGTCTAGAAGCTTGGAGAGATCCATCTTCGCTTTTGCAAGAGCTCTTGTTTTGATTCGACGGGTTGGTTTGGAAACAGGTTGCTGAATTTCTCTGCCAGGAAGGAAAGATATTTGAGATCAATGGTTTTAATAGGACACAAGGAGTTGTTTTTAAAAAAATTAGAAGCCACTCTCCAGCTCCTGAGTTCATTTCTGTGTGTGTGTGTGTGTGATGTATGTGTGTCTATACACACACACACATATAGGAAACCAAGTTCTAAATTGGTTTATAGCAGTACGTTCTGACTTGGTGGACATGCTTTTCATTGTTTTTCCAGTAAATAATAACAATTTGCTGTAGATGCTTTTTGCAACTTATTGATTGCTTAAGGACCAGGTCTAAAAGTAGTTACTTATGTTGGTATCCAATTCTAATGAAGGACCAGCTTATATTGGATTTCTCTTAGGTTTCTTACAGCAAGATGATATAAATGTAGTTATGAAAACTTCAAAGTGGTTATCTCTGCATTTTGACAATAAATTGTTCATGTTCCAATTAATTAAAGTAGCTTTATTCTGGTAGACTTAATGCCAATCCTCTCTGTAACTCCGAGGAGAACCCCATATCTAGAGCTGCAAGAAGAGGATGCATGAAGTCTAATTAGTTACATTCAGTGTCATCTTTCTGCAAGAAACCTGGCTCTCAAGTGACTTGATAGATATACAGCTTACTCCATAAATTCTGTAGTTGGGGAAGGTAAATGCAGATCTAAAGGCGGTTTAAGTATATTGATAATCACCTGCCTGGATGTAGAGGATTTGTCTTAAGATTAAAGTGTAACTGTTCAAGCAACATTCAAACCTTTCCTTTCCCTAATTTACTCAAAATTATACATACATTTTATAATTACATTTCTGTCTAGTCTCATTAATAGATTGACATTTTTTGACAAACCTTTAAAACCGTAAAAGAATGTGGTTGATAGTTACCAAATTGGGTTTTATGGGAGCTAGTTCCTTCTCCAAAATAATAAAATAAAATGATAATATCAAAATAGATAAGTGGAAAGAACCCATCTGCAGATCTTTTCACTATTTATCTTAATTTTCACCTGAGCACACTTTCTTTTACTTTCCCTCCATGAGAAGTTGCCACCACCACCTTCTTCCCATTAACACAGTTCCCACTCCTGCCCCCACTCCTTCAGCTGCTTTGGACATTAGCCTCCTGCCTGAGCTTTTTATCATGGCTAATCAGCCAAGGGAGCAGATTAGCCACAGGCAGTCAAATTTAGTCCTGCATCCAGATGGCACTGAGGGGAAGAAACAATATCCAATTAAATAGTCCTATTTGATGCTACCTAATGTTCTTCAATAAATTAACCCATTGAACTTTGCTATCACTCTACAGAAAAAAATGTATAGATATACATACTGTATGTATACTTATGTGCAAATGACCATTCAGTTTACTACAGGGCAGTACTTAATGTCAGGTGCAAGAAACCAGAAAGCACTGTGTTTATTCCATGTAACCTATACACAAGAATCTAATCTACTAATGGGCATGAGAAATTAGTGCCAGGTCAATGGACTTCTTCAAGAGACTTAGGTCTCTTTTGGGGTCGTAGGGAATCAGGCTGATGATGTGTTTGACCTCCACCCTTGGATTCAGTCTGGACATCTACACTAAATAACCCAATATAACTTTTTAATCACAAAGACAGGAGAAAATTGAAAGCATATGTCTAATCCTAACAGCAGGAATTATCAGATAACTCAAGGAAATTACCTGTCACTTTCAGATCCTTTAGTTCTAGAGCGCCCACTTTGCTGCTCAGTCTGCACTTCTATTTTTCTCAGACCTAAAAGGGATACACAACGCATACATGTCAATGTTTAAAACCATGAACCCGTCATTTCTTCAGAGGTGTTTCACAGAAAGCTGCACCTTAGCATTTTCATGCCAAACCAATCTTATTTCATTCTTGGACAAAGTGACTAAATTAGTAGACCAGCAAAATACTGTGTACATAGTATATTTAGACTTCAGCAAGGCATTTGACAAAATAGGCAACAACCTACTTTATTAACAGAATAACAGAGGGCAGGACAAGAAACAGTGGATGGAAACTGATGAAGGAGACAAGCAACCTGGAATTAAGGAGACACTTCCTAACAATGAGGACAATTAACCAGTGGAACAGCTTGCCTGCAGATGTTGCAGGTGCTTTATCACTGGAGGTTTTTAAGAAGACACTGGACAGTCACTTGTCTGAAATGGTATAGGGTCTCCTGCTTGAGCAGGGGGTTGAGCTAGAAGACCTGCAAGGTCCCTTCCAGCTCAATTCTGATTCTGATTCCAGTTCCCTCTACCCGCAATGAATCTCCTAAGTGTCCAGTGTTATTGGATGTATCTCCTGAAAATTCAGGTAGTCTTCAATTCATGAACACAATTGGGACCGGAATTATTGTTGTTAAGTTGGTACTCTTAGCCAGAGAGTCCATATTGCAACAAAAAGCAAGACACTGCACTTGAAGAGAAAGCCACTTCAGTAAAGTCAAAATAGTCCCAAAACCAAGTGTCCATGTTTTTTAGTTCAGCGTATACATACACTCACATATGGCCTTTCTTTAGCCAGAAAAACACTTATGAGAAAGCTATACAAAGCAAAACTGTATTTGTTTCAGAGGATTATTACCTTTTGTTGCTCTGTTTCTTGAAGATCTTGGCTTTAGAGGTGTGTTCTCTGGGTCTTCAGTAGGAGTGATTACTTTATCACCTATTTAGGACAACATATCATCAAACAACTTGAACAAAGTTAATGCCCATGTTGCTATTCTAATCAGAGCATCTCATGCTAATTATAATGCAGAACATAGCTCCTGATTTTGGGAATGCAAATACAAGGAAGTTTCTCCCTTCCACTAGCTTCTGAGACAAGGGCACCAATCAAGGCTAAGTGAGTCATTTGAAGTTATTCAGAGTACTATACCTCTTCTAATATCAAGGAAAACATAGCATTTGCAGTCTGCACAAATTATTCTGTTAACTAAAAGAATAGCAACCATATTCCTAGTCAGAAACTTCAGAACAACCCCACTGAGTTCATCACTGTGTGTTGAACCAGGGGGATTGGCGGAGAGGCACACAAATATATGAATGAATGAATGAATGAATCTGTTCCACCTCCATCTAAACAACCTATTTCCCAAGCTACATATGAGTCAATGACTCTGTAAGGGCCTGCCTCTCTCTCCTGTTCAAGAAAGACAATGCAATGCAAGACAATGCAAAGCAGGGTCTGAGTTCCTCCCAGACAATTCCATTAGCATAAAGTGGTTAGAAAACCCCCCCTCTCAGTTTGATGTTGAATGAGCCAATCCACAGATGTGAAGATATGATTGTCTGAGAAAGAGATGAGTCGTTCCCATGCGTTTCTTCTGTGAGGCTTCCAAACTTGAGAGAAAACAGATGGCCCTCCCCACTTGTACATACCCCAAGGTAAATCAAAGCATAGGGCAGAATACTGACAGGGTAAAAGTTATAAACTTTTACAGGATACATGGGAAAACAGAATGAGAGCAATGTAAGTAAAAGAATCCGGGGTCCCCTCCCAACTTGAATGGCAGTATAAGGATCTGACAGACTCATTTCTTGAGTAAAAATGACTCTCCCCCTCCCCTCACTTAAAAGAAGCATAAACAGTGATTATGTGTTCAACAGTCCTGGAGGACAGGCTTCAGGACAACCACTAAAGAAGGGACAGAAGTGAAACATACCTGAACCAGGGCTTCCAGTCCCAATATTCAGGGCAACATATTAATGCCAACATAAAAGTCATCCATGAATTTACATAAGGGTATTATGTAAAAACTGAGTAATTTCTCCACCTTTATAGTACAACCATAACACACCATTCTCTCCCATACCCCATTTCCCGCCCTATCTAGAGATTATCCTCTAAAGAATTCAAAAAAATACAGTATGTATGTTCTCTATGTTACCTTCCTCATTCTGGTCAGTGGACGTACATGATTTATTGCAGTCCAAATTGTTTTCAGCTACTTCTGCAGTGTCTTTTTCTTTTGAAACATGTCCATCAACAGGGCTTTCTTTGTTTAAATTGTTCTTCACTTTTTCAACCATTTTTAAAGACACTTTATCTTTTACTTTCTGTAATAGAGAAGTAAAGAACAGCTTATTTAGAAGTGGGCATTTGTTGATCCTAGACATGTGTTGGTGCTGGAATTGAATGTTGGGCTAAGAAGTTCATTAAAAAATAGAAATGCAAATAATCTTTCTCTATGAATAGTATATTACTGCAAATAACATGAGATTATTTTATTAATATTTGAAAACCACAGAAATCACTCAAAACTGATTTTGGAATCTGTGAAATATAGTCATTAAGAAATAAATGATTCCCCATTAAAGATTTTCAGGTTTTTCATGTGATTCTCTGACTTTTCAAACTGAGAGTAGGAACGGGGTGGGGGTGGGTGCTGCAAGCAAATTTGAACGGGATGGGTTGAAGCGGCTCTTGGCCAGAAGCAACTCCTTCGGCCCATAGAAAGGGAGCCAAGAATCCAGCAACTATAGCTTCTGTCTCTCTCTCTCAACTCCTCCATCCAAAGGTTTTGCATGGATCTCAACACCATTAAGTCCAAAGACCACTCCACATTGCCTCCAAAGGATAGGCACAGGAGAAGAGTTTTCAATAAAGTGCTTGGCACTTAGGCTCACTCAAGTTCTCCTCCACTCATTCTGACAAATTCCCCAAGAGATAGCAGGATAAGGAAGAGGATGAGAAGAGGAAGATAACAACATAGAAGGCTAACAAGACTACACAGGTGTCCATATGGATTGGGGAGGAGCTCAAAAGAGTCAAGGTGGACTCTGCTGCAAAACACCCAGATCTTTAGAATCAGGCCAAAAGAAACTGAGAACTGACACTGAAGTAAATGCCCCTATTTCTTCATTTAGCACTGTGATGGTGAACCTATGGCAATGCATGCCAGATGTGGCACACAGAGCCCTCTCTGTGGGCACACTTACAGTCGCCCCAGCCCCAAATGTGTTTCTCCATCGTGTTTCACTCAAATCAATTCCAACTTCTCACGAAAGAAAAAGATCTCATGAAGTTGGAATTGAGTTAACTTTTTCACTCACACGCTTCAACAATGGGGGAAACGGGAGTCCCGTCCTCCTCCTGAAGCCCATTATGATGCCATCATCTCAGCAAGAAAAAGCAGTTTCTTTTCCTGCAGAGTTGGCTGTGTTGGGATGCCCTGCCTTCCCACCAGCCAGCTGAGCATGGGTGTGCTGCTCCTGGGCTCGTTGGCCTTCAGACGTCATTCCTACCACCCATCATCAGATCAGGGGTTCCTTCCACCCCCACGGGAGGTGGGGGGGGGAGAAATAGAGAGGGAGGGAAAGAGAAATGATATTACAAAAGTTTATCTTTTTTATTGTTGCTAAACCTAATGTTTCAAAAGCAGAGGAGGTCACCCCAAAGGAGTCATTGAGAGCTGAATGCCAAGAGGCACGGATTTCCTCTGCCTTCTGCATTCCCACCCCACAGTAAAGGAAACCAAATGGGCCGGGGTCTCCCCGCTAAGCATCCCCACCAAGCCCATTTACAAACTACACCAAGTACGACTCCAAATGTTCAGCTCGCATGCCCCTCTTGGCCAGTGCTAGCACCACAGCAAGGAAGGTGCACACCTTGCCTGCTCCGCTCTCACTGGCCAGAGGTGGGGCCCGACGATGACGGCCCAGCCAGAGCACAATGTTTGTTTGCTTGCAGGTTGCATCCAAGGAGACAGCTGCATTCAGGCTGTCCGGGGCCCCACCACGGGGGGGGGGGGGAGGAGAGAGGGGGTCTCCCCAACAGGATCCAAGTTGGAGTTGCCTTATTTTGTGTGGATCTCTAATGTTTGGCTTTGTCTGCCAAGGCTCCACTCCCCTTCCACAGCCCAGGTGGTTGGATTCACACAACACCTGAAGCTGGACAGGATAGCATAGATAGATGAATGGATGGATGGATAGACAGACAAGACACAGAGAGAGAGAGAGAGAGAGAGAGAGAGAGAGAGAGAGAGAGAGAGAGATAAAGAGAGGGGGGGAGGGAAAAAGAGAGAGAAACAGAGTCAAAGAGAGAGAGAGTGAGGGAGGGTAAGAAAGACAGAAAGGGGGGGAGAAAGGGGGCAGG
Source organism: Thamnophis elegans (assembly GCF_009769535.1). NCBI lineage: Eukaryota > Metazoa > Chordata > Lepidosauria > Squamata > Natricidae > Thamnophis > Thamnophis elegans. The sequence continues at coordinate 56,184,632 of NC_045549.1, forward strand.
GAAAGAAAAAAGGGGGGAGGGAAAGAAAGAGAAAGACGGGGAAAGAGAGAGAAGGGGGGGAAAGAGTGAAATGATATTACAAAGGTTTTTCTTTTTTATTGTCACTAAACATAATGTTTCAAAAGCAGAAAAAATGAAGGGGCATAAAAGTGCATTTATCATGTTTGTCAGTACAGTTAGCTGAACTCTACATTGTTTATCATGATTTTAGGTAGTAAACCCTCATTATTCAGGTTAAATTGTCATGTTGGCACTTTGTGATAAATAAGTGAGTGTTGGGTTGCAGTTTGGGCACTTGGTCTCTAAAAGGTTCGCCATCACTGATTTAGAATCATGGAAGAGGGAAGGGTAATGTCTACCTAAACCTGCATTGAGGATGCATCCTATAGGAAATGACTAAATTAATCTGACCTCTTTTTCTTCCCTCATCATTCCCTTTTTATCATCATTTATTCACATTGATGCATTAATTTCCCAGGGTGTTCTGGCTGGTGACTTCTAATGTGACGTCTAGCATATTGATAAATGAACTTCAAACAAATTTATTATTTTACAGGATCATGGCACCACAATGTTTGATTAACCCTGGCTTCAGGGTTTTTCCTCAGAAGAAGTTAGAAGATAAGGAAACCTGATGGCCAAAGAAAGATAATTTTTAATTCTTAGCTTTTGCAAACTCAGGTTTTTGGAGAATGGAAACATTAAATAACGGGCAAATAATGTTTCTTCTCACACACACTGATACCCTAAGACATGTCTCAGAAATTTTACAAGAAACCCACTAAATCTGTGTTTTTGTATCATTAGGCTATGGCTTACCACAAGAATGTCCTCCAATAAATCCATGAGGTCATTTGTGAAATCCTTACTGAATTCTAAGGAACAGAGAGCTTTTGCGTATATCCGGACATCTGGCGCACTTGGATCCGTCAAAATTTCATTGCAGATTTTCAGCGCTAAATTATCATGAACGGTCAAACCCTGAAAAAGTCATTACAATATGCTAATTATCCAAGTATAAATTGTCGACAATTTCAACAAAAGTATTACTGCAAGGAGGCGGCTTTAACCCAGATTTTGAGGGCTTTCTAATCTTCGATCAAACAAAACAGCCTCCTCACATACGATTTACCTTACCTGGCAGTTTTGAAAGTGTTGATTCAACCCACTGGGCCTTGTTAGATCCACCAGAAGTTCAGCAACGTTAGCTACATCAATCTCTGACAATGGTGATGAAGCTGGAGCATTAAATAATATTTGCAACGTTGGAAGAAAAGCTTCTTCAAAGTATTCCTGATTAGTTCTGCATTTTTAAAATGTAACAGGTGAGGCCTTAACATAACACAGCATCAAATGCACCCAACAGCATCAATTTCCAACTAACATAAGAGAAACCAACTCTATGTTCAGATGAAAAAATAAGGTCTCTCGTGAAAGTGGCATAAGATGCAAATGACAGCATAGAGCATAAAGATAGTCTAATATTCTAAGAACAGTAATTAATATAAATCTTACTGTGGTTCTTCTGCTTTTTTATAGCATATGGTATACAGATACCTAACAGCCTTACAAACTAAACCACAGTAAGCTGCTCATGTAAAAAACATTTAGAAGCATCTGTACGATAAGATTGATGTACACCCAGTAAAAAATCAACGAAGATTATGTTTAAGAAAATATATAGCAAATCACATGGTTAAGCAGTTGTTATTAATACAAATTTAAAAACGTCACATTTTTTTCTTTTTAATTAAGTTCACTTTGAGCTATTTAAAATACAGGTAGTCCTCATTTTACAACCACAATTGAGCCCAAAACTTTTGTTGCTAAGCCAGACAGTTAAGTGAATTTTGCTCATTTTACAACTTTTCTTGCCACAGTTAAGTGAATCACTGGAGTTGTTAAGTTAGTAACACAGTTGTTAGGTGAATCTGGCTTTCCCATTGGCTTTGCTAGTCAGAAGATGTCACCTTGAGGCTGGATTATTGTAACGCGCTCTACATGGGGCTACCCTTGAAAAGCGTTCGGAGACTGCAGTTAGTTCAGAATGCGGCCGCGCGGGTGATAATGGGTGTGCCGAGGTACACCCACGTTACACCTATCCTCCGTGAGCTGCACTGGCTACCTATTGGTCTCCGGACTCAATTCAAGGTGTTGGTTATCACCTTTAAAGCCCTACATGGCTTAGGGCCAGTATACCTTCGAGACCGCCTCCTGACACATACCTCCCAGCGACCAGTAAGATCCCATAGATTGGGCCTCCTTCGGGTGCCGTCGGCCAAACAATGTCGGCTGGCGGGCCCTCGGAGGAGAGCCTTCTCGGTGGCTGCTCCGACTCTTTGGAACCAGCTCCCCCCGGAAATCTGGACCATACCCACTCTGATGGCCTTCAGGAAAGCCGTAAAAACTTGGCTGTTCCGGCAGGCCTGGGGCTGTTGACCTCACTGTTGAATTTATGAGGGATGACTGTTGTTTTAAATTGTATTGTTGTTATGTTCTTTTTATATTTTCTTGTAAGCCGCCCGGAGTCCTTTGGGATTGGGCGGCATATAAAAGCTTTAAATAAAAATAATAATAAAAATAAAAGGTGATCACATGACACTGCAACTGTCATAAATATTAATCAGTTACCAAGTGTCTGAATTTTGATCACATGACCATGGGAATGCTGCAATGGTCATAAGGGTGAAAAATGGTCATAAATTACTTTTTTCAGTGTCGTGGGAACTTCAGTCACTAAATGAACTGTTGCAAGTCGAGGACTACCTGTATAGAAAAAGAAACTACAGACATATCCATATACACAGACTATACCTATTTGAATATGCAAATAAAGGGAAAAAAACTCCCAAGGCATGTCGGAGACGTATATCCTCTTCTGTCACTGGATTATACCACAACAAAACCAATCGAGAAAGAAGCTTAGCACTGATTAGCCGGCCAGAAAATATGAGCTTCACCAGTCCCTCGGCAGCTTCGGTTCTAAGTTCTGAAACCTGGAGAAGAGATTTAAACAAGTGTATTCCAGTAATTATTCCACAGGAAATTGGAGCTGCAACATCTACCCTGTTTCATTCTGCAAGACTGCATTTACAGATAGTCCTCAACTTACAACCACAATTGAGCCCAAAATTTTCATTGCTAAGCAAGGCAATTGTTAAGTGAGTTTTGCTCCATTTTATAACCGTTTTTGCCACAGTTATTAAGCAAATCACTGCAGTTGTTAAATGAATCATGTGGTTGTTAGGCAAATCTGGCTTCCCCGAGACTATGGTTGTTGGAAGCTGGATGGGAAGGTCACAAATGGCAATCACATGACCCCGGGACATTGCAACTATCAAATACATGTCAATTGCCAATTGCTCGAATTCTGATCATGTGACCATGGGGATGTTGCAATTTAAGTATGAAAACAAATCATAAGTCACTTTTTTCAGTGCCACTATACCTCTGATTGGTCACTAGAAGTTGTTAATCTGAAGCAATTAAAAAGGCTCTCATGACTATTTCATCATGTCTCTCATCAGATGAGTGATGTATAACTGACATTGTTAGCATTCTTAGTTTTTTTCATGCATTTTTTATGTTGCTAGTGCCAGTCAGGGAAATATTTTGCTCAAGTTTTCTCTTTATATTCTTCCACACATGAAATTAAAATTTACATCCATATTTGCTAGTTTCAATCATACCTCACTATCTAGAAACCCAGAAAGAAGCTGAAGAAGATTGTGAGTGGTAGCTGTTTCTTCTTCTGTTTCCTTAGTTTTCTCACTCTCATTTTCTTCATTTCCAGTTTGAACTTTTCTGTCTTTGAATGGTTCTATTCCAAATATCATTACCTGGTCAAACAGTGCCTTTAAAGCACTCAATTTTACCTTCGTTTCATCAATTTGCAATACCTGAATAGGATTAGAAAGAGCAAACAGAACCTATGAATTCATATAATTTAAACTATATTTCATTGGTTGAGCAATTTAAAAAAAGTCATTTTGACCCTTGCCTTTTCTCGGACTCTTTAAAACAGTTCCAAATTGGGCTACAAATCTGAAGTTGACGAATGGCCTTCTCAAAATCTGCATGTTTCTTCAAACATGCAATCAAGACAGAAGCAAAATAGCCAATTTCTGGTGAAATGTAAAAATTGAAGATTGAAACTGAAGCAGGGGATTTCTGATACACATGGAGCTTCCATGTGTTTCAATACTCCATCCACAGACCCTCAAACTGGCCCAGAACTGGGCAGTCAGCATTTGGTCATACTGCCAAGAAATGTTGGCAGCAGTATGGCTATCTGGAAAGTTATTTCAGAATAGAAATTGGAGTTTTATCTTTCTTCTTCTATTCCCATCCTTAGCCTTCCCTCCACCTCACATCTTTCTCAGCTGTTTCCCAATCAACCCCTTCTGCAGCTTCAAACTGGTTGAGGGACCAAGTCACATCCCCAACCCTAGGAAACTACTCTACCTTATATTACACCCTCCAGAAGAATGCCATTCTACCATGGATATAGGACAGGTGTTTCCAAACTTGACAACTTTTAAGACTTGGGGACTTCAGCTCCCAAAATTCAGTTCTGAGAAAAGTCCACAAGTCTTAAAGTTGCCAAATTTGGAGACCCCTGATGTAGGACAATGGAAAGAAATGTTTCCAATGTTTCAAGTCCAACATTCAGAACATCAGGCCTTGAATAGATGCTGATATTACAATGGAAAAGTATGAGTCTGCATATAATTTATTTTAAACAGAATGTGAAAGTGAGAAGATAGGAAATGAAGACCACAGCTGTTTGCAGCAATATGGAATGACAGCATTGGTGGTCCAGGTTTGCCTTCTTTTTAGTTAGAGGTTTCACTTCCCAGTTATAATTTCCAGCAAGATCACTACATAGAACTTGTGGCCAATTGTAAATGGCAAGTATTTTCTACAAGCTGGCTATTCCTCTGCAGCCTACCCATCCACTTGCCCTCTTAGCACAGTATAAAGCAACACTGGACCTTCGTTAAAATTCCAGGATGCCAACGTAGTGGCTCCCATCTACTTGTGACAGACTTCTCAATCCAGAGAGGGAAGAAGTGTGAGAAAGAGACTCCAAGTAACTTCCCTTTAATTACGATAAGTTGCATAGGGGTTAGGTTTTAAAGTGTCTGGTATACCAGAGTCTCCTAGCAACAAAGATCTTTCCAAGGTACTAATGTTTGGCTTAATTCGTCATCTTTACAGGACCTGATACTGAACTTGAAAGTCAACCAAATGCCAAATGGTATGTATGCCTATTGAAAGCAAAGTGGAGTTTCTCTGGGCCCCCTTCACATATTTTACTACTCTTTTGGACTCAAGAATACCTGTGGCAACAGGAACTCTTTTTCCTCAGGGTTCCCAAAGTCTATCAGACATTTCATGAGAAATGAAACCTACTTACCTGCAACAGCAAAGTGAGGTGCTGACTTGCAAACTCCTTGCTCTGCAGGCCACAACAGCCCAAGCACAGCACCGCCATGTTTCGCACAGCAGGATGGATATTAGTAATTCCTGGAATTATCTAGAAGAACAAACATAGTAAGACATATTGATCAGAAGAGAACCTTGTAGCTGCTTGCTTGCTTGCTAAGATATATGGTTAACTGAAGAGACCAGGGTAACCAAAAGGGATTTTTAAAAAGCCAGGATGGCCAACCTCCTAACCTCCCCTTGAGGATGTTTTTGCAAACAAAAAAGCATGAACTGATTTTAACAAACGCTCACATTGGTGGTCAAGTAGACAGATGGGTTGCTCAGATTTGTTTGAAAGAACTATATAGGAAAAGGACACAATCCAACTTCATAAATGGAAAAATAGTGAATCTCTAACTGATATAAAACCTGGAACTGCACAGAAATTAAAACTGATTCCATGTGCAACCCAATGGAGGGCTGAAGTAGAAAAGCTGTTTGAGGTGCCTGCAAGGTGAAATTCTATCCAGTTCAAATAAATTCATTTTTTGCTGTCTTTTGTGGATATACATTGCACAATAGAATGCAGAACAAGAATAGCTACCTGAAATAGAAAAAAGTATTTGAGACCACATATACCTGCTCCTGCTCAGCACAGATCTTCTATATTGTGATACGTATCATAAGGTTACCACATACCAGGGATTCAATTATTCCATCCAACGTAGGTCCTAACCCTTTGGAAAGTGAGATCTGCTTCAGAAGTTGGTTGCACATCATCAAACACTTCAGAAGTGTTTCTGGATCACTCTTTTAAAATAAAAGCATCATAATTTAGTTCAGGATTTTGGTCCGCCCAAATATCTACAATGCTTTCTAATAGCCAAGAACAAAATGAGCAGCATTCAACAGAATTAACCATTTGTTTCTACAGGAAATCAAGCAAAATTTGATCCTATATTTATCAGTGACTCGAACTGAAGATGATCTGCTCAATCAATGGCCCATCTTAAGATCCCTTCTAGTTGCAGATTGTTCCAAAGTAGCAGCCTCCTTCCAGCAACTATCACTCCAATTCCCATATTTCACATCTAGTTTTATTTTGCAATGATCCAGAGTTTGGATTTTTTTTTCCCTAGCCCTTCTACATGAGAAATAGTCCATGTGTAGAAAACTATATTTTTTACATAGGTAGATACAGAAATATTCTGGGTCATTTCTTTTTTTAATAGGGGGCACTAGCATCAGAGGTCATAGCAGGATTTTCAGGTTTCTCTTCCTGTGGAATCCTTGCTGTTTTCTGAGCTTGATTGTTTTCTTCAAGCATTTCATTACCCAACGAAGTAATATCTTCAGTCCTCAGTTCAAGTCCGAACTACAAATATTCTCTATTCTATTCCTCTTCTAAAAAGCCATTTCAAACACAGTTTGAAAAAAGTCATTTTATCACATAGTTCTTAACATGTAAATGTGAAAAAACTGTAAAGACTAGAGCAAGTGTAAAATACAGAACCTTTTCCACGGATATCTCTTTAGTTTCGGATTCTTCCGCCTCTTTCAACAAGCCACTCTTTATACCTTCTAGCTCTATAATCCTCTCCTTTAACACAGAAGCATGGCTGAAGTCTTGTGTGGCTACGCACTTCTCCAGAGTATCCCTTGCTTCCATGAGTTTCACTTTTATTTCTGCCAGCTGAAAAAAAAAAACAGAAATTATGCCCTGGAGATACTGGGTATTACATTATGGCTTCTACAAACAGTAGACATCCCAATCACCCTGACTGCTGATTCCTGCATGCACCCCATTTTCTTGACAGTGGCAATGGATTCTGTCATTGTCTACTTGCAAAAAATATTTTTTGTCTTTCCAATCTAGTCCATAAGTTTGGAATTTTCTGGTCTCCCATGCTCATATCAAAAGAGCTAGATGCTTCTCAGTTCCTGAAATCAACTAAGGTGGGATAAATCCTGCTACCTCATCAGAATCTGGAATTAACAACCTCTACTGGTATGAAATCTATGCAACATGAATATTAAAAATACCATCATTTCATACGACTTTGTGCTTCTCTCAATGAAAATAGTCTTTTGAAATACTTTGTGAGATGTAAAGTACCATACAATAAAAATAAAATAAAATAAACCACAGTAAAGTATACAATAAAGTTGTTTTAAAACAATATAAAAAAGGGAGGAAAAGAAACTAAAGTACAAAAACTGTTCACCAGTTTCTCAGCAAAGGCCTGGATGAAGAAGAAGTATTCAAGTAATTTAAAAAAACCCCACTGAGAATAACAATTTCAGTGGACAATATAACAGTTGAGCTTACCATTTGGAAAAGAATAAGACAACTAATCTTATTTAATATAGTTTTAGACCATTCCCTGTGCAAAAGCCTCTCCAAATCTGAATTTGGCTCAGCTGATGGGCAGCCAAATATTGCTTCAATGGAGGTAACGTGTCCATGGCCAGGTGACCCACCCTACAACTTGGTCACCATGATCTGGATCAACTGCCCTTTTCAGAGCAAGTGCAAAGGTGGCTTGGTGAAGGGAACTCACACTGACACTGAGTTTAACAGGATGTACACAATAGCCAAGGCTCTCTTTGCAGCTGGGAGATAAGCCCAATGTGCTAGAAGTTGTCCCCAACAAAGGAGGCCCCATCCTTCTACTTTATTTTCTTCTATTCCAACTTGTACTTACATACACCAGAGGAAATCAAAATCAACTGCCATCTTTATCAAGCTTTATAAAAAAGAATTTGAAAATTTGCCCTCTCTAATCTTATTAATTTAATCATCTGCATTTCTGGGAAATAACATTCAGATTTTTCAGAAGCTGCAAGAATAATGCAATAATAGTTATTTCATTTTTTTAAAAAAATTACTAAAGAAGTGGTACAATCTCTCCATACCTTAAGCTCTTGTTTTCTTATCTCACTTGCGTCTTGCTGCTTGTCTACTGTCATAATGGTTTCCCGCGTCTCTGAAATTATTTCAGCAACCTGAAAATGTAAATAATCACCAACGTGAAATTGAAATAGGTTTGGCAAACTTATTTTATTCCTGTCATAAAGCTAAAAGACCATTGGCTTACCTGAACAGTCGTTCTCTGGGCACTGCGGGAGAATCCAAGCATGGGTTAAATTCAGTCTATTCGCCCAAGAACTGAGTTAATTTTCTTAGCTACGCCTCCCCTCGTCATTGGGAGCCAGTTTAAAAATGAAGGCGTGAGTCTGTGAAGGACTTGTCCACGATGTGTCTTCTGGACTTGTCAATGGTGTCTTTTTTCCGCACAACCTGAGGTGATCTGGTAGAGAAGAAAGAACTTCATAGATTGGGTATGTCCCATGCTTGGACTCTCCCGCCGCGCCCAGAGAATGATAGTTCAGGTAAGCCAACGGTCTTTCTCCTGTGCGCTGCTTGGAAAGTCCAAGCATAGGACATACCCAAGCCATGAAGTCCCAGGGAGGGAAGAAGGATCAATCAGAGTGTGTGGAGTTGCCACGACCCTTTGTAACACTCTCCTCCCAAAGGAAGCCTCAGCTGCGGCTTAGGAGTCTATGCGATAATGTTTAATAAACAGAGTCAGGGACAACCAAGTGGCCACCCTGAAAATCTCCTCTATAGGAGCCTGCGTTGCCTTCGCAGCTCTGGTGGCAGCACTCCTTGTAGAGTGAGCAGTGAGTCTAGGTGGTACTGCCCAGCCCTGGTGCTGGTAGGCCAGCTTAATACAAGCCCTCAACCACCAACCGATGGTGGATGGTGAGACTTTGCTGAAAGGAAATGAAGAGCGATTCAGATCAATGAAAGGCTGCGAACCATCCTTCGAACATCCAGTTTGTGCGAGGTTCGTTCCCTGGGATGCTGAGGGTGAGAGCAAAAGTTGGGGAGCATCACCCCTTGTGCCCTATGGAACATTGAGTTAATTTTTGGCAAAAAGGCTGGATCTAGCCGGAGGATGACCCGGTCCGCATGAAAAATACACAGGTCCTCCCGGACCAAAAGGCTGCCAACTCCGACACCCACCTAGCCAACGTGATGGCTATGAGGAAAACTTTTTAGAGTCAGATGTTGGAAGCCGATCGAATGTATGGGCTTGAATGGAGTCTTGGTCAGGGCCCGCAGAACAAGTGGAAGATCCCATGTAGGGAACCTATGGACCGTGGGCAGATGTAGATTTGAGGTGCCCTTGAGGAAACTTTTCATCTGAAGGTGCTGTCCCAAGGACACTGGCAAGTGTCTAGTTAAAAAGGCAGGTGAAGGGTGTTGGGAGACAACCCCTTATCCAACCCCTCCTGCAAGAAGTCCAGCAGTTGCGGGATAGTCGCTGTGACGGCCTTCATCGTGAAGGTGGCCCAGGTTGCATCATAAATCTGAGACGTGGACGGACATCAAGATGCCTGGATGGCACGAATGACCTTGTCAGAAAGGTTGCCCTTCCTCAGAAGGTCCCCCTCAAGTTCCAGACGGCCAGCTGGAGTCAGCTGGGGTCCAGATGTACTATGGCCCCCTGGCTGAGGGAGAGCAGCTCCTAAGGTATCCTCCATGTCCTGCATATGGAGAGACTGTCAAGGTACGCATACCAGGATCTCCTAGGCCAGTGAGGCGCTACCAGTAGAACCTCCACCCCCAGATCTTCCGTACGAGCTGGGGGATGAGAGGCAGAGGCGGAAAGGCAGAAGGGCCTGGGCCAGTGGCAACGCAGAGCATTGGTTCCTTCTGCCTGCACAGTGAAGTATCTCGCAAAGAACCTCGGGAGTTGGGTATTGGTTGGACTGGTGAACAGATCGACCACTGGTAGACCAAACCAGACATTCAGTTGTCCACTCCCGAGATGTGGTCCACTCATAAGGAAGCCAGATGTCGTTCCGCCCATCTTCCTAGGGCATCTGCCTCCGCCATGAGGGCCTTGGACTTGGTTCACCCCTGGCGGTTTATGTGGGCCTTCATTACTATATTGTCTGTGAGTACCAGAACATGGTGACCCACAATGTCTTTCCGGAAGTGACGTAAGGCCAGCCTGGTGTCAACTCTAGACAGTTTGTGGGCCACCTCTCTCTGTGACCATTTGCCTTGTGTCACTTGTGTCTGGAAGTGGGTGCCCCACCTCTGGAAACTCGCGTCTGTTGTGACTACCAGTCGGTCTAGCTCTTTGAAGAGACATCCCTTCGTCACAGCTTGTGACTCCCACCACCGAAGGGACTGTTTTACCTTCGGGGGCAGTCTGACATATGTGGGAGAGTTGCTGGCTTTTGCTCGCTGGATGGGTAGGAGGAACCATTGTAGTTCCTGTGCATAAAGGCACGTCCAGGGAACTATCTTTATGCAATAAATCATGAGTCCCATTAGTTGTGATAGAGACACGATGGATGCAAACTGGTTCACTCACCTCCAGTGCGCAGGTGGTGAGACTGCACCTTCGGTCCGGTGATAGGAACACACGGCAACAGTCTGAGTCTATGAGTGCTCTGAGATGTAGAATGCAGGTCGACGGCATCAGATGGCTCTTTTCCCGGTTCACCAAGAACCCGTGATGTTGCAGGGTGGAGATGGAGACCCAGACGTCCCTAAGCGCTTGGTCGGTGGACGCTGATTGGATCAAAATGTCATCCAGGTAGCAATGAAGACGTATTGGATGAGAGCGCAGATGGGCTGTTGCAACCGCCAATATCTTTGTGAAAGTCCTCAGTGCAGACGAAAGTCGAAACGGCAGAGCCCTGTACTGGTAATGCCTGCCGTCATAGTGGAATCTGAGGAACTTTCTTTGGGACCTGCGGATTGGGATGTGCAGGTACACCTCCTTCAGGTCGATTGAAGTCAACCTGTCCCCTTGTCTGATGCAACCTAGGATCATCTGCAAGGATTGCATCTTGAAACACTTGTAGGCCAGATTTCGATTTAAATTTTTTAGGTCCAATATGGCCCTCCACCCCCCGGAGCTCTTCGGGATAAGGAAAAGAATGGAGTAGAAGTCTGTTTTCTTTTGTTCTGCGGGGACTGGTTCGATAGTGTTTATCTGTAGGAGATGCTGAAACGCTTGCATGTGATCTCTTTTTGGGAGAGAGACAGGAATGGGATAGCTAACAAAGATGCGCAGGGGAAGGGAAAGGAACTCCAGGGTCAGTCCCCACCTGACCGTGTTGAGGACCCAAGCATCCCTGGTGATCAACTCGGGCAGTATAAAGCTGTAGATGGCCGCCTATGGGAGAATCCCATTGGTGGTCACTTGGTCCAACGGTAGGGGCAGTTGCTGGATCTGCCGTTAAAGGGCTGTTGCTGTCTGCCTTTATCCCTGAAGGTTGCTCTATTCTGGCCACAGTCACTACCCTGGGGATAGGATCTCTGGTAGGAGGGACCCGCACCTGAAGAGTAAGTCCCCCGAAAGGACTGCTTCTGAAAAAAGATATTGCTTTTTCTATCTGCCTTCCTAGAAGTAGATGGAAGAACCTTCCATTTATCCTTAGTCTCGATCAAGACTTTTTCTAAGGTCCCCCCACAAACAACTGCCCGCCCTTAAAGAGGGGCAGAAGCCAGCTTCCACATTGACTTCATGTCCATCTGCCAGTGGCAAAGTCACAGCAGACGGCGTGAAGTCACGTTGGAGGCTAAGGCCCGGGAAGCAAACTTGGCAGCATTGAGAGAAGCACTAGCTGAGTATTCAACAGCTGCACCGCCCTTTTTGGGTGATGAGGGAGCTGTCGGGCGCAAACAAGGACTCCGGCAAGGCAGCAAGTTGTTAATGACAGCGGGGGGGGGGGAGGAAGCCTCCTACCTCCCCCGCGCCTGCCAGCAGCCGCTGGACAAGCACCCCGGCAAAAGTGAGCTTCGTCAACAACATGGAGCCAGGAAGCCCTGAAAGCCCTCACCAGCAATTTTAAAGTCACAGGAAAGGAAATCAGCTAACTATCAAACTAAAGACGAAAATTAAGAAAGTCTATGCTAACTGAAGGAGAATCCTAGTCTATTCACAAGCACTGAGGAGCTCCCCAATAATGCGTCCAAACTGGGTTGGACTGAGTTTTTAAACTGGCTCTCAATGAGGAGGGGAGGCATGGCTAAAAAAATTAACTCAGTCCTTGAGCAAATAGACTGAATGTAACCCATGCTTGGACTCTCCAAGCAGCGCATAGGAGAACAAACAATACTCATTTCTGGGATTCCTTTGGGAGAAACTCACATTATAAAAAAAAAATCTCCCCTAATCTTTACACGGCCACAAAAAAGGACAAGCCTTCTCGCTAATGCTTTTGAGGAAAAAAGCATTCCTTGATCCTTGGAAGGCTTTAGTAAAAGTTATTAAGAGCATCCTAAGACCATGTTGGACCTCTGTGCCTCAAATTCTCTCCCATTCTGACCTTTCAATGAGGAAGAACAAGCATGGTGGTCTTGAGCCCATCTAGCTTGATTTCCAAATAAGGAATATAAACATTTAGAACTGAGAGGAAAACTCATCTGTTGAGGGGACAAAGAAATATGATATGGCGAGGATATTTGTAGAAAAATCTAGTTGATCACTCATACTTGCAAACTAGCCAAGCTTTTCAAAAGGGGTGACATGATAACAATCTTTCAATATCTGAGGGGTTGTCATAGAAAAGAAAGGATCAGCCTAATCTCCAAAGCATCTAAAGGCAGAACAAGAAGCAATGGATGGAAACTAATCAAAGAGAAAACCAACCTAGAAATAAAGAGAAATTTCCTGACAGTGAGAATAATAAATCAGGGAAACAGCTTGTCTCCGGAAGTCATGGGTACTCCATTGCTGGAGGTTTTCAAAAAATTATACAACCACTTGTCCAGAATGGTATAAGACAGTGGCTCCAAGCCTTTTGGGTGCTAGGGTCCAGTTCTGTGGATCAGGGGGGAGGTGGAAGTTTCATATGCTGAATAGGTCCCACGTATGCACAGATGGGGCTTTGCTTACTTGCACAGCCTGATTCCTAGCGAGCCATGGACCAGTGCCAATCCGTGGCCAAGATATAGGGTCACCTGCTTGAACAAGGGGTTGGACTAGAAGACATCCAAGCCCTCTTCCAACTCTGTTATTCTGTATTCTGTAATTTTTCTGAATATGTGAATATTTTACACTCAAAACTTGTCAGGGACATTTCTTTTTAACTGTTTTTTTTAACATCCAAAGAAAGCAAACAATTTACAAAGGAGAAATGAGTCAAAACAGGTACTTTGGTTAACACAATTGCTCCTAAAGGATTAAACTTTCAATGTTGCAACCAAAAGAACATACCATCTGGATTCTTTGGTCATCATCCTTCAAAAGGCAGAGCAACTTTTCCATAAGATGGGATACAAGGGATGCTGATGTGGTTGGAATCATAAGAATTTTTTGTAGAACACTCAGCATTCTCTTCCTTTAAAAAAATATACTTTTTTTGAATTTAAAATCCAAGGAATCATTATTTGGGGGTGGTTTGGTGCTTGTGTTTCTGATATATGGACATCACTATTTCCTGCCAATGAACAAAGTTTCAAATCCCAAATGTTACAATTGTGGTTTCTTCTCTGCTTAGGAATATTGTAAAACATGGGAAAACCCTTCCCATGTAAAATATATGAGACAAGCTCAGACTGAAACAGAGAAGGAAGATTACAGTATTTGGCTACAGTGCTATCTGCTTCTACTACACACTCCAACTCTCACTCCCTGAAATTCTGGGAAAAGGGAAAATATTGTGCAGCTGGACTACAAATGCCCAGACCAAATGGTCAACTGATTATTCTTAAATCACAACTATTTCTCTTGATATACTCTGCCCCATTTATATTTTTGAATCCATTTTTTCTGGGTGATTCTTTCATGTATTGGGAGATTGTATTGTTGATGACCTAAGACATGTTTTCTCTACATGGAGAAAGCAACATCACCCTCTTCACTGTGGTTGAGGTATGCAATTGAGGTTCTAAAGATCTGTTTTTAGACCACCTACAGACATCTCACAGACCAGATGCTCCTCATTCCTACTGTCTCCTAGATTCTCCCCCATTTTTAAAAGTAATGCAACTTTTTTTTAAACTATAAAACATTTGCATCATCTGATTGTAAGAAGTACTATACCCCTTTGGCTCAAAACAATTATGAGTGGAAAATTTACAAACCACTTGAATTGATGTCAATATGTTAACTTGGTTTGTTCAAATGGATATTATCAGATAACTTCCCTCCAAATCAACCTGTTCCTTTCTATACACATTTTAAAACATAACTTATAAAAAAAATTATCCCTCACAATTGCATAAAACAATGTTGTTGTTGTTTTTTAGAGTCTTACCTGCCTCCTTCTTCGGTGATATCCATGCAACCAATCATTAGAATTAACTGCTGACCTATAAATTCCTTGGTCATCAATTGCTCAAAGCAGGCCAGATCTTCCTTTTCTTCCTGACTGAGTTCTGGAATGCTTTGAAAGTAGCTTAAGGATAAGAAAATGATTATTCTGTCAAAAAGGATTAAGATTTATCTCCTTGCCAATCCCAGACTGTTGTATTCAAACTACAGGTCAATCCACTTCCCAGACAGCAATGTGGTGTTGGATTTTCTCCCGATCTTTGTCAATGGCTGAATATTTAGAAAATTTTAGATGGACGATGCAAAATCGCAAGACATCTGAAAGAATTTCTCCTTTACACAGCATGGTACTGTGAATCTGATTACACGACTCAGCCAATCTGCTTTAATTTCCTTATTATTTCTCCAGCATTTCCTGCCCATCAGATATCTTTATTATTAACATATCTTCTAAAAACCAAGTTATTCCAAAATGTTTATTCCAAAATGTCATCAGAGAACCTTAACACCAATACCAAGAATGATAATTGTAAGATTAAAGCAGAAGGTATATTGAACTAACATTGCAATTTTTGAATTAATTGTGTTAACGTACCTCAACAGATAATCCGCATAGATAGCAGTCTCTGGCAAGACTTCTTCTAAGACTTCTTCTCCTTTGGATTTCAAGTGCTCACAAAGAGCTTTCCAATATAAGGCACTCTCTGCAGTCAGTTTTTCTATTGGGATGGTTTTCCTTCAAATGAAGCACATGGAGGGCTATCAAGTTTCCATTTTTTTAAAAAACAATTCTTTTCTTGTGTTAATTATGTAAACCAGGAAATTTCAGATAGCAATCACTACAAGCTAATATATCTATGAAAACCAAACATCTACATTAAAATAAGTTTCTGAAACATACTACTGTATGTTTTGATATTTATCTTTAAGAAATGATGTCCTGTGAGTATACCGTTGATGAAAAGTTAAAAGAAAAAAATTTCTGTTCTCTAATATTTGCCTATTTATTTTTGTATTTCTTTTCATAATCTAGCAAGCTCTAGTGGTTTATATAATTTATAATACAGCAAAATTTAAAAAATCAATAAAATGAGCCTATAAGTCTATGTTTGATTGCTATATAAATTTTATATTTAAATTTTATATAAATGAAAGTAAAATATGACACTGTGTATAGATCTAGAAACATATTCTCCAATTATATCTCATTTCCCAGTCGACTTCCTTTATATGCATGTTTCATGAGCTTAGCCTTTTTTTAAAATAAACATATCACAATTGGTTGATTCATGCAACATTTTTTAAACCTTGTTACATTTGACTATTAGTGTGCTATCTGAACCTACCACTACAAGAAGACCTAATAGTATTTTGGTAACATGCTGGGAGAATTAATTTTGTGTACATTTTTTAAAAGACAAGTATCAGCATTGCTGGCTGGGAATTCTGGGAGTTGAAATCTACACATATTACAGTTGCTAAGGTTCAGAAACTTTGGCATAGGAAGGCTCAAAACTCATGGTGCACAAATTTCATGAAGAATATGGGCAGGAATTATGCATGCATTGAAAATAAAGAGCTACTAAATCCAAATGAAGCATCATGGGATATAATTTTAAAGGCAGAAGACTATCTTATGTTCCTTCTAGAGAGTATACATTACTCTGACCCAGTAAAAAGTCAGCCACATCTGTATTATCCCTACCTTTCATCAAGTTCTGAAAACTTTTTAATCAGGTCCTGGCAAGGAGACAGCAGGAACATAGCATTAAGAGCTAGAACACCCACTTCGGGGCAACTCTCCACATCCAGATGATGAAGCAATTCTAAGACATTTCCTTCAACTAGACGTAACCAAGCTTGGAGAAGCTGTTTCTGTACCACTTCTTTCACACTTTCTATTAGAGACAGAAATGAATTCCACATCAGATGTACATACATACACATGTATAGGTATGTATGTATGTATATATGTATATGTATGTATATATGTATATGTAGTTATATGTATGTATATATGTATGTATGTATATCTGAATAATCTCTCTCCCCCTCCCTCCCGTAAAACATTCTGTTTAAGTACTTTGTAAAGCAGGACTCAGAATCATGAGTCTTCACTTACAACTATTTGTTTAACAATAGTCTAGAGCAGGGGTGTCAAACTCAAGGCCTGCATGCCACATCTGGCCCATAGGGTGCTTAATGGGGGCGGCCTGGAAATAACAAAGGTCTAGCGCAAGGTACCTGTGCTGGCTAAAATGGGCCACATGCAGCTCCCCCATGCTTTGTTTTCACCCTCCATGACCTCCTGCAGCACTCTGCCGGCTGAAAACAGGGCTGAAAATGGGACTGAAAACAGGCCATATGGGGCCCGTTTTCGGTGGGCAGAGTACTGCAGGAGGGAGATGTCCTATTCCCCCCCCCCCACTGTCCCAAGGAGAACTACAATGCTGAGCCAGCCCTCGAAGAAGTAGTTGAGTAGTTGAGTTTATTTATAGGCCGCCCTTTTCCCTGAGGGGACTCAGGGCGGCTAACAACTTGTATGGGAGGGGGAAACATACAATGACATATAAACACAATATATAGTTAAAATCGAGCAACATTCATTCAACATTCGGGTGGGGGCGGATTATACTCTTTACCCCCAGGCCTGACGGGATAGCCAGATCTTGAGGGCTGTGCGGAAGGTCTGAAGGGTGGTGAGGGTACGAATCTCCACGGGGAGATCGTTCCAGAGGGTCGGAGCTGCTACTGAAAAGGCTCTCCTCCGCGTAGTTGCCAGGCGGCACTGGCTGGCAGATGGCACTCGGAGGAGGCCTAATCTGTGAGATCTAATGGGTCGAGAGGAGGTGATTGGCAGGAGGCGGTCTCTCAAGTACGCAGATCCACTACCATGAAGGGCTTTGTAAGTAGTAAGAAGCACCTTGAAGCGCACCCGGAGATCAACAGGTAGCCAGTGCAGCTTGCGGAGGATAGGTGTTATGTGGGCGAACCGAGGTGCACCCACAATCACTCGCGCGGCCGCATTCTGGACTAGCTGAAGCCGCCGGATGCTCTTCAAGGGCAGCCCCATGTAGAGCACGTTGCAGTATTCCAGCCTAGAGGTCACGAGGGCGCGAGTGACTGTTGTGAGAGCCTCCCGATTCAGGTAGGGTCGCAACTGGCGCACCAGGCGAACCTGGGCAAATGCCCCCCTGGTCACAGCCGACAGGTGGTAATCAAAGGTCAGCTGTGGGTCCAGGAGGACTCCCAAGTTGCGAACCCTGTCTGAGGGGTGTAAAATTTGGCCCCCCAGCCTGAGCGATGGAACACTAACCAAATTATTGGGAGGGAAACACAACAGCCACTCGGTCTTTTCTGGGTTGAGTACAAGCTTGTTAGCCCTCATCCAGTCCCTGACGGCCTCAAGACCCTGGTTCATCACGTCCACCGCTTCATTGAGTTGGCACGGGGCGGACAGATACAGCTGCGTATCGTCCGCATATTGATGGTATCTTATCCCGTGCCTCCGAATGATCTCGCCCAGCGGTTTCATGTAGATGTTAAATAGTACGGGGGACAGGACCGACCCCTGCGGCACCCCATATGTTAGGGGCCTCATGGTCGATCTCTGTCCCCCAACCAACACCGACTGCGACCTGTCCGAGACGTAGGAGGAGAACCACTGCAAAACAGTGCCTCCCACCCCCACCTCCCGCAGTCGTCGCAGAAGGATACCATGGTCGATGGTATCGAAAGCCGCCGAGAGGTCAAGGAGAACCAAGATGGAGGCGTGGCCTCCATCCCTGGCTCTCCAGAGATCATCGGTCAATGCGACCAAAGCGGTTTCTGTGCTGTAACCAGGTCTGAAGCCGGACTGGAAGGGGTCCAGGTAATCGGCTTCCTCCAAGGACCGCTGGAGCTGGTAGGCCACCACCTTCTCAACAACCTTCCCAATAAAGGGGAGGTTGGAGACTGGACGGTAATTGTTAAGTACGGCTGGATCCAAAGATGGTTTCTTCAGGAGGGGTCTCACCACCGCCGTTTTAAGTGCGGCGGGGAAGTGCCCCTCCCGAAGCGAGGCGGTAATAACCGCTTGGATCCAGCCCCGTGTCACCTCCCTGCTGTTAGCAACCAGACAGGAGGGACACGGGTCCAGTACACAGGTGGAGGCACTCACAGCCCTCATGGCCTTGTCCACGTCCCCGGGGGTAACATCCTGAAACTCAACCCAGCGATTGTCTACCAAATCGTCCACTCGTGCCTCGGCTGGATCTGCAAAGGTGGAGTCCAAATCCGACCGAAACCGAGCAACTTTGTCCGCCAAGAACTGGGCATAGTCTTCAGCCCTACCCTGCAAGGGGTCCCCCGTATCCCTTTTATTTAAGAGGGAACGGGTTATCCTAAACAGGGCGGCTGGACGGGACTCGGCGGACGCAACCAAGGTGGCAATATAAGATCTCTTTGCTGCCCTAAGTGCCCTGATGTACTCCTTGGTGCAGGTTATTAAGAGTGCTCGGTTCGATTTATCGGACCTCCACAGGTGCTCTAGGCGTCTCCTCCGGCGCTTCTTCTCCCGGAGCTCCTCGGTGAACCAAGGAGGCCTCCGGGATCCGCCGCCTCGGAGGGGCCGTAGTGGCTCAATCCGGTCAAGGGTCTCCGATGCTGCCGAGTGCCAGGCAGCAACCAGAGTCTCTACCGGACTGTGGGCGAGAGTATCAGGAATAACCCCAAGCTCCGTCTGGAACCTCAAAGGGTCCATAAGTCACCTGGGGCGGAACCACTTGGTCGGTTCCTCCTCCCTACAGTGGGGGTTTGGCCTTCGGAAGTCAAGCCTCAGTAGGCAGTGGTCTGACCACGACAGGGGTATGATCTCATTACCCTCAGACCAAGATCACAAGTCCACTGCTCCGAGAGGAATACGAGGTTGAGCGTGTGACCCGCAGAGTGGGTTGGGCCCCGAATTATCTGGGTCAAGCCCATGGCTGTCATGGAAGCCATGAACTCCTGTGCCCCATCAGAGTGTTCACCGAGCGTAGGCAGATTGAAATCCCCCAGGACCATAAGCCTGGGGAACTCAATTGCTAGCTCGGCTACTGACTCGAGGAGCGAGGGGAGGGCTGCTGCAACGCTGTTGGGAGGCAGGTACGTTAGCAGCAGACCCACTTGACCCTTGAGGTCCAACTTCACCAGCAGGGACTCACACCCGACAAGCTCCGGAGCAGGGATCCTACGAGGTACTAAAGACTCCCGAATAACAATAGCCACACCCCCACCCCTTCTCTGAGCTCTCGGCTGATGAAGCACCTGAAATCCTTCTGGGCACATCTCTACGAGGGGGACTCCTCCCTCCGGGCCCAGCCAGGTTTCAGTAATACATGCCAGGTCTGCCCCCTCGTCTAAAATTAAGTCCCGGACGAGGGGAGCCTTGTGAACTACAGACCTGGCATTTAGCGACAACAGCCGGAGTCCAGGGTCCTGATTACTCGCGCCATCTGGCCTCGGAGTGGGACTCATAGGGCCGGAAGGAGGGATCTCTGTGACGTAGCGAACCCTCCCCCGGTAATGGCCAGCCCTAAAGTCCCCGCCATAACTGCCCCTCCCCGTTACGACCGTAATGCTCCGGCCCACTCCCGTGTCCGTGGTCCCCCCGACCACAGCTATAGCTCCCGCATTCCCTGACAGGCCCTCCGAATCAAACACACTCATTCGTTCACTCAGACAATCCCCACGTGATAATTAAAAACACATAAAACACAGCAATATAGGGTAATAAAAAAGTGGGAGCATTCACTCAATCACATGCAATCTCATACACTCATCATACCAATTAAAAATTGCGCAGCGTGCAAAGAACATATGAGGCTTATGTAAAAGATCTTAATAGTCTTAGCCTTCTCTTCTGTAAGTCTGGTGAGAGTTCTGGTGAGAGTTCAATGAGGGGGTGCAGTCCAGAGAGGGGTGCTCCGCCCCTCTCCCTTCCTCCACGTCCCAAAAACTGTGCCCAAGGCCGGAAGAGTTTCCTTTGAAAGGGCTGAGATGACATCTCTGAGCCTCCACGAGTGGTAGTAGACACACTAGGTGGGCCAGGTTGTAAGTCCAAACATCCAGCTGCTGTAAATAAGGGGAGCCAGGTGGCAAGAAGGGCCCCGTAGCCGTGAAAAACCACACAGGACAGGCCACACTGAAAGTTCAGTTTCATACCCCTTGGTCTAGAATTATGTTGGTGTTGCAAAAAAGTTAGAAACCATCCTGGAGGTTACAACTGTCACACCACTCCCATATGATTGCAATTTGGATGCTTGGCAACTGATTCAAATTTACAGCAGTTACAAGTGTCCTGTGGTCACATGATCGCGATTTGCAGCCTTACCAGGCAGCTTCCAACGAAATTATCCCAGGCAGATAAACTTAACTATGTGATTCGCTTAATGACCATGGTGGTTCATTTGATGATGTTAATGAATTTTTAAAGCCTGAGTATGTTTCCCTTTCTCCCCTTTTATACGCAACAGAATCAACAAGCTCCTACATTCATTTAAACCATAAATAGGTATTATCTAGCCCTTTTGCTGTCTCTGTTCAGCACACAGCCACAGTCCAATGATTCAGCCCTCCACAACAGTCTATGTTTCCCATTGTGGCCCCTTGGGAAAATTAATTCCCCCCGCCCCCAATTTACATTGTATTTCTTCACCTTCTCAAATGAGAAGAGTAAAATTGAGTCTAAGGAAGAGTGAAGATTCTCACAGAAGAGATGTTGACTCTGTATAATTTGTATATATAATGACTATATACAATGATGTATTTCTATTATAATTCTGTTTCTGGCCTAGCACCATGTTTCCCTGAAAACAAGACCCGGTCTTATATTTTGGGGGACTCCAAAATAAGCACCAGGTCTTATTTTTGGGGCTGCCATATATTTTGTACGCACAGGAACCGGCAAGCGCGAGGACTGATGGGAGTGAGGGCACTGCTATTGCTGGGTCAACCCTCTCCGTTCCACCATCTGCTTGCCCGCAGTCACAATGGGCCAAGTTCTCGGGCATGCCCCCGCCTTAACTTGCCCTGCCAGCTGGCCCTGGAACACTAGAGCTCGGGTCTTGCTCAGGCTGTTACTACAAGGCAGAAGGCCGTGTGTTTCGTTGAGATCACCTGTCTCCCTCCCATGCCTCTGCCTGTGTCACTGTGCGTCAGAATCACCTGCCCCCATTAATTTAGGTATCCTCAGTTCCATTGTCTCTTGGCTTGAAGGCAAAATGGAGGTTGGCAGCAACAGGCCCGAGCGGCAGCAAGCAGCCACAGAAGAAGTGAATCAGCAGTAGGCTCCTGTGGGCCAGGGCTGTTGGTGCCGGGGAAACACAGTATTATTAATCCTAAGACATCCCAAATTACTTTAAATTAGATATCCTGTCTTCCATCAGTATCTAGACACACATTAAGAATGTATTGGAAAAAAGAAAATTGCTTTAAAACATTTAAATTAAAATGAAAACATTTTACCTGATCTATCATTAAGTCCTTGCTGCAAAAGTTTTACTCTCTGGGCTATTGTCAAAGCTTTGACATGAACTTTTTCTGCCAGTACCTTTAAAAAAATATTTTCACATAATTTTTCCTTTGAATAATATGGATTAATAGCATATAAAGAAAAATACACTGAAGCATACTCAACACAATTGACAATGTGCCTCTGAAACTGTAAACAGACAAGTCACAAAGCTAACACAACTGTAGAATAAGACATTCTACCAAACTGCCTTTAAAAAAAATAAAAACTGACAACCCAATACACTGACTAAAATGCAACTTAAGACCATAGCTGCTTTACTGTATCCTGCCATTTAAAAATAAATCATGTATTCTTATGGTGACTTACTTTGTGCCCTCAAAGTGAACCTCTAAGATCTTCAAAAAGTAATGCTCACTTGGTATCCAGAGAATAACCAGCGCATAAATCCTAGTCCAGGAATGAAGATTTGTGAGCTGTACCACTGTAGCAGATTTGGCTGATAAGATTGTTCTTTTGAACAGACTGGGCATATATATTTTATGTGTGTGTTCTGCTAGTTCCTACCTATAACTGTTTGAATGGTATAGTGGTTGGCAATCATATTAAACAGTTAATGAAAGAACACTCCAACAAGAGCCGAGGTAGCGCAGTGGTTAGAGTGCTGTACTGCAGCCACTTCAGCTGTTATCTGCAGCTCGGCGGTTCAAATCTCACCGGCTCAGGGTTGACTTAGCCTTCCATCCTTCCGAGGTGGGTAAAATGAGGACCCAGACTGTGAGGGCGATATGCTGACTCTGTAAACCGCTTAGAGAGGGCTGAAAGCCCTATGAAGCGGTATATAAGTCGAACTGCTATTGCTATTGCTATTATGTTTCTGATGAACCTAGAATCCAGAATTTTGTATAAAATCACTGTGGCTGAAACATAGTATGTGACATAGGCAATACTCAATTTCAACTCGTAAGTTCTCAGCAATATAAAATTAACTTCCTAGCCAATGATAATACTAAAGCATTTAAATCCACAGAAAACAGTACAAAAATGGGGTTGGTCCCCATCTATTTGGGGCCATTTCAAAGAAACATCTCCAGATAAAACTAAAGGAGATTTTCAGCACTTCAGCACAACTCACCTGAGCAGCTCTTTCTGCAGATACTGATAGATAAACGCAAACATTTCTGTTAATTTTAAAGTATTTTCTTACAGAGCGTGATCCATACTTGTTCTACCAGCTAAATTGTCCAACAGTTTGTATAATTTTAACACAGCATAAATAGCAAGTGTCATTATCAGACATTTATTCACCTGATATGCTAATTTCCTGACTGTATCCTTTACATCCATGGTACGACCAATAATTTTGGGCAGAGTTTTAACTGATGGACTAATGCAGGACAACACAGCACGCCTTACTTCTGAGTTGGAGTCAGTCTCAATTAAACTATTGTAAACTGAGAAGAAAAAAGTATTATGACAGGTTTGTTATTGGTAGGAATATCAACATAAATAAAACAAGAGTGCAGAGAAGCTGAAATGCAGACATTCTCCAAAACATTTCAAGCTTAGAGACTCATTTAGCTAAAGCTCAGCAGGAGTTATCTAAGCAACTCAGGGCGATAGTCTCAGGGCTATACTTCATAGGACTGCTATTAATAAACTCTTTGTAGCCAAACGTTCCTGATAGTTGTGTAAAGCTGGATGATTCCCACATGAAATGCTCATTACTAAATATTGTTGGAGCCCAATTTGCTACTAGTTAAGCTCCTTCTTTACAAACAAAAGGTCTTTTTCTGGGAAAATAATAACAAAAGGTAAGAGAAGCCTAACATACATTTTACCCCCAGATTTTTAAAAACCTTTAAAACTTATTCACACAACCTAGGATTTTTTGTAGCAATTTTGTTCTACTAGGCATCTCTTTCAACATGAAGAGAACAAAACAAAAGGAAATTATTTTAACACTTAATTCATATAGAATATAGATAAGCTGGGTAGCACACAAATCTAACAAATAAATTCACACTGCCAGTCCACCAAGGCTTCCTCCCAAGTTAACTATGATTAATAATTTCAAAATATAATAAAATAATAAAAATCTAAAACTCTGAGTTTGACGAGTTTCTTCTTTATTAAATACTAAAATTAAAATATTGCAGCATTTTTTAAAGAACAGCAGAAATAAGTTGTTTAATAAACCACATGAATTGGCAAGGAATGTACCATTAACAACTGGACACTGGTCATCCTTGGGATCCTGAAGCCTAGACAAAGCCAACACAGCTTGGATTCTCACATTTGGTACTTTGTCTCTTGCTCTGAGCTGCATAGCAGTATTAATCTGATCAAACAGTTCATCTTCGATCTGGGCATTCTCTGGCAGACTTCCCAAAAGTTTATTAATAAGTTGGCACACACGAAATCTAACTGCATTGCTGTTAGCAGGGTGGGACTTAAAGACAAAGAGAGATTTTTAAGCATTCATTGTTATTGTGGTTTTACACAATTATAGATTTTAAAATTTGTGCTTCAGCTTTTGCTCTGGTTGCACAATAGTAGCTGAGGTAAAAATTGTACTATTTTGTTTACAGTGAGAAAGAATCAAACATTTATGCTCAGACCCTTATCTATATTAATTTATTTTCCCTTTCTGAAGCACGGAAAATCTGCCCCAGTTCGGAAATGCTCTGCAGAAGCAATTTTACCAAAGGTTATTGTGCAAAGAGAACAATTTTCACTTGTGGAGTGAATCTGTGGAAGCCACAGGTTTAAGCATAACAGAGATATTGAAACAAAAAATACTCTCCTGTATAAATGAATTTCAGAAACTCTGGCTTAAAAGCTAATCAATTGTACTGCTTTCCTTAACACAGGCTCCCCCACACCCACAGACAAATGTGATATTAATACACATAGATGTATTGGACCATTGTTTCAGATGATGTTGGATACACATTTTAATGAAAGTTTTTATCTATGTAGTATCAATTATTTCTTATTACTTTACAGATATAGTACCTCAAGAAGAAAGGTGAACAGGGAATTTAGAAAGGGATTTTCGATTTCTTCCTCTTCAGCATCGTCTTTCTCTGAATGATACAATGAAGCCAGAAACTTGGCTACAAAATTTATCACTTGTTCCACTGCAGGTTCTCGTTTGTAGATTACCATAGCATACTTCAGATAATGAACAAACTTTTCATGAAAATCGTCCTTGTCTTGTAACTAGGAGCAAGAATTAACCTCTAAGTTCTTGGAGAAAAGGCTAGATACATCAAATAAAAGATCAAACTCCAATGAATTCAGTCAAGACATTTGCAGACCTTCTTATTGATACATCCCATTCAAAAAATTCTTCTCAACAGTATTTTTCCTTAAACTGGCTTTTAAACAGACATTTCTACATGCGAACAAAACTCTGCTAATCCCAGGAAGCATAGAGCAGCATGAGGAAAGCTGGGAAGTTTTACAATTACTGGAGGAGCACAAAATACCCCTACAATTTTAGAAGACCTTCCAGCACTTTGTTTTTCCACATTTGCTCTCCATCTTAATTGCAGATGAGATGGTTAGATATTGTCATTGATGCAATGAACATGAATTTGAGCCAACTCTGGGAGAGAGTGGAGGGTAGCTGGGTCTGGTGTACTATGGTCCATGGAATTGCAAAGAGTTATACACAATTTCACGATTGAACAACATTTTTTTCTAGTTCTTTCTCATTGATGGGTATCTCTCTCTAGCTACTGCAATGTCAAATATCCATACTGTTTCTTTGGAATTGCAAATATGTCTGACTTATTATGAAATGAAAATTCCATAGGATTTTAACCTCCTTATTCTCAATTACTACTATTCTCCTCTTGTTATTTTTTCCCCATTTTGCCACCTTGTTTTTCCATGCTTTCTTAAAGTCAATGCTTTTCACATCTGAAGTCTTATAAGTAAAAGAATGATTGTATAGTGACTTTTGCAAACCAATGTGGGAACTCCCATAAGGAATGATAAACAATACTTACTTCATTATAGGTATGCTTTAAAGATGCCACCAATTTGGCCTGATTTTGGTGAGGTTTTTGAGCTTCCTCAAAAGCCTTCCTAATATCAATCAACTTTTCCCCTTTCATATCTGCAAGGAGAAGGAAAAATATGGAAACTAGTTCCGTGCTTCTGCAGTGCCCAGCTGTGGTGGTGTTTCATCTTTGGCAAGTTTTCTTTGTTCAGTGCATTCCTTGAGATGAATATTTAGACCCAATCACCAAGGGTGACATAAATATGGAAGAAATTACTTCCAATTCTTTCCTTCCTGCTCAGCCCATTATGGCTGATTTATCTAATAAACAATGGTTCATCTTGACAGCTAGTAAAATTAATCAATAATAGAGACTACAGTCTTCAGAAAAGCATCGCAGAAGCTGCTTTAAAGGACCTTCGTGAAACCAAATCCAAAGCAGTAGTTTTGGGTCTAAAAATGGTCCAGATCCTAATATAGCAGCCTAAGAGCCCCACAACGGACAGCTGGGGATGTGGGCTGCTGAGACACTGCTGGCCTCTTTCCAAAACCCATGGGCCCGCGAATATGCCCGCCCTCCGGACCCTGTTGCGCTCCCACGCACGGCTGGAGAGGATCCCCTGCTGCCCCCAGGCTCAGAGAGCGCAGCGAAGGCTGAATCCCGCCGCGCCGCGAAGCCGCCCAAGTTACCTGCGGCAGCTGGGTCTCTTCCTCGCGCTGCCTTCAAATCTTGCGCGCGCTCAACCGGAGCTGAGACTCTCGCGAGAGGCTGGAGATTCCGGGCGGAATAGCTGCTCCGTTGCCCTTGGGTTTTGCAACAGTGCCCCCGCGTGGTGGATGCTCCCGCGGTTGTTGAGAAAGGACGGGAGCAGGGATGCATGGTTGAAAATGTTGTTATTTTTGCATTGTTAAAAGTCATTCTTCCTCTGTTATGGCACAGGTCAGCGGCTCTGGACGGGAATCTGCTGGCTGGGCTGTGAACTGAACGAATCATGTTGCCGTGAAGTGTGACTCCGGTTAAAATGTCCTAATTCGCTCATTTGTAAACCTTCGTCAAGGAAAGCTTCAGCAGCAACTGGCTACCCCGCCTGTTGTTCCTGCCGCTGCGAGGGGGCGGCGGCGGTTCTCGCGCTGCCACTCCCGACTGGGATGTTGGAGAAGCCATGAAGAAAAGGAAGATGAGCCACCGTCAGGGAGGCAAGCTGCCCCAGGAGGGCAGGAGGAGAGCGCAGCATGGAAATGCCACCGAGGGATAAGAGGCGTGCAGGCTAGGAAGGGGGGTGGGGGGTGGGCTGCGCTGGCTTATTCTCAGTGGCGGACTGGGGAGGCCGCTTCATCCCAGCCAGAGTTGGGGTGAAGCTCTCCCACCTGCAGGCCTCCCAACCAGGGGTGGGTTTCTCGGCCCGTTCCAACCGGTTCGGGCTGGCGGCGCCCTCGTGCACGCGCACGGCACACGCATGCGTACTAGCGTCTGTGCGATGCTCCAGCTGCTCCTGGAGGATCGCGCAGGCGCTGTATGCGTCCTGCGCATGCATGGAAGCGCAGAACTCGTCAAAACCGGGTAAGGAGCGCGGGCGGGCAGGTGGGCCAGTCGCCGTTCCCGGAAGTTAGTTACTTCCGGGTTCGCCGGCCAACTGGTTCGCAGGGACCGCCGCGAGCCGGTTGAAACCCACCCCTGCTCCCAACCCAAGTCACGGGAACGCCGATGCCCCTTACCTCCGAGGCCGGGAAGGGGCTCTATATTTCCAGTGAAGGGAGGCAGCTGTTCTGACCTTGACTCCCCAAAAGCATGATAATACGCCATTTATTTAGTTTAAAGTGACTTCCTCTCCAGCAAAGTCCCGGTCAACAGTCTCTCGGGAGATTTTACAACTATACACTTCTATCAGGCTTGGAGAGCTGCCAAGTCAATATCTTCCAAATGCCACTCTGTAGCAGACAATACTTGGCAGGAAGTCAGGAACAGATCTTCACCCTAATGAATTAAACTAATTGTCTCCTGCAAACTCCACTCCCCTTTTGCTCCTCTTTATTCCCTACGGGAGGGGCCATTCGCCGTCCGTCTGTGGCTTTACTAACTTTTTTTTTACTTTTTTTTTAAAGAACGTATCTGTAGGTGTGGCCTGTTTTGTGGGAGTGGCTCAGCAGTCATGTGACTGGGTGGGAGTGGCTTGGCAGTCATGTGACTGGGAGGGTGTGATTAGGTAGGTAAGGTCATGTGATTGGGTGGGCATGGCCACCCAATCACTCGATGTCACTCACATGGAGGGGCACCTGGCCTGGCTTCTCCTTGCCCCTCCCATCCCAGCCAGTCCTTGCCTCATCTTGCATGTTATAGTGGGAGAGGAAGCATTTTCAAAGTCATCTTCCCCTTGATATTAGCCAATAAGATGAGATTTTGCTGTCAGAAGACCACCTGCTGTACATTTCCAAATATTCTTTATCACCATTCTCTTGGTAAGACTGAGTGGAGAGATTTATAAAGAATAACAGAGTTGGAAGGGCCCTAATCCAACCCCTGCAGAAGCATGAGATGAGACCCTATACTATTATGGACGAAATCTGGCATCAGCACCAGAATAGCTCAAGAGTTTTCAAACATCGTAATCTGGCACTGCTTGAACCACCGCCTCCAACTTGTGCTGGATGATGCAATAAAAGAAATAAAACAACTCAACCACTTCAAGGTCTTCCTTGCTAAAATACACATCACTTTCTAGAAATCCTGCAAGAGCCAGAATGACCTTTTCCACATCTCTGAAGAATTGGGCATTAAAATTGTGAAGATTGGCAGTTTTGGGACCAAGATGGCTGACTGTAGTTTAAGGGCAACCATACCTGTGTGGCATGCTTATCCAGCGCTACATCAGTTTTTTCTGGGCAATGAAAGATTCCCTGGCATGGCTTCCCATTTTGAAAATCTAAATTTTTTGAAGGATTTGGCTCTCATGATCGATATTCTAAATAAGATTTCTCTTCTGTCAAATGCCCTGCAGGGGAGAAACACAGATATCATCAAGGCCGAAAAATTAGTATTGCGAACAATTAAAGCATTTGTAGTGCTTAGACAGGGAAAGGGCGCGTATGAAAAAAACATTGATGCAATGCTAGCTACACAAGCCTTCAAAAACATAAAATTAGCTCCAAATCAATGATTTGTTGCCCTTCCTCGTGAAAAGCTTATTTTAATCATATTTAAGTAGTAAGTGCACAAAATAATAAATTTCCTTTTTTATATATTCTTTTTGTAGATCATTCATTGGGGCAAAGAATTCAGTGACATCGTCTTGGCCACTCCCACCCGGTTACATGACTGTCAAGCCACTCCCACCCAGTCACATGCCGGCAAGCCACTCCCACAAAGCAGGCCACACCTACAGAAGGTTCTAAAAAATTTTGAAACCCACCACTGAGTTGTTGGTAAGATGAATTGATGTAAACATTTAATAATGCAATATGATGTTGGTTATGTAATAGTATACATGTGATTATATGTTATGAAAATAAAAAAAATAAAAAACTTTAATTAAAAAAAAAAGATTACCAAATTTCTGTCCAGATTTGGCACACCAGCTTGAGCGTAAGTGGCACACTGTGGACGTTCGGAGGGCTCTCCGGATCTATCCCCGCAGAACAACCTCCTTTCGGCGCACAGAAGCATTGTTCCTGGTATTCCAGCCAGACACTATGGGCCACAAGGCCTCATCTTCATTATTAGGTCGGTGGATCCGAACCTGTATTTCAAAGGCTTACTCCTTGCAGGCACAATCACGGCTCATTCCATGCATAGCACAGCCACCTCGGCAGCATGGGGGATGCAAGCTCCCTTATAGTAGGCTTGCAGAGTGGCTACGTGGACACTGTCACCGTTTATTCGGCATTATAAAATTGACAGCTACGCATCAGCGGATGTAGCATTTGGGAGACGAGTTCTTACAGCAAGTCAGCGTTAGTCAGGGAGTTCCATCCCGTACAGTGTCCCACCCGTGATATTTGGACAAGCTTTGGTATGTCCCACGCATGGATGCTATCTCCACTAATATAGGAGAATGGGCGTTGGCTTACCTGATATGCCCGTTGTCCGGGAAAGATGGAGATAGCATCCAGCTCCACCCGTCAGTGGTCTGGTCCAATGACGATAGGAGAGATCATTCCAACTGTTGCACATAAGTCTGCATGTCCATTTTCGTCAAAAAAGCTGGGTATAGCAGCAGGAAGAGGCAGGACTTAAAACTTTGCAGACTCAGTTCTATTGGACGGCATATGAGGATAACCCACACCTTTCCAGAGAACGGGCGTATTAAGTAAGCCAACTCCCATGTTCACTTAGATTCCTAGTTCCTCAATTGATTGATTCAACTAATGAGGTGTTTGCAGCAAACATGTTTCAAGACTAGTCTCACTCCTTCCAAAACAAAATCTTAGGACACAGTGAAACAGACAAGTATCACTGCATTAAATATTTCTTTCAACTTTTTTCAGTCTGCAAAATGAAACATCAAAACCCAAAGACACTCAGAAACCAGAGTCACAGCATCAAGAATGGTTTACAAAATATTTTTCTTTTTGATCAAAACTGTTTCTACAATAATCAACATTGACGTTATTAAATATTTATACAATATGTTTAAGTGATATCCTACAGAACAAGGAAAGAATCACAGGTAACAAACAGCTAAACATGAGATTCAATAGTAACTGTAAACATTGCCATAAAGAAAAAAAATATTTTTAAATGATTAATTGATAACTAATCTGGTATTCAGCAAATTCCAGGTAAAATGGATTCTTAGTACGTCTATGTAGATTCTGTCACCCAGGTCATGGTTGTCGTGGCATATTGCAAAGCTCAACCTTTCTCCCCCTCCCCACCAACGCCACTGCTCACCACACTCGGCACGGCAATCAGCAGAAAATTCAGCTTTCCTCCTCCAGGTTAGGGAGGGGGTGGAAACCTTCCACTCAGGTGATTCGCGTCCTGTGAAAAGCTCCTGTGCGAGCGAACACGCCAAGTAGTTACATCTGATTGCCCTCGCAGATGCAAACTAAACCTCCAGCTGCTCCGCTCACATCTTCAGCCTCATTTTCAAAACCTCCCTATTGATAAAATATCTCCCTCTCTTCCATTAAGCCCGACAGAGGATCAGTCCAATAAAGCTGTTACTAATAACTTGGTTCTATGGAGTGTAACTATCTTCCTGAAGCCTCCGGAGGGAGAAAAAACACCCCCAATGTGCAAACTGGAAGTCAGTTCCCAAACTTCCAGTTTGTGGGTTGGGTTATTTTTCGCACTCTGGAGCTTCAGGGAAGCCTCCGCAGAGCAAAAAGAAAGGGTAAAATCAGCTGGCCAGCGCGCACATGCGCGCTGGCACTATAAAGGCAATGCCTCGCGTGCCCTAAGAAATGGCTCCGCATGCCACCTCTTGCATGCATGCCAGAGGTTCGCCATCACGGGAATGTTCTTGCTCCTTAGAATATTTCCAGTCAGGTAGAGACAATGTTCAGTTTGCAGGTGATAGAATAAAAGAATCATATTTTCTGATCCATACAATGACAGCTGTAGCTTCATTTAGGTTAGGTTCCTTGTCCATTTTTTCAAAAACAACACATTTTTCAATACAAAATGTAAAATGTTACTTATGAAGGTCTGGCAAACTTTATTCTGGCATTTCAATGATGCTTCTTTTCACGTTTGCTTGAGGGGTGCAGGAATATTGGCTGAAGCTTGTTCTAGATAAGCTAGAGGTCCCTGAGGCATCTCAGTAGGTTTCTTCTGCTGGATATTAATATCGTCTAAAATTGGTTGCCAATGGCGAAGTTTTCCCAAGTGTTTCTGAATTAGTGTTTCTTTCCGCTGCAATTCATTTCTCAGTTCTGAAACATCCTACATGAAACAGAAGCATACAGGAAAGAAACTAAGAATACCTCTTTGGAAAAAACATTTGCATTTTGAACAAAAACAACTACAAAACCTTAGAAAAACAAGTATCCTGATGTGTTCCAATAAATTATCTGAATTACACTAATGGCTGCTTCCTTTCCTTAAACAATAAACTCCTTGTGATGAATTTCTACCTCATTTTTAATTACAATTGTCTCACACCAGTTCTTATGTATTGCACAAAAATAAAGTGATTTTTTTCTTTATTTTTCATCAAAAACATGATGAATTATGGTTATGGGTATCACCACGCTAATCTTTGGCCTAATAAAGTTTAAGCTTCAAGTTTATGGATGTGCCTATGAACTGTTACGATTTTACCTAGATCATCATGAATTCAATGGACATTTACCCACATTTAAATTTATATTGTTGTACAGTAAAATAATTCCATTGCTGTGTAGATGATACAAATAATACTACTCAAGCACCAATAGCTGAATTTTAGCACAAAAAAGAACACAAGGTGGGTGGGCAGAGGGGAAAACATTAAAAAAACTAGTGGTTTTCTTCAAAATCTCAATTAACATCGTAACTCTAACAGATAAAATAAAAATACATCCTATCTTTCCACAATAGCTTAAAGACCTGACTCTGCTCATAGGCCTTGGGGCCAAGTGGGAGGAGTTCCAGGCTGAGTGAGTGCTGGATTGACAGCCAACTACACATTTCTTCCCTCTCCCCCCTTTTGCTCTGCTCTCCACCCATCCATCTTTTTAATTATAATATTGATGTACTATTCTCATTGTGTTCTGTTTTCATTGTTTATCTGGCTCCCGTCCCTTACCCTCCCATCATTCTTTGCCTGGCCCGAGAAGGTAAGGACAATAGTGAGGGATGGAGACTCGCTCCATATTCCAGAGCGGGAGCGAAGCGCCCCTGTACTTGCCATATCTCGTGGGCACTTCTTCTGGCACGTGTTGGTGCTGCACGCACCTCAGTCGCTCGGGAGCTGTGCGACTTGCTCTCTGCCCTGAGACACTGGCCTGGCCCGGCTGCAAATGATGCTCCGCATTGTAATGGGCTCCAGGAGGAGGAGGGGATGCCGTCTCCTCCAGTGTGAAGCATACTAAATTTAACTGTGCTGCTCAAGACACTGCGAGAGTAGCAGGCAGGCTATGGAGGTGGCAACAGTAGCGGCTTTGGCCACAGCCAGGCCAGGCCAGTGTCTTGGGGTAGAGAGCAAATAGCACACCTCCCCAAGCGACCAAGGTGCACGTAGCACCAACAAAGGCTGGAAGAAGTGCTCGCAAGATAAGGCAAGTACAGAGGTCCTTTGCTTCTGCTCTGGAATATGGAACAAGTCTCCATCCCCCCGCCATCACCCTTACCTTCACAGGCCAGGCAAGGAGTGACTGGGAGAGGAGGGTGAGGGGTGGGGCTAGCCAGTGTTGGGTGGATTCAGCCAACAGGGAGCCACAGCAGGGAGACGAAAGAGCTTCACTTATCTGGGAAACTGAAATGATTCTTGATTTAGATCATACGGTAAAAAGCACCCAAAGACTGAGAAAGAACATCTGCAAAAAAAAACAAAAAACCAACCACTACCAACCCTCACCTATTTTTGGAAATGATTCAAGAAGGAACACACACACAGAGACACGAGAATGAGAGAGAGAGAGATAGAAAGAGAGAGACACACAGAGAGATATCTGTTTCCCACCGAAAAGAAAACACCAGGAGCCACAAAACCTGGGTAGGCGTGGCTGGGAGGAGGCCTTGTGACTGGGTGGGAGTGAGTGATGTCAAGTTGGCCATGCCCACCCAGGTTTGGTTGGCTCCTGGTGTTTTCTGTGGGAAACTGGTTCAAATGGCTCTTTGGAGTGTTTAAGGTTGCAGAGCCACGTGGCACGACAAATCCGCACTCGTCAAAATAGTGGTGATTAAACCGCGTCACTAAAGCCGCGACATCATCACCGCCGCGACAACAGCGCGGCGACAGAAGGGCGTTCTACATTTGCCAAGAACGAAGGTAGCCCTCCTCCTCCAGCTGACAGCGGCAGCGGGCACGGGGCAGCAGGAAGCCCGCGGGGGGCCCGAGCGGGGCCGCCGCCACCACCCACCCTGCCTCTTCCTCCGGGGGAGGCGCCGGCGGCGGAGGAGGACGCGGCAGTGGCGGCGGCTGAGGCTCTCCCGGGGCCGGCGAAGCAGGCTTGCCCGGCGGAAGCAGGCCGCCCTCTTCTTCCTCAACATCATCTCCTTGGACGGGTGGCTGCCGCCGCCGGGCAAGCCCACTTCGCCGGCCCCGGGAGAGCCTCAGCCGCCGCGTCCTCCTCCACCGCCGGCGCCTCCCCCGGAGGAAGAGGCAAGGCGGGCGGCGTCAGCGGCCCCCCGCAGGCTTCCTGCTGCCCCCCGCGGCTGAGCTGGACCCTTCCCGTGGGCTGCTGCTGCTGGGCAGCCCGCTTTGCCCCGTGCCCGCTGCCGCTGTCAGCTGGAGGAGGGGGGCTACCTTTGTTCTTCTTGGCAAAGAACGAAGCATGTAGAACGCCCTTCTGTCGCTGTGCTGTTGTCGCGGCGGTAGGGTCGTGTTTTTCTTAGCGCTTCGGACGTCGCGGATTTGCCTCCGCACTTATGTCGGCGCGGATAAGGGCTTCGCGGTTTTGTGGTGGAACCGCAGAGCCCTGGATTAGGCATAGCAAACCATCATCTTACTACAATGATCAATCAGTTCTTCAACAAGCACATTAAAATATTCTGATCGGGGGAGAGTCATCCCTAATTTATGTAATAAATGCTTTTAATCCCACATGTCTCATAGCAATATTACAATTACTATATTACAATTACTGTGTTCTAATTTAGCATAGAATCAGATGTCATGCTTAAGTCTAACGAAACCATATCCTTACCTCCTTAATCACTTGGTCTGGTTTCTGGACAGATAATTGTAGCCTTTTCTGTAGAAAAAAGCATTCTGTTTGTCGTGCAACATCTAAAAATTTCTGGATACATTGATCAACACCTAGGAAATGAGCAACAAGTTTAACACTATTAAAAATTAAAGTCAAGATAAATACTATATAACTTTAACAAACCTAGTTAAGAGAAGTGTAAAATACTTGGGTCTATATGAGTAAAATGATATAAAACAAAAGGCCACCAGCTGTCTCATCAGCAACAGAAGATGGCAAAGGTCAGTAGGGGTGGAGAGGGCAAGGGAGCAGAACAGCAGAGATAGGGGAGGAGATGGGCAAAGGGTGTTGAAATGGAAGCGAAAGTGACAAGGCAGAATGAGGTTCTGGCTTAAAGACTGCAACTGGGACTAGTGGAATAGCAGTTGTAAAGTGTGCTCATGTACTGTTTCATCTAATTACTGCATGACAACATTATTTTATGACAGAAATTCTAGTCCTAATTAGAATAATTAAGCAAAGACTACCTGGTTATGATTTCAGGTTTTAAATTGGGGCTTAAGGGAGGGGGAATGCTGTGTAGCCCTGAGCTTTTATGTTCGACTGTGATGGTATAAGGTCTCCTGCCTTCAGCAAGGGGTTGGATTAGATGCTCTGTGATCCTATGTTCTATGTTTATGACTCTCTCTAAAACTGCCTAGAATGTGTATTTTACCACTTAAACTCACATAAAATGAGCTACAAAATTTCATTTCTACCCACTCCAGTGATGATATAGTTCTACTACCCATAACTAGAACAACAGATCCCAAAGATGCTTTTTCAAGAGGTAACAGGACTTTTGTTGTTTTTCTTTGCAGGCACCTAGCTTCTCATCCAAGAAGCTTCTTCAGCTCTGACTAGATGATGTGGAATAGAAGGATTTATATTCCTTGCAGACAGCTGGTCATTTGCCTTACATCACCTGAGTAATGCAAATGGTTGTGAAGCCTCTTGGAACTGCTGAAAGGATAGTGTTGTGGAACTGTGCTTTCTGCAGGATGTTTTCTGCCCTGTGTCCCTTCACTGTTGAGCACAGGCTGTTGGGGATGAGTCTGTGTTGTTTGCATCTGACACTGAAGTGGAAATGGTCCCTGTAATTTTTCTGGAAATCTGTTCACACTCTACACCATTCTAAAGGTGTTCATCCCAAAGTGAATAGCTAAATTTCTATGGATATTCTTGGTCATCCAGGTCATGGTTGTCCCAAAGGATGAGAAGCGAAAGCTCTTCAAAGAAAAACAATAAAGTCCAGTTGCCTCTTGAAAAATCACCTTTAGGACAATCAAGACTGGGATAACTGAAAATCTCCATAGACACCCATTTCAAAACTGAGTAAATCCCTCTGTTTTCAAAGGCCTCATAGGTATCTATGAGGCATTTCAAAACAGAGCAAATCCTTCCATTTTCAAAGACTCCATTTGCATTCAGATGAAGCTTCCAGTCTCCATCTGGGTGAAGTGTCCTGGTGGTGGCAGAAAAGAGTTGGGCAGGGATGAGGGGTGGGGGGAAGCAGGAGACAGGCATTGAAAACACTTTTTGCACTGAGAATAGGAGAGAATAAAATAGGAGAGAACGGAATAGAACAGAATAGAAAAAGAAGAGAGAATAGAAGACAAAATACAGTAGAATACAGAATAGAATAACTTTATTGTCAACTTTGGAAGTACACTAAGCGGCATACATTAAAATGAAATTTCATTGCATGCAGCTCTCAAAGAGTCACTACCCCAATATACACTACATAAACATGACAAAATAAGTAAATAAAAATTATGTATATACCCACATATATGACACAGAGAAACAGTTTAGTTCAGATGTATACATGACCTCAGAAGGATGGAAGGCCAAGTCAACCTTGAGCCAGTGAGAATCAAACTGCCAAACTGCTGGCAATCAGCAGAATTAGTCTGCAATACTGCAATCTAACAGTGCCACCACAGCTCTTGCAACCATTCATTTGTTTTTGACTGCAGGCCATTAATCATCTTAGTGTCAGTGTTCTTTGCACTTTTTCCAAAGTCTCAACATCTTTTTTGCAACGTGGTGACCAAAACAGGATGCAGTATTCCAGGTGTTGCTTTACTAAGGGTTTATAAAGTGGTACTAATACTTCACATGATTTTGATTCTATGCCTCTGTTTATACAACCACGGATTGTATTAACTTTTTGGGCTGCTGCTGCACATTGCTGGTTTAATTGGTCACAATTGGCTGTTAAGCCTTCACTAATATTTATCAGCACAGTTTCATAAAGGTGGGTAAAGTTCAACTCCAGCGTGATCAAAACAGAGAAAGAGAAAAAGATATGAGCATTCAGCGTATAAGTATTCTAAATTAAACTGAAGATGAACACCCAAACTTACCAGTTCTAATTTCTTCTTGATCTGTACCATTTACATAATCTTGGCTTACAAGGGACGCAAAGCAAGCCTAGATAATTACAAAAACCATTTATTACAAAAACAGTTAATGTTAAGAGCTTTAGATTTTGGCACCCATAAAGCTATTCTAAAGTATATTTTTACTTTCTTGAAAAATATACTTCTGCAATATTTATTTCCAATTCTTTGCTCTATTAAAAATGGCATAGAATATTCAGTAGGTTCCAAACAAAAGAACCCATCTGTCTGGATGGGATAAATATATGAAGCTGAAGATAAAATTAGAAGATCTGCAAAACTAACTCTTTGCAGTGTCTTGTTCAATACAATTTGCAATGCCGACAAACTATTTTCTTACAAGAATTACAAGCTGACTAATTTTTAACTAACAAACTATTTTTAAAGACACTTTTTTTAAACAAAAGTGCAAATCCTTACAAAATATAGACATTTCACATACCATCTTATAAAGCATTATTTTTATTCGACACATATGTTTCTGGAAAATAAATATGGTTCAATTTAGCAAATAAATTATTTTCTCCCTTTCTTGCGATAACGAGTTCGGAATATCCAGGGGGATCTTTTTAACCCCATAGCAACCGCCCCCCATAACAACCTCACCCCGAGGTGAGCTGAAAGTGATGGGACCCAATGTAATCCACAATATTCCACAAGACAAGCGAGATCACAGCCATTATCAACCCACACAGGCTTGTTATAGAATGAAATGTTTCCTTATTCTGATCAGAAAAAATATTTTGTTAATATGGGATTAACGGGCGTCGCTTTTCAAGCAGGCGGCCAGGTAACACAGAAACGGAAACCCAGATGAAGGGACACTCTGGCGAGCTACTTCATCTCTATAGTAACCTCCCTCGTCCCAGAGGACGGCAATAATCCTGCGTTTCCCCACTTCAAGCGACGGTCTTTCCGTCATCTCTGTGGTAGGAGAGGCCGCTCGCATTGCAGAACTTACCTCAAAAGAAGCCTCCAAATCATCCACAAGGGTACCGATGGGGTTTCGCGGACCCGTGGGGTTCGGAGGAAGGAGTCCCGCGAGCCCCTGACCTCCGGGGGCCACCGGAGGAGGTGGCGGGGGAGGCACCGGGGCCTGGTTCCCAAACATCCCACTCAGTCCAGCGGCCATAGTAAATGAGGGGAAGTTGAAGGAGAGATTGCGCAGGCGCAGGAAGAAAGGAAACCGCGAGACGAAAACCGGCACGTCATGATATCGCGAGACGAAGACTCGGGTGGGGCCTCGAGGGCGGAAAAGGCGTTTTGTTTGGGCCTCCATGGAAATATATAGATACATGCATACTTACAAAAAAAATGCAAAAATTATCATTAATGAGAAGCAAATTTTTGGGGCGTTGCCCCATACTCTTCAGCGGCGTTGAATACCCTCCCCACCACTTGGTCACTACGCGTGGACGGTCTATATATGTGTCGGAGAGGTCTCCTTAGCCCAAATGAACTCCCATGATTTTCATGAGTCCCTCCCACGCTTCCCGCCTTTCTGCCAGGAGGTTGATTTCTAAGTGCGGTGACGATATTTTATTGGAAAAAAATAATATGAAAAGGGCAAATCTTCAA
The DNA here is from genome assembly GCF_009769535.1 of Thamnophis elegans. Taxonomy (NCBI): domain Eukaryota; kingdom Metazoa; phylum Chordata; class Lepidosauria; order Squamata; family Natricidae; genus Thamnophis; species Thamnophis elegans. The sequence continues at coordinate 56,223,689 of NC_045549.1, forward strand.
GAGATTCATAAGGATAAAATAAATTATAACTTTAACAATAGAAAATTCAAGAGCAAAACCAAGAAAAACTTTACAAAAACGCAATCTAGAAAAATAACTAAAATAAAACATTCAATTTCCATACTTTACACCTGAATGAAAATGATTGATACAATTTGTATTGATAAAAGTTACATGACCAAAATAAAGGACCAAAGTGAGTGAAAAGTAAATGGCAGTTTTCTGAAAAAAGGACTCTCTTTATATTAAACCAATGTGCTTCCAAACTACCTAAAAGGGAGGAAGACAACCTCTCCCTAAGGGTATACCTTACAGGTATGGACTAATGAAAGGAACCTCTGAGCCCATGCCCTTCTCCATGAACATAGGCGTATGTGCAGGAGAAAATGGAGTCGTCTTCTTATGTGGGAAAAATGCATATCTATGCTTACCTTCCAACTGGACTGGAACATGTACCCTGATACACCTCCTCCACAAAATGGGTGTGGTAAGCGGGGAACAGGCTCTCCCTGTACCTCTAATGGGACATGTTCAGAAAAGGGTGCCACTCTTAATCCCACTGTTAGCGATCTTGGGAATAGGGACAGCAGTTGGAACACGTCCGGATGAAATAACACACTTCACCACAACAGTTTAGGCAGCTGTCAGAGGAATTTCAACAAAGCCTGAGTCAAATTGCTGGAACCTTGATTGAGGTCCAGGACTGAATAGATTCCTTGGCAGCAGTGGTTTTGCAAAACCGGCGTGCCATAGACCTCCTGGCAGCTGAGAAAGGTGGTTTGTGTCTATTCCTGGGAGAAGACTGCTGTTTCTACATGAACAAGTCAGGTTTGGTCAGGGAAATAGCCAAAACATGTTATTTCTGCTGTTATGTGGTGTGGCCGGCCTGGCCTTTATCCTTTGCGTAATACTACTCAGACAACTAGTTATGAGGTCAGTAAAGGAAATACAGATTGAAAAGGAATTAGTTTTGATGGAAAGCCTTATTGTCCGTAGGATTGCCCCACATCTCTATGATGAGGATGGGATTTCAGACACAGGCACATATGTTCAACTTGCATCCTCGGGACTGGAGAGAGTGCCTTCAGAGGATAACCCCTAAGAGTTATTCCATATGTATTACTTGTCTTTTTCCTTTTTCTCTATCATACATCTGTATTTGATCATGTTATGTCAAAGATTATATGCTTGCGTCGCTGATCAAAAACTCTGAAATAGGCTAGACTCAATTGTAGCTAAAAATAGAGTCTGGGGGGTGGGGGTGGAATAAAGCAGCATAAAATTAAAATATAAAAGTGAGAGGTGGCAGAAGGAAGATATAAAGACCTGCTTTTAAGACATGTACAAAAACAAGAAATGTCAAAAGCCCCAAACCACATAGTTCAGCTAAAGTTCTTACAAAGCCACGTAGCCATTACCTGTGGCCCAAGACAAAAGGAAAAGTAAGACAATATCTGTTTATAAGGCTTCTTTCCTCAAGGTAACAAATCAGAAATGGGTTAAGTATTTCCGTGTTGTGCAGCTTTTTGACAAAGTATAAGAATGTGTGCTTCCATTAGAAGAGTTGTTCAGAAGTTACATGCTAGCCTTTGACTAGCTTTTCTAAACCTAGCTGCCAATAAACCTCTCCTTGATCCCGAGACATCCAAGTCTTGTTATTTTCTGCAACAATATCCTTAGAGGCGTCCACTATAAAATTCAAATTTCACCAGCTGGCATGCAGAAATGAGAGCCTTATTCATGCTGGCATAAGGCTCCGCCTCTTTTTAATATTCTGCCCAACCATCAATGAAACAAATCCTTTTGGAAGGCATATTCTGCAAAAGACAAAAACCTCAACAGCCAGAAGTGTCAGAAGATATATTTATTGTATGTAATAGCTGTGTATCTATTATTCAATCCATATAATAACTCCTGTTGGTTTGGACTGATTGCTCTTTGGATACCAAATACAGGATAGGCTCCTGGGATGAAGATTATAAAAAGTGAACGTGATTAGTAGAATTCTATGGAATGAATTTATAGTCCATCACTTTGGATCATTTCAAAGTAGCCTCCCGAAATTAAAGAAAAAGATGGATGGCCCTTTGGAATTTTATCTGTACACTGGCTGATTCCAATTCAAATTAACCATTTTTAAAGCCAGTGGCGATCCTCACAAAGCTGCTTTCTAGAAGCTTTGCTTGTCTGAGGCCAATCGAGTAATAAACTCAACCAGGGTACGTGTTGGCCTTCCTGCCATGCCTTTTCGCAGATATGGAACCTCATCTTTATTTTCCATTACACCAGCAATATCTAAATGAGCCCAGTGAGGAGCAGTCACAAATTCTTTCAGGAATGCAGCAGCTGTGCATGCACCACCAGACCTGATGGGAGAAAAGATAAAGTTTTATTTGTAATATTTTTTTGGATATTGTTCTTAATAATTTATGTAGGGGGAAAAGCTATCTATAAAATTGCCTAACCATAGAAAACATCAGAATAAAGCTTGAAGGGACTTTGGAGGTCTTCTAGTCCAGCCCCCTGTTCAAGCAGGAGATCCTAAACCATTTCAGACAAATGACTGTCCAGTCTCTTGTTAAAAACTTCCAGTGATGAAGCACCCACAATGTTTGAAGGCAAGCTGTTCCATTGGTTAACTGTCATTGCTGTTAGGAAGTTTCTCCTCAATAGTTTCTCCTCAATTCCAGGTTGCTTCGCTCCTTGATTAGTTTCCATTCATTGTTTCTTGTCCTGCCCCCTGGAGCTTTGGAAAATAAATCGACCCCTTCCTCTTTATGGCAGCCTCTCAAATATTGGAATACTGCTATCATGTCCCCCTAGTTCACGAGTGTCAAACTCAAGGCCCACAAGCCAGATCCAGCTTGTCGGGTGCTTAGATCTGGCCCGCAGGGCCAGCCTGGAAACAGAAAAGGACTGGCCCGTGGTGCCTGGCCCAGCCCAAGCTGACACTAATATACAATCTGGTGGAGGCTGGCAGAGTGCTAGAGCTCTGTTTTCGCTGGCAATGTTCTAGCAAAACAAACTACTACAAAAAGTGGCATTTGATCACAAGGCAAGGTGGCATCAAGAAATGTTTCCCCTTTTACATTTGAGCATGCAAGAAATGACAGGAAAGGAGAAAGGGAAAGAAGAAAAGCAAAAAAAGGGAAGGAAAGATGGGAAGAGAGCAAGGAAGGAAAAAGAAGGGAGAAGGAAGAAGAAAGGAAGGAAAATAAAGAGGGAAAGAAAAAGAAAAGAAAGGAAGGAAGGAAATTAGTTATAATGAGAAGGAGGGAGGGTCTGAGGAAAGTCCTGCCTTAGCACTGGGCCACCAGCTGCCCTGCTGCCCTTGCATCATCCCCTTGTCTCTTCCTCCTGACCTCTCTTTGTGGTCTCCCATTCTCCACATTGAATTTCATTTTCTTGGATAGGGCCCATTGTTCAAGTCTGTCAAGGTCTTTTAGATCCTGAGCTTGTCTTTTGAAGTGTTGGCTATTCCTGCCATCTTACTGTCATCTGCAAATTTGATGAATTCCCCTTCTATTCCCTAATGCAAGTAATTTATGAAGATATTGAAGAGTACTGGGCCTTAGACAGAACTTTGTGGTACCCCACCTCTTAGTTCCCTCCATGTGGATGTAGTACCATTAGACAAGTTGGTTTGTCAGCCAGTTACAAATTCATCTGGTGGTGATGCTTTCCTACATTTTTCTAGCTTACCAAGAAGTAGGTTGTGGTATACTTTTCCAAATGCCTTGCTGAAGTCTAAATATACTATGTCCACAGCACTGGTCTACTAATTTAGTCACTTTGTCAAAAAATGTAATAAGATTGGTTTGACATGATCTGCTTTTAACAAACCTGTGCTGGCCACTAGTTATAATTTTATTTGTTTCTAGAAGTTCACATGTCTGGTTTTTTATTATTTCCCCCTGTATCTTCCCAGTATTGGTATTAGGCTGATATGTTTGTAGCTTCCTGGGTCTGGTCTTTTTTTTTTCTTTGAAGGTGTGAATCACATTAGTTCTTTTCCAATCCTCTGATAGTTTCCCAGTGCTCCAAGGTTTCTTAAAGAAATGATACAATGGTTCTGAGATAACATCTGCCAACTCCTTCAGAACTCTGGGATGTAATCTGTTAGGTCCCGGTGATTTATATTTAGTCAGACAGGTATTCTCTTACAATAGTCTCTTCTATCAGTACATTCCAGTCATCTGTTTCATCCCACCAAGTTTCAGTAATGGCAACTATATCATATATGCCTTAATGTACTTATATTTCAAGTTCTCCCTATTTGTTCCCTAAACGTTGAGCGTCAATGTGTAAGCATTCGGGTCCTTTAGTGGTCTTGGGTATGTTTCTTATATCTCCTACTTTAATTTCCATCACTCTCTACTTCATTATGTTTCTCTTTTTTATTTCTTTTTTTCTCTTTACTCCCTTCCTCCCTTTGTGATTGATTATCTAGTGGCTTTTCCTTATAGGTCGTGAAGATTGGAATTAGGTTCTATAGGTCTTGAAGACTGCCCACTCAATTTTAGTTTAAAGCCTTTTGAATAAGATGAGCCAGTCGTTTTCTGAATATATGGTTTCCAGTTCTTGTGAGGTCTTGTGAGTAGCTCTTGATCTAGTTAATGCAGACCATGCTCTAGGACAGTGATGTCGAACCTTTTTTGGCTCACATGCCATAAGCGGGAGGAATGCAGGGGGGTCGTGGGCAGGTGTGCCGCACCCATAATGCAATGCGCGACACACACCCCCAGTGCGTATGCGTGCATGACAGGCACGACACCCCATTTTTGCATGCTTTTTTCGCCCTCCCCAGCCTCCAGAGACTTTATAGGAGCCTGAGGAGGGCGAAAATAGCCTCTCCCCCCCACCCCCCAGATGCCCTCCGGAGGCTTCAAGAGCTTCCCTGAAGCCTCCGGAGGGCAAAAAACAACCCTACGACAACCTGGACTTCTGGTTTGCCCGTAGAGTCGTTGTTAGTCCTCTGGAGCCTTCAGGGAAGCCTCCTGAAGGCTCCGGAGGACTAAAAATGGCCCTACAAGCAAACTGAAGTGACTTCTGGTTTGTTCATAGGTTGTTTCTTGTCCTCCGGAGCCTTCAGGGAAGCCTCCTGAGGGCTCCTGAATGCTCCGAAGGACTAAAATTGGCCCTACGAGCAACCCGGAAGTCACTTAGGGTTGTTTTTTGCCCTCTGGAGGCTTCAGGAAAGCTCCTGAAGCCTCAGGAGGGCCTCGGGGGGGGGGGGAGGGGGGAGGCTGTTTTCACCCTTCCCAGGCTCCTATAAAGCCTCTGGAGCCTTGGAAGGGCGAAAAATGACTTTTAAAAAGGTTGAACTCAGCTTGCCAGCCGCACATGCGTACTGGCCAGCTAACAGGGCAACGCCTCATGTGCCCTCACAAATGGCATGCCATAGGTTCGCCATCCCAGCTCTAGGAAAACCAAAGTTCTGTTGATGACGCCAGTTTTTAAGCCAATGGTTCATTTCTAAAATTCTTTGCTCCCTCATTGGATGTTGGCCTTTGTTGGAAGTATAGATGAAAACACCATTTGTGCTCCTAATTCTTTAACTTTCTTCCCTAGCTATTTGTAATCTCTTGCTATTGTTTTTCAGATTCATTGTTGTGTCATTGGTCCCCACATGAAGGAGAAGAAAGTGGTAGTAATCTGTGGGGTTGATTATTTTACTAAGGTATTCAGTTACATCTTTGATTTTTGCTCCAGGGAGATTATATACCTCCATAGATTGACTGCTTGGTCTGCAGACTATAGTTTCTGTTTTCCTAAGAATTGAATATCCTATTATCAATATTCACCTTTTTTTCCCTATTCTGCAATACATTTTTTCCTGTCGCAGGAATGCTGGGTTTTACCTCTTTTTTTTAGAAACTATTGATGAATGCTCTTTTGTCAGTGTCTGTATATTTTCCTCCAGGTGGAGGCTATGAAAGCGAAAACATGACTTGATATTACACCAAACCTTGATTCACATTACCAGAAATCAGACTCTAAGCTATGATTTCAACAAACAAAAGCCAACAGAAATGTGCAGTGGTTAATCTGGTACATGCACTGTCTCTCTACTTGGCTTTGAAACATTTTCCTGGACTCATGTGGAGTCACCCTTACTTAAAAAAATAACAGTTACAGAAGGAGTAGCATAGTTGCACTACTATTTCTTTATAATCTTTTTTTTCAGTAAAATTATCCATTGGTTGGATTCAGAAAAACAACAATCCATTTCTGCACTACAACAAAAAGCTGAAGCAAATTAGTGAAGAATTTTCTCTCTGGGCAAACGAGAGTGTCTGTTGTCCTCAGTAAAGTGGAAGGTCCAATTATGCTTCCTCTGCCTAGTCATACCCTCATGAACTTGGTCATAGATTGTTGTTCTATTGGATCCTTGCTCAAATAAACAAGGTCTGAAATATTTTCAGGTAGGTCCTTCCTTTAACTCCTATTTGCTCAAGTTCTCTGTAGGTACTGGAAAAAGTAATATGAACATAATAGCATAGCAACAGCATTTCATTTCAGCTTAGCTAGGTTACCTGTATTTTCCAATGTTATTTACATCTGCTAGTTGGCAGTCTGTCACTTGCTTTGTGTAATGTTCATAGAGAGGCATTCTCCAAACTCGATCCCCTGTCGGAATGCTAGCCTGTCAGTGTAGAGAAAAGAATCTATTCAGATATCAAATTTCCATATAGTTCTCTACTGTCTTTAGTTTGCTTATAATGGTTGAGCCCAATAGTTAAACTTAAGCTGAAGCAGAGAGTATGAAATACAGATATTCGGTTCTAAGCGCCACTCTTCTACCAAAATCCCCCCCTTTTTTATATATATACTGCTTCAGAATAATAAAACAGAATTGATCTCAGGAATTGGCATGGAAGGGTGGGACTGACACTTTCAATTTTCTTCCTAATGATTTTCACAACCAACCTGCCTTTTTCCTAACAATATTATTACCAAACTATCTGTATCAAGATCCCTACATGCTCAGGCCTGCCAGTGTTATCTATGAAATGATTTAATTAAATTTATATTTAAAGTTGAGGATTTGGGGCATCATTTTATATTTGCTTAAACTGAACACGTTTACCCTTTCAATGCTCATTTCTTCTCTTTGAAATATTATCTTGATATTCTTTAATCTTTGTTTTATCCACCTAAATGCTCTACATGGGGCTGCCCCTGAAGAGTGTTCGAAGACTGCAGTTGGTCCAGAATGCAGCCACGCGAGCGATATTGGGTGTACCTAGATACATCCATGTTACACCCATCCTCCACGAGCTGCACTGGCTCCCCATTGGTCTCCGGGCGCGCTTCAAGGTGCTAGTCGTTACTTTTAAAGCCCTACATAGTTTAGGACCTGGCTACCTGAGAGACCGTCTCGTGCCACTTACCTCCCAACGACCAATAAGATCGGACAGGTTGGGCCTCCTCCGGGTGCCGTCGACCGGACAATGCCGGCTGGCGGCTCTCCGTGGGAGGGCCTTCTCTGTAGCTGCGCCGGCCCTGTGGAACGATCTACCCGTGGAGATCTGGACCCTTACCACTCTCCCAGCCTTCTGTAAAGCCACTAAGACCTGGCTGTTCCGGCAGGCCTGGGGCTGTTGATCAATATCCAGCCCCACTTAGACAGAATGGATGGTGTGTAATTTTAATAATTGTATCTTTTATCTTAAATTTTTAAATGCTTTTTTATCTTGCCTGTAAGCCGCCCCGAGTCCCAAAGGAGTGGGTGGCATACAAATTTTATTAAATAAATAAATAAATAAATAAATAAATAAATAAATAAATAAATCATTTGTTCTCATTGCAAACTAAGCCACTTCTCATGACTGCTTTCAGATCATGTCTGACATCCATGCCTGATCAATGGGCATGACCCTTGAAGACATTCACTTGTCTAAAGAGGTGCTGCCTTGGCAAAACCAGTCTGACAGTATTTTAGAAATTTATAACACATATTGTTGAAATAATTAGGAACATCAAAAATACAGTTTTCCATTTTTCAGTTAACTAATATTAATAAATCCAAACTTATTTCTCTTCTGTTTTCTGTATGAGGAATATTAGAAGCAGGATCAAATATATTCAGTTGCATTGCTGTGTTATTTGTTTGTCTCCAGGTGGCTTACATTAGGTAGCAGTATAGACAGAAGCCTCTAGGAATGTTGAAAACAAGGTGAGGAGATTATCACTGGTTCACAAAAGTATTATCAACTCCAAAGCCAAGATTTTGTGTTTAGCTTTTGTAGCCAATAGTCATGACTTGGATTCTCAATAAAAACAGGTTGAATCTTTTCTTTTAAACCCTCTAAATCAGGGGTGTCAAACTGGTGGCCCATGGGCCAGATGCGTCACACAGAGGCCATGCACACCCTGGCATTGCAACGGCAAAAAAGTCACAATACGTCGTGATATAACACGTGGCGCGATTGAGCTTGACACCCATGCTCTAAATCAAAACCTACCTTGAAATCAATTGTTACTAGCATCACTTACCTCATATAGGTGATTCCACACCATCTGTGAATTTGTAAAAACTCCAGTAGCTGCTGATCCTAATGCTACATCCATGGCACCTATAAAGTATTATAAAATACAGATTATCCAGCCATTTTTCCATGTTGACTAGCAAATTGCTCATCAGGTAGCAATTTATATTCACATTTCTAAAATATGTTTTTTTTATTTGCAAGGTATGTATGTATGTATGTATGTGTGTGTGTGTGTATATATATATATATATATATATATATATATATATATATATATATATATATATGTGTGTGTGTGTGTGTGTGTTGTATTTGTGCTGATAAATACAGCAAATGTGCTGATACATACATACATGCATGCATACATACATACAAATGTGTTGAATTTAAATTAAATTGCATTAATTCAATACATTTTTCTTTGTTCTAAGAAGCTGGACCATTTTCCTGCACACCAGCATTACTATCAGGTGTAGACAGGAGATATTGTTTTGCAGTTCCACCCTACTTGTTGGAAGTGTCCTATGAAAAGTTGTTTGATCCATTCAACTCTTTTTTTATTGTCTATTGCTAAGCAAAGATAATTTTATTCATATGGTTTTCCATTTACTTTTGATGTTTAAACTTTTTTATTATCTGCAATATCAGTACCTGTTTTTGTTTTGCTTTGCTTTTAATTGCTTCAGTTGCTCACAGTGAGCTGCTTAAATGCACAACCTTGATGAAAAGTTGAATCTTTATTTAAAATAATCCTCTCCCAGTAGTCAGAACAGTGCTATGGTCAACATTACTTTAAACATCAAAGCTTATACTTTTGCATTTGAATATGTGACCTATTCTTCCTGGGGCCAGCGGGGGAGGGGGAGGGGGGGAAGAGACCTTCTAAGTAGTAAAAAAGAAAAAAAATCAATTATGCTTTAAGACAATACAAATCCTCTCCATGTAATTTTGAGGGTCTGCAAGATATCACATTATTAAAATATTCTGCATAGGAAGCCACACTTTTCACAGTATTTCTAAAATTCTGGGAATATAGAAGCTTCAAACAAGTATAAAAGGGCTACCTGTTAATGTTGCAGCATCTAAAATTGCCCTTGGATTAAAACGGTGTGCATAGTGAAGAGCATCAGCCAACACCAATCTTCCTTCTGCATCTGTATTGTCAATCTTTTATGAAGCAATCAGAAAATCAGCAAGATAAAATTACATTCTATTTGTAATTACAGCATGGGTTAACAAGCTTGCCTATATCATCAATAGCTAATTTGGGGTGCAATAATAATACAGTTTAAAATTGTAAAATTTAATGCATTATACCTCTAAATCTGAAATAAATAGAATTATTATTATCAAATAATGGATACTGACTCTAACATTTGTGAAAATATTTTTGTTTTCCACTAAGACATCCTTGGGCCTTTCCACCATTTCCTCTCTGTAACAGCTATCTCCTGCCCCACATTTTGCAGGGTAATCAGGAGGAATCCCCTATCCAGACTGGCAAATATTAAAGACTGCAATTATTTTATTATTGCAATGGTTTTGCAATCCTGAAAGACTGATGAATACAAATAGCCTAACCCAATGTTTTTCAAACTAGGCACCTTTAAGATATGTGGACATCAACTCCCAGAATTTCCCAGCCAGCACAGAACCACATTAGGGGCATGTTATTGTTGTTAAATATGAGATTGCTAACATTCCCTCAAATCTGATGACCTTCAACAAGGGTTAGAAATGTTAGCAAGCTAGGCCTCTAGGACTTTCCGTGGGGTTTTTGCAAGCAACTGTTTATCCAGTTTATTTGTTCAGCTAGAAATTATGTTACTAGATGAAACTTCAGGCCCAACCCAACCTCATGTTATTTTATTAAAACCTGTGCTGAGTAAGCATCTTAAAACAAACCTGAATTGTTTTTCCATTCATGGCTGTCACAACATCTCCAGGTTTATTTGCCCTTCCACTGGGCATGTTTTCACAAAGCGCGGCCAGACCTTAGAGATGAAGAATACCAACTGAATTTATGCATAGTGTAACATTAAACCATATTGTTTTTAAAACTTGAATAAAAAATTCCTCAGCAGTGGTATTGTTTCATTGGTATCTAGTTACCTGATGCCAACACAATTCCTTTGCTCACCACTCAATAAGCAAATTTGTACAAATGCCAGTCGAGAGGGTTTATTTCTTACAAAATAGATAACCTCGAAAATTTCTCTCCATTCTGTTTCCTGTTTGGTATTTGTCAATGTTTCGAAGGAAAGGGCTACTCCCTCACCCACTTTTTTCCTAGAGGAATTAAACCAACTAAAGATTGGGTCAGAGATTGTAAAAAGTTTGAATGTCCATGGATCCATATGATATGGTCTTGTGAATGTCTGACAGACTTCTAGAATAGTATTTTAATGTACATAAACATTAAGATATTAAAGTGATGCTGAATTATATTGTCAGATATGCCCCACTCGGATTGGGGAAACTCACAGGAATCCTGCCATCAAAAGAAAAAAAGGGGAGAGGGCAGAAGGATGAAAGGGGAAAAGATAAAAGAGCAATAAAGTTTTGTGTGTACATGATAGGAAATGGAGGGGGGGGGGATGACAGGTGACAAGGACCAAAGCAGCCACATCCTGTTTGTACCAGCATTCCACGGCCAGGTACCCTGAGAAATATGGGGATTACCCGCAACATCTCAGAGTTCTCCAAACATTTTGGCGAGCTTTGGTTGGCTGGAAATGGACTGGTCATAAGGGGAAAGATGGGATGGGGGCAAACCTACACCGTATTTTTGCATCCAGTGAGCACGGTACTTTCAGAGCTTGCTTGACATTGCTGCAATCAACACCCTTAGTAAAAGAACCCTTTGCTTAATCAAATGGAGTTGCAGGCCTTTAAGGGATCAAATTTGGGCAGGTCTGACATATATGGCAAAACCCTGGATAGGGAAAAATTGAAAAAGTCATATTATTCTAGATATTTTGATTTTGGAAATGTATAATTTTTCGGTTCTGCAAAAGGCAGTGTTTCCAATAAATCAACAAATGAAGCAGTTATGTTCTTCTTTAGCATATATTTTATGATAGTTTACAATAATACTGTAATATCATTGGGTAATTTTATGTTTGCATCAGAGATTGGTTGCTCCTGGTTTCAATACTGGTTCACTTCATACGCATGTGTACAGTTCAATGTAAATTGTTCTTTGCGCATGCCCAGAACAATTTACAGTGAACTGCGCATGCATGTGCACTACCAAACAACATGCTGGCAACGGCAGCAGGGATCAGGGAACCGGTTCGGGGGCGTGGCCAACCTGAGTTGCTGCCAGTTCTGTGACCCAGGCCCAAAAACCACTACCAGTTCAGCCAAACTGGGCTGAACTGAGAGCAACTGACCTCTGATTTGCTTTTAATTATAATAGACTGTACCATATGGCATTTTTTGTAAACCAGAGACTGTAAGTTAACCATAAATATTAGAATTACATTTTAGTACAATGCTGTTAATTTTAACCTTTTACTGTGAAATTTGTTAAATTATATTAGAGTCAGATTTGTTTAGTTTACTTATTATTGTTCATTTTGGTGCTCTTTATTTTTTTATATTCTTCTAAAATAAAGAATATTTGACAATAAAATAAAATACAGGTAATCTTCAATTAAAGATTCCAAACTGGTCTGGAATTTCCATTGCTAAACAATGCAGTCATAAAGTGCTATGTCATCTGATGATACCTCTTAGCAGAGGCATCATTAAGTGAATCACCATGGGTCACAAAGCGAAGACATCACATGGCCACCATTTGTGACTGCCTGCCGTCTTCCCCGTTGGCTTTGCTTGTAGGAAGCAGCAAAGAAGTTCAACACAAATGCAGGATTCTGCAATGTCATAATTACAAGCAGGCTGTCCCAATCACAATCACGGAAACCTTGCAGTGGCTGGAACTAGGGGGACTACTAGTAAGTATCTCTTGTTCAGTGTCATCACAAGTTTGAATGGTTGCTGAATGAGTGGTTATTAAGCAGGACCACCGGTAATTAGGTAAAGGATATCTTCTCATCTAAAGCACCATGGGAGAAGGGAATAGGTAGAGCAATTGGGAATCCTTATAAAGTGGCAAACCCCAAAACTGGAACATCGACTGGAGTGTCTGAACTGGAAGACTCTTGATGAATCTCACCAGTCAACATCACCAGATTTTGTTTTGGAGAAGAAGCCAGAGGGACAAGGCAATCCAGCCTTCAATTTCAGCAGCTAATTTGGTTTGTTTGAGTTCTTAGGTTTGGTAGGTTCTATTTCCAGTCCAAGAAGCAAATCATGGGATAACTTAACCCTAACCCTAACCCTTGAAGAATCAAGATGGGCTGACCGAAGGTCTATTGACATCTCTTTCCAATTCAAATAACTTTTGTGAATTTATTCTTCTAAAATCTACTTACCAATTATATTAATGGGTAACCTCAGTGTTACAGCTGTGACAATAGCAGAAAAAATGGTGGCTGCTCCTCCCATATCGGCTCTCATGGCATCCATATTGGCTGAAGGCTTGATGGAAATGCCACCGCTGGGAAAAAATACAAGAGATGCCACAAAGGTTGGTCTCTTTGCCCACCCCACCCAACACTTTCAGAAACTTTCAGTATCAAGAGAAAACTTTGCTCAGATGCCAAGACACATTTTTTTTTTGTTATAATAAATGAAAAAGCATGGAAAGTATGGCATTATTATTATAATACACCTCACAGGAAGGTTGAACAATTCAGGTCTTCTGGAATAATATTGGAGAAGAATTACTGTATTTTTCAGAGTATAAGATGGACCTTTTTCCCTCAAAAGAGAGGGTGAAAATCTGGGTGCGTCCAATACATGGAATACAGCATTTTTGGGCTCCCAAAACCCTGCCCCCTTTGCAAAAATGGCCGTGCGTAGCCTTTAGGAGGCTTCCAGAGTGCTCCTGAGGGCTGGGGAGGGCAAAAATGAGCAAAAAACAGATCGTATTTTTGCTCGTTTTTGCCTCCCCCCCCAACCCACAGGAGTACTCTATAAGCTTCCTAAAGGCTATGCATGCCCTTGTTTTGACAAACAATAGGCCCGTTTTCATGAAAAATGGGCCATTTTTGGGAGGTCTGTAGAGTGCAAAAACTTTTTTAAAAAATTTGCCTCTTCAAAATCTTGGTGTGTCTTATACTCAGTTGCATCTGATACTCCAAAAATAAATGAAGTCCACAGGCTGAAATTGTAGGTAAGCATTAAAACCCATTTGATGGTAAAAAATACTTTAGCACCATGATTCCCTAATGGGTGCCTGTAAAGTTCCCTTTGTCCAGACTCACTATAGACCCTCTTTCTGAAAATGAATCCATTGTCAGAAGCCCATTTTTCCAGCACAATTTCAGGAATTTTCTCCTATCTTGCTCCCAGGCCATGAGAGTTTCATCCTTACACAGCCTCAGCATTAAAAAAAATACAGCTCCATCTCCTTGTATTTCTCTTATTGATAGGAAAGAGAATAATCTCTGCCACGGAGTCTTCATTTAGGAGATGTATTCATTTGTATATTTATATACAGGTGAGAGGAATAACTTCCCAATTGTTCCATGAATCCTGAATGGTCCTTCCATGATCCATTTCTGAAACTGCACTGCTTCCTCCCTTTAAGACATGAGACCATAACTGGAAAGCTTCTTCCCCTACAGACCACATGACCTTGGGAAGATGAATGAGCTAAAACCATCTTTCCTACTATCCCTTTCAATAGAATTTGCATTGCATTCATTTGCTCTTTCAAAGCACATATTCTGGGAACAGGGAGAAATTAAATTCTGCTCCAAAAATGCTCCTAAGATGATGCTCACCTATCAAAAGTTATCCCCTTTCCAACAAATACCAATGGAGCTTCTTTGGGGTTGCTGCTGCCTTGGTAATGGACTTCCAAAAAGACTGGGGGTTCATCCGAGCCTTTTGCCACACTCCAAAATGAGCCCATTCCTTGCTCCTGTATCCAAGATTTATCTCTGTAATGACAGGGAACAATTTCCATTATTTCTTTCCCAGTTACTGAAAGAGGACACACATTGCATTCCTGAATGCCAGCTGGTCAACAAAATAATACCCCTTTCCTCAAATTTTAAGATGACAAAAAAGCACACACATAAAAAGAAAATAATATTAACCAGGTTTTCCTTTTATAACTATTCTGTGGACTATGATTCACATTTTTTTGCTGGAAAACAGCATTTATTTCCAGTTTCATCACTTAATGACTATAGCATTTACTTAACCTGTGCAGTTCCTTAATGACCACCACAAAAATGGATATAAAAAACACAGATCCAGTCACATGGTGACCTGTTCTCAAAGCTCTGACTAATGAACTCAAGCAAATCAGAACTCTTAAAACTTGGCTCTTTCTCGAAGGTCGTCTTTTTTAAAAAAACAAAAACAATTTTTATTTGTTTTTAAACAAAGACAAACAAAAAAAAAAGGATCTTCCATTAGAAATTGTAGAAAGTGTGTCAGTTGGTTTCAGTATTTCCATGCATCTCTTCCATAGTCACCACCTGCTTTTCATATCAAATCGCATATTTTAAATTCACCTATATTCATGTATATCACGATTATTATATCGCAACCTTAATTTGACTATTATTGTTTTTATGTCCTTTTACATATACCGTATATACTCGAGTATAGGCCGACCCGAATATAAGCCGAGGCACCTAATTTTACCACAAAAAACTGGAAAAGTTATTGACTCGAGTATAAGCCTAGGGTGGGAAATGCAGCAGCTACCGGTAAATTTCAAAAATAAAAATAGATACTAATAATGTTTTTGAATATTTATTTCAAAGAAAAACAGTAAACTAGCGGTGTATTCAATGAAATACTTCACTCACCTCATGATGCTGATGTCCCGCTGTGATGATGATGTCCCGTGCAGCCGCGGGAGCGATGTCCCGCCTCCTATGACACACGGCACAGTGATTCCTATCATTGGATCACTGTACCAGAGGAGGTGGGACATCGCTATGTGGCTGCTTGCCATAACAAGGAGGAGGTGGGACATCGTTGCAGAGCGGCAGGAGGGGGAGGAAGGGGAATCGTAAGACAGCCCTGCATTACATTAGAACGTGAGGAGGGGGGATGGTGCGGTGCGCGCTGCGCGGCAAACTGACACAGAGGGAGGGGAAACTCACAGGGGCACTGGGCCATTCACGAGTGTCACCCAGCAGCATGGCCCCGCCCCTTTTTCTCCTCCATTTCGGGCAAATTTTTCACTGACTCGAGTATAAGCCGAGGCGGCTTTTTTCAGCCCAAAAAGTGGGCTGAAAAACTAGGCTTATACTCGAGTATATACAGTAATATTCAAAATCTAGAATAGGATTATATAATAACATTCCATTAAATCATCCTAAAATCATCCAATCACAATACATCTTTATAGCATATTCTAGATAAAGCTTTTAAACCTCCTCTCATAATCTTCATGTGTTGTTTATATAAAATTTCATATTATCAAACTGATATATCTATATGTATTGTTATCATTATTAATCATTATTTACCTATAGCTATTGTCACTTCATTTTATATATACTACCAGTAAACTAAATTTAGCTTAATTTTTATTATACATTTTCATTGCATCAATCTTTATCTCTCCAGCAATAGTATGGTCTTATGTCTCTTGCAGTTTGGGTGCTTTAAGACCACTTCCTCTGCAAATAGCCATTGGAGTTACTCAAATGCTCCCTGGCACTCCACGGTCCATTCTAGCAGCTGGCTGGGTCAACGTTTGACCTCCCCTTTCCCTGTTTTTAGCAGTTTGGTGATGGGCAGGGCTGTTTTGGCGAAAAAGGGGATGAACTGCCAGTAGAACCCCCACAAAAAAACCCAGTCTTGTCACCTTGTCTTATATAAGTCATAAAACCTGTTCCAAACTTCATAATATTCCAACTCCCCTTTATTTTTTAGTTCTAGGGTGAGCCTATCTGCTTCCGCAAAGTCCAAAATTTTCCTAATTATGTCTAACTCTGATGGAATATTTTCTTTTTTCCAATATTGCACATAGGTTATTCACACTGCAGTTAATACATGTATAATTAGATAGAGCACATCTTTCTTATACCCTCTCTGGTATTATGCCTAGGAGGAAAATTTCTGGTTTGAACAGAATTTGTTCTCCCACCATTTTTTCCAGCCATGATTGCATCATTTTCCAATATCTTTTTCCTCATTGCATGTCCACCACATATGGAAAAAAGTGCCACATATGGAAAAAGGAGCCAAATTTTTAAACATTTTGGAGAGCCGTGCTGGGGGAAGATGTCATCTATAGAACATCTTGTATAGATTTTCCTTATAAGCCATGGCCATTGTTAATTTCCAATTAAGTGTCTGTCAGCCTCTGCTTTGCTGCTGCTTCGGCTGCCATTGAAACGGGGAAGGGGGGCATGGTATTTGGGAGGGGAATCATTATGTGCTGGAGGAGTGTTCTAGAAGCTGTCCTGACCATCTCTTTGCGCATGTGGAGAAAGGGAGTTTCCCGCCAAGGCTAACTGTCCAGCATTCCACCCTGATGATGCTTTTTGAAGATACCTCCCACCTAACAGTTGGGTGAATTATTATTGGACTATGGTATGGGGTGCCAAGGGGAGGGGATTGAACTATACATGATATCTATTGCTTTTGCGCCAAATTACCCAGACTCAGCTTTGCTTTGCTACTTATCGTTTGTAATTAGTAAAAGTACACTTAATTTCAAAAATGGAGTTGAGTGGTTTCTTTCCTTATTATTAAATGAAGCAGCACCTGACAGTGTCCAAAGTCTTTCCCATTTAGCCAGTTCCACATTGTAACCAAAATTTTTCACCCAAGCAATCATAGTTTCCTTAACATGTTCTTCCTCGAGTTTGTATTCCAGCAGATATCTATACAACACTTTAATCAACCTGTCTTCTGTCTCTATCAGGAGCTTATTTAATATTGTGCATTCTTTGGCAATGCCTTCCTTTTTCTTATCCTGTGCATGCCTTATCTGTAGATAAGACCACCACTCTAGGTGCATCCCTTGTGAGGCCAATTCTAGTCTGGTCTTTAACTCCCCCTGTTTGTTCAATATAGCAATAGCAATAGCAGTTAGACTTATATACCGCTTCATAGGGCTTTCAGCCCTCTCTAAGCAGTTTACAGAGTCAGCATATTGCCCCCAACAACAATCCGGGTCCTCATTTTACCCACCTCGGAAGGATGGAAGGCTGAGTCAACCTTGAGCCGGTGAGATTAGAACTGCTGAACTGCAGATAACAGTCAGCTGAAGTGGCCTGCAGTACTTCACCCTAACCACTGCGCCACCTCATATCACTTTGTATGTAACAATTTTTCCATGTTAATTAAATTTGGGTGTATATATGCTTCCATTGTAGATAGCCAAATGGGTATTTCTATATAGTGAAGTCCACATTTCTTAAAGTTGTCGAAGACAAGAAGCACTAGTCTAAGCTATTTGATGCATAGCATAACACTGGAGATGTTACGCCCATACAACACTGGTACCTCAAATGCTAAGCTAGCATGGGTCACATGAATGTGACTGAAGTCCAGCTCTATTTAATCATTCTCAAAATATGCTAACAACTAACAACCTCTTAAACTGAACTTACCTTTTATGAACAGTCACGTTACTACTAAAGCTTTTCAATTTGTCCTCAATGATGGTAGCAAACTTGGTTGGTGTGATATGGTTTGCAGGGCCTTCCATAAGATATCTGGCCAGGTTCTGGCCTTCTGCATAGTGAATCCCTTTCTGCCAGGCATCAATTCCATCACTAAGTAGAAACACAGAATGTTTAGCTATAAAGTACTACTCTGGAGTTTTCTTAAACAAAACAGTTTACATTCATGAAAGAGAAGATCAAGCTCAAAAAACGTAGTCTGGGAATCATGTGAGTGGGCTGGAGAGTCTTCAAAGACAACAGATGCCTAGAGGACAGGGTGGGGAGCAGGATCGTATCCAAAGAATTGCAGCTTCTGCCAGGATTATTTCTGTCTAAGGAGGTGCTTTGAATGTCAAGGGGCTCTAAGGAAGACAGCTGATTTTTTCAAGCTGGGCATCTCACACAAAATAATATTGGCCTGGACTTCCAGAGAAGAAATGGCCGATAAGTGGTGGAACGAAGAGCTGACAGGTGCAGGCTCTTTAATAATTCCTCTCCAGACAAGGAGGGGTTTGGAATTGCCCATAAATGCTCCAGACAGTCTTTGTGGGGCGTTCCCAAGATAATAGCCTCCAGTAGTTTTATTTCTCTGGGAGAAGAAATAACCATCTTGCTTAAGCCATAGCCAGCACCTTTAAAGACACTGGGTTCACATGTTTCCTTTTCTAATCACTTTTGGAAATTGCTTGTTAATTATTTTTCAGCTGTTAGGAACCTTGGATCAACATATTTTACAGCACCGGATGAAACCTGCCCTTCTATATACCACTTGTGAATGTAAGTGAAGACCACCTGCTAACAGAGACTAATCAAACCAGCGTCCTAGACTTTAAAGGAGCTGATTTTAACCGAGAGAGAATGTGGGAAGGATTTCTTAAAGTGGAAAACAACCTAAGATGCTTGGGAAATTCTGAAAAATCAAACAAGTCCAGTCCAGCACAATACCACTGGAAAAGAAAAACAGGAAATCCAAAGATCACAAAGATCTCTCTAACAAACTAAAAGACAAAAGGGATAAATACAGAAAATGGAAAGAAGGACACTAACTAAGACAGAATACCAACAAATTAGAAGAACTGGCAAAGATGAAATCAGGAAAGCTAAGGCTCAGAATTAAATAAAATTTGCAATAAATATCAAAAATAATAATAATAAAGTTTCTTTCAGCATATTAACAGTAATAAAAAGTCAAGGAAAATAATCGGCTCACCAATTTTAGAAAATGGTAAGAAAGTGACAGGTAATAGAGAGAAAGCAGAACTTTCTCCGTATTTACACAAAAAGAAAATATAGCTCAATGTGCCAATAACATAACTGCAAAAGACAGTCTAGTAATGCAAATTAAAATAGGCAAGAAAATAGTAAAAGAACACCTGACTGCTCTAGATGAGTTCAAATTACCAGGACTTGATGGATACCATATTTGTGGTGATCGGTGGCGGCAATTGGAATGGGCCAAAAACGGGACATGCAGAGGCCAAAAATGGGGGGCATGGAGGCCAAAAACTGGAATGGGCCAAAAACGGGACGTGCGAGGGCCAAAAATGGGAGGCATGGAAGCCAAAAATGGGACACGCATGGGGCGAAAATGGCCAAAGGATGGGAGCTGATGAGTGTGTGGCGCTTTGGCAACATTCACTCTATAAGACGCACAGACATTTCCACCCACATTTTTTATGTGTGTGGTAAGAGTGCGTCTTATAGTGTGAAAAATATGGTACATCCTATAGTACTGAAGGAGCTAGCAGAAAAGATACCAGAACCATTAAACATCTTTCAAAGATGCTGGAGATTTGGCAAACTACCAGAAGATTGGAAAAGACCTGATGTGGTTCTCATCTTCAAAAAAAGGGGGAAAAACATATCCAGGAAACTATAGACCAATCAGCCTGACATCAATACCTGAGAAGACTGTAGAAAAGATAAGCAAGCAACACATCTGCAAACAACTAAAAACAAGTAAAGTTATAACCAATAGCCAACATGGGCTTGTCAAACAAATCTTATTTCATTCTTTGACAAAGTGACTAAATTAGTGGACCAGAGAAATGCAGTGAACATAGTATACTTGGACTTCAGTAAGGCATTTGACAACGTTGATCACAACTTACTTCTTGCTAAGCTAGAAAAATTTGAATAGACTGCATCACCATCAGATGAATATGTTACTGGCTGACAAACTGCACTCAACATGTAGTCCTTAATGGATCTACATCTACATGGAGGGAAGTAAGCAGTAGGGTTGCCCAAAGTTCTGTATTAGGTACTCTTCAAGATCTTCATAAGCAACTAAGATGAGGGAATAAAGGGGTAACTCTTTGCAGATGACATCATTTGAAGGGACTAAAGATCAACATTGTTAGAAGTAAAAGAAAGGAAATGGTCAAGGTTAAAACAGATATGCTATTTCTAGTAAATCTTAATGGACTTTTCTTGACATCACAACTGAAATGATGATGCTTTTAAGAATTTGATTATAGATAAGAGATGGGATATAGAAAGAAGAAATCATTTGTTTTATTTACAAAGAGAGTCAGAGAATGCAATAAGTTGCTAAAAGTGTTGAGGAAAAGGAGTGGCTTTTCTTCCTTGCTGGATTCTTCCTTGTTCTTTTCTATTTTTCTTTCTATTTTCTCTCTATTATTTTTCCTTTTTATTCTTTCAATTTTTTTGTTTGTATTAGTTATTGTTGTACTTGTAAATTTGCTAATAAATTGGTTTAAAAATGGATAACATTTCCCTGACTTAAAACTGGGTCCCCTCCATCACGCAAATAAGAGAAGGACTATCCATTGTCTCCTCTCTTCCAATGAGTTGATATTCCAGCAACTTTGTCTATCTTGGTCCCCAATTATTCAATTCTCTGCTATCCTTTATTAGGGCAAATTACTTGAGTTTGACTCCTTGAGGCAGCAAACTTATCAAGAGTGCACAAAGCAAATCACTCTGCCAATGCTCTTGATTCATTGGTTGATCACTGCTGGAGTATAAATCATGTTTGTATATGGAAATGATTTGTTTATTTAAGTGCAAGGTCTTATGGTGACTTTCAATAAAGACTTCATTCAACAGCCTTTTATTTCTCAACACTTCATAGCAAACAAATTATTTCTGCAACAGAAGCACCATACCAAGGTGATGTCTCGGTTACCTGCCATGTAACTGAATTTTAAGGACGGGCTTCTTTTTTTGCTTCAGCTCCTCATATTCAAAGATGCCGAGGGTAGCCCCTTCAGCTGCAGCCTGAGCATCTCCACAAGGATCCACTTCAACACAAGGGAGTTCTAGTTCCTGCAGCTGCCGGCATCCAGCTAAACAATAAAATACACATTGGAAAAATTAGGACCAAGACAGAAGAAAGGAGGTGTTTTCTAGCAAACACACCTCCTGCCATAAGGAGGAATCAGCCAAGATAATCATTTCTGCAATCAAAGCTTTCTGAAGTGAAAATGAATGATTAATAGGATAATTAGATGAGTTATCTAGAAGCCACTCCCTACAAGCAATTCAAGAATGAGAAAGTGCCTCACTCAGCTTTCTCAGGTTAGAAAATGATGACTGTGCAACATCAGCTGGCCAAAGTACACAATACATTTTTTAAAAAAACAATTTTTGCAACATATGCCTTTATTTAGCCATGTTAAACACGCAATTCTGCCAAAGGCCACTTTATCATCCCACTGAGTAACAGTAAAATTACAGAATTACAGAGTTGGAAGCAACCTGGGAGATTTTTTAGTACACTCCCCTGCTCAAGCAGGAAATCCTACAGCTGTGTGAAAAAGTCCTTTACGGTTTATGACATTTTTTGGATAGGCCATTGATTTTATAATATTTTATGCTAACTGCTATGCAAATATTGTTTTATTTAAATCAATACTGATGGTTTTTAAGTGAAAAGCATAAGGTTTTTGCAATTTGGTGCTATTTGGATGGGGATTGTGAATTTTCTTGCATGCTTACAATGTATACTTACAATGATTATGAAAACAGATTAACTGATGCATACCCAGTGGCATAAGTGTTGCAATTACTAAGGCCGATGCTAGTGTTTTATTAACATTTTTATTGTTTGTGGCCCTGAAAAGGACCATTTAGTTAACCAAACATGGTTACTAATATGAAATTGGCCAGCCCTTATTGCTTATCACCAGGCGGCATCGCTTCAGCCTTTGCACATGATCTTTGGTGACAATGTGGTGCCAGGCTGCAGTAATGGATTCAATCAGCTCCTGCTTGGTCTTCGGATGCTTCTTGCTTATTTCATAACCAATCTTGGCCCAGAAGTTCTCAATTGAGCTCTGAGCTGGCCAACCCAGGAGTCGAACACCATGCTTCTTCATCCATTGCTGGATGGACTTGGCTCGATGACAAGGAGCTTTGTCATCCTGGAAGTAAAAGTCCTTCCCTAAAAGTTGCTGAGCTGAAGGAAGCATGGTCTTTTCCAGGACTTTAACATACTCCTTGGAATTCATGATTCCCTGCACGATTTGTATCCGACCAATACCAGAATCAGTGATACAGCTCCAGATCATCACGTGCAATGGATGCTTCACAGATAGATTCAGGCAGCACGGCCTAAATTCTTCAGCTGGAAATCTTTTGACATATTTATTGCACTGATTCCCAGTCAAACAGAAATTGCTCTTGTCACTGAAGATGACCTTGGCCCATTGTTCGTTGGTCCACTTGGCATACTTCTTGGCCCACGCACATCAACGAGAGTGGTGAGCGTCTGTGAGCAAAGGTTTACTTTGAGCCCTGCAGCCTTTGAGCCCTTTGGCAAGCAGTCTGCGACGCACTGTGCTTATGCACACTTTTACATCACATGTTTCACTCCGAATTCTTCTAATCTGAGGTGAGGTGAGCTTCCTGTCAGCCATTGAAATGTGTTGCAGAGCCCAATCTTGCCGTTTTGTTGACCTTCTTGGTCTTCCAGAGCGGAGCCTGTCACCAACTGAACCAGTTATTTGGTATTTTTCAACCACTCTGCTCACTGTGGTGTGATGGCATTTCACTCTCTTAGCTATTTCTGTACAGGAGTAACCCTCTTCATGAAGCACAATGATGCGATGCTGCTGCTCAGTACTGGTGAAAGCAAAGGCCTTCATCCTTACCCGCAGCCAAAGCCAAATTAAATTTCTCGATGCTTTTCATGCCTATTTATAGTCAGAGAGTATGACAACATTGATTGGCTCATAGATTTATCCTCTGTGCATTTTGATTGGTCAGCCAAAGCTCGCTGCTGATTGGCTACTTTCGATCCTAACATTCTCGAAAATTCAAGTTGTGTTTGTTTTAGCACATAAACTCACTCAAAACCTTAAAAATACTTTGGTTATATTAATAAAAATTATGCATCTCAAGCCGACCATAGAAATTTTCATCAAAGTACTCATTTTGTGTGATTTCTATGAGTGAAAAGTTGATTAAACATGTAAATACAACTTAAAACTGAAAGCGTGCAGGACTCTTTCACACAGCTGTATACCATTCCAGACAAAAGGCTCTCTTCTTGAAAACCTCCAATCAAGGAGCAACCACAACCTCCGGAGGAAGTCGTTAATTGTTCTCACTGTCACGAAATTTCTCCTTAGTTCTAAGTTGGCTACCCTTTGATCACACTTTCTTTTATGGAAAGCTATCACAAGCAATTGCTGTGCCAGCTTTAATTCTAAAGGCTGCAAAAAGTGGGGTTGTTGAAAATATAAGATTTGACATTTTGCATTTGGGCTGGATTCTGCTGCCATGCTTCCCTCATGGTGCCAAGGACAAGGGCTTTACATACCCATCACATTTGTATGGAACAGGAAGTTCTATCGGTGCTGTAAACCCTAAACCTAAAATTACCTAAACCTAACCCCCCTAAACCTAACCCTAACCCTTAACCTAACCCTAAACCTAACCCTAAACCTAACCCTAAACCTAATCCTAACCCTTAATCTAACCCTAACCCTAACCCTTAACCTAACCCTAACCCTAACCCTAAACCTAACCCTTACCTTAAGTTGAATCGGCTTGCTTTCAAAGCGCTATTTAAAGCGCCCTTCTTTCTCCGCGCTGGCTGTTGTCGCCCTGTTGATGACGTCAGCGACGCGGTTTAATCGGACGCGGTTTAGTCGAGCACGGTTTTGACGGGTCATGGTTCTATCAGTTACCATTCAAGCTGCCCTATTGAAATTTCTTTCAGCGTGTATCTTACGGTTGCAGAGGCCTGATCTCTTGTAAATTAAAAAAATCATGGACTTTTATCCATCCTGCTTACAACAGTACGCTTAATATTCACCAAGTCCAACAGAATTTAATGCAAGGGGGACCAGCAACAGCCATCTAAGCTACTATGCTTGACAAATGGAAACATTCTTTTAAAATACAGATTGCAGTCATTATGGAAGCAATATTAGAGATTATATATTATCAAAAAGTAATGTTTAAGTTTGCTACCTGCCACAGCTGCCCGTATGTTTTCCTTGTCTTCATTCCAGTTTTCATCTGTGTTCACTCCCACTGCTTTCTTTCCCAGGCCAACAACTACTACATTTGGAAAGGCCTGCAACAAAACAGAAGAGGAAAAACAATTCTTTCATAATAGATATATTATATAATATGTATTATATACTATATTATTATTGTTGTTGTTTGTATCAAAATGAATTATACCCAGAGGCCACACTGTTCATGTATTGATATTGATGTATATTTAAAAATGAAAATCCATTTTTTTTAAAAAGAAGCAGCCCTGGAACCTAGGGCTGCATTCCATGTACTCTGGAACTCAGCATTCAGAATGCTGCCAAGGGAATGAGCCAAAGTTGTACCAACACTGTCCCAATGCACACTGACATTTCCTTCTAAAAGGTCAGGTTCCCCACTGGCTAAGAAACTTGGTTGTGAGCAAACCAGAGCTGATTTTAAGACAGCAGCATTACAGGTAGTCCATAACTTACCACAACTAGGACCAGAATTTCCTTTGCTAAGCAAGATGGTGGTTAAGTAACTCATGTCCAATTTCATGACTTTTTCCCCTATAGTTAAGTGAAGCATTGCAGGTGTTAAGTAAATCATGTAGTCTAAATCATGTTCTCCTAAAGCAGTGCTTCTCAACCTTCCTAATGCCGCGACCCTTTAATACAGTTCCTCATGTTGTGGTGACCCCCAGCCATAAAATTATTTTCGTTGCGATAATGTTACACTGGGAGCCCCAAAACCTGGGTGGGTGTGGCCAACTCAACATCACTCCCACCCAGTCACATGACATCCCCTCCCAGACATGCCTACCAAGGTTTCATGGCTCAGTGTTTTCTGTGGGAATAGGGTCTCTCTCTCTCTTCTCTCCCCCTCCCGCTCATTTCTGTTTTTCTCTATTTTTCCTCTCCCTTTCTCTTCTTCCCTTCCCCTCTTTCTTTTTCTTTCTCATGGAATACAATAGCAAATCCAAAATAAAGTTATTAATTGTAGGAAATTGCTTTTCTGTAATCTTTTCATAGTGAACTCCAACTTGATAGAAGCTGGCAAGATTGTACTAACAGCAAGAGGATATATATTTTGATTTCTTTTGACTTTGACGATATAGTACGTTATCCAAAATTATAAATAATCTTATTTTCAAATGCATTTTTTTGCCATCTCTATAATTTTCTTTTTAAAAAATCAGACTTGCTTCCAATTTGTGCCTTCTGGCAAACTGCAGTTTTCTTGGCAAGAGATCTAGCTTGCCATTGCTTTCGTCATAGGTCTGAGAAAGTTAGTTTATTTATTTATTTCTTTTCTCTTCCTTTCTTTCCCGGATTTGTTTCCATCTCTTTTCCCTTTCTCTCATTCTCTCCCTTCAGCTCTCTTTTATTTCTTTCTCCCTCTCCCCCTTCTCCCTCTAATTTGTTTCCCTCTATTTTCCCTTTCTCCCATTCTCTCCTTTCAGCTTTCCTTCATTTCTCTCTCTCTCTCTCTTTCTCCCCTTTTCTCTTTCATCTCTTTCTTGTGCATGCAAGCAAAATACCCTCCTGGGCCGGGATTACATCGCCGGAGACAGCGACTCCTTCTGCTGCCGCCACTGAGAAGTGAGTAGCTGGCTGCGCTGTGCAGGAGACTCCTCAGCACCAGACTCAGGTCGGTCCCCTTCGTGTTGACTCAGGAAAGAGCCGGAGCAGCCGTCTCTGGATCCAGAGAGGGAAGAGTTCCAGAGCCCTGCGCAAGGAGAGCCCTCTGCAGCGTAGGAGAATTGGAGCTCTTCCCTCCCTGCACCCAACCAGCTACTGCTGCTGCTCCCCGTTCCCCTCCTTCCTGAGCCAACACGAAGGGGACCGCAGTTCGCACTGACCTGAGTCTGGCGCTGAGGAGTCTCCTGTGCAGCGTGGCTTCCCTGCGCTGCGTACCCAGTTGCTCACCTCATTGCGCAGTGGCGACAGTGGGAGGAGAGTTGTTGTCCCCTCCGCCTTGATCCTGGCCCAGGGGGGTATTTTGCTTGTGCGCGCGCAAGAGATCAGCACAAGAAAAGGGCTGGAGCTCTTCCCGACACTGAGTTGCCTGCAAAGGATGCAGAATTGCAAAAGCAGACGAGAGGCTCGTGCCTTCTCGGGACGGAGAGCAGATTGCGCGATTGGGTCAGCAGGAAGCCGCAGGAGAGGGGTCAAAGCCTATTAAGACTGTTACCCATGCTAAGCATGGGTAACAGTCTTAATAGGGAATCTCAGCGTATGCGCATCTCACGTTTCTTTATTTTATTCTATTTTCCCTGCCTTGTTTTACACCTCAGAAATGGTATCTCTTGGTTTCCATAGCTCTGCCCATCAACCTCCATCACTCAGAGCGAGCTGCTTTCCCAGCATCCTCTGTGTTGCGCGCATCTCTCTTTTCCCCCTCCTTGCCTCCATTCCAGTTCCTACTTTCCCCCCACCCACCACACACACACACACCTCTCCTTCCGCTCCTTCCCTTCGGGCCAGCTTCTCGCCAGCCTCTCCATGGGAGGCTCCTTGGCGACCCCTGTGAAAAAGTCGTTCGACCCCAAAAGGGGTCGCGACCCACAGGTTGAGAACCGCTGTGCTAAAGGGTTTCACTTTATGAGCAAGAGTTGGCTGCTAATAGTTATAATTACATTTTAACTATTTTAATTCCTCAAGGTGCTCTGGCACCCTGCCTAATTTGTAACTTTGGGTTGCAGGTATTCCTGATGAAAAGGAAGGTATTCAGACAGAATGATTTAGGTTTCATGATGGCTGCGACTGTCATTGATCTTCAGTATGTATTCCCCCATTTCTAATCTAATGATTGATATTTAAGGCAGCTTTTTGCAAGCAAAGAAGCCTTTTGTATTTTTGTAAAGCCAATCCTTGACTTATGACAGTTCATTTAGTGACCATTCAGTTACAATGTCACTGAGAAAAGTGACTTGACCGTTTTTCACACTTACAACTGTTGCAGCATCCCCATAGTCACAAGAGGCTGGGCAAGGCGAAGTGCCCCTCAATGTGAGTGATGTCAAGTTGGCCACACCCACCCAGTCACATGACCGCCCAGCCACACCTACCCAGCTGGTCATTAGGGCAGAGAACCGGTTAAATTATTTGAATCCCACCATTGGGTCACCTGAATATTCAGGTATTTACTATTTAGTGCAAATGGGTGTGGAGCTTTCTTGAAACTGATGAAACTGGCACAGTCTTTTCAGCAGTTCCAAGAAAGCTCCACATCCATTTACACTACTCAGGTGACCCTGATTACACAGATAAACCTCCAGGTGGCCTCAACAACTTTTTTAAAAGAATGCAAATGACCAGCTCTGTGCACAGAATATAAATCCTTCCATTCCCCACTATCCAGTTAGAGCTGAAGAAGCTTCTTGGATCAGAAGCGAAATGTCATTAAAGAAAACAGGAAAGTCCAGTTGCCTCTTGGAAAGTTACCTTTGGGATTTTCATCTTATCTCCTAGATGACCTTATCTGCATTAACTACCATAATCATTTGATTCTCAGTCTTTGCTTCAACCCTGGCTCTGCTGTCTTCTTATGAGGTTAGAGCAAGCTGTGAGAAGAAGCCAAACTGCACACTGGAAAAACTATGGGATGTACACATTTTTATTCCAGTGCTGTTCTATAAACTCTGCCAATGAGAAAGTTCTGAGGAATCTGTTTTTTATCAGAGAGAAATAAAAAAGTACTATGGGAATTTTCAGTTCACTGTCATATTTGTGTAATATTGTAACTGGCTAATTCTCTTCCTCAAACTTCAGCAGGAAATCCTCAAAGCTCCACCACACACTTCTTCCAGCAAAAAAAAAATCCCTTTAAAAATTAAGAGGCACAAGGTTAAGTTAATTAAATATTAACCCCCTACCTGATGCAAACCGTGAAAGATGCGGGTCTTCCCTTTCTTCAGAGGTGGTCCAGAACTAAAATAGGAGACAAAAATGTTCATTAGTTCACAACAAAACAGATGTTGCCCACTCACTATCAGCAACTGGATCAGAAAGTTAGCTTTTCCCAGAATAGACGGCTGCCTGGTTTTATACCTAAGGGTACCTTCTGTACATGTACTTAGGTTTTGATTATAGTGGTAGGTAAATATATTAAATAAATCAACCTATGAATGGCAGGATCTTTGTTTTATGCTAAGAGAGAACTCTTCTCTCTAGAACAGCAGATGATGAGATAAAACCTTTAGAACAGTGTCTCTCAACCTTGGCAAGATGTGTGGACTTCAACTCCCAGAATTCCCCAACTGGCTGGGGAATTCTGGGAATTGAAGTCCAGACATCTTAAAGCTTTCAAGATTGAGAAGTACTGCTTTAAATCAAGTGGTTCTCTCAGGCTTACAAGAGGTTTGAACTAACCAGTCCTACCACTGTCTCCACCAGTGGTGGGATTCAATTTTTTTTACTACCATTCTGTGGGCATGGCTTGGTGGGTGTGGTGTGGCTTGGTGGACGTGGCAGGGGAAGGATACTGTAAAATCTCCATTCCCTCCCCACTCCAGGTGAAGGATATTGCAAAATCCCCATTTCCTCCTAATCAGCTGGGACTCGGTAGGTAGAGAATAGATTGTGGAGGGGCCAGTCAGTGGTGGTATTTACCGCTTCTCCAAACTACTCAAAATTTCTGCTATTGGTTCTCCAGAACTGGTTAGAACCTGCTGAATACCACTTCTGGTCTCCACCAATGCATTTGCATCAATAATGCCTTTCTAACTTAGCCTGAGTTCTAATTTTAAAATCCTCACTCACACAGATGTGGCCCTTTGACTTTATAAAAACCAACATCCAATATGACCAAGACATCACTATCATTTAGTAAATTGCTAATCACCATGTTCTAGTTAGTGAACCATTAAAACTATGCATACTTTGGATTCTCTTCCAAAAGGTGCTTCAGAGGGCCATGCATATAAAACAGCAGTGTTTTAAAACAGCCATGTCTTTTCCTGGAACTTTATGACGGCTACAAAAGCACACACATTCTCTGGAAAAAGAACTACTTGATTTATATGAATGTTACATTCAGGTTCATTCAGGAACCTGTATGCAAATCTTTTGGGAATCATATTAAGTGTTGCCCTTTTGATTATGATGGTTAGGCCACCTCACTTTTCTAGTCACCTGCTCCTTATTTGAAATTGAGAGCACCTGACATAATGGGCTTTTGGGGAAGCCCAAAAAAGGGAGGGGGGTTGCTTGCAAAGAGAGAGATGGAAACAACATCATTTGAATGGCAAAAAGGAAAAAGATGAATGTGGGAAAGGAGAAAGGGGAAACAAATGTGCAACAACTACTGCAGCTACTTGCAAAACATCCTTAAGGCCAAACATTTTTCCTGTCATTTTGCAACAGTTTAATAAAGAGAAGGAAATGCAACCAGTTGCTTACAGGGCCAGTAACTCCTTCAGCTTCCCATTGACTTGTTTGTCAAAAGCCTCTCCTGCATCAGACAACTGAGAAGGTTGGTCATCATGGTCACTGGCAAAGGCTCCAAGAATGAGACCCTACAGAAGGTGGAGGTTTAGTTAGGTAACATTCATAAAATAATGGCAGATCCTGTCCACAGGATCAAGATTAGAGGGCAAAACATTTCCAACACAGACTCATAGTTTTTATATTGTATTATTTTGATGGAGCAACATTCTCTTCTACTGAAACCAGGGTCACTCTGAGATATAATAACTTTTAATTAATAGGCTATTTTCACCTAACCTTATCAACTTTAAACGTGCTCACTACAGGCCAGCCTTTCAAAAGAAAAAGGTTATGTAGTGAAAGATCCTACACAAATTGGGAGATAGGCAAAATCTCTATTTAGACCATGTAACTGCTGCACATTCCTACTCCCAGCCCTTGATGGCTTCCTCTTGCCCCAAGATCTGAACTCACTTACCTTTCCGCCATGAGGACTAGAGCTTTGTTGATGAGGCATTTTCTGCAGAACTGTCCTTCTGGCACTTTCAGCTCACTACCGGGGCAGATTTTATAGCAGGGACGATATCTTGGTCCCACCTCCAAGGCTTAACTCTGTCCAATGTGAAAACAGAAGGAACAGCAGGGCGTGAGCCACTGCAAGCCCTCAAGGTGCTCAGTGCTGCCTTCCCAAGAGATTTCACTTTGTTTCTCTCAATTTGCCTTGGGGGGGAAATCTGAGGAACAAGCTAGAAGCAGGACTCAGCAGGTTCAGAAAGTGCCTGACCTGTGCCAAGACCATATGAAATGCTCATGGTCTACTCCAGTGTTTCTCAACCTTAGCAACTTTAAGATGTATGACTTCAACTCCCAGAATTTCCCAGACAGCATAGTCCATATCTCTTAAAGTTGCCAAGGTTAGGAAATGCTGATCTACTCACTTTAAAGGCTTCCAGATGCTAAATCAAGACACTTGTCCCTTCAGGCAGTTTAAAGGATTTATGGGGCAAAGAGGGAGGGGTTATTCTCAATTTTTGGGAGACTGGCAACAGTAGACCTATCTAGTCTTTTTTCTATTTTGTCACACATGCCCAGTTTTTTTTCTGTCTTTATACAAAAGATTTTTTAAAATTGTTGCCCTAAAAGTGGCTGAAAACCACAGTTCCCCACAATTTAAAGATCAAGAAACCTGATCTCTTAAGTCTTAGAACAAGGCTGTTCTGAATTAGACCATGTTTTGGGAGTAGGTGGACTAAAACAAAAGCTGCAGTTAAGGCTGAAAAAACTGCTGCCATTCACTGAAGACAATATCAATCTATATATGGTTTATCACATGCAAAATCAATATAATTTAGTCACTCAGTTCATCCACAGACGAGCAAATTGAACCACATGATTTCTGATACAACCTAGTTACAGGCAAAGCTGGAATGGCCTCAGCTGGATCCCAACCATTGGGAACAGGGGCATGCCTAGGAAAGGATGACTCATCTGGATGTGAGCAATCACCAGGCTTCACCAGTTGTACTGCATTACAACTCCCATCCCCTCCAGTCATTGGCCACATTGTTGGGGATAATGAGAGCTGGATCTCAAAACATGCTAGTTATCAGATACAAGCAACAGACTATAATACAGACACAATACAATATAAAATTGTATTGTATTACAATACAACACAAAACAATAAAACATGATACAATACACAACAGAATACAATATAGACATAAGTAATAGAACATATTCAAGCCAGTGTCTTAGAACTTTAAAAGAGCTAATTTTGAGAAACTCAGAAAAAGCTTGGAAAGGATCCCATGGATGAAAATCTTAAAGGGGAAGCCAACTCAAGAAGCTTGGGAAATTCTGAAAAATGATTATAAAAGCCCAGTCCAGCTCAATACCACTGAAAAAGAAAAACAAGAAATCCAAGAAGAAACCACTATGGTTGCACAAAGAGCTCTTAGACAAACTGAAAGAAAAAAAGGATAAGTTCAAAAAAAATGAACAAAGAGGGACACACAACTAAGGCAGAATACCAACAAATAGCTTGAACCTGTAAAGATGAAGTTAGGAAAGCTAAGGCTCAAAACAAAGTAAGACTTTCAGCAAATATCAAAAATGTTAAAAAAATTCTTTCAACACATTAAATAAACAAGACAAAAGTTAAAGAAACAATTGGTCCACTAATTGGAGATGATGACAAGGAACTAACGGATCAGTAGAGAGAAAACAGAACTGTTTAACTCATTCTTTGCATAATACAACCCAACTTACCAAAAAGAGAACTGTAAAAAGATGGAATAGGAATGCAAATTAAAATGAGCAAAAATAAGCTAAGAGAATATCTCTCAACTCTTAGACAAATTCAAATCATTGGGTCCTGATGCATTACATCCCAGAGTTCTGAGAGAACTGGCAGATATGATCTCTGAACCATATGTTTTAAAGTTCTTAGAGTACCAGGGGACTGGAAAAGAGTTGATGTGGTTCCCATCTTCAGAAAAGAGGTGGGGAGGGGAACAAATCCAGGAAACTACAGACCAATCAGTCTGACCTGGGAAGATCTTGGAAAAGATAATCAAGCAACAAATCTGCCAACACATAGAAGCAAACAAACGTATAGCTACAAGCCAACACGGTTTCATCAAGAACGGATCATTCAAAAATAATCTTATTTCATTCTTTGAATAAGTGACTAAATTAGTTAAATTAAATCAGTTTTATAAGCAATGGTATAAAAATGCCACTACACTAAAGAAATTCTGTCATATGGATTTACAGACACTATTCATTAATTGACTACCCTTCTATGACTTCCATGAGTTTTGTTCATTTATATCAGGGTTCTCAAAGTAAAGCCCCGTGGGCTGGATCTGGCTTATGGGGTGCTTAGATCTAGCCCGTAGGGCCAGCCTGGAAATAGCAAAGGACCAACCCATGGTGGCTCTGCTAGAGAAAACAAGACATTGGGGGGAGGGGGGCCTGCTCGCCCCGCATTTTTGCTGCCAGAGTGCTGCAGGAGGCTGCCCAGGCCAAAAACAGGGCGCGGGATGTCGTGTGCAGCCTACCCGCACCCTGTTTTAATTGCCAGACTGCCATAGGAGGTTGTCCAGGCTAAAAACGGGGTGCAGGGGGGGCACCCTGTTTTGCCTGGCAGAGGGCTATCAAAACTAAAAACAAAACAAAAGGAGAAATGTTTCCCCTTTTGCATTTCAGCATGCAAGAAGGGGCAGGAATGGAGAAAGGGAAAGAGGAAAGAAAAAGATGGGAAAAGTTCAAGGAAGGAAAAATAAGGAAAGAGGAAAGAAAGAAGAAATTTGAATGAAGGGGGAAGGAAAAAAAGGGAAGGGAGTATTGAAACGTGACTCAATGCCAGTAACTGAGCAAGGTCATAGAGTCGTAGTGGGCAATTACTTAAATATCAGCCAGCAGGGTGTGGCTGCAGCCAAAAAAACAAAACCCAATGCAATCCTAGGCTGCAATGATACAGGGATAGAATCAAGATCATGTTAAAATATTAGTACCACTTTGCAAATCATTAGTAAGACCACACTTGGAATACTGCATCCAATTTTGGCCACCACAATATAAAAAACATGTTGTGACTGTGGAAAGGGTGGAGAAAGCAACAAGGATGATTAGGGGGCTGAAGGCTAAAAAATATGAAGATCAGTTGCAGGAATTGGGTATGTCTAGTGAAAAGGACTAGGGGAGACATGATAGCATTATTCCACTATTTGAGAAGTTGCCACAAAGAGGAGGTGGTCAATTTATTTTTCAAATTCAGAAGGCAAGACAAGAAATAATGGAGGGAAACTAATCAAGGAGAGAAGCCACCTAGGAAGGAGGAGAAATTTCCTAAGTGAGTAGAATACCTTCAGATGTTGTGGGTGCCCCATCCCTGGAGGTTTTCTTAGAAGGCCTCTCCATCCCTGGAGGCTTTCTTAGAAGTACAACCACTTGTTTGAAATGGTATGGGTCTCCTGCTCAGGCAGGGAGTTGGATTAGATGACCTCCAAGGGCCCTTCCAACTCTGTTATCCTATGTTATATCAACAAGGCCTCAGTTATTCTTGTTAGGTATAATTACAGACTGTACAGTTATAGAGACTAATCTGATTCTGAATTTAACAACGGCAGCAAGATTGTTGGTGGCGCAGTACTGGAAGAAGGAAGAATTGCCTACTATTCAAGAATGGACGTTAAGAGTAACAAACTTAGCAGAGATGGCTAAAATATCAGCATATCTCAAGGATCATTCAGATGAGAAATAAAAGTTGGAATGGAGAAGATGGATTGATTACATTCAAAATAAATATGGGAAATTTCAGTTAGCTTATGAATGAATGAACAAGGAATGTTACAATTTATCTAGAGTTAGCTTTACAAAAGGGGAGTTAAAGTACAAGCGAAGGTACAATGCTAAAGTTAATTAGTTTATTTTAGTGTATGATTGTTAAATGTTTATACCCTGTATTTGCTCTGAGAGGGTGGGAGGGGATGTGGGATGGGAGGGGAGGGAGGGAAGGGAAAAGGTATACAATTGTAAAACTTATTAAAACTTTTTAATAATAAAAAAAAAACAAGGCAAGGCAGGTTTAAATAAGTTCAGTGAATTCTCGGTTCATGTTATAGTGACTCCAGTTCAGAAATATTGAAAGTTGAAACCGCGGGGGCTTTAAGCCTTTCCTTCCAATGGGAACAGCGTTACAGATAGAAATATAATATCACAAATAAAACATTCCTACTGTGCTGTTCTATTTCCACAAAAAAAACTTGGAAGCAGGAAATTACTAAGCACCTGAAGGGATCCGAAAAGTGCTTCTGAGCCTTTTCGGAACACACCAACCGGTGTCATGATCGTGCCCAACCAAGCTCCACTTAAGAGGCGTCTTTTTCCCCCGCAAAAAAATAAATATGGTTTTTATGGTTTCTGTAACCATATTTATAAAAATATGGTTTTTATGTATGGTTTTATGGTTTCTGTAACTTTGTTTGTTTTTCCCTCCCTTTGAGTTGTGAGCCGCCCTGAGTCCCCTTAGGGAAAAGGGCGGCATACAAATAAATTAAAATGAAAAAATAAATGAAAAATGAAAAAATAAATCAGATTCGGGCCATTGATGCAGCAGGGGGTCTGTCTGGGGACAGTGTCACACAGAGGGCTTGATCTTGGGACAGTATCACCGGCAAACGCAAACCACCCCGACCATCTTCCCTCGCTAGTTCCGCAGCAGGCCAGCCAGCACTCCAAGCGCTGGGGCGGCCGAACCTCCAGCTCAACTGCGAAGAACAAGAGGAGCCTGGAAAAGACGGGGACAGGCTGCCCGCGACGCAGCGGCCCGGAGCATCTGCCGTCCGGAGGCTCCGCAGAGCGCGGCGAGGGCTTGACGCCTGCCTGCCTCTCCCTTCCGCTCTGATTCCCAGAGCCCGAGAGGCGCGCTCGAGCCCTACCTGCCGAGCGGCGGCGCGCGTGCCGGCAGCCATGGAGGCGGTGAGGAGGAGGAGGGCGCGCGGGGGACGGGCGATCAGCGGGCACCGAACTCTCGCCAACAGCAGCCGCGGAAGCATGCTCGCCGCCCAAGGCCAGGGGGACGACGGGAACGGGGCGGGGGGAGACCAGAGGGGCCGGGCGGGAGGCGAGGCTCCATGTGAAGGGTGGGGGGGAGCCCTCGTGGGAAGGGCAGCGGACATCTTTTATGCAACAACCTTGCTTTCTCTGCGCTGCTTTCAAGGGTCTACGCTTGCTGACCAATGCGTGAACAAAGTAATAATCCCAGGCGGCTGGGCAGACCTCAGATCCCCGAGCAAAGTTTCCCTTTCTCTCCCTTGTGAGGGAGGGGGTCCCCAGGGTGCCGCTCCTCCCCCTCGCATCTTGCACGGAAGTCAAGCCTGCTGGATTTAAGATTCCGGCCCTCGTGGAATGGAAAGAGACCTGGATACCCCGACCCTGGAGGCAAATTCTGTTAAAGTAGGACGTAAAGAGAGATTTGAACATTAAGTGTGAAACCTACTGGGTCAGGCTGGACAGCCTCTCGGGGGACCTTTTAGTTCTATATTAAAAAGCCACATAGGCAGAGTTGCAGCTTGCAAAAGAACAGGAAGCAAGTGCCTAACCGCAGAATTAAATAGTGTCACAAGATCACAAGGGTCAGCTAAAGTTCGCTTAGAGACAGTAGTCAGTACCTATGACAAAAGGAGAAGTAAGACCCCATCTCCTTATAAGGCTTTCTCCTCAAGATAACCACTAAGAAATGAATTAAGTGTTCCCGTGTTACGCTGCCTTTGAGAATGTATAAGAATGCGTGCTTTGATGATGAAGGTTGTTCAGAACTTGCAATGCTAGCCATGGGGTAGCTTTCTGAACCTGGCTGCCAAATAAACATTTCCTAAATCCTGAGAAGTCTAAAGCCTGATAAAGTAGAGTAAAATATGGATTAAAAAATATAAGAATTAAGACATAGAATAACAGGGACAGTTAGAAGTTGCTTAAAGAAGTGTCACCATTCACTAACCACAAGATGTTCTAAGCCAACGTCAAAACCTATGTCAACAGTCCAAACCACAAGGTTCAGATAAAGTTCGTTAATAACACGTAAGCCATACCTGAAACAAAAGGAGAAGTAAGACCCTCATCTCCTTATAAGGTTTTCTCCTCAAGGTAACCACTAAGAAATGTGTTAAGTATTTCCGTGTTGCAATGCTTTTGAGAATGTATATGAACGCGCGCTTCGATAATGAAGGTTGTTCAGAATTTGCAATGTTAGCTATTTCGCTAACCTTCTGAATCTGGCTGCCAAATAAACTTTTCCTGTATCCTGAGAAGTCTAAAGCCTGTCATTTTCTGCAACAGTGTGAATGGGGATTTATTTGGGTTTCTTCTCTAAAACCAATTCCACTCCAGAGCCAAGTTGGGGAAAGTGCTCTACCAACCAGGAGACCCCGAGTTCTAGTCCTATCCTAGGCGCTTAGCCAGCAGGGCAACTTTAAACAAGACCCGTCAGCCTCTGTTTTGCTGTTTGCTTTTCGGCTGCCATTGAAACAGGGTGGGAGGGAGGGCATGGTATTTGGGTGAGGGAAATAATCTGTACAGGAGGACTGTTAATTGGGAGTTGTTCTCACTATTCATTTGCGCATGTGGAAGGAGGAGAGTTTCCCGCCAAGGCCAACTGTCTGGCATACCAACCTGATGATGGTTTTTGAAGATGTCTCCCACCTGACAGCTGTGGAGATATATGATTGGACTATGGACTGGGGTACCAAGGGGAGGGGAATGAATCATGTATTGATATCTAATGCTTTTGCTCAGATCCAGCTTTGCTTAGCTTCTCATTACTTATAATCAGTAAAAGTACTCTTAATTCTGCAAAATGGAGTTGAGTGGTTTCTTGGTCATTAAGTGAAGGAGCTGTGACAACTCCTTTGCTCAGCCCAGGAAGAAGCAGCAGTCAAGGGCCCTGTTTTTTTTTTAACGCAGCAAGAAAACAGCAGTTTTCCTTGTCTGCAAAATTACCTGTCAAAAGCAGACCCACATACAAAAGTCCAACTGGACTCTGCTTCTTTGCATTTACAGTCCTTCCCTCCTCTTGTCAAGCAATAGCCTTGCTGTTATTACAAGTTTGACATCAAATCTCCCCTCAATTTCTCTGAGACAAACAGGCTCACCTGCTTCTTGGGACTCGAGTCCAGCTTGTTTGTCTCTTCTGGCTTCTTCTGTGTCCCTCTCCAGTATGTAACTCCTAACACAGGCCTGGACTTAAAATGGCTTAGTTGATGCAGAACAAGATAGAGTCATGGCCTTCTTTGACCTGGACAGGACTGACTTCTATTAATAAGAGCAAAGGCATTTCTTCACCCCTCAGGTAAAGCACTAACAATCTCAAGTTTGACTTGCAACCTTTCCAGCCTGAGACTTTTCCCATTTAGCAATAGCAATAGCAGTTAAACTTATATACCGCTTCATAGGGCTTTCAGCCCTCTCTAAGTGGTTTACAGAGTCAGCATATCTCCCCCACAGTCTGGGTCCTCATTTCACCCACCTCAGAAGGATGGAAGGCTGAGTCAACCTTGAGCCAGTGAGATTTGAACCGCTGTACTGCAGATAACAGCTGAAGTGGCCTGCAGTATTGCACTCTTAACCACTGCGCCACCTCAGCTCTTCTGCTCTTTTGTAGCCTGTGGTGTGGTAGGTAGCAGATGGCACTACTCAAGAGACATGGAGCCATGTACTTCCTTTTGAATGGGAAAATAAAAATTCCCTTTCGTCAAAAAGCTGAGTTTCTCTTTTCTTCTCCTGAACTCTGATTGCTTGCTTGTTTATTTGTTTAATCAAATTTAGAGATCACCCATCTCACTTTCAGAATGTCTCTTGTTCTTTAATGCATATTTTGAGCCTGTTTTATCCTGTGATTGACAATTTCTAAAACTCTGTGCCTTGATTCTCCTTCTCCAATTCTCCTTCTATTTTGATCTTATTCTCACTTTTCTCATGTTTGGCTTCCAAAGCTGTGCCCTGTTGAACCTCATGTCCTACTCAGGTCCACACATCTTAAAAGTTGCCAAAACACTTGCTTCCAGCAAACAAACCAAATTAGGCTGCTCCTACATTGACAATGAAACTTTAGCTTGTCTGAAAAGTCAGACAGAAGGTAACCTCTAGTTGTCCTCTCTAATAATGAAAATAATATGAAACCCTGCGACAGACAGACACAGACAGGCAGACACATGTAGGAAGTTATCACCCAGCCCTCTCCCAGAAAAATGAAATATCCTAGGAAATATTGAAAAGGCAGAATATTTCTCTGGATGTGAAAAGAAAGAAACATGTTTTAAAAGACAGAATAGCTGCCTGTAGCTTCCTGCCCATCCCCACTTTGTCAATGGGCCATTAAAAAGGCCAAGCTAGCCCACTTTACATAATAAAGACTTCTCCACTTCATCTCCAGAGGATGGGATTAAAACATGATAATATTGGCCCTTTACTCAACTGACCACATGGCATCTGAGAACTCAACCAAACCTCGATTCAAAACGCAGCCTAGAGAGTTGTCCCTGCATGGCCACATGGGAGTCTGACAACCAATCAGAATACAAGATCAAGATCAAAGGCCAGAGAGGGGATAAAACCAGGGACTCAGCATCTCAGTCCTTCCTTCTCTTCTTCCCCACCAACCTTGAAGCATGTGATCACCTTTTCTGTTCAGGGCTCAAGCCATGTGGTCCTGTCCACCAATAAACCATCTTTCCAAGCAGCCTCCATGTCTCCAGTGTCTTTTTCCCCACTTGGAGCGGAAGCCAGAAGGACATTTCTTTCATCACACACACAGATTTGATCTCTTATTCCAACACTGTCAAAGGACAGCTTCAAAGCACATCCTATCATGGAGTGTTTTGTTGCTTTTTTTGGAGAGTATCTTGAGACCCAAGGAAACCCTGTAAGGAGGTTCATCCACATAAGGGGCAAGACAGACAGACACAATGCTTGACAATTTCTGGGACTGTTGCTCCTGACTTTATAAATGCAGAGGAAATTTTGATTGAGGGAGAAGCACCACAGGACAAAAACAAAAAAAGAAGAAGGAAGAGGGGAAAACAAGCTGGGATCCTCCACAGGCTCAGAAAGCATTAGGTAAAAAAAACCCTCTTCTTCCCTTGCTCCATTTAAATAATCTTCGCTCACTTTCAAATAAGATGAAGTGCTCCTTTTAAATAGGATTAAACCAGACTTTTCCAACTTGGCAGCCCTCTGCTTCACAGAAACTTGGCTAAGTTAATCGATGAGTGATAACTGCTTGCAAATCCCAGGATTTCAGATTCAAGGAGCAGACAGAATTGCAGAAACAAGAAGGAAGTATTTTTTTAATATTAACAGCTGATGGTGTAAAAATGTCACTAAAGAAATTTTGTGATGCTATTCATTAATACCCTTTATTTCCCCCACCCCCAAAAAAGTTTTCTTCATTCATACTAGAGCAGTGTTTCTCAACGTTGGCAACTTGAAGATGTCCGGACTTCAACTCCCAGAATTCCCCAGCCAGCGAATGCTGGCTGGGGAATTCTGGGAGTTGAAGTCCGGACATCTTCAAGTTGCCAACGTTGAGAAACACTGTACTAGAGGTAATGCCAGATTCCTATGGGGTCATGTAAGGGTCATAGCTGGTTCTACAAACAAAAGGGGAAATGCAAATCCTAGGTGTTTTGTTTGAGCTAATCTTGTCAGCTTCGGCTCTTTGCCTACTGTCTATTTGGAGTTTCTGGCTGCTCTTTGCTTATGAATCCACTGGCCCAGCTTTCTGAATGGATACAAAATATCCATTCCTAAAGACTAGCCTCTTCAGGTTTCTGCTTGAGGCTGTTTTCCTATAGCAGAAAGACTGGGGTTGCTTTCTGCCTCTTAAGATTTTTCTCCTCTTCTTCAGGGGAAATATTCTATTCTGCCTCTTTTTAATATTAAGAATAAAGAATATTTTATTCTGGGAAGGGGGACCTCCCTATAGTAGCATTTTGAAGTGTTTTTCCTTCCCAATTGGTGATTTTGCTTACGACTCCAAACCATCTGGTGTTCCTTCCAGCAATTTATTCCAGTGAGTTCCAAACAACAAATTTATAATAAATTACATATAAATTACTGGTTCTATTAATGTCTCAAAAGACCAGCTATCCCTGGTCATGTTCATATACAAAGAGATTTCTTTTGGTTGGGATGCCAACATTTCATTGGCTGCACAATCTTTAGCAGATATCAAGAGTTGCCCCTTGAAGGCTTGAGAGGTCTACAGCTGCAGAAACTAACAGATGTTGTTCTGAGAAAGATGAGCAGCTTTCCTTTGATGGGTTGTCCTTAATCACCGCCAGTTCCAGGTCAGAGGACAATTGCAAATGACTGTCTGGATTGATAGAATTACAAATGTTTTGGGAAGAGGATTCAATCAACCTCTCAGCCTCTCTCAAGACAGAATGTTTTATTGTCTTCTTTTTTTTCATTACAGCACAGCTTTGTTTTGTGATTTGAGATGTTATAATTTGATGAGGGCAGGCCAGGTCTTCATGGACTGGAATATCTGCCAATCTCAGTCTTGTGGCTCCTGGATTTTCTTCAATTCCTTAAAACTAGTCTCCCAGTACAATCAACGGTAACAGCAGCTTTGTCATTCTCACATTTCGGGCAACAGAATGCCTTGGTGAGAATGTTGTTATCTGATTATGTGCCATCAAATTGGTGTCAACTCTTAGGGACAACTTAGATAGATCTTTTCCAGGACAATCTCCAACCTGGTTGGATTGTCTGAAACCTGGTCTTTCAGATCCTCCAATGATATATCCATAGTTGCTGTTGAATGTTGTATTCTCTTTCCTTCCACTTTTCCCAGAAACTATGGTAGATTTTCACAGAAGGTCTCCTAAGTTGAGCCTGGTCATTTTTTGTCTTGAGTTGGTTTGTTTGATAATCCATTTATTTGTTTTCTTGATTATCCATTGTATTCTCAGGAGTCTTCTCCAAAATGAAGTTCAAAAGCATCAATATTCTTCCTGTCCTGCTGCTTCAAAGACCACTTCCAAAGAGCATGACAGTGAAAAATATGGCTTGCACAATTCTGATACTTGCAGGTACAGACAAATTGCACCATCTGAATATGTTACTTACAAATATCTAATTTCCCAGTTCAGAATTATCCAAAGCAGTGCCTTAATTAAAGTATTTCCCTGCCTCATCCATTGAATTTTGCAGAAGTTGGAGGCTTTTCCTTTGGACACATATAGTCCTATCTTATTCTTTCCACAACGTATCATTCAGGAGAGAAATAAAAATCAATTTTGTTTTGTCACTAGTTTTATTTATGCATGTCTCATCTGGTGTATATTTGTCAGTTTTAGGTGGCTTTGATAAGCACAGACAGAGAACCTAGACTTTTTTGTATTATGCTTTTTCCTTTTTGGCATTCCGTTTATCTGAGAAGTTTGAATTAAATTCCAAAATGCTCAGTAAAAATAGTAAAAATGAGCTAATGATGCAAAATAAAATTGAATACAATAATAAACGAATAAATAAAAATAAAAGGAGACATAGAGGACATGTGCCACCAGCTCATCAGCCCCATTTTCCTTTCATTCTGAAGAGAAGGATGACATGTTTAGTGTCCAGGGATGTGCAGTCAGGGGAGGCAGGGCCCC
The DNA here is from genome assembly GCF_009769535.1 of Thamnophis elegans. Classification (NCBI taxonomy): domain Eukaryota; kingdom Metazoa; phylum Chordata; class Lepidosauria; order Squamata; family Natricidae; genus Thamnophis; species Thamnophis elegans. The sequence continues at coordinate 56,265,949 of NC_045549.1, forward strand.
ATCACTGTCATCATGAAAAGAAAAGAAAATGTAAAAGGAAAAAGGCTTATCTAGTTGCTGCCAGAGTCACAGTGGATGAGTCTGCTTAGTGCTTAACTGTTTAAAAAAGCCTCTAAGAAAGTGCCCTCTATAGGAGGAGGCGGGAGAACGAGGTGCCTCATTTAGTCTGACTTTATGATCACTCGAGCAGAGCTAAGCAAGGGTTAAAAGCCGAAAAATTCCTTATGTAGATGAGGCACGTGATTCTCCTGCCTCCTGTAGAGGGCGTTTTTTAGAGGCTTTTTAGAGGCTCTGGGAGCAGCTAGCTCAGTCTGACGTCAGAGCTCATGCCTTTTTCCTTTTACATTTTTTTTCTTTTCATGATCAGGCAAGAGCAGAGTTGAAATCCTCTCTGAAACAGCAGGAAAAGGTGTGTGTGTGGGGGGGAATTCAAAGTTTGATTGCATGCAGAGCCACGTTCACACACAGCTGGATAAAAGTATATAAGCCCAGTTTCACTGATTACAATTTTGAAAAGGCAACGTGGCTCCACCTGCAATCAAAGGCTCGGATCGGAAGGCAGCAGGGGAATGGCGGGGGGGTAAGGCAGAGGAGCTGCCAATTAGTTTTCATCTAATTGGAAAATATATCCAATCCAACTTCTGTGTTTGTGTTTGTTTGAGAGTGAGTGAGTGAGAGGGGGATCCAACGTCTCTGTGCCTGTTTGAGAGAGGGGAGAGGGAGGGAGAGAGGGAGGAAGGAAGGGGAGGGAGAAGAAAAAGAATGAAGGAAAACTTATTTCACAAAGGAGAAAAAATGCTGTCGCTTTAAATCGGAACTGAGCATGCCTGGCTGTGGAATTCTGGGAGTTGAAGTCCACAAGTCTAAAAAAATTTGAAACCCCTGTATCAGTGCCTCACCAGTCATAAACCTCACCGCACATCACTGTTAGTGCCTTATGGGTGACATCATCGAAATAACTCAACAGCAGCATTTGAGAGATGGTCAAAATATGTAAGATGGCAAGCAAGACTTGGATCACAATGCCACACTTTCCATTTTGAAGATTTGGACCTTCAATCCACAAATTCCCATGGAGTCCCATGACTTGACAGCTCACAATAGTTCCATGATTCCATTTCCTTGCACAATAGGATAGGGAATGCTATCTGACAAGCTTTCCAACAAAACACTACTGCACTTCTTGTAATCTCAGCTATGAACTGAATGCATGTTAGACCAAAGTTTTTGTGATGCTTGGCTGGAAAAGCAAATACTGTAGGCCACCCAAGAGAGAGTCAAAAACTGTAATAGGAAATTAGTTTTCATCTAATTTTTTGTTGCTCCTCAAAAAAGGCAAAGTTCTTTTAAATCTTTAGCAAAGGCTTATGGTATCTTGCCAAGAGTAAAATAGGAGTATGAATTAATACACTTCAAAAATAATCATGTGGCAGGAGGAAAAGTTCTCCTTTAGTCCGTCACCTTTAAAGAAACAGTGATACCGACTTGTTTAGCTTTTGAGGTACTGAACAAAGGCTAATGATATGCTGAATTAGTTTTCATGAAGCAAAGGAATCCATTTTCCAATATACAATGTTGGGGCAGGTTCCACCACAAATCCGCGGTAGACTAAAGTGTGCTCGACGAAAGCGCGTACGTGACGTCATCACAGCGCGACGAAAACGGCACGCTGTGAGCGGTAAATTTAAAATTAACACGAAAACCTTACCCTAACCCCCCCAAACCTAACCCTAAACCTAACCCTAAGCCTAACCCTTAACCTAACCCTAAACCTAACCCTTAACCTAACGCTAAACCTAACGCTAACCCTTAACCTAACCCTAAACCTAACCCTAACGCTTAACCTAACCCTAACCCTAACCCTAACCCTTACCTTTATGTGAATCAGCTTGCTTTAATTTAATTTTAATTTTAATTTAATTTATTTTTAATTTTATTTGTCGCGCTGCTGATGACGTCACGTACGCGCTTTGATCGGGCGCGCTTTAGTGGACCGCGGTTTTGACGGGTCACGGTTGGGGCAAAGGTAGTGTAAACTTCTCTTTTGAAAGATCTATGGATGACACCTTAGAACCAGCAGGAAAAGGCTCCTAAAATTTCGAACGCTGTAAGGGAGACACAATCCTCTTCCAGAGTACGAACACAGCAGTCAATGGACCTCAGCATTTGCTGAAATCAATCGTTTGTAATTTTCCCCCTTTAAGACCCAGAAACTTTACTTGATGTCAGTGGCTTTAAAGTAGGCAGATGATCAAAGGCTCATGGAAATACAGAAGAGGCAAATGGCAAACAAAGAACTTAGTACATGATGTCTTCTGCTGTAACATTTGCTTCTTCTGTCTTCATTTTCAGAGTCGGGAAGTGAATTGCGCTGAGGGCAATGATGACCAAATTCAGCCCATGGATTGTTGCACTTGCTACACAAAGCCAGAAAGAAGGCATGTACTCTTCTTCCAGGATGAGAAACTGGAAGCCGTTTTCCCGAAAATTGGCGATTCTTTCTGTAAGCCGATGCAGTTTGACAGCTGCCACAAAAGCGGTCACAGCCAGCACGGTACATCCGCCTAGAAATAAATGTTTAAAAAAAATTCATTTGTGCACATGACCTACAGAGCAGATGACACTCATTTCTAAGCTAACCCTGGAGTTCTTGTTTGAGTTGTTGACTAGCCAAAGATTGCAAGAGATGCCAAGCTACAGAAAGCAAGATGCTGATGAAAAATGAAGGAGGACCCCCTCATCCCATAAGCAGAGTTGAGCTTTCCATTTTTCCTGTGGATTTTGGAAAAATTAAACTATCCCTTTTGAGCAAGGGGGGGGGGGGTTCAATGATCATAAATGTCTGAGGCCAGAGGTTCATTTTACTTTTAATACCCCCCCCTCAAAAGGCTTGCAAATATCTCCTGTAGCACAAAAGTTTCCTTCCAAAAAAACATGAAACTCACAGATTTTATCTCACTGGAGAGGCACAAACCAACCTTAGCTGCAGATATTGAGCTGTAAGTTGTTTCTGTTTTCCTTAGAGATAGTCCTTAATGTACAATTAACCGTGTTTCCTCCAAAAATAAGACCCAGTCACATAAAGCCCTAGGCATTAGGGCTTATTCGGGGGAGGGGGTGTCTTTTTTTCATGTAGAGGCGGCAAGCATGGGGGCTGATGGGAGTGGGAGCACCGCTACTGCCGATCCCGCCCTTTCTGTCCAACTGTCTGCTTGTCTGCGGCCACAGGCTTTCGGCATGCCCTGGCCTCCGCCCACCTTGCCTGCTGGCTCTGTTGTTGCTGGGACACTTCTTGGCTGCTGGCCACTGAGCAGCTGCCTGTGCTGCTGCTGGCCTTGCGGTGCTCTTCACCTTCCTGGAAACAATGTTCTCGGCCACCCTGCTGGGCTGCTTCTGACTGGCATGACGCAAGTCAGCCCAGATCTACAGTATGACCTCCAGAGTGCCTCTCTGCCACGGGTGGAGCTGTGCTGCCTGCGCTGCCTTGCACAGCTGGCCTGAGAGCTGCAGCACCCACTAGGGTCAGGGCTCAAAGAGCGCCAGACTCAGCCTGTAGCCCAGCTCCTGCAGCACCAAGTAGACTTGCAGGTTGGCACTCAGCAACCTGAAGGCAGTGGCTAGCGAGGTGGCGTGGCTTCACCGGTGGCTGCTGGTGAAGGAGACCTAGCAGGCTGCAGTGGCAGGAGGCACTCCAGAGGTCATAGATCTGATCCTTAGCAGGGCAACCGAGAGCAGCGCTGCCAGGAGGATGAAGAGTCCCCGCGGGACCAGCAGCACAGGCAAGTCGCTTGTACCAGTTGCTGCAAGGAAGTGGCAAGTGCAGTGAAAGCGAAAAGCAGGACTTACACCCCCCCCCCCTGCATTGTGGAAGGTGGCAAAATGTAGAGGAGTCACTTTCTCTTTGGGAAAGAGCCTGGAGGTGTTTCAATAGCAGGTCAAGCTTATTCAGATGGCATGTTTTGGAAGGGAGATGAAATAAATCCTGCAGTCTCTCGCCACCACCGTACAAACCTCAGAATGGGCAATAATAGCTGCACTTTCTTCTCTGCACCTTCTCCCATCCAAAACATAGTGGGATGTGATCTGAATTAGAGCCAGCCTGACCTGCTACTGAAATGCCTCCTGGATCTTTCCTGAAGGGATGGTGGCTCTTCTCTACATTAGGGCCGCCTTCAGCAATGCAAGGTGCAATGGGCGAGTCCCACTTTTCATTTTCAATGTGCCCACTGCTGGGTGGCATCGACAGAGGCACGGGGTTGCCCACTCTACGCCCAGCAGCTGCTGCAAGCACCTTTTGGGAAAGAGTTGGGAAGCATTTCAATACTGGTAGCAGGTCAAACCGGGTCTTATTCAGATCACACCCGGACGTGTTTTGAAAGGGAGGATGCACATCAGTTACTGTATTGTCCAGGAAATGATCTGAATAACCTCCAACTTACCTGCTATTGAATATTGAAACACTTCCTGAAAAAGGGGGAACAAATGGGAAAGGCACCCGGACTTGGGGTGCTTTCTTTTGATTTAGTTACTGCTGCTGACTTGGAAGGGGTGGCTTTTACATTTGCACACCATGTCTCAGTGGTGAGATTCAGGCGGTTCGCACCTATTCGGTAGAACTGGTTGTTAATTTTCTAAGCAGTTCGGAGAACCGGTTGTTGGAAGAAATCCCATTTTGTTTTTTTCCCCATTTAACAGGGCTAATCCCGTAAGGAAGGCAGGGAGGAAACATTCTGGTCTTGTTTCTAGCCTAATCTTTATTGCCCTGCTTACAGAAACTGCCTCTCCCATTAACCCTTATTCCACTGTAACAGCTAAGGTGAAGCGTCCATTGACGTGAGTGATGTTGAATTGGCCATGCCCACCCAGTCACATGACCAATGAGCCACGCCTACTCAGGTGATCATTAGGGCAGAGAACCGGTTGTTAAATTATTTGAATCCCACCACTGCCATGTCTCCTGAGAGGTCTTGTGGAGAGGTGTGCGAGCCCCTCGTCCTTAGCTGTGTGGCTTCTCTCCCTCTCTTTCTTTTCTGCTTCAGCCCAGCCTAGCCCTTCATCTCCCTCTGAGAAGAGAGGCCAGGTTCAAAGGGAATGGAAGGGTCAGGATCAATCTGTAAGAAACAGGCCCTTCCTTCCATGCTGGGTTCCCTCAAGCAAGCCGCGAGCAGCGGCCAAGAGGCAACACTCTAGTGACTGCTCTCCCTTTCCATCCTTCTCCTTCCCCTTGCTTCTGAGGAGAAGGTTGAAAAGCACCATCACTCCCAGCTGCCATCTCATCTATCTTTGCAGAGTGGTGTGGTAGAGCTGGAGGACCAGGCTGGATAGTGGGGGCTGAGTGCACAGGAGCCGTAGTGTGCCACCTCTCCTGCCCCACCTCACCTCACTGTGGCAGCACCAACAACAGGCAGAGGGAAAGGCACATGGGGATCAAGGAGCAATGCGATACAGCCCTCCGGACACACTGTGTGGCCACCTCCACCATTGCAGCTGTGGGCAAAGATGGACACAGTTGGTGGGTGGCGTGTTCGGCAGGCCAGATCATGTGCCTTCACCTGTGCCTCTGCCGGTGCCCCCACTGTGAGGCAAGGCAAGTGGTGGAGTGAGGATGACATCATGCCGTGGCCCCTCCCCTGTACTCTCAGCCCCCACAATCCAACCTTGTCCTCCAGCTCCGCCACACACTCTGCAAGCAAATACAGTGGGACAGATCGTGTGCCTCCCCCCCCCTGCCTGCTGCTTGGAGGGACTGCACTGTGCAGGCTGCAGCAGCTTCTGGACACCATCGGCCCCCACATGTGCTCTCGCCACTTCCTTGACATGATGGTAGCTATGCCCACCCCTTGTTGATGAGGCTCTGAACTAAGGATTAATTTGGGGAGGGGTAGGGCTTATATTTAAAGCAGCATGAAAAATCAAGCTAGGGATATTTTGGGGGTAGGTCTTATTTTTGGAGATCCACGGTAGATACAATTGTAATCAAAACTTCCATTGCTAAGCAATGCAGTGATTAAATAAGTCACACCTGATTTTAAGACCTTTCTCCATAGTTGTTAAGGAAGTCATTATGGTTGTTACGCAAATACAGCTGCCCTCATTGACTTGTCAAAGTCCCTTGACAGGGCAATTGTGATCCCGGGACATTGCAACCACTGTAAATACATGCCAGTTGCAAGTGCTTGAATTTTGATCACATGACTTTGGGGAAGCTCTGATGGTCATAAATGTGAGGACCAGCAGTATGCTTTGCTTCTACTTGCCTATTCATCCCTTACCTAAATTGAAAGCCAATTTAAGCTCATTGAATTGTATAGAAATTTCAGCTGAAAAAAAACAAACCGATTCCATATCACTCTTAAAAAAGCTGAATGGAGCTAGGCTTTTTGATTGCACTAAAGTATTATGCTAAGCTTGGCTGATCCTCCCAAAGCCGCATGGAGCTGGGGCTGGTTAAGGCTTCCCAGGTTTTAGGTTTCATTTAAAATTAAAATATATAATTGAAAAATATTTGGAAAATTAAAGAAACTTTAATAAAATATTGTGGCTTTAGTTTTTTTTTCCCCCAAAGATTATGCTGTGGTCAAGAAAAGAACAGGAACAGAGATAACCATGAAACCATCAGAAGTTCAGCATGACTCAAGACTGTCTTTATCTTTTTACATACCTCCTAGACCATTGATTAGCGGACTCTGTAATTTCAAAGGGCAAATGTAATCAAATTATATTCCATTTATCTCTTATTAGCATGAAATATTTTAATACGTTATTACTGTTGAAGTTTGAAGTTCACCACCTCAAATTACACTTTAGAAACTGATGTTAGTTTGTGAATTGCATCATGTGGGTTTTACTGATGATCCAGTGTCACCACATCAAATTCTTTGTGATTATTTTTCAGCAGTTTATTTAGTAGCATTTTTTGCATCACCAAACCTCCCAGCCATTTACAATGAAAGCCCTAAATCTGTAAAAGCATGTTTACACTTTAAAATGTACACTTAAATTCATGGTTAGCACAGCTTATAAATATATGGTTCACAGTGAGAGAAGCTTCTAGTGGACTTGCCTTTGTTCACCAAAGGTATTCATTATTAAAGTCCTCAAACCAAACCCCAGCGTTATTTTTATTAGGAAAATTACGACAACAAAAAATTAAAAATATTTTTTGCAATGTTTCTAATGTCCAGATATACAAGGGCGAGATGGCGGGGGGGGGGGGGAATGGGTGGCTGAAATTCACCCTCAAATAATGAGATCTGCATGGTTAGGAGAGGTAATTGCAGGGTGTGATCAGAAAATGTCAAGATGGCAGCACAGCAGTGTGATTGATATACGTATAAAAAAGTCATGTTCCAATTACAGTGTTGTGGCTGCCTTTTTTGGACCACACCTTGTGGATAGCCTTGATGGCCAGAATTTGTGAACTGTAGAAGGAAACCTCAGACTCTAACATTACACCTTTCCACAATTTCAGGATTGTTGCTGTGAAGCAGTGGTGGGTTTCAAAAACTTTTGGAACCTACTCTGTGGGTGTGGCCTCCTTTGTGGGAATGGCTTGCCAGCCATGTGACCTGGTGGGAGTGGCTTGCCGGCCATGTATTTTCTCTCTCTCTCTCTTTCCCTCCCTCCCTCCCTCCCTCCCTCTCTCTCCTTCCTTTTGTCTCTCTGTCCCTTTTTTCTTTTTTTCTTTCATCTCTCTCTCACTCTTTTTCTTTCTTTTTTCTTTCTTTCTTTCTTTCTTTCTTTCTTTCTTTCTTTCTTTCTTCCTTTCTTTCTCTTTCTCTCTCTCTCTCTCTCTGTCAGTCTGTGTGTGTGTTTTGGAACCTCTTCTGTAGGTGTGGCCTGCTTTCCGGGTCCACTGGTGGACCCTCTTCTAACTGGTTTGGTAGATTTGACGAACCGGTTCTACCGAATAGGTGCGAACTGGTAGGAACCAACCTCTGCTGTGAAGAAAGAAAAGTTCATTATACCTGCCACCAAGTTCCACAAAGCTACTCCTGCAGGTCCTTGAATGGCCCGAAAAGGGACTTTTAGGAGGTTCAAGAAGCAGAATCCGCAGCTGACCAGAGCAAAGGAAAATGCCACCGACAAGGAGAGGATAATTGTCACATGGAGCATCGCGTTCACCTTTTTCACCAGGTGTGGAAACACTGAAAAGGAAGAAAAAGCAAACTCCCGAAAGATTGAGGAGGTAAACAGATCCCATAAATAAACAGTATCACAGAAAATGGGGCAGAGATTGTCAGACTTTCCGTTAGGATTCAGTGCAGATTTGTATTACTTTTGCCTTGAAGTCATGTGCATACCAATCAGTGGTGGGTTTCAAAAATTGTTCGAACCTACTCTGTGGGTGTGGCCTCCTTTGTGGGAGTGGCTTGTCACCCATGTGACCGGATGGGAGTGGCTTGCCACCCATGTGACCGGATATGAAGAAGCCGACGACACTTGTCAGAACCACCTTAAATTACCTCACACACAGCACTGGCATGCATAAGAATATGATGTAAACTTGTTTTTTAAAAGGCATCTTTGGTTTGCATTAAAACAACTTCAACACACACACTGTTCTGATTGCACCACAAATGCAGTAGTCATCCTTACCTTTCACAGAGGCACTGAGTTTTATAAATATGAGCATGTTAGTGTAGAATAATCATATCCAAGGACCAGGTGTGGCCTGCTTTCCGGGTCCACTGGTGGAACCTCTTCTAACCGGTGTGGTAGATTTGACGAACCGGTTCTACCGAACTGGTGCAAACCGGTAGGAACCCACGTTCCTGCCAGTTCGCACCAATTTGGTAGAACCGGTTCGTCAAATCTACCGAACCGGTTAGAAGAGGTTCCACCACTGGACCCGGAAAGCAGGCCATACCTACAGAAGAGGTTCCAAAATTTTTTGAAACCCATCACACACACACACACACACACACACACACACACACACACACAGACTCACACAGAGAGAGAAAGAGAAAGAGAAAGAGAAAGAAAGGAAGAAAGGAAGGAAGAAATAAAGAAAAAAAAAAGAAAAAAAGAAAGAAAAAGTGAGAGAGAGATGAAAGAAAAAAAGGAAAAAGGGACAGAGACAAAAGGAAGGAAAGAGAGAGAGAGAGAGAAAGAAAGAAAGAAAGAAAGAAAGAAAGAAAGAAAGAAAGAAAACAAAACACATGGCCGGCAAGCCACTCCCACCAGGTTACATGGCTGGCAAGCCACTTCCACAAAGGAGGCCACACCCACAGAGTAGATTCGAAAATTTTTTGAAACCCACCACTGGAACCCACCTCTGATACCAATACATGTTTGGTATCAGGGAACATAGAACATAAAATAACAGTGTTGGAAGGGACCTTAGGTCTTCTACTCTTTGTTCAAGCAGAAGATCCTATACCATGCTGGACAAATGGTTGTCCTATCTCTTCTTGAAAACCTCCAGTGATGTTGCACCCACAACTTTTGGAGGCAAGTCATTCCATTAATTGTTCTCTCGGTAAATTTCTCCTTAGTTCCAGGTTGACCTCTCTTTGATAAGTTTCTATCCTTTACTTGCCCTCAGATGCTTTGGAGAATAGGTTGTCCACCTCTTGTGACAGTGTCTCAAAAATTGGAAGACTGCTATCATGTCACCCTTAGCCTTTTCTTCGTTAGACTAGACATACCCAGTTCCTGCAACCATTCACCATATGGTTCATCCTACAGCCCCATAATCATCTTGGTTGCTCTTCTCTGCACTCTTTTTAGAGTCACAACATCTTTTTGTATTGTGGTGACTAAAACTTTTTTTTATCATGATGACACAGTACTCCAAATGTGGTCTCACTAGTACAGTATAAAGCAATACTAACACTGTACATCGGTGGTCTCCAACCTTGGCAACTTTAAGACTTGTGGACTTCAACTCCCAGAGTTCCTCAGCCAGCTCTGGGAGGTGAAGTCCACAGGTCTTAAAGCTGCCAAGGTTGGAGACCACTGATGTACATGATCTTGAAATTATCCCTATGTTGATGCACCCCAGGACTGCATCAGCTTTTGTGGCAGCTGCAGTAGCAACCCAACTCTAAATCAAATTATGCAAAAGATGTTTGGAGTTTGGAGTTTATTCAATTTGTAGGCCGCCCTATTCCCCGAAGGGACTCAGGGCGGCTGAACAAAAGCCAAGGGAGGGGAAATTACAAAAAGTAAGACAAAAACAATCGGACAATACGAACAATTTAAAAGCACAACTGACACAGCAAATTCGAGGGGGGGGGGAACTCAACCCCAGGCTTGCTGGGACAGCCAGATCTTCACGGCCGTCCGGAAGGCCCGAAGGGTGGAGAGGGTCCGAATCTCCACGGGGAGCTCGTTCCAAAGGGCCGGGGCAGCCACAGAGAAGACCCTCCTCCGAGTAGTTGCCAGCTGACATTGGCCGGCAAATGGAATACGGAGGAGGCCTAATCTGTGGGATCGAATGGGTCTGTGGGAGGTAATTGGCAGAAGGCGGTCTCTCAAGTACCCAGGTCCAATACCATGTAGGGCTTTATAAGTAATAACTAGCACCCTGAAGCGTATCCGGAGACCAATAGGTAGCCAGTGCAGCTCACGGAGATGTGGCGACATTTTGGCCTTAGTCATAACAGAGAGGACTGCCTTTCCCACTAACAATTCTAGTTGCATTAAGGATATTTGCAACCATTCATTTAGCAACTTTTCAAAATTACAGCAGCACTGAAAAAAAAAGATTTATGACTGGTCCTGACACTTGTAACCAATGCAGCAACCCCACGGTCATGTGATCAAGCTTTGGGTGTTTGGCAGTGAGCGTGTATTTACAATGTTTGCAACCTGAGGTCAAGTAATGGGTCTTTGCACTTTCCCAGCTGGTTTCCAACAAGCAAAGTCAATGAGGGCAGCTGGATTTGCTTGATTTCCACATTTTACTTTAACAACTGCAATGATTCACTTAATAACCATGGCAAAAAAGATCTTAAAACTAGACATGGCTCACTTAACAACTGCTTTGTCTTTCCAAACAATTGAAATTCTGGTCCCAATTATCATCATGTCAAGGACTACCTGTGTTCTGTTCTTTGGTGGGAATAATCATTTTAAGTACAATTAACAAAGATATAGACAATAACAACTAGACAATAGCAGACATGTTTTCTGTGTCTCTTGGTTGCCCTCTAGTGGTCCCTTTGCTTAGTCAACACAGCAAGTGAATTAGCCATCTTCTCTGTAATAAAATACATCATTTTCCAGCTTATTGGTTCCCAGGGCTGCCACTTTGGCCAAATTATATTGATAAATAAAAATCCTTTTTCAATCCAAACTTCAGAAGAAGAGAATACAGAATAACAGAGTTGGAAAGGACTGTGGAGATCTTCTAGTCCAACTCCCAGTCCAAGCAGAACTTCCGGTAAACAAAATTTTAGGGCAAATAAATGACCTGAATAATCACTAATAATCAAAGAACCTTACTTGAATCTGTTTATTTGCAAATGCAGGAAAAATGGAAACAAAAGAGGTACTTACTTCTGAATCTGGAAGGGCGACCTCCAAGTCCACACTGTCGCATTTTGTGGCCGCCAAAGAGCCCATAGTAAATTTTCCCCGTGAATTTGACTAACTCGGGGTCTGTGGCATTGACCAGCTCAGCGCCAGTTTTGCAAAGGATTTTCCCCATCATCCATTTCTGGCTGCCCATGGCCACGAGGATCAGGATGAAAGAGGCAAAGCTCAACAAAGCACTGAGAGCAAATAAAGCCTTTTGAAAGCAGCTGGTCATTCCTAACAGTTGTGGGAATCATATGGTGAGGCCTACCCACAAGGTCTCTTTCCAATCCATGGGTGAAAGCATACTCTTTCCTTTTCCTTTAAAGCACCTCCGAAAGATTATTTTTATCTGCAATAATCCAGAGACAGCCAACAGAAGCCTCGTAATTATGCAGGAAGAGGATGCTTGTTGTTAAAGGGACAATCCAGGATCTATTACATGACTAATGTTTCATTGAAAGGTTCAAATTTCTCCCTGGTTTTAAATATTGAAGTGACACAAATGTCTGACCTGGAAGGTGTTTTAGCTTCACAGTCTGCTTGTAAGTCTCTTCTGGCTAAAGACAGATGAATTTATTAGATTTTGGGACATCAAATTGCTGTCATTTAGAATTTATGTTTCTTAAATGTCATCCTGGCCATCTTGCTCAAGATGATACTCTGCTTTCCAAGACTAAATAATATTTCCAGATGAATAGGCACACCACGAGCACAATTTTCAGGCCATGAAAAAAAAAGATACAAATTGATTGGAGCATGGAGGAACACATACTTTTCTTTTTATTAAAAAAAAACAATTTTTATTTATTTTTGAACAAAGACAAACAAACATAAAAAAAATCTTCCATTACAAATTGTAGAAAGTGGTTACAGTATTTCCATGCATCTCTTCCATAGTCATCACCTGCTTTTCATATCAAATCGCATATTTTAAATTCACATATATTCATGTATATCACGATTATTATATCTCAACCTTAATTTGACTATAATTGTTTTTACATCCTTTTATATATAATATTCAAAATCTAGAATAGGATTATATGATAACATTCTATTAAATCATCCTAAAATCGTCCAATTGCAATACATCTTTATAACATATTCTAGATAAAGCTTTTAAACCTCCTCTCATATTCTCCTTTTTTTGTTTATATAAAATTTCATATTATCAAACTAATAAATCTATATGTATTATTATCATTATTAATCATTATTTGTTCTGACCCCCTTGTTCCACACCAAAGTACACTCCGAGCCAAAGATAGGTTATGGCATTTAATTAACAGACAGACAGGTTCTTGGCAGCAAACCGGCATAGACAAGCTTGGGCAGCAATCCAGCACAGATAAGCCTTGGCAGCAATCCAGCCTGCCAAGCTCACAGTAATGTCCTCCAACATTCAATCCTGCGTTGACTTCTGAAAAGAGAGGCGTGTGCACAAGGAGTCTTTTTATAGTTCGGAGAGGAGCCTAATGACCACAATTACCTCTTGTACCTGTCCAACTGTTCCTGACGCATATTAGCTCTTTGATGTCATGCTTCCAGGAACAACTCACTACTGGCATCTGGCTCACTCTCCCTTGTCTCCTCCCCACTGGTCCAAGGCTCAGGTGCCTCCTGGTGGCCAACCAGCCTCTCTGCACCCTGCTTGGAGTCAGAACCCTGTCCAGATCCTCCAGAGCCGACTCATAGGGCCCCTCGCTGTTGGAGACTGGTGTCAGCTCCAACGGCTCCTGCTGGGCCACAACAATTATTTAACTATAACTATTGTCACTTCATTTTATACATACTACTAGTAAACTAAATTTAGCTTAGTTTTTATTATACATTTTCATTGCATCAACCTGTATCTTTCCAGTAATAGTGCAGTCATATCTCTTGCCATTTGTAGCATTAATATGCTAGTTACTTTCTTAATAACCTTGTATGAACTTCTCTTCGCAACATGTTGTTCCTTTCATATCTCATAAAAGCTCGAAACCCAGCATCTGCTCTTTCCATCAGCTTATCTTTGGTTATCACTGGTGCTTCTGTCAAGATTTCTCTCCTTATCTCTGTCAATTTTTCTCTCTTTTCTTCTTCTGTGCTTTGAAGTCTGGGGTAGAGTTCCAATCCATCTATCTCCCCTTTCCATATTCCGCTCTTGCCATTACCAACTACGTTCAGTTTGTTGTCAGTATCCAGAGTTTTCTTATCTCTTTGCTCGTTTTTTTCTTCCATTTTTTGAACTCTGTCCTCCACATTCTTCATTTGATAAACATCCTCAGTTTTTCCATCAAATTTTCCTGTTTTGTATTCCATATTCTCCAATCTCTTTTCAATTCTCTCTGTCACAACGAATAGAGTTTGAATTTCAAACATAATCATTTGCAATGTTACAGTTTCTTTTTCCTGTTGCGCCATTCTTCCAATTTTGCAGACACTGCCACCATAGGATTCAAGGCTATTTTAATAAACTTCAAACAGGTTTATTATCTTTCAAGTCAGAAATGTTGTCTTCCCTCCAATAGTTAGTGAAAGAACTCCCAAAAAGCACCTGTATAAACAACTTGTGCTGTTCCTACTATCACTGTCAGTAAACAAACTGAAAGAACCTTGAATCTCAAGTGATCAAAGAGAAAGAAGAAAAAACAATGTATCCAGCCTCCAGGCCTTAAGTGGCAGTGTAACTGCTTTTCCTCCTGTTGTTACAACCCTCTTTATAATCCTTATTATTTTCTTTATATTCCAAGCTTAAGAAAGAAAAAAAAACCCTTAAAAAGAGATCAAAAACAATCCAATCAGTCCAATCAAGCATTATAAAAAAAGAAGGAAAAATTTAATCCATAGGTGTAAGCAAAAGTGAAAAAAGAAAAAATTAATCAATTCAGTTTAAAAAATAGGGAGCCTTTGCAAAAATTCCATCCATGAAAAAAAAATTAGAAACAGGATAACACACTAAGTTTAATGTAGATTAATTTCGCCGCTTACAATTTTCTATCTTCAATTTAATTTAACTTAATTGGGGTAGTCTCTTTGTCTAATAATAACATTTCCTCACCAATTCGACACACTTTCTCTTTTCAATTTCTTCCCGTTCTGGAGCTGTCCCTACTTTAGCAGCTTCATTGGCTGCATTTCTGTCACCAGAAAAAAAGGCTTTTCCTGGATCTTCCAGGGACTTTGCGGTGTCCCTGAAATCAGCAGGACGTGCCCTTCTCAATCACCATCTCTGCGGGACGGTTTAGGTCCAAATGGACCGTCCAGCGGCAGAAATATTGACTGCGATCTCGGAGCACCAAGATCGCACGTCGTGCTGTCGCAACATCAGTCCCTTTCTACAGGAACACATACTTTTCTTGCAACATTCTCAGGATGTAAAATAACCTCAGTTATGCCAGCTGCAAATGTTTGTTTAATGACCATTTATTTCATTTTATTTATTTATTGATGGCTGATGGGAGCATCTATACTCATCTGTGTGCAAAAAGAAGAAAAAAATCTGGCACAATATTAGAAAGTGAAAAGTAGCACACTGCCACTCGGAGGTCACAGGCTGGGGTTTTTGAAACAACGTATCTCTTCTCTTTCCTTCTTTGATTTCACTGACTTTGTAGCTGAAGGGTTTGCAACTTGTTTACAGAAACTGATAAAGAGCCAAGGGCATGAATTGTTTTCACAGGTGCCTTTGAGAACTATTTTGGCAAGGGAAAGAAAGTGGGGAAAAAGAACCCTTCTCATTTGAAGAGCATAAAAGAACTTGTGTTCAAGTCAATCTAAAATAAAAATAAAAATAAAAGAGGCCTGGAAGGCTAGAGTGGCAGTGGCTATTAGTTTTTTTTCTTTCTTTCTTCTGTTTTGGAAACATGGATCAATATTCAGATGAGGAAACCTTAAAATTCCAATTCAAAATCTATTGGAAGGATATGGTAGAATTGAGAAGAAGCTGGAAAGACTAGTCTTCCTCACAGCAAAAGATGATGGGGTTGGAGCCCCAAAAATTAAAGGGGAGAATGACAATATAGAAGATAAAGATAAGACAATAGATGAATTTATTAATAGAGCAAATGTGGGTGAAAGTGGAAAGAAGGGAATATGGAAAAGGGAATTCGACGAATTGGAGCTCTACCCCAGATTCCAGGGTACAGAAGAAAAAAAAATGGTAATGATGATGGACTTAAGAAGAGAAATTTTTTCAGAAGCAAGATTGACAACCAAAGACAAGCTAATTTTAGTAGCAGCTGGTGGACAACGAGATTACCTGAGAGATTCTTCAAGCAACAAAGTGCAGAGAGAAGTCTATAAAAACCTTATAAAGGAGATAAAAGAAGACTGGAAAGATACAGGTTGACAATGAAAGTTGATAATAAAAAATTACTTGATTTTGGTGATCAATAAGTAGGAATTTAGTAATTCTTAGATTGTTTTAGATTGTTATTAAATGTTTATTCGTTAACAAATAATTAACTATAATAACAATAATGAAATGATAATGATATATACATGTATTGGCAAACTAGTAAAAGAGATTTGGATATAAATTGCAAATTGTGACTTGGGAAAAAGATCTATAAATTTTATTAACAAATTTTCATTTAGATCTTGTTATAAAGGTGTAAGGTTTTTTTGGGAGGGGGTTTGATGAGAGGAGATGGGACATAAATAGTAAATTATTTTTAGCCAACTATAATAACAACAAGAAAATGTCAATGGACATTGTTTAACAACATATACATGCTATGGTATTGGCAAAAGTAACTTGGATATAAATTCTAAACAGTGAGTTGGGGGGAAAAAGAGAGGGGAAAGGTTTAGAAACTTTATTAATTGACTTTTACTTAAAAGATGTCATAAAGGTGTAATGTTATTGGAAGATTTTTTTGAAATAGCTAATGAATGCCATTATGTGGTTGTGTCTTTAAGTTCCATTTCCATTCCATTTATTGAATTTATAGGCCGCCCAATCCCGGAGGACTCCGGGTGGCTTACAGAAATAAGGAATAAGAAATATTAAAAAGGATTAAAACAAATAAGACACAACAAATTAAAAGAAACACAACATACACCCAGTCTAAGCGGGGCTGGACCGCAATCAAGAGGTCAACAGCCCAAGGCCTACCGGAAAAGCCAGGTTTTAATAGCTTTATGGAAGGCCATGAGAGTGGGTAGGGTCCGGATCTCTGGGGGTAGCTCGTTCCATAGCGCTGGAGCGGCAACAGAGAAGTCCCTACTCCGAGGCGTCGCCAGCCAGCATTGTCCAGCTGATGGCACCTGGAGAAGGCCCATCCTGTGCGATCTTATCGGTCTTAGGGAGGTATGCAGCAGAAGACGGTCTCGTAGATATCCGGGTCCTAGGCCATGTAGGGCTTTAAAGGTGATAACGAGCACCTTGAATTGTATGATTCAAGTATGAATGATTTGAGGTAAAAGCATGTTCAAATAATTGTAGTCAAATGAGAATTGTGGTATATTGATATAGTATATAGATATATTGATAGTAAAATATACAAAGATTTTTGATTTAAAGTGTATAATCTAATATGAACTATAAGTAATGACTGTAGAAGAAAGGCAGGAAAGTTATCTGTAACCAATCGACACACTTTCTACAAGATGTAATGAAGGATGATTCTTTTTGTGTGTTTTTGTTCAATTAAAATAAAAAAAAACTTTAAAAAAAAACAAACTCCAGCTCTGAAGTACCCACAACTCTGTAATGCAAGCTATTCTATTTAATTGTTTTCATTGTTTAATTGTTCGCATTCGTCCTAGACTGGATCTCTCTTTAATTATGTTCCATCCATTGCTTCTTGTCCTACCCTCAGATGCAACCTCTTGCCAGGATTAACCTTATACCTTTGGGGGATTTGTGCACAGCTTCCTGCCAGATTCTCTGGAGCAGTCGGTTGGGGGATTCTGGCTTAAAATTGCCGAGATTGACAAGCACAGCTCTGGACAAACCACCCTCCCTGTACGGGAGAGAAAACCCAGGATCTCCTAGCAGGGGCCGTGCCTCCTTTTCCGCCACTTAACCCACCTAGTGGGGGCGGAGAGCTCGGGTGCCCGCCTTCCGCTTCCTTTTCACCACGGACGTTCCTGCTTGTCGGAGCAGCGGTCATGGCAGCGGGAGAGGCATCCCGGGTGGTGGTCTACGGCGGTAGAGGGGCACTGGGCTCTGCCTGCGTGCGGCACCTGCGGGCGAAGAACTGGGTAAAGGGCTGGGGGGGGGGGTGCGGAAAGGTTGGCAAAAGCCGGTCTGTGGAGCTCGGTAGAGGAAACCTTGGAGAAGGCGGCTTTCCTGCACCTTCGCATGCAAAGGAGGGGGGGGGGGGTCGGAGGAGGGGAGGCCGCTGTGCAAAGGAAGAAACGCACACGCAAAGATGTTGCACGCTTATGGCCGGGAGAGAAGCCGCGCTGCCCTTAGCAAAAGAGCGGCCAGGCGGGGACAGGCGGTTGCAACGAAGCTCTTTGCCTCTTGCCGCGTAGCTTTGGGGTAAATGCAGCCCCGTTTGAAAACATCAAAACAAAACAAAATCTTGGTGTCTATGTGTGTTTCTCCCCCCCCCTCTCCCCGCAGTGGGTGCTCAGCATTGATTTAGCGGAAAACCAAGAAGCAAGCACCAACGTCGTGGTGCAAATGGGCGATTCGTTTGTGGAACAAGCAGAGCAGGTAAAAAAACCAGCACAAGTTTTTAGACGCTTTCTGATTGGAAAAGAGCGCAGGGAAAACTGCAGAAATGTTGACTTCAGTTTCTTATCCAAAACTTGAAAAATTCGGGATTGGTCAACAAATGTGTTCCATCTCTGGCAGATAAGGAACAAAAATCTTTGTAGGTGTTAAGACACAAACTTGACAGCAGACAATCAATCACTGCTCCTAATTGTCCTAAATCTCATTCTGTCTGGGAATTGAAATCCGTGCATCTTTAAATTGCCAAGGTTGGGGAACCCTGTCCTAAACCTTTCCAAATTCAGGTGGAGTCTGGTAGCATCTTTTCAGAGGAACAAATATAAAAGCATTGAAATGAAAAATAATTCTTCTGAAAGGACATTACGAGACTCCTCGTTTTTGATTACCATAAATATCCCTGTTCTCCCAGAATATCCATAAGAATTAGAAGGCATTGATTCGTGGACACTATTCTAATTGAAGTTTTGCCAGTCGTGTGGCTGCTAAAACAACAGTGCTGATGTTGGAAACCCTGCAGAAACATTTCACAACTGTTTGCTCCATTACAGGAGTTAGACCTTTCGTAACCCGCGAACTTTGCACTGATGGGTATGTTGGAGAAAAGAGAAAACATAATACCACATGCCAGAGTCCAACTTGTGTCACATAGGCCTCCCTTAGATGTGATATACAAGTAATTCTCGAGTTATGGCCATTTGTTTAGTGACTGTTCAATTACAATGGCAATGAAAAACTGGGGAAGTTTCTCGTACGTGTGACCATTGCAGCATTCCCATGGCACTTGGCAATTAGTTCATATTTATGACGGTTACAGTGTCTTGGGGTCATGTGATCCCTTTTGTGACTTTCTGACAAGCAAAGTCAAAGGGGAAGCCAGATTCACTTAACAATCATGTTACTTAACAGCTGTGGCAATCATAACTTAACAACTGTGGCAAGAAAGATTGTAAAGTGGAGCAAAGCTTACTTAACTGTAAGCTTAGCAATAGAAATTTTGGGTTCGAAAATACTACCTGTATTTTCAGTGCCTATTAAAATGTAAAGGATTTCCCGTGATGCCATCAAAGTTACTGTCCTGACTTTTTTGAAAGTCCTCTTGGGAGTAATATTTTTGGTGCATACTCAGCCACTGCTTGTGAGAGATCCAAAACTGAGAATGGAAAAAGAGGGCCAGGCCAGCTTTACAAAACACATGCTTATATTAAGCATTATGCTTTGCATTCTTGCTCCTATTTAGAGGTAGGGAAGTATGGTTCATGCATGTTAACAAGATGAAAATTCAGGAAAAAGGACCATGAAAAGTTTTGCAAAATTCCCAATTCCATTAGTTACATTAGCATCTGCTCTGCAGCTTTCTGTCATATTTCACTCACGAAAATGTCAGTCTTATTTTTCCCAGTAGCTTTCCAAAACCTGTTTTGTAACTTGTTCAGTCTTGCTCATCCAAAAAAGTTTTGAGCCATCTTTTTCATACCAAAATGACACCTCTGTCCTTCCCCACAACCCTCTCCAGGAAAAGAAACCATGTTTCCCTCCCTTAGAATGCCGTTTTCTGTTATTTTCATATCTGTAATTTTACTAATTCCCAAAGTTGTTAATAACAGCAAAATGGTGAAAAAAGCATGGAGATTGCTCTGTTGCGGGTAAGGAAAGGGTTTGGAAAATTCTCCCTGTTAATCGGGCAACTAGAACTCTTTCTACTCCTTTATATCTGAGTAAGAGAAGAAAGAGAGAAAAACAGCAGCCCAGCTACTTTAGTTTAATAAAATCTGTGCCAAAACCAGATGACTTCAGATTACAGGTTAAGATTTGCTGGAAGCTTAACCACCAACAAAGCCAGGCTTCTAATGAGTCCATATGCAGAAATATTTATCTGTCTTGTTTTAGAGAGTCAGTGTACTACTTTGGTAAGGACTGGTACTTGTTCTGTAACTCAGCTCTTCTAACTCTGCTTTTTGAAAGGTGACAGAAGACGTCGGAAAAGTCCTGGGTGAAAAGAAAGTGGATGCTATCCTCTGTGTGGCTGGTGGATGGGCTGGAGGCAGTGCCAAGGCAAAATGTAAGGATGGCAATTCATACAATGCTCTCTTCTTTCTCTTTCCCGTGGTCTTTCAGAATGGCCTATTTCTGGTCTGTGATGGAGCTGCTCAGCAAACAATGCTATAGCTCCCCCATTTAATGTCTTCCTGATGTCTCCAGCCCTGAAATTCAATTGATGCAATAGAAGCTGTGGGATAACATCTGCTTCCTCTCTTCCAGTGGTGTCCTGAACTGGCTGGCATTGGGGGGGAAAAGCCTGTTGAGGAAAAATAGAAGACCTCATAACAGATTTCTAAATTTAAATGCATTTCAGTAAAACTTTGTTGTGCAGTTGAGCCTGTCCTGAAACTGTCTACAATTGCAAAGATAGCTACTTTGGGATTTTTATTTTACTTATTTGATTTTTATCCCACTCTTATTACTCTGTACAGTGCATTCGGAAAGTATTTCTGTTCTTCACTCCTGTCCGTATCTGGAAGCCAGATGGTTAATAGGGAAGTGTCTAAACTTGAAGTAGGATTGAGTCATCGATATCTCATTAGATTTAAATCAGATTAAAAAGAAGTGTTGAGAAATGAGCACAATAAGTGCAATAATAATTGCATTTGACAATTTATTTTTGAACTGGGATAGTGATCTAGATGTTTTGAGACTTGCTTTAAATGCTACAGGTATCTGAATGCTACCAGTTGTTTTTTAATGTATGCCCATCCCATTGTTAAACTCACAGATATCTGACTGGGCAGGTTGGAATTAAATTCCTATTTCATACCTGGCAGCTAAGCTAGGGAGCTGTTCTTAGGTGTCTTCTGCAGAACAAGACCTTATCAGGCTAAGAGGGAACAGTCGGTGATGCTCTCTCCAGAAAGTGTATATGTTTCATGATGTCTAATGTTTTTCATATTTTCCTGTCCATCCCTTAGCTTTATACAAAAACAGTGACCTGATGTGGAAGCAAAGTGTTTGGACATCAACCATCTCTAGTCATTTGGCTACCAAATACCTGAAGGAAGGGGGGCTATTGACTCTAACAGGTGCAAAAGCAGCATTAGCTGGAACTCCAGGTAAAATGGAAATGTTCCTGGGGTGTGCATGTTGTTTTGGTCAACATTTCCCTTAGCCTTTAGTATTCAGATTGTAAATTTCAGTAGTATAAATTCTGTCCTCCAATGACAACTTAAATATTCTGTTAGGGTTGAGTGTATAGATTAAGAAAATATTTGGGAAAAAATTGTACTTATGTTTATGAAAGCTTTTTTTAGCTTGCACAGAAAGTGCTTTAGCTTGAATATAAGCAGCAAAAGGGACGCAGTTGCTCAGTGGCTAAGATGCTGAACTTGTTGATTAGAAAGGTTGGCAGTTCGACGGTTCGAATCCCAAGCACCATGTAACGGAGTGAGTTCCTGTTACTCGTCCCAGCTTCTGCCAACCTAGCAGTTCGAAAGCATGTAAAAAATGCGAGTAGAAAAATAGGAACCACATTTGGTGGGAAGGTAACAGCATTCCATGTGCCTTCGGTGTTTAGTCATGCCGGCCACATGACCACAAAGACGTCTTCAGATGGCACTGGCTCTTCGGCTTTGAAACAGAAATGAGCAGCGCCCCCTAGAGTCAGGAGTGACTAGCACATATGTGTGAGGGGAACATTTACCTTTACTTAAGCTGCAAAAAGACTAAGACCCAAGCTTATATTTTATTCCCTAAGTACTAATGCTGATTCTGCTTATTTACTTTGGATTAAACCTTTGTATCTTCTTGCTTCAAAGACAAATGACCTTCAATCCTCTGACTCAATCCTTACAAAATAGACCTGGCCCTATTACTAGTTTTGTGTCTGTATAAAGTCTACAGAAATGCTGTGCTTTCTGCTAAAAAGTAAAATTCCCATCCTGCTACGGGAATCCATATTGAAAACAGTGAGTTCTGTAATCAAATAAATGTTAATAACATTTTAAACATAGCAAATTAAAAAAGTTCAGACTTTGACCATTGAAATGCTAGTTTTCACCATCTTGCTGAATTGGCAGATTCTAGTTCATACCAGGGAATCTCCTTTTGTATACAGACCTCCAGCTCAAATAAAAGATAGAGGATGTTGTCATATAACTCCTTGTGTAGGTGTGGGTCACCCATGGCCTAGTGCATAACAGGGCATGCGCAGCCACGCTGAACCACATAGGAAAAAACAAACTCCTAAAGAACATAACATCCTAATAGTTCGTATCATAACATCCTAATAGTTCACTCTAGATGTGCCTTACCAATGACGCCCAGGATTTGACCATATATAGACAGAACTTCCCTGAGCAGTAGATTAGCAATTGTGGTTTGACAGGCTGTCTTAAATCACATGCTGATTGCTCCTCCTGCCTTTGTCCTATCTCAATAAAAGGGGCTCCCAGACCCCCAATCTGGGTCGCCTCATCCCGAGAAAGCTCGTGTCCGTGTCTTTTCTCAACATCGGCCTCATGAGCGAACCACGGGAACATCACATTTGGTAGCAGAGGATGGCAGAGGATTAAGGATTCCTATTTCCTTAACAGAGTAGTGTCTGAAGTATATTGTAGGACATCATTATTGGGATATCCACAATTGAATAAGGTTTTTGATACTAAATGAATTTAGATGTCTTTTTGGGTTACAATTTACATTGTTCCTTTCATTTAAGAAAAAAAAAAGTATCCAGGTTCAGTAGCAGAATATCTAAACCAGTTTTGTTGTAGGTAGGTAGGAGGGAGGCAATTCCAATCTAAATTAATAAATATGGAATAGTTTAATAAATTCGTTGGTTCATTTTGTAATACAGATAGTCCTCAACTTACATCCATTCATTTAGTGACCATTTGAAGTTACAATGGCACTAAAAAAAAATCACTTTTGATCGATCCTCATACTAACTGCTGCGGCATCCCAGCAGGCATGTGATTGCAACTGAGCACTTGGCAAACCTATGACAGTTACAGCATCCTGCAGTCATGTGATCACATTTGTGACCTTCCCAACCTTCCCTTCCAACAAGGCAAAGTCAATGGGGAAGCTGGCAGGGGAGATCACAAGTTGCAGTAACATAATGTCTTGCTTAACAACTATAGCAAAAAAGGTTATAAAAATGGGTCAAGTGATTCCTTACTTCGCAACTGGATTACTTAACAACAAATATGGCTGTAAGTTAAGGACTATTTTTAAAACAAAATTTGAAGCATTGGTATTTAATGCTAAATACTACTTTTTAATGGGTTACAAAAACCCACTAAAAGAGCAACATGAAACAGTCCATAATATATTAAAATGATTGTTAAAATTAACATATTTGCAAGTCATTTCTTGACTTTGCTCTTATATTCCCACACTGATGCAATGACAGGAAGGCTTCCAGGGGCCATCTGATGTGGTTGGATTCCAGGAAGTGCCTTATATTCAGTAAGGTGCATTTCATAACAGGCTTCAGCTGGAAGTCAAACTTTATTTTTACCACCAGCCTATCAAGTACTTAGAAAGTGAGGGCTGGAAGTGGGGTGGATAAAGGGAAGGGAGGAAGGAGATTATAATGAGAGTGATGAGAGGGGGGTCTCAGGGAAGTCCTGCCTTAGCACTTGGCCACCACAGGTCCCCCCCCCCCTCCAACATGAGGTTTGGGTAGGTCCTCCAAGGTCCCTTCCAGCTCTTTTATTCTGTATTCTAGGAATGATTGCATATGGCATGGCCAAAGGAGCTGTCCATCAACTCTGCCAGAGTCTCTCTGGCTCAAACAGTGGACTCCCTGCTGGCGCTGCAGCTGTTGCGATCCTCCCGTGAGTCATTCTGGAATCACTCACCTATATGGTACAAGGTTTACTGCCTTGGGTGGCTTTAGGGTTAGATCTCCTTCTAGCCCTATGACTCTTTGTAAAATTGTAATTTCCATATCTTGGGGGGGGGGGGTACGACACACGACTATTGGACCTTTGATGAAGTTTGGACGTAATATTTTATTTTGGGTAGCATGTCTGCTTCAATCAAGAAGATTGTAATGAATGAAAGTGCATTTTCCTGGAGACTGGATTGAAAAAATAATATGTTCTTATTCTGGGTTGAGCCTGCTGCTTTTGTTAAAGCACAGAAGAAATGCAGGCAGGATTTATCAGAGGAACCAGACAGTGAGCAAATGAGTTTCTCTCTCTCTCTCTCTGTTCCAGGGTTACCTTGGATACTCCGATGAACAGGAAATCCATGCCAGAGGCTGACTTCAGCTCCTGGACACCACTAGATTTTATTGCAGGGTGAGCAAACAAAACTGTTTTCCAGTCGTTTGAAGCCTTGAACATCTGTTCCATGAATTTTGGTTCAGAGATTTGTGGAATAACAAAATCTGTGTTCTGCACAAATCTGTGTCCTGCAAATTGACGCTTGGAGTCTTGGATGTCCACAGTGACAGGTGGGTGGGTAGGAAGTTATTATGGTGGCCATGATTGCAGAAGAAAAACAGAGTTGGATGGGATCTTGGAAATCTTGCAATCCAATCCCCTGCTCAAACAGGGAACTCTTATACCATTCCAGACAAGTAGCTGTCCAGTCTCTTCTTAAAAGCCTCTAGTGATGAAGCCTCTACAACTATTCCACTGTTTATTGTTCTCACTGTCAGGAAATTTCTCCTTAGTTCTAGGTTGGTTCTCTCCATGATTAGTTTCCCTATATTGTTTCTTGTCTTGATTTTTGGTGCTCTTCTTTATGGCAGTGCCTCAAACATTGAAACACTGCTATCATGTCATTCTTGGTTCTTCTTTTCACTAGACTAGACATACCCATATTCCTATAACCGTTCTTCATATGTTTTAGTTCCAGTTCCCTAATCATCCTTGTTCCTCTTTTTTACATTCTTTCCAGAGTCTCTACATCTTTTTTATAATACAGTAACCAAAACTGGATGCAGTATTCTAAGTGTGGTCTTACCAAGGCTTTATAAAACGGTACTAATACTTCACATCATTCTGATTATATTCTGCTATTTATGCAATCTAGGATTGCGTTGGCTTTTTTGGCTGCCACCGCACATTGCTGGCTCATATTTAAGTGCTTCCACTAGGACTGCAAGATTATTTCACAATTACTGCTATTGAGCTCAGTTTAACCTAAACTGTACATATACATTTGATTTTTCTTGCCTAAGTATAAAACCTTACTTTTCTCTACCTTACAATGCAATGCAATGCAATACTATAGCAGAGTTGGAAGGGACATGTTCCCTACCATTCTTGATTCAGGGGAGAAGAATATAGAATAGAATAGAATAGAAAATAGAATAGAAAATAGAATAGAATAATAAAGTTCGAAGGACCTTGGAGGTCTTCTAGTCCAACTGCCTGCCTAGGCAGGAAACCCTGTACCATTTCAGACAAATGGTTATCCAACATCTTCTTAAAGACTTCCAGTGTTGGGCCATTCACAACTTCTGGAGGCAAGCTGTTCCACTGATTAATTGTTCTAACTGTCAGGAAATTTCTCCTCAGTTCTAAGTTGCTTCTCTCCTTGATTAGTTTCCACTTATTGCTTCTTGTTCTACCCTCAGGTGCCTTGGAGAATAGTTTGACCACATTGAATTTCATTTTATTAAATAGGGCCCAGTGTTCAAGTTTGTTGAGATCCATCTGGATTTTTAGTCTTCTGGGCTGTTGGCTATTCCTGCCAGTTTAGTGTCATTTGCAAATTTGATGAGTTCCCCTTCTCATTTAACTCTCTTATGAAGACATTGCAGAGTACTGGGCCTAAAACAACCTATTTCTTCTTCTTGGTTATGTGTGTGGGTGTATTATACACCTATGGCAATGGCATTCTTTTTTCTTTTTATATTGACCCATATTCATTCTGGAAAGCTTATTGATTTTATGCATTTCTATAGAGATGTAATGATGTTTTACATATAATGCAACTCCACCTCCTCTTTTTTAGGTTTGTTTCTTTTGAACAATTTGTATTTTTTCCATCAGTACATTCCCGTGCTGAGTTTCATCCCACCAAGTTTTGGTAATGACAACTACTGTATATCATACTTGTCCTCTTGAACTAAGACTTCAAGTTCACCTTGTTTGTTCCCCAAACTTTTGAGTGTTTGTGCACAGGTATTTGAATCCTGTATGTCTGATCCTGGGTATGCTTCCTACATCTCCCACTTTATTTCTGAGATTTTCTTCCTTCCCGTTACTCCTGGCCTCATTGTTTGATTGGTTGCCTTGGGATTTATGGTTGGGATTAGTTCCTAAAGATCCTAAGGATTGGTTTCATTCCCCCCTCAATTTTAGTTTAAAGCTTTTCCGCTAAATTTAGCCAGTCGTTTTCCAAATACATTCTTCCTGATTCTTGTGAGGTGCAGCTCATCCCTTGCCAGAAGCCCTTCATGTAGGCCCATGATGGTGAACCTATGACATGCATGCTGGAAGTGGCACATAGAGCCATCTCTGGGCATGCCAGCCATTGCACTTTGTCCTTCTGGAGTCTGGTGCACACATGCACACCAGCCACCTGGTCTTTATGCATGTGGGGATGCCAGAAACAGGAAGAGCAGCTTCCTGGCGTGCATGCTGGTCTTTATGTGCACATGTGTGCCAGAAACTGGAAGACCAGGTGACCAGTGCGCATGCCCAAAACCAGAAGCTTAATGTTCCGGTGCATTCATGCGTGCCAGGGAGCTGCTCTTCCAGTTTCTGGTGCTCCCCCACATGTGCACTCCCGTTTTAGCATTCAGTACTGAAAAGGTTCACCAACAGTGATATAGGTAATGCAGACCATGCTCTAGGAATTCAAAGTTCTCTTGCCGGCATCAACTCTTAAACCAATGGTTCATTTCTAAAATTCTTTGTTTCCTCATTGGATAGTGACCTATTATTGGAAGTCGAGATGAAAAAATGCCACTTGTGCTCCTAACTCCTTAACTTTCTTGCCTAACTGCTCATAATTTCACAATATTATTTTCAGGTTCATTGTCATGTCATTTCTCCCTATGTGAAGGAGAAGGGGCTAGTAATCTATGAGTTTGATTATTTTAGTAAGGTTCTAGGCCACATCTTTGATTTTTTGCTCCAGGGAGATAAATACCTCCATAGATTGAATGGCTGGTTTACAGCTGGCTGGTTCTGTTCCCCTGAGAACTGAATCTCCTATAACCAACACTTGCCTTTTTTTCCCCCTAGGAAAGTCTAAGTTATTTTTCTCCCTTTCTCAGGGGCACTTGATGATGCAGCTTTTCTATGTGTCTGCATGCTTTCTTCCAGGAGGAAGCTGTGAAATCGATTGCTCGGTTCCAAAAGGGTTGAACTAGATAGGGGCATTGAGAAGACCTACCTCTTTTTCTTTAATGTAAGGAGAAGGCTTTTTATGTAGCAAAAGCACAAGTCACCCAGAGATGCTTGGTAAAGAGATGGGCAGCGTACAAATTTAATAAATTAAAAAAAGCTTACATTGTGTAGTCAAGGCCACCGTCTTGATATTTTGTTCAACATGCCTGCAGCATTGCTATTCAGAAGACTCAAAAGTGCTCTAGGCTGTGGGGTGACCAGTAAATCCCAATGCAATCCCAAGCTGCCAGCCAGACACATAATATAAGGAAATGTGATATTGTTTTCGTAACTGGAGTTCTATTGTGGTTCAAGTATGCCTCAGGTGTTGCTCGGCTCCCTTCCTCATGTGGTTTTTTATATTTGGTTAAAAATCAATAATTTAAAAGAATGAGAAGCAAAACACCAGCCTCAAGTATTACCTTATTTACATTGTCTCCAGTGGCATCAAAGACCACCCAGGTCCCCAAAAACTTTATGGTAAAATAACTGGTGTTTGGCTAAGCTTTGTGCATTGTTGCATTGACCCATCAGCTCTGGAAAAGGTGTAATCTAAGTAAGAATAGGTGGAAAGTCTTGTATCTTGGAGGCTGCAGTGGGGTAATGGGTGGTGATCTGGTATCCGTGTATGGATAATTGATTAACGGTCCTCCAGGTATCGTATTATGTATGAACCTTTAACATGTTCTCAAACTCTTATACTATGGAATGTTTATGGAAAAATGGACAGATGGGCTGATAGGCAGACAGATACTGTACATAGATTATTTTCTTTTCTTGAAAAGAAAAGTGTCTTGCACCAGTTCCTTCAGTTTATCTGATCTATTTATTTATATTTTCTGTCTTGTGCAAGCAGGGTAAACTGAACTACAGAAGAGAGATCTCCCTTAGCTGAGATGTCTTAAACCAACCTCAACTTCATAGTGTCTCTTTTAAATTGTAGATTGGGGATAATGATAATTTATCTGCTTGTATGTAGGAGGTGGTTTAGCTTCTTTTAGTAGTAGCCCTGTTGAAGCTGAGAACAGTTGTTCTTGTGGATGACAAAAATAATGTTACATCTTAACAAGTCCTTGTATTTAGTAGATTTGTCTTTCCAGGAAAATAAAAAGATGCATCTCAAGCCCATTAAAATAGAAACTTCTGCACTGCAATCTTTTACAAGGTCCTCTGAATGGGGGACTCAAATTGCTTTTCAGCTTGTTATCTCAGAACTGTATTAATAGGGGAATTATGGAATAACTATGGAAACTCAATGAGCATTTGGAATGTGAAACTTCCAATGAAACTAACTCATGCACTTGTTTCCATCTGTTCTGCCAGAATTTTTCATGACTGGATCATCGGTAAAAACCGGCCAGACTCTGGAAGTTTGATTGAAGTGGTAACAACTGGAGGAAAATCTGAACTTTCACCAGCCCACCTCTGACCCAAGAATGACATTTGTGCAAATAGGGGTAAAGTCATAAAGATATAAAATCTGTCTAGTGTATTTAATCATCTTCTGTTCCTGCTCACTATCTGGCTTTATTTGGAACCAGATCTGCAGTTGGTTTGTCTTGCTAAATGTGACCCAGTGACATTTAATTATCCAAAGGTGCAAGGCATCTTGCATTTAATAGAAGAAATGAGTTTCAAAACGGATTAATAGGTTAATTTTGCAGAGTGAAAACTAGGGAGGCAGAGCAAATAGGAAGCAAATAATAAAACATGGTTCATGTGGCAAATCCCACAGCTTATGTATTTGCATCTGATCTTGGTGTGCAAGTACATAAGAATGAGGCTTGCATTGGGACATCCCTGTCCTCATTTATAGGTGAGGATGCTGTTGTGAATGGAAAATCGTCATCTTGTAGAATACTTGTATTTCTGTGAATGGCCATTTTGAACGTTACCCAGGTAGATGTTGTGCTTAGTTATCATATATTAATTCTGACCAAAGATGCAATACTGCCACTGCCTTTGAATAAATAAGACTACGTCAAGAGGTTCCACAAAGACCAAGAAAAAAACAAGAATATGTATTCTACCTTCCCAGTTCACAAAAATGCCCTAAATAAAACCTAGAAAATGTGAGTGCTGCCACTGAATTCTTCATTCCCAAGTATTTTCTGAAGTTTCTTTACAAATGCAGAAAGAAGGGAATATTTAGAAGAGTCCATTTAACATGGACATTATAGTTGCTGTCATTTGCCTTAAAAGCAATGAAAAATTGTCAGTGCAGAGTGCCAGTTTTCAGGGGTGGTATATCTGGCATATTCCTGCTATTATGTGCATAAAGAAGGCTGTTGACTTTATTTTTTCTCTAGAGAGAGAGAGAGTAATCCTTGAGATGAATTCTTCAACCCACACTAGTGATATTGCTAAGTTGTAGCTAAGAGTTTTTAAGTCTACATGTTCCCTACCATTCTTGATTCAGGGGAGAAGAATATAGAATAGAATAGAAAATAGAATAGAAAATAGAATAGAATAATAGAGTTTGAAGGACCTTGGAGGTCTTCTAGTCCAACCCCCTGCTTAGGCAGGAAACCCTGTACCATTTCAGACAAATGGTTATCCAATCTCTTCTTAAAAACTTCCAGTGTTGGAGCATTTACAACTTCTGGAGGCAGGTTGTTCCACTGATTAATTATTCTGTCAGGAAATTTCTCTTTAGTTCTAAGTTGCTTCTCTCCTTGTCTAGTTTCCATGCATTGCTTCTTGTCTTACCCTCAGGTGTTTTGGAGAATAACTTGACTCCATCTTCTTTTTGAAAGCCCCTGAGATATTGTCACCCCTAGCCCTTCTTTTCATCAAACTAGACATACACAGTTCCAGCAACCATACTCTAGTCCCCTAATTAATTTTGATGCTCTTCTCTGCACTCTTTCTAGAGTCTCAACATCTTTTTTACATCGTAGCAACCAAAAAGGATGCAGTATTCCAAGTGTGGCCTTAGCAAGGCATTATAAAATAGTATTGTCACTTCCCTCTGTTTATGCAGCCTAGAACTGTATTGACTTTTTTGACAGCTGCAGCAGATTGCTGGCTCATATTTAAATGATTGTCCACTAGGACTCCCTCTCACAGTTACTACTATTGAGCTAGGTACCACATATACTCATGATGATGAACCTATGGCACGCGTGTCACACGCAGAGCCATATCTGCTGGCACGCAAGCAATCAACTCCAGCATGCAAGCACGTTCCAGCCTTTTGGAGTGCCAGGGGAAGCCATTTTTTCCCTCCCCAGGCTTCAGGAAAGCCTCCGGAGCTTGGGGAGGGCAAAAAACGAGCCCAACAGAAGTTGGTTTCTGAACTTCAAGTTGGGCCCATTTTTCGCCTTCCCCAAGCTCCAGAGGCTTTCTTGAAGCCTGGGGAGGACAAAACGGGGGTCCCCCAGCCCCCTGGAGGCCCTCCGGAAGCTGGAAATGGATTGTTTCCGACCTTCCAGTTGGCCCATGAAGTCCCTTTTTCGCCCTCCCCAGGCTCCGGAGGCTTTCCTGAAGCCTGGGGAGGGTGAAAACTCCCCCCTCCTGCACCGGGGGGGGGGGTCATGCATGAATGTGCAGATAGGTGCAGCCTATTGCATTGAAGGTGTGGGGCGTGCGCTATCACTCATGCACAATTTTGGCACGCATTTACAAAATGGTTTGCCATCACTGACATATACTGTCCTTGTGCATTTTGTTTTTCTTGCCTAAATGTAGAACCTTACTTTTTTCATCATTGAATTTCATTTTCTTAGATAGTACTCAATGTTCTAGTCTGTCAAGATCCTTCTGTATCTAAAACCTATCTTATGGAGTATTGGCTATTCATGTTAGCTTGGTGTCATCTGCAAATTCGATGAGTTCTCCATCTATCCCCTCGTCCAAATAATTGGTGAAGATGTTGAAGAGTACTGGGCCTAAAACACAGCCTTTCACCCATGTAAGTGCAGAGGCCTGGTAATATAACTCCCAATCTGGCAGCCCCAAACCCCCTGTTTTTAGAGTCTTGTAACATTTTCAGTCTTAATCTTGCTCTTTTCCCTTGCCAAATGTATTTTGACATTTTATATAGCTCCTCAAATTGTTTATTTTCTAACTTTATCGGAATTGTTCAGAACAAAAATAACCTTGCCAAGATATTCGGTTTTATTGTAGCTATTCTTACTATCATCGATAATTGCAAGTTTTTCCATTTCTCCGGATTTAGTTTAATTTGTTGTAACAGCTTAATATAAGTATCTTCTTTAATGGTTGCACATCTTGCTGTTAATAAAATTGCTAAGTATTTTACTTTCCTAACCATCTGAATATTTGTCTTCTCAATTTTTTTTTGTCTCCAAAGAATTTTTACTAATATCTTGGTTTTTTCTTCATTTATTTTCAATCCTGCAACTTCACCATATTCTTCTATTTTTTTATTAATTTGGGTCCAGTTTCTTGCATTTCTTTTAGAATAAATACCAGAGCATCTGCAAATGCCTGTAATTTGTATTTTTCTTTTGTAATTTCCATACCTTTTATTTCTGGATCTTATCTAATGTTTCTGTTTAACACTTTCAGTGTTAAATATACAGGTGAAATTCGAAAAATTAGAACATCATGCAAAAGTTCATTTATTTCAGTAATGCAACTTAAAAGGTGAAACTAATATATGAGATAGACTCATTACATGCAAACCAAGATAGTTCAAGCTGTGATTTGTCATAAGTGTGATGATTATGGCTAATTTTTCGAGTTTACCTGTAAATAGTAAAGGGGACAAAGGGCATCCTTGTCTTTGCCTTTTCTTATATTAAAGTTCTCTGTCATGTCCCCATTAACCATCACCTTTACAGTTTGTTTAGAATATATTGCCTTAATCATATTAGTACATTTTTCACCAAAGTCCATATACTTTAATTGTAGTAACCAAAATTGCCAAATCACATTGTCAGATGTTTTCTGTGCATCTAACAAAATAAACACCATTTGATTTTAGGAATGTACTCCTAATACTCCAATGTATTCAAGATAATTCTCATATTACCATATTTTTCAGACTCACCTTTCCCCCCTAAAAGAGGGTGAAAAATTGAGTGTGTCTTATACATCTATTGTAGCAGTGGGTG
This sequence comes from Thamnophis elegans, assembly GCF_009769535.1. Lineage (NCBI taxonomy): Eukaryota > Metazoa > Chordata > Lepidosauria > Squamata > Natricidae > Thamnophis > Thamnophis elegans. Next base: position 56,298,579 of record NC_045549.1, read on the forward strand.
TATTCCAGCAGTCCAATCCACTCGCCAATCAGCTGTGCTGAATCAGGCTGCAATAAGTGCTGAAGCTGACCTGGCTGATCAGAGTTTGCAGCAGCAATCACATTCAGAAATCGCAGTAACTGATTCAGCAGGATTCAAAATAATAATAATATACAATACATTACCAAAATCGGGTTTTCAAGGTAGCAGTAAATACAAGCAAAACACAAGCAGATTCACTTTCAGTTTTTGGCTACGCCAGGCTCCTTCCTGTCTCCTTCTTGCTCACACAGCAAATTTCAGAGTCCAAATAGCCCTCATTGGCTGACTTACTTGCTATGCCTATTCATTGGCTGACCTTGTTACCATGTGTCAGCTGAATACCATGGATGCTGGTAGGCAATGACAGCATTTTTTTCGTGTTATTTTCCTCCCCAAAAACTAAGGTGCATCTTATACTCCAAAAATACAGTATTTTTAATTTGGCTTTTAGATAAAAATCCATTCAGGTCTGAGTATAAATTCATTCAAGAATATTTTTAGTCTCTCTGCTACTATTGAAACATATATTTTATAGTCTACATTTAATAATGATATTGGCCTATAATTTTTTATCTGTGTTAAGTCTGAATCTTATTTTGTTATTAAAGTGAAGTTTGCTTCCATCCAAGCATATGGTATCTTGGCATTGTAAACCTCCAACATTGACAAGCCTAAAGTGTCTTGTAGATTCAGTAGTTTCTACTTTTAGCTGCTCATTGAGCCTTAAAAGAGTGAAATAGTCAAAATATTGTTATCTCCATGTACAATGTGTATGGAATAAATATATTTAACAGGAGAAAGTCTAAGTGGCCTTTTGTGATTTTTCTTGGTCTTTTGTGATCTTTTATGAGCCTTGGTGGAGCAGTTGTTAGAATGCATAATTGCAGGCTAATTGTGTCCACAGCCTGAAGTTTGATCCTGATGGGGCTTGAGATTGACTCAGTCTTCTGAGGATGAGGACCCAGATTGCTGGGTGAAATACACTGACATTGTAAACTGCCTAGAGAGTGCTGTAAATCACTATGGGCAGAGGTTGGTTCCTATGCGTTTGGACCAGTTCGGCCAAATCGGTAGTGATATGTTGGCCTGGGTTGCAGAACCAATAGTGACTGCTGGCTGGCCACACTCTTGAATCGGTCCCCTGGTTGCTGCTTGTCCTTCCCAGTCTCTGCTCTGCAGCTTACCTGCCTGAAGCGCGCTGCACCCCTGATCTGTCTGCCAGGTAAGCCTGCGAGTCACAGCTTAGCTAGCTGCCCCTGCCTCCTTCCCCGCGGCCCTGCCATGCTTCCCTGCCTTTTATGTGGCCTCCTGGTGGTCCCCCATCCCCGCTTGCCTTCTGAGGTTGGTGTCCAGTGGGTGGGTGGGCAACCCTTGGTGGAAATGCAGACACTGCTGGGGCTGAAAGTGGCGGTGGTGGCGGCAGCAATGCTGCAGGAGGGCAAGCAGATATCCTGGGACTGCTGCACATGCGCCTGCTCCATTTTGGGAAGGCAGAGCCCCCCCTGCTGCAGAGTGATCCAAAGAGGGGAAGGGGATGCTGCAGAAAAGGCTGCTTTCCATCTGGCCCGTGTGCCTTTTGTGCCGGCTTTGCAGGGCTTCGGGCTCTGAAGCAGCCCACTGGCTTCCCACCTGGCCACCTGCCTGCTCTCTTTGCAGATCAGCTCCGTGGTCTGACCACCAGTGCTACTCTGGGAACTCAGCTCGTAGAGTCCTACGCTCCAGGGGATGGAGACTCGGCTGCGGCGGCACGAAGAAGTGGAGCAAGAGGTGGACGCTGCTGGTGAGCAGGTTGGGGGCAACCCCTCATGTGGGGAGCAGGCCAGGCCCAGCTACCTTCTGGATAACCTTGGAGCTTGCAAAATAAAGATAGGAGGAATAGGATATTAGGCAATCTTGTAGGCTCCAGGAAGAATGGAGACTAGCACTAGTTTCCAAGCCCAGTGGTCAATTTTAAAAAGATCTCATAGAATACTTTTAAATACTAATTTTCTTTTCAACTGGTCATCCCAAAGGTGCTTTATTAAGGAAGCAACTCTGAGGATATTTCGCTTCTCATCCAAAAAGCTTCTTCCGCTCTGCCAGGATAGTGGGGGAATGGAAGGATTTATATTCCTTGCAGACAGGTGATCATTTGCATCCTTTTAGAGGGTTGTTGAAGCACTTGAAGGTTTATCTGTGTCCTCAGGGTCACTTGAGTAATGCTTCTGGTTCCTGACGTCTGCAATTTTTTCTCTGGAAATCCATTCCTACTCCTCTAGTATCCTGTCAGAACTGAAGAAGCTTCTTGGATGAGAAGTGAAACATCCTCAAAGAAAAAACAAGAAAGTCCAGTTGCCTCCTAAAAAAACACCTTTGGGACAACCATGATCTGGATGATTGAGAATCTCTACAGACTTTTCAACTGATCTTCTTTCCATACTGAGATTTTTTCAAAATAATCCTTGTCTTTAATCAAATGTGCTTCAAGAGTTATCTTCTCCCTATACTAACAACATTCTACCATTCTAGGAGAAAGTTGCAAATTGCAACAGTATTCTTCTGGATACCCTAATAGGCTGTTATGGCAACGGCACTATATACAAAATTTCAGAGCTATTAGAGAGATTGAAAAACAACCCAGAAGAAAAGGAACACTTTTTCATTTTTTTACCAATGTTTACAGATGAATCCATGTACTTAAATCAAGCTTGATTTGAAGCAGATTTTAATCCCTATTTTAGCTTTTTCTCTGCATCCAATGCATTTCCATAATGCTTCTTTGTTTGTATTTATTATGACCTATTTTGCATAACTAGAGTTTTAGTTTTTCTTTCTTTTCCTTCTCCGGATCAAGAACAAAGCACTTTTTCATTTTTACCAATGATCAATCATTAAACACTGTTGCTGGAAAGTACACAAAATATTAACACTATAATGTATAATACAAACATGCATAGCAATGCATAGTTAATGGTTTTGCTTTGTCCTAGTTATTAAAGAAAATTCTTCCTATGGAATGAGAGTGGTGTATATTTCATGTAAAATATCACATTTTAAATAACAGTCTTATTTGTATTTTGAAATCAATACTAAATCAAGATCTTAGGTCAGGGATGGCGAACCTTTTATGGCTCATGTGCCAAAAGCGGAGGGAGCGCAGGCGCCCCACACCCATAATGCTATGTGCATGACCCCAGCGTGCATGTGTGCATGACCAGCTCTCCCCTCCATTTTTGGTGTGCTTTTTTTGCCTTCCCCAGGCTCCAGAGGCTTTATAGGAGCCTGGGGAGAGCAAAAACAGCCTCCCTGCCCCCCCCCAGGACCTCTGGAGGCTTCAGGAGCTTCCCTGAAGCCCCCGGAGCGTGAAAAACAGGCCCTAAGGGCAAACTGGAAGTTTGGGAACCGACTTCCGGTTTCCTCGTAGCCCTCTGGAACGTTCAGTGGCCTTCAGGAAGCTTCCCTGAAGGCTCCGGAGGTCTAAAACCAGCCCTACGAGCAAACCGGAAGTAAGTTCCTGAACTTCTGGTTTGCCCGTAGGTCTGGTTTTTTGGGCTCCAGAGGCTTCAGGGAAGCTCCTGAACCCTCTGGAGGGCGAAAAATGGCCTCAAAAGAAGGCCATTTCGGTCAGCGGCGTGCTGGCCAGCTGACAGGGCAACACCTTGCATGCTCTGACAAATGGCTCCCCATGCAACAGGTTCGCCATCATGGTCTTAAGTCATATCCAGGTCACAAAATCGCAGACTTTCAAGTTCTCCAGAAGGTTTTACCAAACTTTATATACCACAAAGTGAACAAGGAAAGAGCAATATTTTGCAGTTGAGGTATACTCTGCTACCTTGAATATTTTTGGTTCTGAAAAATTGGGTTTTTGTATGTCGCTGTCAAAAATAACATCTCTCCCTGCACATCCTACCCTGATTTTAAGATGTATTCTGTAGGTATGCAGAAGTACCTGGCTTCATCAATGTGTGAAGTCTCCATCAGAATAGTAATTTTCCCTTCATTTGATTCTGGAAGACAACACCACAAAAATTTAACAGGCTGTTGATACTGGTTTTTCTTATGCATTTTTAAAAAGTCTAACCTTGCTCTTCTGATTCTTAGAGCAATGTTAAAATGTGCTTTTATGCTGAGAGGAAAAAAGCAAACATTGATTGGATCTGTGTAATATGAATTCTAAAATAGTCTGATTGGTCATAGTAGAATCGCCTAGTCATGGGCTAATCCAATCACCCTAGACTTTCTAAATTAAATAGTAAATCAAGATGAAAGTTTCATATTAGGGCATAATGATTTGATTTTATTTTCTACTTCTCCCCACCCTGAGATATATTTTCAAGATCTTCCTTGTTTTGTTCAGTGAAACTCAATCAATTGTGCCCCAACAGTTACTGATTAGTCCTATTGACATGAGCTGAGCCCTTCATGTGTGCAATTGTTGTATATTCTACTGTGTACAGATGGAGCCAAGATCTAGAATTTACTGATATTTCACAATCTCTGAATATTGAATTCTTCTGAAACGCAGCTTCCAGGGGTCTCCTCCTTTCACTCTTCCACCTTCTCTTTTCTGTTGCTGTCAGATCCCTAAAAGTGATACTGCCATTCAATTGGGAGGAGGGGAGCCTTGGAGTTAAATCATTAGCTACATCGGTAACAACTGAGTTTTACAACTTTACAACTGTGGTTTCCTGTCACCGGAAAACTGAAGCTCCCAACATTTCTGGCGGGATGTTTATGATAGCCATGTGGGATATATTACTTTGATGTCTAACTAGAGATAGCCATGGGAACCAGTGCTTTATTGACTCCCAGGGCAGAAGAGTTAAGGAAGCATCTTCACACTTGTGTATTGGTCAGAATCTGCATTCAGACAAAGGAGAGGGGTCATTATCAGCTTAATCCCATTTGCATCTAAAGGTTTTCAGATGCTGCTTTGCCTCTAATGGTTTCCATCCTGCCTGATTAAAGGTTTCTTTTGAAATAATCCGTTTCAAGGGTCTTTACTTTCTCAAGTTAGGAGAGGAGTCATTACAGTTGCTATGACATTCCTCCACTCTCCCTCCCCACCCCAGCACACATTCATAATGTTGCCTGGCAACAGAAATCTCCAAAATTATTTTCTTCATCCAACAGTTATTTGACAATCCTCAATACCCCAACTGGCCTAAAGTAAATTTTCCTCAGATAAATCCTGTCCCCCTAGAGCAGTGGTTCTCAACCTGTGGGTCAGGACCCTTTGGGGGTCGAACAACCCTTTCACAGGGGTCGCCTAAGACCATCAGAAAACACATATTTTCGATGGTCTTAGGAATTGAGACACCAATTTTATGGTTGGGGGTCACCACAACATGAGGAACTGTATTAAAGGGTCGCGGCATTGGGAAGGTTGAGAACCACTGCCTTAGAGCTTGAAACATCGTTTATATCTGCCAGTTAAACCAATCCTATTGTAAAAGCTTGATGTTGCAGTCAATAGTCTATGTTTTACTCCTTGATGTATGTTTTGAATTGGCTTGCTAATTTCCGCATTCAGAACCATTGGAATTTGCATAATTCTAATTTTGCTATCCCCCAAAGAAATCCACAAATATTTGGATCCTATGTATTATGGTTTGCCTATAAAGAACTTTTAAACTGGAAGTGCACAGAGACAGCTGAAACCTGACAATAGAACTTGGTTAAGATGTCAGCCACTGCTACCCACTCCCCACTCAATTACTTACTTAATTATTTAAGGGGCAGCTTTGAGACACATGGAACCATCCAGACTGACAAAGGAAATGCAAAATGAAGTCACGGAAGATCTTCTCAGACAGCTTCCTCAAACGTGTCCCCTAAGAGACCTTCAACAAAAGGCCAGCATGTGCCTTGGTGAATTAAAGTCTGGCCAAGTGCTAAGGCAGGACTTCCCTCAAACTCTCCCTCCCTCTCATTCCAAACTCCCTCCTTCCTTCCTCCCTCCCTCCCTCCCTCTTTTCCTCCCTCCCTCTATCGGCATCCAGGAATGGACGAGGGGAGGGGAAAAGATTGGCAGTGCTGTTGGTGGCCATGGCTTTCCCACATGGTGACGGAAGCCGTCCTGGTGAAAGGGAAGCATAGGCTGACCACATTCCAGCCCAGGTGGCCACTACAAAGTTGTAAATCAGTGTGCAAGAGCCCCAGCAGCAGCACCATGCCTGTGACTAGCGCCTCTGCCACCTCCATGGCCCACTCGCAGCTGGCCCCGCAGCTCACAAGCTGTTCTTTTTCACCGGGGATGCTAGCCCTTGTACTCTCGCTGCATCCTGTCTCTGTGCCCAGGTGGAGTGCCCGCTTGGGCTGGAGTGGGCGAGGGCCGAGGCAGTGAGAGTCAGCCCCTTGCTGTCTCCAGGGCAGCCCAGCGGGCCAGATCTAACTAATCACATTGTGGGCCGGATCTCACCCGTGGGCCTTGAATTTGACATACGGTATCTGTTTTAGAAACTCAACATCTTTTTTGTATTGTAGTGACCAAAATTGGATGCAATAATCCAAATGTGTGTATTTAAATTTTTTGGACGGTGATATCTCGACTGGATAAATGTGGCATGTTGGATTTGCTTACATTTAATATGGTGTTTAAGCTTTTCCCTTTGTAATTACTTATGTATCCTATTTTGTAGACTTTAAGCTGGCTCTGTATCTGTCTTTCTACTTGTTGGCATTTGCAATGGAAAAATGTTCTGTCTTTTTAAAAGGTGAAATGTCCCCTCTTTGTTATGTTTTGGGGTTTTGGTTTATACTAGAATAGTGACTATTTAATGCCCTTTAAATGTGGTTATGCTTACAGATATGTGGAATGCTGCATTTTATATATTTTAATTGATGTTATTATTTTAAAGATCTGATTGGACTTTTTGCTGACAACTGAACTGGAGAACATGTTACTTATTGGATTTGCCTATTGTTAAGAGACAAGTTATGGGATGAAGAGTTTTATATTAATTAACTAGCTGGATACTTGTGCTTCGCTACGAAACTATGTGACGGGGCTTGATAAATTGACACTTAAAGCTGGAAAATTAATGAGTAGTTTAAAAAAATGATTGTATTGTTTCATTAGAGACAGTAAACTAGGTTTCTGTTACAGATGAAGACATTACTGTAAGTGTAACAACTATGAAATAGATGGGTTTAAGCCTTTAATGCCAGCAGCAACCGTAGCTGTTTTGTGTATGTAGCCAGGCTAATAAGTTGCATAGCACAGACTTTCAATTCGTCCCTCAGATGAATTGCTCAGGACCTGCCTGTAAACAACATTCCTGGTTTTGCTCTCTGGCTGGAGGATGACCAGGCTGTCAGGTGAACTGACTCTGGAGCATGCCACATACAACTGGCCATGGGAGAAACAGTCACTTGTCAGATGCACACCAGCCACTTTCAAAGTCTGTCCCTGTGTCTTATTGATGGTGATGGCATAGCAAACCTTAATGGGAAATTGTGAGATGAGTGGAAAACAGCATTCAACTGCCCCCTAGGGAGCTTCCAATTCAAAGTGATGTGAAGTTTCCAAAAGATGACCTAATTAATTTACGAGCCTCAAGACAAAGTTCAAAAGAAATCCAGTCATTTATTAAGATCAATATTTTGGCATGTTCTTCTGCGGAGCCGAAACTGATTTCCGGTTAATGGTCTTTGCACTTTACCCTTTTCTCTCCCCTCCCTCAGTCCATGTCATAAATCATATCCACCAACGAGATGCTAGCCTGCTGTGAACTTTGCACCCCCCCATACACCAGCTGTAGAAATATGAGATCCGACTCTGGCCAAAGGTATGCATGGAATCCTCCCTCCAATGTCAACTTGATAATAGCCATGGTAACGCTTTACAAGTTGACAAGTGATGCCTTTCGGACTGCAGGGAGTCCCAACGGTGTTCATGCAGTTAATAAATGAGGTGCTGCACAAGCACCTCTACAAGGGGGTCCTCGTCTACCTGAATGATATCCTCATCTACACAGAGACCATGAACGACCACATACCCCTGATCTGACAGGTACTGGAAAAAAATCTGGCAGCCAACCTGTACGTCAAGCTATCAAAATGTGAATTCCACTGTGCACAGCTGGACCACCTGGGTTACTGAGTGTCAAATGAGGGAATAGAGATGGACCCGGCCAAAGTACAAGCCATCCTAGCCTGGCAACCCCCTCGCACCTGCTGACAGCTACAAAGCTTACTAGGGTTTGCAAACTTCTATAGGCAATTCATCTCCTTTCCAAAGATTGCCCAGGTGAGGGTTGCTTTCTGTATCCAAGAACATATTTCTCCCTTTTTCCCTCTTTTTAATGTTTCGTAAAATATTTTATTCTTCTAAGAAAGGGGTGGGTGCTAACTTTCTACAATACCATTCAAAAGAGACAATTAAAAAGTGAAAAAAGACACAAAATAAACCAAAACACGTCATCAGCAATCAACAACCAGATAAACAGAGATTATAACACCAAGATTAATACTAGAACAACAGTCAAGAAGTAAACAATACCTCAATCAAGGAACTACCAACTCAGACAAACAACTTAGCAGTAAAGAACAGATTAATTAAGGAACCACCAAGAACACTCCCACCAACAATGTCAGGGCAAGCCATTAGTATACAAGAGAGACAGAGACAGGGAGCACAAATCCCATTTCCGTCTAGCATTGATGATGTTACCTAGTTGAGTAATGAAATGTATGCACAAAAACCATCTAAGCTTTGAGAGCACCAAAGAATCCACATTTTAATAGCCTTATGCCAAGGTTATAACTTTTCTATAACCTTTTTTTGATGATATCATCATTTAGAGATTTAGAGATTTATTAATATTTGTAGGCCGCCCTTTTCCCTGAGGGGACTCAGGGCGGCTCACATAAAATAGGGGAAGGGGAGATACAGACATTAAGATAAGACATATAATAAAATAATAAACAACATACATTCATCATTCGGGAGGGGAATTATCCTTGTCCCCAGGCCTGAAGGGCGAGCCAGTTCTTCAAGGCTGTGCGGAAGGCCTGGACGGTGGCGAGGGTGCGAATCTCTACGGGGAGCTCGTTCCAAAGGGTCGGGGCTACTACTGAGAAGGCCCTCCTCCTTGTAGTTGCCAGCCGACACTGGCTGGCCGATGGTATACGGAGGAGGCCTAATCTATGTGATCTTATTGGTCGCAGGGATGTAATTGGCAGAAGGCGGTCTCTCAAGTTTCCAGATCCACTGCCATGTAGGGCTTTATGGGTGACTAATAGCACCTTGAAGCGCATCCGGAGATCGACAGGTAGCCAGCGCAGCTCGCGGAGGATAGGTGTTATGCGGGTGAACCGAGGTGCACCCACAATCACTCGCGCGGCGAGTCATCATCAACCTCATCATATCTTAATTGTTTTCTTCTTTGCTTGATGAATACAGCAGAAAGTCCTTAAGATCGGGGCAATTTATATGTACTGTAAAATAAAGAAATACACAAATAAATACAAGCTACAGATTTTATAATCTATCGATTCTAAAAGTTTTCAGTTTTTTTCAAATTCCATTTCTATGGGCTATTATATGCAACTAAAAGCAAACAGTCTTTTTAAAAACTGAAAGCAAATGGCATTAGGTAAATGGCATCTATCTTATTTTATTTTATTTTCTGGGGAATTCACAGTTCTCTGAAGAAGGAAAGAAGTAGATAATTAAGCAATTAGATGGCAACTGAGTGCACAGGACTTTCACAGCACTGAACTCACACATACTTAGCAAAAGGAGTTTGCAATGGGACTTCCTGGAATCAGGTTACATTAAGTGAGAAAGCTATTTCTAAAAAAACAAGTTGCATACAATAAAGGAAGGAAGGAAGGAAGGAAGGAAGGAAGGAAGGAAGGAAGGAAGGAAGGAAGGAAGGCTGTTTTAGTTACTACTAAACCATAACTTTCAGGAGTATTGTGCTATTAATTTTAGATTGTCCATGTACACTCATTATGATCATTGATCATACTGGACACCTTTAAACATTATACTCACCCTCAGTGGAATCTAAAATAAATGACATGGATAACACTCAATTTTCTAGATATCCTGAGCAATGAAAGTACATAAGAAGTTTTCCAACGTTGCACTGAAAATAACCTTTAAACAATCATGCGACTTTCAGACATTTTCCTTCCAGTAGAGCTACCTGGAATCATTTTAATTTCCAGGTTTTGGGTAGGACCTTCTGCTGTTAGGGAATGTTACCCCTTCATTCTGTGTTTTGGATGTCATTGTCCTAAGGCCAGTTTTCATATCCAATTTCCCATTTGGTGGGCCTATGCAGTCCCCCTTTTCTTGTCCCTTCCTGTTTCTTCTAAAATGATGTTTTAAGACTTTTAGATGACTACAGTAAATGCTTGGCCGTTATTTCTCCTGTAGGAAATTAGCACCCAGCCGTCTCCTAGAAAAATGAAATCCTAGGAAATATTGAAAAGGCAGAATATTATATTTCCCTGAATGTGAAAAGAGAGAAACATGTTTTAAAGACAAAGTAGCTGCCTGCAGCTTCCTGCCCATCCCGCTTTGTCAATGGGCCATTAAGATGTCCAAGCCAGTCTATACATAATAAAGAGTTCTCCCCTTCAGCTCCAGGGTGATGGGATTAAGGCAAGATAGTTTTAGCCCTTTACCCAACTCACTACATGGCATCTGAGAACGCAACCAAACCTGGACTCAGCCTAGAGAGTTGCCCCTGCATGGCCCCATGGAAGTCTGACAACCAATCAGAATACATTTCTTAGACAGGAACAGGAAACAGAGAGGTGGGGGCGAACAGAGTATTAAAAACCCAGCAAGCCCCTCCTCTCGCTCTCTTCTTCTTCACCCAACACCTGGAAGCATGTGATCACTTTTTTCCCCAGGATCTCAAGCCATGTGGTCCTGTCCACCATTAAACCATCTTTCTAAACAGCCTCCATGTTTCCAGTGTCTTTTTCCCCACTTGGAACTGAACCCAGAAGGACATTTCTTCCAACATTCCCAAAGTAGGAATTGAACTGAAAGAGTGCCAAACTTTTTCTACATATTCTTCTTACTATTTTTTTATTCTGAAATTGCATACAACAACACTGTTCTGTCCTCACTACACATTACTTGACATGCAGCTAAACCAGTAGTGGGCTGCAAATTTTTTAACAACTGGTTCTCTGCCCTAATGATTGGCTGAGTGGGTGTGGCTGGGTGGTCATGTGACTGGGTGGGCATGGCCAACTCAACACTGACAGCCATTAGGATACTTACTTGCCGCAGGAATAGAAAGAGCAGCTCTTGCTGGGAGAGCGTCTTGTGCAGCACAGCAAAATTTAGCAGCTGTGAGCCGCTTCTTTCCTCTAAGTCCCATCTAGAAAGCGCTGTGGTGGAGAGAAGCAGCCGGGTTGAATGCTGTTTCTCTCTGTCTCAGCACTTTTCCAGATAGTATTTCTTATAGGACCCAAAACAGTGGTTCACGGCTGTTAAATTTCACTGTGCTGCACTCCCCAGCAAGAGCAGCGGTGGAGAGAAGCAGCTGCTGACCCAGAGAGCACATGGAGTGGCTCCACGGGCAACTGGGGCTTGCCCAATACCAAGGGATGGAAGAAGTGACTGCAAGAACTCAGAGACATGGAAGAGTCAACCCAGCTGCTTCTCTCTGCTGCTGTGCTTTCCAAATGGGATTTCTTCGCCCCTTTGGCCCTTTGGCTGAGTGTGGCAGGCCACAGGCAGGATAAATTGCTTTGGCCCGGGGGGCATAGTTTGAGGTCAGAGGGTGGAGTGCGGGTAGCATGCAGGCAGAAGCCTCAGGGAGGGCCAGATCCAAGTCTGGCACATCCCTTGACCTGAGACAAATTGTGAGTGGGCAGCATGCAGGCAGAGGCCCCAGGGGAAGGCCAGAGCCAGGGACTGGCGCATCCCCTGGGCCCTGACCTGTGGTGAAGAGTGAGCAGGTGGCATGCCACTGGAAGGATGGCGAGAGCCAGGCTCAAAAGTCGGCCAAACCTTGCCATGTACCACAAAATTCTGTCTTAAGCCCAGTATTCTTTAATATCTTCATAAATGACTTAGATGAGGAAGTAAAAGGGGAACTTACCAATTTATTTATTTAGCGTATGGCAAATACATGAACTTATAGTAGTTATGTTAATAGTAATGTCTAGTCCACCCAGCCATTCCAGTACAGGGTGGTCTATGTTGAGAAAAATCAGACATTGGGCCAGTGTAAGCTCTTGATGGACATTTGGACACAATGTGGTGGATATTTTGTCTAGGAGCACCACAGTCACACTGTGGGTGGGGGTAGAGACAAGACCCCACTTAAACAATGCATCCTGGCAGACACAATGTTGGGTATGGATCATTTTTGCAAGCCTCTTGCTCTTCTTTGCACTTTTTCTAGGGTCACAACATCTTCTTATAGTGTAGTGACCAAAACTGGATGCAGTATTCTCGGTTTTCCTCTCTGCTCACTTCTCTTAAATAGGTCTCTGGTCTCTTGGGTATAGATAGGCTTCACTCAGGCCTCCCAGGTGCAGATGGGCTTCTCTCTCTCTCTCTCAATTTCTCCAATCTTTCTCTCCTTTTCCTTTCTCCAGTTTTTTTTCTTTTTGTATGACTTATCTTTCCCACTCCACCTCTCCTCCTACTGTTTTATCTTATATATTATAATTTACTGAAAAATCTGGAAAAGATAAAAAAAATGACATTATAAAATTGTTTTCTAAAATCATCGAGTAAATTTTGGCCAACTTGCTAAGGTTTTTAAAAAAACCTGAAATCTAAATAAATATTAATTATATTAAGTAGAAGTTTATAATTCTCCCATAGGAAGACATCAAAATGCTCATTCATATTGTCTTCTACTCTTTACTTTATCTGAAATAAAGGGAAATGTTTTGTATTTATTTGACATCTCCCCAGAACTGGGAGCAGAAAGATTCTAACTTGGAACTGTAGTCATATTAAATACTTTTGGCTATCATTTTGCTATGTGAGTACAATGTTACACGCTATCAGTATTTAAAATGTAAATAAAATAGTATGCTCTAAAAATGAAAATCACTTTAAATGCAGAGCTGTTTGAATTTCAAAGAGCCATTATGTTTAATAGCATTAAAAAAAACTATTAAAGTTGAGTGGTTACTTTTTATTTTTGCATTTAGTTACATTTGGGAGTCATTTGTTTTGTTTCATGATCTAACAACAGTGAAGTTGTTAGGGAAGAAGGATCTCATTTTGAATAATGGTCCCATTTATGTAATACTTTCAATATGGTACAGAGGGATGAACACTTTCAAATGGCTTTACAGATAGAAAAGTAAGCAGACAAGAGAACATTTTCTACTTTGATCTATATAACCTCCCAATAGTTAGATAAACATTCTCTTCTAACAGTTAAAACTCACCCCAACATTAATTGGCCTCTGGAGCTGGCTAATCGAGCCTCACCCAACCGGTCTTTTTAGCTAAATTTTTAGCTTATTCCGAATATTTCATGTTGACTGAAAGTTTTTTTTTAAATAATCATAGTTTTACAGAAGTTTTTGTTATTTTTACTATGAATATTTTATGTTGCTTTCATCTTGCCAGTGCCAATAATCTTATGATCATGGTGGTGTAGACATTCATTAACTTATTTAAGCGTAAAAATTAAATGACAGCTTCAGCCTCAGCCATGATACAATGGTGAATATGAAGTACTAGAGAGGGGCTGTGAGTCAATGGTTGACTTCATGCTTTGCTAAGAGTTATGAACAGATAGAAACAAAGTGTTGCATTACATCTTCTTGGGTTTCGAAGAATAATTATCTTTCCTGGAAGTGTGTGGGGAACAGGCAGCATCTCTTTAATAAGCATTTAGCTATTTATCTTTTTCTGTTTATCTTTGAAATCTGAATCCTACCAAAGAGTTTTTCCATTTGCTCCAAAAAGTGAACCTGAAGAAAATTATCCATTTGCCTTATTCTGCTCTGCAGAATATCCATCCTTCCCTTTTCTTCCTAGTTATTTTGATTTGTTTTGAGCTGCAGTGGTGCAGTAGTTAGAGTGCAGTACTGCAAACTACTTCTGCTTATCACCAGCTGCCAGCAATTTGGCAGATCGAATCTCACCAGGCTCAAGGTTGACTCAGCCTTCCATCCTTCCAAGGTCAGTAAAATGAGGACCCAGATTGTTGGGGGCAATATGCTGACTCTGTAAAACTGTGTAGAGTGGGCTGTAAAGCACTGCGAAGCGGTATATGTCTAAGTGCTATTGCTAATTTTGTTCAACATTTAATTCTATCTTTCTATAGGAATTGTTACTAGTCTGAAGCACAAATGAGAAACAACTATGTAAGTTCATTATTAACAGTAGAAAACAGTACCAGCACAACATTTCCCACCTTTTGGAGAAATACTGCGGCAAGGATACTGCATGAAGGCACCATTCTATATACCAGGGTCCCCAAACCTTGGGCTGTGGTCAGTAGTTGGATTCAGCCAGTTCGCACCAGTTAAGCCAAACCGGTAGCTAACTTTTTGTGCAGTTTGGTGAACCAGCTGATCCCACCACTGGCTGGCTCCACCCCACCCCTGGCCCATTCGACTGGCCCATTGGTCATCCCAAAGCAGCTTCTCCACCTGGATGTACCTGCCCATTAGGGGTGGGTTTCTTGCCCCGTTCCAACCGGTTCGGTTGGAACGAGGCCGGCGGCGTCCTGCTCCAGCTGCTCCTGGAGGATCGCGCAGGCGCTGTATGCGTCCTGCGCATGCGTGGAAGCGCAGAATTCATCAAAAACAGGTAAGGAGCGGGTGCGGGCGCGCGGGCGGGCCCTTCGCCATTCCCGGAAGTTACTTACTTCCGGGTTTGGCGACCAACCGGTTCGCAGGGACCGCCGCAAACCGGTTGAAACCCACCCCTGCTGCCCATGCGGAGCGATTGGGCAGCTCATAGTGGGGCTGGAAATCTCCAACATAGAGGCTCGTACAAGAAATGGTAAAAGGAGTAGTACAGCCCTCCTCATCCAGAAAAAGGTAATGGTGCTGTTACAGCAAGGTGGGATGGCACAGGTGGACTGAAGCTATAGTGGCAGTGGCTAGAGACTTAGTGTGTGAGAGCGAAGCACCCCTGTACTTGCCTTTGTGCGGCAACAACATTCCTCCTTCATCACAGTATATTTGCACCAGCTGGTGGCAACCAAGGCAGCCCTCACCTCCCACTGTTTTGGACTCAGAGCTGTAAACTGCGTCCAGGAGTCACTGCACCGGAGAGAAGCAGCTGGGGCTGATTTTCCAGTATTTCATCTATTGCTTGGTCTTGCTACCCAACAGATTGCAGCAGGACATGGTGGGTGGCTTCTTCTGTCCCTTGTTGCTGCTAGGTGTGCCTCAGTCACTTGGGGAGACACGCGACCTGCTCTCTATACGAGACACCGACCCACCCCATATCATGGCCAATGGTGCTGCTGTTGCCACAGTGGCGGGATTCAGCCAGTTCGCACCTATTCGGGAGAACCAGTTGTTAACTTTCTAAGCAGTTCGGAGAACCAGTTGTTGGAAGAAATCCCAGTTTGTTTTTTTCCACTTTACAGGGCTAATCCTGTAAGGGAGGCAGGAAGGAAACATTCTGGTGTTGTTTCTAGCTTAATTTTAGTGCCCTGCTTACAGAAACTGCCTCTCCTGTTAACCCTTATTACATTGTAACAGCTAAGGCGAAGCGCCTATCGATGTGAGTGACATTGAGTTGGCCACGCCCACCCAGTGACATGACCACCGAGCCACACCTACCCAGCTGATCATTACATCAGAGAACCAGTTGTTAAATTATTTGAATCCCACCACTGTGTTGCCCACTGTTCACCCAGTGCCGTGCGCAACCTTTCATCAGCTAGCAGCTATTAAATCCCCATTACCTTAGCATAATCCAATGCTACTATTATTTTTTAATCTTGTTTGCAATTCTCTGCAGTCATTTGAGAACAAAATGGAGCTTAGCTGATGGAAGGAAAGTCTCCTTCACTTTTCCAGAAGATCCCAAGAAGTAAAAGGTAGAATCTGTTTCAATAGAAGCGAAGATTATGTCTCTAAGCCAAAGGCAATATGTTTTATGTCAATTATCCTGAGAAGCCTTGCTAATTAACTTTCTCTCTTTTCTCTCCCCAGGTCTAGCCTTTTTCTTAAGGGGGGGGGAAGAATATCAGAACTGCCACTTCACATTCACCTTACACCTTTGCTTTGATGCCAGTTATGGGAAGGTGGCAGCCAAACAGGAGGGGGGAAGGAGGATCCCACAGTTCACTGTACCACTGGAGATTTGAATTCAAGGACAAAAACTCATGAAGGAATGTAGCTACATACTAAGGATAACTGTTCCAACAACATCTAGTTTGAATATGATTGGACAATCAAGGATTAATGGCAGTGGTAAAATCAAAAAAAATTCCCTACCAGTTCTGTGGGCATGGGTACCAGTTTGGTGGTCATGTGACTATGCCCTTATGAAAGAAAATACCAATTTTTTCATGCATTTAATACTTAAATAAGAACAATGAAGAATACATAAGTAAGAATACTTACATAAGAGCAATAAAAGTGTTGTCTTCGATGCACCAATGATAATAATGATGTACAAAAAGAAGATATACCATGATATACAAATGTAACAATTTAATACTTAAATAAGACTAAAAGAAGTACAAAAACAATAAAAGAAGTACACAAATACTTACAGAGGTAGGCCAGTAATATTGATGGTCATGAGGTTGGTTAAATTAGAAATGGCAAGATGACTTCTGCTCTCTGAACATATGAAGGTCATTTTCAAAAAAACCCTTTCCGCTTTTGCAGAACTTACTGCAATTCTTCTGACAATCTTTTGCTTTTTTAATATTGTACTGTCAGGAATTGCATAGTTCTTTGAATTTTTTAATACATTCTCCAAAAAAATATCTGTAGTCATTAATGCTAATGTTGTAACTGAAAATGTCACCAAATGTATGCAATTGTTCCTCAGCTGCTGAACACGGAACTACTACTTCTGAAAATTCCCAGTACTATGGCACCATAAAATGTAGAAATTATAATTTATTCGTGTCTTGCAATTGGCTCCCTGTTTTTAAATGTTCACAGTCCATTAGTCTTTTCTGCAAATTTGTTATGATGCTTCTTAAAAGTCTTTCCAAATGAAGTCCAACAAATTGCTGATTTTCCATAAAGTTTATGTTTTTGAAATAATTAGTCCATCAACTTTTCTTTCATATGGACCCTTTCCGATGGTTCAAACAGTGCCATATAATGATGTTTGGAAACTCTTTTGCTCTCCTAGTGCTCACTCCAGATTTTCTCCCAAGTATAATGCTGGCACCATCAGAGCAAACCACTATTTTGTAGGTAGTTCTGGGTAAACCCATCCTTATGTAAACTTTCCAGAACGGCAGAACATATTGTCTCTGCATCTTGTTTCCTCAATTCAACAAGCTTGACAAAAATTGTTGTTGGCTTCTCTGAGTCCTCAACGTTCACAAAAGCTATCAAAGCTGGTTTGCAGGATACCATTGAGGGTTTGTTAATGATCAAATATATTTTCAGGGTCTGTGCAATGATGCTGGAAAACATCTCGGTTTTCATTTTGCTAGCAATGCACTCAACTATTTTCACAACTGTTGGCCTTGAATGCAATCCTATTCCCAGATCTACTCCATTTTCAGTTTGCAACTCTATCAATTCTTTTATGCTTGAAATTGGTCTACATGCTTTTGCCAGAATGTAAACAGTTTTGAACATTTTAGAAGTAGTGTCTAAATGCTTTCCAGATATCTTCTCCATTGCCTTTGTTATGGCATCCTGCTCCCGTTGTTTGACATTGTCTCTACAAATAGTGTGCGATTTCAATGTGAAATATTCTCTTATTTTCTTCCATATAGATGCCTGCTGCACTTCCTTATTTTCCTCAGCTGGCTCAATTTTGAAATGCTTCCATTCTTTGGACACATGCATACCACTCTCTATTGTGAAGTCATGTTTCTCACTGTACTTCAGTGGTGGGATTCAGCCAGCAAGCACCTATTCGGGAGAACCGGTTCTTAACTTCCTAAGAGGTTCAGAGAACCGGTTGTTGGAAGAAATCTTCTTTTGGTTTTTTTCTGCTTTACAGGGCTAATCCTGTAAGGAAGGCAGGAAGGGAACATTCTGGTGTTGTTTCTAGCTTAATCTTTATTGCCCTGCTTACAGAAACTGCCTCTCCGGTTAACCCTTATTACATTGTAACAGCTAAGGCAAAGTTCCCATCGACCTGAGTAATGTTGAGTTGGCCATACCCACACAGTCACATGACCACTAAGCCCCCACCTGGTCATTAGGACAGAGAACCGGTTGTTAAATTATTTGAATCCCACCACTGCTGTACTTGCAACCTAGTTTCTTGTTTGACACATCCAATCCCGGATACTTTTCCTGGAAGTTGCTGCACTGTTGCAATGTCCAACAGTCAGAGAGAATGATTTCAATTTTGACTCAATACTTGGCTTGCTGCTTTCTCTGAGTCCAAGTTCAAGTGGTGAAAGTGATGGTACTTGTGGTGCTTTGGATGGTTTTGGATCATCCAACGTCAATTTTGATGGTTGTTGTGACAGTTTTGGTTTCTTGGCCAAGAAACTGACCAAAGTTTGTTGCCTTTTCATCCTTGCAAGGAAAAAGCTCCTACTGCAAAAGGAAAAAAAAGAGCTTTGTTAGCCGAGGACTAGTGATGGGAGCAATGCAAAAGCATACAAAACACAAAAACAACACAAAAGCAACACAACTGGCTCACACAAAATGCAGAAGCAGCTGCACTTCACACAAAATGGCCCCTGCCACAAGCAGGAAACTCACAGAGCCACAAAGAACTCAAAAACCAGTTTTCACACTTTACACAAAAACAACACAAAAGCAACACAACTGACTCACAACATTGTGCAACTCACACACAATGCAAAAGCAGCTGCTGTACCTCACACAAAATGGCCCCTGCAACAGATTTAACAGATTAACAGAGTTGGAAGGGACCTTGCAGTTCTTCTAATCCAATCCCTGCCTAAGCAGAATTGCAAAACCATACAAAATGGCCCCTGCTACAAGCAGGAAACTCACAGAGCCACAAAAACCAACTTTCACACTTAACAAAAGCACAATGCAATTGTACAACTCTCACACAATGTAAAAGCACACAAAATGCCCCCTGCAACAACAAGCAGGAAACTCACAGTGACAGAGAACTCACAAAACAAATTATCACAAGCACAAAATGTCACATACAGCTTGGTGTGATTTTGTGTGTTTGTGTAGTAAGTGTGAAACACAATAGAAACACACAGAATCTCAGAAAGCTGCACAAATCTAAAAACATAAAAACAGCTAAAAACTAGAGGGGTGTGGCCTGAATCTCAGCAACAGGACGTGTTCTCTGGACGGCTCTCTGAAGAACCGTCAGATTCCTGCTGTATCGGGGAGGGGTTAATTTTTAATCCTACCATAGCTGTCCTGAGGGGGACAGTGAAGAAGGGGGGGGTGTAGGTGTGGTTGGGGAACCCGCAATTCCCCTAAAACGCCTGCATTTGCCTCCGGACCCAAAGCAGGAAAGGTAGCCAATGCGAAGCTGGAAGGCCAGACAAAACACTGAAATCAGTGTGGGGAGAGTCTGGGTGAGATATTAAGTGTGCTTGAAAGTGCAACATTCCTGTAAATTAACTTTTTAATCTCCGGTTAAAGCTTTTTAAAGAGACAGTGGCAGAAGAAAGAGGTGAGCGGACGTTATAAACCTCTCCCACCCTCGGGCCAGCAGCAAACGGACGGAGCTGTTAGCTAGAAGAAAGGAAGTGATAGATTTTGAGAATTGCTTAAGGATGTTAGAAAGTAAATCGGAATCTTCAATGTTTAACTTTCACTCTATGCCTTTGATTTTCTCGGTAACTTTTGAGAATCTCTGAGATTTGCTTTCGAAGCCAGGAACTTAAAAGAAAATATGTTGAATTAATTGTCTGCATTGCTGTCTAGTAGTAAATAGTGCCTGGTAAAAGCTGCCTATGAAGAGTTGACCTTGAAACATTGTTGACAACAATGAACTGATAAAAGTCCTCAAGAAGAAAGAAATAAGACCAGCTGTGTAAACATTGCCTTGCCCTCCCTTGCTACATTATAATGGACTGTTGAGAATATCTTCCTAATAGTATGTCCCCCCCACTTTTTTCCCCCTACGGGGAGAAGAAATTTGGATAACCAAGGCAACTCGTACTAAAGTTCCCCCCCTTCTGTTCATTTGGCTACTTTGGGTCATTTTTTACCTAGCCAATTTTTATCTTTTTCCTTCTTTCCTTCTTTTTCATCTCTTTTTTTTACCTCGTGCAATGAGGTGTGGATTACCATTGTGGAATTAATTTTGTGGTTTTCCCATTCTTTTTGGGGGGGTGAGTGCCTTTTTTTTTTTAAAAAAATTATTTTTAAACAAACATAAAACAAACACATAGACACACACAATACATAAAAATCATCCTCCAGTTCAGTGATGGGTTTCAATTTTTTTAGAACCTCTTCTGTAGGTGTGGCTTACTTTGTGGGAGTAGCTTGCCAACCATGTGACCGAGTGGGAGTGGCTTGCCAACCATGTGACCGAGTGGGAGTAGCTTGCCAGCCATGTGACTGGGTGGGCGTAACCAACTTGTAAAATGTGGTGAAACTCACTTAACAATGCTCTTGCTTAGCAACTAAAATGTTGGCTCAGAAATTCTGGCATTTGAAGCACGCAAATCTTAAAGCTGTCAAGTTACAAGACCCTTGCACCCCTAACCCTTTAGAAAAAACCCCAGGGGTGTTCAAACTTGACAGCTTTAAGACTTGTGGACTTCAACTCCCAGAATTCCTCTCGCTCTTCATCTTGATGATGTGCAGACGGGCGGGGGGAGGGAGCTGGAACTGGTTCTAAACAGCACTGTAGATTTGTGGAACCTCTTCTATAGAAGAGGTTAGAAGTGGCAGGAACACACCCCTGCTCCAGTTACATACAGTATGTCAATTGGTTACAAAGCTTTGTGCTTCCTCACAGTAGTCCCCGCTTGCAATTTACACAAATTCTCATATCATCAATCATATATATATATATGTATATATATATATATATGCACGCACGCACGCACACACACACACACACACACATATATATATATATATATATATATATATATATATATACACACACACACAATTAATATGATTATTAAACATTCATTTGACTATAACTATTATTACATCCTTTTATATAAAATATTCTAAATTTAAAGTAAATCTATATTATGGCATTTCATTACATCCTCCTAAAATCATCTAATAATATTATATCTTTATACCATATTCTATATAAAAATTGTTTATATTTAATAACAAGGTTTTTAAACATCCTTTCCATAGTCCTCATTTACAATTTGTATAAAGTTTACCAATCTGGTGTATATATATGCATTATTATCATTATTACTCATTTATTTGACTATAACTATTATCACTCCATTTTATACATAATACTCTAAATTTAACTAAATTTAACTTAATTTTTATTATGACCTTTCATTATATCATCCTGTGTCCTTCCAATAGTAGTGCAATCTTATATCTCTTGCCATTTGCAGTATTAGTGTTCTGATTGCTTTCTTGATAAGTATTATATGGACTTCTCTTAGAAATTTGTTGCTCATTACGTATCTTGTAAAAACTCGAAACCCTCCATCTGTTCCTTCCATCAGCTTGCCTTTCATTATCACCGATGCTTCTACCAAAATTTCTCTCATTACTTCTATCAATTTTCTCCCTTTTCTTTTTATATATTTGAGGTCTGAGATAGAGTTCCAATCTATTGATCTCTCCTTTCCATATTCCACTCTTGCCATTTCCAACCACACTCAGTTTACTGTCAATATCAAAAATTTTCTTCTCTTTGTTCATCTTTTCTTCAGTTTTAGATCTCTGTCCTCAACTTTCATCAATCGTTTGATAAGTATCCTCAATTTTTCCATCTATTTTTCCTGTTCTGTGTTATATATTCTCCATTCTCTTCCCAATATTCTCTGTTGTTACTAGTATTTTTGAATTTCTAGCATAATCATTTGTAATATTGTTTTTTTTTTCATGTTGCGGCATTCTTCCAACTTATAAACACTGCCACTATAACATCCATTTTTTGTTAAATTTCAAGCAAGTTCATTATAATCTTTCAAGTCAAGGCTTTGTCTTCATTCCAATCCAGCTACTGATAGTACTCCAGAAGAGCACCTGTATAAACAACCTGTGCTCTTCCCAATATCACTTTCAATAAACAAACTCAGAAGCCTTGAGATATAAGTCAAATGTTCAAAGAGAAAAGAAGAAAACAATGTTTCCAAACCTCCAGCCTCTAAGTGGCAATGTTACTTCTTTTTCCTCTGCTTTTACATCCCTCTTTGTATTCTAAACTTAAGGAGAAAAGTTCCTAAAAGAAAACAATCCAATCAAGAGTTCTAAAAAAAAGAAATTCTTAATCCATAAGTATGAAAAAAGAGTGAAAAATAGAAGAAAAATTAACCAATCCAATTTAAAAAGTAGGAGACATTTGTAAAAATTCCATCCTTAAAAAGAAAAAATTAAAAAAAGATAACACACTAAGTTTAATTCTGGCTTAATCTCGCCGCTTACTCTCTTCTGTCTTCAATTTTAATTTAACTTTTGGTTTTCTTTGGGTGATCTCTTCTCCAATAATAAAATTTACCTCACCAATTCGACACACACTTCTTTCCTGCTTTCCTTCCAATCTGGAGCCGTCCCAACTTCAGCAGCTTCAATGGCTGCGTCTCTGTCATTGAAAAAAAGAGTTTCTCCTGGATCAATCAGGGACTTTGCAATGTCCCTGAGATCAGCAGGATGTGCCCTTCTCTATCACCATCTCTACGGGACAGTTTAGGTACAAAAGGACCGTCCAGTGGCAGAGATATTGACAGCGATCTTGGAACTCCAAGATCGCACAGCGTATCATTGCGACATCAGCTGCAGGGAGATGCCATCTGTAGAACATCTTATAAAGATTTTCTTTATACGCTGTACCCATTGTTAGTTTCTGATTAAGTATCCAAAGTTGTTCCCACTTAGCCAATTCCACATTATAACTAAAAATTTTCCCCCAGGCAACCATAGTTTCTTTGGCATGTTCCTCCTCTAGCTTATATTCCAACAAAAATCTATACAACACTTTGATCATTTATACCATATTCTATATAAAAATTGTTTATGTTTTCTATCTGTATCAAAAGTTTAATATTGTGTAATCTTTGGCAATACCTTCCTTCTTCCTATCCTATGCAAACCTTGATTGTATCTGTAAGTATTCTACTTGTACCCCTTGTGATGCCAATTAATTCCATATTAATTAAATTTGGGTGTATGTATGCTTCCATCGTAGATAGCCAAATGGGTGTTTTGGTATAGTGGTCGTGTTTAATTTTGTTCCATATTAATAACAGGGACTGTCTGATGTAGTGTCTATTGAAATATTTGTATGCAGATCATTTTTCATACCAAAGGAAGGCATGCCATCCTACTTGGAGGTCATGACCTTCCAATTTGAGTACTCTTTTATTTCCACATTATCCATTCTTTTAACTATGTTAGAGTGGCGCAGTATAATAAAGTTCCCATTCTGGTATGCCAAATCCTCCTTTTCCTTAGTGTCTTGCATAGCCTTGAGTTTTATTCTTGGTTTCTTCCCTGCCAAATAAATTTTGAACCAATGATTCAAATCCTTTAAAAAAACTTTTTTCTAATTTAATGGGAATATTTTGAAATAGGAAAAGAAATTTTGGTAATACATTCATTTTTATGACTGTGATCCTACCCATCACTGACACTTGTAGGTTTTTCCACCTTTCTAAGTCTTTCTTAGTTTTATTGATCAAATTAGTATAGTTATCTTCTTTGATGGACACACACCTCGCATATAAATGTATACCTAGATATTTGACTTTTTTGACAGTTTGGATATCCAATTTCTTCATTAACTCCTCTTTTGATTTTGATGTCATATTTTTAACCAGCATTTTAGTCTTTGTCATATTTATCTTTAAAGCCGCTACTTTCCCATACTCTGTCAATTCCTCAGTAAGTTTCATACCAGACTTTATAGGATCCTCTAACACAAACACTAGATCATCCGCAAAAGCCTGTAACTTAAATTGTTCCTTTTTAATTTCTAGTCCCTTTATCTGTTCCTCTTTACATACGTTCCTGGCTAAAACTTCTAAGGTTAATATAACAGCAGCGGAGATAGGGGACAACCTTGTCTGAACCTTATGGATTGCTATACTTTGCGTTAATTCACCATTAATTATTACTTTGGCTTTTTGATTTGTATATATTGCTCTAATCATGTTTATAAATTTATCCCCAAATTCCATGTGTTCCAATTGTTGATGCAAAAATTCCCAGTTCACATTATCAATGCTTTTGGGCATTGAGAAAAATTAGTGCAGCCTGTTTTTCATTATGCACTTCATAATATTCGAGAATGTTCAGCATAATTCTCATATTGTTTTTGTCTTCTGGGGAGGAATCCATTTTGATCTGTGTGATGAATGAGGTAAGGAATTTTTTCAACCGTTCTGCTATTATTAGAGCAAAAATTTTGTAGTCTGCATTTAGCAGTGAGATTGGTCTGTAATTTTGTATAAACATCTGGTCTATCACCTTAGGTAATAATATTAGCCTCCATCCATGATAACAGTGTCTTCACCTCTTTCAACACAGCATTATAAATTTTCAACAGTGTTGGAACAAGCATATCCTGGAATTCTTTATATATTTCCACTGGCAGTCCATCCGGCCCTGCAGCTTTATTATTCTTTTGTCTTTGTATGGCCTCAATTATCTCTGATGTTTTAATTTCTTCATTGAGCATATCTTTTATTTCCTCTGGTATCTTTGGCAGATCTGACTTTTCTAGATATTGTAGTATTCCTTCCTTTGTGTAGTCTTGGTTTTCTCTATATAATTGTTCATAGAACTCTTAGTTAATCCTTTTATTTTCCTCTAATTGATAGCAGACCTTGCCTTTTTCATCTTGTAATTTATTGATCCAATTCTCTTGCTTCTGCTTCCTCAGCCTATAGGATAGCCCCGGTTTATTTACATTCTCAAAGAAATTTTGTTTTGCTTTTTTTATAGACTGTGCCAATTTTGCTTTTTCAAATATAGCCAATTCATGTCTAATCAATCCCATACTTCCTTTTATACTTCTATTTTGTGGTTTCTTTTGAAGTTCACTCTCTAAATTTCTATACCTTTCTTTCAACTTTCTTATTTTTTGATTCTTCATTTTTTTTCTTCCTAGCTGTAGCTGATATTGTGACCGCTGTTATAAATGCCTTAGTTGTATCCCCACAGGTTTTGTATGAATGTGTCTCCTGGCCAGTTTTCTTTGAAGAAAAATCTTAATTCCTGATTAACTCTTTTAATATATTCCTGATCCTTTAGGATTGTTCTACTGAATAACCAACGATAACTGCCCTTTTGTTTTTTCCATATAATCCTCATGGGATTGTGGTTCTATGTTTATCTCCTTCACTTCCGAAATTAACTCCATCGACATCCAGACCATATCTATCCTTGACCAGGATTCATGTCTATTTGAGTAGAAGGTATATTGCTTTCCCTCTGAACATCTTTCTGGCCATACATCATAGAAATTTAATTCTTCAGCCATTTAGAAGAATGACCTGGGCAAAATTCACCTAGCTCCTTTTCTCTTCTTTCCACTTTTATAGTCCCATTTCTGGTCAACTTTAACATTGAACAGACATTTTCATTTCCCATTGCTCAAATAATGCTATGTAGTCTATAATAAAAATTTTCCTGACCTTCATTAGGTGCACATATTACAACCAGTGACACTTTTTTTTGGTTTAACATTATTTCTACAATTAATATTCTCCCTTCCTCATCATGATAAATTAGTTTAGTCTGGATCGTGTCTTTAACATAAAATGCTATTCCTCTTTTCTTTTGATCAGCATGTAAAGTTTACCCAATCTAGGATATTCCAAGATCTGGATCTGTCATTTAGTTATATGGACCTCTTGCATTGCAATTATATCATAATTCAAATGTTTTAGTTTATTAAAGGTTGTTTTCCTTTCCTGGGGTAAGTTTAGACCATTGATATTCAATGATAGAATCTTGATTTCTCCCAACATGATTCTATGTGTATTTAGGTCATATGCTTCTTGTTGCCCTTATCTTTCTCACTTCTTTTGGTTCTTCTCCTTTTTTCTCTAAAACAACTTTCTCCTTTCTTGTCTCCACTAGTTCTTTTTCTCTTCTTATCTGTGCACTGAGTCCTTGCATCCTTGCTCCCAACTGTTCTCCTTCGTCTTCCTCATCCTCCTGCCCAACAAGATTGTTGTAGAAATCTTCCACTTGTTCCACCGTGTCTATTCTGAATCTTCTATCTCTCCAAGTTACCAGTATGCCCTCCGGCATCAGCGATCTGAAGTTAATTTTGTATTTATTCAGCACAGATGTTAAAAATTGATAGGGCCTTCTTAGTTCTCTGATTCTCCTTGGTATCTGTTTTAGGACTGTTAGTTGTCATTGATTGTGTATTATCAGATCGTCTCTTGTTCTATTCAGCACCTCGTGTATTGATTTTTTAACGAACTTTATATGGACTTCCCTCCGGAGATTGTTCTTTTTTGTGTAGTTTGTCTGGATTCTATATGTCTCATCGATCTCACTTGCCATCTCATCCTTTCCTATTCGCAAAGCCTTTGCCATAAAGTCTGCCATCATATCTGGTAAATCCTCGCCTTTTTCTTCATTTACATTCTGAAACCGTAAAAATTGGGCCGCTTTCTCCAATTCTAACGCGAGGACCATTAACTCATGTTCTTTGTTTGCCTGGATCAGCCTAGAACTCAGCTTCTCCATTTTTTCTTTCTTTCTCCAACTTTCCTTCTATTACATTTATTCTTTCTTTGTGTTTATTGATCTGTTCCTGGAACTTCTCAAATTTATCATCCATCTGCTGCATCCTCTCCTTTAGTTCTCCAGTATCATTTCTTATTTCTCTAATATCCTTTTTTAGTTCTTCATGATTTTTAGCCATTGCCTCTTGCATAGTCTGTAATATCATCTGAAGCCCCTTAGTTGAATTGGATCTTTCTCTCTGGAGCATATCCTCTGAAGATCTTTGGTTTGAAGGGCTGACAGCCACTAGAGATGGCTGGGATGCTGGCTTCTTCCCCGTGCCAATTTTTGTTAGATTTGTAGCGCTTGTCATTTTTTGGAAGAATTGGATCCCTAATTTAGTTATTTTCCAGAACTCCCACTTTCTTTTCTCCCTCGTAACTTTCTCCTGTCTGTCTGTCTTTCTTTCTGCCTTCTTTCTTCTCCCTCCCCTCCCTTTCCCTCTCCTTTTCCCTCTTTCTCTATTCAATAATCAATTTTAAGGAGTATTAAGGGGTGGTATACTCTATATATCAATAGATTCGTATATTATATGAAAACAACTATCATAGGATAGAAAGAGAATGAGAGAGACTTATCAATTTATTAATATGTATGTATGTATGTATGTATCACACTTATAATATTCCTATATTTCTATTAATCTATTCTATTAACCTAAGAGTAAATTCTAAGAGTGAATTCCTTATAGTTATTGATTATATTGTATTCAAACCATCTCCTTAATTAATCAATACTAATGCCAATAATATCAAAAATGGTGGAATTAATAATCTTATAGCAATAACAATACCAATGACAATAACAATATATTCCTTTGATAGTAGTATTATAACATTAATTCCTATTCTTTAAGTTCAACCTTACATATGTCCCTCCTGAATTAAGTAATTATATAGAAATATTCTGAGTCTCTTCGGTCTGGTAAATCTTCTTTCTCTCTCTCTGATTGTTTCTTTTAGTAATGTCCAAAGATTAACATCAATGTTCTCCAATAGTCATGTCTCTTGTTATCCAATGGGTATAGTCACCAAAAGTTCTGTTTTAAGGTATACCATAGGGGGGGAAAATTCCAGATTTCGCCAGTAGATGTCACTCTTCCACAAGCTAACCAGATACAGACTAACAAGATACAGACTTGACAAAATGCACTGCCATGAGTCAGCTTTTTTTTTCTTTAAACTTTCTTCAAACCTTCAATAGTTAACTCATTTCCCCCTGAAGGCATCCATGTAATCAGCATTATTTACAGCCGCCCTTTGTTGTGTTAACTAATTAAGTTTAGATTCAGCTCCTCAGACAGTTCAGAGAAAAGAAAAAAAGTCTCCAGCCTTCGCTCAGCTCAGCGTATTCCTCTCGCCGCTATAAAGGTGGGGGATAGAAAACAACAACAACAACCACCCCACTCCTTCTTTGAGCCCTTAATCTCTTGAGCTGTTTTGGAATAAAAATACCTTCCACCAAGATCAGGAATCTGATAAGCCACTCGCGACTCCTGCAGCTTCTGTGTAATAAATCCTCACTTACTTTGAACTGCTGTCAGCACTCTGGAATGGCTTTTACAGATCGTCCTCTTCCCCGCCTGGGGTTATGAAGGAAATTTCAAGCGCAGACCATGAACTGCCATCCTATGGTCATGCCAAACCAACCTTCTCTTCAGTCTTCCCTAGAGGAAATCTTTGGTTTACAAAAGTCTTTCCAGAAACCCCTCTGGACGCCAGATCCAGCTGCTCTTCATGAAGCTCTCCATTCAAGCAGCCATTCGTGCTGGCAGCTAGACTGCCCCCTCATAAAATGTTATACACTCACTTTTTGGGTAGTAAATCAACATTCTGCTCTTCCTTTGTGGATATGGGTTATAAGATACAAGGCTGCATGTGTATATTGAACCTGGTGATGTTGCTTTCCTACAAATGGTAATTAGTTTTCCAGAGCATTTCATTCATGAATCTATAGCAGATTAATATTCCAGGGCATGCACTGATGCCGCTTAGAAGTATTGAAACAATAAAATTTAAACAGAAAACAAACCAGAATCTTGTTTGCTCCTCCCTATTAGCAATTATATGACTGATTAAGGACAAATTGTATCTGGGAGCTGTATTTCTAATTGTTTTGCCCTGCTGCATAATATTGCAATCAATGGTATGTGGCACAAAAGAGTAACTGACAATAAATCCTTGTTTTTTAACTGAAAAACAAGTGCTGAAATTTGTGAGCAAATAATGGGATAAATTGCTTTGCCAACTGTGAGTTGTATTGCCATTTATGCCTTTAATGAAGTAAGTACAAATACATGATGGGTCAAGAGAAAAGCATGGTTCTTTCTCTGATTCAAATAGAGCCCAAGGTCATACTCCTAACACAGGATATGAAGGGTTAACATGGCAGAGCAGTAGCTTTGATCACACCTCCACCACAGGATATGGCACCCTACATAGCAAAGCCATTGCTTTGACTCATCCTTATGGTACAACAACATGCAATTCAGTAGGAGTACATTAAAAGGAGGCAAAAAGAGAATTCTAGCCCTGAAACTCTTTGTCTTTGGCCCTTCCTTTGACAGTAGGAGAAGCTGACATTCTCCTGCCCTTGATCTCCCACTAAATCAACTGGAGCAAACTGGGGAAAGGGGAGTGATGCAGAATTTTTGTCCAGTGAAGACAGATTGGTATCCTAGTGTTGTCAACACAAATGAAGGGCAAGCTGCTGGGGCTGGATCTCTTCCATTGTTTTGATAAACGTCTGGGAATGTTTTCTTCAACGTCTAGGCCCGTGATGGTAAACCTATGGCATGCGTGCCACAGGTGGCACACAGAGCCATTTATTAGGGCACGCGAAGTGTTGCCCTGTTAGCTCCAGCACGCATGTGCTCTGGCCAGATGACTTCAGCCTTCTTTTGAGGCCACTCCCCTACCACAGGGAAACTGCTGGATTGGCATTTGGGCTGGATCCAATCTACCACCAGTGTCATCTGAACAAACCCTCTTGCTTGCTCACCTGCCTGGGTCTACATCCAGCACCACTCCACCCACAGCCATCCCTGACAAGCCTGCTTGCTTCCAATCTAGCACTGTCCTGCTCATCACTACTGCCCTCTGAAAAACCCACTTACTTGCCTGGTTCTCCATCTGACACCCACAGTGAGTTATCCCTGCAGCAAATTTCTGGTGTTGAGATGTCCTACAACAAGATGGTGGCAGTGAGTTGGCAGAGGGGATCTCAAATGTCCAAATTCCCAGGCCTGGTGAAGCAAACATGCTCTGCAACCGTTGGATATAAGTTTATTCAAGCCTGAGGCCTGGCACAAATTGAGTATGTAGCAGTCCATTGCAAAGTCAGTGCTAGGAGCTACCGCCTACCCCTCAGTCACACCCACTCAACCGATCATCTGGATGAATGCCTGCCAGAGCTTAGCTGTAAACTGCACTCCCCGATCTGATATTATCAGCCAAGGCACCCCATGGAGATGATAGACATGGGTGATGAATAATTTGGCCAGTTTCCATGCTATATAACAGTATGGCAGTTACTCTCCAACAGCTCCATGACAAAATCCATTGCTATGTCCTCCCAAGGTCAGGTTGGGTCTGCCACCACCTGTAACAGATGACGGGGCTTCCTCAATTGATACTTTGAGGTTGCACAGACTGGACAGCTTTTCACATAGACTTCTCTACCTGTTTTCATCCAAGGCCACCAAAACTGATGTTTGGCGAGGTTAGTGTCTTGAGAAACTCAAAATGGTTGCCTGTTTGACATCATGACACCTGTGAAGCACCTTCTCCCTCAGGGCCAATGGGACATATAATTTATTCCCTTTCATGTCAATCTGTCCCATTAGGTTAGTGAAAGTTGATGCTCCAGGAACCAGGGATCGCTCCAGAACTCATTATGTATTTCCCAAGTTAGATTGTCTGCAGCACGCTGCACCTGAGCCACCTGTTGCGGATAAGGAGGTATTATGGCCTGGACCACTTTGTCTCGGTGGCTGTTATATTGGGGTATCTGCGATAGGACATCTGCAAGGAAGTTCTTGCCTGCCAGGATATATTTGATAATAAACCGGAGCCGTCAGAAATACTGTGCCCACTGGACCTGCTTCGGGGACAAGTGACGTGGGGTTTGCAGGGCCTCCAGGTTCTTGTGGTCTGTTCAAACCTCAAACAGGTTCTTGGCACCCTCCAAGAAATGCCGCCATGTTAACAAAGCCCATCAAACCGCAAACGCCTCCTTCTCCCAGATTACCTACACTCGCTCAATCTCAGTCAATTTTCTGGACATGTACATACAGGGTAGCAATTGACCCTGGGCATTTGTCTGCAGAAGGATAGCACCCACAGTCACATCACTGACATTGGTCTAGATGACAAGTGGTCCTTGGGGTCTGGATGTTTCAGGACAGGCTCCTTTGCAAACAGGGCGTTTAGAGCCTTGAAGGCCTGCTGGTAGTCTATTGTCCATGGAAGTAGCTGGCAAGGTCGGGGCTTAGCAGCCCCGTTGGCACCACTATGAATCGAATCACTTCCCAGTGCTTCCCCATCTCAAGCCTCATGGGCTCTGTGTTGTGGGTAGCATCTCCCTCTAACAGGGAACTGTCAACCTGCTCAAACTTCATGGGTTTGGGCATCTTCCTTACCTATAACCTGAGCTCAACAGCCACAGCCCAGCTGATTAGGCACTGTGTGCACCCTGTATCAGGCCCTCATCTGCAGAGCATCCTGGATATAATGAGGCACAGCATCCAACCACAGATTGGACTAGCCAGGTGGAACTGGGTCTGTGGTACTGGACCCTGCTGAGACCTTGACCACTGACCCTGCCAACTCCCAGTTGCCTCAGTAGCCACATTCCAGGAAGGAACAGACCAGGAAGGAATGTCCTGGAAGCTGGCCTCTCCCAACCGCTCCCTTAGTACCTCCATGGTGTAGTTTCCCAGAGCCGTTGAATAACTCCACTCTCCCTCATCATCATCCATAGCTTTCTCTCCCACCATTCAGACTGCTGGGCACCATGGACTCCTGGGGTAGGTGGCCTATGGGCGGCATCTATAATACCCTTTGGTAAGCAGAATGTTATCTGTATTTTATGAAACTTTCTGCAAGGAATCTTCTAGACAAACTGCAATTTTAGGGGTATGCAGAGCTAGCTAGCATCTAATCACCTACCCAGGACCATGGGCAATATTAGGTTAGCTCAAGAGCAACAACTTCTATTTCTGTAATCATCTTTAAAAGCCATTTATGCTGGAGGTAAAGTAAGGTGCACTATTTTGTTTCTTTACTGCTGTTGTGCTAATTGATTCTGGTCTCTTCATTTATTTAGAATAGTTTCCAATAAACAAGTTTTTAAAACCTAACATCCCTGAAGATATGCTGGTGTGCAGTACCAATGCTAAAAGATCATTAGAAGTTTATAAAGAGACTATTAAAAAAATTAACTACTTAAGAGAAGGCCTTCTCTGACCAATCCTGCCTTGCTCAGTTAAAAATAATGTCTTTTTGGGTATTCCAGTTTAGTCTTTATCTCATTTACAGAGGGAAAGAGAAGAGAAGCAGTACCCAAAAAGCATCTCCAAGGCAGTTTTCTAATGATGCTGAACTATGCTACTAATAGGAGAGAATATTTGTACCTCGGGGTTGAATTGTGAGGTCCTCTGTGTCCTCTGAACTTGGTTGCTTTCTTGCAAGTGTTTCATTACCAAAGTAGATAACATCATCAGAGCCAAAAGGGGTTTATATACAAGTGGTCATAGAAATGTTCTCATTGGTTCCTTGACTAGGCTGTTGTTTACTATTTGTTATTTGAGTTGATAATTCCTTGATTGGGGTGTTGCTTACAGTTTGGTTTGTGGTCTGAAGCTAATCTTGGTGTTAGTCTCTGCTTATTTGGGTGTTGCTTGCCAGAGATGTTTTGATCTTCTTCTTTCCTTTTTAGCTTTTAAAAGTAAACAACAACCTAATCAAGGAACCTCAAGAATACTCCCAACAACACTGACAGGGTAAGCCACCTGTATATAAACCAAGGACAAACCACATACCCGTCTAGCACTGATATTACCTCGTTGAGTAATGAAAAATGTAGATGTTTCATTACAACAACGAAAACAACCAAGTTTATAGAGCACCAAGGGCTTTACTGAACTAGGGTAATCATGATACTCACCCAGCACTGAAGAATCTTGGGATTTGTCCTCCATCTGGAGGACATCTGGTTCAGAGAGACTGCTAAAATAGTTTCCACAAACTAGAGGTGGATTCAATGAAGAAGCAACCTTAGGAGGAAATTCAAGGGGTACAAAATAATTGCATATGAGGATCCCTTGACTCTAATTCTTTCTGTTTGGAAACACAAGAGAAAACATCTCTGCTATGGTATGAGATGGATGGATGGATCTTTGCCTTTAGAAATCTGAGATTGCCAAGTTTCCCTACATTGCTTGTTTTATGTATTCTATGATAATTTATTGCTTTTAAAGAAACCATTACTTCTTGATCTCCATGCTTGTACCTGTTGGTTTCACATGTTGCCTGCATCCTGCGGATGGGGCTTTGCTTGTTTCTGTAGCCCAGTTCCTGGCATGCCATGGCCCAGTGCCAGCTCACAGAATGGGGTTGCTCTAGAGTAGTGGTTCCCAAACTTGGCAACTTTAAGACTTGTGGACTTCAACTCCCAGAATTCTCCAGCCAGCAGAGCTGGCTGGAGAATTCTGGAAGTTGAAGTCCACAAGTCTTAAAGTTGCCAAGTTTGGGAACCACTGCATGTAGAGCTGCTCTAGGAGCCCATGGTGGCATATATACAATTTTCTCCTCCCAATTTCCTTCAATTAAACCCTGTGGAATAGGTTGGACTATCCAAATATAATCCAGACACTTTGCCATTCTATGGCTGAGGATCAACATTTCTATTTGGGCTCCTGTAGATGGCATAAAAATGGACTTGAAGGACAGAAGAGTCACTAGTAAAGCAATGGTTAGATAAGCAGGGCTTGAGCTCAGGCCAGGAAACTAACTTGAAAAAAGACTCAGGCAATCTGACAGGAGAATAACATGGGAGAACAAATACATCAGGACAAGATTCAGCAGTCCATCTGCATTTAAAAGACAAAGGCCACTCTTCTGAAAACAAAAAACTCCACTTTTGGAGAGAGAAGACAGCTGATTTTGAAAGAGGGGTCAAAGAGGCTATCTATGTCAAAATTGAACAGCCCTCATTCAACAGAGGAGGAGGGATATGACATCATCTATCTCATCTACAACATAGTCCTTTCTGCAGTTCCTAGAAGGCTCCACACCCATTTGTATTACTCAGGTGACCCTGAGGACACAGATAAACCTCCAAGCGGTCTCAACAATTCTCTAAAAGAATGCAAATGATCAGCTGTCTGCCAGGAGTATAAATCCTTCTATTCCCCACCATCTAATCACAGCTGAAGAAGTTTCTTGGATGAGAAGCAAAATGTCTTCAAAGAAAAAAAAGGACGGTTTAGTTGCCTCTTAAAAAAACACCTTTGGGACATGTCTATCCTTCATTTTTCTGCAAGAAGTAGGTTGTAGTCTACTTTGTGAAATGTCTTATTGAAAGTTCCTTTGCTTCAACAAAATGGAGTCACAAGTCTTACTTTCCGAAGAGAGCAAATGTAGTTATAAGGTATCATTCTTGATTACACTTTACATTTACTTTTTCAGTTACAGTGGCAACAGAGGGACCATTAGAAGACCTGAAAGATCAGGGTTGGAACAGATTGTCTATCTGGTGACGCCACTGACTTGATGGCACATTATCGGTAAATCAGTTATCACAGGCATAAGTAGGAGATGTATCATCTCTATATATTCCCTTGATGGAACTCAGAGAGGGCTAGTCTTTATGAAATAGCCTTTATGAACACATCAGCAAGAAATATCAAGAAGGAGAGCATCTCCATATATCTTGTATACCAGGGGTGTTAAACTCAAGGCCAGATCCATCACACAGTGACATCAGATCTGGCCCACACGGCTGTCTGAAAACTGTAAAGGGCTGGCCCATGTCGCTTTGGCCCGGCCCACCCCATCCTGTTGTGTGTGTGTGTCATCTCAGCCCAGCCCACTCCATCCCGGCATGAATGTCACCAGGTAAACACCATACCTGTGTCTCTGGTCTTGTGTGTATGTTTGTACATACATGTGCAAGTGGGCAGGGGAGGTGTCCAGCATCAGGAGTTCCGCAGCTGGCCATCCAAGAAGTAGGCGCGATGGTGATGGCACCTGGCAGAATTGGGGGGAGGAACATGATGCGGACCACTGGATGTGCCCCCTCCATCCTGTGTGGCTGGGGCAGGGACAGCATCCAGCAGGCTAGGCCGCATGGCTCTCCCCTGCACCTCTGCCTCCATCTTCTGCTGCTGCTGTGGGCCGAGATAAGGTGACACAGGGGATGGGGTGGCTGCTGCCAGACACCATCAGCCCACTTATTTGCAGTTGAAGGGCAGTTTCCTACTGATCATCTCCTTGGACATCTCCTTGGCCCCCTCATGGGTCTAATCATTATAGTAAATTTGTGCTGTCCTATGCTTGACCTGTGGTATTTTATTTTTCTCTTGCAGAGTAGGTTGATGGGAAAGAAATGGCTTGCAAGAAAGTAAGCTGTTTGCTCTTCTACATGTTGAAAATAATGTGACTGCATCCAGAGCTCAGAGCTAGGGTGTCAGGCTTACAGCCGGTTCCTTTTAGGATCTTTGGCCTGCCACACTCTCTCTTATTTTACTATGCTGTTTCATTAGTGGGGTATTGGGAGGGGGAATAGTAAGGAATAGAATGTGTTGTTGTCAAAATAAAAAATTCTTTTCTAGAAACCAAGGTCATCTTTTGTTCTCTACACCTCTGAGCCTGACCGGAACTGGATGGGTGGAACTGCCAGCGTTGCAGTGGAAGATTGGACCATGTGATGGACTTGTGGATGTGGGGGCAAGATCATGAATTTTCAACTAGGTGGGATAACCGAGAAGCTTTCAGATTCAGGTTTCCACAGATATGCCAACATGTCTCTCTTAATAAATTGGAACTTTGAGGAATAGTTTGCCTTGGACTCTGATTTAATTTTGGATGATATTTGGAACACTGACAAAGGGACTATGGTGTGCTACATAAACAGCTTGCAGAATCCTCTTGAAATCTCTTTCTCTCTATTTTGCAAAAGGGGAGGGAGAAAAAAAGCAAGACATTTTATAGGGAATCTCTCTTTTTCTTTCCCCTGGAAAGATTGAAGATAATTTCAAGAGAGCAAGCTCTTCTACACATCAGGAGCAATGTGATTGTGCGGGAGCAAGAAAGGGTCAGGCAAAGGAGAGATTGTCTGCAAAAAACCTCTTATCTTTTTCCCCCCTCCCCCCCCCATACAGTGGCAAGTTTGGAGACAAAGAGATTTCAAGAGAGTAAACTTTTTGTGTAGTGTGCCTGTGGCTCTGAGCCCCAGGTTGCGATCCCCAGCTCAGTTGTCTGGCTTACAATGTATAAAACACAGCAAGCAGGTACTCAAGCATTGAGATGAGACACGGTTGTTGTTCAGATAAAATGAAGAAAGATCCATATAGAAATCATGTCGAGTTCCTGGAAAAAAAGGCAGAATACAAATCTAACATTTTAAAGCATAAAACCTAATTTCCCAGGCCCTTCTTTCTTTTTTATTATGACAGTTATTGACATTGAAACTACATTAACTATTGGAATACATTCCATTATCCAAAGTTATATGTTTCCTTTGTTAATTAGTTAAGTATAATATCATTATTTTTTTTAAAAAAACCAACAACATGTGTTTAGGCACAATGTCATATTTATAATTGATCACTGATTGCTACATGCTTCATTATGGCCAAATCTAGAGCTTTTCATTTAAAATACAATTTTAAAAAATCATACACTGCATCACTTCATTTAAGGTATACTTATCTTCATCATTTGTGATCCCTGGAGTTGTTGGTGTTGAGGATTGAAAAGTCCTCGACTTACAACCTAGTGGCTAGCAACAAGCCAAGCCGCGTCCTGATTGGGGCTATTTTTTAAAAAATTCTATACATAATAAATAAAATATTCTTTAAAAAAACATTAAAAGCATAAAAGAAAAAAAAAACGGGTCACTTACCTGCAGGCAGAATCAGCAGCTCTCTGATGCAATGGATGCAGCAGGGAGCAGGCAGGCGATGAGGCAGCAAGTAAGCTGGACTGAAGGGACAGGAGACAACCGGGTCAGCTAGGCTTAGCCAGTCACGCAAGGCTGGGGACTGGGAGTGGGGCAGGGAGGTAGCAGGAAACCCCCTTTCGGCCATGCAGCTTACGCCAGCTCGCAGCATTCACGAGGGAAGGCCTGAAAACCTTGCGAAAGCCGCAAGCTGGCGTATGCTAGCCTCCCACTGCCGCCCATCCCCTTTCGGCCTTGTTCTGGCATACGCTAGCTTCCTGCCACCGCCAGACCTTTTGGCCACGTGGCGTACACCAGCTTGCGGCTTTCATGAGGGAAGGCCTCCTGCAGCCACCCCCCCATGCTTAGTTGCTTACCTGAGGGAAGCAGCAAGCTGCTGGAAGGCGAAGTAAAGTGAAGTGAGGACCCGATCAGCAAGCACGATGCGCCAACTGCTCGGGAGCGAGAAAGACTCTTTTCAAAAGAGAAAGACTCTTTTCAAAAGAGGAATATTCGCCATTGGTGCCGCGCTTTTAAATGGGTGTTAGAGGCAGGCAGGTTGACTCCAGCCCGCTCACTGATTGGCTGGACTCCAGCCAACCAGTGAGTGGTGGGCTGGGCTAGTTTAGTATGGATGGGAGGGGGAGCGAGCAAGCTGCGACAGAACGGGTGGCGTGAGTGAGCGACAAGGCCGGGCCAGGCGTTCTGGAACTGGAACCTCTTCTAACCGATACGATAGATTTGACGAACGTCTTCTACCAAACCGGTTAGAACCGGCAGGAACCCACCTCTGAGTGAAACCGCGAAAGCTTACAGTAAAATGGATGATCCAGTTCTTGGGATGGGTGGGGTGGGAGATGGGAAAGAAACAAGATTTCAAATGGTGGGGATGTCTTGGACAACATTTAACCAGAGGGAAACGATGCAGCTGGTATTTCTTTTTTTCTCGATTTAATTCTCAGTTTAGTGATACTTCCTTCTGAAACACTGCAGAGACTGTCTTCTTAACAAATTATCTCAGAAGTCATAGAATAACAGAATTGGAAGGGACCTTGGATCTTTTATAGTCCAACCCTCTGCTCAAGCGGGAAACACTATATCATTGCCGATAAATGGCTATCCAATCCCTTTTTGAAAACCTCCAGTGATGGAACACCCACAACTTCTGGAGGCAAGTCCTTCCACTGATTAATTGTTCTCACCAACAGGAAATTTCTCCTTTATTCTAGATTGAATCTCTCTTTGATAAACTTCCATTGTTACTTCTTGTCCTGCCCTCAGGTTCCCTTTGGGGGATAAGTTGGCCCTCTCTTTTCTCAATTAGTTTTGCAATATTTCCCTCAAATATTGCAAAACTGATATCATGTCGTCCCAAATCCTTCATAGTTTAGTTGTACTTAGTTCCCACAATTGTTCATTGTATAGAAAAAGTCCTGATATGTCATGTGACGCTGCCTTGATGATGTAAGTTGGACACCCCTGTCCTAGATCCCTCTGCTGTTGAGTCACGTACCATCTATTCCAGCTGTTGACAACCCGTGGCTCCAGAGTCGCATGTGGCTCTTTCATCCCTCTGTTACAGCCCCCTGATGCCCTGTCGTGGTAGAGGGATGAAAGGGCTGTTGCCCTGTCATGATGGTGGCAATGGCTAAAGCCTTAGTGCAGGAGCAAAGCACCCCCTGTATTTGCCTTTGCATGAAATAACATTCCGCCTTTGTTGTGGTACATTTGCTGTTGCTGCCTCCATGGCCTGCCTGCTGCTCTCATAGTGTCTTGGGCAGCACAGTGAAATTTAGCGCACTTCACAATGGAGGAGATGGTGTCCCCTACTCCTGGAGCCCATTAGACATGGAGCCACAATGCAGCCCTGCCAAACTTGCCCCTGGCAACAGCAGCATTGTCGTCAGCTCGCTCTCACCTCCCAGATGTCAGTTGCTTTTCCTGCAGAGCTGATGGTGTTGTGATGTCCCGCCTCCCCACTGATCATCGGCACGTTGCTCCTGGGCTCATCGGCCTCCGGACGTCAGATTCCCACCACCCAGCACCAGTTCAGGAGTTTCTTTCCTCCCAGGGGAGAGAGGGAGGGAGGGAAGGAGAGAGAGAGAGAGAGAGAGACAGACAGACATAGAGAGGGGGAGGGAGGGAAAGAGAGAAAGAGGGGGGAAGAGAGGGAGAGAAAGAGAGAGGGGAAAGAGGGACCGAGAGAGAAAAAGAGAGGGAGGGAAAGAGACAAGAGAGAGAGGGAGTGAGTGGGAGAGAGAAAGGTGAACAACATTTTAGCAGAACTATAAATAGATTGAGGCCTTTGAGGCAAGTGGGCGTGACAAGAGGTGGCTGGGAGGGGAGGGGTGAGATGGGGCTGGGCGTTGCAAATAATTTAACACCCAGTTCTGTGCCCTAATGACCAGGTGGGAAGGCATGGCTGGGTGGGAGGTCATGTGACTGGGTGGGTGTGGCTCAGTGCTGGGATTCAAATAATTTAACAACCGGTTCTCTGCCCTAATGACCATCTGGGTAGGTGGGGCTCGGTGATCATGTGACTGGGTGGGCATGGACAACTCAAGGTCACTCAGGTCGATGGACGCTTCACCTTAGCTGTTACAATGTAATAAGGGTTAACAATCACTAAATACAATCACTAAAGATTAGGCTAGAAACAACGCTAGAATGATTCCTTCCTGCCTTCCTTAAGGATTAGCCCTGTAAAGTGGAAAAAACCAAAAGGAGATTTCTTCCGACAATCGGTTCTCTGAAGTACTTAGAAAGTTACCAACCGGTTCTCCCGAATAGGTGCGAACTGGCTGAATCCCACCACTGGTGTGGCTAGGTAGTCATGTGACTGGGTGGGCATGGGCAATTCAGCAGTCCATTAAACAATACACATAAATTAACATTAATTTGTTTCGCTTCTGGGGTGTTTTATTTGCTTTTGTTTGTATGTTGCTCTTTTGGTTGATTTTTCTTTCTCCTAGATTGTTTTTTTAAGTTGTTTAGGAGTCTAGTGATCCACTTCAGGAAACTCAGTTTTGCAGTAATTCTTCTCAGCCCCAAAGAGCTTACAATCAACAAGTCTCTCTCTCTCTCTCTCTCTCTCTTTCTTGTCTATCTCTCTTTCCCTCCCTCCCTCTCTTTGTCCCCTGAGGAGGAACGAATCCCTGAACTACTGCTGGGTCGTGGGAATCTGATGTCTGGAGGCCGACGAGTGGCATGCTGAAGAGTAGAGCGGGGGCCCTGGAAGGTCTGCATGCACCTGGATTTTGGCTAGTAGAGTGCTTCTCTGCCAGACAAAAATGTTGGTCTTAACTTCCAGTTCCAGCCTGCGAAGGTAAGTCCAGTGCTCAGCTGAAGGGTGGGGCCAGCAGGTGGGCAGGGCAGCCTCTTGGTCCTGCCTGGACCAGATTAATGGTTTTGGTAGGCCATATCTGGCCCATAGGCCATAGATTGAGGACCCCTGGTATAAGCTCTCCTGCTCAAGCAGGGGTGGGTGGGGTGGACTAGAAGGCCTCCAGGATCCCTTTTGACTCTATAGTTCTTTTGAGTATGGGATATTTTCATTTTGAAATATTTTGAACATCTCTTTTGCAGCTTGACATTTCCTTTAATATTTTTCCTCTATATTATTTATTTACTCAAGGTGCTGAAATTAACTGTGCTTGCTCTGTGTTTATACTTTTGTTTCAAAGGCTTTAAATTCTAAATGCTTTTATCCAATTAATTAATAATTAATTAATTAATTAAGACGACTAGTTTCTAATTTATCAGTTTTCTTCACCTTTCTCCTGTCTACCTTTCCTTTACATGTTTCATTTTCAAAAGAGACAATTTTATTTAAGTCTTCAGGTTCAGAGCTTTGTTGCATTTTTTTTCTTGAAGAGACCATTTTATTTAAAATATTTAGGCTCAGGGCTTTCAAAACATTTTTCCGCTTGTGTTTTTTCCCTTATCCAATTATTCATCATTCATTTATTCTGACACTTCTATTTTAATTCTGAGAATGATTAAATTAATAGCAATCTAATACCAGCTTTTATTATAAATGTGTATAGCACTTTACATTGGAAAAATCTCAAAGTGATATAGAACTGTCAGACCTGCAGTCATATACCTTTTTGGATATTTGGCCTGCCACACTCTCTATTATTTTCCTTTGCTGTTTCATTAGTGTAGTAATTGGGAGGGGGAATAGTAAGGAGTAGAATTGTGGAATGTGTTGTTGTCATTCCTTTCTAGAAATCAAGGTCATCTTTTGTCTCCGCACCTCTGCATCTGATCGGAACTAGATGAGTGGAAATGCCAGCATGGCCGAAGAAGATTGGACCATGTGATGGATTTATGGGTGTGGGGAAAAGATCATGAACTTTCAACTGGGTGGAATCTAGGAAGCTTTTAGATTTGGGATTCCACAGATGTGCCAACATGTCTGTCTTATTAAATTGGAACTTTAAGGATAGCTCTGCCTTGGACTCTGGTTTAATTCTGCATGATATTTGGAACACTGACAACAACATTCAAACGATCCAGGAAGCTGAAAATACTTTAAAATATAACTTATAATATACAACATACAATAAATAATACAACAGGGAGAGCAAGTAAAATATAAAATAAGAACCTTAGAAAATCAGAGCAACATTAATGTTATTAAAATGTCCAGGATAATTTTTAAAAAATTATCAGAAAGAAAGAAAGATGCACCAGGATTATTGTCACAAAACCCTTTTCTTGCATTATCTTGCATTGAACGTTTCCTTTCGGGGAGAACATCTCCATAAGTCTCATAAGAAATATTTGCTAATCCTTTTGTTCCATGCTCATTAAAGCACATAATCCAAGCATAGGAGAACAGAATCCTTTGGCTCCAACTACTTATTGAAGTCACAGCAGGAAGGGGTGAAGAAGCCGGAAAAGGTGAGGGGCGACCGGGTGGGTGTGGGCGGAGCCAACCAGGGGTGATTTCTACCAGTTTGTGAACGGATTCAATTCGTCTGTACTGCATCGCTTGAACCGGTCCGAACTGGTCAAATTTCACCCGATTCCCTGATCTAGAATTTATGGGTTGATTCAGGGGTGAAAAATGCCACACGA
Source organism: Thamnophis elegans (assembly GCF_009769535.1). Lineage (NCBI taxonomy): Eukaryota > Metazoa > Chordata > Lepidosauria > Squamata > Natricidae > Thamnophis > Thamnophis elegans. The sequence goes on from NC_045549.1 coordinate 56,340,801, forward strand.
TTGTTGGAACTTTTTTTTAAGCATTTTTTTACTACTGATCAGCTGTGGATCAATCAGTTGTGCCTGATTATCTGTGAGGCTCCTACTTGTTTCAGGGGCCATTTTGTGTGAAGTCCAGCTGCTTTTCCATTCTATGTGAGTCAGTTGTGCAGCTTTTGTGTTATTTTTTGGTAAGGTGTGATAGTTTGTTTTTGAGCTCTCTGTGATTCCTGCTTGTTGCAGGGGCCATTTTGTGTGAAGCCCAACTGCTTTTACATTGTGAGTGAGTCAGTTGTGCAGCCACACTTGCCCAGTCACATGACCAGCAGGCCATGCCTCCTGGTCACATGACCACCAAGCCATGTCCACACAACCGGTAGGGAAAATTTTTGAATTTCACCACTGGGTTGATTGTTTTAGCCATGCTGGAGCTGTGCAAATTATTAGTAGGGGAATTTTGCTTGTGGCCCTTCAAAATGATTTGCACAGTTGCCATCCACAGTGTTTCAAATGAATGTGCCAAGGATTAAGTTGCATTGTTTTGTTTCAAAGGGAATGCATTGTTCGATTGCAACAAAATTCTGAGGATTATGTTTCTCCATGGATTGTTTTGCTATTTCCCTCATTTGGGAGCAACAGCTGGAAATGTATTTATTGCTTCTGAAAACAACTCTGCCGGTTCTGAGAACTTGGGAATGTGGGCATAGGTGTGCATGTGAATGCCGTACAGAAATGGTCTCCAACCTTGGCAGCTTTAAGACCTGTGGACTTCAACTCCCAGAGTTCCTCAGCCAGCAAAGCTGGGAGTTGAAGTCCACAAGTCTTAAAGTTGCCAAGGTTGGAGACCACTGCCGTAGAGATCCTGAAAAACTCTAGGAAGAATTGTCAGGTTCGAATAGATTTCAAAACATAGGAAATGGCGCCACAGGCGGGGAGTTTTGCTTAGCATTAAAAAATGGGGAAAGAACAGCCGATGCACTTAAGCACAGCAATTTGAGGCTCCTCATCCAGTACACCTCACAGAGCTGTTGTGTGGCTTGAGCACATTTAGACTTCAAAACAGAAGTGGTTTGCTCCCGGTTTGGCTCAGTCGAAACGGTAGTGGAATTCAGGCCTGGGTCGCAGAACCAGCAGTGACCCAGGCCTGCCATGGCCCCGAACTGGTTTCCTTGCTGCTGCCGGCATTTCGGTTTTTAGTGATTGCACATACGCTGTTCACTGAAAATTGTTCTGCGCCTGCGGGAATAACAATTTTCATTGAATAGCAATAGCAGTTAGACTTATATACCGCTTCATAGGGCTTTCAGCCCTCTCTAAGCGGTTTACAGAGTCATATTGCCCCCAACAATCCGGGTCCTCATTTTACCCACCTCGGAAGGATGGAAGGCTGAGTCAACCGGTGAGATTTGAACAGCCGAACTGCAGAACTGCAGTCAGCTGAAGTAGCCTGCAGTGCTGCATTTAACCACCGCGCCACCTCGGCTCATGCCTGGCACAGTGTATGCGCACACAGAACCTGCCTGGCACACGTGGTTGCGAACCGATGGTAAAACCGGCAGCATCCCACCCTTGCTTCAAAGCCCTTTTCAGCAATTGCGGGACGTTTGCAATTCCAAATGCTTGAGACTGCAGGATATGAACACCAGAAGCTGCGCGAAGCCCTCTTTGGGATACCTGGCAGATACCTCCCTGACGACGTCTCAAAGGGAGTGTCTTTCATTGCCAAACTTTTGGCGCTTCTTTTTTATGCACATGACTTCTGCTCTCTCATTTCCCGCTCTCCCTTCCTATGAAAACCGCTGCTTCGGGTGTGGGAAGCAAAGCCGGACAGTGGAGCGCAAAGAAAGCTGGGCCATCCCTCAACCATACTGAAACCCGCGCCAAGGTGGGGGGCGGAGAGGCAAGGCATTCTTCGGGCAGCGCCACCAAACCCAGGTGTGCCCGACCCCCTTCCGAGGAGAGGGAGTGGTGCCGAGTGGGGTCCTCGCTTGGCACGGGGTGGGGGGGTGGGCGACTTTCCCCCGGATCTGTGCGCGCGCGCGCTCGCCTGCGCGGTCTCTCCATTTCTCCATTCCCGCTCTGCCTCTCTTCCTGCATCTATAGGCTCGGTGATCGCAGGGGCTTCCGTGTAACCGGGAAGTCACCCTCTGCTACCGCCGCGGTTTCCCAACCCAGGTGGAGAGCTTTCATCCCAGCGCCCCCCTGCCTTTCCAGCAGCAGCAGCGGCGGCAACCCTTCCCAGCCAGTCGCGAACCCCGCCTCTCTTCCTCCCTGCCCGCCCGCCCGCCTCCCTGCTTGCCCCCGCCTTGCGCCGCTTACTTTGCAGGGCGCAGAGCCCCCAGCCCATGTGCTCGCCCGGCGCTCCCCTGCTGCGCGCCTCGTCTTCAGCTCCGGCCAGCAGGCACGATGTCCAGCGCGTCGCACGACCCCTTCTACTCCTCGCCCTTCGGCCCCTTCTACCGGCGCCATACGCCCTACATGGTGCAGCCTGAGTACCGAATCTACGAGATGAACAAGCGGCTGCAGGCTCGCTCCGAGGTGAGTGCGCGCAGTCAGCCCAGGCGCATCGCCTCGGAACGGTTCACCTCCGTCTTTGGCCCGGTGCACCGCAACTCCACGCCGCCTGGAAGACCGAGCGGGGGGCGCACCTCCCAGCCAGCTCTTTCTTGGGCACACGTGATCGTCGCAAGATCTCAGCGGCGGGGTTGTGGGGTGTTCTGCGACCCCCAACCAACGTACACGCACTCGCCAGTTGCATGATTTGGAAGGGGGTAAAGGAAAAGGCAACTTGGCCCAACTTGCTGCCAGAGGTTGCGGCGGTGGAGCAGAAATGCCCCGTAAAGGGCACACATCCCCACCTCCTAGTTCTGCTTTGGAGGATCTGATGGGCCGGGGTATCTTTCCCTCGAGGCTCGGCCAATACGATTCTCCCTGCTGGTCCCAGAGCAGAAACTGATGTCCTGGATGGTTCTTGGTTTTAGCTGAAGTTGCTCTTGCGCGCGTGGCAAGGAAACAGTTAATCCCAGGGCCGGACTACTCCTTTGAGGAATTCAATGGCTTTTTCGATGGCTTTACTTTTCTGTCCCTTTCCAAGTTTTTCTCTTGGAGGTTGAAGTTAATTTTTTGGGGTTGGGGAACGGCCGCCTTGCAAAAGGCGGCCTGGGGTTTGGTTAGGTTGGCGAAGGCGTGCAAGGGACTCCGAATTGTCGGACCAGAGGCTGCCTTGCGGGATATGGGGATCAAAATGTGACCTGCTTTCTGGCTGGTGTCTTAAGGAGAATGGCTTAGATTTACAGACACTAAACTGGGTTTGTGGATTTGGTTCCTTTCCAACCGTCGTTGTGCTTTCTGTTTAGAATTGGGGGGCTGGTTTTCTCTTCCACTAAAGTTGAAAGGAAGTTGAGGTCCCCATGGCTCCTGGAAAATGTTTATTTCGAGGTTTCTCAGATTTATACAACTCCCAAATCTAGTGTGCTCTGATAGTCATTCCATTTCTGCATCACTTTGGAGAATCCTGCTTTCCTGAAATATTTCATAATAAGGGAAGGCACTAAAGCCTGGCATAGCTGCTGATACTTTTCTGCAGATTTTTACTAGCGGTTCCTAGATCCTCCTCCTGCTAGTTTAAGCTTGCAAATTAAATTTTGTGATTTGTGGCAGTCCAGCTTGAATTTGGCAATTGATATTTTCCATGATTACAAGATGTTCGTTTTGGAGATCACTTTCTTTTTACACTAAAAAAAAGTTTTGAAAATATATTTACAAAGATTGAAGCTTATTAGCTTGAATTGATAAGATTGTAGTCAGTTGAATTTGTTCCCTGGTTACCTATTGCCTCACCTGGTGTGCCTGGTTCTTGGGAAGGACAATGCTAAGATATATCTGGGTTTTGCAGACTTCTTTAATATTTTGATGGCTTCAAAGCTACCGATTTCCACCACTAGTTCTGCTCTTGTACACATTTCAGTAGAGAGGGAAAATAATGTTCCATCAGCATGTCATCTTTATAAGAAATGAATCTTCACCTCAAAATATATTATCAGATGTAGGGACTTGGATTCACTGCTCCATTATCTATAAATGGATTTACTTAAGTCTGTCACAGGATTTCTTATTATAATCGGGTGTTAAAGGTGTGAATAGAATTGAACCGTTTGTCGTTAACATTCTACATTTGGTAGGGTGTCTTCATAATTACATGTAGCAGCTATGTTTCAGCAATCAGGGTGACTTCTAAGCATGTTAATTTATATTACTCAATGGCATCAAAGATCAGGACTGGTCACATATTTTCTGACTGTTATTAATATGCACAAGAAAGCCTTTGACATTCATTGTGCCACAAATGATGACATTTGTTAGTTGGAAAAGTGTGGTCAGCCTCCTGATTTTTGAGAACTTTCTAAACAAGTTTGTCAAAGTATCAGTTCTCGTCTCAGACAACTTGGCAATTTTGGATGACAACATGAGATACATATTAAACATGAATATGTGTGTACTTTTATTATAGATATTTTCATACAGCATCTTAACTTTTGCGAACTTGTCAATGATCTGGAATACTATTATCTCAACAATTGCTTGAACTTGTGAAGAATTGATTTCAGTCCTGGAAGGTCATTTCATGCCCGAACACATGATATATGATGGTGCCTTAGAACATGTGCAGAATCATAACAACTAGCTTTATTTTTTTCTTTCTATAACGTCTAAATACCTCCTTACAGGCCTAATGTATCAGACACCATTGAGATAGATGTCTTAAATTTCTAGTGATCTGGGATTGGGTGTTTTTCCAACAGTTAGCATCCTGTTACCTGTCTACCTCTTAGCTTCTGCCTACCTAGCTATCATTTCTTTTCTAAGAAGAATAACAGTCAGAATTGTGTTCTCTTCTATACAAAGCCGGCATTCACATAATACATCTTTATGCTTTAGTTCTCCAAATTTCTAAGATGTTGTTAAGTGAGTAATTTCTAAAACACTTTGACATTTGGATGATTAGTTGAATGGAAATGTTGACCACAATTATTGAGCTATTGTCATTTAGTAACTGAAAAGGCAAAATAATGAATTAGAAGATATTGAGTTATTTATAAGATGTGTGCAAAAAGAAAGGTGCAGCTTTGATCACACGGTCAATGTTGCCATCAGACTTTGTTGAGCCCTTCTCCCCCTTCAGATGCCCCTGGTAGTATCCATCACAAACATAGAAGATGGTCTGCAATGAACCTTTGTTCTCTCCGTTTCACCTTTTCTTTCCTCTAAACTAAGTATCGAAACAATCACACTTCTATGTTTTGTAGAGTCATGTTAGTGATCATAAGATCCCATTTGGCATAGTGGTTAAAGTACCAAGCTGGAAAGTGGGTGACCATGAGTTCTAGTCCCACCTTAGCTATGAAAACCAGCTGGGTGACCATGGGCCAGTATCTTTCTCACTGCTCACCTCACCTCAAAGGGTTGAAGGAAGGTGTGCTGCATATGCAAATCAAAATATGAAGAAAATAAGATAACACCTGTCATCTCTAGATGGCTTCAGATGGACTGCATCCCAGAGTTCTGAAGGAACTGGCAGATGTAATTTCAGAACCATTGAAACATGTCTCTTGGTTCTTGTATCACGGGGAACTACCTGAGGACTGTAAAAATGCAGGTCCCCATCTTAAATAAAAAAAAGGGGGGGGGAACAGATCTAGGAAATTACAGACCAATCAGCCTGACATCAGTACCTGGAAAGATAATCAAGCAACAAATCTGCAAACCCCTAGAAGCAGACAAGGTTATAGCCAGTAGTCAAAACCAGATTATGCCAAATAAATCTTATTTCATTCTTTAACAAAATTAGTAGATCAGTGAAATCTGTGGACATAGAATACTTAGATTTTAGTAAAGCATTTGATAAAGTTGACCACAACTTACTTCTTGGCAATATAGTAAAATGTGGGCTAGAAAGCACCTCCACTAGGTGGGTTTTCTAATTGGCTGATAAATCATACTCAACATGTAGTCTTCCATGGAACTATATCCACATGGAAGGAAGTAAGCAGTGGATACCCCAATATTCCATTTTACGCTGGATACTCTTCAATATTTTCATAAATGAAGGGGAACTTAGGAAATTTGTAGACAACACTAAGTTGACAGGAATAGCCAAAGATAAGCCCAAGATCCAAAACATCTTGACAGGCTTGAACACTGGGTCCAATCTAACAAAATGAAGTTCAATATAGATAGTTAGGTTTCACATTTAGGCAAGAAAAAACAACTATATAGGTATAGCCTAGGTTCATGATGGCAAACCTATGGCACGCATGCCAGAGGTGGCATGCAGAGTACTCTCTGTGGGCACACGTGCCATCACCACCTGCTCTTCTGGGTACAGTCTCTCTCTGGGCATGCACACACAGAATCTGGAAGAGCAGCTGGCACACAGCCACACTGGCAGCTGCTCTCTTCCAGGTTCCGGTGTTCTGGCACATGCAGATGCTCCAGTTTCAGCACTTGGTGCCAAAAAAGTTAACAATCGCTGGACTAGGTGAAAGTTGATTTAACAGTGAGAGGGATCTTGGAGTCCTAGTGGACAATCACATAAATAAGAGCCAACAATGTGTGACAGCAGTCAAAAAACCCAATGCAATCCTAAGATGCATTAATAGAGGGTTAGAATCAGATAAAGTGATATTCTAATACAGCTTTACTTAATAAGAAGTAGAAGCAATCTAGAAGTAAGGAGAAACATCTTAATAATGAGAACCATCAACCAAGCTTGCCTTCAGAAGTTGTGGGAGCTTAATCACTGGAAGCTTTCAAAAAGAGTCTGGACAATCATTTGTCTGAAATGAATTATTTGTAAAAAATAGTAAAGGCGATAGATAGATAGATAGATAGATAGATAGATAGATAGATAGATAGATAGATAGATAGATAGATAGATAGATACATACATACATACATACATACATACATACATACATACATACATACTTTGACTTGACTTGACGCCTCTTCACCCATCGTGGGTATAGGTGACTTCCATGGAGATTTGACGCCACTGCCTTCGGTCCTGGGCTAGGGTTGTCAGGTGGTGCAGCCAGTCGCTATCATATGATTTTCGGCTAAGATTGAATGGGCGCATGACTACATCTTCGGCTTTCCGTTTGAAGTGACGCAGAGTGGTTAGACGAACACCTCCTTTTGGCCGTTTCCAGGTCGGACCAGGCTGTTTGGAATGGATACAGCGATCCATGGAAGCTGTTTCGGCTGGATATACCCAAGGGGACGCCAGTCCCAAGGGTCGACAGAGCCCGATTGGTGGGAACGGGGGGCACCACGTGAAGGCCGGGTTGTCGTTTGATAGCTGAGAGGCTTTGCAATAAGCGTTGCAATGTATATTGCGCATCAACTATCCTTGCCCACCCATACATACATACATAATAAATAAATACATAATAAATAAATAAATAGATAAATATTCAAACCCTAACTGTGTAGACAGTTATAACTGTCTTCTTCCAAAATGCTTCTTCAACTTTTCAGGTGGCTTACTGGGCCTATACATTCAAGTTTCTTCACATAATTTTCTGCAGGTTTTTTTTAACTCTCTGATTTTGCTACAGCCCTGGCATTCCCAGGTTTACCAAGTAGGGCTGATCCTACATAGCTTCAGTACTGGTTGAGTAATTGCTTACCCTGCCAAAGGAAGTCTGGAGTACATGACACATACAGTTCTTGGAAATCTCAAAGGCACCAGATAAATATAAAAGTCTTGCTAATCAGTAAATACAAAATCATAGTAATCTTATGGTGGTAGAAAAAGTTGCCTGAAACCCATTTTGGGGGTTCTTGTTTCCTGTCTAGTAATAATGGTTTTTCCTTCAAGGATGTGGTGCTAGCAGAAAGAAGCTTACCAGTATCAAACTTACCAATAGTTGCATTGAGCTGGATTGACAGCTGTTGAGATTTCTGCCAGTCTGAAATAGGAAAAGTCCTTCAACCAGAAGGTCTCTGGCAATGTAGTGAATTTCACTGGTGTGTGTGGGGTGGGCAAACCTCACCAGCAGCTACACAATGTGGCTGCTGATCCCCAACAACATCTGAAATTAAGAGCTCTGGAATTGTGCAATATTTGTTTCCTGAGTGAATGTGTTTAGAATTAGAGGAATTGTTTACATTTCTCTGAATTTTTCAGTTTACATTTGATTTAGAAGTCCGGCATAAGGTAGAAATCAAAATATTGCTCGATGTTGCAAATGTATGATTTGAGATTTTCTTCCATTCATTCTTTCTTTTTTCATCCTCCAAGTGATTGAGACATGTCTGTACTTAAATGGAAGTTGAAGGACCATCATTCTTACCAGGACCAAGTCAGTGTAAAGTAAACCCCAACTCTATCCTTACACAATACATTTTCCCCTTTTTATAAAGGAAGCAAGAGCTGTTTTGCACATGTTTTTTTTTACATTTGAATTATAAGGCACCTGAAAAATAAAGGAAGAAATATAGTAATCAAAGCTTTTGAAAAGGGGGTTTAAATGAGATTGGAATGTTTTCATCATGTTTGCTGGTTTTAGATCACTTAGCTGAAAAGTTGCCTGGTTTGTATCTTTGACTGAAAGTTTCAAAGTTTTACTTTCCCATTCATGCCACAATCTTGCTCTTTTTCCACTATTTGAATATCCCTGATGTCTAGGGAAGGGGTGAAATCTTGGGGAAGGAGTTTGGTGACATTCGTACTCTCATCAACTGAAAACACTTGATCTGTGTTCTTACGAAGCATTGGTACCAAGCTGACCTTAGCTAATTGTGTGAGGCTCCTGTTTGGATGGAGTAAGACTATGTAGAACTTCAGGTAAAACTGGGAAATGGGAAAACATCTCAAGAAAAGTCAAGGTTGTCAAGAAATTACACAAGTGTATCGAAAAAATCCTCAGCAATCAAGAGAAAACTCTCTTTTATCTACTACTAAGATGTCTAACTGAACAGGCTTGTTCAGAATTAAATCAGATGGTTTTGAACTTTATTGGAAAAATGCAAATGTAGAAATAGGCCCAGAGCTGTGAGATTTCTTTTCTTTTTAAAATAAATCAAAAGCTGCTGCACTGTTCTGTCTGCCAATGCAGAAAGGACATTTTTAAGGTTTCAGTTCTTGGACTTTCATAATCTGAGATGGACTAGACTTGGTGATCTTAACAGTTGTGGAACTGGTAGATGTCTGAAGCTTCAGCAGGTGACAGAACTCAGCCAACTTTCCCAAGCTACCTCCGGGATGGTTTGGCTTAATATTCAGAGAAGAAAGCAACAGGAATATTATGGGATTGTAGCTCAATTGGAAGGTTGTAGAAAGGAACAAAGAACTTCTGAAACCCTGCCCAAAAATGCATGGATGGGTTTCCAGTAATGGAGATGAGCTTTATCTGAGCTTCAGGGTATTTTTTCAAATATTCCCAAACCCTGTCCCTCATCCAGAGTGCAGCTCATTTAATTTGTTCATTGGCTTTTAATTATATTAAGCAACTTAGGCATCAGCCATGGCATTTGTAGGCGTGAGAAATGGTGCCTGTGGAGGAAGAGTTGGTGTAATGGGCTTCCTGGGTGATTTCTGAGGAAGGTGAGACCACATTCCAGAAAGCGGGGAGGAGATAAGAGGCAGCATATCCTGGAACTGAATTGGAGTTTGAGGAAGAGAGATGGATAGCCTCTCCCTACAATCTGCCAGAGTGTATCCATTAGGGTAAGAGTAGAAAAGGCTTAGCTATTACAGTGATGAAAATGAGTCAAAAGCCTTCATATAATTCAAATTCAATTAAAGCAATGTTCATGAATTTAGTGCCCTCCAAATGTGTAGAGCAGCTCCTGCAGTTTTTTGGTCAACACAGCATTGCTAGGAATTCAGCATCTATCTATATTTGGAGAGTAGGTAGTTTGACAAAGGTAAGCGAAAGCAACTTACCAGAAAGGTAATTCTTTATCTTTTGATGTTCTACCAGTTGGCCTTGAAATATTAATTGCAAAAGTATCTCTGGAGATTTACTTTCCTCATGTAATTTTCACATATCACCAATCCAGTCCGATTCCAGTTGAAATTGTAATAATATTGCAAAAAATGCATTTTCCACATAGTTTTCTTGGGAGTGGAGATGAAGTACTTTAGCTTCTTTCGGAATTTATATTTTCTAGTCTTGCAAACAGCCCTGGGATTCCCATGATCCATCCAAGAACTTTCTACGTGAACTTAGAGTAATGGATTTCAAACAATTAAGGAACATAAAACATGATCAATAAATGTATAGAATCCAAGGTTCCTATTTTTTTCCTCAAATATTCCTTGATGAGTGTGAATATGGACTAAGTTTTCAGTTTTGAAATATGTAATACATTTGACAGAATTTAGAAAAGTTTAATCACCAGTAGGCAGGTACATTAAGTGAAGACTTTGGATTTGCATAAGCAAAACCATAATAAATGTAGGAAATTTGCTTTTAATGATTTTAAGCTAGAACAAAAAGATCCTTAGAGATAATCAAGACCTCTTTAGGTGGCAGCACTTTTTAAGAATAGAAATGGATCTTTGATTTGAAGGTCCAGAACACAGATAAAAATTACTATGCTGCTGATAAAAAGCAACCAGCATCAAAGAAAAAAACAGTATACATTTTCTCCAAATACTATTAAAAAACCTAGCTGAAAAAGAAATGGGGAGGAAAAGATAAAAATGAAACATTTTAAGAATTTTCATTTGCTGATTCTTGATTGCAAACTACTAGTCTGATCTGAATGGAGCTGAATTTCTTTTCTTTGGTCTTCGTACTCTTAAATATAATAAGTTCAATCATGATGTATTTCAACACTGTTTCAACATTCAAGGCAGCAGCCAAAACAGTGTGATTGCAGTCCTGCCCTTGTTATGTGCATCACACATAAACCCCGTCTTTTTAGCTACCTCGTACAAAGCGTCATTTGTGGATAGCCTCACTAAGAGCCAGGTCCTAGGTCTAAGAACGTGAATGCCTGTGTGTGTGTTTTATCTTTTACAAAGACTAGAGACAAGTATGAAAATAAAGAAAAAAAGTGCAGAAATCAGTACAGTCAAAGAAAAAAAAAGATTATTCAATTAACAAGAGTCAGGAAAAGGAAGTGATGTCTTACCTCAGTAATTACAAACTCATACCTCTCCTATCAATGTCACAAATACCCTTCAGTTCCTTATTTAATCCTTTTTCCGTCGTCAAATCCACACATTGTTTCATTCTTTTTCATTTTCAGCAAAATGTCCATAAAAGTTTTCCAGACTTTTATAAAAGTTCTTATTGGTTTTTTTTTAGTTCAGTTCTGCTTCTTCGGCCACTTTTGATATCTTTGCAATCTATTCCTCCACTGTGGGTGTTTCGGTACATCTTCATCTTGAACAGGACCCTGGGCAGATTAAAAATGGGGGAGGGAGGGGTGGCATTTTGCCAATGTGTGAGGGAGGAAATTGCACACCTACTTCCCTGAATTCTTGCTAATCTCCAGGTGTTCATTGAGATATCATGACTAAACCTGGTCTTGTGTGAGCTTTAGTGAGGCGCTGCTCATGTGCAATAAAAACATTGCACAGTCAGATCCCCAGGTTCTGGAGACAGTTGTATGCAGTACATCTCCTCTTCAGCATTTCCATGTGCTGGACTTAGCGAGCAGGGATTGGAAGTGTTCCTAGTGTTTGTTTACCTGAAGGACTGCAAGGACGTTATCACCACTGGTAGAAGTGAACCCTTTCTAGAGTCCAAAGTGTAATTATTTTCCCCAGCAATCTTTCCATTTGACGTATTTTAAAAAAAAAATAGAAAGAAATTACTAGGCAATTTGTACAGATAGTCCTCAACTTATGACTGGTCGCTTAGTGACTAATTAAAGTTATTACAGATGCCAACTTGATTTTGAAGTTGCAGTGGCTGACACCTTTCCCCTATGGTCAATGATCAGATTTTGGGTATTTTGACAACTGGCATAGATTCTGTGTGGAGATGGGACAGAGTTCCAGAAGGACATCCATCATTGCAGCCCTCCACCGATTTGGGCTTTATGGCAAAGTGGCTAGATGGAAGCCTCTCCTTAGTGCAAAACACACGAAAGCCTGCTTGAAGTTGGGGGGAAGAAAGCATCTGAAGGACTCTCAGATGGTGATGAACAAGATTCTCTGGTCTGATGAAACCAAGATTGAACTGTTTGGCCTCAATTTTAAAAATCACATCTGAAGGAAATCAGGCATCGCTCATCACCTGCCCAATACCATCCCAACAGCAAACCATGATGGTAGCAGCATCATGCTGTGATGGAGTTTTTCAGCACCAGGGACTGGGAAATTAAAACTGGTCAGGGTTGTGAAAAATCTGAATGGAGCAAAATACAATATCCTCAATAAAAACCTGCTTCACAGCGCTCAGGACCTCAGACAGGACAAACGTTCAGTTTCCAATATGATGATACGAAGCACACAGCCAAGACATCACAGGAGTGGCTTAGGGACAACTCTGTGAATGTCCTAGAGTGACCCAGCCAGAGTCCTGACTATCCACGCTCATGTCCTCATTATTTCTTTGCAGCTAGAAACCTCAATCAGTTTTGAAAAGCAGAGAGAGTTGCAGGGCATCTTTTAAAGGGTAGCCTTTAAATGGGTGATTGCGACCACCTTATTAACTTTTTCTGCCCCCACTCCTGCCAATACCATCTAGGATTTGCAGGGAAGGGTGTGACCTGCGGAAGAAACTGACTTCATAGTGCAGCATTACCCACATCAGATGCATATCTCTGTTTTCCCATATTCCTGGAAGATCATTTAATTTCCCTTGACTTTTTAATTTAATTCAGCCTGATTTAATACTGTTTTGGTTGTGTTTTATATTCATGTCACTTCTTGTCGGATAGACTTGTTCCTTCGCATTGATAGCCATCTGCAAATCAATCTATCTATCTATCTATCTATCTATCTATCTATCTATCTATCTATCTATATATATATATATATATATGTTTTCACATATGTATGTATGTATGTATGTATGTATGTATATAAATGTGAAAACATTCACACAGGAATCATGAAATCTCCAGAACCGTAAAGCTTACAAACTTGAAATTTGGCACACATGTTCCACTTGCCTTCTAGGTGCTCAGTAACAAAGGATTTTTGAAAATGACCATCAGAGCATTAGTATTCCTTATATTATTATTAACATTCTGATGCTAGAGAGTTAGAGGTTCTACTCCCCCTCCCAACCTAAAAACTTAAATGTGGATGGGGCCGGCATGTGACCCATCTGGCCTGCTGGCTGGGAGTTTGGGGAGGAGCCTGAAGGAGAGAAGGTGATAAGATAGGTGGGGCTTCTATGGGACCAGGCTTAGGGAGGGAAGGGGATAGGATAGGAGAAGATTTTGTAGAGCAAGGCTGAGGGAGAGAAGGGGAGAAAAGAGACCGATGGTAACTATTCATTAATTTTCAAGCTGTGTCGATTTATCAAGCCCAATCACATGGGTTTATAGCGGAGCATGGGTATTCAGCTAGTATTTTATATAATATAGAGATTACAACAGAGGTGGGTTCCTACCAGTTCGCACCTATTCGGTAGAACCGGTTTGTCAAATCTACCGAACCGATTAGAAGAGGTTCCACCAGTGGACCCAGGAAAGTAGGCGACACCTACAGGAGAGGTTCCAAAATTTTTTGAAACCCACCACTGGTGCTTGGATATGATTATTCTACACTATCATGCTCATATTTATAAAACTCAGTGCCTCTGTGAAAGGTAAGGATGACTACTGCATTTGTGGTGCAATCAGAACAGTGTGTGTGTTGAAGTTGTTTTAATGCAAACCAAAGATGCCTTTTAAAAAACAAGTTTACATCATATTCTTATGCATGCCAGTGCTGTGTAATTTAAGGTGGTTCTGACAAGTGTGGTCGGCATCTTCATATCCAGTCACATGGGCGGCAAGCCACTCCCATCCGGTCACATGGGTGGCAAGCCACTCCCACAAAGGAGGCCACACCCACAGAGTAGGTTTGAACAATTTTTGAAACCCACTATTGGATTACAACATATCAATAAATCAAGACATTTTGGGGAGAAGAGGTTTTTTTTTGAAAGGGGGAATTACAGCAGCCATTTTGAAGGAGATAGTAGAATATCATTTCAATACATCATTTGGTAGATGAGGAGTACAATGATGGTTGTGCTCCAAGGGGGATGATATGAGTTTGGCCTTTGAACACTGAAGGTTTCATTATTTTCTTTCTGAGTTCAATATCAACATCTGGGATTCCCAAACGGCACGCAGCCAAGTCATTCTCGGCAAACATTAAAAGTTTAATTTTTGTACTTTTGTTGATCTTATTGCTATGGTTTTATTTAGGTCTCTTATTATTCTTTTCTAACCTGTTCTAGTTCCTCTGAGAAAAAATGAGAGCAGGATAAATATGCAGCTATAGTTCTTAATTATCTTCATAGCAACAAATAGTGATAAAATTCAGATTGTAGAGGACTGGATCTAAAGTTTCTGTGTTGTGAGCATGAATCTTGGGCTTTATTTTGCATGAGGCTTTTGACCTGAATGCGGGAGGTGCCAAAAGACATTTGGTATTCACAGAGTGTAAGGAGTGGCATTAAAAAAACATTAAAAATAATCTATGGCTGAAGTCCACACATTTTGACATGATGGCTATTGAATACAGAATATTCCATTGCTTGGAATTCTTTCTTTTTTTCTTGGAATTCCTTCTTTCCTTCTTTTGATTTCCATTCTGGTGCCTGTGGTAGTTTTTTCTTACCTTAACTTCAACCTCTAGCAACATTAAAAATAAGGACTCCTGTTTTGGGAGGTGGGACTTGAAAACCTCCAAGGTCCCTTCCAGCCCTAGGATTCTATGAACTTAAAAACTTCCTGTTTCACAGGCAGGCATAACTTGAACATTTTACACACATGGTGAGGTGAGAGAGACTCTTGCCAATCCAGTGGGATCAGAAATGACTACTGGTGTTACGTTCCCAAGGAGGGAGGGGGCAAATGTCTTATATTTAGCTTCATTAGATTTGATCTTCCCTCTGATCCCTTGTATCCAACATTTTGTTCTAACACAGTGACCAAATCTCAGTGTCAGCGTTCCAAATATCATGCAGAATTAAATCAGAGTCCAAGGCAGAGCTATCCTTAAAGTTCCAATTTAATAAGTCAGACATGTTGGCAACGACTGTGGAACCCAAATCTGAAAACTCCCTGGGATTCCACCCAGTTGAAAGTTCATGATCTTATCCCCACACCCATAAATCCATCACAGGAAAAGATGACCTTGGCCTTCTAGAAAGGAATGACAACAACATATTCCACAATTCTACTTCTTTCTATTCCCCCTCCCAATTACTACACTAATGAAACATCATAGGAAAATAATAGAGTATGGCAGGCCAAAAATCCTAAAAAGGAACATAACTGCAGGCCTGACACTCAGAGCATCACCATGCCACTCTTGTGGCAGGCACTGCCATATTTTATTCGGTACCATAGGTTCATACTCACAGTGATGGGAAAATATTGTGTAAATTTTCTAGTGGAAGAGAGGGAGTGGTCACGTGTGGGGTATTCTCAAAGGCTGATTGGTCCAAGACTCCACCCCACCCCCCGAATCTCTTCTGGTCGTTCCCTCCGTCTCCGAGCCTGGAGTGCCGCCACCTGATGGATCAGGCCATAAAACATCTTCTTGACATTCAGGCGGTGGAGGTAGTTCCCCGAGAAGAAAGGGGGCTGGGCCACTACTCCAACCTGTTTGTGATCCTGAAGAGTTCGGGGGGCTGGAGGGCAATTCTGGACCTCAAGCGTCTGAACCGGTCCTTGGTCTATAGACACTTCAAGATGTCCTCCCGAAAGTCTATCCTTCAGGGCATCTGGAAGGGGGATTTCTTGGCATTGATAGACCTGACAGAGGCTACCTTCATATTCCAATTCTTCTGGCACATCGCAGGTATCTGAGATTTCCCCCCGGGCAGAACCATTACTAGTACCGGGCTCTTCCCTTTGGGTTGGCCTTCTAACTAGGGATAGTTCCGTGGGCCAGGCTCCATCTCTGTCCTCTTCAGTGGGAGTTCATCCCATTCCAAAGGGAAAGGATGAGCAACTCTCTTCGGCTCCTCCGGCTGCTGGTGGGGGTGAAGGGACCTTAGTTGCTACTTGGAACTCAGCAGCGTCTGAGGCTCTCCACCGGATTGCGCCTTTACGGCTGATCCGCGGCAGTGGATCCAGGAGGGCTCCTTGGTTTACCGAGGACATCCGGGAGATGAAGCGCCAAAAGAGACGCCTAGAGCACCGCTGGAGGTCCAGTAAATCCGAGTCAGACCGAGCACTATTAAAAGCTTGCATCGGAGCATACCTCTTGGCAATACGGACAGCCAAGAACACCTATATTGCTGCTCTGATAGCGTCCACTGAGTCACACCCTGCCGCCTTGTTTAGGGTGACCCGCTCCCTCCTAAATGGGAGGGTTGCGGATAACCCCCTACAAGGTAGAGCAGAGGAATATGTCCAATTTTCCTTCTTTTTTTTATAATGCTTGATTGGATTGATTGGATTGTTTTTGATTTCCATTTAAGGGTTTTTTTCTTTCTTAATCTTGGAACATAAAGAAGATAATAAGAAGGATTATAAAGAGGGTTGAACAGGAGAAAAAGCAGTTACACTGCCATTTAGAGGCTGGAGGCTGGATACATTGTTTTTTCTTCTTTCTCTTTGATCACTTGAGATTCAAGGTTCTTTCACTTTGTTTACTGAGAGTGATAGTAGGAAGAGCACAAGTTGTTTATACAGGTGCTTTTTGGGAGTTCTATCACTAGCTATTGGAGGGAAGACAACATTTTGACTTGAAAGATAATAAATGAACCTTTTTGAAGTTTATTAAAATAGCCTTGAATCCTATAGTGGCAGTGCCTGCAAAATTGGAAGAATGGCACAGCAGGAAAAATGATTCAAACTATTCGTTGTGACAGAGAGAATTGAAAAGAGATTGGAGAATATGGAATACAAAACTGAAAAATTTGATGGAAAAACTGAGGATGTTTTTCAAATGAAAAATCTGGAAAACAGAGTTCAAAAAATGGAAGATAAAAATGAGCAAAGAGATAAGAAAACTGTGGATACTGACGACAAAGTGAGCATGGTTGGTAATGACAAGAGCGGAATATGGAAAGGGGAGATGGATGGATTGGAACTCTACCCCAGACTTCAAAGCACAGAAGAAGAAAAGAGGGAAAAATTGACGGAGATAAGGAGAGAAATCTTGATAGAAGCACTAGCGATAACCAAAGATAAGAGCAGTTGTTGGGTTTCAAGCTTTTGTGAGATACGAAAGGAACAGCATGTTGCCAAGGGAGATTTATACAAGATTTATTTAGAAAGTAACGAGAACAATGTTACAAAAGGCAAGAGATATGAGACTGCACTATTACTGGAAAGATGCAGGTTGATGCAATGAAAATGTATAATAAAAACTAAGCTAAATTTAGTTTACTAGTAGTATATATAAAATGAAGCGACAATAGCTATAGTTAATGATAACAATACATATAGATATATTTGATAATACAAAATTTTATATAAACAACACATGGAGATTATGAGAGGAAATTTAAAAGCTTTATCTAGAATATGTTATAAAGATGCATTGTGATTGAATGATTTTAGGATGATTTAATGGAATGTTATCATATAATCTTATTCTAGATTTTGAATATTATATATAAAAGGACATAAAAACAATTATAGTCAAATTAAGCTCGAGATATAATAATTGTGATATACATGAATATAGGTGAATTTAAAATATGTGATTTGATATGAAAAGCAGGTGGTGATTATGGAAGAGATGCATGGAAATACTATAACCAATTGACACACTTTCTATAATTTGTAATGGAAGATGGGTTTCTTATTTTTATGTTTGTTTGTCCTTGTTCAAAAACAAATAAATTTTTTTCTAAAAAGGTCAACCATCTCTGCATACCATCTGAGTGAGGTTTTTTAATATTCCCACCACATGACACCTTTGGGAGTTGCAGATTGGTCATTGGGTTGGTGTAATTGGAAGGTAGGTGCTAGGCAAATTTTTGATATGTACATTTTTGCATTTTTTGGCTCAGATCTTGCTTTTCGTTCACTGCTATCATTTCATAACCAGTAAAAGTATCTTTAATTCCACAAACAATGGATTTGGGAGTTTTCTTTCTTGATTATTGAAGGAGGCACGCCTGACGTTAAGCAAGAACTCACATCACACCCATCCCAGAGCTAAAACTTCTGTGGGGGGTGCATATAACAAAAAAAAAGATGTCTAATCCCTGCAGTGACCAGGAAGACATGGGAGCTACTGGATCCTCATTTCCTTTGGAAAGGGAATGGATGGCTGAACTGGATTTGGAGGAAAGATCCATCTGGCCCATATGGTCATTCCAGCCGGAGTCACTACAAGCCGATGCCGGCAACCAGAGGCTGCCTGGCAGGAAGCCGAAAAAGAGGACCTCATGATGACCCATGCTTTGAAACTTCTCCAAGAAGCATGGGAGAAGTGCCATTTCTGTGAAATCCGAACGGAAGGGGAGATTGAATTAGCCAAGCAGGCAGAGGGACGAGTAGATGACCTGTCTATCCCTGAGACAGCCCCGGGGGCAGACATCGGAGCTGGCCAGGATAGAGGAGCACCAGCTGCTACAGCAGCAGCTGTTTGAGCTCCTCCAAGGGGGGGGAGTGGGGCCCCACAGGCATCGAATTCCAAAAATCTCTCCCCTTAGAGTGAAGTACGGAGGAGATCCAAAAGAGTTGGGGGTTTTTTTGGTTCAGGTTTGGAATTACATGCAGCATTATGGGGAGGATTTCCCATCGGAGGATGCCAAAGTGAGAGCTGTTACTATGGCATTGGAGAGCAAAGTAGCTGCCTGGATGGTTGCTTTGCATAATGATGAGTCCTCCCTGCTGAGGGATTACAATGTGTTTATGACAGCCCTGAGGAAGTGCTTTGATGATTCCCCTCGCAAATCGGAAGGCAAGAACCAGCATGAAAACTCTAAACCAGGGGAAGAGGTCGGTGGCTGAGTACACCCAGGAGTTTTGTGAGCTGTCTGTGCATATGCGGGGATGGTCCGAGGAGGCTTTGATGGAAAGCTTTATGGATGGCCTGAACGATGATGTTTACCAGAGCTGTGTGAATGGGGGTGGTGGTGGTGGCCTGCAATGCTGGTATTGGATGTGGAGATTGATCTAGCCAAAAATCAATACCGTGGAGGGAGCAAAACCAAAAATCCCCGTCCGTCCCAAAAGAGGCTCCAAGAGCAGGGAAGGGATGGCCTGCAACCAAACCCTGGTCAACTGCCTGTTTCTGTTGTGGGAAGGAGGGGCACTGCTGACGGCTACTCAAAGTGGCCCAAAACCAACCACAGCTGGAGAAAAGAAACCCAACCGGTAGCCAGAGAAGTGCAGAGAAACCGCCCTGAAGGGCGTGGAAGTTGCTGATGCCCTTCCTCCAAGCCAGGAGGAAAAAGAACCCTCCCTTCTTTTGGGAGAAAATGAAACCAACTCTGATGATAACCACCTGGTAAGTCTCCGATTGGGCCCCATGACCATCCCAGTAGAAATTAAAGTACCCTCGACTGGAGCCTAGGGGAAGATGCTGGCCCTTTTAGATTCTGGCTGTACCTGATGTATAATTAGCTTAGAGGTGGTGGGGAAAATGGGTTTAAGACTGAGAACTTTGAAAGTACCCATTGCCTTTTGCCAGTTGGATGGGTCAATGGCTGGGGGGTGGCGGCACCCATTTTGTAACCGAATCAGTAGAGATGTGGATGGGATATCACCAAGAAACCTTGAGTTTCGTCATCGCGCCGGGGATGGATCGGCACCTCATACTGGGATTACCTTGACTTTGGAAATTGAATCCATATGTGAACTGGAGGAAGGGGTGGCTACGCATCCATTCAGCTAAACCGTCAGAGGGAGAGGGAAAGATTTCCCACCTAGCCAGAGCTGCAACAGACCTAGCAGCCATTATGCGCTTTCATTGATAAATGAAAGTGTGTAAAAGGTACGCAATTTCATTGATAAAACTTAAAGAGAGGGTTCTAGCAATGTTCTGGAGTAATCCAGGCAGCTACCCAGGTGGCCACTTTGCAGAAGGCCAGACAGGACAATTAGTGACGTAGGCCTGTCTTTTTTCAAAGATGGCCACCAGAACTGCTGTTTAACTAAATGTAATGTCTTCACAAACCAAAAGTGTCCAGCAGCTTTAGAATCATGGGCTTGTTGTAACACACATACTCTAAGCTTGGCGGGAACATACAATGTAGCCCCCACCTATGCAAGGCCATCATGAATCGTACATTCATTTGAGTGAGACATGAACTAGTCATCAGTTGTTAGCGCTTCCTTCAGCCACCTGGTTAGATCAGTGGATAAGTCCAGGTCAACCTTTACCTGGGTCTGGTTATCACAGAAGCAACCAATTGGTTGGAGGGGATGATCCGGCAGATCACTTCCAACCAGGTGCTATTATATTGGGGCAACCTGGATAGAGCATGTCCCATAAAGTATTTTTCCCCAGGAAGGTAGCATAGAGATAAATTGAACCAATTAAAGTGTTGCGCCCAGTGAACTTGCTTGGTCAACAACTTCCGGGGTTTTCAAGGCCTCTAGGTTCTTGTGGTCCGTCCACCCCTCAAAAGGTTGTTTTGCCCCTTCGAGGAAATGCCTCCAGATTAACAGAGCCGATTGGACCGCAAAAGCGTCCTTCTCCCAAATTGCTTACCTCCTTTCGGTTTCAGTTAATTTCTGGGAGGTATAGGTGCAAAGTTGTAATGTCCTATCAGTATTAGCTTGAAGTAGTACCGCCCCCACAGCCATGTCACTGGCATCAGCTTGTATCATGAAACGGGCATTCATGTCAGGATGTTTTAGGACGGGCTTGGCCACAAACAATCATTTCAGTTTCTCAAACACAGCCTGACACTCCATGGTCACTCAGGAGGGCGGCTAGGCTTCGGCTTTGCTTCTATGTTTGTCTTTATGAGATTAATAATGGGCAATGCAATCTTAGCGAATGAGGGGATGAATTGTCGGTAAAAGTTGGCAAAACCTAGGAAGCTTTGTAGCGGCTTGCAGGTGCATGGGGGCACCCACTCCATGACTGTCTGGACCTTCTCCGTGTCCATTTCAGTACCCTCATGCGATATGCGGTAACCCAAATAGTCAATTTTTTCCTGGTGAAATTGGCATCTTGACAATTTGGCATTCAACTCAGCAGCTCTGAGTTTTTTCAAAACTGAGCGCACAATTTTCATATGTTCCTTCAGGTTTTCAGTATAAATGAGAATGCTGCATGAACATCTTTATATGGGGGTTTTAGTTTACCTTGATGACATTCTCATTTACATTGAAATGTCATCAAGGTAAACTAAAAACCCCATATAAAGATGTTCATGCAGCATTCTCATTTATCAATTGCATGAACACAGCTGGTGCCCCCTGCAGCCCAAAAGGAAGCACCCTAAACTGGAAACAGCCCAAAGGGCAATTGAAGGTGGTTTTCCACTCGTCCCCTTCCTTAATTCAAACTCTGTAGTAACTCTCAAGTCCAGCTTAGTGAAGATTTTTTCTTTGGCCAGATGAGTTAACATGTCCTTCATAAGCGGCAATGGGTAAACATTTTCTACGCAAATGACATTGTGATATTTGTAGTCAACACACAAATGAAGAGAGCTATCTTTTTTTCTTGAAACCACACCCAGGGCAGCTACCTGTGGCCTAGCTGGTTGGATGAACCCCCATTTTAAGTTTTTATCAATAAAGTTTCTCAATTCATCCAGCTCACATGGGGTCATCAAGTAAATATTTGGCTTAGGGAGTCTCACCCCTGGGAGGATTTCTATACTGCAGTCCGTGGGGTGATGGGGTGGGAGAACATCTGAAGCCCTTTCGCTGAATGCCTTCCTGAGGTCCCAATATTCATTAGGGATTTTCTCCTCCCCAGCAATGTTGTGCCCACTGCAGCTGCCAATTCCTTTGTGGCTTTGGCTATGCAGGGGTTTTCCCAACCCCCTTTCCAGATGGGTTGAACAGATGCACAGCAAACCCTTCCTCCAATTCACATGAGAGTTCCATTTCCGTAGCCAGGGTAATCTAAATATAAGGGGCTGTTCCATCCTGGGGGCTATGATAAAGCTCAAAGTCTCTTGGTGATTCCTCCATCCACATTTCAACTGGTTTGGTTACAGAATGGGCTGTTCCCCCCCCCCCAGCTATTGACCCATCCAGCTGACAAAACACAATGGGTACTTTCATTGTCCTCAGTCTCAGTCCCATTTTTTCCACCACCTGTGGGCTAATTACGCACCTGATGTAACATCTTCCCTTGGGCACCGGTTGAAGGCACCCTTAACTCCACTGGAATAGTTATGGGGCCCATGTGCTGACTTACCAGGGGGTCATCATCGGAGTCAGTTTCACTTTCCCCTGGGGTGGTTGGAGCTCCCAGCTTCTCCAGGCCTGGAGGAGTGAACTCAATAACTTCCACACCTTTCAGTGCCGTTTTGTGGTGTTTTGCTGGCTGCTTCTCGGCTCTTTCCTCTAGCCAAGGTCGATTTAGAGCAGGCTTGGTGGATCAATCAGCAGCTCGGTGCCCCTCCTTTCCACATCTGAAACATGCTGTTTATGCTGTTTACCTGGGCTTCGCCCCCCTTTGGTATCTCTCGGGGCTTCTTTTGAGGTGGAGGTGGAAGACTTGTTTCAGCTGCTGCTTCTCCAGTGCCGGCATCTGGCCAGGTCAATTTCCACATCCGTTGTCAACACATACCAGTGCTGAAGGTCGGGGGGGGGGGCTCAGGAAACACAGTGTTGATAGACATCCTTATTAAGGCCATCTTTGTAACATTCCACCAGAGCCTCTTGGGACCATCCCCACATGTGGCAAGCCAGCTCGCGAAACTCCTTGGTGTATTCTGCCACCAGTTTCCATCCCTGGTTTAGGGATTTCATCCTGGTCCTAGCCTTATGGTCAGCTAGAAGGTCTTTGAAATGTGGTATGACAATAAGATTTGTGCTGGAGCAGGCCATGGACAGAGCATTGAAATTGGGTGAGACAACTTCCAACTTTTATTCTAAAAATCTAACCCAAGTAAAAAAAATGTAAAAAGAATTTAATTCTTTTTAGCAGTGATTGGGAAGAAGGCGGGGCTTAGCAGTGAGAAGACGGAGTTTCAGGCTATTCCTGAAATTCCTCTATTCCGAAGGATTTTTGGACGGGTTCTTTGGACCCTAGCTGTCCCGGAGACGACAGTGAAGGTGAGGAGAGACCCATGACCTCAGAGACACCCGCAAAGTCTCGGGGGGGGGGTATTAACTCCTCGTGCCAATTCCTTTCTGTATTAGCTGCGTGCTAACTGAAACTGCAGGTTGCCCCTAAGAATGGCAGAAGTGATGTCATCTGGTAAGCTGATTTTATTACTCAAGAGAGACTGTCCGCATTAAAAGCTTAAGCTAATTGAAACCAAAAAATAGAAGAATCTAGTGGCGAATTGGTCTTTTTTTTATGGATTTATGGTTGGTGGCTACTTTATTTCTTAAATGCTTCAAGGAACGCTTCGGCAGCCCTCCTCACAGACTCTTTTTAAGTGGATCGTAAAGTCAACTTTCTACTAATTAGCCCTTCACGATCTGACAGTTTCATTACTTGGCTGTGTTTACAATCAGATAAGATTGCACAGTTTCCAGCGTGTTTCTATTTGTAATTTCTAACTGCGACACATCATGGCGTCTGAAGCCTCATTCCAGATTCTTTTTTCTGCATGTCGAGAGCTTTTTGACTCTTTTCAGAGATTGGAAAGAAAATTGGATCATCTGATTTTAAAATATGAAGGAAAAACTGAGATCGTTGAATGTTTGAATGTTCCTGAAATACAAATGGAAAATGTGAGAAATGGCGACTGGTCTATCTCAGAGGAAGAAAGGAGGGGGGGAGCTATAAAGAAGATTCATTTAAAGAGACAGAGTGCAGGAGAAATGGAAACCCCACCCTGGAGAATTAAAGTCAATTTGAAAAGTTTTACAAGCCCGGGACAACATTATTATTTCATCACTGACATTCAGAGCCAAAAGGTGCGAAGATACTTTTGTCTGGACTTGTTTATAAAAACATTTGGTAAATTTATTCAACGAATGGCAATTGGATTGAGAATATTTTGCTGTTGGAGGGACACAGGCTGACAGATGCAAGAATATAACTTAAAATTAGCTAAATCTGATTACTTTAATTTGTAATAGATATAGCTGAATAATAATTGATATTGATGGTACTGGATATAATGTGGAATTGGCTGATAGATTGAAGAATACAATTGAAATCTAGCTAACCTAATTGCTCTCTTTGTAACAGATATAGCTGAATAATAATTGATATTGATAGTAATGTATATAATGTGGAGTCGATATGATAAATAACAATTGGATATGAGAAAACA
Source organism: Thamnophis elegans (assembly GCF_009769535.1). Taxonomy (NCBI): domain Eukaryota; kingdom Metazoa; phylum Chordata; class Lepidosauria; order Squamata; family Natricidae; genus Thamnophis; species Thamnophis elegans. Next base: position 56,365,301 of record NC_045549.1, read on the forward strand.
TTTTTGGATTATACATAAAGAGTATTAATTACAATAATTATCACTATTATAAAAACTAAATAAAATATATACAATCAAATGTTAATCAATACTGGGAAATGTTATGATATATGATATAACTAAATATTATGGATGTTCAGCTAAAATAGGATATGAGGATTTGATGTAAATAGAGGACTTCATAAGTAAGTAAATGAAATGTCAGCATGTGTTATGGATTAATTCTTTGGCATAGTTAAGGATGAAGGATGTTTAAATAACTATAGGTAATTAAAACTGGAGGTATAATGATGCTAATATGGTAAACATTTGAGTTAAGATATTTGAATTAATATGAGTTAATGGAAGAGAAGCACCAGAGCATGTTGTAACCAGTTGATACACTTCTTCTTTTTTATAATAGATACCTGTGTTTTGTTCTTTTTTCCTGCCTTGTCCTCTGTCGTTTTTGTCTTTTTTTTTTCTGTTGTTCTATTTTTTTTTCTTTTTGCCTTTTCTTTTTGATTTTTTCTTTTCCCACTGGTGTGGGCAGGTATTGTTCAAGATTATTACTTGTATTAATACTTTTAAATAATAAATACAATCAAATGAAAATGGATATATAATAATGCTTAAGTTAATATGAGTTATGTTTGTTGACCGTGGAGGATTTGTAATCGATTGATACATTTTCTACAGATGTAAAGAAAGATGCTGTACTTGTTTCAATTAAAATTAAAAAACATTTATTAAAAAAAAAGCAGTGATTGGATACATGGGGAAAGATTAAAGACTCAGATGTGAAAATAATATTTAAAGGAAGCTTTAGAACAGAAAGCTTGGAAAAAGTTTTAACAACATCTTGAAAAGTGATTACTTTTATTTCTAACTCCCTCCCCCATTGTTTGACAATCAGCTGTTTTTTGTAAGCTGTTTAAATTTGAAGCATGGGAGCCATCTACTGGAGAAAGACGTTTACTGCAGCATGGGAACTTCAGTGAAAGTAATAATTAATATACACAAAGAAAAAGGAGAGAAAGTAAACAACACCTGGAAGGCCACTTGATCTTGATTCTATTTCAGTAGGCAATTTCAATGTTTGGAAATATCTAGTGAGCTCTCTGAAGATTTTTAAGACAAGTTGAATTGCAAATAACTAAAACCCTATTGAAACTGTTTACTGGAAGGTCTCAGCGTTCCAAATATCATCCAAAATTAAATCAGAGTCCAAGGCAAAATATTGCTCTAAGTTCCAATTTATTAAGAGAGACATGTTGGCACATCTGGGGAAAACCCGAATCTGAGCTTCCTGGGTTTCCCCACCCAGTTGAAAGTTCAAAATCTTGCCTCCACACCCATAAATCCATCACATGGTCCAATCTTCCTCTGCCACGCTGGCAGTTCCACCCATCCAGTTCCGGTCAGGCTCAGAGGTATAGAGAACAAAAGATGACCTTGGTTTCTAGAAAGGAATATTTTATTTTGACAACAACACATTCTCCTCCTTATTATTCCCCCTCCCAATTCCCCACTAATGAAACAGCATAGTAAAATAAGAGAGGGTGTGGCAGGCCAACAATCCTAAAAGGATCCAGCTGCAGGCCTGACAGGTGGATTTGAAAGATTTGAGAAAACTGGGTGGGCCAATTTGGATTATTAATGATACTTAACAGAACATCCTATGAGGCAAAAGAAGAAAGGTGATAAAAGAAAAAAAAGAGAAAAGAAAAAAAGATAAATAAAATTTTAAAGTCTGGACAATTGGGAAGATGTAAACTGGAAAATTATAAAGATTATAAATTATCAACATAGTTTTTAAGTACTATAAATTTAGGGGACTTGGAGGTATAATTTTGGGATTGCCTAATTTTATTAATCTGGCTTCTTTGGAGTTTTTAGATATTGGGACATTGGAATCTTAATGGTATATCAAGCAACTTTTATATTAAACTATTACAAAATGACTCAACAGGAGACAATAAAAATGTATGAAGAAATGTTATTGATGCTTAAAATATTTATGGAAATATGACAATCATAAGGAGAGGATGGTATTGTTAAAGATAAAGATGTGAGTGTAGAAAATCTTCAACAAATGGAGAAAAATAGATGAACACAATATTCAGAAAACAGGAAAACCAGAAGGGAAGGATGGAGGAGACAAATCAAAATAAATTACAAGATAGAGATATTGAAGAGATAGTAACAATAAGTATTACGAATTAAATAGATAGTTCTTTAAGAGATTTGAATGGAAGAGAGAAAAGAAAAATCTCCCCAAAATAAAGTTATGAATGGATAATCAAGGAGACAAGGGGTAAGTGCAAAAATGTTAGAAAGAAATATAAGATTCCAAAAGAAAAATATAAAAGAGTTATCAAAAGTCAATAAATGATGAAATTTTAAAAAAGGCTAGGAGACGATGGATGGAGATAAAATATCTTGCAATAGGTGACTGTATTAACAACTAATAGAAAAAGTATATATAAATTGGGAAAATAATAGTATACATATTGACATATACTGTAATAGAATATATAATAACCACCAATATACGCTCTATGGTTGTGGGCCAGCTGCCGGCAGAGTGTACAACCATAGCGCGTACGCCCAGAGCAGCCATTGCCGGAAGACCCTGTTTGGTAGCCGCTGAAACAGCCATGCAGCAGCGACAGTGGTGGCGGTGCCGTGACTCTGCGGAGAGAGTTGGGCCATGCATCGTGAGACTGGCAGGTGCATGAGCGTGAACAGAACAGCCGCTTGCGCAGCAACCCCTCCAGCTGTACAGAGCGCCATTCACTGCCATTTCAAAGGCGCCAAGCCGTGGGAGCTGGGCGGCAGTGAACAGGCGCACACGCGGCTTGGTGATACCTCTAGGTCAATGAATGGCGCTCTGCACAGTTGGAAAGGGGGTTTGCCGGATGGCTGCTCATGAGTGTGGTCGCTTCGCTGCGACAGCGCAACACAGCCATTCACCCATGAGGCTGTGCCTGGCTCTTTGGGAGCCCGCTCGCAAGAGAGCAGCCACCCGGCAACCCCCCTCTTCAGCTGGGCACAGAGCTGTTCGCCAACCTAGCAGAATCCCGAAGGCACTAAGCAACACGATCACCTTTGCCTCCCCCCCGGTTCCCACAGCTTGTCACCTTTGGGATACCGCTAGGTTGGTGAGTGGCGCTCTGGCTGGCCGGAGGTGGGTTGTCCAGGAGGCTTATTTGCAGGGGAGGACTTATATTTTTGCTTATCAGAAAAATGTGGCATGGCCTTATTATCAGGACATGTTGTAATTTCGGGGAAACAGTTTAGTGTTATCCACTCCTTAACCCACATCAAACTTGTTGCCTGGTGATATAATTCCCAATTGGGTAGGCCCATGCCTCCTCTTATTCTAGCATCTTGTAACGACTTTAATTTTATTCTTGCTTTTTCCCCCTGCCAAATGAACTTCAATACTATTTTATTTAATTCGTCAAAGTAATTTTTCCCTAGTCTAATTGGAATTGTCTGGAACAGATATAAAATTCTAGGTAAAATGTTCATTTTGATTGTAGAAATTCTCCCTGTCATTGATAATTGTAGTCATCCATTGTTTCTTCACTGGTCTTCAGGTGCCTTGGAAAATAGCTTGACCCCTTCCTCTCTGTGGCAACACCTCAAATATTGGAACACTGCTATTAAAGATGAAGCTGAATGATATGCAGGGGAAATAAAAAATAATTCAAAATGGTTGTTGCAACCCTGGAATTGATAGTGTTCATCATTCAAAGTGCCTTCATTCATGTCATTTGCACGACAACATTACACATGTGTCATCACTGCAACTTCTTCAAAATGCTAAAAACAGCATAACTTAAGCATAAGATATTGGCATCATGTTAAAAATTTCCCAGGGTGTGGACAGAAAAATACAGAACCTGGAAACCAAATTTATACCTTTTGACAATCACAAGATTAATAGGAGATGATATTAATTGGTCCTTCTTCTTCAGAGGTTAAAAGAAAGTATTCCTTTATGGTAGTGTATCTATGTTGAATTGAATCTCTATGTTGTTACTAAATATTTATTTGTTCTAATGAAGAATGGTTTACTCTGATTTTCATATATGTGGATGTGTCTGCAGCCACTATGCAAAATGGAAGGGGCGGTTTAAAATATTTATTTCATTAATTTAGTGATCTTTTGCTGTGATTTTTCTTTCCTTTCTTCATAATTCTCCATAATATGCATGTGGTGCAATATGTAATATCTTAAAATTAATAAATATGTAAATACTTGGCATTGCAATTTTTGGAAGAGTTTACAGACTGTGAGAGGATAGCATTTAATATTAAGTGTGGTTTCATATTTGAAATGCTGAGCCTTGAAATTAATTGCTTTTCTGAGCCAAAACTGTGCATGACCTTGAAAATTACAATTATACTAGATGTTCATGTCACACTTTTTCAGAGTGTGGCAGGAGGTGTTAAAGAAATATGGTTCTACTTCTTTCCCCAAGCACAAGGCAGAGCGCCATCCAGTAGGCTGAATAACTGTCTGCAAATAATTAAGCTGGGGTGTTGGGAAAATAATACCCAAAATCACAAGCTGGCTCTGCTGTTTATAAATCAATACCAGCTGTTGCTGTTTACCTAATCTTTTGCAAGATGAAGAGCATTGGTAGAAAGTACATATTCCCAGTTACAGGAGAAAACAGTCAATAAGGAAGGAAGGAAGGGGAGGGGAATACAAATGGGAGGATGGGGAGACAGAAAGATGTGGGAGAGGGAGAGAGAAGAAAAAGGGAGATAGGAAGGGAGAAATGGAGGAGAAATGGGAGGGCAGAAATAAAGAAAAGAAAGCAAGAGAAAGGAGAACTTCTGGTTGTGATGTCACAGCGGTGTTCCTAGACCCCGAATATTTTGTGTTTGGGGACACCCCCTCGGGGCGCAGTGAGCCTGGAGAGCCAAGCAGAATAGAGGGGAAGCCTGGAGGGCAGTGAGGTGAAAGGCAATTACCCACTGCAATGAAGGAAATCTCATTGATTTCAACGCGAAAGTGTCTGTCATTGCATTATGGCGGACCCGAGGCTGTGACGAGCCAGAGAGACTAAGAAAGAGAAGATTTAGTTAACAGACTGTGACATACTATTTGATTGACAATCCCAAATGTTGTTGCTGCAACAGTGACAATTGACTGCAAAAGTAAGTCCCAGCTATTCGGTTAAGAAGGTAGCTCCAGTTGGGGGGATTTCCCTGAAGAACGGGTGGCGACCCAGCGAGAGGAGCAGTGACTCCGCATACGGAAGTTAACCATAAAAAGTGAACAGAGGAGAGAGGACATAGAATTTTGAGATAGAGAGACTGAAAAGAGAAGAGACTGGAGGAATGAGGAGCGGAGGAATGGAGAAAGAGACCTGGTGAACCTGAGTGATGGGAGAGAAGAGAGAAGGGCAAGAAACGGCGAGCTTGGGCTACAGCGGACTGTGGCAGCGAGGGAGAATTGAGCAGATGGGTATCAGAGATGGAGGTTGGAGGAAGAAATCGATGTTTCAGAACAATGGCTAGAGAGACGAGAGACGCAAAGAGATCAAAAGTAAAGTGAAAGTACAGCAGAGATGGAGCAGAGGGACTCGGAGTTGAATAAGGAGGAGGATATTGAAATGACAGAAGTGCGGCTGGACTAAAATTAAAAAGTTGCTGGAAGATATAACAGGAAATTATATTGATTGGAAACCAGAGTTATTCCTACTGGGCATATTTACAAAAAAATACAATAGGGAAATACAATATCTAATTCTTCATATTATAACTGCAGCCAGAATAATATATGCCCAGAATTGGAAAAACGACAATCCCAAAGGAAGATGAGGTGATAAGAAAATTTTTAAAATGTGCAGAGATGGACAAACTGACGAAAGAAATACAAGGAAAAGAGGAGTCGGAATATTATTTAACATGGAACAAATGGTACAAATGGTTAGAAGATAGAAACAAGAAGTAGGAATATATAAAATAATGAAGTTGTAGAAAAGTTAAGTAGCCAACGACAGTAGGTATACAGTGTACAATATTTGCAAAATGATATTATGATATAAACAGCTAAGTATAAATAAACATGGAATAGCATTCACAAATAAGTAAAGAACAAAGGGATCGCAAATGCGAGACATGAATGTATAAGGGGAAAAACACCAATTGTAAAGATATATAGACATGGAACTCCTGTATGATGGAATTTTTTTCTTGTGTCTGTTTCTTTTGTTTAATCTATGTTTTGTGTTGTTTATGTGTTTAAAATTAAAAAAAAAAACTAGCCAGGATAGTCAAGGTAGAGGTGGCTTTGGACTCTCAGTGTGGAATCTCTATTACATAGGGATCCATATTAGCATGGATCAGAGATCTGATAAACGTAAAAAATAAAAGAATCTTAACATTGGAAGGGTATGATTTCGAAAAGGGGTGGCACGTCTTTCTGTGGGATAAGGGAAATAAAACACATTTATATTTTTACAGACATAAAATAAGGGATGCATTGGTACAAACTTGGGAAGATATAAAGAGAAAACACTGTATGAAGATCCCCGGGTGGCTATCCACCATGGAGGCTATGATCTACCCCAATACACTAGATATAGGTAAAATGTTTAGGTATAATGAAATTTTAGATTGCCAAGGGGAACACAAAAACAATCAGGACCGAAAAGAACAAGGAATATGTATTGACCGGTGGCCATATTTACAGCTACAATAGAGATACAAAAAGGATGCAGAGGAATATGGATTGATATTCAACCACAACACCCCGTCCCAGCCCCCCCCCCCGAGGCCAAACACAACCTTGATGTGGCCCTCAATGAAATCGAGTTTGTCACCCTGGATCTAGAGAAAGAATCCATTTATTTGTCCAAAAGATGTTTTTTCCAGACGCAACTGGACTTGTTTTTCTTAAAATGCAGATCTATTCAGTACTGCAGAGTCTTTAACAAAAACAGTCAGTGCCTTGTGCTTTCTACATTGTAGGAATGATGATAACATTAAAGTTGGCCAGTTATAAGGCAGGTGCATTTATTTTGCATTTCTGCATCCTCATGTAATCACTGCTTCTGCTACTGGGTATGATAGCCCATGCTATCATAGTTTCTTTTACTTGCTCCTCTTCCATTCTAATAGTCAATAAATAATTATAGAAGTTTAAAGTCAGTTTATCCTCTGGTCCTGTTAAACCCCCACCATTATCTTTCTGCTGGACAGAATAAGAGAGCAAAATTTTCTCTATGTGAGTTTTGATGTTATAGACCCGTGAAACTATGGCACGCGTACCATAGGTGGCAGGTGGAGCCATTTGTCAGGGGCATGCAAGGCTTCCCTGAAGGCTCCGGAGGTCGAAAATTGGCCCTACTGGGAACCCGGAAGTCACTTCCAGTTTGCTCATAGGGCTGGTTTTTGCGATCTCGGCCATACGGACAAACCGGAAGTCACCATTCCCAAACTTCCGGGTTCCCCATAGGTCCGCCTTTTGCCCTCCGGAGGCTTCAGGGAAGCTGCTGAGGCCTCTGGAGGAGATCCAAGCGGGGCAGGAGAGGTTGTTTTTGCCTCCCCCGGCTCCTAGAAAGCCTCTGGAACTCAGAGAAGGAGAAAAAACCACAGCAAAAGCAGGGGGTGTTGCTGATCGTGTGCATGTGTGTGTGCACGCACACTCATAGCATTATGGGTGTGGCATGCCGGCACACGAACCCCTCCCCCCCTGTGCTCCCCCCGCTTTTGGCACGGCAGCCAAAAAAGGTTTGCCATCACTGTTTTAGACTGACTGGTCTGTAGTTTCCTGGCTCTCTCCCCCCCCCCCACTTTCTTGAATTTTTGTTATTATCTTTTCTTCTGTGGGGATCTCCTCACCCTTCCAATGTTGTGTGAACACAATTCTGGCCGCAGTTAACACGTGTACTATTAAATATGTGTTTCTTTTACTATATTTGTCTGGTATGATGCCCAACAGGAATATTTCCAGTTTTAGATCTATATGTTCCTTTATCATTTTTTCTAGCTAGGTGTGTCTTTTAGTCCAATATTTTTTTTGCTTTTGAACATGTCCACCACATGTGGAAGTGGTTGCACTTCCAGCACTTAGCACACATATCCTTAAACATTCTGGCTAATCTTGCTGGTGGGAAGTGCCATCTATAAAACATTTTGTATAAATTTTCTTTATATGCAATGGACAATGTCAGTTTATATAGTTTCTATCCCACAACTTTTGCCATTTGTCCAATTCTATGGAATACCCAAAAAGTCTATCATAGTTTCTTTTACTTGTCCCTCTTCCATTCTGATAGTCAATAAATAATTATAGAAGTTTAAAATCAGTTTATCCTCTGGTCCTGTTAAAATTTAGTCCAATTCTGTTGATTCTTTATAAAAACCTTATGTTTTGGCATCTTTATGGTATCTAGATTGTATCTGTGCATGTGGCCACCATGCTAAATTTATCCCTTGGTTATTCAATTTCTGTTTGTTTTTCAATTTCCCCTTCTCATTTAAAATCTTTTTGTATCTTACAATTTTTCCCATGTCCATCAAATTTGGGTATGTTCGTGCCCCCATTGTGGAGAGCCAGACTGGTATTTCAAGTAGTGTTTTTCCTTGATTTTTTGCCCATATTGAGAGTAGGGCATTTCTAATATAGTGTCCCTGAAAGTATTTATGTCCTTTATATTTCTCATACCATAGAAAGGCATGCCACCCAGTTGTAAGTCGTATCCAGTACAAGTAATCGTCTATGTCTTCCAGTTATCCATTCTTATAGCCAGGTAAAGGCAGCTGTTTGATAGTATAGTTCCCAGTTGGGCAATCCAAAACCTCTTCTATGGATAGTCTTGCATTGATTTCAACCTAATTCTTGCCTTTCTGCCTTGCCATATAAATTTGGTTACCATTCTATTTAATTCCTTGAAATATTTCCTTTCTAGCTTTATTGGAATTTTTGGAACAAGTACAACAGTCTCGGTGTATTCATTCTGATGGTGGCTATTCTTCCTAACAGTGATAATTGCATGTTAAATTTGTTTTGTATGTTTTTTTACTTAAAGTAAGGAATTTTTGTCAGCTTGTTTTCTTTAAAGAAAAATATACCCTTCTCTGTTATGTTAAATTTCAGTTTTTTGTTCATACTGTTAGTGGGACTATTTTATGCCTTATGTAACATTTATTTGAATGGGACATGTGAATTTGCTGACATCTGGAATAGGAAAATGTTCTGTACTGGATTTTCTTATCATTAACATGGTGTTGAAGCCTCCCCCCACCTCCAGGTTACTTTATGTATTCTAATCTGACAAAATTTAAAGTAACCTTTTTATCTAATCATCTTTCCACTTAAAGTAAGGGCTTTTTTAAAGAATAAATTATTCCTCTTTGCCATGTTAAAATTTAATATTTTGTCCATACTAAGATACTGGGCCACTTTATGCTTTCTAAATGTGGATTTTCTTAAAGTTAAGAGTTGAGATGTAGCATGCAGAATTTAGCATATGTTAATTAATACTACTATTTTGTGGTTTCTTTTGGATTTTTTTGCTGATATGTAATTGCAGAAGATATTATTGGATTTAGCTATAATTAAGAGAGAAATTATGGGCTGAAAAGCTTTATACTGTATCTCTTAATTTAGAGGAGGAGAATAACAGAATAACAGACTTGGAAGGGACCATGGAGGTCTAGAGAGGACAGTCATTCCTCTTAACATTTTCTTTCCTATTTTAATTTATATTAATAGTTTGTCTTTTACATTTCTGCTTTCGGTATGTTAGACTATTTTTTCTTTTGGGTGAAGACAGATGCAAAGTAGGAATTAAGCAGCTCTGCATTCCTCCTGCTGCCCATCTTTGCCATGATCTCCCATTGGTGGATTGATAGTTTCCTTGCCTTTTTCTTATTGTTTATATGTTGAAATAATTTTTGAAAATAATTTTTAACATTTATTGCAAGTCTTAGTTCATTTTGAGCCTAGCTTTTCTGACTTTGCAGGTTCAGGTTATAAATTGCTATTGCCTTTCCTTTTTTTATATACTCATCATTTTTGCCTTTTTGTTTGTCTGAGAGTTTTTGTCCAACCATGCTGGTTTCTTAGATTTCTTATTTTTCTTTTTCAGTGGCATTGTATTGGGCTTTTTCGAGTTTCCCAAACTTCTTGGGTTGTTGGCCCCTTTAAGATTCTCATTCATGGAATCCTTCCCACACTCTCTATAAGCTTGTTGAAATCAGTTCTTTTAAAGTCTAGGATACTGGTTTGATTATGTTCCATTGCTTCTGTCTGCATTATATTGAATTCTAATATGAATGATCACTCTCCCCCAGGGCTCCTGCAATTGCAATCCCCCTCTATCATTTTTTCTCTATTAGTAAGAATTAGATCCAGTGTTCCCTCCTCTTGTTCCCTCCTCTACTTTTTGGGTGACAAACCTATCAACTAGGTTGGTCAGGATCATGTTTGATCTCCCACTTGATTCAGAGTTTGTCTCCCAGTTGATGTCAGGGTAGTCCCCCATTACTACGGTTGTATATTTCCTACATACATTTGTTAGATGTTGGAAGAAATATCCAGGTCCAGTTCCAAGCCAGGAGAAAGGCACTGGAGATAAAATGGAGGCTGGAGACTGGTTGGAAAGATGGTTTAATGATGAAGCAGAACCACATGGATGATCCTGGGTAGCTGACCACATGGAGTTGAGAGTAAGGGGTTTTTATACCTTATCTTGGGCTTTGTATTTGAGCTTCCTGTTCCTGAGCAAGAGCATGTATTCTATTGGTTGTTGTAGGGGTCATATCTGGCTGTATATATGTCTGAGCTAAATTTGGTGATGCATTGTCCTTAGGCGATTGTGCAATGTAGTGAGCTCTGCTGCTAGATGGTAGTCGGTTAATCCTATTATGTCCTGAAGGGTCATGTCTTAATCCCTTCACCCTGGAGCTGAAGGTCTTTTGTTTTGTAGATACACTGGCCCAGTCTTTCTTAATGGGCACAAAATATCTGCTGGGGGAGGGAACTGGGGCTCTGAGTTTCTGTCTCCCTTAATATTTTTATTTCTCTTTTAGGGGAAATATTTTATCCTGCCTTTTAAAATATTTCTCATTCTTGTAGTGCAGGGGTGGCTTCCCATACTGATTAGCAAAAAAATCATCTGTTTCTTCTGCTTGGTTGGGTTGCCTGTAATGTACACCACTGGCAATGTCATTTTCTCCCTTTTATATTAAACCACATGATTTTTAGGAGGCTTTTATCCTTAGTTTTATTCATTTCTATAGAGATGTAGTGATCTCTTACTTGTAATGGAACTTCACCTCCTCTTTTGTTAGGTCTGTGTCAACGTGTAAAGTGTTTCCATTACTACTATCAACTCGAGAAGGGAGGAGATTCCATGCATACTTTTGGCCATAGTCAGGTCTCATATTCTTGCAGCTGGCATGTGAATGTGCATGTCCATAACCTGCCGTAATATCTTGTTGGTGAATGTGATTTATGACTTCAGGCAGAGGGGTGGGGACACAGGGGTAAAGTTCAGACGCCATTAGGTGGATTTCAGTTTCGGCTCCACAGAAGATCATGCCAAGATGTTGATCCTAATAAATGAATTGGGGTTTTTTTCAACTTTGTCTCGAGGCTCATAAATTAATTAGGTCATCTCTTGGGAACTTCATAGTCTGCTTCTGTTGAACAGTTTATATCCTTCCTAAAATAAGCAAATAAATTGGTAAGATTTATTTGTCTGATCTTGATGAATGCAAATCACCAGGACTTGATGGATTACATCCCAGAGTTCTAAAGGAGCTGGTAGATGTCATCTCAGAACCACTGTACCACATCTTTCAAAAATCCTGGACCACTACCAGAGGACGGGAAAAGGGCTGATGTGTTTTCCATCTTCAAAAAAGGGAAAAACAGACCCAGAAAACTAAAGACTAATCAGCCTAAAATTAATACCTGGGAAGATACTGGAAAAGATAATAAAAAACAGAGCTGCCAGCATCTTAAAAATGAGTAAAGTAATAACTAGAAGTCATCATGGGTTTAACAGATTATGCCAAACCAATTTTATTTCATTCTTCAACATAGTGGCTAAGTTAGTAGACCAGTGAAATACTGTGGACATAATACACTTAGACTTCAGCAAGGCATTTGACAAAATAGACCAAAACCTACTTCTTGGTAAGCTAGAAAAAGTGGGATAGATAGCATCACCATCAGATGGATTCGTAACTGGCTGACAAACTGTACTCAACGAGTAGTCCTAAATGGTACTATGTCTACATGGAGGGAAGTAAGTAGTGGGGTATCACAAGGTTCCATCTTAGGCCAGTACTCTTCAACATCTTCATAAATGATTTAGATGAGGGAATAGAAGGAGAACTTGCCAAATTTGCAGATGATACTAAGCTGGCATGAATAGCCAACACCCTCAAACTCAAGACCCAGGGGCCACATCTGGCACAGGATGTTTAGATCTGGCGTATGGGGCCACCTTGGAAATAGTGAAGGACCGGCCCACAGTGCCTTTGTCAGTGAAAATGGAGCTCAGGAGTGTTGCAGGAGGTCATTGTAGCTGGAAATGGAGCTTGTGAAGGCCACACATGGTCCTCCCAAGCTCCATTTTCACTGGCAGAGGGTTATAGGAGGCCGTTGCAGTGGGAAATGGAGCTTGGGAATGTTGTGGCCCTCAGAGGCCAACAGGACAGTGAGGAGATTGGGGAGGAACATCAGCCAGTCCTGGAGTCAGGGGAAAGCTCTGATGAGGGCTCTGTGTTGGAGGCAGAAATGGGGCTAGGGCCGTCTGTTATCAGCTGCCTTTATAGTCAGACATCAGTGAGGCAGACGAACAGCTGGAGCCTGTTCCCAGTTTGCACACATAATTATACCTCAAAATCTCCTAAATTTATAGTCCCTAAAAGCCATAAATAGATAATTTACAATCTTTACAATTTTCCAGTTTATACCTTCCCAATTGTCCAAATTTTAAAGGCTTATTTAGCTTTTCTTCTTTTTTATTTTTTTCTTCTATCACCTTTCTTCTTTTGCCTTGTAGGATGTTCTATCAAGTAGCATTAGTAAACCAACTTCAAATTTACCCACCAAATTTCCTCAAATCTTTCAAATTAACCATCCAGTGAACAGTTTCAACAGGGTTTTAGTTATTTGCAATTCAGTTTGTCTTAAAGATCTTCAAAAAGCTCACTAAATATTTCCAAACATCCAGATCATCTACTGAAATAGAATCAAGGTCAAGTGGCCTTTCAAGTGTTATTTACTTCCCATGCTTTCCTTTGTTTATATTAAACAATTACCACTTTCACTTGAGTTTCCCACGCTGCAATGATCTGCAATGATCTCCAGTAGATGGCTACCCTGCTCCAAATTCCAACATTAAATAGCGTGCAAAAATCAAACAGCTGACTGTCAACAAATCCAGGGGGTTAAAAGTAAAAATAAGAAAAGCAGTTTCTCCCAATAATCACTTTTCAAGATGTTGTTAAATCTTCTTGAGGCTTTCTGTGTTTTAAACCTTCCATTAGACATTTCTTTCACATCTGAGTCTTTAATCTTTCTCTGTGTATTCAATCACCACTTTTTTTAATGCTTGGAGGTTATTTTTTGGAATTCTTTTATTTGGGTTAGATATCTAGAATAAAAGTTGGAAGTTATCTCACCTAGTTTCAATGCTGTCTACTAACAGCTCCAGCATATAATCTTATTGTCCCAGTTGTCACAGCTTGTGATTTGCCAAAATGGCCATCGTCCCTGTGGGAGAGCTCTCTTTGGGCCAAACAAAATTGCTGTTTCCTCATGGTTGGCAAAGCACCTCTCCTTTCTTTACCACCCCTCCAGGGCAGCTTTGACCCTATAGTGTCTCCTGGCAAGCAGATACCAGCCGGTTTTCATGGAGCTCTGCTATTTCCAGACTATTGCCGCCACAGCGCCAACTGGTTGTCCCCATTCTTCCTGGTTCTTGTGAAGTACACAAAGAGATTATGAAATGGTTAATAGTTGTCATGACGAGGGTGGGAAGTTAGTTTCTTAGCTTTTCTGTTTCTATTTTTTTCTTTTTTCATCTTTTTCTTTCCTTTTTCTTTCTTTTACTATTGTAATTACAACTTTTAATAAAATTATTTTTAAAAACTAAGAGTGACTGATGTTTAGGAAGAAAGAGGAGATATATGTTATACTGATAAATCGAATCTTCTCTCATTGCACTCACTCTTTACTCATCCCTTATTTAAATTGGAAATGCCTAAATTGTAATTTACAATTTGTAAATTCCTTATCTTTTGGTTTCACCTAACAACCTTGGTAGCTTTTTTCATTCTCAAAGATGCTTCACTGCCATCTTCAATAGTATATGTTTAAACTAGCAGAAAAATTTAACAGCTTGGCATGAGGAACAACATGCTTTTGATTTAATGATACTTATCCTGTGATTTGCCAAGAAATCTACTTTATAGAGCCCAAGACTCATTCTGCAACTGATTTATTAATTAAGTTGCATTTTTGTTGAAGCACCAACTTGGAACTCATCTTTGCTTGCTTCAGAAAATAAAAATTATTCAATTAAAAAAATGAATGCTTTATAGGAGGGAGCTAGAAATGGCACTAATTTCACATATAAGCAAGCTGGAATTAAAGAGGATTCAGGACAGAAAATAAAAAGTATTCATTATATAAACATATTTACAGGGCGGGGCATAACCTTTTCCTAGGGGGTCACAGCAACACTTGTAATAACAACACAAATAATTCATACACCATTCGAAAGCCCATCAAAAACTGAGTTTATTGACACGATTTAATAGTCAGTATGACCACCATTAGCCCTTCGAACAGCATTCAAACGAGGTGGATAAGAACACAACAAATCTTCAAACAGTTCCGTTCGATTTTCCAGATTTTTCAACACAGTTTCCAAATTCATTCTCAAAGTTTCAACCGAATATCGATTTTGACCTTGCTCCTGAATCATCAGAGCTTCCACTTCATCCTTAATTATGGCCCCAATGTTCTCTGCCGGATTGAGATCTGGCGAATTTCCCGGCCAGACGTCATTGCCCCAAAATTCGACATTGTTTTCCTTTAACAATTGCTGAGTCGCATTTGCACGCATGCAAGGAGCTTTGTCATGAAGAAAGACAGCCTCACCAACCACCAAGACATTGTCTGGATCACTGAGAAATGGAATGACATTCTCCAATAAAATTTTCTCACGGAAATAACTGCCATCCCAGGATTCCCCTTTATCCTTCAAAACCCAATGCAGTTTCTTGGCTGTGAAAATGACGAAAATCCCGATGCAAGTCGGATTGCGAACGATTTGTCGATATCGTTCATGTTTGGCGATGTCGTCGACGTCTTTAGCCCAAATTCGATCGTTCTGGAAATTCGGTTTTCGAATGGCATAAACGAAGAATTCGTCAGATGGCGCCAAATGAAGGAAATCTTCCTCGGTCCATTCAGACAACCAATCGCACAACCAAAGCCGATCTTGAACGTGTGTTTGAGTTTTCAATGGTTTGCAAATGACGTGGAATGGCTTCAAAACTTCTCGTTCTCGATATCGGCCGATTGTCCTTTGATCAACTCGTTTTCCACGAATTTGAAGGATTTCTTGGGCCACTTTTCGGTTTCCTTTTCGTTGTTTGCGACTTCCAGTTGCAATGATGGCTTTGCTTTCTTGGGACAGTTGCAGAGGACGCCCTTCTCCAAATTTTGTGAAACATTCTTGGGCTGTTTTGTTCCAATTATCAGTAACCCAATCCGGATGATGTTTCAATTTGTTTGCAATCCATTTTCGATTGATAAGCGTCGCTCCAGCATCGCGAGCCTCTCGAAAGGCAATGCATTTTATTCTGTCAATGATCCTTTGTTCTTCCGAATCGAATTTTCCAGCCATTCTTAAAGCAAATTTAACATTTAATAGCTCATTCAATTCAGTTTTTTATGGGCTTTAAAATGAGGTGTCGCGGAAGTTGTAAACTGCTGTCGATCTTGCTGTGACCCCCTAGGAAAAGGTTATGCCCCGCCCTGTACATAATGCTTAATTAAAGTAATTGTTCATTTATAGAAGATATATATATGTAGAAGCAGTTTTCAGAGCTTGAATTGGAAGAGGTCGTCCCCCACCCATTTATAGATAAAGGACAGCGTCCAATACATAATACCAGAGTTCCTCAAGTGTCCTCAACTGCTAAGTTGAGTTATTGTCACTGGCCCCAGCTACTCCCTAGGCAGAGGTGGGTTGCTCCTAGTTCGGCCCGGTCCAGCTGAACTGGTAGTGGAATTCAGGCCTGGGTCGTAGAACCACCAGCGATCCAGGCCTGCCATGCCCCTGAACCGGTTCCCTTGCCGCTGCTGGGCTGCCACAATTTGTTTTTCAGTGAATGCGTGTGCGCAGTTCACTGTAAATTGTTCTGCACATATGCGAAGAACAATTTATATTGAACAGCACACATGTGTGCAGCGGGTTGTGAACCAGTAGTAAAACTGGCAGCAACCCACGCTTGTCCTTAGGAAAGAATGACCCTTGACTCCATAGGTTTTAGAGAAATGATACTTTTACTAGAGATGCTGAGTGCAGCATGGATGAGGCAAGCTCTGAAGAAAAACTATGTGAAAATCATATATTGAAAGCAATCCCCAGTGTTTAAAACCTCTCCCTCTGGGAGAGCAGTCCAATTAGGTCTTGTTCTGATGTTTTGGGAACTTGGTGCTTCAGGCACTGGTGTAAATTCCTTTCCCAGGGCTGGCATCCTTAAGGCTTGGCGGATGGCTCACTTTGGTTCCTGTTAGTATTCATACTTCCCAATTTCCCATTTACACCTCCAGCATGCCTCCCTTCCCAAATGCCCCTCCCCCTGGTTATGACAGTTGTTAGCAAGCTTCAAAAAAGGGAAGATGAACAGCTGATAGTTATCATCATCATCTGCCACCTTGGTTTCCCTATTCAGCAAGGGCACTGTATCTGTTATGCAAGGATACACCGAAAGTTTGTGTTTATGGCTCACAGGTATCACCCTGCCAAATCACACAGTTGTCCATATTGCCCTTCTCCTGCAGGATCGTTGTGGTTGAGGGGGCTGATAGTGGGACAGCTCAATAGAACAGAATGGCTAAATCGGACATCTAATTTCTGTCTGGAAAGCACCGACTAAAGACTCTAGATAAGCAACCTGTCCAAGTAGACTAGCAATTTGCTTACAGATAGGACAGTAATCCAAATTTTAAAGAGTACCATGAAAGACAGCTGCAAAACAAGTGTTGCATTGAACTAGGCCAGACATTCTAAAATAAAATTGCAATCACAGAAGCACTTACCAAGGTTGATTTCCAGTTATATGATTTGCGTGCCTAATGGGCCTAATGACCTTGGTCCTCTCAGTCTTCCTGAACTCACATTGAACAGCTCTTCCCAGCAGTCTCTGGTGGTATACAAATGCAATGCAGATGCAACCAGTAACTCACCTCCTAGGTGCCTATCTTGGTCCACTGGACTTTGTCTCAGTCCTCCTGAACTTACAGTGAGCAGCTCTTCCCAGCAGTCTCTAGTGCTATGCAAATGCAATGCCTGAAAGGGATCTAGCAATAGCAATAGCAGTTAGACTTATATACCGCTTCATAGGGCTTTCAGCCCTCTCTAAGCGGTTTACAGAGTCAGCATATCGCCCCCACAGTCTGGGTCCTCATTTCACCCACCTCGGAAGGATGGAAGGCTGAGTCAACCTTGAGCCAGTGAGATTTGAATCGCTGAACTTCAATAGCAGTCAGCTGAAGTGGCCTGCAGTATTGCACTCTAACCACTGCACCACCTCTGATCTAAAACTGAGCCAGCCTAAACTTAGAACAATCAGGATTATTAACCAAATCCAATTTGGAGGTTTCATGTGCAGAAGCAGAAATGACCTGGAGCTTCATCTTTTTTGCTCTGGCCCCCTGACTGCTGATTTAACGTGCCTGCAAAGTCACACCCTTATTTAAAAGTCTATGGTAAGAGTTTGACTATGGCCAAAAGGTTCCATCTTAATATTTGATGTCAAAGAGTAAAATTTGGGGAATGTCACAGGAATCTATAACTTAGAGAAGAGAAACTAACAGAAGCTTACATCTCCTAGCTTCCATATATTCAAGAAAATGGCAACGATGAAATCTAGCAATCTTTTTAAAAAAATTCTCTTTTATTTGAATATAGGTTTTGGTGGAAAACAATAAGGAAAATTAAAATGGAATTTAAAAAAATACCTAGTTAGTTTTTAATGGTCACAGGTAAGTCCTCTTCTGTGAAATTCCTTCTGTATTTTTCCTTCCTTTGTCCCATGCATTAAATATATCTTTAAAGTACTTTTCTAAGTATTATTTTTTGTCCATTATTTCAGTGTTGGAGAGCATTAATGCAATGTGAAAGAAGGGTTGCCATGGAAATATCTCATTATTGTTGAATTGGAAAATAATTACTCTGCCAAAAAAATCCCAGGTAACCTGTCAGTGCTTGAGTTAAGGATGACTAGGGCAACCTCAACTCTTTCTCTTAAAAATGGGGAATTTTGAAAATCATATTTTTGTCTTATTGTTATACTTTGGAGGGAGGGAGTTATACATACAATTTCATTCTGTGGCAAATGTAGTATGTATCATTTTAATTGGGAATATATATCACTTTCGATTACACACACACATACACAAGCACACACAAACACGCACACATATACAAACACTATACATACCACACTGCCCTCTGGTCCACAGAAAAACCTCTGACCTAGAATGTTGAGTTGTAAATAAAAGCAATACATGAAATGGGCAGAAATCAAGCAATTGTTCAACCCAACCCATTGATAATTTAGATGTATATAATATACAAGGTGTTCCTGAAATCATAATGTGTAGGAATTTAGCATTTCAATAGTTGGTCACTTTAAAATGCTTTATTTAGTTTTATGTTCTATGTAATCCATTAAAAGTCTCTGATTGGCAGGGTACAAATGCGGACAATGAATAAATAGGTAATTCAATGATTGATTTTCTTTTCAAAGGAATTCAAGAAGAATTTTATGCTATTTACTTGCTGAAAACATTAGGTTAAAATATATATTAATATGCAGAATAATCACAATTTTGTAAAAAAAAACAGTATATCTCAATATTTGTTAGCTAGTTTACATATTTCTTCCCTTGTTATGAACGTCAAGGGTAAACTCACAAGACTTAAGGGTAACTTAAACTTGATTTGAAAAGAAATATTTCAACTACATTTTGTGATAGAAAAGGACGGATGTCCAGTAGACACTATGTAGATGTCATTGCT
Source organism: Thamnophis elegans (assembly GCF_009769535.1). Lineage (NCBI taxonomy): Eukaryota > Metazoa > Chordata > Lepidosauria > Squamata > Natricidae > Thamnophis > Thamnophis elegans. The sequence continues at coordinate 56,384,590 of NC_045549.1, forward strand.
CAATTGAAACAAATTAGCTAATTTGTATGATAACACGTATGTTGTTATTTCACTCTATCACATACACATAGGCATACAAATGTGCATAGGATAGTGTGCTGTAAACTAACACTAATTCAGTGAATGCATTATATATCTTATTGATTCTCCCTCATATAGAAGGAAGGAAGGAAGGAAGGAAGGAAGGAAGGAAGGAAGGAAGGATTGATTTATTAATGTATCTGCAAAGCCTGTTTCTTACTTCTACCTGACCCAACTGCCTATGATTCTGAGATCTGTGTTCTGCGTGTATCTTTCTTGGGAAGTGATACTGGGTGCCAACATGTACAGAAATAGAGGATTATTGCCTGTTCTAGGGTAATATTTCTAGATATTACACCCTGTTTGAAGTGTCATTGCAATGTGGCATTTATTTTAGCATGATAAGTATGGCAGTTGAGGTCCATGGTATTTATCTTAAGCATTCTTTAATAGTCTCACGTGAATCAATATTTCACTAACTTGACAGCCTGAACTTTTGCTGTGTTGAAAATAGAAAATAAGATCACATTCATGAGCAGGGCTCATGTTCGAACAAAAAACAGTGAAAATCTATCTTCTTTTTTAATGTACTGAAAGTCTTGCTCAGGTGTTGCCTGACAAGGTGAAGCACAAATAATAAACTTGGAGATGGAATTTATTGCATACCTACATTTGATCATTTAATATACAATTATTCTTTAAAAATATTTGTTTGATATGCAATAGCAATAGCACTTAGACTTACAGTATATACCATTTCACAGTGTTTTACAGCCCTCTCTAAGTGGTTTTACAGAGTCAGCATATTGTCCCAACAATCTGGGTCCTCATTTTACCAACCTCAGAAGGCTGGAAGGCTGAGTCAACCTTGAGCCTGGTGAGATTCGAACTGCCCAATTGCAGTCAGCCGGCAGTCAGCAGAAGTAGTCTGCAGTACTGCATTCTAACCACTGAACCACCAAGGCTCAGATGAGATTATAAGTAAAATGCAGGGCATTCTTAATTATTAATAAAGACACCCTGGATGTATGTGGGTCCTACAAGTCAAGAGATGCCCCTAAACTGCATGGTCCAGGTTTTATTCCTTGTTTATGCATGCTTATGCATACCCTAAGAAAAGCAGGTCTTTGATTGCACAGTCCTATCCAATGTCTTTAACTCCCTCTCCCAATGCAGAGGCCCCTTAATATCAGCAATATTTTAAAAGAATAATAATAAATTATGAAATACTGGGAATTGCAGGTTGAATACTGGGATGTGCAGAATGAAGTTGAATAATTATGGAAAATGAAATCCATTGTTATACCAATCATGTCTGAAACCCTCAGAGAGATGTTTAAAAGAATTCCTCTATATTGAGAATATAGGTTTTATCAGACCTGGGCACCTGACTTTTCCAAAATTCCACCTGCTTGGAATTCACTATATTCTTAGATTCTACCTTAATAATTCTTAGCTCTTGATTAGAACCTTATTATCTACCAGGCTGTATATCTAACTGTAGATTACTGATAGATAGTAATTTCACTTTCTTGATATTTATATAAGAACATATATTGTTTTTAAAATAGTAAAGTATACCTTTCCTGTTCAAAGAACATTTCTCTCTCTCTCAGGACAGTGACAACCTGTGGTGGGATGCCTTTGCGACAGAGTTTTTTGAAGATGATGCAACTTTAACACTTTCCTTTTGTTTGGAAGATGGACCAAAGCGATACAGTAAGGGAAATATATATTTTAATATTCCAGTGATGAAGTGAGGAGAGATATAAAGTCCTCCTTCAACTGTGGGTTTTCTTGATTATGAAACTCTGCTTCTGACCAAATTTAGAGGTTAAAGTAAAAATGAAATGAAATGAAATCCTTTCCAAGCATCTAGTCTGTATTTGAATGAGGAGAGTAAACTTCATATATGGCATTTATTTGGAAAGCTGAACTGGAGATTGATACAAATATTATGGGCAGGCAGATAATGTGAAAAGAAAGGCTCCTGGTCTATTTCTGACACAAATAAAGAAGAAAAACCTGTAAGTGGGAGGGAGGGGTCATAGATTGTTTCCCAGAATATTTCCATGAGCCCAACTCTTTCTAAAAGAGAGTTTCAGTTGCAGAATTTTTATATTTATACTGTGTAATCTTATGGTTCTTTTGCTGCATTCTCATCCAGTTCTCAAATAATGGCAAATTATGACTTGCTTGAAACAAAGGAAAAAGGATATCCCTGATGCAGTTAACTACACAAGTGTTTTATGCTTCGGAGTAGTTCTTCTGTTATGGTTTTCAAGAGTCAATTCAAAGATTACTCATCGTATTAAAAAATAGGAACACTTTTGTATACTTATAAGGCCTTTAGTCTTAAAGCAGGATTCCCTTTCAGCTTGTTTGTCCATTTGACATATCTGAAGCTTTTCCAGAATCACTTCCTGTCTGGGTTTCTGAAATGAAGGGAGATCCTTAGCAGACCTTAATCATTCAATTATTATTTACTGATATGACATGATTTGCTCCTGCCTTATGATAGGTCAGCCATCTCTACTTTTGAACATTTTCCTATTACATGGCAAAAGAAGGAGAATTATCACACATCACATAAATAACTTGTGAAGTTTATTCACACAAAACAGCCCCCAATTTGGAGATCTTTAAAAGAAATTTGAATCAATTCCTAGAGGAAGGTGTGTTGAGGGCTATTAGTTGTAGATTCCAGATCGGGGGTGGCATAGTTCAAAATATCAATTTTGAGAGAACAGTGGTGGGAAAATGATACGTTTTCATCTCCTGCTTATGAACACCTAAGACATATCGGATTGTGAGAAATAGAGAAGGATCTTTGTCTCATGTCTTCTTATATTTGCTAGTATCTAGAATAACATTTCTCGACTTCCTGTGGTGATGTCATCATGCTGGAATTGAGGAATGGCAGCTCCCATAACCTGTAACCCAAATTTCTTTGTTTGGGCTCACTTTTGAGCACTGCGGAACCTGAAGGGGTCAGCAGATTCAGGGGGGAATTCTGAAGACACTGGGGTGGTAACAGTGGTGGGTTTCAAAAATTGTTGGAGCCTACTCTGTGGATGTGACCTCCTTTGTGGAAGTGGCTTGCCACCCATGTGACCGGATGGGAGTTGCTTGACGCCCATGTGACTGGATATGAAATTATGAATTAGTAAGAATATGATGTAAACTTGTTTTTTAAAAGGCATCTTTGGTTTGCATTAAAATAACTTCAACACACGCAATGTTCTGATTACACCACAAACGCAATAGAAATCCTTACCTTTTACAGAGGCACTGAGTTTTATAAATATGAGCAGGATAGTGTAGAATAATCATGTCCAAGGACCCTTTCTCTTATCCCCAGTCATGAAATTCTGTTTTTTTTTTTCTTTTTTCTTTTAAGAAAGAAGCATTTTTCATTATTAGGCCCCATTGTCTTTAAAGAAGCCATCAGCTGCCATGAGTCAAATGAAAAACAGAGTGGAAAAACGAGGCCTAACAAGGGGAATGAAAATAACGAGACAAAAGTAGAGAAAGGGCTTTTCTAAATATTACTACCAACTAAAAAGAGATAGTATATCAGGTGCAATCATTTTCCTAGGGAGGACTTCCATCCTTAAATAGAAGTGGACAAAAAGATACCACCCAGGAACACGTACAAACTGAAAAAGAAGTAATGTAGGGGATAAAGAAAGACAGAAATGTAGTTGCTTCTTGGAGAAGATGGGTAAACTTGGTAAGCCCCCTTTGTGGACGGCCAGTCCTAGCCACTTGCGCCCGGCGCTGTGGCTGAACTGAACCCCCAAAGTCCCTGCTGCCACCGGAATATCTGCTGCTGCCTCCTCCTCCAACAGCACTGCCAGATTTGCCACCCAATGCTGCGGCTGAGGTGAAGCTGCCAAAGCTCCCTCCGGCACCCCCCCCCCCATGGCATCGACACATCCCCCTCTGCTTGGAGCACCTGAGCTGGGCCCCGCGTTATCCCTCCCCCCCTCCTCCGCCGTACTTTTGAGGAGCCATGAGGCCTACCGTCAGTTGCAGTGCTCAACAAAACAAGTCTGGGAGGTCTTTTGCGGGTGGCCAGTTCTAGCCGCACCTTAGAGAGGGCGTTCCCGAAAGTTAATTACTTCCTGGTTCACCGACCAACCGGTCCGCAAGGACCAGCAAGGACCGGTAGGAACCCACCCCTGGGTGGTAAGGCAAACCCCCCAGTGGGTAGGAGAAACCTACTAAATGGACGAAGATCTATCTTGTCACTTGGACAAGACTGGAGCGATAGTGACTGTATAAGAGGGAAGTGAATAGAGAAAGCAGTTGAAATCAAGACATTTATTATCATTGAATACCCAAAAAAGGAGGACAATGTGAAATTGGCAGAGCGGATGAGCTGGAAAGAAAAAGGCTCTGTGGTGAAGACTGTTTTTACAGTCCGGATTGTTGCCGAAAAGCAGTGAGAGCTGAGGCGAAGAGCTGAAAGTGGCAGCGTGAATAATAGAACAGAAGTGGCCGTAGAGGGAAACCCGATAGGAGAGTGAAGAGAAAGCACCAAAAGCCGGCATTTACAATGGGAGCAGGATATATTGGCTGTTGAGAAAACCTGACAGGCACACATATGAGTCAGGCTGGTTGTTTTTTTCTCTCTTTTCTGCTCTTTTTTCTTTCCAAAGAATAGCTGAACTTTGAACAGACTTTCAATCATGAACAATAAATCCAGGTAACGAAGAGCTCAAGGTTTTTGGGGGGTGATATTTTACAAATATACAGTACTTACTCTCCTCGGGAGTCGGAACTGAACAGGGGACGGTAGAAAAAGAGCTGTTTTGGAACGGTTGAAGAATTCTCTTATCCCCCCACCCTTTGTTCTGTCTTTGCCCCGGGCCTGCTGTGATTACTGACTGTGATTGACGGAATGCACAGTGATACTGAGAAGAGGACAACATCTAATGGATTATAAATTTGACCTGCGAAGGCTGATGCAAGAAGAATTGTCAGTGACATAAGGTGGATGAAAGAAAACCATAGAGAAACTGATTATTAGAACTGAGTATCTTGTATAACTGATATAACAGAGAGATAATAGTGTGATATATAATTATGTGATATATATTAGTTAAGGATTAAAAATAGAATAATATATAGGATTGTCTAGATGTAGAAACGTGATATTAAGAAAGGTTAATTGTTAAATATTGAGATATATAACCACTGATATTTGAGATAAAGTATAAGTAAAGTAGAACTTGTATGCAACGGTTGGCGAGGATAAACAGAGGGATAAAGATGGCAACTAGCACTAATTTAATGAAGACTGGAAAAAAACAGCATCCAACCCTGCATCAGCAACATCCTCACCCTCAAACCAAAGATCTATCAATAGTGCATTGGGGCTGGAGAAAGGTGGAGCGATGGTAGGAACAATGGGACCAGCACAAACAATACAAAGTATGCAATTGTTTGTTTGTTTGTTTATTGGATTTATATGCCACCCTTCTCCCAAGGACTCAGGACGGCGTACAACATTAAAAAACACATACATCTTACAAAAGTTTAAAAAAATTAGACTGAGTATCCAAAAAACAAACCCAATTAAGATTAACAATAACATTTTAAAAAATTTGATTAAAATTAGCAATAATCAATCATTTATTTTATTTTGTTCAGGCCAGACCGGCTTGCTGGAAAAGCCAACTTTTTAGGGTGCGTCGGAAGGACCGGAGGTCGGGGATTATACCAAGCTCTGGGGGCAGCTCATTCCAGAGAGAAGGCACTCCCACAGAGAAGGCTCTCCCCCTGGGGGTCGCTAGCCAACACTGTCTGGCCGACGGCACCCTGAGGAGGTCAACTCTGTGGGATCGCACTGGATGGTGGGAGGCTACTGGTGGCAGTAGGTGGTCTCGCAGGTATCCTGGTCCTAAGCCATGGAGCGCTTTAAAGGTCATAATTAGTACCTTGAATCGCACTTGGAAGACAACCGGCAACCAGTGCAGGCCGCCTAAAAGGGGCGCAACATAGGAGCACCTAGGTACCCCCATGATAACCCGTGCAGCCGCATTCTGGACCAGCTGAAGCCTCCAGGTGCTCTTCAAGGGCAGCACCATATAGAGAGTATTACAGTAGTCCAGGCGAGAAAGGACGAGGGCATGAGTGACTGTGCACAGAGCATCCCGATCCAGGAAGGGGTGCAACTGACGTACCAGGTGAACCTGGTAAAAGGCCCCCCTGGTCACAGCCTTCAGATGTTCTTCTAAACTAAGCCGCATATCCAGGAGGACTCTCAGATTGTGGGCCCTCTCTGAAGGGGCTAAAATTTCTCCCCCTATCATCAAAGATGGAACAACATGCACAAATCGGGATGACGGAAACCACAGCCACTCAGTCTTGGAGGGATTGAGCTTGAGCCTGTTCCTCCCCATCCAGATCCGCATAGCCTCCAGGCATCGAGACATCACGTCGAGGGCATCATTTGGGGTCGAGATGAAAAGTTGGGTATCATCAGCATATTGATGATACTGTACCCCAAAACCATGGATGATCTCACCTAGTGGTTTCATATATATGTTGAACAGGAGGGGTGAGAGAACCGACCCCTGGGACATCCCACAAGTGATGCGCCTCGGGGTCGATCCCTGCCCCCCAGTCAACACAAACTGCGACTGATCCGACAGGTAGGAGGAGAACCACCGTAAAACGGTGCCCCCCACTCCCAACCCCCCGAGTTATCACAGTAGGATACCATGGTTGATGGTATTGAAAGCCGCCAACAGGTCTAATAGGACCAGGACAGAGGAGCAGCCCCTGTCCCAGGCCAGCCAGAGATCATCGACCAACGCGACCAATGCCGTCTCCATGCTGTATCCGGGCCTGAAACCTGATTGAACAAATTCTTCAGCCGTACCCTGCAAGGGGTCTTTCCCAGTTCCTTGGTTGAGTAAGGAGCGGGTCACCCCAAACAGGGCGGCTGGGCAGTTATCTGCAGACGCGATAAGAGCGGAAAAATGTTGCCATTTTGCCGCTTTTATCACCACTAAGTAGTATTTAATATGAATTCTTACTAGTGTTCGATCAGATTCGGACCAGCTGGCCCTCCAACCACTCTCTAGGCGTCTTTTTCGGCATTTCATCTAGTTAGTTTAGTTTAGTTTAGTTTAGTTTAGTTTAGTTTATTTGTCTTGTATGCCGCCTACTCCCGAAGGACTCCGGGCGGCTCACAATAAACAAGGGAAGGGGGATAAATAGACAAAAACAACACTTTAAAATACGCAACATTCACAGTTTCGGTGGGGCTGGATGTTTCACAAGCCCCCTGGCCTGCTGGAGCAGCCAGGACTTGGTGGCTTTGCGGAAGGCCGGGAGGGTAGTAAGGGTCCGGATCTCCATGGGGAGATCATTCCAGAGGGCTGGAGCTGCAACAGAGAAGGCTCTCCCCCGGGGAGTCGCCAGCCGACATTGGCTGGCAGATGGAATCCGGAGGAGACCTAACCTGTGAGATCTAATCGGTCTATGAGAGGTAATCGGCAAGAGGCGGTCTCTCAGGTACCCAGGTCCGATGCCATGTAGGGCTTTATAGGTAAGACCAGCACCTTGAAGTGGGTCCAGAGACTAATGGGTAGCCAGTGCAGCTCGCGGAGGATAGGTGTGACGTGGGTGTACCTGGGTGCACCCACAATCGCTCGCGCGACTGCGTTCTGGACTAACTGAAGTCTTCGAACACTCTTCAAGGGCAGCTCCATGTAGAGCGCGTTACAGTAATCCAGTCTTGAGGTCACAAGGGCTCTCATTGCCTTCCTTGATCATCTCACATGTACCTCTCTGCAAAGCTTATGCCTTCTTGCTTAACTTGTATATACTCTAAATATTTCTTCCATCCCATAGAGAGTGTCCTGTTGATCTATTTCCAGTGCCTCTGCCAGTAATTCTGCCATTTTCTCTGCAAGGTTTTCCCCTTTTTCTTCCCCAACATTCTGGAATCTTAAAAAAATATTCTGCCTTATCCATTTCCAACATAATTATGGATCGTTCAAGGTCATGATCTACCTTAGTGAGTCTATCTCTTCTACTTTCATATCTGTTTGCCTTTTCGTCCACTTTCTGGATCCATTGTTCATTTTTAGTAATTATTTGCTGGATAATATCTATTTTTTCTTCCACTCTTTGTTCCATCTTTTGCATCCTATCTGCCATGTCCTCATAATTCTCGACCATCGCTCCTTGTAGTGATTCCTGTAGTGATTGAATCATCTTTTTCATCTCTGACTGGAAAGCATTTAATTTTTCATTCTACAAAATGGCATCAAATGGAGTGCTGATTCACGGGGCTCGATGCCACTGAGGATGGTGAAGGTGATGGTGCTTTCCTCCGTTTTACTTGAGTTTATATTGCTTGTCATTTTAATAGTGTAGAGTTAAAATTTAGAATAGTCAAATATTTTAAGTAATTATTATTTTATAAAAACAGCTTGTCAATAGCCCAACAGTCAACAATACTATGAATCAAACACTATAATACACCACAGTATCTAATTATAAGATATATCTAATATAGTCCATCAATTTCTTTCTTATTTCTAATTCTTAATTCCAAACCCCAAGTCACTTTCTGTTTATAAGTGTTATATTTCACAAAGCCAAACCCAAAATATCCATAATCCAATTTCTTTCCCACAAAGGTTATTTTCTTTCTTCTTCTTTTCTTTTTGTTAGTTTCTATGTTATAATCCCACAAAGTTATTGATTATAATCCATGGGAATACACAAAATTGTAATCCATAAAGGCCCACTAAGACTCCAGAACAGTGGTGGGATTCAGCCAGTTCGCACCTATTTGGGAGAACCGGTTGTTAACTTTCTAAGCAGTTCGGAGAACCAGTTGTTGGAAGAAATCCCATTTTGTTTTTTTCCACTTTACAGGGCTAATCCTGTAAGGAAGGCAGGAAGGAAACATTCTGGTGTTGTTTCTAGCTTAATTTTTATTGCCCTGCTTACAGAAACTGCCTCTCCTGTTAACCCTTATTACATTGTAACAGCTAAGGCGAAGCGCCCATCGATGTAAGTGATATTGAGTTGGCCACGCCCACCCAGTCACATGACCACTGTGCCACACCTACCCAGCTGGTCATTAGGTCAGAGAACCGGTTGTTAAATAATTTGAATCCCACCACTGCCCCAGAATTATATCCAACAGATTATAAAACCCCAGAAGAGGAGTTGAAGGCTGAAGTATAAAAATCTTCATTGTTTTATAAACTAGCTCTATTAGTTCCCAGTTCCAGTTGCTCAATTACTCACTTGCTGAAATCTGTATCTAGTCCAAGAGCTATAATGTTTACAACTTACACTGTTTCCACTCTCTTTCTATATACTTCTTTCCTATAAACAATTTCCAGGTGCAGGCAGCTTTTCTAAGTCTTGCAGCAATCTTGTAACAATGTTCAAGGTCAGAAATTTCTCACTTTCTTCTTTCACTTTTTTATTTTCCCTATGCTTCTCCCTGGCCAGTAGATGTCACTCTATTTCTCTTCTACTCACCTTAAGCTTCTTTGGCAAGTGCCATTTTTTCCCTTTTAAAAATTCCAGACTCCAAGTTTTAATAATCCCAAATAAAGTTAAAGTTCAATAATGTCCAGTTAATATACTCCTTAGGTTAGCCAATCTGATTTTCCTCTTTTGGCACATTTATTCTCCAGTTATCCAAAATTCTTATTCAGGTCTATTTCAGCTTTGTGCTTATTCACCACTATTTCAGGGGGTGGGAGATCAATAAATCCATCCCCTTTCTTTTTTAAATGGGGCAATTTTGGCAGAAGTTAGGAAATTCTCACCCAGTCATTGCTCTGTTATTTCAATCTCTCTTCATTCTTCTCCAATCAGGCTGTCACAGCCTTGGACGGCACACAATGGTAGTCTTTTCCTTCTTGACGGATTGAGAGCTTCCCTGGGTCAAACAAGGAGTTGGCGGTCTCCTTGTGATCTACAAGGTCATCTTCTCTCTTTTTCACCTGAGCTGAGGTGGCTTAGGTCTGTTGGGACTCTCTGGCAAGGGGAATTTGGCGAACCCTCTATGGAGGAATCGTTGTTTCGCCATGACATCATCTCTGCCTCCCCTGGGCTTTTCCCGTCCCAACGACTTACCTTTTCCTTTTCCTCAAAATGTCCTAGTAGTTTATCAGCATCAACATGAATTTTTATCCTTGGTTACATAATTTTAGAAAACAGCACAGATCAATATGTGTAAGATATGTTGGCACAGGTGGGGTAGGGCAATCTCTACATTTTTTTTTATTTTTTTGTAAGTCAAGAGAAAGATACTTTAGGAGAACCTCTCCCTTTCAGTTTTTATTACAAAATTCCTACTGCATTGTGACCTAAGAAAAATTCATTTTCCACCTTCTTATCCTGCTCTTTCTCTATTGCTAGCATTCTTTCTTTTTTCCAGCAGGCAAAGAGTTGAATACTGAATCAGACAGAAGAGGGAATGTGTGCAAAATGATTCCCTTCCCTAGAAATGCTTTCACTGGTTTTTCTTCCAAATCTATCCTTTCTATCTACTCACAACAGGGCTGTGCTACAGCTGCTGTATAAGCAGGTTCTCCCTTTTTATTTATTTTTTAATAAGGAAAAAACAAGTTACACAGTTCAGTCCCTCGGCAGAGGTTCTTAAACAGAGGTGGTATTCAGCAAGTTCTGACCAGTTCTGGAGAACCGGTAGCGGAAATTTCAAGTAGTTTGGAGAACTGGTAAATGCACCTCTGACTGGCCCTGCCCCCATCTCTTCTCTGTCTGCCGAGTCCCAGCTGATCTGGTGGAAATGGGGATTTTGCAGTAATCTTCCCCTGGAGTGGGGATGGAATGGAGATATTACAGTATCCGTCCCCTCCCACACCCTCCAAGCCATGCCCACTAAGCCACGCCCACAGAACCGGTAGTAAAAAAATTTGAATCCCACCACTGTGCAACAATCACAGAACAACCACAGAAGACAGGAGCAAATTACATAGGTTAAATTCTTTTCTGCAGACTCTCCCTTTTTTCCATTTAATTCCATAATCTTAAGTTTCACTGCCATGTGCGTCTGGACCAATTCCCTTCCACTCCCTCATTGTCTGCTCCCTGCTACCACCAGCAGCTATCAAGACTTGGGTGTCTCATCATGTTTTATATCCATGTACAAATGCTGCATTCAAACCTGGGGACTTGTTTCCCCAGCTATTGGCAGTGGGCCACATAGCAAATCTATCCACCTGTATGCTAGTCAGACCCCACTTGAATGTTAGTCCATACAACATCTGCCTGTGTTGGTGGAGAAACATCTAAAAGAGCCACAGTATATCCTTCTGAGTGTTGGGATTTAGAATGACATAGAAATATTAGCAACAAAGAAATCATTCTCCATATGATCTGGAATGTTACCATTCCTTTGCATAAGAAAGGCAAGTGCGGTTTCTATTGTGGACATATCATTCTCTAGAGAATAATATATCTTCAATACTTGCATGAATGAAAATTATTGCCTGTGCCATAATAAGCCTCTGTTGGCCTCCCTCTGATGCCAACTGAGATACATTTAGTTTTAAATACTTAGTATAGATATAGTAATATAAAAGAAGGGTCTCTTTCTTCCAGTTTATAAACATTTATGTACAGTAGCTGTCACAAAGACTGTTATTCATTTTCTTTCTTTGTTCTCTCTTAGGATGTTGTGGAGAGAAGGTCTTCTGGTGATGCTATTAGAATTGCTGCCACCACTGATTGGATTTACTCCTCCATTAGATTTTTAAAATCATCAAACATAAACCACTGCATTAGACTCTTCATCTATTTTTTCCTGTTTTGGAAAAGAAAATGTGCTCATACTTCATCTAGAGATGAACATACTGGCTTATTAATTTAGATACCAGGCATATTAAACTTAAACAGAACAAGGCACACTTAGACTATGATAGGAACACTGTCCTAGTTACCGTGGAGGAAATGTAGGATATAAATATGAATTACATCCTGGATATAATTCTGAAATAAAATTTGTACATGCAACCAATAAATTTTCTGTTTTTCCTTTTGTTATATAACAAATGACCATTTGGAAGTACAAGTTTGTTCTGATTCAGTCCTGAAAGGCTAGCATAGAATTTTCATTGACTCTTCTTACTGCAGTGTGTAGTTTCTCTTTAAGAATCTGTTCTAGTCAAACATGGCAGCAATGTCTATACAGAAGACCTTTTGTCTTTAATTCTCAAGTATAATTAATTTATAAGAATAATTGCTAACATCAGAAATCAAAGATGCTCCCAGCTCTTACTTTCATACCAACAGGAATACAAATAAACATGTTTCCTTACTGTGGATTCTAAACAGGTTCTGTTTTCTGGAATTAATTTGTCAAATATGTTGGATGATAGAAAGTATTTACCAGAAATAGGTAAGAGGAAAGTTAAACACAATTTACCTGGTGCTTATTGTTATTAGTGTCTACTGTCATCCTCCCAACCTTGCAGAAGAACGGCCAGTGTCTTCCAAAAATGAATTGAAGATCTTTCCAGGAAGCATAAAGTCATAGTAAAAGAAGCCTATCTTCCTCAACATTTGTTAGGAGAGAAAGTCTGCCAAACATGGTCCTTCCAGGAAGTTCCTGAGTTGTATTATTGACAGCTTGAATCTTCGTAAGATGGAAGAAAGCACAAGAGTTGTCTTTGACATGATATTAAGCAATAGTTCCTTACCTGAGGAAGTGTGTGTGTATGTGTGTCAGGGGTGGGTTTCAACCGGTTAGTGGCGGTCCCCGTGAACCAGTTGGTTGGCGAACCCGGAAGTAAGTAACTTCCGGGAACGGCGAAGGGCCCACCCGCCCACCCGCGCTCCTTACTGGTCTTTGAAGGCTTCTGCGCTTCCACGCAGGCGCATGGCACATACAGCGCCTGCACGATTCTCTGCGAGCAGCTGGATGGCACATACAGCGCCTGCGTGAGTCTCCGCGAGTAGCTGGAGCATCACGCAGGCGCTAAGACGCATGCGTGAACTGCGCACGTGCACAAGGACGCCGCCGGTCCCGTTCCAACCGAACTGGTTGGAACGGGATTAGCAACCCACCCCTGGTGTGTGTCTGTGTGTGTATAAATATTCTGTTTCTCTGAAAATAAGACCTCCCTGGATATTAAGCCCAATCAGGCTTTTGAGTGCATAGGCTAAAATAAGCCCTCCCCTGAAAATATTGCAACACAGCAGCAGCCATGAAGTGACCATGCTCACCGCCTCCTGAACCTCAAAAATAACAAGTCCTCCCCAAAAATAAGGCCAAGTGCTTATTTCAGGGGTCAAAAGAAAATAAGATCCTGTCTTATTTTTGGGGAAACGCAGGGTGGGTGTGGGTGTTTGTGTGTGTATAAAGATCTAGCAACAGTACTTGATTGTAAAGTGAATGTAAATCTGTCTGAGGCCACTACAAAAGAGATAAATGCAGTTTAAGGTTGCATCAGCAGAAATATAGTTTCCTGTTAATTAAACATCCAGGCATTTTCTGATTTGGTCAGATACTCCGTCTATGTCCAGTTCTGGATACCACAATTTATAGAACAATTCAGAAAAATTGGAATAGCACCCCATAGGAAACTAGGATAATCAAGAGATGGAAACTATTTCTTTTGAAGACAGATTAGAAGAGCTGTGTATATCTGTCCTTCGGGATTGTCTTCTGTGGGGAAGGCATTGGATGGCCTTTTTTGGACGTTTGGAAGTTCTAGATCTTTCTTATCCCAGAGTGCAGGGCATTGGATGAGGCAAGGCAAATTTCATTTGAACTTCCTACCAACAGGAGCTGCTCAGCATTGAAATCAATGACCCAGAAAGACGGGTCAAGCTCCTTTTGGTTGGACATATTGAAAAGGAAGGTCAATACCCATTTGTTGCCTTAAATTGGATTCCAGCACTAGACAAATGATTAGATTGGATTTGACTTCTGTCTTTATGATCGCAAAGGTTAATTTTCTGAAAAAAATGTTATCAATTTGAGCAACTCCTCCCCATTAAATATTAAAACTTCCTAAATATCAGTATCATTAACTCAAGGGTCTCCATGCTGGATGGGGAATTCTGGGAGTTGAAGTCCACAAGTCTTTTAAGTTGCCAAGTTTGGAGATTCCTGCATTAGAGTAACCTCTAATTCCATTTTTTCACCCATATGTATATCCACACATTCAGTGACACATGGGAGTGGAGGGCCCAGCTACATGCCTATTTAATTGGGAATGTGTTTTAAGATTCCATTGTTCACTATCAATTTTAGGAATGGTTCTCAAAACAGAATGGAAACAACACTCACAGAATTATTTTAGGAAAGAAAAAGGGACAAACAAGTTACTGCAAAAATTTAATGGTGCTTTTGCAATATAACAGAATTAAAGTACATAAAAATCTAGGAAGAGCAAAAATAGTTCTATAGAAAGAGTCTCGTGGGAAGAGTATCTCAGCTATGATGACTCAGAAGCAGCTTGCATATTTGTGCAACTTATGCACAAGAGGATCTGTGGGAGTATCAGAAGTCAAGATAGTATTTAGAATAACATGATCAAAGGAGTTGGGGCTTCAGTCATGCAGTTGCAGCCACCATCTTGAAATTTTGAGCCACAACTCTTAGTTGTGGAAGCCCTTCCTTCCCCCTCTTTTCAAAGACAGAGCTGTTTGAAAAGCAGAAACAGCAAGATGGCAGAAAATTAAGGATAGAATTTCTAGTGCTAACTGGTCTCTCTTCAGTTAACAACTGCATGGCATTGAGACATCAGGCTGGGTTCTTACAAAGTTAATCAAGTCATTCTGGGGAAATATGCAAAACCATCCAAAGGTCCAGGTTCAGGAATGTCCACAGGATATGATCAAAAAAGTAAGCATGATCATCACAATGAGGAATTGAAGCTCAGTCCACTTTTATGGCATGTAAAGTCGAGTGGACTTTGATGACATCATTGAAGTTTCATCTTCACTTTTTAAACAACATCCTTCGGTCTCCAGATAACATAAATTTGTCTAAACTTCACAGGAGTTGGATTATTATAAATGTATTAGGATGGAGTAAAATTGTGCCAATCATTGTTAAAAAGAAGAGTTCAAGAGTTTCTCAAAGAATATGCGGAGGGTTTTTATTTTCCAGTTCTTCACACCCAACCATTAAACATGCCCCACCCACTTTAAATTGTGTCTCTTCCTTGTTAGAGATGAAGCATTGATGTGGCATGCAAATTACAATCATATTGCACACATTATTTGAACAATCCTTTTGCTTTAAATTTTATTTTTCTTCTCTCTCTTAGACTTAACCTAAGGACTGTGTCTTCCATGCTAGATCTGAGTCTGGAATGACAAAATACATTTTTCATCATGCATCAAATAATTTCCTCTCATCCCAGAATACCTGCATGAAATACACGTTGTTCTGCATTTGAGTATCTGCTACCAATAATTTGACTGCAAGGTAATTTGTGCAAAATAAAAATGCCTAAACTTGCAGAAGTCTAATATGAACATACAGCCAGACAATAATGATAATAGTCTTCTTACTTCCCACCTTGCTTAGATCATTCATCCACATCAGTGTTTCCAAACTGAAGAGTTATGAGACATAGATAGACAGTCATCGGTCTTATTCTCCCTGCAGTCTTACAGTTTGATACAGAAATATGAAATACAAAGTAACACAATGATTCCGGAGCCCAGAAGGAAACCTGAGTGATTTTGTTGTTGTTGTTCTCTGGTTGGCTCAAAACAGTAACTGTGAGAGGGACCTTGAAGTCCTAGTGGATGATCACTTGAATATGAATCAGTAGCGTGCAGCCGCCGCCAAAAAAGCTAATACAATCCTGGGTTGTATAAACAGGCATAGAATCAAGATCATGTGAAATATTAGTACCGCTTTATAAAACCCTAGTAAGACCACACCTGGAATACTGCAACCAATTTTGATCACCATACTACAAAAAAGGTGTTGAGACTTTGGAAAAAGTTCAAACAAGAGCAACTAAGATGATCAAAAGCCCGGGGACTAAACCATATGAAGAATGGCTGCTGGTTTTCAGTCTGGCTAGTCTAAAGAAAAGAAGAATTAGGGATGACATGATAGCAGTATTTCAGTATTTGAGGAGGCTGCCACAAAGAAGGGGGGGTCAAATTATTCTCCAAAGCATCAGAGGGCAGGACAAGAAACAATGATTGGAAACTAATTAAAGAGAGAGAAGCAAGAATTAAGGAGAAATTTCCTAACAGTGAGGACAATTAACCAGTGGAACAGCTTGCCAACTAGGCCCAAAATGGGGTGTGGGCGGAGCACAGGGAATCGCATGCCCGGGGGCAGGAGGAGCACGGGGGTGCATTTGCATGCGCAGAGGGGCAAGGGGCATAGGGGGTTGCATGCACATTGCATTACAGGTGCATGATAGCACTTTCAGCACGCAACGACAAAAAAATTAGCCATCATTGCTATAGGGTTTCCTGCCTAAGGGGGGGGGGGGACTTAAAGACTCCAGATCCTTCCAACTGTTATTTTATTCTATTTATGCTATCATCATGCTGTACCCTGAGCAGGTTGACACAAGGGTTTAATTAGCCTAGACCAGAACTGTCAAACTCGCGGGCCAAGGGCTGGATCATCACACGTCAGCCATGCACACTCTGGTTTAGCAAATGGGGGGGGGGGAGTCCTGATACGTCATGTGACACTGTCGTGATGATGTGATCCCTGGCTTAGACAAAAGACCTAGCCTAGATATAAAGACTTAATCAACTCCAGTTTCCAGTTCTTATTAAAGATTTCAGCCCAGGAATCAGAAATGATCAGCTGCAATTTAAAACCAAACCCTGATTTAATAGGAACAGTGAGCTTGCTTACATTTGCATACATTCTGAAGTCTAGATTTGATTTTGAAGGACATCACTTTCATCAGCCAAGGGGTTGAGATCAATGGCAGAGTCAAAATGCCCTTTGTTGTCTGAAACACATATTTGCTAGCTCAGCTTCACTTTGCCTTCATCCTGGGAGAAGCAATATATTAAAAACTTTTCTGGAATTAGAGCATAGTATGTCCAGAGGTAAGGGGAGATGTTGCTAGTCAATATATAAATTTTTATGGGTGGAATGCTGCTAGCACCAATTTGGTAGCTTACTTTCAAGGGGTAGCCATTAGCATTGATGGCTCCCAGGTTTGGTTGTTCACACTGCATGTCACAGCCAATCACAACACTTTTCCTAAGTTAATTTTCAGTTTTCTGGCTCAAACTGCTGGCAAATTCCCTAAAGGCTCTGAAAAAATAATCCCACCAAGTGGCATAAATTAATTTGACTAATTAACATGATGTTAATTATTTGTAAATTGTGTGTTTGGATACACATTAGTTGAGAGGCATATGTTATATTCAGTGTTTACTGAAACAAGCAACTACTAATCATATCTCCTGAGCTTTCTTTCCAACACAGTAAGAAAACGAAGTCTTATCCAAAACTTCATCAAGAGATGAAGGAGCTGCAGAATGTAATAAAATTGGGTTGGGTAGTCTCTGCTGATCAGAAATTGCTAACTATGAATAGCATAAGCTCTTTGCCTCAAAATGCTGGACAGAGGTCATGAAAAATTCAAGGGGAAAGCCTATCAGAGGATCTGGGAGAAAAACAGGAGTTTTGGGAAGATTTTTTTTTTTTTTGACTGTCCACTGTCACTATAACTGGCAGGGTCTTTCCAAAAGCTGCATAGATATGAAGAACATATGTTTGGCTCAGCAATTTCATCTCCATCTACCTGTTACTGCTCAACCCCAAAGCCTGGGGTTTTCTAATCACCAAGTGATTAGATATGTGAGACATGTCAGTCACTGACCATCAGTGAACATCTTAGCTGTAATCCTTGATGTACTTTTCTAGGAATTAACCCTATTTAATTTAAGCTTCTCAGAAAGCTCTTAGAAACATGCCTTTAGCTTCCCTCAAACGTGTCACTTAAATCATAATCACAATTCCTCACCTGATCTCTTTGAGTTCCTTTTCTAAGGGCCACCAAGGACATGCAGAATCGTTTTGATAAATTGTATTAGCAAAACTTTCTTCAACATTTTTCTGATGAGTTGCTTAAAGACAGAATGTAACTCTTGGAGGTTGAATCCTACATAGCTCCAATTCCTTGGGACTGGAAGACAAATGCTGATTTGAGTCGAAACATTCTTTAATGGATGCCTTTCATTTAGAGATGTTTGCAGATTTTGATGCTTTCATACAAATGAAAAAACTGTATTACACTATTTGGGCATAACTTCTACCTGTTTTGGATGTGTGTCTATTTCATTACAATTTTCATTGCTCTGTAAATTGAACATAAATGGGTAAAGCAGAATTTGTCCAATTTGATTTTGCTATTTTCCATTTTTCCAACCAAAACTATATTTCTTCTAATTTCTTGAATTTTAAATAAAAGGTTATGCAAATATTAGTACACATTTTATGCATATTTTACTATGTATTATGGCTAACAGTAATAACATTTAGACTTATATACTGATTTACAGCACTCTCAAAGTGGTTTACAGAGTCAGCATATTGCCTCCAACAAATCTGGGTCCTCATTTTACTGGGAAGGATGGAAGGCTGAGTCAATCTTGAGCCTGGTGAGATTCGAGTTGCCAAATTGCAGTCAGCTGGCAGTCAGTAGAAGTAGCATTCTAATCACTGCACCACCATGGCTTTTTACATTTCATTTGAGACATTTTTCTTTCTTACAATGTGAATAGGCACATTGTTTCACCAATCTAGGAAAACAGCATTGCAAAATCCAGGAAAAATCTATAGGAAGAGAAACATAAGCTTGTTCAAGCTCAGATATAGCTTCAGGAAACATTAATTAGCAGGGGTGGGTTCTGGCAGGCACTATTGCTGGTTCGCTCATGTGTGCACCGTGCGCACACTTGATGCGTGCTATGCATGCATGCACAGTGCAATAAAAATTGTTATGTGCAAAAGCAAAAAACAGGATGGCGGCAACTATGCTGCTGCCAAGAGAACTGCTTCAGGGGTATGGCAGGCCTGGGTCGCTGCCAGTTCCAGCGACCCAGGCCGCCAAACCACTACCGAACCAGTAGTGAAGGCCTGAACTTAGGCCTCCCCTCACGAAAGCTAGGCTGTCACCGCTGCTACCCACCCACTTTCAGCTGCGTGGCGCCGCCACCACTGCTGCCACCCACCTGCTTTCGGCCACGCGGCATACACCAGCTCACAGCTTTCACGAGCTGGCGTAAGCTAACCTCCCGCCGCCCCCCGTCACGCTTAGTTGCTTACCAGAGGGAAGCAGCAATCTGCTGGAAGGTGAAGCGAAGGGAGGACCGATCAGCAAGCTGTCAGCTAGGGAATGAGAAAGAGAGGAATGTTGGCCATTGGCACCATGCTTTTAAACAGGTCTCCTCCAGTCTGCTCATTGATTGGCTGGCCTCCAACCAATCAGTGAGCGGCGGGCTGGGCTAGCCTAGTTTAGTGCAGACGGGCAGGGGAGTGAGTGAGCTGCGACAGGCGAGCGAGTGATAGGGCCGGGGCAGGCATTCCGGAAGTTACTTCCGGGTCCACTGGTCGAACCTCCTCTCACCAGATCGGTAAAATCCACCAACCGGTTCGCCCGATCCGGTGTGAACTGGCAGAAACCCACCACTGGAAGGATTACTAGCAATTCTTCCAGAAGCCTAGTCCTCAAAGACAGAAATGCTATGAATTAGGAACTACACAAGCTTATTGTCAGATCTTCATCTTCAGTTGCTTTTCTTCACTATGTTGGCATCTTGTCATAAACTGAAAAGGGAGAGGGAAGGAATTGGGGGAAGACTGGGCTCAAGAAAAAAAGACAGCTAAAAGGGGAAACGAAACAAGCTGACAGGAACCAGAGATGTCAAGCCAGAATAAATCAGGCACCAAGGATACCTGGCCTGGGGATAGAATGTGAAACTACTTTGAGAATCACCCAGCTTCAAAGCAGTTCCCAAAATATCAATCTGGAATGCTATTGGACATTGTTGGTCAAGGGGGGAGGATCAGGGAAAAGGGAAAATTGTAACCTTTTGCATGCAAATACAGTTAGTCCTCAACTTCCAATAGTTCATTTAGTGACAGTTCAAAGTTACAATGGACTGAAAAAAGTGACTTACGGCCATTTTTCATAGTTATGACATTGCAGCATCCCTTTGGTCACAAATTCAAATTTCAGATGCTTGGCAACTGGTTCATACTTATGACCGTTGCTATGTCCCAAGGTCATGTGATCACTTTTTGTGACCTGACAAGCAAAGTCAATGGGGAAGCCAATTCACTTAACAACTGCAAGAAAAGTTGTAAATGGGGCAAAATGTACTTAACAAATGTCTCACTTAACAAAAATTTTGGGCTCAATTGTGGACATAAATCAAGGGCAAATGGACTCAGATCTAGTCTTGCTTTCACTACAACCACTGATCTTCAGTAAAAGAACTGATCACTTCAACCAACTGCAATTAAGAGTATTTCTTTCCTAGGGATCTAACTGGGTAATGTCTGACACTCATTTTATAGATCACTACCATGTTACCCCAAAAATAAGGCAGAATCTTATTTTCTTTTGAGCCCCGAAATAAGAGCTTGGCCTATTTTCAGGGAGGTCTTATTAATTTTGAGGTGCAAGAGGCGGAGAGTGTGGTCACCTAATGGCTGCTGCTGTGTTGCAATATTTTTGGGAAGGGCTTATTTTTGGGGAGGCCCTATTTTAGTGCATTTGCCCAAAAGCCCGATTGGGCATATTATCTGAGGAGGTCTTATTTTCAGGGAAACAGAGTATCACTTGCATTAGGTCAGGTTTTGACCTAGACCCATGACATGTATTCTCTTACCTTCTTTTTTGTGCTTATTTTAACTTCTAGTCTGTCTTTTACAATTATGTTTTTGGTAGGCTGGGCTATACTTTCTTTTTGCATGAAGACTGATGCAAAAAAATGAGTTAAGCAACTCTCTCTCTCTGTTGCCTGTTACTTCTTTGCCATCTTCTCTCTTTAGTGGACCGACTGTTTCCTTGATTTTTTTTTCTTGTTATTTTTATGTTGGAAGAAACTTTTTTATTATTATCTTTGACTTTTGTCACAAGTTTTTGTTCATTCTGAGCCTTTGCTTTCCGGACTTTGTCTTTGCAGATTCTGGCTGTTAATATTCTGCCTTAGTTATTTATGTGTCCTTCTTTCCATTTTTTGTGCTTGCCCTTTTTGTCTTTCAATTTGTCAGAGAGATCTTTGTGCATCCATGCTGGATTCTTCTTGGATTTTTTGTTTTTCTTTCTCAGTGGTATTGTGCTGGTTTGGGCTTTTATGATCATATTTTTCAAAATTTCCCAAGCTTCTTGAGTTGTTTTCCCCTTAAGGATTTTCATCCAAGGAACCTTTCCCAAGTTCACTCTGAGTTTGTTAAAATCAGCTCTTTTAAAATCTAGGATTCTGTATTATTATGTGCTATTTCTTATGTTTGTGTTATGTTGAATTCTAGTATGACATGGTCACTCTCACAGGTTTCAGGTTTCGTTTTATTTATATGCCCAAGGTTTATATTTATTTAAGGTTTATTTATATCACCCAAGGTTCCTGCAGTTTCAACTACCACTTCTTCTCTGTTTGTTAGAATTAAGTCCAGTATAGCTGTCACTGTAGTTCCCTCTTCTACCTTTTGGATGACAAAGTTGTCAGCTAGGTTGGTAGGAGCCTATTTGATTTCTTATTTGGTGCAGAATTAGTCTTCCAATTGATGTCAGAGTAATTGAAGTTCCCCATTATTATTGTAGTGTGTTTCCTACATGTTAATTGGTTAGCAAAAAGGACATCTATTTTTTCTGCTTGATTGGGTAGCCTATAGTATATACCTATGACCACGTCATTCTTTTTTTCTTTTATATTGACTCATGCATTCTAGGAGGTTTTTGTCTTTGGTTTCATGCATTTTTGTAGCAATATAGTCCTTTACATACAGTGCAACTCCTGGTTTATGGGGTCTGGTGTCAGATCCCTAAAAGTGGTACTGCCATTCAATTGGAAAGAGGGGAGCCTCGGAGTTAAATCATTAGCTACATCTGAAACAACTGAGTTTTACAACTTTACAACTGGTTTCCTGTCATCAGGAGACTGAAGGTCCCAATATCTCTGGAGGGATGTTTATGGTAGCCATGTGGGATATATAACTTTGATGTCTAACTAGAGATAGCCATGGGAACTATTATATCTTCAGGAATGAGACAGAGGCTCGTGTCCGGTAACTCTGTAACCAATTTATTTTAACACAACTTGTAACAGTAACAGGTAACAACCAGGCAGGGTGCTGGTTTAACAATGTAGCAACAGAAGGATGATCTGTGCAGAGAGAGAGGCAGAGAAGCAGCTCCAGCTGGACTGGAGTGTTCGTCTGCTCTGGTGCTGAACAACTGACAGTTTGAACGAGTCTGCCTTTTATAGTTCCTCAGACTCGCCTGGCAACTGACAGGCGCGTCTGATTGGCTAAGACGCGCCTGGCTGCTGCCGAGCTGTCATTCGTAACAGCGAGGACTAACTTTTACTATACAACACTTCTTCCCCCCCAGCTGTGCGCATGCGTGATGTTTGCGCACGCGTAGTCTTGTAAGTATACAGGAGAACGGCGGACACGCCCCGAACGCCACAATTGCATTGCAGGCGGATCATCGCATTGATGTCCCTGTCTGAGCTCCTCCCCTCGGGGAGTGAAGCTCCAGGTGACGTCTGATGGCAGAGGAACCCTGAATGGATGACTCCCACTGAATGGTAAGCTGGGCGAAGGGGGCGCGGCCGAGGATGTTGACGGCTTATGACTAGGCCGGTAGGCGGCCTCTGGAAGGGGAAGGCTAGGTCTATGTTGGCCTAAACGTAATGGGTTGGGGTTTTCAACTCCGGATTGAGAAGCACTGCTGGGCTGTGATACTGAGCTAGGCTGGCCTGGATTGGAGAAGGCTGGAGAGTTGTGGTTATTTAACTGCGGTTGCGGGTTCAGGTCTGGCTGAGAAACGGTTAAGCCAGGACCTTGCGTGTCGGCTTGAGAATCATTTTCTGATGACCGTCGTTGTCTCAATTGATCCAGGTGTCTTCTCCAGGTTGATCCATCTGAAACTCAAATCCTGTAGGAAACGGGCCCTGTTATTTCGGTTATAATTGCGGGCACCCATCTCGTCTCTCCTCCATAGTTTCTAGCCCAAACCAGGTCCCCAGGCTTAAAAGTGCGGGAGGGGGTTGGAGGCCCCAGGTTGCCAGACTGAATTCCTGAATAGACGGGATGCAATCTATCCAGGGTGGTCCGCAGGCGCCTGCCCATCAACATCTCCGCGGGGCTTTTCTGTGTCAGGGGGCAAGGTGTGGAGTGCTGTGCCAATAAGTAAGCATCCACCCTTGCCTGCCAGTCTCCACGGTTTAGACGGCCCAAAGCCTCCTTGGCAGATCTAACCGCCCTTTCCGCTCGGCCATTGCTGGCCGGGTGGCAAGGGGCAACCAGCGTGTGGCGGACCCCTTGCTCGGCCAGGTATGTTTGGAACGTTGTAGACGTGAATTGCGGGCCATTGTCGGACACTACTGTGTCCGGCAACCCGTGGGTTGCGAACAATCGTCGCAAGGCTCACACAGTACTGTCAGATGTGGTGGAGTGCATGAGCAATACTTCCACCCATCGAGAGTACGCGTCCACAACTATAAGGAAAGTCTGGCCGTGAAAGGGGCCAGCGAAATCTATATGTATTCTAGACCAGGGACCCCGAGGCATCTCCCATTCCCGGGAGGGAGAGGAAGGAGGAGATGGTCGGGACTGCTGGCAGGTTTTGCATTTGGCGACCCAGGCTTCAATCTCTGCATCTAACCCTGGCCACCAAACGAAACTGCGAGCAAGGGCCTTCATTCTGCTTACTCCGGGGTGACTTTCATGGAGACGTTGCAGAATCTGTTGTCGGAGGACCGTTGGGATGACCACACGGTCGCCCCACAGTAGGCAGCCTGAATGTATAGAAAGCTCCCACTGTCTGTTCTTGAAGTGCTTGAACTGAGGTGGTAACTCACCCGCAGGCCAGCCTCTCAGGACCCAGTTCAATAGCTGTGACAGTGTGGGGTCAGACCGAGAGTAGGCTGCCACATCGGTAGAAGTCAATGGCAATTCTAACTGAGCAATTGCCAGAACAGAACGGCAAGGAACCGCTTGATCTTCCGTGTCCGGAAGAGGGCAGCGACTAAGGGCATCTGCATGCCCTATTTGCTTGCCCGGACGGTAGCACAGGGCATAAGAATACGCCGCTAAGAACTCCGTCCAGCTGGTCATCCTTGGGGACAGGATAGGAGGGGTCGGTCTATCACCAGCCAGTAGCCCAAGGAGTGGCTTATGGTCTGTGAATAGGGTGAAGTGCCGCCCGTATAGGTAGTCGTGAAACTTTTTGATTCCAGACACTGCAGCCAGAGCCTCCTTGTCAATCTGGCTGTAGTTCCTCTCAGCCGAGGACAGTGTTCTGGAATAAAAAGCTATGGGGGCTTCTGAGCCGTTGGGCAGGACGTGACTCAGAACAGCCCCCAAACCGACGGGGGAGGCATCACATGCTAGAGTCAGGGGCATCTTGTCACTATATTGCACTAAGACTGCCTCTGACGTCAGCAGGGATTTGACAGCCGCGAACGCATGCGCTTCGCGGCTGCCCCATTGCCAAGGCGCGGATCGGTCGAGCAACCGATGTAGCGGCTCGGCTAGTGATGCCTTGTGAGGGATGAAAGGCGCATAGAAATTTAGAAGCCCCAGGAACGATTGGAGCTGCGCCTTTGTAGTAGGAGTGGGAGCGTTCCTGATAGCTGCCAATTTAGAAGGGGTAGGATGAATTCCCTGGGCATCAATTGTGAAGCCCAGGAAATCCACTTGGGGCACAGCAAAGAAACATTTGCTGCGTTTAAATTTAAGACCCGCGCCCCTGAAACGGTCGAGGACTTTCCTCAGTACTTTGATGAGGTCTGAGCGGCTGTCAGCAGCGATCAGGACGTCATCAAAGTAAGGTACCACTCCAGGGAGCCCATGGAGCAGACGTTCCATGAGGCTCTGGAAAATCCCCGGGGCAACGGAAACGCCGAATTGAAGGCGGCGACAACAGAAAGCCCCCCGGTGGGTGACGATGGTTTGGGCAGCCGCTGCATCATCATCCACAGGGAGTTGCTGGTAGGCCTGCGCCATATCCAGTTTAGCGAAAATACGGCCCTGCCCCAAGGAATGGAGCAGGTGCTGTACAACAGGGACTGGATAGGGGTTTGCCTGAAGGCCAAGGTTGATGGTCGACTTATAGTCGGCGCAGATCCTAATGGAGCCGTCGGCCTTCACCGCAATCACAATGGGGGTCTCCCAAGGTGAGTGGTCGACGGGCTCCAGTATGCCCTGCGCCACGAGCTTATCGAGCTCAGCTTCAACCTTTGGCCTTAATGCAAAGGGCACCCTGCGGGCCTTCAGTCTGATTGGTGCAACCTGGGGGTCCAAGCTAAGGGATCTGGGGCTGCCTTTGTAATGGCCTAGCTGGCCATCAAAGATATCAGCATAGTCTGACAAGACTGCTGCTATGTCTGGGGGCGTGTCCGCAGTAGAATGAATCCCCTGAAGGGAGATACCCAAGGGAGAAAACCATTCTAACCCCAGAATTGCTGGTAAAGGTTTCTGAACAATTAAAGCAGGTAAAACAGCGCAAAACTTGCCATAAGAAACCCTCAAGGCATATGAACCTAGGATAGAGATATGGGAGCCTTGATAGTCTGTTAAAATTGCGTTAAGGGGTGACAAGTGACAACGTTTCACGTGGGGGCACAACATAGAAAAAGTGTCCCAAGAAAGAAGGGATTTTGATGAGCCGGAGTCCACTTCCATCTGACACGGCTTCCCTTCAATCAGTATTTTAATATTGATTTTGTCCGTACCCTGTGAGGATGAGTTGATGGAGGTGTCATGCAGGGACGAAGAAGCTTGATTGATGTTAAAGCATTCGTCTTGACGCTGAGCAGGTTTCCGCTGCTGCGAGCTCTTCGGCGGGGGTGGAGGAGGACCATATGGAGGAGGTGGCTCGATTGCTGCAGAAGGAGTAGGAAGTGAAGCCTTGCAGACATGGGCTAAATGTCCTTTCTTTCCGCAGCGGCGGCAAACCGCTGCCTTGAAGGGGCAATTAGCCCGGGCGTGCGCTCCGCCACAGCCAATGCAAGCAGAGGAGTTTGAAGGGAAACGGCTGATGGCTTGACTCTGTCGAGGCTGCTGACGGCGGGGTTGTGCTCCAAGTCTATCTACCTGAAGTTGTTGTAGATAGTCAGGCAGGGGGGCTAGCTCATCAATTAGATTTGTAATGTACGTTGGCTGCTGGAGCGGAGGAAGAGTTGGAACGGTTGAGGCTTGAGTGGCAGGTAACCCTCCAGCAACCGTCATCTGCGCGAGGTAGCGTTCTATTTCGTTGGAGGATGAATCTGCCAACTCCGCAGCGCGAGCCTCGTCTATGGCATAAGCTAATGTGACCTTAGGCTTGCCCAAAAGTCTACGCCTGAGAAAAATATCCTTTAGGCCACAGACGAATTGCTCTGCTAGATTTGCCTCAAGATCTGGGAACTCACACTGCGCTGCAGCAACTCTCAAGGCTTGCAAAAATTGATTTACCGTTTCTGCAGGCTTTTGGACTCGCCTGCGGTAAGCGAAGCGTCTGGCTATTTGAGATGGAGTAGGTGCGTAGTATGCCTGCAATCCGTCTGTTAGTTCTTGCCAGGTGAGGTCGTACACCGCTCTAGGGGCGGCAAAGGACCTTGCGGTGGCAAACATTTCTGGGCCACAAGCTGTAAGGAAGAACCCACATTTCCTCACTTGAGACTGACCTTGACAGTTGTTAGCGATTAAAAAGCATTCAAACCGTTCAAGAAATGCCTCCCAGGTTTCACCTCCAACCCCAAAAGGGGCAAACATTGGCATTCCGGCCATAGCAGTTGGTTGGAGAAGTGGCAGTTGGTTCCTTTTTCTTCTGGTTACAGGTCCCCAGTCCTCGTCGCCAGTATTATATCTTCAGGAATGAGACAGAGGCTCGTGTCCGGTAACTCTGTAACCAATTTATTTTAACACAACTTGTAACAGTAACAGGTAACAACCAGGCAGGGTGCTGGTTTAACAATGTAGCAACAGAAGGATGATCTGTGCAGAGAGAGAGGCAGAGAAGCAGCTCCAGCTGGACTGGAGTGTTCGTCTGCTCTGGTGCTGAACAACTGACAGTTTGAACGAGTCTGCCTTTTATAGTTCCTCAGACTCGCCCGGCAACTGACAGGCGCGTCTGATTGGCTAAGACGCGCCTGGCTGCTGCCGAGCTGTCATTCGTAACAGCGAGGACTAACTTTTACTATACAACAGGAATGTGTGCTTTATTGACTCCCAGGGCAGAAGAGTTAAGGACGCATCTTCACACTTGTGTATTGGTCAGAATTAGCATTCGGACAAAGGGGAGGGGTCATTATCAGCTTAATCCCATTTGCATGGCCTAAAGGTTTTCAGATGCTGGTTTGCTTCTAATAGTTTCCATCCTGACTGATTAAAGGTTCCTTTTGAAATAATTCATTTTAAGAGTCTTTACTTTCTCAAGTTAGGAGAGGAGCCATTTTTTTGAACAGTTTGTATCCTTCTATCAGTATGGTCCAGTTATGTGTTTTATTTCACCAAGTTTCTGTTATTCCAACTATATCATATCTAACTTCATGTATTAATAGTTCAAGTTCACCCTGTTTATTCCCCAGACTTTGTTCATTTGTATATAGGCACTTGAGATCTTTATGTCTGACTCTGGGTATGCTTCCTATGTCTCCTATTTGATGTATGAATTTGTCTTCCTTCCCATCCCTCCTTACTTCATTATTTGACTTGCTTTCTAAGGTGTTTTGCTTGGAATTAGGTCCTGGAGATCCTAAAGATTGGTCACCCTCCACCCTCAATTTTAGTTTAAAGCCCTCCTGATAAATTGAGCCAGTCATTTTCTGAAAACATTCTTCCAGTCATTATGAGGTGCAGCCCATCCCTTGCCAAAAGGTCATCCTGGAGATATCACAGACCATGGTCCAGGAATCCAAAGTTTTTTTGGTGACACCAACTCTTTAGCCAGTGGTTCATTTCTAGAATTCTTTGTTCTTTTACCAGATGTTGTCCTTTCGTTGGCAGTATAGATGAAAAAACTATATGTGCACCTAAGTCCTCCATTTTCTTGCCTAGCTTCTTGTAATCACTCAATATTGTTTTCAAGTCATTCATCCCTCTACCTGTAGTAGTACAAAAGGATAGTAATCTTGTGATTTTATTATTTTGGTTAGGTTCTCAGCCACATCTTTGATTTTTGTTCCAGGAAGACAACATACCTCTCTGGATTGACTGTCTGGTCTACAGACGGCTGATTCTGTTCCCTTAAAAAATGACTATCCTATCACCAATGCTCTCCTTTTTTTCCTAGGAAGGTTTGGGGTATTTTTCTATCTATCACAGAAGCATTTGATGGTGCTACTTTTTTAAGGACATTTAATGATTTTTTCTTTTCTATGAGTCTGAATGGTTTCTTCTAGGGAGAGATAATTTTGATGCTGAAGTCTCTTTGACTTTCTCCCAGCTCAAGCAGATTCTTCTTGTCCTCTTCCACAGAACCCACAGCATTTTTACCTGTCACTCTGGCTCTTTACCTCAGTAGGTCTACCACTGCTGGTCGTCGGTTGCCTAGGTAACAGCTTCC
The DNA here is from genome assembly GCF_009769535.1 of Thamnophis elegans. Taxonomy (NCBI): domain Eukaryota; kingdom Metazoa; phylum Chordata; class Lepidosauria; order Squamata; family Natricidae; genus Thamnophis; species Thamnophis elegans. Next base: position 56,413,359 of record NC_045549.1, read on the forward strand.
TCTCCCACAGTCCTGACACATCTGTTTAGGGATTCTATTGCCAGCTCCAGCTTCCTACCAGCCATATCCAATGTGGTGTTTTGCAGAAGGTATTTGGGGTGCAGACATTACCAGCAGTGGATTACAATGCCAGTAGTATCTTGAAGGGCTAGGCAGAGAGAACTGCAATACTTTTCCTAGTGCAAGAGAAATTGACTTCCTTATCTCTGCTTACTCCATGAGATCATCAGTTATTAAAATATATATAATGGTAAACAATGCAAATATATTTGGCAAACCATAGGAGTGAAACTTTTTGGTATTATATGGCAACTACAGCATGATTATTTTGAAATGTAATTTGTATTGATTAATCCAGGAGGTTAAGAAATCAATTTAATAGGACATATTTTACATTTTCTATATTTACGTTTTTATATATTTCTATATCACGAAGCAAAGCATATGATGTTTTGCATTTTTTGAAAAAATAACTGTGTGCTGCCCTTCCATTTCTTTCCTCTGGCTAATTTTTAAATAGAGAAATAAAATGCAGAACATGCTGATGTGAAGTTGCAATGGCAAAACAAGAAATTTCATTGGTTTACAGTGATAAAGAAACATCTCCAAATAGTAGAGGAATGTGGGTTGAAATAACCAGTCAGCAATATTTTACCTATTTTACTAATAAAAATTCTTAATCCCATAAAAATTGACAGTGACAGAGAAACATGATGTCAGGAGGTTTTCTCCGTAAGCAAGCTTTCTTCTTAAAGCCATTCTTGCCTTCTTCAGTTCTCAGGCCATCCTGAGTGAGTTTAATTAGAGAACAAGCTTATTCTATAGAGTAATGTTTTTCACCTTAGCAAAAGATGTGTGGACTCCAACCACTTGAACTGGCCAGCCATGCCAGGAAGAATTCTGCACACCTTAAAATTGCTAGTGTTGAGTAACATTGTATAGAGGATACTTCAATCTGTAAAGACTGCATGAATCATATTCCAGTAATACGAATTAACAGTAATTCCACAAATTATATCCCAAGATTCTGAGAAGAAATTGTGAAGAAGTATTTTATTAAATTCCAGCACTGCATTAATAAATTTAGAAATACTCTTGCATCTATAATAGGATATTACTGATTAATTATATCGGGAATCTCTTTACTTTGCTCAAATACATCCTCTCCTTTAAATAATGAGCAAGTTCTTTCTCTGCCTGCTGTGGGTTCATTTTAATTTTTCTGCAAGGATCTCTCCTGTGGTCTCCTTTGATTTAAGAGGGTTTAACAAACTGAGTATTGTATACTAAAATTTCCTACCATGTTTTTTTAAAAAACAAATAATGGAAATAATGCTTAGCAAACTTCTAAATCTTGTGGTTATCATTTTTACATACTGGAAGCTGGAAGGATTTTTTAAAAAAATTATTTGGAACTATGCAGATAAGTTCCCCACTCTAAATAGAAAAGATGCTGGTCTTCTACAAATTACAAATGTGTGTATGTGTGCTAGTAATTAAAAATAAAATGCAGTGATGTGTAACAGAGTAGAGGAAAAGTGGATACTTGGCACTGGACTAATTTAAGTTTTATTCAAGTATATTCGCAGCATCTACAAGAGATGTTGCCAGGGGCAGAATGATGAAAGCATTGTGATGCAAGCCCCACCTCCTTTGGGCATACATTTTGACATCATATAGGATAGCTATTACACACCAGTGGTGCAAAATATGAACCAATTTTCTATTCTCCAAATGTAATCTTCAATGAACAATAATAGCAGTGAGGAAGAGATTTAAACATTGTTTGAGGTTGCCTTCTTCCCATCTAAAAAGAACTAAGATTGGTGGATAATTTGAAGTTTAGTCCGAAAACTAGTTGAAGGAGACCAACTGAAGTATAATTCATTCCAACAGAACTTGACGAATGTGATTATGAATGAGACATAATGATCCCAGTTGAGACAACCAGGCTCCAACTTTTTTCCTTGGGAGAAAGCAGACACCCAAAGGTGTCCTATTCCTCTCTTTTGAGGAAGGAGGAAGAGTGGTGAATTTGCAACCTTATGCACACTTGTGAATAATTCTAAATCTGATAAGGTAGTAAGATTTATTCATAAAGTGTCTCTAAAACCATGGAAATCACAATTTTAAAACTCTGTTAACCTCAGTAAACAGAGCAGGAGTTTATAATCTTATTTATACATTGGTAACTTTATAATATTGTATGTATCATTTAACTGGATCATTGTATATCTGAAGCACCTTTATCTACCCAGAATAGTGGGCAATAAGTCTCCTTGCAGAAGGGGAAAGAAAGCTGAAAAATGAAGGCTGGGCTCAGTTGCTTTGAAATAGGCAGAGAAGGGCCGGAATGCTTCCCTTCTGAAATAGAACAGAGAATAAATGAAAATGGCATTGATGGCTGGCTGTAATCCTTTGCAAGAATATTCCACCTTGCAAGTCTTACTTAAGGACATGCAACAGGAGAATCCAGATGGGCAGGTATGATTGTCACAAAACTGGACAAAACTGTATTCATTTGCAGTGCATAGGACAGGATGCAGGGCTTCAATTGCATAGACCCAGCAGTTGTAATTTTCTTGAAATCCACCTCTGCAGACCCATGGTGCAGAAATAAAAGTTACAATAAAATTATCATTCTCTTTTATTCATGTTAAATGAATAAAAATGTCCAGTTGTTATTCTATTATTGTTTTTGGGAACTAGGATTGGTTTGTTATAAAGCCAATGGGGTCTAGTCAATTAACAGCTGTCAAAAGTTTAGCGTGTTCTCTCTAGCAGCTCATGTGCTTTTTATTTTCCCCACAGCCATTGGAAGGACCCTCATCCCTCGTTATTTTAGTACTGTCTTTGAAGGAGGAGTGACAGACCTGTATTACATCCTCAAGCATTCAAAAGAATCCTATCATAGCTCCTCCATCACAGTGGATTGTGATCAATGCACCATGATCAGCCAGCATGGAAAACCTATGTTCACAAAGGTAATAAGAAAGGGTGATATGAAACATACAAATAATGGGTGTTCAAGATACTTTTCAGTGTATCACAAATGTTTTCTCCTGACGGTTGATGAATATCTTGGTTTCTTAAATATCAGTATTCTTTTTTAAGGGACATAACTAGATTCTTAGTCATAAGCAAGAAACTGGGAAAAAGAACTACTATTAATTTTAACATATTTAGTTTAAGAGTGTGAAAACGAGACTGCCAGATCTAGACACAAGCCCAGAGGATATTTCAATTTGTTTAGCAAAGGGACAGTCATACAACTGTTCCATTAAACATGAGCTTGACATATGAGTCATGCAAAGACTCAATTATATAGAGACCAAGTTTGCACCACTCAAACACAAACATGCACATCTCATATATCGTATTAAATTGGAGGTGATCTGTCCCTATCCTCTATCCAGAAGACATTCTGGAACTATGTTAGATTATGATAGCCAAAAACAGAGTCTGGCAGCACCAGAAGAGCTACTTAATTTGAAGAAAGTAAAGCTAGGGAAGAATTCATGCTGAATGTTTGAACATGCACTTGAATGGAATGGAAAAACTCTGTGTGCCTAGGTATTGAGGGAGCTGGACAGATTCCAACAATCCCAGATGCCATGACAAATGATCAGACATCATCATCCTCAATAGCAACATCATCGCTGTATTTGAGTGCCCTCAAGTCATTATAGTCCCCAGTTCCTTAAAAACTGAACAAAATGACCTAAAGCATAAAAAACCCAACTTTAATTTAACACTCATGCTAAACGAAGAAAAGTTAATAATTAATTTTTTACTCTACAGCCCTCATAACACTAGAGCTCAAAATAATTTTAAAATCAAATCAAAAGTAGCATTAATAATAAAAATTATTAATTTTTAATTTTTTTATAAAAAATATATAAAATGACTGGTGAAGGATCACTTCCCAACTATATTTAATACTTTCTGGAAGTCAATTACCAAAGCACCTATTCTACCTTCTAGAGGTAGGTGTTCCCCAAAAAATAGTTGATAAGCAATGCTTTATTGTCACAGTTCCTCTATCTTACAAAAATGAGATTGGTAGACACTGCAAATATCTTGGTGTCAAGCCTTCTGGATAAAGAAGTTAAAGCTATCACTAGAATTCCAATTGGAAGCCAGCTGATAAAAGTTGTGATCCAGTAATATCTCTGCTTACCATCCTTTCCTCTATAATTTTGCCTTTAAAGATAAATGGTCGGCCATTATTTCAAAGTTTTGGGAGCTCTTCCTTACGCAACAGTTTTTATTTTCCCAATAAGTTTTATCTTTTTGAGAAAATGATTGCCACTGTCTATAATAACAACATCCAGTAAAAGCTACAATGATGCCAGGCACAACATGGCTTCACACACAAATGATGTGAATTGTATAGTTTGCACAGTGGCATAATTATGTGCATGATATCTCTTACCTCCCCTACCCCTATACCTTGGCAAATCTACTTCCAATTATCTATTAAAGCTAAATACAAGTGATACTTTCTCAGCTATTTATCACAGCTATGTACTTTTCTTGTGGTTTCATAAATTGGGCAGGATTTTTATAACTAAAAGATTATCTTTATTGATATCTTCTTGGTTTACTACTCAGGTTTATTTAAATGCAATATCTTTGGCCAAAGGAGTGTGCAACCATTTCATGTTTGATCACCAGCATCTCAGAGGCAGTAGTTCAAAGTCGTAGTGGTGAGAAATGTAATATTTCATCAGATTTCATCAGCACTGTTAAGGGCAATACCACTGTCCATTCATCAGGAGTTTCTTTACATGCTGGTAATCCCCCGCTATGTCACCAAATAAATAATAATTAGTTAACCCATCTGATTCATTAATAATTGGTAGCATCCTACAAAAGACCACTTCCCTAGCAATAGATCACTTTACTTCTGGTCTGAATTGTTTTTATTATGTCTCGTGTTCTTAATCCCAACTTAACTCAAAATTAGAGACCAAATTGGCTTAAAAGAGTGTTAATTTGAATTTTTAAACCTTAAGAGAGAGAAGGTAGGCATTACCACTGCATTGCTTGACTTCAAGTATCTTAGAAATATTTACTATTGTATTTAGCTCGCTTGATCCATAACTGGATAGATGATTTTTTTTATTTTGTAAATACGGTTTCAGTGAAGTGTAAATAGCTTGGATAGAACTTCACAGTAATTGTTCAATTCTTTAGAACAATCTCCACTTCTGCTGGAGCCATTTAATTTTTAAAGCTTTCTTGATTTCTGAGATGTTAATGTCATAATTTTCTAAATTATGGTGTTGCCTGAGTATATTTGTCTCATTATCTGTTGCTGTTTTAAAATGTGTGCTTCTAATATTGCCTTCAGTATTCTCAGGGGATCTAAAATTACTTAATCCATAAAAAGATAACCATCTATTTGTTTTGCAATGCCTAATGTATTTTTCTTCAGGAAGTACTGCCCAACTAAATTAGAGTTCTGGGATATAAAATACGTGTTCCACTCCAAAGTGTTTAGAAAATTGGTTGATTTAAAAAATTCTGCCTGGGAAGGAACCTATAGTAAAGTAACATTATACAAAATTTAGGAAAGGAAATTCAACAGTTGTTTCAGTTTGCATTAGAGTGGATTCTGATTTTTTTTTTTGTGCACACCAAAAAGGCTCAACACATCTGATCCCTAGGAAGAGAAATCCAAAGAAACATTTGAGTGGGTTTTTTTCTCCTCAAGATCAATCTTGAAATAAATATCTGAACTGCTGCAGATAACAGTAGAACTGGAGATTATCGGGTTTTGGAGTTGGAAAAAAGTTTGCGCTTTTGAAAATATGCTAAAGTTTTAAAAGATATGCTAAAGGTTTGTTTTGTGACATTTCCATTATGAAAATTGGAATGTTGAAGGATATGGCAGGCTGATCATTGGCAGACTATTCAATAAAATGAACAAGGATACTCAATTTAAAATATATGTCTTTTATATTGGATTCTTTGCAGTTGTTAGCATTGTCTCCAACATTACTATATGAACAACATTTTAGAGACCTCCTTTATTAGATAATAGATAAATTGAGCCTTATTCTTTTACTGTATTTCACATATGGGAATATCACTTTTTATGCTTTGTCTCAGTGCAGAGAAATGGATTTGGTTAAAAATAGATTGTCAGTATATTCTTATAGCTTAATATAAATATCTTTATAGACATCAGCACTCATAGAAATGTTAATAATATGCTCCAGATACAGCTAAAATATACTTTCCCTTCTTATGCAATCAGAAGCATTTTCCTCAATCTTGGGTACAACCCTGAGGTTCAATTTATGTTTTCCAATTTTATCTGAACTGAAAAAAAAAGAAGAAAACCCACACATACTTTATTTTGTACATTTATACAAACTATATCTCAGGTTTTTGGTCTCGGTAAAGTGAAGGTCAAAAAATATTTCATAACTTTGTAAGATAATATTCCATTCCATTTAAAAAAGAACTAAAATAAAGAGTTATCCTTCCATCTAGTGCAAGTTGTAAAATTCTTGCAATTAGCAAGAAAAGAAAAGGGTTAACTAGGGACTGGTGAGTTGTAGAAATGTTCTTTTTCCACTCCCTCTCCCCTCTCCTCCCCTGGCCTACTCTAGTACCTCCACATGATCTGCTGAGTTAATGATCCCTTTCTTGTTGATTCTCTAGAGAGCCTCTGTACTAGGGGCATTGATTAGAAACAGTCTGGTAGGATTATACCTTTTCTGTTGTTATGCCAACAAATCAGCTGATTTGGGTTGCCACAGAAACAGAATGTCAGAGCTCACAGTGCAGGAATGTGAATTCAGCACAATTGGAAATGTTTTCTTAATTGGAGACCTTTTTCATTTTGGATTTTATGGGGAAGGTAGCTGGCAGGCGTAGCTAGGGAGGAGAGCTTCAAATAAGATTTTGCCTTAATTGATTAGTAAGTAAGTTTAGGATTGGTTTTGTTTTTCTACAAATTGGAAAGGGGAATGTCTTTTTAAAGACTGTGCTGTAATCTGGGGGTTGCTGTTGCTCAGCTTTTCCTAAAGAAGGATGTTCAAGAACCAAGATGCAAATTCTGGTGTTAATGGAGGTGGATTTCAGTGGATATGATCCACCATTGGTTTTACTAGGAAGAGGTGAATGTTTACATCAAACTCTCAATATTTGTACAAGGACTAGTCACTAGAACCACTACAAACAGATCTGAGCTAGAAAACCACCACCAGCCACTAGAGAACAGTAGAAACATGCAGAAGACTCTCTGCTGTTTTCCAATGGTCCCTTTAACCAAATTTCATAGCCTTTAATCTGGACATTTCAGATTTACCCACATCACAGGATATCCACATGAAAGGGTTAAAAAAATCAAAATGTTGGCCATAACCATGCGATCAAAACCTTGCCTTCTGTTGGAAGAAATGTCCATCTGGGTTTAGATTTAGATTTACTTTATTGTCATCGTACATATATATACAGTATACCCATACAACGAAATTCACATAACACCCAGAGACCAGGCCCAACACACATGAAAATCCCCAAACACCCCCCACCCTCCAAAAATTCCCCACCCCTAAACCACCCAAGCATCCATACAACAGACCAATTAATGCTGTCCAACAGCTCACTGATGGTGACCTTTAGTTCATTGTTGAGTGCAATAATAGCTCTAGGATAAAAACTATTCAGAAGACGTGTGGTCCGGGTTTTGATTGTTCTATATCTTCTGCCAGAAGGCAACAGTCCAGAAAGATTGCAAGCAGGGTGGGAAGAGTCTCTGAGAATGTTGTGCAACTTCCTCAAACAGTGAGATGTGAAAATATCATCCAGGGCTGGTAGCTGGAGCCGCATGATATTCTGGGCAATTTTAATGATTCTCTGTAGAGCTTTTTTGTCTGCTGCAGAGCTGCTCCCATACCATACAAGAATGCCGTATGTCAGGACACTCTCAATGGTGCTGCGATAGTGGGACAGAAGTAGATGCTGGGATAGATTTATCTTCTTGAGCATTCTCAGGAAGTACAGCCTCTTCTGTGCCTTCCTTGCCCGCATGTTAGCATTCATAGTCCATGAAAGGTCCTCTGAGATATAAATGCTCAGAAATTTAAAACTACCAACCCTTTCCACCTCCTCGCCATTTATGTACAATGGTAAATGTACATCTCTGTTCCTCCTGAAGTCAATTATAAGTTCTTTAGGGGTTTTTTTTTGGTATTAAGTGTAAGATTATTTTCCTTACACCACATTGTCAGCCCTTGTATTTCCTTTCTATAAGCAGACCCATTGTTCTGATTAATGAGCCCCACCACTGTCGTTCATTCGCAAATTTAATAATTGTGTTGGTGTTATACAATGGGGTGCAGCCACGTGTGTACAGAGAATAAAGAAAGGGGCTTAGCACACAATCGGGGTGGGGTGGGGTGGGCTCTTGTGCTTAGTATCAGAGTAGAAGAATGGTGAGATCCTATCTTTACTGACTGTGGCCTATCTGTCAGAAAATCCTTTATCCACAAACAAATCCTCTGATTTATATCCAAATTGGATATTTTAAGAAACAACCTGTTGAGTAGAATAGTATTGAAGACAGAGCTATAATTCACAAATAACAACCTTACATATGTTCCCTGTTGTTCCAAATGATTCAATACAGTATAGACAACAATAGACGTAGTATCATCAGTTGATCTATTACTCCTATCTGCAAATTGGTACGGGTCCAAAGTAGATGGAAGACTAGCCTTAATATGGTTCAACACCAGTTTCTCAAAACATTTCATGACAACAGATATTAAAGCTACTGGTTTATAATCATTAAGAGATACCACTACTATCTGCTTAGGGACTGGCACTATAATGGATGTCTTCAGGCAGGTAGGGATGGAGCACTGCAACAGGGATAGATTGAAAATATCTGTGAACACTCCAGCTAACTGTGAAGCACAGTCCCTAACAACTCGTCCATGACTCCATCAGGCCCAGCTGTCTTCCGAATGTTAACATTCTGGAAAGCGTGTCTCACATCAGAGATCTGCAGTAGAAATGTTTGTCTATCGATGGTAGATGTTGGAATGATGGTCATTCCTGTTTCCACCTCAAAATGGCTGAAAAATTGATTTAGCTGCTCAGCCAAAGAATCACTACTGTTAGACAAACTATTTTTATTGCTCTGCTCCATGATTTGTCGCAGATCTTGCCATACCCGACAAGAGTCTTGAGTTATCAAAAAGATGTTCAATCCTCCATCTGTAGGTAGCTTTAGCGTCCCTGATACCATTTTCAATTTAGCTCTTGTCTCGCTATACTATAGCACATCACCAGAATGGAAAGCAGCATTTCTAGCTCTTAGTAAAAGACACACTTCTCTATTTATCCAGGGCTTGTTGTTAGAGAACACCCGTATTTGTCTGGTGGTAGTGACAACATAAATGTAGTTTTTGATATAAAACAGTACTGTAGAAGTTTAAGTATCAATATTGTCCTCCTCAGTGCCCAATCAGTGCTCCTAAAGATGCTCCAATGCACCCACTGGCCACACTTGTATTTCTCTAATTGATGGTCTGATTCTGTTGACAAGAGGTCTGTATCAAGAACAGGGATATATGATCTGACTCTCCCAGGTGGGGTAAAGGCATAGTCCTGTATCCATGCATGATGTTACTATATACTCAGTTCCAAGTGGAAAGAAAGACACTGGAAACATGGAGACTGCTTGGAAAGGTGTCTCTGAATGTATAAAAGGATGCCATACCTTCCCCAAAGTGTGGCCTTCCTTACATGCACCTTGTCTGTATGTGTATGAAATGGTCTACCCAGCTCTTTGCTTTGATCAAAAATAAAAAGCTGCTTCTTTTTCAGATAGCAATAGCAGTTAGACTTATATACCGCTTCATAGGACTTTCTGCCCTCTCTAAGCGGTTTACAGAGTCAGCATATCACCCCCACAATCTGGGTCCTCATTTTACCCACCTCGGAAGGATGGAAGGCTGAGTCAACCCTGAGCCGGTGAGATTTGAACTGCTGAACTGCAGATAGCAGTCCGCTGAAGTGGCCTGCAGTACTGCACTCTACCCACTGCGCCACCTCGGCTCTCAGATCTCCGCTTAAGCGCTTCTTTTGGCCTATCGTTGACTTAAGCGCATCGCCAAACCTTACATTTTTCTGGCATGGGGCTCGAAGGCAAGGTGGTCACATTTGGCCCTCATAAGTTGAACTCCTTTGAAGTTCAGTGGCCTTCACTATGGCACTCCCGGCAAATTTGACCTGGTGACTTTGACCTGGTCATTTGCTGGCAGATTCTTTATTCCAGAATCCTTAAAGAAGCTTGCACTGGGGGGTTGTGGAACTGACCTCTTCTAGGTGAGTAGAATTTGGGGAGGAGGGGAGGGGAGTGTTGCCTTGTGCGTGTGAGTGACTGAGATGTGGGAAATACCTAGTAGAGGTTTGCCTACACTTTGAAAGGAGTGTGAATGTTGGAATAAGAATTTTTAGATTCAGGGGAGGGTTCTGAGGAACTCCAAGCTGACGAGAAGGTCTGAGAAATCCCTTAGGAAATATAGGCAACAATATTTATTAGTAGCCTGTATGGAACAAATAACCTAGTAAAAAGAATAGGGCTGTGTTTACCATTGGGCTGTGTGTTAGCTCACTGGAGTTAAAAACACATTGTGGAAAAAAAAATGTAAATATTTTTTTAAAATGTATAAATATTTTTTTAAAAAAAAACATGTTGTGGCAGTAAAAGTTGCTTTAAAAATGTCTTTTAAAAAGAAAAATAAATGACAATTTGAAGGGATAAAACCACAGGTCTGTAAATGTTGTTTAATGGTATGTGTGTGTATGTGTCTGTGTGTAATCATTTCCAAACCTGCAGGAAGGATGAGACCCTCTAATAAATTATTAGTAATAATAGTACATAAAAAGTTGTTTAGAAAATGGAGCTCATTGGCTTGTGAAAAAGCTCCCTGAAATAATGATAATGATTGGTTTGAATGGAGAAAGCATGAAATGATTTTTTTGTATGTGGAATTGGTTTACACAAGTAGTCTGATTGCAGTACAAATGTGTGAGTATATTGGTGGTAAAAAAAATGGTGTGAATGCTTGTATGTTGGCCCCCATCCCCAGACTGAAACAGTAAGTTGCAAGGTTGTTGTTGTGAAGTAAGTGAAAAGGCAACAGCAAGTGTTTGCAAAAAAGAAAGAAAGAAATGAGAAAGATCCCATGGAGGATGTGGGAGAGAAATTTATGGAAAATGTCTGTGATTTATTGAAGCTAGAGAGAGTTGCAGAGAAAATTATTTTGTGGATGCTGAATGGAGAAATGAGGTGAGAATTCTGTGTAGCCTTTTAAACATTTGTCCTCCCTGTATTTTTCCCCGCTGTGGGTCATTCTTTTACACAACAACTTTTTGCCTTGGAAGAGCGAAAGAAACAGGAAAGGGAGGGGGGATGTGGTTTTCTGTTCTTTTAAACCATTTTTTTCTCTCTACTCAGCCAACCCGAGAAAGTGGTAAAGGGTGACATCTGATACCTGCCTTTGCAGTTTTGCAGTTTGCAGTGTTTTTGGCCTGCATATAGAAAGCTATGCAGATATATTTTTCTTTTCTGAATACAATTTTGATTTTTTTTCTCTGTAAGTTTTTCTGAATCTGACACACTGATTCTGAATGCTTCGGTATCACAGTGCTCCATCCTATGACAATATGTAAAAAAGAGATAAAATACTTAGGACATTTAATTAGTGAAAGAAGTAGAAAATAACATCTGAAAGAATTGAGGGAATAGTAACTCAACCCTTGCCTAAAATGAAGAAGGATTTGAGGAAATTTCTATGATTGACTGGATATTGTAGGCTGTGAATAGATAATTATGCTATTTTGAATCAAGACTAGTATGCAAAGAGCCTAGTGTTACATGGATAAGGGAATAGCTTTGAGGGTTTTAGCCCAGAGGTGGGGAGGAAAGAGAGTCAGTGACATTTTTGTCTAAAATGTTGGATCCTGTCTATTAAGGATTGCCAGATTGTTTAAGCAGTGGCGGCTATGGCAGTGTTAGTGAGGGAAAGTAGAAAATTGACTTTTGGATGAGCTCTAGTGCCCCTCCTAAAGTGAAGGTGATCTTGAACCAAAAAGCCAGTTGATGGCTGACAGGTTCAAGGATTTTAAAATATGAGAGTATGCTTATGGAACAAAATGATTTAGTATTAACCATTGATGTTTGCTTGAATCTAGCTAGGATGATCAGATATTGGTGCTGAGAAGGGGTTAATTAGTTTATAGATGGGAAGAGAAAGTGGTTGAAGGTAAGTAAAGGAATTTTGATAGATACTAAAAAATTAAGTTGGTCTGCACAGACTTGTGAATTCTATGCCTTAAATCAAGCTTTGAATTACTTTGAAACTTGAGGCAATAATGTAGCTGACTTGGAAGCCAGAATGGCAACGGCTGAAGGAACTGAATGTTTAATGTTAGGTGAGAAGAAGGAGTGAGCAAAAGTGTGAAGTGGAGGAGGTAAATGGGTAATACCTGATGGAAGGCAAATGTTGATTTTGGACGTACTACATCAGGGTAGTCATTGGGGGATTAAGTTATGGTGTTTGTAGAAGCTTATGGATGCTGTGGATTGTGACAAATATGTGAAAAATGTATAGTATGTAAAACCGTAAATAAGTTCTACACATAAAGAAAAGGGAGGCATGAGACCATTTCAATACATTTGAGTTGATTTTATTAAGCTACCTCAAGTGGGGAGACATAAATATTTGTAGTGGGTCACTTGACTGGATGGGTTGAGGCTTATCCAGCCATGAGAGCCACGGCAGCAATAGTCACCAAAATTATATTGGAATAGATTATACCTAGATATGGAATAGTAGAAGCTCTAGATAACAACCAAGAGATTCATTTTACTGCAAAGTGCTTCACTCAGTGAAGAGACAGTGGGAATTCAGTGGGAATATCATTTTCCATGGAATGCAAAATCGTCTTATGTTGTGAACCAAATCTTTACCTTTGGCCTTGCCTTCCGAAATGATGTTTGGATTTACACACTTGGACAGAATGGGGGAAATTCCACAATAAGAAACTAAAGATATGTCTCTAAAGAACTGTATACTTGGCCTCTCCTCTTCTTTATCTTACTTCAGAAAAACAGGACTACTAGCTCAAACCCTACCTCTCGATTCTATTTTCCATAAGTTCCAACCTGGTGATTGGGTCTTGATAAAAGTTGATGTGAGGAAAAGCCTAGCCAAATTTGGGACAGATCCTACTGTTAGGAATATAATTCTAACGGTTGGGTTGGCAATATATAGATCATGTAACAATGCTATACCTGTTTCTTTAAATCATACTGTAAAATGTGATTGGTTGCTGTTTTCCTCAATTGGCCATAAGAGGGAGCCAGAATGACTGTTAGCTCTCTCTCTGTTCGTTAGATGCTGGGTTGATCTGAGTGGCGTGAGCTATTGTAAGTTTTGCAACTGTTAGCAAACTTTGTGTACTGAACTGATTATATGATACTGGACTATGTTATTTGGATTATCCCTTAACTGAAAGACATTGATGACTGACTGTCTTATCCGTGTATGACTTGGACTGTTTTATGGACTCTGATACCTCTATTTCCACGAAAGTAAAAGCCTATTTAAACTGCAGTGTCTCTGTATGCTGGTTTGTGTGTTCTCCAACACAACTCTAACAATGCTTCTCTGAACGTACTCACTCTCCCAATGGGGAGCTAACCTAACACCTCCCAACTCCTGCTGACCACTGAAACAGCAGTCCAAACTAAAGACGAAGGGTGGGCCACTACCAGTGGTGGGTTTCTGCCGGTTCGCACCGGCTTGGGAGAACCGGTTGGTGAAATTTACCAATCCGGTGAGAGGAGGTTCAACCAGTGGACCCGGAAGTAACTTCCGGAACGCCTGCCCCAGCCCTGTCACTCGCTCGCCCTTGCCGTCCCGTCACAGCTCGCTCGCTCCCCACCCATCTGCACTAAACTAGCCCAGCCCCCCGCTCACTGATTGGCTGGAGTCCAGCCAATCAGTGAGCAGGCTGGAGGCGACCCGTTTAAAAGTCTTTCTCGTTCCCGAGCAGCTGTCACATTGCGCTTGCTGATCGGTCCTCCCTTCGCTTCGATTCACCTTCCAGCAGCTTGCTGCTTCTCTCAGGTAAACAACTAAGCACGAGGAGGGCAGTGGGAGGCTAGATTATGTCAGCTTGCAGCTTTTGTGAGGGAAGTCCTTCCAGGCCTTGCCTTGTGAAAGCCGCGAGCTGGCATAAGCCACGTGGCCGAAAGGTGCTGGTCGGCGATGGCAGCGGTGGCAGCTTTTGCACGCGGCTGAAAGCAGATGGGCGGCGGCGGCAGGCTAGCTTTCGTGAGGGAAGGCCTTCAGGCCTTGCCTCACGAAAGCCGCGAGTTGCCGTATGCCACACGGCAGAAAGCGGGTGGTAGCGGCGGCCAGTTAGCTTTCACGAGGGAAGGCCTTCAGGCCTTGCCTCATGAAAGCCGTGATTTAGCGTAAGCCGTGTGACCAAAAGGCACTGGTCGGCGGTGGCGATGGCAGCGGCTTTCGCACGCAGCCAAAAGTGGATGGGTGGTGGCAGCGGGCTAGCTTTCGCAAGGGAAGGCCTTCAGTCCTTGCCTCGTGAAAGCCACAAGCTGGTGTACGCCACGCGGCCAAAAGCCCCCCCCCTCTCCAGCCTCGTCTGGCTGGCTAAGCCTGCCAGGCAGCGTGCCTAGCTAACTGACAACCCTTGTCCCTCCAGTCCGGTAAGTTTACCTTCCTGCTGCCTCGTTGCCTCCCTGCTACCTGTTGCATCCATCGCATCGGAGAGCTGCTGATTCTACCTGCTGGTAAGTGACCCGTGTTTTTTTCTTTTATTCTTTTAATGTTTTTTAAAAGAATATTTATTGTGCATAGAATTTTTTTTAAACAGTTTTACTTAAAAGTATTGAGTATAAAATATTTTAAAATGGTTTGCTTCAATTTATTGTGTCTGGATTCTTTTTTTAAATTGTCTTAGACTATTTAAAAAAAGATTCTATCCAAAATAAATTAAAATAAGCCATTTTTAAAAATTCTATACTCAATACTTTAAAATGTATTGTGTACATATTTTTTTAATCGTTTTACTTAAAAGTATTGAGTGTAGAATATTTTAAAATGGTTTATTTCAATTTATTGTGTATACAATTTTTAAAACTGTTTTACTTAAAAGTATTGAGTGTAGAATATTTTTAAATGGTTTACTTCAATTTATTGTGTGTAGAATACATTGAAATGGTTACAGTATAAATTATTGCTGGTAGAATACCTTGAAATGGGTACAGTATAAATTATTGCTGGTAGAATACCTTGAAATGGGTACAGTATAAATTATTGCTGGTAGAATACCTTGAAATGGTTACGGTATAAATTATTGCTGGTAGAATACCTTGAAATGGTTACAGTATAAATTATTGCTGGTAGAATACCTTGAAATGGGTACAGTATAAATTATTGCTGGTAGAATACCTTGAAATGGGTACAGTATAAATTATTGCTGGTAGAATACCTTGAAATGGTTACGGTATAAATTATTGCTGGTAGAATACCTTGAAATGGTTACAGTATAAATTATTGCTGGTAGAATACCTTGAAATGGTTACAGTATAAATTATTGCTGGTAGAATACCTTGAAATGATTACAGTATAAATGATTGTGTGCGGAATACTTAACAATGGTTTATAAGGATTTTTTTATTTATAGAATATCTTTTTATTATTATTTTTAGGGAATTTTTATTTTTTAATTGTTTATAAAATATACTTACTATAAGAAACGTTATTCCTTTTTGCAGATGTTTTCTTTGTGATGCAATATGTTGCTTTTAAGTGTTCAGACCAAGTTTATGTGTCTCAAAGTGGCTGCTTTTCTATGGGCAGGCCAGGTTGGTGCAAGGCAGCGTTGCTAGATTTAGTGTGTTTCACCCTCGTTGTTTAGGTAATTCTGAGGTGGTTGCTGGTTCTGTGAGCTTCCTGGCACTGTCTTTTGTAATTTTCCACAATGCCTTGATGGTTTTTATTCCAGTGGCTTTGTCTTTCCTGTCCTTAGGGTTAGGGGAAAAAAACTGGTTTTATTGGCAGTCTTTTGGGGGAGGAATTATTCTTTTTTGGTGTTTTCCTGGCACTGTCATAGTTTGTGTGGGTGTGGGTGTGTAATGTCCCGCAGTTATCTACACATTAATAATGATCAAGAACTAATAATATTTCCTTATACATTTTAGTGACCTTTCCTTACATAATTGGTGTTTTCTTTCATACTTTTGGATTTCATCCATTGGGGCAAAGAATTCAGTGACATCGTCTTGGCCACTCCCACCCAGTCACATGACTGCCAAGCCACTCCCACCCGGTCACATGGCTGGCAAGCCACTCCCACCTGGTCACATGGCCGGCAAGCCACTCCCACCTGGTCACATGGCCGGCAAGCCACTCCTACCTGGTCACATAGCCGGCAAGCCACACCCACAAAGCAGGCCACACCCACAGAGTAGGTTCCCAAAAAATTTGAAACCCACCACTGGCCACTACACACATGTAAAAGGACAGTGGAAGAACTTAAAGAGTGGCAAGTGATTCCTGGGGAAGACCTGCTCAGAATAAACATTCCTCAAAAACTGATGTGGTCATTGTGGAATGAATGGGTTTTGTTTGTGATTTTTCTCATTGCAGGAGTAGCAACTTTTTGGTCTCTCCAGCATGAGTGGTGGCCTCTCTTATTCCATCTGAAGATCCCAAAAGAAGCTGTGCAACTTCGGATTCTACAGATTGTGTTGGTTCTGTGATTGTAACTGTATCACTGAATGTTGTTGTTATTACTGTTGTGATTGTATACTGATACACACCTGATACACACCTGTGGGAAATAGTGGGACACTGTGATTGGGGAAATGTGCAAAGGATGGTTCCCCATATAAACATTGAATTGATCAACCTGACTTGAACATAATAGTCCTAGGACAGGAAAACATCGGGAGCCACAAAACCTGGATGGGCATGGCCAACTCCACGTCACTCCCACACAGTCACATGAACACCTCCCCCCCAGCCACATCTACCCAGGTTTTGCTGCTCCTGTTTTTTTTTCTGTGGGAAATCTCTCTCTCCCTCTCCCTCCCTCTCATTTCTGTTTTCCTCTTTTTCCTTCTTTTCCTTTTTTCCCCTCCCCCTCTTCTTTTTCTTTTTCTTTCTTTTTTCCTTTCTTTCTTCCTTCTCTCATTTATTTCCCTCTCTCATTCTCTCCCTCCAGTTCTATCTTCTCTCTCCCTCTTCTCCTTCTCTCTCTCATTTGTTTCTCTTTTTTCCTCTCTCTCATTCTCTCCCGCCATCATTTTCCCATTTCTCTCTTTCTTTTTCTCCCCTTTTCTCTCTCTCATTTCTCTCCTTCATTTATTTTTTTCCTCTCCCTCTTTCTTTTTCTTTCTCTTCCTTCTCTCTCTCATTTGTTTCCCTTTCCTATCCCTCTCTCTCATTCTCTCCCCCCAGCTCTCTCTCTCTCATTTCTCTGTCCCTCTCCCCCTTCTCTCTCTCTTTCTCTCTCATTTGTTTCACTCTCATGAAGGGGACCGTGTCCTTTGCAGGCAGCTCACCGTCCACCATTATCCCCTTTGTGTCAGCTCAGGAAGGGAGGAGCAGCTGCCACTGCCGCCATATGCAAGAAGGGAAGAGCTCTGGCTCTTCCTGCACAGCGCAGCCGGCTACTTTGAGCATGCAGTGGCAGCAGCAGGAGTCGTTGTCAAATTGTTGCCCCATGAACCTGGCCCAGGAGGGTATCCTGCTTATGTGTGTGTGCGTGTTAGAGAGATGAGAGAGAGAAAAGGGGAGAAATTTCCTTTCATTCTCCCATCTCCCATTCTCCCAACAGAGCCGAGGTGGTGCAGTGGTTAAATGCAGCACTGCAGGCTACTTCAGCTGACTGCAGTTCTGCAGTTCGGCTGTTCAAATCTCACCGGCTCAGGGTTGACTCAGCCTTCCATCCTTCCGAGGTGGGTAAAATGAGGACCCGGATTGTTGTTGGGGGCAATATGCTGACTCTGTAAACTGCTTAGAGAGGGCTGAAAGCCCTATGAAGCGGTATATAAGTCTAACTGCTATTGCTAACTGCTATCTCCCCCCTCCCCCCTTTTGGGAGGTGAGGGCTGCCTTGAGTGCAAATGTGGCATGAATGCAGGTACAGGGCTGATTTGCTCCTGCACTAAGCCTCTGGCCATTGCCTTGTCATGTCCATCCCTCCGTCTTCCTGATGATGTATAATGGTGACCCGCAGCAGTTGGGGTTTTTCCTGGCACATGTCCTCATATATATGCAAGAATATGGGACGTATTTCCAAACCCAGGGCACTTGAGATTGAGTCATCACCCTAGCCCTGGAAGGGGCGACCACCCGCTGGATGGTGATCCTACACAATGCCAATGCCCCCAAGTTGCAGAATTTCAACCATTTCATGATGGCCCTCCGATGTCATTTTGAGGTCTCCCTGGCAGACCAAAAAGCCCGTGACCACATCAGCACTGTGAAGCATGTCCTACTGAGCTGGTCTAAGGAGGGGCTGAATGATGACCTGTACCATGCCTGATTTACCTTCTGGGGAATGTAAGGAGGGAGGGCCATCTGTTTTGCTCCGCTTTGAAGCCTCCAGCAAGAGATGCCTGGGAACAGTTTCTTATCACCTTCTCAGCTGGTGCTTCTCACAACTTCACACCTATTGATTGGCTCATTCAACATTGGACTGAGGGAAGGGGTTTCTAACTGTTTTAGCCTAACTGAATTGCCTGGGAACTTTAGATCCTGCTTTCTTTTGTCCTGCAATCTCTCTCCTTCAGTAGGGTTCCTTTTGAAATGCCGATGTTTCAAGAGTCTTTACGTTCTTGAGCAGAGAGGAGATAGGTTACAGATAGGTTGCTTTAATTTCCTTGCAATTCCAGAATTCCAGACTAACAAGGTTACTGTCCTTCAGTGTTTACTTAAAAGAATTTAAACAAAGAGGACTAAAGATAATTAAAACAGAGGTTTTCAACCTTTGACTCTGCAATGCTTTTTTGCCATTATACATTTTTCTTTCAAGCAATCATGGTCCTCAGCCCAGTTGTTCGCTTATTTTTGTTTTAAAAACCATTGTCCTGTTTGAACCTCTGAAGCATTGGTTGAAGACAACACCATTCTCTTTTTAAATTGATGTAGCAGTTTGGAGCACTGAAGGATGGCAATTTTAAATGGGTTGGGGTCGTCCCGTCCCCCCGCTTTCTGGTGTTGCATCACCCAGTTTTTAAATTTGTCACTAAATAAGTTCAACAGGAAAATGGTATCTCATCCCAGTAGAGGCAGAGGAAGTTCATCCTTAATTAAATTAATGTTATTAATGGATAACTTGCATGTTTTAATTATGATATGCTGACTGGAGGAAACCAGAACAAAACTAAAGAAAAAATGTAAAAGCAAAGAGAAAAAAACTACAGTAAATAAAATGGGGTAAACATTAACACTTGTGAGATGTGTCTGTATTGAAATCAGTTGAATAATTTACTCGTATTTCATTGCCTATCAACACCATACGTCTATATGTATGCAAATACATCATCTACTTCAAAAATCAGCTATCCAGAATGTACTACTACTGATCACACTCAGACTAACAGGCTTAGTATTGTTATCTAGCAACAGCAATTTCAGAGAAAAAGAAGAGATAAACAAGGTTTTAGTACTCATTGCTACAAAATCTACAGCTTGATCAACTCCCATCAATTGCTTTCTCTTAATTCTTTGCTCAGGAATGGAAAGGATACAATTCCCTAATGAAGTCAAATGGCAAAATCTATTGACATTTGAAAAAGTTTTCAAAACTTTTCTAGTAAATGTCGCCCTTTATTTTATTCTTGTAGGTGTGCACAGAAGGACATCTGATCTTGGAATTTACCTTTGATGACCTCATGAGAATAAAAACATGGCACTTTACCATTAGACAATACAGAGAACTTGTCCCACACAGTATTTTAGCCATGCATGTAAGTATTCAGCCCAAATTGTTTTCTAAAACTTTTGGAAACCAACAAAGCCATAATTTGTTGCGCCAGAAAATGTACATGTATCTTAGGTTGTAGGGGAAAATCTTAGGAATTTTGCCTTTATTATTGTTCAGTGATGTTTTGAACTAGAGCATTAGGTTGATATCTCTGAAATTTTATTTAATAAAATTTGAAATAAAATTAGAGGCACATTCAGTGCCATACTTGCACACATTCAGGCTTACTGAATGTTAGAACAAGTCACTTGTTAGCCAGGAAGGCCAGCTACAAGAACTGTCAAGTTCACCCTCAAGATTTGTTAAATAGTACATAGAAGAGCAAGGAATTTTCAGTGGATAGATATCTTCAGAATCCTCTTCGAACAGAAAAAGTACTGAATCCACTTTTATTTATTTATTTTAAAATGGTAATCTTCTCTACTTGGCACAGAACTTTGCATTACAGGCATGGATATTTCACTGCTTTCCAGAATAATTTTTTGCTTTCTCTAAATGACTGATTTGGCCTTTCAGATATGATCTGAGTCAAGGTGGATTATATCTGGAATTTCACAAATTCCTATTCTAAAATATTTATATTCTAGAATCATTAGTTGGTGAACCTGACCCAAAAATAAACATTTCATAGAACACCAGAATATTCTGTGCATTATATTGAATTCTACACATCTTTGTCCTGAAAGTGTGGGGTTTAGTTTTAAACATCCATGAAGAATTAGTTCTGCTTTTAATTAATAATGGTTTGTACACATAACAGCTGATATTCCATTCTCCATCTTTGTATACTGGATAGTTTTGTTTTAGAAGGATGGAAATGACTTATGGGTCTTTTCTTTAATTGTTTTGGGAACTGCATATTTAAATAGCTATATAAATATTTCAATCAATATAAATAAATCAAAAGGTACTGTACATCAATACTTGCCAGGAATAATTGGATGTAAAGTAAATTCATTTCTGAGCTCTAAGTGCAATTGAGTATCAGCATCAGAACAAGTTGCATTATTGTTTTACTAACTCTATGGTTCCTGCGTCTCTAGGAATTTCTTTTCCTGTCAGTCACACAAACTGATTTTGTGTTAATCGCACAAACTGGTTTGTTAGACCTACCAATTGAGATATTTTTGTAATAATTTGTTTAATAATTTATAAGCCTAACATATATTTGTCCATTTGTTTCCACTTCTTTTAATTGTTCTGCATTTTTAAAAAAATGTATTTGTTTGTCCTATCAAATCAATCTTGATTTCTAGTGACTGCCTGGACAAATCTCTGAAATTTTCTTGCCAGCATTTTCAGAACTGCTTTCTTCTGAAAGAAACTGAATCAAGGCCATCCAGTGGGATGCCTTGCCTAAAGTGAAACTAGAACTCATGCTCTTCTGGTTTCAAGATTAAAGCCATTAAAACCACCAGACCAAATCAAGTCTTTTAATTGTTGTGCTAAGGCATTGTCTAAGAAACCCTGAAGACAATGGGAGAGTACCTCAGAAGAATAATGTGAATTCATTAGCTTGTGAATGTCTTAAGCTATGAACTAAATAAGATAACGTTAAAATCTGGCGTTTACGTAAGCACCATATTTTAACTTTACATTAGGGTTATGATTCAAAGCAATATTTGCCTCAGGAAGATGTCAAAAATGGATCACCTCAGTATCCTTGCTCTTTTAGTATTGTGGTAACATATAGTGAGAACATGGCTCTTCTAAAGATAAAATCACTTAACTGCTTCAGACAGATTATTTAAAAACATCTCAAGATAGCAACTATGATCAAACCCACCATCTTGACTATTCTATCATTTTTTTAGTATAATGATTCCTAAGAGTTTGATCAACTGCAATCTATGTTGAACTACTGCATATCTCTCATTTAAACATAAAAATATCTATCTATTTTTTGGTGCAGGCACAAGACCCTCAGATTTTGGAGCAGCTCTCCAAAAATATCACTCGTATGGGTCTGACTAACTTCACTCTCAACTACCTCAGGGTAAGCTTTCTGTGATTCGTTTCAAGCATTACTTTTGTTCTTTCTTCACCTTCAAACTTTGTGTGCCTTCATCATCTTCATGATTAAGTCACAACAAAAATGTTTAACAAAACTAGTTTTCTGGAAACCTGAGATTAATCTGTTAGCTCCACATTCTACTTAGTGGTCCTTCTTAACAAAGAGATACAACTTGGCTAGTGTAGTCAGAAGATGGGACAATTTTTAAAAATTCTAGGACAATGAAAATACTTATTCCACCATCATTTGTTTTGCTATAGACCAGCGATGGCGAACCTTTTTTGACTCACGTGCCATAAGTGGGAGGAGCTCCGGGGGGGTCGTGTGCGGGCGTGCCACACCCATAATGCAATCCCCCCCAGTGCGCATGTGCGTTCTACAGGCAAACCCCCCCCCATTTTTTGCATGATTTTTTCGCTCTCCCCAGGTTCCAGAGACTTTATAGGAGCCTGGGGAGGGTGAAAACAGCCTCCCCTGCCCCCCTGGAAGCCCTCCGGAGGCTTCAGGGACCTTCAGGAGGCTTCCCTGGAGCCTCCAGAGCAGTCAAAATGACCCTTCAAGCAAAGCGGAAGTCACTTCCGGTTCGCTCGGAGGGTCGTTTTGAGTGCTTTGGAGGATTCATGGACTTTCAGGAGGCTTCCCTGAAGCCTCCGGAGCAGTCAAAACGACCCTCCGAGCAAACCGGAAGTCCTTTCCCGAACTTCCGGTTTGCCCGTAGGGGCGTTTTTTTGCGCTCCGGAAGCCTCCGGAGGGCCTCCGGGGGGGGGGGGGGAGGCTCTTTTCGCCCTCCCCAGGCTCCTATAAAGCGTCTGTAGTCTTGGGAGGGCGAAAAATGGCTTTAAAAAAGGGTGAACTCAACTGGCCAGTGCGCGCATGCGCATTGGCCAGCTGACAGGGCAGCGCCTTGCGTGCCCTAACAAATAGCTCTGCGTGCCACCCGTGCCATAGGTTTGCTATCACTGCTATAGACAATATATGCTTTGTTAATGATCCATTGCCTTTCAGAAATTTAAAAACCTTTACAGGAAAAGATAAATATAGCAGTCTTTTAGCATGGTTTTATTCTATATTATGCAGTTGCATTTATCTCATGTTTTCTCATGTGTCAAAACAATGCACAATACTTTGTGAAGTAAGTTAGGTTGCAGACTAGTAACTGGTCCAAAGGCATTCAGACAAGTTTTCTATTTGAATGGGAAATTGAACGGGAAGTTTGGTCTAATGGTTAAGGCACGAGGTTAGAAAGCAGGAGACCATGAGTTCAAGTCCTACCTTAGCCACGAAAGCCAGCTGGGTGACTTGGAGCCAGTCACTCTCTATCAGCCCAATTCACCTCACAGGATTGTTGTGGGAATAATAGGAAGAGGAAGATGTGTTAAATATATTCATTACCTTGAGTTATTTGTAAAAATGATAAAAGCACTCAACTGATCCTAATTTCACACTCTGGAACAACACATACACTCCAGATACAGATTAACAGCATTGGATGGGACCTTGTAGGTCATCTAGTCCAACCCCCTGCCCAAACAGACCTTACACTAGAGGTGGTATTCAGCCAGTTCAAGCAAACCGTTAGTGGAAATTTTAACTGGTTTGCCAAACTGGCAAATACTATCTCTGGCTGTTCCCGGCCCCGCCCACCTAGTCGCCCAGTCGCCACTTGCCCTGCCCACCTGCTCATCGCCACTCAGTCCACCTGCTCGCTCATCACTGCTCGCCCCGCCTGCTCACTCCATCCACCCCAACCACCCACGCCCCACCCTGCCCTATATATGTTGTCTTCGCCATATGGCCCAGCTACTCCCCTTGCCTCACTTCACCTTCGCACCACGCACACTCTGCTCACCAAAGGTAAGCATGCTGGCCGCTCACTCTTTGCCTTGGGTCAGACTCAGAACCCAGGGACGCGGCATTTTCTGAGACCCCGGAGCCTCCACTGCTCACCATTCACCTTGGCCAGGTCAGGGAACGCACCATTCCCTGGCTCTGGCCTTCCTGGGCCTCCACCCGCATGCTGCCTGCTTGCCCTCTGCCTTGCTCACTTTCATCCGGGCCTTGGTGGTGGTCCCCGGAGAGGCTTGGCCTCCTTTCATGAGACACTTTTCATGTCAGTATCTTATTTATTATTTCTTGTTTTAAGGGAGTCTCCTTATTTTTCCATTTTTGTGCAACAACCAGTCTTGCCGCCGTTAAAATATGCAGCATTAAATATAGTCCATCTTTGCCATGTTTTTCTTTTGTGATCCCTAGTAGAAAAAATTCTGGCCTCAACTCCATGCTTTGATTTAGCATCTCTTCCAAATACTTTCTTATCTGGTGCCAAAGAGCCCTAGCTTTTGTGCACTCCCACCACATATGGTGGAAGGTCCCTAATGCAGCATTACATTTCCAACATCATGGTGATAAATTTTTCTTAATTTTAGCTAATCTTGTGGGTGGGATGTGCCACTTGTAGAACATCATGTATAAGTTTTCCTTATACGAGGTGGCTAAAGTTAACTTTCTGTTTCTTTTCCATAAGTCTTGCCAATTGTCCAAATCTATGCTGTAACCAAAGTTTCTACTCCATGCTAACATGGTTTTCTTTACCTGCTCTTCCGCCATTGTATAATCCAATAGATATTGATATGATTTTTTAATCATTTTCTCCTCTTCACCTAGTAAAATTTTATCTAATTCTGTGGATTCTTTCTAAATACTCCATTCTTTTTTGTCTTTTACGTATCAAGATTGGACTTCTAAGTAAGCCCACTATTCCAGTTCTATTCCTTCCTCATATAATTCTCTTCTAGATGTTAGTTCACCTCTTTCGTTTAGTATCTCGTTATAAGCAATTACTTTCCCTAAATTAATAAAATTCGGGTGCAAGAACATCTCCAATGTCGATAACTAGTTTGGGTTTCCATGTAATTTTGCTGTTTAATCCTTAACCAAACATCAAGTCGAGCTCGGCCTAAGATGGAACCTTGTGGTACCCCACTGCTTACTTCCCTCCATACAGATATAGTACCATTAAGGACTACTTGCTGAGTACAGTTTATCAGCCAGTTACGAATCCATCTGGTGGTGATGCTATCTATCCCACTTTTTTCTAGCTTACAAGAAGTAGGTTGTGGTCTACTTTGTAGAATGCCTTGCTGAAGTCAAAATATATTATGTCCACAATATTTTGCTGGTCTACTACTTTAGTCACTATGTTGAAGAATGAAATAAGATTGGTTTGGCACGATCTGTTTTTAACAAACCGATGCTAACTGCTAGTTATTACTTTACTCATTTCTAGATGATGGCAGATCTGTTTTTTAATTATCTTTCCCAGTATCTTCCTGGGTATTGATGTTAGGCTGACTGGTCTGTAGTTTCCTGGGTCTAATTTTTTCCCATTTTTTGAAGATGGGAACCAAATCAACTCTTTTCCAGTCCTCTGGTAGTTCTCCGGTGCTGCGGGATTTTTTGAAGATTTGATACAGTGGTTCTGAAATGACATCTGGCAGCTCCTTTAGAGTTCTGGGATATAATCCATCAGGCTCTGGTGATTTGTACTCATCAAGATCAGACAGGTGTTCTCTTACCATATTTTGGTAGGTTGGACTATTGTTTCTTTTTGTATGAAGACTGATGCAAAGAATTAGTCACATATATCACCTACATGGAGCCCTACGATGGATAATCTCAGACTGCAGGGTCCAGTTCACCTCAAAGTTCTGGAGGGCATTTCTGGCCCTTTTGGGAACAGATCAGGGTTTGAGTTCGAGTCACCACTCACAAACGAATGCTGTGACAGAACTAACAAACTTGGTCCTGGAACAATACCTCAGATGCTTTATAAACTACCAACACAACAACTGGATCGACCACCTCCCCTTCGCAGAGGTTGCTTACAATAATGCAGTCCATACCAGCATTGGATTTACTCCATTCTGCGTAGCCACTGGGCAGGACTTCAATGTGATGCCAGAACTTCCAACTGAAGAACCCACCATAAAGACTGGATAGAACAACTATGAAACACCTGGCCAGTCATATGCAAAGCCTTAGGCGAAGCAAGAACTGCTTACAAAGCACAGGCAGGCAATAAATGAATAGAACCAAAACCATTCTGAGTCAGAGATAGAGTATACCTCTCCACTCAGTTCCTACAATCCCTGCAGCCCTCAAATACATATAATGAAGATTTGAAATATTTGACTGTAAATGTTTTAACAGCAGCTAGAATTGCATTTGCAAAAAATTGGAAAAATGAGAAAATACCAACGCAGGACGGAATTTATCGAAAAATAATGAAATGTGCTGAAATGAGTAAATTGACATTTGAAATTAGAGACCAAGATGTACAATTTTATAAGGTATGGGACTTGTTTTATCAATGGCTAGATAAAAAAACATGGAAATGAAAAATGTTAGAGAAGATTTTCATATTGTAAGAATAATAGAATAAGATAGATGATACTATAAAGACATATTATTATTATTAAACAATGATGTAATGGAATATTGCTATATACATGAATCAAATATCTAGAACATTTTGTTTAAAATGGAGGAACAACAATTATAGTTGAACATATGATGTACAATGATAACAATGTACCTATGTATACTCGATGGACAATCTGTAATTCTATGTACAACTGAGAGTAGTGATGCATGCATAAATATAAAATGTTGGAGAATTCTTTCATATTGCAAAAATAATTAAAGAGATAGGTGATTCTATAAAGACATATAATTATTATTATTAAATAGACAAATAAGGATGCAATGGAATATTGGTATATATGTGAATCTAGTTTCTAGAATATTTGTTTAAAAGGAAGGAATATCAATTATAACTGAACAATATGATGTATAATGATAATAATGTATCTATGTATGCTTGATGGATAATCTGTGACCTTATATACAATTGAAAGTGGTGATGCACAAATGCTTGTAACCTAACAACATGCTATATGCAATTGATGAGGGTTTTGTGTTTCATGTTTTGTTTGTTTTTGTTTGTTTAAAAATAAAAATAAATTTTTTTTCAAAATAAAAGCTGGGACCCAAATTCATAGGACCTTTCCCCATTACGTGTATCATAAACCCATTTACAATGGAAATCCAATTATCAAAAATCCTACATCCAGTATTCCACTGTAGCCTCCTAAAGCCCGAAATAACCTCACCTTTAAGACCTAAAACTGCTGCACTGCCACAGCCCATTATGGATGGAGGCAAGCAGCATTTTGAAATCAAGAAAATACTTGATTCAAGAAAGCACCATGACATAACCCAGTACTTGGAAAAACTTCCACTCATCTGCAAATAAGTGGGTACATTTTTTAAAAAAATGTTAGGGCCCCTAGATTACTAAAATAGTTTCGCGACCATTATCCAGATAAGCCTATCTAACCATTTATGTTTTCTCTTTCCCCTCTTTATTTTATTTTCTTCCAGGTGGACTTCTCCTTCTCCTGGGGGAGGGGCAGCATGTCAGGTCCCCAAAGATCCCTATCGGGATGCTTCTGAGGAGTGGAGGGCTGGTGACATTTTATGAGCTTTTAAAATCTCAGGCTTTTACTTTGATGTATCGTCCTGGGCTAGGGAGCAGGGAGAGAATGGCTTGGGGCCATCTGTTTTGTCTCAGCACTAAGGGAACAAGCAAGCGGCACCTAACTTCTTCTCACCTTGAAGTTCCTACAACAACTTTACACCTGTGGATTGGCTTGCCTCAGACTGGAGAAGGGGGGAGGGATTTCTACAATTCTAACCTAATGTTTTTGAGCAGGATCTACAGATTCTGCCCATTCTTGCTATCACCATCTCCCAATAAAAGTTCCTTTTGAAATTCTGCCTGTTTCAAGAGTTCTGCTTTCTTTTCTTTTCTTTTTTTGTACATATGTTTTATTTGCAATTTTCCTTTAACAGCCATACATATTTTGTGGATAGAGTATTGACTGGGTCAATATACTTTTTATACAATGCTAACAATAATACACTTAAATATACATAATCATAGTCTTCCAACTTCTAACCTTAAATGCACATTATAATTATAATATATTCCATTATATATCATTGTATGTAATGCTATTTTCCCAATTTGTACTAATCTTTTTTCCCCATTTTGGGGGGTTCTTCTACATTCACATCTTTGTCTTTAAACAATACCATTCTCTCCTTATGATTCTTTGTCACTTCTTCATAAATACATTTAAAGATCAATAACATTTCTTCATACAATGTATTTGTTGTCCCCTGTTGAGTCACTAATAGTTTCATAATTTAAAAATTATTGGTTTAAAAAATGGCAACTTCAGTAAAGTTAGTGAAAAATACTGCCCCCGCTCGAATTGTGTGGTTGTTGAGTGTTTTTAAATTGTTTGCAGTTGTTTGTCCGTTATTTTCCTCCTGTTTGTATTCCCCCCCTTTTTTTTGGTTTGTGAGGTGCCCTGAGTCCCTCTGGGAATAGGGCGGCATAGAAATCCAATAAATCAAATCAAATCAATATGATTTCAGCAACACCTCCCTCCTCAAATCAAAGATCAATTGAGAGCGCATGGGTGCTGGAGAAAGGTGGAACCATGGCAGGAACAATGGGACCAGCACCAACAATGCAGAGTATGCAATTGATGCTCCAGATGATACAAGAGACACTGACGAAAAGCCAAGAAGTGACAGCTACAAATCATGAAGAGAAAAGGAGGAATCATGGAGAAATGAAAAATGAAATGGGAGAATTGAAAAGAAATATCAAAAACGTGGATGACAAAATTGAAAGGATACAGAATGCCTTAGCAATCAATGAACAGAAAATCCAGAACATCGGAACAAAAATAGAACAAACAGATCAGAAGATGGAAAAAATGGAGCTGGAATATAGACAAGTTAATAAAGAATTAGAGTTGTCAATAATCTGACTTGAAAATGAAAGAGCTGCCCTCTACCTAAGATTCCAAAACATACCGGAAGAGAAGGAGGAAGACCTGAAAGGAAAAATGATCGAAATCTTCACCAAAATTTTACAGAGAAAAGAATAAGAGTTGAGAGGGGACATTGATGAAGCTTACCGTGTGCATATTAATTATGCCAGAAAACATAGGCTGCTGAGAGAAGTGCATGTAAGATTTGCTAAAAAAAACAACTAGAGATGAAGTGTACAAAAAAAAAAACAGAGAAGGGACGATTACATTACAGGGAAAAGAGTTGATCATGCTTAAACAGATTCCACAGAGAATTCGGGAACAACGTAGACAATACCAATTTTTAACAAATCAGTTAAATAAAAACAGAATAATGTACAGAAGGGATATTGGTATCTTGGCAAGGAAAAAGATATAAGATAGAGAATATAGAAGAAGTGCAGAAGTTCTGTGAAGAATACTGCAAAGGGGAAGAAGAACAAGGAAGTAAAGAGGAACTAGAAAGTAGAAGTCAAGAGGAAGAAACATGAGGAGACAAGGAAAGAAATAGGAGAGAAGAATAGAAGTAAGAAAGAGAGAGAGAGCAGAAAAGAAAGGCACGAGAGGGAAAAGTCAGATACATACCAGAAGCAACAAAAAACACCCCATCTAAGGATGACCAGGAAATAACAATTATTTCAATAAACTTGAATGGACTGAACTCACCCCCCCCAAAAAAAACCAGCGCAGATGTTTAATAAACTTAAGAAACTGAAGGTAGATATAACCTGTATACAGGAAGTGCATATTAAAAGGGAACATAGGAACTTACTGGAAAACAAAAAACTAGGGAAATTATATACAGCACTGGCAGATGAAAAAAGAGGGATAGCAACCTATATAAAGGGAAAAAAAATACACTCCAAAGAAGTCTACTCTGATGACTCTGATGAAGAAGGCAGGATGCTAATGAATTAGAATTAGAAACAACAGAAAAACCGATATTATTAATAATCATATATGCACCAAATCAGAAACAAGAGGAAATCTATAGGAAATTACACAACAAAATAAATGAATTAGAATATAAAAATATTTGCTTAATTGGGGATTATAATGCAATAGTGGATTAAAAAATGGACTATGAAAGCAAAAAGAAAAATAAAACAAAAAAAAATACATTGCCCAAATCCTTTTTTGAGATGGCAATGGAATATAAACTACATGATATTTGGAGAGAAAGGCACAAAACAAGAAAGCAATATACCTTTTATTCAAATCCCCATCAGTCCCTATCAAGAATTGACATGGCTTGGATCTCACCTGATCTATGTAATCAATTAGATGAAATTGAAATAGAAGTAAATGAGTGGGCAGATCATAATCCAATAAAATTAAGATGAAAAGGTCAAAGAAGAAGAAAAAGATGGATGATGAATTCAAATATTGTAAATGAAATAGAATACACTCAAATGCTGGAGAAAGAATTAAAACTATTCTTTAGAATAAATAAAAAAGAAGACACCTCAATTCAAAATCTCTGGGATACTATGAAAGCATACACAAGAGGCCTTACGATTCCCTACATGGCGAGAAAAACTAGAAAATGAAAAGAGCAACAAGAATGTATGCAAAAAGAACTTAGGGATGCCGAAGATGAACTACAGAAAGATCCAAAGAATAAAATTAAAAAAGAAAAAAGAGAGATGATAAAACATAAGATCAACTTAATAACTCAAAAGGAATTAGCACAGAAAATTAAAGCAGCCTGACAAAATTACTTTGAACAAGCCAACAAACCTGGATGATGGCTGGCATATAGATTGAAGAATGAAAGAGAAAAAAGGATAATATCAATTAAAAGATGATGAGGGAAGAATTCAATACAAAGCGGAAGAAAAAAAGCATATTATTCATAAATACTTCGCAAAACTATACGCGCAAGATAGTATGGAGGAAATCAAAATAAAACATTATTTAAACACAGAAAAGATAACACCAATCTCAAAAGAACAAAGGGAGGTGATAAACAAGCCAATAACGTTAGCCGAAGTGGAATTAGTCCTGAAAAATGAGAAAAATAATAAAACCCCAGGACCAGAAGGCATACCGTTGGAGTTATACAAATATAACAAAATAATATTGGAAGAGCTAGGAGTGGAAATGTTTAACAAAGTTTTAGGAAAAGCCAAGATACCTGAATCATGGACAGAAGCAATAATATCGCTAATCCCAAAAGAAGAAATCAACCTACAAGAAATTCAAAATTACAGGCCAATTTCATTACTAAACTCCGATTATAAAATATTTGCAGCAATTATGGCAGAAAGAATTAAACAGGTTTTAAATGAATGAATACACCTGGACCAAAATGGATTTTTATCTCACAGACACATTAAAAATAATACGAGAGTCATATTAGACATAATAGAGTATTACCAGGTGCATCCAGAAAAACAAATGGTACTGCTTTTCCTTGATGCACAAAAAGCATTTGACAACGTAATCTGGAAATTTATAATAACACTATTGGACGAGATGAAATTTGGAGAAAATTTTATAAAAATGATAGAAGGATTTTATAACACTCAGACAGCCAAAGTTCTGATGAATGGAGATCTAAGAGAGAAGATTGAAATAAAAAAGGAGTCAGAAAAGGGATGCCCTCTCTCTCCTTTGCTGTTTATATTAACTTTGGAAATTTTATTAAATGAAATTCGAAAGGACCAGGGAATAAAACGTTTAAGACTCAAAAATTTAAGAATATAAGGCCCAAGCCTATGCTGATGACTTAG
Organism: Thamnophis elegans; assembly: GCF_009769535.1. Taxonomy (NCBI): domain Eukaryota; kingdom Metazoa; phylum Chordata; class Lepidosauria; order Squamata; family Natricidae; genus Thamnophis; species Thamnophis elegans. The sequence continues at coordinate 56,445,113 of NC_045549.1, forward strand.
TATTTGTTCTAGAGGACCCATTAGAATCCAGCCTGAAATTAATTCAAAAATTAGAAGAATATGGCGAAGTGGCAGGACCAAAGATCAGTAAAGACAAAACAAAAATGATAACCAAGTACATGACAAAAAAGCAAGAAGAGGAACTGGAAGTAGCAACCAGAATGCAAGTAACTAAGAAAGTGAAATACTTGGGGATCTGGGTGTCGGCAAAATGTTCCACAATTAAAGACAATAATTATAATAAATTAGTGATACAAATAAAGAAAGATTTAGAAAATTGGAAAAATATTCAGTCATCACTCATGGGACGTATAGCGACAATTGAAATGAATATTTTACCAAGAATCCTATTCTTGTTGCAAGCCGCACCTATTAATCCATGTAAAAAATTCTTTCAAGAATTAAACCAAATAACCGCTAGGTTTACTTGGCAGGGATGAAAAGCGAGGATTAAACTAAAGTCAATGCAAGACAGCAAGGAGAGGGGAGGCTTAGCATTACCAAATTGGGATTTATATTGAATGGTACCAATGTAAGGAAGATTAGTAATCCCTTTGGATTATACATAAAGGATAATAATAATAATAATAATAATAATAACAACAACAACAACAACAACAACAACAACAACTGGGCAATACCAGTTATAAGATACACAGCTGGCATAGTTAACTGGACACAAGCTGATTTGGACCTTTTGGACCGAAAAACCAGGAAACTAATGACAATGCACTACAGTTTACATCCACGTGGTGATACTGATAGACTATATCTGCCCCGAAAATCAGGTGGCAGAGGATTATTACAAGTGAAGCAAACAGTTGAAGAAGAAAAACATGCACTGGCTGATTATTTAAAAGACACCCAAGAACATCTATTAATCGAAGTAAAGAACAAAAATCTACTGAAGGCCCAACAGACAAAACAAGAATACAGAAAAGATGTGATAAAATCAAGAATGGAGAGTTGGCAGAACAAAGCACTGCATGGTCAATTTCTGGAAAAAATAAAAGATAAAGTGGACAGTGAACAAACTTGGTTATGGTTAAAAACAGGTACATTAAAGAAAGAAACAGAGTCACTAATCCTGGCTGCGCAAGAACAAGCTATCCGCACAAATGCCATTAAGGCCAAAATCGAAAAATCCTCTGATGATGCCAATTGCAGACTTTGCAAAGAAGCTGATGAAACTGTTGATCACATACTCAGCTGCTGTAAAAAAATCGCGCAGACTGATTATAAATTGCGGCACAATTCAGTAGCACAAATGATCCATTGGAATTTGTGCAAAAATTATAATATTAAAACAGCAACAAACTGGTGGGAACATCAGCCTGAAAAAGTCACCGAAAATCAGATGGTCAAGATCTTGTGGGATTTCCGTATACAAACCGACAAAATACTGGCGCATAATACACCAGACATCACACTGGTTGAGAAAAATATGGTCACAATCATAGACATCGCAATACCAGGTGATAGCAGGGTCGCCGAGAAGGAACATGAAAAAATCGCAAGATACCAGGACTTAAAAATCGAAATTCAACGACTATGGCACAAACCAGCAGTGGTAATTCCAGTGGTAATTGGCACACTGGGTGCTATTCCAAAAGCACTGGAATTACATTTAAAACAGTTAAAAATTGACAAAATCACCATCAGTCAAATGCAAAAAGCCGCACTGCTTGGATCTGCACGCATATTACGAAAATACGTTACGACGTCCTAGGCCCCTGGGTGGGGCCCGACTAGTAACCAATGCCAAATCCGGCGAAACAACTGGCCGCTGTGATACAATTGTACAACAACAACAACAATAATAATAATAATAATAATAATAATGATGATGATGATGTAGTAAAATAAAAGAAGGATAAGAATAACAACATAGATAGATAGATAGATAGATAGATAGATAGATAGATAGATAGATATAGATATAGATATAGATATAGATATAGATATAGATATAGATATAGATATGGGTATAACATAAGGAAACTGGATGTAAACTTTAAATAGTGATTTGGAAAGGAGGATTAGAAAACTTTGTTATTAAATATTATGGATGTTTAGCTAGAATAGGACATAAGGATTTAGTGTTAGTGGAGGATTTTAGAAATAGTAATTGAAAGGCCAGTATGTGGTTATGTATTAAATTTTGGTATATTTTATGATGAAGGACACTTAAACAATTATAGTCAAATGAAAATGGAGATACGATGATGGTGACAAGTATGAGTATTTGAGTTAAAATACTTAAGTTAATATGAATTATGTTTGTTGACTGTGGAAGAGATGCATGAAAGACTTTTGTAATCAACTGATACACTTTTGATAGCATGTAAAGAAGGATATTGTATTTATTTTAAATTAAATTTATTAAAAAAAAGAAATTGTTATGTGGAGAATATAAAGTAGAGGTATGTGATTTACTCTTATATGATAATTAAACTGAGTTGCTTATTGATTGAATATGATAATGGAAAGACAATTAAATATAGGTTAAAATATATGAAATATGGATGCATGTAAAATTCTTAAGAAGATGAACAAAGTGAGATGTGTATTGCTTATTATTTTACATAGCAGACTAATGGAATTGTAATGCGCATTGAACAGCAAGGATTATTATTTAAGGACAATTAAATGTAAGCTGTTAAGATATGGAAAAATGGAGTGGGAACACACTTATAATGGAAAATTATTTAGATTATAAAGACAGAACTAAAAATTTAGGCCGTGTAATGATGTATAACTATACAATATTATGATGAGAATAGCTGGGAATCGTAACCAGGTCGACCTTCCGGCCAAAAAGAAGGGGTTTTTTTGGAGGGGGGGTTGTTTAAAAATATAATTGTTATAGATGTATACTTTTTTCTTTCAAAAAAAGGAGGAGGATATATGTTAAAATTAAAGATGTTTATTGAAATGAAATTATAAATACCATCAACATAAAATGGAGTTTGCTCAGAGGCTGAAAGTGAATGAGATGAAGAATGTGGAAGAGAGGAGAGAGGTAAGGGAAGAAGAAAGGGTTAGGAGAGAGGGCGGGGGGAAGTGGAGGAAAAAGAAGGAGTGGAAAGGGGACAGAGGAAGTAGAAGTAGTGAAGAGAAGGATGACAGAGGAAAGAAAGGAGGTAGGGAGGAGGAGGAGAGAGGGAGAAGAAAGTGATGGATAAGGTACAAATATGGTGTATGGAGAGCAGAAGAATCAATAATTGTTCTTGGGGGTTGATGGTAAGATGAATTGATGTAAATGATGTAAATATAGAGCCGAGGTGGCGCAGTGGTTAGGGTGCAGTACTGCAGGCCACTTCAGCTGACTGTTATCTGCAGTTCAGCGGTTCAAATCTCACCGGCTCAAGGTTGACTCAGCCTTCCATCCTTCCGAGGTGGGTGTAATGAGGACCCAGACTGTGGGGGCGATATGCTGACTCTGTAAACCGCTTAGAGAGGGCTGAAAGCCCTATGAAGCGGTATATAAGTCTAACTAACTGCTATTGCTAATATTTAATAATATAAAATAATGTTGGTTATGTAATAGTATACATGTGGTTGTTTGTTATGAAAATGAAAAAATAAAAAACTTTTTATAAAAAACAATTACAATAGAACAGAGAAAAAAAAGGAAAGATCTCCCAAAAATAATTAAAGGATTCTGGATGGATATTCAAATGACACAGCAGGAGGAGCCAAGGGGTAAGGCAGAGAGAATATTCAAAATATTCAGTTTGTATAAAAATGTTAGAAAGAGATTTAAGATTCCAAGAGAGAAATATAAGAGTTACCAAAAAGTCAATAAATGATGAAATTACAAAAAGGACAAGAGATGATGGACAGAGATAAAATACCTTTCAATACAGTGACTGTATTAAAAATTAAAAGAAAAAAGTAGAAAGTACAAATTGAGAAAATAGTACTACACATATTGATATATAATAGAATTTATTATAATCATAAGCATATTAAGGTTAGAAGATGGAAGACTATGATTAGGTATACTTAATTGTCTTATTATTATTAACAGTGTAATATAAAAGTATATTGAAATTTATAGCTTTCAAGCACTGTAAATTTACGGGACCTGGAGATATAATCCCAGGACTGATTAATCCTTATTAATAATTAATAATTAATAATAATTAATAATTGAACTTATTGGTGTTTTCTAGATAATTGGGGTATTGGAATTATGGTGGAATATAAATATATATTTTTTATTTTTTATTAACAAACATGTAAAATACACACACACACAAAACTTAGACATACACCACATTTATACAATACAATACGAACAGGAACTTCCTGTTCTTTATAATAGCAATTATTAATCGATACCGCTCACCTTATATTATTTCCCCTTCTATTGTATTTCATTTGGATTTCACCATTCTTAACCCTCTTATTTTACTCATAACTATTATTTTTTGAGTTTTGTTACATTCCTTCATTGGTTTTTGTTTTTTTCCTCCATCCACCTATACCATTTATCCCATATCTGGTAGAATTCTGATTCTTCTTTTCCTGGATTTCTTTAGTTAGTTTGTCCATTTCAGCACAATCCATAACCTTTCTTATTGTTTTATCTTCGCTTGGAATTAATTTGTTTTTCCATTTCTGGGCAAAGGCAATACTTGTCGCAATAATTATATGTAGTATTAAATACTGGATTTCTTTTTTGTATTTCGCAGATATTATTCCTAATAAAAAAACTTCAGGTTTCCATTTTATTTTAACCCCCGTTATTGCCTCCAGCCAATTTTTAATCCTTTTCCAAAAACTTTTAGCCCCCTCACAGGTCCACCATAAATGGTAATATGTTCCATGTATTGATTCGCATTTCCAACATTTTGGGGAGGTATTTGTTAAAATTTTAGCTAACTTTGTTGGTGCCAGGTGCCATCTGTAAAACATTTTGTACTGGTTTTCCTTGTATGCAAGTGATAGTGTCATTTTTAAGTTTGTTCCCCAAAATTTTCCCCATTTGTTTAATTCAATATTATAGCCAAAGTTCAGCGCCCATTTTATCATTTGTTCTTTCACAATTTCCTCTTCCATTTTATACTTCAGGAGGAATTTCTATATTCTCCCTATCATCTTTCTTTCTGAGCTTTTAATAATTTTATCCAATTCGTGTGGTTCTGTTTCGATGTCATATAATTTAGTATCTTTATTGTATTTAGTTTTGATTTGGAGGTAAGTTAGCCAGTCAACTTTCATGTTCCGATCTACCAATTCTTCAATTGTTTTTAAATTTCCCTGTCTATCAATTAAGTCTCTGTATCTTAGCATTTTGTTCAAATCTATAAAATTTGGGTGAGTCGTCCTTTCTGTCAGTGATAGCCAATTCAGGATTTTCACATAGTGGATTTTTTTGATTTTGAGCCATTTTTGCAATAATGCTCTTCTGATTAAATGATTTTGAAAGTATTTTTATCATCCCATAGGAATGCATGCCAGCCTGCTTGCAAATCATGGCCTTCTAAGGTCAAAATTCTTTTATTCTTTAGCTCTATCCAATCCTTCACCAATGTTATTGTTACTGCTGATGCTTATCCAATTATACTCATCATAACACTACACATTGTATACATTAGTAACATTATCAGTTATTTATTTAAGCTATATCTATTGTCAATAAATTTCACTAAGTTTAACTAGTTTTAAATTATATTCTTCCATCTATCAACCTGTATCTTTCCAATAGCAAAACAGTCTCATATCTTCTGCCATTTCTGGTGCCAGTCCTCTAATCTTCTTGATCAGCTTTGCAGAGACTCCTCTTAGCAACTCCTTGCTTATAAGATCTCTCATATAATTTTGATGCCTTCTTTCTGTTTCCTTATTGAGCTTATCTTTGATTGTCAGCAGTATTATCAATGCTTTTGCTAATAAAATTTCTCTCTTTAAATCCATAGATTCTTTGGTTTTTTCTTCTTCTGTATCTTGCCCTCTGGAATAAATTTCCCCTCCATTTAATTCCTCTTTCAGTATTCCATTCTTTCCATTTTCAGAGACAAACCAATCATCTTGAATATCAGCAGGTTTAATCTCTTTATATTAATTTTCCACTTCGATTTTTTGAGTTTTAACCACCCCATTTTGCATTTGATAGACATCCTCAATTTCTTCATCATATTTTGTTGTTATATGCTCTACATCTTCCAGTTTTTTCTCTATCCTTTCATATGTATTTGATAATTTCTGTATTTCTGAAAGTATCTTTTGTAAACTTGCATTTCTGTTTTCTTTTGAAATTGTGCCATTCTAACAAACATAGCTGCTCTAGCTTGGAAGGTTAATAAAATTAAAACATAGATTCACAAAGAACGTTTGTTTACACTTTTCTCTGATTAAAAATATACTTCAAAGGGACATCTGTGTGCTTCCCTTCTTATCACTCTCTGTAACCAAGCAGTGAAATCTTGTAGTGCTAAGTCAAAACAATCAGTGGAGAAAAAAACAAAACAAACCCTCCCAGTCTCCGAGCAGCAGTAATACCATTGCAAATCTGAAAAAAGAATTGAATCTTTAAATGAGTTAGAAAAATACCCACAGCAATGAAAGAGGAAAACTTTAGTCCATAGGTTACAGACAACAATAAAAAAATAGAAGAAGAAAACTTAATCCATCCGTTTCAAAAGGCTTGCATAAATTCCATCCATGAAGATAGCATTTAAAAAGTAATATAACCACTGCCCAAAACCATTCCAAATTTAATTCCGCCACTTGATTCTTCTGTTCTCCAATTTTAATTAATTTTAAGTTTTTATAGGCAGTCTCTTTTTAAAACCGTAAAAGTTCCTCACCAGGTGGAAACACTTTCTCTTTTTGTATCCTTCCATTTTGGAGCCGCCCTGACTTCATCAGCCTTGGCTTGAGTTTTTGTTGCCGGCTTGAAGAACTTCTCTTGCTTCTTTCAGGGACTTTGCAATGTCTCTGAGGTCAGCAAGACATATTTTTCCTGTTCACCATCTCTTTGGGATGGTTTAGGTCCGATCGGAACATCGAGACTACACGTCCATATCGTTGCGACATTGGCTCCTCCTCCAGCAATCCCACATAACAATTTCTAAATATCTGATTTTTTCCTAGTAAGTCTTTTGTCCCAATTCTCCATTCCTGTCTCTTCCCTTTTCTTTGTTGGGACATATCCACACTTTTCAATTTTCCCCAAGCCACTGTCAAACCCAGTGAAATCTTTTGTCTGCTTTTTATTTCCCTTTGTTGGGACATATCCCCCCTTTTCAATTTTCCCTATACCTGTCAAACCCAGCGAAATATTTTGTCTGCTTTTTATTTTCCACCATTTTTACCATTTCATTACCCTCCCCCTCTTCTTCCCTCATTTCCTGCCTCTCCTCAGATTCTAACTTCAAAATTCTATTTAAACTTAATTTTAATGATTTATGCATATTTTTTATAATTTCATGTAATTCTTCAAATTCCCACCTTTCCATTATGTCCAGTTCCAAGATTACAGTTAGTTATACAGTTAATTATAATTTAAGTTCCACGTTTTCCAAGGTTCTTCTTATTTCTCAATTCTGATCCAATTTATATTCTCATTCAGCTAAAATGGAGAGGATCTGACCCAGCTTATGTTTTGCTTCAGCTAAAATGGAGAGGAAGAGAAGGGGAAGACATCTTGATCAACTCATTTTCTTTGTTCTTCCCAAATGGCTCTTTCAGCTCGATGGTTTCCACCAATACAGCTTGATATTTTTAAATCCAGTTTTATATCCAGACTAGTGCTTTTTCTTGATTTTCCCCCCTTGTTACATTCCAGCTCTCATTGATTAGAGTTGCTTAAGATATGTTAATTAGAACAAACTCAAACAAAGAAAATCTCCTTGGTATGCTTTTAACTTTTGTTTCTCCTCCCCTCCTTCTTCTATTCCTTTATAGAATTCCCAATTGTCAATTAATCTCTTTTAAAGACACAATCTTTTCAAATCCAAATTCAAAGTTTGTGTTTCAATGGGTTAATCAATTCTCTGTTTTTTCCTTTCTGTCTCCAAGTTGTTTAAAACAAGTAGTTCTTTTGGGGCTTAATGATTTAAACCACTATTTCCCCCCCTTCTTCCTTTTCTTTCTGCCAAAATCCCAATCTATCCATCAATATAATTTATATTCACAAGGTTCTTTGCCTTTTCCAAATTCTGATTTATGTCAGTTGGTTAATTAAGTCTTCTTACCAGGTTTCACATTCCATTCATACACCGCTCCGATGCTTTGGCCAGAGGCCCACAACTTGATAGCAGCCATGTTGCCATGTTGCCATGCTCCCCCGACACTGATTCAGAGAGCTAATCTCCAACCTACAAAGAACCTATTACATCCCTCTGGGTCTAATGAGATGCAGCTCCTTCTTCACTCCCCCCCCCACAAAAAGTTCTGATCCAAAAGGATCTCGGCATTGGTTTGTCAGACAGAATTTATGTGAGGCTCTTCAGAGCTCACATTTTTTTCCGTCTGTCTCGCTGAGGTACTTCTGATTATTTCTATTGTAAGCTCTTAAAGGATCAATGTGATGTCAGGGTTCCAAAAAACACTCCCAGCGAAATAAAACCATGAGGCTTGTGTTTCCTCAAAGTTCTACTTTATTAGAGATATCATGTTGGCACATCTGGGAAAACCTGAATCTGAAAGCTCCTAGGTTTTCCCACTCAGTTGAAAGTTCAAGATCCTGCCCCAACACCCACAAGTTCATCACATGGTCCAATCTTCCATTGCCACAAAGACAGATTCCTCCCATCCACATCTGGCCAGGTGCAGAGACAAAAACGACCTTGACTTTCTAAAATGAATGTTATTATGGCTGTGCATCACCGAACTCCGTATATTTCCCCCTCCCATTTTCCCACAGTAGAAAATGTGGCGGGCTTGAAACTGCCCCGTTCGTGCTTGGATGGAAAGTTGAATTGAGTCCCTGCATGGATCAAATGGACCTCAGGAACTCCCTCCAGAACTTGGCAGTGAACTTGACTCCTTCTCTGGCAGGAATGTATATTTTGGATCCTTTCCAGGCTAGTCCATCTCTCATCATTAAGACATCTTTGTTGTCAATGAGCCAGGGGTCAGTTGTCAGTGCTGCTTTCAGTGCAGCAGTCAGTTTGTCCTGTCTGGGATTGGTCGGCCATCTGGTCTAGCCTCTGGTGGTGACTTGTGCTGCTGTTTGTTTTGGAGGAATTATGGCATCATCCTCCTCCCTCTGACTGTCAAACTACAGCTTTCTTGACAAGGCATCTGCTACCAAGTTTTTCTCTGCAGGTATGTACTTCAGTTCGAATTTAAATGTCCTGAAGTACTGCGCCCAGCGCACCTGTTTTGAAAACAGTTTCTGGGGGGGTCTTCAGGGCTTTGAGGTTTCTATAGTCAGTCCAAATCTTGAATGGCACTTTGTCACCCCTCTAGGAAGTGTCTCCATGAGAGTAGGACCCAGCAAACTGCATAGGCTTTTTGGTCTACCGTTTTTCAGTGTCGGTGAGTTTTCTGGAGACATAAGCACAAGGCGAGAGTTGTCCTTTTGGGTTTCTTTGCAACAGCACTGCTACTACACTGGTGTCTACCTGTATTATAAATTGCTGCTCTGGATCTGGGTGCTGCAAAATGGGCTCCTAGGTAAAGAGCCATTTCAACTTCTCAAAGGCTTTTTGACAGTGCATTGTCCACACAATTGGTTGGTTTGGCTTTTGCTTTGTCGGCGATGATCCTGTTTTTAACAGTTCAGTCAGGGGCAGGGCGACTCCCACACAAACACCGGGAGAAACTACCAGTAAAAGTTAGCCAACCCCAGGAAACTTTGGAGCTGCTTGCGGCAGGGATGGGTTTCAACTGGTTCGCGGTGGTCCCTGCGAACCGGTTGGTCGGCGAACCCGGAAGTAAGTAACTTCCGGGAACGGCGAAGGGCTCACCCGCCCGCCTGCGCTCCTTACCTGGTTTTGACGAGTTCTGCGCTTCCACGCATGCGCAGGACGCATACAGCGCCTGCGCGATCCTCCAGGAGCAGCTGGAGCATCGCACAGATGCTAGTACGCATGCGTGCGCTGCGCGCGTGCACGAGGATGCCGCCGGCCCCATTCCAACCGAACTGGTTGAAACGGGGCGAGAAACCCACCCCTGGCTTGCGGGTACGTGGGGGTTGCCAGTTGAGCACAGCTTTCACTTTCCCTGGATCCATCTCTATCCCCTCATTGGAGATCCGATATCCAAAGTAATCCAGGGAGGTTTTGTGGAATTAACACTTTGATAGCCTCGCGTAGAGTTTGGCAGCAAGAAGTTTTTTTCAGAACTTACTGCACCAGTTTTACATGTTCTTCTTGGGCCTCCGTAAGGCGTGTGGCATCCAGGGGGTGCCGGAACGCATCCAAAATTGGTACAACTACAGCAGTCATCCTTAAACTAAAAACTAAAAAGCCATCTAAAAACTCCCAAAAAGCCAGTTATTAATAAGATTTAGTCAGTCCCAAAATTATACTGCCAAGTCCCCTACATTTATGGTCCTTAAAAGCTATAAATTGATATTTTATATTTTTTATAATTTTCCAGTTTGCACCTTCTCAATTGTGCAAGTTTTAAAGTCTTATTTAGCTTTTCTTCTTTTCTTTTTTCTTCTTTCACCTTCACCTTGTAGGATATTCTGTCAAGTAGCATTAGTAACCCAAATCCAAATCGGCCCACCAAATTTCATCAAATCTTTCAAATCCACCATCCAGGGAACAGTTTCAAGAGAGTTTTAGTTATTTGCAATCCTGTTTGTCTTAAAGAACTTACTGAAGTGAGATCTTTATCTCCTGAAATGGAATCAAGGTCAAGTGGCCTTCCAGGTGTTATTTACTTTCCATCCTTTCCTCTGTTTATATTTAATAATTCCCATTAATTTCCCATGCTGCAGTGATATTCTCCCTCCAGTAGATGGCTACCCTGCTCCAAATTCCAACATTAAATAACGTGCAAACATCGAACAGCTGACTGTCAACAGATCAAGGGGGATTAAAAGTAAAAATAGGAAAAGCAGTTTCTCTCAATAATCACTTTTCAAGTTGTTATTCTCTTCTCCAGGTGTTCTATATTTTAAAGCTTCTATTAGACATTTCTTTCGCTTTTGATCTTTCTCCATGTATCCAATCGCTGCTTTCTTAACATTTGGAGATTATTTTTTGTAATTCTTTTATTTGGGTTAAATCTCTAAAATAAAAATTGGAAGTTATCTCACCCAGTTTCAATGCTCTGTCCATGAACTGCTCCTGCACATAATCTTATTGTCCCAGTTGTCACAGCTTGTCAAACTTGCCAAAATGGCCATCGAGTTTTCTTTGGATCTAATGAGGAAATTAAGGTTTCCTCGTGATCAATGAAGCACCTCTCCTTTTTTCACCACACCTCCCGGGTGGCTTTGACCCTGCAGGGTCTCTCGGCAAGCAGATACCAGCTGGTTTTCATGGAGCTCAACGAAGCTCCGCTATTTACAGACTGTTCCAACTGCGACACTAACTGATCTCTCAAGGGTTCTGCTTTTTTGAGGGGATAGGAGAGGCAAATCCTTACAGCGTCCTCCCTGTGTAACAAATATGTACACGTGTAACATATTAGCTGATCTCAGAAAGTAGATCAAGCATACCTAGGCAACCAGGAATGCTCAAAACTCTAGTTTAAACTGAGAAGTTGGAAAAAAGATGCTGGTGAAAGGAATCTACTTTTGTCCTGTTACCAAGAGAAACAACATGGATATGTCTAGATAGTTACTTGTAATCAAGTTCATCTTGAAGAAACTTTATCTCCTCCCCCCACTTCATAGATAGTGATTTCACAAAACTGCAGTCCAAGATTGCATGTATGAAAGGGTTATTTATTGCTCTGAAGCTAAGGGACTTCAAGAAAGACAGCCTGAGTCAAAATATTTTAAACCGCAGGATGGTGAAGATCGTGGAGTTAATTCAATCCAAAGAAAATTATTCTTGGTAAATTTGTTTTCATTAGAATGAAATAGATAAAAATAATAGAAACAGGAGGATTAAAGGAATTGCTTAATCATAGAAACAGGGTTGGAGAAAAAGAAGAGGGAAAAAAAATACAAGAAAGCAAATTGGACGTGATAGAGATGAAACACAATCGGATAGGATTTATTTTGGGAAACCTGAATTTCTATATGATGATAAGCTTAACTTTTCATATTAAGCTTCAAGTTAAAAGCTTAACTTGTTGCATGTGTTGTGAAAAAAAATTATCTGTCAATCTTGATCTCCTAAATCGGTGATGGCAAATCTTTTTGGCACCAAGTGCCCAAACCGGAATGCACATGTGCGTATGTGCACATGTGGGTGTGTGCATACCTGAGCCCCAGAAACTCAAAGACCAGCTAGCTGGCATGCACATGTGGTCTTCTGGTTTCCAGCATGCACATGCGCACTGGCCAGCAAGTGGTTGGATTTCCAGCACTCCAGCATATGTGAAGATCAGCTGGCCAGCATGCATGTGCATGCTAGAAACCATGAGTAGCAGGTGATGGCGCACGTGCCCACAGAGGGCTCTGCATGCCACTCTGGAATGCGTGCCATAGGTTCACCGCAGTGGTGGGTTTCAAAAATTGTTGGAACCTACTCTGTGGGTGTTGCCTCCTTTGTGGGAGTGGCTTGCCACCCATGTGACCTAATGGGAGTGGCTTGTCGCCCATTTGACCGGATATGAAATTATGAATTAGTACTTAGGGTCGGTCCAAGTAGCTATTCAGAAACTCTGGCATTGAAGCATGCAAGTCTTAAAGCTGTCAAGTTACAAGATCCTTGCCAGTGGTGGGTTTCAAAAAAATTTGGAACCTCTTCCGTAGGTGTGGCCTGCTTTCCAGGTCCACTGGTGGAACCTTTTCTAACCGGTTCGGTAGATTTGATGAACCGGTTCTACCGAATAGGTCTGAACTGGTAGGAACCCACCTCTGGTTCACCTTCAAGGTCCTTAATCCTTTCCATCTCAGGGTTTCATTCATTTCATTTGCATTTTCTATCCATATTAATCGAAATAAAGTTTCCATAGGAGAGCAAACTGCGATGTACACAACCTGTGCTTAAATTACTCTAGGTTTAATTCTCTTCTCTTCTCCCAATTCTTGACCCATCTCAGAAAGTAAGCCAGACTTACTCAACAAAAAGAGACAGTTGTGCCAGGAAAAAAGCTGTAGTAAAAGAAGAAGGTATCTGTACATCCAGCATCCAGGGCCCTCTGACTCCCCCAGCATTTTCCTGGGTAATGGCCCATGCAGATTGGTGCTAAAGCAGAGGAAGTCTCTCTTTCTTGTTGCTTGGTCTTGCTGCTGGCAAGGCCCAGTCCTGTGGGTACGAATAGAGGCAAGAAAAGGGGGAAACTCCCCCAAGAAATTTGGGGGGCTAAATACTTTTCTTCCTGGATGATCTCAATGACTGGACCAATTTGTTGCTGATTGACTTGCATAGCAAGGAAACCTTTTTTAGGAGGCAACTGGACTTTGTTTTTTCTTTTGAAGACATTTTGCTTCCCATCCAAGAAGCTTCTCCAGCTCTGACAGGATAGTGGGAAACGGAAGGATTTATATTCATTGCAGACAGTTGGTAATTTGCATCCTTTTAGAGGGTCGTTGAAGCACTTGGAGGTTTATCTGTGTCCTCAGGATTACCTGAGTAGTGCTCCTGGTTCCTGTGGTCGGCAATGTTTCCTCTGGAAATCCATTGCTACTCCCACACTATTAAAAGGGTGTTTATCCCAAATTGTATAGCTAAACGTCTGTAGAGATTCTCAATCATGTTTGTCCTAAAGGTGCTTTTTCAAGTGGCACTTCTTTTGAAGACGTTTTACTTCTTATCTAAGAAGCTTCTTCAGCTCTGACAGAAGCACTTCTCAGGTAACCCTAAGGACACAGATAAACCTCCAAATGCTTCAATGACTCTCTAAAAGGATGCAAATTACCATGCCAGACATTGTCCATTCTCTTCTTAAAAACCTCCAGCATTGGATTCCTCACTCCTGGAGGCAAGTCATTCCACTGATTAATTGTTCTCACTGACAGGCAATTTCTCTTTAGTTCTAGATTGATTCTCTCCTTGATTAGTTTTCATCTTCTTGCCCTGCCCTTAGATGCTTTGGAGAATACCATATTTTTCAGACTATAAGACGCACCAAAGTATAAGACGCACCAAGATTTTGAAGAGGTAAATTTAAAAAATGTTTTTGCCCTCCACAGCTGCCAGGAGCACTCTGCAGGTCTCCCAAACCCTCTGCACACCCTGTTTTTTGTGAAAAAGGAGCATGCAGAGAGTTTGAGAGGCCTGCAATGTGCTCCTGGGGGGACAGGGAGGGCAAAAACGTAACGCATGGGAGGTTTGGGAGGCAAAAAATTGGCCTCTTTTGTGCAAAAATGGGCCAATTTTTCACAAAAACAGGGCATGCAGAGATTTTGGGAGGGCTGCAGAATGCTCCTGGGGCTTGGGAGGGCAAAAATAGCCCCATTTTTGTGAAAAACCAGCCCATTTTCACTCATTTTTGCCCTCCCCAGACCCAAGGAGTACTTTATACACCTCCCATTCCCTCTGCACGACTCATTTTTGCAAAAAACAGGCCCATTTTCATGAAAAACGGACCCCATTTTTCGCTTGTTTTTGCCCTCGCCAGCCCACAGGAGCATTTTGCAGGCCTCCCAAACCTTTTGTGAAAAACAGGATGCGCGGGGCAGTGTTTCAGGTGGCCAAAAATGCTGTATTCAGTGTATAAGATTCACCCAAATTTTCTCCCTCATTTTTGAGGGGGGAAAAGGTGCATCTTGTACTCCACAAAAATATGGTAGATTGTTATCCTCTTCTCTGTAATAGCCCATTAGAAAACCATATCACTCCTTCTTGGGGAAGCCCCTGAATATCTTGGGGACACTTTGTGTTCTCACAATTAAAATCTGGGTACTCTGGTACTTTGTAATTCTTTCCTTGGAACTTTAAAGTAATTGGAGATAGCGCTGTCAGATATTCCAGTAGAGGCTCCTGATGACTGTTGTATCCGACCAACGCCTTTTTCTCCTCCTCCTTCCTTCCCCTTCCCCTCTTCCCAGAGAAACTGCTGTGGCTGCCCAGTCCTCAAGCTTCTAGGGTACCAGGACCCTGCAGCCCAGCCCACTCCCAGCCCCCTTCCCCTCCGGGCTCATGGGTTTCCCAGGCTGGAGGAGAGCAAATGGATGGCGGGGCTTCTGCTGGACAGGGCTGCTGTTGCCAGTGTTGCCACTGCAGTGAGGCAACGCAGGTGGCAGGGCAAGAGGTGGCCTGGCTACAGGGCCCCGAAGTGCACAAATGCAGTGCAGGTGGGGCTGAGCACAGCTTATTGGACACCCTGGGCTGACACCCAGCTGGCTGTTATTAGCGGCCAAAGCGCCAATGAGCTGCAACTCTGCAAGACTCTGTGTGCTCGCCTCCTGTGCACTGGGTTAACTGCGGTGGGGAGGATGGGGGCAATGAAAGAAGGGAACATTTGGTTAGTTGGGAAACAGTAATAGTGAAGGCAACCATACATTGGAGAGAGCCTTTGTAAACCTGCCCCTGGCAGTAGAAGTGGGAATTTTCTGATCTGATTAAAATCCAAACAACAAAAAAGTTACACTGCTCACTTCATATTTATTTGCAACAAAATAATGAACCTGCAATCCATCTTTGAAACCCTAAAACTGGAAAACTTCCTATTAATCACTATTTATGTTCATAATTCTCTTCTTAGCAGGAAAATAAGAAGTTGGAGAGCAACGAAAGAAATGGTTGAATCTTAAAATGTCCAGAAATGTTTTTTTTCTGTTCCTTCTTTGCAGTTGTGTGTTATATTGGAGCCAATGCAAGAACTAATGTCAAGACATAAAACATATAATTTAAGTCCTCGGGACTGCTTGAAAACATGTTTGTTTCAAAAATGGCAGAGGATGGTGGCACCTCCAGGTAGGAATTCTCTCTGGTCTCTGATTCTAAGTGGGTAAGAATTTAAGAACATGGAATACCATTGAAAGTCTTGTGACTATTTTGCAGATATTCTCTCTAAATCATTGTTTCAATAGAATTATTGGATTGCTAGATGTGAGCATTTCTATGAGAGGGGTATGGAGAAAGAGAGTACATGACCTCACACACATGATGATCGTCATTGTACAAATGGTATGCATTATATACTGTAATAATGACAAAGAATATGTTCTGCCTAGCATATGGAACTACTCATCTTCTTAGTTGCATGCAGATCTTCTGGATCATGTACAGATGTAATCCCACACCCTTAAAAAGAGGTATGGAAACCCAACTGCTCTTGAAATTAGCATGCCAGCCATTGTAGAGGTTGCCCAAAATGCACAATTCCTAAAGTGTGCAGGTGACATTCCCAAGATGTTTTGCAGTATGCAGAGTCAAGAACATCTGGGATAAAAATGGTTGAGGCTGACACTTTTAGATTGTGCCTGAAGTCAAACTTAGGCAATACTAGTCTTGTCATGAGAAGAAGGGTGAGAAAGGGTCCAGGTGGGCCTTTTAACCTTTCATTTACTGTGTGGCACCATTCCTTGATCTTTATATTGCCCACCCATCCACCCAGAAGAGAATAAATTCCTTCTCAGCCCAGCAGCTGTCGCCTGATGTTTGGCATGTCCAGAACAGAGGAGGAGATAGAAAGGCAACTGTTTTGTGCTCTGCTCCTGCAAGCAGATCCCTCTTTCATGACGTTTCTGAGGTTGTCCTGGTTTCAGAAGGGTGCCATGACTTTCTTTAAATATGCACATATTTCCATGTTTACATACAAATGTTTTTAAGTGTCTTGTTCTTTGATGCCCTTCATCGAAATGATGAAAGCAATTTCCCTCCCTCCTTATAGATTGACATGCTCCTTTATGAATGGTCCAGCACGATTTAGTAACAAATGACTAAATGTAGCTGCAGCAGCATTAAAGATTTGTCAAAGCCTGATGAATAATCCATTATAACCATTTTATACAATTAACACTCCAAATGTTGGGAGTGTACTCCTAGTGTTGGGTAGGGAATATATATCTATATACAACAACAAATGGTTGTTGTAGCTTTAAATAAGTGGATGTACTTAACAACTGTAATTAACTTTACAATAAGAAGGAGTCAGGAGAGCTCACTCTCTCTCTCTGCTTGTCCTATGCTTGATGACTTGATGACTGGAATGTGAACTGCTACTGTAAGCTATTGTTTGTTCTTTGAATTGTGTTTGGACTAATGTCTACTATCTACTATCACTGCTTATGAAGCAATTATCAGTAGTAAAGCTACTTGTTTTTACTAGCAGTGTCTGAAACTCTATTTGTGTGTTTCTACTAGCAACATTCTTTCTCTCTAGCTGTACATTCCGCTGCACTACTTTCCCAATGGAGATACCCTTAACACATATTATCACCTTGTTGTATTTTAGTACCTAATAACTATAGGGCTTCACAATTTCAGGAATGTGGTTACATAGCTCAGGCCATGCTCTTGTTTATATACAACAATAGATAAGCTGTCAAATTATGATTTCAACAGAGATTTTATTTACTATTATTCCATTCTAGAACTTTTACCAGATACTCTTTTGAGCATTTTTAATTGTACTGGTCTTTGACTGTAATAAATTTCATCTATGTAGCCATAGAGGAAAATAAAACAGGGTGGGGAACAGAAAGAGAAGGGGGGAAATGAAATGGCACAGATAGGGATATGAATATGAAAGATTGTCTAGAGCTAAAAAAGCATGACCTAAAGCATATCTCCTAAAATTATCATTGGTTATTTTGCCTAGCAGAATCTAGGAAATGTTTCCAGCTGTGTAGGTGCTCCATTGCTGGCAGTTTTCAAGAAAAGATTGGACAACCATTTGTCCAAGATGGTAGGACTTCTGCCTTGGGTAAGGGGTTGGGCTGGAAGACTTCCAAGATGCTTTCCAACCCTATGATTCTATGTACACTGAATATGAAGTCTTTCTGGTAGAAAATATTTTTGATTCAGTGTACTTTTCTGACCCTCCCACTCAGGATTTGTCCAGAAGAGAAGAGATCTTTGCATAAATAGACGTCTAATTGCACCCCACGCAAGATAATGCTTCTATTGTCTTTTAGAGGGCAAAGTGAATGGATGTAAATCTTAGGTTTTTATTCTGACTCTAAGCCAAGATAATCTAGTTTCTTGATAATGCCCAAGCAATTTGTCTCCACTTTTTGCTCAGCTGAGTGTGGCAAGCAACTTTGTGCAAAGACTATAAAACACTATTACTACGATACAGTATTTTTCAACCTTGGCAAGGTTATGTGGATTTCAACTCCAAGAATTCCCAGTCAGCATGGTTGACTAGGGAATTCTGGGTTGAAATCCACATATCTTAAAGTTGCTAAAGTTGGGAAACACTATTATAATACAACACAATCTATACAGAAGTACAGAATAGCATATAGCAGAGCATTTTTTTTGTATCATGGATGCCAAACTATAAACAACTTTTCCTTCTTTTTCCTACTTCTTAATTTATCTATGCTTTTTGACAGGTTAACTTTCCCAAGAGTTAGCCCTATTTTCAACGTTGTGCCTGCCCCATTTAATGAATTTGAGAGGGCACAGACTCATGCATGGTAGCCAGGTTCCTTCGACTCTCTGCATATGCCTTTGTGCTGCATCTCAGCCTTTTCTCTCCCACAGTAGAGCCTGCAAGACAGCCAACCACCAAAAGGAGAAAAAGAAAAAATTCCACCGGTAGCACCTCCAATAGCAGTGCCGGGAATAACATCAACAGCACCAATAGCAAGAAGAAAGCTGCAGCAGTGAACCTGAGCCTTGCCAGTCAGGTACCTGTAAGTCCCCTTTTCCTTTTAAGCCTCACCTAAGACCACCTGTAGGCCTGGATCCCTAAAAGAGCAAAAACTGCTACAAATCATTAAGCAACTCCTTCCCATATTGGATCCCCAAGCGACTGCTGGCAATTTATTCAAGCACCAAGCAGGGTTTCAGAAGTTACCTTCTTAGCATTGGCCAGTGGGGAAGGGCTGGGTTCAAGGGGCACTTTTACCTGCCCTCCATAGAGCTCAGCAATGCTCCCATGCCTTGCTGCACACCTTTAGAAATTGAATCCAATTCGTAAAAAACAATGGGCAGGGCAGGCAAGCACTCTTGACTAGCAGTGCAGTCATAAACATCGGTACCATGCATGACACGACTTCTATGGGCTAATGATGTGACTGAGGCCATTTGCATGCTGCGATTGTGCTGCACATGAGGTCACTTGCCGTCTCATAAATGCCCATGACCTTTATGGCTATTGCATTTAAGAGGTTTCCGCATAATTAGCCATGAGGTCAAGAAAGATTGCTATCCTTTTATACTTCTTGCTGGCTTAGGATGAGTCACGAAGCACCAACAAGCAATTGTGCTTGGAGTTTTAGTTATTTAGCATAGTGGAAAAAATATTTAAAAGCACATCACAATTACATTGTCAAAGAGTAAATATGAAACTAGTTATTTACAAATTCAGAGATAGATTATATACTCAATAGAGAGTTGCATACTAAAGGTTTTTGGGGTTCCTGTGATATGTACTCAGAGGGCACTGTTCCAGAATATGTCCCACTGTCTGCTTTGGAGCACCACAGCTACATTCCAAAGAGGAGAGCTTTCACAATTTATGGAGGGATTAGTACATTTGCCATGTTGAGTCCTATGAAGAAATCCTACACTCAAGAGTCCCCCAGGCAACAATACAAATTCAGAGAATTCTTCCACAAAAACAGCCAGACAATCCTTGTGATCTCCTGGCTTAGAACACCTTACTATAATAAGACCTCAGGAAAAGGGTCTTTTAAGGACTTAGCATCTTGGACCAACCATCCAAATAAAGCAAAGAATAAGAACGTGAAATCCTGAATTCATTCTTTTTCCCCCCACCGCTGTGCATTAAAGGCAGCTTTTTAAAGGGTTGTAGCAAAGAAGGGAGAAATAAGTTAGGATGTAAAGATGTCAGGCGGGGTTATATGGGGAGGATGGTCAGAAAAGTCAAGATGAGCCTATGAACAAGTCTTCAGTCATGTAGTCACAGCCAGCACCTTGACTTTTTTTGACCACCCCTGATTTAATCAGGAGAAAAGCTTCCAAGCATCTTGTTAGAACAGATTTCACTAGATTCTGTCTTTGAGATTACTAAAATTATTCCTGTGGTGATACTACTTGCTTTTGCTACCTGAAAACCCCCAAAATACGAATGCAAATTGTTAATAATGTGTTGATTCTATACAGTGTTGTGTTACCTTTTTACAACTGTTTCAACCCTTTCAGTCAACAGTTTGGGATTTTTGAAAATTAGATTCCAAGTTAGCATATACAAACAGAATGCCAACAGGTTTGATATACTCCTTTGAGGTCTAGCAATGATAATATGGGGAAATGTTTAGAAGGATTCTGGATAATCCTCTCATAGGAATTGAGATACTTTATTTAGCTTGCTCCACTTTATAACAGCTAACAAATCATGGATCCCTTTCCAGGATGTGATGGTCGTTGGGGAACCCACTCTGATGGGCGGAGAATTTGGTGATGAAGATGAGCGGTTGATCACTAGACTGGAAAACACGCAATATGATGCAGCCAATGGCCTGGATGATGATGAAGACTTCAACAATTCCCCTGCCCTAGGAAATAACAGTCCTTGGAACAGTAAAATGTCTACCAACCAGGAGACCAAGTCTGAGAACCCCACACCCCAGGCTTCCCAGTAGAACTCCATACTTACCCCCTGCTCGACTGGTATCAGCAACTAACCCCCATCTCACAGCATTCCATAGGTAAGCAGAACAAAAACCTCTAGATTTTCAACAGATGTGGAAACTATTTCTAAATGTACAGCTTTTGTGAACTAGAAAAACAATTTATAAGCACCCAGGAGATGATCTCAGAAATGCTTGTACTTGCAAGAGTTTGGCACTGACCTCAGTGAAACTAAATATGTAAGTAGCACCTCATGACGATTTTTAGATTTTGATGGAGGATTTTTCCCCAGGATAATCTCCTTTTATTCTATAAAGGCCATATCTTCTGTCAGTGCTCAGGATCGAATGACTTTTTTTTTTAACCATGAAAGAGGATATCCTGGCTTTTCTTGTTCTGCAATATAAATGGAAAGAGCAGAATTTGGAAACAGCCCTTATTTTCTTTCTGTGCCATTGATTTTTATGGCTATCCATTTGAGAAGGCGAGAGGCAGGAGAGAATTTTTTTTTAATCAGGCTCCAAAAACAGCTTATTGTTATTATTTAAAAAAAAAACCAGTAGCAAAGCTTTAGCATTTAGTCTACATAGTCTGCAACTGAATCAGCAACTGAGGACCAGAAGATCTGATGCCACATGATGGAGAATGCTACTGTAATGTTTGAAGTTAAAATATTTTCTCAAAGAAGGAAACCAAGCTTTCCAGGACACCAATGATTCAGCCATGATAATGTGGACTTTATTAAAGATCCAATCATTCTAATGTTACTGGTTACAAAATTCAGCCTTGAGATTTCAAATGATAAGATTCTAAGCAATTGCAATAAAATCATAACAATACCCCAATATCTTTTTTGTGGCTCTGATCCATAGCAGAGCCGAAATGTTACTTGAAAACTCCAGTTCCAAAGATTGGAAAAACTTCTTGGAAGGGGTGTGACCATTCATATCTAGCTATGTGTCTGGCTAGGAATAATTGTCAGATCAAAGTTACATATGTTTCATTCTACTGAAGTTGGGATTTGTCAAAAGCCCTCTTTCTCAACATCTTCATAATTTTCTCTTTCCTGACACAAGTTGACCTTTTGCCGTCTTTCCTTCTCTCCCTTTTCTATTCTTCATTGCTTTCAGGCAAATAATGTAACAGATTCTAAATCCAAAATTTTTCGTCCCCTTGTGAAAAGCACTGAAACAATTATAAATGCCATTTTGTTTCATCAAACACATGACAAATATTTTTATGTGGGAGGGTAGCTGTACCCTATGAAAGTTTATGCTTTGTAAAATTGCTGTTGATCTGAATTTTGAAAGCCATGTAATCCATAAATTTTGTGAACAATTTGAACAAAAACCAATTTGGGTTTTATTGCATATTGTTTATTTGATTCTCTTCATGCATTATTTCTTGTATAATACGTTTTGTAAAGCCCTTCAAAGTAATTAATTTTTGATCAAATATATTTATGTGAAACTTTATAAAAAAGTATTTTTTTCATTTACATAATATTTTTAATTCATCATGTAAAAATACAGTGAGTTGATGTGATACCATTGTATTTTATGTATGCTTTGCCAATACGTGTGCCAATAAACTGTGTTAACAAATGTGTTGTTTATATATTTCCTTTCTAACAGAATAAACAGCAGCGACATGCAGTCAGGGGAGGCAGGGGAGGCAGAGCCTCACTACTGTCATCATGAAAAGAAAAAAATGTAAAAGGAGAAGGCTGAGGTAGCTGCTGCCAGAGTGACAGTGGATGACTCTGCTTAGTGCTTAACTGTTTAAAAAAGCCTCTAAAAAAGTGCCCTCTACAAGAGGAGGCGGGAGAACCACGTGCCTCATTTAGTCTGACTTTATGATCACTCGAGCAGAGTTAAGCAAGGGTTAAAAGCCAAAAAATTCCTTATGTAGATGAGGCACATGGTTCTCTTGCCTCCTCCTGTAGAGGGCCTTTTTTTAAGAGGCTTTTTTAAACAGTTAAGCAGAGTCATCCATTGGGGACTCTGGCAGCAGCTAACCCAGCCTGACCTCAGCAGCTCTTACCTTTTTCCTTTTATATTTTTACATTTTCATGATGGCAGGCAAGAACAGAGTTGAAATCCTCTATGATTGTGAAACAGCTGGAAAAGGTATGTGGGTCGGAGGGAAGGGAGGGTATTCAAAATTAATGTAATTTGTAAATAATTGTAAATAATTTGTGCGTGTGTGGGTGTGTGTGGGTGTGTGTCTCAGGTACTGCTCCATCATGGCATTCACACATCCTGCAGGCTCCGTTAGTGCTTGGATGGAAAGATGGAACTAAGCCCCTGGGTTGATCCGATGAACTTCACGAACTCCCTCCAGAACTTATCAGTGAACTGAACTCCTCTGTCATGCGGGGCACTCTGTGTAGCTGGTATATTTGCTTTAAAACATCCTGGCCAATTTCCTGGCAGAGGGGAATCCTGAGCAGGCAGTGAAGCGGGCTTGCTTTGAGAATAGGTCAATCACAGCCAAATGACTGTGTTTCCTCCACTTTCTCAGAGTTTGACTGTAAAGTCCATGGCAATTTCCTCCCAGGGACAGCAGGGGTCAGTTTCCTAGCAGCCCCTCATGTTTTCAGCAGTTCTGTCAGGGGTAGACCTACTTCAGCAAAGCTGGAATGAACTGTGTGTAAGTTTGCAAATCCCAGGAAGCTTTGGAGTTGCTTCCAGTTGCGTGGAGTTTGCCAATCAAGTACTTCTTCTTTTCCTGGGTCCATCTCAACTCCGTCATTTGACACTCGATAGCCCAGGTAGTCTAGGGAAATCTTATGAAACTTGCATTTGGACAGCTTTGCATAGAGCTTCGTGGCTAGTTTTTTCAGAACCTGCCACACTAGTTTAATGTGTTCTTTGAGTGTCTCGCTGAATATGAGAATGTCATCCAGCTAAACTAGGACACCTTTGTACAGGTGCTCATGCATCACTTATTGATTAGCTGCATGAGTACGACAGGGGCTCCCTGAAGCCCAAACGGCATGACTTACACTGGAAACTACCTAATAAAGGCGGTCTTCCATTCACGTCCCTCCTTAATCCACACCTGGTAATAAGCTTCCCATAAGTCTAGCTTGAATACTTTTGTCTTTTGCTGGGTGATTTAGCTTGTCTTTCATGGGGTGGGGGGGAGAGTGTAGGTGTTCTCCACCGACATAGTGTTAATTCCACGGAAGTCCATACAGAGCCTCACACCCCCATCCTTCTTTTCTTTGAACAGCATTTTTGATTTGGCAGGTTGGATGAAGCTCCTCATCAAATTGGTGTTGATGTACTTTCTTAATTCGCTCATCTCTTTTAGGGGTCATGGAATACATTTTGGGTTTTGGCAGCTTAGCTCCTGGCACAAATTCTATTGCACAAGTGGTGAGGTGGTGGAGGGAGAGGAAGTTACATTTATGTTTGCTGAATGTGTCTGCCAGGTCCCTGTATTATTTGGGCAGCTGGGGGATGCCAGGCAGGCTATCTGCAGCAGCTGTGGCCCCCTCCCCCTGACCAAGGTTGCTTGGGGACTGAAGTGGTTGAGCTTCAGCCTAAGTGGGTGGAGGCAGTGGGGTGATGCCAATTTTTAGTCTTCAGTAGCAATCTTCCCATATGATGACTGGACCCTATTTGTCCAGCCAAGCGAGGTCTAGGATCAGTGACTCTGTCATCTTCTGAGCTTCCACAAAGCATGTAAGTTCCCAGTGGTGTCCCAATTTCCAGTTTCATGAGCTCAGTGACTAAAGTGCCAGGGCTCCACCTATTACTGTCCCATTGACTTGCTTGAAGTGCATGGGATGCCGTAGGTATTTTGTGTTCAGCCTTAGTTTCTGGATGGTAGGGAGGCTAATCAGGCACCTGGTACAGCCAGTGTCTATGATGGCTTCTATGTCCCCTTGAGACACTGTTGTGGGTACCACGATTTTGTGGCAGCCCTGAAGACTCCAATTAAAGATGGCTCCAGGGCTGACACCATGAGGTGACCATGGCGAATGTAGCAGGTCAGTGTCTCGGGGTGGAGAGCAGGTCATGCATCTCCCCAAGCGACCGAGACATGCCAAGTTGCACCAACAAAGGCCGGAAGTAGTCGCTTGCCATTTCCTGCTTCAAAAATCTTTTAAAAAACCACTGACTGTCAGGCAGTGAGACCCAGCAAGAGATGAGGTGCCGGAAAATCAGACCCGTCCGCTTCTCTCATGCAGTGACGGACGCAGCTTGCAGTTCTGAGCCCGAAGCAATGGGAGTTAAGTGCTGCTTGAGCACAAATGTACTGTGGTGAAGGCAAATGCTGTTGCTGTGCAATGGGGCGCTTCGCTCCTGCACGAAGGCTCCAGCCATCGCCACCACCGCTTTGGCCTGCCTGCACCGCCCAATCTTGCCATGAGTGAGCTGGCCATGCCCACTCAGTCACATGACCCCCCCCAGCCACGCCTACTCAGCCAGTCATTAGGGAGAACCAGTTGTTAAATTACTTGAATCGCATCACTGATCCAAGCCCTTTCTCCCCATGGCAACATTAAAACCTTCCAAATACAGGGGCTAACCTATTTTCCACTTTCTCCAGCCCGCCAGTAATTTTATTTTATTTTTTTAATTTTATTTAGTTTGTCAAACATGTACAAGATAATAGGTATAAGTATAAACATGGACATTAATAAGAGAAATGAGTACAGATAAATGGGGACAGTAGGACAGGGACGGAATGATCTTGGAAGACGGGGAAGGGCCATAGGCAGGGCAATAATTCATTAAGCTGCAGCTGAGCCTGCAGAAAGAATGGGGATATGGCAAACATCTCAGAAGGCACCATCCTTAATTTCTTGGGCTGGAGAGCTGACAAGGAGGGGGAGGACATTCTGTCACAATTAATAAAGCAGAATAAAATAGATAGTGCTTCTTGTCTAGACTATCTTTCAGGAACCAGTAGTAAAAATATTTGAATCCCATCACTGAGTGTGAAGAGTATTTTCCTCCTTGGTGGTTCAAGTCAAAAATGATTCTAATCGAAGGACGTTCAAAAACATAAAGGCAGGGAGCGCACATTCACCATCACTGAAAATGTTGAATAATGAACCATCTGCAAGCAAACTACCAAATTCAGGGAGTCAACTCCAAAGTTTAGCCCTGAGCCACATATTGAACCCAGGGATGGTCTGTCTTCAAAAGACAGCCAATCCATGGATTTGTACAAGGGTATCTCAATGAGGGCCATTTTATTTTCCCAGCTCCGTCCTGCCGTTTCAATTTCTAGATGCCAAAGTGTTTTGTGCCTGCCCAATTCTGTAGGCTACAATAAAGACACACCTCTTAAAGTGCCTGTGGATTTAGGCATTGAAACTGCATTCCAGACTTCAGAATGCAATATAGGAATAAAAGATTTTAACTGGGGGACAAAACTCAGCAGCACTTTTTCATCTGACTGTTGACAAAAATAGGACTGCCAACATGATCGCCAACATCCGATGACGGATATGGCACAAGAACAGTGGAGGGTTTCCAATTTTTTTTTATTACCAGTTCGCTCGCGCTGAGACGTGACGCCTGCACAGAAGCGTCCAGGCGGGTGGGCGAAACCTCCCGCTGCCACTACTACCTCTGCACGAGAAGAAGTGTAGGCACATCCTGAGGGGCCGTGGAACAACTGGGCAAAGGCGCTGGAGCCGTTTCATTACACAACTGCTGGATAAAACCCAAAGGACTGGGTTAATGCAGCGTTTCTTAGTATCATCAAATTTAAGACGACTAGATTTCAACTTCCAAGATTTCCCTGTCAGGTTGCAGGAAAATTCTGGGAGTTGCGATCCACTGGTTTTAAGGTTGCCGAGGCTGAAAACCCCCGAGCAGAACCCCGCTCCTCAAACCCTCCTCTTCTTTCCTGCGTCCAGGGAACGCTGCCTAGGACTTCTGGCCCCACCTCCCGAGTGGCGGGCCGTCACCAGGGCAACAGTCGGCTGGCCAACACAGCCAAGATGGCGGCGCAGGGAGTTCGTTGCTCACGCGCGCGGGAGAAATGGACCCGGCTGGTGCGCTCTGTGTCGCGCGGAGATGACGTCCTCTGGGGTGGCGGCTGCTTCCCTCCACTGCCGGGGGCCGCCGCCGTCGCGCGCGCGAAGATGGCGGGGCTGGCCGAGGCGGCTCCGGGTGGCGGGAATGGCGGTGGCGGGGCCGGACCCCACCGGGGCTCCCCGCCGGAACCCTTGCCACTACTGCTGCCAGAGGAAGACGGGCAGACGCGACAGAGCAGTTTCGCCAGCGGCGGCGATGGGCAATCTCCACCCCATACTGAAACGCTGGGCTTCTACGAGAGCGACCGATACCGCAAGCAACAGCAGCGCCGCGCGCCCTCGGGTGAGATTCCGTCGCGGACCCCTAGACATGTGCAGAGTGCCTCTTTGGAATTTCATTCCTGTGAAAAGCTTGGGAGGGGAGTGCAGAAAATGAGGAGAAAACCCTTAATGTGTGCAGAGCGCTTCTTGGGTTCTTCCCCGTGGGAAACGGGGTGGGGGGTATGCAGAAAAATTGGGGAGAAGAAAGAGCGGAGAAAGCCCCATTTGCACCCCAACCTCTGTTCTGTTGGGTCGCAACATTCCATAAAGGGCTTTCTTCCTCCACCCGCATCTTCCAAAAGTGGTTTCGTTTTAGCAAGCTATGGTCCTTAAGTTTTACACCGAGGTAGGGTGGATTAGGAATGCCAAGACCGACAAAGATACCTCTTTCCCCTTGATGTCCAAAAGAGGATTTCTGACCTGTATGCTTTCTCCATAACGAGTATGCTGGAGTCTCAGGGTGCCTGAATTTGGCCCTCACCATGTTCACATTGCCTCTCTCTGGCTCATGAAAGACCTCACCAAGTTATTTTGGGGAATCTATTTTAGGCATCCAAGTTTGAAAAAGGAGGCTCAGATCTCGGTCTTAATCTGTTTTCCGGGATAGGTTTCTGCTTTATATGTGAAACTTGGATAAGGGCATATCAATATAAAATTAGCTTTACTTTTGCCCAGGAACAAGTGGTAAAGAATCATCTAATGCTATGAAATATATTCTTGGCATTGGACTTGAGTGCGCAAGACTGCTTTCTTGCTAGGGGATAGCTTAAGTATTTTATGTCTAGCCACTTAATTGGATGTGCATTTGAAATGTTATCGTAAGTAATCTTTGCTACTAAAGTACAGCCTAGTAGATGTTGGATCCACTATTTTTGTCTTTTGGAGAGTGTAGGAGAGCTATGTTAATTTACTGTGGCAAAAAACAAAACAGGAGTGTAAGGGATACGTTGGAGAAAGGTGCCCTTTTGTGGTTAAGGTCTTTTTCCCTTGCTTTTTTCTTTGGCAGGGAGGGCCCTTATTATCCAGCTGCAATATTAGCTTGATGTTTTCAGGGTCTTCTGAGGCCAGGTAAAATGTAAAGATTCTGAAAAGAGAATTGACTCATCAATAGTGGGGGCAAAATGATGTGGACTCATAATGTTTATCTGACTTGTCCTCCTTCCTGCCAAATTTCATAGTTGAGAAAGGTAGACAAAGGCTGTTCCCAACAGCCTCATTTCACCTACAGTGTTAAAAAGAAGATTGAATGCTGTGGGATTTTCTGGAACAGGTTTTTCCTCTGAGTGGTCAACCCGTAAATGCTGTTTTTGTAGATAGAAAATCTAGTGTGGTGTCCTTCCAAGCAATCAACTCCCAAATGTCTTACTTTTTTGTTTGTGTGAAAATGTCAGCCAGGACTTCCTTGTTGGAACTTTTGCTCTACATTCATTGCTGAAGAATAATTTTAATTTATGTTAATGATTATCGTCTGATTGCACATACGTCTATCATTATGAAATGTTTTGAAAGGCTGATTGACTTTAAAGTATCCAGCCTCCCTCCAGTGTTTGACTCAATTCAGTTTGCTTACCATCCAAATCATTCCACAAAGGATGTTATTTCCTCTATTCTCCATCTGAGCGTGGCACACTTAGAGGAAAGAAATATTTATGTGAATGTTGTTTGTTGACTTTACTTTGGCATTTCATATGATCATTCCTTAACATTTAAAAGATAAACTGGGTCTTTTAGGCTACACTAACCCTTTGTGTAACTAGATTTTTGAATTTCTCACTGATAAGCCCCAGTATGTACGAGTTGGGACTAATATGTTCTTGAGCACAGGTTGCTTTGAGGAAGGGAGAGGAGAGTTGGCTGGAGAATGCTTTTCATGCCAAGAATGGATGCTTCTCTTGGGTGCTATAACATTGCACAGATTCAGGCACCCATCCTCTTTTTCAGAGTCAGGGACTCAGAAACTTTCATTCTTGGTGTAAAAATTGTTTGCTGACCTCCTGCTCCTCCCTTCCCCCTCAACTACTTTACATTTAACTATTTAATGAGACCTCGTTGTCCTACAGAGCATGCTTGCATGCAAATGGGGGAGAGAGGGAGAGAGAGAGAGAGCAATCCATGTGTGTGAGAGAGAGAGAGAGGGAGGGAGACCCAAGCTGCTAGCAGCGGTGCGGGGAACAGGAGCCACTGGTGGTGGAGTATGAAGCAAGGTGAGAGGAAGCTCTGCACCACTCTGCCTTGCTTCGTACTACAGCCCCCCCCCCGCCTTTGTGGCCATCGCCATCAGTACATTGGTCAGCCTCCTGCCAGGTTACAGTGGCAAGCAAGGAGAAGAAGTGAAGAATGAAGCAAGGCAGTGGGTGAAGACCTGCCCCGCCCAGGCTTACCTGAGGGCCCTTCAGCCAGGCCAAACCCTCACACATACATTGCGCCATGCAGGGTAGCCACATCCCTTCACTAAACTTTCCAGCTCCTTTCACTGCCGCGCATGCAGAGCAACTAAAGTAGTCTGTGGGACTATGGTAAAAAAAATAGTTCAGATCTTCCAACTTCTCACGGGAAAAAATATTTCGTGAGATTGGAAGGTCTGAACTATTTTTTTACCATAGTCCCACAGGCTAGTTGCTCTGCATGCAGTGACTGAGAACTGGGCCTGAATGCGCCCATGCCTGTTGGGATGACAGGGACTGGGTGGACCCTTACAGTTTCCAGGATGACCATGTTGGGCGGATTTGGCCTCATTGCGATCCAAATCTGGCCCGTGGCCTTGAGTTTGACACCCTTGAGGTGGAAGGTTTGATGAACTGGTGTAATAAAAACAGCCTGATTTTAAATGTAGGGAAAACGAAAGAGATAAATTTCAGAAAAGGCAGACATAGCCATACACCTCTGTATTAACTATTCAACTGTGGAGGTGGTTAGTAGTATCAAATTTCTGGATATGCAGCTGACAAGCAGGTTAGCTTGGACACTCAACAGTGAGACTGGTGAAACAGGTGCAGCAGCTACATTTTCTATGTCGCATGAGAAGAGCACATCTTCCTTCCCTCATCTTTCCCACTTTCTACAGAGAGATCATTGAAAGCATCCTGTTGTGTTGTATTATTGTGGTTTAGAAGTATTACTGTTTGGACAGGAAGGTTGTGCAGAAAGTGGTGAGGACAGCAGAAAAGATTATTGGAAGTTCACTTTCTTCTACCCAGGACATAGCATATAAATAACTTTTTAAAAGCGATGTCTGGCCAGGGTGTGCAGTATTGTTTGAGACACTATACATCTTCTTTATGACTGGTTTTTTTTTTTCCTTCTGGGAGAAGGCTTCATGGTATCCAAAACAGAACAACTAGATTTTGTAATAGCATTGTACCATATGGTATCAACCTTGTTAACTTTTAAAACCCTTTTTCTGTCCTGTATTATAAATGGACACACACAGAGAGATAGAGAAAGAGAGAGAGAGAGAGAGAGAGAGAGAGAGATATTGTGTGTGCTTATGTATATTTATATGTATACATATGTGCAAGTATGTGTTTATATCTACTGTGTTTTCCCAAAAATAAAACCTACCCTGAAAACAAACCTTACCCCAATTTTTATGCCTATACCTAATATATAATATAAGCTCTACCCCCAAAAGAAGCCCTAGTTAATCCCCACCCACCATCTGGTTGTACAAGGTGGAGCGAGACGCAGGTGTAAAAACCAAGCGGTGGGGGGGTTAAGTTAACCACTTAACTTAGGACAGCCACAACCAGGCCTCCCATGCTCCGACCCTGGTCACGCTGCTGCCCAACTTCTTCTGCAACTGCTTGTGGCCAGATGCTATGTGGTGTCGGTGCTGCTGCAAGGCTCATCACACTAGTGCTGCCACTTGTGTGCACAATGGCATAACACGCCACACAGCCCCCTGCGAGCAGCAGCATTGACGTGACAAGCCAAGCGGCACTAGTATGACAAATCATTTGGCATTCTATGAGTGACAGCACCAGCATGATGAGTCACATGACATCTGGCTGCGAGCGGTTACAAGTGGCTGCAGGTGTCAGTGCATGGGAGGTGTGGCTGTGGTGGTCCTCAGGTAAACAGGTAATGCATCCTCTGAAAATAAGACCTGGTGCTTATTTTGGGGCCAAAAAGAAAAGAAGACTGGATCTTATTTTCAAGGAAACACGGTATCTGTCTGTCAGTCTATCTATGTATCTTATCTCATCTATCTATTTATCTAGTGTGTTCACAGAAAAAAAGGGACAATAAAGATAATCTTATATACTTACCGTATTTTTCGGAGTATAAGACGCACCCTTTTTCTAAAAAAAAAAGGCTGAAAATCTGGGTGCGTCTTATACATCGAATACAGCATTTTTTGCCTCCTGAAGCCTCGCCCCTTCACCAAAATGGCCGTGAATACTCTTATGGAGGTTTTCAGAGAGCTCGTGGGGGCTGGAGAGGGCAGACATGAGCAAAAAATGGGTTGTTTTTTGCTCCCTCAGCCCCAGCAGCATTCTATAAGCCTCCATAAGGCTATGCATGCAATTTTTTGACAAAAAACGGGCCTGTTTTTACAAAAAACAGGCCGTTTTTTTGCTCGTTCTCGCCCCCCCCCCCGGAGCATTCTGCAATCTCCCCCCCAAGGCTATTCATGCCTTTTTTTGGAAAAAAAACACGGGGACATTTTTGTGAAAAACGGGCCATTTTTGGGAGGTTTGCAGAGTGCAAAAACTTTTTTTTTCCTTTTGGAAAGTTCTTTAACTGATTGATGAGAATTACATTGATTTGATTTGATTTGATTTATTGCATTTCTATGCCTCCCTATTCCCAGAGGGACTCAGGGCGGCTCACAAACCAAGTAATGGGGGGGGGGAATACAAACAGGAGGAAAAAAAACAACGGACAAACAACTACAATAATTTAAAAACACTCAACCACCACACAATTCGAGCGGGGGCGGGGAACTCGTCAGCCCCAGGCCTGTCGGAACAATCAGGTTTTAAGGGCTTTGCGGAAAGCCTGAAGGGTGGTGAGGGTCCGAATCTCCACGGGGAGCTCTTTCCAGAGGGCCGGAGCAGCCACAGAAAAGGCCCTCCTCCGGGTGGTAGCCAATCGGCATTGGCCAGTAGATGGAGTTCGGAGGAGGCCTAATCTGTGGGATCTAATAGGTCTGTTGGAGGTAATTGGCAGCAGGCCGTCTCTCAAGTACCCAGGTCCAATACCATGAAGGGCTTTATAAGTGACGACTAGCACCTTGAAGCGTATCCGAAGATCAATAGGCAGCCAGTGCAGCTCGCGGAGGATAGGTGTGACGTGGGTGTACCAGGGTGCACCCACAATTGCTTGCGCAGCTGCATTCTGGACAAGCTGAAGTCTCCGAATGCTCTTCAAGGGCTGCAGTGCCAGCAGAAACACCTACGTAGCTACTGTATTTCTCTCTATCTCTGTTTCTCTCTCTTTATCCATCTACCTACCTACCTACACACACACTCTCTCTCCCTACCTACCTACTGTATTTCTCGCTCTATTTCTCTCTCTATCCCTTTATCTACCTACTTACCTATCTACCTACCTAACTACTCTCTCTGTATCCCTACCTATCTACTGTATTTCTCTCTCTCTATTTCTCTCTATCCCTCTACCTACCTACCTACACTCTCCCTACCTACCTACTGTATTTCTCTCTCTATTTTTTTCCTCTCTCTCTCTCTCTATCCCTTTATCTACCTACCTACCTAACTACTTTCTCTCCCTACCTATCTACTGTATTTCTCTCTCTCTATTTCTCTCTATCCCTCTCCCTACCTACCTACATTCTCCCTACCTACCTACTGTATTTCTCTCTCTATTTTTCCCCCCCTCTCTCTCTATCCCTTTATCTACCTACCTAACTACTCTCTCTCCCTACCTATTTACTGTATTTCTCTCTCTATTTCTCTCTATCCCTCTATCTACCTACCTACACTCTCCCTACCTACCTACTTTATTTCTCTCTATTTTTTTCCTCTTTCTCTCTGTATCCCTTTATCTACCTACCTACCTAACTACTCTCTCCCTCCCTACCTATCTACTGTATTTCTCTTCCCCTACCTATATACCCTACCTACACATTCTCTCTCGCTGTCTCCATTTCTCTCTCTCTCCTCTCGCTCTCCCTTTATCTACCTACATACCTACCTACCTAACTCTCTCTCTCCCTACCTACCTACTGTATTTCTCTCTCTTTCTCTCCCTTTCTATCCCTCTATCTACCTACCTACTTTTTTTAAAAAAAATGCCTCTTCAAAACCTTGGTGCGTCTTATACTCCGAAAAATGTACTATCCTTAGTTCTTAGAAGATGGAGAGAAGTGTGTATGAGTGTGACTATATAGGTTTTCTTGATCAGATCTTCTCTTTAACAAACGAAAAACAGTTGTGGACAGATATTTAAGTGGGTAACATTTCTATTTTAGGATTAAGACTTTATCTCTCATTACTATTTTCAGCTAATGACTCACCATACAGTCTTAAATGTGTTTTCAGGAAGTAAGCTTCTTTATATTTGGTGACTTTGGAGTCTACATAAAGCATTGTGTGCTTGATGTACTATAAAATCAGGGTATTATTTGTATTACAATCTTCCTGCCTTCAGTAAATGTCCATACATTGTTGGGTACCTTTGTTTCCTTGCAGTGAGAGATATTTAGCTAGTCAAAATGATTAGGAATATATCATAAGTTTAGTAATGAAAATACTTGATATGATGGAGGAAAAATTAGGTGGGAATCAAATTCTTAAACAGACTTTGGAAAAAGATAGAATAACCTTTATTGTCATTTTTTACTGTGGGCACACTGGCACAGATTAAAAATGAATTTCTATTGCCTGCTCTCAAAAATATACACATACATAGCACACACATAGATATGCTATATACATACATGTATATACCTACCTATATATTACTATATATAAAATATTAACCACTGCCCATCTTGATTACATAGTGGAAAGAGGAAGCTTGAGAGTTCACAAGGTTTATACTGTATGGAACAAAACTGACTGAATCTGGATGTTCTTCAGATACCATGAAGCCGCCTCCCAGAGAGTGACAAGGAAAACAGATGTATTAGAGGATGTGTAGTGTTCCAACAACACTGCAGAGCCTGCTCAAGCAACTTATATGCTATGTCCTGGATAGAAGGGAGTGAACTGCCAAAAAGGGACAATGTCAAGGTCTGCCTCCAGGGTGATGTTCAAAAGAAAGCTGTAACCCGTTGGATGTTTTCACCTGTTCAACCGATCTATTTTTATGAAGTGCTTTTAAACCGTGATATTTCTGCTGCTCATTGGATGTAGAAATTAACATCAGATAGATAGATCCCATTTCTGGCATTACTATAGCATATATATGATTAAGATAGGGATTGTATTTGAAATAAACAAGATTCTGGCAATGTACTTGCGTCTATTAAAATAGCTATGAACATTTATTTTTACTGCAATGGTTCTTTACTCTGCATTTGGGTACAGTTAGAAAATAAAAAAATGGAAAAAATAGTGAAGTACTAGAAAGGAAATTGAGCAAATTATGTTATCTGAAATTGAGATTCCTTTCTGTTCTTGGTTCCAAGATAGCACAGATCCTGGCAGCTGGTTTCAACTTTAAAGGACCAGCACTGGAGGGAAGGGGGAAATTTTGGGTCAAACTCTGGCCAGCACCTGCAGTGTGGCTGCAGATCAAGGCCAGCAGGCTTGCTTCAGTCAATCCAGGCACAGACCACGTGAGTGAGGCATGGCCTCCACAGCCCCTGAATCCGTGCAGGCCCAAGGAGAAATGGCAGACGAAGGCCAAGGCAGGCTCAGGCCCAGGGCAGCGGCCTCCAAGCCTACAGCTGACCAGTACCCTTCCAGAGCAGTTGCTAGGGATGAGTCAAGGAGATAAAAGTCCTTGGAAAAGCAGGTGACTAGGGCGGAGAGGCTAGCGCAAGTGGTTAGGCCTGAATCCCCCTGCAGATCCAGATCCCCAATAGGGCCCAGCTCTCACCATTCTGGCTCGCCTCCCAGGGGTTTCAGCCCTTCTTCCCCTTCTATTTCACCTGCAAGGCCTCACAGACAGGTGGCTTCTCCTTCACCGCCCCCCATATCCCCTAGATCATATAGGGAGAGGGGAGAGGATCCAGGAGAGGGGGCATCTCGGGACTACCTGCCAGCTGCCCAGCTTTCCCCCCGGGGGCCCTCCTCCGAGAGGATTTGGAGGATCTGGAGCTGCTGCCTGATAGCATCAGGAGACTCATCTCCACCGCTATAGCCAAAGGCATCGCTTCGGGCCTCTCCCAAAGGGAATGCCCCTTCCAAAGGGTAGCAAGGCCTCACTCTGCCCCCATACACAGATCTCCGTCTTCATCTAGGGGGACAGGATCTACCTCGGCCTCCTTCCCCCTTGGTAGTCAGTGAGTGTTCTATCTTGGGGGAGGTGGGCCATCCGGAACTAGGGTTCTCGGAAGATGAGGACTCAGTTCCTCCTGACCCCCCCGGCATTTCCAGGTCTCTTTCCTCCCCCGACCTTGAAACCTCTTCTGCATAAGGCCAAAAAGACTACTCAAATTGGCACGGGGCCCCTGTCCTAACACAGGGATCCCAACCTAGCCATGTTTATAAATCCCAATACTGATGAGGAGGTTCCAGCCCCCCCTCTTCTTAGAAGTGGTCAAGAACCAGTGGTCTCAACCTTCTTTGCCCAACCCTGGGAGTAATGATAGGCACTTCTACAACATGGAGCAGGCCTTCTCCCAGGTCCTATAATTGCCTACCATAGACACCCCCATTACCCTCCTTGCTAATGCTGCTACCTTAGTCTCAGGCGATGTGGCCGACAAGCTAAAGCCCGAGGACAAGCATGCAGAGCTTACAATCCGTAAGAATTTTAACGCCTGGGCCATTAAGTCATCTGCAGCAGCTTCCTACTTTAATCATATGGTGGTCATGTAGCTGCGGCAGTTGCAGGACCGCATCCCGCTGCAGGATGAGCGTCTTCATGAAGACCTCACCAAGATCATCTCAGCCACCCAGTTCTCTGCAGACGCCACCCTAGATTCCATAAAATTCGCTTCTAGGTCGTTGTCCACCTCTGTAACATCGAGGTGCCTATTGTGGCTCTGCAATTGGCAAATGGACAACAAGTCCAAATGGAATCTGGCAGCGGCCCCCTTCACTGGTCCCAACCTCTTTGGGGCTTCCCTTGACCCAATCCTTGTGGAGAACAAGGATAAGAAGTCCTGGCAGGGGAGGGCTGTTTATCCCTAGCCCAGTCCCCTCTGGTCAAATGTTTTCTAAAAGGGGCAGCAAACCTGTGCCCGCCCCCAGTGCACAGGTTTCCAACATGGGATCTCTCCCTAGTACTTAGGGTTCTCACGGGACCTCCTTTTGAACCATTAAGGACGGTATACCTCAGGTACCTAACTTTAAAGGTGGCCTTCCTCATCGCTGTTATCTCGGCTAGGCAGATATCTGAGTTGGGTGCCTTGTCGTTCAAAGATGACTTGTGTCAATTCCACCAAGGCAGGGTCGTCCTGCGACTCGACCTGACCTTTTTCCCAAAGGTCAACTCCCTGTTCCATAGATTGCAGGAGGTTATTCTCCCTAACTTCTGTTCCTCTCTTTCCCATGAGAGGGAAATTCTTTGGCACAGGCTAGATGTCCGCTGCACCTTGCACATTTATCTCAGGTTCCACCGCAGGGAATTATGGCCCACTCCACTTGGAGTGCGGCTACCATGGGCGCGTGGGCCACCAGGGCTCCTCTAGAGGACATCTGTTGGGCAGCCACTTGGGCCTCCTCGACTCCCTTTATCCAACACTACCGTTTGGATTGTTTCACTTCGGTGGACGCGGCCTTCGGCCATCGGGTGCTCCAACAAGTAGCGCCCCCCTCCCCCGGAGTCAATGTCCCAGCTGTATCCCCTCCTGCCGAAACTACAGGAAAAAGAACGTTGGTCCTTACCTGAACGTTTCTTTTCTGTAGTAAGGCGGGAGGGGCTACATCCCACCCATGACATTGATCAGCGGTGTTCGGGGCAGTTGGGGGTCTGTGTTTTTGTGTTTCTTGGCTTTCCTTACATACTACTTGTAGCTTTTTTCATTCGACCTTGTGAAACTGGGAGCCTAGAGGGAAAGGAGGATACTTAAGAAAAATCCCTCAGTCTCTGGACCAATCAGGCTGTGACTAAACCCAGCTGTAGCCCCTTCTGCCTTACTACAGAAAAGAAACGTTAAAATAAGGACCAACGTTCTTTCTTCTCCACATTAAATTGCATGTTGTTGGATAGGGTCCATTGTTCAAATCTGTCAAGATCTTTTTGGATCCTGAGCTTGTCTTCTGGGGTGTTGGTTATTCCTGCCACCTTTGTGTCATCTGCAAATTTGATGAGTGCCCCTTCTATTTCGTCATCTAAGGAATTTATGAAGATGGGCCTAAGGCAGAACCTTCTGGCACTTCACTGCTTACTTCCCTCCCTGTAAATGTAGTAGCATTAAGCGTGACCCGTCAAAACCGCGGTCCACAAAAGCACGCTCGATGAAAGCGCGCATTTGACGTCATCACAGCACGACGAAAAAAATTAAAAATTGAAATAAAAATAAAATTAAAGCAAGCCGATTCACATAAAGGTAAGGGTTAGGTTTAGGGTTAGGGTTAGGGTTAGGTTAAGGGTTAGGGTTAGGTTTAGAGCGTTAGGGTTACGTTTAGCGTTAGGTTAAGGGTTAGCGTTAGGTTTAGCGTTAGGTTAAGGGTTAGGTTTAGGGTTAGATTTAGGGTTAGGTTTAGGGTTAGGGTTAGGTTTGGGGGGGTTAGGGTAAGGTTTTCGCTTTATTTTTACATTTATCGATCACAGCACGATGTTTTCGTCGCGCTGTGATGCCGTCACGTACGCGCTTTCGTCGAGCGCGATTTTGTCGTCCGGGGTTTTGTGGTGGAACCAGCATTAAGGACTATAGGTTGAGTACAGTTTGTCAGCCAGTTACAAATCTATCTGGTGGTGATACTGTCTATCCCATATTTTTCTAGTTTACCAAGAAGTAGGCTACTTTGTCGAATGACTTGCTGAAGTCTAAGTATTACTATGCCCACAGCATTTCATTACCACTTTGTCAAAGAATGAAATAAGATTGGTTTGGCATGATCTTTTGGATTGAAAAGTAAGTTTGTACCAGTGTAATGAAAATTGAAGCCTTGATTATAATTAGAAAATTTGAATTATTTTAGAGGAACAGAAAAAGAGTACTGATTTTTGACTTAGAGCTAATTATTATTTGGGGAGATTGTACAGTGTGCAGTGTCCAATTTTCTGTGAGTCAGAAACACTTTGGCACAAGTAGAAGCATTACTTGTGTACATTTTGTTAATAAAACTGCAGTTTAGAAACTTGTGCAAATATTTGAATCTGTTTTTACTCTGTAATAGTTCCAGAGTACAAGTTACAATCACAAAGTTAGTCTTCAACATTTAGTAATTTGTAGTGTATATGCAGGGTTGTATTTTTTTCTTTGACAAATATTAGATTAATTTCTAGACAAGTGGATTTGGAACTTTAAAATACAGCTTTTCTCATTATTAACTTTAAACTATGGCTTTATAGCCTGCTTGTGCTAAATTGATTAAACCACGGTCTCCTAGATTAAATATAAAGGAACATATAATTTCTGGCTTGTTTGCCAATTCATGCAAAGAACAGAAGGAATGATGTAACTCATTGCATGAAGCCATTTCAACGTGATCATGGATTCAGCATGTGTATTCCTAACTTACTCTTGCCTAATACATAAATATTTGTTTTAAAGTTACTTAGAGCCTGTCTCAATTTTGGAGGACTCTTGGCAGGGTGCAACAAAAACAAATTACATCACAAAACATCAAAAACTAAAAATATACTCTATGAGTTTTGGTTGATTTATCATCAGCTTGTGATAAACTGTAGTTAATAATAATATTTAATATGTTATTAAACAATGAATTATTAATTAAATATTATTATAGTTATTACACATTCTTAATAATTTATCATGAGAAGATCAGTGGTGCAATGGAAGCTACAGTTACTGATCAATAGTAATAAAATAGGAGAGGTTAATATCAAGAGAGGAATCTTTCAAAGAGATTCACTATCACCTCTACGATCTGCATTGCTTTGAAACAATAGTGAACAAGTCAGGCCAAGGATATCAAACATAAAAAAATCTCTGCCAGGCTATCCTATCCATTACAAAACATTACAAAAAATGTGAAGTTCTGTGGAAGGCTTAGTCTTGTGCAGGGATCTCCCTTCATACATATATACTTTTATATTGTACACCTGATTCCCCCTCCAAATAAAGTATTTTGCACTAGTCTCTATTAAATTTCATTCCATTGTTTTGAGCTCATTTCTCTAATCTGTCAAGCTTCCTTATTATCCCTTCTCCCTTCTGTTCATAGACTCTAGTTTATCACTTTCATTCTCAATTTCCAGATTTAAACCCATTATTTATTTCCTTAACCTCTGAATTCTAATTGCTTCTGAAAACTTTTGGGTCTTTACGTGTCTTTAAATAAAGGCAGAAAAACTAGTGCTAAACAGCAACCCTAGTAAGAAGAGTCCTGCTGATTTACGTTATAAGTCAGCAAGGCTCATTTCATCCAGTAAAATGAATAGGGGACTGGTAGAGCGAGCTGTCTGGAATTCCTGCCAGGAATTTGTTTAACTCAGTTTGGAGATTCTTGGAACTGAATAAGATTGAGGCAAATCCATAGACATTAGGAGAAGAATTAGTGGGTGGAACTGGAGGCAACAACAAATAGTAAAGAGCTATATTCTAGATATTGTCACTGTGGAATTGTAGATGGGGCACTGATGCATGCTGAGGAAAGATAGTAAGATTTGAAGTGATGTTATCACTTGCGTGTTGGTCTAGATCAGGGGTCCCCAAACTTGGTAACTTTAAGACTTGTGGACTTCAACTCCCAGCCAGTTTAGAGACCCTGACGTAGATTAATTTAAAGTAGTTTACTATGGCAGCTAAGAAAAAAATGAGAAAAGGAATGCTAAATAATTCAACATTTTTAAAAAGAGGTTTTCTTTCAATGCAGATCTTTCTCTACTGAGGTTTATCAATGCAGAGCTAACAAGAGGTTACTTCCTTGAACACAATGAAGCCAAGTACACAGAACGGAGAGAGAGAGTGTACACATGCATGCGAATACCAAGAGAATTGGAAAAGGTAAGTTAATTTCTCAGCATTTTTATGCCTAAGGAATGCTCAGTCTCACTTTATAGAACACATAAACCTTTTTAAAGTATATAAAGAATATTATTCTGACTGCGTGTTTTGGGTGTTCAGTCTGACATTCAATTTGCCTTAAGTCTGATGTGATAACACTATAATTGAATATGTTGGACTGATTCCAAAGCAGTGATGTATCAGCAGTAGAACGGCATGTGCAGCCAAAATTCATTTGTTGTTTTCTGAGGAGCAGTTCTATCACCAATGGGAAAAAAAATGTTCAAGTTTTAAAAGTTGTTGATCTCTTGTGGTGGAAAATGCAGACTTTGTTTCTGGACTGATTTTACTTTAGGACAAATGCTAGTGGGAGTCTCTTAAAATTAAACACCCTCCGATGGAAGATAGATGGAAGCATACAAACGCTAAATCAATCTAATAACATCCTTATTTTTGAGTTAATTTAC
This sequence comes from Thamnophis elegans, assembly GCF_009769535.1. Classification (NCBI taxonomy): domain Eukaryota; kingdom Metazoa; phylum Chordata; class Lepidosauria; order Squamata; family Natricidae; genus Thamnophis; species Thamnophis elegans. The sequence goes on from NC_045549.1 coordinate 56,485,862, forward strand.
ATGTTAATCTTAAGTAATAGAACAACACATGAGAAAAGTAAAGTAACCTGATTAAATATAGAATGGGGTTAATGGAAAAAAAGGAATTAGCGCAAAAAATTAGAGGTGCTAAACAGAACTACTTTGAAAATGCAAATAAATCAGGCAGATGGTTAGCGTACATATTGAAAAAAGAGAGAATCAAGGAAAATATTGCAATTAATGAAATCTGCCATAGAAATGAAGAAAAGAAAAAATTACACAAGATTATTATGGGAAATTGTATGAACAAGAGAATATAGAAGAGAGAGGAGCTAAACAATACTTACAGGAAGCAAACTTACCCCAGATACCTAAAGAAACTGAAATGATGCTAGAAGGCAACATAACGATGATGGAGCTAACTGAAGCAATTAAAAAACAAAGCAATGGCAAGGCACCAGGTCTGGATGGACTACCAGTGGAATTCTATAAGACATTGCAGGAATTGTTGTGTCTCCCATTACTAGAAGTTATGAATGAGGTTATGTTAAAGATGAGGATACCCAAATCGTGGTCAGAAGCATATATTACACTTGTGCCAAAAGAGGAGACTGACCCACTTCAAATTAAGAACTATAGACCTATTTCTTTGTTAAATTCAGATTATAAGATATTTGCTTCAATATTGGCAGAAAGACTCAAAAAATACTTAAATAACTTTATCCACCCTGATCAAAATCGGTTTCTACCAAAGAGACAAATTAAAGATAATATAAGAATAATTCTGGATACTTTGGAATATTATGAGGCATATCCTGAAAAGCAAATGGCTTTGATGTTTTTAGATGCACAGAAAGTCTTTGATAACGTGAGTTGGCGATTTATGTTGTTACAACTGGAACAGATGGGATTTGGTAAAAAAAAATTACTCAAGCCAAACAAACTATATATCATAAACAAACAGCAAAGATAACGATAAATGAAGAATTGACAGACTCTATTGAAATAAGGAAAGGGACAAGACAAGGCTGTCCATTATCCCCTTTGTTATTTGTCCTAACACTAGAAGTTTTAAACAGAAAAATCAGAGAAGAAAAAGACATAAAAGGAAGGAAAATAAAAAAGGAAGAATATAAACTGCAAGCATTTGCAGATGACTTGGTCTTCATCTTAGAGGATCCACTTAAAACTGCACCCAAATTGATAGAAAAAAATAGAGGAATATGGAAAAGGAGCAGGTTTGAAAATAAATAAAGACAAATTTTTTTAGAATAGTTTGCTTTACAGTATTTTTTTCTTTACTTTTATCATTTGTCTTTAATGTTACTATTGTATGGAAGGTGTTTGAACTTGGCTCACAAGTTTTTTCCCACCTGGTTGTTGTTAGAGTAGTGAATTTTGTGGGCTGGCTCCTGCTGGAGGTTTTCAGGTTCCTCCCAGGCAAGCAGCTGGCTGTGCCGGCTATCGGAGTCTATTGCGGCTCCGTTCGGCTTGATTCTGATTGCTGGCTCATGAGCGGGCCAGGGAGGCTTCCCTGCATTGCTGCTGGTTTTCAGGGGCTGCAGCGGGCGGACATCGAGGCTGCTGCTGCGTGGAGCATGTGGGCGGAGCGCCGGAACTCCTGTGTAAATGCAAACAGTTTGGAACGACGGGAAGATGCGATCGGCACTAGCTAGGCTTGCGGATCCGGACGTTCTTGGGGCCATTTGCTCGCTGGCACCATTTGTTTTCCCAGAAGCTTCTCCCTTGTGAGTATGGGGCCCTGGGGGCGGCCATTTTGGGAGAGCTTCTTGGGCGGTGTCCATCTTGAGAAGGTCCTTGTGTCGTTGATGGCCATTTTGTTAGTGGCCATGAGGTGGTGGCCATTTTGCTTGGACCTCCGGTGGATCACATGGTCAGCGGCCATTCTGTTTTCCCTTTTTTCACTGCCACGAGGCTCATTGCGACTGCCGTCTCCAGTGAGAACAGTCGCAGATTACTGTGCTGGTTGCTGAACTGGGCAGAGTGAGGCCTTGGGGCAAAGAGATTGCTACAGTACCATGACTGATTCCCCTGGTGAGAGCAGCTCTGGGGTGACTTCTGTAGCGCCATCGAAGAGGTCTAAGAAGAGGAAGTGTTCCCCTCAGGATCCTCCTCCACTGGTGAAGCAAGCTCCCTCCAGGCAAGGGAGTACAGGGGATGGGGAGAAGTCCAGGCAGGGAGGTGGAGATAAGGCCCCTTTGCCTTTGGTGAGATCCCCCCTCCTAAGGGCGGCTCCACTTTCTCCCTCCCCTTCCCCTCCAAGGATCTCTGGATCCCCAAGGGCCAGTTTCATCTCACCTCCACTTTCAGAGGTTGAGGACGAGGAAGGCGAGTACCATTCGCTTCCATGCATTGCGCCTGTTCCTGACCCAGGGCACAGGCACCAGCTGGCACCCAGGCCTGGGCCTAGTCATGACACTGGTGAACTTGAGGAGTTGCCTGATAACATTCAATCTTATTCATCGAGCCATTGCACATGGCATAGCCCTCCAGGGTCGCTCCACTGACCAGGCAGACACAGAACTGATGGAGGCCAAGCGCAGACATATCCAGGATCTGGTTTCTCGCCCAGACAGGGCACAGAGAGAGGTTCCTCCTTCGCTGAGGTGCGAGGTTTTGCTCCAGGAAGAGGAGGAGCAAAAGCAGACAGCTTTCTGATGATGAAGGTTTGGCACCGGATACTCGTGCTTTTGCCGGTTTCTTTTCTCCTAATTTGTTCCGTTCCTTGCTATTTAAAGCCAGGAGCACTGCAGCCGCTGAGACGGAGGATGACAAGGAGAAGGAGAAGGAGAAGGAGGCTGTGGCCGAGGCTTCGACTTCCAAGGCAGCGCCAAAGAAAAAGTGTTTCTTTGTAGAACCCACGGTGCGGAAAGAGGAGATCCCTGCACCGAAACTGTTTCTAGATGTCATTCAGAAGCAGTGGGCCAAGCCAGGTACTTTCCCCAGGTGGGAATGACAGATGATTCTATAATATGGAGCCTGATTTCTCCCAGGCATTACAGGTTCCGGAGGTGAATGCTCCTGTAGCCGCCCTGGCATCCCCAACTCCCATGGGGGCGAGTGATGTGGCCGACAACCTGAAAGCAGAAGAGGACTGAACTGGTGTTGCTTAAGACCTTCCTGGTGGCAACATGGACAATTAAAGCCGCTTCTTCTGCATCCTTCAATCGCGCCACGTTGATGTGGCTTGAGCAAATGCAGGAGCGTGTCCCGGCGCACGATTTGAGGCTGCTTCAGGACATCAGCAAGGTCATTGCTGCGACTCAGTTTTCGACGGATGTGACCTTGAACGCCGCTAAGTTTGCCTCCAGGGCTCTTTCTTCCTCTATTTCAGCTAGGCAGATGGTGTGGCTCCGAAACTGGCAGGCGGAGGCCAAAGCGAAGTGGAAGCTGGCGGCTGGCCCATATGCAGGTCTTAACAGGGAGGCGCAGATATGGCGGGGACTTTAGGGCTGGCCATTACCGGGGAAGGAGGGCTCGCTACGTTACAGAGATCCCTCCTTCCGGCCCTATGAGTCCCACTCCAAGGCCAGATGGCGTGAGTAATCAGGACCCTGGTCTCAGGCTGCTGTCGCTAAATGCCAGGTCTGTAGTTCACAAGGCTCCCCTCGACCGGGACCTAATTTTAGACGAGGGGGCAGACCTGGCATGTATTACTGAAACCTGGCTGGGCCCGGAGGGAGGAGTCCCCCTCACGGAGATGTGCCCAGAGGGTTTTCAGGTGCTTCATCAGCCGCGACCCCAGAGAAGGGGTGGAGGTGTGGCTATTGTTATCCGAGAGTCTCTAGTACCTCGTAGGATCCCTGCTCCCGAGTTTGTCGGGTGTGAGTCCTTGCTGGTGACGTTGGACCTCAAGGGTCAAGTGGGCTTGCTGTTAACGTACCTGCCTCCCAACAACGTTGCAGCAGCCCTCCCCTCGCTCCTTGAATCAGTAGCTGAGCTGGCAATTGAGTTCCCCAGGCTTATGGTTCTGGGGGATTTCAACTTGCCTTCGCTCGGTGAACACTCTGATGGAGCGCAGGAGTTCATGGCTTCCATGACAGCCATGGGCTTGACTCAAGTAATTCGGGGCCCGACTCACTCGGCGGGTCACACGCTCGACCTCGTATTTCTCTCGGAGCAGGAACTCCGGGAGATGAAGCGCCGAAAGAGACGCCTAGAGCAATGATGGAGATCCAGTAAGTCTGAGTCAGACCGAGCGCTTTTAACATCCAGCATCAGAGCCTACCTTCAGGCAATTAGAACGACAAAAAGTTCACACATTGCCTCTCTGATAGCTTCCGCTGAGTCGCGCCCAGCCGCCTTGTTCAGGATAACCCGTTCCCTCCTAAACAGGAGGGATACGAGCGATCCTTTGCAAGGCAGAGCTGAGGACTACGTCCAATTCCTCGCGGATAAAGTTGCTCGGCTTCGGACGGACCTGGACTCCAATTACGGAGAACCAGCCGAGGCACCAGGGGAGAATCTGGATGGACATCACTGGATTGATTTTCAAGCTGTTACCCCTGAGGAAGTGGACAAGGCCATGGGAGCTGTAAGTGCCTCCACATGTGTGCTGGACCCGTGCCCCTCCTGGCTAGTTGTTAACAACAGGGAGGTGACACGGGGCTGGATCCAGGCGGTTGTTACCGCCTCCCTTCGGGAGGGGTTCTTTCCCCCGCTTTAAAGACGGCGGTGGTGAGACCCCTTCTGAAGAAGCCATCTTTGGATCCAGCCGTTTTAAACAACTACCGTCCAGTCTCCAACCTCCCCTTCGTGGGGAAGGTTGTTGAGAAAGTGGTGGCCTTTCAGCTCCGGCGGTCCTTGGAAGAAACCGATTATCTAAATCCCTTTCAGTTGGGATTTAGGCCTGGCTACAGCACGGAAACCGCTTTGGTCGCGCTGACCGATGATCTCTGGAGAGCCAGGGATGGAGGTCATGCCTCCGTCCTAGTGCTCCTTGACCTCTCAGCGGCCTTCGATACCATCGACCATGGTATCCTTCTGCGACGACTGCGGGAGGTGGGGGTGGGAGGCACTGTCCTACGGTGGTTCTCCTCTTACCTCTCGGACAGGTCGCAGTCGGTGTTGGTCGGAGGGCAGAGATCGACCCCTAGGCCCCTGAATTATGGGGTGCCGCAGGGTTCGGTCCTGTCCCCCCTCCTGTTTAATATTTACATGAAGCCACTGGGTGAGATCATTCGACGGCACGGGATAAAATACCACCAGTATGCGGACGATACACAGTTGTATCTGTCCGCCCCGTGCCAACTCAGTGAAGCGGTTGACGTGATGTGCCAGTGCCTTGAGGCTGTTAGGGTCAGGATGGGGGATAACAAGCTTGCACTCAATCCGGATAAGACCGAGTGGCTGGTGTGTTTCCCTCCCACTAATTGGCCAAGTTTTCCATCTCTCAGGCTGGGGGGTCAAACAGTACGCCCCTCAGACAGGGTTCGCAATTTGGGAGTCCTCCTGGACTCACAGCTGACTTTCGAACACCACTTGTCGGCTGTGACCAGGGGGGCATTTGCCCAGGTTCGCCTGGTGCACCAGTTGCGTCCCTACCTGAACCGGGAGGCCCTCACAACAGTCACTCGTGCCCTTGTGACCTCTAGACTGGACTACTGCAATGTGCTCTACATGGGGCAGCCCTTGAAGAGCATTCGGAGACTTCAGCTTGTCCAGAATGCAGCCGCGCGAGCGAGTGTGGGTGCACCTCAGTTCACCCACCTATCCTCTGTGAGCTGCACTGGCTGCCTATTGGTCTTCGGATACGCTTCAAGGCGCTAGTTATCACTTATAAAGCCCTTCATGGTATTGGACCTGGGTACTTGAGAGACCGCCTGCTGCCAATTACCTCCAATAGACCGATCAGATCCCACAGATTAGGCCTCCTCCGAATTCCATCCGCCGGCCAATGTCGACTGGCGACTACCCGGAGAAGAGCCTTCTCTGTGGCTGCTCCGACCCTCTGGAATGAGCTCCCCGTGGAGATTCGAACCCTCACCACCCTCCAGGCCTTCCGCAAAGCCCTTAAAACCTGGCTGTTCCGACAGGCCTGGGGCTAAAGAGTATTTGCCCCCCTTCTCGAATGGTATGGTTGTTGTGTGTTTTTAAATCTTGTATTGTTAGTCTCGTCTTTTTTATCCCCCTGTCTGTACCTCCTTCCCTGATTGAATTGTGAGCCGCCCTGAGTCCCCTTCGGGGAAAAGGGTGGCATATAAATGTAATCAATCAATCAATCAATCAGTCCACTTTTTTTACTTGATGCCGTAAGATGCGCGTGGATCCCAAACGTCCCTCGCTCCCTAATATCCTGGAATTCCTTCAGGACGGGTTGGAGAGGGGGTTGGCCCATAACACGCTTCGGAGACAAGTCTCGGCTCTGTCAACTCTCCTGGTCTTGGACAGTCGGGAGAGCCTAGGCCGTCATCCGTTGGTGAAGAGGTTTCTACGAGGGGCAGCTAACCTCCAGCCCCTGGTAATTCACAGGTTTCCATCTTGGGATTTGTCTACGATCCTCCTGTCCCTAGGGGATTCTCCCTTTGAACTACCGTGGACCATTTCCTTGCAGTTCCTTGCTCTAAAGGTGATCTTCTTGGTCGCTATCACGTTGGCTAGGAGGATCTCAGAGCTGGGTGCTCTCTCTGTCAGGGAGGACCTTTGTATTTTCCAGCCTATCACAGTCGTGCTGAGGTTTGATCCCGCATTTATCCCCCAGATAAGTTCCTATTTTCATAGGGCTCAGAAGTTAATTCTCCCAGATTTTTGCCCTAACCCCACTCATAGAAAGGACAAAATTGTGGCACAAGCTGGATGTGCAGAGAGCTTTCCATATTTACATGAAGAGAACAGCACCCTCCAGGAAGATGGAGGCGTTATTTGTTTCTTTCCAGTCTTCTGCCATTTGGTCACGGGTGTCCCCCTCTACCATTGGATGGTGGTTGTGGGCTTGTATAGCCCGGGCCTATGAGGCAAGAAGTAAGTCAGTACCACAGATGGCAGCTCTGCGCATGTGCACACTGGGAACAGGCTCTAGCTGTTCCTCTGCCTCACTGCTGTCTAATTCCATAGGCACCTGGTCACTGCCAGATGGCCTCGTCTCTGCCTCTGACACAGAGCCCTTGTCTGAGCCTTCCCCAGCCTCCAGAACTGGCCCATGTTCCTCCCCAACCTCCTCATTGTCTGATTCTGCTGCCAGCTCTGCTGGCCGCTGGTGGGCCACAACAGGTTGATTAGGGAATTGGCGACTAAAACATATGAAGACCGGTTACGAGAACTAGGCATGATTAGTCTAGTGAAGGGAAGGACCAGGGGAGATATGAAAACAGTGTTCCAATATTTGAGGGGTTGCCACAGAGATGAAGGGGTCACACTGTTTTCCAAGGCACCTGTATGCCAGACAAGGAATAATGGTTATGAAACTGAACAAGGAGGTTTAACCTAGAAATAAGGATAAATTTTCTGACAGAACAATGGAACAGCTTGCCTTTGGAAGTTGAGGGAGCTTCATCACTGGAGACTTTCAAGAAGAGATTGGGCTGCTATTTGTCAGAAATGGTCTCTGGTTGGGCGGAGGATTGGCCTAGATGACCTACAAGGTCCCTTCCAACTCTGTTAATCTAATCTAATCTAATCTAAACACTTCATCTACTGAGTGAAGATTAAGGTCACTGAAACCATAAATATCTGCAAAGATCAGGTGCCAGTGGCTTACAAAGAGAGTTTTTGCTAAATGTGTTCCAACTTCTTTTTTACACTAAAGCAGTGATGGCTAATCTTTTTGGCACCAAGTGCAATGTGCACGCAACCACTGCGTGTGTGCCATGTGTGCCCTGCATGTTTGTGTGCGCCCTGTACATGCACGTACGCTCCCGCATGTGCCCCATCCCATGTGTGCACCCCACCCCCTGCGTGTGCATATGCACGTGTGCTCCTTGCATGCATGCGTGATTCCCACATGCACATGACCCCCTGTGTGCACCCTGTCCCCGCGCATGCATCCCACACTCTCCCCCACATTCCTCTGGCCCCTGCACATCCATGTGTGACCTCGTGTGTGTGCGGCAGAGACCCAAAAACCAATTGGTCATTGGGAGGCATGCATGCATTCGTGGATCTGAGCTAGGGCGACAGCTTGTGTGCCTGCAGAGACTCTGTGGGCCACCTGTGGCCCACGTGCCATAGTTTCACCATCGCGGCTCTAAAAAAAATAGTACCTTGCTAAATGAGAACGTCCCTGTCCCTTGTCTAGTGTAAAATTGGAACTTCATCTCTGGAGAGGTGCCCCTTCCTTGCTTCTAATTAAATTGTGGAAAATCTACTGGTTTTGCCAGGCCTTGAAATAGAATTTTGTATTTATATATAATTTTATGTAAATTGTCGTGTTTTATGAACATGGTTATGATTATAGTCATATCCATTCTACATGTAATTAATTCAGTTTGAAACTTGGTTGAACCTTAAATCTCTCTCTCTCTCTCTTTCCTCTGTAGTTGATGATTTTTGGGATCTTTTTGTGCCTGGATGCTTTCCTTTATGTATTCACCCTGCTCCCATTGCGAGTTTTTCTGGCAATGTTCAGGTTCGTCACATTGCCTTGTAGTAGTTTGCGGTAAGTTTTTTACTCTTTCTGCTATGTAAAAACAATGTTTAATTGTTTATATACCTTTGTCTTAAGAGTATGTTAGAAGAGTCTAACATTTCCAGTTGTTTCAATGATTCACATGGCTGAGTTCTGTATAACTGCTGAGGACATTTATAGAACTTTAAAAGTGGTGAATGAAGCATTAACTTCCATAAGTACCTTTTCTTGCAAATTATGGTATAATTAAATTGCAATTCATTTGGCACTGTAACCTATGATTTTTCTATCAAGAGCCAGGATCCATATCACATACATTTTTAAATCAAATATAAATAAATGTATCCTTAAGATGTCTCTGATGACATGGCTTTTCTAATGAGAACATAGAATCTTTTTATAACACTGAAATAGAGGTTTATAATATGAAAACTATATTCAAGACTTCCAAAATAAATGAATATCTATCTCAGATATTCTCTAAAACTTAAAAGTGAGAATATTGCAAATTGAAATATGTTAAATGCAAGATTCTTCATAGTGTTGCGAGATAGTATCCAGAAATGGGTTAACTCCATCTGTCATCTAATTGGACTGCAAACTGTGACAACATGCCTCCTCTGCTGTGCTGACACTGGGGCTCAGTGAGCGGCTAAATTGCGCACCAAATTTGAATGGAGGGGAGGCACAGCGAGGGGTGAGTCCCAAACTGTCGGGATGACTCAAGCCATGTGGAAGTCCCCAATTGGAGCCCTTAGCGTCATTAAACCAAGATGTTGGTGAGCCACAGTCCAGATCTCGGGCATACCGCTTTGCAGCCCTCAAGGCTGAAACCCAGGAGATCTCCTCCATTTGCAGAGAAGAGGCTGCAAGACCCTTGGGATCAAGTCCTACAAGAAAGAGGAAAGCTTCTGAGCCCCATACAAGAGAATATTCCAAAAGGTCCTCTAAGGCCACACAGTGAATCAAAAGCCGCAGCCAGAGAGCCCTGGATTGTGAATTCATGAAGGCCCAGAGAGAGGCGCCGAGGAGATCCAGAGATCAGAGGCCTCCTGGGCAGATCAGCCCCCATCCTTTCACCTTGCAGTCATTGGAGCTGCTTCACCCTTGTGTTAGTCCACAGCTGGCCGCATGGTCTCCAGACAGTGTGGAGTGGCAGCCTTCTCCTTCTCCCTCCAATCAGCCTCGTGATGGTAGGAGTTTCTTCAGCTCCCCGCCAGAGCATAACTCTCCAATGACTGCCAGGGAGCAGCCAGGGAGACAAAGGGTTTTAACCACAGAAGCAACCTGCACGTCCACTGCTACCGGCCTCTGCTCTCAGGAACAAACAGAAGCTCTACCTCCTCCCAACATGGCATTATTCCAGAGGCCATCAGACGAGATAGCTGCAGGATTACAACAGAGAGCAGCTTCAGTGATCTCAGACCAACACAGCCCACCGCTCAAATGGAGCATCATGAGCCTGAGGGGTTTATGCCCCCCAGAGCACTACACTCCTGCCTCTCCCAGTCAGGCTTCTTTGTTAGGAGAAGAGGAGGCACATAGGGACTTAGAGCTGTCAGATGGTGATCCTAATGCCTGATCAACCTGCCTTTGTTGGTCTTTTCCGACCATCTTTATTTAGATTCTTGCTGTTCAAGCCAATATGGGGGCCAATCAAACAACGCAGGAGGTAGCACCTGGATCAGGGGACCTGGAAGACACTCTTCTCAGAACCAGCAGCGGAGAGAGAGGTGGTTCCAGCTCCCAGGCTCTTCCTGGATGTAGTGCAAAGCAGTGGACCTCCCCTGGGTCAGGACCCTATCCTAACAGTTAGGACAAGCATTTATATAACATGGGCTCAGATCTATCCAAGGCCCTAGAGGTCCCCATAGTTGATACCCCTGTGGCTGCATTGTCAACATCATCAGTCATGGCTGGTTCCTCAGAGGAAGCCCTTTGACTGGAGGACAAGACAACTGAACAAACCTTAGTAAAAGGTCACCAGGCTGCCGCCTGGGTTGTAAAAGCTTCCACAGCAGCCTCCTCCTTCAATAGAGCTTCATTGCTGTGGTTGAAGCAGTTACAGGAAAGGATCCCTCCAAGTGACTCTAGGTCACATCAAGATACTAATAAATTGAAGTCCACAATGGAATTCTCGGTGAATGCCACACTGAATGCAGCATGTTTCACATCCAAGTCCTTTGCCTCGTCACTACTAACCAGATGTCTCCTTTGGTTCCGCCAGTGGCAAGCGGATGCCAGACATAAGTGGAAACTGGCCTCCGCCCCCTTCACAGGGGAAAAATTGTTTGGGGATTCCCTGGAACCAATCCTGCCGTCCCTTTCCCGGCGAGCAGAGACTTGCCCACTTCCCTGCTCGCCCTTTTGAAGGTCGGACGGTGGATTTAGCCTTCCCTGGCCACAGAGACAATTCCCACCCAGATAGCGGCAACAGATCAGGTAGGAGTGGACAGTGTTGGAGGGTCGACTGGCCTTTGCCACGCAATGGGAGAAGATCACCATGGATGCCTGGGTCAGGGAGACAGTAAAATTCAGCCCCTCCCTGGAGTTCCTCTCCACCACCACCACCATCATCCAAGCTTATTCATCAGGTATCCTGTATCAAAGGACTGGGCGAAGCAGCTCCTCGTGGAATCGGCAATTCAGCATCTACTGGATATTTAGGCAATCCAGACAGTTCCAGAGGAGCAGCAGGGTTGGGGATTTTACTCCCTCCTGTTTATCGTTCAAAAGGCCTGGGAGAGGTGGGGTTCGAGGGCAATTCTAGACCTTAAACGTTTGAACTGTCACATTGTGTATCGATGATTCAAGATGCACTTGCTCCAGACCATCTTGGAGAGTGTCAGAAGAGTGTCCTGTTTATCGTTCAAAAGGCCTGGGAGAGGTGGGGTTCGAGGGCAATTCTAGACCTTAAACGTTTGAACTGTCACATTGTGTATCGATGATTCAAGATGCACTTGCTCCAGACCATCTTGGAGAGTGTCAGAAGGGGCGACTTCCTCATGTTGGTGGATCTCACAGAGGCATATCTGCCCGTGCTCATCCTCCCCACCCACAGATAGTTTCTCCATTTCTACTATGGGGGGAAATACTACCAATACACGGCCTGTCATCCGCTCGCAGTGTGTTCACCAAGCTGCTCGCAGCACTGGCAGACACCCTCGCACCATACCAGTCAGGATCCAGTGCTATCTGGACGATATCCTTATTCAATCATCATCAGAACCACAGGCGAAGAAGGACCTGGAACTCACAAATCAGGTTCTCCAGAACCATGGTTTCTCCTGTAGTCCACCTGTTGGACAGCCATACTTTGGTATGTCCCATTCCTGGATGCTATCTCCACCACTATGGAGAATGGGCTTTGGTCTTATCTGATATGCCCATTCTCTGGGAGGTGGAGAAAGCATCCAGCCCCACCCTGATTGGTGTCCAGGAGACATTTCTTCATCACAACACATCAATCTGCTGTGACACCTTCATCAAAAAGCTGGGAGGAGCTAGCAGAGGAGACATGTCATCACAGTTTGCAGATTCAGCCCAATTAGATGACAGATGGAGTTAACCCATTCCTGGATGCTATCTCAACCTCCCAGAGAACAGGTGTATCAAGTAAGACCAAAGCCCATTCTGTGGCTGAGGACTTGTAATTTTCAAATCATAGTTTGATTTATCAATGTACACAATATAGGTTATTCTGAAGTGGATTTTTATTAAGGTGAAAACATTATGCTAATGTGTATACCATGCACATTATATACTATTATAATCACATCAATAGATTTTAACCTAATGCCAGGCAAAAAAGAGCCAGAGTAATAAAGAGAATTATTATTTAGAGGTTTTACATTTTTTATATGTTTTAAGATAGTGAGGGGAAAAGGGGGAAGAAAAGTGAGGAAGGGCTGGGGAAAAGAAAAAAAAGTGTTGACTTCTGGCTACCTCTGTTGCAGTAAAATAAAGCACTAACATCAAATGACCACTTTTTGCTTTTCCATAGTAATAATAACTAGCCATTTCTATAAAAACATGTATCAGTCTAATTGGTAAAACCCAAAATCAAAGTTTCATATTTTTTCCACCTCAAGCATAAAGCAGTCTCCATGTACTTATATTATTTTCTTTAATCAAAACAGTCAATTTAACCATTTCTGCCAACTCCATCAGCTTCTGTAGCCATTCGTCCATGGTGGGAATCAAAATGTCCTTCCATTTTTAGGTGTACAGTAGTCTTTCTGCTGTCAACATATATAACATTGAAGTTCTGAATTGTTTCTCAAAGTCTTTTTCCAAAAGAAAAGCTTCAGGTTTCATATTTATCTTTGTTTTACGAATTTTCTGTATTAAAATATGAATTTAAAAAATCTTTGCTTTAACACATGTCCACCAGAAATGATAAAAAGTCCCTTCTTTATTTTTATACTTCCAACATTCACTAGAAATATCTTCATACATTCTAGTTAACTTATCCGGTGTTAAATACCAGTGATACATCATCTTATAAAAAATTTCAAATTCATTTTTAAAATGAAATCAAACCCATAACTCTTTTTAATCTAGTTTAAATCTTTCTTTTAGTTGTTAATATGTAAATCAATGGCAAACATAACTTTCTGATTCAAGTTCTTCCCTCGACTTTAGGGTCACCAAAGTTGAAAGATAGTATTTTACTGTACATCCACCAATCTGGCTTTGCCACCATTTCTTTTCTAAAAAAAACTTTTTGGGGACACCCAAAGAGGCAACTTCGTAGAGAATCTTCTTTTATTATTCGAGACACTTAGTATGGCATGTCTAGTAAAGTGATTATTAATTTCAACATTAACTTTAGCTTTGTCATACCATAGATAACCGTGCCATCCAAACCTTAATTCATGGCCCTTTAATTCAAGTAATCTCTTATTCTGGAGGTTCACCCTGTTGTGGCCCAGCAGCAACCAGCGGAGCTGGCAACAGAGTCAGAGAGGAACATAGGCTAGTCCTGGGGGTTGAAAGATCAGACAAGGGCTTTGCTTCAGAGATAGAGAGGGCATTAGACAGCAGCAAGGCAGAAGAACAGATGGAGCCTGTTCACAGTGTGCGCATGCGCAGAGCTGCCAGAAGACAAGAACAACTAAGAAAGCAGGATCGACTAAAGCGTAAACCACACCTCGGAAGTAATTGGCCCCTCCCATAGGAAACAAAAGAGGAGCAAATGGGGAGGGGGCTTTTGCAGGAAATTTGGTCGTGTCAAGAGAGAAAGTTCTGTTTGTAACTATAAGAGACTCTGTGCCAAGTTTTGCCCTGCACTGTGTTTAGAACTAGTTATTTAGCAGCTCGCCAAACGAGATAAGGTTCATATTTGATAAACAATCCTCTGAGAGACTGTTTGCTAAGCCTTATGGACTGTGAATGAAAGGAATTCACAGTCGTGTAAATAAAAGGGGTTTTGCTGGGACCAAGACTCCGCTTCTTGCTTGTTAAGGAACCTTGGGTCAGAACACACTCTTTTGACCAAGCCAGACAGCATGCATCAAAATACAATTTTAAGTCTGGTAAACCCAAACTTCCTCTTACCGTAGCGTCTTGCAGTAGCTTGTATACAAATCTTGGTTTTTTTCCTTGCCATATAAACTTGGAAAAATCCTTCTGCCATTGTTCAAATGGATAATCAGTTGCGAGTATTAGTAATGTCTGGAATAAGAAAAGCATCTTTGGTAAGATGTTCATCTTAATTACAAATTACCCAATAGTGATAGGTGCAATTTTCTCCATCTTTGTTGTTGTTGTTAGTTGCAAAGTCATGTCCGACCCAAAACGACCCCATGGACAACGTTCTTTCAGACCTTCCTCTCTTCTACCATCCTCTGGAGTCCATTGAAGCTCACACCTACTGCTTCAGTGACTCCATCCAGCCACCTCATTCTCTGTCATCCCATTCTTCTTTTGCCCTCAATCTTTCCAAGCATTAGGCTTTTCTCCAGTGAGTCCTTCCTTCTCATTAGGTGGCCAAAGTATTTGAATTTCATCTTCAGGATCTGGCCTTCTAAAGAGCAGTCAGGGTTGATCTCCTCTAGGATTGAACGATTTGGTCGCCTTTCAGTCCAAGGGACTCGCAGGAGTCTTCTCCAGCACCAATGTCCAAAGGCCTCAATCTTCAGCCTTCCTTATGATCCAACTTTCACAGCCATACATCGCATCTGGGAAAACCATAGCCTTGACTATACATACTTTTGTTGGCAGGGTGATATCTCTGCTTTTTAGTATGCTGCCTAGATTTGCCATAGCTTTCCTCCCCAGGAGCATCTTTGTAAATCCCTCCAAAGAGGGACATAGTTATTTTGGAACAGTTTTATATTTGTATTTGTCAACATAATCCCCAAGTATTTCACCTTTTTCATGACCCTAAAACCCAACTTTTTAGACAATATATTACTGTCTTGAGATGACATATTCTTGATCAACATGGTTGTTTTCTGTTAGTTTATTTTAAAACCCACTAAAGCCCCAAACTCATTTAATTTCCTTATCAAATATTATATATTATTTTTTGGATCTTGCAAGAATATAACCAGATCATCAGCAAACTCCCTCAATTTATAAACTTATTTTTTGGTGCTTATCCCCCTTATTTTACCATCTTTCCTAATACCTCTATTCAAAACTTCCAATGATGAACAGCAGAGGGGACAAGGGACATCCTTGTCTTATACTTTAATTCCTTGAATAATGTTCTGTCCAACATCCATTTCTTCCAGCACTTTAAACATAAACATTCAATTTAAGTTGTCAAAGGCCTTCTCCGTGTCTAAAAATATTAAGGCTGCCTGCTTCTCATTATGATATTTAGTAATATTCAAAACAGTCCTCACGTTGTCTCTTAGATATCTTTTCAGTAGAAAGTTCTATATGTCTGTAGAATCTTCTTTAATCTTTCTGTCAAAATGACAGCAAAGTGTTTGTAATCCTTGTTTATAATGAGATTAGTCTATAGTTCTTTGTCTTTGTAGTATCTTGACCCTCTTTTGGTAACAACACAATGTTGGCTTCTTTCCACATCTGGAGCATCTTTCGCCCCTGTAGTACATCATTCATTGTACCTTTAGTGGTTGGAGAAGTTCATCCTCAAAGCACTTATAATATTGGCTTGTAAGGCCATCTGGGACTGGGGCTTTATCTGATTTCATTTTTTTAATGGCTTTTCATATCTCAAAGGCAGTTATTGGGTGATTCATAAGTTGTTCATAAGGGTTTGTGATAGTTTAGGCAGCTGTTATCATAAAAGATATTCATCTATTTTTGACATATCTAACTCCTGTCTTTTATAAAAATTTGAACAGAAGTTAGGAAATGATTTCTTAATGAATTCATTATCTGTTATTACCTTGATGCTTTTACAGATTTTCTCAATCATTGTCTTTTTGCTTTCCTTTCTTAGTTTATATGCCAACCATCTCCCTGGTTTATTTGCAAACTCAAAGGGTCTTTGTTTTGCATAATTCAATGTAGTTTCTATTTCCTGTACTGTTAACTTAGACCCGTGGTGGCGAACCTATGGCACGTGTGCCACAGGTGGCACACAGAGCCCTTTCTTTGAGCATGCATGCTTGCCACCTGATACTGTTACACATGCGTCACGGCCAGCTGGTCTTTGGGTTTCTGGGGCTCCGACGCGGAGGCCAGATGGCCGACACGCATGCGTGCACCAGAAACCAGAAAACCAGGTGGCCGGTGTGCATGTACGTGCATTCCAGTTTGGGCTCTCGGTGCTGAAAAGGTTCACCATTGCTGAGACAGTTGTTGCCATAACAATTTAATTTGATGTATAGCTTTAGGATCCGTAGGTATCTTTTGCAATTCAATTTCTTTCTCTTTGTCTCTGTCTCTCTCTTTTTCTTTCTCTCTATGTCTATCTTTATCTTTCTTTTTCTTTCTCTCTCCCCCTCCCATCATTCAGTAATTTCATTTGTGTACCTAACTAATAATGGCAGTGTGGTGGTTAAGTGGTTAAGATGCTGGGCTTGTCAGCTAGAAAGCCAGAAACCCAGGTTTGAGACACCAATAGCCTTGAAGCAGAGATACTCACCACCCCCTATAGTGACAATGACTAACAAAGTAAAATCCATAGGGACTCTTCTAATAATTGCCTAAAGTTATACCCTGGGTTCCATGGTCAGATGGAGGATTTAAACAAAGCTGTTTGTTGCAGTGAGAATTCCCACTTGAAATCTCACAGAAATGAGTTGGTACAATCTCATTCTGTAAATTGAAACCACTTCTGTTTTTTACTGATTAAAATATAGCTCTGGGCAGAAATTTCTAAACTAGGGATATCAAACTCGATTTCATTGAGGGGCACATCAGGGTTGCATTCGACATCGGGGAGGCATGGGCGGGTGTGTGTGGCCAGCTCAACGTCACTCATGTCGGGGCATCTGTGATGGCCAGTGGGGCTTGGGGGGGTCCATTTTCTTCAGGCCCTGACGGGCACTAGCTATGCTGGCTGTGCAAGGTGGTGCAAGGCTCCACCAGCAGCAGGGGCACGCTCCGGAGGTCATAGATCTGGGACGACTCACCCTGCACCAGGCAGGAGCAGCCAACAGGATGGCCAAAAGCAGTGCTGGCAGGAGGGCGAAGTGCCCCCGTGAGGCCAGAACACAGTCAGCTGTTTGGCGACCAGTCAGCAGAAGGCTAGCAAGCAGGGCAGGCAAAGGCCAGGGACACAGAGAACTGTGGTCATTGTGGCCGCAGGCAAGCAGGTGGTGGGACAGAGAGGGTGGGGCTGATGGGCTTGCTGCCTCCTGTACCTGAAAAATAATAAGACCTCCCTGAAAATAAAGCTGAGCCCTTATTTAAAATAAGACCCTGTCTTATTTTCAGGGAAACACACGATTAACGTTTAAGGTTGCTGAGCACACTATTTTTGATGTGCATAGAGAAAGAACATTTCAAATATAATCCACTTTGTTTGCTTGATATTTTTAATTTTTATTAGCCACCCAGTGTTTTCTGGTAAATTGGTAGCCATATAAAAGAACAAGTAAATAAATCAACATTGTATAGATTACCTATTATAGGGCTCATGAGAAAAAATGAATGTATGAATTGTCTTTTGCCAGCAATTGTTAAGTGCCTATAATCAACATGCAGAAGGTGCTGCAAAGGCTTTGAGCACAATTCAGATTCATTTGTTTGAGTGACTGTAAAAGTTCAGTGATTTCTTATCCCTCTGCATCCCTAGATTTTAGAAATTGGGATGGAATAAGATTTTATGTTGTTGAGGGATGTGGTCCCAACCCATCCATTAGTGGCACAGCTCAAAATACCTTTTTGATATTGTCAATATTTCATAAATGTTTCAGATTTGGTTTTCTTGTTTGTTGCTCAATTCATTATGGAGCACTCCTCTGTATGCTTGTTTAATAATAATAAAAGTTTGACGCTTTATAGTTTTCTTGAACTGTCCATATGTTTAGCCAACATTGTGATAGAAAAGTGTATCATTCCATCACGTAAGGGGGACTGTTTAAAACAACTGCAATGTTCAGAAATGAGGTACAAAAGCTAAATCTGTTGATGGTGGCTGCTCTATCTTCCTTTCTCTGTGGATATTCTCTTCGGACTGAGCTGCTTGAAAAATACTCCTTTAGGCACACATCATATTCTATTCTATATGGAAACTAAAAGTGCTCTTCCCTGCATTCTATTTTTTTTCAAGATCTCAATAGAGAGATTATATAGCTATCCTATATAGCTATCCTATAGCTTTTTCCTTTTATTTTTGCCCTATTCAGATCATATGTTATATGTTATTTCACTCTTAAATATTCCAAAAACCTAAACAGCCTTTCCTAGTTCAATTATGATTCTTATTTATAACAACATGAAAGTTGTAATTTTTACATCCTTAATTCTATATTCTGTTTCTCGAACTTATCTATAAACAGAGAGACAGGTGGGACAGTTTTATGCTTTTTTCAATTAATCTCTTTGTATGCTTTGGTTTATAATTTATTGAGGAAATAAGCACAAATTTGGGAGTTTCTGAGTTTTTTAAGGTAGTCAGTCCTTGTTTAGTGGTTTCTTTGTATAGTGACTGTTCCCAGTTAAGACAGAAAGCTGAAGCAATATTGTAAGAACAGTTGCATTTTAATTACCTCACTTAATGATTGGATTGCTGGTCCCAATTATAATTGCTATAAGAAGACTTACCTATATATTTCTATCATTTGGCTAGCATATGGTTGCTAAAAGTTATTTCTGTTTGCACACGTATGTGAAGTTTTTGTTAAGAAATCCTTTCCGGTGTACTTTGATGCCTAAGAATGTATGACTATGTCCCAGAAGAATCAGAGGGGAGAATTAGGTCTCCACTACCAACCTCTGCAAGCCAGATGTTGTTTCCAACAACAGACTTGGTGTGGCAAAAAAAATTGCATTATAAAAAGAAGTGCTACCATAGTCATACTTTCTTTAATTAATAAAGTAAAACTGCTACCTTAAACCAGCCTTTGGAGAAAAGTTGATGTCTGCACAAGGCAACATTTTTGTCAAAGCATTAATTATTATTGGACATACTAATGTCCTGCTCTGGGCAATGGGATTAATGTAATATACCATATTTTTGCTAGATTTAAGTTTATTACTTTCCTTAAACCAAGTCTATAGTAGTAGAACAACTTTTGCTTTAGTAAAGTCTGATTAACTCCGCTATTAAAATTTAAAATATTTAAATTTCTTAAATATCTTTCTTTTCCTTCATTAAAATTATTTATATGTGTGCCAAGATTAAAACATTAGTTTGTTCAGATTACTATTATCCCATAATGACTATACTCCAATATTTGGATTAGTTTTATCTTCTTGGTAATGTCTGTATACTATTACTTAGAGCAGCATTGTATATATTTGTAAACAAACATGTTTTCTTAAATAGAGACATTTCCTTTTTGGGGTAGGTAGCACATATCTCATAAGTAAGTTCACTCCGTATCAGACTTTTGCTTTACTCATTTTTTGCTGGAGTTTGTTATAAATTGAGACAGAATGATTGGTTCCTTTCATCTGGAATACAAATCCTTTTGCTCTTGCAATTTGTCTGCTGCGCAAGGGAAATGAAAGGGGCCCAAATCACTTTCCCTCTTTTTCATGTGGGTAAGATACATAGTGTAGCTACATCCTTCTCTCTCTCTCCCTCTCTCTTTCCCTCTCCCTTTCTCTCCCTCCCTCCGCTCTCTCTTATTTCTTGTAAATCAGATTGTGGGGAGAGCACTTTCACTTGTCTCTCTAGGCAGTTTTCATTTGTAGGTTTGACTGTTAGAAATATAAAGAAGTCAGACAAAAATAGCAATGGTGGCACAGTAGTTAGAATGCAGTATTGTAGGCTAACTCTACAATCCCACTGCGAGAAGTTTTATCCTGACCAGCTGAAGATTGATTCAGTTTTCGATCTTTCCAACATCAGTAAAATGAGGACCCAGATTGTTGGGGGCAATATGCTGACTCTAAGCCACTTACAGAGGGCTGTAAAGCACTATGTAGTGGTCTAAGTGCTATTGCTATTAAGCAACATACCATATTTTTTGGAGTATAAAACACACCTTTTTCCCTCAAAAAAGTGGCTGAAAATTTGGATACGTCTTATACACTGAATACAGCATTTTCTGCCCCCTTCACTAAAATGGCCGTGCATAGCCTTAAGGAGGCTTGCAGAGTGTTCCTGGAGGCTTGGGAGGGCAGAAATGAGTGAAAAATGGGCCATTTTTTGCTCAAATCCCCCCCCCCGAGCTCCCAAGAACAGTCTATAGGCCTCCTAAAGGCTATGCATGCCTCTTTTTTGACATAAAACAGGCCAGTTTTTGTGAAAAACAGGCTGTTTTTTGCTCATTTTTGCTCCTCCCCCCCAGAGCACTCTGTAAGCCTCCTAAAAGATATTCATGCCCTTTTTTTGAAAAAAAAACATGGGGCTGTTTTTGTGAAAAACGGGCCATTTTGGGGAGGTCTGCAGAGTGCAAAAACTTTTTTTTATATTTGCCTCTTCAAAACCCTGGTGCGTCTTATACTCCGAAAAATACGGTACTTGAATTTCTGCATTTTCCTGGTTCCTACATAGTCAAGACCCTTAAGAGAAATTAATTTGTTTGTAATGACTCCTTAGAGCCTCCTTTGAGATGTACTGAGAAAGTTTAGGAAATAATTATTATGTTTTATTTAAGATTATTGTTCTTCTGCCAATTTCTGGGGGAAATTTGTAATTCTTGGGTTTAAGTACCGTGTTTCCCTGGAAATAAGACTGGGTCTTATTTTCTTTTGGGTCCCAAAATAAGCCCTGGGGCTTATTTTCAGGGGTGCCTTATTTTTTCCTGTGTATGGGGGACCCACCTCTGCTTGCTTGCGGTGGGGCAGAAGGCAGCACAGTGTGTAAATGCTGCTCTGCGAGACGGGGGGGGGGGAGGTGGAGCTGCCCCATGTGTCCTGCACCGGCTTATCTCGGGGGCCCTGCAGCCAGGCCACCCACAGCCCGACATCTGTCTCGCCTTGTGGTCACAGCACCAGCAGCCCCGTTCAGCAGGCCCCCGCATGTCTGCCAGCCCATTTCTTCTTGTTCTGTCTGTAATGGAGCAGGAGGACAAGCAATGCACTAATGCTGAGGCAAGGTGTGTGAAGCTGCCCCATGCACTCTGTCACCTTCCTCGGATGAGTTTTTAACCATGTTGGGGAAATGAGAATTTGCTAGGTTGACTGTAATGTAAAAAAATAAAATTGGGTTTTGTTTATTATAGTTACAGTACTAGTTTTCAGGTCACTTAAAATAATAGGCAGTAAAAATTGTGGATAAGGTTTTGGGAATACTGTACTGTCGTCTTGTAGCAAAATAATAATTACATGCTCATTTAAATAGGACTGCTTTTTTGCAGCCTTCTTTGCTTTCAGAAGAGCCACATTTAAAGTGGAATGGGCCAGCAAAACCGACAGCTTTTGCAGCTTGAGATGGGAATCTGTAGAGATTTTGTTAAAGCAGAATTGCTTTTCTTCACATAAACACTGAAAATGTAATTCAGAATTACATTGAACTCAAATGTAAAAAAAATAGATGTTTGGAGATGAACTTTTTTCAAACCTTGGCTTCTACTCTGCACACATTGAACAAAGTCATTTGATTTAGATGGTATTCCTTAACTTCATTTTGAAAAGTGTTTCTAAAACTAGAAACAAATTTTCTTTTGTCCTTTTGTATCCTTTTAATTTCATTTAGCCCTTCATCTTCTCTGATGCCAGCGTTGGCATTTCATTTCAGATTTGCATGAAACGGAATGTTCCCATTACACTTTGCAAACTCTGATTTAATTTCATCTTTTAAGCCAAGATAATTCTGGCTTTTTTGTTGTGTTCATGAAAAGAAGCCAAAATTTTTTTTGGATCATACTTAATGAGAAACATGGATCAGATTAGATTAACAGAGTTGGAAGGGACCTTGGAGGTCATCCAACCCTCCACCCAAGCAAGAGACCCTGCAACAGTGGTGGGTTCCTATTGGTTTGGACCGGTTTGGCCGAACCGATAGTGGTTTGGTAGTCTGGGTCGCTGGAACCAGCAACGGCCCAGACCTGCCACGCCCCCAAACCGGCTCCCTGGGCGGTGGCAACACCATTTTGTTTTTCAGTTCTGCGCATGCAGAACAATTTTAATTGCACTGCGCATGCGCGCAAACCGGCAGTAGTGCCTGCCGGAACTTACCCCTGCCCTACACCATTTCTGACAAATGGCAGTCCAATCTCTTCTTGGAAGCCTCCCATAACTTCCAAAGGCAAGCTGTCCAATTGGTCAATTGTTCTCACTGTCAGAAAATCTCCCCTTATTTCTAGGTTGAATCTCTCCTACATCAGTTTCCCGAGGAAGCTTTGCAGATTAATGGGAAAGTTAATCCACTTTGTATGAAAATTTACAATAAAGGCTAATGGTTATGTGCAGAATAATAAAAGATGATTGTGGTTTTAAATGAGAGGTATCATTTATTTATTTGTTAAATTTATTTGCTGCCTACCTTGCCTTGGGAATACTCTAGATTCTTAGAGTAATAAGAAAGAAAATGAAAGTAGTGTAAACAGAACAGAAGCAAAATAATAGAACAATAAAATAAACAATGAAAAATAATGCAATGAGAATACATCAATATGATAACCAAAAAATGGGCTGGTAGAGAGCAGAGTGGGGGGAGAAGTGACATCTGCTATCAATACAACAACCACCTCCGGCATGGTTACCTGTTGTAATAATGAGCTGGCAGTTTTATTAAGATACATGATTTTTAGGGAAAATGTTTTAAGATTTGTCTCATTTTGCCATGTTTGTTTTGAGACAGCTATCACCTAAGGATGGGCCTAAGGATGAGGTTGGTATTTATAATTTTTTTTTGTTTTGTTAAAATGTTGTTTGGCTGAAGGGAGCATGTTAATTGATAGTTACGCTGCAACTGAGAAAAAAAATTAGTAGTCTATTTATATATTTCTTATAAAAATGCATGCTATAAATGTCCCAAAACTTTCTCCTGAGGTTCTTTCATTTATCATATGGCTATGATATAGGTATAATAAAGCTTTTGTGAATACAAAGCATGTGTTTTCATTCATGCATTACATTTTTGGATGTAATATTTACCATTTCATATAATGTGAGAACAGACTATGCTCCTAAAAAAATGTTGCTCCTGAAAACGATATGAATCTCAGCTAGGTATTGTAGATGAGAGTGATTGTATGGGCACTGCATTTGCTAGCATATTCAAGCAAAGTAAGAGCCTAAGTCCATTCAGGTTTAATTATGTTATTCTAAGGCTACAAAATTCATACTATTTTTTTTTATTAGGCAGAGAGAAAAAAATAGGTTTACCTGTCTTATTTCAGAGTTTCAGATTCTTCCAGTGATGATTTTTCTGTGTGTTTGCCATAAGGACTTGCAAAAAAATTGGCATATTCACAGTGCAATTGGATAAGCTGAAAGTGAAATGACAATGAACAAATATTGAAGTTTGGGACATTAATTTATAGATAGACTTTGATTAGGGATGCAGTTGTCTAATTTTTGTTGTTTCACAGACTCATGGGTGGGTAGAAATACCATATGCAGAACTTTTTTTACTCTCCTTTTAGAGTCAGTTACTAAAGCTACAACCAAGATTAAAACCACGGATGTTAGAAGTTCTACAACTTTATTTCTTTGATTTATGTCTTTATGTTCCTTAACCCAAGTAGGAAAGCTGTTCTACTATCATCATAATGAGGCTTAAATCAATTCCTCAGCAATTTTTATTAACTTGTATTGTTAATAACATTACTTACATTGTTGAAAGGAGGTGTGATGGCTCAGCAGTTAAAGATAGAACTTGTCAGCTGGAAAGCTGATCACCCAAGTTTGAAACCCAAGCATTGTACAATGGGGGTGAGCGCCTATTACTTGCCTCAGCTTCTGCCCATCTAGCAGTTTGAAAGCATGCAAATGCAAGTAGATAAAAAGGTAGTAGCATTCCATGCATCTCGATGTATAGTTATTCTGGCCACATGACCACGGGAAAGTATTTGGATACTGCTGGTTCCCTCAGCTAAGAAACAGATGAGTGTTGCCCCTACAGATGAATATAATTGGATAGGGGAATTCTTTATCTTTATATCATTGAAAATTCAAACTAGGTAATATTTCCATCGGAGGAGCTAAAATTTTATAAATATCTGTAAGCTTTCCCATTTCTTCTTCAAAGTTTGTTTAAAACATTTAAAGTTAGAAAAAAGCAGCAGATTTGTTCTTGTCTTTTAGGGTGTTTGTGGAATCAATTGCCAGAGAAGAGTTGCACAGGATGGGTTCTAATGAAGGATTCATTAAGTAGAATTTGAGCCTGGTCATTTGTGCCTCAAGTAAGAACTTTGGGTTGATTTGTTCAGTTCTCCTTTTTTTCTTTAATATTCTTCCTTCCTTCATCAAAGTCCAACTTTTCTTTCTATAGAGTGTCATGGGGTCATTGCCTGCACTGTTCTGATTTAAATGAATACAAATATCAACTATCTCTGCTGTAGATTGAATAATAAGGACTGCCCAGGTATTAATTGCTTTAATGATGTTTTCACCATTTAACTTTGATTTCAAAATTTTCCAACTCGCTGTATTTTCTTTGACTTGATTCTGTGATAAATTGGAAGACTCCAAAATTACCAAATATTTGTAACCTCTTTGTGCCACTTTTTACAAAATCTTCATGTTAAGCATATTCTATCACCTTCAACAATCTTACTTGCATTTACGGTTATGGTTGCATACATGTTAATACAATATTGTACTTCATATCTTTACTGAGTCTGTTGTGTTTTTAATAAGGAATCTAGTTCAGCTTTTGTTCTTCCAAGTAATTTTAAATCATCCATATTGAGTAAATGTGAAATTTTTACTCCGTTTTGGCACATGTATATTCAGTTTGTCTTCTTCAGACTTGTTTTCAGTGAGACCATTGAGAGTGCAAACAATAATGGTGATAATAAGTTGTCTTGGAAAATTCCACATTTGATTTTGACTTCTAATCCATTAGCCATCAGCTTCATTCACTAAAATTTCATTGAAATATTCATAAAGCAGCTTGCCTTCCATTGAAGACCTGTGTCAGGTCCCAGATATTTCTACAGGGATGCTGGAATTTTGGTGGGAGGAAGGAGGGAGTGATCTGTATATGAGGTTTCTGTTTCTGTTTCCTACTCTACTGTGCTAATCTCTATATGAAGTTTCTGTTTCTTGCATTACTGT
This sequence comes from Thamnophis elegans, assembly GCF_009769535.1. Taxonomy (NCBI): domain Eukaryota; kingdom Metazoa; phylum Chordata; class Lepidosauria; order Squamata; family Natricidae; genus Thamnophis; species Thamnophis elegans. The sequence goes on from NC_045549.1 coordinate 56,511,174, forward strand.
GTTAATCTCTATGAAGCCACCCAATTGGTGCTTGGGTGAAAAGCCGAGCTAAGGCCCTGGGATGACCCAATGGACCTCAGGAACTCTCTCCAGAACCTAGCCGTGATCTGGACCCCTCTGTCAGAGATAATTCTTTGAGGTACTCCATGCAGGCGGTAGCTGTACTTCAGAACAGTTTGGCCAGCTGGTGAGCTGAGGGTAGTCCGCTGCAGGGTATGACGTGTGCGTATTTGGAGAACACGTCAATTACAGTCCAAATCATCGTGTCTCCCCCCCTCCTTTTAGGCAACTCTACTATAAAGTCCATTGTGATCTCCTCCCACGGCCAGTAGTAGAGCCATCCCTCCCATGGCTCTGCTACTGGTTGCAGCAGTCTGGGTTTTTTTTCCGGGTCGTCTCTTCATTGTGGCACAAATGATGCAACTTTTCACATAACTGTCCACATCTTTCTTTATGCCGGGCCACCAGAACTGCCTCTGGGATAAGTGTAAAGTCTTTAGGAACCCAAGGTCTCCTGCTGATTTGGCATCATGGCTCTCTGGAGAATTAGGGTGTGTAGGGATTCTGGGACATAAGAGCCGAGGTGGTGCAGTGGTTAGGGTGCTGTACTGCAGCCACTTCAGCTGACTGTTATCTGCAGTTCAGCGGTTCAAATCTCACTGGCTCAAGGTTGACTCAGCCTTCCATCCTTCCGAGGTGGGTGAAATGAGGACCCAGACTGTGGGGGCGATAGGCTGACTCTGTAAACCGCTTAGAGAGGGCTGAAAGCCCTATGAAGCGGTATATAAGTCTAACTGCTATTGCTATTGTTTTGTCCCATTCCATGTGAGGTCATCTCTTTTTGTCAAGATCTGCTGGTTGTCTTGGAACCAGGGGTCTGCTAGCAGTTCAGTTTTGGGTTGTGGTAAGGTCGCTTGCTGGTTGGACTTGCTGGTCATGGCATTGTCATCTGGTGGTCACTTGGGCAGCTATTTGAGTAGGGGGAACGATGGCATCCACCACCTGCTCGTGTTTGCATTTGTACTGGGGCATGCTGGAGAGGGCATCAGCTAGAAAGTTCCTCCCCCTGGAATGTGCTTTAGTACGAAGTCGAAATAGTTGAAGTATTGAGCCATCGGACTTGTTTGGGTGATAGTTTCCATGGGGTCTTGAGAGCTTCCAGATTTTTGTGGTCAGTCCAGACTTTGACTGGTTTCTGGCCCCCTTCCAGCAGGTATTACCAGGTTAGCAGTGCCCATCTCATTGCGAAACCCTCCTTTTCCCTTGCAGCCCATCGTCTCTGCGTGAGCTTGAGGGAAGTGTAGGCACAGGGCTGTAGGTTTCCTTGCCTGTTTCTTTGGAGTAGCACTGCTCCCACTGTCATGTCACTGGCATCTGCTTGGATAACGAAGGGTTGCTCAGGATTAGGATGCTTCAGCACCAGTTCTTTTGCAAACATTTCTTTTAGTGTTTCAAATGCCTCTTGGCAGGTTAGGTCTCACTGTAGAGGTTGTCGGGTGAGGTTTTGTTCCTAGGCTTCCTGTCTTTAGGAGGTCTGTCATGGGTTTGGCAATCTTTGCGAAGGAGGGGATGAATTGCCTGTAGAAGTTTGCGAACCCTAGGAAGCTTTGTAGTTCTCTGCAGGTGCGAGGGATTTGCCAGCCTAGGACGGTTTGTATTTGACTGGGTCCATCTCTATTCCCTCATTTGACACTTGATAACTCAGGTAGTCTAGCTGTGCACAGTGAACTTCACATTTTGATAGCTTGACGTACAGGTTGGCTGTCAGAAATTTTTTCAGTACCTCTCAGACCAGGGGTATGTGGTTGTTAATGGTCTCCGTGTAGATGAGGATGTCATCCAGGTAAACGAGGATCCCTTTGTAGAGATGCGCGTGCAGCACCTTGTTTGTTAACTGCTTGAACACTGCGGGGGCTCCCTGCAGTCCGAAAGGCATCACTTTGAATTGGAAGCTCCCTAGGGGGCAATTGAACGCTGTTTTCCAATCATCTCCTTCCCTGATGCGTACTCTGTAGTATGCTTCTCTGAGGTCTAGTTTGGTGAAGACTTTTCCCTTGACTAGGTGAGATAACATATCCTTCATAAGGGGTAGAGGGTGTAGGTGTGCATGCACACGCCATTGATTCCTCTAAAGTCCGCAGATCGTCTTATAGTTCTGTCTTTTTTTTGAAGAAGAAGAACTGGCGTTGCGACCCGTGGCTTGGCTGGCTCAATGAACCCCCGTGCTAGGTTTTGTCTATGTATTTGCGCATTTCTTGCATTTCCCAGGATGCCATATTGTACAGATTGTGTATAGGGCATCATGGTGTAAAGATTTCGCTTCGGGATCCTTTATAAGATTAAGATCAGCTTTTTCTTTTTTCTGTTAGTTGGTCAATCACTCACCTGGTTTCAACACTCCGCTCCAGACACTGCTCCTGCCCAATAACTTAGTCCAGGTGCCCCAGCTTTATAGCGGTCATTCACGTATGGCCATCACTCCACTGCCGGTTTGAAGGGGTTTTCTCCAACTTCCCGAGAAATTGCCAGGTCCTCTAGGACATCAGAGCCATCCCTTCTTCTCCCCTGCCCTCCAGGACAGGTTTTCAGTCCGAAGACCTCCCGACAGCAGTTTGTCTGGCTGGATTTATGCAAGCAGAACCTGCTTTTTCCCAGCCGGTCGCGCTTGGCCAATAAAGAAATCTATTATACTCTACTCCACTCCTTAAAACCAATTTGTCAATCAAACCCATCCTTTATTCCTTTCAAACTTTTGCAGCACCCTTTTTATTCTAGAGGAAATAAATTGTTTCTTTTCAAATAACTAGATTTGATTTATAATTATGCCTTTAAGAGAATTTGTTGTTGCAAACAGGTACGTGTCTCTGCTCATTTCCCTTCTCTTTCTTTTTCTGAGAAATGGGAATGTTCTTCCAGTTGCTAGCCAGTTTCCATTTTCTGCAGCTTGCAAAATTATATTCATCAGTATGCCAACCACAAATGTGGATTTGTCAGTGCTTTTAGCCAGACTCCATGGAGCTTATCTGGTTCAGGATCACTCCAGTTTTTTACCTTCTCTGATTATTTTCATACTATTTCCTCAGCCATCCTAATCTCTTCCATACTGAGTACTTTCAGCTTGGTTGATCCATTTTTCATTCCCAGTGTGATTCCTGTTGTTTTCCCACAAACGTTTCCAAAGTTTAGAGTTCTAAAGCTTTATCAAGCTTTCCGTTATTTGTTCCTTTCTCATTTTCGATGAATTTGTAGAATTGATGCTGATTTGGTCTAAACTGCAAATTCTGCTGAAATTGAATTATTTGATTGTCATATCACTTGATTTTCCTTATAAAGCCATGACTCTATTATTATGTTTCACAGTTACTAAGGTAATAAAAAATAACCATGACCAGTCCTCGCATTTATGACCTTCAGGTTTGAAATCAAAGGATTAAGTTAAGTCCATGAGCATAGTGGTGGGTCTTATTCAGCTATCAAGAACAACTGAGTTGCTGGTCCCAGTTGTGATAACTAACTTAAGGATTATTGCTAGTTACGAAACATAAGAGATTGGCAGTGAAGCCTCTTCAATGATCTAAATCAGTGATGGCTAACCTTTGTTTCCTCGCGTGCTGAAATTGCGTGTGTCGCCACAATCATAATGCAATGTGCCCCACTCCCTGCGTATGTGTGCACAACACCCCACGCTCCCCCTGCACATGTGCGCAACCCCTCCCCATTTTGGGGGTAGCAGGCCTCTCTAAAGCCTCCTGAAACAAAAAACAGGGCTTGGGGGTTCATGCACCCCCCCCCCAGCACTACCCTCATGCTACTCCCTGTCCCACTCACACATGCGTGCCACCCCCACGCATGTGCATGCATCTCCTGCATGCATGGCACAGACCCAAAAATCAGCTGGTCAGTGGGAGGCACTGCATATGTGCGGTGGAGTTACCTGGGCAACAGCTCACATGCCCATAAAGAGGGCTCAGTGTGCCACCTGTGGCACGCATGCCATAGATTCGCCATCACGGATCTAAATCATTTGCAGAATTAAGGTGTTGCTTCAAACCATAACTTAATATAAAATCTGAATTTTAAAAACCATGGTTTGTAGAAGCTTCACAGCAGGTGGAGTTGCTGGGCATCCAGGATCAAACATCCAGGATCTTGGATGCTGTATAACATCTATTCTTGTTCCATGATCTTGACAGTTTTCTTGCTGAATTGTCAATATTTCCATTTATATATACTTAGGTCTGTGCTCATATTGACTGTTTGTGAAAAGCCTTGCATCTCGATATAGTCTTAACAAGCAGCTGGATCTGATGTTGTTTGTGTATAGAATTTATTTAGGATAACTTTGGCTGTTGAGGATGATATAAAGTAAGTTTGGAAAAATATTAATGTGACTTTCAGAGTAGCTGTATTATTATTTAGGTTTTTCTACAATATTTTTATAGAAATCTCTGATACTTAAAAATTCGAATGTACTTTTGTATTTATCAGATTTAATTTAACTTAGATATTTTGAAATTTTTCTAAAGAAGACAAAATTTATTTGGAGTTTTTTTTTCTTCTGTTCGATTGTGTCTGATTCTTGGAGACTGCAGTTTTCGTGTCAAGGTTTTTCAGAAGGAGGCAAAGAAGCTTTGCCTCCTTCCTAGGGCTGAGGAGAAATGACTGGCCCAAGGTCACTCAGCTGGCTTCATGGCCTGTCCCAAGGGAGGACTAGAACTCATGATCTTCCAGTTTCTAGCCTGGTGCCTTAACCACTACACCAAACCAGGAGGGGTAAGTTGCCTCTGTCCTTATGTTGTAAAAAGCATGCTTTTGGAGCTCACATTTAGGGTCATTTAAAAAAAAAAGTATACCATGAGTTTGCCTGTCTGCTTTCCATTTTCCAATCTCTAACATGAATTTTGCATAATTGAAATAAAATCTAGTACTGAAGATCACATGAGGCAATGTGGCAGAATAAGGTGAAATAACATTTCTGCATTCATTTTGTGGTTAAAACTCAACCACACTTCTCCTGACATTTGGGACAGCTCCATGCTGGGTCTATCACTTAGGTAAGCCAACCACTTAATAGAGCCTTAGAAACTCCTCAGGGCACACTGTGGATCCTTAAATGTGGAATAATTGCTCTTGAAAATACTACAGAGCAGTGGTGGGATACAACCAGTACGCTCCGGTACGGGCATACCGGTGCCTGCTGTGAGCACCAGGTACCATTCTGGTACGGTGCTCTGGAGTGCCCGTCCACCCACCTGTGCTCCTTACCTGTATTTGAGCCGATCGGGGCTTTCACGCACGGAGTGTATGGCGCCTGCGTGATGCTCCGCTGTGCGCGTGCTGCACGTGTGCATATGATGGATGTGCGGCCCCGTTGCACCCTACCAGTTGCACCAGGATCCGGAACCCACCACTGCTACAGAGGATTTTGAACATCAGGAAAACATTCACAAAATTTCAAACTATGGGTGCAGTAGAAATGAAATTTGTAAAAACAGGTTTTCTCATTAATATATTAGTGCTTAGTTAACTCTTCATATGTCTCTAAAATTAATAGACTATTAACTTTCAGCTTCAAAGGCTCAAGTAGTTTGCACAATTGAGGCTAGCAAATCTCTAAATAGTATGAGTAAAAGTAAAAAAGTCTAAAACAGAAACCGGTCACAAAAACAGAAACCAACTGCCATCTCATCCTATTAGACTAACAGAAAGGAATCTGCCAGTTGAAGAAGAAGCCCAAGCAGGTGCTAGAAGTGCTTTTTCTATAGGGAAGCTAACTTATTTAGTATTCAATGGCTTCATTTGTAGCAAATGTGTTCTTTATTTTTTGTAATTTTATATTTCAGTGATAGACGCTTGCTGCAGCCAGCCCAGGTGTGTGATATTTTCAAAGGTGTAATACTTGTAATTTGCTACTTCATGATGCACTATGTTGACTATTCCATGATGTACCATCTGATAAGAGGACAGTCTGTAATTAAACTCTACATCATCTATAATATGCTTGAGGTAAGTAAAGAATGAATAACACCCAGTCCTTTTTAACGTATCAAAGCTTTGTTGTAATTCCTTTTTCACTGTGTTAGGAATACAGGTAGTCCTCACTTTACAATGGTAATTGGGGTCAAGGATTCCATTGCTAAGCAGTGCAATCTCATGTACCTGTACTTACTCATGACAGCATTTCTGGCAGTCCTATTTGCCAACAGTAGGCAAATTGCACATGGTAGCAGCATTCTCCAGCCTTGAGATTACCATTTATAATCCTGCTGGCTTCCCCATTAACCTTGTGGGAAACAATAATGTGACTGCAGGATGCTACCATCATAATTACAAACCAATTGCCAAGCACCAGATCATGATCACTCAGCGATCACTGGACCGATGACAACTTTTAAGGACTAGCCATAGGTCTCCTCGTTCAGTGCCATTGTAACTTCACAGCTATTTGCACTCAGGTGACCCTGGGGACACAGATAAACCTCCAAGTGGCCTCAATGACTCTCTTCAAAAATGCAAATGACCAGTTGTCTGCAAGGAGTATAAATCCTTCCATTCTCAACAAAGTGGTGGAAAAAAATAAACAAGAAAGTCCAGTTGCTTCCTGAAAAAGCTTCTTTGGGATTTAGAAGGTTATCAATGCATAGCTCTTGTAAAATAGATGATTCTGACAATGACCTAATTCAGGGTCAAATGCTGAGTTGAACTCATTCTTGCTTTTTATCCAAATTATGTTCAAAAGAAACAAATTCTTTGGTAAACAAATGAATTCTTTTCTCAACTTGAGGCCAATAATTCTATTCTCCAAAGCACCTGAGGGCAGAGCAATGGGTGGAAACTAATCAAGGAGAGAAGCAATCTAGAACTAAGGAGAAATTTCCTGACAGTTAGAACAATTAATCAGTGGAAGAACTTGCCTCCAGAGGTTGTGGATGCTCCAACACTCAAAGTTTTAAAGAAGATATTGCATAACCATTTGTCTGAAGTGGTGTAGGGTTTCCTGCCTAGACAGGGAGTTGGACTAGAAGACCTCCAAGGCCCCTTCTGACTCTGATACTGTTAATTATTACTCTTATTTCATTTAGAAAGAATACATCTTGGTTTTTTACCTTTAAAAAAAAATTATGCAGAGATTCAAAGGTTAAAAGAGGCTTCAACACATGAGAGTGCCAAAATAGTACTTCTCAACAACTCTGTAAGCTAGATGCATCTTTGACCACAGTCTTGCAGAGTTGCAGATAAAGGAAAAAGACAACAGCGATGTAGTAGTTAGGGAGTGTTTCTCAACCTTTGGCATCTTTTTTTTCCAAGTGTTTTTATTTTTTTATTTTTTATAAATATATAAAATCAATGCGTGAACAGTGGCACCTGGGTATCATATATTCTAATACAAATAAAATTAGTAAAGTTAATCGTAATTATTACATTCATTCAACTTATGTATTTCTAATAATAATACACATTTATAATAGGTTGCAATCTCTTGTCATTACTTCCATTTTGTTAAATAAAAATATATGTACTAGTATTCCTTTCTCTTTTTTCTATCATTAATTATAGCTTTCATAATCATGTCACCCTTTATTACAATATTTTTCCTTCTGTCCTATCTAACTTCTAATCATGTCACCTACCTAAAAAAAAGAAAAGAGAGAGAGAGAGATAAGGAACATAGTCCTGCAAGGAACCCCGGCCCTGCTTCAGTGTCTTGAGACGTCTGGTGGCTGTTTCCTCCTTAATGGGGTCCTCATACATGAGTCTGAGGTGATCACAAAAACCCCTGAAATTGTCCAACAAAGGGCTAGATTGGACCAACAAAGGGGTAGCCCAATGAGCTGCGGAGCTGGAGAGTAAGCTGATGATAAATCCCTCTTTAGCCCAGTCAGTGGGAAAGTCCTCCGATCTCAGGCTGATAAAGAGCTGGCATTGTCCCAAGAAAGCTGGAAACATGGCTTGGGTTCCGTCAAACTTATCAGGCATGGCAACCGGACATTTCCTCCGAGGCTTGGGGGGAATAGCATGCCCTTGAAGTTGAGCTATCTGGCCGGCCAGCAAGGCCACCTGCTGTGCCAATTGAGCGTTTTCAGCAGGGGGCTGTTCCATGGTGGCTTAATGTAAATTGTTTGGGCAGGAAACAAACTGTTCTGACTCCGCCGGCCTGTGAATAAACCAGAACACAGGCGTGGCTGTTTGCCACTGTTCAATTACGAATCAATTCAACGAATCCTTTGGCTGAGGGCCCAGGCAACTCATGTTCAATAGAGTAGCTCTGCAGCAACCCAGATAGTTCAAACGAAGCAACGTACAAATGAACAGGCACAGCTAGAATACACAGATAGATTTTCTTAACTACTAACTCAAATGATTGTTTCCTGCAAATGTCCCCTCCCAACAACTCACCTATAATCTCTCTTGGGAGGGACCAATCAACAACCACCTGTGCTTAATCATCTTCTGTGAGTCTGCCTACGGAGTTGCTTCCATTTCTCAGCCCTTCTCAATCTAGCATCAGGGACAAACTGCCTTTGAGCCTCCCCACTGCTCCATGCCTCAGGCACCTCCTGTTGGCCGGCCAGCCTCTCTGGTCCCTGCTCTGAGTCTGAACCCTGCCCAGGGTCCTCCACATTGTCCAGGGCAGACTCATATGATTCCTTGCTATCAGAGTCCATCAGCAGCTCAACCGGATCCTGCTGGGCCACAACAATTTACTATGCTTTTTTTTTTTTACTTGCCTGCCAAATTTCTCCCTTAAATCTTTATTTCTGTTTGTATCTACTTCTTGGATGATCAATCTTGGTACTTCTCCCACCTCTACCCTCTTCCACTGCCTAGCCCCAACCCTAAAGTTTCTACCCAGACCTCTGTCTCTCTTTCAGACATATCTTTCAACTCTCTTAATATATTTTCTCCCTGGTTTAATTCATCAATCGCTGTTATTTTCATTATTGTCATCTCTTTGTCTTCTTCCTTCATTTCTTCGGTTGAATCCTCCCTTTCCTGGGCATTTTGGTCTTTACCTATCCTTCCTCGTATGATATTTCCATTTTATTCTGTAATCTCCTTAAATCCTTTCTCTACGATGTCTTTGGTATTTTGAAAAAGCGAACCCATCTCCTTGAAATTCTTGTAATTTCTTCCTTATAAAATATCTTATTTTGTTTTAAAGGATTCAATTTTTGTCGAACAATCCAAGAACTATTTATTCAGTCTTAAATTTCCCTTCTAGGAGTGCACAAATCCCAGTTCTTTATATCCCGTCCTTAAACACTCAGTCCCATTTAAATAGTCCCAAAGATTATCAAAAACCTCTTTACATCCTCTTTGCAGGTTCAATCTTCTGTCATAACATTCAAGTGTCCCTTTAATTAAATAGTTTCCTCATTTTCATATTTGGGTCTCCAGTAGTCATTGGGTAACTGAAAATAATCCCATGGATTTTCCCTCGCCTTCATATAGGTATTTCTAAATTTGTAGTTTTCCCCTTTGTCAGCAGGTGCACACTCCACTTAAATTTCAGTATTGTTAGTCGATCGTTATTTCTAGTTGTAAAACAATTATAAAAGCAGAATAAGTTTTGTAGATAAAATATTCCAGCATTTTAAAATGCCTTCCCAATACCACTTCTTCCCAATTTAAGAGTCCAATTTCCTGTATATTTCAAATTTTATTATTTTTCTCTTCCATTTCCAGTCTAGTGTTTTCTCAGAATGCCTAGACACCCCTTTAATACATAGTTCTGAGCAGATAATTCTAAATTATCCCTTGGGGTTAAATTTAAAGCAAACAGAAAATCCCCTCCCCCAGTTCCAGAACCCACTTTGTTCCAGCACCAGTCTTAGTTGTTCTTCGGTTGTCCCAGCTTTGTGGCAGCCATCTTTAGGCTGTCTGTTCTTCTTGCCATGGCTGAGAGGGAAAGAAAAAAAAACCAGGTTCAGACAGGAGAGCTGCAACTCTTTTTGACCTCACAGGGTGCCCCTCTTTGGTTCACCACTCCTACAGGGCAGCTTTGGTCCACAACCAGGAAGAACTCAGTACAGAGAACACAGAGACCTGTTCCCTGTGTCTAAGATCGCCGTGATGTCAACCGGAAGTCCTCAACCTTTGACATCTTGAAGATGTGTGAACTTCAAGTCCCACAATTCCCCAGCCAACATTTAGCTTTGTTGCTACACTCCTGATTATACTGATGGACTTGAATATTATACATACACACACACACACATATCCTTGCTCCAGTACTCAGTTTCAGAAGATGTGTCTAACCAATGAGGCCAGTATTTCCACGTGGATTTAAATTAATTGTTTCTGTTAAGGCTGTCCACTTAATTATAGGGTTATTCTAGTACTGATATTCCCTCTGATTCATAGCAACACAGGCCTCTTGAATATTTTCAGAGTTGCATGTTTAAGTTGAATAGATCTAACTGGGGCGAAGAATATGACTATATGTTTTAAACATCATGCTATGACTAAAAAATAGCACAGCTCCTTAGCAAAGGTAGATGTAATGTGTCTAAGTAGAAAGTTAGAAAGAAATTAATGCATAATTATATCCAGAGTAACATAGTAGAAAAGCTACAAGAGAGCTTTCTCTTAAAGTTACATAGAGGGAACAATTACTGTAATCAAGACAAAGCATAATAAAATTGAAATCTCATTGTGAAAGTAATTGTGCAAGCTTAATGACAGAACTAGGTCAGAAAGACAATCAAGGATGAAAAACTGGGCTTCCCTAACCAGTGAAAACTTTGTACCAAGATACTAGGTTCTGTCAGATGCATTTTGTTCTTTCTCCTTTCTATGTCTTGCATTGCATATTTACCTAACCTTTTGCCCAATTTATAACCAGCCTCAGAGGTCCGGAAAATCCTCACTTCTTAGAGGATGCAGGAAGGGGGGGAAGTAGTATGGTTTGAATCCCTGCTTATCTGTTTCTCAGAGAGGCCGGTACAAAAACATCTTCACAACTGTGGATTGGTGGGAATCCACATTAGGAGGGGTTCCTAAGTCCCTTTATCATGGATTGTATAGCCTGAGGGTCCCAGAGCATGCTTTTGATATTGATTTGCTTTCACTTCTTTTCAATAAAAGATTCCTTCTGAAATACCAGAGTCTACACTTTTTTGAAGGAATGGCGAGGCAGGTCAAAAACTTTGTGCTGTTTTTGTTCTGAATAATCTTAAATGATTAAAATTATTTTCAATGCTGATGTGTAAAAAATGCAATAGGCAACGTAATAATTCAAAAGTCTGCACCCCGAAGTTTGTTCATACACTGTTGTTGTATCTTAACCTACAAATGGATTTGCATTATGGCCCTAGTCAATTAACTTTTGCTTAAGAGAACCAAGCTGCAAAATTAAATTAACCTTTTGAATGCCCATGTACATTTCTTTAGGTAGCTGATCGTTTATTTTCATCTTTTGGACAAGATATCTTGGATGCTCTCTATTGGACTGCAACAGAACCAAAAGAAAGGAAAAGAGCACACATAGGGGTCATTCCCCATTTCTTCATGGCAGTGCTGTATGTCTGTATCCTTTTGTGTTATTTCAGGATCTGTGTACGTAGTTTCAAAAATTTATAAAAGTGTAAGGAGGGCAACAAATCCGGAAAGGAAACAAAGGAGCTCTAATAATACAGTAAATTGAAAAACTTAGTTTGCAAGGAAAAAATAGAATGGCAGCCTATTTTCTCTGGACTGATTCTTTCCTAGGATGTACAGTTTTATGAGGCAATTTCTTCATTCCACTGTACAAACAAATCTAGGCATCACTGATTCTCCTTTCCTTGGTCATATGTGGTAGCTGTATGACCTTAGAAGAAACGGCAGTAGTCAATATAAATAGAATAGTTATTCTGAACCTTTACAAAGGTAAACAGAAGTGTAAACAGAAGTTTAAAAGCTATTTTAACGGGTTCTGTGAATTGTTCTTACAAAATAAAAATGAAGATTCTTGAAAACTTACTAATTATTTTTCCATCAAAAGACCCCATGAGAATTGAGGGAACTATTGAATAGTTGACTGGATTTGAGGAGTATGAAGGAGAGTTAAAGCTTTCCCTGAAGACACAAACGGGGTTCTCTGTGTTGGAAAACCTGCATAAGTAAGAAAAAAACGGGTGGATGTGCTTTTGTTCCTGTAAAGGACTAACTGTTCAGCTTGGTGGGTTCCAGTCTCATTATTATCTGAGACACATGTTAGCAGTGGCTAAAGTGGTACTTTTTTTCACAGTCCAGCTTGCTCACTGGCTGTGCTAAATCTCTAGGTTGCTAATCCTAATTCAAAATACTTCATTTAACTTAGTTTCAAAAGGCCTTTACACATTATTTAAACCTGTCCATCCATAAATAACATACTTTACAGATTATTCTTGGATGATAAACAATTTTGGCATGTATTAGAAGCATTTCAATGATGATTGAAGTTTTGGAGTTTACTTATAATAGGCTGCCTGGTATATTATATAACATTTAGTACTCTTCCTCAATGCTGCCTTGATTAATGCCAACAAATAAAAGCTTTTCTTCATCCTTCTTATTTGCTTAATTTTCAAACTTCTCTTTGATATGTCATCAAGAAGCACTCAACTTAATAATTAAATGACTTATGATCTAAAATAGTTTCAGTTTCTTCTGAAGAAGGCAAACTCAAATCCATTTCAGCCATGTGCACCGTCAGAGCTGATAAAATAGTGTTGTCCTCAATATAGGGAAGAGCCTGGTGCCGAAGCCAATGATGGATGCCAGATATGAGGTGCAGGTTTTCTGGTTGCTTTTTATTGGAGTACTCCAAGGAAAAGGGCTCCTGGCCCAAATGCCAAGAAAAAAAGATTAAGTAAGCTTTATACATTTTCACCAAAAGAGAAGGTGGGACAAGGCAAGATAATAAGAAATATCATCTAATAAACATTTTAGTAATAATTCTACAATTTGTTCTATTGGTCTCTACCTGTCCCTATTCCTAAGCCTTGGCTAATTAATGTCCCAGGATTTTTGTAATACGCATTTCATTTGCTGCAGGCTATCTCTGTTACTAACTTTTAGCTGAGGTCTGCAAGTTGCCTAAATCTTGTTATTTTTATCAATTTTCTAACTGCCCAGAACTGCTACAAGCTTTACACATGCATATATCCTGTGGATAAGCATTCTTTGTTCTTGCCAGACAGACTCCACAATTACAGTTTTCCTGATTTACTTTCAAGTGTGTGCCATGATCTTGCTTTATTTTAACAGACAGCCCATCAATGGGTAATCCAAAACCATGGTTTTGCTATATTAAAATAAGCATGCATAATTCTTTGTGTTGTACTCTCATTCTTCCTTTATATGAAAAAATTAGCAACTTTTCTCTTTTCTGGGAAAGGATACTTTTGGTATGCTGGTTTGATGGTGCTATATTTTTGTTTTACTTTTTCTTATTGCTAACATTTTCACTTGTTTCGTTACTTAAATTGTTTCATTGGTATCTTTGTTTTGGTGTCATATTTTCTTTAGTTATGCCATGTGAGTCCCATGGAAAAGCGGCCTCTGTATTTAATTAAAATATAAAACTAAATTATAAGACTGGTAAAGAGTGCCCCCACATGACTTTTACAGTAAAATTATCCATATACAAATCAAGAAACATGCTTTGCAATGAACAGATCATTGAAACAGTTGCATTTTTCCCAGATTCATGAACTGCTCCTGGCTGTCTCCATTGGTGTACATATTTACACACCGATGCTTTGATTTTTTTCCAGCAGACCAAAGTGGCAAAGTGTGCCCAACCATTCAGTCACAGCCAGGAACAGATAGGGAAGATGCTATAAGAGTTTGGGGGCAGAAAAACCATGGTGGCTTACAAAGGATTTGCACATCACTGTTGTCTGCCATGGTGTAGGGGTATCTGAAGATGAAAAGGATATAGACATATGAAAATGTCTACTTGAAACTTTTGACCATTGTGAAATCTTCTGGGGGCAATTCTATCGCAGAAATTATTGTATTGTTAGCTTTCACAAGTCTTGTTGACTCTTTTATTTCATTTGCTATCTATAATCACAGCAAATATTTCTTACAAATATTTTTCATGGAAAGAATAAATTAATATTTATGCCATAAACAATAGTGACTCCTTGTCGGAATTGGTTCATGAATCAGCAACAACTTACAAAGACGTTTGTTGTTCTTATTTTCTGATCTATCCCACCACACAAATTCTTCTATGCTCTAGCTATTTTTTTAATTTAGAATATTTGAATATTAGAAAATTGGAATGTATAGAAGAGAAATACAAAACTTCATGATCAGATAAAATAAGGGGAATGAACAATTTGGAAATATATATACAGTAAATGTGAAGAATCTACAGCTAATGTAAAGAAATATATTGTGTTTAATTACTATTTACTGGCCAATATTCATTACTATGCAGAACCCTTTCTTTTGACAGTTTTACTTGAATCATGCATTGAAGAAAGGAACTTTTATTGCATGCTGGAATCAACAGTTAAGGGAAACTTTTGAGTGTATTGTTTAGTAGAGCTTGGTGAAATATCAGACTCTACTGATTATTGAGGGGATCTTGAAATTCAGACTAATATTTTCTGGTAAAAAAATTTTTTCCTTAATGTATGTGACTACAGTCTTGCATGCTATCCTTATTATGGTCCAAGCAACAACACTCAATGTAGCCTTCAACTCCCACAATAAATCACTTCTTACTATCATGATGTCTAACAATGTAAGTGTTAGAAAGATCTAATGCAAGTCTTATCTGTCACTATTGATGTTTTTAAGAAGTAATAATTTGGTTTTGTAGAAATGTTCTTTTAAATCCAGATTTGCCTAAAATGGGAATTTGTTTTCTTTAAAATGCAGTTTGTGGAAATAAAAGGAAGTGTTTTCAAGAAATTTGAGAAGAACAATTTATTTCAGATGTCAAACAGTGGTATGTATATTTTTGGATGATAGCCATTAATACTACTTTCTATGTGTAAAAGTCTAAAATCTGAGGTTGATTTAGTGACACTGAATTGTACAGATTCTAGATTGTGGGCTGTGATCTGGGATGAGTGTGGATGAGCACAAGCAACTTAGAGAGGGGTCACAAATGTTTAAATCCATGGGTGGGCAAAGTCAGAAGGCTCTCAAATCTCATTCCTCTAAAGGAAATTTGGAAATCACTAGAGTAAGATCTAGAGGGATGTGATGGCTCAGTTGCTAAGACGCTGAGCTTGTTGATCAGAAATGCTGGCAGTTCGAATCCCTAGCATCGCATAACGGAGTGAGCTCCTGTTACTTGTCTCAGCTTCTGCCAACCTAGCAGTTTAAATGCATGTAAAAATGCAAATAGACCACAGAGACGTCTTCGGATAGCAAAGTCTTTGAAACGGAGATGAGCACCGCCCCCTAGAGTCAGGAACAACTAGCACATATGTGCAAGGGGAATCATTACCTTTAGCTTAGAGCAGTGGTTCCTAACCTGCCCCACCTAAGCATCTCTAAAATCCTGTCCCCCCCCCCTCCCCGACATATAATTCTTACTATTCAAAAAGTGAACTCCTACTTACACAGAGGAAGCCTAAAAGGCCATTAACTTGGTTTAAACAAGGTTCCAAAGAACATGGCATCTCCATGAAAGAGAAAAATAAAAGAACAAAAGACAGTAGAAGTACTGAGGAACTTAAAAAATAATAGTATGAAAGGATATGAAAAAACAGCAGTTTCAAAACATATAAGAGAATTGAAATGCATAAATATAGAATAATTTTAATGAAAGTTTTTTGTAATACTTTGATCATATTAATTACTATACATCTTAAAATAAAGGTGCCTAACAAATTCAAAATACAATTTGAGCTCACCTCAAGATCATATTTACAACACAATTTTATGCATGTCTCCTCAGAAGTAAGTACCATTGTCTTCTATGGAGCTTACTCCCAGGAAAATTGTAGGATTGCAGCTTTAGTCTACTTAAGTAGTTAAGTAGACTCCAATTTAGTAAGTTTCATTCTCAAGTCTCCTTGGTCAGTGATATCCAGTCAATTTCTTTTCTTCAGTAGCAAATCATTTACAGCACAAAAGCCACATTCAGCTAAATATGAAGATGGGAATGGTAACAGCAGTTTTCTTGCAAAATAGGTTGGATTTAGGTATTTAATTTCTGTCTCACCCAAAGGAAATTTTAAAAACATTCTTTGCTTAATTTATGAATAATAAGATTGTCATGAAGAAAGGGAGGTTCTAACCTATGATCCCCCCCCTACTCTCCCACTCTATTTGAACCCGCAGCTTAGTGGGGAAATGCTTTGGTACTTTAGTAGGTGGAGGTAATCACACACGCCTGGCAAGGCCTATGCATGCGTGGTCCAGCCCCAGTTTGCTCTGAGAGGAAAGGTCTTGTAAAACATAGCCTGGGAAAACACAGACTAAAAGTAACTGTAAATCTGACAATTTCTAATTAAGCTTGGGTCCTGGTTCTGTATGCTCACTGCTGGGCTTCCCCCAGCAGCCATCCACTCTGTCTCCCCACAGAACAGCTCTCCCTGCAGTCACCCAGCAGCAAAGCCCACAGGAAAGAGAGAGAGAGAGAGACTCTGCCTGTCTCATGATCCTTAGTGGGAATACATCTGATTGGCTGGCAGTTGCTCCCCCCCCCCCCGTTGATATATCTTTTTCAAACCATGCCCTAGGAAATGCACTTTAACAAAGACAACAATAGGTAAATGAAACAACAGCTGTTTCATCACAAATATATAAGAACAATTAGCGAGCTTTCAAAAAATTCAGTTAATAGCTCATTTTTTAATTGCCCCATTAAAAATCAAATCCTCCCCTCCCCGTGTGGCATTGGCCCCACATTGGGAACCACTGTCTTAGAGTAAGATCTAAATGGCGGCTAACTTGACATATACAACTGTCAAAACTATGTCATTTAGCTATAGATATTTAATGGGTTTGCTTGGCCTGCTGTATCAATTGCAAAATCCAAAGAACCTATAAACAGCAGCCCAGAATTGAGAACTTGGATTTCTGAAACTCAAGTATGGTAACTCTCATTTTATTCATAAGAATATGCAAATCCATTTATCATTTTAAAAGTCATGCAAGATGTTACAAATTTTTGAAAGCCATTGATTCAGTATCAGTTTGGCCCAACCAACAATCTTGACCCCCTCCAATCCTTTTAACCACTTAATTTGCTAAATTTACTGCAAGCCTGGAAAGGGTGGCAAACTCTATAAATTATTTACCTTAATAAGTCACTGCCAGGCTGAAGAATAGAGGAAAGGAAGGAAACAGAATCTTTCTGCAACTTTTTGCCTTGAGGAACTGAAGAAAAAGTTTAGCTCTAAAGAAAAAGCAGCTATTGCACAAATTTGCACCAAACGGCCCTGGCAGAAGCTGGGTCCTAAAGGCAGCCAGATGGGCAGCAAAATGTTTTCCAAAGGTTTCCATGCTTTTTCCTGCCTGTCGACTGTCTTTTAAGAAATGTGGGTTTCTGGCTGTGGGTTAAGTGAAAAGTTTTGGGAAGCTGGTCCTGCAGCTGCTGCCTTTGCATCTAGGCAGCTGACTTCCTCAAAGCTAGCAAAAGCCATGAGCCAGTCTCCTGATGACCAGTTAATTAATCTCAGAAGAGATCCAGCCCATAAGGATGGTTTCTTTTTTTTCTTTTCCCCCCCCACAATTCACAGAATTTATTATGTTATTAATAATATGTATTTATAACAATTTTTCCCTACTGTTAACAATATACTTGAAGATTGCTTTTTTAACATCCCATAGATCCATCTTATCTTACAACGGTCCTACTTCTTCTTCCCTCCCTCCCTCTTTCCTTCCCTCGTTTCTTCTCTCCTACTCACTTTCCTTCCCTCCCTCCTTCCCCTTCCCTCCTTCCTTCCTTCCCTCCTTTCTTTTCTCCTTCTCTCCTTCCTTCCCTCCTTCCTTCTCTCCTTCTCTCCTTCCTTCCCTCCTTCCTTCCCTCCTTGCTTCCCTCCCTCCTTCCTACCCCCCCTTTCTTCTCTTTCTTCTCTCCTTCCTTCCTCCTCTCCTTTCCCTTCTCTCCTTCCCCTTCCTCCCCTTTACCCTTCCCCTCTTCTTCCCATTCCTCCCCTCTTTCCTACTCTTACATTCCCTCCCATTCTTCCTCTGCCTTTCCCTTTCTCCTATTCCTCTCCTTTCTCCTCTCCTTCCTATCTTTCCTTCTACTCCTCCCTCCATCCACTCTATCCGTTGTTGAGGATGGTTTCATTACCTAAGCATGGAGCCTTGCTTGGAAAGCTTTCTGGCATTGTAATGTAATCTAGCTGGGGTCTTCCCACTTGCTGGGCTATTTTTGGCTTTGCAGAGCTTTTTGCTGTTTGTCTGCCCCCTTTTTACACCCAGCTGGGTGGATGGGCCTCCCAAGGCCTCCCTCACCTATGGGGTACCCTGTGCTGGCTTAACAGTCTGTGTTTATTTAACAGTGGCATTAGGGAGAGCAGGGGGAGTTATTAAACAAGGTTGTTTCAACAGTTGTCATCACTTGCAACTATAATGGGTAGGCTCCATTAAAGTCGTAGGTTGAAGACTACCTGTATGAAATTATGAGTGGTTTGTTTGCCTTCCTACTGGATCTTCGGTATAGTAGGCTTTTAGGAAAGTGGAAACTTATGTAGAGTTAAGAGATAATTACTATTATTACTGTCATCATTATTTTAGATATCAAAGAGAGATTCACCAATTATGTGCTGTTACTGATAGTTTGCCTAAGAAATATGGAACAATTTTCATGGAACCCAGGTAAATACTTTAGACATAAACGTTAAAATGAAATATTCCAGATATGTTCATATATTATCATCATCATATTAGCCATTGTCTATCCACTACAGGATGACGGCCTCTTCTGTATGTTTCCAACCAATACAGTTCTGAGCTTTCTTTTGCCAGTTGGGCCCGCAATACTTGCTGATGTTCATATATATTAATTGTCAAACATGTATTTGTTTGTTGCAATAATAAAATGAGGTTGTTTCCTTTATTTTTTTCATTTAATTTTAATTTATTTTTAACTTTATTTTTTATTTCTTTGTACTGTGTATTTAAACATTTTATTAGATTATAGAATAAAATACAAAAATATGAAAGCAAATAATAGGACACAGTGGGGAGGGAAAGGAGAAAGAAAAGTGAAGAGGGGAGGAACTTCCAACTCCCTCTGTTGCAGTAGAATAAAGCATCAACATTGAATCTCAACTTTTTACTTTTCCAAAATAATATAAACTAGCCATTTCTATAACAACAAATCAATCTAATCAGTGAAACCCAAAAAGTTCAATCACAATGTCCAGAAGCAACAAAACTACTTATATTCTTTTCTTTAATCAAAGCAGTCACTTTAGGTATCTCTGCCAGCTCATCAACGTCTGTAGCCATTCATCCGTGGTGGGAATCAAAATGTCCTTGCATTTGGGGGCATACAGTTGTCATGCTGCCATCAACATATATAAGATCAAATTCCAAATTTTCTTTTCTAAGTCTTTTTCCATTAAATCCAGAAGAAAAGAAACACAGCAGCTGGCTACAAGGGGGGAATCAGAGAGACAAAGAGGAGTAGGTAGTGTCCCTTTAACTCCATTTAATTTGAACTTTCCTGAGTCTGATGATTGGAGCTGCTGGCTAGGGGGCGGGGGAATCAGAGAGACAAAGAGTAGTAGATAGTGGCCCTTTAACTCAATTTCATTTGAACTTTCCTGAGGCTGGTGATTGGAGCTGCTGGCTACAGGGGGGGAAATCAGAGAGACAAAGAGGAGTAGATAGTGGCCCTTTAACTCCATTTCATTTGAACTTTCCTGAGGCTGGTGATTGGAGCTAACGGCACGCAAATCATATATCGATAAACCAAAATAGCAATAATACATTCTAGATTAGTGCGCTTAAAATTGTGATTTTATTTTATTTCAAAATGACCGACTTAGTTCAATGTAATAGCTGTTTTGCACCTGTCTTTCGCAGTACTCTTTTCAAATTTGGATACTGTCCCCTTTATAAACAAATTACTAGTCTACATAGACAGACTACCTATCTAGAATCTCTAATCTGTGCTCTCCAAGCAGAAATTAGGTGCCCAATTTGGCCATTCCACACTATGGAGATGCCACGCTATCAGCTCCCTCTACCACAAAGATTCTGCAGGAGAAGAGTAGTCTGGACAACCGTGAGATCTAGCAGGGTGAGAGCTGTGAACCATAAACACAAAGCTTTTGCTGTGACCCAGCATAACAGATATAGTGCCCTTGCTGACCTTAATGGGGACACTAAGGAGACAGGTCAAGGTAGTTGTGATAATGATGACTCAAATAAGCAGGGGACCGTGGTCCAACATGAAGAACTTTCTTTGGAAAGGCGAAATGGGGACCCAGGTATCACACATCAGTCGCACAAGAAGATCAAGGTATGTAAAAAGAGAAGTCACCTTCTGGTTGGTGATTCATTCGTAAGGGATGTAAATTTAGGAAAGGATATGGAGGTTTTAAAAGAGGTCAGGTGTCTGCCAGGTGCTACTGCCAGCAGAGACAAGAGGCGTATTCTTAAGATAGTCAAGAATGCAAGTAAGGACTGTGATGTTGATGCTATTATACATTTTGGCACAAATGATCTGTCCCAAAAAGATATAATTTCTGTTAAGAATGATTTCCAGAGCTTGGGTATGAACTTAGCAGTGTAGGTTGTAGGCTTATCTTTTCAGAGGTTTTACCAGTATATAAGGAACAAAAAGGAAGGGCCAGCATGTAGCAGAGTTTAATGTGTGGCTAAAGGAGTGGTGTAAAAGGGAAGGCTTTGGCTTTATTAGTCATGTCTGCAGCTGGCCCAATGAAAAACTGTACAAAAGAGATGGTTTGCACCCACCCAAGAAAGGGACTGAGTTACTTAGCATTAAATTCACAGATTTTTCTGGATAAACATTAAAACTGAACAGCAGGGACAGAGAATTAATTGATACAGAACATTTCTGTCCCCAGCAATCTAAAACTCATAGGGTTATCAGTGCATGTAACACAGATGTTTGTGCGGGTATGATTATCACTCCTGCTGTCAAGCAAAACCAAGCATTTAATAGTGAATGCCATACCATGTGCATGAATCATACAAGTGGCAAGAAAATAGGGGCAGTCAGACATAACACAGGTTATGTAGACAGTAAACACAGGGTCAATCAAAATGGACTCAAATGTATATACATCAATGCACAGAGTATGAGGTGAATAAACAAGATGAATTAGAAATTCAAGTAAATGAAGGCAGATACGATATTGTTGCCATTACAGAAACTTGGTGGGATGAAATCCACAAATGGAACATACAGCTAGAAGGATTTAAATTATTTAAAAGAAATAGACCAAATAAAAAAGGAGGTGGAGTTGCTCTCTATATAAGAAATAACTACATCTCTACAGAAATAGAGCACAACAATAATGAGAACTATCTTGAATGCATTTGGGTCAATATTAAAGGTTGAGGGGGGATGACATTGCCATAGGTCTATAATACAGGCCACCCAATCAAGCAGAGGAAGTAGATGAACTTTTTTCTAGTCAGCTAACTAAGGTATGTAGGAAGCACACCACTATAGTAGTGGGGGATTTTAACTACCCTGACATCAACTGGGAAACAAACTCTGCACCAAGTGGAAGATCCAACAGGTTCCTAACAAACCTAGCAGACAACTTTGTTTCCCAAAAAGTAGAGAAAGGAACAAGGCGATCAGCCATATTGGACTTAATTCTCACTAACAGAGAGGAAATTATAGAAGGTGTTGAAGCCACAGGAACCCTGGGGCCAAGTGACCATGCAATATTGGAATTTGACATTATGCAAACCCAAGTAGTAGAACAAAGTCAAACTAGAGTCATGGACTTTAAGAGAGTTACTTTCAATAAACTCAGAGAGAGCTTGGGAAGAATTCCATGGATGAGAATCCTCAAAGGGAAAACAACTCAAGAAGCTTGGAAAATTTTGAAAAATGAAATTACAAAAGCCCAGTCTAGCACAATACCAATGAAGAAGAAAAATAGGAGTTCCCACAAGAAACCAGCATGGTTGCATAAAGACCTCTCTGACAAATTGAAAGACAAAAAAGATAAGTATAAAAAGTGGAAAGGGGGGGACATAACTAAGGCAGAATAAGCGAATAGCCCGAGCCTGTAAAAATGAAATGAGGAAAGCTAAGGCTCACAATGAAGAAAGGCTTGCCACAAAAGTAAAAAATAACCAAAAAAGCTGCTTCCAGTATGTTAAAAACAAGAAAAAAGTTGAGGGAACAATTGATCCATTGCTGGGAGAAAGTGGCAAGAAGGTGACAAGGACAGGGAGAAAGCAGAACTATTTAACTCATTTTTGCATCTGTCTTTACACAAAGGGATAAAACAGTCCATTCTATCAAAAACAATACCACAAAAATCAGATTAGGAACACAAGTTGAAATAGGGAAGAAAATGGTAAATGAGCACCTATCTACTCTAGACGAGTTCAAATCACTAGGACTGGATGGATTACATCCCAGGGTTCTGAAGGAACTGGCAGACAAGATCTCAGAACCACTGAACTATATCTTTCAGAGATCCTGGAGCACAGGGGAACTACCAGACAACTGGAAAAGAGCTCATGTGGTTCCCATCTTCAAAAAAGGGAAAAAAAAACAGATCCAGGAAACAACAGACCCATCAGCCTGACCTCAATACCAGGAAAGATTCTGGAAAAGATAATCAAGCAACGAATTAGCGGACACCTAGAAGCAAACAAAGTAATAGCCAAAACAGGGTTTGTCAAAAACAGATCATGCCAGACCAATCTTATTGCATTCTTTGACAATGTGACAAAATTAGTGGACCAGAGGAATGCCGTCGATATAGTTTACTTGGACTTCAGTACAGCGTTTGATAAAGTAGACCATAACCTACTACTAGATAAGGTAGAAGAATGTGGGTTGCACAGCATCACCACCAGATGGATTCGTAATTGGCTGACCAACCACACTCAACGTGTAGTCCTCAATGGAACAGCATCTACATGGAGGGAAGTATACAGTGGACTACCCCAAGGCTCTGTTTTACTCTTCAACATCTTCATCAATGATTTGGATGAGAATAAATGGGGAACTCATCAAATTTGCAGATGACACCAAGCTGGCAGGAATAGCCAACACTCCAGAAGATAGGCTTAAGATACAGAAGGATCTTGACAAACTTGAACATTGGGCACTATCTAATAAAATGAAATTCAATGGTGAAAAGAGTAAGGTTCTACATTTAGGCAACAAAAACGAAATGCACAAGTACAGTATAGGTGGTATCTTGCTCAATAGTAGTAACTGTGAAAGGGATCTTGGAGTCCTAGTGGACCACCATTTAAATATGAGCCAGCAGTGTGCAGCAGCTGCCAAAAAAGCCAACACAGGTCTAGGCTGCATAAACAGAGGGATAGAATCAAGATTATGTGAAGTGTTAATACCACTTTATAATGCCTTGGTAAGGCCACACTTGGAATACTGCATTCAGTTTTGATGTAGAAAAGATTGGAGACTCTAGAAAGTGTGCAGAGAAGAGCAACAAAGATGATTAGGGACTGGAGAATAAAACACATGAAGAACAGTTGCAGGAACTTGGTATGTCTAGTTTAATGAAAAGAAGGACTAGGGGAGACATGATAGCAGTGTTCCAATATTTCAGGGGTTGCCACAAAGAAGAGGGAGTCAAGCTATTCTCCAAGGCACCTGAGGGTAGAATAAGAAGCGATGGGTGGAAACTAATCAAAGAGAGAAGCAACTTAGAACTGAGGAGAAATTTCCTGACAGTTAAAACAATTAATCAGTGGAATAATTTGCCTCCAGAAGTTGTGAATGCCCCAACACTGGAAGTCTTTAAGAAGACGTTGGATAGCCATTTGTCTGAAACGGTATAGGGTTTCCTGCCTAGGCAAGGGGGTTGGATTAGAAGATCTCCAAGGTCCCTTCCAACTCTGCTATTGTATTGTAGAAAAGTTTCTGGTTTCATCTTTATCTTTATTTTAAGAATTTTCTGCATTAAAATATGAATCTTACTCCAAAATTTCTTTGTTTTATTGCATGTCCACTATAAATGAAAAAAGATCATATCATTACGTTTACATTTCCAACATTAATTTGAAATACCTTTATACATTTTAAATAACTTATTGAGTGTTAAATACTAGCAATACAACATCTTATAAATTTTTTCTTTTAAA
This sequence comes from Thamnophis elegans, assembly GCF_009769535.1. Taxonomy (NCBI): domain Eukaryota; kingdom Metazoa; phylum Chordata; class Lepidosauria; order Squamata; family Natricidae; genus Thamnophis; species Thamnophis elegans. The sequence goes on from NC_045549.1 coordinate 56,535,408, forward strand.
TTATAGTTTAATGTGAATGTTAAAGCTTTTGTTCACATATTTTCCCATTGTTTAAGCATCAGATTATATCCAAAATTCTTTGCCCACTGAATCAAATAATGTTTTACATATTCACTTTGCAAATTTAGTTACAGTAATGTTTTATAAACCTTAGCAATAATATGTTCATCACTGTAAGTCCTTTTTAATATCATTCCAAAGAGGCACATAATTATTTTGAAACAATTTTATATGTGTTTATCAACAAGGTGATAACAGGAGCCAAGGTGGCGCAGTGGTTAAATGCAGCACTGCAGGCTACTGCTAGATCAGCAGGTCAGCGGTTCAAATCTCACCGGCTCAGGGTTGACTCAGCCTTCCATCCTTCCGAGGTGGGTAAAATGAGGACCCAGATTGTTGGGGGCAATATGCTGACTCTCTGTAAACCGCTTAGAGAGGCCTGAAAGGCCTATGAAGCGGTATATAAGTCTACTGCTATTGCTATTGCTATAACAAAGCCTCCAAGTATTTTACCTTTTTCTCAACCTTAAAACCCTTTTTAGTTAATATATCACTATCTTGAGATGACATATTTTTAATCAACATTGTTTTTTTTTTGTTCCTTGATTTTAAAAACCGCCAAAATCCCAAACTCATTTAATTTGCTCAACAAATATTCTGTGTTATTTTTTGGATCTTGCAAGAATATAACCAGATCATCAGCAAATGCCCTCAATTTATAAACTTCTCTCTTGATAGTTATATCCATTATTTTCTCATCTTGCCTCATATCTGTTGAAAACTTCTAACACCAAGGTAAATAGTAAAGGAGACAAAGGGTATCCTTGTCTCTTACCATTTTGAATTTCACCTGAGTTAGTTAAATCATCACTAATGATAATTTTTGCTTTCTGTGACATGCTCTGACTCCTTGAATAAAGTTCTCTCCAAAGTCCATTTCTTCTAGCACTTTAAACCCAATTTAAATTGTTAAAGACTTTCTCTGCATCTAAAAATATTAAAGCTGCCTGTTTCTCATTTTGATATTGTAAATATTCAATAATGTTCAATGCAATACTTACATTATCTCTTAGCTGTCTTTTTGGCAGGAAGCCTGATTGGTCTTCATGTATATATGCTTGTATAATCTTCTTTAGTCTTTCTGCCAAAATTGCAGCAAAGACAGTGGTGGGTTGCAGGCCGTATGCCCCGGTACGGGCGTACTGGCGCCTGCCGGGAGCACCGGGTACTGTTCCGGTATGGTGCTCCAGAGGGCCCACCGCTCGCCCGAGCTTACCTTGCACCGTACCGGTTGCAACGGGATCCGGAACCCACCACTGAGCAAAGAGTTTATAAAAAGGTAAAGATTCACCTGCTCATGTGTGCTAGTCATTTCTGGGTCTTGGGGCACTGCTCATCTCCGTTTTAAAGCCAAAGAGCCAGCGCTGTCCAAAGACAATTCCAGGGTCATGTGGCTGGGATGACTCATCGCCGAAGGCGCATGGAGCACTATTACCTTCCCACCAAAGTGGTCCTATTTTTCTACTTGCATTTTTATGTGTTTTCGAACTGCTAGGTTGGCATAAGCTGGGACAAGTCACGGGAGCTCACTAGGGATTCAAACTGCTGAACGGCCAACCTTCTGATCAACAATCTCAGCAGCTTAGCTGAGAATTTATAGTTCTTGTTTAATAATGAAATTGCTCTGTAATTCTTCATCTTTGTAACATCTTGACCCTCCTTCGGTAACAACACAATATTAGCTTCCTTCCACATTTTAGGTATCTTTCCTCTTTTAATGGTTGAATAAGTTCATCCGCAAAGCACTTATCGTATTGGCTCATAAGGCCATCTGGGCTTGAAGCTTTACCTGTTTTTATTTTTTAATGGCTTCTGATATCTCAACGGCAGTTATTGGATCATTCATAAGTTGTCTCTGAGTATGAGATAATTTAGGTAGCTGTTGTCTTAAAAGATATTTATATATTAGACATATCTAACTCCTGTCTTTTATACAAATTAGTATAAAAATCATGAAAAGACTTTTTGAGAAATTTGTTTTCTGTTATTATATTGCTGCCTTCAAAAATTTTCTCAATCATTCTCTTTTCCCTTTCCTTTCTTAATTTATATGCCAACCATCTCCCTGATTTATTTGCAAACTCAAAGTGTCTTTGTTTAGCGTACTTCAGTTTTGTTTCTATTTCTTATACTGTTAACATGGACGGTTGTAGCAGTTTAATTTCATGTAAAGTTTTAGAATTCGTCGGTGTCTTTTGCAATTTGATTTCTCTGTCTGATTTCATTCAGTATCTTTTGCGTCTTTCCTAGGATTTTTTCTTCTCTAAGCAATTATACTGTATAAAATAACTCCTCATAACAGCTTTACTAGCATCCCACACAGGCATTAAACTTGTCCCTTTACCTAAATTATTATCAAAGTATTTGTGTAATTTCATATAGGAATGGATTTCCAGAGGAAAAATTGCAGACTGCAGGAACTAGGAACACTATTCAGGTGACCCTGAGGACACAGATAAATTCAAGGAGCCTCTAAAAGGATGCAAATTATCAGCTGTCTGCAAGGAATATAATTCCTTCCATTCCTCACTATTCTGTCAGAGCTGAAGAAGCTTCTTGGATGAGAAGTGAAAAGTCTTCAAAAGAAAAAAACAAGAAAGTCCAGTTGCCTCCTGAAAAAACAGCTTTGGGATATTCGTGTAGTTTCTTTTTAGAATCTTTTACTATCATTTCCTTTTGAAAAATAGATTCATTTAATCTCCATCTGAAGTTCAAACTATTTCCTACTACTACCAAAAGCACTGAATTATGATCAGAAAAGGATTTAGGTAAAATATCTACTTTTAAAATCTTATTTGCAAGGTTTTTAGTTCATTTCATATCCTTGAAAAAGATTTGTCTTTCTGAAAAAAGGTGTATTCTCTGGAATAGCCATTTTTATACTCCATGAATCTTTTAGTGTTAAATTGTTGTTCATCTCAAAAAAGGTCTTTGGTAATTTATCCTGGAAATGTTTAAGTAGATTCAAAGTAGTAGATCCAAAACTGGTATAATTACTCAATTCAAATCCCCCAACACAAACTAATTTTCATTTGAAAAGGGTAATAATTGATCCATCAGATTCTTTTAAAAATCTTTTATCATCATTTGACCTGTACACGCCAATCACTATTGATTTTATTCCATTAAGTTCAATTTCCATGATTACAAATCTACCATGTTCATCTGCTATAAGTATTTTAGGTTTAAGTTGAGGCTTTATGTATAGAACAACTCCATTAATCTTTTTTAAACCAGCAGATATTTATTTATTTATTTATTTATTTATTACTTTATTCTTTATATCTTTGTATTGCCATTGGATATTAAGTTCTGACTGGTACATAATTTTAATTCCTTCTTTTACAAGTTACTGAAGTGCTTTTAGTGACATTATAACAAATGACTATGCCTTGTATTTTGCTCTGCTCCATTCAGTAGAGCACAATTCGTCTCAGTATCTTTGGTTATATGCAATTTCACCCTTGTACTGATCAGATTTAGGACCCTGATAATGTCAGGAAATTGGTCCTGATTCACATTTTGCCGGCATTCTATTAAATATTTTCAGACTTCGCTTTTAAGAATATGGATTAAGGATTCTATTTTGCATATATTGAGGGGAATGCAAAATAAGACATTCCATCTGTGTTTAGATCATTTTTTTTTGTTCCAGACCAAATTTATTCCTGTGAATTCCTTCCTTCTTTTACAGATCATTTGTGGGTATTGTTCCCTGATGTCTGCATGGTGATTGCATCAGAAGTTGCTGTTGATATTGTGAAACATGCTTTCATAACCAAATTCAATGACATCACAGCTGATGTAAGTATATACTTAAACATTTCCAAATGATTGGACCAAATCTGCTTTTAAGTTTTATAGAAGAAATGAGGGAAATATTACCTTGCCTTTCTCACCTGTGCATGAGTTACTCCCATTGATTAAAAATAGCTAAATATACCATACTTCTTTTTTTAATGGAATTGGATCTTACAAAATTAATTAATTATTATAGTTACACTTAGATTGGGGCTATTCCTAAAGGCAGGCTCCCTATGTTGAGTTCTTCCCACATCTTTGTACTATGGAGCAGTGTTTTCGAGAGCAGTGCTGGCTGGGAAATTCTGGGAGTTGGAAGTCCACATATCTTAAAGTTGCAAAGATTGAGAAACACCAAAATAGAGAACTATCTGCATATTAAAAACTTAAAAGCTAACTTGTAAACTTAACTGATAGCATAGGTTGGGGATAGGAAAAGACAGGGGTGATTATGTTGTTAAACATGGAAAAATAATCCAAGCTGATTATAGGAGAGAGATACAGCAATCGCTTGTTCCTTCTGCTCAGATTTACAGCTAAACTAACTTTTTTTGTCACCTTTTATTCGCTTATCTCTTGGTTCTGTTCTTCAGCAAGATTTTAATAAAGAACTCTGCCTAATATTAATACTTCTGTCCTCAACTTACAGACATAACTGAGCTAAAACATCACAAAATGGATCACCACATAACGCCAAATGTTATGAAGTTATTTGCAGTCATTATGTGATGATGCAAATAGCCATAATTATTGACCCATTCCAGGTGCCCAAAATGCAATCATGCAATCTGGGGGAGGAGGAGGAGGAGGGAAATTGGAACTTTGAATCTGGATCATAAGTAGCCTGGGGAGGTCTGTTGTAACTTTGAGCAGTTACTAAGTGATTGTCGTAAATTGAGAACTGCTATACTTTTTTTTGATTGATGGTTTTTTAAAATTGTATTTATCCCTTTATTTATCCTTTTAAACAAAATATATGTCTTTTGTTAGAAAATTGAAGTACAAAAGAAATAGGAAAAGGAAATGTTGAAGCACAAAGATGAAAAAGCAAGATGACACTGTATTTCAATTTATAAAAACCTAGTGAAAATGAGAAAAAAATAATTATCTACCTCTTTCTTTTTATTTGTATCCCCAAGCATGAACCACAGTTTAGACCAGTGATGGCGAACCTATGACACGCGTGTCAGTGCTGACACGCGTAGCCATTTGGGGTGACACGCACAGGATTTCATGCGATTCATCCTCGGCTCCTGCACGGCCGCCGAGGATGAAAGAATCTGTGCTGGAGGAACAGGGGGGGGGACGTGTGATCTCCCCCGCCCACACTCACTTACTGTATCGCCGCCGCCCCTTTCTGAGCGCAGGGGCTGCTGGTAAGGCGTGCGTGCCGTGCGCACACACGTCATCAGCGCGGCGAGGGAGGACCCGCAGGAGAGGAGCGCGGGAACAGTGCGCGCCTCTCTCCAGTCAGGCCGGCACAGAGAGTCTACTCCTGGGACTGTCGGTTACGACCGCACCACAGCAGGGAACAGCGGAGTGCCAACGGGAACTGTGAGCGCCATTAGCAGCAAATATTGGGGTGCCATGGACTTGTAATTGCCCACAATAACTGAGATAAGTGAGGGGGAGGTTGTGTTAGCTTGTTAGGCTAGTTAACCCCTAATTGGCTATCTATAATTCTATCTGCTGTCACTGGCCCACTGATGGAGCACCCAAAAAATAAAAAACAAAGGTTAAGTAAAGGGAGTGGTAGTGGCAGTGGCCGACCCTTTCAAGAGACATGGAGCGAGATGTATGGCATTATAGAAAAAAATGGCAGATCATTTTGCGTTCTATGTACTGAAACGGTAGTAAGCAGAACGTGGAATATAAATAGACATTTTGAAACTAATCATTCCCAGCTCTTGGAAAAAAGTGAGGATGAAAGGAGGGAATACATTTCCAGGAAGCTACACCTTTATAAGAGCCAATCTAACTCCATCCTTAAATTTATGAAAGGCTCTACAAATTTAAACTCTGCAAGTTTGAGCATTGCTCACTCCATAGCTCAGCATGCAAAAGCGCTTAACAAAGAAGTTACTAAGCAGGTATGTTAAATAATTTGTTTTTGGTTTATTAAATACAATTATATATTGCAATTATACATTTTTGTAGTTTAAACTATAAATTGCGCAAAATTATGTTTTTGTCGAAGTGACACACAACGCGAGTTATGCTCGATTTTTTGCCGATTTTTGACACACCACGCCAAAAAGGTTGCCCATCACTGGTTTAGACACTTACTAATTGTTGTTGGTTTCTATTTGAGTTCTAAAACATATGTCTAAATTTGCCTAGCTATGTAATATATTCCTATTGAAACTTTCATGATGGGTGTATATTGTCAATTTTAGCATTGCAGCTTATTGTTCCATTTTAGTTTCCCTGTCTAATAATGTATTCAACATATCTCTTTTTTGGTGCTGTGCTAGGTATATTCTTGCTGCAATCAATGTGTATTGTAATGTTTACTAAATCCTCAGTTTTGGCCTTTATTATATTATGGATACAGGAATTTGGCTTTTTGTGTTTGGTGCAATGCTTGGCATTTGGCTGCTCAGTGCCCCTCTTTTTCTGCATTTGAAGCATACGGTGGAGTGGCAGCATGGTGTTCTGACCCAGCCTTCTCGAGCCCCACTCAACAGCCTACTCCTGAGCAGAAACCCCTTTTTATTTAGAAAGGCAGGAATACAGCTGCATTCACTGACAAAGCTCCAGGTCACACATCCTTAGGTGATTCACAAGCCTTAGCAGTCTCTGAGTTCCCCCGCAAGGGGGAACACTTCAATTAACACTTCAATCCCAACACAAAGAGTCCTGACCAACCTGGATAGTGGCAAGGAAATCCTGGCAAGGAATCCGCTGCAGGGACATGTTCTGGAGTATGCATGATTGTCTCCGACAACCGCACCTCCCACAGACCCCTCCTTATATCCCAGCCAGGGAGGGGCTTAATGTCAGACCTGCTCCAACTTAGTCATTTTGGAAAGAAAGACTCTTGACTCCATTTGGTTGAAGTACAGGTTATTTTACTAATGTCAGGCGGTTGCAATGAAAGTAAAGCTAGAACTGAATATTCCCATGCAATGGTTACATTTTCCCCCTTTCCCTGGCCCTCCCCCCTTGACCAGTTCAACAGTGTCCAATAGTATTCCATTTTAATGTTTTGGAAACCACTTTGATGTTTGGTGCCTCTCAATGTAGTTTTGCATTCCATTCCCAGGCCACGTGTCCTTGGGGATTGACTTATTGTGGTTTGACACCTCTGGTTCTTGTCAGCTTCTCCTCCCCCCTCCTCTCCATTTGTCTTCCCCATCACAACCTGAGCTTAGCTTCCCCAAATTCCTTTTCCCCCTCCTTTTTGGTTTCTGGCAGGATGCCAGCGGAGCAAAGAAGCTGAAGATGGCAGCTTCAGATGACAATCTGACAGTAAAGTTTATTTCTTCATAAGAGCCTTTGTATTGTTTTTATTTTTCTACTGTGATATATTTAAAGTGTTCTTAAATTAAGTGTATCAGCAATGAATTCCCACCATACTTTCATAACAGCAGGGTATGGCTCCTCTGTCTTTAAACTACAAGATGACAAAATTCTGATAACACAAGCATTCTCCAACTTACCATTATTTTTAAAATTTATTTGAATTGTAACAGCTTACAAATAAACAAGAAGGAAAGTGGTTTTCTTTTTCATTGTGTTGTATGCCCTGTGGAAGGCAGGCTCACATCGAGGATGAGTTTGTTGCTGCTTTAAATGATTTAATAAAGGAACTTAGCAAATTCCCTAAAAGAATTTAATAAGTTTACATAATAATTGTTATGTAAATTTAATATGATATAATTCACATAATAATTACGTAGCATCTTTTAAAAATGTGGATGGCTTAATTTTCTCTCCCAAAGTTTTGAAAGCCATACTATTCCATATCCCCAAGATTTTTGATAGTGAACCTGAATTGGGTTTAGTGACAAAAACAGAATCTTATTTTGGGGCCTTATTTAAAAACTTGTACTATAGACCTCCCTAAATTTTAATCCAAATTTTCTATTTTAGTATAATCTTACAATATAATTTATGTACTCTAATTCCAACTATAATGACTTTGAAGCCTCGAAATGTTAGGGTCTGTCTGTACCTGGCAGGCTGGGGGAAGAGGCGCTGTTCACTGAAAGCGGGTTACAGAATGGTTATTTCTCTCTCTTCGTCAAATCACCCAGCTCATTTGTCCTATGTGTAGAAAGAGAAGATAAGAAAACCTACATTAAACGTCTGGGTGTTATTAGGGGCATGTCAAGCCCAAAAAAGGGTTTTGATCCCTGCCTGGAGCCCACAAACTTGGTTCTTGCATATTTCTTAGTTCCTTTGAGTGGATTATCTACACACTTCCTCATCTTCTATCCTCCTTTTAAGAACACAAACATATACCCCACCTATTATCCCTAGTCCAATTGAAGCAACCAAATAGTGTTATTTCCATCTGACTTAGGATTTTGATTACTGCAGATGCTGTCCCTGGCTACATGAATATTCAAAAGCAAACAGACTCAAGGGTTTTCATATGCACATTTATCTTTTCTCTCTAATAATAAGTGTCTGCTATTAATCTGTCAAATGACTAATAAAAGGATTTGCCTGTTTTCCTGTCCACAGGTTTACAGTGAATACAAAGCCAGCCTTGCCTTTGACTTTGTTAGCAGTCGGCAGAAAAATGTAAGTGTTGGCTTGTAGTTTTATACAAATCTTTTTTTAAAAAATTCAGTACTGAGAAATGTGCACATTTAATTAGATTTGCTTGCAATTTAATTTTACATTAGGAAGAAACTAGAAAAGTATTGCAATTGGAGAGATCATCATATGTAGATATGTAGATATAGATGAGCCGAGGTGGCGCAGTGGTTAAATGCAGCACTGCAGGCTACTTCAGCTGACTGCAGTTCTGCAGTTCGGCTGTTCAAATCTCACCGGCTCAGGGTTGACTCAGCCTTCCATCCTTCCGAGGTGAGTAAAATGAGGACCCGGATTGTTGGGGGCAATATGCTGACTCTGTAAACCACTTAGAGAGGGCTGAAAGCCCTATGAAGTGGTATATAAGTCTAACTGCTATTGCTATTGTTATATGTAACTTGGATCTCTGTGTGAAGTTGAACTTCCAAGGACATCCCTGTGGCCACAAGCACCTGATTTAATTTCCAGTATTCCTAGGAAATGCCTTTCACTTGCACTATTTATGTCATAATGAACTAAGAATAAAATATTATAGGAAGTAATTAAACCTAGTTTTAAAACCATTCAATGCTGTACCTGTTAATTTGTATGATCCATCCCAGGGCCTTCCATTAGATAATTTAGAAGTGTCAAAAATACTCCTAATGACAAAATGGACATATTTTTGTCACTTTTGTGGCAACAGTTATGGAAACAGATGGCCATTTACTTCTTCCAGTATTTACTTCAACTGCTCAGGGTGGCTTGCAGATTTATTGCTTCCTGATGCTCTCCCTTCAAAGTACTAACCCCATCAAATTTCCTTGGCTTTTTTCAGCCAAGTTCTGCCCCTGAACCACTAATATATGCTGATCAGTTGTGAACTGACTTTTAATTCTCTTTATGAGTTTGAATTTAAAGTAAATAAATTTGCAATATGTAATAATGTAAGGTAATAATATGTAATTTGCAATTCCGTAAACAGACTTCCAAGACTTCATAGTACTTCAATGTTTTGCCTGTTCCAGTGCTTTTTTCATAGTTTGCTCTCTGCTCTCTACCTTCAGGCATATACAGATTACAGTGACTCTGTATCCAGGAGAATGGGCTTTATTCCACTCCCACTGGCTGTTTTAGTAAGTCATGTTTTTCCCCACATAGTACCTAGTGAAAATTGCCCCAGGGGATCAAATAATATTTTCCTGAGCATGTTAGTTAATAAAAATAAAATAATATTGACTCTTATTTTAAAATTTGGATAACTCTATACTGTAATTTTGGACTTGGTGAACAAGATTTTCAGGTTAAATTGAGATGGCCCTCTGTCCTGGGTTAGAGTGTGGTTATTGTATATTATTGAAATAAAATTGTGTGCTTCTGCTATCTGTTAAAATAATTTAACATGGGGTATCTTAAATGTTAAATTATATTTAAAATAACTTAAACAATTTCAACTACACATTCATGCTGTCAGCATTCCAAATATCATGCAGAATTAAATCAGAGTCCAAGGCAGAGCTATCCTTAAAGTTCCAATTTAATAAGACAGACATGTTGGCACATCTGTGGAAATCCCAAATGTAAAGCTTCCTGGGATTCCACCCAGTTGAAAGTTCATGATCTTATCCCCACACCCATAAATCTATCACATGGTCCAATCTTCTTCACCCACACTGGCATTTCCACCCATCTAGTTCCGGTCAGATCAGAGGTGCAGAGACAAAAGATGACCTTGAGCTTCTAGAAAGGGACGACAACAATACATTCTACAACTCTACTCCTTACTATTCCCCCTCCCAATTACTACACTAATGAAATAGCATAGGAAAATAAAAGAGTGACAGGCCAAAGATCCCAAAAGGAATATAACTGCAGGTCTGACCCATGCCTTTTCAGAAATAATTAATAATAATAACTCAGAAGTAATTCCCTGTTATTTCTCTTTCTAGCTTATCAGAGTTGTTACAAGTTCTGTAAAAGTCCAAGGGGTCTTGTCCTATTCCTGTGTAATTCTTTTCTGTTGTGGGTAAGTGTAAATCAAATAATTGTGTAAAGCTTATCTGTAGGTATATCAGAATACCAAAACATGAAACATAAAAAGTTCTTACAATAAAGTTCCATTTTGTTATTAAGAATATATCAGCACCATAGAGTTGGTAATAAAATATTAAATACAAAGATTTAAGGTTTTACTATATAAATAAAATGTTTAGAACTAAAATTTCTTAATCGTGATTATTATTGCTTAATCACACAGGTTAAATATACTTTGTCCATTGAGCTTTTAAGAAAATATTTTTCATTAATTAAATACAATATGTGATGAAAAAGAGTATACAAAATTAGAAGAAAAAAAGAAAAGAAAAGCGTACAAGATATGTATACTTACAGACATACACATATTAATAAACTGATGCCATGATTTATTAGTCATCCATGATTGATCTAGAATAATCAATTCTGCAAACTGCTCAATAGTTGAAAGCCACATAGAACAGAATAGAACTCTCTATTGGCCAAATGTGATTGGACACACAAGGAATTTGTCTTTGGTGCATATGCTCTCAATGTAGATAAAAAGACAAGATACATTAGTCAAGAATCATAAAATTCTTGTTTTAAAAGATAAGATGTTTATGTCTCCAAGGTTGGACAATAAGTTCTTAATATGTTTATTTTCTCTTTCCAAAAGTCAACTACCACTTTAAAACATGCTTCCGATTTGCTTGTTTGTTTGTTTGTTTGTTTATTGAATTTTTGTGCCACCCATCTCTAGAAAGTTACATTTCTAAAGAGGGTAAAATGTATTTCACAGAAGTGTTGCCCACCATAACCTTTATTTTGAAAGCAAATGCTGCTACTTTTAATGGAATTAATTTTCCACTAATTACACTTGATGTCATAACTTGGTATCAGTGCCCAATTCATGATTTAGTTAAGATTTCCAGGCTTGGCAAACTATTGAAGAGGGAATTTCATGATGAATAATAATGGGAAATCATAAAATAAAACATTTTATCATCGTTAGCTCTTATCCAGCTGATTTGAACATGGCAGGTATAAACCTCTCTATTCTTGAGTGTGGAAATACAGGGAAAGTTGTGTGAATGCATGTTTGCCTGCCCTGCTGCCCCAACACACTCAATAATGCAGGGTATTGATGTTCGAATATGATGGTAATATACTGCATGATAATTATTGGGAGGCCTCCTTGAAGTTGGACTCAGTAGCATCTGCCTCCTCATCTTTAAGAACAGCACTGGTAGCTTGGTAGTGGTTCTTCATCTGCCTCAGCCAGCTTTTTGCAAAAAACAGGACCATTTGTCCACACAGCCTGGTCCAGGTAGTCAAACTCATCTGAAGCCCCTTCTTGGACGCACATCAAGTTCTTTACCAAAATGAATCCAGGCTCCCTGGCACAAATTTAATAAGTTTGTTCTACATTTCTAGTTAATGCACAGCAGATTAAAATAGTGTCTATGTGTTGTCCTAATAAACAGCTTGAGGAAGCCTCTGGGGGAGGTGAACCTACTCAGGCCATGATATCTAATCCTGTGCACTTATTGTTTTCAGTTTAATATCACTTAAGGTACTTAACAGCATTGTATTGCTGGGAAAGTCCTGCCATTATGTCAAAGAAGCAAACATGGAGGAGAAGTTGTTCAACCCACCTCCTTCCAGCACCCCAGGAAAATCTGGTGGCAAAGCACAGAGCAAGTACAAGTCTCCTCAAGGTAAGTAAAATGTCAAAATGCTGATTCCAGTATTAAATAGAGGCATGAGTGGTAGCATCTAAGGAGCTAAATCTGAATAGTTCTGAATAAAACCAGCTTTAGACTTTTTCCTCTTAAGAAGAATGAATTTTGCAGGGTTTGAAGTGCATATGAACCCTCAGCAGTCCTTTTATTGCTTCAGAGTCCTCAGATCACTCTACATACCGTGTTTCCCCGAAATTACAACATGTCCTGATAATGCCACATTTTTCTGGTGGTAAAAAATATAAGCCCTCCCCCGCAAATAACCCTCCTGGACATCCCTCCACCTCCAGCCAGGCAGAGCCTACCAGCCTCACGATGCCCTGGCCCAGCTCTCTCCGCAGAGCCAGGGGACTTCCGCCGCTGCCGCATGGCTTTTTCTGTGGCTTCCAAACTGACTCTTCCGGCAGTGGCCGCTCTGGGCGTACGCTCTATGGTTGTACTCTCTGCTGGCAGTTGGCCCACAATCACAGAGCATACGCCCAGAGTGGCGACTGCCAGAAGACTCAGTTTGGAAGACTCAGTTTGGAAGCCGCAGAAAAAGCCATGTGGCGGCGGCGGCAGCAGAGGTCCCCTGGCTCTGTGGAGAGAGTTGGGCCAGGGCATCGTGAGGCTGGGAAGCACGCGAGCAACAACGGAACAGCCGCTCACGCAACCCCCCTCTCCAGCCATGCAGAGCGCCATTCACTGCCATTTCCCAAGCCGCGGGAGCCGGGTGGCAGCGAACGGGCGCTCACGCGGCTTGGCAATACCCCTAGGTCATTGAACGGCGCTGTGCCCGGCTGGAAAGGGAGTTTGTCAGGTGGCTGCTCATGAGTGTGGTTGCTTCATGGCTGCTGTGTTGCGCTGACAGCACAACACAGCCATTCGCCCATGAGACTGTGCCCTGCTCACAAGAGAGCAGCCGCCCAGCAACCCCAAAACAATAAACCCTCCCCTCATAATAAGGCCCAAGCCATATTTTGTTTGTAAAAAGAAAATAAGACCCTGTCTTATTTTTGGGGAAACATGGTAGAAGTAAAAAGAACAATCTTGGTAGTCAGAATATCTTGATGAAGTCTCAATCAGTACAAACAGTAGCTAATTTTGTGCTGCTAGGAAGCATCAAAGAAGAATAACGGGTTTATTCCAAACTCTGAATAGAGTGACTCCACAATGAGTATTTCAACTACCTTGTGTTTTGATAAGGCAAATATTTCATAAATGTATCAGGTATACCATCATAGAGAATAGTGATAACACATACCTTCCTTACTTGCTTTTCACACAGGCATGCATGCAAAGAAGTAAGGTGATAGGTTACATGGCCCTACCTGTGACAGTAAAATTGGCCAAGGAAACAATTTTTAAGGGCAAGATTAAAATAAACATTAAAATCCCACCATAAAACAATGAAATACTCTCCGCCTGTTTTTTCATCTTTCTTTATACAAGCAGTCCTAAAAGTGAGCCCACTTAAAAAAACAAGTCAGAGCAATGCATTATTTTCAAAATCAGCCATGAACATTACAGCAGCCAATATAAAATGCCTTTCTCTGACAGTTGCATTAAGTTTTCTTCTTCATAAGGCAGACTTTTGCATTTTCAAAGCTCAATGAAACACAACTTTTTGCCATCTGCATTGTAAAAACTTCAGGGATAATATTCAGGATGCAGTTCAAAAGTCTAACTTCCCCATGGCACAGTTTTTAATATGAGTGTACAGCTTACCTGTCAAAGAAGCAGCAATTATTTTCTGAGTCCCAAAATGGTTTTCTGTCCCAAACATACTGTATTTTTTGGAGTATAAGGTGCACCTCCCCCCCCCCAAAAAAGAGGGTGAAAATCTGGGTGCGTCTTATACACTCAATACAGCATTTTTGGCCTCCCGAAACCCCACCCCCTTTGCAAAAATGGACGTGCAGAGGGTTTGGGAGGCCTGCAAAGTGCTCCTGGGGGGCTGGGGAGTGCAAAAACGAGCAATAAATGGGCCATTTTTTTGCTAATTTTTGCCCTCTCCCAGGAGCAGTCTACAAGCTTCCCAAAGCCTATGCATGCCGTTTTTGTGAAAAATGGGTCATTTTTTGCTCGTTTTTTGGGGGGGGCAGCCCCCAGGAGCACTTTGCAGACCTCTCAAACTCTCTGCAGGCCATGTTTTTCACAAAAAACTAGATGTGCAGAGGGTTTGGGAGGTCTGTAGAGTGCAAAAACGTTTTTAAAAAATTTACCTCTTCAAAATCTTAGTGCGTGTTATAGTCCGAAAAATATGGTAAGTAATTGCATGTTCTTTCTTTTCCCTTCCTCTCTTCAAGGGGCTCTAGCAAATGATAATTGTACCTTCCATTTGATTTGCTAATTTGCTTTTTCAGTTTTCACTGCAGGAATAAATAGATAATAAGTGATCTAGGAAACCAACAAAAAAGCAAGCTGCAAGAACAGTGTCACTTAAACAATCTCATTTGTTCCAAGATTGGAGTAAAAAGTGGTACCCCCAACTAATTTGGGGGAAAATGGCCCTTTCCTCCCATCATCTCTGATTGGAAAGTTTCCTATTTGATTAAAGACCACCAGCTTCAATAAGATGTAATTCTTTAATGTGATCTTTAAAGCTTTTCCAAATTAGTGATCATAATTATATGCTCTAATTGTAAAGGTCCCTTATTGAATGAACACATGTTTTATGCTGTCCTGTGCTAAGAGTTCCTATTGTTACGATAATGGAGACAAAGCTTCATCTTACATTTTTGTGTAATGAGTTGTTCTACCTGCTAAGGATACTCAAACCACATTCAAGACTTCACGTCATGAATGCCTATACGCCTTCATGCTTGCCTATTTATTGGCTGAAAGGTCTTACATGAATGGAATCATACATCATCAAAGAACCCAAAAATCAGACTTAGTATGGAACACTATCATTAGCAAACCAAAGAAAATGTATGACAAAGTAGTTTGAGTTGTCTTGTGTCTTCCCTGAGACAAGGTGCTTATATTGCACTGTTGCAGAAAACCCAATGAAAAGTGTGATGGCACCTTTGTATCAGATGAAGAAGACTGCAATCCATTTGTTAGTCTTGAAAATGCCATAAGGGTGTTTGTTGTTCTTGGATTCCCCTTTTTCCTCCCCTTTGAAATATATTTTATTGGTAGACACTGAACTAGAGTCTTTTTGAGTGGGTAGCTACAGTGATCTAAATAAAGACAACAAAATGAATTTGTGCTTATATTTTACACAGGACTTTCCACTGAGGAAGGCTTCTCTGATTCAGTGACCAGTCAGCCTGTGCAACCAAAGGAAAATGTAGCCCCCCAACTGGTGACAAGCCCCTCTGACCAATTTCTGACCACTCCTGACGGAGATGAGAAAGACATATGCCAAGACAGCGCAGAATCCAAATCCACGAAGAAAGATTTGTTGGAGATAGACAGGTTTACCATTTGTGGAAATCGAATTGACTAGCAGTCTGTGAGTGGGAGACTGAACAGTTGGAACAGAAAGGGCAGTCAGTGACAGACAGATGCCAAATAGGCATACCAATATTTATTTAAAACTTAAATTATCAACAACAAATCTATTGACAAGGGTGTAAGTTGGCTTGAAAAATGGATCAAGTGTCAGCTTTGTAACCTTGGTATTTTGAAAAATGATTTTTTTAAAAGAAGAAACCATTGACAGTTGGACAGAGCTGCAGTGTCGCTTTTCTGAAAAGTGACCTACCTTTAAAACCCTTTTCCTGTATGAATCTGTGCTTCCTTCACACTTCGTTTTGCCAGAGAATTTGGAACAGAGAATTTTGAAAAGTTCTTGAGAAGCACCTCTCTTCTTGCCATTTTTTCCCCGATTTACAGGAAAATAAATAATCAGGATAAACTTACCCCCAGGTGATGGCTCAAAATGCATTTCATCTAACTAAAATGGACCATCCTTTAAGATTTTCTATTAATTGTTTTCATCCTAAATCTTAAACTTTTAAATCGGAAATTGATCATAACAAGGAAAGAGTTGAAAGTTTGAAGGAACAAGAAGTCAGGAGCTTATCTTTGCTCTTCAGCATTTTAAGTATCAAGGTAGAAATCAGTAGGCTTCAGTTCCAGCTGCCAGCCTATTCACTGTGCAACTATTTTCTTTGCATTATATGTCAAACAACTGAAGATTATTTCTTTTTTTGCTTTGGCTGGAAAAGCTGCATGTTGCCAAAATGACAGACTCAAATAGATTTTCCTGAAAACCAGCTTTATGAAACTAGCGTTTTGAAATACGAAGCAGCTTCACTTGATGCGTATAGAGGAGTGCACAGAAGATTAAGACAAGAATTATGGTTCTTTTTAGCTCCACATATTTAAGAGCAAATTTATACTCAAGGTGCTCCTTTCTTCTCTATCCTCAATGCCTAAGGAACACAATGCAATATCAAGTGTCTTTTTTTTTTTTAAATAAAAAGCAAAATTGTGTGTGTTGAATAATAAGCAAATCTTTGGCAACTTACTTCTTAGCTGTTGCAGAGTGGCCAAAACAAATGTTTGAAGTCCAGAATACATTTATTATTTCCCCAAAGTTGAGAGGATGAATATGTGGGAATGGTATCCTGACAAGCAGGTTCCAAGAAAGAAGGCAGTATGGATAGTCAAGTGTTTCTAATAATTTTCTCCTCATGCTGCCAACCTCCTTTGACCAGCTTCTCAACTTAAGAGAACATTTTGGGAGAAATATAAAGCTTGAAGTTGAAGTTTACAAGATATTAATTTCATAAACGTACTGCTTCTGACAAATTTGATTCATTAAAATTAAATTCAGAACATTTGTTAAATCTTGTAATTTGATTTTATTTAAATGTAGCTGAAAGGAAGCTTGGAATGACCTTTTCCTTGTAAAACAATTATGTATGGATTTTATAATTGCATCTTGTGTGTCAAAATAAAAACTAAATTTTGTAGCCTTTGTTTACAAAAGAAAACAGCAACCACATATTCAAGACTCCCAGCTTTTTTGCTAGAATTTGAAGGATGAGGAAGCAAATTGAGTTTTACTTCAGATCCATCCATCCTCAAGTATTGTACACACTTATAGGAGATACAATTCTTCCAGCAGGAGCCTTAAAGATTGATGGGTTGTCCATGTTCATGTGGAAAATGCTGTTGGCAGGTTCATGTATCTCTGACTACAAAGAGGATCTGTATGTTCTCTTGTGCTGTTGAAGCTCTATATTTCTTGGCTAGAATCCTGGCTAAGGCCCTTTTGGTTTTATCGGATGCTAAAATTCTATTGGCATCAGTCTGTTGGGAAAATAAGCTGTTTTTAGCATTTCTTCGTTCTAAGAAAGCAAAAATTGACCTGAAATCTGTTGAACTAGACATAATTTCAACTAAAAAAAAATCTTAACACCCCCCCCCCCCCCGGTTCATTATGATATCCTACTTTTTTCCTCTATTTTGTATTCTTTTGATGATAGGATTTTGATTACACTTACTAGAATTGGTTCATTACCACCACCTAAGATTTTTATGCAGCATATATCTCATCAAACACAAATCAACTTTTAATCATTCAATATCCTCCCTCCCTCCCTCCCTCTCTCTCTCTCTCTCTATCTATCGCTTACACACACACACACACACACACACACACTTTAACAAAGCTTTGTTCTCAACTCAGAAAGTAGTAAATAAATACAATCTTATCTATTTAAACCAAATCCTGCAATACAACCAAATGCAGATATATTCATGAATCAAATAAATCTAGGAATTGATGAGAATAGAGTGAAATAACCAGACCTGCCTTTGAACTTTTTAAAGAGCATCAAGCCTTTACAGAAATGAAATTAATTAACTCAATTTAAGTCCCACCCAAGTCCAAACTGACTGTGAGCAGTGTACTATAAACAAAATAGAAAATACAATATGAATAGAAGACAATAGAATTTTACTGTGATTTTAAATGTACACTAATCAGCATACATTAAAGTGAAATTTCTTTGCATTCAGCTCTCAAAGGATAACCATTATGCAAATAGCCACATACACCAACATATATGACACACAGAACCATAACAGTCTAGTTCGAATGTATACATATACATGGTGGGGGGAAAAGAATCCTGCGAGTTTACAAGATGGCATAGTGAACAAATCTGTTGCAGAATCTAGTACTGCTGCTATAAATACTTCAAAACCTCTTCCCAGAGGGAAGCAACAGAAACAGACCATGAAGTGGGTGTGTGGGCTCTCTAACAATGCTTTGAGCACATAGTGCTTATAAGCAGTATTCTGAATAACAGGAAGTGAGCTTCCTATAATCTCAGCTGTCCTTACCACTCTATGGACCTTCTATCTGAGGGACTGCTAGTACCAACCAAACAGTGATACAGTTTGTTAAAACGCTCTCATGCCTCTGTAAAAAGTGCCCAGGATATAAGGAGAAAGATGTGCTCTCCTCAACTGATGCAGGAAATGCAAACGCTGATTTGTATGCTTCATTAAAAATAACGTATGAAGAGACCAAGTCTGGTTATTAGTTATCTGTATCTAAATACTTAATATTGTTGACCATCTCCACAGCTGCAGCCTTGATAGAAAGTGGAGTGTGATTATGCTGGCTCTTTCTAAAATCAACGATGATCTTTGTTTTATTAACATTCAGAACCAGGTTATTTTATTACACCTGTCCATCAAAGTCTTCACCTTCCTATAAGAATCTCCACTATCATCCCGGAGAAGACCACCACTGCTGTGTCATCCTCATATTTCACAATATGATTCATAGCACACTTGGCCCAGCAGTCATGGGTCATCAAGATAAACAGTAGGGACCAAGGGTGGGTTCCGGCAGGTAGTACTGCTGGTTCGCTCGTGTGTGTGCTCCATGCGTGCATGCTTGATACACAGTGCAATTAAAATTGTTCTGAAAGTTGAAAAAACAAGATAGTGGCACTGCCCGGGGAACCGGTTCGGGGGCATGGCAGGCTTGGGTCGCTGCCCGTTCCAGCAACCCAGGCCACCAAACCACTACCGGTTTGGCCAACTGGTCTGAACCGGTACCCACCACTGGTACGGACTCAAGAAATAACTCTGTGGGGAACCTGTACTCAAGAAGATGGAATTGGAAACACTTCCAATTCACACAAAATGGGCCTACAATAACTAAATCAAGTATCCAGTTACATAAATAAGTGTAAATCAGAGGATTTGTTTATGGATAAAGGAATTTCTGACAGATAGGCCACAGTCAGTAAGGATGGGATCTCACCATTCTTCTACTCTGATATTAAGTACAGCAGCCCCCCAGGGTTATGTGCTAAGCCCCTTTATTCTTTGTACACACATGACTGTACCTCATTGCATAACACCAACACAATTATTAAATTTGCGGATGACACAACAGTGGTGGGGCTCATTGATAAGAACATTGAGTCTGCTTATAGGAAGGAAGGCTGACATTGTGGTGTAAAGAAAATAATCTTATACTTAACACCCAAAAAACTAAAGAACTTATAATTGACTTCAGGAAAAAGAGAGGTGTACATTTACCATTGTACATAAATGGCGAGGAGGTGAAGAGAGTTGGTAACTTTAAATTTCTGGACATTTATATCTCAGAGGACCTCTCATGGACCATGAATGCTAACATGCTTATGAAGAAGGCACAGAAGAGGCTGTACTTCCTGAGAATGCTAAGGAAGATAAATCTATCTCAGCATCTACTTCTGTCCTACTATTGCAGCACCATTGAGAGTGTCCTGACATATGGCATTCTTGCATGGTATGAGAGCAGCTCTGCAGCAGACAAAAAAGCTCTACAGAGAATTATTAAAACTGCCCAGAATAGCATCGGGCTCCAGCTACCAGCCTGGACGACATCTTCACATCTCGCTGTTTGAGGAAGTTGCATAACATCCTCAGAGACTCTTCCCATCCTGCTTATAATCTTTTTAGACTGTTGCCTTCTGGCAGAAGATACAGAATTCAAACTAGGACCACACGCCTTCTGAATAGTTTTTATCCCAGAGCTATAATTGCACTCAACAATGAACTAAAGGTCACCATCAGTGAGCTATTGGTCAGTACTACTTGGTCTGCTATGTGGATGTTCGGGTGGTTCAGGGGCGGAGTTTTTTTCTTGGTGGGTGTTTGCGGATTGTTATGGGTGTTGTGACTGGTCTCTGGGTGTTATGTGAATTTCGTTGTATGTGTAATGTACAATGACAAAGTATGTGTGTGTTTGTGTAAACCTAATATAAACCTAATAGGCACAATTTGTTCACAAAATGCTCCTTCAACAAGTAGGAAGCCCCAGCAGACCTTCCAAAGACATGGCAATGGATTTTATAGTTGAACTTCCAGAGATGGGGAAAACAGAGTCATTTGGACAGTAATTGACTTATTTTCCAAGCAAGGACACTTCGTTGCTTGCTCCGGAGTGCCTTCTGTGAAGAAGCTAGCTAAATTGTTCATCAAGTACATCTACCGACTACATGGAATTCCCCGCTGAATCATCTCGGATTGAGGGGTCCAGTTCACAGCTAATTTCTGGAGGGAATTCTTGAGATCAGTCAGATCCACACAAGGACTTAGCTCAGCTTTTCATCTAAGTACTAATGCCACGGAGGAGAGAGTGAACACCATGGTGGAACAATATATACGATGCTATGTGGATTACCAGCAAGAGAACTCGGCAGACGTATTGCCGTTTGCAGAAGTGGCTTATAACAAAACTGCATAGCAGTACCGGACTAACCCCCTTCCAAGTCACCAGCAGCATTGAATTTGTCCCCATGCCAGAACTACCCAGAGAGCCTCCCCTCTTCGATGACCGTGACTGAGTGGATGAAGCCTTTGAGGAAGAGTTGGAAGAATATGAAGAAAGCACTAGCAGACACTGCTGAGGAATATAAAAAACAGACAGATAAGCATTGTTTCTTTCATCCCCTCTTCCAAGTGGGAGACAAAGTTTTTCTGTTCACCAAATATATATGGCTAAGATTGCCTACCAAGAAATTGGGACCTAGGTTCTCAGGCCCATTCCCAATAGTGAAAGTGATCAATCCAATGACAGTTCAGCTTAATCTCCCCAGCATTCAAAGGAAAATACATCCTGTGCTTCATTGTAGCCTACTAAAACTGGCCCTGGGATCTAGGTTAAGGCCTCGGACCCGGGCCCCACTTCCTCCTATAGTAGTGCAAGGGGAAAACCATTATGAAGTGAAAAACATTCTAGACCAGGTTGTATGGGGGTCAATTACAATACTTAGTTCACTGGCAAGGGTACCCTTTGTCAGAAGCTACGTGGGTAAAAAGCTGGAATGTGAAGGCAGGAAGACTAATTAAACAATTCATGACAAATACCCTGCTAATCCAAAGGGTCCCCCTGGGGGAGGGGGGAGAGCGCTTAGGTATCTGATGAACCCCCTGTGTTACTTTCATTACATGACACACACTTCTATTGAGGGTGGGAAGCCTGTCAAGCTTGGAAGCCATTGTTGTATTAGGGGCTCAAGCCTGCCACATCTTAGGATTTTCCATTCCTGTTTTATTTTTGTGCAATTAAATATATCAGTTATGGTTTCCTTAACAAATAGTGATTAAAGCAATATGAATCATTACTGGACTTTTTGTGAGAAACTGAAATGAAAAGTTGATCTGTGCTTTGATGATTAGATATGGGATTATGGAAATAATGTAGACAAATGTTAATCTTAGAGTAAAAATTTGATATATTTTATACTTATATCTGTACCCATCATCCTGGGCTCAACGTTTTGGAAGCCAGGCTCTGCCTGTCACAAGCCAGGACAAAGCGTGAGTGATGGAGGAGTAACACTTCCTTAAAATTTTTTGGTCCAACTGGCCCAGCTGGTACCGCCTTGTAAGGGCCCCTTTCCACGGTTACAGGAGAAGACGGTCAATGGTTTTGAAGGCGGAAGAGGGCTCTACGCCCCAATGGTAGATAAAGCAGCAGAACCATCTTCTAGGAGAAGGGAAACTGATTACAAACCTCCACTGCCGTGTGGCTATATCCACTACTGGAAAAGGGTTCAGGACTCAACCATGAGGCAAAATCCAGAGCCAGAGTCCCGGAAGCAGTTCGTGACTGTGTACAACCACATTCTGGTAACTCCTGTGGCGCATTTGGAACCAATCGTATTGGCTCTGCCGTTCCATTGGACTATTTCAGTGGCGTGGAGAGGGCGGATCTGCGGCTTGGGTAACAGTCTATCCTCCATATTAATCTATCCAGGCCTCATGCTGGAGAGGACATTCCAGCTTTGACCTCTTTCCAGAGCATGATACCATAGTCTTTTGAGACTGAAGGATGCCAACGCAATCTGTACCAAAGAAACTTGGAAGTCATTCCTTTTTGGTTTTCTTTCTTTTCCTCTTTCTTTCTTACACTTACACTCTTTTTCTTTCCTGAGCCTTTTCTTTTTTCAAATCTGTTTTTTATTTGTTTATCCCTTAGCTTTGTAAATTTTTTTTATGTATGAAGGCTCAAATACTCAGCCATTATAATTTACAGAAATCAAAATTTAGAATGAAATCCACTGGGAGCCATCTCATATAATGCAGACACTGAGTCCCTATAACCAAAACGTTAGAAGAGAATATTGATAGAAGAGAATATTTGTAGCTCAGAGTTGAACTGTGGAGTCATTTGTGCTCTCTGAGCTTGATGGTTTTCTTGTAGATGTTTCATTACCAAACAAGCAGTGGCGTGCGGTGAGGTTTTTGGCTGGTGACCACTGACAGTGGTTTCAAATTGTTTTAGACTTGTGGACTTCAACACCCAGAATTCCACAGCCAGGCATGCTCAGTTCTGATTTAAAGCGACAGCATTTGTTTTTCTCCTTTGCAAAAAAGTTTTCCATCATTCTTTTTCTTCTCCCTCCCCCTCCTTCCTCCCTCTCTCTCTCCCTCCCCCCTCTCTCAAACAGACACACGCACACAAAGAAGTTGGATCCCTCTCTCACTCACTCAATCTCAAACAAAGAAGTTGGATTGGATATATTTTCCAATGGCTTGAAAACAGCTCCTCTGCCATACCCCCCCATTCCCCTGCTGCCTTTCGATCCGAGCCTTTGATTGCAAGTGGAGCCACATTGCCTTTTCAAACTTGTAATCAGTAAAGCTGGGCTGATATACTTTTATCCAGGTGTGTGTGTGTGTGTGTGTGTGTGTGTGTGTGTGTGTAAAGGCAACCTAGCTCTGCATGCAATCACATACCCTTTCCAGCTGTTTCAGAGAGGATTTCAACTCTGCTCTTGCCTGCCATCATGAAAAGAAAAAAAATGTAAAAGGAAAAAGACAAGAGCTGAAGGCTGAGCTAGTTGCTGCCAGAGTCACCGTGTGGATGACTCTGCTTACCTGTTTAAAAAAGCCTCTTAAAAAATGCCGTCTACAGGAGGCAGGAGAATTACGTCAGGAATTTTTCAGCTTTTAACCCTTGCTTAGCTCTGCTCGAGTGATCATAAAGTCAGACTAGATGAGGCACCTCATTCTCCTGCCTCCTCCTGTAGTTTTTGGGAGGCTTTTTTAAACAGTCAAGCACTAAGCAGAGTCATCCACTGAGACTCTGGCAGCAACTAGCTCAGCCTTTTTCCTTTTACATTTTTTTTCTTTTCATGACAGTGGTGAGGCTCTGCCTCCCCTGACTGCACGTCCCTGCAAACAAGATAACATCATCAATACTAGAAGAGAGTGGAGTTTGCTCTTATTTGCATATACTAGTGGCTTCCCCCTGTAAGTGTTGATCAGTTGCTTCACAAACAGTGTTTTGATTGGTGCCAGGTCTCTACAGCCTCAGGCAGAGAAGGGCTATTCTGCACCCCTCCCTCAAATGTTCTTTAAAATACAGAGTTTTCAAGCATTTCCTTAGGGACCTCCAGCATGCAAACTGCGGTTACTCATCCTAAAATGAATCCTCTTTATCTGGAGCTTCAAATTTTGCTGTTTGCTAGGAAGATGTGTAGCTAAAAGTCAGTCTACATTTAGTATACATCTGACTTTGGAGATATTTCTTCATAACCAAACAAAAGTGTATTTTCTGTGCAATTCACACCCCTTGCTCACTGGGTCTGGATGTCATAAAGCAATGCCCACATTTTGTAATTAACCCCTGCGCCCCGTTTTGACTGGCAGAGTGCCCAGCCAGTCATTAGAGCACAGAACTTGTTAAAAAAATTGCAGCCCACCACTGCTCCAAGGTACCTTCTGATTCTAAGCTTTCCAAAAAAAGGAAATTTGCTTAAATTGTGTGTGTGTGTGTGTGTGTGTTTCAGGAATAACAGAGTTGAAAGGGATTTCTGAGGTCTTCTAGTTCAACCCCCTGCTCAAGCAGGAAAACTGAGGATGCCAAAATCTGAGTGTCAGAATAACAGAATAACACTTAAAAGGGACTTGTGGTGGGGGGAACCCTATACCATTTCATGGCTGTCCAGTCTTTTCTTAAAAACTTCCAGTGATTGAACACCCAGCATGTCGGGAGACAAGTAGTTCCACTGGTTAGTTTTTCTCACTGTCAGGAAGTTTCTCCTTAGCTTTAGGTTGTTTCTTTCTTTGTTCAGTTTCCATCTATTACTTCTTGTTTTGCCTTCTGCTTCGTTGGATAATATATTTCTCCCCCTTCTTTGTGGCAGCCCCTGAAAAGCCTGTGATCCATGAAACTACATCTATAGTATGTAGATGCAGATAATAAAGTCAAAAAAAGATGAACAACATTTTTACATAACTATAGCTACGTTAAGTTCGGGTGTGACGCGGAGTGGCTGGGAGGAGAGGTGCTCGGCGAGGTGCCCCTTGATGTGAGTGATGTTGAGTTGGCCACAGCCACCCAGTCACGCCCACCCAGTCATATGCCCACCCAGCCACACCCACAGCACCGGTAGTAAAAAAAAAAAGAATCCCACCACTGGATAAGATGGGAAAGAAGGAAGCACTACACAAATTATCAAAAACAGAAGAGTAAATGATAGGTTAGGGATGAAAATTAAAACATGCAAAAATAAGGTAAGAGAACACCTGCCAGCTCTAGATGGATTCAAATCACTGGGTCCTGATGGACTACACCCCAGATTACTGAAGGAACTGGCAGACATGCTTTCAGAACCATTGAAACGTATCTTTCAAAGCACTGGGGAACTGCCTGAGGACTGGAAAAGAGCTGATGTAGTTTCCATCTTCAAAAAAAGGGAGCGGGGACAGATTCATGAAATTACAGACCAGTGAGTTCGACATCAAGACCTGAAGATCTTGGAAAAGATTATCAGGCAAGAAACCTGTGAACACTTAGAAGCAAGCAAAATTATACCCAGAAGCCAACATTAATTCATCAAAAACAGATAATGCAAAGAAATCTATTTCATTCTTCAACAAAAGTGACTAAATTAGTGGATCAGTGAAATGCTGTGGACATAGTATACTTAGATTTTGTCAAGAGAACATGATGGTCATAGCAAACACTCTTTTTCAAACAATCCAAGAGATGACTCTACACATGGAGACGATCAACACAGAAATCAGATTGACTGTGCTCTGCACAGTCTATTAGACAAAAACATTTAAGTCTATCGACTATGGAGGCTGAATTCTCATGTCTGTCATTATGTACAGACTTGGTGTGCTATAAACAACTGCTACTTGATATGGGAATTAACATACGAGAACCTATTGTTTATGAAGACAATCAAGCAGCAATCCAGATGGCATCCAATCTTGCTGTAAAAACTAGGTCAAAACACACAGATATAAGATATCTGAATGTACAGCAAAGTGTGAATAGTAAATTAGTTTCACTGGAGTATTGTATGTCTGAAGACATCGCAGATCATTTTACCCAAGGTAATATAAAGCATAAACGTTGTTGCGAGGAATACAGATTAAGATTGTAAGGTTTATATATTGTCCTACCCAAAGGGGAGAATGTTAGGAATATAATCTAATGGTTGGGTTGGCAATATATAAATCATGTAACAATGTTGTACCTGTTTCTTTAAAGCATACTGTAAAATGTGATTGGTTGCTGTTTTCCTCAATCAGCCATAAGAGGGAGCCAGAAGGACTGTTAGCTCTCTCTGTTTGTTAGATGCTGGGCTGATCTGGAAGTGCCGTGAGCTATTGTAAGTTTTGCAACTGTTAGCAAACTTTGTGTACTGAACTGATTATATGATACTGGACTATGTTATTTGGATTATCTCTTAACTGAAAGACATTGATGACTGTCTTATCCGTGTATAACTTGGACAGTTTGATGGACTCTGATACCTCTATTTCCACGAAAGTAAAAGCCTATTTAAACTGCAGTGTCTCTGTATGCTGGTTTGTGTGTTCTCCAACACAACTCTCACAACGCTTCACTGAATGTACCCGCTCTCCCAATGGGAAGCTTACTTAAGAAAATCCACTTGAGTGCAGAATTCCAGAGAATAGCTAGAAGAGATCATAATAACTTCTTAAATGAACAGTGCAAAGAAATAGAAGAAAACAATAGACTAGGGAGGACCAGAGATCTCTTCAAGAAAATTGGAGATATGAAGGGAACGTTTCATACAAAGATGGGCATGATAAAGGACCCAAATGGCAGGTACCTAATAGAGACAGACAAGATTAAGAAGAGGTGGAAAAATTACAGAAGAACTATACAAGAACAAGATTAACATTCCTGATAACCACGATGGGGTGGTTCTAGAGCCAGACATCCTAGAATCTGAAGTCAAATGGGCCTTAGGAAATCTGAGCAACAACAAAGCTAGTGGAGGTGATAGTATTCCAGCTGAGCTATACAAAATCTTAAAAGATGATGCAGTAAAAGTGCTGCACCCAATTTGCCAGCAATTTTGAAAAACTCAACAGTGGCCACAGGATTCGAAAAGGTCAGTTTACCTTCCAATTCCAAAGAAAGGCAATGCCAAAGAATGTTCAAACTATCGCACCATTGTACTCATTTTACATGCCAGTAAAGTTATGCTCAAAATCCTACAAGCTAGGCTCCAGTTCTATGTGGATTGAGAACTACCAGAAGTACAGGCAGGATTTCAAAGAGGCAGGGGAACTAGAGTTCAAGTTGCCAATGTACTCTGGATCATGGAGAAAGCTAGGGAGTCCCAGAAAAACATCTGTTTCATTGACTATGCTAAAGCCTTTGATTGTGTGGATCACAACAAATTGTGGCAAGTTTTTAAAGACGTGGGAATACCAGACCATCTTATTTGTCTCTTCAGAAACCTATATGCAGGTCAAGAAGCAACAGTGAGAACTGGACATGAAGCCACTGATTGGTTCAAAATTGGAAAGGAGTCCAGCAAGGCTGTATACTGTTGTCCTGCCTATTTAACTTATATGCAGAGCACATCATGAGAAAGACAGGGCTAGATGAATCAAAAGTTGGAATTAAGATTTCCGGGAGAAATATCAACAACCACAGATATGCAGATGATACCACTCTAATGGCAGAAAATGAAGGGGAACCAAAGAGCCTCTTGATGTGGGTGAAGAAGAAGAGTGCAAAAGTTGGCTTGAAACTCAACATTAAGAAAACTAAGATAATGGCATCTGTCCCTCTCAATTCCTGGCAAATAGATGGGGAAGAAATGGAGGTAGTGACAGATTTTATTTTCCTGGGCTCCAAGATCATCGCAGATGGGGACTGCAGCCAAGAAATTAAAAGACGCTTGCTCCCTGGGAGGAAAACTATGGCAAATCTAGACAGCATACTAAAAAGCAGAGACATTACCCTGCCAACAAATGTATGTATAGTCAAGGCTATGATTTTTCCAGTTGCAATGTATGGCTGTGAAGGTTGGACCATAAGAAAGGCTGAGCGCCAAAGAATTGAGTCCTTTAAACTATGGTGCTGGAGAAGACTCCTGCGAGTCCCTTGTACTGCAAGGTGATCAAACTGGTCAGTCCTAGAGGAGATCAACCCTGACTGCTCTTTAGAAGGCCAGATCCTGAAGATGAAACTCAAATACTTTGACACCTAATGAGAAGGAAGGACTAACTGGAGAATAGCCTACTGCTAGGAAAGATTGAGGACAAAAGAAGAAAGGGATGACAGAGGATGAGGTGGCTGGAAGGAGTCACTGAAGCAGTAGGCGTGAGATTAAATGGACTCCAGAAGATGGTAGAGGACAGGAAGGACATGAGGAATGTTGTCCATGGGGTCGCGATGGGTCAGACACGACTTCGCAACTAACAACAATAACCCAAGGTTCCATTTTAGGCACACTACTCTTCAATATCTTTATAAAAAGGGGAACTCATCAAATTTGCAGATGACATTAAGCTGGCAGGAATAACCAACACCTTAGATGATAGGCTCAAGATCCAAAGGGATTTTGACAGATTAGGACACTGGCCCCTATTTAACAAAACGCAATTCAGTGTAGATAAAAGTCAAGTTTTACACTTGGGCAAGAAAAACCGACTATCAGTACAGACTAGGTGAAACTTGGCTTAATGCCAGTAACAGAGAAGAATCTTGAGTCCTAGTGGACAATCACTTAAATATGAGCCAACAGTGTGCAGTAGAGCAGCCAAAAAAGCCAATGCTATCCTAGGTTGCATTAATACAATGCATTAATAGATGCATTAATAGATTTTGATAGAATCAAAATCACGTGAAGTACTACTACTATTTTATAAAGCCTTCACTTCAAATACTGCATTCAGTTCTGGTCACCACAATATTAAAAAGATGTTGAGACTTTGAAAAAAAATGTGCAAAGAACAACAGCAAGAATCATTAGGAGCAGTGGTGGGTTTCAAAAATTTTTGGAACCTCTTCTGTAGGTGTGGCCTGCTTTCCGGGTCCACTGGTGAAACCTCTTCTAACCAGTTCAGTAGATTAGATGAACCGGTTCTACCGAACCGGTGGGAACTGGTGGGAACCCACCTCTGATTAGGAGGCTGGAGGCTGAAACATACAAAACTGTTACAGGAATTGGGCGTGTCTAGTCTAATGAAAATGATTAGAGGTGAAATGATAGCACTGTTGCAATATTTGAGGGGCTCTACAAAGCTGAGAGGATCAAAGCAGCAAAAAGCAAGACAAATAATGATTGGAAACTAACCAAGACGAAAAGCAATGTA
The DNA here is from genome assembly GCF_009769535.1 of Thamnophis elegans. Lineage (NCBI taxonomy): Eukaryota > Metazoa > Chordata > Lepidosauria > Squamata > Natricidae > Thamnophis > Thamnophis elegans. The sequence continues at coordinate 56,564,828 of NC_045549.1, forward strand.
GTAACGAGAAATATCCTAATGGGGAGGGCAATCAACCAATGGAAGAGCTTGCCTTCAGAAGTAGTGCCTATAGGAAGTCTGGAGGCTTCAGTGAGGCCTGTGCGCAAGCACTGGGGTGGTGGTGTTGTGCACTCATGGGGGGGCGAGGACATAGCATTATGGGTGTGGGCATGCATGCATTCACCATCACTAATATATACCATTCTGATAGACTCTAATTCAAAATAGTGTTATAACTAGGTGACTTTGGGTCAATCATGATCTCTTGCTCTCTTTCTCCCTTTCTCTTTTTCTGTCTCTCTCCAATCCTCCTTCCAAGTTGTTGTTATAAATCAGAATTACAGAACAACAGTGTTGGAAGGCACCTTGGAGGTCTTTTAGTCCAAGCCCCCACTCAAGTAGGAAACCCTCTACCAGTGATGGTTAACCTTTTTGGCACCAAGTGCCGAAACTGGAGCGTGCACCTGCGTGCACATGTGGCACGTGCCAGAGCACTGGAAACCAGAAAAGTGCAGCTGGCCTCTGTGTGTGTGTGTGTGTGTGTGTGGTGTCCAGCTGCTCTCCTGGGTTCCATCATGTGCATGCGTGCCAGGCAGCTGCTGTCTTCTGAGTTCTGGCATGCACAAGCATGAAGACCAGCTGGCTGGCATGCATGGGCGTGCCGGAGCCCGGAAGAGCAGCTGCTGACGGCGCACATGCCCACAGAGAGGGCTCTGTGTGCCACCTTTGGCACACATGCCATAGGGTCGCCATCACGGCCGTATATTATTCCAGACAATAGCCTGTCCAATCTCTTATTAAAAACCTCCAGTGATGGAGCACCCACAACTTCTGAAGGCAAGTTGATTAATTGTCCTCCCTGTCAGGAAATTTCTTTTTAGTTGTAAGTTGGCTCTCTCCTTGATAAACTTCCATCCATTTTTTTCTCATCCTGCCCTCAAATGCTTTGGAGAATAGGTTGACCCTCTCTTCTCTGTGACAGCCATTCAAATATTGTAAGACTGATATCATGTAACACATAGTCTTTCTCTTTCTTAGACTAGACATACCCAGTTCCTGCAACCGTTCATCATATGTTTTAGCCTCCATATCTTTTATCATCTTTGTTGCTCTTCTATGCACTGAAGTCTCAACATCTTTTTTATATTGTGGTGACCAAAACTTGATGTAGCATTCCAAGTGTGATCTTACCAGTGGGGGTATATAGCAGTACTAACACTTCATGTGACCTTGATACTATTCCTCTGTTGATACAGCCTAGGACTGCATTAGCTTTTTTGGTGGTACCAGCACACTGCTGGTGTCAGATCCCTAACGTGATACTGCCATTCAAATGGAGAGAGGGGGGAGCATGGGGATAAGCTGTAATTTTATAACCTTTTTCCTGGTGTCTAAGTGCCTTGCAGTTTTCTCACCTTCTTTGAAATGTAAGAAGGAGGGAAAGCCATGTGGGTTGTTTCAGTTTGCTGCAAGTAGAAGAAGATCCTGGGAACGACTCCTTATCTGTTTCTCAAGACAGCCATTACAATAAACATCTTCACACCTGTGGATTGGCTAAATCCACATTGGACTGGAGGGAGGGATCCTACAGCCCTATGTCTAACTGTATAGTTTGGGAAGGGATTTAGAATCTGCTTCACCTGTTCTGCTATTCTGTTCTCTTCTTCTCAATAAAAGGTTTGTTTTGAAATACCATGCTTCAGGAGTCTATACTTTCTTGGGAAAGGAAGACAGGCAGGTCCTTACAGCTGGACTCCTAGATCCCTCTGACAGTCACTATTGTTGATCCAGGTATCACTTATTCTATGCATGTGCATTTCATTTTTCTTGCCTAAGTATAAAATCTTATTTTTGTCACCATTGAATTGCATTTTGTTGGATAGGGCCCAGTGTTCAAATCAAGATCCTTCTGGATCTTTAGTCTATTTTCTATAGTGTTGGTTATTCCCCTCAGCTTGGTGACATCTGCAAATCAGATGAGTTCCTTTTCTATCAAATCAAATGAGTAAGTAGTTAAACAAGCAATTATCCTTCCATGGGAACTATTGGTTTGGGTATCAAAATACTTGTGCATCTCAAATGCCAATGAAGCAGAACCCAACAACATGCACCAAATGCTTGTTAGAGTTTATTTGGAAGACAACCAGTGGCGGGTTTCTGCCGGTTCGCACCGGATCGGGAGAACCGGATGGTGAAATGGACCTGGAAGTAACTTCTGGAATGCAGCGCCCATCTGGAAGCTACTCCATCACTCACTCCTCCCACCAGTCCGCACTATCCTAGCCCAATTCGGTGTCAAGTCCCATACCTGGGAGTGGAGGTGGTGAACGGAGAAGCATGGAGAGGTCCAGCGGCACAATCCACCAGACAGCAGAGGCAAGCTCAGGAGTTTTCTTCTGGATTCCCCTCTGTCATGCCTCCTCCGATCTCCCAAAGTTCTTTCCCCAGCTTGTGATAGCTTTCTACTGGATTCCCCTCTGTCTTGCCTCCACCGATCTCTCAAAGTTCTTTCTCCAGTGTGTGATAGCTTTCTACTGGATTCCCCTCTATCTTGCCTCCACCGATCTCCCAAAGTTCTTTCCTCAAAGTGTGATAGCTTTCTACTGGATTCCTCTCTGTCCTGCCTTCTCTGATCTCCCTAATTTCGGCCCTTAATCCTCCAGTTGTCTATTTTTGGGAGGTTTTCCCCTCTCTTCCCCCCCCCCTTTCATAGGAGTTCCAAACATTTTTGCCACATGGCTTGGGGGGGGTGGCCATGTAACTGAGTGTGCATGAGTGATGTCAAGTTGGCCATACCTGCCCGGTCACATGACTGCCAAGCCATGCCCACAGAATAGGTTCTAAAAAATTTTGAAACCCACCACTGAAGACAACTTAGAGATAATGATGATATCTTAATCAGCACCATTCAACATCTTTTCTAAGATAGAAAGAACTCAACAGAAAAACTCAATCTTGCAACATTTTATGTTTCCCACATTTTATAGTGGGAAATGTTGAATAAGTAAATAAAACTGCACTAATTTCTTCAAACTTGCAAATGTGTCATATTACTTTCTCAGGTCAATGATGAAGCAGGAGACTAAATGCAAGAGGCAAAATGGAAAACAATAGAATGAGGGAGATGACTGACATAAAAAGTGGGAGTAATGTTACGAGAAACTACTTTTTGCCTTTCCTCTTTTGTAACGCTCAATCTCAGGAAAAATGGTTAAATAATAGAAAGATAAAAGGACTTTCAGTGCATGTACTGAAAATTACATGGGTATATAACAGTTGGGTCAATCATTAGTAAGTGTGACATCAAAATAAGACTTGCATAGTCAAAGGCAAGATCCCATGATCAACCAAAAATGAAAAGAGAAGAAAATATGCTCCTCATGTGAAAACTTTTCAAGCCCCTCTTGTTGGTTGATATTCTGTGATTCTGCCAAGCTAACTATGAAGGATTTTATTATAAACTCCTTTGAAGATCTGTGAGATTTTTCTTGTCAAAAATTTCTATCACAGAACAAGAAAGGAATTAAATATTTATTTTTAATTAGGTTAACTAAAGATATTTTTGATATAAATCAGACCAGAACTACTACTGTCTTTAAAATGACGTGCCATTAGATATACTCTCCAAAATGTGTCCATAGCATTGTCATCTGAGAATATTTATATCTGTCTGGATATTTTCCAGTTTGAAAGAAGGTTGATCTATTCTCTAAAGCATCTGAGGTAGGACAAGAAATAATGGGTGGAAGATCATTAAAGAGAGATCCAACCTAGAATTAAGGAGAAATTTCCTGACAGTGACAATGATTAATCAATGGAATGGTTTGCTCCAGGAGTTGTGGCAGGGGTGGGATTTAGCCGGTTCGAACCAGTTCAGGTGAACCGGTTGTTATGGTTTTGTGCAGTTCGGAGAACTGGCAAATCACACTACTGGCTGCCCCTGCCCCTTACCACCTGCCCTCCCCAACCCCACCCAGTCATTTTTCATCTCACCTGCTCACCCACCATTGCTGCCTACTTTCTGCCATGGCCCTGATCTCCCTGGGTGAGTGAGAGCCTCCAGTCTCCTGTCAAGTCGACTCCTGGGCTGGCCTACCTGACGTACCTGCTGATGCTGCTGCCGCTGTGGAAAGTCCCAGTCAAGTGCCGACTCCCAGGCTGGCCTAGGCTGCTGTGCTGCCCCCCCCCCATCCCTGGCCTTGCCTGGCTAGCTCCACCACTGCAGTGTCTCCATCGCACACGGCACATGGCCTAGCTAGCTAGGTGCCCCCTCCATCCCTGGCCTAGCCTGGCTAGCTCCGCTGCCACTCCTGTGTCTCCATTGCATGTGGTGCGTGGCCTAGCTAGCATCCTCGATTCCAGGCCTTGCCTGGCTAGCTCCACCACTGCCGCCATGTCTCCATCGCACGGCCTAGCTAGCTAGGTGACTGCCCCTCCCAGGTCGACTCCCAGAATGGACGGCCTACCTGCTGCCTCTATGGAAAGCCCCAGTTGAGAGACTCCCATCTTAGAAATTCCTTTGGATTCCTTAACTCAACTAAGTAGCAGGAGAATTAGTGAAGTGTTACAAATATGCACATGAATTTTGAGAGTCACAGTCAAGTGGCTTCAAATATACAGACAAATTCAGCAAGACATGTTTGCACAACCTATAGCTTAGCACAACTATGAAACCATGTTTTGTTGGGTTCACACATGCTAAATCAAAATCAGATAATGTGAGATGAAAAGCCAGCCAAAGCAAGGAAAGAAGGCTGGAAAGAATTACGAGTTTGTTCACTTCAGGATCAGAGATCTTTGGTCTTCTTTCATCTGGGTCAGATCCCTTTAGGGATCTTTTTAGGGCCCTCAACATTTTTTCTGTTTGTCCTAGACCTCATTTGAGATTGCCTTGATGGATTCTATATGCCTATCTTTCTTCTCTCCATGGGTTTGGCTGATAAAACTCCCTACAATCCAATCTCTGCAGAAGATGAAAACATCATCGAAAAAATTGTAATTACACAATAGACTATGCCTAGCAGGAAAGGGGAAACTGGAAGATTTTATTCAAAGTAGCTTTTGTAAGTGTAAATAATGCACCTTTGTGTTTCGTTGCAAATAGTTTCCTATTCACTTGTCCCATATTAAATAATCCGGTTACATCCAACAATTCATTTCACATTTTCCCCTCCAGGACCTATTTTTTTGGCTGTTGTAATGATGATATTTGATGACAGACAAGGAGAGAATGAATTCACTATCAAATATGCAACACAACCCTTTTAAAAAGAGATTGCGTATGAAAGAGAGAAGTTGACCTGAAGGGGACAAAATGTAGCAAAAAGCCCCATGCTATTCAAGGGGGGAAAATGATATTTGAACATGAGAAGTTTTTTTTAAAAAGATTTTAAATAAAGAATAAAACTCTGCTCTATTCTACCTAATTCTGTCGCACAATCATTGCATTTCAACAACTTCGCCTTGAATTTCTTCGGAAGTATTTGTAGGGAAGGGTAAAAAAAAATATCAAGATGGTGAGTTTATATGATACCCATAACACAGGAAAAGGTTTGGTCACAATGTTGTGGCAACCACCTAACATCCCATCCTGTGATACCCTTGATTGATCTTAGAATTTTTTTTTATCTACCCAAAAAAGGTAATCCTGAATATATACTGCTGTAAAAGAACAGGAAGAGGAGAGATAGTGTCAATTTCAGGGGTGGGTTCCTGCCAGTTCTAACCTCTTCTATAGAAGAGGTTCCACAAATCTACAGTGCTGTTAAGAACCGGATCCAGCTCCCTCCCCCCGCCCGTCCACACATCATCAAGATGAAGAGCGAGAGGAGGAATTCTGGGAGTTGAAGTCCACAAGTCTTAAAGCTGTCAAGTTTGAACAACCCTGGGGGCTTTTTTTCTAAAGGGTTAGGGGTGCAAGGGTCTTGTAACTTGACAGCTTTAAGACTTGCGTGCGTCAAATGCCAGAGTTTCTGAGCCAACATTTTGGTTGCTAAGCAAGAGCATTGTTAAGTGAGTTTCACCACATTTTACAAGTTGGCCACACCCACCTAGTCACATGGCTGGCAAGTCACTCCCACAAAGCAGGCCACACCTACAGAAGAGGTTCTAAAAACCCACCACTGGTCAATTTGTCATAGATTGCATACAGGAAACATTTGCCCCAAATTACAAACAGACTTATTGAGTTGGGGCCTAAAACCCAAAGCCTTGGATTCTGGGTTGGCTCTTTTCATGTAAATGCAGTGGCTCAGTCCAGGAATTGGTTTCAATTTTTTTACTACTGGTTCTGTGGGCGTGGCTAGGGGGCATGTGATTGAGTGGGTGTGGCCAACTTGATGTCACTCACACACACTCAGTCACATGACACCCCCACCAAGCCACGTCCACCAAAATGGTGGCAAAAATTTTTGGGACACAGAGGAGGGGGAGGGGAAGAGGGGGGAAAACTCCCCCAAATAGACTGCTGGAGGATTTAGGGTGTGGAAAAGCCATAAGTTTCCCAGAGGGAATCAATTCAAAGCATTCAATTTTGCAGCCCGGAGGCCACACTTGTGTTTATAAATCTGGTGGGCAAGTGGCGGGGGGGGGGGGGAGGGAGAGAAAACAACAAGAAGAAAAGGGTGGGCGATAGGAAAAATGCAGGCGGAGGTGCTAGACTGTGCAAGCAGGGTGGGAGAGAGGAAAGCTCACCCGATCCTAGCTCGGGACAAGGGGGGGATGAGGAATGGAGGAACCAGCTGCAACCCCCCCCCAAAAAAAATACCCCCAGGCGTGGCAGGGGCCATGGGAAATTGCTCCGTGCAGTGCATTTTTGGATGATTTCAGGCAGCAGGGATCCACATGGTTCCCAAAGCGGCCCAGATAATTGCATTCAAAGCCTTTTCAACAAAATCATTTTTGGGCAGCAGCACCACAATCCCCTCCCTGATTCCAAAAAGGGTGCATGCAGAGGCCCAAAAGTGCATTGCGTTTCAGGTGGCAGGCAGTTCCATCACGTGCTGCCACCTGAAAAGGCTTTCCACTTTTGCAATGCACTTTTTTGGCTTCCACATGCACCCTTTTTGGAATCAGGCTGCCGCCTAAAAAAACGCTTTTGTTGAAAAGGCTTTGGACGCAATTCCCGGGCCACTTCCGGAATCAGGCTCCATGTGGAAGTGAGGATCCCCGTCGCCTGAAACCACCCAAAAATGCAATGTGTCGAGCGATTTGCCATGCCCCCTGCCACCTCTGGGGGTGTTTGGGGCGATTGCAGCCAGTTCCTCTGCCCCTGTCCTGAGCCAGGATTGGGTTAGCTTTCCTCCCTCCTTCCCACCCTGCTTGCACAGTCCACTGCCTCCATCTGCATTTTTTCCTATCTCCCACCATTTCCTTCCTGTTGTTCTCTTCTCTCCCTCCGCCACTTGTCCACCGGATTTATAAACATAGGCATGGCCTCCGGGCTGCAAAATTGAATGCTTTGATTCCCTCTAGGAAACTTATGGCTTTCCCTGGCTCTGTGCTCCGCTACCCACCCGGGCCCTCCTTGGCTGGGCACCTCCCGTTGCTACCGCTCAGCTTACCCATTCGTGGGATTTGATGAAGCCAACAGGGGTGGGTTCTGGCTGGCACTACTGCTGGTTCACTCATATATGTACTTTGCTGCGCAAAACAGGATGGCACCGCTGATGGTGCCAACCAGGGAACCAGTTTGGGGGCATGGCAGGCCTGGGTCACTGCTGATTCCAGCAACCCAGGCCGCCAAACCACTACTGGTTCGGCTGTAGGAACCCACCACTGGCTCAGTCTCTACCATGATGGAACCAGCCCAGTTATAGGCTGGTCTACCTTTCCCTAGAACATTACAGAATTGCAGGAGCCCCACAGCCTTATGCAAGGTGCCTGAGGGGCCCTAAAATAACTTTTACTCTGTCTCCTAAATGTTGCCAATGGTTATTCTACTTCTCTGAAGTCTTCACCATGGTGACAAGGTTCAAACATGAATGGATGGAGAGCAGTGGTGGGTTTCAAAAATTGTTTGAACCTACTTTGTGGGTGTGGCCTCCTTTATGGGAGTGGCTTGCTGCCCATGTGACCGGATGGGAGTGACTTGCCGCCCATGTGACCGGATATGAAGATGCCGACGACACTTGACAGAACCACCTTAAATTACCTCACACACAGCACTGGCATGCATAAGAATATGATGTAAACTTGTTTTTTAAAAGGCATCTTTGGTTTGCATTAAAACAACTTCAACACACGCAATGTTCTGTTTGCACCACAAACGCAGTAGTCATCCTTACCTTTCACAGAGGCACTGAGTTTTATAAATATGAGCATGATAGTGTAGAATAATCATGTCCAAGGACCAGTGGTGGGTTTCAAAAAAATTTGGAACCTCTTCTGTAGGTGTGGCCTGCTTTCCGGGTCCACTGGTGGAACCTCTTCTAACCGGTTCGGTAGATTTGACGAACCGGTTCTACCGAATAGGTGCGAACTGGTAGGAACCCACCTCTGATGGAGAGAGGAAAATAGATTTTCTCAGGCATATTCTGTTTCTAAAAATGTGTCATACATAGATCATGAAATCAACTCTATGGGAAAGTTAAAATGACTTTTATAAAAATTGATTGTAACATAAAATCTTGTAAATCTGCTTGTGCTGGCCATCACTCCTCTTGCCCCCCCCCCTTCCTTATGGTTCAGTGAATCAGGGAGATATCTGCCTGAGCTGCTTCTAAATGTTAGCTGGTTGTTCTCAACTTTAAAAATGTTCATCCCCTTTTGACTAGGTAAGACTTCCTTCACATTCTTGTCAAAGTCATTTTCCTTACACTCTACACATTTACAGATTAACAGAGTTAGATGGGACCTTGTAGGTCAACTAGTCCAACCCTCCACCCAAACAGGAGACCCTACACCATTTTTGACAAATGGCAGTCCAATCTCTTCTTGAAAGCCTCCAGTAATGAAGCTCCCACAACTTTCGAAGATAAGCTGTTCCATTGATTGATTGTTCTCACTGTCAGAACGTTCCTCCTTATTTCTAGGTTGATTCTCTCCTTAATCTGTTTCCATTCATTCCTTGTTTTTGCCTTTGGGTGCCTTGGAAAATAGCTTGACCCCCTCCTTTCTGTGGCAGCCCCTCAAATATTGGAAGACTGCTCTCATGCCTCCGCTGGTCCTTCTCTTCACTATACTAGCCATGCCCAGTTCCTGTAACCATTCTTCATGTTTTAGTTTCCAGTCCTCTAATCATCTTAGTTGCTCTTCTCTACACTTTTTCTAGAGTTTCAAGCACCTTAGAATTGCATTGGCTTTTCTGGCTATCGCTGACAAAGAAGAAATGGGGAGATGGTCACATTCTTTAATACCTGGCTGTTCTGACCCCCTCCTCCGTCCAGTAATGAAAGCCGAGACAAGCTTTACTAGAATGTACTTTAATTAGCAAGACCAGAATCTCGGTGGCTGAAAGCCAAGGAAGACAAACAGATAAGGACCTTGGTAGCAAGTCCGACAAACCATGGCAGCAATCCAGCCTGCCAAGGTAGTTACGTTCTCTTTCGTCGAAGCGTTGACTTCTGCAAGAAGGCCTGTCACAAGCAGTCTTTTTTATAGTCTGGAGAGGAGCCTAATGACCATCAGCTGAGCACAATTACCTCCTGTAATTGCGTAATTGCTCCTGACTAGTAGCTCTTCAATGGTGTGCATCCAGAAACAACTCACTGCTGGTTTCTGGATCACTCTCCCTTGTCTCCTCCCCATTGGTCCAAGGCTCAGGCGCCACCTAGTGGCCAACCAGTCTCTCTGCGCCCTGCTCAGAGTCGGAACCCTGTCCAGGGTCCTCCACATCCTCCAGGGCCAACTCATACGGCCCCTCTCGCTGTTGGAGTCTGGTGGCAGCTCCAACGGCTCCTGCTGAGCCACAACACCTGGCTAAGGCCACAAATACTCTAGCTTTATCAGATTTTTTCTCTATATTTCAAAAGATCTTTTCATATACATAAAGTGTGTGTGTGTGGGGGGGGGGGTGTTTGTCTGCAAAGAAACCACCACCTTCAGCTCCCTCTTTTTCAAGGGGACTCTAAGAGCTACCATTTTTCAGCTAATTTGTGAAGGCACATTTCAAATTCCAATCATTCCGGGAGCTCAGAAGTTGTGAATCTCTGTTCTGCCTTAATTCTACACTATTTCTGTGCTTCAGGAGCTGCTGGAAAACGCTTAACTGTCCTATCTGAAGACTTTGCAGAAGCTCTCCTCTAGATCTTGGACTGATGTCCTTTGGCCACTTCCTTCACTTCCAGTAATCAAATGACTTTTGACTCCTTTATCTACTCAGTCGGGCATAGACCAGGTTAGGAGCAGCAAAACTGCTGTTTCTCCTATTAAAGAGGGTGGATGGATGGTTCGAATAGAGCCAAGGGAAGGCGACAGGAGCCTCTGTGGTTTCAGCCTCCTCCCTGGGGTGTGTAGTGTATGTGAGACCAACGGCATCTCACCAAGTCGCGGTTTAATTAAGGGTTCACCCTCAGCCCTAGCCCTGCTTTGCGCGCCAGAGTAGCATCCTACTTTGCCAGCTGGGTTCGCCCACATCTCCGCCTCCGCCTGCACCTTGGGAACCTCCCCGCTCGTTGAGCTCCCCTGAGCCGCAATCCAGTTGCTCAGCCGCCGCGGGGCAGAGCCTGGGTTGGTCACCGTGCCCACTCCGTAGGGCAGAGCCCCTGCCTCTTCGCCCACACTGCTCCAGGCCCCCGGGACCGGCTGGAGCTACCCGACCGGTTCCTCCCGCTTGCTGTGCGAGCGACGGTGGCAATGGCGTCGGAATCTCGCAACGGATCCCCCAACTGAGCCCGCTGTCCCGACCCAGCCGGCACCGGTGGGTGTAGTTTCGTCCGGCCCTGTCCAAACCCGCTTTTCTCAGGCGCGTGGGGCAGGCGTGCACTAAGGAATCGGCCGCAGACAAGCTGAGTGCGTGCGGCTGAGCTGCCGCCCAGTTGTTGCTGCGCGCAGAGAGGAGCCGAAGCGAGCCAAGCGGTGCCGGGGTCATCGGTGGGTGAGTGCCAAGGTGGGCTTCGGCCCCGCTCCCGGAGTAGGAGCGGCGGAGTCTTGAGGCAGATAGGATCCGGCGGTGGGCGTGCTCGGAGCTGCGGATGCCCGGGGGACGGGGGGGGGGGGGCGCGGCTCCGCTGGGTTACTCGCGAGGAAGCGCTCGCTTTCCGGGAAACGTTCAAGGGATCCCGCAGGCGCTGGATTGCAGAGCCGCTCGCCGAGGGAGAGCCCGGATTCTACGCGAGCGTTTCATTCGGAGGGGCGTTTCTCCAGTGCAGCTGGAACGGGGAAAGCCGCGCGGGGGGATACAGCTCCGGCACCCTCCCATCCCACCTTGGGGAAAGGCTGCTGGGCTTGACCGGAGTGCGTGGGGGCTTGGCTCAGAGGGAAGGGCAAATCTTTTTAAACAAAAAGGTGAGAGAAGGCACGAATTACGCGCGCACGCACACCGGCGATTTATGCCCTGTAAAATTATGTCGATTCAGGTGTGCATGAATTCCATGGTTAGAAATATCTCATTTTCTCCCTTGTTCACCTTTCAAGCGAGAGCTGTGTTTAACTTAGTTGTACAATTAACCCTCTTCTGGATCTGTGCGTCGTAGTGAACCATAGAGTGAGCAAAGGGGCTGGGTTTGCAAAGCTACTCTCCCTCAAGAAAACCAGAGTTAGCACTAATTAGCTTACTGTGACTCTGCAAACGGCCCCCCAGTTTTATCGCTGACCTGGGTAGGCTGAATGTGTGAATGTAACATGTATTGAGACAGAAATGCTTCTGTTTTCACAACTGCAGACAAATTTGAGCTGTAGATGGTTAGGTGTGAGACTGGAAATATCCCTCCTTCTCAATCCAGCTTACTTCACAGGTGTTGTCAAGAAAAACAAGTCTAGTCTTAGGGTCTGGAATGAGTTTGAGGCAGCAACTCATAAAGAAGTGGACAGGGTTCTCTGTGCTTTAGTTTGGCCACTGGTTTGTTGCACCTAGGATTGTTCCTGGATTGTTAGGTGGCCAGGAAGGAGAATCATAGTTGGGTCCATGCAGTGGATTGGACAGTGTTTCCAACCTTCCCTTTATAGAGAAAGTTGTCCAGACGAATCTAGATCCCTTTCAATCAAGTTTCAGGCCAGAATTCAATATACGAATAACCTTGGTCATGCTTGTTAATGGCCTGAGGTGGACCAGGGGTAGAAATTGTGCAATCAATATTGCACTTCTTGATCAAATACAGGACTACAACAATGGGTTTTGCCAGGGACCTGTAGCCAGCTCTCGCCTCCTTGAAATAAGCAGTTTCATCATTCACACAGCATATGTGTGTAAAGTAGCCTGCCAAAGTTTTTCCCTGCATTCACACTGGAGAGACTTTAGCTCAAAACACGAGAAGTGTTGTGTAACTTCACCAAAAATGACTGATTTTTAGAGTGGTTACTTGCCATATCTTCACTTTATGAAAATGATTTTAATAAATCCTGATACCTGATTGTTAATATGAAGCACTTCAAACTTAAACACAGAGAAGTGATCCAGATTTTAGAATTTTTATTACAGTCAGACCAGAACAAATAAAAACACTCAATAAATATACAATTAAAAATTCTAGAATAAAATAATAAATTACAGATAAAATCTGTAATAAAATCCAGTCTGTCAATTATACATGGCCTAACTATACTAGCATCACAATCCATAAACTATGTGGCCCGTAATCAGTTTATTACTAAAAGGGAAAGGACTAAGCAGTGCAAAGGATCTGACATTTGTTGTATAAAATAGCTATGGTGGGTTTGAAAAATGTGTGCCATAAATCCCCAATGCTGATGCACAGAATCTAGCCACCTGTGCTGTAATTTTTGACTGTGTTGGAACAGCAAAGATACCTAGCAATTATTGGAAAGATATGTTTTTCCGAATTTCTGTGTAAAAGAAACATCAAAGGAGTATGTGACCCACAGTCTCCACTTCAAGTGATCCAATGTGTAGAAGGGCTATTAGATCTGTTGCAACATCAACAGGATAGTCACTGTTGAAGCCTCATGCGTTTTGCGTACATTCAGGGTTTGATCACAATGCTGTGCCTGCCATCTTGCAGATTTTGACCATCTCCTTTGCCCCATATCCCTGATTAAGTGCTATATTAACAGAGCATGAGTATACACCCAGTACAGCTAGTCCTTGACTTACAACCACAATTGAGCCCAAAATTTAAGGGAAACATTTGTTAAATGTGTTTTGTCCTGCTTTACAACTTTTCTTGCCACAGTTGTTAAGTGAACCACTTGCAGCTGTTAATCTAGTAACAGTTGTTAAGTGAATTTGGTTTCCCCACTTTGCTTGTCAGAAGGTCGCAAAAAGGAATCACATGACCTTGGGACATAGCAGTGATCATAAACATGAACCAATTGCCAAGCATCTGAATTTTGATCGTATAACTACAGGGATACTGCAATGTTGCAATTGGGAAATTGGTCATAAGTCCCGTTTTTCAGCACCGTTGTAACTTTGAACAGTCACTAAATGAACTCTTGTAAGTTGAGGACTACCTGTATATCGTTGTTTCAAGCTTAAGGGAGCCATTTCCATATAAAATGAAGCTCCTATGCTGAACAGTCTTCCGTAATCTGCTGACCAATATTCATATTATTGTAAAAACTCAAGAGCAAATGGAGGAGGTGATGATAGTGTCTATTATTCCCAATTATCTGTTAAATCAAAAAAGACATCATTGGAAAGAATTACATCATGATGCAGATGAACACAAATGATTTTTTAAAATGCTATGGGAATGTTTGTGAACTCTGTTGTATAGAGATTCATTTTTGAAATGAACTAATAATAAATATTTATTAAGTTTTTACTTTTATCTTCTTTTTAGTTTGGAAGCTGGGGTTGGGGGGATAACAGTTGTCCAAGAAAGCAAAGATTTTCTGATTGGAAAAAAGCCTCATCTTCATGGTTTCTTCCTTTGCTTTACTAGAAGTAAGCATGCCAAATCTCAAATCAGAACCTTCAAGATCTAACAACCTTGAGCTTTTCAAAGTTATCTAATCTTTTAACCATGCCAAACAACAACATCATAATATAATCTAATTCTAGGTCTCTTCTTTTTTTAGCATCCTGTAAAAGCTTATATTTAATTCTTGGTTTTTTGTTTTGCCAAATAAATTTAGTTATATATCTTTCTGCCATTGTTTAAAAAAAGAACCTTTAATCAATATTGGTATAGTCTGAAATAAAAATAAATAAAAATAATTATGTTAAAATATGGAGGGAGATAAAGTTGCATTTAAATAGATAGGAAAAACTAGATTTGTCAATGATGGGAAGAATTTCAGTAATTAAGATGAATGTACCTGAGACCAGAAGGCAAATAGCACTTGGAAGAATTGCAATGTCTGGCATAAATAATATCTGGAAGAGTAAAGACATCAGTGTCACAGCCAAATGCAGATTAGTTAACTCAATATTTTTTCCAATTGCTACTTAAGGCTGCGAAATGTGGACTCTGAAAAAGGTAGATAGGAGAAGGATGGATGCCTTTGAAATGTGGTGCTGGAGTGACAATTATGCATTCCATGGACTGCAAAAATAACATACAAAGAATCTCACCAAACATATCACTTGAAGCCAAGATCATCAAACAGAAGTTATCATACTTTGGTCATGTCTTGACTACTCAAAAAGTCAATCATAACCCCGATGATGATAACTAACTACCTAGAATGTTATTTTTATAGTTTCCCTCTTTGCAATTCACTGGCTGTGTTTCCATCACGCACCTAACCTCCAAATTATACAACTGCACTTTGGCTTCAAAATGTCTGTAAACCTTTCCACTAGGTGTTAGCTTATAATGTACATTGCCATGGTTTAGGGTGCTATATATTCTACAACAACTGAGTTAGTTGAATAAACCAAAATAACCATAGTGAAGTTGGTGACATGGTAGTAAGGGTGATTTCCTCCAGTTGATTAACTTCAGAAGGAGCTAAGCAAATCTGCTTTACTCTGTCCTTGGCTGCTAATGCCAATTTCTTGAACACAAAGCAGAAAATTTAGCTAGCCCTGGCATTTATTATTTTTATCCTTTCCTAAAATATACTTCCGGATTGCAGAGTTCCTATTTAGATCTCTGTTTAATGGTGTTAGGGGTGACATGGTAGCAGTGTTCCAGTATTTGAGGGGCTGCCACAAAGAAGAGGGGAGGGTCAAATTATTCTCCAAAGCACCAGAGGGTAGAACAAGAAATAATGGTTGGAAACTAATTAAAGAGAAAAGCAACCTCGAATTAAGGAGAAACTTTCTAACATTGTGGACAATTCACCAATGGAACAGCTTGCCTCCAGAAAATGTTGGCGCTCCATCACTGAAGGTTTTTAAGAAGAACTTGTCTGAGATGGTATAGCTTCTCCTGCTTAAGCAGGGAGCTGGACTAGAAGACCACCAAGGTCCCTTCCAGCTCTGTTCTATTCTAATGTTTAAAATATATACGATTGAGTAATTGGCTGATGAATAATTTTCAATCTCCTTTTTGCATGATTGTTTTTCTGAGTAGCCAGACTTTCTAAGGGCATAAAATCATGCTGTGTTCTGCAATTTATGGTAAATATTAAATGCTTGTTCAGCAGCTTAGTTCATCATTGCTTCATTTCTTACTATGTACCAGGGTTTCTCAACCGTTGCAGCTTGAAGATATGTGGACCTCAAATCTGAAAATTCATAGCTGTCAAAGCTGGCTGGAGAATTCTCGAAGTCTATACATCTTCAGGTTGCAAAGGTTGAGAAGCATTGTCTCCTATTGTTAGTTTGGGTGAGAGTAGGACATTCTGGGTGGCTAGGAACTATTGAAATTCCTGGAGTTGAGCAGACAAGTCTGAAAGGGCAGAGATGCAGTTATGGAATGTATGACCTTGGTGTAAATACCACATCTAGTTGTTACTCTGGACAAGACTTAACTGAAGCAGGAAAATAGTACCTTATTTTTCAGAATATAAGACACACCTTTCTGCCCCCCCAAAAAGGGGATGAAAATTTGGGTGCATCTTATACATCGAATGTAGCTCCCCACCCAAAAATGTGAGGCATGGAAGCAGCGATGGCCTGTGGCAATCCCTGCAGCCTGGAACAGCTGATTGGGGGTATTCCGGCAGTCCGATCCACCCGCCAATCAGCTGTGCTGAATCAGACTGCAATAAGTGCTAAAGCTGACCTGGCTGGTCAGCGTTTGCAGCAATAACTACATCCAGAAAGCGCACACAAGTAACTGATTCAGCAGTATTAATAATAATAATAATATACAATACATTACCAAAAGCAGGTTTTCCAAGGTAGCAGTAAATATAAGCAAAATACAAGCAGTTTCACTTTTAGTTCTCGTCTGAGCCAGGCTTCTTGTTGCTCACACAGCAAATTTCAGAGTCCTAATAGCTCTAATTGTCTGACTTAGTAGCTATGTCTATTCATTGGCTGCCCTTGTTACCATGTGTCAGCTGAATACCATGGATGCTGGTAGGCAGAGGCAGAATTTTTTTTCTTAATTTTCCTCCCCAAAAACTAAGGTGCATCTTATACTCCGGAGCGTCTTATACTCCGAAAAATACGGTATTTCCAAACTGAATGGCGAATGAAGGGATAGTTTACTTTATTTTTAAAGTTTGTGTGCCTCTCTAGTGTCTTAGAAACTGTGCAGCATCATTTGACATTTTCAGGAGGTGCCTTAATATTGCTTAATAATTTTTTGTTTCTTTTTGCACAGTGTTATTCAAGGGAAGCTTTTATGAATAATAACTGATTTTATTCCTATTAGTAAAATTATAATCCTGATGTGTTGGTAACTGACTACAAGGCAAACTAGTTTTTAATGCAAACTTCTTCTGAAGTTGATTTAACGGTCATCATTCCTCCCTTGTCTGTAGTCCTTGACCACAATTGAGACTAGAATTTCCATTGCCAAGGAAGTAGCCCAGATTTAAGTTTTACTATCTTTTTTGCCATTATTGTTATGTGAATAACTGCAGTTGTTGTTAAATGGATTATATGGTTGTTAAGCAAATCCAGCTTCCACCATTAACTTTGCATGTTTCATTCCGTGACCCGTCAAAACCGCGGTCCACAAAAGCGCGCTTGACGAAAGCGCGCATTTGACGTCATCACAGCGCGACGAAAAAAATTAAACATTGAAATAAAAATAAAATTAAAGCAAGCCGATTCACATAAAGGTAAGGGTTAGGTTTAGGGTTAGGGTTAGGGTTAGGTTAAGGGTTAGGGTTAGGTTTAGAGCGTTAGGGGTTACGTTTAGCGTTAGGTTAAGGGTTAGCGTTAGGTTAGCGTTAGGTTAACGGTTAGGTTTAGGGTTAGATTTAGGGTTAGGTTAAGGGTTAGGTTTAGGGTTAAGTTTAGGGTTAGGTTTGGGGGGGTTAGGGTAAGGTTTTCGCTTTATTTTTACATTTATCGATCACAGCGCGATGTTTTCGTCGCGCTGTGATGACATCACGTACGCGCTTTCGTTGAGCGCGCTTTTGTCTACCGCGGTTTTGTGGTGGAACCGTTTCATTCAAGCCAGCTGAGAAGTTCTCAAATGGCAATTACATGATCCCAGGATGCTGCAACCATCATAAATACATGCTAATTGCCAAGTGCCTGAATATTGATCATGTGACTAGGGATGCTGTGATGGTTGTAAGTAACTTTTTTCAGTGCTGTTGTAACTTTGAATGGTCACTAAACAAATGAATATAAGTTGAGGGTTACTTGTACTCTGTTTTAATTGGCTAATTATGAGGCATTTCATAATTTAAAAATAATCAGTTTTCAACTTTAAGACAATTATTTTTGGATGTCCTTATGTGCATTCTTCTAAAGAGGATTTCCAACAAAAATCTTAGTGCTTAACTGAGGAACAGCAAAGTCACTGCAAACCATTTAAAAAGTATGTAAAACAATTTTATTAATACAAATTAAAATAATATTAAAAGGCTCTGATATTAAAACATTTACTTAAAACTGTTCAAACTCATGAATTAACAATTATGTACTTCCATAATATGCTATGTTAAATATGTAGTCTTTAACAGATTAACAGAGTTGAGAGGGACCTTGTAGGTCAACTAACCCCCCCCCCCCAAGCAGGAGACCCTATACCATTTCTGACAGATGGCAGTGTAGTCTCTTCCAGGGATGAAGCTGGACACAAGCTCTGAAGTTCCCACAACTTCTGAAGGCAACTTCTGTTCCACTGGTTGATTGTTCTCACTGTCTGAAAATTTATCCTTATTTCTAGGTTGAATCTCTCCTTGTTCAGTTTCCATCCATTATTTCTTGTCTGGTCTTCAGGTGCTTTCGCAAATAGCTTTTCCCCCTCATACAATCCGTGGCATGACATAACCGCGGTAGACTAAAGTGCGCTGACAACACCGCGGTGCTAAAACCGTGATGTCAAAAGCACGCCCACAACAGCGCGCCCACAACAGCGCGCCGACAGAAGCGCGATTTAACTTAAGGTAAGGTTTAGGGTTAGGTTTAGGGTTAGGTTTAGGGTAGGTTTAGGGTAGGTTTAGGGTAGGTTTAGGGTTAGGTTTAGGGTTAGGTTTAGGGTTATTTTTAGGGTTATGTTACAGCGCGCTTCTGTGAGCGCGCTGTTGTCGGCGCGCTGTTGTCGCGCGGTTTTGACGGTGCGGTTTTGTCACCGCACTTTAGTCACACGCGCTTTAGTCACACGCGGTTTTGTGGTGGAACCCATACAATCATCTTCAATTAGGAATGTGAGAAATGTAGCAGAAGAAAACAACCAGTTTGGGACAAAATGGAAACAATAGACTATCATGTTTTGGTGACCTTCAATTCTACTTGTTTTCTTATAAATAAAGATAAAATGTTAGGCCATAATACAATGAAGTCCGAAACCATTTGTGTGCTGAAAAGCAGAAAGCACTTATAAACCTTTTGCTTTTTTTGGCAAGATGAAGTATATCTATGCTTTCCTTGCTTTGACAGGTTTCATTTGGATTAATCAGTTTGGAGCAAAAGGACATGACTGAAATATCTTTTCCGAGGAAATGTTACCAGCTTGGCTGTTAGCAACTCCAAAAGTGAGGTCAGTAGATATTATTGCTTAATTTTGAATTTGACAAATCATTGTTGAAATAATCTGGGAGCATTATCAACATGCTCCATTTTAAGGTGTAGCCCAGTAACCATAGTCTGATGCAATAAAATATGTGTTTGTGTATAAGATTTATCACTTTCTATGTATCAGCAGATGTCAGTTCCATCTGCTGATACATAGAAATATGTATAGGCCACCAGAATTGCCTCCAGGCTTGGAAGCTAAGCAGGCTCAACCCTGGCTAGTATTTGAATGGGAGACTGACAGAAAGTTGAAAAGCTATTCCAGAAGAAGGTGATGCCACATCACTGCACCAACTGCCTCCAGAAACTTTTTTTATATATATAAAGTTTTTTATTTTTTCATTTTCATAGCATATAATCAAACGTATACTATTACATAGCCAACATTGTATTGTATTATTAAATGTTTACATCAATTCATCTTACCATCAACTCCCAAAAACAATTATTGGCTCTTCTGCTCTCCATACACCATCTTTGTACCTTATCCATCACTTTCTTCTCCCTCTCTCCTCCCCCTACCTCCTTTCTTCCCTCTGTCATCCTTCTCTACTTCCCCTTCCTTGTCACTTCTCACCTCTGATTGGTCATAGCTGTTCAAAATATATTCATTGGAACAAGCTTGCATACAGCCAAAACTTGGGTATGTTTCTTCTTTGCCTCCTGCTTTTCCAAGTTCTGATTTACGGCAGTTGTTAATTAGAATTTCCCACACAGGCAAGATTAGGTTATCAGTTGTCAATGAGGAGATAGTGCTTTTTTCTTGATCTTTCTCCCTTGTTGCATTCCATCTCTCATTAATTGGGATTGCTTAAGATATGTTAGTTAAAAGACACTTGGACGAATAAATCTTCACGCTCCTAGACTTCTTTAAAAACACAATCTTTTCAGTCGGAAGCCAAATTTAGAGTTAGTATTTGAGTGGGTTTGTCATTTCTCTGCTTTACTCCCTTTCTGTCCAAATTGTTTCAAACAAATGGCTTTTTTTGTGGGGTTAGTGTTTCAACCCTCCATTTTCCTTTTCTTTCTTTTTGAAAAAAATCCCGGTCTGACCATCAACATTATTTATGCTCTCAAGATTATTTGCCTTTTCCAAGTTTGATTTATGACTGTAGGTTAGATGAATTTTCTTACTGGTCTTTCATTTCTTCTTCACACTCCTGTTCATTTGCTTTGTCTGGAAGTCAGCTTCTTGTGCAGCATGTTGCCATGCTGCCGCCCCTACTCCGATTCAGAGGGCAAATCTCCGACCTGCGAGGGACCTGTTGCCTCCCCCTGGGTCTGATGAGAAGCTGCCCCTTCTTCGCCCCCACTCCAAGGGGGTTCCGATCTAAAAAAGATCTCGGAGATGGTTTGTCAGACAGGGTTCATGTGAGACTCTTGAGAGCCCCCCCCCCCATCCCATGTCTGTCCAGCTGGAGAACTAACCAATCAAATCTGCCTCCAGAAATTTTTGATTGGGATTGGTTGCCATGAAAACTACATCATCTTGAAGTTACCAAATTTGATTTGAAAGAGGTTTTACCACAGTTTGGAAATTCTGCTGACAAATCCACAATCCATTGCACTGATTTTTCAGCTGCATTGTAGTTCACTAGGGAGACTTGGGGGGGGGGGCACGGATTTTTATTTATAAAATTATTATCCACCTTTATTACTTTAATTGCCATTCTCATAATTAAAATGGTAAATGTTGCATCTGTAAATGTAGATCCAAGGTTGACGATTGGTTAATCCCAGACTCCACTTTTAATGATGAAAAAATGTTAACAGTGTACACTTATACTAAATTTCAGTTGGTACAACACCCTATAGTGGTGGTTCCTTCTTTCCTTTGTAATAAAAAGACTTATGTAATGGGCACAGATCTTTTCCAATACGCTTCCTGCTAAGATACCAAGATATTTAGATTTCATAGGATATTATATCCATTATGGGATGGGGATCTGCTGAATTCCAGGAATGAGATGACACTTGTTAATCAGCTTTTTTCTCTTTTTATTAATCAGATTCTTATGAAGAGCTCAGAGAAAAGCATTTTGAAGTATATGCCCAGCAAAACTCATCTCATCTCAAGGGTGTTATTCACCTCTCTTCTGCCTCGTCTATGAGTTTGGTCAGCCATGGCTAGAGAAGTTTATTTATTGCTTCTTTATTGTTCTGTGGAGAACAATTTCTGAACGGCAGCCTTTGCCTCAAATGCCTTCTGAAACACTAGATTTTGGGTATGTTCCCCACAAGATATACAACACCAACGCTTACTATGAGCCCGGAACAATAGGGATTTTGTTCCACAATTGTCCACTCTTTCATCTGCATAGTTCAGCCCAATTACTTCCCTCAAGGTAGGTATATATTTAATATTAATTGGCTTTGAAAAATAAAAGAAGATCCTATCTGAGATGGCAGTTTTGCGAAGCAGTGTAGTTTATGTTTTTGAGAGAAACTCACTGTGCCAAATCAACAGAAGAGAGGAATGATTTCTTGTGAATAGTTTTGGGTGTGTGTGTGTGTGTGTGTATAAATAGTGTATGTATATATATGTGTTTTGCTAAATTACCAGAAAAGAGAGTAGTGGAAAAGGTTTAGAAGAAGAAGCCATCTGGCATTTTCCCCCGAACAAAATTGTTTTTGAGGCAAGATGGTTGTGAATCAAAGTTAACTTGTTCTTCTTGAGGGATCTGATTTCTGAATAAGCTTACTCTCTGATTATTTATTTGTTAAATTTATTGCCACCTGTCCCACTGTGGGGTTACTCTAGGAGGGTTCTCTTATTTTTGTCTTACCAGGTAAAATAATAATTGGGGATGGCAGAATATTCCAAAGTGAAGAATTTGGAAATGTCACATAGATGAAATGGGGGATGTAATTTCTCTCCATAGATATTTATAGAGGACATAGGGAATGGCCTTGAAGGACAGGAGAAAGAGCCACTACCAAGTTAGTGATCAGATAAGTGGGGCTTGCATATCTGTCCATTTCTTAAAGTGGACACTCAATACTGAATATGTCATATTATGTATTCATGGGTGTTCCATCTTGTGATAAAAAAAATCCTGGCTATGTATTAATTGATGGAAAAGTAGTTATTCATTTGTTTCTGTCATTCTACACTGAAAGAGAGATGGCCATTTAGCATTAGGTTAATCACATAAGACAGTCTGTATATCTGTGAGTTGCTTAAGTACATAATATTGTACTGATAAATTATTAGTTACTGTTTTAAAGCAGTGGCTGTACTAGTATACAGTTTTCAATAGGACACAACCTTTATTAAAACAATTAATTGCCGGCAAGGAGAAGCTAACAAGAGTATCTAGAAAGAGGTTGAGAGGGTGAAATATGCATTAGGACACAAACTGCACTTTTACATTATTTAAGAGACATTGGTAACATCATATAAAGGTGGAATTTGCACCATGGATCCCCCAGAAAGTTATGAAAAAAATCAAGATGATGGCCATGAATGCATGATTAAAGATCCACCCCTTTTTTTGCAAGTATCACCATTCTGACCCACTGTTGATTAGTTTGCAGGTGAGTGCACCAAGTACGTATTGATTTATACCAACTAAAAACATGGACAGGTGGAATTATGGTTATCCAGGGAAAGTGTAAAGGAGGTTTTAAACAGCCAATGGTACGAAGAAATCCCATCCTTTCCTTCTCAGAAAGCTTTCCTTTTTTTATAACCTTTTTGATATTTTTCAAAAGCCTTATAATAAATAAATAAAAGCCCTGGCATAGGTCTGTTTCTTTATATGAAGAGATTGAGTTCTTTCTGCATAAATCATAAATTTCTTCGTGTTTCTATTTCAGTAATTCAGATAATTTTTAATTTACAGCTTATCAACTTGGTTTTTATTTACTTTTGTTTATCTATTTAAGTCTAAAACGATGCAATAAAGTTTTAAAAATATTTGTGTAGCAGCTTTCTAAACTCCTTCTGCATCTTGAGCAGGCAAATTTCTAATCCTCCTATGTCTCAGACAACCCGTAGAGTTAGAAATAAGGTCAGAATAGAAAATAATAGCAGTTGTTGTTGAACCATAAAACTGATTAACCTACCTCAAAAAAAAAAACCAAGATATTTTCTTGGTGCTGAAAAGACCAGAACAGAAACCAGCAGACTTTGTGGAAAAGACATTTTAAAGTTGGGTGTGTGTCTCCAGAGCAGGTGGGTTTACAATAGGGGAGGTACTGTAGATGGTCTTAAGGTCCATCAGGGCCTGGATGTTTACTTATTAGAGGCCTGGGATGTCTTGGGATCAATATATTTTGGAAGAATTGTGATTTTTATAGGGATATTGTTTTATTGGTACACTGGTACAGATGGTATCAAACAGTTTTGGCCTCTAAATATAGTAAGGACCTCTCCAATGACAACCTGTATTGTTGCCTTGAAAATAGCATCAGATCAGGTAGATGTCCTTTTTATAGCAATCCGTAGTTGTTTACTGAGTCATTGTGTCATATAAGCTCAGCTTGATGTGATCACACCTTAACAGAACTCATAAGGGAAGAAAAGTATATTTGTTCTTAAACTCTATGGTGTTAACATTTGCTAGGACAAAATGCTAGGAAGGAAAAAAAGTGACGGTTGTTTTAATGGGTCCTATTGCAAAA
Organism: Thamnophis elegans; assembly: GCF_009769535.1. NCBI lineage: Eukaryota > Metazoa > Chordata > Lepidosauria > Squamata > Natricidae > Thamnophis > Thamnophis elegans. The sequence goes on from NC_045549.1 coordinate 56,588,607, forward strand.
TAAAATAAAATAAAATACAGCTGTCTCTTATAACGTTCTCTAAAATTCAGATTTTTCAGTACTTGCAGTTGCCCTAGAGTAGGCAACCAAACTTGGTTGATCACCTCAATGAGATGAAGGATCTATAATTTCTCTTTTGGGGGCTCTTTTAAAAAGGACACATGTACTGATCATGCTGAGGAATGAATTCTAAGATATTAGAAAGTGGGTCAGGTCAGCTATGAGAACACCTCATTTGAACTCTTTTCTTAATCTGTTACAAATCCTCTCCAGATGGTGACCTAGAAGACAAGCTCAAGTGAGCCATAAGAAGGCAGGTTAATGAGGATGCAAACTCTAAGTAGAGTTAGTCCATGTTTTCTGGAAAATGCAGAGAATTTTCAGGTGTTTTGTATTTGTTCCATCTGTTCTTTAAAATTAAGGGGAAAGCTTTTATCTTGCTTATTTAGGTGCCTTTAGCAATAAAATGGGGAAATGCTAACGATAGTTTGGCTTCCCAGGAAAGTCAAATACTTATTTGAAGGCAGGGTTTCCCTCTTATATTTATAATATATTTCCTTATATTTCCTTATATCTGAAAGCCATCACTACAAAATTAAGATATTCCAGGACATTAATGACAGGGGTGATCCCAATCAGCTTGGAGTAGCTATTAGCTATTTGCTTGATGCAACAGACCTATCGGTAATCTCCCACAAATGAAAATTGTTGAAAATCCTCAGGATGCAAAAAAAACTATCACAGCAAGGAAAAAGAACAGTATCTGAGCTTTCTCTTTATTTATTAGTTTTCCATATTTGGGATATTCTTTAAACGAAACATGGTAGAATCGTGTGAGTTACAGTACATGTGAGTTTCATGTGCCACCTGTCTTCATTCAAATATCTTGTAGACAGACCTTTTTTGGATCCAAGAATAGTCAATGCATGTATTTATATGCACATATGTTCATGTATGGTGCATTGTAAATCAGGAAGGAGGAACTTGGGGGCTGGTGAATTCTATTGTAAATTTTCAGACTGTCATAACAGTCCTAAAAACTGTTTTATTCTGTTTATTCACAAAATGGATGCCACAGTGGGCAGTATAAGTCCCAAGACTCTTTTGAGTAAAGGAAAAGTGTGGATTCTTGCACTCTCTGAGCTTGGTTGTTTTCATTATCAGATTAGGCAATATCATAGTATAGAAATATGATATCCGACTCTGGCCGAAGGTATGCATAGAATCCTCCCTCCAATCCACCTGATAATAGTCATGGCAATGCTTTACAAGTTGACATCCGGCTCCCCTCACTTCCCAAAAGCAACCTGTGTGACACAGAAACAAATTGAAAAGATATGTAATTTAGGATGCATTCCTTCCCCAGGGTTTGCCTGGATTTCTGCAGAATTTTGCTATAAGGCAATCAGCCTGGATATTCTACCTTTTATCCAAGATGCCTCTGATAAGGGGTAGCCCTTCCAGGTTAAGTATTGGAGTTGTCTCCTGTGCCACCTCAAATCAAGGACTGTTGACTTGATAATGAGTTTGGCCCCCTATGATCAAGGCCTGGGGCTCCCAGGGTAGTGGTCTCAGAGTGGATCCGAATGGGTTTTAAGAGGCTACTATGAAACACCGGGTGTCTCTTCCCCAGAAATCGAGGCAGTTTCAATGCATTGCAGTGACTGGGTTGATGATTTACTATGGGAATGGCCCCAAACTTTGGCCCCAGTTTCTTGAGTAGTTTTAATTTCAAATATTTGTGGAGAGGTAAACCTTCTCTCCCACCCGGATGACCGTTGCGGAGCCCGGTGTTTATCTCCCTGTTTCTTATGCTTGTGCTGCTTTAGTCAGTGCTTTTTTGACATTTTCCCCAGTTGCTTCAGTATCAACATCCAATCAGTCAGGCTGACTGAGGAGGGGGATCCCTTGGATACTCAGGCATTGGGACGAAGTCCATACCGCTCACTATTTGAACGGCGGGAGTAATGTGCTACTGTGACAGCATTATTGTACGCGACCTCAGCAAAAGATAAAAGGTCTGCCCAATTGGACTGCTGATAGTTCACGTAGCACCTCAGGTACTTCTCTACCATGGTGTTCAGTCTCTCTGCTGCCCCACTGGTGCTCAGATGAAAAGCTGAACTTAGACCCTGAGATGACCCAATGGATCGCAGGAACTCCCTCCAGAACTTAGCCGTGAACTGGACCCTTCTGTCTGAAATAATTCTGTGCCTGTTTGGAGAACAGGTTTATTACAGTCCAAATAACCATGTTTCCCCCCACTTTTCAGCAACTCTACTATAAAGTCTATTCCTCATTCGCTCTGCTACTGTTTTCAGCAATCCGAGGGGGGTGGTTTCCGGTCGTCTCTTCATTGTGGCACAGATGGTGCAACCTTTCACGTAACTATCCACATCTTTCTTTATGCCAGGCCACCAGAATTGCCTCCGGGCTAAGTGTAAAGTCTTTAGGAACTCAAAGTGGCCTGCTGGTTTGGTGTCGTGGCGCCTCTGGAGAATTAGGGTGCGTAAGGATTCTGGGACGTAGAGTTTCATCCCCTTCCATGCAAGGTCATTTCTTTTAGTCAAGATGTGTTCGTTATTTTGGAACCAGGGTCTGCTAGCAGTTCGGTTTTTAGCCTCGTGTTAGGTCGCTTGCCGGTTGGTTTTGCCAGCCACGGCGTTGCTGTCTGGTGGTCACTTGGGCAGCTGTTTGAGTAGAGGGAATGAGGGTGTCCACTACATGCTCCCATTCGCATGTGTACTGAGGCATGCAGGAGTGGGTGTCAGCTAGAAAGTTTCCTCCCCCCCTGGAATGTGCTTTAACAGAAAATCAAACAGTTGAAGTATTGAGCCCATCAGATTTGTTTGGGTGATAGTTTCCATGGGGTCCTAAGCGCCTCCAGATTTTTGTGGTCAGTCCAGACTTTGAACGGTTTCTGGTCCCCTTCCAACAGGTGTCTCCAGGTTAGCAGTGCCCATCTCACTGCAAAAGCCTCCTTTTCCATGTGGCCCATTGTCTCTCTGTGTCTGTGAGCTTGCAGGAGGTGTAGCGCAGGGTTGTAAGTTTTCATTGCTGTTTCTTTGGAGTAGCACCACTCCCACTGCCATGTTGTTGGCATCTGCCTGGATCATGAAGGGTTGCTCGGGGTCAGGATGCTTCAGCACTGGCTCCTTTGCAAATATTTCTTTTAGTGTTTCGAATGCCTCTTGGCAGGTTAGGTCCACTGTAGGGGTTGTTCCAGGACGAGGTTTCATTCCTGGGCTCCTGTCTGTCAGGGGTTTGGCAATTTTTGTAAAGGAGGGGATGAATTGCCTGTAGAGCTTCGTGAACTCTAGGAAGCTTTGTAGCTGTCTGCAGGTGTAAAGGATTGCCAGCCTAAGATAGCTTGTACTTTGGCTGGGTCCATCTCTATTCCCTTATACTATTTAACACTCAGTAACCCAGGTAGTCTAACCGTGCACAGTGGAATTCGCATTTTGATACCTTGATGTACAGGTTGGCTGCCAGAAGTTTTTCCAATACTTGGCGGGCCAGGGGTATGTGGTCATCCATGGTCTTATGTAGATAAGGATGTCATTCAGGTAGATGAGGACCCCCTTGTAGAAGTGCTCATGCAGCACCTCGTTTATTAACTGCATGAATACCACTGGGGCCCTCACAGTCCGAAAGGCATCACTTTGAATTGAAAGCTCCCTAGGGGGCAGTTGAACACGGTTTTCAATCATCTCCCTCTCTGATACGTACTCGTAGTATGCTTCTCTGAGGTCTAGTTTGGTGAAGACCTTTCCCTTGGCCAGATGAGATAGCATGTCCTTCATGAGGGGGGAGCGGGTATAGGTTGTGTATGCACACCCCATTTATCCCTCAAAAGTCCACACACAATCTCATAGTTCCATCTTTTTTTTCTGTGAAGAGTGGTGCCGTGACCTGTGGCTTAGCTGGCTCAATGAACGCCCTTGCTAGGTTTTTGTCTATGTATTTGTGCATCTCTTGCATTTCCCGGGGCAACATGGCGTACAGTTTGGGCTTGGGTAGTTTTCTCCAGGGATGATTTCAATGGCACAGTCTGTCTCATGGTGAGGAGGCAGAACATTGCACTCGGCCTCGTTGAATACTTCTGTGAGGTCCTGATATTCCATCGGGATCAGTTTGGCCTCTGGGGTTTTGTCGGATGTGGTGCCAGTTCTTGTGGCTCTTGGGGGGTTCCTGTGTGGGTGGTGTTTCTGCTAGCTGGTGTGGGAGGGGTTGAGGGCCCCTTGATATCCTAAGTCTGTGGGTACCCCCTTTCCACCAGATGGTTGGTCCCCACTTGTCTAGCCAGGAAAGTCCCAGTATGACTGCATCTGTCATTTTGGGGGCTATTATGAATCGAATTACTTCCCATGATGCACTAGCTCTAGCCTCACTGGTTCAGTCAGGTGGGTGGCATAGGATCCTCCCATTAGGGACCCATCAACCTCCTCGAACCGATTGGGTGTTTCAGGACTGTGGTTAGGTTGATCAAGCACCTCGTGCAGCCTGAGTCTATTAGGGCTTGAAAATCCCCCTGGTTTCCTGTTTTTGAGGCATATTGGAAAAAGGAAAGGGTGAATTGTGTCACTCACCATTGGGTCATTTTCTCCCTCATCCTCACTGTCATATGATTTAGGTGACTGGTTGTCATTGCCTGGGGTTCCACCACTTTCGTCTGAGGGGGAAAGGGCCTCTGCAGCCTGGAGGGGCTTTCCAGACATGTTGGTGGTCCGTTTGGGGCCTTGTTCTGGTCATGCCATGGGCAGTGGGTCTGGCCTTGGTTTGGGGATGGGGTTTGGGCATGCAGCTGCCATCTGGCCCATCCCTCCACATCTGTAGCATTTCAATGGACTTCAAGGGAGGGCTGGTCTCAGGCCCTGCTGAGGTGCTGTGGTTCCCCGTCGGCTGGGTGGTTTCAGGTCAGGTTGACCTCTCTCTTTTGTGTCTGGTTGCTTTCTCATGTCGTTGGCGCACAGCCTCCTGTCGACTTTTGTTGCTACTCAGAACCACTCAGAAAGTCAATTTGGGATGTTGCAGTATGCAGTTACCTGGGCAATTTGCTTGTCCAGGCTTGTTCTGAAAAAATGCACTAGCAGCCACTCTGGTAAAGGGGGTAGCCTTCCTATTACCTTCCTAAATTTATGGATGTGCTCTTTGATGGGGCAGCCACTCTGCTTTAGGTTGCTGAGTTCCTCTTCTGCATATGGGTCCTCCTCCACCTCCTCAAATCTGGCCTCTAGCAGTTGCAGGAAGTCATCTATGTCTTGCAGTTGGGGGGGCTCTCCTCTTGTGGAGAGCTGCTAACCATTCCTTTGCTTCTCCCTCCATCCCATCTGCAATGGTATTCATCATGGCCCTGGGGGATGGGTAGAGGTGCCCATAGGGTTGTAGGTGGAAGGAGTAGAACTACCTGGTCTGAGTCCCCGTCAAACTTTCCCCTGAACTGGGGTGGATCATTCAGCCTTACTCCTCCAACCTTCTGTCGGCCTCTGTATGCTTGTGCCTGATATGGCTGGCCGTCTTCCTCACCTCTAGTTCAGAGGGAGGGAGGGGTTTGCTTGCCCTGGGCAGCCTGCCTGTTACATGGGAGAGGGGTACCCAGGGGCTGCCCCAGCTCCACTGCACCTCAGGCTGACACCGCTGCCGCCGCCCCATCAGAGCCACCTTGGCGAGGCTGTAGCTGGCTCGCTGTGAGGAGAGGTAAGCTTGACAGAGGAGGGGCAGAAAGGGGAAATCATCTGACCAAGGGGAAAATTACTTTGATGAAAATTTCTGTAGTTGGATTGAGATGCATAATTTTTATTAATATAACAAAGTCTTTTTAAGGTTTTGAGTGAGTTTATGTGCTAAACCAAACACAACTTGCATTTTCGAGAATGATCAAAAGTAGCCAATCAGCAGCGAGCTTTGGCTGACCAATCAAAGTGCACAGAGGCTAAATCTATGAGCCAATCAATGTTGTCATACTCTCTGACTATAAATAGGCATGAAAAGCATCAAGAAATTTAATTTAGCTCTGACTGTGGGCAAGGATGAAGGCCTTTGCTTTCACCAATACTGAGCAGCGGCATTGCATCATTGTGCTTCTTGAAGAGGGTTACTCCTGTACAGAAATAGCCAAATGCCATCACACCACAGTGAGCAGACATGGTTGAAAAATACCAAATAACTGGTTCAGTTGATGACAGGGTCCGCTCTGGAAGACCAAGAAAGTCAACAAAATGGCAAGATCAGGCTCTGCAACACATTTGGATGGTTGACAGGAAGCTCAGCTCACCTCAGATTACAAGAATTTGGGGTGAAACATGTGATGTAAAAGTGTGCACAAGCACAGTGCATTGCAGACTGCTTGCCAGAGGGCTCAAGGCTGCAGGGCTCAAAGTAAACCTTTGCTCACAGACGCTCACCACTCTCGTCAACGTTTGTGGGCCAAGAAGTATGCCAAGTGGACCAACAAACAGTGGGCCAAGGTCATCTTCAATGATGAGAGCAATTTCTACTTGACTGAGAATCAGTGTAATAAGTAGTTTAGAAGATTTCAGCTGAAGAATTTAGGCAATACTGCCTGATCTATCTGTGAAGCATCATTGCACGTGATGATCTGGGGCTGTATCGCTGCTTCTGGTATTGGTCAGATACAAATTGTGCAGAGAATCATGATTCCAAGCAGTATGTTGAAGTCTGGAAACACCCATGCTTCCTTCAGCCTCAGCACTGTAGGGAAGGACCTTTACTTCCAGGATGACAATGCTCCTTGTCATTGAGCAGTGATGAAGAAGCATGGTGTTCGACTCCTGGATTGGCCAGCTCAGAGCCCGGATTTGAACCCAATTGAAAACTTGTGGGCCAAGATTGGTTACAAAATAAGCAAGAAGCATCCGAAGAACAAGCAGGAGCTGATTGAATCCATTATTGCAGCCTGGCACTACATTGTCACCAAAGATCACGTACAAAGGCTTATACAGTCTGTGCCGAAGCAATGCCGCCTGGTGATAAGCAATAAGGGCTGGCCAATTTCATATTGGTAACCATGTTTGGTTACCTAAGCGGTCCTTTTCAGGGCCACAAACAATAAAAACGTTAACAAAACACTAGCATCGGCCTTAGTAACACGTATGCCACTGGGTATGCATCATTTAATCTGTTTTCATAGTCATTGTAAGCATGCATTGTAAGCATGCAAGAAAATTCACAATCCCTATCCAAACAGCACTAAATTGTAAAAAGCGTATGCTTTTCACTTAAAACCACCAGTATTTATTTAAATATAACAATATTTGCATAGCAGTTAGCATAAAATATCATAAAATCAATGGCCTATCCAAAAATGTCATAAACCATAAACAGTAAAGCGTGCAGGACTTTTTCACACAGCTGTATGTATGTACGCATGCACACACACACATACAAGACAAGGATGTCCAGTGTCCCCTTTACTATTTATATTGACATTGGAAGTGTTAAATAGAAACATTACATAAGATATAAAAATAAAGGTATGGAAATAAAAAAGAAAAATTCACATTACAGGTGTTTGCAGATGACCTGGTATTTATTTTAGAAGAACCACAAGAAATGACCCAAATTAATTAAAATAGAAGAATATTGTAAGTTGCAGAATTGAAAATAAAGAGAAAACTAAATACTAGTTAAAACTCTTACAGATAATAGAAAAAAGAATGAGAAGATATTCAGATAGTTAAGAAAGTAAAATATCTAGGAATTCAATTAACAGCAGGATGTGCAACCTCCAAAGAGATAATAAATTAAGTTAATGCAACGAATCAAATTAGATCTGGAGAAGTGGAAAAACTTGCAACTATCGCTGATAGGAAGAATAGCTACTATAAAAATGAATATCTTGCCGAGATTATTATTCTTGTTCTAAACAATTCCAATAAAGCTGGGCAGGGGGGGAAATACTTTGAGGAATTAAATAAAATAATGTCAAAATATATCTGGCAAGGGAAAAAAAGCAAGAATAAGTTGCAAACGTTACAAGACTCCAAAAAAAGAGAGGTGGCTTTGGGCTGCCAGATTGGGAATTGTATTACCAGGCCTCTGTACTTACATGGGTAAAAGAATGGATAAATTTGGGCCATAGATGACTATTGATTTTGGAGGGACATGATCTTCAGCTGGGGTGGCACGCTTTCTTATGGTATGGGAAAAACAAAATACATAGATATTTTCAAAGGCATTACGTTAGAAGTGCTTTATTGTTAGTATTTGGCAAAAATCAAGAAAAACATGATACGAAAATACCAGTCTGGCTCTCCACGATGGAGGCACTGATACAGCCAAATGTTGTTAATATGGAAAAAATTACAAGATATAAAGACATTTTGAATGAAAAAGGGAAACTTAAAACTAAGCAAGAATTGAAAAGTCAAGGGATGATTTAACATGGTGGTCGCACATGCAAATACAATCAAGATATGAGAAAGACGTTAAAATTTAGAGCCGAGGTGGTGCAGTGGTTAGGGTGCAGTACTGCAGGCCACTTCAGCTGACTGTTATCTGCAGTTCAGCGGTTCAATCTCACCGGCTCAAGGTTGACTCAGCCTTCCATCCTTCCGAGGTGGGTGAAATGAGGACCCAGACTGCGGGGGCAATTTGCTGACTCAATTTGCTAAAATCTGTAACCGCTTAGAGAGGGCTGAAAGCCCTATGAAGCAGTATATAAGTCTAATAAATAAATAAATAAATAAATAAATAAATAAATAAATAAATAAATAAATAAATTTATGGTTTATACAAAGAAACAACAGAACTAGATCAGATACTAACAGGGACAGGTGAAAAACTAATATAAAAATTCTATAGCTATCTACTGAGCATTAAATAGATGAAGAACAAGGAAGCAATGATAGTATTGGCTAAACACTTTGGTTATACTATAGAGTTAGATAAATGGCAGAAACTGTGGGACAGGAACTATAAACCAACAATGTCAACTAGCTATGAGGAAAATTTATATAAAATGTTTTATAGATGGCACCTTCCAACAGCTAGACTGGCAAAGAGTTTAAGAACATGTCCACTAAATGTTGGAAATGTAATCAGATACCAGGTTTGTATTCTCACATGTGGTGGACATGCACAAAGGCAAAAAAATACTAGACAAAATACATACCTGGTTAGAAAAATGGTAAAGCAACATATACATTTAAAACCAGAAATATTTTTATTGGGCATCTTATCAGAAAAGTACAATAAAGGGAATACATATTTAATTTATATGTGATAACAATGGGTAGAATTGTGTTTGCACAACAGTAGAAAACTGAAGAGATCCCTACAGATGTAAGTGTAATAAAACATATTAGAATGTGCAGAAATGGAAGATTAACACTTAAATTAAGGAGAAGGAAGAAACAGAATATTTTTTAACATGGGATTCATTTTACCAATGTCTAACTAACAGAAACAGAAATTAGAAATTTAAAAAGCTTAAGAGAATTATTAATTATATAAAGAATGATTACTAAAATGGATAAGCAAATACTATTATTATGTGATCATTATTAATGTTATGAATATTATTGTTATTATTACCATTACAATTTCTCAAAATTAAGTGTACCCAGACAACACACTGTTTATGTAGATATTGACTGTTTTATGTTTATAAAAATAAATTATAAAAAATAAATTTAAAAAAGGAATTCAGGTAAGAGGTTATGGCCTGCTAAAATTTCAAATACAATCAGGATTGACAGAGAAAAATAAGTCTTAATTGTATATTAGCAACTATAAAATAAATAAAATATACTCTGAACACCCTGATTACAATAATAACATGTTTACTTTCCTAATAATAATAAATCTGACATTATATATATAATATAATATATGTATATGTATATGTGTGTGTGTATACACACACACACACATACATACATACAAATAAATAAATAAATCATCAGTCACACTACCACCATACTCATGTATTCATTGAAGTCTGGCATTTCACAAGCAATTCCATCAACGGACACTTGACCTACAACCTGCCTACAAACCCCTCAGAATCCAAATCAACCGCATAGCCAACGAGAGACAGCACCAACCTTCAACAAACAAATGCAACTCACCACCACCAACAGGTCCCCTCCCAATGACCCTGACCTGATATAACTTCCCTACCACAAGATGCATCACAAGACACTCACTTGACACACCCACACCTAAAGCCCTTATAAACAGAAGAACACCGACACTGACAGAGGTGGGTTGCTCCCAGTTCAGCCCGGATTGCGTGAACCAGCAGTAGCGGTGGCAGGAGGCTCCGCCCACCCACCTAGATGTTTCTCTGCATGTGCAGAAGCATCGTGTGTGCAAGCGCACAAGCGAACCAGTAGTAAAAAAATTAGAAACCCACCACTGGACACTGACATCACCTAAACTCTGCTGAAGATGTTACTTTAGCCTGGTAACAAAACATTCAGAAATCAACCCACAAGCTGGGTTACCCTCATTCTATACCTGAGCTACAGATATTTGCCACTATTGCAAAGATTAATGTGGCTGAGACCTGATATAGCCCTTTGAGGGGCAGGTATAATAAAACATATGGCAATGGTATCATTAAAAACAGGAAGAGGGACTGAGAAAAATATTAATGCACTTAGACTTGTAAATAAGCTTTGGAAGATAATCTTTTAGCTCTGTGATAAAGCATATGCTGGGTAAAGTCTTGGATAAGTATTAGTTATGGCAAACAGCATTTGCATCTTCACCAGCAATATAATACAAAAAATTTAGTTCTCTGGCCACTTTATAATATATCTGACCAGTCAAGGCAACATGATCCCCTTTTGATTTTGCTTGTACAAATAGATTGTACAAGCAATCCTCGACCGGATTGCGCCACTGCGGCCCTCCGAGGCGGCGGATCCCGGAGACCCCCTTGGTTCACCGAGGAGCTCCGGGAGATGAAGCGCCGGAGGAGATGCCTAGAGCACCGTTGGAGGTCCGATAAGTCCGCATCGAACCGAGCAATGGTAACCACCTGCACCAGGGAATATACTAGGGCACTTAGGGCAGCTAAAAGATCACACATAGCCTCCCTGGTCGCATCCGCTGAGTCCCGTCCAGCCGCCCTGTTTAGGATAACCCGCTCCCTATTGAACAAAAGGGAGACGGGGGAACCCTTGCAGGGCAGAGCTGAAGAATATGCCCAATTCTTAGCGGACAAAATTGCTCGGTTTCGGACGGACTTGGACTCCACACCTGCAGTTCCAGCCGAGGCACAGGGGGACCAAGTAGAACAGCTCTGGGTTGAGTTTCAGGAGGTTACCCCCGGGGATGTGGACAAGGCCATGAGAGCTGTGAGTTCCTCCACCTGTGTCCTGGATCCGTGTCCCTCATGGCTGGTTTCTAACTGCAGTGAGGTGACACGAGGCTGGATCCAGGCGGTTGTAACCGCCTCCCTTCGGGAGGGGAACTTCCCCGCCGCACTGAAAGCGGCGGTGGTGAGACCCCTCCTGAAGAAACCATCCTTGGATCCAGCTGTCTTTAACAACTATCGCCCGGTCTCCAACCTCCCCTTTCTGGGGAAGGTTGTTGAGAAGGTGGTGGCCTTCCAGCTCCAACGGTCCTTGGAGGAAGCAGACTATCTAGACCCCTTCCAGTCAGGCTTCAGACCCGGTTACAGCACAGAAACCGCTTTGGTCGCATTGATGGATGATCTTTGGAGAGCCAGAGATGAAGGACATCCCTCCATCCTGGTCCTCCTTGACCTCTCAGCGGCTTTCGATACCATCGACCATGGTATCCTTCTGCGACGACTGCGGGAGGTGGGAGTGGGGGGCACCGTGTTACGGTGGTTCTCCTCCTACCTCTCGGACAGGTCGCAGTCGGTGTTAGTGGGAGGGCAGAGATCGTCCCCAAGGCCCCTAAAATATGGGGTGCCGCAGGGTTCGGTCTTATCCCCCCTACTATTTAACATCTACATGAAACCGCTGGGAGAGATCATCCGTAGGCACGGGATCAGATACCATCAATATGCGGACGATACTCAATTGTATCTGTCCGCCCCGTGCCAAATCAATGAAGCGGTTGACGTGATGGACCGGGGGCTTGAAGCCGTCATGGACTGGATGAGGATTAACAAGCTTGTGCTCAACCCAGAAAAGACCGAGTGGCTGTTGTGTTTTCCTCCCAAAGATTTGGCCAATAATCCAACACTCAGGCTGGGGGGTCAAATTTTACACCCCTCAGAGAGGGTCCGCAACTTGGGAGTCCTCCTGGATCCACAGCTGTCATTCGACCATCATATAGCGGCTGTGACCAGGGGGGCATTCGCCCAGGTACGCCTGGTGCGCCAGTTGCGACCCTACCTGAATCGGGAGGCCCTCACAACAGTCACTCGGGCCCTTGTGACCTCTAGGCTGGAATACTGCAACGTGCTCTACATGGGGCTGCCCTTGAGGAGCATCCGGCGACTTCAGCTAGTACAGAACGCAGCCGCGCGAGTGATTGCGGGTGCACCCGCGATCACTCGCATTACACCTATCCTCCGCGAGCTGCGCTGGCTACCTGTCGATCTCCGGATGCGCTTCAAGGTGCTATTGATCACCCATAAAGCCCTACATGGCAGTGGATCTGGATACTTGAGAGACCGCCTTCTGCCAATTACCTCCCTACGACCTATAAGATCTCATAGATTAGGCCTCCTCCGCATTCCATCGGCCAGCCAGTGTCGGCTGGCAACCACAAGGAGGAGGGCCTTCTCAGCAGTAGCCCCGACCCTTTGGAACGAGCTCCCCGTGGAGATTCGTACCCTCTCCACCGTCCAGGCCTTCCGCACTGCCTTGAAGAACTGGCTCGCCCGTCAGGCCTGGGGATAAGGATTCCTACCCCGCCCGAATGTTGTATGCATGTTGCTCATTATTTTATTATGTGTTGTTGTCTCAATGTTGTATTTCCCCCTTCCCTGGTTTTCTGTGAGCCGCCCTGAGTCCCCTCAGGGAAAAGGGCGGCCTACAAATGCAAATAAAACCTACTAAACCTACTATTGTAAATGGATTTCTGAGAGACATCCTTTAAAACAACTTGTGTAATCGTAACTATTCTAGAAATATCTTAAGAGAGAGAAAGTTCAAACTATGCAATTCCCTCCCCCCCAAAAAAACTTTTTAAAAAAAACCCTCTTTGCACAGGCCGTTTCACATTTCTGTTTTTACTACTGCCTTCTGCTCCATATATACCTAGCTTCTTCCCCAACTGCTCATGGTTAAGATAGGCGATTAACTTCTTCGCTGAGTGCAGGCTATGTCTTTTGCTTCATTGAAGAGGGCAGTCATAGTAATTCCTATTGATAAAGCCTTCTCCTGACTCAGCAGAATTTACTGATTACAGTGAATCATCAATTCTAATAGTCTGTTCTGGGTAGCATGATTGAGAAGCTTCAGAGTTGTCTGGCTGAAACAGAATTTGTGGCTCCATTTCAGTCAGAGCTTTCTCCAAGAAATGGTACTTAGGCTGCTATGGCTACTATGGATGCCTTGGTAGATGATCTGGCCAGAAACTAGAATGTGAGAGACCCTACTCTACTATTTCTCTTACATTTCTAGGCTTCTTTTGAAACCATTAGCAACAGCATCGTTCCTGGCCATTTGGAATAGCAATAGCAATAGCAATAGCAGTTAGAATTATATACCGCTTCATAGGGCTTTCAGCCCTCTCTAAGTGGTTTACAGAGTCAGCATATCGCCCCCACAGTTTGGGTCCTCATTTCACCCACCTCGGAAGGATGGAAGGCTGAGTCAACCGTGAGATTAGAACCGCTGAACTGCAGATAACAGTCAGCTGAAGTGGTCTGCAGTACTGCACCCTAACCACTGTGCCACCTCAGCTCTGGAAGAGTTGGACATTGGGACTCTGTTTTGCAGTGGTTCTGCTCCTCTCTGTTATGATATGCCAAGAAGGTACATCCTTTTTACAAACTGCATCACTATTTGGTTTGGTGGCTGCAGTGCCTCAGAGAGAAAGTCCATTCAGAGAGTGGTAAGGACAGCCGAGAAGATTATAGGAAGCTCACTTCCTATTATTCAGGATACTGTTTATAAGTGCTATGTGCTTAGAGCTCAAGGCATTGTTAGAGACCCCACAAACCCACTTCATAGTCTGCTTCTGCTGCTCCCCTCTGGGAGGAGGTTTTGAAGTATTTCTAGCAGGACTATCAGATTCTATAACAGCTTTGTTCCCTATGCCATCCGTTTGGTTAACTAACAAGATTTATTTTTCTCGTCATGTGCATGTATTCATCCGAACTAGACTGTGTTGTTTCTCCGTGTCATATAAAATATGTGGGTATATGCATAATTTTGTATTTATATATCTATTTATTTATGTTTATGTAGTGTATATTGGAGGTGGAGACCCTTTGAGAGCTGTATGCAATGAAATGTGATTTTAATACAATTTTATAAGATATGGGACTTGTTTTATCAATGGCTAAGGGAAAAAAACCAAAATTTTGGAAATGAAAAATGATACACTTATGCCTTAATTGGAAAAAGTAAATGATGATATAATTATGCTGTGAAATAATTCAACAATGATATAAGGAAGTACTAATATAAGGTCTGGTGATATAATGTATAAGGTTAAGAACTTATTATAATGATATTTCGCTGCTGATAAGGCAATTCTAATAGGGGAACAAATGAAAACTGGTATATATAGGCAGCGATGCCTTGTTGAACAATGAAGGAATAAGATCTCTGTTTGAAGGTATGAAATGCAAGATTAACAATGAATAGAAGTATATTCTCTGGGGGAAAACAATGCTAATGTTAACTGAATATATATGGTAGAAGGAAAATGAGACCTTTAGTTACACTAGAGGAAATATCTGAGATGGTAAACATTATTTGAAGATGTAGATGTTAAAATAACCGTAATCAAACGACATGCTGCATGTGATGATGGGGTTTTTCCCCCCCCCCTTTCCTTCTTGGACTTTTTTTGTCCTTTTTGGCCTCCCCCCCTCCCCCCACCCTTTCCCCCCCTTTCCTTCTTGGACCTCTTTTTTGTCCTTTTTGGCCTCCCCCCCTCCCCCCACCCTTTTTTTTCTCTCTCCCTTGTTTTATTTTGTTGTTTTTTTGTTTTTTAAACCCTAGCTTATTGTGGTGCTTATTAAATATACAATAGAGAGATATGGGATGTATAAACTTAGTAGGGATGCACCTGTGATTAAACGACATATTGTATGTGAAGATGGGTTTCCCCTCCCCCCCTCTTTTTTTTCCATCCTCTCCCCTTCCCATTGTTGTCTGTGTAACAAAAAATAAAAATAATTATAAAAAAAAAAGAAAAGAAATGTGATTTTAATGTATGCCGATTAGTGTACATTCAAAGCAGTGGTGGGTTTCAAAAATTTTTAGAACCTCTTCTGTAGGTATGGCCTGTTTTGTGGCAGTGGCTTTCCAACCATGTGACCGAATGGGAGTGGCTTGCCAGCCATGTGACCAAGTGGGAGTGGCTTGGCTGCTCAGCAGACCTGCCCAGCCCGAAGGAGGTGAAGTGGCCAGATAGGAAGGCTGTTGAGGTGGTAAAGTATGCCCAGGCCCAACAAGCAAAAAGCGGTCATTGCGAGTGGGGAAAGCCAGATCACAATCGTCTCCAGGCCGCCCAGGCCCAGCCAGGATCGTGTGACTCCCTCTCATCTCTGCTGGGCCTGGGCGGCATGGGCGTACTTTACCACCTCCACTCGGCCTTCCTATCTGGCCATTTCACCTCCTTCGGGCTGGACAGGCCTGGTACTCTGGGTGGCAAGGGCAGTGGCCTAATGGACCTGCACGAGCTGCTGGTAGCCCAGTGGTGGCATTGGCCACAATGGTGCCAAGGTGTGTCAGGTGCACAAGGAAAATGCGCTCCACATGCGGACCAATTGCAAGACCTGTAAAGGGGGGCGAGAAGATGACCAGCAATGACCTGCTCTCCAACTGCAAACAGAAACAGATGGGATCAAGTAGGCAGGCAGCAATCACCCCATACCCGGTCTCACCTTGTCTTGGCCCACAATGGCAGTAGTTGGAGGCAGAGTGGTACAGAGGAGAGGCACACGATCCGGTCTGCTGGATGTGCCAAGCAGCCACCTGCCTGTTCCAACCATGTGGGATGGAGTATGCACATGGTCCGCATCACGTGCTCTCCCTGACTCTGCCTGCTACCGCCACACCTGCTTTTCAGAGCCATGTGTGCTGCCAGACACATCCCCCTCTGCATGTGCACAGACCAGTGGTGGATTTCAAAATTTTTTAGAACCTATTCTGTAGGTGTTGCCCGTTTTGTGGGAGTGGCTTGGTGGTCATGTGACTGGGTGGGAGTGGATTGGTGCTTATGTGATCAGGTGGGAGTAGCTTGGCAGTCATGTGACTGAATGGGAGTGGCTTAGCAGTTATGTGACTGGGTGGGAGTAGCTTGGCATTCATGTGACTGTGTGGAAGTGGCTTGGTGCTTAAGTGATCAGGTGGGAGTAGCTTGGCAGTCATGTGACTGAGTGGGAGTGGCTTAGCAGTTATGTGATTGGGTGGGAGTAGCTTGGCAGTCATGTGACTGGGTGGGAGTGGCCAAGTCGATGTCACTGGATTCTTTGCCCCAAAAAATGACCTACAAAAAGGAGATATAAAAAAGGAAATTTATTATTTTGTGCACTTACTACTTAAATAAGAATAAAATAAGTACACAAAACAATAAAACGGCTACTTACAGAGGAAATATGGTTATCCTTGCTGGTCTTCAACATTACTGACCACCTTACACACATTTCCAGTCCCTTTGCTTCTTCCCTCTTCCTGGATTCACTCAGACGTTTTTAAAGCTCACAGCCTGTGCACATACAAGACATGTTTAAAACCCACAGCCTGTGCACAGCACACACACTTCCAGTCCCTCTGCCTCTTCCTTCTTCCTGGATTTATTCAGACATTTTTAAAACTCACAGCCTGTGCACACGAACACACTTCCAGCTCCTCTGCTTCTTGCCTCTTCCTCCTGACCAATGGGTATGGGAGGGCACGCTAAATTTCACCATCCGGTACGGCCGTACCGGTTGAAACCCACCCCTGGCACCCAGACACCTGAAAGAATTGAATTGAATTGAATTGATTTTATTTGTAGGCCGCCCTTTTCCCTGAGGGGACTCAGGGCGGCTCACAGAAAACCAGGGAGGGGGGAATACAGCACTAAGACGACAACACATAATAAAATAATAAGCAACATGCATACAACATTCGGGCGGGGTAATGGTCCTTATCCCCAGGCCTGACGGGTGAGCCAGTTCTTCAAGGCTGTGCGGAAGGCCTGGACGGTGGAGAGGGTACGAATCTCTACGGGGAGCTCGTTCCAAAGGGTCGGGGCCGCTGCTGAGAAGGCCCTCCTCCTTGTGGTTGCCAGCCGACATTGGCTGGCCGATGGAATGCGGAGGAGGCCTAACCTATGAGATCTTATAGGTCGTAGGGAGGTAATTGGCAGAAGGCGGTCTCTCAAGTATCCAGATCCACTGCCATGTAGGGCTTTATGGGTGATCAATAGCACCTTGAAGCGCATCCGGAGATCGACAGGTAGCCAGCGCAGCTCGCGGAGGATAGGTGTAATGCGGGTGAATCGGGGTGCACCCGCGATCACTCGCGCGGCTGCGTTCTGCACTAGCTGAAGTCGCCGGATGCTCCTCAAGGGCAGCCCCATGTAGAGCACGTTGCAGTATTCTGAAAGGTCAGAAATGCTTATTTTCAACCTGGTGGCATCCATCCCGGGATGAGGTGGGCCAGGCCCAAACAACACTGGCCTGTCGCCTTCTGTACGCATGCGTGCACACAGGGATGGGATGGGCCAGGCCTGTGTGCATGTGCACCTGCCTCCTCTGTGCATGCATGCACGCCTGGATGGTGGCCAGGCAAAAGCGACGCGGCCCAGACTCTTAGAGTTTCCAGGGCAGCCACGCAGGCCAGATCCGACCATATCAGATGGCCCATGGGCCTTGAGTTTGGGTCTCCTCTTAAACAGGATTTTGGACTAGAAGACTTCCAAGGTCCCTTCAAACTATATTATTCTGTTAAATTTTGGATATGGATGAAAAGTGAGTACTTTGCAGTATTTTGAATGTGCTCTTTCAATAAAACTGCTTATGGAATAGCTGAACCAATAAAGAGGGGCACATCATTTCTCCATTGAATACTGGTTTGATATGTATGATTATTGGGTATAAATGGTGTTTAAAAGATTTTTTTAATTCTCTTTTTTATTATCTCTAAAAGTTGGAAATCTTGCTTTTTTACAGACCTTATCAAAAAGTTAGCACTACAGAAATTTGGAAAGCAACCTGGTGATTATCAAAAGGTAAATTTATTGCTTTATTTACATTTTCATGTAATACATTTGAGATTTTCTTTGCAAGCTAAATACCCCTAACTCTGCCACATTTCCTGATTACTTTTCCAGGTTCTACAGGTGAAGATCTGCTTGCTATTTCCTTTTGCTTTGTGTCCTCGTAATTTCCATATAATTCAATATTTTCCTAAAAGATTTATGAAATTTTTGAAATCTATAAAAACGAAATCATATTTCTTTTTCCATAGATCAGTTTTGCTGATAATATATTGTTGCAAAATGATTTTAAGATAAATTGAGTTCTGTAGACACAGTGGAAGCTTCTCGGGCTTCTGAATGCAGTTTTTTTATACAGGTAATCCCTAAGATATGAATGTTCGAATTTACATGATAAGTGTTTACGATTGAGTCCCAAAACTACTAATGTTGCAGCACCACAGCAATTGTTTGCCCTTATGAATGAGGCACTGCAGCATTCGCCCTGCCTATTCCCACCCCCCACCTGAAGGGTCTTCATAAGCACTAGGCCTGTGTGTTCTGTACTCATCTTGCAAAGATCTAGAGATCCTTTGCTTTCTTGGCCTGTTTTGGCACTTCAGGCCCTTGGTAAGTACACAGAGAATGGAGGCCTAAAGTATTGATTTGATTTGATTTGATTAAGTTTGTATGCTGCCCTATTCCCGAGAGACTCAGGGCGGCTAACAATAAAAAGGGAGGGAATACAAAAAAATAAAAAACAATAATTTAAAATTCTACAACAGCCGTAACCTCGAATGGGGCTGGATAGTTCAACAGCCCCAGGCCTGCCAGAACAGCCAGGTCTTAACTGCTTTGCGGAAGGCCGGAAGGGTAGTCAGGGTCCGGATCTCCACTCTACTGCAAAATCACGTGAGATCAGTAGAGTGAGATCTCATGCTATTGATCTCTTGTGGGATCCCGGTATTTTAGGTCTCTGTTCTCTGTAAATGGAGGCCTGGACGAGATCTGCAGCAAAAGACTTTGCAAATGGGGAGAAGGCCTGAAACATTGAAGCTTTCCTTTCATTTGCATAGCCTTCTGCCATCTTTGCAAAAAGTCTTTGTAGCCCAAAATGGAGCCCTGCGGCTCTGTTTTGGTGTGTGCGAGCCTTGTCCGACACTTTGCAGTCTGAAACAAAACTGCGGAGGGGCTGGCCGACACACTGAAATACCACGTGCTGCCCACAATTGCTTTCCCCCCTACCCAACCCGCCGCAATGGATCACTTAGCATGCAAATATCTAGCAAGCTGTCTCCCCTCCAGCATCTCAGCCATGTGCGCCATCTAGAGCCCCATTTTGGTGTGCGCAGGCCTTGTCTGGCACTTTGCAGCCAAAACAGATCTCTGGAGGGGCGCAAGCAGCTGAGAAGCTGTAGAGGAGACAGCTTGCTAGATCTTCACATGGTAAGTGACCCGGTACAGCAGGTTGGGGTAGAACCAGTGGTGGGATTCACCTTCTCTACCAGTTCGCAAATGTGAGTGTGTGCGCCTTCTGCGCATGTGCACCACCTTCTACGCATGCGCAGAAAGTTCCACATTATGTTGGGGCAGGTGGGTGGAGCCGCTATCGATTCGCTGAACCAGAGAGAACTGGCTGAATATCACCTCTGCGTACGGGGAAAGCAGTTGTGGGAAACTGAAATATTTCAGTGGAATAGGGAGGCCTTGAGTGGTCTTAAGCAGGTGGCCTGTTCCATGACTACCTCCCCCATGGTCTTCCCCACCTTGAAATACCTCAAAAGTGTGGTGCTGCATTACTAAGTTCTCTTTAAGTGCTGCTAGTATAGGTAAAGGACAGAGGAAAGAAGAGGATCTGTCACATGTTTTGATGCCCATTTCTGATTTGAGCAAACTGATTAGAAACTATATGCAAGAATAGCTGGCCAGTTGAGGAGTGTAGAGCACTGATTCTCTCTTCCTGTGTTTCAGCAAAGCATCATGGCCCATTAATGGAATATTAATAGTCCTTGGAATATTCTCTTTTGCCTCTAGAATGAGCCAATCAAGAGAAGAATAAATCAGGACTATGAGATTGGGGCTACAAAAATCTAGAGAATCACAAGATGGTAGCAGAAAGCTATTTTCAAAATAATTGCCACCATCTAGTGATCATCCAGGTTTTTGAAGTCCTAAACTGGTAGTTCCAAAATCTTTTTAGCGTTCCAGTTGAAATCAATGTATGTTATCTATTTGGTAAAGGAAGTACTTAACTTAAGATCATATTGGGGACCACACTATCCATTGCTCAGCAAGATGGTTGGTAAATGAATCTCACTCGATTTTACAACGTTTTTTGCCATTGTTATTAAGCAGATCTCTGCAGTTGTTAAGTGAATTACATAGCTGTTAAGCAACTCCAGTTTCCCCCATTAGCTTTGCTTGCCAATGCTGGCTAGAATGGTAGCAAATGGCAATTACCATATTTTTTTGAAGTATAAGAACGAACCTAGCTTTTGGGGAGGAAAACAAGGGGAAATCTCTGCCTCCTAGCAATTTGTCTCTTTGCAGCAAACAGCAAATAGTACAGAAGATATACACTGTTTGTGGAGTTACATTTCAGACTATACTTGTGCAGATGCTGTTAAAATTGATATGTTTTTTTGGAAGTATACATTATACTCTGCTATTCAAAGAAGATACGCTAGCACTGGGCCTTTTCAGATCAAGCATTTATTTTAAAAAGCTTCTTCATTTTGATAAGTTGTCTAGAACAATAATAAAACAACCTTTAAAAAATAAGTCTAATAATTTGAACATTCTATAGGCGTTTATAGTTATTGACTTAACTCCTTGCAGCAAACAGCAAACAGCCTGTTTCAGTTTAGCCTGATTAGAAGAAGAAAAAATCTGCCTCTGCCTCCCAGCAATTTTCTTCCTTGCAACAAACAGCAAGTTTCACTTTCAGTTTAAGCAGGGGCCTCCCGATGATCAGCTGTTTCAGACTGCAGGGATTGCCATAGCCTATTGCTGTCTCCACAAGCCCCATTTTCTGTTTGCTGTAAGGAGGTAAATTGCTGGGAGGCAGAGGCCAAAGGGTGGGTGGGTAGGACTACATTCGGTGTATGAGACACCCAAATTTTCACCCTCTTTTAGGGGGGAAAAAGGTATGTCTTATACTCCAAAAAATACGGTACATGACCCAGGACACTGCAGCTGTTGAAAATACATGCCTGTTGCCAAGCACCCAAATTTGGATCACATGTCTATGTGCTATGCCAGAAATAAGTATGAGGACTAGTTAGAAGTCACTTTTTTCAGTGCTGTTGTAACTTAGAAAGGTTACTAAACAAATGGTTGTAAGTTGAGGAATATCTATATTCAGTATAAGATGATGTTTATACAGTTTTATAGTTTTCAAGTATTTTCCAGAAAATAAATTCTTGTAAATCCAGGTTGATAGAGGAGGGGAGGCTAGTGGGCTTCTGGGAAGCTATTTGGGATACTTTTCCCTGTTCATGAATCCAGATAATTATCATCAGTCTGTCTGTCTGAACAGAAATCAGGCTTCCTACTGAAAGGTTGATTGAATTCATTTAATGCTCAGGTTAATTTCAGTGATCTTCCACCTCCTTTCTCTGGTTTAGTGGTCACTAACTATTATTTCACATGTATCTCTTGTGCAACTTGAACATTTTGTTCTTTTGAACAGATGGAGAATTTCTCATTCCAAAGATTATGGTAACTCCGTAGCTCTAAAAGTTGCAGTCAACTACATTTATGAGGTTTCTGAGCCAAATTATCAAGCCAAAATCCTTCTAAATAAGTTTACCATGCAAACTAAATGCACCATCTTGGACAATTACAAAAATAAGTTTTATTTGTGAAAATCACAGTGATTTTCAGGCTTTTCATTTTTGACCACTTTAAGATAACCATATGATTGGCATGAAACTGGAATATATGGGAAATTGATTTTTTTCCCTCCCAATATCTCTTGATAGGCTCTTAGCTTAAAATAAGTACCAGTTACTTAAACATTGTTTTTATCTATTCTATGTTATTCCTACATTATTAAAACTGTGTGTGGCTTTAGTTTGTATAAAGTGTTTATTATTTTGTGCCAAATTCAGGCACATGTTTCTATGTGTTTAAAAGATCTATTTTGTGGGAGGAGAGGATGAAGCAAAAAGGGGGTCTGCTTCTCAGTTGTCAATGCATCATGGGTAAGAATGAATCATGGGAACTGGATGGATCTTCCTGAATCTTCTGGATGTGGAAGTTGAAATTTTTTTTCTCCTGCAACCTCCTGCTTCTTGACAAAGGTTTGTGACCTGGAAGAGATAGTCTGATGGAGTTCATGTGTGACCCTTTTTCTAAATTATTAGCTGTCTTCCCTGCAATAATGGACATAACACAATTGCTTTAGAGGATTTTGAAGATGACTGAAAGACACTGCCCTTTGAATGCCATAAAAAGGACTTAAGAGTTTATCAATCTACCGTATAAAGCCATAGTTTCATAGTGAGAGGAAACTTCAATATAAATGATAACCTTGTTGTATCTCATGATTGTATCTCATACACTTAAAAGGCGAATCTAAATCCATTTATATATTGAATTGTTTTAAAAACTATGACCTTTCCCTATACTATATTTTTATGTTTTTATGTATTTTTGAACAGTTTTTGAAAGTCAAGCTACTGATTAGGAAGGTCTATGTTTGAGACATCAGTAAGTGTCTCCATAGTTTCTTATAGTATCAGAGATGCTTCTCTGTAAAACCTGGCTGGAATTGGTATGGTGACCAAGTGACTTCTAAATAGGGATTTATTCTTATGAGTTCTTCTCCAAGCCAATTCCGCTTATACCCAGGGATATAGTTGAGTAGTGGATTGGTAAGAAGTTTTTTTTTGAATTTGGAACAATTCAAAACATTTAATGCCAAAATGGTAAAAACATTTTGACCTTCCCAGTAGTGTTTTGAGTCCAGAGCAGCCTGGTTTTTCAAAAGAATCCCTCTTTTGATCTTAAAAACTGCTGCTTTGTGCTTGAAACACTTACAGAGTAGTTAAAAATCACTGTTTCTAACTCAAAACTTTGCACACCCCAGTTGATCATTCTGCTTCCAATGTTGGTTAGGCCCTCCTTGAAAAATGTTCAGATATTTCCAACTTTGTTCTCGGGCTTGAGGAAACCAGAGTGTATTGCTTTGTCCAAATCAATATCAAGTATTTGTGAAGGACTTTTAATCTTGGCCCCAACATACAAGGGAAAGGAATAAAGTGCATTATATGTCAGTAAAAAAGGCACATTTTAAAGGAAATTTGGAATGCCTGAATTAATATTCTGTATAATATCTGTTTAACTGATTATGTAAATAATGACAAATAACCGCTTTTTATATATTATTTTTGTTAAAGAATTAGAAACTTTTTCAGGTAACTGATTTATAATTAATGGCAGGAAAGAGAACAAGAGAAGACAAACTCAACGGATATTTTAGTCTCTGGAGTAAAGTTTAATCTATATCTGAACCTGCATAAATACCTTTTTGGAAGACGTAAAAGCAGGGACTGAAATCATTGCTTTTGACACAGCTGCTGTGCTGAAATACCCCTAGGAATTTAACTCCCTGTATTAGTGTTTCTCAGTCTTGACAACACTAAGATGTATGGATTCCAACTATCAGAATTCCCCAGCCAGCATACCATTGAAATTCTTACATTTTAAAGGCTGAAGTTGAGAAAAACTGCCCTAGATAAAGTACATTTAGAAAAAACATTTAAACCTAGTAATGTTTTTCTATCTACGTATTTCTATTGGATGATAAAAAAGAAATGAAATGTGATGTACCTCTGCTCCCAAAGCTAAAAAAAATAATAGTTTATATGCTAAGAATAATTCGTTCTGTTGAAGGATTCAATTTGAAATAAAACATTACTTTAAAAAAAAATGAAGCCTGTATCAAGAGGCAGCTTGTTCTCTTAGTGGGGCTAGGACAAATTAAATGTCAGTTAAATGTTAAAATCCAAAGGAGAAAGGAGAGGAATAGGAGAAAGGGAAAGGCAGAGGAAGAATGGGAGGGAATGTAAGAGTAGGAAAGAGGGGAGGAATGGGAAGAAGAGGGGAAGGGTAAAGGGGAGGAAGGGGAAGGAGAGAAGGGAAAGGAGAGGAGGAATGAAGGAAGGAAGGAAGGAAGGAAGGAAGGAGAGAAGAAAGAGAAGAAAGGAGGATAGGAAGGAGGGAGAGAAGGAGGGAGGGAAGCAAGGAGGGAAGGAAGGAGGAAAGGAAGGAGAGAAGGAGAGAAGAAAGGAGGGAAGGAAGGAAGGAGAGAAGGAGAGAAGAAATGAGGGAAGGAAGGAGGGGATGTAGGAGAGAAGGAAGGGGGAAGGAAGGAGGAAAGGAAGGGGGAAAGGAAGGAGAGAAGGAGAGAAGAAAGGAGGGAAGGAAGGAAGGAGAGAAGGAGGGAAGGAGGGAAGGAGGGAGGGAATGAAGGAGGGAAGGAAGGAGAGTAGGAGAGAAGAAACGAGGGAAGGAAAGAGGGAGGGAGGGAAGAAGAAGTAGGACCGTTGTAAGATAAGATGGATCTATGGGATGGTAAGAAAGCAATCTTCAAGTATATTGTCAACTGTAGGGAAAAAATTGTTATAAATACATATTATTAATAACAGTTATGAGATCATACAATTGTGAATGTATATATGAAATTGATAAAATAAAAATTAAAAAAATAAATAAATGTTAAAATCCAAAGATATTTCACTTTGTCATTTGCATTCACATTTGCTTTGTAAATACGATTAACTTAATTATTCCTTGCCGTTTTCACTTGAATTGGTGGCTGCATAAATTATGTGAGTGCTTGATTTATAGCTCACCTGCTTTCTTTTTATTCCTGCTGCTCTGTACATCATTTTCCTCTGATTTCCACAGCCCGAAAATGTTGTATTGACTCTTCAGGTAAATTTTTTTTGCTATTATCTCACATATCCTTTGCTTCTAAAATACCATGAATTGATTCTTAACCTCATCCAACAGGGTTCTTTTCAACATCCTATAAAGAAAGAAAAAATATTTTAGCAAATATAATGGTGTTCTTTATATTGTTGATTTCATTTATAAAATACTTGTCCTATTTTAAGAAAATTGTATTTAAAATATTTATATTTATATCTTACAAAATTCCAAATGTGACCCGAAACTAAAATCAGGGTACTGATATTAACACTGCATATTGCTCTTGTTTATGCTGGAAGCTGTTTTCTTTCAGGAACTGGGATCTTTCATATGGGTTCACTGGAGTGTAATCACATGAAAGTGGCTTGGGAGAGTTTGTGACACTCCTTTCATGCTTTGATTCGTCTAGGACAGGGGTCTCCAAACTTGGCAGTTTTAAGACTTGTTGACTTTATCTCCAAGAAATGGTGTTTGTAATATGTCTTTGTGTTTATATATGTTATATAAAATTATAAAATATTATATATATATACATATATATATATATATATATATATATATATATATATATATATATATATATATATATATATATATATATATATACACACACACACACACACACACACACACACACACACACACATGTATTTTAGTGTCACAACCCCTGGTATGCCCAAATGTGGGAGGAAGCTAACTGCTTCCATTCTCTGTCTATCAGCTCGTCACAAGAGACCATCACGACAGAAACCCAATATTTTTACTGTTGCCTTTGTTACATTTGTGTTGTATTTTATTTATTTATACTTTGTTAAATAAATAAAGTACATTTATATTTATATATGTACTTTATTTATTTATCAGCACAAATACAACACACACACACACACACACACACACACACACACACACACATATATATATGTATGTATGTATGTATGTATGTATGTATGTATGTATGTATATTCTGACCCCCCCTCGTCCCCCACCAACACACTCCGAGTCAAAGATACTTTACGGAATTTCTTAACAGACAGACAGGTCCTTGGCAGCAAACTGACAGAGATAAGCCTTGGCAGCAATCCAACACAGATAAGCCATGGCCACAATCCAGCCTGCCAGGCTCACAATACTGTTCTCCAACATTAGTTCATGCGTTGACTTCTGCAAAAGGGGCGTGTGCACAAGCATTCCTTTTATAGTCTGGAGAGGAGCCTAATTACCAGCAGCTGAGTGCAATTACCTCCTGTAACTGCGCAACTGTTCCTTACGCCTATTAGGTCTCCGGTGCCGGGCATCCAGGAACAACTCACTGCTGACGTCAGGATCACACTCCCTTGTCTCCTCCCCACTGGTCCAAGGCTCAGGCACCTCCTCAAGCAGCCTCTCTGCGCTCTGCTCAGAATCAGAACCCTGTCCAGGGTCCTTCACATCCTCCAGAGCTGACTCATAGGGCCCCTCGCTGTCGGAGTCTGGAGGATGTGGCAGCTCCAACGGCTCCTGCTGGGCCACAACACACACACACACACACACACACACACACACAATTTACCCAGATGCCATTCCTGAAATTTGTCAGAGAAATTTGCCAACAATTAAGGAAAAGAAGCTGAACTGCAGTACTTTTAAAACTGTGTGTCTATTCTGTTGTATTTTTGCCACTTGACTATGTGCTAAGTGAATGGCAGGTTTAGTCTTATTGCAGGCCACCATTGCATCTTATATTGTGTATATCTTGTTCAGGCAAAAACGTCAGAGAATTCTGCCTCTCAGAGTGTTTATTTCCCTGCTGCAGCTAATAGCTGCTAGCAAGTGCATTCTCCATGGTTTATCAGTTCCCCTTTTGAAAGCTAGCAGTTGACCACGCTTAATATTGACAGATTTTTAAAAAATGCTAAGCTTGGTCAGATTTGCTTAATCGTGAATTGGCAATGGCAGTTCCAATTCATCCCAGACTAGTTCTAGAGGCTAGAGTGGGCAGTATGGAAAAAGCATCGCAATAGAAGGTGAAATCAAGGAAGCCATTCATTCATTCATAGATTTCTGTAGCTATCCACAGACAAAAATGTGGCTCCAAGCAGTGTATACAATAAATACAAAAACACAATAGATCACAGGAGAACGAACCATAAATTACAACAAGGTGACAGGTGGTTTGGAGTACACCAATGTATATTACCCCTTATGGGACAAGCTCATCTCACATAGGCCCATGAATGATGTTGCTATGGGGAATCCAGTCTCCTTTCTTCAGAGCTGTTTCTCAGTTGAAGCTTTGCAATGTTTGAACTTAGTATTCTGAGGTCTTATGGAAGCACTTTTTGCTTTGCTTGGAATCCTTTTTCATGGATCTGAACTGTACTATGTACACCATTTACTTTATGATGGTTCTCTTGAAGTCTCAAGAAGATTCAAATATTTCATTCCCCTGTCTTTTTTGGGGGGGGCAGGGAGATCCAGAGGGACTTGGTAAGGTCGGAGGTAGCATAAGAATGTTCTATTTGACTGGAATCCTTTCACCCATGCATTGCTGCTGCTGAAGGTACACTTTTGGAAAATGGTGAAATTATTAGAGATTCAGTTCCCCCAATTTCAAATGTGATTTTGAGTTGAGCATATGGTTGCTCTCCTGCCCTGATATATCTGTGTGCTCTGTCGCAGAATTGCCAGAGGAGAGAGGGACTAGTAGCACCTTCTGCCTCTCCTGTCTGGAGCTCAAGAGAGAATTGCATACAACAGATGGTAGTTCCTATCAAGCCCTTCCATAGGACAGTCGTGTTGAGAATGCCCAACAGCTGTTGCATTCTGAATCAGCATTACCAGTCTCACTTCCAAGTTGTAACACATGCTGCTTTTCTCTAAACTGCAGGCAATTTACTATGAAATTGGCTTCATAATCTCAGCTGCCCTGGGAATCCTATTTGTCCTGTTGCTTCCACTGATTGGCCTCTGCTTCTGCCTGTGCCGATGTTGCGACAATTGTGGTGGGGAAATGCACCAGAGACAGAAAAAGAATGTCAACTGTCGGAGGAAGTGCTTCTCTAGCCTCCTCTTGGTAACTACATTGCTAAGCAGGTAAGCTAAACACAGTAAGTTTGGAGTGACTGCCAAATAACTAAATATCTTTATTATTTCTGGAGGATTGATTGGATCAGGAATTATACCCATGTATTTAAAGACTTCTAATTTTTTTCATGATATCAGAAACTTTGTCTTCATGATAGAGATGAAGCATTTCAAATTTTATTATTAAGTTGGATTCAGTCCCCTGTCAAAAGGCAGGAATCTAAAATTGTAAGCCATTTTCTCTTGAGGTTTTCTGAAATTTATTTTGTGATAAACCACATATATATTTATCTCCTATGCCAAGGTAATACAGAAAAGCCCCTAAGACATTCTCAAAGAAACATCTTGATAACTTTGCTGGAGAAGATAGTCCTGCAACATTCTGAGCAAATGAAACTATCTACTGATTTCTTGTTAAAAACATAAACAATATGGAAGGGACCTTGGAAGTCTTCTATTCCAACCGCCGCTTCCCCACAAGCAGGAGATCCTATACTATTATAGACAAATGGTTGTGCAGTCACTTCTTAGAAACTTCCAGTGATAGAGAACCAACAACAATTAATCACTGGTTAATTGTTCTTACTGGCAGGAAATTTATCCTTAATTCTAAGTTGCTTTTCTCCTTAATTATCTGTTGCTTCTTGCCCTGCATTCAGGTGCTTTTGAAAAGAGAAAAAGAATAACAGATTGGAAGGGACCTTGGACGTCTTCTAGTCCAACTCACTGCTCAAACAGGAGACTCTATACCATTCCAGACAAGTAGCTGTCCAGTCTCCTCTTAAAACCTCCAGGGATAGGAACACACAACTTCTATTTTTTCTTCAATTTTTAAAATTATATTTTAGTACAAATAATCCATCTTCCATTAAAAGTGTGTCTTCTGGGTACCAATGTTTGTGCAATAACAGTTAAAATTTACAATCATATTTACTATTTATTCTTAGCTTAATACCAACACATTAAATAACTGATACTTTATGTCCTCTTCTTAGTTTGATTAACTCTGTTAACTATTTTCTATATTTTACTCATCTACTTTTATATCTAATTTTTATATTTATCCCCTAACCAATAATTTTTTCCCATATCGCATAATAACCAGTTTTCTTTCTCTGTAATTGCCAGTGTTAATCTATTCATTTCTGCACATTCTAATATTTTCCTTATATTCTCCTCTGTAGGAATCTCTTCACTTTTCCAGTTTTGTGCAAATACAATTCTATTTGCGGTTATTACATGAATAATCAAATATACATTTTCTTTACTGTAAGTTTCTAGCAAGTTTCCCAATAGGAATATTTCAGGTTTCAAGTCAATATGTTGTTGTATCATATTTTCCAACCACCTGCATATTTTTATCCAATATTTTTTAGCTTCTACACATGTCCACCACATATGATAATATGAGCCAGGTATCTGATGACATTTCCAACA
This sequence comes from Thamnophis elegans, assembly GCF_009769535.1. NCBI lineage: Eukaryota > Metazoa > Chordata > Lepidosauria > Squamata > Natricidae > Thamnophis > Thamnophis elegans. The sequence continues at coordinate 56,618,361 of NC_045549.1, forward strand.
TTTAGCTGATTTATCTTTAAACATCGCCAATCTTGCTGGTGGCAAATGCCATCTGTAGAACATCTTATACAAATTCTCTTTATACGCAGTTGACATTGTTAGTTTGTAATTTCTATCCCATAAGTTATGCCATTTTGTTAGTTCTAGTGTATAACCAAAGTTTTTTTGCCCAGACTATTCCTTTTACTTGTTCTTCTAATTTAATACTCAGTAAATAGCTATATAGTTTTTTTAAATCATCCTCTCTTCTGTTCCTGTTAGTATCTCATCTAATTCTATCAACTCCATATAAAAACTGTATAATTTAGCATCTTTTTCATACCTAGATTGCATTTCCAGTTGTGTATACCAAGCCATGTTGATCCCCTGTTTTTCTAATTCTTGCTTATTTTTGAGCTCCTCCATTTCAGTCAAAATGTCTTTATATCTAACAATATTTCCCATATTAACAATATTTGGGTGTATTAGTGCTTCCATCATCAAAAGCCAGATTGGTATCTTTAAATATTGTTGTTCTCTAACTTTCTCCTATACTAACAATATGGATTTTCTTATATAATGTCTGTGAAAGTAACCATGTATCTTATTCTTCTACCATAAAATGGCATAGCAATAGCAATAGCAGTTAGACTTATATACCGCTTCATAGGGCTTTCAGCCCCCTCTAAGCAGTTTACAGAGTCAGCATATTGCCCCCATAATTTGGGTTCTCATTTCACCCACCTCGGAAGGATGGAAGGCTGAGTCAATCTTGAGCCGGTGAGATTAGAACCACTGAACTGCAGATAACAGTCAGCTGAAGTGGCCTGCAGTACTGCAGTACTGCACCCTAACCACTGCGCCACCTCGGCATGCCATCCCAATTGCAAATCATGTCCCTCCAGTGTCAATAATCTTATATTTCTCAGTACAATCCATTTTTTATCCATGTCAGAGGTGGGTTGCTATCGGTTTGCACCGGCTCGGGTGAACCGGTAGTGGAAATTGCGACTGGGTCACCAAACTGGTACTGATGGCAGGCTGGCCACGCCCCTGAACCGGTTTCCCGGTCATCCGTGCTGTTGCTGGCATGTTTTTTAGTCATTTTATAATATTCTGCTCATGCTCAGAACCAGCAGTAACTTTGGCAATAACCCACCCTTGATCCATGTTAACACTGCTGCCTGGTAATATAATTCCCAATTTGTAATCCAAAACCTCCTCTACTTCTTGCATCCTGTAGCATTTTTAAATTAATTCTTGCTTCCCCTCCCCTGCCAAATATATTTTGTTATTGTTTTATTTAGATCTTCAAAATATTTTTTATAAAAAAATATTTTCAGACCTGCCACTTCACCATACTCTTCTATTCTTTTTAACAGTTTTAACCCTGTTTCTTGTGAACCTTCTAAAATAAAAACCAATCTGTCTGCAAACACTTGTAATTTATAATCTTCCTTTTTCATTTCCATACCTCTTATCTCCTTATCTTGTCTAATGTTTCTGTTTAATACTCCTAACATCAATACAAATAGTAGCGGGGGGGGGAAGAGGACATCCCTGCCTTGTACCCTTCATTATGCTAACTTTTTCCATCATGTCTCCATTTACCATTACCTTTGCAGTTTGTTTATAGCAGGTGTTCTCAAACATTTTAAATGGGAGGCCAATTCACAGTCCCTCAGACTGTTTGGGGGGTGGACTGTCTGGATGGGTGTGGCTAGGTGGTCAGGTGACTGGGTGGGCATGGCTAGGTGGTCATGTAACTGGGTGAGTTGCTCTGTGGGTGTGGCTAGGTGGTCATGTTACTGGATGGGCATGGCCAATTTAGCAGTCCATTAAACAATACACACAAATTAAACTTTAAGTTGTTATGCTCCTTTGGGTGGAAAGCAGGTTAGTGAAGGGATGTGGCTACCTTGGGGTGTGTATGCATCTCTCTCTCTTCCTCTCTCCCTCTCTCTCCCTTCCTCCCTCCCTCCCTCTGGAGTCTGGGGAGGCCAAAAACAAGCCCATCTTTGGCCTCCTGTGGCCTCTCTGCATCCTGTTTTTGACCTCCTCAGCCTCCAGAAGGTGGGTGGGGCAGCATTGTGGTCCTTTGCACGTCCGATTAATGGTTTTGGCAGGCCATATCTGGCCTCCGTGTCGTAGTTTGAGGACCCCTGGTTTATAGTATATTGCCTTGACCATCTTAATAAATCTCTCCCCAAAATCCATGACCTTTAGTTGCATCAGCATAAACTGCCAGTTCATATTATCAAACACCTTCTGTGCATCAAAAAAAAAAAAAAAAAAAAATCAATGCCATTTGCTTCTCTGGATATGCTTCATAGATTATCCTCACATTATCTTTAATTTGTCTGTTTGGTAAAAAACCATTTTGGTCTGTATGTATAAATTGATTCAAGAATCTCTTTAATCTTTCTCCTCTCATTTAGGAGCAAAAATCTTATAGTCCGCATTGAATAATGATATTGATCTATAGTTTTTTTAATCTGTTGCAGATCTGTATCTTCTTTCGGTATGAGAGTAATGTATGCTTCCATCCAAGAGTTTGGTATTTTTGCCTCTGACTGAATTACCTATAGTATCTTGTAGCGTTTTTTAAAGCTCTACTGGTAGCCCATCTGGGCCTGGTGTTTTGCCATTTTTTTGTCTTTTGATTGCTTTTGTTAGCTCCATCATTGTTATTCTTTCTTCTAAAGCTATTTTAACTGTTTCTAGTACTGTGTGTAATTCAGCTTTTTCTAAGTATGATTTTATTTTTTCTTCTGAAGTTATCTCTTGATTATATAATTTCTCATAGTAATCATGAATTATTTTCTTTCCATCATTGTTCCGATAGTAAAATGCCCCTTCCTCATCTGTTAGCTGATAAATCAGTTTCTTTTCTTTCTTCTTTCTCAGTCTATATGCCAGCCATCTTCCTGGTTTACTTGCATTTTTTAAAAAAAGTTTTGTTTCAAACTTCTAATTTTTTTATGCTAGCTCTTCTTTGTCTATTAAATTCAACTCATGTTTTTTTAAGTCCATTTGATTTTTTATATTCTTTTTTGTGGCTCTTTTCGTAATTCCATCTCTAACCTCCTATTCTCCTCTTCTAATTTCTTTTGCACTTGACTTCTTTTTTTGTTTTTCTTTCCCACGTATGTTATGGTTAATCCTCTCATATAGGTTCCACCACAAAACCGCGGTAGACTAAAGCGCGTGTGACTAAAGCGCGGTGACAAAACCGCACCGTCAAAACCGCGCGACAACAGCGCGCCGACAACAGCGCGCCGACAACAGCGCGCCAACAGAAGCACGCTGTAACATAACCCTAAACCTAACCCTAAACGTAACCCTAAACGTAACCCTAAACCTAACCCTAAACCTAAACGTAACCCTAAACGTAACCCTAAACCTAACCCTAAACCTAACCCTAAACCTAACCCTAAACCTAACCCTAAACCTAACCCTAAACCTAACCCTAAACCTTACCTTAAGTTAAATCGCGCTTCTGTCGGCGCGCTGTTGTTGGCGCGCTGTTGTCGGCGCGCTTTTGACATTGCGGTTTTAGCGCCGCGGTGTTGTCGGCGCGCTTTTGACGTAATGTCGTGCCACGCTCATATATGCCTTTGCTGTATCCCATACATTCTGTAATGAAGTTTCTACTTTTCTATTCTCTTTGAAGAAGTCAATTTCTCTTTCTATAAATTGTATAAATATTCCTTTTCTTTCAATATTGTTTGATTCATTGTCCATCTTGTCCCTTCCATATAACTTTTATTGGGTTGTGATCCACCCAGATATTTGTCTGAATATTTACTTCTTGTATATTAGCTATTAGCTCAGTTGACATCCACAACATGTATATTCTGGACCAGAATATATGTCTGTTTGAATAAAACGTATATTGAGTTTTCTTGGGGTATGTTCCTCACCAAGCATCTTGAATACCTGGTTCTTCCACCCTTTAAAAAAAAGGTTCTTGGGAGTATTTTCCTCACTTTTTTGTTTATTTTACTAGTTTTGTAGTCCAAGTCCATATCTACAATTGCATTAAACTCTCCTACAATACATATGATTTCATATTCCAATTCTATTATTTTCTTATGTAATTTACGATAAAAATCTTCTTATCATTTGGTGCATATATTCCAAATCCCCAAAACAGTAGAAAAAAAAGAAAAAAACAGAAAGAAAAAAATTCCACAGAACAGCAATAAAAGTTATCATGAGGAAAAAAGAAAAAGAAAGAAATTTGTAATCCAAGTCGGCCCACAGAACCCCAAAAGTGAAATCAACAAGTATTTCTATTCAACATAAAGTTTCATAGAGCAGCAATAAGAAAAGGGAAAAAAAAAAACCTTGTTCAAAATGTGAAGGGGGGGGTGTATCTTGTATAGCCTTGTTTAGTTTGTTTAGTTTGCCTTGTTATGTTTTCCTTTTAAGTTCCAAGAGCTACACATCTCTATCTTAATTCTTCAGTCAAAATAACTCCTTATCAATTTGGTGCCCAGTCTCTCAAAGCTGTTTTCCCCCTCTTACGTCTTCTGATACTCACTTTAGCCTGTAGATGGCACTGTTGCTCTGCTCTTTCTTTCTCTTTACACTATCTCTCAACGAAAGTAAAATGTACTATATTTATAAGAAAGAAAAGAAAAACAAAAAAGCCTGTTTAGTCACTTTTACATTAACCAATAGTTCCTAATTTAAAAATTAAGATGTCCAGTCCAATTTTCTAGCTTAACTCCTCCAACAAATCCTTACAAACCAGTTTCTTTTTTTATAATGGCTCCAAAAGCCTTCCTCTCAGCTTTTCTTCTGGAGGTGGAAAACCCGCTCCCACCTCCTTTCTTTGAGTCACACTTTCCTCTGTTGTTCCCAGGGGGCTCTTCTTTAAAAAGTTTTAAAAATCTATAGTTAAAGTATCTCACCCAGATCGATCACACCTTCCTTCCATCTTCTTGTTCTGGTAACTGCTCCAGCTTCATAGCAATGGCCGTTTTCCCAGCCGTCAGTTTAAGGAGCATTCTTGGGATCAATCAGTTTGTGGACTCCCTGGGACCAGCAGAGTGTGCTTCCTTTGTTTATTGCCCCTCTGAGGTGATTTAAGGTCCATAAAAGGACCAGCTGGCAGCCCCAGGAACTTCTCTGAGGCACGTCATAATGCTGTGAAGTCAGCCCCGCCTCCCTGCACCCACAACTTCTGAAGGCAGCCCATTCCAATGGTTAATTATTCTCACTGTCAGGAAATATTTCCTTAGTTCTAGGTTGCTTCTCTCCTTGATTAGTTTCCATCCATTTTTTCTTGTCTTGCCTTCTAGTGCTTTGGAAAATAGGTTGACCTCTTCTTTGTGGCAGCCCTCCAACTATTGGAAGGATGCTATCATGTCACCCCTAGTTCTTCTTTTCCCTAGATTAGACATACCAAATTCCTGCAATTGTTCTTCATATGTTTAGCCTCCAACCCCTAATATGGCATTAGAACCTCCTTTGATCTTGATTGTATCCCTCGGTTAATGCAATTTAGGATTGCATTGGCTTTTTTGGCTGTTACTGCACACTGCTGGCTCATATTTAAATGATTGTCCACTAGGACTGCAAGATCCCTCTCGTAGTTACTGCTATTGAGCCAGGTTTTACCTAATCTGTACCTGTACATTTGATTTCTCTTGCCCAAGTATAAAACCTTACTTTTCTCTACATTGAATTTCATTTTGTTAGATAGACCCCCAATGTCCAAGTCTGTTGAGATCCATATGGATTCTAACTCTATTTTCTGGGGTGTAGACTATTCCTTCCAGTTTAGTGTCATCTGCAAATTTGATCCCTTTCTATTCCCTCATCTAAATCATTTATGAAAATGTTGAAGAGTATTGGGCATAAAACGGAACTGAGTACCAGTTAGAGGTCCATCTGGTGGTGATACTATCTATCTCACCTTTTTTTTTTTAGCTTACCAAGAAGTAGGTTGTGGTCTGCTTTGTCAAATGCCTTATTGAAATCCAAGTATGCTATGTCCACTGCGTTTTTGGTCTACTAATTTAGTCACTTTGTCAAAGAACAACATAAGACTTCAATGTCAGGCTGATTGATCTGTAGAAGATAAATAATTATCATTATTGTCCCTGGAAACATGATGATATTCATTGATCTCCTTAAGAGTCCAAAGTACTGAAGATAGTACTTTCTGTTTTTTGCCCTTGTGTTGATCTTAACAACATTTAGTAGAAGAGATGAAGATATATACAGATATTAACACAGTTCACAGTTTCCTCCCCAATTGTAGGCCTCTGATTTGTGTGAAAGATTCACAACAGTAGAAGTGGGTGAACATATCTCTAGCATGTTAGAGAGAATGCTTCTTTGCAAATCTTCTATGGAAAGACATGGTTGATTTAGCTGTGACTTTTGCAAGATAAAAGATATTCACATACCCCAGGAATTTTAATCTGTAGAATCCTTAAAAAGTGAGCACAATTATCACCAATCAGTCTAAACAGATGGATATTTAAACAATGGGCCTCTTATGGTACAAATTGCTGAATGGACTGCCAAGAATTGTCCATGTTAAATTCATCAAACCATTAAGAAATGTTGTTGTTGTTTAGATTTATATCTTGCCTTTTGCTCCAAAGCTTAAGGCAGCTCACATAAGGATTTCCTTTTATTTTATCCCAGAAAACAGCAACCTACTGAGGCAGTCTGGACCAATAGAGACTTGTCCAGGGAGCTTCTGTGGCTGACCTGTACCAACTGGTCCTCTAGGAAAGCAAGACTCTCGACTCCATATGTAGCAAAAAGAATGCTTTTACTAAAAGCCAAGTGGTTACAGTAAATCGAAGCCAGAACTGTGGTTTTGTGTGTAAAAGCTCCCAATTAATTTTCTCTTTTTCATTTCATCCCCCTGTTATCTCCCACTTGTCCAGTTACATTTGAAGAAGTTCTTTTGTAACTGTCCCTGCAAAGGTGAGCTAGATTGTTCCATTTCCCAAGCCTGTGACCTTGTGAAGGTGAACTACTCTCTTGGGACAGCATAATGCTTAGTTTTGGTTTCCCCTTTTCCCCATCTCCCTCCCCACCTAGTTCATGGCAGGCTGGCATCTAGCAAAGTAAGGATGGAGCGAAGGATGGCAGTTCTGACAGGATAGAAGAAAACAGAGATCTCTCTCACTCTAATCTTAATCCTTTCACTACTCAAAGGTTGCACTGGAAACAATATAAAGGACTGAATTTGTTCCTTTGTATTTGAATCAAAAGACTAAAGAACCAGTGATTGGGATAGGACATGGCTCTCCTCAATTTAGATATGACTGTTGTGTAATTCTTTCATTTCTGCAAGCTGCTAAAAGCAACTATACTCAAATCATAGAATCATAGGGCTGCGAGGGACTTTGGAGGTTTTCTAGTCTAATCCCCTACCCAGAACGTATTATATCCTGGAGAAAGCGTGACCCGACAAATGCGCGCCCAACAACAGCGCACCCGACAAAACTGCGGCGATAAAACTGCGACGTTGACAGCGCGCCCACAAAGGCACGTCGACAAAAGAGCGCCGACAGAAGCGCGATTACGGTTAAGGTAAGGGTAAGGGTTAGGGTTAGGTTTAGAGCGCACTTCTGTCGGTGCGCTGTTGTTGTCGCGTTTCTACACTCATTCGTCGGCATGATTTTGAACTCGTGTTTTTTTCTCAGCGGTTTTGTTGGCGCGCTTTTGTCGAGCGCGCATTTGTCGGTGAACCGGAGAAAGGACTGTCCAATCTTTTTTTGAAGACCACCCCTGATACAGCTTCCACAACTCCAGGACATAAACTGTTCCATTGATCAATTGTTCTTACTGTCAAGAAATTTCCCTGTAGTTCCATATTAGATTTCTCTTTACTGAGCTTCCACCCATTGCTTCTTGTCCTGCCCTTGGGTGTTTTGGGGAATACGTTGACCCCATCCTCCCTGTGATAACCCTAAAGTACAAATAAAGGAGAATGTTTGTAGCTGAGGGTTGAAATGAGAGGTCCTTGGTGTCTCTGAACTTGCTTGTTTTCTTGCAGACATTTCATTATCCAAACTAGGTCACATCATCAGTGCTAGGAAAAAAGTGCAGTTTGCTGTCAATTTATATTCTATTGGCTTTCCTGTCAGTGTTGGTGGGGGTGGTCTTAGAGATTCTTTGGTTGGGCTGTTGGCTTCATTGGCAGTTTCTTGACTTGGGTATTGTTTACTTGATTGCTGATCTAATGTTATCCGTGGTGTTAATCTATGCTGATCTGGGTGCTGATTGCTGGTAGAGAGAAGCTTGGGTGTTTTTGTTCCTTTTGGGGCTGGATGCCAGTTCCTTTTGCATTGTCCATGGCTCTCAAACTTTTTAAACAGGGGACCAATTCAGAGTCCCTCGGACTGTTGGGGGGGACTATAGTTTGAAAAAACATGAACGAAATTCTATGCACACTGCACATATCTTAGTTGTAATGCAAAAAAACATGTAGTAATAATAAAATATTTAAAATGAAGAACAATTTTAACCAACATACATTTATCAGTATTTCAATGGGAAGTGTGGGCTTGCTTTTGGCTGATGAGATAGTCAATGTCCGGTTCCATAAAGGGGTGTGTGTGGAGAGGGAGGAGAAAGGAGGATTGCAAAATAAAAGAACAATAATAACACCAATCAATCATTCAAACAGCTGTCAGCAATCTCTCCCGAGGAAATTCCTGCAGCTGCCTTTATGCCACTCCCTTCTTCCTAGGAGCATTTGCAGTCCTTGTTGGTCAAAGAAAGGCATCTAGGAAACCTGGCGCAATCCTGCCAGCTCAGCTTCCTGAAGTGCTTGAATTCCTTATCCGGCATTTGGGGCAGACTACGAACTTGGGAGGTGGGAGAGACTTTCTTTGTCTCGCTTGAAAATTTCTCAGGGTCATCACCCAACATGGAAGGAGGAGGGAGGGAGGAAACGTTGCAAGGAAGTGAGGTGGGGTGGGGTGAAGAGACACTCCATAGTCTCAGGCAGGGGGCTGTTGGCAGGCGGGGCAGGGCAAGAAAATGTGAGGCGATCGCTTTAATTGTCCCCATTGATTCCGAGCCAGTGTGTTAATTTCTTCCCTTCACTCGGGGTGCCCTCTGGCTGGCTGAGTGCATGGAGGGGGTGGAGAGGGGAGGAGGGGAGGACGAGCCTCTGAATGGGAAGTGGGTGGGTGTGGGTGCTTGCATGCACAGAGGGGAGGAATCTGCATGGAGTCGAGAGAAAGTTAGCCAGGTGAAGGGGGGAAAGGCAAGCGCATGGGGGGGGGAGTGTTGCGTGAAAGGGAAAAATAACTTCCTTTTCACTTCGCTGCCACTGCCACTTGATCCCAAGGGAGGAGAAAAGCATGTGTGCCAGGGAGAAAAGGGGGAGGGGGGATGCAGGGCTGTCTTAACACATGGGCACTTGCCTGTGGGCCCCACGAGCATAGGGGCCCCATATTAATCTCTGTATGTTAACTCTTCAATGCACCTTGTATCATATAAATACAGCAACATATTTATTACATTTACTGCATTTTAAATTAATACTAACATGCAAATATATGATTAATTTTATCGATCATTTACATTTTTATTCCTGTGAGTAGTTGTCATAGGGGCCCCAGTACACTGCTTTGCCCAGGACTCATAATGTTGTTAAGACGGCCCTGGGGGAAGGAGGAGGGAGGAAGTTTCCCGGGTGTTCCCTCCCCATGCTGTGCCCCATTTCTGAGCTATCCAAGGAGTTCTAGGGACAGGACCCCCTGTCCCTTCCTCCCCTCCCCCCTTCTCTCACTGGCCAAGGGGCATCTTTGTCCCGTGAGCTGCCTCTTTAACCAGAAATTGCTGAGGGAGGGAAAGGAGCAGGAAAGGGGAGGGGGTGAATGGGGTGCAGTGGTGGGCGGTGACAGGGAGCGGGCAAGCCCCAGAAGAGGTATCTCTTTTCCCACCTGTTGAGTCTCCTAGCGGTAGCCAAGGAAACAAAGACTGTTGCAGATTGGTTGGCCCTCTAACAGCTCAATATAAAACAGCTGGCATTCAACCGCTGGTGTGTTAGTCAACAGCCAGTTGCTAGTGTTCTGTGTTAGCGACAATAAACCTGTTAACCTTTGCTCTGCCTATTGCCTCAGTCTGTTCCCAGTGTTCTCCATACAGAGGCTGAGGTATAGCGAGCAAGAGCTGGTCACTTGAAAGAGCTGACTCAAATTGAGCTGTAGATCACATGACAAGAGGTCGTGCTACATCAGAAGGCTGAGGTAAATGCTGTCCGAGGCACCAAAATTCGAGGATGGCTACCTTTTTTCATCGCTTTTAACCCACTATCTGAAGCCTGGGATACTTACCTCCACAAGTTTGAGTGTTTTTTACTCGGTAACAATTTGGCAGATATTCTGATAGATAGAAAGCAAGTCTATTTTTTGACCTTTTGAGGCACGGAGGTATTTGAGATGGCCAGGAATTTGGTGGCTCCTTTAAAGGTGCTCTCTGTGCCTTGGGAAACGCTGATGGCCAAGCTAAAGAGCCACTATACTCCCATGCCGTCTCGAATCGCCCACTGCCACATGTACTTTCATAGTAATCAGAAAGAAGGGAGTCAATTAATAATTATCTATAGGCTCTTAGAGCAGCCACTTTGTACTGCGAATTTACAAATCTCGATGACTATCTGTTGGACAGGCTGGTTTGTGGATTGCATGATCTCTCCCTACAGTGCAGGTTACTGGCAAAGAGATCACGTTACAGACGGCTCTGGATGAAGCCTGTGCTTCGAAGCTGTCCAATAGATCAGCCACAGAGATTCAGCAAGCAAACAATCCCATTGTTGGGGCTAAGCCAGAAGTCATTTACCATGAGGAAATGGAGTCTGAAGCCGCCACTGATGATGAAGACGAGACTTACTGCCTCAAACCTTTCACGGGGAAAAACGGTGCCTCAGAGAGAGCCATTCCCTCAAGTGGTTGCCTCAGTTGTGGCGGGAATCACCAATGGTCTAACTGCCGATTCAAAAATGCCACCTGTTTATGCAGTGTGAAGAAAGGGCATATAGCCAAAGTTTGCTGTGCCTCAAGTCCTAGGTTAAGTCAAAGTGCTAGGCAGCCCATTACAAAAAAAACAATTGTTTAAGCCTGTAACCAGAGACAAGGATTGTTTTACAATAACCAAAGACAACAATTCTCTGGAATATATTATTGGACAAGCAAATGCAGAGTTTAAAAAGAAAGTTTTCCTCACAGTATTACTGGAAGGGGCACCTTGTAAATTAGAACTTGGCATGGATTCAGCCATTTCCTTGGTGTCTTGGTGCACACTAAAATGCTTGGTGCCGCAGATGTAAAAGAAGAGATTGAAGTCCTGCAGCCTCAAGCTGCGCAACTATCAGGGGACAAATATTCTTATTATAGGCACTGGCATGTTCAAAGTGCACTTCAAGACTTTCACTGGATGCCTTCTCCTTGTCATGGTCGAGGGTAGCCTGCCCAGCCTCCTTGGGCTGGATTGATTCAACGTTTTGGACCTCAGCATTTCAGGCATAAATATGATCCAGGAACCTGCTATGGCCACGTTAACTAAAGAATTTGCCAGCATATTTGAAAACACCCTTGGTAAGTACACTGGCACCCCAATTTCATTTAATTTGGATCCACAGATAGCACCCATTCGTTGTAAGCTACAACAGGTCCCCTTTGCCCTCAAACCAAAAGTAGATGCAGAAATTGACAAATTGCTAAAATGAGGTTTTAGAGCCAATTGATCATGTGTGATGGGAAAGACCCCTTGTGACACCTGTCAAATCTGATGGAGTCTGTTAGGATCTGTGCAGATTATAAATGTACAATTAACCTTGCCCTACAACCAAGCACCTATATGGTGCCGGTGGTTCAGGATCTTCTGCATTCTTTAGGGACTGGCAAAATATTCACCAAACTAGATCTGGCTCAGGTGTACCAGCATGTGCCAGTAGATAAAGAGACATCAGAAGCCCAAATCATTGTTACTCATAGAGGGGCTTTTAAGTGCCATAGATTGCAGTTTGGCATCAGTGTGGCACCAGGCATTTTCCAGTGCCTAAGGACTTTGCATGAGGGCCACCTGGGAATAAGTCCAGATGAAGGCATTGGGCCAGAGTTATGTCTGGTGGCCCAATTTAGACAAAGCCATTACAGAATGGGTCTCTGGGTCCAGAAGTTGCCAGGAATCCTGCTCTGTAGCCCCAGTCATCCCAGCTAGGAATTGGGAAATACCGCATGCCTCATGGTCCCACATACATCTGGATTTCATGGGGCCTGTCAGGGGAGAAATGTTTCTTGTGGTGGTCAATGCACTTTCAAAGTGGGTGGAGGTGTTGCCAATGGGTTCCACTACTACTGAAGCCCTAATTAGGGCCCTGCGTTGCTTATTTGCCATGCATGGGTTACCAAATGTATTGGTCTCTGATAATGGCCCCCAGTTCACATCCACCCAGTTTGAATTGTTCTTAATTAATTTAGGAATCAGACATGCCTTAGTGGTGCCTTTTCATCCCTCAGAGAATGGTATGGTGGAGCGCACAGTGTGGTCTACCAAGGAAGCACTATCTCGATTGGGCCTGGGCAACTGAGACGACAAATTGGCTAAATATTTGTTAATGCAGCACACTACTCTGTGTCCAAGACTAATTGTAGCCCACCGGAACTATTGATGGGCAGGAGGCTGCAAACCACATTAGACAGGCTGCACCCAGGGTACTCGCCTGAACCACCCTTAGATTCATCCACAAAGTCTCAGGCATTCAGTAAGAATGACACAGTGTATGCCCGGAATTATAGTGGCCACCCCTCTGGCTATCGAGTATCATACAAGATATTATGGGGCCCTGTTCATACAGGATTTTGTTGGATGATGGCAGGTTGTGGCACCGCTACATAGATCAACTTAGGTAGAGTGGGTGTCAAGGTTTCCCCAACAGCTAATGGAGCCAGGGCCAGGACAATGCACCTCACGGAGGGGACTCACCTGCCATTCCAAATGATGTTCCAGATCAGCTGATTCCTGAGATCGAGGATGGGCAGCCTACAGCCATTCCAGAAGCAACCGCTAAAAGTCCCACCAGCCGAAATGGAACTGCGCAGGTCAGGGCAAACACGGCACCTGGCCAATGTTCAAGACTATGACTGCACGAAAATTAAAGGGGAGGAGTTTTGAGTCTCCTCTTGTGTTTGCTCCCCCTAGTGGTAGCCAAGGAAACAAAGACTGTTGCTGATTGGCCGGCCATCTGACAGTTCAATATAAAAGAGCTGTCAGATGGGCATTTGACCATTATTACATTAGCCGACAGCCGATTGCTAATGTTCTGTGTTAGAGATAATAAACCTGTTAGCCTTTGTTCTACCTATTGCCTCAGTCTGTTCCCAGCGTTCTCCACACAGAACACCTCCTCATCTCATTGCTTCTGTGGCTGCTCAGAAGCCAGGCAGAGGCGCCTCTTTCAGTCAATTTTTAAAGCAACAGTCCTGTCCTCTGGCGAGAGAGGTCACAATAAGGTCGCTGAGGCAGAAGCATTCGCCCGGCAGACTGATTACGGCTGCACTCGGCCCTGGGAAACATGTCAGTTTCATCTAGGTAACTTGCGGCCAATTGGGAGATCTGGCTTGGCTGGGAAGTGTCTTTGTTGAGGGGAGAGTCATCCCTCATCCTTTTTTTTTCACAGAGAAGGCTGAAAGGGGCGGGGTGCCCCCTCAGTCTGCTCTAGTGGTGCCTAGAAAGTGCAGGGCTCTGCCTCACTCCGGCTATGTTTAAGACGAGTTTTAAATACACCGACTGCGCTTTAATTCAATTTCGAATGATCAGCTTTGGTTAAGAGAGAAGGCAAGGAGGCTCTGAATGATGCGTGGACTGAATAAACTGCTTTGGCAGGTTTTGGCAGAACCCCTGGCATAGTCTATAGATGTTGTTAATGTCTATGTGTCTGTTGATAGCTGATTTGTCAAAAGTGCCAGGTTTTTAGAAATTCCCTGGCGGTTTTGGACTTGGCTTGGTCTAGAATGGTCACATTTTCCATTTGAAACTATGGTTAAATCTGTCTATATGTTGTGAAATTAAAGAATTTTTATCATGTCTTCTGATTGCTAATTGATGTTCATAGATGCGTTCTGCTAGTATTCTGCCTGTTTGTCCTACATAGCAGAACAGCAAAAAGAGGAACATATTCCAACAAAATGGATATCCATGCAACTTTATCAAAAAGTTCCTGATCACTCAATCCAATATGGCACAATCCACACAAACACATGGAAGCAGCATAGCACACAAGGCAACTAAAGTCCTTCAAAACATCCTAAGCAGACCAAAAGACCCAATAACCCCAGAAGAAAAAAACAGGAGTCATCTACAACATACAACAACCACTATGTAGGATAAACAGGCAGAAGACGGGCAGAATACATCCACAAACATGAATTATCAGTCAGAAGCAAGCTAACAGAGCACCAAGGACACTTCAGTCCCTCAAATACCAGAAAACAGCTACCAATCCTTTTCCTTGATACTTCTCATGATCTTGATGCTGTCACCCACTTATATATCTTATTATATATATTAGAATGCAGCCCTGAAAATCAGAATCAGAAATAATGTTATTTTTCTAGCTATATCAAGTGCTGGAATACTATTTAGAAGCATTTAATATAAGTGTCCCCACTGTCACATACCATGATATAATTATCTCATCACCTTGTTATCATAGTTGTATGCCAGGGAAACAAAACATGCTGCAATTATGACTTGCACCTTCCTGTCCAATAAGTCATTTAAAGTTACCAGACTTCTGAACATAAAGATTCCATGTGTTTGGTGTGACAAGTCTAAGCCATCTAGGGTAAAGAGGAGATCTGGGAAAAGATGAGAATCCTTCCTAAGCAACACATTTTAGTTCCCAATGAGCTGCCTAGTTGATAAGGAATCATACAATCAGAACTTCTTTAACTCCAAGTCATATTTCTTATGGTTGCCCAGAGTCTTTTGAAGTAGGTGGTAATAATAAATTTAATAAAATGGGTAAATTAAATAAAAAAAACTCAGGCCAAACTATACTGGATCCCAGCGGAGATCTTAGCCTTCCCCTGGGTGTTATTGCCTCTTGATAAAAGGGCAAAATACAGTGGTGACACAGTGGCTGAGGGAGCCTCTTGAAGGATCTTCTCCATTCTTCCTCATCATGAGCAGTTTTAAAGACATTCTCCAATTCAGGCAGCTCCATCTGCATCTTTGAAAGTCCTGAATCCTGAGTGTTTCCTAATTATAATGATTCCATTCCATTCTGTTCTTTTTATGTTTACCATTTGCATTCTGCTTTTAGGTCCTTAACATTTCTATTTGGTAGGAACATCATAGGTATTATCTACCAATTTCCATTTTAAATCACAACTGTTTATGTGTAAAACTTGTGAAGTCTTTTCCTCCAGGAATACCTCAAAGGAGATTGTGGATGCTGAATTAACAATACGAAACAACTCAGATGTATTGAATATTGTTAATTTTTGTGGACTAATCAACAGTTTTCGGAATCTCCTTAAATTCTCACTTCCCCTATTCAGCTGAACAGATTAGTTGGACCCTGCCCAAAGACATGAACTTAAAACCATTCTTTAGTGTTATCATAAGTTTAAATCATTACAGTAGTTCTCAACTTACAATCATTCATTTAGTGACTATTTGAAGTTGCAACAGCACTGAAAACATATGAATCAGGGGTGGGTTTCAACTGGTTCACAGCGGTCCCCGTGGACCGGTTGGTCGGTGAACCCGGAAGTAAGTAACCTCCAGGAACGCCAAAGGGCCCACCCGCCCGCCCGTGCTCCTTATAGGTCTTTGAAGGCTTCTGCGCTTCCACTCAGGCGCATGGCACATACAGCACCTGCGTGATTCTTCGTGAGCAGCTGGAGCATCGCGCAGGTGCTAAGACGCATGCATGAACTGCGCGCATGCACGAGGAAGCCGCCGGCCCCATTCCAACCGTACTGGTTGGAACAGGATGAGCAACCCACCACTGATATGAATGTTGACTTATGACCTACAGCCAGTGCAGCAGCCTCATGGTCTCATGATCAAAATTCATATGATTAGAAACTAGTTCCTGTTTATGACAGTTGTACTGTCCCAGGGCCATGTGATCAGCTTTTGCGACTTTCTAACAAGCAAAGTCAGTGGGAAAGCCAGATTCACTTAACAACCCTGTTAGTAACTTAAAAAGCACAGCTATTTACTTAACTGAGGCAAAAAGATTGCAAGATTCACTTAACAACTGTCTCACTCAGCAACAGAAGTTTTGGGCTCAGTTGTAAACTTAAGTCCAGGACTATCTGTATTACATACACTAAGTTGGTTCTCTAAAACAAATACTAATGGACAGCATCATATATGTCCACTTCAACATCAGAAAATAGTTCCTTGATAATTTTATTATGCTTTGGAGTCAGATATCTAACAATATTATTTAATTCTACAAAAGTAAGAATAATTCTTCCTTCTGTATTCTCTCTTGCTACCTAGTATTGGGGTGTTTTTTGCTTATGCGGCTAACCAGCATCTCACAAGCCAAGTCCGAGGAGCCAGGGGACTCATGTACAATAATTTCAGAGACCTTCAGATGTTCATGAATGGAACTCCTGGGGTAATGTACCATTTTCCTTTGGGTGGCTTCATGTGGTGTTAGGAAAGTAGGCATGCAATGATTCCGTGACTGGATTCAATTTTACATTTGCATTGTTGTACGAGATGTTAAAAATATTATTAAACGCATGCCACATAAAACTGAACTCATATTAACAATTGATTGTATTGTGCACCATTAGTTGCAATATTGCACAACATTTTTGTTTTTATCACTCTTCCAGTAAGGGAATCTTGCCATAATAAAAATGGACATCTAAACTTTTGAGGGGCATGTGGCTGCCAATAGAATATCTGCCTGATCATACATTTCCCTCAGATGCCTCTAGAAAACACAAAAGAGGGTAATCACAAACTTCCACTCAAGTTCACCAGCAGTTAATATTAAGAGTTTATGTAATCATCATGATTAGGAGAAAAATTCCCAATTAGGCTGTGAAGTAGACTGGGTATTGAAGTGTCCTCTACCGATAAAGCTAGAATTCAAGCTTTTGTGATGCTGCCATGTGTCTTCCAGAAATGACAACAGTGCTTAGTTATGTCAATATTACTGCCTTGGTATATGTGGGTATGTTGTTAATTCCATGTTTGTTGCTTTCTTTTTAGCAAATTGATTATTTGGTGAATCAGTATAACACTACCAAGAAAAAAACACTTTCTGATCTTAATAGTAAGTATATATTTAAGAGACTTGCATCAGATGGAGTTTGTTCTCATAGTTTTTGCTCTTCACTTTGCTAAAGATTACAATACCCTCATTATGTATAAAACATGTTATCTAAATGCTACCATGTTTCCCTGAAAATAAGACCCGATCTTACTTTCTTTTGGGCCCAAAATCAGCACTCGGGCTTATTTTTGGAGATGTCTCTTTTTTCATCACAAGGTTCGGCCTGGCCAGGCGCCCCACCTCCCCATGCATGCACAGGAGGAGGTGACTGCGCAGAGGCTGACTGCAGCAGGAGATAGAGGGGGGGCAGATGCCCAAAGGGATCGGATCTCTCTCTCTCTCTCCCTCCCTCCCTCCCTCCCCTCTCCCTCCCTCCCTCTCCCTCCCTCCCTCCCTCTCTCTCTTTCTCTTGCTATGGCGGTAGTGGTAGCGCTTCGGTACCCGGCCTGCCAGGATGGCCCCAATTTCTCTCTTTCTTCTCATTGCTCCTCCTCCTTCCCTTGCTCTGCTTTTCATCTGTCCATTGCAGCACAGTTCTTTGGATCTACTTTGACAGCAGCAAGGCTTGGGCGATGGTCAATCCCCATTTGTGGCGAGACTGCAGAGCATAGCGGCAGGGAAGGCAATCTCGCCCACCACAATCGTGCCCCTGGTGGGGGTGGGGTGGGAAATTGAGCAGCACCAAAAAGTGTGGCATTCAAGCCCTGAAACATTGTTTGAAAGGGGCAGTATTGTCTGCAATTCTTGTTACTGGGAGAGGCTGTGTGTTACTTCTAAGCAAGCACTTCCCACAATCTTCCAGGGCTCAATTACACAAAGGCAATGTGCTCTGGAAGGGAAGCAGATAAGAAGTTTCTGTTAGGAGAGGTCCTTCCCAGCAGTCAAGACTTCAGTGCACTTTGGATTCTTGGACCATGGTCTGTGCATAAGTCCATGATGGGATTTTGTCAAGGGATGGGCTGCATCTCACAAGGATTGGGAAGAATGTTTTTGGAAAACGACTGGCTCAACTTATCAGGAGGGCTTTAAACTAAAATTGAGGGTGGAGGGTAACTAATCTTCAGGATCTCCAGGACCTAATTCCAAGCAAAATCCCCTAGAAAGCAAGTCAAATAATGAAGTAAGGAGGGATGGGAAGGAAGACAAACTCAAACACGAAATAAGAGACATAGGAAGCATACCCAGAATCAGATATAAAGATCTCAAGTGTCTATATATAAATGCACAAAGTCTGGGAAACAAACAGTGAATTTGAACAGTGAATTTGAAGGTATATGATATAGTTGGAATAACAGAAACTTGGCGGGATAAAACCCATGACTGGAACATACTGATAAAAGGATACAAACTGTTCAAAAAAACCAGACCCCATAAAAGAGGAGGAGTTGTACTGTATGTAAAGGACCACTATATTCAGAGGTGGGTTCCTACCAGTTCGCACCAGTTTGGTAGAACCAGTTTGTCAAATCTACCGAACCGGTTAGAAGAGGTTCCACCAGTGGACCCGGAAAGCAGGCCACACCTACAGAAGAGGTTCCAAAAATTTTTGAAACCCACCACACACACACACACACACACACACACACACTCACACACACACACTCACACACACACACACACACTCACACAGAAAGAGAAAGAGAAAGAAAGGAAGAAAGAAAAAAAGAAAAAAAGAAGGAAAAAGTGAGAGAAAGATGAAATAAAAAAAAGGAAAAAGGGACAGAGAGACAAAAGGAAGGAAAGAGAGTGAGAGAAAGAAAACACATGGCCGGCAAGCCACTCCCACCAGGTCACATGGCCGGAAAGCCACTCCCACCAGGTCACATGGCCGGAAAGCCACTCCCACAAAGGAGACCACACCCATAGAGTAGGTTCAAATTTTTTTTGAAACCCACTACTGACTATATTGCTACAGAAATGCATGAAACCAAAGATGAAAACCACGTAGAATGCATATGGGTCAATATAAAGTAAAAAAAAGAGTAACATGGCCATAGGTGTATACCAGGGGTCTGCAAACTTAAACACTCAAAGAGCCACTTGGGCCTATTTCCCACAGAAAACAAAACACTTGGAGCCACAAAACCTAGGTGGGCATGGCCAACTCGATGTCATTCACTCCCACCAAGTCACATGACTCCTCCAAGCCATGCCTACCCAGGTTTTGTGGGTCTGTCTGTCTGTGTACCTACTTACCTGTACATGTACACGCACACCTATATCTATATTTATACACACATACATACTGTACATACATAAATGCATACATACATACATACATACATACATACATACATACATACATACATACATACATATATTCCTCTCTCTCTCCCTCTTCCCATTTCTCTTTCTCCATCTCATCTCTTTCTCTCTCTCTCCATTTCCATCTCTCTCTCTCCCCCTCCCATCTCTCTCTCCCCCTCCCTCTCTTTTTCCTTATGTCTCTCTTGCTCCCCTTGTTTCATCTCTCCCTCTCTCTTTCTCCCTCCCTCCCCCCTTCTCTCTGCTGAGGAACAATCGCCAGCTGCAGTGGAGGCTTCCCTTTGGGTGACTCTCCTCCCCCTCTCATGACCCCCTGGCTGTGGCGGGGCCAGGAGGGTGCACACTTGCAGGGAGACTCCCCTCAGGCAAGCACCAAAGCGCAGCAAAGGCGCGAGCAGGGTGGCCGGCCACTCGCTTAATGAGGGTCTTAACAGGACATAAAATATGTGGCTTCTCTCCTGCACTAAGGCTCTGTGGTATCATCCCTTCCCCCATGCATGAGAGGAGAAGGAGGGGGAGGAGAGTGCCGGAGCCTCAGTGCAGGAGCAAAGCAGCCCTGTACACCACATTAGCCCATAAGATAGCCTTTGCTTCCTGCCACTTTGGGCTGGAACTTGTGCCCTCCATGCTCGGCTGAAGAGATGGGGGGGACATAGCAAGGCAATGGCTGGACCCTTAGTGCAGGAGAGATGCTTCCTTTTGCCTCCTGTTAAGACCCTTCTTAAGAGAGCCGCCACCTGCCCTGTGCACGCCTTTGCTGTGCTTTGGCACTTGCTTGAGGGGAGTCTCCCAGCCCCATCACAGCTGGCCAGTGGATCGCAAAAGGAGGAGGAGGAGGGGGAGTCACCTGAAAGGAAGCCTGCACCACAGCTGGCGATCAATTTTCAAAAAAAAAAAAAAGTAGCAAAGTTTGTTGGCTTGGCCCAGCCATGACTTTTCAAAAGGGAGAGAAGAGAATAATGAATGGAAACTGATCAAGGAGAGATTCATCGGAGAAATAAACAGATTTTTTCTGATAGTGAGCACAATCCAATGGAACAGCTTGCTTTCAGAAGTTGGTTGAGATTCAATACTGTAGGCTTTCAAGAAGAGATTGGACTGCCATTTGTCAGAAATAATGTAAGGTCTGCTTGGGCGGGAGGGGGCGGGGTTGGACTAGATGATCTACAATGTCCCTTCCAAATCTGTTTATCTGTAAGAAGAGGAGGCGGTGTGACTAAATTTATATGTCTTCCTATGTTTGGCATTCAATGACCCATTTGGCTTTTCATTGGGAATCGGTGTTAAAGTTGTTAGGTAGATGTTGTGCAAGTGCCATTGAGGTTTTCCTGGATTTGAGTCTTTTATAAATGAGGAAGCTCAGGAGTGAGTTGCTCATAATTTCTCTGTATTCTCTCATTTGTGTATCTTGCCTTTGTAAAGCTGGTACTGCTATATGGCTCAGAACAGGAAGCCAGCAGGTCAGAGTGGTTTTAATGCATCTGCTTACAATCTGCATGGTATAATTGAGTCTGAAGTGCAACTTACTAGTATGGCAGCTGTTAAGCCACACAGGAGCACAGTATTCTGCTGTGGAGTAGACCAGTGGTTCCCAAACTTGGCAACTTTAAGACTTGTGGACTTCAACTCCCAGAATTCTCCAGCCAGCAGAGCTGAACCACTGGAGTAGACCAATCCTAGTACTGATGACCTGAAGGCAGCTGAAACTCCCCTAGTATCAAATAATTTCTGGAGTATCTTGTTCCTAGTATTGATTTTTGCAGCTTATTCTCTAGGTGTATTTTATATATCAAAAATCCAGTCCAGTGTTACTCCAATGTAAATTGTTTAATTGTTTCCCCAATTATAATTTACATGCTGTTTGGATTGTAGCTAACATAGGATGTTTAAATGCAAAATTGTACACCCAGTTAATTGGCAGTTGATTTTCTTCCCATCATTTCTTTCTCCAACAGATGTTGAGACATTGCTTGGCAATCGAGTCTGGGAACAGCTGGGAAAGGAGGTATACCCTGCTCTTGATGCTGCCCTTACCATGGCAGGAGGTAAAAGAATCACTGCATTTATAAATGTCAAGTTATGGGGATGTGGTTGGTTGAAAAAGTTAGATACATGCAATCATCAGACTGCTGAAATGCCTCTTACAGTGTATCCCCAATACCCCAAATGCAATCAATCACAGATGTTTTGCAAAAATAACTCCATAGTTTTCTTCGAAAGCTTTGAAGTGATGCAGAGATCCTTTGTCTTTCTCCATATGGTGTTGCCAATCTTTGTTGAAAACTAGGAGCTTTGATATGATGCCAATATATTTATATTGATTGGGGAGTGAACATTCACAATGCCATGAATAAGGACATAACCACAAATTGCATAGAATTTCCTAGACAATGGGGGTGCTTCAGGATTCCCCCTGCCATGTAACCACCAACATTTTTTCTAGAGACAGTTCACAGATGCATGCCCAAATTTTGGCAACTCTGGTCCAATTGTATATTTCCACGAATGCCTAAATGAACAAAATGAACAAAAGCTGGCTAAACTCTGCATGGGAAGGTGTCCATATTTTTTTGTCTCTGTTTGCTCATTTTGAATTGAGACACCTGCATGTAATCAGTAAGCATGCATTAATATTTCCGGAAAGATGTGCTTAGCCTTGCCCTGAGCACAGGTGGTGTCTTCTTCTATGCGCTTATTAATTCAAAGAAAGTTAAGAGTTCAATCAGATGTGTCTAAACTTCTGCATCCAATTGGTATGAATGTGACTGTCATGGAGAAAATAGTAGAATGAAAGGGAGATGGCAGGAGGAACTATGCAGGCAAGGGTTAAGCATTCCACTTCTATCTGCTGGTCTCCCCCAAAATAGTCCCATCACTTCTCTGCTTTGCAGCTGTTGGGAGATTTAGCTCCCTAGGCTTGGACTGCTTGTGCGCTTTCAGCTTTAGTTCCCATAAACCATACCAAGTGCCAAACATCATAGCTGTAGAGCGTAGTTAGAAGGACTACCCTTCTTAATAGTAGAAACTATGTTATCCATCAAATCTGTTTGCATTTTTCAATCTTTGTCCTGCATTCTTTCTTTTATTTTTCGGGCTTGAAGTCAAAGTGGGAAGGGCCATTAAAGGTAAAATGATCTCATTTTACGCATTTTGTGAAGTGCCTCCTCTAGTTTCCACCCTCTGTGCAGTTTGTTTTGTCATATTTCTCCTTTTTTCAGCAATTCATTGCTTTGCTCCTTGGGTTAGAATCTAACAGCATTGCTTGCCTGTTAGTTCTGGCTGCTTTTTATAACGTATTCTTGTAAACCTTAAATTCTGCTGGGCTGCTCAGGAGCAAAAGGCTATGGATTGATGCTTATAGTGCTTGTTTGTACATGTACCCAGCCCCTCCAGCTAGCAGATATGCAGAAGTGGTGGAAAATGTGCACTAGTAGCAAGCACCTACCATTTGTTTATACTAGAGGGTTTGTTGGCGAAAGGGAATATCAGACAAATAACATTTGTAATTTGATTACTACAATTATTTCATTTTTTGACCCAATGTAGGGTGCATTGCAGGGGTGGGTTTCAACTGGTTCGCGGCAGTCCCTGCGAACCGGTTGGTCGGTGAACCCGGAAGTAAGTAACTTCCGGGAACGGCAACGGGCGCACCCGCCCGCCCGCGCTCCTTACCCGGTTTTGACGAGTTCTGCACTTCCACGCATGCGCAGGACGCATACAGCACCTGCGCGATCCTCCAGGAGCAGCTGGAGCATCGCACAGACGTGCGCCACGCGCGTGCACGAGAACGCTGCCGGCCCCGTTCCAACCGAACCGGTTGGAACGGGGCGAGAAACCCACCCCTGGTGCATTGCATTTCAAATTTGGGTCATAAAAGAGTACTTTGGAATGTATGGGAACACAGACATCTGCATCTATCAAAAGTGTTACCTTTTCCTAGGATTGCGTGGCTGTCCTCTGCATTGTCCTCTGCAAAAATACAGCTGCTGTAAAGATTTGTAGGTAGATGCTATGTTTGCAATCCCATACCCCCCAAATAATTCTTTTAGAATAAAACCTGAAGCATTGCACTGTTTTAGCTGATGTAGCACTTAGCAATAGCAATAGCAGTTAGACTTATATATGTGCTGTTCCAATTGCAGCACAGTTGCTGGAAGATTGGAGTGATCAGGGGGATCTGACATATCAGGCATTGTCTGATCTCAAAATGGAACACTCCAGTTGCAAAGTGGCAGTCCGTTTCAGGACTGGGCCACAACGTTCTCTCCTAGGCCCAGTACTCTTCAATATCTTCATAAATGACTTAGCTGAGGGAATAGAAGGGGAACTTACCAAATTTCCATATGATACTAAGCTGCCAGGAATAGCCAGCACCCTAGATGATAGGCTTAGGAACCAGATGGATCTTGACAGACTTGAACACTGGGCCCCATCTAACAAAATGGAATTCAATGTAGAGAAAAGTAAAGTCTTAGGCTAAGGCAGAGGTGGATTCCTACCAGTTTGGTCCGGTTCGGGCAAATAGGTATTAAAAATATGGTGTACCTTTTCGAACCGGTAGTAATGGCAGCCTGGCCATGCCCCCAAACCGGTTCTCCTGGTTCTTGGGTTTTGCTTCTGCACATGCGCAGAACAATTTTTATTATACTGGTTGGCCACACCTGCCCGCTCTGACACTCGCCCTGCCTCACATTTGACATGTGGATCCACAGAACTGCCTCCTCCTTGCTCCTGCCTACACATAAGTAAGCAGCAGTCATGCTAGCCTAGCCCTCCTCTACCTGGTCAACCGTTCAGGTAAGGGAAAAAAGGCTTTAAAAAGTAAAAGGGGGGGGAAGCGAAAGTAAGAGAAAGAAAAGGAAAGAAAGAAGGTGGTATTAGAAGGAAATTCACTTTTCAGCCAGGAGATTCTTGGCAAAGAGGAAAAACAAATGCTGTCACTTTAAATCAGAGTCTCCAAATAACATAGCTGGCTGAGGAATTCTGGGAGTTGAAGTCCACAAGTCTTAATGCTGCAAATCTTGAAGACCCCTGCTTTAAATTGAAAAGCTGCTTGGAAGTTTTTAATTGCAGAAGGAAAGTGACATTCAGCAGTTTGTTTCTGGGTCAGCTGAACAACAAACTAGATAAAAGGAAGGATTCTTATATGGTTCTATGTTTTTGAAATTTGGGGGTTTGTGCAATATGGGCTTTATGTTTCTAAAAGGGTTTGGATGATTCCCGTTGTGGCTAAATGACTTTTGTCCTGTGTCAGATCTTGAGTGTGGGGCTGCTTATTCTGAGTCTACTACTGTGTTTTGTTAGCTGCCAAATTTTGCCACTGGGAAATTTTAAAATATCCTGTCTTGAATGGGTTTTCTACCGATCTGTTTGCCCGCTTACGTGAATTGGGCCAAACTTTCTATAGGGTCATTATCTCTATCTGCTACTCGGAGGTCATCTAGTCCAACCCCCTGCTGCAGCAGGAAATCTTACATTGTCTGGATTATTTTGGTGAAAGGAAAATTGCCAGAAAGGAGAAGGAGTTTACTAGGACAAGGCTGCCATGCAGAGGAAGGCAGAGCTAATCCTTGACTTATGACTACAATTGAGCCCAAAATTTTGGTTGCTAAGCAAGAGCATTGTTAAGTGAGCTTCACCACATTTTACTCAATCCATGACATCTCCTGGTGAGTGACATCAAATTGGCCACGCCCACCCAGTCACATGACCAACCAGCTATGCCCACCCAGTCACATGACAATGAAGCCATGCCTGCCCAGTCACATGACCAACAAGTCATGCCCACCAAACACACCACACCCACAGAACCAGTAGTAAAACATTTTGAAACCCACCCCTACAGTTAGGCAAGTAAAACCAAAAGTACTCATATAGACTGGGTGAAACCAGGCTTAATAGCAGTAATTGGGAGAGGGATCTTGGAGTCTTAGTGGACAACCAATTAAATATGAGCCAGCAGTATGCAGCGACAGCCAATGTAATCCTAAATTTTATTAACAGAGGAATACAATAAAGTTTAAGGGAGGTACTAATACCACTCTATAAAGCCTTAGTAAGACCATACCTAGATACTGCATCCAGTTTGGTCACCACACTATAAAAAATGATGAGACTGTAGAAAGAGTGCAGAGAAGAGCAACCAAGATGATTAGGGGATTGGAGGCTAAAACATGCGATGAAAGATTGCATGAACTGGGCATGATTAGTCTAGTGAAGAGAAGGACCCAGGGAGACATGATAGCAGTGTTCCAATATTTGAGGGGCTGACACAGAGAGGAGGGGGTCAAGCTATTTTCCAAAGCACCTGAAGGCCAGACAAGGAATAATGGATGGAAACTGAACAAGGGGAGATCCAACCTGGAAATGAGGAGAAATTTTCTGACAGTGAGAACAATCCAATGGAACAGCTTGCCTTCAGATGTTATGGGAGCTTCATCATAGGAGCCTTTCAAGAAGAAACTGGGCTGCCATCTGTCAGAAATGGTGTAGGGTCTGCTTGGGCAAGGGATTGGACTAGATGACCTACAAGGTCCCTTCCAACTCTGTTAATCTGTTAATTTCCAGGATGGTGGGTCCAACAAAAGCAGGGACCCTTTATTAATAGGAACTTGGTTCAGTTAATGTATCCATGTGTCCAGAGAAATCAGAGGGAAATATCTATGTCCCCTTCCAATAAAAGATAATCTAAAATGCTTCAGCCAAGGAAACTAAACTTTGATGGTATGAAACCTCTTCAAATACTAGTTTATGGTTAATTCTGACTCCTTCAGAGATGGTGTTTAATTTTGAACAAGAAAAATGCACAGTTTAGACATTTTGAATAAAACAATCAGATGTGTGTTTGTGCCACTTAGTAAAACTAAAATACATTATGCAGATTGTAATGAAATTGATATTTTTACCACTAGCTATTAGAGAGACAAAAGAGGCACTGGAGAATGTGAGCGGATGTCTGGAAATGCTACAGGAGGGCACTGAGAAGCTGCACACCAGCCTGATGGATGTGATGGAAGACTTGATAGATACTCTTAATGATTCAGCTTGCATGTCTACCGAGGTTGCTTCAACTTGCAACCTTATCAGAAATTCTTTGAATCAGCTGACCATTAATGCTAATTACAGCAAGGTAAGCTATACTCTCCATGCTTCTCTTAAAAGATTGGCTTCTTCCTCTTCAGAAGAAAGATAGGGCTTACTTGGCTGAACGTTAAGAAGATAGAAAACTTGTACACTGGAGAAACGGTGTAGATTTTCTTGCTGCGCCAAATATTTATGAGATATCTTAAACCAAGTGAACTGTCTTCATTCCCACATTCCTTAGCTTTCCTTTATGTTGCAGAAAAATATAGACTTTTAGAGCATCTCACTATGTAGAGATGTCTATACTTGTAAGGGAAGGTTTACTTTCAGGAAAATATGTCTGTCCTTAAAAAAAAAACATTTTATTTGAAGGTAGTCAAACTACTTTTAGGATTAATAGATAAACAGTTAGAGAAAAGGCATGGAAGATTATTTCAATATATGATTTCTGTAGCAAGATTATGATATGCAAAGAGACAGATTCAATACTACCCACTATGGAGGAATGGTTGGTGAAGTTGACAGATTCTGCTCAATAAATAAATTGACTTCTTTGATTATTAAAAAAAAATCTACATTTATTGGTGGTTGGGAGTCTCCTATGGACTTGTATAAAAATGAAAAAAAATGAACTTGTGATGTATGTTTTGGTTAGGTAGGATAGATTATAAAAATAAAAGTAGAGGTTAAAACATATTTTTTTCTTCGAAATGTTTTTTTTCTTTACCATTAACATGACATTAGCATTTTGCAAATTTCTGTATTTGTTAAATGTTATAGTAAAATTCTTCACTTAGCAGTCTACATGGCAGTGTAAATTTGGAACATCACGTAGTTTCTATTGAATTTATGATGTGCATTTTTAAGATAACGAATAGTTGGTACAGTTGGACTAGTTTCTCAGCAACATTGTTTCTATAGCTTAAGTCATAAATCTGTTTGCAACCACGTAAGTGTGTTTCATATGTATTCGCAAAAAAGACAGATAAAATATTTGAATTAAATAGATAGGAAATCTGGAGTCCTTGATGCTCTATGGGCTTGGTGATTTCTTGCAGATGTTTAATTACCAAACTATCGTATCCCACCACTGCACTGAAGCTAGAGGATAAGCAATACAGTGCTAGTAGGATATGAGGGTGTCTATTACTCTTTCTCCCCCCCCCCAAATTGTCTAAAGCTCCCCAAATTAGATTGAAATACTTTTAATTTATTTTCTTTAAAAAAATCTGCTGGGGGAAAATGACACCAATATGAGTTTTCAGCACATGTACCAATAGATGATTGGCTACTATTATTTTGATTGATGTAGACAATCTCAGCGCATCATAGGTTTGTATTACATATGCAGCTCACATGAAAATCAATTTTATTGATTAGCTGGAAGGCCAGAGAAATAATCTTTAAAATTTGCTTCTCCCTCAGCAAAACCTGTAACATAAAACAGTGCAAATGTTTCTAGTGAGATGATTGAAGAGTGTCTACATTGGCAAGAATAATGAAGGAAAGTTTAGGATGCTTTTTGTGATATTAGGATAATGCAGTTATCCTATAAACAGCAAAACTTAAACTTCTTCTATAGATTGCAATATTAACCTGAAATTATTTTTCCCTTCTTTTAGTTACCAGGAGTGAACCCTCAGCTTGCCAAAGTAAATGAAGTCCTTAAAATAGACCTTTCCAATCTCATTCAAAAGGTGCGATTGTGCCTGGTTAAGACACACCTATTTGGCTACATGTTGCATCCCAAATGCCATTCTATTGTTTATCTTGTTGCTTTGGATATTCATAAATTATTTCTACAAGCCGTTCAAATGTGGAGGATGTGCACAAAGGAAACTCACAGTTTCTCTGTTAATATTTTTAGCATTTGCAACTGAAATACAAGAAGAAACACAATGTAAAATTCTTAAGCACAAGTCAACTTACGCATACATTTTTAAAAATCCTTATTTATAGTACATACAGGTAGTCCTTGACTTATAATCACTTATTTAGCAACCATTCAAAGTTTACAATGGCACTGAATACAATAACCCTCACAATTATTGTTATGTTGCTGCAGCATCCTCATGGTCATGTGATCAAAATTCAAGCCCTTGCATTCACGATGGTTGCAGCATCCCAGGATCATGTGATTGCCAATTGTAACCTTCCCAGCTGGCTTCTGACCAACAAAGTCCATGGGGAAAAACAGATTTTCCTAACAACCATAATTCACTTAACTACAGTGATTTGCTTAACAAGCATGGCCAAATATGATATAAAATTGGGTGTGACTCATGAAATGGAAATTCTGATTCCTACTGTAGTCATAAGTTGAGGACTATCTTCTGATTTAGGATGGAGTATTCTATTCCAAAAATCTTCATGCTTCATTTCATTCTACTGACT
The DNA here is from genome assembly GCF_009769535.1 of Thamnophis elegans. Lineage (NCBI taxonomy): Eukaryota > Metazoa > Chordata > Lepidosauria > Squamata > Natricidae > Thamnophis > Thamnophis elegans. The sequence goes on from NC_045549.1 coordinate 56,647,381, forward strand.
GCTAACCATTAGGAACTCTTAGCTCAAAACTGCAAATCTTTATCATTTAAGTTGGGAAGGGCAAATAGCTTGGGTGTTTTTTTTGGTTCCACCACAAAACCGCGCTCGACTAAACCGCGTCTGACTAAACCGTGTAGCTGACGTCATCAACAGGGCGACAACAGTGCGGAGACAGAAGCACGCTGTAAACCCTAAACCTAAAATTAACCCCTAAACCTAAACCTAACTCCCCTAAACCTAACCCTAAACCTAACCCTAAACCTAACCCTTAACCTAACCCTTAACCAAACCCTAAACCTAACCCTAAACCTAACTTTTAACCTAACCCTAAACCTAATCCTAACCCTTAACCTAACCCTAAACCTAACCCTTAACCTAACCCTAAACCTCACCCTAACCCTTAACCTAAGCCTAAAGCTAACCCTAAACCTAACTCTAAACCTAACCCTTACCTTAAGTTGAATCAGCTTTCTTTCAAAGCGCTATTTAAAGCGCCCTTCTTTCTCCGCGCTGGCTGTTGTCGCCCTGTTGATGACGTCAGCGACACAGTTTAATCGGGCGCGGCTTAGTCGAGCGCGGTTTTGACGGGTCATGGTTTTTTTCTTTGCATAATATGCAATTTGTGGACATGTAAGATACTTTCGCATCTGCTTGTGGATTATGCTTATAATATCTGAAGCCATTGATTTCTTAACTTTGAAGAGTTGTTAGACACATTTATGACTTTGCAGCTACAGTACATGTGCTGTACATATACATGTAATTAGTATTTCTTGCTTATGCAAATCACAAGAGCCTGTATTCTAAAATACCGGGTTGCTGTGGGTAGGACGTGGGGAATTGAGTCGTGGGAAATCAAAGAAGGTTCGTTTGAACCAAATAAATCGTAATAAATGAATAGATTGTTGAAACAGGACCATGGTATTTGCAGGCATTTCACAGAGGCTATTCTATATATGTTGATGCTTCCCACATATTAGAGAAGAAGAGTGATTTTCCACTTCATGTTGTACCTCAAGAACATAGAGAAAGAGAGCTGAATTTAAATTGGCCCTTGGGAAGGTTTTTGCCTGATAAAAGCCAGTAGTCTTCTACATTTTTTGAGGTAATGAGGGCTAAGATCGACCTATTATCAGCAGGCCTAAGGGCCTGCTGATAAGTAGAACCTTCAGTGAGCTCACACAGTGGTCAGAATGCTTGAATTTAGGTGGATTCTGGAGTAAGAATGTGCCCTTATTGTGTTTGCAGTTTATTTCAGTTTCTAAAATTCAAATGGAGCGATAATGTACAGAGTTAACATTAACAAGGATTAGTCTGCTTCTTCTTAAATACAGAAATCAATGCTATGTTTTGCAATTGAGATACTGATGGATGTGTTTATTCCAGGGTTATGCAGCATTTAATGATACTCCTCAACTCGTACGGGATCAAACAAAGAATATTTTATCAGGTAAGGAAGATTAAGGGATTAATTTGTTGACTGAAAAAGTTTGTGATTGTAATACAGCACTGAATGGAAAACGGGAAACTTCCTATAGAACAATGAGAACAAAGAATTAAAATATAGGCCTATTAGTAAATAGACGCTAGATATACTGAGGGGTCCTTGGTGGTCTCTGAACTTGGCTGTTTTCTGGCAGATATTTCATCACCAAAACTAACATCTTCAGCACTGATGATATTGCCTAGTTTAATAATGAAACTACTGCAGGAACGCAACCAAGCTCAGAGAGCAGCAAGTATCTCATAGTTCAAATATTGATCTACAAATATTCTCTTCCATCAATAACACTAAATATATCAAAGTTTGGTGATTCTAAATTGTTCTGCATTTTACAATCGTACGCATCTAGAGCCATGATGGCAAACCTATGCCACGCATGCCACAGGTGGCACGCGAGCCATATCAAAGTATTGGCTCTGGTGCGCATGAGTGCGCTGGCCAACTGATTTTCAGCTGGCCCACCCACGCTGCTCTTCCCTTCTCAGGAGTCTTCACACAATACCAGGTAAGTACAGGGCTCGCACAGAGGCTCTGGGAGGCCATTTTTAGCCTCCAGAGGGCCTCCGGAGGGTGGGGGAGACCATTTTCACCCTCCCCAGGCTCCAGGAAAGCCTCTGGAGTCTGGGGAGGGTGAAAAACAGACCTACCAGGCCCACTGAAAGTCAGGAAATGGGCCATTTCCAGCCTCTGGAGGGCCTCCGGGGTGTGTGGGAGGCCGTTTTTACTCTCTTCAGGCTCCAAGAAAGCTTCTGGAGCCTGGGGAGGTGAAAAACGGGTCCACCGGAAGTCAGGAAATGGGCCATTTCCAGCCTCTGGAGGGCCTTGGGGAGGCATTTATGCCCTCCCCAGGCTCCAAAAAAAGCCATGTGTGCATGTGTAGGACAGCAGGGGGAGGGGTTATGCATGCATTCGCAGGGGGCACAGTGCAGGCGGGACATTACATTATGGGTGTGTGCTTTTGGCACCTGAGGGAAAAAAGGTTCACCATAATTCATCTAGGGTTGCTTCAACATAATCTTGGCTATTTAGGATTGGAATGTTTTTGTTCATTATGTGACACATAAAATCATAGCAAAGCTGTGGGAAAAAGCTTTTGAGGGAAACAGTAAATAGAGAATAGGGGAGTTTGAAAAGAGAATAGTAACAATTTACTCCATTTTCCCCCAAATAAGACCTCCCTGGATAATAAGTCAAATTGGGCTTTTGAGCACATGCACTAAAATAAGCCCTCCCCTGAGAATAAGCCCTCCCTGAAAATATTGCAACACAGCAGAAGCCATGAAGTGACCATGCTCGCCGCCTACTGCACCTCAATAAGACCTCCCCAAAAATAAGGCCAAGCGCTTATTTCGGGGGTCAAAATAAGACCCTGTCTTATTTTCAGGAAAACACGGTAGCTATGTAAACCTGATTCCTGATTTAGGATGTGAGTTGCTTATACTATGGCCTGAAGATTTCCTTTTGAAAAGAACGATTATAATGTCTGCTCAGGAATAAAATGCTGTCATGAGCTCTTAAGATGGAAGTTGCTGAAGAGGCAACAACCGAACAGTGTTTGGAGCATGGTGATTCACAAGATTTCTTAGCTGATTCTTCTATTGATCTCCCTGCTTGATGTGTGTGGTTTATTAGTGCCAGCCTATTTACAATTATTCCCCCAAACAAAGCCAAATCAGAACATTATCCATGCATAACTCTAATAATAATATTGTTTAAGAGTGGCATTGACTTACCATAAGTTGTTGTTGGGATACATGAGAATCTAAAGGAGAAAGGCCAAGGAAAGAATGTGGTCCGTTTTGAGGAGCAAGGCTGATGTAGGGAAAGGTTTGAATAAAGCATATGAAGATACTGAGATGTTCTTCTCATCTCCATGCTTTGCTGTAAAAGGTAAAAATAATGTACAAAGCTGTGGTATAGAATCTATGTAGAAAGGTTCATCATGGATTCTCTTTATTATCCATTCTCATGGAATTTCAATTCAAGAAAAGGTTGAATATTGCTTTGCACTTTCTATATGAATTAATTTCCTTTACTGGAAATTTCCTTTACTGGAAATTTCCTTTTCAAATAAAAACTTTTTATATTTATAAAAATTATTCCCAAATTAACATTTGAAATCCTTCAAGAACCGGGTAAATTCATTTTTAGGTCTAGATTTGGCATGTGAACTTCTGGTTGATCACTCCAGACACAATTTTAGTAGTTTATAACTTTTTTTCATGAGCTAAGTCCTTGCATGCTATAAAGAAAACCAAAGAAAGTGTTTATTAACAACCTCTTCTATTTTCATTCTTGCATATGGATCCATTCTGCCATTATAAGCAGCTGTACCTCGTAAGTTTTGAAAGAGCATGGAAATAATGTATATGTAAACATATGCATGCTTTGTAAAAAAAAAAAAGTGCAATTATTACCAGAATGTTTTTTTTTCAACCAGGGAGATATTAAAAGCAGAGCAATCACTTGGTTATCTTTAATATGCATTAAGCAGAAGCCCCATTCTTTTTGTGAAAATTGCATGCTACTTTTGCCTAGTGAAAAAAATGTGTTTCTTCTCATAGCAAAATGCTAGTTATAGGTAGTGCTCATATGCAAATTATTTTTAATTAAAGGTAAACAGTGTATATTTAGCCTGCCACTAAGAAGAAAATCAGGTGTTATATCTGCAACCTCATTAATATTGATATGCAAGTCAGGTATTGCTTGCAATGCAGATGAAGATGCTGGTCACCTATTTCCACTTAAATACATCTAGTTTCATCCCCAAAACTTCCAGTTAATTTCTTTCTCATAATTCCTGGTAGATTTTCTTGATGGCAAAAGATAAAAGATTTTGAGGGGTATTCAATTTCACAGAGAGACTTAATACATTGCTTTTAGCAGATACTAGAAATTGTTGGGGTTTAAAATTTTACATTTAATACATATTGACAAGTTATGGCCCTTCCTATTATAAAGATTTAGTAGAGCTGGCATATTCTTTGCAGGTCCATATCACCATAAATAGGCACTATTACCAACATATAGGTAACTGTTGTGGCCCAGCAGGAGCCGTTGGAGCTGCCACCAGACTCCAACAGCGAGAGGCCCTATGAGTCAGCTCTGGAGGATGTGGAGGACCCTGGACAGGGTTCCGACTCCGAGCAGGGCGCAGAGAGGCTGGTTGGCCACCAGGAGGCGTCTGAGCCTTAGAGCAGTGGGGAGGAGACAAGGGAGTGTGATCCTGACGTCATGCATTGGAGCAGTGGGGAGGAGACAAGGGAGTTGGTCCTGGATATCCGGCAACGGAGGGCTAATAGGCGTAAAGAACAGTTACGCAGTTACAGGAGATAATTGAACTCAGCTCGTGATAATTAGGCTCCTCTCAAGCCTATAAAAGGAATGGCTTTCCACACACTCATCTCAGGAATCAACATATTTACTAGAGCTGGAGAAGCTATCGTGGCTAGCTTGGCAGGCTGGATTGCTGCCAAGGTTAGTCTGTGCTGGATTGCTGCCAAGGTCTAGTCTGTGTGTTAATAAATCCTTGAAGTATCTTTGTCCCGGCGTGCTTTGGTAAATGAAGGGGAGCGGGGTTTCAGAACAGGTAACATACCAGAATGTTTCTTGCACAAATGTTTATGACATTTAAAAGCAAGTAAAATAACCACTGTTGCCTTACGCAGTGACTTAGAGAACTTCTCTGTTGTTTTTCTTCCTGGTGCAAATATTTGATTGGCATGAGACTTCTTCGTCTCATCCCATTGTTCTCAATAGCTCAGATGCTTCATCTCCCAGTTGCCAGTCTTCCTGCTTCCCAGGGTCATTTCACCCTTTTCTTGCTTCCAGGTCCTCCCTCTTGTATTATTTTCTTCCTCAAATTTCAAAAGAGCTCTTAATTACTCTGGGCTCCAATTAGACTGAAAAAAGTAAACATGATTAGATAAGAGTTGAGCCCAGAGCATCAAGAGGACAAGTGCTGGAGGCCCCTTTCACTTGAAAATGCTCCTGGCTTCTACCTGTTCTGAATAATATCAAGTAAAATAATAATACCAAGCAGTAAGAAATCAAGAAATCATTCTGTGAGCAGAATGCCTTGATTTATTACAAAAGGTAAAATGAATGAGAAGAATGAATCTGATTCAAATGTTTTAGCCAAATCACTGTAACATGTCCCATATTGTTCTCTTTAAAGTAGTAGAATTGCATTTGGGTTGCAGGTGAGAATTTACATGATTAAATGCTGTCATATTTTATTAAGTAGGCTTTTGGTCCTAGGAGCAGACACAGACTTGTCTCCTTGGTAAGAATAAGGCTGTGGTTTCATTGGAATGAACAATGAAAGATTGCACAAACTTAAGCATTGCATCCGCATGTGAGTTTGCAACATTAAAGTCTTGCTTTTGGAGGTGGAGACCAATAAATCCTTTTTGTTTGTGGCAAGTCATTTTCTGGCAAGTGTAATTGAAATCCTTAACATGCATCCATTGTTTTCAGATATAAAAAATATCCTGGAAAATGTTGGTTCAAACATCACAGCCTTTACTAAAAAGCTTCCCATTCAGAAGATTCTAACAGATTTCACAATATACCTCACTCAGGGTGAAGCTTATGTTGAAAGTTATTTTCCATTAGTGGAGCAATATGATTTCTACAGGTACGTGCATATTATTTTGATGAAAGAATGCAGAGGCTATTCTAAAAATATTACTGAAGATAAAACTGATACTCCCAGCTGAAACAAGAGTATGCCTATTACATAGTGAAAGTGGTTAGACATATCTTGCTAAACTGGAGAAGCATAGCTGTGAACACAATGCAAATACACAACGATCGGTAGAAAAACATGCAGGGTAGCAGTATTCAAAACCAAAACATTTTAGGTCTATTTTATACTTTAGGTACATTTAAATTAGTATAAATTGCATTAAAACTTCAGCTGCCTTGTTCTGCCCCAGAAATTGGAAGCACTGGAAATTAGACATTTGGAGTCTAATTCTGAAATAGGCTTCTTGTGTCTAGTGAGAAAACGAATTAATAATTCCATCCAGAAAATGGATAATCTTAGTTAGGTTTTCAGAGGGGGGTGAAAGGCAAGAGAACAAGGATCAGGATCCAAGAAGTGAAAAATTATTACACCAGAGAGGTCTTGGTGAGCAGCCAATAATGGAGGTGCAAGAGAAACACAAGTTCAGGTTCTCAAAAGGGAGATGTTTTTAATCCTTCTCCTGCCCCATGATAAGCTTTCACTTATCATGAAAACTGATACAGATTGGGACAAGGAAAAAAGAGTTGATATATCAAATAGACAGCTATAGATACATATTTTTAAAAGCTTGTTTGTTGTATAAACAATTAAGTATTTCCTGTTTGGATAGTTCCAGCCTTGACAAAACTTTAAATAAAATTTTGGCTCTTAAATTTCCTTTAAAACTCTGAAACCCTATGATCTATTTTTAAATCTTCAGTTGCACAGCACCACTAATAGTGTTTGTTGCCATTAATATGCAAAGAAGAGTTTATTGGCAGCACAGAATATCCATACAACCGCTATTCATGTTTTATTAGCAGCAAATAATACAAATTTGGATTATGTAGAACCAGGTATAATCTTCCAAGCAGTGACATGCAGTCAGGTGAGGGAGGGGAGGCACAGCCTCACCACTCCCATCATGAAAAGAAAAAAAATGTAAAAGGAAAAAGGCGAGAGCTGAGGTCAGGCTGAGCTAGTTGCTGCCTCACCGTGAATGACTCTGCTTAACTGTTTAAAAAAGCCTCTAAAAAAGCGCCCTCTATTATGAGGCAGGAGAACTGTGTGCCTCATCTAGTCTGACTTTAGACATTTTATGATCACTCGAGCAGAGTTAAGCAAGGGTTAAAAGCCTAAAAATTCCTGACGTAGTTGAGGCACGCAGTTCTCCTTCCTCATAGTAGAGGGCGCTCATTTGGGCGGGGCTTCTTCAGAGAACCCGAGGCAAGAGCAGAGTTGAAATCCGCTCTGAAACAGCTGGAAAAGGTATGTATGGGTCGGAGGGAGGGGAGGAATTCAAACTTCATCCTCCTGGTGCGGGGCTTTGGGCAAAGGCTGGAGGGAAGGACCCTGGCTCGCTTGTGCTCTCCTTCCCCAAGTGTAGTTTGATTGCAGGCAGAGCCACGTTGCCTTTTCAAACCTATAATCAGTGAAGCTGGGCTAGATTCCTCCGGGGCTGGGGGAAAGTATGTGTGCTCTAGTATGGCTCTTTGACTGGCTTCCTGCCTCCTCCTGTGGTCTCCTCTGTTTGAGAGAGGGAGGAGGGAGGGAGAGAGGCAGAAAGAAGGGGAAGGGAAAAGAAAAAGAAAAAAAAGAAGGAAACTTCTTTCGCAAAGGAGAAAAACAAATGCTGTCGCTTTAAATCATAACTGAGCATGCCTGGCTGTGGAATTCTGGGAGCTGAAGTCCACAAGTCTAAAAAAATTGAAACCCACCACTGTGTCAGTGCCTCACCAGCCATAAACCTCACCGCACGTCACTGCTTCCAAGGTACACTTTTGCAACGGGGAAAGATCCTCAACATCCAACTTCCACAAGCTAAGCTAAACTTGTACTTTTATCTTTGTCCAGGCTTCTCAAATTGAATATATTCCCATAACCATTTAATTTTACAGTGTCTTCTTTCATCTTCATTCCTTTTATTAAAAAGGTTCTAAAATGCAAGAAAACTTTAAGTCTAATTCTAATACTCTTGAATGAGAATAGGAAACTTAAGAGAAATGTGGTTGGCTCTTGACTGATCTTGGAATCATCTTTTTGTTACTCTGTTTAGGTGGCTGGGCTGCTTAATCCTATGCTGCATGGTGGTCCTGATCCTGGTCTTTTTCTACCTGGGATTATTATGTGGTATGTGTGGCTATGACAAAAATGCAACACCAACAACCAGAGGCTGTGTCTCAAATACTGGAGGAAATTTCCTGATGGCGTGAGTACTTTTAATCTTGGAAGATAAAATGCAAAAAAGAAGTTGAGAAGGAAGAAAATGTTGTCTTGGGTTTTACTGAGATTTACATTTTAGAACTTTGGAGTTACACTCACTTTCTATGTGTATATATGCAATCACCTGGACTAGTCCTTGCAGTTTTCTAGCAAGGTTTTTTGGAAGTGGTTTACCATTGCCTCTTTCCTAAAGATGAAAGAGAGGAACTGGCCTCAGTAATCCAGCTGGCTTTGTGCCCAAGGTAGGACTAGAATGGAAGGTCTTCCTGATGCCTGATGCCTTAAACACTGTCTCTCTAGTTCTTATGTTAACTGTAGTTAACTAACTTTAATTAAACTAAATATATGTACATTAAATCAGGTACAGTGGTGGTGCCTGGCCCTACCTATAGTTTAAAGCAATCATAAACTCACAAGAGGTGTCATATTCCAGACTTAAAAAATTATGCTGGTGGCTTTAAGTTAGTAACCATTCAAATGACTCATCCATGAAGAGATCTTAATGATATGCAAAAGCAGAAGCAGCATCTCATTAAATGGAGTTAAATGGAACATTTTAGTGGATTCTCTGAAAAGGAGGAATCCGTCTTATTTTTATATGTAAGATTAACAATATTTTGATGAAAATGCCTTTTCTAAATAGTAACTTCTTTAAAATCATCTTGGGAATTGTAAACAATTAAAAATACTTCTTCAATTGCAAAAATTGTACTACAGACTTACAATTCCCTAAAAAACAAGCCTTTCAAAATCTACCTGAAGTTCTGGTAGAACAAAGAGAAATGTCCTTTGAATGCTCTCTCAGAATAAAATAGTGCTTTAATAGAATTGTGGAAGACATGCTATAGTTTCTCACATGAGACCCAAAATTCCTGTATTTTCAAAGTTCTGTATTCTGTCCTGCTCCCGTTTTCACACATTCTCAAGCAAAGCTATTTCAACAGAAAATATTCTACATTGTTCCCTCTCCTGTAACTACAGACTTATTTTTGATCTGGAAAATCAATGCATACTTCTGAATTAATAGATGTTCTTAAATTGTTTTCCTTAGTCTAAATTGGCTGTTAAAATACTTACAAAAGGATGTATTCTTAAAATGCTTTTTCCTATCACTCTCTCTCTCTCTCCCGCTCCTTCCATCAGTGGAGTTACTTTCAGCTTCCTCTTCTCCTGGGTTCTGATGCTCATAGTGGTGGTCACTTTCATTGCCGGTGGAAACATGGAGAAGTTGATATGTGAATCATTTGATGACAAGACTTTATTCCAAGTAGGGCACTCTATATAATCATGAATTTCCATATCTTTTCTGATAATTCTAATGTTTGCCATGCACTTGTAAAACATTCAAAATACTTCATAAAATATGCTGTCAGATATGCCAATATGACATCTCTAATAAAATGGAACTTTGAGGAAATGTCTGCCTCAGAGTCTTACTTAGTTAGGGGTGGGTTGCTAATCCCGTTCCAACCGGTTCAGTTGGAACGTGGCCGGCGGCGTCCTTGTGCACGTGCGCAGTTTACGCAAGCGTCTTAGCGCCTGCGCGATGCTCCAGCTGCTCGCGGAGACTCGCACAGGCGCTGTATGTGCCATCCAGCTGCTCGCGGAGAATCGCACAGGCGCTGTATGTGCCATGCGCCTGCGTGGAAGTGCAGAAGCCTTCAAAGACCGGTAAGGAGCACGGGCGGGCAGGTGGGCCCTTCGCCATTCCCAGAAGTTACTTACTTCTGGGTTCGCCGACCAACCGGTTCGCGGGGACCGCCGCGAACCAGTTGAAACCCACCCCTGGTTGAGGGTTACTTGGAACCCAGACAACATGCAGTATATGGCCAACATATAAGGCCATAATTTAATTAAAACAATTTTGAAGCCCACCACTGCCCTGCTCTAACACATGATTTATTGTGGTACCAAGTTATAGCTAGAGGAAGATGTAAGACAGTCATCACTGTATCACCTTTAAAGCACTCCTCTAAAGTAGATGGTGATATTATTAGCCATATATTACAAGTGAGGAAACAAGTTTGAAAGAACTTCCTGGAAGAAATTAGATATGAACTGGATTCCCCATTTGGTTTTTCATTATTCCAAATTATTACTATTGCTTAAATAACTTCACTTGATCTAAACTAAGTTCCTATTTTGTTCTTCAGTAAAGGGTAATGAATAACATGGCCTCTGAAACACTCTAAAGTTGCCACTCTGTGTAATAACACCATAATGTTTAGGAAATGGGTATTATACAATGTAATTTCTTGTTACTTGCAAAACAAGTTATAGTAAAAAAACCTGAAATTTCTGAGTACAGGTAGTCCTTGACTTACAACAGGTTGCTTAATTGACTGTTCAAAGTTACAATGGCACTGAAAAATGTGACTTATGACCATTTTTCAGAGTTAGGACTGTTGCAGCATTCCCATGATCATGTGATCAAAATTCAGATGCTTGGCAACTGGTTCATATTTATGACCATTGTTGTGTTCCAAGGTCATGTGATCACGTTTTGCAACCTTCTCCCAAGCAGAGTCAGTGGGGAAGCCAGATTCACTAATTGGGTTCCTAACTTATCAACTGTAGTGATTCACTTAACAACTGTGGCAAGGAAGGTCATACAATGGGACAAAACCCACTTAACTAATGTCTCACTCAAAACCAGAAATTTGGGGGCCAATTGTGGTCATAAGTCAAGGACTACCTGTTTGTAGAAGCCAAATTAGATTTATAAGTCAATCTTTTTTAAATCGCATTTTAGATTTTGGACACACCCTACTTGCTTAATCGCCAGTGGAAACACTATTTATCTGGCATCATTCTGAAAAACCCAAATATTGACTTGACATTTGAAAAAGTTTACAGGTAAATTTTCACTCTTTTCTGCTTCTATTGTATAATTAACTTTTCTCTGAGATTGCATATATATCCTCAATCATCTGAAAATGATTGAAATATCTCCAAATTTGCCTCCTGCACTCTCTGCATCATCTGCTTCTTGCCTTCATAATTGGAACAGCCAGGAACCACCTCCTCTTCTTGATTGTGGTGGTGGAGGAGACTCTTCTTCCCTTTTATCCAGTTCCATAGTAATAAAAGATGATTGACTTTACCCCTTTTATCAGACTGTCTGGCTGACTTCTCATCTTCAGCTAAAACTGGGGAAATCGTCAGTTTCAATGTAGTCTTTCTCCCTCACTTTTGCTCTTTTGGGTGATGAACTCTCTTCCAATTTGGGACTCCCGGAAGTACGGTTTAAGGCGATGGTAGACTTTCTTAAATTCAATGCTCTCATCTTCTAATAATATAATCGAGTGCAAGGATGTCCTCATGTCAGTCTTCCTCTAATTACAGAAGTATGCTTCCTGAATTCTGGGAGTGATGAGGGATTTGCAGGAATGATGCAGGGATCTCTTATAGATACAGCAGTTTTAAGAAGGAAAGAATTTCCACTGCTAGAATCAATCAACTGAGATAATTGGTTGTTTTTGTAAATTTGAAAAGTTGAGAAAGTGAAAGCCAAGCTCTACACTAAAACCTATCCAAATGCGACTTCTACAAAACCAGTTTGGATTACCTAGGGTACTGTGTGTCCAGTGAGGAAGTGGAGGTGGACCCTGGAAAGGTGAAAGCCATACTAGAATGGTAAGCCTCCCAGACCAGAAGGCAACTCTAGAGTTTCTGGGGCTTTGCCAACTTCTACTGCCAATTTATCCCCTCATTTGCACAGATAGCCTTCCCTATCACTGAATTACTAAAAACGGGCAGAGGAAGAGTGAAACCTAAGCCTAGCCAACCGCTTAACTGGACTATGGAATATAGCAATAGCAATAGCAGTTAGACTTATATACCGCTTCATATGGCTTTCAGCCCTCCCTAAGCGGTTTACAGAGTCAGCATATTGCCCCCAACAGTCTGGGTGCTCATTTTACCCACCTCGGAAGGATGGAAGGCTGAGTCAACCTTGAGCCTGGTGAGATTTGAACCGCCGAACTGCAGATAACAGTCAGCTGAAGTAGCCTGCAGTACTGCACTCTACCCACTGCGCCACCTCGGCGCAAAAGCCAAGAGGCTTTTGAAAAGCTCAAACAGCTTTTTGCAGGGAGCCAACCCTTAAAAACCCAAATCCAGAGGAACCATTTGTAATACAATCCAATGCTAGTGATGTGGCAGTGGGGGCCGTTTTGCTCCAGGGAAATGCGAAGGGGATGCTGCAACCTCGCATCTACACTTCTCAGAAATTGACTGACACCAAAAGACTTTGGATGGTATGTGAAAAGGAGGCATATGCTGTTCGATGAACACTGCTTACTTGGAGGCAATTCCTGGAGGGCAGTAAGACCCCTTTCAAAGATTCCTGATCACAAGAATTTGGAAGCCCTAAAAACCTCAAGGAAACTGTCCCCTAAACAAGTATGATGGGCTCAGTACTTTAATAGATTCAATTTCACCCTTTGTTACTTGCCAGGGGGCAAGAATTTCTTCGCTGATGGACTCTCTTGGATTCCCCAATACAAAAGTACCTGGGAGTAAATAGTTAACTCCATTATCCTCTCTGGCAACTGGCAGCACAGAACACCATGAGGCAGCAGCCACTAGCCACTCTCGGCTGGCTGATAGTGCTCTGACCCAATGGCTAAAGGCCGATTAAAGCGCGTACCTGACGTCATCAGCAGCGCGACAAATACGACCGCGGAGAAAAAAGGGCGCTTTAAAAAGCGCTTTTAAAGCAAGCCGATTCACATAAAGGTAAGGGTTAGGTTTAGGGTTAGGGTTAGGGTTAGGTTAAGGGTTAGGGTTAGGTTTAGGGTTACGTTAAGCGTTAGGGTTAGGTTTAGGGTTAGGTTAAGGGTTAGCGTTAGGTTTAGCGTTAGGTTAAGGGTTAGGTATAGGGTTAGGTTTAGGGTTAGGTTAAGGGTTAGGCTTAGGGTTAGGTTTAGGGTTAGGTTTGGGGGGGTTAGGTTTAGATTTACGTGTTAATTTTAAGTTTACCGCTCACAGCGTGCTGTTTTCGTTGCGCTGTGATGACGTCACGTACGCGCTTTCGTCGAGCGCGCTTTAGTCTACCGCGGTTTTGTGGTGGAACCAGCTAAAGGAAGCCCCGAAAGAAGATGCATGGTTCAAGGGCCACAAAAATGAGCTGATGATGAGAGAGGACCTGGCGTGGAAGGGAGACAAACTATATGTTCCAGCTAGCCAGAGGACCCAGATCCTACAAAGAACCCACGGCAAAGCTGGAAGACTACTTCGGGTTTGTAAAGACCCTTCACTTGGCTAAGAGGCTGTTCTGATGGTCCAAGATATAGAAAGATGTTGAAAACTACGTAATCAGCTGCCCAGTATGTGAGTCCATGAAGTGATTGCCAGGGAAGATCCTGGGTTGCTACAGCCGGTGGCCAACACCTGCAGACCATGGGAAGAAATCGCCATGGAGTTTATACTAGAATTGTCTGAGAGTAATGGGAGTACTGTGATTTGGATAGTGGATGACCTGTTTTCGAAGGAGGCACACTTCATCGCATATCCAAAGCTTCCCTCAACTCAGAGTCTGGGCAAGATTTTTGTGCAGCACCTCTATCGGCTGCATGGAGTCCCAAAGGTGCATCATTTCAGATGGTTGAGTGTAGTTTACAGCAAAGTTTTGGCAGGAGTTCATAAAGTAAATAGGGACTTTAAGGACTTTGTTTGGGGTTCCATCCAAGTACTTATGGGGTGGCGGAATGAGCTAACACAATAGCGGAGTAATACCTATGTTGTTATGTAAACTACCAGAAAACAAACTGGGCAGAGCTCTTTTGCAGAAGTGGCTTTTGGTGCATGGTAGTACTGGGTTCACCTCCTTTAAAGTAAGTACTGGAGTTGAGTTTGTGCCAATGACAGAATTTCCAAGGGAACCTCGTCCCTCAGTAACATTAGCTGAACGAATGGACTCTCTAAAAGCTGCCTGGGGAAATGTGCAGAAAGCCCTGAATAAAGCCAGGGAGTCACAAAAGAAACAGGCAGACTGGAAAAGAGCCCTCCATAATAAGGAATTCAGCATTAGGGAGAAAGTACACATTTCTACTAAACGCCTGAAGCTGAACCAACCTTGTAAGAAACTGGGTCCCAAGTACATAAGTCTGTTCCCAGTTGTTCGAATAAAAACCCAATTACAGTGCAATTATGGTTACCGAAGGTGCTCAGGCGAGTCCATTCAGTGTTCCACTATAGCTCCTTGAAATCCTTCCGAGACTCTAAGTTAAGGCCAGTCAAAGGGGAGTCTCTGCCTCCCATTGTAGTTGGGAGGGGAAGGAATATATGAGATCAAGGAGATACTGGACTCAAGGTACTTTAAGGGGATATTACAATATTTAGTGCAGTGGAAAGGATATCCCTCAGCTAATGCTGAGTGGGTAGGAGCCCATAATATTAGCACAGACAAGTTAGTAAGAAGGTTCCATAGAAAATACCCTCAATGACCGAGGAGATTATTGAAGGCTAAGTTTACCTAGATAACAGTGTTAATGTATGCTTAATATTTTTCCAGGTGCCCTTTTCTTTCAGGGGGTCAGCATGTCAAGATTGAACCACTTTGCACCTTTCAAACTTTAATGCTTTTCAACTTGCCAATGAACTGGGGGAGGGAAGGGGAAAATAGAGTGCTGAGATTGTGTGTAGACTGTGAAAGCTTGGCAACCATCCAGGTCACCACTGCAGGTGCTTGAGGAAGAGATGGACTGTTCCCATAACAAAAGGACATCTCATAATTGGACAATGTGATCACTTAGCAGTCGGGAGAAAGGAAAGCTATTCTTTAACTAAGCAAGCATTTGCGTGGGGAAACCAGAGCTGGTTTTGATTTTTCAGTACCAAAATGGTGAATCCAATAAAGTGTTACTTTTGGGAATTCAAACTCCTGAGACAGATTCCTTCTTTTGGGTTCACTAGTTGGACAGTTGACAGTCATATTATTCTTGCTTTGAAGCAGAAGCTGAGCAAGGACTCAAATATCAGTTACTACTTCCATTCAATTTTTCATAAGCCAAAGATTGTCAAGAATCCCATCAGATGTTTGAGTCTTTGAGAGAGAAGGTCTAATTCTACAGTTACACAGAAATATCTCATACTGAAATATCTTGAAAAAATAGTTGTGTTATTAATTAGATTCCAAAGATTATTTGAAACTTCCAAATCTTTAGATACTTCGGATGAATTGTCTAATGTTTGCCTTTTGAATAGTAGAGTCATCACAAATTGTCCAAATAATTCTCAACTTCCAATGTGTTTATGAGGTAAGGTAGGAAGGGTTTGGTTAGCAAATTTGGGGATTTTATAAGCTTCCCAGTTGTTTGGAGTGGGGGGAGGCAGCCTTAATAAATATAATGAAATAAATATTTAATTCAAACTGATACTGTATTCAGTTAATAGATTTTTGATGGAAAATACTAGGATCTAAAATTGGAAACAAACGCTTGATTTATCCTTTTTGTATATCTTTTTAGTGATTGCAAGGAAAATAAAGGCATTTATACCACACTTCGCTTGGAAAATCTCTTCAATATCCATAAAATCCTAAACATCAGCATGGTGAGTTTAACAGTTTATGAGTATCTTAGAATTTTACTATGCAATCTTTTGCATTTTGTTCTAGTTTGATTTTGCTAGAAAGTATGATTTACAAGAAGCAACCCATTTGTGCATCTTAGTAATTGAATCCTTGGCCCAAATTTGAATTTTTATTATTGTTGCAAGGTGGCACCGTGGAATCCTTCATTTGTCCTTCAGCGCTGTTATTCATTCTGTCCCTGGCAGCTTGTCTGTGTATAAAGTGTTTGGGATCCTCCTTCAGCTCAATTTTGCTTCAGACTGTTTCCTTTTACAGGATAAACTCTGTTTTTATTTAATGTTACAGGATTTGAATTACAATATTTACAAAGCACCTCTGATGCCAGCTTTCTCCAGGCAGTGCCAAACATTAAAAATAGTGCAATAAAAATGATCTAAGATACTTCAAATGAAATAGAAGCAATTAGTGTTCATTCATACTCTTGCTGTAGCATTTTATGATGCCAGTGTGCCAGGCTGAATTAAAAATGCCAATTAGTACATGCCAAATGCTGAGAAGTAGAGAAGAGGGCAAGTTTTCACAGAAGGGGCACCAGAACAGAAAATACTGTCCGGATCCCAAGGATGTGGATCTAGAGGGATTTATTGCAGCCATTAGATGGGTTGACACGAAAAAGGGATTATTTGGGGTATTCTGATCCAGTTGTTTAGCCTTGCAGATTTAGAACATAGAACATAACATAACAAGTTGGAAGCAAACTTGGAGATCTTTTGGTCCATCCCTATGCTTGGGCAAGAGATTCTGTACCAGTGATGGCTAACATTTTTGTTGTTGGGTGCCAAAAATGCAAGCACTCTCTCACGATAGTGCACATGTGTGCTGGCACCCATAATGCAAAGTGCACCCCCAGATGCACATGCATGCACAATCCCCCTATGCACCCCCCTCAGGCGCCGCACTGTTCGCTTCCAAGCTGAGCTTGGTATTCCGTCTGGAGGGCCAGGAAAGGCTGTTTTCGCCCTCCCTATCCTCCAGGAAAGCCTCCGGAGCCTGGGGAGGGCGAATAACAGATCCAATAGGCCTACTGAAACGAATTTCTGGTAGGCCCAATGGGACTGTTTTTCACCCTCCCCAGGCTCTGGATGCTTTCCTAAAGCCTGGGGAGGGTGAAAACAGCCTCCCCGACCCACCAGAAGGCCAAAAATCAGCTGGCCGGCATGTGCTTGTGAGCTGGAGCTGATGGCTCATGTGCCAGCAGATATGGCTCCACATGCCACCTGTGGCACGCATGCCATAGGTTCACCATCATGGCTCTATACCATTCTGGACAAGTGATTGTGCAATCTCTTTTTGAAAACCTCCAGTGCTGGAGCACCCACAACTTCTAGAGGCGAGGCTTTCCACTGATTAATAGTTCTCACTGACAGGAAATTTCTCCGTAGTTCTAGGTTGGATCTTTCTTTAATATGATCCTTGTCCTGCCCTCAGGTGCTTTGTAGAATATGCCAATTCCCTCTTCTCTGTGACAGCTCCTCAAATATTGGAAGACTACTATAATATCACCCCTAGTCCTTCTCTTCATTAGACTAGACATACCCAGCTCCCCCAACCATTCATCCTATGTTTTAACCTCCAGTCCCTAATCATCTTTATTGCTCTTCTCTGAATTCTTTCGAGTCTCAACATCTTTTTTATATCATGGTGACCACAATTGGATACAATATTTTAAGTGTGGTTTAGTAAAGATGAAAACTCATTTGAATTGAATTCAATTTCTAGTAGCTTCACAGATATGTTGGAAATGTTTTGGGAGAAATGACCAGAAAGAAGTTTGACATTCCTTTCAGCTAGAACAAGGGTACCCAACCTCCAGGCTGTGGCCTGGTACTTGAGTGTACACAGCTCTATTTTGTGTGAGCAGCAAGCGTTCACAAATTGGAAACTCCATTTGCGCTTGCACATGAAGCTCCGTTTGCACGACCAGTGGGTACTCATGATGGGCTCAGTACTTTAAGTACAACCCTTCTTCCAGGGCTAAGGTAACCACTCGCACTCGGGATTCTTGGGTTTGAAACTCATATTCTTGCATGTAGGTGAGCACATGTGCCACAAAGAATCCCAATTTTTTCGGTTTCCCATGAAACTTCACCCCAAAGGAAGGAGTTTTTCTTTCTAATTGCAGGTTTCGGAGTTGGTTGGGAGTGGCCCTCAATCCATGCGCCAACTGAGTGGAGGGTTTGCTGGGCTCCTTGCTGTTGCTACTGTGCCATCTGCTTGATCAGCAGGGCCCAAAGGGGGATTAGCCTCCCTGGCATCATTTGTGGCTGAAAAGTGAATAACATCTTTCCTGAAAAAGGAACAACATCAAAGTTAGTATTTAAAAAATTAACCACCTCTTCCCCTCCCAGGGGGACCCTTTGGCTTATCGGGAAACTTTTCATGGAATTGTTTTATTAAACTATCCGCCTTTAGATCCCAACTTCATTTCCAATTTCATCCTTGGCCACCAAAATTGACGCCTGGAAAGGTGGAGCGTTTTTAGGAATCCAAAGTGGCCGCCTAATTTTGCATTATGGCTTCGCTGTAGGACTTCCAGCCTCAATCCCGCAGGGACGTACAGTTTGGACCCCTTCCAGGCTAAACCACAAGAATGTCCTTGTTATTGTTGAACCACGGGTCTGCCGGGAGTGCTGCTTTGAACTCTGTCATCAGCTTATCTTGGCTTTGGGTGGTGACCTGGGCCACCTGTTGGCTGGAGGAAGAAATGATGGGTTGAACAACTTCTTCCTTCTTACTGTCGTACTGCGGTTTTCTCGACAAAGCATCCGCCAACAAGTTCTTCCCTGCAGGGATGTGTTTAATGTTGAATTTGAACCTTTGGAAGTATTATGGCCAGTGAACTTGTTTGGGAGATAATCTTCGATGGGCGTGGATAGCTTCGAGGTTTTTATGATCAGTCCAGACCTTGAACGGCATATTCCCCCGCCCCCTTCCAAGAGATGTCTCCATGTGAGCAGGCTCTACCTGATTGCAAACGCCTCTTTCTCCCAAATGGCCCACCTCCTTTCAGTAGTGGTGAGTTTCTTGGAGATGTAAGCGCATGGCAAGAGGTGGCCCTCTCTATTCTTTTGTAGTAGCACTGCAACTATTGCTACATCACTGGCATCCGTCTGGATTATGAATGGTTGCTTGGGGTCGGGGTGTTGCAGTATGGGCTCTTGGGCAAAGAGCCATTTTAATTTCTCAAAGCTTTTTTGACA
This sequence comes from Thamnophis elegans, assembly GCF_009769535.1. Taxonomy (NCBI): domain Eukaryota; kingdom Metazoa; phylum Chordata; class Lepidosauria; order Squamata; family Natricidae; genus Thamnophis; species Thamnophis elegans. The sequence goes on from NC_045549.1 coordinate 56,666,634, forward strand.
GTCCATTGTCCATTTCAGGGGTTAGTTTGCTTTTGGCTTAGTTGGGGAAGGCCCCATTTCAAATTGATGTCTATGTAATTCCTCAATTCAACCATCTCTTTGGGGTCATGGAGTACATTTTCAGCTTCAGTAAGTTAGCCCCTGGTTTGAAGTCTATTGCACAATCTGTTGGCCGGTGGGGTGGGGAGATAGTTGCAATCTTCCTCACTGAACACCCCTGCTAAGTCCCAGTAGTCTTTTGGTACTTGTTGGATCCCTGGGGGTTTGGTGTCTGCTGCAGGTGCCGTAGGTTCCAGACAGTCTGGGCTGTTGGGTCCCATTGTTCCTGGGTGGCCTTTTGGCTCCACTGGTGGTAACGGCCCAAAGCCGATAATCAATTTTCTAATGCTGTCCTCCCACTTTATTGTAGGCACCCACTTGTCCAGCCATGCAAGTCCCAATATAATTGATTCCTGCATTCTTGGAGGTACAATGAATCTGAGGAATTCATAGTGGCAGCCTATCATCACCTTTACCAACTCGGTAATTTTAGTGGCTGGGGCCCCTCTAATCAGTGTTCCATCCACTTGCTCAAATTGAATGGGATGGTTTAGGGGTCTTATACGTATATCTAGTTGCTCCACAATTGACATGCTGATTAAGCATCGGGTGCAGCCGGTGTCCACAATTGCCCCAACTTCCCCTTCCACTCCAGTTTCTGGCACTTGGAGGTTGCATTTTATTGTAAAGGGGTGGATGGGTGCACTAACCATTGGGTCGTCTTCTGCATTTCCCTCCTCCGAGGCCTCCCCCTTGGTAGGACTCTTTGTCACCTTAGATTGGGGATCCTCTTCTGGAGGTTGTTGGCCCAGATGACTCTTCTGTGGTAGCTTCTGGGGCCTTCTCTTTACTGCTCTGGCAATTGGTGCACATGTTTGTGATATTGGGGTTGGAGCCAAGCACTCTGATGCTCTGTGGCCAAATTGACAGCAACGCTGGCATTTTATTGGCTTCCCCGAGGGACGGAACCTAGTTGCATCTCTAAACTTAGGAACCGCCTCATCACATTGTTCTGCTACCCATCCTGCAGTATCCCCCTCATTCATCTCTTCTTCCACTGTTGAGAACTCTTCTCTGTAGGAGGGGGGTGGTAAAAACCTGTTGGGGCATTGCAGGTGCACATTGTTCCACCATCCATCCTGCAGCTTCTCCTTAATCATCCCTTCTTCCATTGTCGAGACCTCTCCTCTGTAGGAAGGTGGGGTAAGAACCTGTTGGGGCATTGCAGGTGAGACTGGAACCAGTGGGGTGGTCAATTTCTGGTTTGACCACTGCCCAGTTATCTGCCATGGTGCCATCTGCTGAGGGACAGCAGGTGCCCATTGGCATCTCTCCCATCCATGACCTGGGGTTGCTTGATTCATAGGTTGCAATTCAACCATTAATGGCTGGCAGGGGGGGCATTATGGGCCAAGGTCCCCTCTGCTGTCTTGGAGGCTTTTCCCATGTTGCCCAGTGGCACCTCTGCCATCCATGTGCTGGGAAGAAAGCCCAATTTGTGGTGCTTCGTTCACAAGCTGCTGCCCATTTTCCAGTGGCTGGCAAGTGAAAGATGCTGGCCAAATCCCTTCTTGCTGGCTGGGTTGAACTTCTCATTTTGATAGGGAATCTGTCTTCAACTCAGTTGCAGGGTAATGGGTCATTTCATTTATTGCTGTTTGGAAGGAGTAATTATCTCCACTCCAGTCCTCCAGTCCATTGCAGCTTTCACTAGTGAAGGGGGGGGGGATTGACTCACGTTTGGCTGAAGAAGTTGGTCTGGGAGCCCCCTCCAGCCATCCCCCTCCGGTTGTGCGTGCATCTTCCCAGATGCTATAAAGATGAAAAATTCCTCCCACGCAAATTCTTTTGCACTTCGGAAGAACTTCAGAGAAGCAATTAATCATTAACTTCTTTTCTCTTAATTGTCTACTGATATTTTACGCTGATTCGGTCAGCGTTGGGAAATCAACACCCCTCTCACCAGCCCCTTTCCGGGGTGCTGGTGATTTATTTTAAAAGGAGATTTGGGATAATGTCAGCGTTCCAAATATCATGCAGTATTAAATCAGAGTCCAAGGCAGAGCTATCCTTAAAGTTCCAATTTAATAAGACAGACATGTTGGCAACGAACTGTGGAAATGCAAAATCTGAAAACTTCCTGGGATTCCACCCAGTTGAAAGTTCATGATTTTATCCCCACACCCATAAATCCAACACATGGTCCAATCTTCTTCGGCCACGCTGGCATTTCCACTCATCTAGTTCCAGTCAGATGTAGAGGTATAGACACAAAAGATGACCTTGGGCTTCTATAAAAGAATGGCAACAACACATTCCACCATTCTACTCCTTTCTATTCCCCCCTCCCAATCACTACACTAATGAAACAGTGTGGCAGGCCAAAGATCCTAAAAGGAACATAACTACAGGCCTAACACCGGTCTTACAGGTGGCAATGGTCCAATGCCAATGATTAGTTTCTGGTAACCATCTTCTCACTTTATAGTAGGACTCCACTTGTCTAGCCACGCGAGCCCCAATATAATCGACTCAGTCATTTTGGGGGCTATGACAAATTAGAGGAGCTCCTGGTGGTGATTGCCATTACCTGGACTACTGCTTCCTTTTTTGCTAATAACGACAGGCAGTTAGATATGGTTCACGCAAAAATGGGGAGGACACATGGGAGAACAACACAGCCAGCAGCAATTAGACCTACAAGGGCAACTATGGCTTGCAAACCGGGTAATTTAGGGAACCACCCACTAAAGATCTCTTTGAAATTATATCCACTCCATTTCTGATCAGCATTATGGGTGTTGCCTCATTTCCATAGTTAATTGTTTAATAACTTTCCTTGGTTCATCAATCTGTAAACAACAGTTAGAGAGTTTAAACTTTCCACACACACCTCCTTCCTTAGCCAAGATGTAATCCAAGGCCAACCTATTTTGGTATACAGCGATTCTAAGCTTATCAGTGGCTTCGGATAATATGTTTAATGCTTTGGGCAGCCTTTGGCCATCTAGGTCCAGGACTGCTTGTAATCTGATAATCTTGTTTAGCATATAAATAGGGGTCCTATACCCATATGACCCATCCTCCACCTAAGTAGCCTGTCCGTATGTACAAACTATTCATTCAGAGTCCCAAACGCTGGTCCTTTCATATTCCGCCAATTCTTTGCATGGAAAATTAGAGTAGGCTGAGTCTATGCTCCTTTTGCGTCTCTGCAGGCCTACTGGGTCATACACAGGAATACCCAATACTTGTCTTGACTGGATAGGCAGAAGGAAGAAGGAAGGCTTGATCCAACCTAGAACACAAGACCCCAACCAGTTCCCAGGCAATCTCTCATATGCCAGATTGCCACATATCTAGTACATGCTGTTTGGGGCAACCCATACTTCTGTCGTGCTATTAAGATAAGGAAGTAGGATAACATTAAACTTTTGAGGCTCCGTCTCTTTACCAGGAGAGATCCAGGTTTTATACTCCTGATCCCAGAGTCCTATACAAATGAGGTCCACTACGGATACGGTCTGGTTCCTTGTAAAGCAGTTTCGCTCCACTAAGTTAGTTGATAACGTCCAGACAATACCAGCAAAGTGAGTTTTGGCCAAAATGTTCCCTGCCATAGACATACTATTGAAAACCTCAGGGCTGGCTTCCATGGCTTCCCATGGCCATTGTTCACCCATGTTCGTACCGCCACATACAAAACAATTCTTTACCGACAGTGTTTTTGCTACTTCTTCCGCTATTTCTATAAATAAATTATTAGCCTTTGTACTTATAGAGAGTGGGCTATTATCTAGTTTGCTCAAATTGTAATATACAGACCAGCCCAAGGATCTAATTTGCCCATCGTAGATTCTCTCTATTCTTACAGTTAGGTAAGTCAGAGGATCTGCCCCTATTCCATCAATTCCAAATCCATAGGCCTTTAAGAGTGGATGGGTCCTATATACTTCCAACTTAACCCAGTTGCTATCCTTAACTCTGGTGAAGTTGCCTAATCCCAGACACCCCTGATATCTGCCCCCAATATATTCACACACACACTCCCATCTTGCACATTGCAGTGAACCTGCACAAGGTAACCATGTCATATGTCTGGCTGTAATCCAGGTGGTGTCAGTTTTACACATATACTTATGGTTGTGTTTGTATGCATCCTTCCAGGAATGGGACCCACATCCCATTCTACCTGTTTTGCCTGGTTCATCTATGGCCATGCAAGCATCGAACTCCAATACTATCCTTTCCTTTCCTTGTAAATCACAGTGGTGTGATTTACATATGCATACAGACCCTCTAGCTTTCCATTATAGATTTGCCCGAACCCAGGTATATAATGTAACATTTAGCCTTTCCGTGGTTAGAGGTTTGTAGCAAGTTTCCTTACCCCCTATAGTACATAACATATACATGGTTCCATTTCTCTGGCAAGTTTTCCTCATTGGTTTACAAACTCTTGGGGCTTGGGTGTGATAGACTAAAGTGGTTACTGTAGCCAGACCTTGTTCTGCCTGGGTGATACATTGTTGGCAATTGTCAGATCCTCGTTTTGGGCGGTTCTGTTGTTATGGCTTCTCGGCGCCTACGTTTTCCAGGAGTGCCTTGATACCAAGCGGGGGCTACTAAGAATGGTTGTTTCTGGACTTTACACAACCCCACCCAACCCCTCTTCAACTAGAAAGGGGTAATTATTCACCTGATTACAACGGAAGGGGGTTGGCCACAATCCAAGGCCGCTAGGGGTAGACCAGAGGACGTCAGAAGGTGATTACATATCACAACTCTGAATAACCTTCCTATATGTTTGCACACTTCTGAGTTCCTGGGCCCAATTTCCATGCACATTATGGACACATGCAAATCGAAACCTCTGGGGTGATCACATGGGTTCCACCACAAAACCGTGCTTGACTAAACTGCATCCTACTAAACCGCGTAGCTGACGTCATCAACAGGGCGACAACAGCGCGGAGACAGAAGCACGCTGTAAACCCTAAACCTAAAATTAACCCCTAAACCTAAACCTAACCCCCCTAAACCTAATCCTAAACCTAACCCTAAACCTAACCCTAAACCTAACCCTTAACCTAACCGTAAACCTAACCCTAACCCTAACCCTTAACCTAACCCTAAACCTAACCCTAACCCTTAAACCTAACCCTAAACCTAACCCTAAACCTAACCCTAAACCTAACCCTAAACCTAACCCTAAACCTAACCCTAAACCTAACCCTAAACCTAACCCTAAACCTAACCCTAAACCTAACCCTAAACCTAACCCTTACCTTAAGTTGAATCAGTCCACCCTCCCTATTGGTTCACTGAAAGCAATTATATGGCTAGGACCCCATTCCCCTAAGTTTTCAATATACACGTCACCATATCCCAACTGTAGTTTACATTCTAATACCATAATTAATAATATAAATCTTGGCTCCGTTTTTACGCCGTGCGTAAAGGATTAGCTTCCAGAGTGAGCAAGCAGGGCGTCTTCGATACTGTGTGCAGGGAACCTATTGCCGGTAAGGTTCAGCAGAGTGTCCTTTCAGGCGCAAACATAAAAATCTACTACTGTTTTTTTTCTACTGCTACTGAAAGGCAAAGTCACTTGCGCTTAAGCCAGAGCACCAAGGGTTTATCAGTGGATTGCGCTTCCCACTGGACTGGGTCACTTTGAGCTGTTCCTTTCAATCTGGTCCAATGGACCCACAATTTGAATTCCAGAGTTTTTACTGCAAGGGGAAAACACATGACTACAGTATACGGCCCTTTCCATTTAGCTTTTAGAGGTTCATTTTTCCAATGCTTTACCCATACTCTGTCCCCTGGCTTAAAGGAATGGCACTTGGTAGCAAGTAAAGGTGGTGTTTGTTCTCCTACATATTTCTTTATGACCTCTAGGCACATATTCAACCCCTGCAATTGTTTGATTAATTCCCTATTACCTATTCCCCCCTTATGGGATAATTCCGGCCATCCCACAACCTCATGCCTTAAAATCGTAGGAGGTCTACCGTATATCATTTCAAAGGGGGACAGATGGTACTTTTTCCTAGGAGCAGTCCTTATATTATACAAGGCTAAGGGTAATGCGTCTAACCAGCTCAAATGGGTTTCTATGCATATTTTGGTTAATCTATCTTTCAGGGTGCGATTAGCCCTTTCAACTTTTCCCCCAGACTGAGGATGAAATGCACAATGAAACCTCCACCTGGTTCCCATTGCCCGGGCCAAAAGTTGATTGATTTTGTGGACAAACTCTGGACCATTATCTGATGATATCGCGGATGGACATCCGTAACGAGGAATGATCGAATTCAGGAAGGTCTTTGCAACTTCTCATGCTTGTTTTGTGGAAGTCGGGAAGGCTTCCAGCCATCCGGTATACGTATCCATTACCACCAATAGAGCCTTATAATGTTTACATCGGAGCATGTCAGTAAAGTCAGTGGTTACTATGTCCATCGGGATGGTGCCTATAGGTTGGAAGCTTGGAGGCAATGTCGGACCCTGTCGTGGGTTTGTTGATGCGCACGTGGTGCATTGTAAGGAGGCCTTGTTTGTTAGGGCGTGAACACCTTCTAAGTAATATTCCCTAAGAATAGCCTCTGCGAGGGCTGACTTTCCCAAATGTAACGTCCAGTGTGCCTGCTCAACCACTGCCCATGCCAACAAATGTGGTATGTATGGCCTACAATCAGATGCAAGAATGAGTCAGCGGGGTTACTGCCACTTTAAGAATCTGTCTATTTGTGTCTCTCTACTAGTGTATCTCTCTCATCATGTATTTCATTTTCTCTCCTTGTGTTTGTAGCTGAGTGGTAAGGGATTTATTTACCAATGTATATGTCTGTATACATGTGTATATAAACCACTATTAATTGTATAAATGCTCTGTGTGCTGTGTGCTCCTGGGTTTATCTCATAATAATAGTCACACTGCCAAAATTTTGACAAAGACCATCAACTCCATTGTTGAAGTGAAAGGTTTATTTTTGCTAAATTCAAATGGTAACAGCATAAGCAAAGCTGGATCTGAATATTCCTGCACAAAGGCTGTGTTTTTCCCACTTCCCTAGCCCCCTCTCTTTGACCAGTCCATCAGTGTCCAATCATGTTCATTTTAGAAGTTTGGGGAATGCCTTTGAGGTTTGGCACTTCTTTGATGCAGTTTCACATTCCACTCTCACAGCCTATTCTTGATCAGCCAGTCCATTGCATATTGACACCTCTGGTTTCTATCAACCTGTCATTCCCTCCCTTCCTTGTCCATGTCTTACTTCCCCATCCTCATCCCTCCCCCCTCCCCTGCATTTTATGGCAAGATACCAGCAAAGGGAGATTTGCTGAAGATGGCAGATCTGACATTCTGCCTTCCTTGAAAAAAAAGACATCAGTCCTTGTAGTAGAAAGGAGACAAAAGAGAGTGAGTTATGGTTCAATGGGTACATTTTGGAATTTGCAGAGGCATTTTGGGGCTCAGACATGTTGGGTATCAAACCCATTCTGTTGCAATGAAGTATTGAATTTTCTCTCTATGGTTGCAGGAGTCTAATATTTCTTTAATTTTGAAATGTTGTTCCCTTTTAATTAAAATGGGGTTTGGAGGTGGCTTTGTTATGGGAGGTTGTGGGGAAGTGATTGCTGGTTTTAATAGGCTACAACAGAACACTGGGTGCACACACATCTGAGGGATTTGGGTAGGTTGAATCGCACAGTGACATGTTTGATGATAATCGAGAAGGGCCCAAATGTATTTAGGACCTAGGCTTTTTTTAAGGTTGCCTAGGCTGAACGTATACGGTGGACAGATAGACTCTGTCACCTATGTTAAAGTCTTTTGGTTTGGAACATTTTGGCTTGTTTTTTATACATCTCTTACAGACTATCAGCCAGGTGCTTTAAAGTTCTGTAATCCAGTGTGCTAATGAAGTGATTTTTGTTTGGTTTGGGGCACTTCTGGTGTGACCACAAAATCCTGGCCAATTGCGGCTTTGAATGGTATAAAACCAGTGCACTGCATTATTGTAAGCCACTTCTGCGAAAAGAAGGTCGCTCCAGTAATTTTGTTGGTAGTTAATGTAATATCTCAATTATTGTTCTAAGACTCAATATGTGCGGTCACCCCTCCCATTCATCTGAAGATAATGACAGGAGCTAAGCCCTTGGGTGGTGCCAAGCAATTTTAGGGATTCTTGCCAAAATTGTGAATTGAACCCCGCAATCTGAGATAATTCACTCTGGGAATCCATAAAGTCTACAAATATGTTGCACAAAGAGTTTGGCTACAGTATGTGCTAAGGGAATTTTGGGGTAAAGCACAAAGCACACCTGTTTAGAGAAGAGGTAGATTAGAGTAGGCAGGGGTGAAATCCTCCCAGTTCAGCCCAGTTCAGCACAGTTCAGCTGAACTGGTAGGGATGATTGTCCTTGGTTCTGCGAACCAGCAGTTAGGAAAAAAAAAGCTTCCAAGGATCGTGCAGTGCAGCTGTGAGCCACGCGATCCTCAGAAGCTTCCCCCCCCCTTTTTAAAGCATTTTTTCCCTACCGGTTCACCTGAAAATACTTTAAAAAGCAGGGGGAAAGCTTCAGATGATGTGCAGCTCACAGCTGAGCCGCGTGAGCTTCAGAAGCTTTTTTTAAAAAGCTTTTTAAAGCATTTTTTCCCTGCCAGTTCACTCGAACCGGCAGTGAAAAAATACTTTAAAATGTGAAAAAAAGTTGGCCGTGCCCACCCAGTCACATGACCCCTCATCAAGTCACCTCCACAGAACTGGTAGAGGGAAAATTATATTTCACCACTGGAGCTAGGTGTGTTTCCTGAATTTTCTGGTCACTCCTACTATATAGTCCATGGAGATTTCTTTCCAGGACGCTTGAAGTTTTGCCACTGGTTGAAGGAGACCTGGGGTTTACCCTAGACATCTCTTGGCTGATGAGCATATAGGGTAGCTTGCCACATAAGTTTCAGTGTTCTTTTTTAGATATGGCCATCGGAATTGGTGTTTCACTAGGTGTAGCGTTTTTATGAAACCAATATGCCCTGCATTTTTAGTGTCATGACTTCTTTGGAGGATCAGAGTGTATTTGCTTTATAGAATATACAACTTGTCCCCTACCCATGCTAAGTCATCTCATATGGTGCATTCTGTTTTTTAGGTTCTAAACTGTTTGTTTTTCTATAATGTCATTTTTAGTGTTTTCAGTAGCTTGGCTGGCGTCTGGGGGTGGTTTTCACTTGCATCCCGGTGATGGCTGCGGCTGCTAGCTGTTGGAAGGAAATAATTAGGCTAACAATTTCAACTTTCAAGCTGTCGTATTGGGGTAGCTATGAAAGGGCATTGGCTAGAAAGTGTCCCCCCGTCTCCCAGGAGATATTGTAGTGTGAAATTGAAGTGATTGAAGTATTGAGTCTGACAGTCCTGTTTTGGAGAAACCTTCTAGGATTTTTTTTTAAGTTTCTAGATTTTTGTCATCCATCCACACCTTGAAAAAGGGCCTCCCTCCCCCCTCTAAAAAATTAGGATCACCCACTACACCGTATATGCCTCTTTTCCTCAAACCACCCATCTCTACTCTGTGTTTTTGCCAGTATGTATAAGCGCACGGCTGTACAATTCCCTGGTCATTTTTCAAGGCTAGTACAGCACCATCTGCTACATCACTGGCATAACCCTGAATAATAAATGAGGTATTTGGGTCTGAATATTTTAACATGGGTTCATCTGCAAATACTTTCTCAAATGCTTCTTGGTATTCCACTGACCACTTTAGGGGTACACTGAGTTTGGGTTTCCCTTTCCCTTTTGTTTTCAATAAGTTGGTGTTGGGAAATGCTATTTGAGTGAACAATGGGATGAACTGACGGTAAGCTTTGAAGTTGTTTTCAAGTGAGCAGTGGTTCCCCTTCTAGTACCACCCATACCTTTTCTGGGTCCATCTCCACTCTCTTGATGGAGATGCAATAGCCTAAATAATCTATCTTCTGCTTGTGGAATTCACATTTGGTGAATAGTCAAGTGGCCCAAAGTTTCTTTAGCACTGTCCTAACTAACTTCACATGCTCAGTCATGGATTTGGTGTAAATAAGAATGTCCACTAGGTAGACTAAGACCCCTTTATACAGTTGCTCATGCAGAATCTTGTTACTTAACTGCATGAAGATGGTAGGGGCACCCAGCAGCCCAAAAGGGAGTACACAAAACTGAAAACATCTCAGAGGGCAATTGAAAGTGGTTTTCCATGCATCCCCCTCTTTAATCTGCACTCTGTAGTATGCCTCAAAGGATCATCATCCATCTCAATTTTGGCCTTCCCTCTCCCAGGCTCCTGGCTGGTGCAGTTGGAGTTCCCTCGCAATCTGGGTGATGGGGTGAACTCAGTGACCTCCATTCCTTTCAGAGCTGTTTCCTGGGTTCTTGGGGGGACTTTTCCTGCCTTCTTTGTGGGGCCAGAGACTTGTTTTGGCATCAGGCACGGTGTGCGGCAGTCACTGCCCTGTGTTCTTCCTTCCTACACTTAAAGCACCCTGTGGAGCAATGATGTGGGCTGGGGTCATGTCCCCCTTGCTTTGGGGTTTCTCTTCTTTCTCTCCGGAGGGATCTTTACCACTTGCAATTAGAATGGTTGTGGGACCTGGATTGGTTGATCCCCATCTCATCAGCTAGGACATACCAGCCCTGGAGGGTTTGCGGTGCACCTCTGGGGATGCAGGTGTTGTAAATGTCATCGTTCATGCTGTCTTGAAAGCATTCAATCAGCATGTTTCGCTGGCTAGTCTACACACCAAGCTTCAGAACTCCTAGATGTAAGTGGCCATGTCATCTGCCCTGTGTTATGGTCTTGATTCTCATTTAAGCTTTTCAGTCGGCCAGAGAATTCGCAAACCTTTTCTGGAGGGCCTTCATAAATCAGTTGAAATTGCATAGTTCTGGCACATCATCATTGTTCAAGCCACCATCCACTCTGCTGCTTCCCCCTCCAGGCCAAAATCACATTCTGCATCTTTCTATAGCAGGTCTGGCCCATATTCCTGCATGTAGGTCCAGACTTGATTTAAGAAGAATGCCAGTTGCTTCGAGTCACTATTAAATTTCATCCCTAGAGTTAGGGTGCCTGCATTCTCTTTTCTGTGGAGGAACAGGGAGGTGGTGATGCTGGCCATTTTGGGGCTATGTAGGTTTGGAGATATTCAAAAGTGTCCCTCAGGAAGTCAGTAGTCTGCTCCAAGATGGCATCATGGGAGTCCAGTTTGCCCCTCGTCACTCCACATTCTCCTTTGGTGCAATGGGCTTTTGGTTAGCTCCCACTACTCTCTTAAATGTTACCCCTGAGGTCCTCTCCACCCAAGCTTCATTTTTCCCATCCCCAGCGACCATCGGAGTGTTGATTGGTAATTGAAAGCCTCTACTTTCTCCTCTAACTCGGGATAATCTCCCCTGCTCCGTGATCTCAAAGTGGCTTCTTCCCAAGCTTCCATCTCCTCCTGCTTGCTTTCATGAACAGACAGTCTGTGCACAGTCCCCATAGTAGATAAGTGTCTCCAGTGGACCGCTATTGCATATCCAGCTTAATGTCAGGCTTGTCCCAACTTGCACACTTAGGAAAGAAAGACCCTATTGTTGAAGTGGAAGGTTCACTTTTACTATAAGTTCCAACAATTACAGCATATGCAAAGCTGGATCTGAATACTCCCACCCAAACCCTGCTTTTATCCCACTTCCCTGGCCCCTCCCCTTGACCAGCCCCTCAGTGTCAAATCATGTTCATTTTAGATGTTTGGGAAATGGCTTTGAGGTTTAGCACCTCTTCAGTGCAGTTTCACATTCCACTCTCATGGTTCTCACTTGATCAGCTGGTTCATTCTGGATTGACACCTCTAGTTCTTATCATTCTCTCCCTTCCTCCCCCTGTCCATTTCTTACTTCCCATCCTCCTCCCCATTCCTCCCCACTGTGTTTTATGCTAGGATGCCAGCGAAGAGAGGTGTGCTGAAGTTCGGCAGACCTGACATGTAGTCTGATTTATTGTATGTGATAGGTATGAGGCACTTCCAAGAAAGAATTGTATGACACTTGGTAATGAGAGGCATCAAAATTTGAAAATTGATCCCTTTTGCTTCTTTTTCCCCACAGTATGCAGAAGATGTGTCACTTAAAATCAAGCATATCAATATAAATTTAAGCAATATAGTTTTACTGAGCAATACTGGGAAAGAGAACCTGTTGAATTTTGGTTCTTCTGGAATAAATGAAATCAACTTTGCAGCATACCTGTCAGAGGTAAGGGGCTGACTAAACTGTTTTTCATCTGATTGGGATGGGAGAAAGAGATGGAAAATGGTTAACCCTCTAATTCTAGACACCTGACAGGGAGGTGTTTTTTCACTTTGCTTTATTCTGATAGCTATATCTTTCAGATCTTCTAGTCCAGTGATGGCTAACCTTTTTTGGATCACGTGCCAAAAATGGGGGAGTGCAGGGGGGTCATGAGTGGGCATGCCCACACCCATAATGCTATGCGCACGCCCCCAGCATGCATGCACACGTGAGCAGCGCTCCCCCCACTTTTGGCATGCTTTTTTTCACCCTCCCCAGGCTCCAGAGGCTTTCTAGGAGCCTGGGGAGGGCGAAAACAGCCTCTCAGCACCCCCAGAGGCCCTCTGAATCTCCTGAAGCCTCCAGAAGGCGAAAAACGGCCCTATGGGCAACCCAGGCATTCAGGAATGGTGACTTCCAGTTTGTCTGTAGGGGCGTTTTTTGCCCTCCAGAGGTTTGCCTGAAGCCTCTGGAGCAGGGAAAACGGCTCAACGCACAAACTGGAAGTCCATTTCCAAACTTCCGGTTTGCGTTTTGGGTGGTTTTTTGTCCTCCGGAGGCTTCAGGGAAGCCTCCGGAAAGAAAAAAAACAGCCGAAAAAGAAGGCCGAAGTTAGCTGGCCAGTGCGCTAGTGCGCTGGAACTGACAGCGCAACGCCTGGCGTGTCCTAACAAATGGATCCGCATGCCACCTGTGGCACGCGTGCCATAGGTTTCCCATCACGGTTCTAGTCCAACTTCCAATTCCCTGCTCAAGCAGGAGACCCTATACCATTCCAGACTGTCCAAGCTATCCAGTCTCTTCTTCAAATATATACTGTATCATCAACACACAAAGTACTTTGACTCATTTTGAAAACAAAGTAACTACAGGTAATCCCTGGGTTACGGGCGCTTCGTTAGTGAATGTTCAAAGTTACGTGATAAGCGCTCCCTAGCATTTACGAGCAAGTCCTGAAATTATGAATGTTGCAGCACCACAGCAGTTGTTCGCCCTTATGAATGACCGCAAAGGCTCTGCAACATTCTCCCTGCCTATTCACCACCCCCACCCCGGGTCTTCACAGGCACTCTGTGGATCTCCTCTCTGTTGTGGTTTCTTTGCCTAATTCGTTGCTTTAGATTTTTGATGCATTTGTAGAGAACAGAGGACTTCATCAGGCCTTCCCTCCATTTGCCATTTCCTTGCTGAAGCCTACAAGGGAGATTGCGTTCTTGTAGGCTTAGGACCTTTGAAAAAAGCCTCTGTTGGCACCAGAGAAACTTGGGGGTGGTGGGGGTGAAAGACTCCCTCTGAAACTCGGTTCCTACTGGCAAAGGCTTTTTGCAAAGGGCTGCTGAAACCTATAGGGATGCAATCCTCAAGCACTTTGGCAGTGAAAAAGGAGGCCTGGAGGTTTGTGCACAGCTCTCCGTGGCTCCTTTTTCATGACCGAAACCTTCCTCAAACAGTTCAGCTGCACTTTTTGAAGACCTGTCTTTGTCCTATAAAGCCTTGGCAATCTTTGTGGTACTACCAGACTGATTTTTGCTGCTATAGACTAACCCTGTTCTCCCTCTACAAAGTCAAATGCTGCATGATTCTCTCTCTCTCTAGATTAACAAGAGCATCACCAAAATTGATTTATTGTTATATGCTAATGATTTGGAAGCAAGAGCAGATCAGCTGGTAAGTTGAACGAGCGACACTGTCGTAAACTACTGAATGCAGAGGCTGCCTTAAAGAATGTAAAATACAGAACATTCTCTAGCAGTTTTCCTGGGCTCAGGGTTTGGAGTTACAGCAAGGGTTGAAAAACGTCTTTTGAAAGTCATGGATAATGCTGGGCCCAAAATAACTAAGCCCAGTCTGCAGAACATAATTGTTTAAGAGAAAAGAGACAGGTTCACATTACAAAACTTGTTTTGCTTTTTTTAAGACCCCACAAGACCATCTAGAACACTTTTAGAAGAGTGTAGATTTTCATCTTAACAGGAACATGACAATTTAGTGGAAAAAAATGTTCCTGTTAATCAGATGCTGGCTTGAAATCTCATATTTCACATTTATAATGAAACTTCTCAGTAGCAGGAATTTGCACTTTTTTATCTGTTGAAAAAAATGGTTGGGTTTGCATCACATGAAAGCATCTATTTCCCTTGATAAATGGATTATTCTAAGTGGAGGCATGCAGGCAGGAAAAGAAGGAATATAATTTTTCTTTTCTGATATTGCTGCTTTTCTGCTCTTTAATAACAGAAGAATAATTTACATGTTGGAAACTATACATTTAATTATTTCCTTGTATTTTCAGCCCAAAGGAGCATTAGAAAACGCTTTGAAAGGACATGCAAATACTATTCGGCTGATACATAACCAGCAAGTTGTTCCTTTGGAACAAGGAATGGTAAAAAAAAATACAGTGGTATTGGAATCTGTAATGTATCACATTGATAAACTGGAACAAGTGCAGAGAAGGATTACCAAGATTTATTTATTGGTTTGCTTATTTATTTATGTGTCAAATTTATATAGTTGCCCATCTCACAAAACAAATTACTCTGGGCAGCATACAAGAAGTTACAATTACTAAATACAAAACAATTATCATTAAAACGTTAACATCTATTGAAAACAAAACTAAAACTAGGAAATATTGGGTGAAAGAAATAACCCTCTCAATATTTCATCAATTTCCTGGGGTGCTCACGGTTGATGGCAAATGGTGAAAAGACCTGGGTACGTTTAGCTTATAGACAAGAGGTTGGAGTGGGATATGATGACTATCTTCAGATATCAAGGGGAGAGATTTATTCCCACTTGTTCAAGAAGTGAATACTAAAACAAATGGGGCAGAGGTGGTATTCAGCAGGTTCTGACCAGTTTTGGAGAACCGGCAGCAGAAGTTTTGAGTAGTTTAGAGAACCGGTAAATACCACCTCTGACTGGCCCTGCTCCCATCTATTCTCTGCCTCCTGAGTCCCAGCTGATTGAGAGGGAATTTTGCAGTAACCTTCCCCTGGAGTGGGGAGGGAATGGAGATTTTACAGTATCCTTTCCTGGAGTGGGATGGGAATGGAGATTTTACAGTATCCTTCCCTGGAGTGGGATAGGAATGAAGATTTTACAGTATCCTTCCCATGTCATGCCCACCAAGCCATGCCCATCAAGCCACGCTCACAGAAACGGTTGTAAAAATTTTTGAATCCCACCACTGAAATGGGGCAAAACTTCAAGGATGTAGATATAAAGTAGAATTTAGGAAGAATTTATTGAGAGTAAGAGTGGGCAATTGGCAGAACACATTGCATGGAGTGATTTCTCCTCCACTGGAAATTTGCAAGCAGAGGCTGTATAGGGATGGTATATGCATGAATTTGATGATCTCATAGGTCCCTTCCAACTCTATGATTTTGTGATTCTGTTCTAATTCAGAGTCAGCATACATACAAATTAGGTGGCTGCTTGAATAGATGGATAGATGGATGGATTGATGATAGATTTTGAAATTAAACAGTAAATCCCCTCAAAAATTTAAAAATAGACTTAATTCTCATAAAGTGATTTCTAGAATAAAATAGTGCTTTTGAACCTGCTAGACCATTTATAGTCCTCATTAAACTAGAGGATGCCTTCCTATGTGAACATAGGTAAAGGTAAAGTATATATGTGCTAGACCTTCCCGACTCTAGGGGGCGGTGCTCATCTCCGTTTCAAAGCCAAAGAGCCAATGCTCTCCGAAGATGTCTCCATGATAATGTGGCTGGCATGACTAAATACCGAAGGTGCACAGAATGTTGTTACCTTCCCACCAAAGGTGGTTCCTATTTTTCTACTTGCATTTTTCATGTGCTTTTGAACTGCTAGGTTGGCAGAAGCTGGAACAAGTAACAGGAGCTCACTCCGTTAAGGTGCTCTAGGGATTCGAACCACCAAACTGCTGACCTTCCTGATCGACAAGCTCAGGGTCTTAGCCACTGAGCTAAACACTATCATGTTTCTATTTTTTTTCTAGCACTTAACTGAGAAAGAGATTTTTAGTTTGCTTCCACAGAGGTGGGTTGCTGTCGGTTTGGCCCGGATCGGCCGAACCAGTAGTAGTGGCGGCGGGAGGCTCTGCCTACCTGCCCAGGTGCTTCTGTGCATGCGCAGAAGCATCGTGTGTGCAAGCATGCATGCAAGTGCACCCAAACTGGTAGTAAAGAAATGAGCAACCCTCCTCTGTGTTTCCACTATTAAATTAATCTTTCTTGTTATACCAGCATAGAAGTCCTCTAATATAGAGGTTGTGAGCTGAATAGTCATGAAAATTGCCGTAGCTTTCTATATGTTGCTTGATTCCAGAAGTTTTTATTCCCCCCCCCAATGTCTGTTGTGCTAATTTTCTATTAATGTTGCCGTAATTTGTCTTGACTATCTTCCTCTCTGAAAAGCCTACTCTACTTTATTGTTTTTTCCATAATTTTTCCTGCTGAGTAATTTTGATCATTCTCAATCTCTTATTTCAAAAACTGGCTGTCAAGAAATATGTTAGAGCTAGGGTAAGTGTTTTTTTTTTCTTATAATGAAATTGAATAATTAGCTTAAGCTTGCGTCAGACCATTGGCTGTCTTTATTAAGCATGTAATTAAGCTTGACTTCAGTTGAAGCAAAGGCTAAAAAGCATCAAAGACTTCACAATAAATTACCTTTGCTAATGTTGAATGTTAGTTCAATAGCTAGAAGTATTTTTAAAAGCATCAAAGCATGTTAAAAATCATGAACACTTGCTACATAGATTTGTAAAGAAAATAATTGTGAGATACTTTTATAATCTTGTCACCGAGACATGCAAATACCTCTTTTAATGCTGGCCCTTTATAATTGTATAGATAAATATCTAGTAGCCGATTAGTTAAACTGCATGATACACAAACTAGTGTGGTAAGAGACAGGAAAAAACTAGAATTACAGTTGCAAGAAAGAGTATGTTCAATTAAACCATGGCAACATCTAATGTTTGTGTAATATTATTTTCAGTAGACTGTGTTTGTCTATTGTTGTAACTTAGATGAAGTTCAGAGTACATTTTTTGACCAATTCATGCAAAACTCCACGTAATCCCAAGGGGTTCACATACTTTTTCTTGCAACTGTATGTCATGCTATAATTGCTGAGCTGCTTCTATAACCTTCAGCAGGTTTGTGCTTTTCTTCTTGGATTGTAAAATTTAAGCATATGCACAGCATCCCATCTCAGTCCTTATTCTCCACTGCTGTTAAGAAAAAAAATAAGCAGAAAATATATCCACTATCTGCCCTTGGAATAATTGGGTAAATGGATGAATGTTTGCAAACCCTGAGTGTCTTAAATACAGGAGAAGAATTCTAAGAAGCAGACCAAGATGGAAATTCCCCGAACTCTCAAACCTCCACCATGCATTTCCAAAGTAAATGCTTTTTAAACTGTATTCTGCAGTACCCACTGAGTTAATCAAATCTAATTCCCAAACTACGTGGTGTTGTGGGATACAAGGGCTTTCAATTATTTCTGTATTATTTGTAGCCACTCTACAGAACAGCAAGTTGTGAAATCTCAAAGCACACAATATGGCCTCATTGTTTGTATAACGTGTAATTCTGCTCTTTAATAGAAATATTTTGATTTAAATTACCATGTGACTGTATAAAGTATAATAAGTGAGTTTAAAGCAGTTTCTAGCTGCCAGTGTTTCTAAAACATGCTGACTGGGAAATTCTGGGATTTGAAATCCACACATCTTAAAGTTGCGGAAGGTGAGAAACATTGCTTTAAAGTAATGCTTTCATTCACTTAACATAAACCTCTGTTCTTGCTGCAAACAAGTGCAGTTTTAGGACCATCCACCAAATAAGCATAATAAATGTATGCATTAATTATATTTTGAGTATACTAAACCAAACTAGTTATGGTACTATTGCTGCATATATTTCTTTTCACAATTATAACAACTCCACGCACATATCCCTTTATTATATAGTAAGCATTAAAACCAATGGCATAAGAAGTGCATGGCTTGGGGAAAGGGGCTGACGTTGCAACGGCACGACGTGCGATCTTGGTGCTCCGAGATCGCAGTCGATATTTCTGCCTCTAGATGGTCCATTCAGACCTAAACCGTCCTGTAGAGATGGTGATAGAGAAGGGCACCTCCTGCTGATCTCAGGGACACTGCAAAGTCCCTGAAAGATCCAGGAATAGCCTTTTTTCAAACAACAAACACAACTAATGAAGCTGCTGAAGTTGGGACAGCTCAGGAATGGGAAGAAAGCGAAAAGAGAAAGTGTGTCGAATTGGTGAGGAAATTTTATTATTAAAAAAAGAGACTACCCCCCAAAAAATTAAGTTAAATTAAAATTGAAGATAGAAGACTGTAAGCGGCGAAATTAATCTACATTAAACTTAGTGTGTTATCCTATTTCTAATTTTTTTTTTCATGGATGAAATTTTTGCAAAGGTTCCCTATTTTTTAAACTGAATGGATTAATTTTTTCTTCTTCTTTTTTCACTTTTGCTTATACCTGTGGATTAAAATTTTCTTTCTTTTTTTATAATGCTTGATTGGATTGATTGGATTGTTTTTGATCTCCATTTAAGGGTTTTTTCTTTCTTAAGCTTGGAATATAAAGAAGATAATAAAGAAGGATTATAAAGAGGGTTGTAACAACAGGAGGAAAAGCAGTTACATTGCCACTTAAAGGCTGGAGGCTGGATACATTGTTTTTCTTCTTTCTCTTTGATCACTTGAGATTCAAGGTTTTTTCAGTTTGTTTACTGAGAGTGATAGTAGGAAGAGCACAAGTTGTTTATACAGGTGCTTTTTGGGAGTTCTATCACTAGCTATTGGAGGAAAGACAACATTTTGACTTGAAAGATAATAAATGAACTTGTTTGACGTTTATTAAAATAGCCTTGAATCCTATAGTGGCAGTGCCTGCAAAATTGGAAGAATGGTGCAGCAGGAAAAAGAAACTGTAACATTGCAAATGACAGGTCTGCGACTAAAAAGCTGTTTAATTATTTTATCTAATTTCCATTTATTTTGGTGTGCTGAAAACAAGTAAAATATTGAAAAAACTCCCAGACATTATGATTTACCACAACATGCAAAACTGTCTTCAAATTTATCATTTTTTTAAAAAAAAATGGTATTTTTTATATTAAAGTCCAAATTACTATTAATTAATTCACATAAATGCATTTAAGATATAAAATGCCAAAAAAACCTTAAAGGGTTTGTCCAAGTTATGTAAAAAAAAATATAACACTGTAAATCTGATGGTCAACAATATATACATAAGCTAAGCAAGGTTTAAGTCTGTGTTCTAATGGTAGAAGGGGTTAATATTTCCTGAAGAATCCAGTGGGAGGGAGACACAGAACATATAGCAACATCTCCGGTCAGTGCAGGGGGTGTGGCCAGCACTGTGACGTCTCGTGTACAAACACAGAGCTGCTCTCTCCTGCATGCCACACTTGTGCACGAATCATCATCAGGTTCTTGGTTCTAGGCTGTTCACACTTTTTCATGTTAGCTCGTCATTCTTCAACCGTTATGTTATGGCTCCACGAAAGTGTATTAATTCGCCAGGCAGTTTCTGTTTCATCTGTGGTGAATATACAGTGTTGAAGCAACAGCAGAATATTACAGACTTTGTGAAAAAAAAGTATACTTTGCATACTTTGGACTAAAAATTGGAGATCAAGATAAAGTTTGGGCGCCTCATAAAGTGTGCAAACAGTGTGTTGATGACCTCTGAAACTGGTTCAAGGGTAAGAAAAAATCTTTCCATTATGGGATTCCTATGGTATGGCGAGAGCAAAAAAACCATAGTGATGACTATTACTTTTGTTCATGCAATGTGAAAGGGTTTAATTCCAAATAGAAGCATTCCATTTCATACCCCAATCTTCACTCAGAAATTCGTCCCATTCCCCCCATGGCACAGATATACCAGTACCCAAGCCCCCTGCTACCTTGGAAGAGATACCTAGCTC
The DNA here is from genome assembly GCF_009769535.1 of Thamnophis elegans. Classification (NCBI taxonomy): domain Eukaryota; kingdom Metazoa; phylum Chordata; class Lepidosauria; order Squamata; family Natricidae; genus Thamnophis; species Thamnophis elegans. The sequence continues at coordinate 56,686,988 of NC_045549.1, forward strand.
CGATGAAGGTGAAGTCATACCTGAACTAGATGACGAATCAAGCTCTGACTTTGAAGATGATACAAGACCAAAATTGTTTTCTCAGGAGGAGATGAATGATTTGGTAAGAGACTTGAATCTTCCCAAAGATGCCGCTGAGTTACTCGGATCAAGACTGAAAAGCAGGAATTTATTGTTGCCAGGAGTGTCATCTTCATGGTTCAGACATCGTAAAAAGGAGTTCATTCCTTACTTCGCCCAGGAAGACAAGTTGGTTTATTGTATTGATGTCGAAGGTCTGATGGGTCAATTTAAAATCCAATATGATTCAGAGCAATGGCGTCTTTTTATATATTCTTCAAAAAGAAGTCTCAAAGCAGTTTTACTCCACAACGGTTTTTACGCTTCCATACCTATAGGTCATTCCATATAATTGAAGGAAACCTACAAGAACTTGGAATTGGTTTTTCATAAACTTAAATATGAAGACCATGGTTGGCAAGTGTGTGGAGACTTGAAGGTCTTGTGCTGCTGCTTGGGCAACAAGCTGAGTATACCAAATACCCTTGTTTTCTGTGTCTATGGGACAGTCGAGACCGACAAAATCACTAGACCAAGAAGAGTTGGCAGCCGAGGGTGCTAACAGTCGGTGAAAAAAATGTCCTCCGAGAAACTTTGGTACCTTCCCATAAAGTTCTTCTACCACCTCTCCACATAAAATTGGGATTGATGAAGCAATTCATAAAATCAGTTCCAAGAGATGGAGAATGCTTCAAATACTTGGTCACCAAGTTTCCATGCCTGTCGGAGGCGAAATTGAAGGAAGGTGTGTTCGTCGGACCAGACATTAGAAGGCTTATAGTTGATCAAGAGTTTGTCAATACCATGACGGATCCTCAAAAAGAAAAGTGGATTGCATTTAAAGAAGTCATACAGAAATTTTTAAGCAATAACAAAGATCCTCACTACAAAAAGATTGTCGGAAGAATGCTGAAAGCATTTCAAGCTTTAGGTTGCCTGATGAGTTTGAAAGTGCATTTCCTCCAGTCCCACCTTGACTACTTTCCTGAAAATTTGGGAGCTGTGAGTGAGGAACAAGGTGAACGATTCCACCAAGACATTAAAGAGATGGAAAGGAGATACCAGGGAAAGTGAAGCATTACAATGATGGCAGACTACTGTTGGGTGCTTCAGAAAGGCATTCCAGATGCTACTCACAAGCGTAAATGCACCAAGAGGAGCCTCACAAGGAAGAAGAATCGAGTTTAGTGTGTGTAGGTGAGCTCATTTCAGTTCAAAAAAGGATTTTCATGAAAATATTGTAATAAAACTTTAATTTTATGTCTATTTCCATTTATTTTGAGGTATTGCCTTATTTAACGTAGTTACCTAAATTGTCAGGAAACATGATGTCCTATGAGGTCATTTTCAGATTCAGCGCACCAAAAAACATAAAGATTACATGGAATAACCAAAACAGCTCTCAAAAATTTTTTTGGGGAGACCTGTGTTATGTTTGAAATTCAAAATCTATTAGTTGTGACAGAGAGAATTGAAAAGAGATGGGAGAATATGGAATACAAAACAGAAAAAATTGATGGAAAAACTGTTTATCAAATGAAGAATGTGGAGGACAGAGTTCAAAAAATGGAAGGAAAAAAATGAGCAAAGAGATAAGAAATCTGTGGATACTGACAACAAAGTGAGTGTGGTTGGTAATGGCAAGAGCAGAATATGGAAAGGGGAGATAGATGGATTGGAACTCTACCCCAGACTTCAAAGCACAGAAGAAGAAAAGAGAGAAAAATGGGCAGAGATGAGGAGAGAAATCATGACAGAAGCACCAGTGATAACCAAAAATAAGCTGATGGAAAGAAAAGGTGCTGGGTTTTGAGCTTTTATGAGATACGAAAGGAACAACATGTTGTGAAGAGAAGTTCATCCAAGATTTATGAAAAAAGTAACTAAAATATTAATGCTACAAATGGCAAGAGATAGAAGACTGCACTATTACTGGAAAGATACAGATTGATGCAATGAAAATGTATAATAAAAACTAAGCTAAATGTAGTTTACTAATGGTATGTATAAAATGAAGTGACAATAGCTATAGTTAAATAATGATTAATAATGATAACAATACGTATAGATATATTAGTTTGATAATATGAAATTTTATATAAACAACATATGGAGAATATGAGAGGAGGTTTAAAAGTTTTATCTAGAATATGTTATAAAGATGTATTGTGATTGGATGATTTTAGGATGATTTAATAGAATGTTATATAATCCTATTCTAGATTTTGAATATAACATATAAGAGTATGTAAAAATAATTATAGTCAAATTAAGGTTGAGATATAATAATTGTGATATACATGAATATATGTGAACTTAAAATATGCAAAAAGCAGGTGATGACTATGGAAGAGATGCATGGAAATTCTGTAACCAACTGACACACTTTCTACAATTTGTAATGGAAGATGGCTTTTTTATTTTTATGTTTGTCTTTGTTCAAAAATAAATAAAAATTGTTTAAAAGAAGAAGAAGTGTATGGCTCAAGCTATTAAAGATAAAATATTTCTTTTCTTTATTTTAAACCAGAGTACTTTAAACCAGAGTATTCGGCTACTACAGAAAACTTCGTTAGAACTTCCAGTAAGTTTTTCTTTCTTATTTTCTAGAATAAATGAATATTTATTTCTCAGTTTTGCCAAGTGTGGTACCTTTATTAAAAACTGGTTATTGTCTTTTTTTTTAAAGTTTTAATTAAACATTAAAGAATAAGCAGAACATTTTAGTATACATTATCTCCAGTTAATAGGAAATTAAATAAAAGATAAGTGATCTTTCTAGTTTGTTTTTTAAATCTCCTACTATGGATTTTAATCCTTTTTCTTTAAATAACTATGGTGATCTAGATTTAAAAAAAAAATCCAGCATCTTGGTAGGCACTGTTTCAAGCCCTTAATTCATCACAATTGGAGGATGGGCTTCACTTAAGATATTTTCTCTGGCTTTTCCAGGAAAAAGTGAGAGGTGTAATCAATGCCATTGAAGCCACTCAACTTCTCATAAACAACAATGCTTCATTTATAATTGTCCAGGTAAATATTTTTGTCATAGTAACCCTTAAAACAAATCCTTACACTGAACATAGCTTTGGATTCTATATGCTTCTTAACAATGGTTTCTTTCTTTCAAGGAAGCTAAGAAATACATGGATACTATCTTAGGTTACTTTGAGCAGTATTCAACGTGGGTGAAGGATTCGGTAAGACCTTTTGGTTTATTGGCTTGTTTTCTCATCAGTTATGAAAATCTAGATCAAATATGGCCAGGGACGTGCAGTCAGGGGAGGCAGGGGAGGCAGTGCCTCACCACTATCATCATGAAAAGAAAAAAAATGTAAAAGGAAAAAGGCAAGAGCTGAAGGCTGAACTAGTTGCTGCCAGAGTCACCGTGGATGACTCTGCTTAACTGTTTAAAAAAGCCTCTAAAAAGCGCCCTCTACAGGAGGAGGCAGGAGAATGATGTGCCTCATCTAGTCTGACTTTATGCGTTTTATGATCACTCGAGCAAAGTTAAGCAAGGGTTAAAAGTGTAAAAATTCCTGATGTAGGTGAGGCACGTCATTCTCCTGCCTCCTCCTGTAAAGGGTGCTTTTTAAGAGGCTTTTTAAAACAGTTAAGCAGAGTCATCCACGGTGACTCTGGCAGCAACTAGCTCAGCCTTCAGCTCTTGCCTTTTTCCTTTTACAGGGGGGAGAGAAGGAGGAAGGAGGGGGAGGGAGAAGAAAAAGAATGAAGGAAACTTTTTCGCAAAGGAGAAAAACAAATGCTGTCACTTTAAATCGGAACTGAGCATGCCTGGCTGTGGAATTCTGGGAGTTGAAGTCCACAAGTCTAAAAAAATTTGAAACCCACCACTGTGTCAGTTCTTCACCAGCCATAAACCTCACTGCACGTCATTGAATATGGCAGAGGCTGCCAAGAATCAAAATTGAATACATTTGAATTCATTTCTGTCTTAAGACAGGTGTGGAGAAGCATGTTCATGGGCATATTAAAACATCAAATCTGTATCTATCTCTTGCAGATTACTACACAAGTAGCAACCTGTAAACCAATTGCAAATACAATTGATACCGCTGTCGATATTTTTCTGTGCAGCTATGTAATGGATTCTTTGGTAAGCTGGAAGTAGGGGAGGATGTGGGTGTTGGAGCAGACTTTGTTTAAATCATCTCTCTGCCAGAAACTATCTGCTTTTTAGAATGGAGAAGCCAATTAGATTGAAAATGCTTTTCTATTATTGTTTCTCCTGTGGATTTTTTTGTCACTTTCTGTTGGATTCCTCATAAAACAAATTTCTTTTAAAATGGGCTCAGATAACCATCCTTATTCAAAAATATCTTGATCAAGATAAAGGAAAGATATAAAGAAAATACCTTTACTAAGATAAGGGAAAAACTTATAAATAAGAAAAAATATGCCTGCACAAATGTGTGTGTATTTTAGTTATCTGAAAATACCAAGTCAAGAAAAAAATTTTTTTTACTGCCATTTAAATATGAAACCAAAGGAGTTTGCTGTCTTTTGAGTCTGATTCATTTAAAATTAGCTGTCCAGCTATTTATAAATCTCAGTTTTTGTTTTGTTTTAGAATTCTTCCTAAATTCATCACAAGGCTTCACAGCAGAATGATTTATGATGTCATAAAACTGAAAAGTGTTGTGTAAAAATGGCAGTTTCTGGGAATTGCACATGATTCTTGGAAGCTGATAGCATATTTGGAGGATTCTTTTTTCATGGTTTTGTCCCTGACATCATCTGCTTATGGTTTTACGATCTGTTCTCTGGTTTGGACTACCCTAGAGCTCTGCAGGGGTTCAGATTCCACAGGGAAAAGCTTCATCCTGGAGGAGCAAAACAAGGAGGAAGTTGCATTCAAGGCTAAAGTAAACTTTCCATGGAAGAAAAGACTGAATGGCCTATGATCTCATGAGCAGTAAATGCCTTTGCTAAGTTGGAGGGCTTAGCAACTATACTTGAACAACCGCATTCCTTGAAACACACATTTCCATCCTTCTTAAAATTGAGGTTTTGCTTGTTTATTGCTAGGATACTCAAATGACTCTAGTTTGGTGTTTTTACCTAAGTGAAAAAGGATGAATAGCTTTGTGATGAAGCTTACAGAAGGAATGAGGAAGAAGCATCCTAAGCACCTTGGATTAGATATGAATCCAATTGTTCTTTTTCCTTTCTGCTAGAATGCCTTCTGGTTCGGACTAGGAGGCTGCTGCGTCTTGCTGATCCCTGGCATTATTTGTGCGGTCAAATTAGCCAAATTCTACCGCAGGATGGATACCGAGGATGTGTACGATGAGTAAGTAAAAGTAGAATGAGTTAGAGCACCAGTTGGCAGGATGGTGTGGCTATGGAAATTGAATGGATATATAAATTATCAGAAGAAGCTGAAACATTTTGAGCTCACAGTGAGCCTTTGTGTGATGGTGTAAAAACTCATTGGGATGTCTTTGCTTGGAATTATTTAAACTTTTCTCCAAAATTGGATGAAAGAATGGGATAGACTGAGCTATTATATTTGGATGCATGTAAGAAAAACTAGGCTCCTAAGAGTTGCAGGATGCACAGGCATTAAAACATGCCTGATGTTTTGGGGTTTAAGGGGGAAAACCTCATGTGTATCACACTATATCTCTACAGAAATTCACAGAACCAAGGATGAAAGACTTCTTGAATGCATAAGGGGTTAAAATAAAAGGAAAAAAGAATAACATTGGCATAGGTGTATACCACAGGCAACCCAACCAAGCAGAAGAAATAGATTAACTTTTTGCTAATCAGTTACCTAATGGATGAAGAAAATGCAGCACAGTAGTAATGGAAGATTTTAACAACCATGAAACAAACTCTGCATCAAGTGGGAGGCTAGCTGACAACTCTGTCATCCAAAAAGTAGCTGTCAATAATACCATTTGGCATATTTAACAAAAGAAACTCTAGACTAACCTAGAGTATAGCTTTATTGAAAAATCAATCTAAGCATGGCAGAAGCAAAGTCAATTCTGGGATTTTTCCTGTGAAAACCCACAACTCCCGTTTTCCTTTCTGGACCACCCACAGTTCATAATTCACCAATTAAGTTCAGTTTTTGCTTTGGGAAAAACTGTCTGCTTCAGTCAAAACATTCTTGGCCTTGTAGATAATGTCTCCCCGGCAACAGACAGTTCACTTGCATCCACAGCCTCCCTCCACCCTTAGGAATTTACTACCCCCCTCCCAGTGGTGGGTTTCAAAAATTGTTCGAACCTACTCTGTGGGTGTGGCCTCCTTTGTGGAAGTGGCTTGCCACCCATGTGACCGGATGGGAGTGGCTTGCCACCCATGTGACCGGATACGAAGATGCCGACGACACTTGTCAGAACCACCTTAAATTACCTCACACACAGCACTGGCATGCATAAGAATATGATGTAAACTTGTTTTTTAAAAGGTATCTTTGGTTTGCATTAAAACAACTTCAAGACACGCAATGTTCTGATTGCACCACAAACGCAGTAGTCATCCTTACCTTTCATATAGTGTAGAATAATCATATCCAAGGACCAGTGGTGGGTTTCAAAAAATTTTGGAACCTCTTCTGTAGGTGTGGCCTGCTTTCTGGGTCCACTGGTGGAACCTCTTCTAACCGGTTCGGTAGATTTGATGAACCGGTTCTACCGAATAGGTGCGAACTGGTAGGAACCCACCTCTGCCCCTCCCATCACTGTTTGCCAAAGCCGAGAGAAAAAGCAGGTACAGACAACTATAGAGTCCAGTCAGGTTTGATATGCCAACCCCACCACCACCACCAAAGAATGACAGCCCTGGAAAATAAAAAAACAACACTGCACACAACATTAGACATTACTGTCCACTTCTAAGGCCACCCTCACTTGGGCTGGCCTGGATGCTCAGCATGAAATCTATGCACTAATCTAGCTGCATTCACATCTGTTGCTGCCACCCATTCTGCATCAACTAGGGGTAACTTTTCCATAATATTAAAGAGTGCAGTTTCCCTCTATGGTACCAGGAGTTAAGAATCTCCTTAATTTCATAGTGTTCCTCTCTTTTGACCAGAATAGGAGGAGGTGCTTCCACAGCGGGTCTTAATCCCTAGCTGCATAAAGTTTTCAGCAGGGCGCAGTGAAATACAGGGTGGATTCGCCTAAGACTTTTTGGCAGCTGCAATTTTATAGTAACTTGATTTATGATCTGGATAACTGGGAAAGGCCCTACATACTTTGGACTCAGCTTTTTACAAGGCTTCCTTAGGTTGAGAAATTTTACACTTTATCTCCCACCTTGAATTCCCCTGTGGTGCCCTTGTTTTGTCTTCTTGCTTCTTTTGTGTTTCCCTAGCTTTCTGTAATGCGCACACCCACTCTACATTTCCTTTAAAAATTTCCATCCACTCAGCCAGTGACACTGAAGATAGTCGTCCTAAGGGATCTCTGGCATCAGCACAAACTCCACCATACCAGCAATCCTGAAAGGGATAAATCCTGTGCTACTATGCACAGTTATTATATGCCACTTCTGCAAAAGGCAGGAATTCGGCCCAAAAGCCTTGCAAAACACACACACACACACAAACACACACACACACACACACACACACACACACGGCCAAGTGTGGCTCACCTGTGCCAGGAGGCACCTGGCAGTGCCGGAGGATCTCCCTGGCAATGAGCAGTCAAATGCAGTGCCACCTCAAGCCCAGGCACATTCCTTCGAACCAAGGCCTTGGGGCTCCCGGAGTGGCCCATGTGTGAAAGGTACTTGGCTGGCTCTGCCTGCACCTGGGCTGGAGGAGGCAGTGCTGCAACTGACTGCCCATTGCCAGGCAGACCTGCCGTCGCCGCTAGGTGCCTCTCAGCTCAGGTAAGCCGTGCTTGGCCGGGCCAGGGGGTGGTTTATGAGGCTTCGGGCCAGGAACAGGCAAGCACAGCTGCCCCACCAAGAGGAATGCTTGCCTCTGTTGGGTCTGTTGCCTCTGAAGGAGTCCCAGGCCAGTCTCCGGTTGGCGGGGATGCTGGGCGGAACTGTCTGAACGACCGTTTCCTTCCTCCCCTCTAATCAGCCTCCTGCAGCCGTCTTGTGGTATGCAAGTGGCACTCTGCCTGGTTCACTTTTCAGCCCCCATGCACCTCCTAGGTAAGTGGGTGACTTCTGGGAGCATGGCAGTGCTGGGCACAGGCAGAAAGCTGCTGCCATCTTTGCGCATGTGCATGCCTTGGAATTGTAAGTCCAAGGGATACGCATGTGTGAAGATGGTGGTGATGGCAGCTATTTCTTCTTTCTGGCTGACTGGAGCCGAAAAGTGCTTTGTTCTCACATTGTTGCTGAGCTCCTGGAGAGCCACGTTCATGCTGGTGATCCAGAGGGCAGGGGGAACCAGCTGCTGCCTCTGAGCTCGAAAGCCAGCCGAGGGCGAGCTGGGCAGGGGCGATGGCAACAGTGGAGTCTAGCACTCAGGGAGGGCAAGGTTAGTGTGCTCCCAGCCATGTCCTGTGGTCCCTCTGCCGGTCAGGGCAGTGGACTCAGCTGCAGCCCAGACAAGTTCTGCAACCCAGGCCGGCATATCACTACTGGTTCAGCTGAATCCATCCAAACCAGTAGGAACCCACCTCTGTCATTGAGTATATTTTTGGTTTAGGCAGTTTGGCCCCTGACATAATCTCTATTGCATAGTCAGTGAGGTGGGAGCACATCTGATTCCTTTTTGCTATAAACCTCAGCTAGGTTGTGATATTCTGCTGGAATTAACAGGTCTAACCCACTATCTCCTTTTAATGTATTCATGGTTTCTGCTTTCACTTTTGTAGTCACAGGCACATGGGCAGCTCCTTGTGCTTTCCTTGTCTCTTGCCAATTAGTAGCTCTCCTTTGCACCTACCACTTTTTTCTATCCCACCAGAAGAGAAGGTGGAGGGGACTCGATCCCCACTTGAGCCCCTGGGACCACAAAGGGAAGGATTGTGAAATCCGCTACCACTGTTCCCTGCAAGGAGGATCCAATCATCCTGGAATGTGCTGGCACCACTGACTGCATGAGGGGAGGTGACAGGGCAGTGACTTCATTGCCCCTGTCCTAGCCATGGTTGCCTTGGCTTCTGCTCTCTTGATCTCCAGGCCTCCAAACTTTTCTCCCAGCTGCTCCATTGATGGGCTGTGGGTGGCAGTGTGGAGATTCCATGCCAATGGCTTATCCCACTCAACAAAAGCTCCACCTTCCATTTGCTCCCTCACTTCCTGCGGGATCAGGGGGTCCTCGGCTTCTGCTGCCTTTCCACGTTTGCTGCCTAGCAAGTCTTCTGTTCCTAGCACATGACATCCCACAGGTTTAAGCCCTGAGTTGCAGACCTGAGCCTGCCAGCTGCACCCCTGCCCCAGTCTGCAGCACTACTGAGGCTTCTTGAGCCAGACCATTATAACACTTTTTTTGCTTGAAGTTAAGAGTCATTAAACTATACATACCTCTAATAACCCCCAAAACCAGAAAAAACAAATTACCCATAATAATAAGGGAGCTTCAATCAAAAAAAAAATCTCTTTGGCATAAAAACAAAACTGGATATATAGTTAACTTCAAAAGCTGCTACAAAACCTTATGCCACCAGATAAAGACAGAATGCACTAATTACCACAGCAAACAAGAGGAAAACCTTCTACACACACAATCCACCCGTGCCTTCTATATTTTGTTAATAACAGACTTAAAAGACTCGAGATCCTCTTTTGTCTTCTTATCACCTGGGTTGGATATTAACTCCTGCTCTTTCTTCTTTATCTCTTCCTCTAGTTCCTTTCTTCCCCCCCCCCCCCGTCTACGCCTATGTAGCTTATTTAAATTTATTAGAACTCCTCTCATATATGCTTTTCTTGCATCCCAAACCATTTCCATAGATGTACCCTTGTTCATATTAAAAACAAAATATTCTTTCAGCAATTTTTTACATTCATTGACATTTTTCTCATATCCATTTTCATTTAACCTCCAACACCTTCTAGATTCCTTCCCATATTCCAATTCCATCCAGATCGGGTTATGATCTGTTAAGGCTCTGGAACATATCTTAGTCTTCTTTACCTTAGAAAGCAAATCATTTGTAGCTAGTATAAAGTCAATCCTAGAAAAAGATTGATGTCTATCAGAAAAAAATGTAAAGTCTTGTTCTTTAGCATTCCTTTCTCGCCAAATATCTCTTAGCTCCAAATCATCCATCATATCAAAAAAAGACTTAGGTAGTTTCTCACGTGTTTGAATATTTTGCAAAAGACCCTTCTTATCTTTCTTGGTATCCAAAACTCATTCTTCAATTCAGTCTTTGTAAACAGCCTTGGCTCATACCCCACGTTTCCTAGTTGTATCACAACTAATTGCAACAATCTACTACATATAGATTTTACAGAAGATAATGTTGAAAAGGCACTGCCTTAGCAGAACCTCTAAGTATAATCTATGAAAAATCTTTCAGTACCAGCTCCTTGCCCAACCTATGGTCAGTAGCCATGGTCATCCCTATCTTCAGCCTAATTGAAAATTACAGACCAATTTCTTTATGTTGTGTCACCTGCAAAGTCATGGAATCAATCATAAACCAATCCATTACCCTCCACTTAGAGACAAACAATCTACTCTCTAACAAACAATTCGGTTTCAGGAAAAACCTTGTCCTGTAAATCTACAACATCTACACTGCAAAAACATATGGACTACACAACTCGACCAGGGTAAAACAATAGACACAATTTACATAGACTTCTGTAAAGCCTTTGATTCAGTGGTACATAACAAACTACTTCTAAAACTAAAAACATATGGCATTTCCGGATCCCTGCACAGGTGGATAGCTGCATTCCTGTCAAACAGGCAACAAATAGTCAAAATAGGGAGCACTCTATCAAAACCTGCACTTGTTAACAGTGGTGTCTCCCAAGGCAGCATATTAGGACCCACACTCTTTATACTTTACATAAATGACCTTTGCGACCATATCATAAGCAACTGCGTTCTTTTCACTGATGATGTAAAATTATTCAACACCACCGACAATGCTACTCCCCTACAAAGAGACCTCGACCATGTAGCAGAATGGTCAAACAAATCTCAACCAATAAATGCTCTGTCTTACACATTGGTAAAAAAAATAATCAGAACACCAAATACAAACTGGGCGGATACGACCTCATGGATGACCTTCACTCTGTCAAGGACCTTGGACCTTTCTAAAGATCTAAAGTGCCAGAGCTCACTTGTAATAGCATTGCCAAAAATGCATTAAGAGTTGTTAACCTAATCTTGTGAAGCTTCTTCTCCAGTAATATTGTATTGCAAACTAGGGCATATAAAACCTTCACTAGACCTATTCTTGAATACAGCTCATCTGTCTGGAACCAGCATTGCATATCAGACCTTAATACAATTGAGAGAGTCCAGAGACATTTCACAAGAAGAGTTCTCCACTCCTCTGCTCACAACAGAATACCTTATACCACTAGGCTTGAAATTTTGGGCTTAGACAGCTTAGAACTATGCCGCCTTCGGTCTGACCTGAGCATAGTACACAAAATTATCTACTACAATGTCCTACCTGTCAATGTCTACTTCAGTTTCAACTGCAACAATTCACGAGCTCACAATAGATACAAACTTAATGTAAACCGCTCCAAACTTGATTGCGGAAAATACGACTTCAGCAACAGAGTGGTCAATGCCTGGAATGCACTACCTGACTGTGGTTTCTTCCCCAAACCCCCATAACTTTAATCTTAGACTGTCTACTGTTGACCTCACCCCATTCCTAAGGGGCATCCATAAGCGTTCTGGAATATGACAACATTGGAGGAAAATGGGTTCCTGGTACCTTGATTCTTCTCAAATCTTTGGCAGTTAATGTGCATCTTTTTTCCTCAACATGTTTCTTGCGAACTTGTTGACTATTTACAACAAACAAATCTTAGCAATTTCAAGAGTGCTGTATCCCTCTGAAAGACTTTTTGGAATTTTTGACTTTTCAGAATCAGTTAAATCTCTTTTTTGGCCCATTTTGGCTGAGGAAAATAAGCTGCCCAATAATTATGCACACCTTAATAAAGGGTGTTGATCTCCTTCCTCATTATACAAATACACATCACCTGATATGCTTATATCTACTAAGCATTCAAGTTTATATAGCTTGGAGGTGAAAAATATGCATAAAAATGATTATATCGTCAAAATACTCACTTGCCTAATAATAGTGCACACAGTATAGACAAGAAAATGGTAAGAGAACACCTGTCTACCCTAAATAAATTTAGTTCATCAGGACCAGATGGATTACATCCCAGAGCTCTGAAGGAGCTGGCAAACATGATCTAGAAACCATTGAACCATATCTTTCAAAGATCCTGGAGCACTGTGGAACTACCAGAGAACTGGAAAAGAGCTGACATGGTTCCCATCTTTTTTTTAAAATGGGAGGGGGGTGAATCCAGGAAACTACAGACCAAATCAGCCTAACATCAGTACCTGGAAAAGATAATCAAGCAACATGTAGAAGCAAGCAAAGTTATAACCAGAAGCAAATATGTATTTGTCAAAAATAGATCATGCCAAACAAATCTCATTTCATTCTCTGACAAAGTGACTAAATTAGTGGACCAGTGAAATGATGTGGACAGAATATAGTTGGATTTCAGTAAGGCATTTGACAAAATAGACCACAAGCTCTAGTAAGTTGGAAAAATGTGGGATTGTCAGCATCACCACTAGATAGATTTGTAAGTGGCTGACAAACCACACTCAATGTGTAGTCCTTAATGCTTTGGCTGCATCCCATAAATTCTGAAGTCTATCTTCAGGTATCTTCTCTCTTATTTTCTTTAAAGAAGAATTCCATTTCCTTTACTGCGGGTTCTGTAAATTCTTTCTCTCTCTCTCTCTTTCTCTCTGTAAATTCTTTCTCTCTCTTTCTTTCTCTCTTAAGATAGCTTGATTCAAACTCCATCTAAAATTTTTCTTTGCTTTTTTCCAAGTCAATCTTACTGAATTGTAGTCAGCCCAAATACTATCTCAAGTATGTCAGTTGTTAATTCAGGAGACATCCATATCATGTCAGTTCTAGACCATGAGTTGTGTCTATTTGAATAAAAGGTACACTGCGTCTTTTCCAAATTCTCCAAACATCTTGTATACAAATTTCTTCTGTCATTTTAAAAACATCTTAGGTAATCTCTTTCTTCCTTTCCCCTCTATTTTAATACTTTTATACTCTAGTGTTTCATCCACAATTGCACTGAAGTCTCCTAGAAGGCAAATATTTTGATATTCCATTTCCAATATTTTGTTATGTAATATTTGGTAAAAAAATTTCTTGTTTATTACTTTGCTATTATCAGAGTCTTTTTATTAATTATTGTTTCCACCATCAGCATTCTTCCTTCGTCATCTGAATAGATCTGTTTGAAGTCCATTGACTCTTTGATACACATAAGGCTACCCTTTTTGTGTGTGTGTGTGTGTGCTGATGAGAAGTATAGTTTCCCAATTTTGGGGCATTGTAAGAGTTTATAGTGTTTTTTCTTTATATGTGTTTCTTGCAGACAAATTATTTCTGTCCAAGTTTCATAGTTGTGTAAAAAATTTCCTTTGGTTAGCAGTGGGATTTAGTCCATTTATGTTCATCGACAGGATCCCATTTCCTTTTGCCACCTTGCTTAATTATATTTATGGTTTGGTTTCCTAGTGGTCCTTTTCAGTCTTTGTTCTTTCATTAGTCCTTCTCCTTGATCTATATTTTCTTTCTCCTTATCTTCTTCTTCCTTTTGCAGCACTGTATCTTCTGTTCAGTGGTGGAATTCAAATTTTTTTACTACTGGTTCTGTGGGCCTGGCTTGGTGGGCATGGTGTGGTTTGGTGGGCATGGCAGGGGAAGGTTACTGTAAAATCTCCATTCCCTCTCCATTCCAGGGGAAGGCTACTGCAAAATCCCCATTCTCTCACGATCAGCAGGGATTCGGGAGGCAGAGAATTGATGGGGGTGGCGCCAGTCAGAGGTGGTATTTACCAGTTCTCCAAACTATTCAAAATTTCTACTACCAGTTCTCCAGAACTGGTCAGAATCTGCTGAATATCACCTCTGCTTCTGTTGTTTTTTTCTTCCTGTTTTGTTTTAATTTCCTTATCTTCTTATGCACCTTATGCCTGCATGAGAGACACTTGCATGTCTCTCATGCACGCATGTAACTCCTCTGTCTTGAAGGTGGAGTCCAATCTGTATCTTTGAGAATTCCAGTTAATTAGGATCCACTCTGGAACCATTCACCTGAAACTTATTCGTTTTTCATTTCGCTTTGTAGTCAAAAATTGATTTTGTTTTCTTAGATCTCTTATCTTCCAAGAGATCTGTTTCATTGTAATTTCTTTTCTTCTATATTGTAGTGGTTCTTTCCTCACTTTCTTCAATATTTCATCTTTTGACATATCTGATGTGGACCTCCTTAGGCACTTTGTATCTTCTTGTATAGCTTGAATTTAATCTGTAAATTTGATCGATTTCTTTTGTTATCGGTTTTTCAATCTGCAATGCCTCTGCTAACAGGTTTGCAGTCAGTTCCATTAAGTCAGGGTTGTCCAACCCAAGACCCATGGACCTGCCCTGGAAATAGCAAAGGACTGGCTTGTGGCAGCCTGGCCTGATCCAGGCTGACTGGGCACCAATCTGCAATGTGACAGTGGCCATCTGGGACAGTATGTGGCCAGCTTTAGATCTGCGCAGTTGCTCTGGAGCCAGCAGAGGACTGTCCCAATCCTGCCCCCTTGCTCACCCCTGGGAGGTGGTGAGCATGCACGGGGCCTGGCATCTCCGGGGACAGTCTTGCCCTGCAGGTTAAGTTCTGAGTGCTTCTCTTTCACCCATGGCACCAGTGCTTACATACTCGCCTCCTGGGCACATACCTAGGGGGCTTGGGCAAGGCGGCAGGATAGTTTCTCACTGGCTCCAGGGCAACCATGTGTGTCGGCTCTAAGGCCTGGGTGCAGGAACTAATGCCGTCCATGGCCTAGGTGGGATGCTTATTTGCATGTGCAGGAAGAAAGCCTTTAACTGAACAAAGCCCTCACACCTACATCTAACTCACCAGAGCTCATCACACCAAGGGAAGAATGAGACCCACTGAGCCCACCGCTGCTTGAGCAGGAGGAGGAGGAGAAGAGTGGTGAGGGTTTGTGCCAGCCGGCTGGCCAAGTGGGAAGTAGGTCGAGCAGGGCTGGCTGACTGGGGAGGGGGGATCATGGCTGCTCAGATGGTTCCTGTTGCCACCACCAGCAGCAGCTTCATAGCCAGGCTCTATCTGAAGAAAGTGGAGGTACAGCAGTAGGATTGCCCTAAAAGATTGCTCCATTTCTAAGTGCTCCATTTGTATGCAAATGCCCCACTTGCACCCAGGCAGACTCCATGGGACAACAGGGTCTCATTCCTCCCCTCATACAATAGGCTCTGGAAGTCTGGATGTTCATTCAGTTGAAGGCTTTGTTCATTCCCTCAAACAGTAAGGCTGATACATGCAAATCCCTCTTGTCCAGTTCAAAGGTCCTCCGGCAGCTGTGCTTGCAACTGGTTTGCAACAGCTGAGTTGCACATCCTTCCTCCTCTTCCTCCTCCTCCTGCTATGTCTGCTTCTGCTTCCTCCCCATCTTCCTGGTCCTGCTTCCTCTTCCGCCTGCTACCTCTTCTTCCTCCTCCTCCTCTTCTTCCCCACTTTCTTCCTCTCCCGGGATCCCAACTGGGCTCATGTTCCATTTGCGCACATCTCCAAGTTTGCAAGACAAGGACACAGCAGCCCAACTTTAAACCAGGAGTTTTCCCAAAGTTTTGTTGGAGAGGGACCTTCCCAAGGTATGTGTGTGGGGGGATGTCTTTTTCTTGGAATGCAAATAAGGGCAGGCTGCATCTCCAAGGGAATCCCTGTTTTGTTTGCATGTGCACGCGCACACACCCTTAAAGGGCTTTCACTGCTTGCTCTAAGCTTTGCAAGTTGAGGTGACTGCATGCTTCAGGTTTGTTTGCAAAGAGGTTTGTGCAATGCTGATTTGGTTTGGTCTTTCTTAGTTTTTAAAATTGTTTTCTCAGCACTTCCTCCTGTTATCTCTTCCTCCTCCTCCACTTTTTCCTCGCTTTCCCTCCTCTCCCCCTCCTGCACCCCAACAAGGCTCATGCTTTGCAAGATCTCCAAGTTTGCAAGCCAAGCCAAGCCAAGCATGCTCCAACCCAGCTTGGAATGGGTGAGGGAGAGGGGAGAAGCTACCTTTTCCCTCTTAAGCAAGGGCTGTGTCTCCAAGGGAATCCCTCTTGTTTGCACCTTTTCCAAGACTGCTGGGCTTTGATTTGTTTTGCTGGAAGGCTTAGAATTGTCTTTTCTCTCCCACCTTCCTTTCCACTTTCATAGAAGCAGAAAGTCACATGTCTAATCTGGAAGAGAAACACTGAGTTGATCCATTGAAAAGTGCAGGTGGGGGTCATTCACCCTCTTTCTGCGTCTCTGGGTGTTTGATTGGGGGTTTCTTCTGGAGCAGAAACAAAAAGTGTCTTCTACTGAAGATTTCTCTGGGTCTTCTAATTTTCTTCCAGAGCAGAACAAATGACTGCAACTAATCCTTTCTCTTGGCAGTTTGGAAGCTTTTCCTGGATTGAAAATGATAGTTAAAAACCTTACACAAAAACAAAAGGAGAAACTGATGCAAAAAGTGGACTTTCAATTGGTTAAGAAAGTCAAGTACTTGGGAGTAAATTTAAGAGCAAGGTGTGCAACGATAAAGGAAGATAACTATAAAATTACTTAAGCAAATAAAATTAGATTTGGAAAAATGGAAAAACCTACATGTATAAATGTTGGGAAGGATTGCCATGGTAAAAATGAATATCTTACCCTTAGCCCTTCATGGTATTGGATCTGGGTACTTGAGAGACCGCCTACTGCCAATCACCTCCACTAGGCCAATAAGATCCCATAGATTAGGCCTCCTCCGAATCCCATCAGCCGGTCAATGTTGACTGGCAACTACCCGGAGGAGAGCCTTCTCGGTGGCTGCTCCGACCCTCTGGAACGAACTCCCCATGGAGATTCGTACCCTCACCACCCTCCAGACCTTCCGCATAGCCCTTAAAACCTGGCTGTCCCGACAGGCCTGGGGCTAAAGACTTTAACCCCACCCAAATAGTATGACTGTTGCGCTTTTTAATGATGTAATGTCTTTATGTGTGTATTTTGTTTTGTTCTTCCCTCTCCCTGGATTGTGAGCCGCCCTGAGTCCACTCAGGGAAAAGGGCGGCATATAAATAAAGTCAAATCCAAATCCAAAATCTTACCGAAACTGCTTTTCCTGTTTCAAACAATACCCATAAAAATTGGGAAAAAAGTTTTTTGAGAACTTGAATACATTTTATTTGGCAAGGAAAAAAAAGTGAGAATAAAACTGAAAATGTTACAAGAACCTAAAGTAAATGGAGGGTTTGGATTACTAGATTGGTTTTTATATTACCACACATGTGTGATAACATGACTAAAAGAATGGAGCTTGGAGCTCCAGGTCGAGGGCAGTGGTGGCAGTGAGCTCTATGTGGCGGGCAGGGTAGTGGTGGCGGGCAAGCTCCAAGTGGGAGGTGGGTTAGCGGGGTGAGCTCTCAGCACTTTTTTCCAACAGACCTGGGCAGTTTATAGCAGTTGAATGGTAAGAAAAGCTCGAGGGATCCTTGCTCATCTTTTGCTCACCGCCTGAAGCTCACCGCCTGAAGCTCACCGCCATCCTGGTCTGTTGGGGAAAAGTGCTGAGAGTTCACCCCTGCCTCTTCACTTGCCGCTTGGAGCACACCGCCGCCGCTTGGAGCTCACTGCTGCTGTCCCCACCACCACTTGGAGCTCCAGGCGCTGGGTAGCAGCGAGCTCCAGGTGGCGGGCAAAAGGTGAGCCAAGATCCCCTGAGCTTTTCCCACCATTTGACTGCTATAAACTGCAAGGGGCTGGCTGGGGCCTCCACAGGCAGTGATGGCAACAGGAACAACACCCGCAACACCTCAGTCATCCTTACTGCCCTGCTGCGGAGCGCACCAGGTAGTCCTCCACGACTGCCCCACCATGGAGCCACCTCCCCCACTGGAAGCATGCATGCCAATGTCCACCCACTGTGTATGGAGGCCTCTCTGCCACCGGTGGCCGCCCTGCCATGGAAGCCCCAGGGCAGCGATGCTGATGCTGTGGCTGCTGTGGTAGGCACTTGGTAGTGTGGCCTATGCGGATGCAATGCCTGGACGCAGGGGCTGCCGCCATGGTGCAGGAATGGGCACTCAAGGTCTACAGTCGATGTCACGGGCAAGGGGGCGGAAGGGGCATAGGGACACAGGAGTTTGCAAGGATGTGACTGCCTTGGGAGGGTTGGGGGGGTGAGGGACCTGTGTGGGTGGACCTGTTATTTTCAGGACATGTCATATTTTGGGGAAAACATAGTAATCCTAATATTGATATACATGATTGTTTTTAAGTAGTATACAATATTTCAATGTTCCATTTTAATGCCAATGATATTATTAAGCATACGTAGTAATACCATCTTCCAACCTCTAATCTTTCTATCTAATTATTACATATTCTATTACATAAAAATTATACAGTATCTGCTAATATTCCCCCTATTTCTTATTTCTACCTCTATTCTAACTTCTAGTCAGGACATCATTACTAATCCTAGTGTTAATATAGTTGTCTATATTAAGACATAGTCCTTCATTATTTGGTTGTTCAAAGTCATACCTACTAATGCCATCTTTCACCCTGCAATCTTTTCATCTAACTATTGTTTTATATAAAGGTGTGTATACTTTTTTCTACCTCTATTCTAGTTTTTAATCAGGCCATCATTATATTAGAAAAAAGAAAAAAAATAATTCACGTATCCTCATCTCTTGCCTGTTTTAATACTTTAATTCTTATATTTTTGTGTTGCTTCCCATACTCCTATCTTGGATCTTTGTCTCTATCAGCATCTGTACCTTCACCATTCAGTCTGAATATTTCTCCCATCTCCTCCTAAGCTGCCAGGTCTCCAGAGTGTCCACCCAAACCCCTATCTCCCTTTCACAAGTATCTTAGAGGTTATCCGATTCCATTTTTAAATTTCTTAAAGTACTTTTCCCTTGGTTTATTTCATCAGTCATCATTATCTTTATTGTCTTCTCCTTTTCATCTTCTTGCTTTGTTTGCTGGTTTGTCTGTTCTTTGTTGCCTCGGCTGTCCCAGCTTCATGACAGTCATGATGGCTGCCTCTTCTCCGCTTTTCTTCACCACCCGTACAGGGTGGCTTTAGCTCCTTTCGGAGCTCTCCAATGGGGAGAACTCAGTGTGGGAGCACAGAGACCCACTCTTCATGTCCTATCTCACTGTGACATCAGCCAGAAGTCCCAAGAGCAAAGATTTTTTTTAAAAAAAACCTATTAAAATGTGCCTCTTTTGAAATACCAAATTCCTCCTTGCAGTGGGTGATGAGCATTATAACAAAAAAAGGAAGAAAAGACAATAGCACATTATGGAGATATACTATAGATTGACATCCAAAGCAACTTAAGCTTTACATGTTTTAGCACTATCGCTCCCTCACATCCACCCCCTAATGACTGTTGAAAAATCCTACACAACTATAGTTTTTCAGGAATGCAGCTATTTTGGGGGAATACCAAGAATGCCAGAATCCATACATTTTCTTGTTTCTGTTGATCCTCAAAAGAGCAATGAGGATAAACAGACTTGGTAGGAAAGGCACATTTTGCAGAATCTCCTTCCCAGCATCAGTGCTCACTGATATACATAAGGGCACAAGTAAAGCCACTGCTACAAGTTGAAACTGGGGACAATTCTCGTCATCTCTCTGAGAACTGCAGGGAAAGTAGGTTGGAGAACCCTCCAAGAACAGCCCCGATGCAACAGGCTCACCAATGGAACCAAAACTACTATATTTGCTAGGGATATATTTGCAAGGTCTAGCCAAAACAATCAGAATGGCAGGCACAATCAAGCTGACAGTCACAGCAAAAAGATAGTGAGAATCTTGGAAGCTAAATTCCACACAAACCAGTTGAAGGAACTTGGTATGATTAGCCTTAAGAAGAGAAAGCTGAGGGGCTGCCATCCAAAATTCGAAGGGTCAGCACAGAAAAACACATGATTTATTCTCCAGAATAAATTTAATAAATAATTTTAAAACTACCAACTCTTTGATAGGCCTACTATGGCTGCCATGTTGATTTATTTTTTTTGCCACATCTTGAAATTATTCCTGATACTTATTTCCATATTTTCCTTGCCATAGCTCTTAATTTATGCCCGGCTCTGCATAATAGGATCTCTCTTTTTTCGTCTTAGGGATTTGGAACTTTGATAGCTGTTTTTACTGAGTTTTCACTTATCTCTACTTTCCCTTTTTCTTTTATAAATAATTTTTGGTAGGTTTATCCAGTACCTTTTCCAATCTCTCCCCCCCCCCCACTTTATTCTAATTTGTTTCTTTGGGATGAAGATTGTGTTTACATCACACTTTTGATATAAGAGCAAAAAAATACTGCTATGCCAAACATTTTCTTTGACAAATAATGTGATAATTCTTCTTTTTTTCTTATTATTATTTTTGTAGAGTTGAAACTATGCCCATGAAAAAGTAAGAAAGCTTTATTAATCATATGGCATGTAAAGTGGAAGTGATTGTGATTTTGTTTTTTTTATGGACTTTTGGCATTTTCAAACATAACATATTTGGATTGTTGATTCCCCCCCCCCCCGCTATATCACTGCCTTTTTGATCTACATACATAGCTATAAAATTGTAGCTTCAAAATATCTCGACATTGAACATTCTGTAAAATTCCCTTCATAGGGAATTTCATAGAGCTCACAGGTTCATCATTTCAAATAATGCCCGTTTTAAATTACCTTCTTGTAACTGCAATGCAAATTAAATTGCATTTTATCATTAACCCACTCCTTTCCTCATGTATTTATTTTATTATAGTTTGGAAAATGGTAATATTGGTTATCATAAAGAGCAATTATATGGTATACACAATCCAGTTATGACAACAAGGTAAACCAAGTTTAAAACGGTCCATCTTTTAAGTTTTATTAGTATTTCTTGTATTATTCATATACATTTCTGCGCATTTTAAAGTCAATATCTTTTCTTTTTGCATGATTTTTCCCTTGACTTTGTTTTTTCACATTATATCCTATAAAATATAATTTTAATAGTGAAATTGGTTTCATTACTTAACAACTGCTCTTATTTTAAACAATTATTTTCAAAACATTTGTTTGAAGTTGAAAAGCGTTGCAAATATTTCTTTACAAAAAAACAAGCCATAGTCATTTGAATTATATATAAATTAAATAGCAGTGTACATATACCATTATTTTATTTTAAAAACCTATATCATTTAAAAATAAAGCTATACATGTATACTCACACACACACAAACATATAAATAACAAAGAGCAAAACTGTAGGAAATATTAAGATAAATATTAAAAACAAAACAAGGAAATAAAAATACATTAGTTCCTAAATTATATTTACCATATAAAAGCCCATGTATAAATAAGTAGACACTAGACTATATAAGTTATATTTCTTCTCTTATTTCCATATTATGATGCAATTTTTAAACAAGGAATTAAACTAGACAGGATCATATTATCCTGGCACATAACCCAGTTGATTCCAAGGCTGAAAGTTGACAAATTTCATGGTAGCCAACAATTAGTCTAGGATACCATTATTCTTTGATTAGCATCTGATCAGGCTTCTTGCCACAGTTCAATGGCAATATATCATAAATGCTTAATAGAGTGAAAGATTCCAAACTTTTGGAATATATTTTAAGAAAGCATTAACTTTTTTTAACCTTAAGTCCCTTCTAGTTTCCCCTAGCAACAATGACTAACCAATTGCAATATCTCTAACATGTGCCCCAAAGTTCCTCCAGCATTGATGTGCTAAGAACCAGCTTTTGGAAGTAAAGCAAAGTTCCACAAGAATATTTCCTAAGGGGAAAGATTAAAAAACAGAAGAAGCCAATTTTGGACAATTTTGCAGTTAGATGCTAATTTGTAAAATTGAGGAAGCCTGTCCAGAATTCTTCAAACTCCAAATCTACTTCCCTCAAAAATCATCAGTATTTCTAATTTTAAAAATTAATAGACATTGAAAACCCATAAGTGTAAACTTGTCCTCCGTACGGATATTGACATGGAAATCTGTTGAAAACATGTTAGAAAATCACTTAGCATTCTTTCAAGCATCCATTTCCTTTCATCTTTCTATAGTCAAAAATCATATCATGGACATCTGTGCTGAAGAATCTTTGGGGCACATTGGGGAGATATTGCAAAGATCAGCTCTTGAACTCCTTTCCCCTAATTTTTCATACCAGAGCTTTATAATCTTCACTCTCTTTCCCTAGTCATTCCTTATCTTCTTTTCCAATCTGCATGTTCTCAATTCTTAGTGGATTGCCATGTTTCCCTGAAAATAAGACATCCCTGAAATAAATGTTGGCCTTATTTTCGGGGAGGTCTTATTATTTTTGAGATGCAGGAGGCAGCAAATGTGGACAACTCATGGCTGCTGCTGTGTTGTAATATTTTTGGGGAGGGCTTATTTTCAGGGGGGTGGCTTATTTTTAGCACATGTGCTCAAAAGCCCAGTTGGGCTTATTATCCGGGGAGGTCTTATTTTCAGGGAAACAGAGTATAAAAAGCTTTATATTTTTGTTCAAAAAAAAAGTTGAGACCTCAATGCCCTGCTGCCTTCTGTGATCACAAAAGCATGACCTCATTGTGGCTGCATTTCCAACCTAGGAAAAAGAATAAAACTGGGTAATAAAAGCACCTTTTTACTCTTCAGTTTCTCTATTGTTCCTGACTTACCATATTTATGTAGTTATCACCACACAGATTTATATTTTTGTGGATTTCCCCTCTCTTAGCTCTGTGGAACAGTGGTAACTCAGACTGGAACTATTAACCGTAAGTTACATAGCTTATTTATCTGTTTACATTTTGATGGCCTTAAAAAGTGGACATCTGGGTTCATGTAAATGTTAACATAGATGAAAATGTTGAGGGGGTAGACTTTCCAAATGGTTTTCAACTTTTGAAAGTGGTGGCCCTTTTCACTTGTGAGTGCATTTTCATTTCATGTGAGTGTATGTGCATGATGGAGCTCATGCACCAGATGTCCTCCATCTGGTGCATGACCTCCAGATGGAGGAAGAAGATAGTGTCTTTGAATTTACCTTCCTGTTGGAGGGGCATTGGGAGGATGACAATGACAATGAGGATGATCTTCTCCACAGCCCTAGACTATCCAGCCCATCTTTAGACCTGCTTTTTTTGCATTGGCTTTGTCTGCTATGTCAACTTTGGCCCTAGACCAGTGTTTCTCAACCTTGGCAACTTGAAGATGTCCGGACTTCAACTCCCAGACTTCAACTCCCAGAATTCTGGGGGTTGAAGTCCGGACATCTTCAAGTTGCCATGGTTGAGAAACACTGCCCTAGACAGTTCAGTTTTGAGAGAGAGAGGGAGGGAGGGAGCGAGAGAGAGAGAGGGAGGGAGAGGGAGAGAGAGAGAGAGAGAGAGATCCTGCTGATGAACGGACAGACAGCTGGAGAAGCCTAGGCCTCTTGGTATATTTTTTTCAATCTTCTGTTATATTAGAAAGATTAAAATTCCCCCTCAGAGGCACCAGTTGTCATGGAGACCTCTGCCATTTTCCCTATTCCTAACTAAACATGGCTCTACCCCAGTCCAGTTATGCTCATGTTTCCACCATCACTGAAAAGTGATTTCACCTCTGTTCTCTTGTAATGGGACAATCCTGAAAACTCTGAATGTTGTCTTCTGACTTTCTTTTCAGCTTCTGGAAACAACAGTTTCTCCTCAAGGAAAGCACAGCGGAACCATTGTGTTTGAAGACAGCACAGCAAACTAATCTTGCATTTAAAAAAAGAATGACTGAATCTTTGCTCATAAAGTGAAGGCAGGTTAATGGCAATTGGGCCACCTCGTCTCATTTTTTGCTGCCAAGAAACCATTAAATCCATCTGTTTCATAAAATTATTTTCATTTATTTTCTTGTACCATATAAATGAAATGATACAAGTCTAAGTGGATATGGTCCTCATTTTATTTTATTTTTGCTTCACCTGAATAGTTTGTTCAAAATGAATTAGATTCTTCTTAAACTATCCAATGATGTTTGTACGCTATATAAAAATATGTTTACATGAAAAATGCATTTGAATACGGAGGCTTTTGTACCTGAGTTTTTTACAGCTGTTTCCGAACAGACTTTTAAGCAATATTTGTTATCTTTCATAAGTAACCTGCTCAGTGATCAGAATTTCTCTGGTGCTGTTAAAAATGAAGGGGGAAAAAAGCAACTATGGAACTATGCATACTGTCTTGTGTTGTTTTCATAAATATGAATGTAAATGAAGGATAATATTACTTTTTCTGAATTCTTATCTAAGGCAGTATTCTTATTTTAACTGAAACATATGTCTATGTGAGGAAAGCAAAGTATGGCTGACTTGTCTGTCTCTGAACATACAGATAGACAAATAAGCAGTGGGGATCTTTTGTAACATGAGAAGTGATATTCCCAAAAAATCTATCTGAAGCTTCAGTAGAGTGATTAGATCCACCGGAAGACAACCACTGATTCATTTCAGTGAAATATCTATATATTGTAAATCTCCACTATGTTCAAAATGTGAATGTCTGATTCTCTCAATCACAGAAGCTGTGTTAAGCTGAAATTTGTGATACCGTGTTTCCCTGAAAATAAGCCCTATCCCAAAAATAAGTCCTACCATGTTTTTGTGCATGTGCCCAATATAAACCCTACCCCCCAAAATAAGCCCTACTTCAGCGCCTGTTCAACCAACCGGCTGCCCATTCCATCTGATTGCTTGACTGCGAGGCAAGGCAGGGGGTAGCTCCCCGACATGCCTTGCACCAGCTTCCCTCAGGGCCCCTGCAGCCAGGCCATCTATGCCCCGATACCTGCCTTGCCTCATGGTGGGGGCTCTGCCAGCCCCGTCTAGCAGGGCCTTGTATGGCTGCCGGCCCACTTCTTCTAATTGCTTGTGCGGCCACAACAGAGTAGGGTGCTGAGTGATGTGTTGGTGCTGTGGCTATGAGGCAAGGCAGGTGTGGATGACCTGGTAAGCCAGAGGACATGGGGAAGCTCCAGCCCACACCTTGCCTTGTGGCCATGACATCACCACATCATTCGGCCTCCTGCTCCATTGTAGCCATGCAAGGAAGCAGAAGAAGTATGCTGGCAACCACACAAGGTCCTGGATGGTGCTGCTGGAGCTGCCACCACAAGGTGAGGCTAGTGTTGAGGTGTGGGTAGCCTGGCTGTAGAGGTCCTAAGGTAAGCTGGTGCAAGGTGTGTGGGCAGTTCCATCTCCTGCCTCACAGAAGCTCAGCTTCCTGTCCCACCACGAGCAAGCAGAAGAAGTGGACCTCCCATGTATTCTTAAAGTACATGGGGGGGGGGGTAAGACATCCCTTGAAAATAAGTCCTTATTTTGGAGCCAAAAAGTGCTTATTTTGGAGCCGAAAAGAAACTAAGTTTGGGTCTTATTTTTGGGAAAACACAGTATTTAAAGGAAAAGCTTCAGAAAATCTAAGAGCTGCTTTGTAGTGGCCCACATTGCCAAAGGTGTGACTTTTATTTTCCGGTGTGTAAAGTAATGAACTGATACAACATTGTTTTTGAACAATGGAATGGAGTATGAATGACTTGTACAATTATGAAGAGGGGACAGTACTATTAAATGACAATTGCAGAAAGAACATGAAGAAATATTGTGATATATGCTAATAATACTGAGAATGTGTTCCTATATGTACAATCATTCATTTTGGAGGGCCACCAGATTTTCCAAGCTGGATTTGAATTTTAAGAAGAATAATTCTAAGTTACTTAAAGATTGAACAGTTAATATGCACCCATCATTTAATTATGTAATCTCTGCAATCAGAGTAAATCATGTGATTAAATACCACGGTTTAAAAATGGATTGTATTCCATTGACTGTAGAATGTTTTTCAATAGTAGACAATTTTTAATATAATTTTTATCCAGTATGTAGAATATTTAAGAGGGTTGGATGTATCTGTTAGGGATGTGTGAGTGTGAGTGAGTGAGTGTGTGTGTGTGTGTGTGTGTTCAATATTGTAGATTTAACACATTCTTTTTAATCTGACAATGTCTTTCAATCATTTAAATAAAGTCTTGATATTTATTTCAAATGGAGAAAAGTTGGTAAACAAGATTAAAACTTGGTTGTGTATCAGAGATACTGTAAATGGATTCTGTTTAAGCAACTTGTTCCACTTGTGCTGGTGGCCATTGGCATCCATAATAAACTATGATGGCATGTGTGAAATTATTGATCCTGCTCAATTATGACATGCATCAGAAGTCAGCATGTGTGAAGGAATGGGGTGCCTTCCTAGCTTCATTATTGCTTTCTCTTCCCACTTCAGAAAGTCTGTTGAAAGAAGGGAGCAGCATCCAGGGAGCCCGAGATGAAGAAATGACCAATTACCAAGAATAATCTAAAGTACTTAGAGGCAGATTCTGGCCCAAGATTCTGATATAGAATATAGGTTAGGTTATAGGTTTATTTCACTTTTATGCTGCCCTATTCCCGGAGGGACTCCGGGCGGCTAACAAACCACGGGGAGGGGATAATACAACAAAAAACAAGGACAAGCTACAAAGACAATTTAAAAGCAATCAACAGCCACACAATTCGAGCGGGGATGGGAACTCATCAGCCCCAGGCCTGTCGGAACAGCCAGGTTTTAACGGCTTTGCGGAAAGCCTGAAGGGCTGTGAGGGTCCGGATCTCCATGGGGAGCTCGTTCCAGAGGGCCGGAGCAGCCACAGAGAAGGCCCTCCTCCGGGTGGTCGCCAATCGGCATTGGCCGGCGGATGGAATTCGGAGGAGGCCTAATCTGTGGGATCTAATAGGTCTTTGGGAGGTAATTGGCAGCAGGCGGTCTCTCAATATGTCTAAGGACAAATAACAGCATAGCTGCCGTTACTACTGAGCCAGTGGTGGGATTCAAATAATTTAACAACCAGTTCTCTGCCCTAATGAGCATCTGGGTAGGTGGGGCTCGGTGACCATGTGACTGGGTGGGCGTGGCCAACTCAAGGTCACTCACGTCGATGGGTGATTCGCCTTAGCTGTTACAATGTAATAAGGGCTAACCGGAGAGGCAGTTTCTGTAAGCAGGTCAATAAAGATTAGGCTAGAAACAACACTAGAATGTTTCCTTCCTGCCTTCCTTACAGGATTATCCCTGTAAAGTGGAAAAAAACAAAAGGAGATTTCTTCCAACAATCGGTTCTCTGAACTACTTAGAAAGTTACCAACCGGTTCTCCTGAACAGGTGCAAACTGGCTGAATCCCACCACTGTACTGAGCTGAACAGCAACTTGGAATATGGTTTCATATGAAATCTCCAATAATATCTTGGAAGTTGGTAGATTTAATGGAATATGCATATATAACATGTAACCCAATCCCCAATACTTGATTGGGATAAGAATTAAATTCCACATGGCCAGTACAAGCTCTGTGAAAGAAGAACATGCATTTGTAACATATACAGAGAAAAGACTGGCTCAGGTTGGAGTAGTAAAGAAAAAGAGAGCTTTAAGTCCAATGCCAATCTGAATTTAAAATTTGAACTCACATGCAACAGCAGAAGGAATTTCATAATGAAGGCACTAAATACCAAAATGATATAAGCAACCACAGGATCTGAAAGGGGCAAGAGGCTTCCTAGAAAGGTTTTTAGAAAATAAAATTGTGTAAAATAAAAGTAAATCATAATAACCACTGCTATCACCCAGTGGGGATCTTTTATCCCAATTTTTTTCATTTCTATTTTTAAAAAGTGCTAACTAACAAAACGCAATGGTAAAGTAGGTCAACAAGATTGGAGAATTCTTAAAATCCTTCACCTTAGCTCCCTTCTTGAAGGCTGAAGCAGTTCATTCTTAAAGCCGGCATTTTTGGTTTTTTTCACATTGAAAATAAATGGTCCCTTGCTTCTGAGGAAGTCCCAAGAACTTGTCTGCTCTGACCAGTAGATGGTACTACAACCACAGGAAAAATAACCCACTTCAATGCAAGCTACTTCTCCCAACAGATGAGCAACTGAGGTAAACTGAAAACAACCAATCACTCCATGTCTCATTCTGTTTGCAATTGCAGAGAACTATCACTGCTTGCTTCCTCAGCAACTAATCATTACAACAAATTATTCTCCAAAGCATCAGAGGGCAGGACAAGAAATACTGGTTGGAAATGAATCAAAGAGAAAATCAACCTGGAATTAAGGAGAAACTTCCTAACAGTGAGGACAATTAACCAGTGGAACAGTTTATCTCCAGAAATCATGGATGCTCCATCACTGGAGGTTTTAAAGAAGGGACTGGATAGTCACTTGTCTGATATGGTATAGGTGTAATCAACTCCACTCAGCAGCACAATAATTCTTGAGAGCAAACTTCCCTTCCTCTTACATGGGACTTCACCTCACCAGCTCACTTCCTCACCCAAATACTACGCCCCCTCTCCCCATTACTATGGTAGCCGATAGCAAGCATGCAGCAAACTTGAACCCCATGCTGAAGATCTGGCTGACATTTGGCCCTCCTGCAGAAGAATACAGAGAGTAACATACAGTACAAGTTAGTAGAGGAACATTACAGTTTATCAGGATATATTTTGTGAAACAATTGAAGGAGTTTGGGAGCCTGAATGTTCTGAGAGTCCACCCATTCAGATTGTGAAAGAGGAAAGTGTTTCTGGGCCAACAAATACTGTATTTTTCCCTCTATGTTTCCTGAAATCTAGGGTTTCTTTGATTTCAAAGTGTTGTTCCCCTTCTATGAGGAGGGGAACTGGGGGCAAGTTAACATGAAATACTGGTTGGATCTGGCTAAGGGTTTTGGGCACCTCTAACTGTACAATGACTGGGTTTAGCCCTTTTCTTGTCAGCCTGTTTCTTATGGTCCTGATGTGCTTCATCCAATGTCTTACGTGTGACCGGCCAAGAGCGTGGTAGCTGTTCAATCCACTCCACTAAGGAGGGGATCTGAGGCTTCCCCTGAGGCAGTTCTGGTATGGGGATGAAATCCTGAGCAGAAGGAACTTTAAATGGGCTGAAGCCAATACTTCTATGGATTGAGTTATTGTAAGCGACCTCTGTGAATGGCAACAGGTTGTCCTGCTGGTAATTTATGTAGCATCTGAAGTACTGTTCCAGAACCAAGTTAGCACATTCACTGGTCCCATTAGTTTGGGGGTGGGTGGGAAGAGCTCAAATCCTAGGTGGAGCCTAACAACTTCAGGAATTCCCACCAGAATTGGGAGGTGAATTGTACACCCCCCCCATCTGAAATATTGTGGTCAGGAATGCCATGTAACCTATACCCATGTTGGACAAATAGTTTAGCAAGTGTTTTAGCAGAGGGCATTTTGGGGCAGAGTACAAAATGCACCTCCTTGTAAAATAATTCCGCAATCATCCAAATGACCATATTCCTCTCCACTCTTGGGTAATTCAATAATAAAATCCATAGATATTTCCTTCCATGGGGTACTAGTATTGCCAACATTCTGGAGGAGTCCAGCAGGCTTCCCTGGGGGCCTCTTAGCAGCAGCCATATTCCTGGAAAATAAGGAAATCTACAGTCTAGAAAAAAACTCTGAGTGCATAGATATTCAGCTATCTTGTCACTACAAACTATCTTTCATGACCTTAAGTCTAAACACTTAGATTATAGCATCTCAGAATGAAACAGTTTAAGATTGACCAGCAGCCTATTAGCCTTTAAAAGAAAATTTGTACAGAAAAGAAATTGCTGGTAATAAGCCACAATATTGCAATTCCCTTGAGCACTAGTGAAAAGTGAAGTGAAAAGCTGAAGTTTTAATCAAAGCCAATGGTATCTCGTTGGTTCTACATTTTCTGTGTCTGAAGGTTGTAGCAGACACCTTTGATCTACAAGGTTGCTCCTATCTTTTTATCATAGGCAACAATTCAAGTTATGCTAAAGTTGTACACCTTCATGATAAGGTTTCTGTCACTGTTGTAGACAACCTAGAAACTATTTTGTCTATCACTGCTTTCCAGATAAATTCATCTGTGATCATGTTCTATTTACAAGCCAAGTTGGGTGAAAGTTTGCCAGAGCATGGGGTTTCCCTTTTAATGTATTCCTGCCCAACATATCAGAAGTCAAATGACAAAAAAGGATGGTTGCAATACCTCCAGTATATAATTTGTGTGTTTTTATTGCTGTTCTTCTTTAATGTATCTTGAACTCCATCTGGTAGCCAAACACAAATCTTTCATTGTTTGGAAATTGATTTGATGGTGCTTGACCCTACAGGACACCCATATTCCAGTATCTCTCATTCTGGGGAAAAAGGTGCATCCTGACAAGCCACACTCCATTTTGTAACATTCTGAGATAATAAAAACATCAAGAAGAATCCAGCTATGTCTGTGACACATGTTCTTCTGAAGACAAATCTACATCCCATACATAGTGTTCTGACCCCCCTCATCCTACACCAAAGCACGCCAAGACAAAGATACTTTAAGGATTTATTAACACAGAGATAAGACCTTGGCAGCAATCCAGCACAGTCCAGACGTTGGCAGCAATCCAGCACAGACTAAGCTTGGTAGCAATCCAGCCTGCCAAGCTAGCCACGAGAGTTCTCCAGCTCTAATGAATACGTTGACTCCTGCAACGAGCGTGTGCACAATCATTCCTTTTATTGTCAGCCTCTGCTTTGCTGCTGCTTCGGCTGCCATTGAAACGGGGAGGGAGGGCATGGTATTTGGGAGGGGTTTACTAATTGTGCTGGAGGAAGATTCTGGAGTTCTGCTGCCTGTCGGACTGCGCATGCGGAGGAGGTTCCCGCCAAGGCTAACGGCACCGACATTCCATCTTGGTGATGCCTTTCGAAGTTATCTCACACCTGACACTTGGGAGAATTATGATTGGACTGCAACTGGGATGCCAAGGGGTGGGGAATGGATTATTTTATATATCACTCGCTTTCGCGCCTAATTAATCAGTCTTCGCTTTGCTACGCTTCTAATCATTTATAATTAGTAAAAGTGCACTTGATTTCTATCAATGGACTCTCGTGGTTTTCTTTCCTAATTATTCAATGAAGAGGTGCTGACATTTATAGTCTTGAGAGGAGCCTAATTACCACCAGCTGAGTGCAATTATCTCCTGTAACTGCGTAACTGTTCCTTACGCCTATTAGCTCTCCGTTGCCGGGCATCCAGGAACAACTCCCTTGTCTCCTCCCCACTGCTCCAATGCATGACATCGGGATCACACTCCCTTGTCTCCTCCCCATTGCTCCAAGGCTCAGGCGCCTCCTGGTGACCAACCAGCCTCTCTGAGCCTTGCTCAGGGTCGGAACCCTGTCCAGGGTCCTCCACATTCTCCAGAGCCGACTCATAGGGCCCCTTGCTGCCGGAGTCTGGTGGCAGATCCAACGGCTCCTGCTGGGCCACAACACATAGCATTGCTGTTTCACCTTATCTTGTTGTTTAATAAAGTATCAAGATTTACATTTATAGTCTGGCTTATTAAAGGATAGGAGGGTTTAGCTGCATGTCAAGCGCCACACAGGTTGATGATTATAAAAAGTCTTTTTTTTCCCTTCCTCAGCAAATTGAGATAGAACCAGCGGTGGGATTCACTTACCTTCCCTACCGGTTTGCAAATGTAAGTGCACGGGGAAGGTCATGCATTACATCAGGGAAGGTGAGTGAAGCCTCCCACACGGGTGGGTTCCAGCAGCTACTACTGCCAGTTCGCTTGTGGTCATGCAGCACATGTGCATGCGCAGTACTATGAAATTGCTTCTGTGCATGCGCAGAAGCCAAAGCAAGATGGTACCGCCTATGGCGCTGCTAGAAGAACTGGTTCAGGGACGTGGCAGGCCTGGGTTGCTGCTAGTTCCAGAGACCCAGGCCGCCAAACCACTACCGGTTCGGCCAAACCGGTCCGAACTGGTAGGAACCCGCCACTACTCCCGTAGTAGCCACTACCGGTTCACCCAAACCGGAGAGAACCAGCTGAATACCACCCCTGGATAGAACTGTATGAAGAGGGGAGGTGTTTTAAATTTCACAGAAAACCAATGCAAAGGGTAAAGGAGTTGTGTGGATGTACCCCATGATCAAGACAGAGTTCCAGTAAATATAAAGGTGGTGTGCAGCATCTGTCTTGGGTTGGATTAGATGACCATTTCCAACTCTGTTATTTTATTCTATGAAATGGGGCAATGAGTCACATTAGCAAGAGAGGACAGCAAAATGTTTTTGTCTTCTAGTGTGTCCTGGGGATGAGATTAGGCTTCTGGCATCTGTCTTCTATCTTGCATTTTAAATGCAATTAGGTTGCTGTTAACCAACCTTGCCTGGCTTCCAGCAATGTCAGGCAGTCGTTGACAAGTCCTTCATTCAGTTGGCTCCTGGGATGACTATGGACTTTGCTATCACTTTTCTTGCTCATCTTCCAGATTCTGCTACCCTCAAGCTTACTCTCTTCATTCTTTCTAAATTCATTTTGGGGAGAGAAAATTAATGACTCGCTTGCCTGGTCTTGTTTATTAGGTTTCCATACCAGAAATGCTATGCTGTTCACAGACAAGCACACTGATTGTATGAAGAGCCAAATGTTTCAACCCAGCACACTGTGTTATTTTTTTTTACATTTCCTCCACCCCTACTTTTTTCTTCTTGAATAACAAATAATTTTATTTTTTTTGTTTTCATTAAATAATTAAATTGGCAGAGTTGTCAGCTGTTATCATAATTGGTTTAAAATTTACCATTTATTAATTCTTATCTTACCCGAATCACACTCTGTTCATTGCTGGAAGGGCAGAGTGCTGCAGGAGGCCGTGGAGGATGAAAATGGGCCAGGCAAGGGCCACCCGGAGCCTTTGTGTGGCCAGTTTTTGGCCAGGAGAGTGCTGCTGGAGGCCGTGGAGCAGAGGTGGGTTCCTACCAGTTCGCACCAGTTCGGTAGAACCAGTTCGTCAAATCTACCAAACTGGTTAGAAGAGGTTCCACCAGTGGACCCGGAAAGCAGGCCACACCTACAGAAGAGGTTCCAAAAATTTTTGAAACCCACCATTGACACATACACACACACACACAGACTCACACAGAGAGAGAAAGAAAGGAAGGAAGAAAGAAAGAAATAAAAAAAGAAAAAAGAAAGAAAAAGTGAGAGAGATGAAAGAAAAAAAGAAAAAAGGGACAGAGAGACAAAAGGAAGGAGAGAGAGAGAGAGAGAGAGAGAGAGAGAGAGAGAGAGAGAGAGAGAGAGAGAGAACACATGGTCGGCAAGCCACTCCTATCAGGTCACATGGCCGGCAAGCCACTCCCACAAAGGAGGCCACACCCACAGAGTAGGTTCGAAAATTTTTTGAAACCCACCACTGCGGTGGAGGCCAAAAACAGGCTGTGGTGGTGGAGGGTACCCAGGGCCTCCATGTGGTCCATTTTCAGTTAGCAGAGTGCTGCAGGAGGCTGTGGAGGCTAAAAATGGCAAGTTTTTCACAAAAATAGGCCCTTCCCCCCCCCAAAAAAGGCATGAATAGCCTTTAGGGGGCTTGCAGAGTGCTCCTGGGGGGTGGACCCCCCCAATGACCAAAACAATGGCCAGTTTTTCATGAAAACGGGCCCGTTTTTGTCAAAAGAAATTGCATGCATAGCCTTTAGGAGGCTTATAGAGTACTCCTGGGGGCTGGGGGGCAAAATTTTGCAAAAAAGGCCTGTTCTTCACTCATTTCTGCCCTCTCCAGCCCCCAGGAGCTCTCTGAAAGCCTTCTATAGGTTCTGCATGGCCATTTTGGTGAAGGGGTGGGGCTTCAGGAGGCAAAAAATGCTGTATTCAGTGTATAAGATGCACCCAGATTTTCAGCCTCTTTTTGAGGGAAAAAGGTGCGTCTTATACTCCGAAAAATATGGTAATTTTTTTCTGTTTGCTTAAAACAGTCAATTTTGCAATCCCTGCTTATCCACTCTTCCATTGTATTTTTCCATTTTTGTACAAGTTTCTCATTGATGTCTTCATATATTATAATAAAGTTCCATTTTCAAGATCTTTGTCCAGCAAGTATAAAAGAAAAGCATCTGATTTCAATTTTATGTATATTTTAATTAATCTTTTCAATTAGAGTAAAAATCTGGTTGAAGTATTTCACAGGTTCAGTCACAGTCCACCAGAGACGATAAAATAAAATACCCTCTTGCAGTTGCATTTCCAACATACACTCTAAACTCTTTTATACATTTTTGGACAATTTTCAAGGCATTAGATTTCAAGGATATATTTTGTCTTATAAACATTTTCTTCTTTCAAATTATAATTCAATATGAATTTCAATATATTCATTCACATGTTTTGCCATTGTTCAATCATTATAACCAACAATTTACATTATAACATTATAACGGTAATCAAATTATTACATTGGGATCATACAATCTGCTATATATTCATATATACATACAATCTGCTGTATATTCTATATATTCTAAATTTAACAACAATTTATAAATCTTAGCAATAATGTGTATATCACTGGTGCACAATGCAGTTTCATACTTAAAATCACGGCTTTTCTCAATCCCTATCTTCTCAGGCAATTGATCCTTAAGCCAAAACATATCCCAAGACAGCAAGAAAGCTTTCCAAAGAAAAAGGTATCTGAAAGTTAAACTTGCAATATCTCTATACTCTCTAGAGGGCTGTTTGCACTGCATCTCTTCTTGTATTAGCAGGTCCCAATCCAGAACAGTCCATCTTCTATAAGGTTTATTTTAACTTGCCTTTCCTTTAAACACTGATGGTCTTTCCCACAACAGCAATCTTACGAAGTAGATAAGGCTGAGAGAATGGGCTGCTGACCCAGTGACTTTCCATGACTAAAGATGGATTTGAACTGGGCAAGGAGCCAACTACTGCAATGCGCTCTACATGGGGCAGCCCTTGAAGAGTATTCGGAGACTTCAACTCGTCCAGAACGCAGCCACGCGAGCGATTGTGGGTGCACCTCGGTACACCCACGTTACACCTATCCTCCGCGAGCAGCACTGGTTACCGATCAGTGTCCGGATACGCTTCAAGGTGCTAGTCGTAACTTATAAAGCCCTTCATGGTATTGGATCTGGGTACTTGAGAGACTGCCTGCTGCCAATTACCTCCCACAGACCCATTAGATCTCACAGGGTTGGCCTCCTCCGGGTGCCATCTACCAGCCAATGCCACCTGGCTATTACCCGGGGGAGGGCCTTCTCTGTGGCAGCTCCAGCCCTCTGGAATGAACTTCCCGCAGGGATTCGGACCCTCACCTCTCTCCAGGCCTTCCGAAAAGCCGTCAAAACCTGGCTTTGCCGGCAGGCCTGGGGGTGATGAGTTTCCTCCCCTCTCGACATGTATGGTTGTGCGACTGTTGTCTACTTTTATTATTTGTATTTTGTCTTTTTATGTTCCCCCTTTTTCCCCCTTGAATTGTTCGCCGCCCTGAGTCCTCCCGGAGAAGGGCGGCATACAAATAATAAAATACAAATACAAATACAAATACAACCTGTATGCATAATTATCTAAGAACATATAACAGAGAGTCTTGGCCACCAGCAAATATTGAGAAAATGAGATGGTGAGAAGATATTCTAGAAGATTCCTTCCAAGAAGGGATGAAATGCTCTGAAGTCTGTTACTGGTTCACTTCGTGTGCACATAAGTGCCAAATGTGCACTTCACGTGCATGCACACTGCAGGTTCTAAGTCTGCAAAGGTAAGTAGAACAGCGAGGGGGTGGGGCAGCTGTGCTGCATGATTTAGATTTGCTAGAAAGCAGGAACTTTTAAAAAACTTTTTAAAAGCATTTTTTTACTATTGGTAAAAAATGCTAAAAAAAAGTTTTTTAACAGTTCCAACGATCCAGCTGTGTGACAATCAGCTGTGCCACAACTGTAACTGTACCTTTTTTAACTTTTTTAAACTACCAGTTCAGGCAAACTGGTAGCATTTTTTACTAGTGGTTTGGGTGAACCGGCCCGAACGGGTAGCATTTCACCCCTGCCTCCAAGTCTTTATTTTGAGATGATTTCCTGAAATGGAAAAAGAATTGGGATGTTCACTGTGATCTGATTTTTTTTCCTGGTAGTTTCATTTCTCAATAGCTTACTAAGTTAGGACATCTTCACTCATAAGTCAGGGCAGGTTTTCTAGAAGCTATACGACATAGATTGAATGGAAAACCTATCATCATATGTACAGTATGGTGGTTCTAGCTGTTCCCTTCACTACAAGAAGAATGACACAAAAAGGGCTGTGAAAGGGAATACCAAGAAGGAAAATATGTGGATATAGGAGTATTACAAATTCTTCCAAAACATGATAATATTCTTACATGAACCTTAGCATGACACAATAGCTTATTTGTAATGGTATGTGAGAAAGACCTTAGAAGACTGGACCAAGAGAAACTGCCAAGGGAATGGTCAGATAACAGGCAGCATAGCCCACAGCTAGATAATGGGTGAGACAAGAGGCTCAGAAGACACCTTCCCTAGTTTCTCAGGTTGCAAAAGATATGGAGCGGACTTTGGATATGGATTTTATGTGTGGAAGATTCTGCAAGTGTAGATTTGCAATAAAGTACAATTATTTCATATGGTTGTGATTTTTATCTAGTTTATTCCATGAGGCCAACATCAATCTTGCAAGTATGAAAATCCAGTCGTTTCCCCCCATCTTCTTTACAAACTGAGAAGCTAAGGAGGATCCTTCTTGAATCTCTTGCCCCACCCACTATAGCTGAGGCTATGCTCTCTATTATCTGATCACTTCGCAGATCTCTTTGCCCAGTATCCTAAGGCTTTTTCCACATACCATTACATCCTTGGGGGAGATGAAAAATTAAATTTCTACATAGTAAGAACCAGTGACGTGTGGTGAGATTTATGGCTGGTGAAGCACTGACACAGTGGTGGATTTCAAATTCTTTTAGACTTGTGGAGTTCAACTCCCAAAATTCCACAGTCAGGCATGCTTAGTTCCAATTTAAAGCGACAGCATTTGTTTGTCTCCTTTGTGAAAAAGTTTCCTTCATTCTTTTACTTCTCCCTCACCCTCCTTCCTCCCTCTCTCCCTCCCTCCCCCTCTCTCAAACAGACACATGCACACAGAGAAGTTGGATTGGACTATCTCTCCTACCCCCTTCCCTCTCTCACTCACTCTCTCTCAAACAAACACAAACACAGAAGTTGGATTGGGTATATTTTCCAATGGCTTGAAAGCAGCTCTTCTGCCATACCCCCCCCCCGTTCCCCTGCTGCCTTCCCCAAACACCTCCACCTTGCCTTTTCAAACTTGTAATCAATGAAGCTGGGCTTATATAGTTTTATCCAGGTGTGTGTGTGTGTGTGTGTGTGTGTGTGTGTGTTTGAAAAGGCAACGTGGCTCTGCCTGCAATCAAACTACACTTGGGGAGGGATCTACACTTGAGGATGAAGTTTGGATTCCTCCCCCTCCCTCCGACCCACATGTACCTTTTTCAGCTGTTTCAGAAAGGATTTCAACTCTGCTCTTGCCTGTCATCATGACAAGAAAAAAAATGTAAAAGGAAAAAGGCAAGAGCTGAGGTCAGGCTGAGTTAGTTGCTGCCAGAGTCACCATGGACTGCCTCTGCCTCTAAAAAAACGCCGTCTGCAGGAGGAGGTAGGAGAATGACGTGCCTCACCTACATCAGGAATTTTTAGGCTTTTAACCCTTGCTTAACTTTGCTCGAGTGATCATAAAACGTCTAAAGTCAGCCTAGATGAGGCACGTTGTTCTCCTGCCTCCTCCTGTAGAGGGCGCTTTTTAGAGGCTTTTTAAAACAGTTAACCAGAGTCATCCACGGTGACTCTGGCAGCAACTAGCTCAGCCTGACCTCAGCTCTTGCCTTTTTCCTTTTACATTTTTTTTCTTTTCATGATGACAGTGGTGAGGCTCTGCCTCCCCTGCCTCCCCTGACTGCATGTTCCTGGTAAGAACAAGAAATAAGGAAATGGCTGCAGAAATCAACTCTGCTTCTGAAAACACCACTACCAGCACAAGACCTTAAACTCAAACACATGTGTTGTGGAATTAGCTGGTCTCTCAAAAATTTTGGCCAGTGGAGAACTTTGAGCCATAGTCACCATAGGGAAGCTGTTGCTTGTTTGTAAAATGGCTGCCAAGATGGCTGAGCCAGACAAGACCAGGAGGTGCAGCCTGGGAAGAAAGTTATCTCCATCACCAGTGTGCCCATAGACATGACACAGGAACTCTCCGACAAAAGATTTTGTTTGTTGTGGTCTACTAAAGTTCTTGGTAAGCCAGTTGATATATTCACTATAGCCTTTAAGCTTTTATTTCTGGGCCACTGTCTAGCTTTTTTTTTTGACAATTTGCCCAGATTAAAAGACCTCAGCACTGAAGGCAAAGTCTATTTCTGTGTTCAATCAGTGTTGCTACAAGGTGATTGGCAGGAGAAAGCAAATTCCAGTGCAATGAATGGGACTTCTGTTCATTATATTAGAAAAGGTGATGACAAGGACTTAGCTGCACTCCGTGGCTCATGGTATCACTTTATCTTTCTATCCATCGGCAAACCCTTTCCTGCTCTGAACTTGCCATTATCCATTGGAAGTTTCTACTCTCAGCCTCAGGCAGGGCATGAGGGAGCTTATTATACATCGTCTCTTTCTCAAATCTACACCTTTCACTGCATTGTACTCACCTGCTTTTTCTACTGTTGCAAATTTGATTTGGCCTGTTCCAGAAGGTGTGTCTTGGTAAGTGAGTAAACCACACAAATCTGCTACCATGAAGCTATAGGATTCTGGAGTCATGTAGGTGTGTCTCTTGAGTATATAAATAAGCAGAAATGTGCCATACTTCAGAGGCATGCCAGCGTGATTTTTATAAGACAGCAAAAGGTATGTATAATTGCGCTTTTTTTATCAGCAGTGAAAAACTGCTCAGAACTGCAAGATTAGATTTCTTGCTTGCCTTCTGAAGACCAAACTACATATTACATGTAGTTATTTATTTCTAGGCTGTTCTTGACAGCTATCCCCAACCAGACATTGCTTCATCCATTCCTCACCATCTCTCTTTCTGTAAAAGTTACCAAGTCAATTTTCCCCTGCCCTTAGAACAGAAAGGTATAGTATATTTTCCCCAACAAGAAGGAAACAGTAGGGATTTCTGTGGGTGGATAGTTAGTAGGAAAGTATTAAAAGTATTGAGTCTCCATCATGTCAGCTCCTGATTGCAGCTTCCAAGACTTCTTATCAGTAATTAATGGTAACCAACACAAGTATATCAAGATGAACTTTGTCTCTTTGTAATAAATCTGTGGGACTGTACCATAACATAAAATACCTGAATTCCAATGCATTTATGCATTGCAGGTCCCTTGAGAATGCATCGTGTTATTTAATCCCAAGTAGGTCGGCATAAGATTGCAATCTTAATATCTGTGCAGATTCAACTCTTTCAAGTCTGTGGACTGAAGATCATGGTATTAGATTTCCGTCTTCAGCAAGGCAGAAAAGTTGAGTTGCAGAAAGTCAATTTGCAATCTGCCTTACCAGAAGTCAGACTTTGGATCCTCTGATGAAATAGACCAATCCTCTGATGAAATAGAGAGTCTTCCCACTAAATAGTATTCACTTTGTGATGTGAATGGATTGGTTTACTGTACTTAGTAAAAAGTAGTTTGAAATTGATTGAGTTCACTTATGTGCATTTCACATATATCAAAAATGTGGCAGGTTGATTGCAGGAGATTTTGTTCCATGATCTGAATTGTCAGAACCAGAAAGGAGTAAGGAAGATGTGACTCATGACTGAGATGATTACTTTAAAATAATAAGAGTGGAGAGTTTCAGGGTTCTTTTTAAATAGAATTCTCCAATGCTATGGAATCATAACTCTGTTTAAAGGTATATTTACTGTTTTATCAGTCTTTCCTCTCTGGAACTCATAATAACCCTGCCACATGAGATTTATTCCACAATGAGAGTTTCACATTAGCTGACAATCTAATTGAATCCCTGCTAAAGATGCTGTAAGCAAAACAGCAGCAAAATAGATTTTGCTAGTTGTTGATTATCTTCTTGGTCATATTATTCTTTTTACATTTTTAACATTTCTCCATTTCTCTAGGGTCCGATATCCCTACTTTTGGTAATTATTTAGCTGCTAAAGAATTGATATGGTTATAAATACTTTCCTTCAAATGATGTTTCTTCAGTTCCTTTCAATAGAAAGCAGTTGTAATCGGCACTAATAATTTATTCTAACCCTATTCACTTGCTGATGATTATCTGCTTGAATAGAGGTTAGGGAAAAAAAAACGTGTAGTGTACACCATGCTCAAATGTCATCCAACTTCAGCACCAGATTAGTAATGGAGGCCACCAAATTCATATGAATTAACCCTTCAGATTGTCCCATGTATCTCCACTTAGGAACATTGTGATCATGCTATGGGTTCCGTGTAAGGAGGAATATTTTTACCATTTATCTTAAGCAGTCTTAAGAGTTCGTGCTCAAAAATATCATTAGGAGTAGCACTGATGTTGTCCTATTTTACAACATTTGCTAATAATAGATAATTGATTATTTTAGGGCATGTCAAGCATACATAAAAGTAGATGCATATTTTTACAAGGGATTTTTATTTCTAAAACAGGTTTTAAAAAGCACTAGGAAACATGAAGACCAAACATTTTGCTCTGCTGTGTATCCTCATGATGTTCTGTCAAATGCTGCAAGCTGACAGTGAAACAGTGAAAGAGAGAAAAAGAGAGAAACCAAATAATGGCAGAGCGGGAAGAGCCCAGGCTGGACCTAATAAGAATGCCAAGGGCCAGAGAAACAGAGGACAACGAGGTTCTCCCACAAAAGGGAAGTTTACAACTAAAGAGAAGGCTGAATGTTCCTGGACTATAAATGAGAAAGAGACCGCTCTGCTAAAGGTAGACTGCAAAAAAGGGGAAGATGCTTTCTCCTGTGCTTTTTCTGGCAGCCCTTCTACCTGCCCACAGTATGCAGAAAAGCAAAAGGTCTTCTGGAAAGAAATCACTCGATCTCTAAAGAAGCAGAAGAATCTCTGCAAGGACCCCAAAACTCTTTTAAAATCTAAAGTCTGTAAGACTGGGCCACCTACTGCCCATCTTAGAATGCTTATGGACGCCAAGCCAGAGACACCAACACCCAAACAGCCAGAGAAAGAATCCAGTGATTGTGTGGAAGATATTGATTACGTGGATCAGAAAAAGGTGGCTGAAGAATACTGCTCTGAGACGTGGCAAAATCTTTGCTACTTCATCATTTCAATGGTACAAGATAAAAAGTGCAGTTAGAAATGGAAGGGAGGTGGACCAAAGGCCTTGAGTTATTATGGGCACAACTATCTCGCAAACAATATCAAGAGCAAACAATCTGAATTTTTCTCTGGTGCATCCAGTCAAACTCCACTTGTGAAAGTAAATGCAATGGGTTTTGTTCTTTTTCTTAAAAAAAAAATGTGACTGTAACTGTTATTCCTCTCCACTGTCACCCAATCCTTCCTTCCTCTGTGTAATTTGGGAGAAAAGTATCAAATGAAAGGGATAAATCTGATGGAAGGGTTGCCAGCAATTGTTTTCTGTGTCATAATATGCAATTTTGCATAATATGCATATTTTTATTAGGCCAATTTGATGTTTGCACATCAGTGCCCAAGATGTCTAAGAACACTTTATCAGGCAAGATGAGAAGAAAAGGAAGTCTGGGTGGTGGGGGTGATATATTGTATTTAGGAAAGGAAGAGTAAAAATGAGCCTTTTCATCAAAGATACAATAAAACTATTTTTCAATGGATCTCAGGTGTGTCTGGTGGTGGGAAAGTATTTAAAAAGTTAAGATGGAGGCCACAGTCTTGCAATCATAGTCTCATTCCCATTGTGGCACATGTAAAAGAGGGCCGGGCTTGGATAAAAATGGATCTGTATAGTGAGCTATGCAAAAGTTACAAAGATGTGAAAAGTTCCATGTATTGCTTCATTCTTTCCTGTATATTTCTAGCCAATGAGATTATTTCGGTGCTATGCACTTTTTTTTTTACTTTTTGAATGTATATTGCTAAAAATAAAGCCTTTTAAAATTGTTCTCTGTAGTTCTGTCCTCTGCTTGTCCCAATTTTCTTTTCTATGTGTCCATAATTTGCATGCAGCCCAAAATGCACTAACTCAGAACTAAATTTTAGTGAGTCTGATGGCCACCATCTACTCACTAGCATTTCAGATAAGCAAGTGGAATTGATCAGCATAGAGAATTGTGGGGGAAGAGAAATCCATGGGACAGAATTGGCAATATTAATGAAGAAATGAATTCTCTAACTGCTGTGCAAAATTTGTCCTCCACCCTAATGAGGCAAGGGGTATCATTTTGTTAAATGGGATCATTATTTTAATGGGGAGGGCAGAATGGTGGTTCTGAGATGGCCCATAGTCTTGGATTTATTCAAGACTGGGGGTGGAGGGAACAGAACAGAATAACAGAGTTGGAAGGACCTTGGAGGTCTAGAGACATCATTATAAATAGCAGACTTTGTTTTTAAGCAAGACGATTTGCCCTTAATCTGAGTACTCTAAATTCATCTCATCTAATCCTTTGTTTTTTTAATATCATTTTTAATGTCAACATTTAGCACCCGCAGACAGTCAGAAGTATAAGCTCTTTTGAAAATTTAAAACAACTTTAGTCATTCTTCTACTCCAACAACCAAGAGCCATGTGGGTTTGATACAACAGCATGTGGTCCAAAATAAATTTTGCTAGTGCAATAAAATTAATTTTAGAACGCCTTCAGCTACCAATTCAGATTTCCAGTCTCTGCAACAGTGGGGCTATTCTATCAGTCTGTTTCCCCAAACTCAAAGACCCATGGCTTTCAATGCATGAACATCATTTCTTTGGCTCTGTTACAGGTAGAGAGGTAAGATGAAAAAGCTTCATATTTGGGGGGGGGGGGGTTGTAATCCTGGTCCTATAACATTTTGTCATGAGTTGTGATTTCTTGGGACACAGAGCATTTTCACAAAATGAACTGGCCTCACCTTTCTTCCCTTGTCCTCCACTTTTGCATTCAAGACATATACAGGGAAGTTTAAAATAATCGATATGGCAACGTCCACCTGTGGTCAAGGCTGCCCTCTAGACATTTTTCATTCTCTCTGGCTGGTCAGCAGGTAGAAGATCCATCCAATGGCTGAGCAGCTGGCTACTCAGGCTGATACAAAATGCTGACTGCATATATAGAACATACTAAGGGATAAATTAGATGTAACTCGGACATCATGTTTTGGATTTCTTCTGATTATAGACACAACAGCAGATATTGTAGATGACTGATATGCACTGCAATGCTATCCTTTGCATTGATAGCATCCAGCAAATGGAATAAGTGATGTGTGTTGTAACTGAAGCAGATGATATAGTTTGTTTTTTTTTGTTTCAATCAAATAAATGAGATTCTTACAAGCAATGCTGATATCCCGACCTCTCAGGATCATCTCACTTGCATGCCATGCAGATTCTGGTGAGATCATTGGTCTCTGCTTTTTGTCTCCCAGGTTCAATTGTAGACCTCCCTACCTTGTTTTCACCCAAGATTTCCCTTGAAGACCCAACATTCCTCTCCTCCAGATAATCCCCATGAAGCTTCAGGTCC
This sequence comes from Thamnophis elegans, assembly GCF_009769535.1. Classification (NCBI taxonomy): domain Eukaryota; kingdom Metazoa; phylum Chordata; class Lepidosauria; order Squamata; family Natricidae; genus Thamnophis; species Thamnophis elegans. The sequence continues at coordinate 56,730,978 of NC_045549.1, forward strand.
TAACACAAACCTTGTTTTTCCTTTTCCTTTTGGTTACCCCAAGCAGCAGGGTTTTTCCCCCTCCTGCAGGGTTGTGTGTGCATGTGTGGGTGGATGGGTAGGTAGGCATGCCTTTGACTCCTTGTTGACTCAAGGCTGGGCAAGTCACTGCACTTTTCTTAGCAAGATTTTGAAAATGATTTGCCGTTGCCTTCTTCCTAGGGCTGAAACAGAGTGACTGGCCCAAGATTACCCAATTGGCTTCATGCCCAAGGTCAGACTAGAAATCATAGTCTCCCAGTTTCTAGCCTGCTGTCTTAATCACTATCCCAAACTGTTCCAAGATGCCTCCCTCAATTTCTTTCTCTTTCTTTCTTTCTTTCTTTCTTTCTTTCTTTCTTTCTTTCTTTCTTTCTTTCTTTCTTGATTTATTTCTGTCTCTCCCTTCTTCCCTCCCTCCCTCCCTCCCTCCCTCCCTCCCTCCCTCCTTCCTTCCTTCCTTCCTGAACATCTCAAAGAAATAACTGCTGTCTACCCACACTGCCTGCATGAAATCAGAAATATGCAGAGGAACAAAGCTTCATCCTGAAGTAGCCTCAGTTGCCCAATATCTGATTCCAACTGCATTAGAATGAATATTTTTAGTATCATAGGGCAAAGCTCTTTGGGGAACAGGAAGTTATGTCTGTGGGCACCATAAAGTAATTTCTTCTAATATTTGTTTCCTCAAACACTATTTTGTCCCATTTTCTACATATTGTCATGGTTCTTGAGAGAGGCTATTCTCGGGTTGAATCACATCAAAATTCTAATAATAGAAAGTTTCTTCTTTCTGTTTCAATCTTGTGAATGAACCTAAACTGAGCTTATTTGAGATATTCTGGGTTCAGGGGTTGTTTTCAGTTGATAGCAGCAATCACAAATGCCTTTGACCAGTGCACTGTCTTTGGGGTGAAAAGCATCTGGCTGTTGATTCAAGACTTTGTCACCTCTCATTGACAAGTAGTGAAGACCTTGCATTTGGAAACAGCTTCTGCCAAATGTAGAAACAGGTTTTGTAAGATTAACTAACTCCCCCCCCCCCTTCCCATTGTAATTCAAGATTTTGGATTCCATTTTGATATAAAAATTGCAGGACACCTGAGAAGCTATGTCCTTCTCTTCAAGCATTCTAATGTATCACTGGATATGTCAGGAATGTCTACAGGATGTGATTTTGAAAAAGTCAAGATGATGACTTCAATAGTTTGAGTGAAGCTCAACACATACCAAACAAGTGTACTTTTGATTACATTGCCATGACCATCATCTTCACTTTTATAAATCATAACCCAAGTACACCCTTGAATATGCAAATGATCGTGACCCGACAAAAGTGCGGACGACAAAAGTGCGGACGACAAAAGTGCGCCGACAAAAGCGCTCCGACAAAACCGCGTCACTAAAAACGCGACATCATCAACGCGGCGACAACAGTGCGGCGACAACAGCACGGTGACAGAAGGGCGATTTACAACAGCACGTCAATTTAAGTTAAGGTAAGGGTTAGGGTTAGGGTTAGGGTTAGGGTTACGTTTAGGGTTAGGGTTACGTTTAGGGTTAGGGTTAGCGTTACGTTTAGGGTTAGGGTTAGGGTTAGGGTTAGGTTTAAGGTTAGGGTTAGGGTTAGGGTTAGGGTTAGGGTTAGGGTTAGGGTTAGGGTTAGGGTTAGGGTTAGGGTTAGGGTTAGGGTTAGGTTGAGGTTTACAGCATGCTTCTGTCGCCACGCTGTTGTCGGCACGATTCAGCGCTCATTCATCGGAGCACTTTAGAACTCGCGGTTTTGTCACTGCGTTTTAGTCAAGTGCGCTTTTTTCGTTCGCCCTTTTGTCGGTGAACCCAAATGATCTGCCCCATAAGTCTCTGAGACAGACTATGTTGATTTGCAGTACTGCCTTCCTCTCGTTCCATGGTAGAAAAGACTCTTCTGCACTACTGGACTGTTGACTCTATGGCTATGTTTAATGTTTAACAATTTAGGGTTTGACTCTTCAGTTTTACTGGCTTTAGACTGACTCCACAGCAGACAGTAAATAGAGGCTGAAGTTAGGGAGTTGGATAGACTGCTGCTGTTGTTTTCTTCAACAAAGCCCCAACATATTCAATGCCCTTGCTGGGTTTCCCAAAAAGGTCCCTTAGTCATGATGATATGTAATATGTAGCAGTTTGCATAATGCCAGATGAGATATTACCTATACTCTATGCTCCCAGTTTCCAGGATGAGGTTGCTGCTGTCTTGATTCTCTGTGAGTGTTTATGGCTCAACTCCAAGCCTTGTGGTCCTTGGCAAGCTGTGACCAAATCCACCTACAACTTTCCCTCTTCTTCTCCTCCCATGGAAACTCAGTGTGTACATTTCCATTGCTTTCCTGTTCAACTTTACTAACTCACCTGCTTGGCTCCAGTTCAAACTCCGCACCTATCTGAATTGCATAAGAGCTCCTGGGGATACAGGTGAGCCAACGCCTCTTTCTCAGGCAGGGCCAATGAACAGCAACCATCCGATATCTCCCCACTGTCTTTGGCCAATCACAGGACCCATGAGTGATGAGCTGCTGCATATGTTTTATGCATTCTGTTCATTCATAGGGATAGTGAATGTGTTCAGATCACAAACGCCACACCCTCAATTGGGTTCAGGGTTGGCTGTTGCTGCCAAAGGCATAATGGCTCTGTACTTGCTGTTCTCATTCAGTTTGACTTCATGGAGATAACAGAGTTGTTGGCTTCCTCCAGGCTTCTTCCAGGAATTGCTCTTGATTTTGTAGTAATAAGGAAGTCTTGGATGACTCTGCACTGGGGAATCTTTTAAAATAACAGGAAATCCATTCATTTCTGCAGACATGCTAATGATGCATGATTCAACTGTTTTAATCATGACTTCTGCATTGTACAGGAGAATGGGAAGGTCACCATGACCTAAAAGCATTTCCAAGTGTCTTTGCTTGACTGGTGATGGCCAAATCTGGTGCTAGGTTTTGCCTCAGCTTTTCCCTTAATAACTGAATCAGAAGATCGTTTAAAAGCAATGTATTACTGTGATAAAAGTGGGGTCTCCCTATGAAAAGGGAGACTCAAGATAAATGGCTTACATTTACTTTTACAGTTAGGACAAGAAAGAATTTCAAAGAAAAAATTGATTGGTTTAGAAATAGCAATAGCAATAGCAGTTAGACTTATATACTGCTTCATAGGACTTTCAGCCCTCTCTAAGCGGTTTACAGAGTCAGCATATCGCCCCCACAGTCTGGGTCCCCATTTCACCCACCTCGGAAGGATGGAAGGCTGAGTCAACCTTGAGCCGGTGAGATTTGAACCGCTGAACTGCAGATAACAGTCAGCTGAAGTGGTCTGCAGTACTGCACCCTAACCACTGCGCCACCTCGGCTCTGGATAGTGATCTATCCAGTTACATCACACAAATTAAAGCATCCAATAATATGTGAGCATTGCCATAAAAAAGATAATTGTAACATTTGCAAAGAAAAAACATCAACATGGATATGGGTAAGACATATTCTCGGTGTTTCCCAAGGTTGAGCTTGAATATTTGCTTTGTTTATGGAAGCTTGAGAACAGATAAAATGAAAGTGTTATCTACCATTGTATTGAATGCTCTATTGCCAGTATTGTTTTCTGAAAGAGAGGGTTTTCTGAAGATTAAGGCTTATGGCAAATTCTTAGCAATACATTTGAAAAAGCAAATTTAAAGTACAAGAAACCCCATGTTAGTTAGCCTGTGCAATACTACTACAGAAACTATTACAAAGTCTATCCTGTATGGCTCTCACTGAGCCAATTTACAGCAGAATTAATCAGCTCAGCTGCTGTCTGAGGGGATATCCCATGAGGCTAATCTGTCACATTGCCACTCTGGCTCTGGAACAGGAGGCTCCTAATGGGACAACCTTCTTGACTTTGGTTTCCTCTCCCAACTTTAAGCAAAGGTACCTTGACTCTGTGCAGGTTTCCTCTGGCTGATCAGAAGAGCTCAGCCTTAGATTTGGGAACTTGATTATTAAGGTGGATTTCTCCACCCTGAGGAAAGTGGGGAGGGAGAAAAAAGTAAGGGGTGGACAGGCAACAGCCAATGCTAGCACATCCTCACTGACCTATTAAAGGAGAGGGAGAAGGAAGCTGAGCTTTGTGCAATGACTCAAACATGCAGTGAACAATTTAGAACTAACCTGGTTTTCTTTTGTGGCCCTGGATTTCTTTCGAAAGGCTATCAACTTTTACTAACCTTGAAAAGCTGTGCTGGGGTTGATCCAAGGGTGAAATGCTCTGAAGTCTGCTACCGGTTCGTTTTGTGCACGCATCCGCACTGTAGGTGCTACCGCACAGCACTGAAAAAGGATTAAGAAGCCTTTTCTGAGTCTTCAAAGGTAACAGAACATTGAGTGGGGGGACAGCTGTGCCGTGCGATTTAGATTTGCTAGGAAACAGGATTTCCTGCTTTCTAGTGAATATAAATCACATGGCACAGCTGATTGTCACGCAGCTGATCGTCAGAGCTACCAGTTCACATGAACCAGTAGCATTTTTTTACTACTGGTTTGGGCGAACAGGTAGCATTTTTTACTACCGGTTCAGGTGAAGTGGTCTGAACTGGTAGCATTTCACTCCTGGTTTGATCTGATTATAGTCAGGGGAGAGAACTGTCAGTTGTCCAGCTGGCAAATCCAGAGAAAGAAACTCCTGGAACGTTACTTTACCAAGAGTATAAACTTTACTGAATAAATCCGCATTGTTACAACAGAAGCAAAACCAGATTAACAATGAACAGAGTTGGAAGGGATCTTATAGGTAATCTAGTCCAACCCCCTGCCCAAGCAGGAGACCCTATACCATTTCTGATAAATGGCAGTCCAATCTCTTCTTAAAAGTCTCAAGTGACGAAGCCAAAGACAAGCTGTTCTATTGGTTGATTGTTCTCACTGTCAGAAAGTTCCTTCTTATTTCTAGGTTGAATCTCTCCTTGGTCAGTTTCCATCCATTATTCCTTGTCCAGCCTTCAGGTACTTTGGAAAATAGCTTGACCCCTTCCTCTCTGTGGCAGCCCCTCAAATATTGGAAGATTGCTATCATGTCTCATCTGGTCCTTCTCTTCACTAGACTAGCCATGCCCAGTTCCTGTAACCTTTCTTCATATGTTTTAGTCTCCAGTCCCCTAATCATCCTGGTTGCTCTTCTCTGCACTTTTTCTAGAGTCTCAACATCTTTTTATAGTGTAGTGACCAAAGCTGGATGCAGTACTCTAGGTATGGTCTTACTAGGGCTTTATAGAGTGGTACTAGTACCTCACTTGATCTTAATGCATTTATTAATGCAACTTATTAATGCAATTTAGGATTTCATTGGCTGTTTTGGCTGCTGCTGCACACTGCTGGCTCATATTTAGCTGGTTATCCACTAAGACACCAAGACTCCAAGATTCCTCTCATAGTCACTGCTATTAAGCTTGGTGAACAGTTTATATGTGTTCTTTTGAGTTTTTTAAATCTAAGTGTAGGACTTTACTATTCTCTACATTGAGTTTCATTTTGTTAGATAGGGCCCAGTGTTCAGGTCTGTCAAGATCCATCTGGATCTTGAGCCTATCTTCTGGGTGTTAGCTATTCCTACCACCTTAGTATCATCATTTGGTAAGTTCCCCTTCTATTCCCTCATCAAAGTCATTTATGAAGATATTGAAGAGTACTGGGCCTAAGATGGAACCTTGTGGTACTCCACTCAGAGGTGGTACGCTGCCGGTTTGCACCGGTTCGGGTAGACCAGTAGTGGTGGCGGCATGAGGCTCTGCCCATCCACCCAGACATCATCACAGACCTTCTGTGCATGCGCGCTCCCACTAGCAAACCAGTAGTGAAAATAATAGGATACCATTACTGCCCCACTGCTTACTTCTCTCCATGTAGACTTGGACTCATTAAGAACTACTCATTGAGTATGGTTTGTCAGCCAGTTGCGAATACATCTGATGGTGAAGCTATCTATCCCACTTTTTTTCTAGATTACAAAGAAGTAGGTTGTGGTCTACTTTGTCGAATGCCTTGCTGAAGTCTAATTATATTATGTCCACAGTATTTCACTGGTGTACTAATTTAGTCACTATGTTGAAGAATGAAATAAGATTGGTTTGGCACAATCTGTTTTTAACAAACTTGTGCTGGCTGCTAATTATTACTTTACTCATTTCTAGGTGTTGGCAGATCTGTTTTTTTTTAAATTATTTTTCCAGTATTTTCCTGGGTATTGATGTTAGGCTTATTGGTCTGTAGTTTCCTAGGTCTGGTTTTTTCCCTTCTTTTTTGAAGATGGGAAGCATATCAGCTATTTTCCAGTCCTCTTGTAGTTTCCCAATGTTCCAGGATTTTTTAAAGATGTGGTTCAGTGGTTCTGAGATGACATCTTCCAGCTCCTTTAGAACTCTGGGATGTAATCCATCAGGTGATTCGTATTCATCGAGATCAGACAGGTGTTCTCTTACTGTTTTTTTATTTTGCTTAACTTTTATTTTCAGTCTGTTTTTTACAATTATGTTTCTGGTAGGTTGGGCTATAGTTTCTTTTTGCGTGAAGACTGATGCAAAGAATGAGTTAAACAGCTCTACTGTAACGGCTCCTCTCCTAATTTGAGAAAGTAAAGACTCTTGAAACGGATTATTTCAAAAGGAACCTTTAATCAAGCAGCATGGAAACCATTAGAAGCAAAGCAGCATCTGAAAACCTTTAGGCCATGCAAATGGGATTAAGCTGATAATGACCCCTCACCCGCAAGCACAGGCGGGTGAAAGAAAGTGCTGTAGTCAGTGGGGTGTCGTGGGAGAGGAGAGAATGCCTGAGCATTACATTTATTAAAGAAAAAAGAAAAAAAAGGAATTTGAAGGATAAGAGGGAGCGTGGGGTTGTGGGAGGGCATCAGAAACGGAGAAAGAGAGGAGGAAAAGTGAGCACAACACTGCAGCTTTAAACAGAATGACAGAATTGAAGCCTCTAAAAATGCGCCCTCTACTATGAGGCAGGAGGACTGCGTGCCTCAACTACCTCTGGATTGTTTGGGCTTTTAACTCTCGCTTAACTCTGCTTGAGCACCTAAAAAGTCAGACTAAATGAGGCATGCAGTTCTCCTGCCTCATAGTAGAGGGCGCTTTTTAGAGGCTTTTTTAAACAGGCAGTTATGCACTGTGTGGCAGCAGCTAGCTAGCCTAACCTCAGCACTCGCCTTTTCCCGTTTACCCGTTTTTTCCTTTTCATGATTGACAGTGGTGAGGCTGTGCCTCCCCTGCCTCCACGTCACTGCCTTGGAGGTAGTACAGACCATGGTCCAGGGATCCAAAGTTTCTTTGGCAACACCAACCCTTTAGCCAGTGATTCACTTCTAGAATTCTTTGTTCTCTTACCAGATGTTGTCCTTTCGTTGGCAGATGAAAAAACTACTACCTAAGTCCTTGACTTTCTTGCCTTGCTGTTCGTAATCACTCAATATTGTTTTCAAGTCCTTTTTGGGGTCATTCATCCCTACATGTAGTAGTAGAAAGGAGTAGTAGTCTGTGGATTTTATTATTTTGATTAGGTTCTCAGCCACATCTTTGATTTTAGCTCCAGGGAGACAACATGCCTCTCTGGATAAACTGCCTGGTCTACAGGTTCTATTCCTTTGAGAATTGAATCTCCTATCACCAACACTAACCTTTTTTTCCCCCTAGGGAGGTTTGGGGTGTTTTCAGAGGTGGGTTCCTACCAGTTCGCACCTATTCGGTAGAACCGGTTCGTCAAATCTACCGAACCGGTGAGAAGAGGTTCCACCAGTGGACCCGGAAAGCAGGCCACACCTACAGAAGAGGTTCCAAAACTTTTTGAAACCCACCACTGGTCCTTGGATATGATTATTCTACACTATCATGCTCATATTTATAAAACTCAGTGCCTCTGTGAAAGGTAAGGATGACTACTGCGTTTGTGGTGCAATCAGAACATCGCATGTGTTGAAGTTGTTTTAACGCAAACCAAAGATGACTTTTAAAAAACAAGTTTACATCATATTCTTATGCATGCCAGTGCTGTGTGTGAGGTAATTTAAGGTGGTTCTGACAAGTGTCACCAGCATCTTCATATCTGGTCACATGGGAGGCAAGCCACTCCCACAAAGGAGGCCACACCCATAGAGTAGGTTCGAACAATTTTTGAAACCCACCACTGGGTGTTTTTCTATCTATCACAGAAGTAATTGATGGAGCTACTTTATTATAGACATTTGTTGGTGCTTCTTTTCTATCCATCTGCATGTTTTCTTCTAGTGAGAGTCTATGAAATCGATTGCTTAGCACCAGTGGGGCTGCGTCAGAGTGAGTTGGTTTGGACAGGGGTTTTGTACTTGGTTTGTGGGTTTTTTTTTCCTTATGAGTGACTTATTTCTATATGTCTTCTTCCTCTAAGGCAGTGTTTCTCAACCTTGGCCACTTGAAGATGTCCGGACTTCAACTCCCAGAAATCCCCAGCCAGCATTTGAGAAACACTGCTCTAAGGAGTCAACTCTTTTAAAAGTTGTTTGGTCATTATTATGTTCTTTTTGCAAGTTTTGGGGGTTTCTCATTTTCTAGGTTGAGTTTCAGAGTGATTAGAGTTTCCTCTAGACTTTGTGGGCATAAATATATACATGGAACATTTTCTGCAGATCACAATAATATTTTTCTTCTTCCATGAGTGGATTTTTTAAAAAGTGAGAGTGAAAGTGTAGAGGGTTTGACAACAGATTTTTTAAAAGGGAAAAGGTCCAATTTGGAATACAGATATTCTAACAGATCATTTAAAATTTGGGGGACTCAAGTCTAGATAAAAGTTTAAGATTCTCGCATTTAAAGAATGCTTAGTTTAAGGATTTAAAGTTCTATAGTTCAAATTGTCTAGTTTAAATTTTAAGGTTCTAGCAGATCAATTAGATTGTCCAATTTAATTTTTTTTAGTGTTTGAGATTTAAGTGTGAGATTCGTTCCTAGCCTGTACTGGAATATTCTTTGATTGTCCCTTTCTTCCTGTGACCCTTCCCTGCTTTCTTGTGGGCTTGATTTATCTCTTACTTTTCTGCCTTTATATGTTCTATACTTGCTATTGTCTACTTGCCTTTGATTTTCTTTTGCCTTGTGTCCTGTGCTGACTTTTTATCCTCGCTTCCTACTTGCTTTTCTCCTGCCACTACTAGGCATTCGGTTCTCCCTGCTTTTCTCAGTTCATGGTCTGCCCCGCTGCTCAGTTGCCATTCTCAGTTCACTGATCAGTTCCACCACAAATCCGCGGTAGACTAAAGTGCGCTCGACGAAAGCGTGTACGTGACATCATCACAGCGCAACGAAAACGGCATGCTGTGAGCGGTAAATTTAAAATTAACGCGAAAACCTTACTCTAACCCCCCCAAACCTAACCCTAAACCTAACCCTAAGCCTAACCCTTAACCTAACCCTAAACCTAACCCTAAACCTAACCCTTAACCTAACACTAAACCTAACGCTAACCCTTAACCTAACCCTTACCCTAACCCTAACGCTTAACGTAACCCTAACCCTAACCCTAACCCTAACCCTTAACCTAACCCTAACCCTAACCCTAAACCTAACCCTTACCTTTATGTGAATCGGCTTGCTTTAATTTTATTTTAATTTTAATTTAATTTATTTTTAATTTTATTTGTCGCGCTGCTGATGACGTCACGTATGCGCTTTGATCGGGCGTGCTTTAGTGGACCGCGGTTTTGACGGGTCACGTCACTGATCTGATTTACTGAAAGACTGAAAGGCTCCACCTACACCGACAGCCTCCAGTTGCTCTGATGCTCTCCCATTGATTTCCACGTTCCTCTCAGGATCTGTTTCAGTTCTGTCTCTCATTGCTGGCTCTCCTCTCTCTCATAACATTCGTGAAGAAATTGATGAGGGACAAAGAGCTTAACAAGGCAAGAGATGAGCCAATACAGTATAAAGGGAAACAATTGGTCGTTCTGAAACAGGTCCCAAGAAGAATTGCAGAAGCAGTACAAATTTTTAACTACATTGTTGACTAAGTGTAACATAAATTTCAGATGGCTGACTCCAGAAGGAATACTGGTCACATGGAATGAAAAGAGACATAGATTGGACTCACTGGATAAAGTGATGGAGTTCTACAATCAGCATTTCAGTAATGAAGAGGAACTGGAGGAGAGGGAAGCAATAGAAGATAGAGATCAAGGAATGCCTGCTACAGAAGAAAAGAAACTGCAGCAAAAGGAAAGTGAAAAGGAGAAAAGGGATCGAACAGAGAGCAACGGAGCAAGACTCAAAGAACCGACAGAAATAAGAACAATCAAGTGTTTATGACTCAGATATAGATAGAACAATGCAAAAAGATCTTAAGATACTATCATTAAACATTAACAGATTGAACTCACCCATGAAAAGGAAGAAAACCTTACAAAGATTGAATCTAGACTTAATATCACTACAAGGTCTATATAAAAGAAAAACATAAACAACTAAAATAAAAGTTTAAAATCTTACAAATAAACAGAGGGATGAATTAATAAAGAAAATGGATATCCAGTGAAAAAAGTGAATAACTTAGGAATCTACCTAACAGTAAGAGGTATAACAATTAAAGAGGGCAACTATACAAAATCAATGCATCAAATCAAGCTGGATATGGAGAGATGGAAAAGCCTGCAACTTTCTATGATGGGTAGAATAGCTGCAATAAAGATGAACATACTGTTGAAAGAAATGTTCTTCTGGGTTCGGCTTCAAGTGGGGAAAAAGACACTGGAGACATGAAGGCTGCTTGGAAAGGTGGTTTAATGGTGGACAGGACCACATGGCTTGAGTCCTGAACAGAAAAGGTGATCACATGCTTCAATGTTGGGTGGAGAAGAAGAGAAGGACCGAGGAAGTGGCTTGCTGGGCTTTTTATAATCTGTTCAGCCCCACCTCTCTGTTTCCTGTTCCTGTGTAAGAAATGTATTCTGATTGGTTGTCAGACTCCCATGGGCCCATGCAAGGGCAAATCTCTAGACTGTATTTTGAATCCAGGTTTGGTTGAGTTCTCAGATGCCATGAGGTGAGTGGGTAAAGGCTAATCATGCCTTAATCCCATTACCCTGGAGCTGAAGGGGAGAACTCTTTATTATGTAAAGGGACTGGCTTGGTTCATCTTAATGACCCACTGACAACTGGGGTGGGCAGGGAGCTACTCTGTCTTTAAAACATGTTTCCTCCTTTTCACTTCCAGCAAAATGTAATATTCTGCCTTTTCAATATTTCCTAGGATATTTCATTTTTCTAGGAGAGGGCTGGGTGATAACTTCCTACAATACTGCCGAAGATACTTTTTAAATTCCAAACAATTACTAATAAAACTAGAGAAAAAAATGTTTTGAGGAATTGAATAGAATAATGTTGACATTTATTTGGCAAGGAAAAAATGAGAATAAACTGAAACTATTGCAGTAGTCAAGAGGTTTTGGTCTGCCAGATGAGGAATTGAATTACCAAGCAGCTGCACTCATATGGGTGAAAGAGTGGATAACTTTGAGGCATAGAAGACTATTATTATTGGAGGGTTATAACCTTCAACTAGGGTGTCATGCATTTCTCTGGTTCGGGAGAAATATGGTACATCGATATTTCCAAAAACGTTATGTAAGAAATGCATTGTTATCAGTGTAGGATAAAAGTAAACAACAAAACTATTGGGAAATAGCATTCTGGCTCTCCACATTAGAAGCATTGATACATAAAGTGACCAGATTTTAAGATGGGTAAAGTGGGACACCATTGACCGGGGGGGGGGGGGGCTTGGAGCACCTGAGCTGTAAAAAAAAAAAGAGGGCTGTAAATGGTGCTTTTACAGCCCTCTCTGAACAGTTTACAGGATGGAAAGGGAAGGGAGGTGAAGGAAGGAAGAAAGGAAGGAGAGAAGGGAGGGAAGGAAAGAGGGGAGGGAGGCGAAAGGGAGGAAGGGAAGAGAAGGGAGGGAGGGAGGAAGAACCCACTTTCCCGAGAACGGCCGCCAGACAGCTGTTGCAAAAACATTGCACGTCGGTGCGCGCACGCACAGAAGGGGAGGGAGCCTCACCTCTCTTCGGGTGCTGCGAGTGAGCTGAGGGGAGAAAGGGAAACCATTGCCCTCTAAAGGCCACATCGGGGACGACACTTCAGAGAAATAAAAACTTTTTTTTAACGGCGTCCTTTTTAAAATTGATGATTCGGTGTCTTTTCTTTCTTTTGGAAAATCAGGACTTTTTGAACATACTGTGGGACACGGGACAAATTTTGAAAAATCATGACTGTCCTGCCAAAAGTGGGACGTCTGGTCACCTTATTGATACACCCAAATCTTACAAATAGGGAAAAACTTGATTCTTATAAGGATATATTAAATGAGAATGGTGACTGGAAAACCAGATTAGAACCAAAAAACCAAGCGGTGGAATTAGAGTGGTGGTTGTACGTGCAGATACAATCGTGTTATGTTATGTGAAAGATGTGAAAACATAAGAGTTTTTATAGAGAACTAACAACATTGGACAAGATATTAATGGGGGCTGGTGACAAATTGATTTGGATACTATAAAATTATTTATTAAATTATAAAATGGAAGAAGAACAAGTTAAACAGATGATGATAGTATGGGCAAAGTTTTTTAGATATAATATCAATTTGGATAAATGGCAAAAGCTTTGGGAGAGAAATTGGAAACTGACAATGGCCAAATCATATAAGGAAAATCTATATAAAATGTTCTATAGGTGGCATCTGCCCCCAGCAAGTTTGGCTAAAATGTTTAGCAATATGTCCCCCAATTTTTTGAAATGCAAACAAATATCTGGCACATATTACCACATGTGGTGAACACGCATAAAGGCAAGGAAATTTTGGACACAAATCCATATGTGGTTAGAAAAAATGATCAGACAACATATAGAGTTTAAGCCAGAATTATTATTAGACATTATATCAGATGGTTATGATATATCTAATATCATAATATATTTAATATTACACATCTTGACAGCAGCAAGAATTGTATATGCACAGCAGCGGAAGAATGAAAATACCCCTTCAGAGGAGGAGATGACAAGGAAGATACTAGTCTGTGTGGAAATGGACAGACTAACGCTAAAAATAAAAGATAAAGGAGATACAGAATATTATTCAACAAGGAATAGATTATATCAATGGTTAGAAACATGAGGCAGAAGTTGTAATGTGAAAGAATCAGATTAGGTGGACATGGAAAGAGATATTATGTATGTATTAGAATGTAGATATTAGAATGATAGATAAGTTGACATACTAGAATATATGGTCAGAAACTACTGTACAACACTAGTACTGTTTAAAACAGTATATATGTTATTATGTTTTTACTCTTGCTTTATGGTAAGTGGAATGCCAGGACAATTACACTGTATTCAATATATATTTTTTAATTAATTTTTTATTTTATCAATTTCATATATACATTCACAATTATATGATCTCATAACTGTTATTAATAATATGTATTTATAACAATTTTTTCCCTACAGTTGACAATATACTTGAAAATTGCTTTCTTATCATCCCATAGATCCATCTTATCTTACAACGGTCCTACTTCTTCTTCCCTCCCTCCCTCTTTCCTTCCCTCGTTTCTTCTCTCCTACTCTCCTTCCTTCCCTCCTTCCTTCCCTCCCTCCTTCCCCCTTCCCTCCCTCCTTTCTTCTCTCCTTCTCTCCTTCCTTCCTTCCCTCCTTCCTTCCTTCCCTCCTTTCTTCTCTCCTTCTCTCCTTCCTTTCCCGCTTCCTTTCCTCCTTCCTTCCCCCCTTCCTTCTCTCCTACATTCCCTCCTTCCTTCCCTCCTTTCTTCTCTCCTTCCTTCCCTCCTTGCTTCCCTCCCTCATTCCTACCCCCCTTTCTTCTCTTTCTTCTCTCCTTCCTTCCTTCCTCCTCTCCTTTCCCTGTATTCAATATATTTATATGTAAGCAATAAAAATATATCTTAAAAAAAAGAATCCCATAGGGAGGCCTTTTTCTGAAGAGAGTGTGTCTGTTTTCACCGGAAAAGGCTGTTCCTCAAAAAATGGAGCCCCAGAGTGATGCACATTCCTCTGGGGTCTGCATTCTCTTCAGCAAAATCCTTTCCTGGTGAAAATCGAGCCCTATTTCCCTATTTTCACCGGGAAAGGCCTTGAGGGAAAGCCTCAATTCACAGGAAAGGCTTTCCCTCAAGGCCTTTCCCGGTGAAAATAGAGCCCCGAAGTGACACATGGTCCCACTGGGTACAGCATTCTTTCCAGAAAAGACCTTGAGGAAAGGCCTTCCCTGGCAAAAACAGAGCACAGGAGTGATATACATGTCCCTCCCAGCCTCTGTTCTCAGCAACAAAGGCTTTTTGCAAAGATGGCAAAAGGTTTTGCAAACGGAGGGAAAGCTTAGATGTTTCAGGCTTTCTCTCCATTTGCAAAGCCTTTTGCTGCAGATCTCATTCAAGCCTCCATTTGCAGAGAAGAGAGGCCTAAAGTACCGTGAGATCACGCAAAATCAGTAGTGTGAGATTTCATGCTACTGATCTCATGTGATCTTGTGGTACTTTAGGCCTCCATTATTCTCTGCATACACACCGAAGGCCTGAAGTGCCAAAACAGGCCACAAAAGTGAAGGCTCTCTGGATCTTCGCAAGGTGAGTATTCACAGGCCTAGTGCCTATGGAGGCCCGGTGCAGTGGGTGGGGGTGGGGGAATAGGCAAGGCAAATGTTGCAAATCCTCTGTGGTCATTCGTAAGGGCAAAAACTGCTGTGCTGCTTCAACATTTGTAATTTTGGGACTTTTTGGTAAACATTAGGGGGTGCTTATCACGTAACTTCAAACATTTGCTAAGGGCACATTCATAACTCTGGCATTTCCTGTATAGGTAAAAAGTTAAAGTTAGTCTTGACAACAACTAGGAATTTCCCAGGGTTGGAAAGTTGAATGAAAATCTTGAGAGAAAGAAGTGGTAACTATGTTCACAGTGGAATCTACATGGATGTGGCCAGATGTGGGATTCAAAATTTTTTTTACTACCAGTTCTGTGGGCATGGCTTGGTGGGTGTGGCAGGGGAAGTATACTGTAAAATATCCATTTCCACCCCACTGCAGGGGAAGGATATACTGCAAAATCTCCATTTCAGCTCCACTCCAGGGGAAGGATACTGTAAAATCCCCATTCCCTCCCCACTCCACTAACCTGTTGTGGGAAGGAATCGATCCCCCCTCTTCATTTCCCCAAATAAAATATTAGTCACAAGAAAAGCAAGGAAAAATCAAGCTGCTAACCAAGAAACTTGCCTGTGGCTCATTCCACATTCCAGTCCCAGTGCTTGGAGATAATGAGCCAATTGAAAGTGGAAGCCAGAGTTTTGGCTCAATTCACAAGTCACCAAGTCTGCCACACCCCTGAACCAGTTCTCTTGGCGGTACCATAGGCGCCACCATCTTGTTTTTGCCTTCTGCGCATATGCAGAGCAATTTTTGTTGCACTGCTCATATGCATGAACACGGAGCACGTGTACATGTGCGGCATATCCGCGAGTGAACTGGTAGTAGCAGCAACCGGAACCCACCCCTGATCAGCTCCACAGCCCCCTCATCATGTAGAGACACCAACCACCCTGAAGCACTCCTTTCCAGATTGTACGTGATGGCATGAACCCAAGCTGCATCATCTGGGTACATCACTCCATAGCACTCCATATAGTGCCAAACTTAAGCCAGGAAATGGGCCAGGTTGTCTGGGCATCTGTCAAAGTGGACCACCAAGGGGGTGGTTGGTCACTTCTCCTGTACCAGGATGTCCCCACTGCCGCTGATGTATATGCAGAGGCTCCAGATATCACTGGAACCAATGGACCATTTGCAGCAATGCCAGAATTGGGGTGGTGGGGCCAGCTGCTGCCATTGCCTGCACCAAGGCTTCAGCCATCCCCATTGATGTTGGCATGGTCAGCTGCAGGGGAGGGGGAGACGGGGTAGATACCACTGTTAGTGGTTCACTCATCCTGCTTGGTGTCCGCCATTGCAGTCCCCAGTGTACCTGGCTGGATTTCCAAAATGCCAAACTTCTCTCTCAACTGTTTCATTGATGGGCTGTGGTTAGTGACCAGAAACTTCCACTCAGTTGTTTGTCCTACTTGGCCAGTCACTTCATCTTCCACCTGCTCCCTTGGACCAAGTTGACTCCTGAGGAACTTCAGCTTCCACCGCCTTGTTCATGTTTGTCACCTGGCAGGTTTTGATCTCTGATACAGGGCATCCTTCACTCTCTCTTTTGGGCTTCCATGCTGTTGCTTGGTTCTCTCAGCCTTTTGTTTAGGTGTGGACCAACTGGCTGCATCTGCCCCAGAATTGCTGGACCTTCTTGGGCCAAGATTTCTGCTGGCTTCTTCCTCTCTTCCAAAACTTTGTCTGCCAACATCTCAGAGTTGTTGGCCTCCTGGTAGGATCCATGTAAGCTACTACTATGAGAATTGGCTTAATGCTAACCATCCCATTGGCATATACAGAAAAAGAAACTCCTTGGACATTATTTTATCAAGAGTATAACTTTACTGATAGATCCATAAAGGCAGTAGACAGTAGAAAAGCCAGTTTTTGCATGAAAAACTGTTTAGCTAAAATCCTCCTTTTTTTACCCGGGCCACTCATTGTCCATTGTCTGCCAATCCAGTGAAATCTCTCTCTTGGGGAAACAGTCATCTTGACTCAGAAGGCTCTCATCATTTGACTTTAAGTATTATATTGTATTGTATTGTATTTTATTATTTGTATGCCGCCCTTCTCTGGGAGGACTCAGGGCAACGAACAATTCAAGGGGGAAAAAGGGGAACATAAAAAGACAAAATACAAATAATAAAAGTAAACAACAGTCGCACGACCATACATGTCGAGAGGGGAGGGAACTCATCACCCCCAGGCCTGCCGGCAAAGCCAGGTTTTGACGGCTTTTCGGAAGGCCTGGAGAGAGGTGAGGGTCCGAATCCCTGCGGGGAGTTCATTCCAGAGGGCCGGAGCTGCCACAGAGAAGGCCCTCCCCCGGGTAATAGCCAGGTGGCATTGGCTGGTAGATGGCACCCGGAGGAGGCCAACCCTGTGAGATCTAATGGGTCTGTGGGAGGTAATTGGCAGCAGGCGGTCTCTCTTAAGGTGTTGAGATTCTCCCAGGCCACAGATGGTGTCCGTGAATTGTTCAATTCCCCCCCCCCCCAAAACCCTCTCTGGTTTCTGTTGTCTGGCTGTGAGAAAAAGTGCATAGTGAGTTGATGTGACATCAAAGGTGGAATAACTTGCACAATCAGCACTAGTGACTTATGATCAAACAGCAATATTACTTCCCAAGAAGAAGTCTATCAGACGATAACATTATTTTTTTTCAATCAGTGCCTAAGTGGCTTCTGTTCCAAGGAATATTTCTGATGTTCTCCTTTTTCATCCAGTCTCACATTGTCTGAGGTGGAAACCCAATGTGCTCTCAGTCCAATGTGGATGCATCATAACCAGGGGGAACATCTGGCATCTTAAATCAAGCATCTTAAAACAAAATACATCTCTTCGGTTTATTAGAAAAAGTGCTGGGCAGCTTCAACAGCAGCATCACCACTGTAATGTAATCTAGAATTTAATCTTATATAAACCATCAAAAGAGCCAAGAAGCTATTTGATTGTTTGGCATTTCAACAATACTGCATGTGATATGACTGGAAGAAAACACCCTAAGATGTCTTTGCATTTTAAAATGTTTACATAATCTGTTTTGTTGTACATTGGCACAACTGCCTTGCTCCCAGGTTAAAAGACATAGCAAAATAATTACTCAGTTTTAAAAGATCAAACATTTTTTGCCTGTTTATAACTGCAGGTTGTAGCCTCAGGGGAATTGTTCTTAAACATCTTAGAAATAATAATACTTCAAACACTGAATAATTAATTATGAACAATACCTGACACTACATTTATAGCAAGAAATCCATAATATGCTAAAAGAAGAACAACTGTTATACTCTACAGTGATGTTGTTCTGAAAGGGGGACCAGAGGGACAGTGTCAGGCATGCCTCCTTCAGTATCCAAGAAAGAAAAACCTCAACTCCATTTGAATAGAGATAAAGTACTTTTACTAAATATGAATTGATAGCAGCGAAAAGGAAAGCAAGATCTGAGCCAAAAAGGCGTGAACAAATACATATCAAATGATTACCCAGCCCCTCCCTCCAATTACCCCAGCCCAGTGTCCAATCTGCAACTCCCTAAGGTGTCATCTGGGATGCATCTTCAAAAGGCCTCATCAGGTTGGTATGCAAGACAGTTGGCCTTGACCAAGTCCAAACATCAGCCATGTGCAGAAGACAGTGACAACAAAACTCCCTTCTACATAACTCCTCCAGTACCATACAATTCCCTTCCCAAATACCATGCCCCCACCATCCCCGTTTCTATGGTAGCTGATAGCAAGCAAGTGAAGCAGAGACTGATATCAAGACTGAGGCAACACGGATCAAATGCAACTTGTTTATTTAACACAAAGATAAGATAACAAGTTAACAGTAGCTCTGAACCAGCAACGAACGTGCCGCCCATTTGATAGCTCTTTTATAAGCCGGCTGTCAAACGGAGAGCCAATGGGAGTTCTTTCTTTTCCCGCTTCTGCTGACACACCTCTAGCCAATCACTACGGGCTTGCAGTGTCACATCTTCGGAGCCCGGACACAACACTCCTTTCTCCATGGATGGTGCATGCGTAGACCTGAAGATACGCTGGATACCTGCACATTCTTGCTGATCTTTGGAGAGTGAGCTGATTGGCGATTGCAGAGGGATGTTGCAGCCGTACCAGAGGAACTCCTGCGACCAGGTCGGCAGACCATCAGGAACGCTGTCTTCACGATGTTGGCCCGGTTCCCCAGGTAAGTCCAGCTGTCAGGCATGCCTCCTTCAGCAACCAAGAAAGAAACCATTTAACTCCATTTGTAGAATTAAGAGTACTTTTACTGGTTATGTAAAGATAGCAGTGAAGTAAAGCATGGTTTGAGGCAGAAACGCGTGAAAACATACATATCAAACATTTGCCCAACCCCTCCCCCAAATTCCCCAACCCAGTGTCCAATCTGCAACTCCCTAAGGTGTCATGTGGGGTGCATCTTCAAACAGCCCCATCAAGTTGGTATGTGAGGCGGTTGGCCTTGACCAAGTCGAAACATCAGCCACAAGCATGCGCAGAAGATGGTGAGAGCAAGACTCCTCCAGTACAATATTATTCCCTTCCCCAATACTATGTCCCCCCCGCCTTCCTATGGCAGCCGATAGTAAGCAAGTGTAGCAAAGCACCCGTAAGCAAGTAACCAAAACAGAGGCTGACATCAGCAGTGGGATCAAGCGATGAGGTGCTAGGCTGGTGTGGATGGCAGGGGCTTCCATGGGTAGAGCGACAGGGTCTACTGGCCCCAGCTGGGGTTGCATGGCTTTAGCTGATAACTGTGGGAAGGTGTGGCACCGTCGGAGCTGGTTTACGTGGCAGTGCCACACGTGGCCATCATTTAGTCAGACCCTGTAAGAGCAGGGGCCAGTTATTTGCAATATTAGTTCCGGTAGCCACCGCAGGTCGCTCCCATGGCTCCTGGCATATACTGTGTTCCCTAGCTCAAACTCTTGCAGGCCATTGGTGGAAGTTGGGGGCTGGTCAGCCTCATAGCTGGGGTGAAGTCTATTTAAATCTGTTCGCAGGTGGTGACCCATCAGCAGTTGGCTGGCCTTCAGTTAGTGATGGGGTACAGCATAGTGTGTTGCGAGAGGAGGTATTTGTTTACCTGTTCCGCCCAATTGAGGGGACCCAGCCTGGCTAAGGATTCCTTGACTGACCTAACTGCCATGCCATTACTGGCCGGGTGGAACGAGGCAACCTTTGCATGGCGGATGCCATGGCTAGCTAAGAAAAGCTGAAATTGAGCTGATGTAAATTGCGTGTCAACTCTCTGTGTTGACATTCCATGCAGTGTGTGAGCAGAGCCGGATCTCAGATTACATTAACTGGGTTGAGATGGATGAAGCTATTTAGGTAACATGATTTATGACACAGTCTGAAGGGAGGAAAGGAACACAGGCAAAGTTCAGAAGCAGATAAATAAAGCAAAAAAGATGGCTGCAAATAAGAAATGCCTTACGAAGAATGCCTAATGAAGCTGTTAATAAATCACTGCTTTTTGTACTACAATATTGGGTTGCTTATTATGAATCAGGCATCGTTGGGGAACTTTACAGACAGCCATCCTTTGCTTTTAAATATCGGTGGTGCCGAGGGGGAACTCAGAAGACCATGGCAAAAGGCCAGCTATCTGAAAAGAGCTAGAGGGCAGCCAGACATTAAAGCTGAAAAGAGCAAAGCAACAAGAGATAAGTAAATAACCCCTAAAAACAGCTAAAGCTGAGCCTCCACCCACCCCTATGCCCATAAAAGAGAAAGCCTAAGTGACTACTTAGGCTACCAAGTGTCAAATGAGGGAATAGAGATGGACCCAGCCAAAGTGCAAGCTGTCCTAAGCTGGCAACCCCCTCGCACCCACAGACAGCTACAAAGCTTCCTAGGGTTTTTGAACTTCAGTAGGCAATTCATTCCCTCTTTTGCGAAGATTGCCATACCCTTAAAGACCTCCTGAAGACAGAGAGCCCAGGAACAAAACCTCACCCAGGACAACCTCTACAGTGGGACCTAAACTGCCAAAAAGCATTCGAGACACTAAAAGAAATGTTTGCAAAGAAACCAGTGCTGAAGCATCACCCTGAGCAACCCTTTGTGATCCAACCAGATGCCAGTGACATGGCAGTGGTAGTGGTGCTACTCCAAAGAAACAACCAAGGAAACTTACAACCCTGTGCCTACACCTCCCACAAGCTCACAGACACAGAGAGACAATGGGCCACATGGGAAAAGGAGGCTTTCGCAGTGAGATGGGCACTGCTAACCTGGAGACACCTGTTGCAAGGGGGCCAGAAACTGTTCGAAGTCTGAACTGACCATAAGAATCTGGAGGCTCTCAGGACCCCATGGAAACGATCACCCAAACAAGTCTGATGGGCTCAATATTTCAACCGCTTTGACTTCGTGCTAAAGCACATTCCAAGGCAGAACTTTCTAGCTGATGCCCTCTCCTGCATGCCCCAGTACAAGTGCGAATGGAAGCAGGTGGTAGACGCCATCATTCCTTCTACCCAAATAGCTGCCTAAGTGACCACCAGACAACAACGCCATGACCGGCACGACCAACCAGCAGGCGACCTAACCACAAGACTCAAAACAACTGCTAGCAGACCCCCAACCAACACATCTTGACTAAAAGAGATGACCTTGCATGGAAGGGGACAAAACTCTATGTCCCGGAATCCCTACGCACCCTAATTCTCCAGAGGAGCCACAACACCAAAACAGCAGGCCACTTTGGATTCCTAAAGATGTTACACTTAGCCTGGAGGCAGTTCTGGTGGCCCAAAATAAAGAAAGATGTGGACAGTTACATGAAAAGTTGCACCATCTGCGCCACAATGAAGAGGTGACTGGGAAAAACCCCTGGATTGCTGCAGCCAGTAGCAGAGCCAACAAGACCGTGGGAGGAGATCGCAATGGACCTTATAGTAGAGTTGCCAAAAAGTAGGGGTGATTTGGACTGTAATAGACCTGTTCTCCAAACAGGTGCACTTCATACTCTGCCGCGGACTACCTTCAGCTCACAAGCTGGCTAAACTGTTCCTGAAACATATCTACCACCTGCATGGAGTACCTCAAAGAATTATTTCTGACAGAGGGGTCCAGTTCACGGCTAAGTTCTGGAGGGAGTTCCTGCGCTCCATTGGGTCATCCCAGGGCCTTAGCTCAGTTTTTCACTCAAGCACCAATGGGAGGGGGGCAGAGAGACTGAATGCTATGGTAGAGCAGTACCTGAGGTGCTATGTGAACTATCAGCGGTCCAATTGGGCAGACCTTCTGTCTTTCGCTGAGGTTGCGTATAATAATGCTGTTCACAGCAGCACAGGACTAACGCTGTTCAAAGTAGTGAGTGGCATGGACTTTGTCCCAATGCCTGAGTATCCAAGAGATCCCCCTTCCTCAGTCAGCTTGATTGACTGGATGGCAATGCTAAAAGCAACCTGGGAGAATGTCAAAAAAGCACTAGCTAAAGCAGCACAAACCTATAAGAAACAGGCAGATAAACACCGAGCTCCGCAGCAACCATTCCTGGTGGGAGAGAAGGTTTACCTCTCCACAAAATATTTGAGGTTAAGACTCCCTAGCAAGAAACTGGGACCAAAGTTTGTGGGACCATTCCCCTTAGTAAAGGTCATCAACCCAGTCTCAGTGCAACTGAAACTGCCCCAACTGCTAGGGAAGATACACCCAGTATTCCATAGTAGCCTCTTAAAACCCATGGTTGGATCCACTCTGAGACCACTGTCCCAGGAGCCCCCAGGCCCTGTGGTCATAGGGGGCCAAACCCATTATGAGGTGCAACACATCCTTGATTCAAGGTGGCACAGGAGGCAACTCCAGTACTTAATCAAGTGGAACGGCTACCCCTTGTCAGAGGCATCTTGGGTAAAGAGTAGAAATATCCAGGCTGATCGCCTGAGGTAGTGGCCCCTCAGCTTTTCCATTAGAACGTCCTATGGTACAGAATGCACAGGCTGAGGGACAGAAAGTGTCCTGGCTGTTCCAAACATTTCAGGTCCGCAGGCACTTAAAAACCAGGATCTTTTCCGGCTGCTGGACAAACCCATAAGATCATTAGCTTCTAAGAAGCATTCAAAACATTTGAGGTTTGCTTCCCAGACTCTGTTGCCGGACAGAAAGCTGTGAAGGAGGCTAGCGTGGCCATCCTGAAAAGGACAACAGCTCTGATTACCTTAGGAGAGAGAAATTTTTTTCTCACAGCATTCTGTTCAAAGGTCTCAGCTCTTTCCTTCAACAGTGACTTAGCTGATCCGCTGCCAAAGTCCATCCTTTGTCGACAGTGTTCTGAAGGGAGACTAGAGGGACAGGACTGAGGCAACACGGATCAAATGCAACTTGTTTATTTAACACAATGATAAGATAAGTTAGCAGCAGCTCTGAACCAGCAACGAACATGCTGCCCGTTTGACAGCTCTTTTATAAGCGGGCTGTCAAATGGACAGCCAATGGGAGTTCTTTTCCCTCCCCCGCTTCTGCTGACATGCCTCCAGCCAATCACCACGGGCTTGTGATATCACATCTTCGGAGCCTGGACATAACAGATGTGACTGACACTTCTCAGCTTATTTAGCTTAGAAACTCAAGACAAACACCCAGGTTTTGTGGATTTCAGCAGAGTGTGCTCTCAACAACCATTTTCTAAAACTTGTTTTACCAGCCCTAGGCAAGATTAAGGCCAACTTATGTCCAAAACTGAACCCAACAATGGTGTCCCTCAACAGAAGCAAAATTATCATACCATAAAACAGAAACAAATGTGAAATCTATTGACACCTTCAAATCAAACTTTTTATACTTTAGTCCAGGACTGTCAAACTCATGGCGGTGGGCCAGATGAATCACATGCTGGCCATGCCCATGCCTGATTTAGCAAAGGAAAAAAAGATCCTTATATGTCACATGACGATGCCGTGATGATGCAAGTTTGACACCCTTGCTTTAGTTAATTACCATTAAAAACCCCATTTTAACAATCAGAATAGTCAAACATGACTGATAAGAACAATTATTAAAAATCAATAAAGTCAAATATGGTAGTGTAGTCAAGTGACAGCTAAGAGATGGGATACCCCTTCTCGGTGCCCTAACCACAGGCTTATTTTGCTTCATGGTTAATCTTAGGTTGCACCAGCTGGTCCCCTCTCATCACCAATATATCCCATCAGGAGTGAAACAGGAGTAGTTAAGTCTATACTGTGACATCCATTTAAAGCTGTCTATCTGATTATGGCAAAGAATACCCATTAAGACTGATTGATTTAAGGTACAAAAGTCTGGAGAATCACTAAGTGGCAGGAAGAAGTGAGCATGTTCTGTATCTCTTTGGCACCATCTTGAGTTGATCCTCATTTTTGTGGCCCAGATACAATCACCCAATATTAAGAGATTTTCACATTTATTTCCTTATTTTTGTCCTATTCCCAAATAGCAACATTTAAAAAAATAAATAGGAGATTTTGGAGCACTTCATGCTTCCTTCCGCAGATGAGCTTTATGGGGATGCTGACTTCATTTTCCAGCTGCCCACACTGCCCAAAGCACCAAAACCTGATTCAATGACCATGGGATTACTGTGCTTGATTGGCCAGCAAACTCGCCTGATCTGAACCCCATAGAGAATCTATGGGGCATTGCTAAGAGAAAGAAGAGAGACATGAGACCGAACAATGCAGAAGAGCTGAAGGCCGCTATTGAATTATCCTGGTCTTCCATAACACCTCAGCAGTGCCACAGGCTGATAGCTTCCATGCCATGTCGCATTGAGGCAGTAATTGCTGCAAAAGGGGCCCAAACCAAGTACTGAGTACATATGCATGCTTATACTTTTCAGAGGTCCGATATTGTTCTATGTACAATCCTTATTTTATTGATTGCATGTAATATTCTAATTTTCTGAGATTGTGGATTTGGGGTTTCCATGAGCTGTATGCCATAATCATCACAATTATGACAAATCACAGCTTGAATTATCTTGCTTTGCATGTAATGAGTCTTATCTCATATATTAGTTTCAACTTTTAAGTTGCATTACTGAAATAAATGAACTTTTACACGATATTCTAATTTTTTGAGTTTAACATGTATATAAACTGCAGCCTCACATGCTCCCTTTGCAACCGCATTATAGTAATGAAGGTGGCTCCTTATTAGTCTCTCAACTTGGTCTGCAAGCTAGAAAGAAGAGAACAATATTTCATTACCCAGTTATATTCTTTTGCCTTTAATTCAAAACAGGAGTCTGGTATCTCAGGATAATATGTCCCCTGAGCCACAGATTTATAATATATTCCTTCCTCAGAGGATGGAAAGTTTCTATGTTGCATTCCACCCACAGTGGAAAAGAAGTGACTAAAAACAACATTAAGAAATGATGTCTGGAAGGTTTTGTCTCTCCTAGTGAATTATGTCTTAGAATTTATAAAGTTGAAAATCAGTAATCGGGAATAATGGACTTTTAAATAGATATTGGACTGAATATGTTTTGATTATTTTGTTGAATCACGTGTGCTGAATGTGGACCTTTAAAAAAAAAATCAACGGAGAGAGGTCTCAAACCCCCATTCAGTCCTCAAGCATTTTGAAATGTCTAAATTCTCGATCTCCGTTTTTCTGCTTCTCCGAGGGAGGAGGGGCTACCCCCTCCATCTTGCAACCACAAGGCCAGCCGCTCGGCTTCCCCTTCCGCTTGTCTCTCCACTCTTCCAAACGCGTCAGGAAGTCCCGCCTTCAGAATCCTACAATAGAAATCTTGAGCCTCCGAAACAGAGTTAAGACGAAATCTTTGATTCTCAAATGTAACCGTGATACCGGCAGGGGCCTCCCATCTGTATCGAATCTGTTGGCTCCTAAGCTCCTTAGTTAAAAAGGCGTAATCCCTTCTTTCTTTCAGCATCTGAGAAGGGATATCTTTAAAAACAATCAGGTCTTGGCCGTCAACTCGGAGACTGTTATTATGAAGCTTTTGCACAATCGCATTTCTAGATTCTTTTGTAGAAAAATGTATAATTATGTCCCTCGGGAGCTGTCGCTGTTCCGCTATCAATGAGTTCTGGCGATAGATTTTCCGAATCTGCCAATCAAAGTTAAGTCCCGGGCTTCCCAGCGCATGGCTGAAGGCTTCAGCAAAGGTCTGTTTTAAATTCTCTTGCTCCTTTTCACGGAATCCTCTGACTCTTATAGAAGATGCCTTCCTATTAAAATTTAACATCATAAGCTGTTTCTCATTGTCTCTAATTTTCTGTTGTAAAATTTGAATATTGGTAGTCAAATTAAAGTTAGCCTTCTCCAGACTTTCCAATTTGTTCTCTATTTCAGCAGAGTAATCTGACAGAGCAGACACAGCTGCAAACGTATTCGCCTTCATTTGATTAACTTTAGATTTTAAATCATCATATAATTCCAATACAAATTCCCTGATTTCTTTCTTAAAAGTGTTAAGCATTTTAAGGAGATATTCCTGTGTTAAAAGTTCCCCAGCAGAAGGCATAGGAGACAAAGGCTGTGTTTCCAATGAAGATTCTTTAAATTCTTTTGTAGCAAGACGCTTCCTTGACTTGGGTGGCATAATAAATAAGCAAGTAAGCAGAGCTTCGCTCCCCTCTATTTCCAAAGAAGAAAAATTTAAGGAGCAGTCTGCAGGAAGATAACACCGGCTAAGTACATCAATCATCCACGGAGAGAAATCGCCATTTTGAGGTCTGTTTAGACAAAGAAGTCTCTAAGACGAATGGTGCTGGTATTTACGATAGTAATGAAAACATAAATCTCACAGGGGTGGGACCCGCCCGTATCAATTCTAGCTTGAAAAAACTTTGTCTTGTCCTGGGGGGAGGCTAGCCTGTCTGGGGCTGCCAAAAAAAAAAAAGGCAGCTGAGAAGAAATGGCTGGAGATAAAAGCTCCGCTTCGGCCGGCTCTAATCTCTTTCCACAGCCAAAAAAGAAAAAAGGCTGTGGCTTACGATTAGATCCTAACCTACGGGGCTATCCTCCCTGCCCCTTTCTTAGCCAAAAAGGGGTGCTATCTATGATCTTATTTAGATATACAGACCAGATCTCTGAGGAGCTCGGTGGAGCCCTCCTCGGCAACAGGCCACGCCCCCCGGAAGTCCGGTAGAAAAAGCGGACTAATTTTTATCAGAAGGAAAAGCTGGGTGAAACTACTTTGAGCTAGATTTTAAATTAACGTTAGCATAAATTTGATAGTGGTAAACATCAGACAAACAAGGGATGAGGGTAAAATTTACGTTGTTTAAAGCTTATTAGAACAGAAAGCCGGTTGGGATTATCTTAAGATAAGTGTAAAAAGAATGCGGAATGATTTATGGTGTTTAAAATTTGTTAGAAGGGACTACTTTAAAATAGAAGGATAACTGATTCTTGCTGAAAGTATTATTTGAATATGTGGAATGATCTATGTTATTTAATTTTTATATGAAGGGAAAGTTGGTTGAAATTGCTCTGAATTACATTTTAAACAAATGCTAGTATAAATTTGATAGTGGTAAATATCAGACAAGTAAGGGATGAGGGTAAAATGCATGTGGAATGAACTACGTTATTTGAGGTAAACATTAGACAAGCAAGGGATGAGGGTAAAACTTATGTTGTTTAAAGTTTATTAGAACAGAAAGTCGGTTGGGATTATTTTAAGATAATGTGTAAGAAGAATGCTGAATGATTTATGTTGTTTAAACTTTGTTAGAAGGGACTATTTTAAAATAGAAGGTTAACTGACTCTTGCTGAAAGTATCCGAATATGTGGAATGACCCATGCTATTTAACTTTTACTTGAAGGGAAAATTTCAGACAAGTAAGGGAAAAGGGTAAAACGCATGTGGAATGAATTACGTTACTTAAATCCTATTAGAAGAGGAAGTGGGTTGGAATTATCTTAAGATAGAAATTGATTTCTGTGTAAAGTAATATCTGATTTACGCTGCTTAATTTTACTAAGAAGGGGAAGCTTGGCTAGATTATTTAGATTTACTGTTTGAAAAGGGGGTAAAGAAAGATCATCCATCCTGTGTAAAATTTTACCAGAAGGGAAAGTTTGATTATTTGTCTGTAAAGTTATATTTGAATATATGGCATGAACCATGTTGCTTAAATCTTATCGGAAGGGATCATAAGGTTTAGGAAGAGGAACGGGAGAACCTACAGAAGGTTGGGGTAAATAGCAAAGAAGTAAGAGACGAGAATAAAATATAGATAGAATGATTTATACTATTTAAACATAGATAAAGATGGGGGGCTGAGATCAACACAAAGAGTGGTTACCTTTTTTTTTTTTTTCCTTTCCTTTTTTCTTTTTTCCCCTTTTTTCTTTCTCTGTTTTTTCTCTGTTTTTTTTTTCTTTAGATATATTATTTTTTTTATTTTTTATTTTATTTTTTAATCCATATGTACACAAGATATTTTAGACAGAAGGAAGCGCCAGGTGTGGGCCCTGGGAACTTGGGAGGATTAGGGATGGGGATTTGTGGGGGGGTGGGGTGGGGGGGTGTTAACATAGCCTTAATAAGAACAAGAATGTATTTATATACGGTGGTTCTTTTTTTTTTTTTTCTTTTTTTTTATATTTATTTATTTATTTCCTTTTTTTTTTTCCTTGGTTCATTTTACCTTTATCAGATCAAACAACATTCGAATAAAGGCATACACCAAGGAGGGAGGTAGAGGGAAGGAAGAGGGAGGAGTAAGGAAGGAGTAAGGGGAATGTAAGGGGAATGTAAGGAGGGTGTCTGGGGAGTAAGGGGAGAAGGAAGGTTTGAGGGGAAAGGGAAGTAGGAGGGGAGTGTTAGAGGGAGAAAGGAAAGTTGGAGGGGGTAGATGGGGTGTATGGAGGATGGAAGGGTTAGGTGGGGTTGTGAATGATGAGTTGTGTTTCTTTTTTATCTGTTCGTTTTATTCCCTTTTTCCTTTTTTTTTTCTTTTTTTTCTTTTCTTTTCTTATAGTGAATACCCTGTATATAAATGATTGCAAATGGAATGTGAAAATTGAATAAAATATATTTAAAAAAAAAAAAAAATCAACTATAATATCCCTTTGAACTAAGAAGTTCATGTTATGTTATGATTCCGTTCCTTTCTCTAATGCTATACCTAGCCTTTAAAAAAAAAGAAAAAGAAAAAAAATTAGAAAAAAAAGACGTACCTGGCCTTTCATAATTTTCATCTTGTCCCAGGCACTATTCAATGTGTAGATGACATTGCTGGTAGAAAACATCCAAATCAGTGGTGGGATTCAGTCAGTTTGCACCTATTCGGGAGAACCGGTTCTTAACTTTCTAAGGAGTTTGGAGAACCGATTGTTGGAATAAATCTTCTTTTGGTTTTTTCCCATTTTAGCAATAGCAATAGCAATTAGACTTATATTTCGCTTCATAGGGCTTTCAGCCCTCTCTAAGCGTTTTACAGAGTCAGCATATTGCCCCCAACAACAATCCGGGTCCTCATTTTACCCATCTCGGAAGGATGGAAAGCTGAGTCAACCCTGAACCGGT
Source organism: Thamnophis elegans (assembly GCF_009769535.1). NCBI lineage: Eukaryota > Metazoa > Chordata > Lepidosauria > Squamata > Natricidae > Thamnophis > Thamnophis elegans. Next base: position 56,760,260 of record NC_045549.1, read on the forward strand.
GAGATTTGAACAGCCGAACTGCAGAACTGCAGTCAGCTGAAGTAGCCTGCAGTGCTGCATTTAACCACTGCCACCACAGGCTAATCCTGTAAGGAAGGCAGGAAGGAAACATTCTGGTGTTGTTTCTAGCCTAATCTTTATTGCCCTGCTTACAGAAACTGCCTGTCTGGTTAACCCCTATTACATTGTAACAGCTAAGGTGAAGCGCTCATCGACCTGAGTGACATTGAGTTGGCCACGCTCTCCCAGTCACATGACCACCAAGCCACACCTACCCAGCTAGTCATTAAGGCAGAGAACCAGTTGTTAAATTATTTGAATCCTGCCACTGATCCAAATCCAAATAAGGTATCAGTAACTTCCAATTCCACCTAATTTCAGGAAAGCAATGAATTGCATGAGGGTGAACAAGCTGAATTTAAATGACGTTAAATGATTAAATTTGTTGACAACCAGGAATTGCATCTCTAGAAAAGCAGGCCTATAGTTTAGGAGTGCTTCTGGATCCACAACTGTTTCTGGATTCCCAGAGTGGAATCTTCCAGTGAAATATCTATGGAGATTCTCAATCAGGCAGATCATGGTTGTCCCAAAGATGCTTTTTCCAAAAGGCAACTGGACTTTCTTGGAGATTTTTTCACTTTGAAAATGTTTCACTTCTTGTCCAAGAAACTTTTTCAGTTCCAGTTAAGCAAATATAGAAGCCAAGCTGCTAATTAATTGGTAGACAATTCTGGAAATATAGTACATTGCAACCTGGGGTTAAAAAAAAAACACATCCTGGTTAACAATGACTTCCTATAAGTAATACTGGCTTTAAACTTCAACACCCTAAGCAGCTTAAGAGCTGCCTTTCTGAAAATCCACCTGTGCCAGTGTAAACTTACGTGAACACTGAGGGCTGCACAAAATAACCTTTTTAACATGCTTTTACTTTCCAAGTCTTCATGTTAGGTACAAAGAATAAGCTTTCCATGTTGTTTGTAAGCATTGGAAGGTAGTCCTTGGGAACTAAACATGGCCTCTTTCTTTCTACTTTTAGGAAAGCATTGACATCTTTGTTTTCTGGTTGACTCAGCCTTCCATCCTTCATCCAATGAGGGGGCAATATGCTGACTCTGTAAATCGCTGGAGAGGGCTGTAAAGTGGTATATACGTTTAAGTGCTATTGCTATTCTGGCCTTTGGATTTGGATGAGTTTTTAGTGATTTAAACTTGTTTATGAACATTTTGTCCTGCTTGTTGTCTTGAGCAGCTTATGACAAGATAGTTGTTTTATAAATAAATGTCAGGGGTACAATTTGCTTCATTCCACTGCTTGAAAACTGAAGCCATAAAGAATTATGAACCTCATGTCGCAATGCGTAGAACTAATGCTACTTCACAGGTTTGGACTTAACAAATGATTTCATAACAAATGTCATAGCATATCATAAATGTAACTTATCTTTGGATAACTAAGCAATTGATTTGACCCTTCTCAGAAAGTAGCCACATCAACTGACCTTTGCTATACAACTGTGTGCTTACTGCATCTTTTACAAGCAGAAAGCAATGAAGTATTCTGACCAACAAGTATTACTGAATTTGTGATCAAAGGTTGTTGGAAGAAAACCGCCATGGCTGTAAGGATCAGCCTTGCCTCCCCTTCAAAATAAAGCATAGACTCTTGAAAACCAGGTAATTTATCTTTGGATAACTAAGCAATTCATTCGTTCTTTTATTGAAAAGGAGTAAAAGCAGATAACATCAAAAGCAGGCTCTGGGACCCTTGGGCTGATAAAGCAACTTAGGAACCCCTCCCAATGTGGATTCCCACCTATCTGAAGAGGTGAAGATGTTTTTGTACAGGCCTCTCTCAGACACAGATGAGCAGGAATTCTCAAGGATCATGTTTCGGAGTTTCAAACCCCATGGCTCCACCCCCCTGTGCATTCTCCAAGAGGTGAAGGATTTTCTGGACCTCTGAGGCGCCAGGCAATGGTTATAAATCAGGCTAAAAGTTAACATGCAAGGCAAGACATGGAAAGGAGAAAGAACAAAATGCATCAAATCCAACCTCCTCCCTCTTCATCCACCGAAGAATGGCAGATCTGACCGAGGTGGCGCAGTGGTTAGGGTGCAGTACTGCAGACCACTTCAGCTGACTGTGATCTGCAATTCAGTGGTTCAAATCTCACCAGCTCAAGGTCGACTCAGCCTTCCATCCTTCCGAGGTGGGTGAAATGAGGACCCAGACTGTGGGGGCAAGTTGCTGACTCAATTTGCTTAAAAAAATCTGTAAACCGCTTAGAGAGGGCTGAAGGCCCTATGAAGCGGTATATAAGTCTAATTAATAAAATAAAAATAAATAAATATTGCCCTCCTCAGAAAAATGGCAAGTCCACCTGGAAATACATAAAACATATAATACATTTGTCAGGCCTGCAGTTATATCCTTTTTAGGATCTTTGGCCTGCCACACTCTCTCTTATTTAATTATGCTGTTTTATTAGTGTAGTAGTTGGGAGGGGAGAATAGAAAAGAGTAGAATGGTGGAATGTGTTGTTGTCATTCTTTTCTAGTAGCCAAGGTCATCTTTTGTCTCCACACCTCTGCATCTGACTGGAAGCAGCTGGGTGGAGATGCCAGCGTGGAAGACAAAGATTGGACCATGTGATGGATTTGTGGGTGTAGGGACATGATCATGAACTTTCAACTGGGTGGGAATCCGATGTAACATCCAGAATTGGGATTCAACAGCACGATGCCAACATGTCTGTCTTATTAAATTGGAACTTTAAGGATAGCTCTGCCTTGGACTCTGATTTAATTCTGCATATTTGGAACACTGACAACACTACCATTTAGGTTATTTCCTTAACCCACTCGTTCTGAGAGGATGATAGGTATTTCTATGCCACTAAATAATGTGTGGAGCCGTGGTGAGTGCAGGAGTCCAGGATATCTTTAATTTTAAAATGTTGTTCTCCTCCCACCATAATGGGGGTTGGGGATGTAGGCAAAGGAGGTTTGGCCTTTGAAGTGATTTCTGGCTTGAGTAGGCTGCAGTGAAACATTGGATAAACCTGGCTAAGTGTCTTAGGAAGGAGGAGTTCTACCATGACAGGGTTAATGATTGTGGTGATGGGGAATGGACCAATGAATTTTGGTCCCAGTTTCTAAGACAGTTGTAAGGATTGTAGAAACTTTGTGGATAGATATATGTGGTTCCCCACTTTGAATGGTTTGCAGAGCTTCTTGGCAGCTTGAATTTTAAAAGCTGCTCTATCTTCTTGCAGAGCTAGTCTGACCAGTGGCCAAGTGGATTGTAGATTGTTTATCCACTCCTTAAGGGAGGAGATGTCAGGTTCCTTAGCTGATAGCTCTGGCATGGGGGTTGAATTCTTGTCCTGTGGCAACCTGAGATGGGATGAAGTTGTTGTAAGCTACTTCAGCAAAATGTAACAGGTCAGTCCAGTTGTCCTGTTGGTAGTTAATAAAATATCTTAAATATTGTTCCAATACTCCATTGGTCCGTTCAACCCCACCATTTGTTTGAGGATGATGCAAAGAGGACAGCCCCTGGGCAGAACCTAAAAGGTTTAAGAAAGCTCGCCAAAATTTGGAGGCGAATTGGACACCCCTGTCTAAGATAATCCGTTGGAGAGCTCCATGGTGGTGATAAATGTGGACTAAAAACATTTTTGCTAGTGCCTTGACTGTTGGGATCTTCTGGCAGGATATGAACTGGACCTGTTTTGAAAAGAGTTCCGTTACAATCCAAATAACTGTGTTTCCTATTCTTTCAGTCAGCTTCATTATAAAATCCATAGAAATCTCTCCAGAGTGCTGAAAGTTCTGCTACTGTTTGTAAAAGTCCAGGGGATTTTCCTTGTTTTCTGCAGCTGCGCAGGTGAGGCAGTTAGCAACATAGCTCTCAATGTCTTTTTTAAGGGATGGCCACCAGAATTGTCTTTTGAGGAGGTGTAGAGTTTTCACAAATTCAAAATGTCCAGCTATCCTGGAGTCATGGCACCGCTTCGTGAAATCCAATCCTTGGCTAGCAGGGATGTAAAGTTTGTTTTCTACTCAGGCTAAGTCATCTTTGAGCGAACAAATGTTTTTGTGTGCATGGAACCAGTCATCCTTAAATACACCCTCCATAAATTTAGAGAGCGGTGCATTGTCAACAAGTGATTCTTCTTGGCTTGGGCTCAGGTAATTACTTTGGTGGCTAGCTGGGGTGTTTGGAGCATAGGTTTAACAATTTCAGTCTTTTTGCTGTTGTATTGGGGTTTTCTGGACAGGGCATCAGCTAAGAAGTTTTTTCCTCCTGGGAGATATTTGAGGATGAAATTAAACCATTTAAAGTATTGTGCCCAACGTACTTGTTTGGGGGAGAGTTTTCGTGCGGTCATCTGAGTTTCTAGGTTTTTATGACCAGTCCAGATTTGAAGGGGATTTTGTTCCATTCTAAGAATTGCCTCCATGTGAGGAGGGCCCATCATACTGCATAAGATTGTTTCTCCCATATAGCTCATCTTTGCTCAGTTTCTGTCAATTTTTTTAGATGTGCATACACACAGTTGCAATTGTCACTGTTCATTGTTTTGCAGTAGGATGGCTCCTACTGCCACGTCATTGATATCTGCTTGGATGACAAATGGTTGTTCTGGATCTGGATGTTTTAGGATTGGTTCAGGTGAGAATAGTTGTTTAAATTTTTCAAATGCTGCTTGGCATTCCATGGTCCAGTTAAGGGGTTGCCTTGGTTTCAGCCCCACCCCCCTTTGTCTTTAGCAAATTTGTAATAGGGAAAGCGATTTGTACAAAGGCTGGAATGAATTGACGGTAAAAGTTAGCAAACCCCAGGAAATTTTGTAGTTGTTTATGGGTTTGGGGTGGTTCCCAATTAATGATGGTGTTTACCTTTTGTGGATCCATCTCTATCCCCTCATGGGGTTTTCTGAATCTCAGATAGTCAACTGTTTCTTGGTGGAACTCACATTTAGAGAGTTTTGCATAGAGCTTAGTGACTTGGAGTTTAGCGAGAACTGCTCAGACTAGTTTTAGGTGTTCTGCTTTTGTTTTGGTGTAGTTGAGAATGTCATCAAGGTAAACCAAGACCCCTTTGTATAAATGTTCATGTAGCACCTCATTAATTAGTTGCATAAACACAGCAGGGGCCTCTTGTAATCTGAAAGGGAGTGCTTTAAATTGATAACACCCCAGTGGGTTGTTAAAAGCAGTCTTCCACTCATCCTCTTTCCTAATTCTGATGCAGTAATATTCCTCTCATAAATCCAGCTTTGAAAAGATTTTTCCTTTAGAGAGGTGGGCCAGCATATCCTTCATGAGGGGGAGAGGTTAAATATTTTCCACACTAATCATGTTGAGTTTATGGTACTCGACACAAAGGCATAAGGAGCCATCTTTCTTTTCACGGAATAATACAGGGTCCACTATTTTTGATCGGGTGGGTTCAATGAAACCTTTTAGATTTTTGTCGATAAATGCTCTGAGTTCATCTAGTTCTTTGGGGAACATGTAGTACATCCTTGGTTTTGGAAATTTAGCCCCAGGTATGATCTCAATGGCATCATCCATGGCGCAATGGGGTGGGAGTTCATCCGACGCCTCGTTACTACATACCTTGGCCAAATCCTGGTACTCTTTGGGGATGTTAGTGACCTCAGCAGGGAGGCTAGCCATTTCCTTGTTCCCTTTCTCCACTCCTTTCCCTCTGGGAGGTTTGCAAATGTTACATGTTTCTGGAATTTTACGTTTCCACCCCTCCAATTTACCTTAGGGTTCCACTTCCATAGCCACGTGAGCCCTAGGACTAGTGGCCATTCCATTCCTGGTGCTAATATGAATGTGAGGGTCTCACTATGGTCCCCCAGGTTTTTTTGTAATGGTTCTGTGGCTGGTCCGTTCCCCCCCCCCCGCTACTGTGCAATCTAGCTGGCAGAAAGAGATGGGGGTTTTCATTTTTCTTAGGTGGATTCCCAATCTCCCTGCCAGGGTTGGGCTTATTAAGCATTAGGTACATCCTGAGCCCAGTAATGCTGCTACTTCCTCCTCTTTCCTTCAGCTGGGGATAAAAGGCCTTAGGGGTAGGGCGAGTGGTTTGATTGGGTTGCTTATCAGTGGGTCATCTTCTGGATTGCTTTCAGACTGGCTCGAGTCTTCTTGGGGTACCAGAGTTCCTTCCTCTGGCTTTGGGGGAGGGAACGAAACTCCACAGTCTCCTGGCTTCTCATGGCAGTTTCTTTTCCTGGGGCGGGGGAGGATGTTGCAGGTTTCCCCCTGACAGCCGATCATGCTTTCTGGCAGAGGTTTTGAACGGCACTCTATATATCCCTCTCTCTCCCCCATCTCACTTTCTCCCTCTTCTATCTCTCTTTCTTTCTCTCTATCCCTCCCTCTCATCTCTTTCTCTCTCTCCTTCTATATCTCTCTTATCTCCTTCCCTATCTCCCTCCCCCTTCCTCCCCCTCTCATATTTCCCCTTCTCCCCATCTCTCTTTCTCCCTCTCTTCCTTTTTCTCTCTTTCTCTGCTGAGGAACGATTGCCAGCAGTGGTGGAGGCTTCCCTTTGGGTAACCCTTCTCTCTCTCTCGTGACCCTCTGACCAGTGGTGGTGGGGCCAGGATGGTGCATACATGCAGGGAGACCCCTCTCAAATGAGCGCCAAAGCGTAGCAAAGGCATGCACAGGACGGGCAACCACTTGCCTAAGAGTCTTAACAGGGTGCAAAAGGACATGGCTTCTCTCCTGCACTAAGGCTCGACTTTGGGCTAGAGCTTGTGCCCTCCACGGTCAGCTGGAGCCTTAGTGTAAGAGAGAAGCCACATTCTTTTGCATCCTGTTAAGATCCTCCTTAAGCAAACGGCACACGCCTTTGCTGTGCTTTGGCACTCATTTATGGGAGTTTTCCCATTCATGCACATTCTCCTAGCCACACCACAGCCAAGAAGGAGGAAGGGTGGGGTGATCAATTCCCCCCCCTCAAAAAAAAGAAATAAAGTAGTGAAGTGCCCCAAGGTGAGCTTACTTACGCCAATCACTAAGAAAGGCAGGGGCTTTTTCAGACCTTCAATTTTAATTTAGAGTTGAAACAGAAGAGGACAATGGCTCACCAAGAGTTAGAGAGATTTATGCTCACATTCCAATTTATCCTCTCACACATATATAATAACTACTCTTGATTGTCTTCCTTGGAATAATGGGGGTCAGAGAAAATGGAATAAAATATAAATGGATATTTTATTAAAATATCTTGTTACATTTATTAGCAGCCGCAAACGATACACGCGATAAAATAGAACAAAACAGTAATAAAATAGAACAAAAACTTGACAATTAGAAAAGCAGAAACTAACTTATTGATTGGCATAAAATTATCTGATAGAAAGAAGCTCATTAATTTGAACAATTTGTCGAGTTTCTCTGACTCTGATGACATTCACTCTTCTGTCTTCCCCTGTAGGGAAACCAAAACAGTATAAAGTGGGGGGAAGGAACGTTTGTTATTAAAATGGTAGAAAATGTGCATTACATTCAACGAATACTAGTTGAAGCTTGCATTAGAAGTCGGACTGACACTTCTTGCATGATCTGTCTCAACAACACCAAGGAGAGAGATCAAACAAATATTGCTTTGATAAAAGAGTGAGGTGTTACAAACAGTCACATTTCCTGCCAGAGTGCCAGGAGGGAGGCCCCTTCTAAACACATTATTGCTCCACTGTAGCATCAGCCAGGACATCTGGGTTCTATCTCTCCAGCACTCATATCATTAGTGATTAATGATATGATGTTCAAAAATAATTTGGACTTTGTGTAAGAACAAAACCTTTCTGCTGTTCACAGGGATTGTCAGGAAGGATTAAAATGTCAACATAGCAACCATACCCATGTCATTGAAGTCTCACCCTGTTTAACCTGCAGACGTTTACGTGATACTGACTGCCATCTTGACTTATTTGATGCCTACGCAGATGGCCCTGCTACTGTTTATTAAAGCAGGCCTTCTTTGGACAAGCTTCAGCACTAACGTGGAAAGAAAAACCATTGCTGTTTTAATTTTAATGAGTAGATACCTTAAAGCGGGGCCAAGAGAAAGAAGGAGGTGGCTAAGCCTAACCCTCCCCAGCCCCAGCGCTGAGCACAAAAGCCTAGTGAGTGGGGGTGGCCGAACAGAAGCACTCCTAGTGGAGAATCAGATGGTGGAGAGGCCAGGCCTGGCTCTCCCAGCTGTCCCACTGTTCAGCCCTTCCAGACACGAGCTGCCACCTTTGAAAAGTGCTGTGCCTTTGAAGAAGCCGGGAAGTGATGGCTAGGGCCATGGGGAGGGAGGAAGCAGAGGCATCAGGGCTGCTCCCCCCTCCTCAGCAAACCGGTCTTGGAAGGAAAGTGAAGGGCCTTGGCTGGAGGTAATGTGCATAAAATGCAGCAGCTCCAGACTGCACCAAGTTCTCAGACTGGTAGCCCTCTGACCAGAGGTGGTATTCAGCAGGTTCTGACCAGTTTTGGAGAACCGGTAGCGGAAATTTGAGTAGTTTGGAGAACTGGTAAATAACACCTCTGACTGGCCCCGCCCCCATCTATTCTCTGCCACCCAAGTCCCAGCTGTTCAGGAGGGAATGGGGATTTTGCAATAACCTTTCCCTGGAGTGGGGTGGGAATGGAGATTTTACAGTATCCTTTCCCTGCCATGCCCACCAAGCCACACCCACCAAGCCACACCCACAGAATCAGTAGCAAAAAAAAACACCTTGGTTTCTTGGTTCACATTTCTGACACTTGTTTTTTTTTCTGGGTAGGGGGAGGAGAGACACTCCACAAAATGTAAATCCTGATTATTAAAGACAGGGATGGGGAAAAGATGCCATTCCTTTCCCAAGGACCCAGGGAAAGTGTAATAAAAATCAGTGTGTGTGTGTGAGAGAGAGAGGGGGGGGAGGGAGGGAGGGACGGAGGGGGAGAGGGAGACCAGGGAGAAGTAAAGTTGTGAAAGAGTGATTGAAATTCCTCACAAAACCTCATTATTCAGATTACATTGCCATGTTGGCACTTTGTGATAAATAAGTGGGTTTTGGGTTGCAGTTTGAGCACTTGGTCCTTAAAAGGTTCACCATCACTGCCCCATACCATTCCAGAGAAGTGGCTATCCAGTCTCTAGTTAACAGTTTCCACTGATGGAGCACCCACAACTTCTAAAGGCAATCCATTCCACTGGTTCTCACTGTCAGGAATTTTTTCCTTAATTCTAGGTCTGAAGATTCATATTATCAAATGGAAGACTTGGGGTGGCTCTGATCTCTGATAGACATAACCCTCACATTTTGAAGTGGCCTCTAATAAGAATGTTTTCATTATTTTTGGAAAGATATAAATCACTTCTAATTATTTCATTCTTATTTTGCAAATGCAAACAGCTTATGCAATATCCCTGTACAAATGCAACAAAAGATTAGCTAAGATTTTGCTTATTACCATCTTCTACATCTATAGTTTCTTCTTTATAAATTATATGCTGTACTGCATTTCATTAATAATAATATTTAGTTAACAACAATACCATGATTTCAGGAACAAATTGTGCAGGCCTTGTGGTTGGGATTTCTAGTACACTGAAGTAACTGTGCTGGCCTGTTGTAAAACAGTAACAAAATATACATATAAATCTACATATACAGTGGCAAATTTAATAAATAAAATAAATAAATATGGCAAGTCTACATCCACCCAGAAGATGTATAGATCTAATTTATCAATGTCTGTGTAATATTAGAAGAGTTTCCGTTATTGATATAAGCAGAATAGGACACTTTAGGCAGCCTTATTGAATACAGTTTGTGATAGTTTAATTTTGTCAAAATTTCCACTTTAGTACACAAAGAACAAACAAGAAACAAAGGAAAAATACAGAACAAACGAGAAAACCTACTACTTTGGATGAGAAAAATAATTCAAACCACTTTTGAATGTAACATTAAACCTTCACCAAAGACATAAAATTAATTACCATATTTTTGCACTATAAAACGCTCCGGACCATAAGATGCACTTAGCTTTTGGGGAGGAAAACAAGAAAAAGAATTGCTTCTGCCTCCCAGAATCCATTGGTATTTATCGGGCTAGCGTCCTTGCAGCAAACAGCAAACAGCCTGGTCAGCTTTAGCATGTTATCGCAGCCTGATTTAGCACAAGCAGCTGGTTCGTGGTTGGATTGGCCTCCTGGAATACCACCAATCAGCTGCTCCAGGCTGTTGGGATAATTGCCGCCTCGGTGTCTTGTGTTTTCAGACTCTGTGCATCCCGTTTTTGACCTCTGCACGTCCTGTTTTCAGCCCATTCCAGGCAGCGGGGATTGCCGCCACCTATCGACAGCGATTGGTGGAGATCAGCAGTAGCGGCAATCCTTGCTGCCTGGAATGAGCTGAAAACTGGATGCACAGAGGCTGAAAACAGGGCATGCGGACGCCGAAAATGGGATGCATGGAGGACAAAAACAGCCAAAGGGTGAGGGCTGGTCAGATGGGCAGGGATTTGGCAACAATCGCTTTATAAGATGTACAGACATTTCCACCTACTTTATGGCGGAAGTGTGTCTTATAGACTGAAAAATATGGTATGTCTTTCCATCACATCAATAGAGAGTTCACTGCAGCCAAGATTTAGTTTGGGATCACACTATCTTTGAATGATTTGTACGAATAGTGATTTGTTTGGCTGTCCCTTTCCTCCCAGATCATCCTATACTTCTTTATGTGATTGGAAGCCTCAAGTTTGGGATACATCATTCAAAAATACATTTGAATCTTTAATTTTTGATTTGATAACACCACTTGAATAAACTGATGGAAAAGCTGTTTACAAAAGCTTTGATTTCTTTCTCATTCTACATTTTGCTTATCTGACTCTGTATGTATTCGCATTATAACCATATAATAGAACCATTTTTATAAGATTTATTGTAACTCTGGAAAGGTTGACTTGTGAGTAGGGATCCATGGATATAACCTTTATCAATTCATTTCTTTTCTTTTATTATATTAACTCTAGTTTAAACAGTATCCTTAAAAATTACAGTGATTGATTACTTGTTGATTAAAATAGCAATAATATCTACCAAGTGATAAAGCAGAAACTGTTTTGGTTGAGGTTTTTGAAGATGATGACCTTGCATTATTTCTGTAATTTTTATTATTCTGCTGCACAGAAATTACCTGTAATTGTCTTCGCAGGAGACACTTATATTTCGGTTTTCCAAGATCTCTCTCAATTGTGCAATGGAAGGCCCTGTGCAAGATTCCCTGGTAATAGAAGCACATAACATGTTAGTTCCAGGTACATAATGCCTCTGTAAGTCACAGAAATTTGCATAGAAAAAAGTGCTAAATCCTTCCAGAAAATAAAAACTTGATGCCTGATTCCTGAATAAATATTTTTTTCCAATAATTTAAAAATCTCTCTAGTGTTTTCAGCATAATCCATCTTGCCAAATCAGCATAATCAGCATAATCAGCATAATCCGTCTTGCGCCCAGCACTCATCATTTAAGCAGACCAAAAGAGGCATCAGTGCACAGAGGTTGTTTTTTAATTAGAAAGCATTTTTTTCTTCTTATACTACATTGCACACACAGATAGCATATTTGGAAGGGGTTCCACAGTATCATCATTGCAATTAAAGACAATGTAAAATGAGGCTCAGATGGGAGATGGGAGAGGGAGGATCGAGATCAAAACAAGAAACAGGAAAAACTAAAGAGCAATGCATGAAAAAAACTATAGATCCTAATGTTTAGATTAATAACAACCATCATCCCCGAAGTTGTATACAATTTCAGAATACAAAAGAGGTTACTGTAAATATGTTTTAGATCCTCTGTGTCTTTTTTTTTTTAAGGTTCTCCTTTTTCTCATGATTCTATTTTTGTTTTTTCCATGCTGCCCTCTTTTCTAAGCCTCCTCCCTTTCTCTTGCTTTCTACAAACCCAGAGTAATTGGGCATATTGTGCCATATTATCCAATATGGCAAAAGATTATTAGAATCTTAATCCCTTTTGTCACCCATGCATTTTTTTCTTCCTGGTGTTGCCATCCCCTCTTTTAATGTCTCAGAATTACGACGATGATGATGATGATGATGATGATGATGATGATGATGATGACGACAACGATGACAACAAAACTGGGATTCCAAATCTCAAGCCAACATGGCAAGATAAACCACCTACTATACATGGATGACTTTAAAATGTATGTGAAAAGCTCCACTGAACTTAAATCAATACTCAACACAGTTCAACTGTTCAGCAGTGACATCAAAATGAACTTTGCACTTGAAAAATGTGCTATATTATCCATGCAGTGAGGAAAAATGAAAAAAAAACCAGAATGAATAAAACTGGGAAATGGAAATATAGTGAAAGCATTAGCAAAGGATGATGGTTACAAGATGGAAAACCAAAGCTTTGCATGGATAGCACTAGAAAAACATTGAAGGAAAATGTGATGACAACTTAATAAGGACATGGCTTTAGATGGGAACTATCAAGAAAGAAACGAAAGGTTTAATACTGGCTGCTCAAGAACAAGCACTACAAACTAATGCCATGAAAGCAAAGATACAAAAATCCACTGACAACCCAAACTGCCGACTTTGCAATAACAAAGTCGAAACTGGGAGACTTCCGGTCTGGCGTCACGCTGGAACGAGCTGCTGACAGACTCTCTGTTCGGTTCGCCCGGTCTTTCCACGAGCGTGGCCGTAATAGGCAAGGTCCCTTCGAGGTGCGAGGACCTTTGGAGAGGGGAAGCTTCTGTGCAGTGGAGGGTGAAAGGCGATCTCCCCCCACGAAGCAAGAGGCTCCCTCAGAGTTCGTGCAAAAGAGGTCGGCTGATTAATGGCCGACCAGAAGGCGTGACTGCCAGCCACTAATAAGGAAGGGAGACAGCCGCAGGGAACATAGTGGATCGAATGACGGTAATCACAAGATCTGACTTAAAAGCCTAAATCTAAAAGATAAACAACTTTACTGCAATAAATACAGATACGTGTGTGGGCGCATTTATCTGCAGCGGCTATTAAATACAAACAGTAAACTTTTGTGAAAGCTGATTGATGTAGTGGACAGAAGAAGACTGAGGCTTTGGACTATTTAAATTTGAGGATTAACAGAGGACGAGACTAAGAAGAGAAAGGCAGTCAGCTGGATTTGCCTGCCTGGGAAAAAGGAAAGAAGTTTAATCACAAGGGTTTGAAGTACGCGGTGTCATATTACAGCCAGAGACAGCAGAAGGAAAACACTACACTGACAACAGGAAGAGATTGATGGGTGAGTTCTAAATACTTTCTGGCCTCTCCTGCACCCTGTCGTATCACGCTGAAACGTTTCTCTTCCTGACTCTCCCAGATACTATAGAATTAACTGAGCCTATATTTCACAGTCCTGCTCCAGCTTAATTACCCTGTATGTACCCCGGGCTCTGTATAACTACTCAAACAGCATTCAGAAGGTACTAGACTTACACCTTAAAGGGGAAGAGCTGAATTAAAGCAAATGGCAACCAAAACAGTAACTTTAATTAAAGGGAGTAAAAAGCAAACCCCCCTATCTACCCCGGTGAGGGAAAAGTCCCCTGAGGGCAGGCAAACGGGAGATAAGGCAGCCCCAACCCTGCAAGACCAGGAAGTAACAATGGACTCCCTACAAGAGACAATATTGAAGATGGGTGAAAGTCTCGCCAAAGGCCTGGAGGGAGTAAAGAATGAAATACATGAAGTAAGAAACAATATGGGAAGAATTGAGGAACGCATAGGAGTAATACAAACAGCGCTGCTGAAAAATGAGCAGGAAATCCAAAATGTTAAGGGGAGAACGGAAATAGCGGAAAAAAGGATAGACAAAGTAGAGGACAATCTGGAATCTATAAACTCAAGCCTGGAGGAGGCCATCCTCCAGCTAGAATTAGAGCGATCAGCATATTATTTAAGACTACAAAACGTGGAGGAAGCAAAAGATGAAAACCTCCGGGAGCTGATTGGAGAAATCCTGGGATTAGTCCTCGGCAGGCCGAAAAAAGAGGTTATTAATGATCTGGACGAAGCCTATAGAGTCAATACAGGCTTCGCGAGACGCCACCGGCTTCCGAGGGAGATCCATGTGAGGGTGTTGAGAAGACAGCTGAGAGAGGACATTCTAAGTACAATAAGAGGGGACTCTCTAACATACAAAGGTAAAGAAATTGTCATCTTAAAGCAGACTCCACGGAGAGTCAGAGAGAAGAGAAGGAAATACAACTTCCTCTCCACACGTTTAAACAGAGACAGAATCCAGTTCAGATGGCTCCTTCCAGAAGGAATGCTGATAACATGGAGGGAAAAGAAATACCGAATAGACACCTTGGCGAAAGCTCAAGAATTCCAGGAACTTTTACTAGCAGACGATGAGAGATTTAATAAAGAAGGACTTTTAAGACAGGAGGACACTATAATTGAAACTCAACCAGAGGGGCGGGGGCCAGGAGAGGCCAGAGAACGAGAGAGATATGGCAGAGAAGATTCGAGAGCAAGGTCACCCATCGAGACTCGATCCAAAGGCGCCCTCAAAGCGAATAACGTGTAAGGGAATTGAAGAATGGGAAACGAATGTACTATCAGCAAATGTAAATGGTCTTAACATAACTTCCAAAAGAAAACGTATACTGTTGGATCTAGTGAAACAAAAGTTAGATGTAATCTGTCTTCAGGAAACCCACATTAAAGAAAAATACAATAACCTGTTGGTCTGTCCAAAACTAGGTAAAACATTCTGCTCGTCAGCACAAACCAGAAAAAGAGGAATTGTAATGTATATAAAAGAATGGTTGAACCCCAAATTAATATATGCAGACAAAGACGGTAGGGTATTAATGGTGGAGATAATTAATGGTGGGAAAATTTTTTACTAGTTGGAATCTATGCCCCAAATCAAAAACAAGAGAGATTTTATATTAATCTATATAAGAGGATAAATGAAATAGAGTGGCAAAATATATGTATTCTAGGGGATTTCAACGCTATAGCAGACGGTAAGATGGACTATAAGAGTACTCACAAGAAAAGCACAAGAAGGAAACTACCGTCTGCCTATGTAAATATGGTGAAGGATCTAGATCTTTATGATGTCTGGCGAGCAATGAATGACAAGATGCAACAGTACACGTTTTACTCCCATCCACATAATTCATGGTCCCGTATCGACATGGTTTGGTCAAACTCGGAGCTACTCATGGATACTGTAAATATTGAAATAATAACCAACAAGTGGGCCGATCATCACCCAGTCTTATGGCAATGGAAAGGGAAGGCAAGGATAAAAGCTAGGTGGACATTAAACCAGAACATACTACAAGAGAAACAATTTGTACAACAAATAGAAAAGGAATTGGGCTACTTCTTTAAAGAAAACGGTAAAGAGCAGACCTCAATACAAAATGTTTGGGACACGATGAAGGCAGTTGTGAGGGGAATATCCATAGCCTATATAATAAGAAGAAACAAAATACACAGGGAAAAACTTAATACACTGAACAAAGAATTAAGAGAGACGGAACTGCTGACCTAGAAAGAGCCAGAAAATAGTAGACACAGGGAAAAAGGAGAGTTAATTAAACACCAAATAAATTTGATCTCTCAAGAGGAAATAGCACAAAACATTAAGAGAATGAAGCAGAATTATTTTGAACATGCAAATAAAACTGGGAGATGGTTGGCCCACAAAATAAGAAAGGAGAAGGTCAAAAGAATTATTAAACAACTGTAAGACGAGGAGGGGAATTTGAAACAAGAAATAGGAGAAAAGAAAAAGATAGTACAGAACTATTATAGGAAACTATATAAACAAGACGAAATTAATGAACAAGACATTAGAAAATACCTTATAAAGCAGAAGCTTCCAGTCTTGTCGGAGGAGATGAGAGAGATGCTCGATAAAGAAATCACACAAGAAGAACTGAAAAAGGCCATTCAAAAACAAAAAAACAATAAAACACCTGGGCCGGATGGGCTTCCGTCGGAAATATATAAAAAACTTCAAAATACCATGGAAGACAAATTATTAGAGCTATGTAATGAGGCATTACAAAATGGTAGGGTCCCAAAATCATGGGGGGAAGCTTACATCACCCTAATACCAAAGGAAGAGGCGGACAGTAGCAAGGTCCAAAATTATAGACCCATATCCCTGTTAAATGCAGATTACAAAATCTTTGTATCAATATTGGCGGAAAGACTAAAAATAATATTAAATCAGAGTATACATTCGGATCAAAACGGCTTTCTCCCAAAAAGACATATTAGAAACAATACAAGAATAATAATTGATACCTTGGAATTCTATCAAACAAGATCCGAGAAACAACTCGCATTAATCTTTGTCGACGCTCAGAAAGCCTTTGATAACCTAGATTGGAACTTTCTAACCACTCAACTAAAAATGATGAAATTTGGCGATAAATTTATTAGGATTATAGAATCTATATATTCACGGCAATCTGCAAATATTATAGTCAATGGGGAATTAACGGAGAGGATACAAATTGGAAAGGGTGTTAGACAAGGGTGCCCACTCTCCCCACTACTATTTATTACGTCACTAGAGGTCCTTTTAAATCGGATAAGATCAAATCAGGAAATTAGGGGCTTGACCATAAAAAGAGAACAATATAAAGTACAGGCCTTCGCGGATGACATGGTCTTTATCGTAGAAGACCCCTTACTTTCAGGACCGAATTTGATGAAGGACATTGAGAACTTTGGGTGTGTGGCCGGTTTAAAAATAAACAAGGAAAAAACAAAAATGATTATAAAAAACTTCCCCAAAAACCAGATTGGAGAACTAGAGGAAACAATGGAATTAAAGGTAACTAAAAAAATTAAGTATTTAGGGATCTGGCTGTCTGCGAAATGCTCTTCCATAAAAGAAGACAACTATGATAAGTTGTTACAGAATACCCAAAAGGACTTAAAAACCTGGTCAAAACTACAACTATCACTGATGGGAAGAGTCGCAGTAATTAAAATGAATGTTCTGCCAAAAATCCTCTACCTATTTCAAACGGCACCGGTCAAGCTAGGGGAAAAATTTTATAATGATTTGGACAAAATGATTCGAAACTTTATATGGAATGGTAAAAAGCCCAGAATAAAATATATGCACCTGCAGGATAAAAGAACTCAAGGGGGAATGGGATTACCGGAATGGAAAACATATCACCAAGCAGCAACAACTATGTGGATAAAAGAATGGGTAATGTTAGCTAATAAAAGAATCTTAACAATAGAGGGCCACGACCTGCAATACGGGTGGCATAACTACCTATGGTGCGAGGGAAATAAAATTCACAATTATTTTAGTAGTCACCATTTAAGGGGGGTATTGATTAAGGACTGGCTCGAAATTAGAAGGAGATACTACACGCAACTACCTAAATGGATATCTCCGACGGAAGCCCTGATATACCCGAATTTGATAAACTTGGATAAAATTGTTACCTACCAACAGTTGCTAGATGACCAAAACAAACTAAACCCCAGGGAAAATTTGGCTGACAAGGGAATAAACATTGATTGGTGGCCATATCTCCAAATTCAAAACAAACACAAATTCGATCTAGCACAACCTGGCTTCCAGAACAAGAACCAGGAATTAGATAAAATTTTAATTGGACCAGATGAGAAATTAATTTCAAAAATATACAACTGCTTACTGATTCGAAAAACGGAAGCAGAAAGGGTAAAAGAAGTCATGGTAACCTGGGCCCAAAACATTGGCCACACAATAGACCTAGACGACTGGGAAAGAGTCTGGGAATGGAACCTAAAATTGACAAAGTCGACGGCCTATAAAGAAAATATATATAAAATGTTCTACCGCTGGCATCTTCCACCGACAAGACTGGCGAAAATGTCTTCAAAAGTTTCGGCCATATGCTGGAATTGTAAAACGGTGCTGGGCACGTACTACCATATGTGGTGGACGTGTCCGGTAGCCAAAGCATATTGGAAGCAAATACTAGGATGGCTGAATGGAATCCTGTCAATTAAACTATGCCTTAAGCCGGAAACTTTCTTATTAGGAATAATAGATCAAAAAATTTGCAAATCTGACCAATACCTCCTAGTCCATATTCTGACAGCGTCAAGGATTGTTTACGCACAGTGCTGGAAGAGTGAAAATGCCCCCACCAACACTATGGTGATGAATAAAATTTTAGAACTAGCAGAAATGAACAGACTGACGATGCGAATTAATGACAAAGAAGACACAGACTTTTACACAGTCTGGGAGAAGCTATACAAATGGCTTGATGAGTCAGTGAAGACCTAGACATAAAAAGAGATAGCTGACTAACCTAATACGATTAAACCAATAACTCAAATGAACAATATACAACAACTGAGAGATAAACGAAAGGAGAAATGTATCAGGGGCGAGAACCCACTGTCGAGCAATTTTGTTACGCTACAATGTTGGGAAAACTTTAAAAAGCTGATAGGAAATCCGCTATAATTACCTGCATGAAATTAGCGATCAAACTTCATTTTAGATGAGGCGAGAGGACTTATAATCCTTGCCTCTTCAAGCAAGGAAAGGGAAAGAAAACCAGGTTGTCCTCAGCAGAGGAAAATATGCAAATGTAATAAAGGTTAGAAGGGAGGGAGGGAGGGCAGTAGGGAAGTCAGGATGGAGAGGAGAAAGGAGAGGAATAGGAAAGGCAGAAGAAGGGGGGAAGGATAAAGAGGAGGAAGAGAAAGAAGAGAAGGGAAAGAAGGTGGGAAGAAAGAAGGAGAGGAGAAAGAGGAAAAACTGGGGAAGGAAGGAGGGAGGGAAGAGAAGAGGGTAGTAAAGAGGGAAAGAGGGAAAGAGGGAGGGAAAGAAAGAGAGAAGGAGAGTTGAAAGGAAGGAGGGAAGGAGGGAGGAAAGGAGGGAGATTAAAAGGAAGGAGGAGGGAAAGAGGCAGGGAAGGAGGAAAGGTATGTGAGAAGGAGGGGGGGACCGAGGGAGAGAAAGGACGGGGAAGGAAAGGAGGAAAGGAGAAAAGAAAGGAGGGAAGGCAGGGGAGAAGGAAGTAAGGGGGGGAGGGAAGAAAAGAGGGAGGGAAAGATACCTAACCTTTGATGTTTATAATGATTTGATAGTATGGGAATATCTCGAAATGTAGTTGTACTGTTTGTTACAAGTTATGGATGTTGTATTTTCTTTTTACCAATAAAATATTTAAAAAATTAAAAAAAACAAAAAAAAAAAAACAAAGTCGAAACTGTTTCACATTTAATATGTGAATGCAGCAAAATCGCACAAACTGATTATAAAGCTAGACATGACCAAGTTGCTAAATTAATCCACTGGTCATTATGTAAAAAATATGATTTACCTGTATCCAGAAAGTCATGGGAACATAAAGTGGAAAAAGTTATCGAAAATGAGAAGATGAAGATCTTGTGGGACTTTCGAAACAAACAGATCTTCATTTGGAGCACAACACGCCGGATATCACAGTTGTAGAGGGCCGAAGAGTACAGTTTATTGATATCGCTGTTCCTGGAGATGCCAGAGTCAAAGAAAAAGAACTAGAAAAAATCATGAAATATTGCATCGCAACTACACGGCTATGGATGAAGCATGTAACAGTGATACCCATTGTCATCAGGGCACTTGGCACCATGTCCAAGAATTTTACAAGATACATCAACAAATTGTAGCTTCCTGCAATAACACCAGGAGAACTGCAAAAAACTGCGCTACTCGGAACATATTTTAAGAAGTTACTTGGTGGATACCTAGGATGCTGGCAGCAAACCATATCAACTATTAGCACCAGTCACTGGTATTTGTAATGCATTTTTGAATGTTCAGTTGGCTGAGTTTCAAGTTTAATGAATAAAGTATATAATAATAATAATCTGAAGATTATGTGAAATCATATTGTTGTTGGATAAAACAGCCATTTAGAATTTATTTTTCAAACAGACAATAGGCTGTTCCCTTCATTTCTTAATCAATTAATGAGACTATTATCTCTATTGGCTAAAAGAGGCTCTCTTTAGTTACAGCCTATAACTCCTTTTGAAGATCTGAATGCCATTTTTTAGTCTTATTTATTGTTAAACAAGGAAGAGAGTTGTTAGAGGCAGCCAAAAGAAAGAAGCAGAGAGAATTTTCTCACTTGAAATATAAGGATGAAAGTTGTTATTTTAATCTACTATTTTAAAAATAATCTGTATCCCTGTACTGTTTTGTTGTAGTTGGTTGAAATTTGCCAATTTTCATGAACTCTGGTTGGCTAGAAAAAGGATAAACAAACAAACAACATTTTTTGACCACCAGAGGAAGCTACGAAGATGTTTAACACTGAGCTGGAGTATGCCATTAAGGAAATCTTTGGTAAGTCCATACAGAAACTTGCTCTTTTCATAAATCAAATAGAAGATATTAATTATATACAGGATATTAAAAAAAGAACAAGAGACAAATCTAGGTATAAACATTTGTAGAGTTGACACAGTGTGTGTCAACTCTACAAATGCCAGACATTGCAAATAACCTGTTACCCTGTTTTCCTGAAAATAAGACCTCCCCAGATAATACGTCCAATCGGGTTTTTGAGCGCATGTGCTAAAATAAGCCCTCCCAAAAAAATAAGCCCTCCCCAAAAATATTGCAACACAGCAGCAGCCATGAGGTGACCATACTTTTTTGCCTCCTGCAACTCAAAAATAATAATATCTCTCCAAAAATAAGGCCAAGTGCTTATTTTGGGGTCAAAAGAAAATAAGATGCTGCCTTATTTTTGGGGAAACACTGCATTAGATTTTTTTTATGATGATGGTTTGAATATAACCCTTTTAGTGCAACTGAAACAAGAGTGCCAAGTAAATTCACAACTCTCAAGAGGTCAAGTTCGGAGTTTTTTTTTCATGGATACTAACAAGGTTGAAATTAATTTGAGAAAAATAGTCATCTTAAAGAAGGAAGCTTTCATCTACAAGGATTTGCTTCAAGTTAATTGACAATGTTTAACAGAACAACTTTGGGAAATCTTTTTCATGGATATACTGTAAATAATGCTGAGAACTTTATCCAAGAAAAAAGACTTGATAGACTCCCCTGAGAAGAAAAAAGACTTCATTCTACGAAGATAAGCTGGAGGGAATGACTTAAATTTAATGACTTAATTAGTTAGACTGGACTTTTACAAGTTTGATATATGTAGTGAAAGAAAGCTTTAAGATAGTTTTGTATGTATAAAATGAATCTGGAAATGTATATCCGCTGTCTTTTTCCATAATGTTGAATAATCCCCAAAGTTGTAAAATACTATTGATTAAATTTGAAAATAAGAGGAAAAAAAGATCCATTCAATTAGGAAGAGATTTGAATTCATTGAGCTAATTGGACTTATATTGGTGTGATAGATATATAATTGAATCAAAGTCCTAATGTAGTATTGTGTTTTGGGTTCTGGGTTTAAAATAAAAGGGTTTTTTTTCTCTCCTTTATCTATAATACTTGAGTAATTTTTAAAATTAGTAAAATAGCAAAACTAAAAAAAGTGTTTTCTCCTGTTTAGGGTTAATTTTTTAAAGTAATATAGATTTTCTTAATATAAATTATGATAAAGATTAATGAGTTAACAGAAGCATATATTATTCCTCACAGCAAAGAGAAGCAGAGGTGGTCAAATAGATTCTTTTATCCAAAGAAGAATATATCTAACTTTCTTTCTATTTTGAAATTGCTTCTAGATGTTATGCTTGTAATGAAAAAAATGAAACTTTAATTTTGTTTTTGTCAACTTTGAACTGAACCTGGCTGCAGCCATCTTTCTGTTCCTCAGTTCCACACAGAGGGGAAAGAGAGAAGGAGGTTGGAATGCATTACTAGACACAACAAAGACCTTTCTCATGAGAACCAAGGTCATCTCTACTGGCAACAGATAAGGTTGGGGAAGGAGTGTCTGAAGAGCCCGCTAATAAACCCAATTGGCCAATGTGACCTGTGATACTTGGGGATGGGGTTATTTCCTAGTTTAATTATACTGTAACCATGGGAAATATTTAGATTTGGTTTTGCATCGAAACTGTGCGAATATGATGTACTCATTAAAGGAGACCTTTGAGAAGGAGCCAGGTCTCAGAGTTCTGATTTGCTTGAGTTTGTTAATTGGAACCTTGATGTTACATCCATGACTCTGCCATTCTTCAGGGGAATAGGGGAGCCCTATATTTCCTTTAGACTTTTCTATCCTTCTTTCCTATACATCCTGTACCATATAGTTAATTGCTTTATAACTTCTAGCCTGACACCTAGAGGCCTGGCATTTTCTCACCTTTCGGGGAATGTGTAGGGAGGCAGGGCCATGTGGATTGCATTGCTCAGGAAACAACCCTGAGAAAGTCTTCTTCTCACTTTCCCAGAGCATTACAAAAACATTTTCACACCTGCAGATTGGCTGAATCCACATTGGACTATTGGGCGGGGACTCCAATTTCCTTTATTCCTATTGTATTGCCTTAAGGACCCCAGATCCTGCTTTGCTTTTGCTCAGCTATCACTCCTTTTTCAATAAAAGGTTCCTTTTGAAATGTTAAGTTTCAAGAGTCTGTACTTCCTTGATTAAGGGGAGGGATTCCTTCTGAGACAGAAGGAGTTGGGAGAAAGGTGGCTGGTGCAGCCGGAGCGTGTTTGCGGTAGTGCCTCTTGGTTTTATTCTATTTTATCAATTTTCAGTACTCCCATTGGATCCTTTTTAATTTAACTAATATTTTTCGGAGGAGATAACAGTGTAGACCTGTGATGGTGAATCTATGGTATGCATGCCAGACATGGCACACAGAGCCCTCTCTGTAAGCATGCATACCATCACTCCTGCCTAGCTCCAATAGTGTTTCTCCTTTCACTCAATCAATTCCAACTTCTCACTAAAGAAAAAAAAATATTGTGAAGTTGGAATGGATTGAGTGAACTTTTTCACTCACGTGCTTCACAATGGGAAGGTGGGGTCTCATCCACTTCCTGAAGCCCATTACGATGCAGAGCCACAATGCGACCCATGCGGCTCTTTTACACCTCTGCTATGGCTACTTGTCACCCTGTCATGGCAGACGGATGAAAAGTTGCTGCGCTGTCATGGCAGTGGCGATGGGCAGAGCGTTAGTGCAGAAGCGAAGCACCATGTACTTGCCTTTGCGTGGAAACAGCATTCTGTCTTCGTCACGGTACATTTGATTTTGCTGCCAGCAAAGAAAGCTGGGGAGAACAGCAGGGGTGGATCTTGAGGGATAGGGGCCATCCCTCAAGCCTAGCCTTCCTCCTCCCTTGTTGGCGGGGCCAAGAAAAAGAAGGGGACGGTGTAGAAAAGCACTCCCCTCCCCTGGCCAAGCAGTGAGCACAAAAGCCTAGCGAGGGGAGCTGGCTGGCCCAACAGAAGTGCTCCCAGTGGAGAATCAGATGGTAGAGAGGCAGGCCTGGCTCTCCCAGCTGTCCCGCTGTTCAGTACCTCCAGACGCGAGCTACCGCCTTTAAAATGTGTCATCCTTTGAGGAAGCCGGGCAGCTATGGCTGGGGCCATGGTGGGGAAGCAGAGGCATCAGGGCTGAGGGGAACCTCCAACCATGTGCCTACACCTCCAGAAAACTCACTGACACTGAACAAAAGTGGGTGATGTGGGAAAAAGAAGCTTTTGCAATCCATTGGACACTATTAACCTGGTGGCACTTCCTAGAAGAGAGCCAAGTGTGAAGTGTGGACTGATCACAAAAATCTGGAGTCTCTTAGGACCTCTCAGAAGCTCTTTCCCAAAGAAGTTCAATGGGCGCAGTATTTTAACTGATTCAACTTCACACTAAAATACATCCCAGGAGGGAAAAACTTCCTAGTGAGTGCCTTGTCTCGAATGCTCCAGTACAAGAATAACCATGAAGAGATGGTCAATGCCATCATTCCCAACCCCCAGAAGGCAGTACAAGTTACATGAGGCATCAGACTTGGAGGTGATCGAGGGAGCCAGGATAAGAGCTAACTCAAAAACTCAGAGCCAAGCTGCAAACCAACCCCTAGTTTAGGGACAACTAACATCTCCTTACCTCCCAAGATGGATTGGCATTGAAAGGTCCAAAATTGTACATCCCGCATTTTACATCTTGGTCCAAGTTCTGCAAAGAAGCCAATTTTGGTGGCCAGCAATGAAAAAGGACATTAAAAGCTACGTAAAAAAACTGTTGTGACATGTGCAGTGAGAAAAAAAGACCTGGGAAAACCCCAGGATTATTACAAGTGGCTGAACTGTCAGAACCGTGGGAGGAAATAGCAATGGACTTCATCAAGGAACTCCCAGAAAGTGGAGGAAACACCATAATTTGTACATTGATTGACTTTTTTCCCAAACAGACTTACTTCTCAGCCCATAAACTGGCTAAGCTGTTCCTGAAGCACATTTATTGACTGCATGGAGTCCCAAAGAGGATCATATATGATCGGGGGGGTCCAGTTTATGGACAAATTCTGGAGAGAGTTTCTAAAGTCAATTGGGTCTTTCCAGGGGCTTAGCTCACCTTTTCATCTGAGTACTAATGGGGTGGTGGAATGCATGAATGCAATGATAGAGCAGTACTTGAAGTGCTATGTAAATTGCTAACAAAACAATTGGGCTGATCTGCTACCTTTCACTGAGGTGGCATACAACAACACCGTATATAACAGCATGACCTTCATGCCTTTCAAGGTGGACACAGTGGTGGAGTTTGTCCCAATGCCTGAGTTTCCTCAGTAACCCTGACTGAGTGGGTAGACTCCCTGCAGGAGGCTTGGGAGAATGTGAAAAAGCCACCGAGATGCAAAAAAACATCGTCTTTTGACGATCCCCACAGAAGCCATTTCACATAGGACAGAAAATTTACCACTGAATACCTGAAACTAAAGCTGCCATGTAGAAAACTAGGTTCTAAGTTTACAGATCCCTTTCCCATTGTAAAAATCATAACCCAGTCATGGTGGAGCTGAAACTCCCACGCCTGATGGGGAAAATACACCCGGTTTGCTGCAATAGTCTATTGAAGTCAGTAATAGGCTCGAAACTAAGGCAGGTAGCTCAGGAAGCCCCAGGTCCCAACGCAGTGCAGGGAGAGACCCATTACGAAGTAAAAAGAATTCTGAATTCTAGATTGTACAAGACGAGGTTATGGTATTTAGTACAGTAGAAAGGCTACCTCCTTTCAGAAGCCACTTGGGTGAAAAGTCAAAACGTAACAGCAGACAGGCTGATCAGAAAATTCCATGAGAGAAATCCCCAGAAGCCAAAAGAATAGCCGAGTGGTGGCAGGGGTGGCTAAAGGAAAATTAACATGTCTGCATTTGGTGTTTTCCAGATACTCCTCATTAACTAGTGGGGGGAGAGACGACTGTCAACTTTGCACTGAACCTGGCTGCAGCCATCTTTCTTTTCCTCAGTTGCCACACAGAGGGGGAAGAGGGGAAGGAGATTGGAATGCATTACTAGACACAACAAAGAGCTTTCTCATGAGAACCAAGGTCATCTTTACTGTACATAATGTTGCATAAAAGCAAAACATTGTGGTTGTAATGTTATTTTCTACCGTGCTAAAGAGAGTAGGAAGTTGGTGCCTTTTTCTTTACTTTTCTCTCATTACACTATATTTCTTTTATTTTCCCTCTCCTTAGTTTTCCACTACTTTTTATTTTTCTTTGTATTTTATATTTTGAAAAGCCAATAATAAAACAACTAGCAAATGTCTTCGTAGAAAAATGATGAAACAATTGATGAGTAATTTATCAGTAGCTGCAGCATTATTTCATAAATGAAAGTGAATATATGTGTCCCAGAATAGTGTTGCAGAATCCAATCTGGATCAGCCAGCAATACAGAGGTTTAGTTTTGCAACCTTTTGGAATTCTGCTGAAGCCCAGCTACAGGGAACTTCTTTCTATAGAGTGTGTGCTCTCTAGAGAGAAGTTCCCTGAAGATGGGCTCCAGCACAATTGAGTGGGCATGGTCAACTTGATGTCACTCAGTCACATGACCTCCCACCAAGCCATGCCCACCGAAATGGTGGCAAAAATATTTAGAAAAGGGGGGGCACCAGGCGGGGGCTCTTCGCTGTCTCCCAGGTGGCACGGGGGGTGAGCTGAGCTGAGCAGCCTGCTCTTGAAGTGATGGCAATGGCAGAGTCCAATGCTCAGGGAGGGCAAGGTTAGTGCACTCCCAGACGCGCCCTGCAGTGCCTCTGCCGGCTGTTGGGCTGTCCCCATCCCCACTGCAGCATGGAGGCACGGTGAAGGCTGGGGGGGGGATGCAACATGTGGGAGGCTCCCTACAGCCTTGGCTCATCTGGGCTGCAGCTGAGTCCACTGCCCTGACCCATGATGGTAGAGGATGAAAGCACTCCTCTTCATCCTTTGTGATGGGAGCTGCTTTATCGCATGATTCCCTCGCTCGGCTGCTACTGCAGGGGTGCCACTAGGGGAAGCCAGGGAAGGAGATGGGCCAGAGAAAGAATAAAGGACATTTAGCCTGCACCTGAAGAGACATGACTAGAAACAGCTCCATGGATGGTAACCTGATTGATGGACATGTGGGTTCAGGGGAAGGGAGTTTGACTTTCTTTTGGGTGGGGAAAACCCAGGTACTTTCAGATTCGGGTTTTCCCAGATTGCCAATATGACATCACTAATAAAATGGAAATTTGAGGAAATGCCTGCCTCGGAGTCTTACTTTGTTGGGGGTGTTACTTGGAAACATAACACAAATGGCTGTCCAGCTTCTTCTTGAAAGCCTCCAGTGATAGGGCACCCACAACTTCTGAAGGCAAGCCATTTCACTGATTGATTGTTCTCACTATTAGGAAATTTATCCTTAATTCTAAGTTGCTTCTCTTCTAGATAAGTTTCCACCCATTGATTTTTTAAAATCTTGCCTTCTGGTGCTTTGGGAAATAGTTTGACCCCCTCATTTTGGTCGCAGCCCCTCAAATACTGGAACACTGCTATCATGTCCACCCCTAATCTTTCTTTTCACTGCACTAGACATACCCAATCCCTGCAACAATTCTTCATATGTCTTAGCTTCTAGCCCCCAATCATCTTTGTCACTCTTTGTATTCTTTCCAGAGACTCAACATCTTTTTTATATTGTGGTGACCAAAACTGGATGCAGTATTCCAAGTGTGGACATACTAAGGCTTTGTAAAGTGGTACTAACACTTTACATGATCTTGATTTTATCCCTCTATTTATGCAGCCTAGGACTGCATTGGCTTTTTTGGCTGGTGCTGCACATATTTGCTCATATTTAAGTAATTAAGAATGAGCTCCCCATGGAGATCCGGACCCTTACTACCCTCCCGGCCTTCCGTAAAGCTACCAAGTCCTGGCTGTTCCGACAGGCTGGGGGCTGTTGAAATATCCAGGCCCGCCTCAATTGTGAATGTTGTGTATTTTTAAATTCTTTGTATTGTCTTATTTATTTCCCTTTCCCTGATTATTGTGAGCCCCCCCCCCCGGAGTCCTTCAGGAGTGGGCGGCATACAAAACTAATAAACAACAAACTAATAATAAACAACAATTGTCCACTTGGGCTCCAAGATCCCTCTGTCATTGGCATTGAGCCAAGTTTGACCTAGTCTGCACCTGTACCCAAGTGAACAACCTTACTTTTATCTACACTGAATTTCATTTTCTTACATAGGGCCCAGTGTTCAAGTCTGTCAAGATCCTCTTGGATTTTGAGCCTGAAGTGTTGGCTATTCCTGACAGCTTGGGGTCATTTGCAAATTTGATGAGTTGCCCTTCTATTCCTTCATCTGGATCATTTATGAAGATATTAAAGAGTACTAGACTTAGAATGGAGTCTACTCCCTACTGCTTCCTTCCTTCCATGTGGATGTAGTTTCTTTGAGGACTACATGTTGAGTATGGTTTGTCAGCCAGTTACAAATCCATCTGTTGGTGATGCTGCCTATCCCACATTTTTAAGCTTACCAAGAAGTAGGTTGTGGTCTACTTTGTCAAATGTCTTACTGTATCTAAGTATACTATGTCCACAGCATTTCACTGATCCACTAATTTAGTCATTTTGTCAAAGAATGAAATAAGATTTGTTTGGCATGATCTGTTTTTGACAAACCCCTGTTGGCTTCTGGTTATAACTTCATTTGCTTCTAAGTGTTTGCAGATTTGTTCCTTGAATATTTTTTTCCAAGATCTTCCCAGGTATTAATGTCAGGCTGTAATTTCCTAAATCTGTGTTTTCCTCCCCTGATGGAATTCATCAGTTCTTTTTTAGTCCTTATGTAGTTCCCCAGCAATCCAAGAACTTTGAAAGATGGTGTTGAACAAATTCCTTGTGTATCCCATCACACTTGGCCAATAAAGAAAGGTTCTGAGACCACATCTGCCAGTTCTTTTAAAACTCTTGGATGCAATCTGTCAGGACTTTGAGTTTTCAATCCATTTAGAGTTGATAGATGTTCTCTTGCCTTATTTTTGCTTGTTTTAATTTTTGTTCCTAGCCTTTAATTTACAGTTTTGTTTTTGGTAAACTGGTTTGCATTTCCTTTTTGTGTGAAGACGGATGCAAAGAATGAATTACAGTTCTGCTTTCTCCCTACTGCCCTTTACTTCCTTGCCATCTTCTTTCATTAGTGAACTGATTGTTTCTTTGACTTTTTTCTTGTTCTTTATGTGTTGAAAGCACTTTTTTTAAAATTGTTTTTGACATTTGTTGCAAGTCTTACTTTGTTCTGAGCCTTAGCTTTCCTAATCTTTGCAGCTTCAGGCTATTTGTCAGTATTCTGCTATATTATTTGAATCTTTCCATTTTTTGTACTTATCCTTTTTTTCCTCAGTTGGTCAGAGAGTTCTTTATGCCAGTGGTTCCCAAACTTGGCAACTTTAAGACCTGTGGACTTCAACTTTCAGAATTCTCCAGCCAGAATTCTGGGAGTTGAAGTCCACAAGTCTTAAAGTTGCCAAGTTTGAGAACCACTGCTTTATGCATCCATCCTGGTTTTTTTCCCTTGGTTTTCTTTTTCAGTGATATTGAGCTGGATTGGGTTTATATATAATTAATTATTTTCTATTATTTTAATATTATTTATATGTATTAAATATGCTATTGTTTATATTGTTTTATATTTTATATTAATTATTTATATAATTGCACATTTATATATCATATAGATGTATATTATATTTGTATAATTATATTCCCCTAATAAATAACAACCTCTGCCTATTCTAGGTCTTTGGGATGGACCAGATACGTGAAAAAAAAATGCTAAATCCAAGCTAACATCTGGCTAACTGTGCTATCAACCTATACTGTAAATCAGTGGTCTCCAACCTTGGCAACTTTAAGACCTGTGGACTTCAACTCTCAGAGTTCCTCAGCCAGCTGGAACTCTGGGAGTTGAAGTCCACAAGTAAATCACTGCTGCATTTTAATATGAGCAAGATCTAACGTGGGGAACAGCGACCTCTAATGGTAGAAACCAAGAATGCAATAAAAACCACTCGAGTTTTTACGAAGTGGAGATTGGATCGGAAGACGAATGCTGAAAGTAAACAATAGTTTGCTGGAGAGTTTAAATTGGGATGGCACAGACATTGTTACAAGGCAATCTGCATAAAAAGTGATTCTTAAATAATAAGTGTTGTGAGCGTGTATGCTCATACACAAATACTGACAACAACTTTTTTTTTAAATCGCCCAGTAATTCCTTAATTCAGGGTAGAGTCAAGCAACTGAATGGATCTGAGTGTTTACTTGCCAGATTTCACAGATTAACAGAGTTGGAAGGACCTTGCAGGTCCTCTAGTGCTGTTCTTCATGCCATGGAGAGTTTGCAGCAGATTTTTTTTCTTTGTGCCCTAGGAGAGAAACATCTGCTGCTATCTAGGATTGAATTCTCAACATTCCAAGTGGGAGGTGTGGGAAGTTATCACCCAGCCCTCTCCCAGAAAAATGAAATATCCTAGGAAATATTGAAAAGGAAGAATATTTCTCTGGATGTGAAAAGAAAGAAACATGTTTTAAAAGACAGAATAGTTGCCTGTAGCGTCCTGCCCATCCCCACTGTTAATGGGCCATTAAGATGGCCAGGCTAGTCCACTTTACATAATAAAGACTTCACCAGCAGCTACAGGAAGGCATGATAATATTGGAACTTTACTCAACTGACCACATGGCATCTGAGAACTCATCCATACCTGGATTCAAAACACAGCCTAGAGAGTAGCCCCCTGCATGGTCCCATGGCAGTCTGACAACCAATCAGAATACATTTCTTACATAGGAACAGGAAACAGAGAGGTGGGACTGAACAGGTTATAAAAAGCCTAGCAAGCCCCTCCCTTCAGCCTTCTCTTCTTTTCCACCAACATTGAAGCATGTGATCACCTTTTCTGTTCAGGGCTCAAGCCATGTGGCCCTGTCCAATAATAAACCATCTTGCCAAGCAGTGTCCATGTCTCCAGTGTCTTTTTCCCCACTTGGAGCTGAACCCAGAAAGACATTTCTTTCATCAGAGGCAAGCGTCTTCACCACTAGACCACCACACTCCTCATGCAAATATTGACAATAGCTGGATGGAATCAGTGGTGGGATTAAAATAATTTAACAACCAGTTCTTTGCCCTAATGACTGGCTGGGAAGGTGTGGCTGGGTAGGCATGGCCAACTCAACGTCACTCACCATGCCCATCCCTGCCTCCCGGCCACTTGCCTCAAAGGCCTCAATAAGATACAATTTCCTTCTCTATTTATTTACCACTACTGAACATCACTTAACATCGGCGGCAAGGAAAATCACAAAGCGAAACAAAACATTTAAATCTTGCTTAGCCATGGAAATTTTGGCTCAGTTGTGGCTATAAGTCAAGGACTACCCCTAATGAGAATGTAGGATAAGGAGCCTACTTTGCTCACCCCTTTGGAGTGACTTTCAAGAAACATTTCAAGACTTGAAAGATTTTGGGCCTAGATGGTGGTGGTGTCGCCCAAGTGAGTCAACTTGTCTCCTTGGTTGGTGGGGCAGCCACACTCAGCTGAGGGCCACCAGAGGGAGGTGGGGAATCTGAATGAGGACAGTGCTCCTGGTGAGAAGGCCCTTTGGTAGCTTCTCACGTGAGGAGACGGGATGCTATAAAGCCTCTGCGGCCTTGTGTACATGGCTGCCTTGGGAGCGAGGGGGAATAAAGAGGCCAGCCAGCAGGTTGCTTGCATTGCTTCCCGCCTCTGCTCTTGCAAGTTTCTCTGCCTTTTCTCTTCCCGCACAGTCCTCCTTTGAGACTGTGGCTAAATGGGAAAGCTGGCTGTGAGAGGAAGAGAAACTAGATGAGCTGGATCCAGACACTTCCTGGGTCCTCTCCAGTGACGTGCGGTGAGGTTTATGGCTGGTGAGGCACTGATGTCTGAGCATTCTCTCCTCTCCCCCAACACCCCACTGACTAAAGCACTTTCTTTCGCCCGCCTGAGCTCGCGGTAGCCCACCTGAGCTCTGCCGCGAGCTCCGGAGGGCGAAAGAAAGTGCTTTAATCATGAAGCACTTTCTTTTGCCTGCCTGAACCTAAATCACTTTCTTTCGCCCGCCTGAGCTCTGCCGCGAACACAGGCAGGCGAAAGAAAGTGCTTTAGTCAGTGGGGTGTCGCGGGAGAGGAGAGAATGCCTGAGCATTGCATTTATTAAAGAAAAAAGAAAAAAGAAAATTTGAAGGAAAAAAGAGAGCGTGGGGTAGGGGTAGGGGGCATCAGAAACAGAGAAAGAGAGGAGGAAGAGTGAGTGCGATGCTGCAGCTTTAAACAGAATGACAGAGTTGAAGCCTCTAAAAAATGTGCCCCTACTATGAGGCAAGAGAACTGCATGCCTCAACTACCTTGGGATTTTTTAGGCTTTTAAACCTCACTTAACTCTGCTCAAGTGCCTAAAAAGTCAGACTAGATGAGGCATGCAGTTCTCCTGCCTCATAGTAGAGGGCGCTTTTTAAGAGGCTTTTTAAAACAGGCAGTCATTCATGGTAAGGCAGCAGCTAGCTAGCCTAACCTCAGCACTCGCCTTTTCCCGTTTACATTTTTTTTCCTTTTCATAAATAACAGTGGTGAGGCTGTGCCTCCCCTGACTGCATGTCACTGGTCCTCTCATCCCAGAAGCAGCAACCTCACACTCTCCCCTCTCTGCTAGTGGCCACTCCTTCTCCCTCTCCCTCCCCACTGCTGGATGAACCCATGTGAAGAAGGGGGTGGCGGCTAGCAGAGAGGGGAGAGTGAAAGGTTGGTGCTTCTGGGACAAAGGGACCCAGGAAGTGTCTGGGTCCAGCTCACCTGGATTCTCTTTCTCTCACAGCCATATTTCCCATTTAGGGAGCTGCAGTCTCAAAGATGGGGAGAGCCAGACAGGAAGAGAAAAGGCAGCGAAACTTGCAAGAGTGGAGGCAGGAGAGCAAAACAAGCAAGTGAGCCTCCAGCCTACCGGCTGGCCTCTTTATTCCCATTCACTCCCGAGCCAGTCCTCTGGAACAGCAGCGGAAGCACACACAGCTGTGATAGGAAGAGAGGCTAGTTGAGCCGGACCCAGATGCTTCCCGGGTCCCCTTGTCCCAGAAGCACCAACCTTGCACTCTCCCCCTCTGCTAGCGGCCCACCCACTTCTTCACATGGGATTGCCCACCAACGTGGAGGGAGAGGGAGAAGAGGGCAGCCTCTAGCAGCTCCAAACTTAAATGCGGAAAGTAGCATACTGCAGGTGGGAGACTCACTCTGGACCTGCTGAGTTTAGCTGAAGGGCTGCCTTGGTCGCAATATTGCAGGGCTTGGCCTCCATTAGTACTCAGTTCTTGGCTGTTGCCCGTTCTCCTTGGGGCTGCCCTTGAAAAGTGTTTGGAGACTGCAAATGGTCCAGAATGCAGCCGCGCGAGCGATACTGGGTGTGCCAAGGTACACCCATGTCACACCTATCCTCCGTGGCTGCCCATTGGTCTCCAAACATGATTCAAGGTGCTGGTTATTACCTTTAAAGCCCTATATGGCCTAGGACCTGGGTACCTACGAGACCGTCTCCTGCCACATACCTCCCTTAGACCAATAAGATCACACAGGATGGACCTTCTCCGGGTGCCTTCAGCAGGACAATGCCGGCTGGCGGCGCCTAGGAGTAGGGCCCTCTTTGTTGCCGCTCCGGCCATATGGAATGAGCTGCCCCCAGAGATCCGGGCCATCCCCACTCTCATGGCCTTTCGCAAAGCCATTAAAACCTGGCTTTTCCGGCAGGCCTTCTGATTGGTGTTTGTTGTGTTCTTTTTTAACTTTGTGTGTCCTATTGTTTTTAAGTTCTTTTAATTTCTTTTTATTCTGTAAGCTGCCCGGAGTCGTTCGGGATTGGGAGGCATAGAAACCTAATAAATTCAATTCAATTCACCCTCCCTTCCACTTCAGGTCCCACATCCAATCCATGATGGGGGGACTCGCCACTTCCAGGACGTGAGAGAGCGAGTGGGCGACCCTTGGGGGACAGTGCCATGCTGGGGCACTGTGTGCTTGGACCAGGCGCTTTCTCTTTGGGCCTCCCTCCGGAGCCAGGTCCAAAAGATGGCCGAGCCTCACCATGTCTCCCTCCCGGTGGCCCTTTGGCTGAGCCTGGTGGCCCCGGAATTGATCTCCCTTCCCTGCCATCAGCCTTACCTTCTTAGGCCAGGTGAGGAGTGACTGGGAGGGGAGAGGCAAGGGGTGCCCACCTGTAGGTCAAAGTGGCTGCCCAGGTAGTCGCACAGCACCAGCTTGTGGATCATGGTGCCATGTGGGAACTGGGCCTGAACCCTTCTCCACAGGAGCTCCAACAATGTCCCTGGTCTCTTTAAGGCAGAGCCGGCTCCGGGCGCTAGATTGGCCCCCTGTGAAAACTGTTGTCTGCCTGCTGAGGCACTTGGTGATGGAGGGGTCCTTCAGGCACTTAGCTTGGTGCCTGTTTAGTAGTTGCAACTTCTCCCTCTGGGTGCCTTGTCAGAGCTTCCTTGTGGTTTTGCCTGTGCAGATGTAGTTTGCTTGGAGGGTGGAGGGGGGCCGGTAGCAGAGCGCTGAGATGCCAAAATGGCTTGAGGCACGGCCAGGTGAGGTGAGTAGTGGCTGAGAGGGTAGGGATGATTGCTGATGCAAGGCCAGGCGTGGTGATTGAGCCAGTTCATCAAACTGCACACAACATTAACAATTGGTCAGCTGAACCAGTGTGAAGCAGCTGAATCCAACCACTGGATGGAATGAAGGAAATCCAGAGAAGGAGGGAGGTGAGAAGTTTAAGAAGAAAATGGCTATTGTTGTGGTGGAAGTGAGGCTCATTTGTGACGTTAGGAAAATAAAGGGTGGCCTGTTGATGGTATTGGGGTCAGTTAGATGCGGTTTTATTTCCATTTCTTTTTTCTTTTTTCTTATCTCTTGCCTTTAATTTGGGGGAGCATATTGTTTCCTCATCCCCTATTTTCTATTTAAATGATTTTGCTTATGCTAAAAGGAAATTGTAATGGGTAGGTATGAATGTATTAATCTGTGTTAAGATGGGCAATCAATAAATTTAATAAATACATAAATGAAATGAAAATTCTTTTAAAATGGTGTTTCCACTATATTTCTAAAGACAGGTCACTAAATCTAAGGATGAAGGACTCATTTTTAAGGAAACGTTCAAGAGACACAAGAAGTCATTTTGATATATACTGTTTTATTTATTAAATTTATATATTGCCCATCTCTGATGTATTATCCAGAATATGGCAATAAAGCAGTGCTATATTCTGCATGGGCTAACCATACATACCTCTGAGGTCCATCAATATCATGCATTAGCCAAATCTGCATCTTGGAAACTTTCTCTGGGTTTAAGTTAACAATTTCAACACTGCCAAAAATGCTGAAACAACAGAAGCAGAGAAACACATTCAAAACCTTTCCTTGGTTAAACACATATATCAGGCCAAAATGTTAAAATAT
This sequence comes from Thamnophis elegans, assembly GCF_009769535.1. Classification (NCBI taxonomy): domain Eukaryota; kingdom Metazoa; phylum Chordata; class Lepidosauria; order Squamata; family Natricidae; genus Thamnophis; species Thamnophis elegans. The sequence continues at coordinate 56,795,289 of NC_045549.1, forward strand.
AACTCCTTTGTTACTGGATATATATTTCTATTTACAAAAGAGAAAAAAAAGACCCTAATTTGGTCCTTCTGGATCCTTATATATTCTGACACTTCAACAGGGGGATCTGTGCTTGCCATATTCAGTGAATGGTGGATGAGCCTTGTCTGCTATTCATCATAAAATTCTTGGCCATGGGGACAAGCTCACAAAGAAAGCCAAGAAGAAAAGAAAAGGAACCACAAGATGACATAGCCAAAAAGGATTTTGCTGAATTTTGGTATTAGCAAAATGAACAGAGTACAGTCCAAAATCTTAAGGGATATCCCTTACTTGTCCCCACCTAGGATTATCTATCCTCTTAACCATGCTGTGATGAATTTTCATGCAAATATTATTATGATTGTAAGCCTCCCAGAGTTATCTTGTGGCAAGATGGGCAGGCAAATAATTTAATAAATAAATAAATATTAACACTGATTTTTTAAATTATTATTATTATTATTATTATGAAAGCCTTGCATTTGTTTTGACACCTTACGTCAAAAGGAGGGGCTTTATTTTCAAAAGGAATATTTCAGTGGAAGGAACCTACTTGGGACTTGCACACCCATGGTGGCTTGTGAAGTTCCCGTGGTTCGTCCATGAGGCCAATGTTGAGAAAAGACAAGACACGAAGTTTCTCGGGATGGAGCGATGACGACCCAGATTGGGGGTCTGGTAGCCCCTTTTATTGAGATAGGACAAAGGCAGGAGGAGCAATAGCATGTGCTTAAAAACAGCCTGTAAAAGTACAATTTCTAATCTACTGCTCAGTCTATATATGGTCAAATCCTGGGCATCATTGGTAGGGCACATTTCAGAATGTTATGTTATGCACTATCAGGATGTTATGGCGTTATAGGAGTTTGTTTTCTCCTGTGTGATTCAGCGTGGCTCTGCAACTATATTACAACAGTGGCTCCTACTGAAATAAATGGTAAACTGAGCTACGTTTTTGCTCTCCTTTTTTTTTAAAAAAAATCCTTTACTCTTTTGGTTTCTTTATTCTTTCATTTCTTTCTTTTTTCCTTTCCTTCCCAGGGAAAAGGCAAATCATTTTTGAAATGCATCAGAACTTATCATTTATCATCAATCAGGCTGAGAACTGAAAGCCACAGCCCAGTTGCTAGTCCAGCGCTTAGAAAAGCTACACCTGGCCCTTGGGGTATCTGCAAGGGTACAGTTGGAAAAATCAAGATGGCAGCATATTGGTGCAATTGAATCTCCACACTCTTTAATGTGTGTCATGTGTGAGATGCAGATTAAAATTGATAGTTGTCAAGAGCCAGAGAAATCAGAAGATCCAGGCAGTTCAAATGGATGTAAATATTTATTGCAAGCTTCAGCTCTCTACAAGAGCCTGGTCATCTTCTACATTAATACTTCAATCATATCATTGTGGTTGCCATCTTTATTCCATATCTTGCAGATACCCATGGCTGACATTTCTTGGTCAGAAATCGTGAAGAAAATGTCTTGTTTGGTTTAGGAACATTTTATGCCCATGAAAGGAAAGAGAATACCTGCTTTTTCTAAATGCTTCAGTCGCTGTTGACCCATTGAGCATCACTTGGACTGTTCCACAGGATGCTTCTGCAAACTAAAACAAGGAGGAACATTATTTCTTACTACCAACAAATCATATATTTTATATTTGGTTACTATTTTGTGTTTCCAAAAATTACAATAGATGTTTGAACACCTTATTTCTACAGGATTAATTTTCCTGCCACAATTTCAAACATATGTACTCATAACAAGACATACCCACCTATATCAATGCTGTCTGAAAATGGTTTCAGTTTTTCACAAAATTCATGGAAGAGGAAAAACTTTAATGTAATAATAAAACTAACAAATAGAGGTAGTCCTTAACTTATGGTTGCTTAACAATTGTTCAAAGTTACAATGGAGCCCTGAAAGCTACCATGTTTCCCTGAAAATACAACCTCCCCTGAAAACAAGCCCTAGCCTGATTTTCACGCCTGCACCTAATATAAGCCCTACCCCCCAAATAAGCCCTAGTTAAGACCCACTCACCATCTGGTTTTAGGAGGTGGAGTGAGGCGCATGTGTAAAAATCAAGCTAAGGTGGGGGTGGAGCTGCCCCATGCACCCCACACCCACTTACCTTAGGACCACCAGCAGGAGACCTTATATAATCTTGGTTATTTTGGCGCCTCTAACACTGAGGAGAAATTCCCACAAATCCCCAAGCATTGCCAACCTCTCCACCCCTAGTAAAAAAAAAACTTAGAGCACAAGCTTCGTGCAGTATTAAAAAGAATAGAAAAGGGGGCTGCAGTGTATTGTTAAATGGACTGCTAAATTGGCAAAATGAACGGCTAAATTGGCCATGGCCACCCAGTCACATGACCATCAAGCCGCTCCCACCCGGTCACATAACCACCAAGCCACCCCCCACGGGTCACATGACCGCCAAGCCACACTCATAAAATAAGCCACGCCCACAGAACTGGTAGTAAAAAAAATTGAAACCCTCCACTGCTTTGGTAGATACCCATCACCACATCAATACAGATAGTCTGTTTAAACAAATAAGAGATCAAAGTTTAATGCATATAAAGAGGATATATAATGTATTAATACAGATGGATTCGGAAACAGAATTAGTTAAAGATTGTATGATAAAGTGGGCTCAAAACATTGAAGAACCAATAATGCTGGATACATGGGAAAGAATCTGGGTAAGAAATGTGAAATTTACACAAGCTCAAAATCTGAGAGAAAATTTTTATAAGATGTTCTATAGATGGCATTTAGATCCTAAAAAGCTGGCTTCTATGTGTCTGAACTTACAGCCTAAATGTTGGAGATGTGGCTCTCTCGATGCTACATATTTTCATATATGGTGGACCTGCCAAAAGGTTAAGGCATTTTGGATAAAAATATGGTGGATTATGCAAAATATCTTTAAAAGAAGGATAAAGTTTACTCCTCAGCTATTTTTACTAGGTATAGGTACTGACTTTACAGTGGTAGAGACTAACTTGATTCTGCATCTAATAACGGCAGCAAGACTGTTGGTGGCGCAATACTGGAAGAAGGAAGACTTGCCTACAACTCAAGAATGGACATTGAAAGTCACAAACTTAGCCGAGATGGCTAAAATATCGGCATATCTTAAAGATCACTCAAATGAGAGATATAAATGAGACTGGAAAAAATGGATTGACTATATACAAAATAAATATGGGACCAAGAAATTCCAGTTAGCCTATGCTTAAGATCAGAAATGATTTAAATTGTTTAAAGTTGGTTCAGCAAGAAGAAGCTAAGGTCAATGTAGAATGTTATTAATTTTTTTTATTTCTTTTTTTTTCTCAATAGATTTTAGACTGTGTTTGTTAGAAATCCATACCATGTACGGGTCCTGGGAAGTCGGGGGGGGGGGAAGGTGGAGGGGGGTTGGGGGAGAGGGTGGAGGGAGGGAGGGGTATATATTAGGCTAGACAAGAATTTGGTGGTAAACTAGAATTATTTTGATATACAAGAAATTGTACTTCGATGTTTTACTGATTGAGGAATGATGAAATGTTTGCCTTAAAAGAAATAAAACTTTTGAAACGAATACAGATAGTCTTTGATCTGCAATCACAAATAGGGCCAGAATTTCTATTAATAAGCCAAGTGAGCTACTAAGCAACATGACTTACACCCTATTTTACAACCTTTTTTTGCCATGGTTATGTAAATCTCTGTTGTTAAATAAAGTCTGAGGTTGTTAAATGAACCCAGCTTCCCCCACTGATTTTGCTTTGCAGTGGCTGGCTGAAAAGGTCTAAATTGTAATCACACGATCCTGGAATATTGCAACTATTGTGAATATATGCCAGTTGCCAAGCACCTGAATTTTGAACATGTGACTGTAGGGGTGCTAAACACCTCATAGTTTCAATGGTATCTTAATTTTTTTGGGTGCTGTTATAACGGTCGCTAACTGAATGGATGTAAGTTGAGGGCTAACTGTATTTTGTACATTAATTAGCTAGTTTGCAGCTATGGAGTGCTGAAGAAAACTTAAAAATTGAACTGTTGGAAAATAGAATTGCTGCTGTTGGGGTGCAAGCATACCAGATGCTATTTATTAATGCAGAATCATTAATTGGCCCCCACGCAGATCTAGATGGTGACCCTGTGGAACGCAAGCCTGTTCAGCACAGCTTTCAGTATCAGCACCTTGAGTCCAGAAAGAAATTTTTTATTTCTCCCAATGAGAAAATGAAACTACTTGGATTTAATGACCAATAGGAGTTATTTTCTACATTGGTGATTGGGGTTCATTGCATTAAAGTATATATCAGTGATACATTATGCACATTTAGCATTGGGGCTAAAAAGAGATCAGCAAAACATACCATTTTAGAGGCCAATTTCCAATATACTGAACTGGGATTATTTTCACACTCAGTCCGTTTTGGACAAGATTCATAATTGACTCCTAGAAGAAAGATGTTTGGACATAAATATAATGTGGAAAGGATGAGATATATTAATATTTAATGTTACCCTCCTTTTATAAATAACCCGTGGGATCCATCAGGATTCTCTTTTTTCCTTAAATTGGAAGAAATGCTTTGTTTAAAAATGATTTATAGGCTAAATAAAAGCTGTATTTTCATTTTCAGTGAAAAAAAAACCTTTTTGTTTCATGGGATCAATTCTCTTTCCAGTCATTTTTAAAGGACTGGAAATACTGTACAATTTCTTCCTCCCACCATCCCTCCAAACAAGTATTGAGGTAAGAATTCTGCTTTTTCTACCTGAATCAGAGGGATTTCCACACCAGGTAATTCCATCTGCTATGTAGCCTAGCAAAGTATCTTCTAAGGTGAGGAAATCATGATTTGTTTTCGTGTAATGATGTGCCAGGTCATTTGTTTTGCTCCAAAATAAGGACTGCAAATAAGAGGAACAAACATTTGTCATTTTTCAGCATCAACCAAATGATTTTTTATATGCCCAGACTTCTTTTTAAAAATATTGTGTATTAATTGAGCTTTTCCAAAATTTGTTTCTGCTATTTACTTTTCATCTTGAAAAAAATTAGAATCTTTCTTCCAAAATTGTCATAGGAAAAATGTTCTTTAAAGAGTAGCATATCTATCTCTCAGATAAATAAATAGACGTATCAATAAATATGCTGGATCCATAGCTCCTGGTATTTTCCCCTATACTTCTTCTGTCAACTTCGAAATGGACTCATGAGTGAGTGGGTTCTTCGCAAAATGCTTAGGGGAAATGTGAAAGAAGCACTGGTTAAAGCAACAGAGTCTCAGAAAGTGCAAGTTGATAAGAGGTGGTCACCCCAGAAACCATTTCACATAGGAGAGAAAAGTGAATTTATCCACCAAGTATCTGAAACTGAAATTTGCCAAAAGCTGGGTTGAAAATTTATAGAACCCCATAGTGAAAATCATAAACCCAATTACAGTAGAGTTAAAAGTTGCCATGCCTATTGGGAAAAGTGCACCCAGTGTTCCATTTCAGTTTGCTTTAGCCAATGGTAGGGTCAGATCTAAAGCCAGTAGCAACAATAGTTCCAAGTCCAATTATAGTAGAAGGGGAGAAACACTATGAGGTTAAAAGGGTCCTGGATTCTAGGTTGTACAAGGGGAAACTTCAGTACTTAGTCCATTGGAAGGGATACCCAATGTCAGAAACTAGACATATAAAAGTACAGAATATGAAGGCAGACAGATTAATAAAGAAGTGTCACAAGAAATATATTCAGAAATCAAAAGGTCCTCCTTAGGGACTTAGGGAATCACTGAATTCAATTAATGTATGTGTGCTTAATGTTTTCCAGGTGCTTCTCACTTTCTAGGTGGGTCCAACTGTCAACTTTGAAATGGATTCATGCTGCTCAGAGGTGGGTTCCTACCAGTTCGCACCTATTCGGTAGAACCGGTTCGTCAAATCTAACGAACCGATTAGAAGAGGTTCCACCAGTGGACCCGGAAAGCAGGCCACACCTACAGAAGAAGTTCCAAAAAATTTTGAAACCCACCACTGGTCCTTGGATATGATTATTCTACACTATCATGCTCATATTTATAAAACTCAGTGCCTCTGTGAAAGGTAAGGATAACTACTGCATTTGTGGTGCAATCAGAACATTGCGTGTGTTGAAGTTGTTTTAACGCAAACCAAAGATGCCTTTTAAAAAACAAGTTTACATCATATTCTTATGCATGCCAGTGCTGTGTGTGAGGTAATTTAAGGTGGTTCTGACAAGTGTCGTCGGCACCTTCATATCCGGTCACATGGGTGGCAAGCCACTCCCACAAAGGAGGCCACACCCACAGAGTAGGTTCAAACAATTTTTGAAACCCACCACTGATGCTGCCACAGCCATTTTTTTGTTTCTCAGCTTGCCATTCAGTATGGGGGGAGGGAGAGATTTGGAATGTCAGACCAGACAATAACATCTCAACATCCTGTGGGAACCAAAGTCATCTCAACAGGTGCTGGCCAAAGACTAGAAGGAGTTACCAAGGAAATGCTGTGATACCTGATTGGACAATGTGACCTGTGACAAGGAGGGATGGGAATATCTATTCTTTAGTTATATAAAAATCACAGAAAATCACAGAGTTGGTTTCGCTTTCATGTGTGCCAAAATGACAAATATTCCCAGAAATACTTCTTAGGAGTACATTCAGGATATTTCACTGCCTGAGTTGAAAATCACTGGTCTTCTGTAGAAGTTGATGATCTATTGCTAGGAAACATATTTCAATAACTTACAGAGGAGACCATGGGATATGGGCAAAATGATGACTGCAATGGGAAGATCAAAGTTTCATATGGATATAAAAACCACGTTGAACTTTTGACTGCACATCACAATCACTCTGATAAAGTACTTTCACATTTATCAGATACTTGTGAATAATGGACAGTTCTTTCTTTTAATTAGTCACTGAAAAACAAAACAATTTAATGTATTTTTCTGAGGCCATAGCAAACTGGGAACCCCAGATGTAATCCTTTCTCTGGAAATCTATTGGCACAACACACCTTGTTGCATGGTATGGGATATCTTGCTAGGTCCATTAAAGGCTGGTAATCTTCTATGGTCACATTGCATGGGTCCTTGTACAGAAAGGCCTGTTCAAATAGTTTCCATACTCTGAGACAATCTTTATTTCTGCAGAGAGAGACAAACTTGAAGTTTAAAAAAATGGCTGCAAAATAGCTTCATTGTTGTTAAATCACAACGGTATCAAATAGCTGTGTCAAAGACATGCAATTGAAGGACCCATTCTTCTGATCCCCGATGTCATCTTCATCATCACCATTATCATTTGACCTCTCAGATTTTATTTAAAAATGCTTCACTTTTGGAATATTTCAGGATGCAAATATAGAATTTGTCAGCAACTTATTAAACAGCTGCATCTTTATTTGGTATCACAAATCTACTTCATGTTCACAGGAACCAAATCAATCAAAATTACATGGTAAATGAAGTCTGTGTCAAAATCTCCCTCCCTCTAAAAATGTCAAAATACACCAACATCCTGGTATCATTATCCTGGGCATTTTCTTGCATCTCATAGGCCTTTATTAGAAGTACCAGTATTGGTGGGATATTGAGACCAAAGTAATAGAATAACACAGTTGGAAGTTGCCTTAGAAGTCTTCTAGTCCAACTCCTTGCTCAAACAGTATACCCTATACCAGCGGTCTGCAATCTTAAACACCAAGAGCCATTTGGACCCATTTCCCATGGAAAACAAAACAATAGGAGCCACAAAACCTGGGTGGGCATGGCCAACTCAATGTCACTCACTCCTGAGTCACATGACACCCCCCAGCCACACCTATCCAGGTTTTGTGGCTCTGTTTTCTTTTCTATGGGAAACAGGTATCTCTCACGTGCTTTCTCCCTCTCTATTGCCCTCTCCCTCCCTCCCTCTGATCTCTTTTTCTTTCTCTCTCTCTCATCTCTCTCCCTCACCCATTTCTTTCTCCCCCTCCCTCTCATCTCTTTCTCTCCCTCCCTCTCCCCCTCTTTATCCCTCTCTCTCTCTCTTTCCCTCTCCCCAACTCTCTTTCTCCCACTCTCTCATCCTCTCCCGCTCATCACCTTCTCTCTCCCTCCCTCTTTCCCATCTCATTTTACCTCTCTACCTCCCTCTCATCTCTCTTTCTCTCTCCCCCCTCTCTTTCTCCCTCTCTCCCCCCCTCTCTCCCCCTCTCTCTGTGTATCACTCTGTGTATCACTATGTGTGTGTGTGTCTCTCTCTCTAAGGCGTGCACAGGGTGGAGAGGTGCTCACTTAAGGAGGGTCTTAACAGGACACAAAAGGATGTGGCTTTTCTTCTGCACTAAGGCTCCGGCCATCGCCTTGCTGTGTTGCCCCCACCCCCTGGTAGCTCTTTGGCCAAGCACAGAAGGTGCGAGCTCCAGCCCGAAGCAGCAGAAAGTGAAGGCTGACTTATGCACCAATGTGGTACAGGGCCACTTAAGGAGAGTCTTCCCGCATGTGCGCACACTCCCGGTCCCACCACAGCCAGCCAGGGGGTTGTAAGAGGAAGAGGAAGGAGAGGAGGAAAGTCGCCAGAGCCTTAGTGCAGGAATGAAGTGGCCCTGTACCTGCCTTCATGCCACTTTGATGCATAAGGCAGCCTACACTTCCTGCCACTTCAGGCTGGAGTTTGCGCCTTCTGCGTTTGGCCAAAGAGCTGCTGGGGGGGGGGGGCGACATGGCAAGGCGATGGCCAGAGCCTTAGCACAAGAGAGAAACTGCATCCTGTTAAGACTCTCAAGTGAGGGGCCGGCTGCCTCCACGCACCTTTGCTGCACTTCGGTGCTCACTTAAGGAGAGTCTCCCCATGCATGTGCACCCTCCTGGTCTTACCACAGATGGCAAGAGGGCGTGAGAGGAGGAGGGGGTAGGAGGAGGGTCACCTGAAGGGAAGCCTCTGCTGTGGCTGGTGATCGATCCTCAGCCAGTCCGGATTTCCAAAAAGAAGAAATAAAAAGACAACCTGTACACTGTCTGCCTGGCCTGGGCTGGGGGTGGGTGGCTAACCACTTGGATAAATAGTACCTGGTGGCAGAAGAGGCAGAGATTGACATAACCCGAAACCACTACCATGCCAACAAAGCCTGGAGAAGATCCCTACCCCAGGGGTGGCGGGAAACATTCAAGCCCCAAACTGCCATGGCACTGAGGAATCAGATTGTTTCAAGTGTGGGAAGGCAGGGCAACATGCAGCGGAGTGCCCTTCAAAAAACCCTGCCAGAAAGCCTGATTGCCCATCAGGGGGAAACCTACAAAACCCACCCACCCACCCCCAAGGAAAAGAAACTGCATTGAGAAGCCAGGAGGCCATGGAGTTTCATTCCCCCACAAACCCAGAGGAAGACGACCTGCTGGTAAGCAACCCAATTGAACTGCTCATGCTACACCTAATACATTTTATCCCCAGCTGAAGGAAAAGGGGGGAAGTAGCAGCATTACTGGACTTGGGGTGTACCCGATGCCTAATTAGCCCAACTCTGGCCAGGAGATTGGGAATTCACCTAAGGAAAATGAAAACTTCTATCTCTTTCTGCCAGCTAGATGGCATAGTAGCAGGGGGGAACAAGCCATTTTTGCCAGAGAACCATTACAAATAAAATTGGGGGACTATAGTGAGACCCTCACATTCATAATAGCACCAAGAATGGAATGGCCACTAGTCCTAGGGCTCACATGGAAATGGAACCCTAAAGTAAACTGGAGGGTAAAAACGTAAAATTCCAGAGACATTCACAAACCTCCCAGGGGGAAGGGAGGTGAAGAAAGGGAACAGGGAAATGGCCATGGCTAGCCAACCATGCTGAGGCCACTATCATCCCCAAAGAATACAAGGATTTGGTGGAGGTATTTAGTGAGGAGGCATCGGATGAATTCCCACATCATCACACCACAGATTGTGTCATTGAGATCTTACCGGGGGCTAAACTTCCAAAACCAAAGAAGTACTGCATGTCCCCCAGAGAACTAGATAAACTCATAGCATTTATCAACAAAAATCTAAAAAGAGGTTTCATTGAACCTACCCAACCGAAAATAGTGGCCCTGTATTGTTCCGTGAAAAGAAAGATGGCTCCTTACACCTTTGTGTTGACTACTGCAACTTCAACATGATTAGCATAGAAAATATGTACCCACTCGCCCTCATGAAGGACATGCTGGCCCACCTCTCTAAAGGAAAAAATCTTTTCAAAGCTGGATTTATGAGAGGTATATTACTGCATCAGAATTAGGAAAGGGGATCAGTGGAAGATTATTTAAAGTACTACTTTTCACACTACAAGGGGCACCTGCCATGTTTATGCAATTAATTAATGAGGTGCTCCATGAACATTTATTCGAAGGGATCCTGGTTTATCTTGATTACATTCTCATCTACACCAAAACAAAAGCAGAACACATAAAAGTAGTCCAAACAGTTCTTGCTAAGCTCTATGCAAAACTCTCTAAATGTTGAATTCCACCAAGAAACAATTGACTACCTGGGACACAAACTATCCTACGAAGGGATAGAGATGGATCCACAAAAAGTAAAAGCCATCATCTATTGGGAGCCATCCCAAACTGTAAACAAACACAAAGTTTCCTGGGGTTTGCTAACTTTTACTGTCAATTCATTCCAGCCTTTGCACGAATTGCTCTCCCTATTATAAATTTGCTAAAGACAAAAGGGGAGGGGACCAAAACCAAGGCAACCCCTTAACTGGACTATGGAATAGCAAGCAGCATTTGAAAAATTTAAACAACTATTCTCACCTGAACCAATCCTAAAAATCCAGATTCAGAACAACCATTTGTTATCCAAGCTGACATCAGTGACGTGGCAGTAGGAGCCATCCTACTGCAAAACAATGAACAGTGACAATTGCAACTGTGTGTATACACATCTAAAAAATTGACAGAAACTGAGCAAAGATAGGCTATATGGGAGAAACAATCTTATGCAGTATGATGGGCCCTCCTCTCATGGAGGCAATTCTTAGAAGGAACAAAATCCCCTTCAAAGTCTGGACTGATCATAGAAGCTCTGACGACCCCACAAAAACTCTCCCCCAAACAAGTACGTTGGGCACAATACTTTAAACAGTTTAATTTCACCCTCAAATATCTCCCAGGAGGAAAAAACTTCTTAGCTGATGCCCTGTCCAGAAAACCCCAATACAACAGAAAAAAGACTGAAATTGTTAAACCTATGCTCCAAACACCCCAGCTAGCCACCAAAGTAATTACCTAGCACAAGCCAAAAAGAATCACTTGCCGACAATGCACCACTCTCTAAATTTAAGGAGGGTCTCTTTAAGGATGACTGGTTCCATGCATACACATCGTTGCTCAGTGATGACTCAGCCTGAGTAGAAAACAAACTTTACATCCCTGCTAGCCAAAGATTGGATTTCCTGAAGCAATGATTCTGGTGATGGGGATTGGGCCAATGAATTTTGGTCCATTTCTAGATGGTCATAAGGACTGTAGAAACTTTGTGGATAGATATACACAATCCCCCACTTTGAATGATTTGAATTCACAGTGCTTCTTGTCAGCTTGAATTTTAAAAGCTGCTCTAGCTTCTTGTAGAACTAGTCTGACCAAGTGGATTGTTTATCCATTCCTTAAGGGAGAGGATGTCCGGTTCCTTAGCTGGTAGCTGTGGCATGGGGTTGAATTCTTATTCTGTGGCAATCTGAAATAGAGTGAAGCCAGTGCTGCGGTGTACAGAGTTGTTGTAAGCTACTTCAGCAAAAGGTAACAGGTCAGTCCAGTTGTCCTGTTGATAGTTAATAAAATACCTTAAATATTGTTCCAATGCTGCATTGGTTCTTTCAACCCTGCCATTTGTCTGAGGATGATGTGAAGAGGACAGCTCCTGGGTGGAGCCTAACAGGTTTAAGAAAGCCCGCCAACATTTGGAGGTGAATTGGACACCCCTGTCTGAGATAATCAGTTGGGGAACTCCATAGAGATGATAAATGTAGACTAAAAACATTTTTGCTAGTGCCTTGGCTGTTGGGATCTTTTGGCAGTGTATGAAGTGGACCAGTGGTGGGTTTCAAAAAATTTTCAAACCTACTCTGTGGGTGTGGCCTCCTTTGTGGGAGTGGCTTGCCAGCCATGTGACCTGGTGGGAGTGGCTTGCTGGCCATGTGTTCTCTCTCTCTCTCTCTCTCTCTCTCTCTCTCTCTCTCCTTCCTTTTGTCTCTCTGTCCCTTTTTCCTTTTTTTCTTTCATCTCTTTCACTTTTTCTTTCTTTTTTCTTTTTTTCTTTATTTCTTTCTTTCTTTCTCTTTCTCTCTCTGTGTGAGTCTGTGTGTGTGTGTGTGTGTGTGTGTGTGTGTGTGTCAGTGGTGGGTTTCAAAATTTTTTGGAACCTCTTTTATAGGTGTGGCCTGCTTTCTGGTGGACCTCTTCTAACCGGTTCAGTAGATTTGACGAACCAGTTCTACCGAACTGGTGCGAACTGGTAGGAACCCACCTATGAAGTGGACCTGTCTTGAAAAGAGGTCCATTACAACCCAAATAACTGTGTGTTTCCTGTTCTTTCAGGTAGCTCCACTATAAAATCCATAGAAATCTCTCTCCAGGGTACTGAAGGTCCTGCTACCATTTGTAAAAGTCCTGGGGATTTTCCTTGTTGTCTTTTTGGAGCTGCGTAGGTGGGACAGTTAGCAATGTAGCTCTCAATGTCTTTTTTAAGGGATGGTCACCAGAATTGTCTTTTGAGGAGGTGTAGAATTTTCACAAATCCAAAATGTCCAGCTATCCTGGAGTCGTAGGCAAGTTCATTCAGTGTTTCACTTCTTAGTGGTGAACTGCAAAAGGGTTTCAATAGACTGCAGAGAAACATTGGGTGGATACGCCTAAGATTTTTGGCTGTTCCAACTCTACTGTCACCAGATTCACAATCCAGATAATAGGGAAATATGTACTTGGGTCCCAACTTTTTACAGGATGGCCTCAGTTTCAGAAACACAATCAAGTCACACTTGGATAGTTTTGCATAAAGTTGAACTCTCCACAATCATGCTGAGCAGCCATGATCCCCCCCCTCCCTAGCCAGCCAGCCCCACCTCATCTACTCCCTGCCTGGCTAGCCTGTTGGTGCAAAGCCTCAACATTCTTCTTCTCCTCCTCCTTCTCCCTGCTCAAGTAGCGGTGGGCTCCATGGGTTTCATTCCTCCCTCAGCGCAGCAAACTCTGGTGGACTGGACGTTGGTGTGATAGTCACTCAAACAGTAAGACCTGAATGCGCGAGTGTGCAGTGCACCTGGGCCACACATGGCATTAGTTCCTGTGCCTGGCTGATTCCATGGCGACCTTCTCAGCTTGGGCCATGGTGAGACTAGGTTATCACAGAAGGAGCATTTTTCTTGATTGGGCAAAGCAGTAGTCAGTTTCTACTGAAGAGACAGGCTTTTAGTTATTTTTATATTCTGCAAAACTGATGATAGCATTGAAGAAAGAAGAGTAAGAAGGGCTTGTCTATCAATAGTCTATACAAACTATAGTCTATCAATGTATTTATTCAATGAGGCAATGACTAATTTTGCTAGACCAGTTTTACTGATTATTTAGAATTTTGTGTTATTAGCCTCTGTGCTAAACCAATTTTATGTGTTTTCTATGTCTCTTTCCCCTGTATATTCCATTTTATAGAGAGAGCTTTGGCTTCAGTGATTTAATAAGGGAACTTTTCATTAAAACAATCCCATGTGAAAGACTGCAGTTCCACAGCTACCTTTCAAGATTGGGTCAAGATTGCATTTCCAGGTTTTGAGTAGAAGAATCCAACTTACCTTTCTTTTTATTTTCCTAGAACTGGACTGAAAAGTGTGTCATTGTTTGGCACTGCAATTGTTATAAAATTAGTATGCTTTTCCCTAATGAAGATTGTCTGATTGAACAATGGATGAAAAAATGTCAGGCCCGAAGAACTAAGAATGACATGTAGAGTTACTCCTGAGTAGTTTCTTTATTGTTATTCACTTACAAACAAATATCTTACCAGACTAAAGCAATTATCTGCAATAATTATAAATAGATTATGTGAATTGCTAAGGAGAGTCCAACCTTGCTCTCTTCTTGCCTGCTGGACATTCCAAGCACCACTGTCTTGTTGCTCTCTGGGAAAGAGCTCCTGCCTCCTGCAACTCCAGGCTACATTCTATCAGAAAAGAAGAGTTCAAATCCAAGGCAGAAGTGAAAGGTTGACCTTTACTCAAATAACTGGGAATTATAGACCTGTCAGTGAAGCATATTAAAATTCCTCTGAAGATAAAAGAACTAATAAGACAGAGTCCTTAAAAGCAGCATGTGAATTCTGAATCCTATCTTTCATCTAAGACTCAGTTTGTATATTTCTGATTGTCTTCATTTCATCTCTGATTGTAATTCCTCTCATATGGGTTGATTAGCTTCTGCCAATCAGGATGTTTTCTATACAATCCTATGGGTTCCTAATTCCTTTTCAGGAACTAGTTTTGTAATCTTACTGATGGCTCTAAATTATTTGTCCACTCGAGCAATGCAAGAAAGGTAGTATGATTTGTGCAGTGCACATAAGCATATTTCATCCCCTTATATTTTGTACTACAAATACCATTATCTCCAGCCAATGTGAGCAATGTCGTGCATTCTTAGAATTGTAATCCAAATCACCTGCAATAAAGCAGGTTGTCTATCTCTATGATGGAGAAAGTAGTCAGGTGAAATCAATGCAGCTGTTCCTTTCTGGACTAGTTAGCAACCCTTGCAGACATATTTTGATTTCATTGCAGATTCTAAGTTAATGAATTTAATCTGGGAACTCTACTACTTCAGCTAAAATCCCCCCAAAAAAGTGTGCAGAGTATCATCATATCAAATGTAGCCCAAATAACCAGCCAGGAAAATCGAAGAAACTCACAAAGCAGTGACAAATTTTGAAAAGCAAAACAAAAGAACTTCGTACTGGAACACAGCAAAAAAGGAAGCCATCTGAACCACGTACAGGAATCTGCTTCAAAGTTCTACAGTGGTCAAAAAATATTCAGGCCCTAACCCTTACCCAGGGGTGTCAAACTTGCGCCATCATGTCATCATCACATGATGTAGCGTTATTTCCCCCCCCCCTTCGCTAAACTGGGGGTGGGCATGGCCAGTGCATAACAGATCTGGTCTTCAAGTTGCATGTCAGAGTTTCAAGTAACACCCCCAATGAAAGAAGATTCCGAGGCTTGAAGTTCCTCAAAGTTCCATTTTATTAGAGGTCATATTGGCACATCTGGGAAAGCTTCCAGGTTTTCCCCACCCAAATAAAAGTTCAAAACCTTGCCCAGCACCCACATGTCCATCACATGGCCCAATCAAGCACCATCCCAACTGGAGATGCCTCCCAGTCATACCCCTCCAGGTGCAGAGCAAATGTCCTTGACTCTACAAGAAAGGATTGTTATTATGACTATATACTGTATCTCCCATACTCCCTATAATCCTCCCTCCTATTTTCCCCAGCATTGAATTTGGCAGGCCTGAAGGACCAATGCAAAAAATGGCTTCCAGGCCTGACAGTGCGAGTTTGACACCCCTTCCCTAACCCTTTTGCCAAAGGCTTTTTGTATACCATTTTTTAATATTTAAAATCAGTGGTGGGATTCAAATAATTTAACAACCGGTTCTCTGCCCTAATAATTTCTTCCAGCAACCAGTTCACCAAACTGCTCAGAAAGTTAACAACCGGTTCTCCCAGAGCGGTGTGAACTGGCTGAATCCCACCACTGCTTAAAATGATCATTAGGGCAGAGAACCGGTTGTTAAATTACTTTTTTCTCACCACTGGGTTAGAGTACAGTATTTCTATGGCTAGTCTGTTTCATAGACAGAGAGAATCTTTCAATGGTTGGCCAGTATAAAAGCAGTGCAGAGCAGGGAGTTATATCAGTCTGTCTTCCAAACATAGAGAGCCTAAAAGGGAGAGATTGTAGAGGATCTTCAAAACATAAATATGGTAAAATTCAGAATCTAGAAGGCTTATTACTTGGTCTTGTTTGACCTACAGAAACTAGCTTTCAGAAGCGAAGGTAGTTCAACATGGATGTGGTATGCTAAAATATGTTAGCATACATCTTATGCTGAATTTAACAATTGGAACAAACAATTGGAACAATGAGAAACATATTTCTAGAACTTAAGAAGCAAGTGACTCAGTGGTATTTTTTCAGTGCAACAAAATCTTTTGAATAGCCTAGACATATTTGACATGCTGAGTGTCACACAGAAAAAAATACGACAGAGAGAAGGTCAGAACACAAGAGAAACTTGGCTAAGAATGTATGATTCAGAGTCTTTAACATCTGAAGGAAGTCAGGAAATAGAACAAAGGAGCCTTTTTCTCTACACAAACACCACTTTTGAACTATTCCAGAATGTGTGGTATTGACCTTCTCCTGGACCTGAAAAATCAAGGAAAAATAATGAAAGGAGAATGGAGATTGGCCAGAAGTGCATTTTGCCAATGCTGGAACAGCTGCATTGATTTCACTTGACTACTTTCTCCATCATAGAGATAGACAACCTGCTTTATTGCAGGTGATTTGGATTACAATTCTCAGAATGCACGACATTGTTCACATTGGCTGGAGATAATGGTATTTGTAGTACAAAATATAAGGGGATTAAATATGCTTATGTGCACTGCACAAATCATACTACCTGGTGGAGTGAGAGCTTGGCTCTGTCTCCAGATTAATCATCACTCATCCATATTACTGCTCTACTCTATTTTACTCTACCCCATCTCATCCCGCACCAATCTATCTGTTCTTCCTCTTTGATTTTCCTCCAATTTGGAATTAGTTACCTATTTACTCACTAGGAATAAAACACTAATTGCTGTAATGATCAAATCATAATGTAATTGTTAAAAACCAGGGATGGGGGCAAAAAACTTCAAAATGGCAGCAAGAATTATGTGATCAAAATCCCCCTTTTCCTTACATAACCAGAGGTGGTTTGCTGCTGGTTTTATTATCGGTTCGCTCCGTGCGCGTTTTGCGCAGAACAATTTACAGTGAACTGCGCATGCACAGTCACTACAAAACAACATGGCAGCGACATCAGCGATGGTGTGTGACATGGTTTGGGGGTGTGGCAAGCCTGGGGCGCTGCTGGTTCTATGACCCAGGGAAAAATACCACTACCAGTTCAGCCGAACCATGCCAAACAGGGAGCAACCCACCTCTGTACATAACCCATAAAAAAGGTGGGACTTGGGGGCTACCATTTTGGCCCTTTGCCCCCTCTATGCAGTTGCCCCTTGACATGCCTATTTCATCAAAGTTTTTTTCCATTTAAGAATAAACCTGTGTAATGCAATATTATAAGTATATTAATATGTCAGTGCTAGTTTTTGTTCTGATAAATGGTTTTAATTGAATAAGATCAAAATGTAAAAATGCTGCCATTTTTTCTCATGAGAATTCAGATAGTCCTCAACTTATGACCACAACTGAACCCAAAATTTCCATTACAAAGCAAGGCAGTTAAATGAGTTTTGCCCCCATTTTATGATCTTTCTGCCACAGTTGTTAGCAAATAATAGCAATAGCAGTTAGACTTATATACCGCTTCATAGGGCTTTCAGCTCTCTCTAAGCGGTTTACAGAGTCAGCATATCGCTCCCACAGTCTGGGTCCTCATTTCACCCACCTCGGAAGGATGGAAGGCTGAGTCAACCTTGAGCCGGTGAGATTAGAACCGCTGAACTGCAGATAACAGTCAGCTGAAGTGGCCTGCAGTACTGCACCCTAACCACTGCGCCACCTCGGCTCCTCTTATATACCGCTATAAGGGGCATGCTTAAGCACACCGTGCCCACTATTCCTGTCCTAATGCTTCTTTTTATTCATATCCATTTCACATATCCAAAATCATGTTTATACTTACATATGTTATCCAGTACATGCTTGATGAAATAAATACAATTAAAAATTTAAAAAATCACAGCAGTTTTAAATGAATCATGTAGTCATTAAACTAATCTGGTTTCCCCCATTGACTGTACTTGTCAGATGCCAGCTGGGAAGGTTACAAATGGTGATTACATGTAGTCACCTTGTTTAATGATAGAGCTACATTGCCCAAATTAAAACTATCACATTACAAGTCAGAAGACTGACACATCTAATTTTTAGGGTGAGTGGGCAACAGAACTGCCAAAATCAGTAAAAGAACTACCCTCCAGTTTGAGGCATGAAACATAGAAATTTGAATATAATCCTGGCTTAAATCTATTTTCACAAACAAAGATAAATTTCATTCTCTCTGAATCAGAACATATATTCCTAGTAACTTTTTACCTGTTCTAATTTCAAAAAGATTGCACACAAGTTATTACTCTTAGCAGGAATGGGTTAAGCATATGTGATTAAGCAGGAAATTAGTTCTTTCTCCCAACATCTAAAACATGGTATAATGAAGGTCAAACTGTTTTGAAGGTGAAGTTTATATAGTTCAACATTCACCTTAAAAGTCAGTTTAAAGTGTTGTAGTGATCTCTTTCTGATCTCTTTCCCTTATTTTGACATGCAGGTGGTCTTTGTTTAAGAAATCCTCACTTAACAATCTCTGCAATCCTTGTTTAATGGTGACAATCAGGATTGCTGGAATTGCCATTTCTGAGCTGTGACAACACTGCATTTTACAGTATCTTTTGGCAACAGAAAGTTTGGTCCTAACTGCCACTGTTAAGCAAGAACTAGCTGTATTGTTTCCTGAATGAAGAAAAGACAAAGGTAGCATGTTGGCTTACAGTTAGTCCTTGAGATATAGTAGAACCTCTGGTCATGACCATAATTCATTCCATAACTTTGGTCGCAACCCGATTTGGTCGTGACCCGAACCTAATTTTGGAAATTTGGCACTTACAAAAAAAAATGGCATGGAAGGAGAGAAAAAAATGAATTTTTTGGTAAGAACCCGATTTGGTCATGGTCAGAAGCATTCATGACCAGAGGTTCTACTGTACAACAGATTACTTAACAAACTTTCAAAATTAAACACCCCAAAATTATCTACGACCTGTTTCAAAGTTACAGTGGCTGTAGCACCCCTGAGGTCATTTGTCCTTACAACCAACCGCAAAGCTGCTGCAGCACCTCCACCTCTCCCCCCCCCAACCCAATATGAGACCACTCAACGGTTGCGCCTGTTCCTCATATGCCCATCACCCATTGCACTTTTCTTTTGAAGTTCTCTGGACCTTTTGTTGGGAAAGGAGGGCAGGCCACATGTTCTTGGGCTACACAGAGATGATTTGAAGGTGGCTGCCACCCACTTGTTGGTTGGGGACAAAATGGTGGCTGCCTGACAAACTACTTCATTTTGTTGCCTTAAAAAGATCTGCAGAGTGCTGCAGATGCTTTCTGAAGCACTCAGAATCATTGTGTAGATCCCGTTAAGGCAGCAAAACATTCATGTTACTGGGCCACATAGCGGTGACCTAAATGTAGTATCCCTTGCTTCACTTAATAGCCTGGGTGTTTAATGCTTCATTAGAGAGAACATGGATGTGAGGAGGAGAGATACTTCACATAATGACTATTGGGACATGCCACTGTAATGGGCAGATTCCATGAGTGTCATATTTTGAAAACTATCTGTATTTTATAACTAGATTTATGTAGCATTTGCCATCTATCTTACAATTTTACTATATGTATATGGCATTAAATCACCTATTTACAAACATAGTAAAATAGACATATGGCATTAACATTAACAAAAATAATAACAATTGATGTAATCACCCTATAATCTTTGAAAGTCTGAAGTGAGACTAGCACAACCACTCTACCAGTTAATGACTTACAAAATTTAAATATTACAGAAGCAGAAATGATGCCTAAGAGATGGAGAAATGGGGGCTGAATAGTATATAGTTCCCAGTGTAGCCTGCCTGACAAAGAAAATACTGATTTGTATGAACTAGATTTTAAACAAAAATTAATCCATAAATACAGGATGACTACACTCCACAAAAATATGGAAGAAATACTTTGGAATGAGAGTGAACATGAATATAGTATATCTCTGTTTAAAGTGCTGTGATCAAACTTCGATGTGTTTTTTTTTAATAGAAAATATCAGTTATCATTTAAAACCATTAGCAACCCAGAAAGGAAAGGATGTAGATTAATATTAATATATCTCCTCAAATCCTGTAAGAGTATGATTCTCTAAAGAATTCAGCAATACCAATAAAAATTAAAGGCAATCTTAAAATGGTATGCATTTAGAAGTTGCTCTCAATGCTCTCTGTTCAAGTATTTAAGTAAGATTTCGAACTTTTTTCTGATTTCCAAATGAGTCTGGAAAGAAATAGTGCCACTGTCTTAAGAGTTGCATTTATTTCGAAGAATTGTCTCCTTTTAAAGAGATAACATCTTCCTTTCAAGCTCACACTAATTCACTAAAATTGCAATCCCTTGATAAAATTCCGGAAGCATCTTACTTTCACAACAATAACAATACATTCCTTTACTATTGAGTTTTGCAGATTACCACCTCTATTGCATAAATACTTACCAACCAGTTTAAAAAATACAGTGTCTAATTCAATCATCCATGCATTTCCAAATTTAATCACATTTCTCTGTTTCCTGATTTAAAATCCTGATTTCCTTGAGAATGTAAATTAACAGGACTTTTTTTTTTATAACCATGGGATATTTACTTAACAATGAGGCACACAAGGTTTATCGTGAGTTAATCTTCCTACTAGAATTACAATTCTAGTGTTTGCATTACTAATGTTTGCATTAGTGAGCAGGAAATCCAACTGAATATAACTAGATTACTTCTGAGTAAATTTATAGAGATACCCCTGAAATGCAAATCCATGATTCAAGACAAAGTAAAATCATGAAGAGCCAGAATTTTTCTCTCTCCAAATTCATACCTGAAATACAGAGATAATCTACAGGTAGTCCTTGACTTATAAGAGTACATTTAGTGACCACTTAAACTTACAACAATACTGAAAAAAGTGATTTATGACCATCCCCATGGTTGCGATCAAAATTTGAATGCTTGGCAACTGATTCATAATTACAACAACTATCTGAAAAGTAAAATCAATGGGGAAGCTGAATTCACCTAACAACTGGGTAACTAACCTGACAACTGCAATGACTGTGGCAAGAAAAGTTGTAAATTGGGGCAAAATTCACTTAACTATCTCACTTAGCAACATAAATTTTGGGCTCAATTGATTTGAACAATTAATGCAATCTTATTTTGAAGAACACCTCTCAAATCCATCTATCCTCATCTCTCTCTCTTGTATTACACCCCTTCATTAGCCCTCTTATACGTTATACTTTCCACTCCCCAAGAAGTCACTGGAATGTCTCATTTCCAGTCTGAAATGCCATAGGATGTTAAAAAACAGTCCTAGGTTTGTAACTTCAGAACCATGAGTACCCATGAATCACTCTTAACAGAGAAAAGTTATGCTTTTTGGAACTTGCCACATTCAGAGGATTGTGAAAGAAACAATCAAAGGATCAAGCTGCTGGAGAAAAGTTGCAATACTTTACTTTGTGGTTAAAGAGAAAGGAAGGGTAAGTGGGAATATGACAGAGATATCCCACACTTGTACTACTAAACCCTCCTTTCTCTTTCTGATTTTGCTCTAGTGATAGGTAATTTTAAACAGAATAACAGAGTTGGAAAGGATCTTGGAGGTCTTCTAGTCCAACCCCTTGCTCAAGCAGGACATCCTACACCATTTCAGACAAGTGGCTGGATTTTTTTTTAATGGATTTTCAGAGAAGGCAATCAATTGTCAGGTATATATTAGAGACAACAGACATGCCTATACTACTTGCTGTAGAAGAAATGTGAAAATGTCTCTGTATATGGATTTCCCATTAATTGAAATAGTTTGCTGGGATAATTGAAATTCTGATATGATCAGCCCTGAAGAATGCAGATGCATTTGAAGGCAGAACATAGATGTTTATATTATTTTATTAAATATGTTTCTTTAATAAAATGGAGCTCCTCAGAAGAAAATAGCAAGCCTATTTGCTATATACTGTTATATTCTTGCAAGTATGATACATTTCAGAATAAAATTGTTTTCAACTGCTACAAGGTATTTATTTTTCTGCAAAAGAAGCCCCAGACATTTCCTTTTCCTACTTATTTCCTTTTTGCATACCCTTTGGATCAATCCTTCTTCCAGTCTTTGCAAGAAGAACACCCTGCCACTCACCTGAGTTCAGAATTTATTGTATTGATGAAGTTGTAACATCTTCCTAGGACAATTTCCATCAGGTGTTCAGTGGTCCCTTTGCCTTTCCACTGCTGTTCTTCTGCAGCGGGAGTCTTCTTCTTTCCAAACCTGAGCAGTCCAATAATCACAAAAACAGTCATGGTGCCCAAAAACAACACTATCGCCCCTGTCAAAATCATTTTCTGTTTCCTTGTCCAAGAAGAACTGTTTTGAAAGGGCATCTTACTAAAAGATTCTGAAAAGCAGCAACAGCTGCACTTTCTGCCTCCTTCACTTCTGGCAGCAATATAGCTTTCGTGTGGTTCCTGCCCCTGCCCCTGTCCCTCCTCCTCCTCCTATTTTTCTCTGCTGGCTGAGTGGCTCACGCTTGTAAAGAAACACTTGCAGAGAAGCCTGAGATGCACTTCTATTGGCTCAAGGGAAAAGCTTCACTTGAAGTTGGACAGCACCAGCTTGACTCAGATTCTGTCTCATTGAATGGTCACCAGTGGAGACTTGTCACTCTGGTTTTAATTCTGCTTTGCGTCTTGTAGTTTGTTTCTTCTGAGGAAAGAATACTAATATTCATTTTAAAAAACATTACATTTTAAAATGCAGAAGAGTCACAGCATGGGGAAAAGTAAAGGGCAGTTAATGCAGGGGAAGAAGAATGCTTTCTAGGACTAGAACTATTGCTTTTACAAATATTTGTATTTTCATCTTTCTCTAAGAATGTTCTCAAATGTTTTCCTGCTAAGCCAAAAAATTGGACAGCACCAGCTTGACTCAGATTCTGTCTCATTAAGAAGCTTGATTTACATAAACCCAGAGAAATGGTTGTTTTGGGTTCATATGACTAAGGCTGATTCAAAAGATATATGTGATGGGGCAAAAAAATGGTAGTGCTCAAAGCAGCTTTTGTGCAAACACAGCCAAAACATAGGAATATATAACCCTGTTGTCCATATTTATTACTTTGAATCACTGCTGGTTTGGTACACCCTTTGCAGTACCCATATTTCATTTATCCTTTGTATCGTAAATGCCAAATCAGTTATAAAATATATAATTTCAAGATGTACAGCCATACCTGAGTTTTTTTCATTTGCATGAAAATACTGATGTAGCACTGGATAAGCATGCCACACAGCTAGAGTTAACTTTAAACTACAGGCAGCCCATCTTGTTCCAAAAACTCTACCGATCTTTAGAAATCCAAGTTGTTCAGATAAGAGCCGAGGTGGCGCAGTGGTTAGGGTGCAGTTCTGCAGCCACTTCAGCTGACTGCTAGTTCTGCAGTTCGGCGGTTCAAATCTCACCGGCTCAGGGTTGACTCAGCCTTCCATCCTTCCGAGGTGGGTAAAAGGAGGACCCAGATTGTGGGGGCAATATGCAGACTCTATAAACCGCTTAGAGAGGGCTGAAATCCCTATGAAGCGGTATATAAGTCTAACTGCTATTGCTATTAGTACTTTGGTAAGTTCCATTTGGCTCTTACAGGATTTATGAAAAATAGTGTAGCCTGAGGTTTGACTAAGCCAATGGAGGTGGTGGAGGGCTGACAGGCCAGGCTGTTAGGGAGGTAGACCAGACCCACCTGGTGAGACTGACTCATGCTGGATTGCACTGATGGAAGCAGCATGGGGGGTTGCTCCAGGGGTGGGTTCCTGCCAGTTCTAACCTCTTCTATAGAAGAGGTTCCACAAATCTACAGTGCCGTTTAGAACTGGTTCCAGCTCCCCCCCCCTCGCCCGTCTGAACACCATCAAGATGAAGAGTGAGGGGAGGAATTCTGGGAGTTGAAGTCCACAAGTCTTAAAGCTGTCAAGTTTGAACACCCCTGGGTTTTTTTTTCTAAAGGGTTAGGAGTGTCTTGTAACTTGACAGCTTTAAGACTTGCGTGCTTCAAATGCCAGAGTTTCTGAGCCAACATTTTGGTTTCTAAGCAAGAGTATTATTAAGTGAGTTTCACCACATTTTACAAGTTGGCCACGCCCACCCAGTCACATGGCTGGCAAGCCACTCCCACCCGGTCACATGGCCAGCAAGCCACTCCTACAAAGCAGGCCACATCTACAGAAGAGGTTCTAAAAAATTTTGAAACCCACCACTGGGTTGCTCCCTGGGAAGATCAGTTCCTCTGGGTGGGAAACATAAAAGTCAGCTGGCCAAATAGCACCATTGCCTGCCTAGGTTTTTGATGCCACCCTATGCTGCCAAGGATTAGCTGGCCAAGCCTCTCTGCCGATCCATCCAGGACCTGGCTGCGAGTCACACTCTGGTACTTCCACTCCCCAGACTCACTGAGGTCCAGGGGTACCATTGATCTCTACTTGAGGATCGCTGTCCCTTTCTCCCTCATTGAGGTGACCTGGCATTCTCTCACTGGCTCCTGGAATGCAGATTGGTAGCCGGTGTCTTCCTGCACCCGGTACAGCTCCTGGGTGGTCGACCACTTGGCATGAGCTTTAGGCCAGGTGCCCATTGATGTAACTATCTCACTACTAGTGAGGTAACTGGTGCTTGATGTCCACTGCCCCCTGGGATGAGGCGGGGGGAGGGAGAAATTGTAGATTTTCATTAACTCCTCCAAAGCTCTGCCAGCGGCCACCATCTCCTCCATCTTCCCACTGCCCTGTAGACCGGATAAGCAGCTGGGGCTCAGAACTCTAGATAGCGGCTCCAGATGGAGCAGGGAGTTTCTGTATGGTTTAGCAGAGTCAGTTTAACGTCAGGATTCCAAGTAATAGATCCATAGCAAGCAAAACTTTGAGGCAGGTAGATTCCTCAAAGAGTATCTTTATTGGAAATATCATATTGGCAAATAATTGATGAAAACCAGCTCTGAATGGTGTTTTGGTTTTCATCTAATTAAAAGTGAAAGTTTTTCCCTCAATCCCAAACAATGTTATATGGCCCAAACAAGGCAACATCTACTGGTGTGGTGACATCATTTCTCCTTCCTTCCTCCAGGTGTGAAAATGTCCTTGGTTCCCAAGAGAAAGTATTTTATGTTGACTACACAGCTATTTCTAATCCCCCCTCCCTATCTCTCAGTTCCAGGGTGGCAGCACTGAAGGTCCAAGATGGTTTCGGCCAGGCCAGCTTCAGGGTTGACATTTACACAGGTTTGGGAGCAGCATTTCCAAGCAATTAAGTCAGGTATTGTTTTATTAAGCAACTAAGTTTTATTGGGAAAGAGAAAAGTATCTCTTCTGGTGTTAAAACATCTGAAGGTGTGAGCTGCTCCTCATCTATATCATCTATTACACACCACAATCTGAAGATTGAGATATAAATGGAATCCTATCTTGTGAAGGAGATATTTGACAAAACATTTACAGATTTTGAGTTATCCAATAATAATATAGGAAAATGGAACAGCTGATGGCTATATATCTGTGATGAGGAACCTATGTTACACGTGTGGCACGCAGAGCCATTTCTGAGGGCACGCGAGGCATTGCCCTGTCAGCTCCAGCGCACATGTGCATGCTGGCCAGCTAATTTTCGACCTTGATTTTTGGCCATTTTGTACCCTCCAGAGGCTACCCTGAAGCCTCAGGAGGGTGAAAAACTGCCCAATGTGCAAACCAGAAGTTCGGGAACCTGACTTCCGGTTTGTGCATTGGGCCTTTTTTTTTTTTTTTTTTTGCTCTTTGCAGGCTTCAGGAAAGTCTCCTGAAGCCTTCGGAAAGAGAAAAACAGCCCAACAGGCAACCCGGAAGTCCGTTCCCAAACTTCCAGTTTGCATGTTGGGCCATTTTTCTCCCTCCAGAGGCTTCAGGAGGAGGCTTTCCTGAAGCCTGCAGAGGGCAAAAAAAGGCCCAACACACCTCCCGGATGTCCAGAGGCTTCAGTGAGGCCTGCGTGAATGCCTGGGGGAAGGGCATTGCATTATGGGTATGGGCACGCACATGCGTGACTCCCCCATGCTCCCCACGCTTTTGGCACACCTCGACAAAAAGGTTAGCCATCACTGCTATATACTCTATCTATTAATCAAATTAATCATTAACAACTAAGCTCCTTTGTACATTGTCACATACCTTTAGGCCTGGCTAAGAGTAATATATTTGGAATATATTAATATATTAAATATTTTAAAAGGAATAGGGTGGGGAACACACAGTTTTGGTGGTGCTTTCTGTCTGTGGTCATTATGTTCTGCTTATGTGTCAGAAATAAAAACAAAATGCATTTCTAAATCATTTACCAATGATTTGGTAAATCATTGCTTTGATCCTTCCCAGGAGAAGAACATTCTTCCTGTGGTCTCCTCTAACCATGTTTTTCAACTTCTGTTTATATCATGGAAAGAAATGGCAAAGATCTTTATGAGTCTCCAACTACATAAGGTTTTCAGCACTTAAAACCAGTTTCAAGAGGAGCTCTATTAGTAGTAGCACTGAATGATCTAAGTTTACCTATCTTACAGGTAAATCAACATTGTTGACTAACGTGAAAGGGTCATCCTTAATGAGGACTACGCTAAAATGGGAAAACAAAATCTTAAACAAGAAGAACAAGTAATGCCCTTTGACAATATCTTTGGCAAATATGCTTTGGCAAATATGCTTTGGCAAATATGCTTTGGCAAATATGCTTTGGCAAATATGCTTTGGCAAATATGCTTTGACAATATCTTTGGCAAACAACCTAATAATCTGGAACAAGTTCTTTTTAGATTGCTTTTAAAAGAAACTACCAATGAGAAGGAAAACGTAATGTAACTTTGTTTCTAATGCTGCTGAAGACTCAAAGCACTTTTATGCAGCCCCCTGATAATAAATTTAATCTGCAGGAACCTTTACGTGAAGTTTGTCTGTCTGTGAAGAGCAAAGCCAAATGCTTGGAAATGCTTGAAAACAGAACAACTCCAAAAAAGGTAAAAGGTTATGTGAAAATTTTCTTCCTCTTTTCTTCAAAACAACTGTATAAATCATGCTTTGCCATTGTTCAGGGTCTTAGCCCCCTTCGGAGTTGGGACCCTTTTCCTGAAGATTTCAGTAAAAGTTTTGCTAAAGTCCATCCCTCGTGTCTGGCAGATTGGCTTCTGTGCCAGGCTGAACCAATTTTTGGACAACAATAGGGAACAATTTCCAAGATTCTGCACATTCTCAGCTTGTTTGGTCACAGAGAATTGCACCCACTTAATTAAGCACTGGCTGCAGCTCCTCCCTGCTGATTGACAACATATATTTCTCATCTCTTAATAACTAAGGAAGAACTGGCATTTTTCACTATAAAGAAAGGCTGAGGCTCTGTTTTGTATTATATCCCACACCATTTCTGTCCTTCTTTTGGAATTAAAACTACGTGGAAATAGAGTCTTGCACTGACAGCATAACAGCGGACAGGTCATCAGAGTCTACGGGAATTGCAAATGCTAGATGACTGCGAGGTATGGATGCTTCTGAGAGCCCGGGATTCTGTCATTAAGGCAGGGGACAGTGATAGATATAGAAAGGCCAGGACAAACCTCAGAAGAGGCATTAAGATGGCAAAACAACAATAGAAACCTAAGGTGGAGAACCATCTAGCAGACAACAACCCGAAGCAAGTGTGGCAGTGATTGCAGCATCTAATTATAAGGGCATCATGAGGAACACAATCAACGCTGATGCCTCATTGGTAGAAGAGTTGAACATCCTCTTTGCCTGCTATGAGGTAAAAAGACCAGACCCCGTAGTCTCTGCCCGCTGACCTTCTGATTCCCAGCCTACTCTCTATATACACCAAGTGAGAGCTGTATTGAAGGCTGTGAATCCTAGCAAAGCTGCAGGCCCAGATGGGATGCTGGGGATAGTGGTAAAGAATTGTGCCGATCAATTAGCAGGGGTCCGGACAAGGATCTTTAACATCTCCCTGCAAATGCCTGTGTTCCATCATGCTTGAAAGCATCCACTATTGTCCCAGTCCCAAAGAAAACAGCAATTAACTGCCTAAATGATTATAGACCTATCACACTGATGTCTGTAGTGATGAAATGCTTTGAGAGATTGGTTCTCCAACACCTTAGGGCATGTCTCCCACTGGACTTTGACAAACATCAGTTTGCCTACAGGGGGAATACATCAACAGATGACATCATAGCTACTGCTTTACATTCTGTAGCGAGCCATCTGGAGAAACCAGGAATCTATGTCAGGATGCTTTTCATAGATTATAGCTCGGCCTTCAATACCATTCTGCCGAGCATCCTTATCGAAAAGCTGACTGACTTGGATTTTCCTTCTTCAATCTGCAACTGGATCAAAGACTTTCTGAGGGACTGGCCACAAACAGTGAGGATTGGGTCTGTCATATGCACCTCCCTGAAGCTTAGCACTGGGTCCCCACAGGGCTGTGTGCTCAGTCCCTACCTGTATTCACTGTACACACGATTGTGTATTGTCTGACCCATCCACTGTGATCATTAGTTTCACAGCTGATACCACCATATTGGATCATATTACAGGTGGAGATGAAACAGTGTACAGTGGGCAGATTCAAAAACTATCCACATAGTGCTTACAAAACAATCAGCACCTGAACATCAGCAAGACAAAGGAGATGGTATTAGACTTCTGGAAGAAGAGAGAGGAACCTATCCCACTTTATATCAAAGGGGGCTCTGTAGAGCGTTTCCTCCTTTAAATTCCTGGGAGTCTATCTCAGCGAAGATCTCAACTGGAAAATCAACATGACCCAGGTGGTCAGAAAGGCCCAACAGAGACTCCATTTCCTTAGGGTCTTGCGAAAAAATTAAGTGGAATAACTACTGATGACCTCCTTTTACCAGTCCACAATAGAAAGTGTCATTGCATTACAGTGTGGTATGGTGACCTGACAGGCCCAGATAGAAAGACATTACAGAGGGTGGTGAGGATAGCACAAAACATCATGGGCTGTCCCTTGATACCACCAGATGACATTGTTTGGGCTTGCTGCCTTAGAACAGTGAGAAAAATCCTCAGTGATGACTCACTGGTGAGTTCCTCTTTATTCTCCTACCATCTGGGAGGAGATATACAGTAGAAGCATAGGCAGCTGTACAAACAGGCTGAAGAACAGTTTTTAATCTGTGGGCTGTCAGACTCCTGAATGAAAAATAACTCTACTGAATTTCTTTCTTATATTTCACAGCCATTATTCCTAATAGAAAAACTTCAGGTTTCCATTCTATTTTAACCTGTTATTACCTCTAGCCACTTTTTGATCCGTTTCCAAAAATTTTTAGCCTCCTCACAGGTCCACCATAAGTGGTAGGATGTTCCATGTATTGATTCAAATTTCCAGCATTTGGGGGAGGCATTTGTTGAGATTGTAGCTAATCTTGTTGGTGCTAGGTGCCATCTGTAAAACATTTTGTACCGATTTTCCTTGTATGCAACTGATAGTGTCATTTTTAAGTTTGTTCCCCAAAATTTTTCCCATTTATCCAATTCAATATTATAGCCAAAGTTCTGTGTCCATTTTATCATTTGTTCTTTCATGATTTCCTCTTCCATTTTATGCTTCAGGAGAAATGTATATATTCTCCCTATCATCTTTCTATCCGAGCTATGAATTATTTTATCCAATTCATGTGGTTCTGTTTCGATGTCATATATTTTAGTATCATTATTGTGTTTAGTTTTGATTTGCAAGTCAATAGTCAATAGCAGTAGACTTATATACCGCTTCATAGGGCTTTCAGCCCTCTCTAAGCGGTTTACAGAGAGTCAGCATATTGCCCCCAACAATCTGGGTCCTCATTTTACCCACCTCGGAAGGATGGAAGGCTGAGTCAACCCTGAGCCGGTGAGATTTGAACCGCTGAATTGCTGATCTAGCAGTAGCCTGCAGTGCTGCATTTAACCACTGCGCCACCTTGGCAAGTAGGTTAACCTTTCATGTCTTGTTCTGCCACTTCTTCAACTGTTTTTAAATTTCCCTGTCTGTCAATTATGTCTCTGTATCTTAGCATTTTATTCATATCTATAAAATTTGGATGGGTCGTTCTTTCTGTCGGTGATAGCCAATTTGGGATTTTCACATAGTGATTTTTATTTTATTTTGAGCCAGTTTTGCAATAGCACTCTTCTAATTAAATGTTTTTGAAAGTATTTGTGCGTTTTATTTTTATCATCCCATAGGAATGTATGCCAACCTGCTTGCAAATCATGGCCTTCTAAGATCAAAATTCTTTTATTCTTTAGCTCTTTCCAATCTTTCACCCATGTTATTGTTACTGCTAATGTGTATAATTCCCAATTTGGTAATGCTAAACCTCAACTCCCCTTGTTGTCTTGCATTGACTTTAGTTTAATCCTTGCTTTTCGTCCTTGCCAAATGAACCTAGCAGTTATTTTGTTTAATTCTTGAAAGAAAGTTTTACCCGGGTTAATAGGTGCGGCTTGCAACAAGAATAAGATTCTTGGTAAAATATTCATTTTGACTGTGTCTATACGTCCCATTAGTGATAGCTGAATATTTTTACAGCTTTCTAAATCTTTCTTTATTTGTGTCACTAATTTATTATAATTATCGTCCTTAATTGTGGAACATTTTGCAGACACCCAGATCCCCAAGTATTTTACTTTTTTAGTGATTTGCATTCTAGTTGCTAATTCCAGTTCCTCTTTTTGCTTTTTTGTCATATTCTTGGTTATCATTTTTGTTTTGCCTTTATTGGTTTTTAATCCTGCCACTTCGCCATATTCTTCTAATTTTTTAATTAATTTCAGACTGGATTCTAAAGGATCTTCTAGAACAAATACTAAGTCATTGGCATAAGCTTGGGCCTTATATTCTTCGTTTTTGAGTCTCAAATTCTCTTATTCCCTGGTCCTTCCTAATTTCATTTAATAAAATTTCCAGGGTTAATATAAACAGCAAAGGAGAGAGGGGGCATCCCTGTCTGACTCTTTTTTTTTATTTTGATCTTCTCTGTTAGTTCTCCGTTTATCAGAATTTTGGCTGTCTGACTGTTATAAAGTTTTTCTATCATTTTTGTAAATTTTCCTCTGAATTTCATCCTGTCTAATAGTGTTATTATAAATTTCCAAATTACGTTGTCGAATGCTTTTTGTGCATCAAGGAAAACCAATACCATTTGTTTTTCTGGATGCGCCTCATAATATTCTATTATGTCTAGGATGACTCTCATATAAATTCAGTATTTAATATTACATATATGTCAGCCTCTGTTTTGCTTTTCGGCTGCCATTGAAACGGGGAGGGAGGGCATGGTATTTGGGTGAGGGAAATAATCTGTACAGGAGGACTGTTAATTGGGAGTTGTTCTCACCATCGTCTGCGCATGTGGAAAGGAGGGGAGGTTCCTGCCAAGGTCAACTCTCCGGCATACCAACCTGATGATGATTTTTGAAGATGTCTCCCACCTGACAGCTGTGGAGATATTGGATTGGACTATGGACTGGGGTTACCAAGGGGAGGGGAATGGGTCATGTATTGATATCTAATGCTTTTGTGCGCTTTTGCTCAGATCCAGCTTTGCTTAGCTTCCATTTACTTATAATCAGTAAAAGTACTCTTAATTCTGCAAAATGGAGTTGAGTGGTTTCTTTCTTGGTTACTAAGTGCATCTTGCATTTTGTGCATCAAGGAAAACCAGTACCATTTGTTTTTCTGGATGCGCCTCATAATATTCTATTATGTCTAGGATGACTCTCGTATAAATTCAGTATTTAATATTACATCTAATTACGGTGGCAAGGATTGCCTTTGCCCAGAAATGGAAAAACAAATTAATTCCAAGCGAAGATGAAATAATAAGAAAGGTTATGGACTGTGCTGAAATGGACAAAATAACAAACAAAAATCCAGGGAAAAGAAGAAACGAAATACTACCAGATATGGGGTAAATGGTAGAGGTGGATGGAGGAAAGAAACAAGGATCAATGAAGGAAGACAACAAAGCCCCAAAATAGTAGTTAAGGAGAATTAACACACACACATATATATATGTATCTAAGTGGTTTAAACTTACTAGAGGTAATCAGCCAATATAGCAGACAGAGGAGTAAGATAAGAAGGTTAAGAATGGTGAAATACAAATGAAATATAATAAAAGCGGAAACAATATAAGGTGAGCGATATCAATTGGCAATTGCTATTAGAAAGAACAGGAAGCTCCTGTTCATATTGTATTGTGTAAATGTGGTGTACGTCTAAGTTTTGTGTGTGTGTATTTTACTTTTGTAAATAAAATTTAAAACTATTAAACTATTAAAAATAAAAATTCTACAACAGGGGGCAGTGCGACGTGCAATACGTTCACATGGTGCTGTAGTAAGATACGAAAAGACATAACCAAAAGGTATATCTTAAAAAATTAAAACACACAAGAGTGGGAGCCATAGTCAGGAGGAAACCAGACAGGTAGACAAAAGATGTTACATTTAATCACAAAAAGAAACATAGTATAAA
This sequence comes from Thamnophis elegans, assembly GCF_009769535.1. Classification (NCBI taxonomy): domain Eukaryota; kingdom Metazoa; phylum Chordata; class Lepidosauria; order Squamata; family Natricidae; genus Thamnophis; species Thamnophis elegans. The sequence continues at coordinate 56,828,030 of NC_045549.1, forward strand.
GGATTAAGAGTAACAAAAGCACAGGAAAACCCCTGAGTCTGCCAGAAACCACTAGGAATAACAAAAGGCATAGAATCCAATCTAAAACAAGACAAACATCATAACCATTTACATAAGCCAGACACCTACTCTCAAGCACTCACATAGGAACACCCTTCCCTCCTTTTGATAAGATTAACCCCAAGGACAAGACACCGGAAACGGAATCAGAAGACAAGAGAATCAAGATTAGAGCAACCTTCCGAAATAAAGATATCTTTGCAAACCATAAACTTATTCAAAGCCTCAAAGGAGGAAAACTGTATAAAAGGGAAAACCAATGCATGTATGGTGTGTTGCAGACCCAGGAACGTCTGAGCTCCGTCTCGTCCTTCCCGTTTTTCTTTCCTCAATAAAAGTCATTACTTCCAGGCAGCTGTCTTCATGAAACTTTCTTTTAGCGTCGTGTTGACTCCCAGCTGGGAACGGACGGGGACAATTCTCCCAGCAGTGCAATAGTAGAATTCACTGGGCTAGGGATTTTTTGTCCTTCACCGTAAATTGTATTGGGTTGGGGGAGGAGGGGTGCACGAAGGGAGGCTCAGCCAATCTCATTGTACACAAATTGTACTCTGACAATAAAGGCTTGAATTGAATCGAGTCTTTAGAAGTTTTGCATAGAGACAGATGCTGAGGTCAAAATATAACCTTTTAGCATTCCATACATCAAAAAAGAAGGGAAAGGGCGGGAACATGAACCGATTATAGCAATCCATCAATTATTTTATTATAGAGATGCAGACTAGAAAAAATTAAATGGAGATTTTAAAAACGGAGGAAAAGTCTACACATCTTAATAGTTGCCAAGGTTGAAAAACACTCTGCTTTATGTGTGACATAGGACAGCCCCCCCCCCCCCCAGCCATTTTGCAAATTGCATAACTGGCTATTCATAATTTAGGCTTCATGCCTGCCAGAATGCCATGTTAAGCCTCCTATAAACTTGCCACCAGGCTGAAGAAGTATATTTATTAGGATGTCATGCAAGATATTTCCTAGTTCTACAAAATGCCCGAAAAAGACCGCTTCTCGGCCTGGAAACACCTCTCTAGGTAAAAGGCGCTCTTCTCCTTCCACGTGACGTGGAGAATTCTGGGTGGGGTCGGAACTTGCGCCGCCTCCGTTAAGGGCGCGTGCGCAGACCAGGCCACCTATGCTCGTCGCTGGAGCGCGGCTGAGAGAGCGAACGTCGCTCTCTATGGGGGAGAGAAGATGGCTCCCTTCCCAGAGGAGGTGGATGTTTTCACCGCCCCGCACTGGCGGATGAAGCAGCTCGTCGGACTCTACTGCGACAAGGTAGGTAAGGGGCTGAGGGGCGTCGTGGGAGCTGCCGCCACCGCCGTGACACACCCCCGCGTCTCGGCCTCAGCCGGCGGAATGGAGGTACTGCGCCTGCGCACAAAAGGGGAGAACCCCCTGCAGTTGCGCACTTAGGTTGCTGTCTTGCGCGCGACGCAGTTCTTCCTCTTCTTGCTTTTCTGCTTTTAGAGATGTTGATTCCCCCCCCTCCTTTAAATCCAGGAATAAAAGATCTTTTTTTCCTGGTGGGGTGGGGGATAACAGGCCCAAGATCTCTGGGTTCCTCCTCTCTTTGTTGTCGCTGTTTGTCAACTCCAGCAACTGGAAGATGTGAACTTCAGCTCCTTGGCTAGATAATTCTGGGAAGTAGCAATAGCAATATCACTTAGACTTATGTACCGCTTCATAGTGCTTTACAGCAATCTCTAAGCGGTTTACAGAGTCAGCATATTGCCCCCAACAATCTGGCTCCTCATTTTACTGATCTCAGAAGGATGGAAGGCTAAGTCAATTTGCCATTGAAGTCCACCCATCTTCAATTTGCTAAGATTAAGACAGTCCTTTAAGGAGCTGAAGGTCTAAAGCTACAGCTGCCTGGTGAGGTAGACTTGAATCAGAGCCAGAGGCATTCTGAAGAGGTTGCCTCCCTCACTTGCCAGTTGCTGCCTTATAAACCTTATGAATGCAAGAGACTTATCTTTCCAAATTGTTAGCACTGTCATACTTTTCACCAGACTTCAGAAGCTTCTTGTTGCTAAGGCCTAAGATAAAGACATATTAATCCATTATTTTATCATACAGATCTGAACTGCAGCAACTGCAGTCAAAACCAGCTCTGAGGCCTGTCTCTGTGAACCTTGGGTGGGACTGGGATAACATACTATTCATTACAATAAAAACAGCAGCAATCAAGGTTCATAAACTTAATATGTAGACTAGGAATCTACATGGTTGAATCAATCTGGTGGTAACTTTTACTTTTATGTTTTTGCAAATATTTGTTTTAAAAAAGGCATGGACATGACTAGTCGTTTGAGATCACATGCTTCTGGCATAAAAATGAGCATATTAACATTTATATTTGCTGTTTCCAACCATAAACGTCTGAGATAACAAAAGTTTCAGGAGTCTGAAAGAAAATCCAGACGGCAGAAAATTGTACTGTTGGAAAAAATATGCGTAATAGAAATGTAGTTAGGCACAAGTATTAGATACAAAACAGGATGATACAACTGAATATAAATAGGAGTCAAGCATTTAATAGATTTTTTTCTTCTGGTTTCTCTTTTTGTCACTTTTTGCTGCAAGTAGTAATAAAGTTTTTATCATTTTTCAAGACCTTAACTGAATTCAGAAGATGAAAGAACAGAACAGGAGCAATCCTCTGAAATTTGTGGCTGTAATTAATATACAGCACATGAAACATAATTGCTTGATTATTGTCAATTAAAATCAATTTGCAAAGCTAGACATTAGACATTTGGACATACAAATTGGAAAAATTAAAGAACTAGTTCTGGATCTACAAAGGAGTTTCAGGTTTGAGTGGGGGGAAAAATCAAACACTTCTATATAATCTTTATGCATATGGAAACCATGCAACTGGAGAAAGATGAGAAACTGGAGAATGACATTTGTATCATAATCAAGTTTGTCTTAATGAAGTAGACTGAGTCAGAAAAGTTATATTCTAAGGGTTTGTTTTTCTTCAAGGTGATAAAGGGTTTTTTTTTGTTTTGCATTTACAGGTTAAATTGGTTAAGCAGATAATATTCAGCTACAATGTATTTTGACACTATTATATTAGCAAGGTGTTAGATGTTTATACCTGCCTTTAAATATAAGTGATAGCATTTATCTATTTACTCAGAGGAGGTGTGAGTCTACATTTTAATCTGTAATACAAGAAAGGATTACTGGACATTCCACATGTATTGACTTGTATTTTAAAAGAAAATAACGAAAGGCACAAAGTAAATTCCAGATATTAGATCCTTTGAAAGAGTCATTGAAATTTAAGTTAGTTTACTGTGGCAATACCAAAGTATGCTTAAAGTTAGAAATGCGGTGGAAAATAGTGCCACTTAATTTTTAGGAAAAAATATTTAGGTATGGTGAAAGAAAGAAGAGAATGACTAGTTAGCTTCTTTTGGTTGAAAGAGCAACATTTTTTAAAAAAAACACCAAATCCTAAATACTGTATTTTTCAGAGTATAAGACACACCAGAGTATAAGACACACCAAAGTTTTAAAGAGGCAAATTAAAAAAAAAGTTTTTGCACTCTGCAAACCTCCCAAAATGACCCCCTTTCCCCCCCCCAAAAAAAGCATGCATAGCCCTTAGGGGTTTGTAAAGTATTCCTGGGGTGGGGGGCAAAAACAAGCAAAAAAGGGCATTAGGAAGCTTATTGAGTGCTCCTGGGGGCTGGGGGGGCAAAATTGAGCAAAAATGGCCCATTTTTGCTTATTTCTGCCCTCCCCAGCCCCAGGAGCTCTGAAAACCTCCTACAGGCTATGCACGGTGAAAGGGGTGAGGTTTCAGAAAGCAAAAAAATGCTGTATTCAGTGTATAAGATGCACCCAGATTTTCAGCCTCGTTTTTGAGGGGAAAAGGTGCGTCTTAAAATACGGGCAATATGTTTCAGGAAAGAGAATTATCTGAGTTGCTATTTGTGCCTTTGATCCAAGGAAGAATTCCTCTGCGGTCTCATTGTGCTCTGCAACTCTTTGCCAAAGCAAAAGTGGACCCAAGAACTTTGGAGTGTTGTCTATCGGGTATCACTTTGAGGATTAGTAATTAATATTTAAGTTTTGTCCTCTTTTCCAGGAATGGAAAAGAGATCAGGATTTCCACTCAAGTCACTGAATTTTTGGATCCAGTAAACTGCTTTGTTTTCCTGCTGACTCATATCCTGGGACAGGATCAGACACAGTGCTTTTCTAGACCTGTCCACCCATAAAAAAAGAAGATGGCTTACTAAAAACACCTCTCTGTAGTTTGCAGAAGATTGTCTTGTGCTATGTATGCAAGGAACCTTGATCATAGGTATAGGTCTGGGATCAGCAGTGTATGCCTAAAAAATCATCTTTGTAATATATTTATAATGAGGAAAACCTGATCAAGGTGGAGAAATATAAACACCTGAAAAAGTTCTGAGCTTTCAGAAGTTTATATTTTTGTAAAGAAGAGTGTTATTGAATGACACACTTAAATCCTGTTAAGTTTGTTGAATTGAACTCCACCTAGTTTGAAAGAGTTTGTACAGGTAGGATTGCATGTGTAAATACTTAAACGAGCAGTTTTAGCACAAATAAAATTGATATTGCTGATTGAGTTGTATGTAACTCACCATTATCAAGACATAAATGTAGAATGTGTGCCAGTCCTTTAAATATTAATCACTTAAAGATCACTTCTGTCACCTGAAAAAAGTTTCTTTTTTGTTCTGCAATGTAGCTATGAAAATACCTAATAATAGAAAGCAATGTGTACATGGATTTAACTTTTTGGTCTATCCATATTCCAAAAATGAGGGTTTGGTGATTTGTTCTGTTTGTTGGGTTTTGTAAAACATTTGACAGGACTATTTCACAAAGCATATTGGGTGGATAACACATCCTTCCCTGAATTATTAAAGTAGCCAAGTCCTCTGGAATAATTGGGGCAGCAGTTTATCTGTTTACTTGTGGGAGTAAGCAAAAACCCAATTTATTTCACTGACAGTTCCAGTGAAAGAAGTGTTGGGGAATATTGATCTTCAAGCTAAACAGGAAATTTAATTTTTGCTTCTCAAGCAGCTGTATTAGACTAAATATGGCACTCGAATTTGGAAGATTGTATTATTTTTGCTAGTAGAATTGTTGACAAGATACTGCTAGCTAAAACAATTGCTTTGGAATTGCATTGTTTCTGCATTCTTAGGATTCTTCGGAGCATTAGCCTAATATGGTACATCAAGCTGAGTGCCATTACACCAGCTAAAAAATTTGGCCAAATAGATAGATGTTTTTAAAAAGTGTGTTGTTTACCATAGTGAAATTTAAACTTCTCTAGTGTCTCCAGATAGCACTACAGTGGATTGGAATGAATCTAGCAGCTAAATTCCTTCAAACAAACTTAAAAAGAAAATTGTTTTTAAAAGTTCTGTTAAAAATAAGGTACATAATTGATCAAACTGCTCATGATGGAGCTATGAATGTGTTGGCATAATTGTAAACTTGATAACTAGGTACATCTAAATGTGTCTTCTCAGAAAACATGGAAATAACCTTTTTCATATTCAAACTTTATTTTGAAGACATAAATTATACTTATTGCATATATAATTACTGGCTGAATAAGATCTTTCAAATGAAAGATTATTTCAAATGAAAAGTCTGTAGCCCTAATTAAGAGTACTGTTAATCATAATATCTAGACTGAAAAAAATGTTTTACAATACTTGTTTATGACCATGAAATACTTTTAATTTTTTTCATTTTTAGTGTTTCCTGAATGTTATGCTGTTTAGCTATCATGAATGCAAAAATTTTAAATAAAGTACATGTCTATGGAGATTCTCAGTCATTCAGGTGATAGTTATCTCACAGGTGCTTTTTAAAAGGCAACTGGACTGTTTTTTCCTTAAGGAAGAAGAAGAAAATGTTTCCCTTCTCATCCAAGAAGCTTAATCAGTTCTGATGATGATGAGGTGATAGAAGGATAGATGATATTTGAGACTGGCTAGTGGGGAGATGGAAGGATTGGTTCTGATAGGATTGGGGGTGGTGGTGGAATGGAAGAATATTTCTTTCAAGTCATGTATCTGGTCGTTAGCACTCTGAGAACTCTTGAGGCCACTTGGGGGTTATCTATGCCAAGTGGCCTCAACAGCTCTCAGACAGTGCTAACAACCAGATGACTGCAAATAAATACAATCTTCCATCCTTCCCATCCTATTAGAACCTATCCTTTCACCCCAACCATCCAGTCTTAATTGTCAATACCTATCCTTCCATCCCCCTGCCATCAGAACTGATGAAACTTTTTTGATGAGAAGCGGAATGTTTTCTTCTACCTCAAGGAAAAAACAGTCAGGTTGTCTTGACTTTATATGAATTAAAATTATAGATAAATCTGGTTATTGGTCAAATCTGATTTTTTTCCAGTATACAACATATACTTTTAACATTTAAAAATAATATCTAAAATAATTTTAGCAGAGCTGGATAAAACTACAGAAGTTCAAATTTAGTTAGAAATTTATAATTGGCTAATACTGTAATGGCTCCTCTCCTAACTTGAGAAAGTAAAGACTCTTGAAACGGATTATTTCAAAAGGAACCTTTAATCAAGCAGGATGGAAACCATTAGAAGCAAAGCAGCATCTGAAAACCTTTAGGCCATGCAAATGGGATTAAGTTGATAATGACCTCTCCCCTTTGTCTGAATGCAGATTCTGACCAATACACAAGTGTGAAGATGCTTCCTTAACTCTTCTGCCCTGGGAGTCAATAAAGCACAGGTTCCCATGGCTATCTCTAGTTAGACATCAAAGTTATATATCCCACATGGCAATCATAAACATCCAGAGATGTTGGGACCTTTAGTCTCCTGGTGACAGGAAACCAATTGTAAAGTTGTAAAAGTTGTTTCAGATGTAGCTAATGATTTAACTCCGAGGCTCCCCTCCTCCCAATTGAATGGCAGTATCACTTTTAGGGATCTGACAAATACCTTCTTAGGAATAGTTTCTTAAAAATTAATTCAAAAAAACCATAAATGTCTAATGTGCAACCCTCTATTTTTTTCAGCTTTCTAAGACAAATTTCTCCAACAACAATGATTTCCGAGCTCTCCTCCAATCATTATATGCTACATTTAAAGAGTTTAAAATGCATGAACAGATTGAAAATGAATACATCATTGGTTTACTTCAGCAACGTAGTCAAACTGTATATAATGTACATTCAGACAATAAGTTGTCAGAGATGCTTAGCCTCTTTGAAAAAGGCTTGAAAAATGTAAAGGTGAGTTTGTTTGATTTTTGGCATGGGTCAATCGAAAAATAGTTCTTAGAAAGTAGTATCAATATTGCATATAAATTATTAATTATAAAATGGAGACTTATCATTTTCATTGATAGATATGATTCTGTGAAGGAAGCATGGTGTTTGTTTTCTGCTGTAATATACTTAGAAGGGAAAATGTGTTTAATGTAAAACTTTTTTACCAAAAATGTTTTTTTGAAATTTTCCTTTGATTTCTAAATTTAGTAAATGTGCTCCTAGCTCATTTAGTTAAGCCACATGAAATATGTAAAAAAACAATCCCTTTTGCTTAGAGGTTGTGTTCACTTCGATAGCAAACATACCTTTAAAGAAGCAAATGTTACAGTGCTTCCCACTGTAATCCCAATTTTGTATAGTTGATTGGTTAAAATTGGAATTGAAAAAGCTGTGGAGTAACTTGCACTGCTAAATATTAGAACCCACCTCCAGTATTTCTTTATCTTTGTCTTAAAAGGTTTATGATCTAATACTTTAAATGTAATGTATTATTGATTTAATAAGTAGATCAAACATTTATAACAAGTGGCACATAAAGTTCTATGATGAATTTGAAAATTAATTTTCAGAATGAATATGAGCAGCTCAACTATGCGAAACAGCTAAAGGAACGATTGGAAGCTTTTACCAGAGATTTCCTTCCTCACATGAAAGAAGAAGAGGAGGTGAGTGGTTTGAGGAATGATTAAATGTTTTGAGAAACGTTTCCTTTATTTTTAATGTTTGGGTTGAATAGTGTGTATTCATCATTATTTTTATTATTTTTTTTAAAAAGATTTTGCCATTTATGTGTTAAAAGAAAATGCTACTTCATGAATTCTGCACTTTCTTCGAATGTACTCACTAAACTGAGAAGGTAAATTCAGCTGAAAAAAATCCTGGGGTTTCAGAAAACCCATCCCCCAGCCCTGTCCTTAGCACTAGGATTTCACACTCTGAAATGTTTCAGGCTCCTTGCGTTTCTTCTCAGTCTCTTCTGTGACATTTGCAACCATCTCCCTTGGTCATTGGATTGGTCATTAAAAAAATCTTCACAGTAACAGAGAGCGAGCTTAAACGATTTGTATATATAAGCAAATGCATTGTTCTCCTTGTAAATGAGAACAAAATAGCTTCCACCAATTTGTGAAATATTAATATGAAGCACCAAATAAACTTTTTGATTCTTTCAATTCTGTTTGTTAGTCTTCAATGCTAATTAAATTTGTAAATTAAATTTTACACCTGATATGGCTAAAGGTCTTTTCATGTAAAAACTAGATTCAAAATATATTTCAGAGTTGTCAAGAACACATATTACAAATGGAAATTCTGTAAAACCAAGCAACCCCCAGATGTTTGTTTCTTGTACCCTGGCAGGATTTAAAAATATTCTAATAATAAAAGTTAAATCGTAAACAGTATTGCAGTCTAAAGCTGGAATCTATACTAGCAGATCCTGCTAAGCAAAAGAACAGCTCACATCTATTATTCTCTTTTCTCCATCTTACTCTGGGTACTCTACTGACTACTGCTGATATGGTATATTTGTGCTATTACACAGAGTTTAAAAAAGGCTGGTATATGTGTTTGCCATACTTCCCATTTTCATTGGACTGCAATACAACTTTGGGACAGAACTGTAGAAAAACATTTGATTTATTCATTTGCTGTGTTGCCCCTTAAAATTGCTAAATCTTCCAAGCTTGGCTTCCAAAGATTAAAATTGGTCAATGTTTATTTAACTATAGGTAGTCCTTGACTTATGACACAATTGAGCCCAAAATTTCTGTTGCTAAACAAGACAGTTGTTAAATGAGTTTTGTCTCATTTTACAACCTTTCTTGCCACACTTAAGTCAATCACTGCCATTGTTAAGTTAGTAAATGGTTGCAAAGTGATGTCCCCAGGTGTGGGATTCTACTGGTTTGGCCTGGATCGGGCGTACTGGTAGCTCCGAAGATCTGGTGAGAGTGAACCAGTTCACTCTGACCTTCAGGTGGGCCCACCTGCCTGCCCCTGGGTTATACTTACCATATTTTTCGGAGTATAAGACACACCTTTTTTCCTCAAAAAAGAGGCTGAAAATCTGGGTGTGTCTTATACAATAGAGCATTTTTTGCCTCCCGAAGCCCTGCCCCCCTTCACCAAAATGGCCATGTATACCCCTATGGAGGCTTTCAGAGAACTCCTGGGGGCTAGGGAGGGCAGAAATGGGCAAAAAATGGGCCATTTTTGCCCCCCCCCCAGCAGTACTCTATAAGCCTCCATAAGGCTATGTATGCAATTTTTTGGCAAAAAATGGAGCATTTTTTGCTCGGTTTTGGCCTCCCCACCCCCCAGGAGCACTCTGCAAGCCCCCCCTCCCCAAGGCTATTCATGCCTTTAAAAAAACAGGCCCGTTTTCGTGAAAAACAGGCTGTTTTGGGGAGGTTTGCAGAGTGCAAAAACTCCCCCCCCCTTTGGAAAGCTCTTTAACTGATTGATGAAAATTACATTGATCAAGTGTTGTGCCAGCAGAAACAAAGTCTTAGGTGCTGCAGATTGTCAGCGATTTCCTTCTCCAGCACATGGATAAATACACCTGGAAACATCTACCTACCTTCTCTCTCTCTCTCTCTCTCTCTCTCTCCCTCCCTCCCTCTCCCTTTCCCTCTCCCTCTCCCTCTCCCTCTATCTACCTACGTACCTACCTACTCTCTTTCTCTCTCCCTACCTATTTACTGTATTTCTCTCTATTTCTCTCTCTATCCCTCTACCTACCTACCTACCTACACACACACTCTCTCCCCCCCACCTCCTACTATATTTCTCTATGTTTATTTCTCTCTGTCTCTATCCCTTTATCTACCTAACTACCTACTTACCTAACTACTCTCTCTCCCTCCCTACCTACTATATTTCTCTCTCTTTCTTTCCCTCTCTATCCCCCTACCTACTTTTTTTAATTTGCCTCTTCAAAACCTTGGTGCATCTTATACTCTGGTGCATCTTATACACTGAAAAATAGGGTACCTATATTTCCTTGTTTTTTAGCCCAGCTGATCGGCGCAATAGAGTGGATTGCCGCACCTCAGTTGTTTTGTGGTGAACTGTGCGTGCATAGCATGCGTCAGGCACATCAGGCAAGTGAGTGTGCGCGCCCAAAGTGCGCTTGGCAAACCGGTGGTTAAACTGGTAGGATACCACTCCTGGATGTCCCATTGACTTTGCTTGTCAGAAAGTCGCAAGAGGTGATCACATGTCAAGATAAATTATTGTTTTTAATAAACATTTTTCTATCTTGATACTATTCATGTTGATATGTATAGTTTTTCCATTTTTACATGTTTATTATCTGTCAAATATGTTTTTCCTTTGAAGTCATCTTTAATCATTAGATTTGGATCTTGTTGAACAAGCATGGTTCTTGAATACCTCATTGATTATTTTAATATAAAGAATATTTGTTTATAATTCACCAAAGGCCCATAACTTTCCAAATATAAGAAAAAATGTGGTATAGAATGTAAGTTAGAATTGATGTTGAAATAATGATCATAGTTATCCCTTAGGTTTTCCAGCCAATGTTGATGGAATATTTTACCTATGAAGAACTGAAGGACATAAAAAAGAAAGTAATTGCACAACACTGCTCACAGAAGGAAACTGCAGCAGAAATACGTAAAGGGATATGTTTGTGGAATCAAGCAGAAGAACTCCAGAAAGCTTTTAAATATTCCGTGGATGAAAAAGCAGATCATGGTAAGCCCTTAAATTGAATGAGTAGCTGGATGCATAATTCCAAAAATGCCCTTGTTTAACAACAACCCCCCCCAGCTGTCAACAGCATTCTCTTTGCCACAGTTCCAGAAATGCCTCTTTAGAGCTGAATTCTGCTAAAATTGACCAACTTGTCAAGTGCCTGTAAAGTGTCTTCTGTTTTTCAGAAACTGAAGAACCAGAACAAGCCACCAACATTGTTCATCTGCCTTCTGAGGTGATGCTGACAATTTTTAGCTATCTTAGCCCTCAAGAATTATGCCGATGTAGTCAAGTCAGCACCAAATGGTCACAGTTAGCAAAAACAGGATTTCTCTGGAAACACCTTTATCCCGTGCACTGGGCTAGAGGTAAGAGGCTGCACTCTCAATATTTTTTTATCAGCCCTAGTTTCTATTCCTAGTAATTTGTAATTTTAAACTTGATAAAAAAGTAACTAAGCATTATTTATGTTGTGCAGATAGTACTTGATTAATAACAAGTTCAGTCACCATTCAAACATATAGCAGTGCTGATAAAGTAGATTTATACTTATTTACTTTGAACCTACAGTTATCACTGTGTATGCACTGTCATGTGATTGTGATTTGAGTGCTTTGTCGTCAGCGTGCATTTATCATGGTTGCAGCATCTTACAGTCACAGGATTGTATTTGCAACCATCACAGCTGGCTTCTGACAAGCAGAGTTAGAAGAGAAGCTTGCAAAAATTCACAACTCATGGTCACATGATATCATTCTTCATAACTCTGAGTAATTTGCTTAATGGCTAAAATGATGATGATTTGATCGAAATATTTAGGTTTTTACGGTGTGAAAATTACTGTAGTAAAGGTAAAGCTTCCCCTCGCACATATGTGCTAGTCGTTCCTAACTCTAGGGGGCAGTGCTCATCTCTGTTTCAAAGCCGAAGAGCCAGCGCTGCCTGAAGACATCTCCAGTGTCATGTGGCTGGCATGACAAAATGCCGAAGGCGCACAGAACGCTGTTACCTTCCCACCAAGGTGGTCCCTATTTTTCTACTTGTATTTTTACATGCTTTCAAACTGCTAGTTTGGCAGAAGCTGGGACAAGTAACGGGAGCTCACTTTGTTACACGGCACTAGAAATTTGAACTGCCAACCTTTCTGATCAACAAGCTCAGCGTCTTAGTGCTGAGCCACCTTTAGTTAGTAATTGTCAAACTTGGATTTGCAAAGCTAGAGAGCTTGGATACAGTTATCACTACCTTATCTCCAGTTATATATGTAGAAAACTATAAGCCAATATAGATTGAATGACCTTAAGTTAGGTGATCTCTTGCCCTTGCTTTTGAAATACAGCATTTATATTTTAGGAATTTTAAAACCCAGTCTATTCTCTTTTTAATTATATGGAAATGATATGGATCATTATTGAACTAATTAAATAGATATTTGCTACTTTATTGAGGTTTTTTATCTCCCCCCCCCTTCATTTTGTTTTTTATTCTAACAACAAACCTAAAAAGTATTAGCATTTTCTGATAGACATGTTTCTGGAAGCTTAAGGGTTGAGAATGAACTGTGTCTGGGAATCATTTGAATGATTCAGTCACTAAAGATTTTGTAGTTTGGAAAGGTATTGCAATATCCCAATTTTGCATGTACTATTTTTAAAACCTATAAGGACAAGGAAGTAGTATGCAGTCTTTTCGCCTTTCTCCTGTGATCCTTTTACATACCTGTAATCAGCTTATGTTGTTATGCTGCTTGGTTATGGATTAAATGCCAAGACTACGTTAATGAATTAAATTCTTACTGACTGAATAGGAAATTGGTCCCATGGCCCACCAGGTGATCTTGATACGGAGCCAGATGAAGAATGGGTGAAAAACAGGAAAGATGAAAGTCAGGCTTTTCACGAATGGGATGAAGATGCTGATATAGATGAATCAGGTGAGTTGTCTGTCTTGTTCAGTTTTGTCTGTCCCAAAGTTCTGAACATTGAGCATTAATCTCATAGTTCCCTTCCACAAAATGCCTGTGAGAATCCAAACTGGAATACTGCTCACATATATGGTGTCTGTTACGGAATGACTACATGGTCTGCCAAGGTTCTTCCCCTGTTCCATTTCAACGAGTATGATGAGATTGGCATTAAGTAAGGCTTATCTTGGGAAATGATTTCATCAACCATTCCTAGCCTGGCCTTTTTCCTGTGTTAAATCAATAGTCCTTATAATGAGCATACTTACAACAATTTGAAATTCTGAGACTTTTAGTCCCAATATTAGGAAGGATTGGGGAAGGTTAGATTACAATTATGCTAATGATCTATAATTTATTTATTTATTTTTATTTATTTTTATTTATTTGTATGCCGCCCTTTTCCCTGGGGGGACTCAGGGCGGCTCACAATTCAAAAAGGGAGGGGGGGAAGACAAACAGTATTCCAATATGGAAACAATACAACATATTAAAAGAGAGCACAACAGTCACACAATTCGGGTGGGGTTGGAATCTTAACCCCAGGCCAGCCGGGACAGCGGCGCGGAAGGATTGGAGGGTGGTGAGGGTCCGAATCTCCACGGGGAGTTCGTTCCAGAGGGTCGGAGCAGCCACCGAGAAGGCTCTCCTCCGGGTAGTTGCCAGTTTGCACTGGCTAGTAGATGGAATTCGGAGGAGGCCTAATCGATGCGATCGTATCGGTCTAGTGGAGGTAATTGGCAGTAGGCGGTCTCTCAAATACCCAGGCCCACTACCATGAAGGGCTTTATAGGTGATAAGTAGCACCTTGAAGCGCACCCGGAGATCGACAGGCAGCCAGTGCAGCTCGCGGAGGATAGGTGTAACGTGGGTGAAGCGAGGTGCACCCACAATCGCTCGCGCGGCCGCATTCTGGACTAGCTGAAGTCGCCGAATGCTCTTCAAGGGCAGCCCCATGTAGAGCACATTGCAGTATTCCAGCCTAGAGGTCACAAGGGCACGAGTGACTGTTGTGAGGGCCTCCCGGTTCAAGTAGGGACGCAACTGGTGTACCAGGCGAACTTGGGCAAATGCCCCCCTGGTCACAGCTGACAAATGATGTTCGAAGGTCAGCTGTGGGTCCAGGAGGACTCCCAAGTTGCGAACCCTGTCTGAGGGGCGTATAATTTGACCCCCCAGCCTGAGAGATGGAACACTTGGCCAATTCGCGGGAGGGAAACACAGCAGCCACTCGGTCTTTTCTGGATTGAGCACTAGCTTGTTGACCCCCATCCAGTCTTTAACAGCCTCCAGACCCTGGCTCATCACATCCATCGCTTCGTTGCGTTGGCACGGGGCGGACAGATACAACTGGGTATCGTCCGCATATTGGTGGTATTTTATCCCGTGCCGTCGAATGATCTCACCCAGCGGTTTCATGTAGATGTTAAAAAGTAAGGGGGACAGGACCGAACCCTGCGGCACCCCACACATTAGGGGCCTAGGGGTCGATCTCTGCTCCCCAACTAACACCGACTGCGACCTGTCCGAGAGGTAGGAGGAGAACCAATGTAGAACAGCGCCTCCCACCCCCACCTCCCGCAGTCATCGCAGAAGGATACCATGGTCGATGGTATCGAAAGCCGCTGAGAGGTCAAGGAGCACCAGGATGGAGGCGTGGCCTCCATCCCTGGCTCTCCAAAGATCATCGGTCAACGCGACCAAAGCGGTTTCTGTGCTGCAGCCAGGTCTGAAGCCTGACTGGAAAGGATCGAGATAACTGGCTTCCTCCAAGGACCGCTGGAGCTGAAAGGTCACCACCTTCTCAACAACCTTCCCCACAAAGGGGAGGTTGGAGACCGGACGATAGTTATTTAAAACAGCTGGATCCAAGGATGGTTTCTTCAGGAGGGGTCTCACCACCGCCGCCTTTAAAGCGGGGGGAAAGATCCCCTCCCGAAGAGAGGCGGTAACAACCGCCTGGATCCAGCCTCGTGTCACCTCTCTGCTGTTGACAACCAGCCAGGAGGGGCACGGGTCCAGCACACATGTGGAGGCTCCTACAGCTCTCATCGCCTTGTCCACATCCTCAGGGGTAACAGCTTGAAACTCAACCCAGCGATGGCTTACCAGATCATCCCTTAGTGCCTCGGCTGGTTCTGCAGAATTGGAGTCCAGGTCCGCCCGGAACCGAGCAACCTTGTCTGCGAGGAACTGGACGTAATCCTCAGCCCTACCCTGCAGCGGATCGCCCGTATCCCTCCTATTTAGGAGGGAACGGGTTATCCTAAACAGGGCGGCTGGGCGCGACTCAGCAGACGCAACCAGAGAGGCAATGTATGTTCTCTTAGCCGTCCTAATTGCCCGAATGTACTCTCTGGTGCAGGTTGTTAAACGTGCTCGGTTCGGTTCGGATTTACTGGTCCTCCATAAGTGCTCTAGGCGTCTCCTTTGGCGCTTCCTCTCCCGGAGTTCCTCAGTAAACCAAGGAGCCCTCCGGGATCCACTGCCTCGGAGCGGCCGTAGAGGCGCAATCCAGTTAAGAGACTTCGTCGCTGCCAAGTGCCAGGCAGCAACCAGAGTCTCTGCCGGACTGCGGACGAGAGTATCAGGAATAACCCCAAGTTCCGTCTGGAACCCCAAAGGGTCCATAAGTCGCCTGGGGCGGAACCACCTGGTCGGCTCCTCCTCCCTACAGTGGGGGTTTGGTCTCCGAAAGTCAAGCCTCAATAGGTAGTGGTCTGACCATGACAGGGGCAAGATCTCACTACCCCTCAGACCAAGATCACAATTCCACTGCTCCGAGAGGAATACGAGGTCGAGCGTGTGACCTGCTGAGTGGGTCGGTCCTCGGATTACTTGGGTCAAGCCCATGGTTGTCATGGAAGCCATGAACTCCTGCGCTCCGTCAGAGTGACCACCGAGCGAAGGCAGATTGAAGGCATAATGATCATAAGGAGGTTTCCCCCTCCTTTCTGCAAATGAAAAAAAAAGTTTGGCAAATTTTTGCTTGACTGCAGTTTGATATCTTGGTCAGGTTCGCACTTTAAGGCTTACTATAATGTGAATTGTTTGACTTTGGCTACTTGCTATATCTTAGATTACAAGTTTGGTATAATGGCTAAGACAGTGGGTGTCAACTGCTCATCTTCACTTTCTTTGAAGCTCGCTAGCAACTAGGGGAGGAGAGGGTCATCTGGAAAGGAAGTGTGCACGCCAAAACCCATCTTCCCTGGCCGCTGAGCCCCTGGCCTGTACCCCTCTCACTGGAGCAAGACACACTCAATATTACTCATGGAGACCTCCCAGTGCAAACATGGCTGCTTTTGCAGCGGCAAAAGTAGCAGGAGGCCAAGTGACACACCCCATGTGCCTCGCGCACTCCTTATCTAACAGTGACAGTTGCAGCAGGCAATTTCATCTATGGAACAGTGGCCTCTCAAGTGCTGCTCCAGCCGCTTCTTCCAGCAACCACAGATGTTTTTGTAGCCGATTGTGGCTACAAAAGCAGCAGGAGCCAAGCGATGTGCTGCACGTGGCTCACAGTGGCTTCTCAACGGCTACTGTAGTAGCAACTATTTTCAATTTTTTTACCATTATTTTGTGTCTCAGTATGGTGATAAAAGTTAACATTTCAGAAATGTTACTGTACCTGCGGAGGTCTCCTTGTGCAATGCTCTGCTGCAGCTTTGGAGCAAACTTCTGC
The DNA here is from genome assembly GCF_009769535.1 of Thamnophis elegans. Taxonomy (NCBI): domain Eukaryota; kingdom Metazoa; phylum Chordata; class Lepidosauria; order Squamata; family Natricidae; genus Thamnophis; species Thamnophis elegans. The sequence continues at coordinate 56,844,787 of NC_045549.1, forward strand.
CTTCCCTGCACAGGATTGCAAGATTGGAGGCTCTGAAGCCATGAAGGGAGAATTTTTGGATGTGCGCTTGTGCAAGGCTCCTCTGAAAGGATGATCAGCAGGAAAATCCCCTCCCCTTTCTGAAAGAGACAGCCACAGGTAACATTTCTGAAATGTTAATTTTTAACATCATACAGGAAAATCCCCCCCGTCACAGTTTGATTTTGCCTGAGATACGGGAGAGGGAGAAAGATCAGAAGCAGGTAGGATAAGGAAAACTTTCAGAAAGCGATGGGAGGGATTTTCCTGCCGATTATCGTTTCAGAAAGTGATCTGTGGGTGAGTTTTTTTTCCTGCTGATCATCCTTTCAAAGCGGAGTCCTGTGCAAAATCCTCAGGGAATATTGGGATCTAAGGGATGTTTTTAGCAAGAATGGTTCTGATGCGCTCCCACAGCGGCTGACCAACTGTATCATTGAGATCCTCCTTGGGTCTAAATTGCCAAAGCTCAAGTTGTATTCCATAATCCCCAGAGACCTGGAAGAACTCTGCATTAATAGATAAGAATCTGCAATGCGGTTTCATCCAGCCAGCAAGACCCTGGTAGCTGTCCTGGTCCTATTCTGGCAAAAGAAAGATAGCTCTTTCCGCTTGTGCATGGATTACTGCAGGCTTAATGCAGTCTGTTGTGGAGAATGTATACACCCTATACTCATGAAGGACATGCTAGCCCACTTAGCCCAAAGGAAGGTCTTTGAAACTGGACTTATGCAAAGTGTATTACTGAATCAGGATTAAGGAGGGGGAGGAATAGAAAACAGCTTTCAACTGGACCCTGGGTTATTTCCAATTCTGAGTGCTACCGTTTGAATTGCAAGAAGCCCCTGCTATGTTCATGCAGCTAATAAAAATCCTGCATGAACAATTGTACAAAGAGGTGTTGGTGTATCTAGCAGACATCCTGATCTCTTCTGAAATAAAGGACGAGCATGTTAAGCTCAGACAAACTGTGTTAAAAAAAAATGCAGCCAGCCCAGCTGTATACCAAACTTTCAAAGTTCCATGAAGACAAAATTGAATACTTGGGATACTGAATCTCACAGGAGGGGGTGAAAATGGACCCAGAGAAAGTCAGGGCAGTCCTGGAACACTCCCCCCTCGCATGTGGATGCAATGCCAAAGTTTGTTAGGGTTCGCAAATTTTTACCAAAAATTTATTCCCACTTTTGCCCAAATTGCCTTACCCATTACAAATCTTTTGAAAAGGAAATGGGAGGGAAAACCTAACCTAGACAACTATTAAATTGGATTATGGAATGCCAAGTGGCATTTGAAAAGCTCAAGCAGCTGTTGGTGCTGAAACACCCAAAACCAGATGGCCTCTTTGTAATCCAGGCAGAAGCTAGTGACGTGGCCATAGGGGCTGTGCTGCTGCAAGAAAAACCCCAGGGAACCCTTCAGCCCCATGCCAACACTTCCCAAAAATTAATGGACGCAGAACAGAGATGGGCAGTCTGGGAGAAGGAGACCTATGCACTTCGATGGGCATTGCTAACTTGGCGACACTTCCTGGAAGGGTCGAAAGACCCATTTGAACTGTGGCAAATCAGAAGAACCTAGAAGCTTTAAAGAACCCATGGAAGTTATCCCCCAAGCAGGCCATTGGACACCTAATTTCAATCATTCCAACTTCACTCTGTGCTATACCCCAGGGGAAAAAAAACTTCCTGGCCGAAGCTCTATCCTGACTGCCACAATACAACAGTGCTAGACCCGAAATCATCCAGCCAGTCATCCCCTCTAACCAATTAGCAGCAGCAATAACCATGGAGGGCCAGGAAAAAGTCAAATCAAACATTCCCTGAGAAGTGCTAGATAAACTGAAAGCCATCTTTAAAAATGATGAATGGCTAGCGGCCCATAAAGAACAATGCAATTTCAGGGACAGACTAGCCTGGGTAGATGCAAAATTGTATGTCCATGCCCCTCTTCAGGAGTTGGTTTTACAAACTTGCCATGACTCAAAAGCTGCAGGGCATTTCGGATTCATAAAGACCTTACACCTGTTCAAACAACAATTCCGGTGGTCATCTCTGAAAAAGGACATTGAAATCTATGTAGCCAGTTGACCAGTGTGTGTGTGTGTCAGGCAAACGATGACCAGGGAAACCCATGGGCCTCCTGCAACTAGTGGTTCTGCGTGAGTGGCAAGTGCGCCCATGCTCAGCTCCATTGTGCAAGGGGCAGGTGTACGTGTCTACCATTCACACAAATGGAGCTTGGCATGTGAGTGCAGGTGCCCGCTGCTCGCACAAATGGAGTTTTGCATGTTAGTGCCCGCCACTCATACAAGTTGAGATGTGCATGTGCTGCCCACCACTTGCACCATCCAGTTCTGTGGGCTACAGGGGTTAATACTCCTGGGCTAAGGTGCTGGCCTGGAAACTAGGAGATGATGGTTTCGAGTCTCCTATAGACATGAGAACCAGCTCAGTGACTTTGGACCAGTTACTGCCTCAGCCTAATCTACCTCATAGGCTGTTAGGAAAATAGGAAGCAGAAATATTAGCTAGGTTCACCACCTTGAATACATATAATGTTTATGTATTCTATTTTTTCTTTTCAGGCAGGAAAGTCATGTCCCATCTAGATTGTATCTGCATACAATTACTAGTCACTGATCACTGATTGAAACATACTAGTTTAGAAAGATACAAATTCTGAACTTGAACTAATACTAACATTTAGCTTAGGTGTGACTCGGGTTAATTTAAACAAAACACAGTATTAACAACAGCAAATTGATCCAGGTGACATGATAAACTGTAATTAAGTATAAACTTCCAGTATTTTCTTAATACCGTAGTTAGAACAATCATTTTTATTTTTAAATGTTTCTTCTCATATTTTTAATTGAAGAAAATGGAGAACAATCGTCTGCTATCAGCGTTGTACAGAAGGAGAAAGACTTACTTCAAGGCATAATCCATAACATTCTGCCACGTGTAGGCTCATCAGTGAAAACCATTGTACTGGCGTACAGTTCAGCCATATCTAATAAAATGGTACAGTATACAATAAGTGATTAGAGTGTAAAAGTATCCTGAATGTGTTTTAAAAATGTGTGTCACCTTTTTTTTCTAGTTGACATTTAAGATGAACTAATAATATATAAAGGAAATACAAGTTGAAAAGATGTTTTACTATTTTCTGCATTCCTTTTATAATTCAGCCTTCTTAAACTTTTTTTAATATAGGTCAGACACATCTTGGAACTTTGTCCTAACCTGGAATACCTTGATCTCACTCAGACTGATATTTCTGATTCTGCATTTGAAAGGTTGATAGCTTTCATTTTAAGTAGTAGTCTGTATATATGAGAGGTTGGTTACCTTGTTACATGTTATCAATCCTAGCACTTACAGATAGTCCTCACTTACCGACAATTAGATTGTTTAAATTTAGATGGTGCTGAATGAATGATGGTTGCAATTAGTCCATGAAGTTACAGTAGAAGTGTTTCAGTACCCTGACAATCATGTGATCAAAACTTGGGTGCTTGACAATTGGCCTGTATTTAGGACCACAGTGTTTGCTTCAACTCCCCTCATTAGCATTTCCCCTCTCCCATCTCTACTGTCCCCAGCTGATTTTCTTCAACTTCCTCCTGCTGCTGGCCTTGGGCCAAGGAGCATCCCATGGATGCATGCAGATGGCAGAGCAGAATGATGGAGCCTTGTCTTCAAAGGAAGCTCACAAGGCCTGGTTGGGGAGGAAATAGCAGGATGGAGTTGGGATTCCCAAAGGTGTTTTTTTTTTCAAGAGGCAACTGGACTTTCTTGTTTTTCTTTGCAGATGTTTCGCTTCTCATCCAAGAAGCTTCTTCAGCTCTGACTGGATGATGGGAAATGGAAGGATTTATACTCCTTGCAGACAGCTGGCCATTTGCATTCTTTTAGCAGGTTAAGGTCAGCTGGAGGTTTATCTGTGTCATCTTGGAACTTGCCTTCTTGGAACTGTTGAAAGGATTGTCTTGTAGATTGGAGATAATGTCATATCCCTCCCCCTCTGTTGAGAGGGGGCTGTTCAGAACAGGAGGAATATGACATCATCTATCTCCAATCTATAACACAGTCCTTTCAAAAGTTCCAAAAGGGCTCCACACGAATTTGCACCACTCAGGTTACCCTGATGACATAGATAAGCTTCTAGGTGACTAACTACCTGCTAAAAGAATGCAAATGACCAGTTGTCTGCAAGCAAGAATCCTTCCATTCCCCACCATCCAGTCAGCTGAAGAAGCTTCTTGGATGAGAAGCGAAATGCCTTAAAAAAAAAAACAGGAAAGTCCAGTTACCTCTTGGAAAAAAAGCACTTTTTGGACAACCCTGACCTGGATGACTGAGAATTTCCATAGATGGAGTTGGGAGTTTACACAAGGCAGAAAAAACATGAGATTCTCACCTAACAAAAGAAGTGTATTGGGAAGCATGTTGGCAGTAGGGTAAATGGCCTCTGCACAGCTTGGCACAGCTGCTTCCAAAGCCTTCCCCAGTTGTATATGCAAAGATTCATCTTTGCTTTAATGGCAGCTCCAGTGGAAGTCTGTGTGTGCATATTGTTGGAGGTAATTGGAAGAGTAACTGCACTGGGCATTCAGAAAGATGTGACTGCAGAAATGCAGGCAGCCTTGCTGATGCCAATACTTTTTGCAGAGCTCCCTTTCAAAGACTTGGCAGAGATATGTTTTTCTTATAAGTTAGTCAAACAGTTATTGCTTATTAGAGAGATTCCCATTTATATATCAGTCATGGTTCCTATTTGATATGTTTTTTCCTAGTATACATATCTACATTTTCACTTAAGGGTGAAAATTTTCATCTTAAGGGATGAACATTTTCATTGCATATCATATTTTTGTTATAGTGTTTTAATATTTGCTTTGGGGATGGGCTGTTAATGTACTATTAGCTGCCAGTATAAACTCTCCAAATAAATACATAAACATTATGATGTTAATTCCACACAATTATTTGTTTCAGTTGGTCTTGGATTGGTTGCTGCCAGAGTCTCCAGCATCTTGATCTCTCTGGTTGTGAAAGAATAACAGATATGGCTGTAAGAAAAATTTCTAAAGCTCTAGGGATTTTGTCTTCCCACGAAGAACGATCTCATAAAAGTTTTCAAAACAGGAGAAGAAAAACTGTGTGGAAAAACAAAGAGATTGCCTTGGAGTTCAGCAAAAAGGATTGTGGCCTGCACTATATAACAAATGAAAATGTGATTAAGGAAGAAGGAAACAAAAGCCATTGGAATGTACCAGTCAGATCAAAGGACTTCAGCTCTACTTATATCTGGATGTTAGATGCCAAAGATCTGGCCGATATTGAAGATGCTGCAGAGTGGAAGCACAGAAATTTGGAAGGAGATTGTGTGATAGAACCAGCCTCCCCTCTCCCTTGCTCTGCATCCTGCTGCAATAAAGACATTTTTGGTTTGAGGACTAGTTTCTGTTGGCAGGAGCAGCAGCCTTGTGCTTCTGCGGCCCTGACTTACTGTGGCCATTCCTTTTGTTGTGCCGGGTCAGCATTAAAAACTTTCCAGGCACTCTCGCCTTCCCCTGTGCTACTTAACCACACACCAAGGACTAATAGGCAGATAGAGGGGAAAGACTTGGCACACTTCAAGAGTGCAAAATCGGACCAAAAGACAGCCCGAGTTCTTCAATTCCTCAGTTTGTCAGGATGTTACCAGATAACAGATAATGGTCTCAGGTAAGTAATCTGTTGCAAGAGATCACTGTAGCTGTTTGGAAAAAGCCAGAGCACAAATGCATGTCACTAGTCCTTTCTTTGGTATTTCTATTTCTCACACAACTGAGTTGACTAATAGCAATGAAGCAATGAATAGCAGTGACGGTTTTTTCCCCATTAAGAGAATCCAGAACAGGTTAGACAAGGCGACCCAAACGCATTGGTAGCCATACATTGCAATGAACAAGGACATGCATTAAATTTTGCAGCTACTGTGATTGTTGGCCAAGCAGGGACAAAACTAGCCAGAGAAATGATTGAAGCCTGGGAAATGGCCCTTCGTAAGTCAATAGGAGTGCTGATTTACTACCAGTCTATTAGGTACTTAGGAGCCAAGGGCATGGTGGCACAAGGAAAGAATTAAGGACTTTAATAGCCAGCCATCAACACCCTAATTAACAACTAAAATAACAACTCCTCTAGAAAAAGTGCAGAGAAGAGCAACCAGGATGATTAGGGGACTGGAGACTAAAACATATGAAGAATGGTTACAGGAACTGGGCATGGCTAGTGTAGTGAAGGGGAGACATAGCTGTGTTGCAATATTTGAGGGGCTGCCACAGAGAGGAATGGGTCAAGCTGTTTTCCAAAGCCAGACAAGTAGTAATTTTATTTTATTTAGTTTGTCAAACATGTAAAAGATAACAGGTATAAGTATAAACATGGACATGAAACAAGGGAAATGAGTACAAATAAAAGACTCTAGAACATGGACAGAAGGCACGCTGGTGCGTTTATACACACCCCTGTTATAGACCTCTTAGGAATTGGGTGAGGTCCACAGTAGATAGTTTAAAGTTGAAGCTGTGGGGATTTGAGGATGTAACAGTTGAGTCAGGTAAAGCATTCCAGGCATTGACCATTCTGTTGCTGAAGTCGTATTTTCTGCAATCTAGTTTGGAGCAGTTTACTTGAATTTGTAGCTATTGTTTGCCTGAGTATTATGGAAGTTGAAGCTGAAGTAATCGTTGACAGTAGGATGTTGTAGCAGACACTATTGTGTACTATCCGACACTATTGTGTATGGTCAGACCGTAGGCGTCGTCGTCACAGGTTGTCCAAGCCCAAAATTTTGAGCCTGGTGGCATAAGGAATTCTATTGTGAGCAGAGGAGTGGAGTACTCGTGAAATATCTCTAGACTCGGTTGATCGTATTAATGTCCAATATACAGTGTGGATTCCAGGCAGATGAGCTGTATTCAAGAATTGGTCTGGCAAAGGTTTTGTATGCCCTAGTTAGCAGTACAATGTTACCGGAGAAGAAGCTTCGCAAAATTAGGTTAACAACTCTTAATGCCTTTTTGGCAATGCTGTTACAGTGAGTTCTGGGGCTTAGATTGTTTGAGATGAGTACTCCCAGGGCCTTGACAGAGTGAGGGTCGTCTATGAGGTCATATCCGCCCAGCTTGTATTTGGTATTTTAATCTTTGTTGCCAATGTGTTGGACAGAGCATTTGTTAGATGAGATTTAGAGTTGCCAATTGCGCGACCATTCTGACACATAATCAAGGTCGGTTTGTAGGGTAGCAGCATTGTCAGTGGTGTTAAATAGTTTTATATCATAATGGATGTAAACTGAACAAGGAGAGATTCAACCTAGAAATTAGAAATTTTCTGACAGTGAGAACAGTTAACCAATGGAACAGCTTCATCACTGGAGGCTTTCAGAAAGAGATTGGACTGCGATTTGTCAGAAATGGTGTAGGGTCTCCTGCTTGGGCAGGGAATTGGACTACAAGGTCCCTTCCAACTCTGTTAATCTAATCTAATCTAAAAGCTACACACAACCAGGAACCATATAAATATAGCGCATAGAACAGGCCAGTGCACATATTCTGGGGAGAGCGAAAGAGGTTTCCTGATTATGGGTTCCAGCATGAGCCTGAAAACTTGGAAGAATAAACTTTTGGTCATGGTGACTGATAGATTTGATCCTGCAACATTATCCTGGGGCACTTATATTTACTTTCATTCCCAATAATAGTTGTGATTTTTCTTCAAATATGAGTAAGATTTTCCTCTATATCTTCTGCCAGAAGGTAGGGTTGAAAACTTCCTATCCTTTTAGGAAACTTCTCCCCTCAATGTCTAATTCTACATTCTAGGAAGATATTCTATTTTTTTCTTGCTTCCATCTTGAAGGCCAAGAACTTACAGCCCAGGATCATTTGAGCCGAAGCCAAGAGCCATGGAAACTTCTTGATCAAGGGTGTCAAACTCGGGAAGGAAGAGTCATGCACTGGCCACGCCCACCCCCAGCTTAGCGAAGGGAGGGAAGGTCCTGATACATCACGTGACACCGTTTGATATCTCTCTTCTAGATGTAGCAGAGAATATGCAGTGAGCTCAGCTTTCCATTGAACTAGGCATTGCAGCAACTTCTCCTGCTTTTGTTTGGATAGATTAGGCAATGGGCATAAGACTTAGAATAACTCTTCTGATATCCTGAACAAACCCACTGGGTAGTTCTGACAGATTTATCACGGAATCCAGAAACATGAACCTACAACAAAAGCATATAATTCCCCATAATTAGAATGGTAGTAGGAAGACTAAGGAACATCAGATATAGCAATATGGTGGGAAAATTTGCTGAGTTCTGATTCAGCAGTGAGACATAAAATAGTTTAGAAATAGCAGCTCAGGATTATGAGGAGGATGAGTTCAAGAGGAAGATAATATTTTAGATGATGCTTTTGCATGGTCCACAATTAATATCAAAGGCTTTTTAATGCTGACTTACTTTGATGATACCTAAATCAGCAAAGATGATCCTAGATCACCACATTCTGCCAACATTATCCTTCAAATTTCAAAATAGATATTAGAAAGGCTTTTCTAGACTTCAAAGAGATAATCAAGACGCAGTGGGTAGGACCAGTGTAACTCAAGGCACCCTTAACATTGGTGTGGAGGTGTATCTCTCTGCATATCATGGGGTGCCTGCTTTTTGCTTAGCAGCAATTAGCTAGCAACAGTCCTAATGTATAAATGAAATATAGATGTTCAGAGATTGACTGGAATGTAGTACAAAGTACTGTAGAGACAATAGTACTAGGAATCAGGACTGCATCTAACCCATCAATTATTGTTTAGGTTTTGATGATATTGGCATATTAATTAAACGTTGTAGGGTATAATATTATAAAATATTATACTATGTTATATATCTAGGAGCGTAATGGCTCAGCTGTTAAAGATGCTGAGCTTGTAAGCTAGAAAGCTGACAGCCCAGGTTCAAGACCCGAGTGCCATGTGATGGGGTGAGCTCCCATTACTTCCCATTACTTGCCTCAACTGTTGCCCACCTAGCATGCAAATGCGAGTAGATAGTTACCACTTTGGTGGGAAGGCAATAGTGTTCCATGTGCCTCAGCGAATAGTCATGCTGGCCATATGATCACAGAAATGTCTTCAGGCCATGCTTTTAGCTACCTCGCCTACAGAGATGAGCACCGTCCCCTAGAGTCAGTTTTACAATCACTATTGTAATAAAGATAAATGATGGCAAGTTCCGCAAATCAGATGGAATACAGATGTTTCCAAGCAGTTTTTAAATTGTTTAGCTGAGAATAATTAGAACAATTTCTTTGAGGATTTGAAAGCCTCTGTTAGCTATTATTTTTGAAATAATACTAAACTGTACATAGATCTCAAATATTGGACTGTTTTTGGTAGGTTTTGAGGTCAATCATGTATGCTAAATGGAACTACTGCTTAGAATTATTTTGTTTTTACTCCCACCACCCTCACTCCAAAATCTGTTGCCACTTTCCACTTTTACCTCCTGTAGATCATTAGCTTTAAGAGATGAATTGTGATTTCCCATGAACTGTTGCTATTTATGAATGCAATGGTTTGGCAGGACAATTGCATATTCCTCCCAGCATTCCTCAGTTGAATTTCTGACAGTCAGAGCATATGGGGAAAGATGGTTTTGGGTGGCCAACATTTTGCAGTTTGGATAAGAAAAATTCTTGGCATGGTGTTAACTTGAGTTTTGTTCTCTACTCCTAGGATGTTGGCTCTTAGAGGTGGGCTACCTTATCTAGAACACCTCAATCTCTCTGGCTGTCTGACAGTAACCAGTGCAGGTCTGCAAGACTTGGTCTCAGTATGCCCATCTCTAAATCATGAACACTTTTACTACTGTGACAACATAAACGGTAATGTCTTTTAAATGAAATGTTTGTTCATATTTCAAAATCTTTTTCTTTATATAGATGGAAGAGCTCCAATATACCGTACAAACATTTGGTAAATTGATTGTCTTGCCAAAGATAGATTTAAAATTTATTTTAAGTTTATGCTGTTTTCTTAAGGAATCATAGTTGTAAGTATTAAATAATTTAGTTTCAGTCAAATAGCTAATGATCTATTTATAAAAAAGGAATCTATTTTTTGGGCTTGCTCTTATTCTGGCATACGTTTGTAAAAAGATTAGAAGTGACATGTAATCTTGTTTTGAAGTTTTTATGACTTGAAATCTCAATATTTTAATTTTGAGTGCTTTCAAAGATTAACTAATTTAGTACCAATTATCTTAGTAATAATATTCTAACTACCAATTTTGTTTCCAGTGCAAAAGTACATTTAAAAATTGCATTCTTGATCAGAACTGAAATAATCTTAAGACTAAATCAATATCTGAACTTACAGACCAAAAATCATTTTGGGAATCGTCTTGGCAGAAATTCTCCTGTATGATGGTTATCTTTAGCAAGTGCCTGACTTACCACTTTTTATACCTCATGAAAGTGAAATTTGCACATGAGAAATGTTGCCCTCCAAGAGTATTTCAGAATAGATTTTCAAAATGTTATGTTTCTCAATGGTGGTAATCACGTTTCAAAAATGACATCTTGTACTGCTTTCATTTTCTCTTTCCATAGTGAGGAATTCCATAATATGCAGCATTTTATTTTTACTTGAAGTATAGAAATTTGAATATACTGGGCGGGTCTACTGTTAACTGCTTACAGGAGGAAACTGAGGCCATGAGGACTTTAAATTTTCTGAGTACTTAAATATCTGAGTACTTAAATGTTCTATGCAACCAGAATTCACAATACTAGTGAGGAATATCCAGATCACACTGAAGTATATTTCTGCTGATGATGATTTTCTGGTTGCAACTGACGAAGTAATGTTTGATTACATCCCTTTGGTTTTATAATAGGAAGTGGAAAAGGACCAGCTTTATTTTTTTTAATTGTTGTGAGGAAATTTCATCTCTTAGCCTTGCATTTTGAGATAAACATTCTAAAAAACACTTCCTATGTAACATTTATGAAAGCTTCTCAGAGAGAAGGGAGAAGAGTCTAATCTTAAAAGTCTTAAAAGACTTCTTCAAAAGGAAATAATAAACCTTGAGAACTAGATGCCTGCAGTGATTCAGTTTAAGAAGAAAAGCAAATCATAAGCTGGTTCTCAACCTCCTTTTTTGCAGGGTGGAAAGGAAGGACCTTCAGAATATTTGAGTCAAATACTACTGCCATAAATCTGGGTTTTTTAAAGAGTAATTAAAATTTCATAATGGTGATGTTAGGATTGGTTTATTGCTTCAGTTTTTCTGATATTTGAAGGAATTTTAAATTTTATTTTATATTTTTATTTTTTTTATCCTGATATCCTAGCACAGCTACTCTTTAATGTTTGTATTGACAGCAACTGACATTGAATGTTAGTTAAGGAACGATTCAGCTGTATTATTCTGACTTTATATATTGGAGCTTGTGAACTCTTTTCCTCCTAGCCCAGCTCCATCTCAGTTGTTGCTTTCTGCTAAGTTTGATTGAATTAGTTTGAGGGGAGGAAGCAAACATTGAAAAAAGAATGAAATAACAATTTGTATTTTTTGCTAAAAATGTCATATTTTTAACCCAATTATAATGTTTTACTGGTAATTTGATTATATGGAAATTACTTCTTTCAGCATTCTACTACAGACAAAACATGTATGGAAAATCAGTAACAAAACTTAGGATTTTAAATCTTACTAAATTCTTCAATATGACGTTATACTAGCACACTGATGATAGTTTAAGGCAGTGGTAGTCAACCTGGTCCCTACCACCCACTAGTTTTCATGGTGGGCGGGAGGGGTTTGCTGTAAATTTTATAAAGCAAAGTTACTTCCCTACTTTATAAATCACCGTTACTGTGGAACTGGTGGGCGGTTAGAAAATGTTACTACTAACAGAGATACAAAAGTGGGCGGTAGGTATAAAAAGATGGACTACCCCTGGTTTAAGGAATCAGAAAGGATACATTAAGATTGGACACTCTGTACATTGATACACAGATGAAGTATCTATATATTGCTAGGTTGCTTGTTCTTCATTAAGAGAATTTTGACTGAAATTCAATGGCACACCTGTGAATTTTATATGCCAGGTAATACAGGCACTGGATTGCATGTTTTTTAAAAAGAAAAAGTCCTAGCAAATGGAGGTAAGTAGCTTTTGATAGTGTTGATAGCGCACTCCAGTTTTCTTAACGAAGTTTCATTAATAAGCAATGGTTCACAATGTCCCTTTAATTTTTGTGGAGTAATATACTTAGATTGGATGAATCTGTGTATTCCATATTGCTTGAATTTTGAGATTCCCCATTCATCAATAGACCTCTTTCACTCTGGGTGGTTTTGCTAGCGTAGCTTGTGAGCCTTAGTGAAAATCACAGGAACACATTTATGTTAGAACAGTTTCTGCTCAGACTGCATCCAGTCCCTTTTTCTTGCTTTCACATTTGTTCTGTCTTTGCGCAGGTCCTCACGCTGAAACTGCCAGCGGATGCCAGAACTTGCAGTGTGGTTTCCGAGCCTGCTGCCGCTCTGGTGAATGATCCAACTCTTCACATTTCTGTCTACTTCATTTAGTTCCACAGGCTTCCTCTCATGCACTTTACATCTTGTTCTTGACTGTTTTCTTTAGAAGCGTGATATGTGGATTGTTTTTGCTCTGTAATTCAGAAACTTGTAAACAACCTGTATAGGGTTTTATCATTTTTCAGTGTTCCATACTGATTTAAAAGGTGAGAGGTTAAATTTTGTTGTGCTGTGAAAAGAAATCATTAAATCATTTAGTCACCTTCACCCTGATATTTGGCACTTAAATTTGGGGGTTTTCCCCTCTATTTGTGCTAAGTCCATAAAAAAACTTACATACTTATATATAAATCAGTGAATGTGAAACACATTTGGATAACATATATTGTTAAGTAGTTATTTTCCCCATAACCTTCTTATCCCAGAGTTGTTCTTCCTGAATTAGAGAGATTTTTTTTCGGTCTTTTAGTACTGATTTCACATTTTAGGCTTGAGGAACAGTAAATGAAACATTCCCATCAGCATCAGAGTTTGTTGGTCTATTAAAGCTACATTTACAGCAGGCTATTGTTGCCACATCATCTTGTGGGCTTCTCAAAGTATTTGCTTAACTGTAGATGCATAGCAACCATAATCCCCTACATCTTCTATGTAGACATACTAAAGATGTTGAATTTTGAAAGGGATTTTCCAAAAAGCAATTTCTCTGTGATAAGAGCAACTGTAATAAATAAACTACAGCTTTAAGAAAATTTCTTGTATCCATTTGCATGCTGGGAAGATTACAAAAGTGGAAGATAATTTGTTACTAGTGCTGGGTGGCATGTATTTACAACTAGACCTCACTGACTGCCTGGTACAGCAAAGTGGTGAAAAAATAACTGCAACCATGGAATATACACTGCTCAAAAAATTAAAGGGAACACAAAAATAAGATATCCTAGATCTGAATGAATGAAATATTCTTATTAAATACTTTGTTCATTACATAGTTGAATGTGCTGGCAACAAAATCACACAAAAATTATCAATGGAAATCAAATTTAGCAACCCATGGAGGTCTGGATTTGGAGTTACACTCAAAATTAAAGTGGAAAAAAAACACTACAGGCTGATCCAACTTTGAGGTAATGTCCTTAAAACAAGTCAAAATGACGCTCAGTGCGTGTGGCCTCCACGTGCCTGTATGACCTCCCTCCAATGCCTGGGCACACTCCTGATGAGGTGACGGATGGTCTCCCAAGGGATCTCCTCCCACACCTGGACTAAAGCATACCCCAACTCCTGGACAGTCTGTGGTGCAACGTGGTGTAATGTGGCGTTGGTGGATGGAGTGAGACATGATGTCCAAGATGTGCTCAATTGGATTCAGGTCCGGGGAACGGGAGGGCCAGTCCATAGCATTAATGCCTTTGTCTTGCAGGAACTGCTGACACACTCCAGCCACATGAGGTCTAGCATTGTTTTGCATTAGGAGGAACCCAGGGCCAACCGCACCAGCATATGGTCTCACAAGGGGTCTGAGGATCTCATCTTGGTACCTAATGACAGTCATGCTACCTCTGGCGAGCACATGGAGGGCTGTGCAACCCCCTAAAGAAATGCCACCCCACACCATTACTGACCCACTGCCAAACCAGTCATGCTGGAGGATGTTGCAGACAGCAGAACATTCTCCATGGCGTCTCCAGACCCTGTCATGTCTGTCACATGTGCTAAATGTGAACCTGCTTTCATCTGTGAAGAGCACAGGGTGCCAGTGGCAAATTTGCCAATCTTGGTGTTCTCTGGCAAATGCCAAAGGTCCCTCATGGTGTTGGGCTGTAAGCACAACCCTCACCTGTGGACGTCGGGCCCTCATATCACCCTCATGGAGTCTGTTTCTGACCGTTTGAGCAGCCACATGCACATTTGTGGCCCACTGGAGGTCATTTTGCAGGGCTCTGGCAGTGCTCCTCTTGTCCCTCCTTGCACAAAGGTGGAGGTAGAGGTCCTGATTCTGGGTCTTTGCCCTCCTATGGCCTCCTCGTCTCCTGGTAGCGCTTCCATGCTCTGGACACTACGCTGACAGACACAGCAAACCTTGCCACAGCTTGCATTGATGTGCCATCCAGGATGAGCTGCACTACCTGAGCCACTTGTGTGGGTTGTAGACTCCGTCTCATGCTACCACTAGAGTGAAAGCACCACCAGCATTCAAACGTGACCAAACCACCTGCAGATCCACTCCTTTATTGGGGATGTCTTGCTAACTGCCTATGCTTTCCACCTGTTGTCTATTCCATGTGCACAACAGCATGTAAAATTGATTGTCAATCAGTGTTGTTACCTAAGTGGAGAGTTTGATTTCACAGAAGTGTGATTGACTTGGAGTTACATTGTGTTTTTTAAGTGTTCCCTTTATTTTTTTTGAGCAGTATATTTACCACCCTTGCAGTGTCTCAGTGTCATGTATTTACCATTAGTCATGCATTGTCTTGTGCCTGACCTCTCCCCCTGCAGAGTAGAGAGACTGAAAAGGAAGAGATTATGTAGGGAGTAAGAGAGTAAAAGAGGATAAACAGGCACATGATAGCGAATACACCCAGATATTTGTGGCTTTCAGTCCCAATCACACTGCACAAAGAACCAGCAGCATTGCATTTCTTTTGATGTGTATTGTCAAGAGTTTTGGCAGTGTGACTATTATGAGATCAAACCAGGATTATAACAGCACACAGCGCCTTAAGACAATTAATAGTGGTTTATATATACATATATACAAACAAATACATGGTAGATAAATATCTTACCACTCAGCTACGGACACAAGGAGAGAAAATGAGACACACAATGAGAGAGGTACACTAGGAGAGAGACACACCCCTCTCATGGCCTCCCTTAAATAGACACCTAAAACATTAAATGACTTGTGTGGACTCCACCAGGGTCTTAAAGAGAATATGCCTGTATTGCTGAATCATTCTCATTGCATCACTTTACAGATTACAACCTTATATAGCTGGCAGCTATTAAATCCTCAGTATCTGACATGTATTCTCCATTGTTTGTCTGCCTACTCTCTTGTAATCCTTTCCTTTGCAATAATTAATTGAATTAATTAAAAAAAACATTAATTCCATTCTTCCTAATTTCCCCAGCACTGGGGTGAGCATTTCAAAGGTTGGAGGAGTGACAAAGCATAGTCACAATCTTGTGATTTTCTACTTAGTCAGTGTTTCATTTAGCAACCAGGCTGCCGGTCCCAATTGTCACTAAACGAGGACTATCTGTATTGAAAAATACAGTGCTTGGTGTCATGTCACATGCAGTATGAGAGCGGTGGCTTTCCTAAAAAACAAAACAAAAAGAATTTGTCCAAATGGCCACCAACAAAAAAGGGGATAGGTTTTGAAAGAACTTTTCTGAAATTACTTTTGTCATATTTCTGGGTCACGAAGGAAAATAAATGTACGTTAATGTTTCTTTTGTAAATAAGTTACCTTGATTTATATGGTATCTTAAAAAATCACTTACAGAAGCTTTTAAGTTTAAAAACAACTCGCAAGATATATTTACATACTTTGCATTAACAAGTAAAACGACTGCAGACAGCAGTTCAAATACATAGAGTCTTGCCATTCTATTCCAAGCTGTTCCGTTTTCAGATCCATTCAATTCAGTGGTTGTCCTGGTAAGAGTCCTCCACATGATTCCCCTTCACTAAATGTGAATGGGGACTTTTGCACAGATGCCCAGAATTTGTCTTGTGTATTGAGAGTTTACTTGTATGAATCTACCTGTATGGCATCTCTAAGAAATGACCAGGATTCAGATCTAAGAATTAAGAAAGCCTGACAGCATTAGTTGAGTTTCTTGCTGTCCTAGGATCGAAAATTTTACACAACTATAAAGCAATTTGCATCAGGAAAATTAAAGGATAAGCACGGGTACAGCTATGCTGCCTTGAGCTGCTGAATTAAATGAAGATATGAATCAACTACGGCACGCCTATTTCCCTTGGTAACTCTCCTCCCTGTCCATCTTGGAAAGTAATCTCCAGCCTTCCGAGTTGCCATTTCTGCTATACTCTTACAATCTTCACAGCAACTGAAAGGGGTTTTACCTAATTAACTCTGATTGGGGGTGGGATGTTTTACACTTCAATAATACCAACTGAAAATAAAATGGAAAAAGTTTCCCTGCATCTAATATGCCTCAGAGCATTAAAACGACATGTTTTACCAATTCTCATTCCATCTGCAACTTAATAAAGTTTCTGGTCTCCATCAGAAATTGTGGTTGCTCCATCACTGTGGGTTTTGAAGAAGAGGTTGAACAGCTATTTGTCCGGAATGGTATAGGATCCCGTGCCTGACCAGAGGGTGGACTAGAAGACCTTCAAAGTTCCTTCCAACTTTATTATTTTGTAATAATCTAATTCACATTTACCAAACTAAACTACATTCAGAATTCTGTGCTGCTTTTTCTTCAGAAGCTCCCGGAGACCTCTATAGATATCTTCATATTATATCTAAAGCCTCCATTAAATAAGGTAAGCTGGGCTGGGGAAGACCATCTTGCCCTTAGTCAGGAAGTTTCCATGGCTGAGTCTGGGTCAAGAGCTACCTTTCCTTTTCACCACCACAGTCCCCGGGCATTGAGTTTAATGAGTCATCTGAAGTTTGAAGGCAAAAGTACTGGAATTTGGAATTTGCTTTATTTGTATGCCGCCCTTTTCCCTGAGGGGACTCAGGGCGGCTCACAATTCAAGGGAGGGGGATAAACAAACAAATTACAGAACAAAAAGACCATACACTATTAAAAACACAACAATCATACCATTTGGAGTGGGGCTGCAAGTCTTTAGCCCCAAGCCTGCCGGAACAGCCAGGTTTTAAGGGCTGTGCGGAAGGCCTGGAGGGTGGTGAGGGTACGAATCTCCACGGGGAGTTCCTTCCACAGGGTCGGAGCAGCCACAGAGAAGGCTCTCCTCCGGGTAGTCGCCAGTCGGCACTGGGCGGCTGATGGAATTCGGAGGAGGCCTAGTCTGTGGGATCTTATTGGTCTAGTGGAGGTAATTGGCAGCAGGCGGTCTCTCAAGTATCCAGATCCAATACCATGAAGGGCTTTGTAGGTGACAACTAGCACCTTGAAGCGAATCCGGAGACCAACAGGCAGCCAGTGCAGCTCGCGGAGGATAGGTGTTACGTGGGTGAAACGAGGCGCACCCACGATCGCTCGCGCGGCCTCATTCTGGACAAGCTGAAATCTGAGATGAGGGTGTTTCTGCTTTGATGTGACAGGAAATACAGAAGGATATGGTTGACTAAGCACGCGCAGTACCAATGGCTTTCAACGTCTGGTTGCTCATTCTTGCCAGCCTCCTTGATAGTGTTAGTAGCCCTTGGACTTCGGCACCAAAACCCCTGGGATGCCACCACAAAGATGTTTCTGTACACAAACTTTAACTCTACTATGGGCTCAGGCAAGAAATTTCTTGAACAGCGGCAACTATTGGAATCTCCTGGAAACGATGGAAGCCAATCTGTTTCTCTAGAGTCCTATCGATTATGAACTAATGAAGCCACATAAATCCACACAGAAAGAATGTGTTTGGGGTAAGCATGAACATACACAGCCAGTGCAAATTCTGTGTTTGGAATTTCAGTTTTATGAACTCCCGTACTATATGTAGCCTCAACAATAGATGCAACATCTGAAAATGGCAAGTGGATGGGAAATCCGGAGATCTGCAAGAAGGGAAAGAATGAGAAGGGTTATCTAGGACACCACTTCTATCATACCTGCTTCTAATAACATTGGGGGGAGGGGCTGCAAAAAGTCGATGTTCTTAAACATTAACTGAACAGAGTTCCTTTTCTGCTGTTTACATTAGAAAAAAAACAAACTTACACGTTGAACAAAAAAAACTTTGAAGACTTTGAATCAATTTTGCAAGCTTAGAAGTAAGGAGAAAAAAATGCAGAACACAGCTTTGGAGTTATTTTCAATCATTTACTAACTCTGCTTGTAGAACTAAAAAAAATGCTTTTGCATATCTCTTTGGGGCTTTACCTCCCCCCACCTTATTAGAGACTAATAAGGTTGTGTTATAAAGCATTTGTTTTTCTGTATGATTTTTCACCAGTTTCTTCTATACTGAATTTGGTCTTGTTCTGTTCAGTTTTCAGAGATCCTGTGGAACAAGATTCTTACTTTCCTTACAAAATTTCTTGGAAGCAATAGAAATGGTTTGGAAAACAACATACCTAGCAAGGGGGGTAAATCGGGATGTTTGATGTTTATTTATTTTTATTTTATTTATATGCTGCCCTTTTCCCCCGAAGGGGACTCAGGGCGGCTCACAACTCAACTAAGGGAGGGGGATCCCTCTGCTAACAACCTATTCAATAAAGCTTCAAATCCTATATGAGCAGGTTGTCATCTAAAATTAGACTTTCTGCAGTTGATGTTGATGCCGTTAACATGGCACTGCACTACACCTTAAAGCATCTTGAAACCCCAAGGATCTATATGTAAGGGTCCTTTTTGTAGACTCGCCATTTAATATCATTCCAGAAATTCTTCTTTCTAAACCGACTTAGCTAGGTCTGTCCACACTTGGTAGGTGGATTATACATTTTTGACAGATAACAGCAGGTGAATCTAGGTAAAATTACATCGAATACCCATTTAATTAGCATAATTGATTCCCAGGGCTGTGTGTGCTCTCCATTACTCTTTTCTCTATAGATCTATGACTGCATTTCTAAGGATCCCTCTGTTAAAGTACTGAACATTACAGATGATATACTAGTCATCGGTCTCAATTGAGACGGTTATGAGTCTGCATATACAGATGGAAGGTTGAATAACTGGCAACAATTTCCTACAGGAAATTGGATTTTAGGAGGAGCCCTATTCCAGTGTTTCTCAACCTTGGCAACTTGAAGATGTCTGGACTTCAACTCCCAGAATTCCCCAGCCAGCGAATGCTGGCTGGGGAATTCTGGGAGTTGAAGTCCGGACATCTTCAAGTTGCCAAGGTTGAGAAACACTGCCCTATTCTACCACCTCTTTCTATATTAGATAATACAATATCAATAGTAGAGACCTTCAAATTTCTCGGTTCTATAATCTCCCAGGATTTGAAATGAACACCCAACATCAGAGCCCCATTAAAAAGGTACAACAAAGAATGTTCTTCTTGTATCAATTGAGAAAGTTCAAACTGGCCCAGGAGCTGTTGATACAGTTCTACAAAGGAATTATTGACTCTGTCATTTGTACCTCTATAACTGCCTGGTTTGGTACAAATAGGACAGGTACAGACTTCAACGGATAGTAAGAACTGCAGAAAAAAACATTGCAACCAACCTGTCTTCGATTGAGGATCTGTATACTGCTTGGGTCAGAAAGAGGGCTGAAAAAATTATCTACAGACCTCTCACATCCTGGACATAAACTATTTCAACTCTTTCCCGCAGGATGCCACTATAGGGCATTGCATGCCAAATTAACTAGACAAAGATAGTTTTTTCTTTCATGCCATCACTCTGCTAAACACCTAATTTCTGCAGAATTATCTTATGTCTAAAGATATTTGTGCATGTAATATGGCTATATTCGCAATAGCAATAGCACTTAGACTTATATACCGTTTCATAGTGTTTTTACAGCCCTCTCTAAGTGGTTTACACAGTCAGCATATTGACCCCCAAAATCTGGGTCCTCATTTCACTGACCTCAGAAGGATGAAGGCTGAGTCAACCTTGAGCCGGTGAGATTTGAACTGCCGAACTGCGGCTAGCAGTCAGTTGAAGTAGCCTGCAGTCTAACCCAGGGGTAGTCAACCTTTTTATGCCTACCGCTCACTTTTGTATCTCTGTTAGTAGTAAAATTTTCTAACCGCCCACCGGTTCCACAGTAATGGTGATTTATAAAGTAGGGAAGTAACTTTACTTTATAAAATTTATAAAGCAGAGTTACAGCAAACCCCTACCGCCCACCATGAAAGCTGGAATGCCCACTAGTGGGCAGTAGAGACCAGGTTGACTACCACTGGTCTAACCAGCTCCAGCTCAGCTTTTATAATTATTAAATATTATTATTATCCTTATCTTTTCTACTACCTTCTCTTACTGGTATCATGTTTATATTGCTTTGTTGTTTGTTTGTACACTGAGAGCTTATGCACCAGAGGCAAATTCCACATGTGTCCAAACACACTTGGCCAATAAAATATTCTTTCTTCTCCCTCTTCCTTTCTATTTCTATTATTTCTATTTTTATATTTCCAGCAATGAAGAGGGAGTGAAAATGTCAAGATAGCGGCCACAGCCATGCAAATGAAGCTCCATCTCTTTTCTATGTATTGTAACAAGGTATAAAGGATGTCTTCAATCACATGGTTGGGGATCAGTGTCAATTTTTTTAGCTCTTTCTGTGGATGCCCCTGCCAGCAATTCTAATTTTGGTCAAATAAAGGTCAACGGAAGTCAATAAATCAGGATTCAGCAATAGTGTTTACAATATCTTGTTTTGCATTTGCGGATGCCACTATCAAAATATAGTTAAAAAAAAATAACAATGCAGAACTGTGTCAGGTATAACTTATGATTTAAAGTTAACTCTGCTTTCCTCTTCTCTGCCACATTTCCTGTGTAAAATAGATACACACACACACCGCCAGACTACTATCCAAATTCTTTACAAGAATTGCCATTCTCACTTTGTCATTGAGGGGGATTAAATTGCACACCCGATTCAGTGGTGGGTTCCGGATCCCGTTGCAACCGATATGGTTGCAACGGGGCCTGATGTCCTCCACGTGCAGCGCGCACATATGTCTTACCTTCCAGCGACGCCTCCGCAAGCCTCCAGCTGCTCGGCAGAGCATTGCGCAGGCGCTGTACGTGCCATGCACGTGCATGGAAGCGCCAAAGGCTTTAAAGGACAGGTAAGGATCTCGGGCGAGTGAGCGGGCCCTCAGGAGCACCATACCGGAATGGGGCGGGCCCTCCGGGCAGGCTCTGGTAAGCCCGTACCGGGGCGTACCGCCTGCAGCCCACCAGTGACACGATTTCTTATGCATATGAGTAATAGTGCAAAGGAAGGTTGTAATCAGGCCCAAAAATGTAGTGGGTTATTTTTCCCTTAATAAGCTCTAGATAGGCAAGCCAACGGATTGACTTAGAACAGAATGTGCTAAATCAAAGCTGACTTGGCACTTCCCTTTTATCAGTTAAAGCGAACCCTCTAAAGCAATCATTTTCTTCCAATAGAAGCTAAGATGAAAGTTAAACCAAGTCTAAGAAACTAAATCCTTTTAAATGGGGAATATCTTCCCATAAGTGGGTGGGTGGGGGGGTTCCTGAATACCTCTAGGGCAGTATTTTTCAAACTTGGCAACTTCAAGATGTGTGGACTTCATTTCCCAAAATACCCCAGCCAGCACGTTTTGCAACCTGCACATCTTAAGGTTGCTAAGTTTGAAAAACACTTCTCTTTAGCCTCATTGTGGCTGCCGCATCACAGTTATCAAGTATCTAAAATGCTTTTCAGGAATAAAATTTTTTATCCATACCTTGTAGTCTCCAAGTTGTTTTTGTAATTCTGCCTGATGATCTTCTTCTACCTCTTTGCCTTGATGTTTCTCTAACAGAGGCAAGAACTGCCGGAGTGCAGAGGTACAATATCTGTTCCAACGTGTCAAGTGGTTTGGCCGCCATTCCATGATTTTTTCTTTTAATATCTTCTCAAGCCTGTATTTATAAATTTTGGGGGGAAATGTTAAATCTGCATTTGAAATTCTGAGGGTTTTCTGCAACTCTTTTTGATGCAGAACATCAAGAATGAGCTCCCAAGAATCATTTTCAATTGGAGTAGCATTTGCCTTGGTAAATAGCTAAATAAACTACATTAGAAATGTGATTTCTGGTTTCTCTATATAAAATATGTTTGATTTCTGAAAAAGTACTGGAAATGCTACAGTATAGATACCTACCATTTTTGAAATGTAACATAAACCTCTCATTTTAGTAATAATATTTGAAGTCAATTTTCATAATGGAAAAAAATGAGATAGCAACACCAGGATTTGTCACTTCAGTTAGGAAACTAGATGAGAACAGGATTCAATATCTGTCTTCTGAAGTCTTTTCCACCTTTTCATTTGTGTCAACATTATAAACGTATTCCTTAAATTTTTGGAAAAGATGAAGATTGCATGACACCAAATCTACAGGGTACACATACGATAAGACAATGAAATCCAACCACACAACTGTGTCTTGGGTAGTTTGTGATATATGAAATATACCATGTTGCAGCAAAATCTCAGTGTGTTTACAAACTCGGTTTAATTGTTTCAAAAGTAACTTGAGACATTGTTTTAAGTGTTGCAATGTAGTTATCAGACTTGCTCTGACTAAGATTTTCAGGAAAGAAAAACCCTCAACTCCATTTGGTTGAAGTGATAGGTTCTTTTACTGAAGTTAAGCGGTTGCAGCGAAAGTAAAACTAGATCTGAGTATTCCCACGCAAAGGCTACACTTTCCCCTTTTCTCTGGCCCTCCCCCCTTGATCAGTTCACCAGTGTCCAATAGTATTTATTTTTGATGTTTTGGGAACCACTTTGATACTTGTCACCTCTTGCTGTAGTTTTGCATTCTGTTCCCAGGCCAGGAATCCATGGCAGCTGGCTTATTTTGGTTTGACATCTTATTTCCCCCCTCCCATTTGGCTTCCCTTTCCCATGCCTAATCATTACTTCCCTAAGTTCCTCCCCCCCTCAATCTCCTTGTGATTTATGGCAGGATGCCAGCGTAGGGAAGAAGCTGAAGAGGCAGGATGCCAGCGTAGGGAAGAAGCTGACAGTAGTACTCTGAGCTGACAGCGCTGCCAAGTTCAAGAAAATAATACCCTTTGTGTCCTAAGGAATCATAGCTATGAGTTTTCCTGTTGAAGCCTGGGTGTTACATTTTTCACCTCTCTTGTGATATTGCATGGACCGATACCACTATTAAAAGTGAGGTGAGCAGAGAGACAAGACAAACTGGCAGACAACAAGGAGGTGAGCCAGTGAGCAAGTGGGGCCAGCTGTGGAGCAGGGATGAAAATCATCCCTGGGGCAGAGAAGTGAGCCGACTGAGGGCAAAAGAATGACCCGGCAGAGAACAAAAAGGCGAGCCAGTAAGAGAGTAGAGCAGGGAGGAGGAGGAGAGCTAGGGAAGAGGAGCTTACTGTAGGTCATCCAGGCCAGTGGTGGGATTCAGCTAGCTCGCACCTATTTGGGAGAATCGGTTGTTAACTTTCTAAGCAGTTCAAAGAACCGGTTGTTGGAAGAAATCTCCTTTTGTTTTTTTCCACTTTACAGGGCTAATCCTGTAAGGAAGGCAGGAAGGAAACATTCTGGTGTTGTTTCTAGCTTAATTTTTATTGCCCTGCTTACAGAAACTGCCTCTCCAGTTAACCCTTATTACATTGTAACAACTAAGGCCAAGCGCCTATCAATGTGAGTGATACTGAATTGGCCATGCTCACCCGGTCACATGACCACTGAGCCCTACCTACCTAGCTGGTCATTAGGGAAGAGAACTGGTTGTTAAATTATTTGAATCCCACCCCTGATCCAGATGGTCCTGTTTGCTGGGAGAAGCAGCACACTGGTGTCAGGGGTGGGTTTCTCGCCCCGTTCCAACCGGTTCGGTTAGAACGGGGCCGGCGGCGTCCTCGTGCACGCGTGCGGTGCACGCATGCGTACTAGCGTCTGTGCGATGCTCCAGCTGCTCCTGGAGGATCGCGCAGGCACTTTATGCGCCCTGCGCATGCGTGGAAGCGCAGAACTTGTCAAAACCGGGTAAGGACCGCAGGCGGGCGGGCGCGCCCTTCGCCGTTCCCGGAAGTTACTTACTTCCGGGTTCGCCGACCAACCGGTTCGCAGGGACCGCCGCGAACCGGTTGAAACCCACCCCTGACTGGTGTGATGGACCAGCAAACAGGAGCCAGGTGGCTGAGGAGCAAAGAGCAGCAGCAGCACAACAGAAAGGAGAGCTAGCAGAAAGGGCAGCACAGCGAGCCAGATCCTGAGAGCAATGCAGAAAGCAACATGGAAAGCAATGGTAGAGCAACGGTGGACCCAGAGGCTGCCAATGGTGGTGGACCATTGCAGCACAGCGGACCAGCAAACAGTGACTATGAATGGCAACAGAACAGCATGGCAGACCAACAGAAGACCATGAACTGAGAAAAGCAGGGAGAACTGAACTGAATATCTGGTAGTGGCAGGAGAAAAGCAAGTTGGAAGCGAGGATAAAAAGTCAGCACAGGACACAAGGCCCAAAAAAAAAAAAAAAAAGAAAGCGAGTAGACAATAGCAAGTATAGAACATATAAAGGCAGAAAAGTAAGAGATAAATCAAGCCCACCAGAAGGCAATGAGGGAAAGGATCATAAGAAGGCAGAAAGGCATAATTCTAGAACATTCCATTACAGGTTAAGAACGAACCCTAAGGAACCTTAAGCCCACTCATCACTGAAAAATTTTAAAATTTGACAATTTAAATGATCTGCCAAAACTTAAAATTTTTAAACTAGACAATTTTGAACTATAGAATTTTAAATCCTTAAACTAGGCATTTTTAATTGCTAGTACTTTATATTTTTAGCTAGACTTTGCCCCCTAAATTTTAAATGATCTATTAGAATATCAAAAATCTAAATTACTGTATATACTCAAGTATAAGCCTAGTTTTTCAGCCCACTTTTTGAGCTGAAAAAAGCCGCCTCGGCTTATACTCGAGTCAGTGAAAAATTTGCCCGAAATGGAGGAGAAAAGGGGCGGGGCCATGCCGCTGGGTGACGCTCGTGAATGGCCCAGCGCCCCTGCGTTTCCCCTCCCTCTGTGTCAGTTTGTCGCGCAGCGTGCACCGCACCATCCCCCCTCCTCACGTTCTAATGTAATGCAGGGCTATCTTACGATTCCCCTTCCTCCCCCTCCTGCCGCTCTGCAACGATGTCCCACCTCCTCCTTGTTATGGCAAGCAGCCACATAGCGATGTCCCACCTCCTCTGGTACAGTGATCCAATGATAGGAATCACTGTGCCGTGTGTCATAGGAGGCGGGACATCATCATCACAGCGGGACATCAGCATCATGAGGTGAGTGAAGTATTTCATTGAATACACCGGTATTGTGTGATAATAATTTGTTATGCAGAGCAAATTTTTACAATGGCTACTGTATATTTAATGGGCACAGGCAGGCTGTATATGTTATTCAATGGGCAATGGCATTATTGGTATCTATTTTTATTTTTGAAATTTATCGGTAGCTGCTGCATTTCCCACCCTAGGCTTATACTCGAGTCAATAACTTTTCCAGTTTTTTGTGGTAAAATTAGGTGCCTCGGCTTATATTCGGGTCGGCCTATACTCGAGTATATACGGTAGACATTTTTCCCTTTTAAAAATCTGTGTTAAAACCTCCTACAGTTTCATTTTTTTTTAAATCCACTCATGGAAATAGAAACTGATAACTACTGTGATCTGCAAAACATGTTCCATGTATACACTTATGCCCATAGAATACCCAAACTATATATGTACCAAATGTAAAGTAATCAAGTTACTAGAAGAAAAAGTTAAAGGATCTAAAAGAAACTAACCACTCTGAAACTCAACTTACAAAATGAGAATCTCCAACCCTTGCAAGAAAAATATGCCCAAATTGAACATAATAATGATCAAACAACTTCTAAAAGATCTCTTAGAGGAAGAAGACAGACGGAAATATATCACTCATAGGAAAAAAAAAAAAAGCAAACTTAGTACAAAACCTGTCTGACCCATCCCACTATGATGCAGCCCCACTGGTGCTAAGTAATCGATTTCATGGACTCTCCCTGGAAGAAAACATGCACACACATAGAAAAGAAGCATCATGTAATGGCCCTAAAAAGTAGCACCATCAAATGCTTCTATGATATATAGAAAAATACCCCAAACCTCCCTATGGAAAAAAATGTGAGTGTTGGTGATAGGAGATTTAATTCTCAAGGGAATAGAACCAGCCATCTGTATACCAGACAGTGAATCCAAAGTGGTATGTTGTCTCCCTGGAGCAAAAATCAAAGATGTGGCTGAGAACCTAACCAAAATAATAAAATCCACAGATTACTACCCTTTTCTACTACCATATGTAGGGATGAATGTAGTAAAGGGATCAGCCACTTCACACCTATTCAGGAGAACCATTTGTTGGAAGAAATCTTTTGGTTTTTTCCACTTTACATATACATATATAGTCATTGTGCTTTTAAATCCACCCACCACAGCCTAATTTTGGCCGAGATGTAGACCTGATTACAATTCTCAACTATTCTCATCATTATATTTTATACATCCTTACACACCCCCAATTTGTGATTCTCTTTAAATCTCAACATTTTCCCATTGTAAGTATATTTCATGTTCCCTCTCCATTTTTCCATATCTTGGATTAGATTACCCTTAATTGTCTATAAATGGCAATCCTTACTGTTCAATGTTCATTACAATTCCCTTAATCTACTATATAAAATTACAAGTGGTAAACATCTCACTTAGTTCATCATCTTAAAAGTTCTATAAAGTCGATATTTCATATATTTTAACCCATGCTTAATTGTCCTTCTATTGTCATAATCAATCAATTAGCAACTCAGTTTAATTATCATGTATAAAAGTGAATCAATCCTCTGCTGTACAATCTCTCCATATCAGTTTCATATTTGTCCATATTCCATATATTTTAACCTTTATTTAATTATCCTTCCATTATCATATTCAACCAGTTAGCAACTCCATTTTATTGTCATATTTAGGAATAAACCTCTTATCTTAGCTTTATATTTTCCCATATAACAATTTCTAGTTGTCTGATTTTTTTCCAGTAACTCTTTTGTCCCACTTCTCTGTTCCTGCCTTCTCCCTTTTCTTTGTTTTGACACGTCCACCCTCTTCAATTTTCCCCAAGCCACTGTTAAAAAGATCTTTTATATTTCTCTTTGTTGGGGCGTAATCTCCTACTTCAATTTTCCTTATGCCAGTGAACCTCCAAAACATCTTTTGTCTGCTTTTTATTCCCTTTTGTTGGGACACATCCCCCTTTTATAATTTTCCCTATACCACTGCCAGGTCCAATGGAGTTTTTTGTCTGCTTTTTATTTCCCTCTGTTTCTATCCCTTCAATATCTTGCCCCCCTTCTTCTTTGCCTTCTTTAAATACCTGCTTCTCTGGGTTCAGAATTCTATTTAGATTTGATTTTAATGATTTATGCATATTTTTTATAATTTCACGTAGTTCTTCAAATTCCCAGCTTTCCATGATGCCCGGTTCCAAAGTTACAGTTAGTTATACAGTTCTTATTTCAGAGTTCTGATCCACATTAAATTGATCTACTTCAGCTGCTGTGGGGAAGAGCGATAGGAGCCATCTTGGTCTTTTGTTCTTTCTTAATGTCCAGTTCCAAAATTACAATTAGTTATAAAAGTCTTACTTCGAGGTTCTGGTCCACCTTAAATTTAGTTAATTCAACTATTGTGAAACCAGAATAGAAGCTGGAGCCATCTTAATCTTTTTCAGAAAAAAAGGAAGAAAAAAAACCCCTTGTTATTTCCCAGTTCTTGACATCTGTTATTATTTCCTTTCCTTGCCACTCCTCACCTCTCGTTGGTCATAGTTGCTCAAAATATATTAATTGGAACAAGTTTGCATACAGCCAAAACTTGGGTATGTTTCTTCTCCACCTCCTGCTTTTCCAAGTTCTGATTTATGGCAGTTGGTTAATTAGAATTTCCCACAGAGGCAAGATTAGGTTATCAGTTGTCAATGAGGAGATAATGCTTTTTTCTTGATCTTTCTCCCTTGTTGCATTCCATCTCTCATTAATTGGGATTGCTTAAGATATGTTAGTTAAAAGACACTTGGCAAAATAAATCTTCACGCTCCTAGATTCCTTTAAAAACACAATCTTTTCAAGTTGGAAGCCAAATTTAGAGTTAGTATTTGAGTGGATTTGTCACTTCTCTGCTTTCTCCCTTTCTGTCCAAATTGTTTCAAACAAATGGCTTTTTTGGGGGGGGGGGTACTGTTTCAAACCTCCATTTTCCTTTCCTTTTTTTCTTTCTTTTTGAAAAAATCCCGGTCTGACCATCAATATTATTTATGGTCTCAAGATTCTTTGCCTTTTCCAAGTTTGATCTATGACTGTGGGTTAGATGAATTTTCTTACCAGTCTTTCATCTCTTCCTCACACTCCTGTTCATTTGCTTTGGCTGGAAGTTAGCTGCCGCCCCTACTCCGATTCAGAGGTCAAATCTCCAACCTGCGAGGGACCTGTTGCCTCTCCCAGGGTCTGATGAGATGCGGCCCCTTCTTTGCCCCCCCCTCCAGGGGGCTTCCAATCTAAAAAAGATCTCGGAGATGGTTTGTCAGACAGGGTTCATGTGAGACTCTTGAGATCCCACACTCCACCCACCTCTGTCCAGCTGGAGAACTTCCGATGAACTCAGTAAATTTCAATTCTTGAAACTTCTTTCCTGCATGTAAACTCTTTGCACAACTCTTCTGAAATTGAAGAATATCAGTAATGCCACCTCCACATTTCTTTGAAAGTCAAGCTTGATAGCAGTTTCCCTTTGATGTGCCAATTGTCCTTTATCAGTTCCTGAACTCTTTTCACATAAAGTATATTGGTTGTTGTCACAGGTTAATCACTTTATTCTTGATTACACACCTCAATTCTTCCTGGTTCACTATCTTTATATTTTTTGGCTCAGTGACATTATAAACATTCTGCATTTGGAAGTGATTTTAATTGGAAGGGATCCTTCAGCAATCAAAAATCATAGCTATATTTCCTTTTCTCACAGCAACCTCCCATCAAGTGAAGTGAAAGAATAAATGCTAAAGAACATATTGCAGCTTCTTGCATAGCAGTACTGCCATCTGTTGGTAATTTAAAACATTGGCAGCCCTTGAATATTATGGTTTTATGATTGATGCAAAATTACCTGTTCTGTAAATGTAGTGCGACAGCCTTGTCCGCATTTTGGTAGAAAAGTTCTTCAGGCTAATGAAAACAGAAAGAGAAGTAATTTAGCATTGATGAAATTTACTTCAATATTATAGCACTTTAAATTCATCTGTACTTTTATTCTTTCAAGATCTGTAGTGATTAATATGGTATAAGAAAAATTACATTAAAATCATTTTGAATACTACTTATGCAATTCATACAGGATAATCAAATTACCATATTTTTCGCTCCATAAGATGCACGCACACCCCAAAATGGGTGGAAATGTCTTTGTGGAATGGTTTGCCTTCAGAGGTTTGGGAGAGTCATTTGTGTGAAATAGTATAAGGCAGTGGGCTCACTGGTGTCATAAACATTGACAAATCTTGGTGCCCAACTCCTTTGTACATTCAGTACAAATCTTCATTTGCCATAATCACGTGCTTAGTCTGCTTAATGGTTAATAGGTATAGGGTCTCCTATTTCAGCAGGGGGTTGGACTAGAAAACCACCCCCAAAGTCCCTTACAACTCTGTTATTCTTTTTTTTTTTTTGCCTTGAAGTCAGTATTGAGTTCTAGAGACTTCATGGACATGTTGTCAGGCCTGCAATTATATTCCTTTTAGAATTTTGGCCTGCCACACTTTCTCTTATTTCATTATGCTGTTTCATTAGTATAGTTGAAGGGAGGGGGGAATAGAAAGGAGTAGGATTGTGGAATGTGTTGTTGTCATTCTTTTCTAGAAGACCAAGGTCATCTTTTGTCTCCGCACTTTTACACCTGACCGGAAGCAGCTGGGTGGAGATGACAGTGTGGAAGAAGAAGATTGGACCATGTGATGGATTTGTGGGTGTGGGGACAAGATCATGAACTTTTAACTGGGTGGAATCCCAGGAAGCTCTTTAGAATTGGGATTCCACAGATGTGCTAAGATGTCTGATTTATTAAATTGGAACTTTAAGGATCATTTTGCCTTGGACTCTGATTTAATTCTACATGATACTTGGAACGCTGACACATGTCTTTGCAGTTTTCTTAGCAAGATATCCTGAATTGATTTGCCCTTGCCTGCTTCCTAATTCTGGGAGCTTAGGATCTGCCAGCTGGTTTTCCTGGGGCCGGACTAGAATTCAACTTTTCTCACTTCCACATGAACCACAAGACCAAACTGGCTTTCACTTGTGTGATAAGGTTCTTGTCTTCCACAGTGCAACCTAATCAGTTAGGTGGAAAAACATTCACTATATTCAGAAAAGGATTAAACCTACAAAACCTTATGATGTGCAACTCTAGTTTTTTAAAATTTACCTTTTTTTACATGTTAAAATGTGTTTTTACAGATTAAATTGATACCCTATCAATAAACAAGGATTACCTGTATTACCTGTAGCATGGTATGTCCATGCTATAATATACAATAGAGAGAGAGGACTGTGCAGGGTTGAAGGAGTTCTCATCCCAACCCACTTTACAGAATTGCTATTAAGGGATAAAATTAAGGAAGATTCCCCTCCTCCTAATAAGCTACCTTAATCTGAACTTCTAAGAAAAGGGCAGGATACATTTCTCAATAGTTCTAATAACATCAGAATAAAAGTTCCTTTACCTGAACACTGGAGAGACCAGGGAATGGTAAACTTCTAGAAAAGAAAGGTTTCCAAAATTTGGTTTTATTGACATCGAAATTTATTCTTGGTGGGGAATCATACTGTTGAATATTAAACCAAACCTAAAAGGGGAAAAGACTTCTTTAAGTATTATCTCTGTTATGCAGTAGTAATTCAGGACTAATTGATCTGGAGTGAATCCACAAAGCTATTGAGGCTTCCTTTACCTTTACCGAGATAGCGTGCATGGGCCGATGGTGTCTGGCAGCAACCACAGCTTGCCGGCCCCTCGGCATAACACAAATACCATTAATTCCGAGCATGGAGGCAGAGACAGGGGGGAGAAGACAGGCTATCTGGATGTGTGTGTGGCTGCCTGACTCACAGGAGGCTCGAGGGAGGCTTGCGCAGCAGCACCGGCAGCAGGCATAGGTATGGGGGATGAGGGAAGCAGGTGATCCTGATGCCCTGTGTGGGTGTTTGCTCACTGCGGCCACAGGCAAGCCATGGGACAAAGTGGGCGGTGCATTGGGATCTCCTCTGCCTCTGTCTGGCTCTGCTGTACTAATAGCTCCGTTTCAAACCATCCATTTTGCAAGCACACAAAGCTTTGACTTTCCATCATTTCTCAAAGCAAATGGCTCTGTCCCAAGCACCCAATAGGCAACAAAACAGTTTTTGCCCAGACGGAGAATGACGTAGACTCAAAGTTTTGTGTGATTGCAAAAGGGATAGTTTGAAACAGAGTGACTAGCTCAGTTTCAAAGATTCCCCTTTGCAAGCAGATAAAGCTTCATTTCCCTCTGGACAAAAAGTGCTTGGGCAGCTACCACCAGCCCCACTCCCTCTGTCCCACTGTCTGCTTGCTCGCAGTCTCAATCAGGGCCAAGCTCTCGGCCCCGTGACCCAACAAATGCGCGAATGACAAAAGCGTGCCGACAAAACTGCGGCGCTAAAACCGCGATGTCATCAACGCACCGACAACAGCGTGCCGACAGAAGCGCGATTTAAGTTAAGGTAAGGTTTAGGTTTAGGGTTAGGGTTAGGTTTAGGGTTACAGCGCGCTTCTGTCGGTGCGTTGTTGTCGGCGTGCTTCAGCGCTCATTCGTCGGCGCGCTTTAGAACTCATGGTTTTGTCACCGCGGTTTAGTCAGGCGCGCTTTTGTCGTTCGCGCATTTGTGGGTGAACCCTCGGCCCACCCTGGCCTCTTCCTGCCCCGCCAAGAGGGCAAAGAGCCCCATGAGGCATTGCAGCAAAGAAGTGTCCCAGCAACAGCTGGGCCATTGCAGCCATGGGTAAGCAGGCAGTGGGATGGAGAGAACAGGGTCAGCGGTAGCTGTGCTCCCACTCTCATCAGCCTCCTTCACTTAAAAAAAATAAGACTAAGTGCTTATTTTCAAGACCAGGTTTTATTTTCGGGGAAATACGGTATTACCCACACTCTGCATTGCTATGATAAAAGAGTCTGGTAAAATACATTGTATCTCCAGAAAATGATGAAAAAATGAAATTTGCTTGTGCCTGTTGATTTGCACAAGCCATGATGCCACTTGCCTTCATTTTGCACAGCTGCTCAATTGATTCTGGCTCTTGAACAGAAGGCAACCATAGCCCTTGTTTCTGCTTTCAACTGACTCACTTGGAAGAGAACTGGCACCAACTTTCCAGGGTGAGAGAAAGAGTAGGTGGGCACCTACTCTTCATATGGCTGTAAATAAATCTCATGCCAGTTGGAGCCAGGCTGACAAGCTCATCATATATTGGATGCACAAGGTATTTGTCAAGAATCTGCTTGGCAAGATCCAGAAAACATCTTTTGCATGTGGATTAAATTCCAGGATTAAAATACCAGCACATCTCCTGGTACAAGATGAAAAGAAACATATGTGCAGGCAAACCGTCTGGTAGTGAGCCCATGTAGCTGACAGGAACTGCTTAGCTGTGCCAGCAGGGTAGCTAGGGGATAGTTCACTTACATTGTCTGCAGAAATCAAACAGCTGACCCTTTTCAATGGACAGAACGCATCATATTGTCCATAAAAATGCCCACGACTTGGATTCCAAATCACATACTGGTTTCGTTCCCAAGTTAGCACATAAGCTGTTGGTCCCTGGCGGGAAAAATAAAGTTATTGACAATTTTCTCTTTCCTCTTCTACTATTTGCCTATTAGGCTTAAGACACAAATTCTGAATTAGTTAAAATGAAGAAGATAAGATAGGCTCTTTCAGGTGGTAAGTTGAATTATTTCAGTGTAAACTGAACCATTCTAATGAGCCAAAGGAAGAATGTAACAAACCCAATAATCCAGTTCAGCAGCATAGAAGGAAAATGTTCTTTTGGAAACTCTGGGATAACCTGCTCACTGTACAGGGGGGTAACCTCTGAACCAGGGTTTTTGTTGGCTTCTAAAATCAGTATGGACCATGACTAGTGAGGTAGCATGTTTTCTCATGTAAGGAAGTTTTATTGAAATGCAAAGCACAAACGCCTTACCTCCGGAACAGCATTCCCAATTAGAAGCCAGGCCTTTTTGCCAAGAGCAAGAAAATAATTACACAATAGCACAGCATGTTCTTCTTCGTCTCCAGCCAAAAGATCAAGGAACTGCTAACAAATGTGAGTAAACAAATGATGTTGTTAAAGATTATTTTGCATCACTGAATATTTTGGCTTAATTTAAGTTCCATTTAAGGAGGTAGAATTATGAAAGGGCAGCTATAAACTGCTACTACTTCAGTCTCCGGCTATGTAATGAAAACAGACAAATCTTATTTTCATTTAAAGTGGTTCAACTTAGAACTACATAATCAGAAAATAAATATTCTTAACAAATGCATAACATCCTTTTGTACAAGAATTAAGCCTACTGCAGCATGATTAAGGAAGGATAATTAGGGATTTCTAGACCAAACTGGACCACTAAAATTGAAAGCAAATGGGGCCTGCCTGAACAAAGCCTTTGATGTGATTTCAATTTCCATGGATTCTAAAAGGTCATATTATGCAGCAATTCAGTTTTTCAACTTTCCCCAAAGCTGATGTATGTAATCCAATGCAGAAGAGCATAATACTGTTAATGCCAACAAACATCACAACCCAGAGCAACTTTAATTATTCCACACACACACCTATTGTTTTGGCATAAATAATTACGAAAGAACTTCCTTTGATGATAAACACATAGTTCTGGACTAGGGGTGTCAAACTCGCATTGTCAGGTGATATATAGGGACTTTTTCTCCCTTTGCTAAACTGGGCTTGGGTATGGCCAGTTTGTGACACATCCAGCTCATGGACCACAAGTTTGACAGTTCTGTTCTAGACATTTGAAGCTTTCAACTTACATCAGAAGTACTCCACAGATCACAAATTCCAGCAAATGATACCATATCGGGTAAAAAAGGAATCAAGGATACGTATCGGGCAACTAATTCCTATATACAAAAAAGAAAAATCCTGTTATTAGTCTGAGGCCAAAGCTGCTGTTTTTATTATAAACACAAGACTTTATCCACTCTTTTGAAATGGTGGGTCTCTCTTGGTTTCTACTGGGCTTGTTGAAGGCAAGATCAGGTTTTCTTCCAGATTGGTTCCAAAATCATTCAATTTGGCTGCACTAAGTCAGGTCAGTGTCCTTGGGTTGACTGGTTCACTTCTCAGCTTGCCATGAAACAGACCCATTGAGATTTAATGTTAGCAAAACCAGTGATGTGCAGGCAGGGGAGGCACAGCCTCACCACTGTCAATTATGAAAAGGAAAAAAAATGTAAACGGGAAAAGGCGAGTGCTGAGGTTAGGCTAGCTAGCTGCTGCCTTACCGTGAATGACTGCCTGTTTAAAAAAGCCTCTAAAACAGCGCCCTCTACTATGAGGCAGGAGAACTGCATGCCTCATCTAGTCTGACTTTTTAGGCACTCGAGCAGTTAAGTGAGGGTTAAAAGCCTAAAAAAAATCCCGAGGTAGTTGAGGCATGCAGTTCTCCTGCCTCATAGTAGGGGGCACATTTTTAGAGGCTTCAACTCTGTCATTCTGTTTAAAGCTGCAGCGTCGCGCTCACTCTTCTTCCTCTCTTTCTCCGTTTCTGATGGCCCCTACCCCATGCTCCCTTTTTTCCTTCAAATTTTCTTTTTCCTTTAATAAATGCAATACTTAGGCATTCTCTCCTCTCCCGCGACACCCCACTGACTAAAGCACTTTCTTTCGCCCGCCTGAGCTCGCGGCAGAGCTCAGGCGGGCTGCTGCGAGCTCAGGCGGGCGAAAGAAAGTGCTTTAGTCCAATGTTTCTCAACCTTGGCGACTTTAAGTCCTGTGGACTTCAACTCCCAGAATCCCCCAGCCAGCACAGCTGGCTGGGGAATTCTGGGAGTTGAAGTCCACAGGACTTAAAGTCGCCAAGGTTGAGAAACACTGCTTTAGTCAGTGGGGTGTTGGGGGAGAGGAGAGAATGCTCAGACATCATTGCCTCACCAGCCATAAACCTCACCGCACGTCACTGAGCAAAACAAAGAATTGGTGCTCTCTGAGATTGGCTGTTTTCTTATAGATGTTTCATTATACAAACCAAGATTTAATTCTTTGCTTCAATAAAAGAGAAAATTTGAAGCTCAGGGTTGAAATAAGGGGTTTTTGGTGCTCTCCGAGCTTGCTTATTTTCTTGAAGACATTTCATTACCTAAACTAAGTAACACTAGCACTGATGACGTTAAATCTTGGTTTGCATATTACAGATGTACAAGTTCCTCAGAGAATAAAAATACGCACGGAGGTTTGCTGTGGACTGTCTGGATGAACTCGTAGGAGCTCGTCTGGGGGGTTGAGCGCTCTGATGAATCTCGTAACAAAGAGTGTTTTTCCACTGATGTCAATTACAGTGACCAGGCATTGGCGATCTGGAAATTTCAAGGCACAATCAGCTTTATATCTTTCAGCTGCTTGAAGAAGCTTCTCATCTTCTTGAGTGTCAAGCTTGAAGGGGAAAAAAAAATCCAGGTTATTTTTTTTAAAAAATGTTGCAACTAATGCATAAGTCCTAAATAGCTAATATGATCATAGCCACAGACCACTTCTGTCAAGATTAATGCTTTGGATAAAAATGATATTTCTTGTTATGGATGGAAAAAAGGCACCAGGAGGATATTCAAAAGATACTTTGATTTAATGAAACATCAGCCAAGGACCTCACTAGAGGGCAGAGTTAGTACCTGTCCATGACTCTTTAAAGCAGGTGCATCTTTTTCTGGAATTTCACAGCTATCCTGTGCCAAATGCCGGGGAGCTTGTCTTAACTGAGAGACATTTTCCACTGTTAATAAAACGTGGGGCACTGAAATACACATTTCCACCCATAATTCATTGCCAAATAAATACTCAAAGGTTTGACTCTTCTATGTATCTAATTCACAATATATTTCTCTCTTATTTAACTCTTTCACTTGTTTGCATCTCTTCAATTTCCTATTTCTCTTTTGATTCATTTTTCCCTTCCCTTTTTCTCTTATCTGTAAGTTCAGAAAATAGTGCAGTAATATAACAAAAGTCATGGCAATAGTTGTAACAGTAATAGTAAAGACTGGATATATCAGTATATTTTATCTCTACAGTATATTAAATAATCCCAATTCCCTACTCTGTCTCAGCACCAAACACACCACCTTAGAAGTACAGTGTGTCTTGAGAGATTTTGATGGTTCCTACATCTTGTTAACAAGTATGATGCTCTACATTACTATTGTCAAAATAACCAGACACATTTTATATCGTATAAACACTAATCTTAAGTGTACAAATGCACAGCAAACATAAGTAGTTCTAACCAAGCCCTGTTATTATTATTTTTAAAAAAATACATTTAAACATCATTTACCTTCTTCAACATTTCATGGTTCTACAAAGATTCAGGAAGGCCAGCAAGAAAAGGGTGGGGAGGAGAAATATGAACACAATGCAACAGCGCAGAATCATATAAAAACTAAGCTGTTAAAATAATAAGGGAAATGTTTGACTATTTAATTATTGTTTTTCCCAAAGTAGGAAGGAATTGTGATTATTAGGAAAAGCAGTGAGCTTTCTAGCAAGACATCATCACGGGAAGAAAAATCTGCTCATCTCTACTGAAACTAGATGACTGAAGTCACTCTCAAGGAAGAGTTAACGTAATCTTTGTTTCAAAGAAATCCTTCAAAATTTTGAAATTTCTGAAATCAAACCATCAAGAGAAGTCCGTAACAGTAATTGGACCTGGACATGAATTTTCATTGAGCAAGTTCTGATTAAAATGATGGGTTAAGGAAAAGGTTAATAGCACAAGAATTCCAAAGCTACTTTTGCTTCCAAATGGGAATGATATAGAAATAGAGATAGGTACATAGAGATAGAGAGAAAATATGCAATTAGATATGCAATTCAAAACTGTTACTTTGGCTTGTTTTTGCCTAAATTTATGCAGAAATGACAAGAAGCAAGAAACTGTTCTCTGGAGAAGTACTGTATATTGAATGCCCATCCCAAAACAGGCCTTCCCTTCCCTCTGCCAGCAGTGTGGAGCTTGAACTTATGAAAACATTGCTTCACTCTCCCAAATCCCCAACTTTATTCTCATCTTCTCAATTTATGGTTCAGTACCTATAGCTTCATCTTCAGTTATTTACAAGTGACGGTGGTTCAATAGCAACTTTAAGCCATATGCTGTTATACTGTTCTCTATATAAGGACTCTAGGCACACCCTTATATATTCTGTCATTAAGAAATTTTCAGGTAGAGTAGTTGTCCCCAATCTTTCCACCTCAGCGGCCCAGCCTGGCGCGGGGAGGTGTGAGTGGCAGCATGCATGTGCACACAGCTCCATTGATGTGAGTGGTGGGTTCACATGATCTCCACTTGCACAAATGGAGCTTTGCACATGAGCTGAGGGTGCTTGCGCTCATGCTCAAAGCTCCATTCACACGAATGGAGGGAGGTTGAGTGGAGGTTGCTTGTGTTATCTCACGAAGGGCGCTCTTGTGTGAAATTCCATTCGCATGAATGGAACTTCATGTAGAAGCACAAGCACCCTCCACTCAAGCACCCTCTGCTTGTGCAAATGGAGCTTTGTGTGCAAACGCAGGTGCCATCTACTCATGTGCGAAGATCCATTCACATGAGTGGAGGATATGTGCGCCCTTATCAATAGAGTTGTGCACACACACATACACCTGCCACTCACACAGACACACATGCCCCACACATTACCCGACAAATGTGCGCACACAAAAGTGCACCGACGAAACCGCGGCGAGAAAACCACGTCATACACGCGCCCACAACAACGTGCAGACAAAACCGCGCCCATAAAAGCGCGCTTTAAGTTAAGGTAAGGGAAGCGTGATTTAAGTTAAGGTAAGGGTTAGGGTTAGCTTCAGGGTTAGGTTCAGGGTTAGGTTTAGTGTTAGGTTTAGGTTAGGGTTAGGGTTATTTGGTTGTTATTACTTGTTCGTTGAAGGCGCGATTTTGTCGGCCTGCTGTTGTCCACGCGCTTCTGCACTCATTCGTCGGCACGATTTAGAACTTGCGGTTTCCTCGCCACGGTTTTGTCGGCGTGCTTTTGTTGACCGCGCATTTGTTGGTGAACCGCCCAGGCTGAGCCCTCAAGTTGGGAAGATTGGGGACCTTTCCACTGTTATTCAACCTGGAAATTTCTTCATGACAGGATAATAAGGTCCTTCAGTCCTTATATAGAGAACTGTAGAATGGCATTTCACTTAAGAGTTTCTGTTGGACCATCACCACTTGGAAATAAGGGAACTTGGAGTCCCCTTAAAACATCCAAGAAGGACTACTGTGGCATAGTATCCACCTGATTAATGTGAAGGCCCTTTAAATAGTAAAAACATGCAATAATTGTAGAGGTATGTTGTGCAACACTTCCTTGGAAAGAAAAATGAGCACGCCAAGGATAAATTGCACTTCAAGAAAGGTGCATACCTGTTCAATTAGAGTCCCATTTATTTGCTATTTACAGACTTTATGACAATGGAGGCAAACCACTTCCTACAATGTCCAAATTATGCCCAGAAATAAAACTTGTCCAGGTTTACCCTTTCTTGAATTGATTCTCCAGGAATGAGTTGAGGTTCAATTGTAATGAACAATGAAAGGTAGGAACCATCACTGAGTTGCTGTACGGAATCATATTTTCTGTCGTTTTCCACATTTTTCCCTTTGCTATAGCCAAGAAGAACAGGAGGAGTATCAATCTTAAATGTGCCATCAATCTAGATGAAGAGAAACAAAGAGTCTTGATTAA
Source organism: Thamnophis elegans (assembly GCF_009769535.1). NCBI lineage: Eukaryota > Metazoa > Chordata > Lepidosauria > Squamata > Natricidae > Thamnophis > Thamnophis elegans. The sequence continues at coordinate 56,884,343 of NC_045549.1, forward strand.
AAATAACAATAGCAATAGCACTTAAGGCTTATACACTGCCCCATGGTGCTTTATAGCACTCTCTCGATGGTCTACAGTGTCAGCATATTTCCCCCAACAATCTGGATCCTTATTTTATTAACCTTAGAAGGATGGAAGGCTGAATCAACCTGAAGCCCATCAGAATTGAACCTCAGGCTATGGGAAGTTAGCCTGGAATACTGCACTTTAACTATAATGCCACCAGGGCTCCTTAAACATTAATAGTCAAGAATGCTGCAATAAGTTATTTATATGCATGCTTGTGTGTAAAAAAACTTTCTTCAGCACTTACTCTTCCTTGAAAATATACTGTTGTAAATGGTATCCGAACCAATCCAAGCCAACGCTTTTCCATACAGGTATGGACTCCACCAACTTCTCTTTCACGGTCATCCTAAGAAAATGTCCCCAAAATCCTGATCAACATTTGCAAAAAGAACATGCTGAGCTTCCCTATTTCTCTCCCTAAAGTCTCTAGAATTAATGTATTTATTTAATTTGCCAAGTTACAAAGCTGTTTACCTCATAGTTGTGATTCTGGCAAGGGTGGGTTCCTGCCGGTTCTAACCGGTTCGGTAGAGGAGGTTCCACAAATCTACCGTGCCGGTTAAAACCCGGTGCAGGTGGAAGGAAGGAAGGAAGGAAGGAAGGAAGGAAGGAAGGAAGGGGCTTCTTCAGAGGACCCGAGGCAAGAGCAGTGTTGAAGTCCTCTCTGAAGCAGTGGAAAAGGTACCTGTGGGTTGGAGGGAGGGGGAGGAATTGAAACTTCACCCTCCTGTTGCTGTGCGGGGCTTTGGCCAAAGGCTGGAGGGAAGAACCCTGGCTCGCTTGTGCTCTCCCTTCCCAAGTGTAGTTTGATTGCAGGTGGAGCCACGTTGCCTTTTCAAATCTGTAACCAGTGAAGCTGGGCTGGATTTTTACATAGCCGATCCAGGAAAAGTTTGTGTGCTACTGCATGGCTCTTTGCCTGGCTTCCTGCCTCCTCCTATGGTCTCCTCAGTGCTCACTCGTGATCTCCCTCCCCAAATGTAACTTCCTCCCCAGGCCCCCATCCATTTCTCTCTCTCTCTCTCTCTCACACACACACACAGCTGAATAAAGCTATGTAAAAATCCAGCCCAGCTTCACTGATTACAAGTTTGAAAAGGCAATGTGGCTCCGCTTCCAATCAAACTTGAGGAGGGAGAGTATAAGCGAGCACTGAGGAGACCACAGGAGGAGGCAGGAAGCCAGGCAAAGAGCCATGCTGTAGCACACACACTTTCCCCCAGACTCTTTTCTTTCGGAAGGGTTGGATCGGCTCCCCTCTTGCTTCTCTGCCTCTCCTCTCACCACAGCCTGCCAGCAGGAGGTGAGTAGGTGGGCTTTGTTGCATTCCAGGCATTTCCCACCCAGACAGCAGGCTGCATTTGCAATGGGGGAGGTGTTTGGGAAAGGCAGCAGGGGAATGAGGGGGGATGGCAGAGGAGCTGCTTTCAAGCCATTGGAAAAGATATCCAATCCAACTTGTAATCAGTGAAGCTGTGTGTGTGTGTGTGTGTGTGTGTGTGTGTTTGTGAGAGAGTGAATGAGAGAGAGGGAAGGGGGTAGGAGAGATAATCCAATCCAACTTCTGTGTGTGTGTGTGAGAGAGAGAGGGGGGGAGGGAGGGAGGAAGGAGGGGAAGAAAAGGAAAGAAGGAAACTTCTTTCTCAAAAGAGAAAAACAAATACTGTCGCTTTAAATCAGAACTGAGCATGCCTGGCTGTGAAATTCTGGGAGTTGAAGTCCACAAGTCTTAATAACTTTAAATTGAAAAGGTGTAGGAAAGAACAAATTGGTTATATCGTTATATGTTATATGATTTTATGTTTTTGAAGTGCAATATGAGCCTTGTGTTTCTAAAAGGGTTTGGATAATTTCCTGCTTATGAATGGAGCCAAACTTTCTCTAGGGTCATTATCTCACTTCTATCTGGCAAGCATGTGGAATGAGCCTCAGGCAGGTTTCTTTGTTAGCAGAAAGAAAGAAAAACAGCACAGCAATTTAGGGCTAGAAGGCTACTAGGAGGTCATCTAGTCCAACCCCCTGCTGCAGCAGGAAACTTTACATTGTATGGATTATTTTGGTGCCTCTAAGAGAGAGGAAAATTGCCAGAAAGGAGAAATAGTTTACTAGGACAAGGCTGCCATGCAGAGGAAGGTAGAGAAAGTCCTTGACTTATGACTACAATTGAACCCAAAATTTTGGTTGCAAAGCAAGAGCATTGTTAAGTGAACACCACATTTTACCCAATCCATGACATCTCCTAGTGAGTGACATCAAGTTGGCCACTCCCACCAGGTCACATGACTGCCAAGCCACTCCCACAAAACAGGCTACACCTACAGAATAGGTCTAAAAAAATTTGAAACCCACCACTGGACTCTGGGTAACCAAAATACAATTAAAACCAACAAATAATAATAGTAATAACACCATAATAGCAGAGTGGCATTCAAAGTTAATCCAATCTAGTTCACAAATATAAAAAACACTCCAATATGGCGACGGTGAACAGCAGTTTTGAGCTTTGCCCTTTTTTACTCTCTGTTTTTACTCTTTCAGTACTTTTTCCACTTTTAAATTAATTTTTAAATTGCACCACTTGAGAGGTCAGCCTTTTACTCCAGCTTTCTATTCGTTATAATTTAAATAATGGGGAAGAGAAAGAAGAGCACTCTGCAGTACAGATTTTAACCAAACCCCTGAAAGCAGCAGAAAAGGGAACACTACGCAACGAATAAGCAGACAACTTCAGTGAGTAATTTTGCTCCTCCACCAGATAGATATAGCATTCATAACTCTTTGGAGAGGGATCTGTAGGTGAAAGGAGGATGCCAACAGCTTTTAGAATTTTCTCCCTCCTTGAAAGAGGATGCCTTTCTTCCCTGACTCCCACTGTTTATTCAGCAGCTGTGGGGATAATGTGAACCTCAAAAGGGAGAATGTAATGGATTTAATATCTAAGCAATGTCTGCTTACTGTGCAAACAGTGAGCTCAAATTTTGATATTTTAATCTCAATCAAAAATAAATGACTCATTAAGAGAGTCCTTTGTAAAGTATACTGAAAACCACCTTAACATAGTAGAAGCAATAAAGAAATATGTTGCTTACACCGATAAACTTCATGAGGCTAACAGGGAATTGAGAGCTGCACCACCCCTGAGTCTTCCAGAAGAGAAAAGAACAATGATGAGTCTAATTTTCAGGCACGAAAATAGCAGAGGCGAGACAAGTATAATTGTTACTTACAGATCAACCAGATAACCCTGAATATCTCCAATAACAGAGTTAACAGAACATTAAAAAAAACCTCAGCCACATTGTTCATTAGTGGTGGATCTCTAGTATTTAATCCAGCCTCTGGTAACTTGCAGCCAAACTGTTGTCACAATTAGATAATTCCAAATATAAAGATCTGTCTTCTTTTGTCTTCTTCGAATTCAGATGTGAATATAGAGTAACAGAGTTGGAAGGGACCTTGTAGGTCATTTAGTCCAACCCACTGCCCAAGCAGGATACCCCATACCATTTATGATAAATGGCAGTCCAATCTCTTCTTGAAAGCTTCCAGTGACGAAGCTCCACAACTTCCAAAGGCAAGCTGTTCCATTGTTGATTGTTCTCACCATCAGAAAATTTCTCCTTACTTCTAGCTTGAATCTCTCCTTGATCAGCTTCCATCCATTATTCCTTGTCTGGCCGTCAGTGCCTTGGAAAATAGCTTGACCCCCTCCTCTCTGTGGCAGCCCCTCAAATATTGGAACACTGCTATCATGTCTGCCTTGGTCTTTCTTTTCACTAGAGTAGCCATGCCAAGTTTTTGCAACCGTTCATCATATGTTTTAACCTTCAGGAATTCATCCAATGGTAATACATCTTTATATTCTGTTCTATATAGAATTGTTTATCTTTTCTTACAAAAACTTTTCAACATCATCTCCATAGTCTTCACTTATAGCTTATATAAAATTTCATATTATCAATCTAGTGTGTATTATTATCTAGTGTATGCATTATTATCATTGTTAATCATTTATTTGACTATAACTATTATTACTTTATCTTATACATAATACTCAAAATTTAACTAAGTTTAACTTAATTTTTATTGTAATATTTCATTTCATCATCCTGTGTCCTTTCAGTAGTAGTGCAGTCCAATATCTCTTGCCATTTGTAAAATCTGCATTCTAATTGTTTTCTTAATGTCTTATGTGGACTTCTCTTGGCAGCTTGTTGTTCATTGCATATCTTGTAAAGACTCGAAACCCTCCATCTGTTCCTTCCATCAGCTTGCCTTTGATTATCACTAGTGCTTCAGCCAAAATTACTCTCATTGTTTCTGCCAGATTTTCTCCCTTTTCTTCTTCCATGTTTTGAAGCCTGAGATAGAGTTCCACTTCGTCGATCTCTCCTTTCAATATTTCACACATATCATTTCCCTCCATTCTCGGTTTGCTGTCAATGTCAACCATTTTTCTTATCATTTTGTTCATATTTTTCTGAAATTTTTTGAATATTCTCAAATGTTATCATTTTGTAAATATTCTCAGCTCTTCCCTCCATTCTTTCTGTTCTTTGTTCTATAATCTCAAGTCCCTTTTCAATGTTCTCAGTACTTATTATTACTTTATGAATTTCTAGCATAATTATTTGCAATGTTAATTCCTTTTCTTCTTCATGTTGCACCATTTTTCCAGGTTGTAATCACTGCCACTAAAACATCCAAGGATTTTTGCTAGGTTTCAAACAAATTCACTATAATCTTTCAAATGAAGGCTTTCTCTTTACTCCATTCCAGCTACTGATAGTACTTCAAAAGAGCACCTGTATAAACAAACTGTGCTCTTCCCAGCAAAATCAAGGACTTTGAGATATCAGATATTCAAAGAAAGTAGTGTTTCCAAGCCTCCAGCCTCTAGGTGGCAGTGTTACTTCTTTTTCCTCTGCTTTTAACCCTCTCTTTGTTCTGAGTTTAAGAAAAAAAATGTTTAAAAGGTAAAATTCAACCGAGCATTGAAAGAGATTCTTGATCCACAAATACAAAAAGGAAGGAAAAATAGAAGAAAGAAAAAAGAGACCAGTCCAATTTAAAAAGTAAGAGGCATTTGTAAGAATTCCATCCATAAAAAACAAAGTTAAAGAAAGATAGATAACACACTAATTTTAATATAGGCTTAATCCGCCGCTTGCTCTCTTCTTCTTCAATTTTAATTTTACTCTAAGTCTTTTTGGGTGTTCTCTTCTCTAATTGTAAAATTTTTCTCACTATTTTGACATATTCTCTCTTCTGCTTTCTTTCTGTTCAGAGGCTGTCCCAACCTTCTGCAGCTTCAATGGCTGCTTCTCTTGTAGCTGAAAAAAAAAGAGCTTCTACTGGATCGATCAGGGGCTGTGTGATGCCCCTGAGATCAACAGGACATGCTGTTGCTCCTGCCCTCTGCAACATCTTGCCCCGATGTGAGGTTGGCCCCAACCCTCCTATCTTTTTGTAAGGGCCTAAAGACCTGGCTCTGACAGTTGGCCTAAGCCCCAATGGGGAATAGCACAATGGAGGTGGTTGATCAGGTAACAACAGATCCTATATCCCCCATTCTGCCTCTGGTCTCCCCATGTGTCCTTGGTTTTTAATTCTTGCTTTTAATTTATCTATGTTTGTATGTATATAGTATGTATACTGTATTTAGCAGTGATGTGCGGTGAGGTTTATGGCTGGTAAGGCACTGACACAGGGGTTTCAATTTTTTTTAGACTTGTGGACTTCAACTCCCAGAATTCCACAGCCAGGCATGCTCAGTTCCGATTTAAAGCAACAGCATACAGCATCCCCATTCCCCTGCTGCCTTCCGATCCGAGCCTTTGATTGCAGGTGGAGCCATGTTGCCTTTTCAAACTTGTAATCAGTGAAGCTGGGCTATACTTTTATCCAGCTCTGTGTGTGTGTGTGGCGCAGTGGTTAAATGCAGCACTGCAGGCTACTGCTAGATCAGCAGTTCAGCGGTTCAAATCTCACCGGCTCAGGGTTGACTCAGCCTTCCATCCTTCCGAGGTGGGTAAAATGAGGACCCGGATTGTTGGGGGCAATATGCTGACTCTCTGTAAACCGCTTAGAGAGGGCTGAAAGCCCTATGAAGCGGTATATAAGTCTACTGCTATTGTGTGTGTGTGTGTGTGTGTGTGAGAGAGAGAGAGAGAGAGAGAAGGCAACGTAGCTCTGCATGCAATCACAGACCATTTCCAGCTGTTTCAAAGAGGATTTCAACTCTGCTCTTGCCTGCCATCATGAAAAGAAAAAAAAATGTAAAAGGAAAAAGACAAGAGCTGAAGGCTGAGCTAGTTGCTGACAGAGTCACCATGTGGATGACTCTGCTTACCTGTTTAAAAAAGTCTCTAAAAATGCCCTCTACAGGAGGCAGGAGAACGACGTGCTTCATTACGTCAAGAATTTTTTGGCTTTTAACCCTCGCTTAGCTCTGCTCGAGTGATCATAAAGTCAGACTAGATGAGGCACTTCGTTCTCCCGCCTCCTCATGTAGTTTTTTAGAGGCTTTTTTAAACAGTTAAGCCCTAAGCAGAGTCATCCACTGTGACTCTGGCAGCAACTAGCTCAGCCTTTTTCCTTTTACATTTTTTTTCTTTTCATGAGGACAGTGGTGAGGCTCTGCCTCCCCTGCCTGCACGTCCCTGATATTTAGTATGATACCAGTCACTCTTGACTACATGGTGATCTAGTAGTTAAGGCAGCAGAAGGCAGTGAGTTACAGTTCTTCCTTAGGCAAGAAAGTTGGCTGGAAGACCTTGGGCAGCCACCCTCTCCCAGCCCAACCCACCTCAGAGGGTTATTGTTATGGTGGAAATAGGAGGAGGAAAGAATATTAGGTATGTTTCCTAATACGAGTTATTTATAAAATAACAATAAAGACGACAGCTTCTGTAACAGAGACAAATTCCTTGTGTGTCTAATCACACTTGGTCAAATAAAGCTATTCTATTCTGTCCTGTCCTGGTTCCATCCTATTCAATACATAAAATCAGAACAAGGTTTCCTATGTTCACTGGTGAAAATAGTTCCAGTATGTTTGCAATGACGCATCCACAGTTATCGGCAAAGAGCGAAACTCTACCTTATTTTAACTCTTCTCTTCCCTTAAACTTCACAGAAAGTGTTTGAATGTTCAAACTACCGACCTTCAGAATATCCAGTCTAATCTAATATCTAGTCTAATATCCAGGTACACCCACGTTACACCTATCCTCCACGAGCTGCACTGGCTACCTATTAGTCTCCGAATCCGCTTCAAGGTGCTGGTCGCTACCTATAAAGCCCTACATGGCATCAGACCTGGGTACCTGAGAGACCGCCTCCTGCCGATTACCTCTCTCAGTCCAATTAGATCACACAGGTTAGGTCTCCTCCGGATTCCATCTGCCAGCCAATGTCGGCTGGCGACTCCCCGGGGGAGGGCCTTCTCTGTCGCAGCTCCGGCCCTCTGGAACGAGCTCCCTGTTGAGATCCGGACCCTTACTACCCTCCCGGCCTTCCGCAAAGCCACCAAGTCTTGGCTGTTCCAGCAGGCTGGGGGGGGGAGCTGAGAAGCATCTACCTCCACGGAAATTGTGAATGTTGGTTTTATTTTTAATATGTTGTCTTTGTCTCGTTTCCCCCCTTTCCCTTGTCTTTTGTGAGCCGCCCGGAGTCCTCCGGGAGTGGGCGGCATACAAGACAAATAAATAATAAATAATAATAATAATAATCTGTGCTGGTCAACAAATCCTGGAGAGAGCACTTTGCTTTTCAGATCTGAGTATTCTGTGTCTGGGACTCCATTAGGGGAATTTATTGAAACTCACCTTCCAGCTCCGTTCATTTTGTTTTCTCAACAGACAGGCTCAAGAGAATTTTTCAGATGATTTGCTCACCTCTAAGATATCATACAGTACTTCATCAAAGATGTTAATGAAGATGTCATCCTTCACTGACTGCAGACTAGAGATGCTATAGTCACTGTTAGGAGCTCTGTAATGATATTTTAAAACAGGTACAGTACAGATCAAAATATAATTTGCAAAATACATCAGCTTGGTTACCTTCTTCCCTATTCTCTAAGACTAACTCAATTTTTATAATGATTTCATCACAATGCAATATCCAATAACCTGTTCCATTAGAAGGATTAGTAGAGTATTACTAATTCAAAGGTGTGACCCCCCACCCCATCAGAATCCCAATCTTTCATTCAGATGTGAACAGAAGCTATCTCATTCAATAAGGGAATGATAAAAAATGCCCAAAGCTTGAGATGGAATGTGATACACTGGTAGAATCAAGATCTGGGGCACAATGAACTTTTTCTCACGCTTCAGCCATGTTTTCAAATTCAGTTCCTTTGCAGTCTTTTACAGAAATCAAAACTGCTTTTATTTTCAGAAAAATGCTAGGCTATTTTGTTATACCTATTGCTGGGGATTCATCTAAAGCAACTGAAATCTTTACACAAAGTTTTTATTTGCCACTTTGTGAGGTACAGAATAAAAACGCTAAATAACAGGGGTAGATAATGCGGACAAGAAATCTTTCCAAATTTGGTTTAAACTAACGAAGACCAATTCAAAACCTCCCTCCTTCAGAAACCTAAAGGAGAAAAAGAAGAGGAGGAGGAGAAATAATCCAAATGCACAATTTGATCTTGGTCTTTTTGTCCCACCCAATATAGTTCTTCTCCAATGGAAAGAAGGCTTTATGGGATCCATTCATACCTAAATGGAAGTTCCAATTCTTCACTCCAGTTTGGATTTGATCCTTCTGCGGTGGTCGTCCGACAAACTGTTCGCTGGAAAGAAACCTCTACAAAAGGCCGAACTGAAACCTACAATTAAACAGAACTCAAAGTTTTGATATATTAGATGAGATGCAAAGCTCAGATATGTCAAACTACATTTTCCAACTAAAAGTAGAAACTGTAGATATCTCCAAGCATATTATAAACATCCATTAAAATAAATATATAAATAGTTACTTTTACAGTCATAGAAATGGACACTTTATGGGAAAAAATTCCAGGGTCAAAATTTTATATTTCATGTAAATTTGGCTTTCAAAATAGTATGGTATTTTATTGTTTGATTACCTATTCAATACCATTTCTAAGGTTCCATGTTTCTTACACTTAACATTAATAAAATTTATCTGAACACCAAATATTTTTTTAAAAAAAATCTTTACATTTAGTGTTTAAAGTTTATAAAACTTTTCCCCCAAATCAAATAACATAGACTATGAATAACAAGATGAATAGGCTAAGTGGAAATATGCTCATTTATAAAGGGAAGTCTCTTGGAAAACATTCTTGAAAGCTTTCAAATTCAAAATTTATCAAAAAGTCTACATCACTATTGATAATTTTCATGAAAAGCACATGATCAAAACTCTGTAAGAATATAATGAATACATTCCATTTAGCCCAATCTGTGATAGGTATGTTGGTTTATCGGATTCAGGAAGTGGGAATTGTGTTTTTCTCTTTTTTTTTTTGGTGGCAGGATTGACCCAACAAAGACACTATTATGATTTCAGTACTAGGTAGATGTTAAAATAAACTGAACCCGTCAGTGTTTCACTTGCATTTTAACTTGGCATGTGGGAGACCCAAGTCTATTACTTTCTGATCAATATATGGAGCATTATATGTAAACTGATATTATTTAACAAGCTACAAAGAAAAAAAGTAGAAAAAACAATTTTCAATAAACATACAGTACATTCTTAGGAAAATGTTATTTAAATGCATTGGTAAATAGTATTTAAAATATATTAAAGAGTCCAGTGGACTTAGGCAGCCAATATAATAATTCAATTAGGAATATTTCTTCTTCTACAGCATAGAAGAATATACTACCACTAGAAGTATTAAATCTTTTTTTTTTAGTGTTAGCAGCTATATTTATCAATCTCATAGAATGAACCCATCAAGAATAGTGGAATGGTGATCTCTATACATAAAAAAGAATAAGGATATTGTTATTATTCAACTATTTATCTTGGTTCATGGCATTGTAAGGTACCTGGCTAAATGTCCAGTCCATACTGTGGTTGGGGCTGTGTGGAGTTGCAGGAGCAACAAACATCTCATTGTAAGCCCACGATGATTTAGATGGCTGCTGAAGTTTGCTTTACAAAAAGATGTAGAAAAAGTCAACAAACTTCCAATAGGATTTGAAAAGAAATAAAACAAAATTATTTTAAGTACAAATTTTGCAAAAGCGATGATGACATTTGCACAGCAATACAAATAAATTATTTCCCTTCTTGTTTTTGCTATTTTTTTTCAATTTGCACACATATATTACACCCACCCAAACCCCCAAAACAATTTGGCTCAGCATGAACAAGTACAGATTTACTTCCCCCCATACACGGATCTTATTTGTGCTACTTATATACTGTACTGCTGATCTCTGTAACAGTTAAAATGTAGTAAATGTGAATAAATTAAAAAACCAACAACTGACTAAAGTTACCACACTACAAATGTAAGTTATAATAGCAGTGATAATGAAAAATAAAATTAATAATGAAACTAAAATAATATTAACGCCATTTAAATATTTCAAGTGAAATAAGTCCTCCGGGATTGGGCGGCCTATAAATCCATTAAATACTAATACTAAATACTAAAGATGGCAAGAATTAACTATTAAACTAAATACTCTTCAGAGATGTTTTATCTTACTTCAGTAGGTCCTGGAACAGAAGAGATAGCAAGCTGGAACCATAACTGGAAAACGTTAGCTCCTGTTCACCCCACACCCTTATTTCACAAAATTTGCTCAGTCTCTTTTTGTCTGTAAAAGGGGTTGTTCAGCTGCTCCTAATCTGAACTGCAAAATCAAATATTTAGCATCTGATGATCTAATCATCAGAAAGGTAACGAAACGTTTTTGATTCTATATAGAATAGGTTTTGAAAAACCCTGGGATGTTCACATGATGGTTTGTGGAAATGACCTTGGAATACAGGAGAAAAAGCCACAGTGTAGGCAATGGTTACACAAGAGAGATCTCAGCATACAGCAGGAATGGGGACCTGGCAATTTCTTGGAAAGGACTCTCCCTAGTTTGCTGGAAAATAGAAGGATGGGGAAGGGAGAGATGTGCTTTCAGACTTGCAAGCTGCCTTTTGAAGCAGTCTAGATGAGAAATCAACACCATGAGTAATAACACTACTTTTGTTACATGTAGTCTTCAACTTACAACCACAATTGAGTCCAAAATTTCTGTTGCTAAGTGAGATATTTGTTAAGGGAGTTATGACCTGTCTTGCCAGTTATTAAGTGAATCACTGCAGTTGTTAAGTTAGTAACAGAGTTGTTAAGAAAATCTGGCTTCCCCATTGGTTTTGCTTGTCAGAAGGTCACAAAAGGTGATCACGTGACCCCAGGATACGGCAATCATCATAAATATGAATCAGTGCCAAGCATCTGAATTTTCATCGTATGACTATGGGGATCCCACAATGGACATAAGTGTGAAAACTAACATGTCACTTTTTTCAATGCCATTGTAACTTTGGTCATTAAATGAACTGCTGTAAAGTTGAGGACTACCTACTTTGTTTCCCTGAAAATAAGACTCAGTCTTATATGTTTTGGATTGCCTCACTTCATCCTCCATCTTCCCAGTGCTTCACCTTATGGCCGCAGCACATGCACTAATCCCTCCTCACCTCGTATCGGCAGCAACCAAACAGAATGAGCAGCTGGGTGGCTGTGTAGGCTCTTAAGTAACCTTAACTATGACTTACTTTGGGGCTGGTATTTATTGTAGGCAAAACATCGGGCTAGGGCTTATTTTCAGGGTAGGACTTATGTTTGGGGAAACACAGTATATAAAGTATTACAATTATTATAAGGTATTATAGCCTCTAAGAACAGAATCTTCCAAATCTAGAAGCACATCCCCCTGTCCTCTACCCTTGCCTTTACTTTCCAGGGAACTAGGAAGGGTGCCTTCTGAGATTTTAACATGCCTTCTTTGGGCTGAGATCTACCATTGCCTTAGCTGCAGCTCTTCTCATTTTCTTACATAACATCACATAACAAGAGAAGTGTTTTTCAGGACCTTTTCAGAGTCTTTTGGATTATATGCCTGGAGGAATGGAACAAGCACAGTTAAAGCTTTGAAAGGTAAGATACATGGCTATGTAACAATAAAGTACTGCTAATTAAAAATGGGGGGGAGGGTAAATATTCCAGTACTGCTGTCTAAGATTGTGGTCAGCAGGCATATAGACTAAAGCAGTGTGTCCAATACGCCAAAGAACATTGCTAAAAGTTGCTTACCTCCCAGCAGACTTCCTAACAGGAAGCTCAAACGCTCTAACAACATTAACCAAGAGTTTTATATCACCATCTGAGAGATTCTGTGCCATTACTTTCTTCCTCTCTTTTCGCCTTGGCTTTAAGGGTCGCTTTGATTCGGCCAGTTTAAACAGGCTGCCACTCAAAACGCTATTTTAAAAAAAAGCAGAGCTACAATATAAAAGTTATGTTGCTATAATTTGTCATGCTAACATTGTATAAATAGCTATAATTTCTAAACAAAACAATAATAATTCTACAAAACACACTGAATTTGGATATCGATCTCAAAACCAACCATCTACATAGAAGTAAGAATGCAAGTTGACATACCCTGGGCCAGTAGAACTTAAACAGAAGGCAGAGCAGAACAAAAACAAAAAAACAAAATTGAAATGAAGTTCAGTGGATGCATAAACAAAAAACGATTAAAAAAATGCATTCATGCAATAAGCTAGATCAACTGAAAAGCTTACAAAACCTCAAAAAAATAAGGTTAAATTTCACTATCAATTACATTTCTCAGATTGAAAAGTTCAACACCATGGCCAATTTTTCTCTTAGCAAGTAAAATCAGGAAATATATATTCTAATACTAGAATGCCAGATATTGATTGCTTTCCCAAACTCCTGTAAATTCTACTGGGTCAATCTTGATGCTGAAATTAGAGCAAAAGCTACATGAGCCACAGTGGCACAGTGGTTAGAGTGCAGTACTGCAGGTTACTTCTCTGACTACTGGCTGCCGGCTGCCTGCAATTTAGCAGTTCAAATCTCACCAGGCTCAAGATTGACTCAGGCTTCCATCCTCCGCAGGTAAAATGAGGACCCAGAATGTTGGGGACAATATGCGGACTCTGTAAACTACTTAGAGAGGGCTGTAAGCACTGTAGTAGTAGTAGTAGTAGTAGTAGTAGTAGTAGTAGTAGTAGTAGTAGTATAGTATTTATTATCATTGTATAAAATAAATACAAAAACGGTATATAAGTCTAAGTGCTATTGCTTTTGCTATATAGTCCTTATCGAACAACCATAATTGGGATCCATATTTCTTCTGTTGCTAAGCAAAACAGTTGTTAAGTAACTGCCTGATTTTGCCATGGGTGTTAAGCAAATCACTGTTGTTAAGTGAGTTATGTGGCTATTAAACAAATATTGCTGATTTGACTTTGCTTGTCAGAAACCAGATAAGGAGGTTGCAGATGCCCAACACATGATTTTAGGATGCTGCAACCATTGGAAATACATACCAGTTGCCAAACACCTGAATTCTGACCACATGACAATGATTGAAAATGCAAGAATTGGTTGCAAATCTCTTTTTTCAGTGTCACTGTAACTTCGGACAAACACTACATGGATAATGGTTGCAGTAATTGGGTATGTCTAGTCTAATGAAAAAAGGACTAGGGATGACATGATAGCAGTGTTCTAATATTTGAAGGGCTGCCACAAAGAAGATGAGGATCAGGGATGGGTTTCAACCGGTTCGCGGCGGTCCCCGCGAACCAGTTGGTCGGCGAACCCGGAAGTAAGTAACTTCCGGGAACGGCGAAGGGCCCAGCCGCCCGCCCGCGCTCCTTACCCAGTTTTGATGAGTTCTGCACTTCCACGCATGCGCAGGATGCATACAGCGCCTGCACGATCCTCCAGGAGCAGCTGGAGCATCGCACAGACACTAGTACGCATGCATGCACCGCGCGCGTGCACAAGGACGCCGCCGGCCCCGTTCCACCCCTGATGAGGATCAACCTATTTTCCAAAGCACCTGAAGGCAGGACGAGAAGGAATGGATGGAAACTAATCAAGGAAAGAACCAACCTAGAACTAAGAAGGAATTTCCTGACAGTGAGAACAATTAATCAGTGAAATGGCTTCCCTTCAGAAGTTGTGGGTGCTCCATCACTGGAGATTTTTTAAGAAGAAATATATTTGAATATAAGTAGCTCAGGTTGGTAATTGGGCTGTTGGTCTGAGCTCTGAGCTTGGCAATTTGGTTGCAAATATTTCATCACCCCTCAAGGAGACATCATGAGTGTGCTTTGAATTGTGCTCTCTGTCAGAGCACTGATCTTTATGTGATGCAAATTAGTGTGGATGTTGTTTGTTCAGCTATTTCTGAGTCATGGTCAGACTTCAGACTGTTAAGTTGGCTGGCTGTTGTTACTGAGGCATGGTCTTTGGTTTTAAGTATCTTCTGTGTGATGTAAATTAGTCTTATTTGTTCGGATACTGCCGATTCATGGTCTGGTTTTGTTCTGCTTGAATAGCTGGTAATAATCAGAAACAACCAGCCATTCTAATAGACTGAAACCAGACCATGACTCAGCAGTATCTGAATAAACAACACTAATTTATATCACACAACCACCTACAGATCCTTACAGATTAACAGAGTTGGAAGGGACCTTGTAGGTCATCTAGTCCAACTCCCTGCCCAAGCAGGAGACCCTATACCGTTTATGATAAATGGCAGTCCAATCTCTTCTTGAAAGCTTCCAGTGATGAAGCTCCACAACTTCCAAAGGCAAGCTGTTCCATTGGTTGATTGTTCTCACTATCAGAAAATTTCTCCTTACTTCTAGCTTGAATCTCTCCTTGATCAGCTTCCTTCCATTATTCCTTGTCTATAAAAAGAGTTGAGACTCTAGAAAAAGTACAGAGAAGAGCAACCAGGATGATTAGGGGACTGGAGACTAAAACATATGAAGAACAGTTACAGGAACTGGTATGGCTAGTCTAGTGAAGAGAAGGACCAGGGCAGACATGATAGCAGTGTTCCAGTATTTGAGGGGCTGCCATAGAGAGGAGGGGGTCAAGCTATTTTCCAAGGCACCTGAAGGCCAGACAAGGAATAATGGAAGGAAGCTGATCAAGGAGAGATTCAAGCTAGAAATAAGGAGGAATTTT
Source organism: Thamnophis elegans (assembly GCF_009769535.1). Lineage (NCBI taxonomy): Eukaryota > Metazoa > Chordata > Lepidosauria > Squamata > Natricidae > Thamnophis > Thamnophis elegans. The sequence goes on from NC_045549.1 coordinate 56,899,656, forward strand.
CTGACAGTGAGAACAATCAACCAATGGAACAGAAGTTGCCTTTGGAAGTTGTGGGAGCTTCCTCACTGGAGACTTTCAAGAGATTGGACTGCCATTTGTCAGAAATGGTGTACAGTCTCCTGCTTGAGCGTGTGTGTGTGTGTGTGTGTGTGTGTGTGTATGTTTTGGACTAGATAACCTACAAGGTCCCTTCCAAGTCTGTTGATCTGTTAATATAGATCTGTTAATCATCAAAGATCCCACTATATTTAGTGAAATTCACTTTCAGATAGGTATGGATTGAATGGTTAAAAAGGAAAGAAGAAGAAATAAAAGCAGGGGTTGGAACCAAATGGGGGAATGAAATGTGCTGACAAAAAAAATCTAACTAAAGCTCTGCCAGTCCTACAAGGTAGATCAGACTAAGCAATCAAGGTAATCATCAGACAAATGGTGCTTGAGTCCATTCCCATAAAACTTACTTGAAAAAATGTCTAACAAAAGCAATTTCTTGCTTCACACAAAGACATAAGGTTCTGTTGCTATAATTTTACAATCAAAGTATTCCTATCCTCCATGGCATTGGTTTCTTGATCTGGTCTACCTTACAGGACTGACAATAAACAATGGTACATCTCTTTATGGCAGTTTCACTCCAGCATAAGAGCTTCCTCTTTTGGATATGTGTCTCATATGCCATTGAGTTTCCATTTCTACCCTTACATGTTGCTAACTGCCCACCTTCCTTCAGTTCCTGGCCTAGCCCTTCTTTTACTTCCAGAAATAGCTGATATTGTGGGTTCTGCATGTGACATCATACATATTCTCATGTCACTTATATGGTAGTGTTGTCACAGCTACTTCCAAATGCCCTTGTCCAGCATAGTTGTAGAAATATGTTGTTTCCACACAATCTATTTCATATTGTCCTCATCAACCTTCAATTATCTTCACGTTTTCAGAAAATGTAATTGAAAATGCCAGCCAAAGATAAATTAAATGTTATCCCATTAAATGTTATTGAGACAAAACCAGAAGCAAGTTTGCTTAGAAAGGAACATGGCTACATTTTAAAACAAATTAAGCAAGGTTTTCAGGGCCTCAATTGTACTTTCAAAAAATATTTAAATTAAAACCCTTGAAAATAAGACAAAAATATGGTACATCTGAAACACATTACAACTTTGAACTATCCTTATATTCTCTTCCTTACCCAATAGTAGGGATTTCATCTTCATTGACCAAGTCAGAAATAACAAAATGGTGCTTTGCGATCAGGAAACGATTAATTACTGACTCCCTAACCTGAAAAAAAAAAAAAAAAAAAATTATTTTAAATCTGAAATTAGTCAATTGCTGTGCTGCTCACATTAACAAATACAGCTGTCCTTTTTTTAAAAAAAAACATTTTTATTTATTTTTGAACAAAGACAAACAAACATAAAAATAAAAAAGCCATCTTTCATTACAAATTGTAGAAAGTGTGTCAGTTGGTTACAGTATTTTCATGCATCTCTTCCATAGTCATCACCTGCTTTTTATATCAAATTGCATATTTTAAATTCACATATATTCATGTATATTGTCAATGTCTAAAGCGTTTCCATGACCACTATCAACTTGAGAAGGGGGGAAAATGTCATGCATACTTTTGGCCAGAGTAAAAAGTCTCATATTTGTGTAACTGAGATGTGAATGCACATGTCCAGAACCCTGCCGTAACGTCCTGTTGGAGAATGTGATTGATGACTTCAGGCAGAGGGGAGGGGACACAGGGTTAAAGTTCAGATGCCATTAAGTGGGATTTAGTTACGGCTCCACAGAAGTCCATGCCAAGATGTTAGTCCTAATAAATGAATGGGGTTTTTTTGAACTTTGTCTCGAGGCTCGTAAATTAATTAGGTCAGCTCTTGGAAACTTCACATATATCATGATTATTATATCTCAACCTTAATTTGACTATAATTGTTTTACATCCTTTTATATATAATATTTAAAATCTAGAATAAAGAGTGTAATCTGTCCCCACCCGAATGATGAATGTTGTGTTTTACTTTTACTTGCACTGTTTTCATGTTTATTGTTTTATTGTCTTGTATCCCCCTCCCTATAAATTGTAAGCCGCCCTGAGTCCCCTCAGGGAAAAGGGCGGCCTATAAATTAATAAAAAAACCTAAAAAAAACAAACCTAAAAAAAAACCTAGAATAGGATTATATGTTAACATTCTAGTAAATCATCCTAAAACCATCCAATCACAATAAATCTTTATCACATATTCTAGATAAACCTTTTAAACCTCCTCTCATATCCTCCATGTGTTGTTTATAAAAAATTTCATATTATCAAATTAATATATATATATGTATTGTTATCATTATTAATCATTATTTAACTATAGCTATTGTCACCTCATTTTATACATACTACTAGTAAACTAAATTTAGCTTAGTTTTTATTATACATTTTCATTGCATCAACCTGTATCTTTCCAGTAATAGTACAGTCTTATATCTCTTGCTATTTGTAGCATTAATATTCTAGTTACTTTCTTAATAAATCTTGTGTGAACCTCTCTTCGCAACATGTTGTTCCTTTTGTATCTCATAAAAGCTCGAAACCCAGCATCTGTTCTTTCCATCATCTTATCCTTGGTTATCACTGGTGCTTCTGTCATGATTTCTCTCCTTCTCTCCATCAATTTTTCTCTTTTTTATTCTTCTGTGCTTTGAAGTCTGGGGTAGAGTTCCAATCTATCTGTCTCCCCTTTCCATGTTCTGCTCTTGCCATTACCAACCATGCTCACTTTGTTGTCAAATTTCTTATCTCTTTGCTCATTTTTTCTTCCATTTTTTGAACATTCTTCATTTGATAAACAGTTTTTCCATCAATTTTTTCTGTTTTGTATTCCATATTCTCCCACCTCTTTTCAATTTTCTCTGTCACAACTAATAGATTTTGAATTTCAAACATAATCATTTGCAATGTTACAGTTTCTTTTTCCTGCTGCACCATTCTTCCAATTTTGCAGGCACTGCCACTACAGGATTCAAGGCTATTTTAATAAACTTCAAACAGGTTCATTTATTATCTTTCAAGTCAAAATGTTGTCTTCCCTCCAATAGCTAGTGATAGAACTCCCCAAAAGCACATGTATGAACAGGTTTTGTTCTTTCTACTATCACTCGCAGTAAACAAACTGAAAGAACTTTGACTCTCAAGTGATCAAAGAGAAATTAAAAAACAATGTATCCAGCCTCCAGCCTGTAAGTGGCAGTGTAACTGCTTTTCCTCCTGTTGTTACAACCCTCTTTATAATCTTTCTTATTATCTTCTTTATATTCCAAGCTTAAGAAAGAAAAAACCCTTAAATGGAGATTAAAAACAATCCAATCAAGCATTATAAAAAAAAGGAAAATTTTAATCCATAGGCGTAAACATAAGTGAAAAAGAAGAAAAAATCAATCCATTCAGTTTAAAAAATAGGGAACCTTTGCAAAAATTCCATCCATGAAAAAAAAATAGAAACAGGATAACACACTAAGTTTCATGCAGATTAATTTCTCCGCTTACAGTCTTCTAGCTTCAATTTTAAATTAACTTATTTTTTTTTGGAGGAGGGGGTAGTCTCTTTTTCTAATAATAAAATTTCCTCACCAATTTGACACACTTTCCCTTTTTGCTTTCTTCCTGTTCTGGAGCTGTCCCAACTTCAGCAACTTCATTGGCTGTGTTTCTATCGCCAGAAAAAAAGACTATTCCTGGATCTTTCAGGGACTTTGCGGGGTATTTGTATTTGTATTTGGTTTATTTGTATGCTGCCCTTCTCCAGGAGGGACTCAGGGCGGCGAACAACTCAGAGGGGAAAGGGAACATAAACAATAGTACACATAATTAAAATACACAGGGGTGCCTGAGATCAGCAGGAGGTGCCCTTCTCAATCACTGTCTCTGCAGGATGGTTTAGGTCCAAATGGACCGTCCAGCGGCAGAAATATTGACTGCGATCTTGGAGCACCAAGATTGCACATCGTGACGTCGCTACATCAGCCCCTTCTGTTCTTTTTCTTAAAGACTGATTTTGGGATAAAACAATAAAGCAAAAAGTCTATACGACTCATTCAGTCCTACCATTCTTTCATTTTAGATCGCACTTTCTAATTTTCTCTTAAAAACAGAAAATAATCATAAGCAGGTAAGACTTGGGTAGGGTGATGTACAAGAGCAATTAAAAAGGGCAGATTAGGCCAGTTTGCAGACTGACTAAGATACTGAAATTGGGAATGAATCTGGTGTGTAGTTTTTAAGGGGAAAAAATTTAATTTGCATATTTAGAAGTTGCAGAGATGTATCCAACTTGTAACAGCTTGTTCTTTCTTAATGGACTTTGTCAGATCCCTAAAAGTGATACTGCCATTCAACTGGGAGGAGGGGAGCCTCAGAGTTAAATCATTAGCTACATCTGAAACAACTGAGTTTTACAACTTTACAACTGGTTTCCTGTCACCAGGAGACTGAAGGTCCCAACATCTCTGGAGGGATGTTTATGGTAGCCATGTGGGATATATAACTTTGATGTCTAACTAGAGATAGCCATGGGAACGTGTGTTTTATTGACTCCCAGAGCAGAAGAGTTAAGGAAGCATCTTCACACTTGTGTATTGGTCAGAATCTGCATTCAAACAAAGGGGAGGGGTCATTATCAGCTTAATCCCATTTGCATGGCCTAAAGGTTTTCAGATGCTGCTTTCCTTCTAATGGTTTCCATCCTGCTTGATTAAAGGTTCCTTTTGAAATAATCAGTTTCAAGAGTCTTTACTTTCTCAAGTTAGAAGAGGAGCCATTACAGATTTATTCTTTTTGTCCTCAAAGAGAAAATCCACACTGCTGTTCTTAGTCCATATATCTTGCATTAAAACAAAACAAGAAAAAACATGCTTGAGATGCAAAAGTGTTTTTATAATTTGGCCTTTAACTTCCCTGGTTTCCTTAGACATCAGAATATGCTGACATAGGCAATGAAGTGGCAGAGATAATTTACAGGAAATATTTGCATTATTTATTTCTATTATAAATTAACATTGAATGTATTTTTAATATTTAGTAAAATGATTTGATTCAATAAACATCTTGTTGTTTTAAAGATTTATCACATATTTTGAGAGATATACACAAAATATTTCCAAATATTTTTATCTATTTATTAAATGTATACACCATCCATCTTGTCATCAATTATGGTACTTCCAATTATTTAGGGTTATGATTAAGTCTAGAATTTTTCCAAAATATTTCCAAGTATATTTTGCATATGTATTTATTAACTACATTTAAAAACCCTACCTTTTCCATGTACTTTGCAACAATTGCTCTGTGGTCATCTGAATAATCCTTAGTATCAATGGCATCCTTCTTCTGCAATCTTTTCTCATAGTCCTGAAAAAGAGTCACCACCATGACTTATATCAATGAAAGCCCTTTAGACCTCTGTCTTTCAAAAACACATATTGTGTTGTCTTTTCTTCTCCTTCAGCTTTCTCCTGCCAGTAGGTATTAAAAAGCCATTAGAAGAAAATCAGTTCAGAAGAAAAACCAAAAGCTGCAAGCTCATCATCCCTTTCCCCTGCCAAGTAAAATAAAGTTTTTAGACATTCTACAGTAGCTTAAAAGGAGAAAAACTTAAAACATCTTGAGCTCTGGGTTTAAAATGATTGAAAATGAGAATTAAGGACTTGGCTGGTGTTGGTTATTACCTTTAAAGCCCTACATGGCTTAGGACTAGTCTATCTACGAGACCGCCTACTGCCATACACCTCCCAACGGCCGATAAGATCCCACAGGGTGGGCCTCCTTCGGATACCGTCAACCGGTCAGTGTCGGCTGGCGGGCCCCCGGAGGAGAGCCTTCTCTGTGGCTGCTCCGACCCTGTGGAATCAGCTACCCCCAGAGCTCCAGACCGTACCCACTCTCATGGCCTTCAGGAAAGCCGTTAAACCTGGCTGTTCCAGCAGGCCTGGGGCTGTTGACCTTAGTGTTAAGGTCCAGCCCCGATTAGAATGTATGTGTGTTGTGAATTTTAAACTATTTTTTTTACTTATTTTGCTTTTCTTTTTTTCTTCTTTCGTTGTAAGCCGCCCGGAGTCCTCCAGGATTGGGCGGCCTATAAATTTAATAAATGAAATGAAATGGCTCCAATATTGGAGATAATGCCTGAATTCATATCACAGGTTCAGCTGTAACTGTTATTAACTGGGACCATCCAATACATTTATCTATAAACATAGAACATATGAGCATAAAATAACACTGTTGGATGGTATCTTAGAGCATGGGTCCTCAAACTACAGCTTGCGGGCTGGATACGGCCCACTGAAACCATTAAACTGGCCCGCACAGGACCACGAGGCTGCCCCGCCCACATTGCCCACCCACCTGGGGGTCCACACCCTTCCGCCGAGCATAGGGTTTACTTTTGCGAGCTGGAAGTGGAAGGTAAGGCAGAGAGCTACTGGAGGCAAGGGGGAGGCCAAAACGCAGCCATTTTTGGCTGGCAGAGGCTTCTGGGGGCTGGGAAGGCCAAAAAGGCCCAGCATTGCAGCCTGTGTGGCTTCCCTTTCACTGGGACTGGCCTCTCCCCACCTGTGACGTGGGAAAGTCACAGCCGCAGCATTGCCAAACTCTGGAAGGAGATGCGAATGAGAAGGAGGCAGGCAGGGAAGGTAGGAAGGAAGAAGAGAAGGAAGGAAGGAGAAAGAAAGAGAGGTTCTTTTTGTGGGGAGGCAGCAAAAGAAGCAGCATTCCTTAGCTGGAAAGTGGACAAAGGCAGAAAGTAAAGGTAAATTTCAGAGCCTGCAAACTGCGGCTTGCTGGAAAGGAAGGAAGCAAAAGAGGGCATTTGATCTCTCCCACTCTAGCTTCCCTGCTCAATTGCTAGCTTTTTTAGTTCAGAAGCAGCCACAGGGAGAGGAGGAGGGGGTTTCTCTATGAGTTTTTAAAAGTGAACTCTTTCTTCCTATTCTACTACAAGTGCAGCTCTCCAGCTCTGGGAGCTTTGTTTCTGGTCTGGGAGAATTGTAAAGGTCCCTTCTCTGACTTTGGATTCATCTCCTCTGTGTGTGTGTCAGGGACGTGCAGTCAGGGGAGGCAGGGGAGGCAGAGCCTCACCACTGTCCTCATGAAAAGAAAAAAAATGTAAAAGGAAAAAGGCTGAGCTAGTTGCTGCCAGAGTCACAGTGGATGACTCTGCTTAGGGCTTAACTGTTTAAAAAAGCCTCTAAAAAACTACATGAGGAGGCGGGAGAACGAGGTGCCTCATCTAGTCTGACTTTATGATCACTCGAGCAGAGCTAAGCGAGGGTTAAAAGCCAAAAAATTCTTGACGTAATGAAGCACGTCGTTCTCCTGCCTCCTGTAGAGGGCATTTTTAGAGACTTTTTTAAACAGGTAAGCAGAGTCATCCACACGGTGACTCTGTCAGCAACTAGCTCAGCTTTCAGCTCTTGTCTTTTTCCTTTTACATTTTTTTTCTTTTCATGATGGCAGGTAAGAGCAGAGTTGAAATCCTCTCTGAAACAGCTGGAAAGGGTATGTGATTTCATGCAGAGCTATGTTGCCTTTTCACACACAAACACACACACACACACACACACACACACACACACACACAGAGCTGGATAAAAGTATATAAGCCCAGCTTCACTGATTACAAGTTTGAAAAGGCAACGTGGCTCCACCTGCAATCAAAGGGTCAGATCGGAAGGCAGTAGGGGAATTGGGGTGGTGGTGGCAGAGGAGCTGGTTTCAAGCCATTGGAAAATATATCCAATCCAACGTCTGTGTTTGTTTGAGATTGACTGAGTGAGAGAGGAATCTAACTTCTCTGTGTGCATGTGTCTGTTTGAGAGAGGGGGGAGGGTGGGAGAGAGGGAGGAAGGGGGGGAGAAGAAAAAGAATGATGGAAAACTTTTTTGCAAAGGAGAAAAACAAATGCTGTCGCTTTAAATTGGAACTGAGCATGCCTGGCTGTGGAATTCTGGGAGTTGAAGTCCACAAGTCTAAAAAAATTTGAAACCTGTTAGTGCCTCACCAGCCATAAACCTCACCGCACATCACTGGTGTGTGTGGTTGGTTAATTGGTTGCAAAGGTGAACATTCTGCTAAGGATCTTTCACAGTCTGACTTCCCTGCTCAATTGCTTTAATTCAGAAGCAACGTGGGGGAGGTTTTTGTTGTTGTTTCATAGCCTGTGTTCCCTGACCTACCGTATATACTCGAGTATAGGCCGACCCGAATATAAGCCGAGGCACCTAATTTTACCACAAAAAACTGGAAAAGTTATTGACTCGAGTATAAGCCTAGGGTGGGAAATGCAGCAGCTACCGGTAAATTTCAAAAATAAAAATAGATACCAATAATGTTTTTGAATATTTATTTCAAAGAAAAACAGTAAACTAGCGGTGTATTCAATGAAATACTTCACTCACCTCATGATGCTGATGTCCCGCTGTGATGATGATGTCCCGTGCAGCCGCGGGAGCGATGTCCCGCCTCCTATGACACACGACACAGTGATTCCTATCATTGGATCACTGTACCAGAGGAGGTGGGACATCGCTATGTGGCTGCTTGCCATAACAAGGAGGAGGTGGGACATCGTTGCAGAGCGGCAGGAGGGGGAGGAAGGGGAATCATAAGACAGCCCTGCATTACATTAGAACGTGAGGAGGGGGGATGGTGCGGTGCGCGCTGCGCGGCAAACTGACACAGAGGGAGGGGAAACTCACAGGGGCGCCGGGCCATTCACGAGCCTCACCCAGCGGCATGGCCCCGCCCCTTTTTCTCCTCCATTTCGGGCAAATTTTTCACTGACTCGAGTATAAGCCGAGTCGGCTTTTTTCAGCCCAAAAAGTGGGCTGAAAAACTAGGCTTATACTTGAGTATATACAGTAAATTGATTAGCTGTGTAATTATCAGAGTAAGCCTATTTAACTTAAGAGCTTTTCTTTTCTTTCTCTGTCACCCCTCCAATTCTAAATGCAACTTGAGGTGGACCTGTCCTTAGTTATCAGGGAGTCATTTTCTGATCAGTCCTCCTGATCTGGCCTCTTTTAGATTTAATTAGCATTAAGGTATTGCCTGTAACATTTACTTTATATATAATGTTTACCTTTTAAAGCAGATTGGTGTGTGTGAGAGAGAAAGTGCATTGGTGGGTGTTGTGTTTGGCTACAGACCATCTTAATGGGATTTATATAATTTGAAATCTGTTCATTTTAAATAAAGTAAGAAATGCAGATTAATATTGCTGGAAATAGTAATAAAAGATAATCCCATAAATTAAATGCATCAGAAATCAATTTAAAATACATAAGATAAAGATATACGGTGCATTCAGAGAAATGCAATGCTAATGGATTTTATGTGATTCCCTTTCCCAAATCTTGGGGTTTTTAGTTGCAGTCTTAATTGGTGCAGTTCTCAGGCTGGTTTATTGTGTGGTCTTCTGAAACATATAATCAGGAGTTATTTTGAAGGAAATCCTGTTTGTTTTATCCTTTTTTTAATGGCCTATTTTAAGAAGCCTGAAACTGCTGTTGTACTGAAATTAGGCAAATGGCAAGAAAGCTTGTGCTCTTTTTCCCTTGGGGGGAGTCTTATTAAATAAATAGATTCCTTGGGTTCCCTAAGCAAGTACAGCTTAGGAAGGACAAAGGCAAAATGGACTGCTAAATTGGCCATGCCCACCCAGTCACATGGCCACCTAGCCACGCCCACCCAGTCACATGGCCACCTAGCCACACCCACCTAGCCAGTCCAGCCGCCCAACAGTCTGAGGGAGTGTGAATTGGCTCCTGTTTAAAAAGTTTGAGGACCCCTGGCCTGGGGTTTTCTTAAAAGAGGGAAGGGCTGGCTTGAGTTTCTTGGCACTGTTTTCTGTGGTTTCTGGTTTTGTGGGGTTTCTGGCACTGTCCTTTATGCTAATACTTCCCACAATGCCTTGATGGTTTTTATTCCAGTGGCTTTGTCTTTTCTATCCTTAGGGTTAAGGAAAAAACTGGTTTCATCTGCAGTCTTTTGGGGGAAAACTTTTAAAAAGTTTGAGGACCCCTGCCTTAGAGGTTTTCTACTCCAACCCCTGCTTGAGCTGGAGATCCTATACCATTTTGGACAAATGATTGTGCAATGTCTTCTTGAAAACCTCCAGTGATGGAGAACCACCAACTTCTGGAGGCAAGCTGTTATGTGTCTCTTTTATGATCTTTCACTTATTAATTCTTGTCCTGTCTTGGGTGCTTTGAAAAATAGGTCCTTATTCTCTGTGACATCCCCTCAAATACTGAAACACTGTTATCATATGAATCCTAGTCCTTCTCTTTGTTAGAATTCAAGGACCCAGTTCCTGCAACCAGTTCATCATACAATTTATTTTCCAGTACCATAACCATCTTTATTTCTCTTCTCTGCACTCTTTCTAGAGTCTTAACATCTTCTATTCAATGGGAAGATTTGAAGGGTTTGGCAAGTTAAAGATTTAATATTTTCTTTTTCTACCCTTATCTCCCACTTCATTTTTTTAAAAGTATGCATAAAACTATTTAGTAAAACACAACACCATTTAGACACCAGTCCACTGTAAGGCCCTGTCCTATCTAGCTCTGGAAGAGTTTTATTCAAAAATTTGCTCATTCCAAGCTTGGAGGTTTTGTGATTAAAATAATATCATAAGTTTTCTTTGCAAATTTTCTAAAATTGTTAAATTAAAGTTGCAGTGATCTCAAAAAAACTGAAACTAAGATGGGAAGTTTTGTTGTCAATAAATTCTAATTACAATTTTTAGAATGATTTCTTACCTGCAAAACTTTTTCACTGATCTCTCTTTCCAATAAAGGAACAAATTTATAATTTTGAAATTCAGCTACTTCATTCTTTCTGAGCTCAAGAAGCCAAAATCTTTTGGACATATTAAATTCCTCATCAGAAACAAAATTAAATTCTTGCTGCAATTGCTCCAGTCGAAGGAAATCTGGGATGGAAGAATCACCACATGGAGTAATCTGGAAAACAAAAAGGCTTATATACTTAAAGAAAAGTGTAAGTAGTTTTTTTAGTTGTGTATATGTATGTATGTGTATATTCACACACACAGTGATTCTGTGGGCAACATGACAAAGAATAGATTAGTTGGAGTGGAGTAGAGTGGAGTAGAGTATCGCGGCATGGTGTGGCATAGACTAGAACAGAACATTCTTTGGTGGCCAAGTACAACTAAAGCAACTAAAGCAACAATTGGCAGCCAGACTGCATTGAAGAATTGAGTTAATGACATTTGGCAGTCAAACATCTTTGTAGAACTCCTGGCTCTCTAAATACATGGCAATGGATAAACAAAATGGCATTGATCAACTCTGAACCGGATCCGTACCCAACATGGTATCTACCGGGATTCATTGTTTAAGTGTGGTCTTGTCTCTACCCCTCAGTGTGGCTGTGCTCCTCGACAAAATATCCATCACATTGTGTCCAAAAGTCCATCAAGAGCTTACATCAGCCCAATGTCTGATTTTTTCAACATAGACCACCCTGTTCTTGAATGGCTGGGTGGATTGGACATTAATATTTGAACTACTATAAGTCCATGTATTTGCCATACACTAAATAAATAAATAACCTGGCTAAATGAGTCAATTGATTATAGCAGCCTGCATATCCTAGGGTTTCAGATACCGAGGGCAGACAGAATATCAGAAACATCCAGTAAAAAGAAGGGAGGGGGTCTCTACTTGTATATCAACAAGTGATGGTGCTAAAATGTAAGTACACTAAAGAAATTATGTGATGTGGACTTAGAGACGTTAATTATCAACTGAGAATCATTTTATTCTCCATGAGTGTTTTCCTCATTTCTACTATTTGCAGTGAACGTTCCTACATAAGCTTGCATAAACAATGCATTATAAACTAGAATTGATCCAGTGGTGGGTTTCTACCAGTCCGCACCGGTTCATGCGAACCAGTTGGTCGGTGGACCCGGAAGTAAGTAACTTTTGGGAACACTGGCACCGGCCCTGTCGCTCGATATCGCCCTTGCCCTCCCGTACCAGCTTGCTCGCTCCCCCACCTGTCCGCACTAAATTAGGCTAGCCCAGCCCGACGCTCATCGATTGGCTGGAGATTGGAGTCCAGCCAATCAGCGAGCGGGCTCGAGGCGACCTGTTTAAAAGCGAGGCGCCAACGGCCAACATTCCTCTCAGTGAGGAAACCAGTGATCCTTCCTCTGTAAGTAGCTATCTTTATTGCAGGGTGTGATCTGTGCTGGGTTCATCCTTGAGATAGTAAAGTCTTGCTTTCTGTGTCTCTCCTTTGTGCAGGTTATTGGAGCAAGGTGGTGAGGTGATGGTGCAGAAGAACAGCAAGGCAGTAATCTTCCCTCTGTGTGCTGGTTTCATCCCAATGATGGCAATGAAGAGTTCATTTCTGTGTCTCTTCTTTGCGCAACCCATTCACTGAAGTCAGTGATACTGAAGACTGGCAAGAACAGACATCTTCCTGCTGTAAGTAGCTCTTTTATTGTTTTTGTACTTATTTTAATGTTATTGTAGTTCATCCATTGGGGCAAAGAAATCAATGACAGCAACTTGGCCCCTCCCACCAGGTCACATGGCCATTTCATTTCATTTTATTTTTCATTTATTAAAATTTATAGGCCGCCCTTTTCCCTGAGGGGACTCAGGGCGGCTTACAATCACAAGGGAGGGGGGTGCAGTATCAAAAAACAAAACAAAATGTGAACAAAGAAAAATAATAAAACACAACTTTCATTCAGCAATCAAACACTCGGGCGGGTGAATTGGGAACCTATCCCCAGGCCTGCTGGGAGAGCCAGATCTTGAGGGCTGCGCGGAAGGTCTGGATGGTGGTGAGGGTACGGATCTCAACGGGGAGATCGTTCCACAGGGTCGGAGCTGCAACAGAAAAGGCTCTCCTCCGTGTGGTCGCCAGTCGGCATTGACTGGCAGATGGGATTCGGAGGAGGCCCAGTCTGTGCGATCTAATTGGTCGAAGGGAGGTAATCGGCAGAAGGCGGTCTCTCAAGTACCCAGATCCACTACCATGGAGTGCTTTAAAGGTGGTCATCAGTACCCTGAAGCGCACCCGGAGACCAACAGGTAGCCAGTGCAGCTCGCGGAGGACGGGTGTAACGTGGGTGAACCGCGGTGCGCCCACTATCACTCGCGCGGCTGCATTCTGGACTAACTGTAGTCGCCGGATGCACTTCAAGGGCAACCCCATGTAGAGCCCATTGCAGTATTCCAGCCTAGAGATCACAAGGGCTCGAGTGACTGTTGTGAGAGCCTCCCGGTCTAGGTAGGGCCGCAACTGGCGGACCAGGCGAACCTGGGCAAATGCCCCCCTGGTCACAGCTGACAGCTGGTGGTCAAAAGTCAGCTGTGGGTCCAGGAGGACTCCTAAGTTGCGGACCCTATCTGAGGGGTATAAAATTTGACCCCCCAGCCTAAGTGTTGGTACATTAGCCAAATTATTGGGAGGGAAGCACAACAGCCACTCGGTCTTGTCCGGGTTGAGTACCAGTTTGTTAGCGCTCATCCAGTTCTTAACGGCCTCTAGACCCTGGTTCATCACGTCCACCGCTTCATTGAGTTGGCACGGGGCGGACAGATACAGTTGCGTATCGTCCGCATATTGGTGGTATTTTATCCCGTGCCTCCGAATGATCTCGCCCAGCGGTTTCATGTATATGTTAAATAGTAGGGGGGATAAGACCGAACCCTGCGGCACCCCACATGTTAGGGGCCTCAGGGACGATCTCTGCCCCCCGACCAACACCGACTGCGACCTGTCCGAGAGGTAGGAGGAGAACCACTGTAAAACAGTGCCTCCCACTCCCACCTCCCGCAGTCGTCGCAGAAGGATACCATGGTCGATGGTATCGAAAGCCGCTGAGAGGTCAAGGAGAACCAGGATGGACGCATAGCCTCCATCTCTGGCCCTCCAGAGATCATCGGTCAATGCGACCAAAGCGGTTTCTGTGCTGTAACCAGGTCTGAAGCCAGACTGGAAGGGGTCAAGATAACTAGCTTCCTCCAAGGCCCGTTGAAGCTGGAAGGCCACCACCTTCTCAACAACCTTCCCGATAAAGGGGAGGTTGGAGACAGGACGAAAGTTGTTTAAAATGGCTGGATCCAAGTTTAAGTACGGTGGGGAAGTGCCCCTCCCGAAGGGAGGCGGTCACGACCGCCTGGATCCAGCCATGTGTCACCTCCCTGCTGTTGGCAACCAGCCAGGAGGGACACGGGTCCAGAATACAGGTGGAGGCACTTACAGCTCGAATGGCCTTGTCCACATCCCCAGAGGCAACATCCTGGAACTCAACCCAGAGATGATTTGCCAAGTGGTCCTCCTGTGTCTCGGCTGGATCTACTGCGGTGGAGTCCAAGTCCGACCGAAACCGAGCTACTTTGTCCGCCAAGAATTGAGCATAGTCCTCAGCCCTACCCTGCAAGGGGTCTCCCGCATCCCTCCTGTTAAGGAGGGAGCGGGTTATCCTAAACAGGGCGGCTGGGCGTGACTCGGCGGACGCAACCAAGGCAGAAATGTATGATCTTTTGGCAGTTCTTAATGCTCGGACATAGTCCTTGGTGCAGGTAGTTAGAAGCGCTCGGTTCGCCTCGGACTTATCGGACCTCCACAGGTGCTCTAGGCATCTCCTCTGGCGTTTCCTCTCCCGGAGCTCCTCGGTAAACCAAGGAGGCCTCCGGGATCTACTGACCCGGAGGGGCCGTAGTGGCGCAATCCGATCAAGAGACTCCGCCGCCGCCGAATGCCAGGCGGCAACCAGAGTCTCCGCCGAACTGTGGGCGAGAGTATTAGGAATGACCCCAAGCTCCGTCTGGAACCTCAACGGGTCCATAAGTCGCCTGGGGCGGAACCACCTGGTCGGTTCCTCCTCCCTACGGTGGGGGTTTGGCCTCCGGAAGTCAAGCCTCAGTAGGCAGTGGTCTGACCACGACAGGGGTATGATCTCATTACCCCTCAGACCAAGATCACACATCCACTGCTCCGAGAGGAATACGAGGTCGAGCATGTGACCCGCTGCATGGGTTGGGCCCCAAATTACCTGGGTCAAGCCCATGGCTGTCATGGAAGCCATGAACTCCTGCGCCCCATCAGAGCGTTCACCGAGCGATGGCAAATTGAAGTCCCCCAGAACTATAAGCCTGGGGAACTCAACTGCCAGCTCGGCTACTGACTCGAGGAGCGAGGGGAGGGATGCTGCAACGCAGTTGGGAGGCAGGTACGTTAGCAGCAAACCCACTTGACCCTTGAGGTCCAACTTTATCAGCAGGGACTCACACCCGACAAGCTCCGGAGCAGGGACCCTACGAGGTAACAGAGACTCCCGGATTACAATAGCCACACCGCCACCCCTTCCCTGGGCTCTCGGCTGATGAAGCACCTGAAATCCCTCTGGGCACATCTCTACAAGGGGGACTCCTCCTTCTGTGCCCAGCCAGGTTTCAGTAATACATGCCAGGTCTGCCCTCTCATCAACAATTAAGTCCCGGATGAGAGGAGCTTTGTGTACAACAGACCTGGCATTTAGCGACAACAGCCTGAGACCAGGGTCCTGACTACTCGCGCCATCTGGTCTTGGAGTGGGGCTCATAGGGCCGGAAGGAGGGATCTCTGTGATGTAGCGAACCCTCCTTCCCCGGTAATGGCCAGCCCTAAAGTCCCCGCCGTATCTGCCCCTCCCCGTAATGACCGTAATGCTCCGACCCACTCCCGTGACAGTAGTCCCCCCAACCACCCCACTGACCCCCGCCTTCCCCGGCAGGCCCTCCGAGTCAAACATTCTCATTTATCCACTCTAACAATTCCCACGTAATATTTAAAACATATAAAATACAATAGTAACAATTAATAAAAGTGGGCCATTCATTCAATTCCAGTCAACTCCCATACACTCAACATACTATTTTAAAATTGCGCAGTTATAATGTATAGTAATATGGAAACAGTGGAGGAAGCGGTGATCCGCTCCTCTCCCTTCTTATGTCCTGGGGAGATGTCCTTGGCCACCAAGTCAAAAGTGCGTAATATATAAGGTGGCTGTATACAAGCAAGATAGAATGTGAAGATCCAAAATTCATAGGCGGCAACCATGTAGTCTTACCCCACTGGTGAAGGTTAGCGGGCTGTATATTCAAAAGTCTCTTTCCTAAAGATGGATAAGGGCCCCAATGTAGGGGGCCAGAGTTCGAGGCTGACTTGTGCCACTCTCGCAAATGGAGGGAAAAGTACTGGTGTTTTCGGGGCTCAGTCCTCGCCACTGCAGCCGCCATCCTCTATCGCTCCCTGCTAGCTCAGCCACAATCCTACTCCTCCTAATGGTTAAGTAAGCCGGGATTATTTTTTTTAAATAATTAAATAAGTAATTTAAAATTACTTATTTTAATGTTATTGTAGTTCATCCATTGGGGCAAAGAAATCAATGACAGCAACTTGGCCCCTCCCACCAGGTCACATGGCCAGCAAGCCACTCTCACAAAGAAGGCCACACCCACAGAGTAGGTTCCAAAAATTTTTGAAACCCACCACTGCTGTATGCCAACGTTCATAATAAGAGGGACCAACAGGGAGAGGTTGAAGTTCTAGTACATGAAGGGAAATACAATATTGGGAGTATTGATGAGATGGAACCCATGATTGGAACACACAATTAGGATATTAATTGATTGGAACACACAACTAGGATATAAATTGTTCAAACGAAACACACCTAACAAAAGAGGAGCTGGAATTGCATTACATGTAAAAAATCACTACACTTTTACAGAAATAAACAATAAAACTAACCCCTGGATACTTGTTCAACTTATCTTCTAATTGCTAACTTGAGGTCATTAGATGTTTTAGCAATACCATAACAAGTCCTCTGGAAGAAGGAAGAAAACAACAATGGTAAATCACACCAGTAACCTCCAGGGATGGAATCAGTAACCCATCTGGGCCTACCTTTGTGTTCCAACTCTAGAATTTGCATCTGTGGTACAGTATAAAGAATTAGGGTCAAAACCCAGACCCATTTTCTAATGAAACATTCAATGCATCCAAGAAAACCATCTGTGCACACATGTAATAAATATGCCAAAAGGAAGAATCACCTGCCTATTAATTATAATAACCTGCATCACTAACTTTTCAGGTGAGGCTTTGGGAAAATGTAGGATAAAAATATCTGGAAGTTCAGCATCATGAATAATAGAAAGTTCTTACTTTTAAAAACTGCATCAGGGCTGCGTTGCTTGGATCGTTAGGATCAAGTTTTGTTTCAGTCACCCACTTGGCTAATTTCTTCATGTCAGTTAATCCAGATGTGCCAATTGATGTAATAGCATCCACTTTTTTTAAGGACCTGAAATTTTGACATAAGAATAAAAACAATTGGTTAAAATAAGTCTTCCAAATATTTGGAAGAAAGAAAAAGAAATGAAAGAATCTCTATGTTGGTGATCCTAGTTACGGATTGTCAATTTTGTATAAGTTCATTAATTTGCCGTTTCAAATAAAATTTACACACAGCTTTACAATCACATTACATCATTTCACAAGACTCACTACTGTTGAAGATGTGTATTCTTTAACAAGTTCATTTGAGTATTTGAGTATTTGAAAATTTATTTATAGGCCGCCCTTTTCCCTGGGGGGACTCAGGGCGGCTTACAACTCATGGGGAGGGGGATACAAACAGTAACACATAAGAGCAATACATAATTAAAAATAGAACACAACATTCATACCATTCGGGTGGGGGTGAGTTACATTCTTTAACCCCAGGCCTGACGGGATAGCCAGATTTTAAGGGCTGTGCGGAAGGTCTGGAGGGTGGTGAGGGTACGAATCTCCACGGGGAGATCGTTCCAAAGGGTCGGAGCTACTACCGAGAAGGCTCTCCTCCGCGTAGTTGCCAGTCGACACTGACTGGCAGATGGAACTCGGAGGAGGCCTAATCTATGTGATCTAATGGGTCGCGAGGAGGTAATTGGCAGGAGGCGGTCTCTCAAGTATCCAGATCCACTACCATGAAGGGCTTTATGGGTGGTAAGTAGCACCTTGAAGCGCACCCGGAGATTGACAGGTAGCCAGCGCAGCTCGCGGAGGATAGGTGTTATGTGGGTGTACCGAGGTGCACCCACGATCGCTCGCGCGGCCGCATTCTGGACTAGCTGAAGTCGCCGGATGCTCCTCAAGGGCAGCCCCATGTAGAGCACGTTGCATGGTAAGTTAATAAAGAGAAAATAAATCTGAAGTACTTTTATTCAATGAAATATCATTGTGCTTTAAATAATACACAATGCCATTACAGAGTAGTTCAAGATTCAATAATGGTCAGCTGATACATGCATACAAAACTTAAAATATAATTCAACATCTGGCTAAAACAATGATTCCAAAAATTATGAAGCCTGACAGAGGTTTTTTTTTTCTCTCCCTAGGAAAGAAAGGGCTTATGGAGGACGTTGAATTGAACTCTGTTGAAGTTCACTACCTTGAAAGAGCAGAGTTCTTCTGTGACACCGGAGGAACCAGTGGTATCCCATTTGCTCCAACAGCCCAGGACACACTGCATGACACTTTACCAGAAGTCATTAAAATCATATTATTACTACCATCTGCTTCAAATGAAAATGGAACCCCTGCAAGAAGAGATCAAAAAGTTCTGCTCAGATCTGACAAATCAACCATGGTTTGTGTTCTTTTGAACCAATAAAAATATTTGGTTTGCATAGTCTTTAATGCTATTGTATTTTTCCTTAGAGCAGTGATTCCCAAACTTGGCAACTTTAAGACTTGTGGACTTCAAGCTCTGCTGGCTGGAGAATTCTGGGAGGTGAAGTCCACAAGTCTTAAAGTTGCCAGGTTTGGGAACCACTGCCTTAGAGGGAGGAAGGGGGGAGGGAGGGAGGGAGGGAGGGAGGGAGGGAGGAAGGAAGGAAGGAAGGAAGGAAGGAAGGAAACCAGTTTTCAGCAAGTTTTGGAGAGCTATCAAAGGTGGTTGTGAAGCTGAACACCTCAAGTTGCCTACGACAGTGGTCCCCAACCTTTTTATCGCCGCGGACCAGTCAGCCTTTGATAATTTTACCGTGGCCCGCTGAGCGCGCACAGGGGTGGGGGGGCGAAAATGGGGGAATACAAACATACTTTTTAAATCCACCTTCCCAATTCAACACCTGAATCATATCCCACCTTCCATTTTGTATGTAGATTTTAAGGAATAAACAGCTGAATTAATCAAGGTCAAAGATAAAAAGAGCAAGGGCAAAATTAAATAAGCCAGAGGATAGCAATGTAAAAAGAATACAGTATTAAGCCCATTCACTCTATCTAAGCCCCCCCACCTCACAAGGTTGTCGTGGGGGAAATAGGGGGTGGGAGTATTAGGTATCTTCACTACCATATATAAAAGGAGATACTATCTTAAATAACAAAGTGGGCCCCCACCTCCAAAATATACTAAAAGAAAAAAGATTCCATGTGCTCAACTAATTTTTTTTAAAATCATCACTATATTATGGACTACAGACATATATATATATATATATATATATATATATATATATATATATATATATATATATATATATATATATACACATACATACATGCATATATACATACCATACGTATGTACGTACGTATATATATATAATGTCCAAATAACAGGAAAAGCGCTTCAAGGACCAAAGTATATTCCTTTTTTGCAGCCTTAAGAGAACTCTCGTTTTTTGAGGCTCAGAACCAGGCATTCTCGTGGGCTGCAAAAAGGAAACGCGACCCGGGAGCGCAGCCTCCAAGAGTCCATATTGCCAATAACTATGCGTGGGGGGAAAGGAAATGTGTTTTGTGAGGAAGAGAAAGAGCGCGCTTCACCGATGCCCATTGGCGAAATTTTGGAAGAGAGGCAAGAGACTTCAGGCACCGAGCCCCCACCCCTGGCTGCGGCAACTGGAGCGGGCGGGAGGCAGGGAAGGGGTGGGCAAGACCTCCGCTTTTCCACCGTGCGCTGCAATAGCGGCAGCAGCGGCCTGAATCTGGCGACTGCCCCTCACCACCTCAGGCGGCACTCATACCCTCCCCTTTCCTGCGCTACCGTTAGACTCCTCTCAGCCCCCCACCCACGCCCGCGGAGGGCGCACGCGTGCCAAAATCGCGCACCCCCATCTCCCCTCAAAAGACCCCCCCCCCGCCCTCGGCTGCCCAACGTTCTCTCTCTCTCTCTCTCTCTCTACCTCTCCCGCCGTTCCTTCTCACAAGCCAAGGCCGGGCGGGGAAGCGAGAAAAAGAAGAGAGCGGCCTCCAAGGGCTCCGCTTCCAGCGCATGGTCTGCCCCCTCCTCGCCTCGCTTCCAGGCGAGCCGACTGAGGCGAGAAAGGAGAAAGAGGCGGAGGCGTTCACTGAGGGGACAGCTGACTCGGGGAGGGGGCGGAGGTGGTGTAGTAGCGGGGGATTCTTCCTCCTCACCTCACTTGCTCCTGTGCTTCCGCGCAGCTCCCCCCCTCCGGCGACGGTGCTGCATGAGTGAAGAGTCGGCCGTTGCATGGCCCCCGGCCGCTGCAGCGATCATGGCCCCCGGCCGCTGGGCGGCCCGGTGCCAGGTACTCCACGGCCCGGCACCGGTCCGCGGACCGGGGACCACTGGTATACGGTATATTTGAACTTAGCACTAAAGCCACACTCTGTCAACTATGTTAGCTGGTTTACAATCTTCTGAACATGAACAAATAAGAAATGGAACAATCTCTGTACCACTGCCCACTCCTTCATGGTCCAGTGTTACACACTGGTCACTGCTGAATTCAATTTCTTCGATTGGAGCTCTTCCTGTCAGGACAGTCGTCTCCGGGATGGGCACAAATACTTCCATTAACAAGTTAGCACTGCCATGTCCAATTGTTTCATAAACCTGTAATAAAGGGAAGAAATTATTCCAAACCCTAATCACTTTGAGTGTTTGGTAATTATATTTAATTTACGTCCTTTTTTCAAATATATTCTCATGGCCATAAGTAAGTACATGCATTTCAAGAGACTGGAGAAGGATGGCATAAGTTAGAATTGCTTGTCTCTCATTATGTATCATAATATCAGGGCTACATTGTAAAAATATGCTCCAGCTTGGGGTATACTAGAATGGTAATTGGATGGGCTCCCTTTCCCTGATAAGTGAAAGCAGAGAAAGTGATTCTCGTTTGAAAATCCAGCTCTTGGGTTGCAAAAGCCACTGGATCATGGACTCCAAAATCAGCAACTGTGGAGGAAATGCAGCGGTTCAAAGGAATGATATTAAATTAACAAGAAAGTATTGACATTTATGCTTTACAAGCTCTTTACCATTGCATATACATAACTAGTTGGGATGAAAGTTTTGAAGAATTTTGTTTGAAATAGATAGTAGTTCAAGCTGCCATCGAAGCAGTGTAGAAGTACAAAAAAATAAAAGCAAGAAAAATTGAGCATGCCATCTATATCCCATACAAGAAAGTGAGGCTAGCCTTGTCCATGAACAGAATTTCACTATGAAAAGAACTTTCTATCATTCAAATCCATGGATAAAATAAATTACTCAAGTTCCTCTATGGAAACTAAATCTAAACAAGTGAAGTTAGGATTTTTTCAGAACTCTTGACATAGATAAGAATTGTGACCCGACAAATGCGTGCACGACAAAAGCCTGGCGACAAAACCACGGTGCAAAAACCGTGAGGTCATACACGCGCCCACAACAAAACGCCAACAAAACCACGCCCACAAAAGCGCGATTTCAGTTAAGGTAAGGGTTAGGTTCAGGGTTAGGTTCAGGGTTAGGTTTAGGGTTAGGTTTAGGGTTAGGTTTAGAGTTAGGTTTAGAACTCACGGTTATTACTTGTTTGTTGAAGGCGCGCTTTTGTCGGTGCGCTGTTGTCGGTGCGCTTCTGCGCTCATTCGCTGGTGTGATTTAGAACTCGCGGTTTTCTCGCTGCGGTTTCGTCGGCACGGTTTTGTTGAGCGTGCATTTGTCGGTGAACTGATAAGAATATTTACATTCTACTGTTTCTCTATGTGTTTAACACAATAACTTACCTGCAATTTTAAACTCTCTGGCCAGTTGAATATTTGCACATTAAAAATCTGTCCAACATGAATTCTAAAGTCTGAGCTCATCTGTCGAGAAACTGTTCTAGACACCTCTTTGGAATTCAAAAGAATTTTTAAGAAGATAGACCTTTTCTTCACATCTTCACGTCTTGCAACTTCAGTTCTACAAACAGGTTAACAACAAGTAAATAAAACATGTACATTTGCTTGAATAATAATAAAGAAGAGAAGAGAAAGAATTAAGATAACAAAATAGAAATATAATGATTGTGCCAAAAGAAAGCAAAAGTAGAACCAATGGTAAGTGAGTGTAATCACAAAACAACTGGAACACCATTTGAACACTATAAACACCCCAGACAACATAAAGATCAATCAATTGCAAAAGACAGTTTTATTCGGAACAGCTTAGATCCTGCGACAATTTAACACTATCAAACATGAACACCTGCTTATCTCATGTCCTTGGAAAGGACTTGACAGGTGGAAAAAATTGCCAAATCCTGTCTAAACAACTGACTGACTGCATGACCAATCAAAATAATTTATTCATTTTATATATTGCTCAACTTCCATCAAGTCCGGACAGTCTTGTCTTTGAGATGTTTCATAGGGTTTTGATAACTAAAACATGCGTTTAAAATAAGATAATCTTCACTCTATGCAGTGTGTGCAATCCATTTTTCACATCTTTAACCCCGACCCCCTTATAAAAGTTCTAAAGCACAGGCTCTTTTCCCAAAATAAAATTACACATCGTTACCTTTTAATTAACTGCTTTTAATTGTGACTATATTCTAGTGATACTTTGATGTTATGCTAATTCGGCTCACCTAGGACAAGCCTCATTCGGAGTGATGCTCCCCACCAAGCTTAATTCAGGGATTAGAATGGGTTCTCCAGGCTGCCTTCTGTTCTCAGCAGCTTTTCTGCGAACTTGCAACTCCACCTGCTGTTGGTCAATTGGGGGAGGTGGAAGAGGTTTCAAAGGTTCCTCCATTTGCTCAGATTCTTCATCTTCCAAGTGTTGACTTGATTTCTTCTTTTGTTTCTTTTGGTTTTTCTATATGAGTGAAAAGATTTATTTGTTTTTGGTGGATCTCTCATGCATGGGTTTTGCTGGACTGACAATTTTTTCCTCTAATTTGATAAATGAATGTGATAAATAATTCAATTGGTGGCTGGATGTTACTAATTTTTACTACAGTTATTCTATTATTAGAAGTTTACCTGTTTTTTTTAATCTTAGAATTTAGATAAATTCCTACAAATAAACAGGACTTTAACAGGACTTTATCCTTTAAAATGGCTTAATGTCGATGGAGATTCTCAATCATCCAGAACATGGTTGTCCCAAAGGTGCTTTCTTTTCCAAAAGGCAACTGGATTTCTTGGGTTTTTCTCTGAAAATGTTTCACTTCTCATCAAGAAGAAGGGACCTGAAGAAGCTTCA
This sequence comes from Thamnophis elegans, assembly GCF_009769535.1. Taxonomy (NCBI): domain Eukaryota; kingdom Metazoa; phylum Chordata; class Lepidosauria; order Squamata; family Natricidae; genus Thamnophis; species Thamnophis elegans. The sequence continues at coordinate 56,923,244 of NC_045549.1, forward strand.
TAGATGAGAAGCAAAACATTTTCAAAGTAAAAAACAAGAAAGTCCAGTTGCCTTTCGGAAAGGCACCTTTTGGGTTTAAAGTGGCTTCGATGTAGAAAACCATTATTTTTTAGATATACAGTATATTCTGCTTTTCTTTCAGAAGCTGAAGAAAAATATACAAAGCACTTTTATTTTTTTAGATTGCTATAATTCTCTTAGAAAGACTGGGCTTTTTTTTCTCTCTCAATATATTTTAGACTGTGTTTGTTAAAAATCTATACCATGTACGGGCTCTGGGAAGTCGGGGGGGGAGGGAGGTGGGGGGTTGGGGGGGAGGGTGTGGGGAGGGAGGGATATATACTAGGTTAGATTTCAATGTAATGTGACTTCACATGTATACTGTTTTTCTATAATTTTTCTGTAAAAATAGGATAAGTTAAGTACACTGACATATAGTGGAAATACACCAAGGGGAGGAGGAGTGGAATAGAAGAAAGACGGGTAGAGAGGGACGGGAGAGAAGATGGGAGGGAGGGTGAGAAGGAAGGGAGGAAGTGGATCGGGAGAGAAGAGTGGTAGAGGGGGAGGGGAAGTAGGGTAGAGGGGGATGATGGAGGGAAGATAGAAAGTTGGAGGGGGGTGGAAGAAAGAGGTGTATGGAGAGGGGAAGAGGTATATTGGGTTTGTATTTGGGGGGGGTATTGCTGACAAGAGGAATTGCTGCGATTATTGTTTAATGTTGTACGGCGCCGGCTATGCACAGTATATATGTGAGTGTATGAAAATGAAAAAATGGAAAATAAAAACTTTTAAACAATTAAAAAAAAAGAAAGACTGGGCTGATAGACAGACTGAGCTTATGTGAGTAGGGGGGGGGGGTTGAATCTAGTATTGAAACAAACTGCCACTAGTATTTGACAATCATGGTAAATGATCATAGAAATTACCCTCCTGTGTTGATTCGTTTCATATGGAAAAGATTGTAAGTAGATTTGTCTCTTGCCTATATTAACATTGTGACAGTCTGAAAGGACAGAATGCAAAAAATAATTCATTCTAATCTATGTCATTTGACCAGCCTTTCCCGACTATGGTGTCATTAAGTTGTGTGGACTTCAACTCCTAGAATGATCCGTCTAGAATGCTGTTGAAGTACACGTGTTTTAAAGTTACCAGAGTTGAGAAACACTGTGCTAGACTGTGGCACGACATAACCGCGGTCGTCAAAATCGCGGAGATAAAATTGCGGCGCTAAAGCCGCGACGTCATCACCGCCGCAACAACAGCGCAGCAACAGAAGGGCGCTTTAAAACGGCGCCGCGGCAGAAAGCCGACTTCAATTAAGGTAAGCGTTAGGATTAGGTTTAGGGGTTTGTTTTAGGGTTAGGTTTAGGGGTAGGTTTAGGGTTAGGTTTAGGGTTAGGGTTAGCGTTAGGTTTAGCATTAGGTTTAGCGTTAGGGTTAGGTTTAGGGTTAGGTTTAGGGTTAGGTTTAGGTTTAGGGTTAGGTTTAGGGTTAGGTTCAGGGTACTGAGTGCTTGGGAATGTGCGAATTTGCCCTCCGCGATTATGTCATCGCGGTAGGGTCGCGTTTTTTCTTAGTGCTTAGAACAGCGCGAATTAGTCTTCGCGCTTATGTCTCCGCAGATAAGGGCTTCGCGGATTTGTGGTGGAACCGTGCTAGACAACTAAGCCCATGCCTAATCTCTTTCCCACATTAGCCAACATAGTATGTGACCAAAAAACACTTCCCACCCACAATGATGCTGACTCAAACCTGTGCTTTCTTCCATGTTTTCCATGCCCGAAGTTCAGTTTTATATTCGTCCATTTTCTTTTCATACTGTTCACTATTTTCTTCTAGTAATTCAGCTATTTCAGCCTGAATTTCTGCCTCATAGGCCTTCTCATCCAACTTCAGGTCAACTTCTTCCCTTTAAATAGTAATAAAATCGAAGCCATAAATAAAAAACAATGTTGGTATATTACATTCTAATATGTGTTGCATTTTCCACATGATCAACATTGATCATGAAAGATTGGAGGTTGAAAGATAGTATTATTATGTATATCCAAATAATAATTGGCATTAGAATGGCGTATTGAAATATTGAACAACCAATAATGAAGGACTATGTCTTAATATAAACACTAGGTTGAGTAATGATGACCTGACTAGAATTTGGAATAGAGGCAGAAATAAGAAATAAGGGTTAACATATTTAACATAATTTTTACATGATAGAATATGAGTAATAATTGGATGGAAAGATTAGCAGTCAAATGATGATATTAATATGTGTTGTGGCCCAGCAGGAGCCGTTGGAGCTGCCACCAGACTCCGACAGTGAGGAGCCCTATGAGTCAGCTCTGGAGGATGTGGAGGACCCTGGACATGGTTCTGACTCCGAGCAGGGCGCAGAGAGGCTGATTGGCCACCAGGAGGTGCCTGAGCCTTGAACCAGTGGAGAGGAGACAAGGGACTGTGATCGTGATGTCATGCATTGGAGCAGTGGGGAGGAGCTAAGGGAGTTGGAGTTGTTCCTGGATGCACGACACGGAGAGCTAATAGGCGTAAGGAACAGTTACGCAGTTACAGGAGGTAATTGCACTCAGCCAGTGGTAATTAGGCTCCTCTCAAGACTATAAAAGGAATGATTGTGCACACACCCTTTTGCAGGAGTCAACATATTCACTAATACGTGGCTAGCTTGGCAGGCTGGATTGCTGCCAAGGTTAGTCTGTGCTGGATTGCTGCCAAGGCCTGGACTGTGCTGGATTGCTGCCAAGGGCCTGTCTGTGTATCAATAAATCCTGGAAGTATCTTTGTCTCGGCGTGCTTTGGTGTAGGACGAGGGAGGTCAGAACAACTATGTATCCTTAAATAATATACTATTGGCATTAAAATGGAACACTGACATACTGAATAATTATTATAAAACAAATATGTATATTAATAATAGGATGTTACAAGTTTGATTCATGTAACAAATATTAATGCTATTATTGTTATTTGGAACAAAATGAATTATACCCAGAGACCACACTGTTGATGTATTGATATTGATATAGATTTAAAAATAAAAATTATATAAAACAAAAAACAAACAAACAGAAAAAGGTCATAAAAGATGATCACATGACCCTGGGACACTGCAATCATCATAAATGTAAGTCAGTTGTCAAGCATCCTAATGACCAAGGGATGCTGCAACAGTCGTACGTGTGAAAATGGTCATGTCACTTTTTTCAGTGCTCTAGTAACTTCGAACCGTCCTTAAGTAAACTGTTGTAAGTCGAGGACTACCTGTTTATCATCTCAATGAGATCCAAGCCTTAGATTTAAGTCAGAAGCAATGTATGCAGAAAAGCTCCAAATTTAATATATTAAATAATGTAACACCTACTTTCTCATGAAGAGCTTCAGGGGTGTGTTAATAAACTTCTGAAAATCACGCATGGATTTTATTTCTTTCCAGACTTTAATCATGGCTTTCAGCAAGGTTCGATCTTTTTCTTGTTCATTATCGCGAAGTCTTCTTGTTTTCCTGTTCATGAATACAGACATTTCATTGCAGGGAATATATACAGTACATTAATATACATCAAATAACATTAGCAATATTGGAAAATGCCTATAATCACTCAGCTATAGTGTAGCAGGTCAGATTATCGAATCCCAAATCAATTAATAACCAGGTTGCCAAGATGATGCACCTTACTTTTCTGGGAACGTAATAAGGTCCCTGGGATAGTGGCAGGAAGCTATATAGGTGCAGTCATGATTTTATCTCTGCAGAAGAATAGTGCCATCTTACTCAAGCAGAAACTACCACTGAAGCAAAACTGACACTCTCTATTCTCACTACAGTCTCTATCTTATTTTGCCCATGGCTTCCCTGAAAACTGACAAAATCTTTAGGACCAAGCAAGATGTGGCCTGGGAACTTTAATGCTTATATTATATTGGGCAGGAGGAATAACCTTGAAGAACAAAAGGAACAGTCGTAGTCAAAGCCACATTCTGATTTTTTTTTTAAAAAATCTGAGTCTAGGCCAGAACAACAATTGAAAAAATGTCTCAAGCAAAACACTTCCTAGTTCTGGAATGGGACGACTCACATTGGCCAGGTTGGCACAGATGAGTCAGTGCAGATGGGTAGGCATGACCAGGTGGATGGGGGCACAAATTTAATCCAAAGAATAAAGGACAATGATCAGAACAAGGAAGAAAGAATGGAGCTACCAGAAGAAACAGTGGGGGAAGTGAAGATAAATCAGCAAGAAGAAGATAACAAGGAGGAAATATTGGCAAAATAAATAGTGATTAAGGAACTAAAAAAGAAGGAAAATAATGTAAAAGATTTAAAAAGGGAATGGGAAACTGGAAGAGATCTGGGGAAAAGAGATAAGGAGGTGGAATGGATAGTTCTGGAATTAGACAGTGGGAAAGGGTAGAGATGGGAGAAAAAGTTAGATTGCATAGTCAAATAGAGGAAGTAAAAGACTTAAGGGGCAAATATGGGAGGAAAACTAAAAAGAAAATAAGGTTTGGAAGCAGGTAAGAGATGAAGGATAAGGGAAAATAGAGTAAAAGAATATTTCCAATCGGCCAGGTCTCCCTGTCCACCAACTTTGTCATTGGCATGTGACAGGAATCTTTCTCCCTTCCTGCCCCTTTTCTCCCTCCTGACTCCCTGGCTCCCAACAGACTGAGGGCTGCCAACTTACACCCACTGGCACATCCAGCTTGTGACAGTCTCCCTGCCCACTGCACCACTCACTTCACCCAACCTGTCTCACTTCTGCTTTTCAGAATGGCTATTGGGCTGAGACCAAGTAGCTCCCTCACCCACCTGCCCTGCCAGTCCAATCTTCTGTTTATTTGAAAGTTGCAGGGGGATGGTGGAGAAAACTCAGTTCTTCACTCCCACAGAGTTATGTATAGACAGAAAGATCTGGAAATGGTGAGGATTTGTCTGCCTGGAGAAAAATATGAAACATGACAGCTCTCAAGATCCAGGTGGGCCAAAAAAAACCTCCCTTTTGTTAGGGTTCAGGTGGAGCTGGTTCCTCCCCATCCAGATCTTCATGGCCTACAGTCCAGGAGGAGGAGGAGGAGGAGGAGGAAGAGGAGGAGGAGGAGGAGGAGGAAGATGATGGGGAAGTTGTTCTTGGGGGCAGTGGATTGACCATCGCTGGGCTTCTGGGCAAGCTCCAAGAGGCTTCACGGATTTTTCTTCGTTTGAGGTTATGGCACTGGTGTGGGACAAAATGGTTCCTGCCTCCATGTCTGGTTCCAGCAGTTTAAGGAGGCGTGGAACTGGTGGAGTGCTGAGTTTTCATAACATCCAGTTAGCCAAGATGACTTGTTCTGTTCTTGACTTGGCTGTTCCCAGCAATGCCCACCCAATGCACCCACCTCCCCATGCCCATCCATCCGTGCTGACCTGACCACACGCACTCATCCATGCCCACCCAGCCATGCTCATCCATTCATGTCAACTTGGTTGCAATGAGTTGTCCTACATCCTCCTACTTCTCCCATAGAAGGGAGAAAAGGGGAAGGAATATTCACACTTGCAAGACTGTTACTATAACCTTATAATAATAGCAATATTGGTCTGGTTTCCTAGTCTGGACTAATTGGAAGATCTGACAAGCTGTCCCAACTGATTTGTCCCCATAACACTTTCTTTTTCCTACCATTCTAGTTGCTCCCAGAAATGGCACTTAAGAAAAGGACAATAAATAAAAGGTGTTTTATCATAGCAAATGTTTACACAAAGAGGGACTTAGGAGAGAGTCAGAAATCTTTTGCTGGCTGGCCATTACGTAGTTTCAATTAAACCAAAATATCTACCTTACAAGATAAATACTTGAAATAGCTCATGGAAAAAGAGGTTCTTACAAAATTCCAATGACAACAGTTCATTGGCTTTTATTAGAACATGACTCTGTTCCTTTTTTCCCCAAAAACACTTTTTAAGCTGGATAACTTTTTTAAACTTACAGAATGAATAATTGAACAATTATTAATCTACTCACCTTATTTCAAGCTTATAATCAGTTACGCTTTGTTGGACTACTAAGTTTGGAATTCCACTTTCAGTAGTATCCAAAATATTTTGTAAAGCATTTCTGAGAGCATGAAGCTAGAAAATAAGCTTATAAATATTAGTTTGATTTCTTTGCACCACCATATGAAACCATTATATTTCTATATTTTTCCTTATTACTAGCAACATCAATAGACCTGCTTTTCTATGAAAATGCCAGAAATATTTTCCAAAATAAACCTGGGAAGAACATTGAAAATATGATTTTTTGATAGTTTATTATTTTTCAATATTGTTGTCTCGCCTTTATTATTGCTTTTATTTTAAATTATATTCTTCCCAATCCTAAAGTCCAAGATTTATAATTCTAACCAATGTATCCATCAATCAAATACCTAAAAGTAAAGAAGACAATGAAGAAGATTCACACAAAGCAAGCTTGGTATTTAAATCTTTTCAGAATCCAACCTTAAATGAGGCTTCCCTCATTGGTTTTGTTTGTTGGAAGCTGGCTGGGAAGGTCATGTGGACCTCAACCTATGACAATTGAGCCCAAAATTTCTGATGCTTAGCAGAAAAGAGAGTTAAGTAGTTTTGCTCCATTTTACAACCGTTCTTGCCACAGTTATTAAGTGAACCACTGCAGTTAGGTTAGTGTTGTGGCCCAGCAGGAGCCGTTGGAGCTGCCACCAGACTCCGACAGTGAGGGGCCTTCTGAGTCGGCTCTGGAGAAGGTGGAGGACCCTGGACAGGGTTCCGACTCTGAGCAGGGCGCAGAGAGACTGGTTGGCCACCAGGTGGTGCCTGAGCCTTGGACCAGTGGGGAAGAGACAAGGGAGAGTGATCCAGAAGCCAGCAGTGAGTTGTTCCTGGATGCACGCCATCGAAGAGCTATTCGGCGTCAGGAGCAATTACACAATTACAGGAGGTAATTGCGCTCAGCTGATGGTCATTAGGCTCCTCTCCAGACTATAAAAAAGACTGCTTGTGACACACCCTTCTTGCAGAAGTCAACGCATTGACTAAGGAGAACGTAACTAACTTGGCAGGCTAGATTGCTGCCAAGGTTTGTCTGAGTTGCTGCCAAGGTTTGTCAGACTTGCTGCCAAGGTCCTTATCTGTTTGTTTGCTTGGCTTTCAGCCACCGAGATTCTAGTCTTGTTATTAAATTAAGCTCGTCTCGGCTTTCGTTACTGGACGGGTCAGAACAGGTTAGTAACACAGTTCTTATGTGAATCTGGCTTCCCCATTTACTTTGCTTGTCAGACGGTCGTAAAAGGGGGTCACAAAGCCCAGGGACACAACAACTATCATAAATACATGTCACGTCTACAATCCTGAGATCGCCTGGTTTATTTGATTATATATTATTTAGAACATAGAACATACATAGAATTGAAAAGAAGATCAGAAATTTTCTAGTCTAATCCCTGCTTGAGCAGGAGACCCTATACCATTTCAGACAAATAGTTGTCCATTTTCTTTTTGAAAGGCTCCAGTAATGGATCACCCACAATTTCTGAAGGCAAGCTATTCCATTGGTTCATTGATCTCACAATTAATTTTTTCCCCTTAGTTCTAGGTTGCTTCTCTCCTTGGTTAATTTCCAATCATTTTTTCTTATCTTCCTTTTGTTGCTTTGGAAAATAAGTTGACCTCTTTCATCTTTGTAGGAGCCCCTCAAATATTGGAACAGTACTATCATGTAATTTTCTTTCCTTCCTTTCATTAGACCAGATATACCCAATTCCTGCAACCATTCTCCATATAGTTGATAATATCACAGCTAAGCTAATAACTCAATAAAGTTTGCCAAGCACAAGTAGTTAGCAGTATCTGTTATTTTTATCTAATAACAGAATAAGATTTTCTGGTATTCAACCACAAACATATTTTAATATTTGCATATTTTTCTATAAATATACAGACTTCTGCATATTCTACAAAAATGCTGATTTCTGTTTTATTAACACATTTGCAAATTGAAGAAAATTAGTGAAATTACCTTATCTGTAAGGAGTTTAGTAACATTTCTCTGTTTCCCGGAAAGATATTGATCGAATAACTGAGCCAGTTTTGCTGCCAGAACATGTTCACGGCTAAAGCAAGGATGATGTGTGAATATTAATCCTGAAATGTCAATATCCAACTGAAAGCAACTTTGTAGATCATCATTTTCAACAATGTACTGGTTGGCAAGTCTCATTTTTAGAGCCTAAAATAAAAATTTAAGCAACTACATTCACACAGAGGTATGATAGAATAAGATTTCAGAGAAACATATAACAACTGGATCATACATAATCAACTAATTTGGAGAGTTTTCTTTTCAGCATAAGTTATAAGCCTCTGGCTCGCTTTACATATAACTGAGATTAATTATACCAAAGACTAGCAAACCAGGAATAAATATCACTTAATGCCTAAGGATAAGTTAAATAAAATTTGGAATTGACATTTATCAAGAACTTTTTTTCATGTTTCATTTATTTTATTTGAATAACATATAAAAATGCCATTTCTGAATCCACCATCCCCCTGCAGTGTGTTGTGTGGGTACCATTGTTTTTAGACAATCGTAATCAAAATTTTTACAATAACATTCATCACAATAACACTGATAATATAATAACAATAATATTTTGTTTGTCTATTTTATCAAATTTCCGTTTTAACATTTATCCTTTTTATATCCTTGCATTTCTAACTTCTGTTTTTATTGTCTAACCATTGGTAAAATAAGTCCCATGTCAAAAAGTATTCAGTTTCTTCTTTGTCCTTAATAGTAAATGTTATTTTATCATTTTTTCCAACCAAGTATGTATTTTTGTCCAGTATTTCTTGGCTTTTGGACATGTCCACCACATATGGTAATATGAACCAGGTATTTGGTTGCATTTCCAACATTCAGATCTATCCTTATACATTTTTGCTGGTCTTGTTGGTGCAAAATGCCATCTATAGAACATTTTATACAAATTTTCTTTATATACAGTTGACATAGTCAATTTAACATTTCTATCCCACAATTTCTGCCATTTGTGTAGTTCTATTGCATATCTAAAAATGTTAGCCCAAACAATCGTCTCCTTTATCAGCTCACTTTTAAGTTTGATACTTAATAATTAACAATATATTTTCTTTATCAGTTTTTCATCCATTCCTGTTAATATCTGGTCCAATTCTATTAACTCTGTATTGAAACCATACATTTGGCATTATTCTCATATTGAGATTGTATCTGCATTTGTGACCACCATGCGATATCATCCCTTGGCTACGAAGTTCCTGCTTGGTTTATAATTCCTCTATTTCATTCAAAATATTTTTATACCTTACAATTTTTTCCATGTTAATAACATTAAGCTGTATCCATGCTTCCATTGTGAAAAGCCAGACTGGTATTTTCAGGTAGTGTTGTTCTTTAATTTTAGCCATACTGATTATAGCGCATTTCTAACATAACATGTCTTTGAAAGTAACTATGTATTTTATTCTTCCCATACCATAAAAAAACATGCCAACCAGAGGTGGGTTCCTACCAGTTTGCACCTATTCGGTAGAACCGGTTTGTTAAATCTACCGAACCGGTTAGAAGAGGTTCCACCAGTGGACTCGGAAAGCAGGCCACACCTACAGAAGACGTTCCAAAAAATTTTGAAACCCACCACTGATGCCAACCTAGTTGAAAGTCATGTCTTTCTAAAGTTAACAGTCTTTTATGCCTAAAATTGATCCATTCTTTCACCCATGTAAGTACTGAGGCCTGGTAATACAATTCCCAATATGGCAGCCCAAAGACCCCTCTCTTTTTTTGGAGTCTTGCAACATTTTCAAATTTATTCTTGCTTTTTTCCCCTAGCCAAATATATCTTAATATTATTTTATTTAGTTCTTCAAAATATCCCCCCTCATTTTATTGGAATTGTTTGGAATGAATATAATAGTCTTGATAAAATATTCATTTTTATAGTAGCTATTCTTCCTGTTAATGACAGTTGCAGATCTTTCAATTTCTCCAAATTTAGTTTAATTTGTTGTATCAGTTTCATATAATTGTCCTCTTTAATTGTTACGCATTTTGCTGTTAATTGTATTCCTAGGTACTTCATTATTTCAATTTATCAAGAACCTCTGAGCATGACCTTTGTTCAAAATGGTGATGGTCTCTCAAGGTGGAAACAAAGTCACAGACAGATGTCAAAGTAAGGCTCTTTGCTTGGTGTTTACTAGTTTCTAGGCCCCGTCCAATCTTAGTACTAAAGTAGCCATTTTAAACTAAAAAGGAAGCCTTTAGCTTTGGCCTTTCATGGACGACCATTGAATGAAACCATAAAGACAACCTTGACTGCAGAATCAAGTGCATGTTAGGCTTCTGTTTAATAAAATGGCCGGTCTCAACCTGGACAAGCTGAAATGTTTCATCTGGCAAATGTGGTTATAGAGTTATACAGAATAACAAAGTTGGAAGGGAACTTGGAGGTCTTCAAGCAGGAGATCCTACACCATTCCAGGCAAGTGGCTGTTCAATCTTTTCTTCAAAGTCTCCAATGATAGAGCACCCACAACTTCTGAAAGCAAGCCGTTCCATTGGTTAATTATTCTCTTAAGAATTTTTCCTTAGTTCTTGGTTGCTTTTCTCCTTGATCAGTTTTCATCCTTTGTTTCTTGTCTTGCCTTCTGGTGCTTTGGAAAATAGGTTAAGTCTATCGAGATCCATCTGGATCTTAAGTCTATCTTGTGGGGTGTTGGCTATTCCTGCCAGTTGTGCGTCATCTGTAAATTTGATGCATTTCCCTTCTATTCCCTCATCTAAATTGTTTATGCAGCTGTTGAAGAGTACAAGGCATAAAATGGAACTTTGGGGTACCCCACTGCTTACTTCTCGCCATATAGATGTAGTTCCATTAAAGACTACATGTTTAGTCACTTTATCAAAGAATAAAATAAGATTTGTTTGGCATGATCTGTTTTTAACAAACCTGTGTTGGATTCTGGTTATAACTTTTCTTGCTTCTAGGTGTTCACAAATCTGCTACTTGATTATCTTTACAAGGATCATCCCAGGTATTGATGTCAGGCTGATTGGTCTGTAGTTTCTTCGATCTATTATTACTCCCTTTTTTGAAGATGGGAACCATATCAGCTCTTTTCCAGCCCTCTGGTATTTCCCTGGTGTGCCAGAATCTTTGAAAGATATGATTCAATGGTTTCAATATCACATCTTCCAGTACCTTCAGAACTCTGGGAAGTAGTCCATCAGATCCCAGTGATTTATATTCATCAAGATCTGGCAGGTGTTCTCTTACCATTTTCTTGCTTATTTTAATTTATGTCCTATGTTTTTTATGATTACTGTATTTTTCAGAGTATAAGACACACCAGAATATAAGATGCACCAAGATTTTGAAGAGGCAAATAAAAAAAAGTTTTTGTACTATGCAGACCTCCCCAAAAGAGCCCATTTTTCACAAAAATGGGCCCGTTATTTGTCAAAAGAGGGCATGAATTAGCCTTTAGGCTGCTTATAGAGTACTCCTGGGGGCTGGGGGGCAAAAGCGAGCAAAAAACAGTCTGTTTTTCGCTCATTTTTGCCCTTCCCAGTCCCCAGGAGCATTCTGGAAGCCTCCTAAAAGCTATGTATGGCCATTTTTGCAAAGGGGGCGGGGTTTCTGGAGGCTAGAAATGGTGTATTCAGTGTATAAGATGCACCCAGATTTTCACCCTCTTTTTTGAGGGAAAAAGGTGAGTCTTATACTCCAAAAAATATGGTATGTTTTTGGCAGGTTCAGCTTTATTATCTTTTTGCATGAAGACTGATGCAAAGAATGAATTAAGCAGCTCTGCGTTCTCTCTACTGCCTGTTACTTCCTTGCCGTCTTTACTCATTAGTGGACTGATTGTTTTCTTAATCTTTTTCTTGTTTTTTATATGTTGAAACTTTTAAAATTATTTTTGACATTTGTTACTTCATTCTCAGCCTTTGCTTTCCTTACTTCATCTTTGCAATTTTGGGCTATTTGCTGGTATTCTGCATTAGTTATGTGTCTCTCTTTTCATTTTTTATATTTATTATTTTTGTCTTTCAGTTTTCCAGAGACTTCCTTGTGCAACTATGCTGGTTTCTTCTTGGATTTCTTGTTTTTCTTTTTTAGTGGTTTTGAGCTGGATTGAGCTTTTATAATAATATTTTTCAGAGTTTCCCAAGTTTCTTGAATTGTTTTCCTCTTTAAGATTTTTACCATAGAATCCTTCCCAGGTTCGCTCTCTAGGTTTGTGTAAATCAGCTCTCTTAAAGTTGAAGACACTGGTTTATGTTCTATTGTTTGTGTTGGCATTATAAGTGAATTCAAATATGACATGGTCATTCTCCCCCAAACTTCTGGCAATTTCAACTCAGGAGTGAAATTCAGCAGGTTCTGACATGTTCTGGAGAACCAGTAGCGGAAATTTTGAGTAGTTCATAGAACCAGCAAATACCACCTCTGGCTGGCCCCAGTGGGGTGGGAATGGAGATTTAGCAGTATCCTTCCCCCAGGAGTGGGGAGGGAATGGAGATTTTGCAATATCTTACCCCTGGAGTGGGGTGGGGATGGAGATTTTGCAGTCCCCATACCAAGCTACGCGCACAGAACTTATAGTAAAAAAAAAATGAATTCACCTCTGCTTCATCCCCCTCTGTCACTTCTTCTCTGTTAGTAAGAATTAGGTTCAATATAGCTCTAGTTACCTTTTCTAACATTTGGATGACAAACTTGTCAATAGGTCAAGAACCTGTTTGATCTCCCATTTGATTCACAGTTTGTCTCCTAGTCCATGTCAGGATAGTTAAAATCCCCTTACTACTGTGGCATATTTCCTACATACATTTGTTAATTGGTTAGCAAAAAGTTCATTTACCGTATATAAGACACACCTTTTTCCCCCTAAAAGAGGGTGGAAATTAGGGTGCACATTATACTCTGAATGTAGCTTTTTGGAAGCTTTTTTCCAGCCCTAATGAGTGAAGCAAGATCACTTCACTCATTAGCATCTCATTAGGGCTTAAAAAAAAGCTTCAAGTATTTTTACTGCAGCATACTGTTGGAAAAATTTCCCGATTCACTCAGGCTGGGAAAAGCCAACGGATGAAAGATTTGAAGACTGCCTTAAGAGGTACTTCTTTTGTCCAGTTTCTATTTTTGGGAAATAATCCTCTCAAGGGCAAGGCAAATAGTTCATGTGACTATGTGATTTCTATTCTTTTGGGGATAATCCCTTTAAGGGCAAGGCAGGGATTTTTCCTATCAGCTATCTGAGCTTTCTCAATAGTTTCCTTCAGGCAAGCACTGGGCTGGTTTGTTGATTCAGCTTTGTTACATTTTTACAGCTGTTAAGTGCTTTTGGCTGAATGCCCAGATATCTAGTTAAGCTTATTAAGATTTTCCCCAGCTGCCTGAGGAAAGAAAAAAATGGCAAAAAGTGTTGTTTTATATACTATTATGTCAGATCCCTAAAAGTGATACTGCCATTCAGTTTGAAGTAGAGAGGCCCTGGAGTCAATTTATTAGCAGTGCTTGTGACAACTGATATTTTACAACTGGCTTCCTGGCGCCGAAATGCCTGAGATCCAATCACCTTTTGGGGGAATGTTTATGATGGCCATGTGGGATGTGGCACTTTACTGTGTAACGGAAGATAGCCATGGGAATGTATGTTTATTCAGCTCTCAGTTGATAAAGGAAACATCTTCACACCTGTGTATTGGCTAGAATCTGCATTCTAACAAATGGGAGGGGTCTCTACTGCTTTAATTCTACTTCCATTGCCTAAGGGGATTCAGATGTTGCTTTGACTTTAATGGCTTCCATTCTTCTTAATAAAAGGTTCCTTTTGAAATACTCTGTTTCAAGAGTCTTCATTTTCTTAATTTAGGATAGGAACGCTTACAGTTTGCTTGTTTTTCTGGTGCTATGGGAATAAAAATGAATACCTGGTACGCAGAATTTTCCCCCCTATTTTCCTCCCCCAAAACTAAGGTACGTCTTATACTCCGAAAAATATGGTATGTCTTGTGCTATGTTGGGTGGCCTTGTAGTAATACAACTGTCAATTTTTTCCCCTTTTTATATTGATCTATATGCCATCAAGGAGGATTTCATCCTTGGTTTTGTGAATTTTTGTAGATATGTAGTGATCTCTTATATACTGTATATTGCAACTCTACTCCTCTTTTGTTTGGTCTGTTTCTTTTGAATAGTTTATTTCCTTCCATCAGTACATTCCAGTTGTGAGTTTCATCCAACCAAATTTCAGTAATGGCAACCATATCATATTTGCCCTAATGTACTAGTACTTCAAGTTCACCCTGTTTGTTCCCCAAACTTTGAGTGTTTGTGTATAGGCACTGAGTCCTGCATGGCTGACTTTCTGAGTTTATTTTCTCATTGTTTGATTGGTTGTACTGAAGTTTATGCTTTATTAGGTCCTAAAGATCCTAAGGATTTGGGGGCTTTGGGGGAGGAGCCTGTCGCCGACGGGAGCTCAACGGAGCTTCTCTCAGAGTTCTGGTCTGTATATCTTATAAGATCTATAGATATCTCCCCTTTCTGGCAGAAAGGGGCAGGGAGAAGGTCAGTCGTTAGGATCTCTTTGTAATTCACAGCCTTTTTTTTCGCTGTGAATGGAGAAGAGGTTCAACATTAGCTGAGCTTTTACTCCAGCCAGTTCTTCGCAGCTGCTTTTTTGCAGCCCTAGGCAGGTTGCCCCCCCCCCCAGGACAAAGCTAAGCTATTTAAAAATTAATCCAGGCGGGGACCATTCCTGAGGAATTTCTTCTATTATTATCCAAAATACCAGCTTCAATTTTGTAAAAGGCTCCCTTTTCTAGCTGTGTCACAAGATGGCGATCTTATAGCTTTTGTGTTTGACGTGACGTACTTAGTCAGGCCTACTCTCCTGAAGGCTTCTCCGTATTAACTGTTAAAAGATTAACTGAGGGGAGCAGAGACTTTGATTGTTGGCTTGCTTGATTGCTTGTTTTTATTTTTTATTTTTTTGGAATGGCTCCCAAATCTAAGCAGAAGCGCTTCCTTAATAACACATCTCAAAAAATTGCTATGAAGTCGCTGCCCTTGCCTCCTACGCCCTCCACTGGAGATTTGTTAACACAAGAATTTCTTCTCAAAACGCTTAATAATTTCAGACAGGAAATTAATCAACTGATATCGGATTTATATGATCAATTTGATGCTAAAATTGCTCAAGCAAAGGAGGATATGATCGGAGTAATGACAGTTATGACAGATTATATTGCTGAAACGGAGGATAAATTGGAACTTTTGGAAGAAACCAACTCTAATTTGACATCCAAAATCCAAACGTTACAACAGGAAATTGAAAATGCTCAAAAACAACTTGTCATGATAAATTATAATAAGACTGCGTTTGCAATAAGAGTTAGAGGACTGCGTGAAAAGGAACAGGAGAATTTGAAACAGATCTTCTTTGAGGCTCTTAGCCGTTCGGTGGGAAGTCCGGGACTTAACTTTGATTGGCAGATCCAAAAAATTTACCGCCAGAATTCGTGGGTAGCAAAACAGCGACAGTTTCCGAGGGACATAATTATATATTTCACCACAAGGGAATCCAGAAATGTGATAATACAGAGGCTTTACAACAAGAGGCTGAGAATTGATGGACAGGACTTGATTGTTTTTAAAGAAATACCATCTCAAATATTAAGAGCAAGGAGAGACTACATTTTCTTAACTGAAGAACTCAGAAATTCTCAGATTCCATACAAATGGGAAGTCCCGGCTGGCATTACAGTTACATTTGAGAATCAAAAACATTGCTTTAACTCTGTCTGTGAAGCCCGAGAATTTTATTACAAGACTTTGAAGGCGGGACTTCCTGATTCATCCGGACCTGGAGAGAGACAAGGAGAAGGAGAAGACAAGCAGCGGGACACGTGGCCACAAGGCGGAGGGTGTTGCTTTCCTCTTCCGGAAGGGCAGAAGAGTAAAGAATAAAGACTTAGCGATGCTTTTAAAACTTCATGATTTCTGCCTGGTATAAAATGGAAAAGTTGTACATCGATGATGAGATATGGAGGCTGAAAGAAGCGCTGCTGATTGTGGACATATATTGTATATAAGATTTGTTTGAACTCTAACTCAAATTGCGCATGAATTATTTTCCTAGGCGAGGAGAGCGGAGATCGCGATCTTCTTGAGTTGTGGTTTGGGACGAACGGAGTTGGGAGCTGCGTGGGAGATGGAAGGGTAGCGAAAGCTTAACTAGACTACTTGGGGCTAGAATGCAAGCTGATGTTTGTATGAATTGCTATTTCAATATAAGGTTAAGAAAGATTAGTCAGAGAGTCTCCAGGAAGGTGGAGTAAATATGTGAGGAGCAATGGACGCGGATAAAATATATATGTGGACATGGGTAAAGGCAGGGTGGAAGGTAAAAAATTTACACGTGGATGTGGGTAAGGACAGAATGGGAGGTGTTGGAAATGAAAAATGAAAGAAGTACTTGAGTTTAATGGTTTTATAGAAAGGTTTGGATATTTGGATAAAAAAGAGATAAATTAAAGGTCCGAATAGATAAAGCAATGAGACCTTTAGTTGGAGAACCCCAATTGATTAACTTACCTGGCTTTAATAGAGTTTGAAACCCTGCAAGTAATAAAATAACCGAAATTTGGAATGAGGCACATTGTTTAAGATTTACAGAGGATGGGAAGCTGTGTTAATGTAGCGGGTTTATTGATCTTTCTTGTTTTTCTTTTTTTTGTGTGTCTTTTTCTTTCTATTTTTTTCTTTTAATTTTAAAGTTAGTTGGTCTTATTACACTCCAGTGCTTGTTAAAGAACTATGCCGGGTATGGGACCTGGGAAGCCGTAAGGGGGTTAGGGAGGGGGGATTATAGGGGGGAGGGGGGAGGGTGGAAATACAGTTTCAATTCTTAGAACAATAAGAATGCACTTGTATACTGTTGCTCGCTTTTCTTTTCTTTTTCTTTCATTTTCTAAAAAATAAACTGAATAGATTAATTGTAGGGATACACCAAAGTGAGGAGTAGAGGGAAAGAAGAGGGAGAAGTAAAGAGGGAGTGAGAGGGGAATGTAAGGAGGGTGAGATGGAGGGAGGGGGAGATGTCTGAGGGGGAAGGGAAGTAGAAGAGGGGAATGTTGGAGGGGAGAAATGAAAGTTGGAGGGGGAGAAGAAAGGGTGTATGGGGGATTGAAGTGTTATGTTGGTTTTTTTATGGTGGATTTTTTTTCCCTTTTTTTTTGTTTTTTTTGTTACGCACAGTATATAAGTGATTGTATAAAATGAAAATGAAAATGAAAGAAATAAAAATATGGAAGATCCTAAGGATTTGTCACCCTCCCCTCTCAATTTTAGTTTAAACCCCTTCTGATAAGTTGAGCCAGTTGTTTTCTGAATGCATTCTTCCTGATTCTTATGAGGTGCAGTCCATCCCATGCCAGAAGCCCTTCATGTATATAATGAAGACCATAGTCCAGCTGATGCTGGCTGGTGAATTCTGGGAGTTGAAATCAACACATCTTAAATTTACCAAAGTTGAAAACACTGAATTGGGCAGTGATTTGTATTCAGCCATTCTGCACTGAGACATCTAAAAACATGAAATAACCAACATACCTTTTTATAAAAGATCACAAGGTCCGTATCTTGGTCTCCCTTTGTAAGAAACGATGGAGGTCTAGTAAGGGATTGTTTAACTGGATTGGGCAAGGCTAAAATTTGACCATCATCTCCAAACCACTTTTTCCCCTGCAAAAAAGAGGAGATAAAAACATTTACATTTTGCCAGAAGTATCTTGTTAAAACTATACCATTCTTCAGAAAATGAAAGCGAACAATCAATAGGAAATTAATCCTTGGTTCCAGTCTTACCTGATTTTTAAAAAAATCTTCTTTATTATTTTTCATGTAATGGGAAACAGGAATGTAAATCAGCTACTATTATAATTAGTTTCTAAACAGGCATTGGTTTTACTGTCTCTATTGCTCTCACACAAGTTGCTATTTTGTATTGCATTGATTATTGTTTTCTGAAGTGCATGTTTCTTAAACGAAGAATAGTATGCAAATATTGTAAGTAAAATGAATTTTCTTTTTTTTAAAAAAGCCCGTATCATCTCCATACCCAAGAATATGTCAGACTTTCCAATGGGTCTTCTTAAAAACTAAATATAGAAGGTGGTTCGATACTAGTTTTTGAGTCAGAAATGTATCCGTTGGCCCAGAAGAAAGACAAAACTGACATAGAGAATGACAGAAAGAGGCCGCCTTCTAGTACTGATGTTCATGAGTGACTCAACAGTCAGTTTGTAATCTGCTAGGCAGCATTTTTTGAGGTCCCAAAGAACATGCTCTTAAAATGTCAATGGTCCCTCTAGTTCCAAAGGTTTTTGGAACTCTGAAGTAATGGCAGTGATTCTGAAAAGTTTATGTATGAATCCCTCACTTGAGAATAATCAAACCCAAGACATACAGGACTGAAGCCTGATTTCTATGGCCCAGAATTCTTGGAATTTTCCTGAAGTCAGGCATCTCACATTAGGTATCTGTTCTTCTGTCAAAAGAGAAAACCTCGTCTTGGGAAACAGCCAAAGAAGGAAGGGACTGCAGAGGATGGATTGGGATAGGCTGAGATGGGAGAGGCTCAAATTCTGAAGGATTTTCCCTCCAATGTCATAATGGCCAAGTCCTTGCTCTCAAGCTCTCCCCCATACTATCCCAATGGAAGGATAGAATGACTAGTTTAAAAACTCATTAAAGGAAAGACATTTGCATTTGTTTCTGTGTCTACATTTCCATTCTGCTGATCTGTACAGAAGTGGTCCTAGCATTCAGCCCTATCAGTTGCAGTGCTTCACTGGAATGGAACAATTTACAGTGGCAGGTGGACATACATAGGTGGCATGGCCGGGTGGGTGCAGCTGGGTTGGTGTACCTTGCAGGCATTACCAGTTGGGTATGGCTGTTTGGGGATGGCCGGCTGTATGCAATGTAGGTATGGCTGGACTGGCGTGGAACAAATTGCACCGGCTAACTGAATGTGTAATTCAGCATCCCAACAGCTCACCTCTCCAAACTGTAGGCAGCCAAGCATGCACGTGTACGCGTGTGCGTGCACACGCGCACACACACACACAATTTTGAGCTTGGGGACTTGCCTCATTCTAGCATCACAAATTGGCAGTAAGATGCAGATCATGGTTAGAAGGGAATAGCTGAGTGCCATCACAGGACATTTAAAGTTCGGTCTGGAATTTGCAAAGGGAGATGCTGTTAATCAAGGTAGGGAAGGAAAACAGTTTATAGAAGTTCCCAAGCTCAGAATTGTGTGTGTGCATGTGTGCATGTGTGCACAGCATGACAAAGAAGAGATTCTTCTCCCCAAGCCTGGGCATGACTGGAAGTTTCCCAACGTGGATACAGATAAAAGTCTCCAAAATCAGAATGAGGTGTGTGTACGCATGCATGAGCATCCAGCACGCCAAACGAGAGGTTCTTCTCCCCAAGTCCAAGCGCAATTGGCAGCTTCTCAGCACAGATAAGAGATAAAAGTCCCCAAAGAATGGTATATCTGTCTGCGGTTCCACCACAAAACCGCGCTCGACTAAACCGCGCCCGACTAAACCGCGTCGCTGACATCATCAACAGGGTAACAACAGCGCGGAGACAGAAGCACGCTGTAAACCCTAAACCTAAAATTAACCCCTAAACCTAAACCTAACCCCCCTAAACCTAACCCTTAACCTAACCCTAAACCTAACCCTTAACCTAACCCTAAACCTAACCCTAATCCTAACCCTTAACCTAACTCTAAACCTAATCCTAACCCTTAACCTAACCCTAAACCTAACCCTAACCCTAACCCTTAACCTAACCCTAAACCTAACCCTAAACCTAACCCTAAACCTAACCCTTACCTTAAGTTGAATCGGCTTGCTTTCAAAGCGCTATTTAAAGCGCCCTTCTTTCTTCGCGCTGGCTGTTGTCGCCCTGTTGATGACATCAGCGACGCAGTTTAATTGGGCGCGGCTTAGTCGAGTGCGGTTTTGACGGGTCACGTCTGTCTGCATCTGTGTGTGTGCATGTGTGCACACATACACAGTATGCCAAAGGAGAGGTTCTTCTTGCCAAACCTGGGCATGATTGGCAACTTCCCAGCATGGATGCAGATAAAAGTCTGCAAATGTGGAATGGTGTATCTACTTGGTGGGGTGACAAGTTGTCCCTACATTCAGGAAGCCAGTGCAACTTGTTCTGTGCTAACCCAGCCACACAGACCCATCCACACCCATCTGGTCCCACCCATTCAATCACAGTCACCTGGCAGTGCCGAATCAGTGGCACCATGCCCACTTGTCTAGACCACCCAGACATTAGAATCAGTTGTGTCGCTGTTCACCTGTTTGCACCCACCCATCCACACTGACCTAGCCACCATGAATCATCCTAGACCGGTGGCAGTCAACCTGGTCCCTACCGTCCACTAGTGGGCGGTCCAGCTTTAATGGTGGGCGGTAGGGGTTTGCTGTAACTCTGCTTTATAAATTTTATAAAGTAAAGTTACTTCCCTACTTTATAAATCACCATTACTGTGGAACCGATGGGCGGTTAGAAAATTTTACTACTAACAGAAATACAAAAGTGGGCGGTAGGTATAAAAAGGTTGACTACCCCTGTCCTAGACCATGCTTCATTTACTTTAAATTAGGCTTCACCCAAGGGTTGCAACTCTTTTGTCCTCAATCTGCCAAACAGTTTTGTTTCTTATGCATATTTCCAACCACTTTAAATTGTATATTGTTAAAAACGCTACAAAAGTAGAGTCCCCAAGCTCACTTGAAACATCGGCAAATGAACCATTTAAAGAAGATAAATTATTATAGCAAATAGCACCTGCATGGGGGACCATACCTGTTCCTGCTTGAGTATCCTATTCTCCATGATGTTCTGGTTGGATAATGATACAACAGGACGTTCTCCTATGTAGAAACCTTCATCCTCAAGAAACCGTGGTTGCATATTTTCAGGCATCTTCAGAGAGGGAGGTACTAGAAGGAAGATACAGATGATGTAACAATATGTGAGAACAACCTTGTGGAAGCAGGAATTAGATGCTACGTAGGAAACCATCAGACAAAAGTAGGGAGGAAGGAACCCATAGTTGCTTAAGATGTCCTAAATTGATCAGGCTGTAAAGAGACAGTAGGAGATTTGTACTTTCAGTCTTGTAAAGTTTTGTTAATATAGTTGTATAATAATTAGCTCATCTGCTTTTGTTTCCTGTCTGCTTTACCTGCAAGGGTTGACAGACAGAGATGCTTAACACTATTACTACCACTACCATTACCACTACCACCACCACCACCACCACTACTACTGATTCCCTGGACAAATAATTGTAGGGGTTTTTGGCAAGACTTTTCAAAGCAACTTGCCCTGGCTTTCTTCCTGAAGGTGACAGGGATTGTCCCAAAATCATCCAACTGTTTGTTTCTAAAGTGGGTCTAGAACTGAGTCTCCTGGTTTTCAGCTTGGTGGATTAATGAATAATTAATCATTATTAATTAGTATTCATTAATTGCTTTTATATTAACATTCTAGGTAGGTATATTATTTTGCTTTTTGTTTGTTTTGTTCTCTATTTGTTTTACTGTTTTAGTGAATTATAATCCAAGAGGATTTTGGAACAAACAGATAGGAGACAGTCAAGTACGTTACCTTGACATCTAAAAATGAATGAAACAAACAATTCAGAGGTCTGTAACTAATATAATAAATAAATAAATAAATAAAACTAAGGAAAAATCTTTACAGTTTTTTTCAAATTTTTTATTTTATTTTACGTATACTGTACATATCAATGCGTGAACTGTGTAGCACCTGGGTGTCATACATTTTGATACAGATAAAACTAATAATATTAATCACAGTTATTACATTCAATCAACTAATATATTTCTAATAATAATACCCATTTATATTAAGTTTTAGTCTATTGTTATTTAATTATTCCATGTTTCAAATATATAATTATACCACCATTCAATTTCTAAGCTTCCCTCGTTATTGCTTTTATTTTATTATGTAACAATGTACATATTAATATTCACCCATTCTCTTATTTCTGTCTCTATTCTGACTTTTAATCATGTCACCTTTAAATGCTTTAAATCCTGTTCATTTTAACTTACATCCCACACTTCACTCTTTGCATCTGTTTATATTAAGATACAACCATTCATTATTTCATTATTCAATGTTTCAATACACAGTTCTAATACCATCACAAGATTTAAACATACAAAATTATTCTAATCATATTCTTTACAATCATCAAATCTATATAATTCTGATAGTAATACATGTTTATATTAAAATATGTTTTTTCATTATTTAATTGCTCAATGTTTCCACGTGTTATTTAATTAAATTAATTAAATTTAATTAAATTTAATTAAATTTAATTAAATTTAATTTAATTAAATTAATTAATTAAATTTAATTAAATTTAATTAAATTTAATTAAATTTAATTAATTAATTTAATTTAATTTATTGAATTTATAGGCCGCCCAATTCCGGAGGACTATTCCAATGCCAATCGCAATATTATTTAAACATACTTAATAATACCATCATTCAATGTCTAGTTTTCCCATTTTATTATTACTTTTGTTTCATTATATAAAGGTGTGTATATACAAATGTTTCCCCATTCTCTTATTTCTACTTAACTTCTAATCATGCGACCATTCTAAAGAGGAGAAAGAAAGAAAGAAAGCAAATCAAAATAATAATTTAAAAAAGAAACCCTTTCCTTTCTATCCGTCTCTTGCCTGCTTCAGTACTTTAATTGCTACTCTTTTTTTGACTTGCCTCCCATATTCCTCTCTTGGATCATTTTCTCTGTCTGCATCTATATGCTGGCTGTTCTGACCCCCTCCTCTAGACAAGCCTAGACAAGCTTAAATGGAATGTCCTTTAATAATAAGACCAGAATCTCAGTGGCTGAAAGCCAAGCAAACAAACAGATAAGGACCTTGGCAGCAAGTCTGATATACCTTGGCAGCAACTCAGACAAACCTTGGCAGCAATTCAGCCTGCCAAGTTAGTTTCTCTTTAGTGAGAGCATTGACTTCTGCAAGAAGGGCGTGGCACAAGCAGTCTTTTTTATAGTCTGGAGAGGAGCCTAATGACCACCAGCTGAGCATAATTACCTCCTGTAATTGCATAATTGTTCCTGATGCCAAGTAGCTCTTCGATGGCGTGCATCCAGGAACAACTCACTGCTGGCTTCTGGGTCACTCTCCCTTGTCTCCTCCCCATTGGTCCAACGCTCAGGCACCACCTGGTGGCCAACCAGTCTCTCTGCGCCCTGCTTGGAGTCGGAACAGGGTCCAGGGTCCTCCACATCCTCCAGGACCGACTCATAGGGCCCCTCACTGTCTGGTGGCAGCTCCAACAGCTCCTGCTGGGCCACAACAGCTGGCTATTCAATCTAGGTGTTTCTCCCATCTCTACCCTCTTCCACTGCCTAGCTTTCAAAGTATCTGCCCAAACCCTATCTCCCTTTCAAAAATATCTTTCTGTATCTCCAATTCTCTTTTTAACTCTTTTAAAATATTTCCGCCCTTGTTTAATTCATCAATCACTGTTATTTTTAGTATTATCTCCTCCTTTTCTTTCTTTTTTTTGTTCACTGGTTCTTCGGTTCTGTCATTTCTTCCACTCCTTGTACTGTATCCTCTCTTTTCTGAGCGTCTTGATCTTTACTCATTATCTCTTGTATAGTATTTTCCATTTTTTCCATAATCTCCTTGAATCCTTTCTCCATAATGTCCTTTGTGCTTTGGAAAATCAACACCCTCTCCTTCAAAATTACACTCATTTCCTCCTTCTGAAGCATATTATGTTGTTTTTAAAAATCCCACTTTTGTCCAGTAGTCCAAGAAATATTTATTTAGACCTAAAGTTGCCCTTCAAGAAGAACACTAATCACAGTTCTTTGCATCACATAGATAATCAATCAGTTCCATTGAAATAGTCCCAGGAGTTATCCAAAGTCTCTTTACATTCCCTTTATAGGTTCAATCTTCTAGTATAACATTCAGGGGTTACTTTAAATAACTTCCTTGTTCTCATATTTAGATCTCCAGTAGTCATGGGGTGATTAGATATAACCCAGTAAATATTTTCACAGTCCTTCATGTAAGTGTTCCCAGACTTGTATGTTTTCCTTTCATCAGCAGGTGGTGCTCTCAACTTAAATTTAAGTCAGTCTAATTTTTGTTATTTTAATCGTAATTTTAATTGTAATACAATTATAGAAGCAGGATAAATTTTGTAAGTAAATAATTCCAGCATTTTAAAATGCCTTCCCATTACCACATCTTCTCAATGTCATGCCTGCAGTCCGCGAACCGGTTGGTCGGCGAACCCGGAAGTAAGTAACTTCCGGGAACGGCGAAGGGCCCAGCCACCCGCCCACATTCCTTACCCGGTTTTGATGAGTTCTGCGCTTCCACACATGCGCAGGACGCATACAGCGCCTGCGCGATCCTCCAGGAGCAGCTGGAACATCGCACAGATGCTAGTACCCATGCGTGCGCTGCGCGCGTGCACAAGGATGCCGCCGGCCCCATTCCAACCGAACCGGTTGGAACGGGGCGAGAAACCCACCCCTGCTGCAGTCATATTCCTTTTAGGATCTTTGGCCTGCCACACTCTCTCTCTCTCTTTCTTTACTATGCTGTTTCATTAGTGGGGAATTGGGAGGGGGTAGGAGTAGAATGTGTTTGTTTTCAAAATAAAAAATTCCTTTCTAGAAATCAAGGTCATTCTTTGTCTCTGCACCTCTGCATCTGACCGGAACTAGATGGGTGGAAATGCCAACGTGGCAGAGGAAGATTGGACTTGTGAGTGTGGAGACTAATTCATGAACTTTCAACTGGGTGGAAACCCAGGAAGCTTTCAGATTCGGGTTTCCACAGATGTACCAACATGTCTGTCTTATTAAATTGGAACTTTGATGAAAGTTATGTCTTGAACTCTGATCTAATTCTGGATGATATTTGGAACGCTGACATCTAGTTTAAGAGTCCAATTTCTTGTATTTTTAGAGATTTATTGTTTTTCTCTTTTTAAGTCTTTTCTTTCTGGTCTGATCTTTTTCTCAGAATGCTTAATCGCCACTGAGCAAGCAATTCTGAATTGTCCCTTGGAATTAGGTTTTAAGTAAAAAGGAATCCTCTTCCCCAGTTCCAGTCACTGTTCAGCTACTTCGCTCCAGCACCTGTCTTAGTTATTTCTCTGCTGTCCCAGCTTCATGGCAGCCATCTTTAGGCTGCCTCTTCTCCTCACCATGGCTGAGAGGAAAAAAGAGCACCGGGTCAGAGAGGAGAGTTATGACTCTCCGCAACCTCACAGGGCACCCCTCTTTCCTTCATCACCCCTTCAGTGCAGCTTTGGCTCCTTTCAGAGGCTACAGATGGGGATAACTCAGCTTGGGAGCATGGCGATCCACTCCTCATGTCCTTGCCGCGACATCAACTGGAAGCCCACAAAATCTTTTAACAGTTTTGAATAGTTATTTACAATTCTAACTTAAAACATGGGCAGAAGCCAAGTGAAAAAAACATACAGTTATCAAAAATTTTGAACAGATCTTTTTGAAGCAATTACCATCTGTAATATAATACTTTTAGTAAGACAAATTAACTACCCATAGTATGCAAGCGTTTCTTAAATATTCCTCAGAATGCATTTTAACCAAGACAAAAAAGAGGGTGGGGGGAAGAAAGACATTAAATATAATAGTTCCCCAGTAATGATTTTTAACAACTTCATGATAAAATGGAAGAGATGTTCTGAATACTTAACTGGATTTCAGAAACACACATTGGAATTAGCAAGCAAGAACTGCTCTTCTCTTAAAAATATAAAACTTCCCTACTATGATTATTCATAGTGAATTACAGCAGAGGTGGGTTTCTGCCAGTTCGCTCTGGATTGGGCAAACCAGTAATGGCGGCGACAGAGGCTCTGCCTGGATGCTTCTGCACATGCCAAATATGTTGGAATTATCATTCCCAGTGATTGCAATGGAATTCTAGGATTTGTACTCTCTATAAGTGGAGAACATTAGGTTGGGAAATGCTGGACTCTTGAAGAGGTAGTAACACTTGGAAATTTGAGAAAAATATCTGAGCCAAATCTATAATTGAAGGGCACTGCATCCAACATATTTTCTTACAAAATATATATTTGTCTTTCCATAGCAGTTTAAATACATATATACAATTTTCAAAAGAAAGTATTAAATTTTAACTTTCAGAAAAAAGGTTAATGAATAAAAAGAAACAGCAAGATTTCTAACCTATCTTTTGCATTATAAAACAATGGTTTCAATTTAAATCTACCATTCCACTTCTTTTGAGCATAGCACTTTATCATTTACATGGACTTTGCTATTACCTATTCACACAACTTTGTTATTTTTATTTGAAAATACTACAAATTTAGACCACTATTTTTAACTGTATTTTTACTTAAGTTCTCATTTTGCCCTGTACATTCATATCTCTATTTTGAGTGTTAATTCTTTTTTAGAACCACATCTATCTTGTCCCAGCCTCCTATAAATTCTTTGAGAATTGAAACAACAATGGCAAACTACTTCCAAATAATCTTGCCAAGAAAATTGCAAAAAGTTGTCTAGGCAGCTGCCAGGAATCAAAATTAAATCAAAGGCACAAATATGCAATCCCACCCACCTTTACTGTAAGAAAATGGATGTTACTTGGTAAAATCTTAGTCAAATTATCCACCAAGAGGCATTTCAAAATTAATGTATTAAAAACCAAGGTTTTTCTCTTTTCTCTTAGATGATAGATGCATGGACGGATGGACGGACGGACAGACAGGCAGGCAGAGAGACAGACATACAGATAGATTGATCGAGCTATATCTGATAAATTAACTTATATTACACAAAATTTCAAAATAATTCCAACCAACATACCTCTTAACATACTGGGAATAAATAAAGTATCTTTCTCTTTCTGAACCCTTCCAGAATAGCTTTCATATTCTGCAGGTCTAATTTCTAAGAAATCTTGACATGTCTGTTCAATAACAAGTACGCCATCATTATCTTTATCATGGAAAAGATGTTCCTCTTCATCCTGTATTTACCACATAAATGTTTTCAATCAGAACTTAATTGCAGCATAACGGTGATTTACAATACAATAATACAATAGCAGAGTTGGAAGGGACTTGGAGGTCTTCTAGTCCAACCCCCTGCCTAGGCAGGAAACCCTACATCACTTCAGACAAATCGTTATCCAACATCTTCTTAAAGACTTCCGGTGTTGGAACATTCACAACTTCTAGAGGCAAGCTGTATCACTGATTAATTGTTCTAACTGTCAGAAAATTTCTCCTCAGTTCTAAGTTGCTTCTCTCCTTGATTAGTTTCCACCCATTGCTTCTTGTTCTACCCTCAAGTGCCTTGGAAAATAGTTTGACTCCCTCTTCTTTATGGCAACCCCTGAGATATTGGAACACTGCTATCATGTCTCCCCTAGTCCTTCTTTCCATTAAACTAGACATATCCAGTTCCTGCAACCGTTCTTCATGTTTTAGTCTCCAGTCCACTAATCATCTTTGTTGCTCTTTTCTGCACTCTTTCTAGTCTCCACATCTTTTCTACATCGTGGTGACCAAAACTGAATACAGTATTCCAAGTGTGGCCTTACCAAGGCATTATAAAGTGGTATTAACACTTCATGTGATCTTGATTTTATCCCTCTGTTAATTTAGAAGTTTGCAATTATAGGTGTTTTTGCAAAGAAAATTATTTCTAATCATTTTTGCATCAAAGAATCATCTTTATCAGGAAGCCTACACTTGATGTTTGAGGACTATCTCAAGAAATCTATGTATATGTACCTTATCAGACCACTGGTGACTATTACTGACTACAATTTCAGGAGGTACTGTAACATAGATGCTATATTTTTTTATATTTCAACTTAACTCAAATATACATACATGCTTCTCATAAATGTAATTTACAAGCAATATACCAGTGGTGGGTTTCAAAATTTTTTAGAACCTCATCTGTAGGTGTGGCCTGCTTTGTGGGAGTGGCTTTCCGGCCATGTGACCAGGTGGGAGTGGCTTGTCAGTCATGTGATCGGGTGGGCATGGCCAATTTGTAAAATGTATTGAAACTCATTTAACTATGCTCTTGCTTAGCAACCAAAATGTTGGCTCAGAAACTCTGGCATTTGAAGCACGCAAGTCTTAAAGCTGTCAAGTTACAAGACCCTTGCACCCCTAACCCTTTAGGGAAAAAAACCTCCAGGGGTGTTCAAACTTGACAGCTTTAAGACTTATGGACTTCAACTCCCAGAATTCCTCCTCTCGCTCTTCATCTTGATGATGTGCGGATGGGCAGGGGGAGGGAGCTGGAACCAGTTAGCTTCCAATCCTCTTTAGTTTTATGATTGAAGTGCCAGTAATAAAACAAATAAAACAAACTCTCTGAAAACAATGTCTGAGTAAGAGAACACAGACCCTATGTTTCACTGGTGAGTAAGCCATAATTAGTTCTACCTCGTGTGGGGCCAGGCTGGCAAATTAACCTAGAAGTGTTTTTCCTCCTTGGCAACTTTAATATGAGTAGATATGAACTTCCAGAATTCCCCACCAGCATGAAGTTATCACCTAGCACCAATCACCTTGCTGGCTGGAGGATTCTGGGAGTTTATGTCAGAATACAGAAATATTCTGTGTGTGTGTATGTGTGTGTGTGTACGATGAAGAGTAAAGCATGAGTCTTAGCAGTGAGTAACAGCAGAACTTTTCTATACAAAGATGGCAGTTAGGTTGTTCAGAATCTGTCAGTGAATGCTGAACAAATCTTCCATGATTTTCATCACACAATTCTTGCATTTGTGGCACTATGCATTCATTTATTTTAGAATTATCTTTACACTAAATTGAGAAGCTACACTATTTCCTACTGATATTCCTTGTGTGATGCTGACTACCTTGTTTAACTCACTGCATATAAAAATACAGTGTAAATATTCCCTCAAAGTAAAGAAATTTTCTTTTTAAGTGAAAAGCATAAAATTTAACTTTTTTTTAAAATGGGATTGCTGTAGATGTAAAGGATATCTATGTCAGAAAATGTTTGACCTTAACAAACTTGGTGCTTTCAGCCATAAATAGGCAATTTTTTTTAACGTCTTTGGCTTAAATTCTCCATTATATGTAATCTAGGACTCAGCGTCTCAAGATATGGTACCCTATGTACATCAATGATGTACATAGGGTACCCTCAGGGAAAAGGGCGGCCTATAAATCCCAATAAAACTCAATGGAGAGAGAAGGGGAGAGGCATGATATTAACTACAAGCTTCCACATTTTATTTACAACAAAATACAGTCAATTACATATTTGTTTAAAAAGATGTGTACATGCTTCTTCATGATTACCATTTCATATCCTTCTTCTTCTTCCTGATTGCTGAGTGTAGATTTCTTGTCATCTAGATCTGATGCATTCTTTTCATTGTTTTCACCATTATCCCCTACATTCTCTTCCTCAGGACCAAAATTGAAAGTAAAGAAATTATAGGCTTCTTCAGGAGAAGGATAATGTATCTGAATCTAAGGAAGAAAAATATTTTTTTTAAAAAATCATAATACAACTCAAGAGCTAACTCTGTAACAGAATTTAAAAAGATTACTGTTTATTCTTCATAGAGAATTGTAACAGTAACTATGCATTTCTGAGCATGACTCATTAAGCAGTCTTTTCAAAAGCAAATGTTCCTCCACACATATACCAATTTTCATTCAAAGTTCCCTTTTGAACTGTTTGAGTGTCCAAAACCAGAATTCTTCAATTCTGAACTCTATCCAAGTTTCTGACCACCCTCTTAAAGCTTTAATCTTTTCAGGGCCTGTTGAAGACAATATAGAAGTTGAGTTGAATTGTAAGACTGACCCTAAACAAACATCTAGAAACAAATAAAGTTGCAACTAAAAGCCAGCATGGGTTTGTTAAAAACAGATCATGCCAAACCCATCTTATTTTATTCTTTGACAAAGTGACTAAATTAGATCAGCGAAATGCTGTTGATCTAGTATACTTAGACTTCAGCAAGGCATTAGACAAAGTAGACAACGGAAGAAGGCGGGGCTTAGCAGTGAGAAGATGGAGTTTCAGGCTACTCCTGAAATTCGTCTATACCGAAGGATTTTTGGACGGGTTCTTTGAACTCTAGCTGTCCTGGAGACGACAGTGAAGGTGAGGAGAGACCCAGGACCTCAGAGACAAGCGCAAGTCTCTGGGGGGGGGTATTAACTCCTCGTGCCAATTCCTTTCTGGATTAGCTGCGTGCTAACTGAAACTGCAGGTTGCCCCTAAGAATGGTAGAAGTGATGTCATCTGGTAAGCTGATTTTATTATCCAAGAGAGACTGTTCGCGTTAAAAACTTAAGCTAACCTAAACCAAAGAATAGGAAAATTTAGCGGCGAATTGGCTTTTTTAATGGATTTATGGCTGGTGGCTACCTTACTTCTTAAATGCTTCAAGAAACTCCTCGACATCCTCCCCCCTCTGACTCTCCCTAAGTGGATCGTAAAATTTATTTTCTACTAATTAGCCCGTCACGATTCGACATTTTTATTACTTTATTACTTGGCTCTGTTTATGATCAGATAAGATTGCACAGCCTGTAAGAGAATAAGAAAAGTGTTTCGAAGTCTGTGGAAAAGAAAAAAGAGCTTGCAATTTTTAACTACGACACATCATGGCGTCTCAAAATACCTCTAAGATTTCATTTCAGATTCTTTTTTCCGCATGTAGAGGGCTTTTTGATTCTTATCAAAGGCTGGAAAGAAAATTGGATCATCTGATTTTAAAATATGAAGTAAAAACTGAAATCGTTGAATGTTTAAATGTTCCTGAAATACAAATGGAAAATGTGAGAAATGGTGTCTGGTCTATCTCAGAGGGAGAAAGGAGGGAGGGAGCTATAAAGAAGACTCATTTAAAGAGACAGAGTAGAGTGCAGGAGGAATGGAAAATCCACCCTTGAGAATCAAAGTTAATTTGGAAAATTTTACAAGCCCAGGACAACATTATTATTTCATCACTGACATTCAGAGTCCAAAGGTGCGAAAATATCTTTGTCTGGATTTGCTTATGAAAACATTTGGTAAATTTATCCAACGCGTGGCAATTGGTTTGAGAAGATTTTGCTATTGGAGAGACACTGGCTGACAGATGGTCACTGGAGAGATGGACACTGGAGAGATGGACACAGATGGACACTGGAGAGACACTGGCTGACAGATGGAAGAACGTAATTTAAAATTAGCTAAATCTGATTACCTTAATGTGTAATAGATATAGCTGAATAATGACTGATATGGATAGTAATATATATAATTTGGAACTGGCTGATAGATTGAAGAATACAATTGAAAACTAGCTAAACCTAATTGCTTTTTTTTGTAACAGATATAGTTGAATAATAATTGATATTGATAGTAATGTATATAATGTGGAGTTGATATGATAACTAACAATTGGATATGAGAAAACATCTTTAGATTATACATAAAGAGTATTAACTACAATAATTATCACTATTAAAAAAACTAAATAAAATACATACAATCAAATGTTAATCAATACTGGGAAAATGTTATGATATATGATATAATTAAATACTATGGATGTCCAGCTAAAATAGGACATGAGGATTTGATGATAATAGAGGATTCTACAAATAAGTAAATGAATTGTCAGCATGTGTTATGGATTAATTCTTTAGCACAGCTAAGGATGAAGGATGTTTAAATAACCATAGGTAATTAAAACTGGAGGTATAATGATGTTGATATGGTAAATATCCGAGTTAAGATATTTGAATTAATATGAGCTAATGGAAGAGAAGCACCAAAGCATGTTGTAACCAGTTGATATACTTCTTCTTTTTTCATAATAGACACCTGTGTTTTGTTTTGTTTTCCTGCCTTGTCTCTTGTCGTTTTTGTCTTTTTTTGTATTATTTTTATTTTTTATTTCAATTTTTATTTTTTATTTGCCCTTTTTTTTTTATTTTTTCTTTTCCCACCGGTGTGGGCAGGTATTGTTCAAGATTATTACTTTTATTAATATTTCTAAATAATAATTACAGTTAAATGAAAATGGATATATAATAATGCTTGAGTTAATATGAGTTATGTTGGTTGACTGTGGAGGAGATGTACCAAAACTTATATTTAATTGATTGATACATTTTCTACAGATGTAAAGAAAGATGCTGTACCTGTTTTAAACTAAAATTAAAAAACATTTATTAAAAAAAAAAAGACAAAGTAGACAACAACCTACTTCTTGATAAGCTAGAAAAATATGGGATAAACAGCAACACCACCAGATGGATTTGTAACTGGCTGACTGTAATGGCTCCTCTCCTAACTTAAGAAAGTAAAGACTCTTGAAATGGATTGTTTCAAAAGGAACCTTTAATCAGTCAGGATGGAAACTATTAGAAGCAAAGCAGCATCTGAAACCCTTTAGGCGATGCAAATGGGATTAAGCTGATAATGACCTCTCCCCTTTGTCCGAATGCAGATTCTAATCAATACACAAGTGTAAAGATGATTCCTTAACTCTTCTGTCCTGAGAGTCAATAAAACAGACGTTCCCATGGCTATCTCTAGTTAGACATCAAAGTAAGTTATCCCACATGGCTCTCATAAACATCCCCCAGAGATGCTGGGACTTTCAGTCTTCCAGTGACAGGAAACCAGTTGTAAAGTTGTAAAACTCAGTTGTTACAGATACGCTAGTGATTTTACTCTGAGGCTGCCCTCTTCCTAATTGAATGGCAGTATCACTTTTAGGGATTACTCAATCAATAGTCCTTAATGGTAGTATATCTACATGGAAGGAAGGAAGCAGTGGGGTACCACAAGGCTCCGTCTTAGGTCCAGTATTCTTCAATATCTTCATAAATTACTTAGATGAAGAAATAGAAGGGGAATTCATCAAATTTGCAGATGGCACTAAGCTGGCAGGAATAACCCAGAAGAGAAACTCAGGATCCAAAAAGATCTTGACAGACTTGAACAATGGGCCCTATCCAACAAAATGAAATGTAATGTGGAGAAAAGTAAGGTTTTACACTTAGGCAGGAAATACCAACAGTATAAGTACTGATTAGGCAAAACCTGGCTCAAAAACAGTAACAGTGAGAGGGAATCCTAGTGGACGATCACTTAAACATTAACCAGCAATGTGTGGCAGTAGCCAAAAAAGCTAATTCAATCCAAATACAATGATTTGAACTTCCCTGAGGCTGGTGATTGGAGCTGTTTTCTACAAGGCGGGAGTCAGAGAAACAAAGGTAGGGGCCCTTTAACTCCATTTCATTTGAACCTTCCTGAGGCTGGTGATTGGAGCTGCTGGCTGCAAGGCGGGGGGGGGGGGAGTCAGAGAGACAAAGAGGACTAGGTATCATATATCTATAAACCAAAATAGCAACAATACATTATGGATTAGTGCGCTTGAGATTGTGATTTTATTTTATTTCAAAATGACCGGCTTAGTTCAATGTAGTAGTTGTTTTGCACCTGTCTTTCGCAGTACTCTTTTCAAATTTGGATACTGTCCCCTTTGTAAACAAATTACTAGTCTACGTAGACAGATTACCTATCTAGAATCTCTAATCTGTGCTCTCCAAACAGAAATTAGGTGCCTAATTCAGCCATTCCACACTATGGAGATGCCACGCTATCAGCCCCCTCTACTGCAAAGATCCTGCAGGAGAAGAGCAGTCTGGACAACCGTGGGATCTGGCAGGGTGAGAGCTGTGAACCATAAAAACAAAGCTTTTGCTGTGACCCAGCATAATAGATATAGTGCCCTTGCTGACCTTCATGGGGACACTAAAGAGACAGGTCAAGGTAGTTGTGATAATGACTCAAACAGAACTCCCAGAGGACTGGAAAAGAGCTGATGTGGTTCCCATCTTCAAAAAAGGAAAAAAAATAGATCCAGGAAACTACAGACCTATCAGCCTGACCTCAATACCAAGAAAGATTCTGGAAAAGATAATCAAGCAACGAATTAGCGAAATCTAGAAATAAACAAAGTAATAGCCAAAAGCCAACATGGGTTTGTCAAAAACAGATCATGCCAGACTAATCTTATTGCATTCTTTGACAATTGACAAAATTAGTGGACCAGAGGAATGCCATCGATATAGTTTACTTGGACTTTAGTAAGACATTTGATAAGGTAGATCATAACCTACTACTAGATAAAGTAGAAGAATGTGGGTTGGACAGTATCACCACCAGATGGATTCGTAACTGGCTGACCTCAACGTTTAGTCCTCAATGGAACTGCATCTACATGGAGGGAAGTTTGCAGTGGAGTACCCCAAGGCTCTGTTTTACTCTTCAACATCTTCATCAATGATTTAGATGAAGGTATAAATGGGGAACTCAACAATTTGCAGATGACACCAAGCTGGCAGGAATAGCCAACACTCCAGAAGACAGGCTTAAAATACAGAAGGATCTTGACAAACTTGAACATTGGGCACTATCTAATAAAATGAAATTCAATGGTGAAAAGAGTAAGGTTTAGGCAAGAAAAATGAAATGCACAGGTACGGTGCATAGGTAGTATAGGTGGTACCTTCCTCAATAGTAGTAACTGTGAGAGGGATCTTGGACTCCTAGTAGACAACCATTTAAATATGAGCCAGCAGTGTGCAGCAGCTGCCAAAAAAGCCAACACAGTTCTAGGCTACATAAACATAGGGATAGAATCAAGATCAAGTGAAGTGTTAATGCCACTTTATAATGCCTTAGTAAGGCCACACTTGGAATACTGCATTCAGTTTTGGTTGCCATGATGTAGAAAAGATGTGGAGACTCTAGAAAGACTGCAGAGAAGAGCAACAAAGATGATTAGGAGACTGGAGACTAAAACATATGAAGAACGGTTGCAGGAACTTGGTATGTCTAGTTTAATAAAAAGAAGGACTAAGGGAGGCATTATAGCAGTGTTCCAATATCTCAGGGATTGCCACAAAGAAGAGGGAGTCAAACTATTCTCCAAGACACCTGAGGGTAGAACTAACGGAAACTAATCAAGGAGAGAAGCAACTTAGAACTGAGGAGAAATTTCGTGACAGAACAATTAATCAGTGGAACAGCTTGCCTCCAGAAGTTGTGAATGCCTCAACAGTAGAAGTGTTTAAGAAGATGTTGGATAGCCATTTGTCTGGAACGGTATAGGGTTTCCTGCCTAGGCAGGGGGTTGGACTAGAGGACCTCCTAGATCCCTTCCAACTCTGCTATTGTATTGTATTGTATGTAATCCTTGGTTGTATAAACAAAGGCATAGAGTCAAAATCACATGAAGTATTAGTACTGCTTTATAAATTGTTCGTAAGACCACACCTGGAATACTGCATCCAGTTTGGTTTACAAAAAAGATGTTGAGATTTTGGAAAAAGTGCAAAGAGCAGCTAAGATGATTAAAGGTCTGGAGACTAAAACATAAAGAAGGGTTGCACGAGTTGGGTTTGGCTAGTCTAGAGAAAAGAAGGACTAGGGGTGACATGATAAGCAGTATTCCAGTATTAAGGACGTGTTTGGGCTAGAAGACCTCCAAGGTCGCTTCCAGCTCTATTCTGTTTGAAACACCACTTCTCAATCCATACTCTACATTGGAGGATATTTATTTAGACACAACAGTTTACTGTACAGGGTTTTAGAGATTGATATTCAGCACCAAAATATACTCTACATCTTTGGAGCACATTGTAATGTGACTCATCATCAGATTTCTATCTATGGATATGAATGGAAGAAAGGAAAAATATGTCAGGATATTGGGCATCTTGGAGCTGATATCACATCTTGCATAACTTCTCCATTTGCACTGTGGGTCATGGATTTCCATCATAACAATCCCCTTCATCTTTCAACTTTGGAAGTAAAAAGCTAAAGGTAGCTAATGGTGCATAAAACATATGTATCTGGATCATTTCCTAATCTTTAACTCAATTATATAATTGTCATAATATATTACTGTGTTTTTCAGGTTCACATATGCTCAAGCGTATTTTTAACCATACTCAATTCATAATTCAGTCTTAATCACAAAATAAACTGAAAAGCCATCATTCTTCAACTGACACTCATCACCTGTGGTTTTTGTTTGCCTCTTCTAACAACATCGCGAAACTTCACTCTTGTAGATAACTTGCCTTCTTTTCTTTGTACTGCACTCAACAAATGATCACCTATCTGCAAAAAATATATGGAAAAATTGCATTAACTTATACTGTCTTCTTATTTTCTGCATAATAAATAAGTGTAGCCAATACTACGGACATAAATTATGCCTTACCAGGAGATGGAGAAATGAGTGTGCATTAGATTTTTTAATAAACAGAGAAAATGGAAATATTATGGAGGAAAGTAGAAGATTTTTAAGAATTAGTTTTTGTGCACAGCAATAGACCTCACTTCTTTTAGTATCAAGAAATGTCAGTTAAGAGAAGACTGAATATTAAAGAAAACGAACAGATGACAAATCTACCCCCCAATGCCAGATACTTTGTTGTGTTCCTTACTTCATCCAGTGCTGGATCATGTATCACTTTGCATCAGTAGCTCTGAACTATCAAGTACACACAAAAACTCAATAGATCACCAAACAAACCACTTTTGGGAGTTGTGGCATTTGCCACAAGTCCAGAAAAAATTCAGTTCTTGACCCAGAATTCTGACCTCAAGATTATTTGGATTTCAGGATGTTTAGTCTGCTAACATGAGTTATTTTAATATAAACCAGTCTCAAAGACATCTGTATATTTGAACATTTAAATTATTAACTTTTTTCTTATAAACAATGAAAGGAATTGCTAATAATATTACATCAGAGTTCCCCAATCTTTCTGACTTTGCGGACTGGTCAGGGGTGTGGGGAAGATAGAATCCTATTCAGTTGCTAGGAATTCATCATTAAAAAAACCCAGCATGCCAAGATTAGGTCTGTTTCCATTTTTGTATGTTTTTCATTTATTATTCCAATTTGGGCCAGGGTTGTGTCTGGTTGCTAATAAAACTACTCATTACAAAAGAGAAGAAAAATGTAGTCTTGAGCAATGTTTTGCCTCCATCCAGCCAATCAAAGATACTGTATCAAAAAAGATGTGAAATAAGAATTCCATCACAAGGCAACGAGATGGGCAATTCTAATTTTTTCTTCTCAATGCCCTCAAACCATGGAATTAAATTGATTCTTGTTGAGCTACAGATTATTTTTCTTCTCCCTTTAAAATTACACATAGCTATACTTCTGCCTATCTATTGCATCCCAAACAATCCCCCAAAGCAATCTCTCCAAAGAACTAGGTGTTATGAAGGCATTGTTGGGAATGGAATTTCTGACATCTTACTCGTGCAGTCTTCAGTTTCTCTCTCACGCGTTCTCGCACAGAAGTCTCTGCTAACTGTGTCCCCGAGGTAGATGGACCTGGAAGCAAACCTAGGGAGAGAATTATACCATGACAACAATAAGCTCTCTTTTAAAGTTGAATTTCACTGATGGTGCCTTCAAGGAAATGTCCACATCATTTTCTTAAAAACAATATGGTAATGTTTTCAGCTATCTCTTTCTTTCAAAGATTTGTTTACTCTTTTATACAACTCTGATAGTCATACAGCCAAGTACTAACACATGGCAATTTTTTTATTTATTCATGGGAGAGTTACACAAATTCATGTGTCATTACAGAGGGTTGTGAGAAGTAGAAAATTTCTGAGTTACAGAATTATTTGTATATTGTTTAAAGGTCTTTCAAGTACATAGTTCCTTTTTCTTTTCTTTTTTGCCTTCAGAAGTTGTGGATGCCCCATCACTGGAGGCTTTTAAGAAAAGACTGGACAGGCATTTTTCTGATTTGGTGTGGGGTCTCCTGTTTGACCAGGTGGTTGAACTAGAAGACCTCCAAGGTCCTTTCCAACTCTGTTATTCTATTTTCTATGTTCTACCTTATTCTTTGTTGGGATCAATCAATCAATCTTTTATTAAGATCACAGACACAGTGAGACACAATAGAATATTGAATTCATGATGGAATTACCAATGGGTGGCCAAAGTCTGCCTAACTTTACGGACAGTATATCAGAATTTAGCTATACTATGTATCTGTGATGGCGAAGCTATGGTACGCGTGCCAGAGGTGGCATGCAGATCCCTCTCTGTAGGCACGCACGCCGTCGCCAGCTGCACTTCCAGGTGCCATCTCATGCATGCACACCAGTCAGCTGGTCCAGCGCACATGCGCATTGCAGCCAGCCACTCTCTTCCGGGTTCTGTCACACACATGCACAAAGACCAGCTGGCTGGCGCACATGCGCAAGACGGAACCTGGAAATGCAGCTGGCCACCATGCACTCCTGTTCTGGCACTTGGTGCCCAAAAGGATAGCCACCACTGCTATATACAATGGCTGTACTATATATTCAAAGAAACTGTATCATATTGATCCAACAGTAACAACAGTACATAAAAGAGATCAGAATTTGCCAGATGCAGTATTTTGTCAGGTAAGGAGCTATAATATGAGTCAGTGAAACTTTATAGAGGGTATAAGAGGACATGAGCTGTGGTTTCAATGGTCCCTTGTCCTCAGGGCCACAATGGGACTTTTTTTTGTATTGGTCCTATTGAACTGTTGTGGGGAAGGTGTTACAATGTGCTAGAGTTAGTGCTCTCTAAAATTTAGAAACAATTATATGATATAAGCATCTCACTGGTTTGTGAAGGGAGAGTGTTGCAACCACAGAATCTTTGCTAGCTAAACCTACAAGTACAAGTATAAACAACAGTGGAAAGATTTATTTATTTACGGTATGGAATACAATGTCAGAGAAATCTACAAATGCTAGACACAATACAGTCCTCACTGTCTAAATTGCTAGTTCATTCTGTCCGGTGCTTACATGCCTATCCTTGGTGCACCACAGGAGTGAACTAACAGTTGATTAGTGGTGCTTGGGTTGCTGGCTCTTCCAGGCTCCTCTGCCAGTCTCACCTCACCTTGCCTCATGTTGCACTGCCTCACATCCAGCCAGATCTAGTACCAGCTTCTACTTTCCATACACATGAATGCAGCTAGGTTTTTCCCATTAAAGTGGTACCCATTTATCAAATTGCTGAGTGGGCAGGAGCCAGGAAGCTTACCCCATCTTGCATAGCCAGACTCAAACTGCCAGAATGCAGACCATTTCTGGCCAGCAGTTCCAGAGTCATTAAGCCGTCGTGCCACTGCATCCCAGTGGAAAGAAACAAGATTCCATAACAGACTCAAATCAACTAAGGCAGCAGTCCCCAATCTTTCCAGCTTGGCAGCGCAGCCCAGCACAGGGAGGGTGTGAGTGGCAGGTGCACACACACACATGCACAGCTCCATTTGTGCAAGAGATATATGCACATGCCTCCACTCACGCAAATAGAGTTTTGTGCTTGAGTGGAGGGTGCTTGCGCATACTTGTGCACAAAGCTCTACTCATGCAAGTCAAAGGTTAAGTTAACTCAATTGGCCAACGTGATGTACTATTTGGAATACTGACAGTAAAAACTAATTAAATCCTCACATTCCTAGACCTAAACATGGCAGACTTTAGATTCAGCAGACAAAAATCCATTTAACATTTAGACATCATTGGCACCATTTTCTATGCATGTAAAATCCCATTTGAATTTGGGCAAAGCTGACACCATTTCCCCCACTAATCTGATAACTTACGACAGAGGTTCCCAAACTTGGCAACTTTAAGACTTGTGGACTTCAACTCCCAGAATTCTCCAGCCAGCAGAGTGGGGTGAGACAGAATTCTGGGAGTTGAAGTCCACAAGTCTTAAAGTTGCCAAGTTTGGGAACCTCTGACTTACGAATTGACCCCTGCCTTAATTTCTGAGATGTACTTATTTAACCTTTTCAGTATATCAAAGGACAAAAAATTAAAAACATTAAAATTGTCTATTGAGAAAATGCAAGGAAATGCTCAAGTTTCTTCTATTACCCAATAAGTTCCCTTATTTAAGCCACAAAGTAAACTTCATTGTATGTTCTCAGTTTGCAGCGTTCTGTTTTATTGATTTTGACAAATCCATTCTTGGATGTCAACCAATGTGCCAGCCCAGCTGACAGATGCACTTACTGGAGGATGACAAAGGACTGCTCATTCTGAGGAAGGATCAGTCTTCCAAAGCGTTTTCTGCTTTCTAGACCCTAGAAGACAGAATAACAAGACAATCATTAAGATTTTTTAAAGTCCCACTAAGAAGCAAAATTTAACATTTCTGAGAATGTGTGGGAAATGCAGCTTGTTCCTGCAGACATTCCAAACACTTTCTCAGACATACCAATAATACAAAGGACATACCTGTTTTTCCACATGTTCTTTTTCCTGATACAACTCACTTGAAGTATTTGCTTGCTTTATTTATCCCATATGATTTTCTGCAAGGCATGGTCAAAAAAGTTAAGATCGTGACTGTGGCACTACAATTAAAGATCCATCTCAGTTTTCGGTCTGTTGTATATATGACACCACACACTAACGCTGCACTGTTGCAATCACATCTTGACTTTTATGAACAAAACCGGAGGATATACCAGATCCCATATATTGGTCACCATCAATGACCAATGCTGATTTCTAATATCTGATAATACCTGATTTTGAACTGTATTCAAAATCAAAATTAAAATATCCATAGTAAGACAAAAATCCAGAAAAAACATAAAACCATAAAAAGCTAAAAATAAAATGCATCAAACAATCATCAGTATCTTATTCCACATCATAAATCCTCTCAAATTATTCAAATTTTCAAGTTTCCAAAAGCTATGGATTTCTTCCAGCAGGCAAATCTAGAATTGCCACAGTCTAGGTCAGGTGTTAGCAACCCACAGCTCTGGAGCCGCATCACCAAGCTGTGGCTCACTTTTGGCTGAAACCACCACTGGCTGGCCCCACCCCTCACCGTTCCTTCCCAGTCACTCCTCGCCTGGCCTGAGAAGGTAAGGGTGACAGCGGAGGATGGAGACTTGCTCCATATTCCAGAGCAGGAGCAAAGCACCCCTGTACTTGCCTCCTCTCGTGAGTGCTTCTTCCGGCCCTAGTTGGTGCTGTGCACACCTCGGTCACTCAGGGAGACACGCAACTTGCTCTCCACCTCAAGACACTGGCCCGGCCCAGCTGTGGCCAATGCTCCATGTTGTAATGGGCTCCAGGAGGAGGAGGGGACACCGTCTCCCCCATTGTGAAGCATGCTTAATTTAAGTGCTGCGCAAGGCACTGCAAGAGCAGCGGGCAGGCTAAATTAAATTTGCGCACTCTTGGAGCGGAGAGCAAGTTGCGCGTCTCCTTGAGCAGGGGAACGAAAGAGCTTCATCTGGGAACCTGAAATGACTCTTGATTTAAATAATATGGTAAAAAGCACCCAAAGAAGAAGAACATCATCAGCAAAAAAAAAACAACAACCCTTGCTTGTTTTTGGAAATGTTTCAAGAGGGAACACACACACACACACACACAAGAGGGAGAGAGAGACAGAGAGGGAGAAAGAGAGACAGAGATGAGAAAGAAAGAAAGAAAGAAAGAAAGAAAGAAAGAAAGAAAGAAAGAAAGAAAGAAACACACAGAGAGAGAGATACCTGTTTCCCACAGAAAAGAAAACACGGGAAGTCACAAAACCTGGGTAGGCGTGGCTGGGGGTGGTCATGTGACTGGGTGGGAGTGAGTGACATTAAGTTGGCCATGCCCACCCAGGTTTTGTGGCTTCCTGTATTTTTTTCTGTGGGAAACGGGTCCAAATGGCTCTTTGAGTGTTTAAGGTTCCAGACCCCTAGTCTAGGTTCATACTGAAGATAGCCTAAGCCACTACAGTATTGCAAGATGCATTTGCCTTATTTGGCTCAAAACTATACCCCAACCAAAATTGGGCAAAGGCATGGGTCATCATTTGCCCATGAAGGAATAAAGGTGGATCTTAAGACTTCAGCTATTTTATATGTTAGCACGAGCAGCAGTATTAGTTCCTGCACCACAAAGAATCTGAAGAGTAAACAATGTATCTCCTTGTGCCATTGGAACTGTACCCATATCCAAGTGAAATTGTGAATGAAAGAAAACAGAACTTTTGCTAAAGAAAATTGTATTATTGAAGGAGTACCATTTCCAATACATATCAGAATAAGAAAGCTCAACTTTAAGTGTCCATGTGGAATCCTATTTTATGCGCTGTGTCATCAAACAGTAAGATGAAAAAGGAAGATGCATATTTGTAAGGTCTCCGTTTCTCTTTGCTTCTAAAAAGCATCTATCTCAAAAAATTCATCGTATAAAACAGAGAGTCTGAGCCTTAAACCCCAACAAAACTGTCCTCTTATCTAGGCAGGGTAAACCTCCAATCTTATGATATATTAATTTTCATTTCAAATTATTTTAATTATTTAATTTCAATATATTTTATTTTTTTCCTTAGCCCTGTCTGCTTTTAGGAGTACACTGCACCCACATTTGAAGATAGTGTTAAACTATCTTATATCAGTTTCTAATTCACACAATGTGTGGTCAGATCATGATTTATTCTTAATTCGGACGATGGTTTCTGATATTTATTTATTTAAAAAAAACATTTTAAAAAACCTGAGAGACCGCCTCCTGCCGATTACCTCCCATAGACCAATTAGATCTCACAGGTTAGGTCTCCTCCAGATTCCATCTGCCAGCCAATGTCGGCTGGCGACTCGACGGGGGAGAGCCTTCTCTGTTGCAGCTCCAGCCCTCTGGAATGACCTCCCGGTGGAGATCCGGACCCTTACTACCCTCCCAGCCTTCCGCAAAGCCACCAAGTCCTGGCTGCTCGAGGAGGCCGGGGGGGGGGGCTTGTGAAATATCCAGCCCCACCGAAACTGTGAATGTTGCGTATTTTAAAGTGTTGTTTTGTTTATTTATCCCCTTCCCTTGTTTATTGTAAGCCGCCCGGAGTCCTTCGGGAGTGGGCGGCATACAAGACCAATAAACTCAAACTCAACTCAAACTCACACATTCACCCTCCATCTTACCATAGCTTAACTCTGGGTGGCTTATAGTTACAATACAGTTAAAACTTAAAAGGTTCAAAGCAGACATTAAAACCAAGGACACAGGGTGGAGTGGGAGGAAGGTGGGATCTATTATTACTCTATCAACCACTTCCATTGCGCTGTTCCCCCACTTGGGGTTCCCAAGCCAACTGGCAGAGGCGTGTCTTTTGGCCCTTACAAAAAGATAGGCGGGATGGGGGCAATCTAACATGGGGGGGGATATGTTCCAGAAACAGGAGCAATAGCAGAGAAAGCCCTCCTCCTGGACCCCGCCAACCAGAATAATTAGACTGATGGGACCCACGGTATGCCTTCTCTGCTGGCAGGAGTGGTACAGGCTAATCCCAGTGGGGTGAGACATTTAATCTTAGTCTCTAGTAGAAACTCAGTCGTGATTTGTAATTCATAATGCAACGCTTCTGACTTCTTTTATAGATGTTAAATCCGGATTAATCTTAATTTGTTTTGGGTGGCCTCGGCCTGCCCATGAATGGATCCGTTCAGACCTCTTCCCAAGAGGATGGCGGCAATCGGAGGGCGCGGAGGCGGGGGGACTGCAGCCGGTGGGGGGGGGGTGTCACCCGATGGCGCCTGGGAGACGTCCTATCCCCCCAAGCGCTAAGCACCCACCTTTTGCCGCCGAGCCAGAGCGTGAAGCCGGCTGACCTAGAACACGCACAGTACCTACAGGAAGGTTCAAC
This sequence comes from Thamnophis elegans, assembly GCF_009769535.1. NCBI lineage: Eukaryota > Metazoa > Chordata > Lepidosauria > Squamata > Natricidae > Thamnophis > Thamnophis elegans. The sequence goes on from NC_045549.1 coordinate 56,967,249, forward strand.
AGCGGCCGGCCAAATGGTAGCCCTTCCTTCTAGTCTGCGCCCTCGCCCAGTTACACCCGCCGCCGTCGTCTCTGGGATACCGCTTGGGAAGCAGAGACATCCCGCCAGGGCAGGGTCGGACGAATTCCGCCTTGCTGCGGCTGCGCGCAAAGGAGAGAGGCGGTGCTGCTTGCAACAAGGGACTGGCCGGAGAAGGTGGGGACGGTAAGCTCGAGTTGGCACGGTGGAAGGGCGCTGGAGACTGCGTCCCTTGGGGCTTGTGGAAGTCGAAGGAGGTCTCCCGGCTGTGGAGCGCCCTGTTCGGCAGGCCCTTCGCCTGTCCCCGAGGGACGCCTCGCGTCTGGAAGGAACCTTAGCGCGTTGGAAAAGGCGGTGGGGGGAGCACCGGGGAGCGCTCCTGCAAACGCGTCCCGGGCAGCGCTACGCAGAGGTTCGTCTACCGCGACGGTCCCTGTTATTCACTCCTAGGATTTTTCCGCTGGCTTCTCCAAACAAGCGCCGAGGAGGTTTGAGCCTGCGAAGTATAGATTGCAGCTGTCCGACATTTTGGTGTTCATTGAGTTAAGAATTGTCTTGGGTTGTATATAAAATATATACAATGCAACTATATACTATAGTTAATATACATAAATAAACTTTCTTTGCAGGAAGGCTCAGTGTTTTTTGTATTTATTATTATGTTGTAGGGCTGCATTATTAGCTGTCGAGGGCTGCATGCATGGTTGGATAGGCCTAGCGTAGGCGATCAGAATAGAATAGAATAACAGAATTGGAAGCGATCTTGGAGGTCGCCAAGTCCAACCCCCTTATCGTTTTAGACAACGGGCTGTCTAGTCTCTTATTAAAAGCCTCCAGGAATGGAGAGCCTACAAATTCTAAAGGCAAGGGGTTCCACTGGTTGATTTTTCTGACAGTCAGGAAATTTCTTCTTCTTTTTAGGTTACTTCTATTTTTTTAGTTAATTTGTATCCATTGTTGGATACAGATGTCTTGTCTTCTGGTGCTTTTGAAAATAGTCTCACTCCATTTTTGTGGCAGCCCTTTAAATATTGGAACACTGCTTTCATGTTACCCCTAGTCCATCTTTTCACTAGACTGAGCATACCTAATTCCTGCAACTATTTTTCATATGTTTTAGCCTCTAGCCCCCTAACCATCTTCGTTGCTCTTCTCTGTTTCCAGAATCTCAACATTATTTTTATGTTGTGATGACCAAAATTGGGTGCAATATTCCAAGTGTGGCCTTACCAAGACATTATAAAGCAGTAATAACACTGGTTACTACCACTTTATAATGTAACACCTGTTGCACCATTGACAAAGTTATTCTGTGGCCATGTGCCATTGTGCGTGCGAGCGGCGGCATCAGTACGACACACTATGTGACCTGCGAGCGGCAGCAATGGTGCAATGACCCATGAGGCATCTGGTTGCTCGCAGCCACAAGTAGCTGCAGAGGTTGGGCAGCAGAATGACAAGTGTTGGGGCATGGGAGACTTGGCTGTGGTGGTCCTAAGGTAAGCAGGTGTGGGGTACATTGAGCAGCTTCACCCCTCCACCCCAGCTTGATTTTTATATATGAGCCTTGCCCCACCTTGTATAGCTTAGATCATTGATTCTCAACCTTCCCAATGCAGTTCCTCATGTTGTTGTGACCCTCAACCATAAAATAATTTTCGTTGCTACTTCATAACTGTAATTTTGCTACTGTTAATGAATCGCAATGTAAATATCTGATATGCAGGATGTATTTTCATTATTACAAATTGAACATAATTAAAGCATAGAGATTAATCACAAAAACAATATGTAATTATATATTGTGAAATGGTTTGCTAATGAAAATAATATATATAATATAATATAACCTCTAACCTTGTTACAAAAAGTCCATGAAACATTTCAGTTGGTAACAAAATAAAAATAAAACAGAAGAAAGACAGTAAAAAAAATGAGTCAAAGAGAAATACAGTACTAGGTTGGATATTCCCTCCTATTTTTAATCTTGTCCTACTGGTTGTTTATGATTTATCAATTATTGTTTGTAACTAATGATTGTATCTATTATTATGACCTATGATCTATTACTTGCTGTTTATATGTACACTGTGAGTTGGTGCACGGGAGACAAATTCCCTGTGTGTCTTATCACACTTCACCAATAAACATTTCTATTCCTATTTCATTCTGTTGTATTCTATTCCATCCTACTCCTATTTCATTCCTATTCCCATTCCCATTCCATTCCATTTTCCTATTCCATTCCATTCTAAGCATGGAAGCTTAAAACTTAAAACTAAAAAGATGTAGCGCTTTATTTTTTTTCAAAGCGGCTGCTGAAGATGTTTTGTGATGGCTACCTTTTTCCCCCTCCGCTCCTAAATTCCTGGAATCCTCTCGCTCCCAAGTTTTCCAACCACTCATTCATTCATAGATATCGCAGGAAGGAAACGAAGGCATGTCTCCTTGTGAATGGATGGAAGTTTTTACAGAAAAGGGAAAACCCAAACGTCTGGAGCCAGCTGTTACAGAGCGCCCACATGAACTTCCGAGTCTCTGAGGAGGAGGAGGAAGAGGAGTCTGTGGACCGAAGGGACATCATCGCCATCCTTCCCGCCTTGGTTCTCGGCTCCGTCTTCCCAACGTCCCCTCCCCTCCCTGTTGGGAGACCGAGCTCAGCCCGGCCATCTCTCAGGGTGCTGCCTCGCCAGTGCTCAGGCGCTCCATTCTCCCCCCTCCCCTCGTCAAGCGCAGCGGTCCGATCCGCCCACCGGTGCCTCTCATGTTGCAATTGGCTGGGCGATGGTTGTCCTCGTGCCGGCACTCCTGTCAGGTAGCTCCAACTTTTCACAAGGCAGCGCCTGCTGCCACCCACCACTTCCGCTCCCCTGCCTCCAAACACTGGCACGCAGGTTCCTAAGACCATCAAAAATATGTGTTTTCCGATGGCCTTAGGCGACCCCTGTGAAAGGGTCGCTCGACCCCCAAAGGGGTCGCGACCCACAGGTTGAGAACCGCTGGCTTAGATGGTGGGGTGGGGTTTTAACTAGAGCTTATTTTGGGGAGTAGGACTTAGGTGCAGACATAAAAAATAAGCTAGGGCTTATTTTTGGGATAGGTCATATTTTCAGGGGAACACAGTATTGAGCCAAGTTTCACCTAATCACCTAACATTTGTTTTTTTTCTTAGTTTTCTTTACACTGAATTTCATTGTTATATATGTTCCAGTGTTCACGTCTGCTGTGGTCCATCTGGATCTTGAGCCTATCTTCTGGGATGTTGCCTATTCCTGCCAGCTTGGTGATATCTGCAAATTCGATTTCTTTCTTCTATTCCCTCATCTAAATCATTTATGAAGTATTGAAGAGTACTGGACCTAAGACAAAACTTTGGGATACCCCACTGCTTACTTCCCTCCATGTAGATGTAGTTCCATTAAGGTCTACATGTTGAGTGCGATTGTCAGTCATTTACAAATCCATCTAGTGGTGATGCTGAATATCCCATATTTTTCTAGTAAGTTGTGATCTACTTCGTCAAATGCCTTGTTGAAGTCTAAGTATACTATGTCCACAGCATTTTGCCGGTCCTCTAATTTAATTACTTTGTCAAAGAATGAAATAAGATTTGTTTGGTATGATGTGTTTTTGACAAATCCATGTTGGCTTCTGTTTATATCTTTGCTTGCTTCTAGGTATTCACACATCTGTGTCTTGATTGTCTTTTCTATGATATTTCCAGGTATTGAAAAGTATTGATGGATTGGTCTGTAGTTTACTGGATCTGTTTTTTTCCTCTTTTTTTGAAGATGGAACCACATCAGCTCTTTTCCAGTTCTCTGGTAGTTCCCTAGTGCTCTAGGACAGTGGTGGGATTCATTTTTTTTTACTACTGGTTCTTTGTGCGTAGCTAGGTGGTCATGTGACTGGGTGAGCGTAGCTAGGCGGTCACGATCCTAGTTTCCCCTATGAGGATTTCCCCATACAGACCTTTTGCAATCCCCCAAAGGGTCAAAGGAAACCAGATTTCATACAATTCTGAACCGTTAAGGCAAACCAAATACAAGTGGTCTCATTTAATGCCGGTTGCTTAACAAGTGTTCTAATTTATGAGTGACCTCTCCAGAGCTACGTGACCTGTTTTTGGAGTTTTGACAGCCACACACACACACACACACACACACACACACACACACACTGACCAGTTACACTATCCCACACAGGCATGTGACTGAGGTTTTCTATATTTTTTGCCAGTTTCCAACAATTCCTTCTGGTTTCTGGTTAAAAATGCCCATAGGGGAAAATGGACTTGTTTAACAACCACAGTGTTTGCTTAATGACCACAAGGTTCACTTAACAACCATGGTGTTTGCCTAACCTAGGGTTCTGCAACCTTAAACACTCAAAGAGCCATTTTTCTATTTTCTTTTAAACAGGCATCTCTCTGTGTCTCTTATCTCCTTTCCTCTCTCTCATCTCTTCCTCCCTCTCTTTCTCTCTCATTTCTCTCTCATCTCTTTTTCTTTCTTTCTCCCTCCCTCTTTCTCATATCTCTCTCATTTCTTTTTCTTTCATTTCTCTCATCTCTTTCTTTGGAAAGGAAGAGAAGCATGGGTGGGAGGAGGCTTGGTGGGTATCACAGGGGCGGCGAGCGCTTTACGGCTCCTAAGGGGGGTTGAGCCTCCCCATTCCTGAGTGGCCTGAGGGCATTGCTGACAGTCACTTCCTGTGGTTCAGGAGGTCCGTGCTCTTCCCGCTGCTGCTTGGCCTCCTTGATGTGCGGAGACAGGAGGCGGTGGTTTTGTTTGCTGCCTGCGAGTTCCGGGTGGTGAGAAGCTGAGTGAGCAAGCCAGCGATCTGCCAGCTGCCTCTAATCTGTAGTTTACTCATGAGCACCATTGGCCTTTCTCCCTGCCTCCCTGCCTCTTCCGGCCAATGGTGCTCATGAGTAAACTGCAGCTAGCAATCTCAAATATGGCTGGGAATGAATGTTTGTTTGGTAGCTGCTGGCTGGAACTACTAAACAGGTGGCCAAAGTAAATGCCTGAAGGACCCCATCCCATCCCTGGGAGTCCAGGCGGCTTGTGATTGGTGAGCAGTTAGGCTCCTTGAGAGACAGTTCGCAGTGGGCTGATCTACCGCTGGCTACAACACAATGTTCATTCTCATCCGTATTTGAGATTCCTAGCTAGGGTTGACTTTGGCAGCTTCTCTCTGCCGGAGTGTTTCCTGGATGCGGCTTACAGCTCTGAGCCCAAAGCAGCAGGAGGCATGGTCTGTCTTGGTAGCACCAGCTTTGGGCTCTTAGTGGTCTGTGGAGGACGCGCTTGAATTGGCGAGACCAGGGCCCTAAGAGGGTGCGGGCAAAGACTTATACTGCTTTCTTTCTGCCTTGCAGAAGCAGAGATGGGCAGGAGGCCCGAGAACACACAGCACCCCAGCACAGTCTTCTCCCGAGGGCTGCCTGCCCACCCTGCTCTACCTCACTAGTCCATCCGGTGATCTTCTGCACACTTCCCTCGCAGGCCAAGCTGTCTTGGGGAAACACCGGGAAGGTGCTGCAATCTGCAGTGTGCTTCCCTGACAGTGAACTGTCTCTTGAGCCCAAAAGGCCGGGGTGGGCAATATTTCTCTCATTGGCCCATGATAAAAGGCCTGGGACTGAAGAGGCTGGATCCCATTGGCTGGCGTGAACAGCTAGAGTCCTTTCAGCGGAGGAGAAAGGGTAGAGGTGAATGGCTGGGGGCAGAATCCAGGGGGCGAAAAAGGGGCAGCGAAATGTACAAGGAGAACAATCCCATTCCGGCCGCCCACCCACCGGCCCATGTCCTTCGGCCTTACCTTTGCGAGCAGCAGTGAGCAGAAGTACACAGAAGTGTGGTTAGATTCTGCAAGTAGTGGCTGGGTGGGGCGAGGCAGAGCAGGGTGGGCGCGGCCAACCTGAATTTTTACTAGCGGTTCACCCGAACCGGCCAGGACCAGCTGAATCCCACCACTGCTCTAGAATCTTCAAAAGATATGGTTCAATGGTTCCAAGATCACATTGCCAGCTCTTTCAGACCTCTGGGATGTAATCCATCAGTATCTAGTGATTTGAACTCATCTAGGATGGAAAGGTATTCTCTTACAATTTTGTTGCCTACCTTAATTTGTACAGGTAGGCCTCGACTTATGACCACAACCGAGCTGCAAAATTCTGTTGCTAAGTGAAACATTTAATTGCGTTTCCCCCATTTTATAACCTTTCTTGCCACCACTGTTAAGTGAATCACTGCAGTTGTTAAGTTAATAACACAGTTCTTAAGTAAATCTGGCTTTCCCATTAACTTTGCTTGGCAGAAGGTTGCAAAAGATGCCCACATGATCCTGGGACACAGCAGCTGTCGAATATGAACCAGTTGCCAAACATCTGAATTTTGATCGCGTGACCATGGGGATGTTGCAACAGTGTGAAAAACAGTCATAAGTCATTCTTTTCAATGGTCACTAAATGAACTGTTGTAAGTCGAGGACTACCTGTACTCCTAATATGCCTTTTATAGTGATGCTTTTGGAAGGTTGGGCTATTTTTTTTTCTTTTTGTAAGAAGACAAACGCAAGAGTCTTGCATGCCCATGGAACTTTATGGAAGGAAAATGTCAGAGGTCTGACTCTTGCCTATGGCAACGTGAGAACAGGCCTGGGATGCTTTGTGAGTTGACAGAAAGAGGATTATTAAATGAAAAAGGATCAACTGTTAAGTATGGCCTACAGATTTTAAAGTTCTTGGAGGCAGTTTGGCAACCAAAACAAGTAGCAGTCATACATGTCAAGGGGCATTCTGAGACACAAAAGGGAATTGGGCTGCAGATAGAGTTGCTAAGGAAGTCGCTGTGCGAAGCTCAGAATTAACAGTCTCCCTAATTCCAATTTCTCCATATCCACTTCTCCACCCTCTTCTACTTCAAATAACAAGACATAGTCCACATCAATTGGAGGCAGGGATGGGTAGTGGACGGTAGAGGGCAGACCTGTTCTACCAAATACACCCCAAAGGATTATTTTATCGCAAATACATGCTAGCACACAATTGGGGGGGGGGGAGCTCTGGTAGACTTTGCGACATGCTTTGTAGTAGGCAAAGGTCTCTATTCCACTGCATCCCAAGCTGTAGCATCTTGCCTGAACTGTGCCAGAAATAATCCAAAAGTGGCCAGGCACCTCCCCCCCCTCAGCAGTCCAACTTAAAGGCAACTACCCAGGAGCCATTTGAGAAATAGACTTCACTGAATTACCTAGAAAGTAAGGTTTTAAGTATGTTTTGATAATACTGTGTATCTTCACAGGATGATCTGAATCTTTTGCTTACAGGACTGATAAAGAGCATGAAGTAGTAAAATATATACTGGAAGAAATTATTCCTAGGTTTGGGCTGCCAAAAAGCATATGATTTTATTGTGACTCACATTTCACAGCTAAGGTTTGTGTGAAAAGTTAAACATAACTTGGAAGCTTTACTCAGTCTACCATGTGGCAAGTAGTCCTATGGCAGAAAAATGTAATTATTTACTCAAACAACAGCTAGCTAAGCTGTGTCAGGAGGCTCACCTGTCCTGGCCACAAACTTTGCTACTCACGTTGTTAAGGCTTCACATTGCACCTTGAAAGTGAACAAGCTCGAGCCTCTTTGAGGCCTTTTTTGGGCTACCACATCCCTCCTTAAATGCAGAGGAGAGGTCGATCCTACAGGTGGGCAAACTGACCTTGTACCAATATGTAAGACGACTCACTGGGGTTATGAATTTTCTTTCCTGTTATCTGCAGGAAAGACAATATCCAGGATTAGATTATCCAATGCATCTGTTTCAGCCTAGAGCAATGGTAGTCAACCTTTTTCTACCTACCGCCCACTAATGGATCTTTCTTGATTGAAAAATTCCCTTACTGCCCACCAGTTTTTGCACAAGTGTGGACCATGAGCATATTTGTTTTTTTCAGACATGGGTTCTAAATTTGTTTCACAATTTACTCTTACGTTTTGATCTGCACTCCACACAGTGCTTTTCCCCCTCCTCTTTTCCCTTTTATTACAAACACCAAAAACAATGCTGTATTAGGTGCCAATTTTTATTAAGTGTCACCATCAAAACAAAATTCCTTTTCCTGCCTTCTTCTTCTTTACCTTTCTTACAGTATTTCACTATATCAAGGATCTCTTTTTCCCTTTTTTATTTTCTCCTTCTTCTTCCTTTACTTATTTCTTTCTTTTATTTTATAAGATAACAAAACTTAATTTATGAGCCAGACTAAACACTGCTTACTCTCCTCCTTTATTTTATCCCCTTTTCTCTATTTTTCTTCCCATTTTGTTAATTTTTTTTAATCTTTTCCTTTTTATTTCCTTTTTTTACCTTCCTTAGGGCAATGTACAAAAGTAAAGCTGAGCTAGTTAGCCCACTTATTATTATTATTAGCCAACAACAATTCTCTCCTGCCTATAACTTTTCTTTCTCCTATTTTGCAACTGCTCTGCTCTGCTTTATTTTATAAGATAACAAAACTTATCTGCCTGTCCCTGCTATCAGTTTCCACTCCTCCCCTTCCTCTTCCCACGTGTTTGCTTGTTTGCGTGCACGCGCACGTTGGTTTATTGATGTGTGCGCTGAACTTCCGGGGAGTGGCCTGTCGCCGGTCGGCAGCTTAACAGAGCTGCCCCCAGAATTCAGGATCGTTATCTACTCAATATCAAGAAGATAACTCTTTTTTCAGACAAGAAAAAAGCAGTGAGGAATCTCAGCTGGTAAGAATCTTCTTTGAAGTTCACAGTTTGTTTCTTTGTGAGCTGTGGACGGAGGGGGAGAATCAACCCAAAGCTGAGTCATTCAACTCCGACCTGAACTTCGCAGCTGTTATTCACAGCACGAGACAGGATCCCCTCCCCCTCAGGACAATCTTTAGAAAAGAGACTATTAAAAGTCAATACGAGCAAAGACCAACTTGTGAACTTTAAAATCTTTTCTCTATCTGAAATACCAGCTTCAATGTTATAAAAACCTCTTTTGCTTAATTGTCTTCAAAATGGCGTTTACAGCTTCTGCATCTGTTATCTCCGGCTTCCTGCTACAGAAGTAAAGAAATAATCTCTTATAATTTAATTAGAGCTACTCCCTTAAAGCTTTCAAGACTCTTTGTTGACTCAGACACATTCCAAACATTCTAAATGGACTTTCTCTTTTGAAATCCTCCGTAAAACCCCTTGGAAAAAAAAAAAAAAAGAAGGGAAAAAAGGGGGGGGGAGGAATTTCTTTTTCTCCACATAGCACAGTGGATTAGTAATTTAGAATAAATAATTAAAACCAAAATATAATGGCATCCAAATCAACCTCTGTTAAATTACCTCCGAAAACGTCTCCCATACCTGGCACAAAGTTGCAGCCTCCACCATCTATGCCCCCTAGTGGAGATGTACTAACAAAAGAATTTTTTCTGGAAATGTTCAAAGAATCCAGAGAACAGAACTTAGAAATGTTTAAAGAATTCAGAGAACAGAATCTAGAAATGATTAAAGATTTCAAAGATGAAATAAGGAATGAGATGGAAGTTCTATATGACAAATTCGATACCAGGGTCACTAAAATGAATGATAATATGATGGGAATTGTAAATGTGATAACAGAATATATTTCTGGAATGGAAGATAATTTAGAAACTCTCAATGAAGCTAAAACTAACCTGATATCCAAAACTGAAGTGGTGGAACAAAAAATTGATAATGCTGAAAAACAAATTATTATGATACAGTATAAGCAGATGGAGCTTGCACTAAGAGTGAGGGGGCTGCGTGAAGAAAAGCAGGAGAACTTAAAGCAAATGTTTTCTGAAGCTTTTGACCGTCTGGTGGGAAAACCGGGATCCAATTTTGATTGGCAGATTGACAGGATTTTTCGTGTTAACTCATGGGCGGCAAAACAAAGGCAACTTCCCCGAGACGTGGTAATATACTTTGTTACAAGAGAATCTAGAAATATGATACTACAAGAGTCCTACAATACTAAGCTTCAAATTGGTGGACAGGACCTGATTGTTTTGAAAGAAATACCGCCTCAGATGCTAAGAGCCAGAAGAGATTATGCTTTTCTGGTGGAAGAGCTCAGAAGGCGCCAGATACAGTACAGATGGGATGCCCCATTCGGTATTATAGTTACAATGGACAAACAAAGATATCGTCTCAGCTCTGTATGGAAAGCTCGTGATTTCTATCATAAGATTCTGAAGATGGGATATCCTGAACTTTCGGGATATGGTGAAAAACCACGAGACGAACAAGATAAACAGCAAACCACACAACCATCAGATAAAATGTATCATCTCCCTCTTCCGGAAGGGCAAGGAGTCAAGGAAAAAAGATCCAACCGCAAGACCACCAGACAAACGGATAAACAAGCTACTATGCAACAATCTCAACAATCATTGGCCACTGACCAAGGAGCTACTGCAACAAGCTCAGAAGCTGTGGGAGGAGCCAAACCAAAGGTGAGACAGGCCTTGCGGGAGGCTCTAAAAAAGCTTCAGGCAACCAAAAATGACAACTAAGATTTTGACATGGAATGTTAACGGATTGAACTCTCCACAGAAAAGAAAGAAAATATTTCATTATCTTAAACAGTTTAAGAATGACATAATTTGCTTGCAAGAAACTCATATCAAATCAACCGATCAAAAATATTTGTTTAACCCCAAACTGGGCCAACATTTTGCGACCTCAGCCATGGAAAAGAAAAATGGCATAGTAGTATATTTAAGAAAAGACATTAAAGCTGAGCTAATTGAAGCAGATCCCTTTGGAAGATATATTGCATTAGATTTAATCTTAGAAGGGAAAAAGACGTTACTTTTGGGAATTTATGCTCCTAATCAACAACAAGATGGATTTTATAGAAATCTCCATGCTAAATTAGTACAGTGGGATTTTGAGTCTTGTATATTAATGGGTGACTGGAATGGCGTGATCGACACCAAAAGAGATAAGAAGACAGCTCGCCTGAACACCAAATTTCGAGCTAAGTTACCCAAACCCTTTTTTGACATGCTGGACGACTTTGAATTGCGAGACGCTTGGCGCGAGAGGCACGCAGAAGAATATGACTTTACCTTTTTTTCCAATAGACATCAATCTCTTTCAAGGATTGATTTTATACTAATTACAAATGATTTACTTTGTAGGGTGAAGAAGACAAAGATTATGACGAGAGCTCTTTCAGACCATAATCCAGTCTGGATGGAATTGGGAAGGGTAGCCCAGGCAAGAAGGTCCTGGAGGTTGAATGAAAACTTATTTAGATATGAAAAGTATGTTAATGATTGTAAAAAATTGCTATCGGAATATTTTGTCTTCAATATGAACAAGGGTACATCTTTGGAATATGTATGGGATGCAAGCAAAGCGTATATGAGAGGAGTATTAATGAATATAAATAAAATACATAGATACAAACAAGGGCAAAAACGAAAAGAATTGGAAGAGGAAATTAAAGGGAAAGAGTCAGAATTAACATTGAATCCAGGAGATACAAAGATTAGGGAAACAATTGCTATATTAAAATCTCAGTTTGATATGCTGATCTCTGACCAGGTAGCTACTAGTTTATTATATGCTAAACATAATACTTTCTGCAATGCAAATAAACCCGGTAGGTGGTTGGCTTATCAGATTAGAAAAAAAAGGAAAGCTCGAAATGTAACCAAATTGTGTCACAGAGGGAAGGAAGTGTTTCAACAGGAAGAGATTCAAAAGGTATTTCGGGAATTTTTTACAGAGTTGTATAAAGGGGATAAAATTAAGGACGGAGATATAGACAAATACCTAGATAAAGAGAAAATCCCCCTAGTCAGAGAAGAACATAGGCATAAGCTGAACCAACCTATAACCTCTGGGGAAATTTTGCAGGCAATTAAACAACTAAAGTTAGGGAAAGCACCAGGCACAGATGGTTTAACAGCTGTTTATTATAAATATCTACAGTTAGAAATGGTAGAACCCCTCAGAGAACTATTCAATAAAATTCAATCGGGAGGGAAAGTGCCTCCCTCGTGGAAGACTGCGTTCATATCGTTGATACCCAAAGAAGATCAAGACCTCACCCAACCAAAAAATTACAGACCTATTTCATTACTTAATGTAGATTATAAAATTTTTACTAAAATATTAGCAAATAGGCTAATGGGGGTAACTCAACAACTGATACATACCGATCAAACTGGTTTTATACAGGGCAGACAGATGAAGGATAACGTTAGATTAATTATCAACGCTTTAGAATACCTGGGAAAGAACAATCAAATCCCGGCCGCATTCATATTTTTGGATGCGGAGAAAGCCTTTGATCGAGTTAATTGGCAATTCCTGCTGAAGACATTGCAAAAAATGCAGATAGGAGATGGCTTTTTACGGTCAATTGGTGCAATATATCAGCAGCAAACAGCCCAGATCATTGTCAATGGAAGTCTGACAGACTCCTTTCAAATTGAAAAAGGTACAAGACAGGGCTGTCCTCTGTCCCCATTATTGTTTATTATAACTTTGGAAATACTGTTGAATAAGATACGGGGCCTGGGCGGTCTAAAAGGGATCAAAATTAGACAGCAAGAATATAGAATTCGTGCATTTGCGGATGATCTGGTTATAATATTGGAACAACCGCAGGAATCTAGTAGGGTATTATTGAATACGATCAATCAATATGGTCAAGTCTCGGGATTTAAAATAAATCTAGGAAAAACCAAAATAATAGCTATAAATATGACTATCAAACAGAAGGAAGAACTGGGGGCGACGCTAAGATGTGAGGTAGTTAAAAAAGTTAAATATCTTGGAGTTAATATCTCAATCTCAAATGGGAAATTATACAAGTATAATTATGAATCACTTTGGCATAGTACAGAGTTGGAGTTGAAAAGGTGGGAAAAACTGCATTTGTCCTTGCTGGGTAGAATAGCGGCAGTAAAAATGAACATTTTACCAAAATTTTTATTTCTTTTTCAAATGTTACCAATACTTAAAAGAGATGCGAATCTTTTAGAATGGCAGAAGGGTATCAACAAATTTGTGTGGGCAGGAAAGAAGCCGAGGGTAAAGATGAAAATAATGCAAGATGCACGTGAAAGAGGAGGATTGAAATTACCTAACTTAAAATTATACTATGACGCAGTGGCATTATCTGCAATTAGTGATTGGATTCATCTAACTAATGACAGAATTTTGAATATCGAGGGATATGATTTGTTATATGGTTGGCATGCTTACCTGTTATTTAACAAAAAAACGGATAAGAAATTTAAAAATCACATCTTAAGAAATGCTTTATTGCGGGTTTGGAAAAAATATCAACATAAACTAAATGATAAAGTGCCCATGTGGGCAATTCCTAGACATGCAATTGAAAATATGAATGTAGAACAAAAACACGATAGAACCACCTATAGACAACTTCTTATCTCAGAAAGAGGGGTGATGGAACTAAAATCTTTAGAGGTACTTAAAGAAGAGAAGGTAGTTCAAACGTGGTTTCAGTATGGTCAACTACAAGCTAGGTGGAAAACAGATCAAAAAACTGGCTTTGTAAAAGTTGAGGATAATCTGTTTAAACAAATAAGAGATCAAAGCTCAATGCATATAAAGAGGATATATAATGTATTAGTACAGATGGATTCTGAAACGGAACTGATTAAGGATTGTATGATAAAATGGGCTCAGAATGTCGAGGAACCAATAATGCTTGAAACATGGGAAAGAATCTGGGTAAGAAATGTGAAATTTACACAAGCACAAAACTTGAGAGAAAATTTTTATAAGATGTTTTATAGATGGCACCTAGATCCTAAAAAGCTTGCCTCTATGTATCCAAATGTTCAACCTAAATGTTGGAGATGTGGTTCTTGTGATGCTACATATTTTCATATATGGTGGACATGTCGTAATGTTAAGGCATTTTGGATAAAAATATGGTGGATCCTGCAAAACATCTTTAAAAGAAGGATAAAATTTACCCCCCAGCTGTTTTTACTGGGTATATGCATTGATTTTACAGTAGCAGAGACTAATTTGATCCTGTATTTAATAACGGCAGCAAGACTCTTGGTGGCGCAGTATTGGAAGAAGAAAGATTTACCCACCATTCAAGAATGGACTTTGAAAGTTATGAACTTAGCCGAAATGGCCAAAATCTCAGCATATCTCAAAGAACATTCAAACGAGAGATACAAAAGAGACTGGAAAAAGTGGATTGATTACATAAAAAGTAAATATGGGACTAAAAAACTCCAGATAGCTTATGCTTAGTATCAGTAATAATTTAAATTGTTTAAAATTTGGGTAACAGTAAGAAGCTGAGTTCAATGTAGAGATATTTCAGACTGTGATTGTTCAAAAATTATACCACGTATGGTCTTTGGGAAGTCGGGGGGAGGGAAGGGAGGTGGGGATTTAGGGGGAGGGGGGAGGGGGGAAATACAATATGTGTTAAATTCCATGATTGTATTTGTATACTGTGGCTTTTCAATGTTAGTGCGAAAATAGTACAAACCGAATATACTGGAAGGTAATAGATACCGAAGGAAAGAGTCGAGTGAAAGAAGAAGGAGGGTGGAGAGGGTGAGAGAGAGGAGGAGGAGAAGGGAGGGAGGGAATGGAGAGGGAGTGATAGGGTTAGAAAGAAGGGGAGGGGAAGTAGGTGTAGAGGGGTGTGTGAGAAGGAAGAATGAAAGTTGGAGGGGGTTGAAAGAGGGTGTATGGCAGGCCAAGGTGGTATACTGGGTTTGTATTGTAGAGGGCATTTTCTATATGAGTGAGGGCCGTGTTTATTATTCAATGTCATATGCCCTGATCAAGCACAGTGAACATGTGATTGTATAGAATGAAAACATAATAAAATATACATTAAAATATTGATGTGTGCGCTCACGCCTGCCCACTCACTCAAAAGGAGGTTTTAACCTCCGAAGTCCCTACCGCCCACCTGGAATCCCGAAATGCCCAATAGTGGGCGGTAGGGACCAGGTTGATGACCCATGGCCTAGAGATTGGGAGCTCGTAAAGACCTGGGACCAACAACCTCCTTGATCAGAAGTGGAAGGGACCATTTCAAATGCTTCTGACTACCCATATATTCACTAAAAGTGGAAGGCTGGGCATCTTGGATAGATCACTTCCAGAGTAAAGAAATACCCATGATGTGCCATTCCTGATTCTTGGACTGCACAGCCTGTGACTTCCTCAGAAGAGAACTGGGACTTAAGTTATTGTTCCAGAAACAAAAGTCTCCAGAACCATAGAAGCATGGGAGGAGAAATACCTACCCCCCTAGGTGTTCTCTCAATTAGAAATTTGCCCCAAAAGGTATTAGTAGCTACCCACACTAGAATTAGGAGAGTTACCTGATTATTGCCACTAGCGATTGGGGGGTAAAGACTAAGATATTAAGACAAATAGACTTAGCAACTGCCATGGTGGTGCAGTGGTTAGAATGCAGTACTTCAGGCTATTTCTGCTGACTGCCAGCTACCTGCACTTTGGCAGTTCGAATCTCACCAGGCTGAAGGTTGACTCAGTCTTTCATCCTTCCAAGGTCGGTAAAATGAGGAGGGGCAATATGCTGACTCTGTAAATCACTTAGGTCTGTGAAGCATTGTGGTATATAAATCTAGGTGCTATTGCTATGTAACTCTGCTCCTTCCATCCACCTATATAACACCCACTTTACCTGAAAGGAAGATTAGAAACCATAGGGACCTTGAACAATCCAGAAAGTTCCTGACCCATTTACCCCTTACCTGGTTCGGTGGACTCTGGTCCTTCAATAATGTTATGTATACAGGCAATGGTGCAAATGCTAGCTAATGAGACTGGGAAACTTTTTATTGCTACAGGAACAGAACAAGAAGCCATACGACAAATGGCAGTTCAGAATAGAATGGCTCTAGATATAGTATTGGCATCCAAAGCAGGTGTGTGTGCATTACTTGGACAACAATGCTTTATATTCTGGAAAAATCAGAGGAATTTCACAACTAAGATACACACATAGCGAAGATAGCTGCAACCCCCCACATGAAAGAATGGGATGGCTGGTGGCATTGGCGAATAGGATGATTACCTAATTTCAGCTGGTTAAGAACCCTTATAATGACTCTGATATAACCATTGTTCTCTTAATCACCTGTTGTGGATTATAATGCCTTCTGCTTTGCCTTTCTTCCTGTTAGCAAACTACAGGATCTCTCTGTACACAGATATTAATGTTGGATGAATCTTGGAAAATTAAATCATTGTCAGATTCAAAGTGGTGGGGGAGGATGGAATGGCTACTAAAACAAAACAAAGTTGAGGCATACACTTGAAAGGAGACTGGGAAGCCTGTAACTATGGAGTCTTGTCTAGTAAGAACAAAGAATGCTTATTCACATGTAACATTTGTAACAATCCTAGGTGGTTAGAGGACTGCTAAGAGTTAGAAATCCTGCATAGCTCAGCCAAAAGTTAGGTTTAGGTTAGGTTTAGGTTTATTCAATTTATATGCCGCCCTTCGCCCAAGGACTCAGGGCAGCGTACAACATTAAAAGAAACGTATAATACAAAAGTTAAGAAGAAATTAAACAGGATATCCCAAACCCAATTAAAATTGACAATGACACATTTTTTTTAAAGAATTAAAATTAACAGTAATCAATAATTTGATTTGTTTTGTTCAGGCCAGGCTGGCTTGCTGGAAAAGCCAACTTTTTAGGAAGTTAGGAATAGGGATGGTCTGGAGCAAATAGAATGTGTATTAGATAACTTCTGGAGCATTCATTAGCCAAGGCTTAGGAATAGGGATGGCTAGAGACCAATACAACAAACTGTTAAATCATTACTAAAATGTTTATTAGGTTATATTTCTTATTATCCCGCCTTGCCCTGCCTTCTGTTTTAATGAGAATGTATGCAGCTTTCTTAATCCTTTGTTCTTGGTTCTTGGCACTTTGGCCAGGACCTCTTTTCCTTGCAATGTTCCAATAAAAAGGAAATCAAAACCTACACCTCATGTCTGGTATCCTTCATTGGCCTCAGCACCAAGCTCAGACCCGAATTGGGGACAACTTGAGTGGTTGGTTGAACTAGAAAACTTCCAAGGTCTCTTTCAACTTCATTATTCTGTTAAATACTAGTATAGACAATGCAGAGCTACACAAGCAAGTTCCTTGCATTTGTTTAATAGTAGTAACATTAACTATTGATGAGAGCCAGTTTTGCTACTGCTTAAGCCACTAGGATAGAAACCAGGAGACTGTGAGTTCTAGTCACACCTTAGCCACAAAAAGCAGCTGGGTGCTCTTGGCCTAGGCAGTCTCTCTTAGCCCAACTCATGGGTGCAGAAAACAGGAGGAGGAAGGTATGTTGCCAATGTTTGCAATGTCGTAAAAGCCAGCATGGAACAGGTGCTTTGAGTGTAAAATGTTTTCTGCTTCAAATTGTTGTTCTAGTATGGACTTTTTTCCCCTTTGTAACTTAAGTCACACAAATGCCTCCCAAGATGAGGAGATGCCAAAGGCCTCAAGAGAGTGGATATTTCTTTACACCAGTGGTTCTCAACCTTCCCAATGCCGCAACCCTTTAATACAGAGCCCCCGCATGAACTTCCAAGACTCTGAGGAAGAGGCGGCTGCGGACCGAAGGGACATCATCGCCATCCTTCCCGTCTCAGTTCTCAGCTCCGTCTTCCCGGCATCCCCTCCCCTCCCCTCGCTGCTGGGAGACCAAGCTCAGGCCAGCCACCTCTCAGGGTGCTGCCTTACCAGCGCTCAGGCACTCCATTCTCCTCCCTCCCCTCCCCTCATCAAGCACAGCCGTCCGATCTGCCCACCGGTGCCTCTTGTGTCGCAATTGGCTGGGCGACGGCTGTCCTTGTGCAGGCACTCCTGTCAGGTAGCCCCTCCCTGTCACAAGGCAGCGCCTGCTACCGCCCACTGCCTCCACTCCCCTAACTCCAAACACTGGCACGCAGGTGTCTCAGTTTTTAAGACCATCGAAAATATGTGTTTTCCAATGGTCTTAGGCGACCCATGTGAAAGGGTCATTTGACCCCCAAAGGGGTCGCGACTCACAGGTTGAGAACCACTGCTTTACACATATAATTCCCTCAGTATCTCTCCTATGGGACACGGTGGCTCAGTGGCTAAGACACTGAGCTTCTCGATCAGAAAGGCCGGTAGTTTGGCAGTTTGAATCCCTAGCGCTGTGTAACAGATTGAGCTCCCGATACTTGTCCCAGCTTCTGCCAACCTAGCAGTTCAAAAGCACGTAAAAATGCAAATAGAAAAATAGGAACCACCTTTGGTGGGAAGGTAACAGCATTATGTGCATCTTCAGTGTTTAGTCATGCTGGCCACATGACCACAGAGATGTCTTCAGACGCTGGCTCTTCGGCTTTGAAACAGAGATTAGCACCACCCCTAGAGCCAGAAACAACTAGCACGCATATGTGGGTTGTATGCATTCACCCATCACATGGGAAAAAATCTGCTTCCTATTAAAATTATTATTATATACAATAAATGCAGATGGATAAATATGATACTGTTATGTACAACAATTATTAAAAAGTTGACTTATGTGGTTTACAAAATATTATATGAGCAAACTGAGTTTTAATTTATGTTGCTAGAAACCTTCCATGGCCTTCAAAGGAATTTTATCTACATATTGGGTGCCATATTGCCCATGAGTATTGACAACTGCAGACAGCAAGGCATCCCCTGCAGAATGAAATTAAATGGAAACACTTTTGAGGGAACTTCTTCCTATCCTGTAAATAAGAACAAGAGCCTCAAAATTGCTGAGCCAATGTCAGATCCCTAAAAGTGATACTGCCATTCAATTGGGAGAAGGGGGGACTGGATTGGATTCATTAGTATTGCCTATGACAACTGGTATTTTATAACTTTTTTTTGCAGATTTTTAAATTATTTTTCCCTTCTACAACACTTTACAGTCATTACATCAACATTCTTATGTCATCATACCTGTACATGCATATAATATTTCACTTCTATATTTACACACCTTTGTACACAGTTCTATATATATTTATATATAGTTTTTTTGGCTTAATTAATTTTATTCTTGTTTTGCAGCCATTTGTACCAATTGTTCCAAATTTCATAATATTCCGACTCTTCTTTATCTTTTAATTTCAGTGTTAATTTGTCCATCTCTGCACAATCCAAAGTTTTTTTTATCACTAATTCGTCCGAGGGGGTATTATTTTGTTTCCAGCATTGGGCAAATGCTATTCTAACTGTAGTTAGCAGATGTATTAATATGTACTTAATTTTCTTTGTATATTTCCCTTTGATTATTCTCAGTAGAAAGATTTCAGGTTTGTATTTTATCTGTTCTCCTGTAATATCTTGCACCCATTTCCAAATTTTTGTCCAATATTTTTGTGTTTCTGGGCAGGTCCACCATATGTGATAATAAGTCCCTTGTACTTTTTTACACTTCCAGCAGGTCAGCTTCATTTTTGGGTACATTTTAGCCAATCTTGTTGGTGATAAGTGCCAACGATAAAACATTTTGTATATATTTTCTTTAAGTGCTGCTGATCGTGTTAGTTTATAATTTGTGTTCCAAATTCTCTCCCAATCCACTAGATCTATGTTGTAACCAAAGTTTTTGGCCTACGCTATCAGACAAGCTTTAACTTTTTCTTCTTCTAATGTTACTTCTAATAAATATTTGTAAATTTTTGTTATGAATTTATTTTCCGGGCCAATTAAAATTTTATCTATTTGTTGTAATTCTGTGTATATTCCATATTCTTTTACGTCTTTTTTGTATCTCGATTTTAGTTGGAGATATGGCCATCAATCTATATTTATATTTTGCTCCTTTAATTCTGGATTTGTTTTCAAATTCCCTTGGCTGTCTAAAATTCCACTATATCTAATCATTTTCAATAGATCTAGTGTATTGGGATGTGTCATGGCTTCCATAGTGGAAAGCCATGTCGGTATTTTCATGTAATGTTTTTCTCTAATTTTATTCCAGACCTGTATCAGTGCATCTCTAATATAGTGTCTGTGGAAGTATTTTTGTTTCTTTTTACCCTCTTCCCATAGGAAAAAATGCCATCCCATTTGCTAATCGTGGCCCTCTAATGTTAGTATTCTTTTATTTTTTAAATTTATCCAATCCCTGATCCATGTTAGTGCTGCTGCTTTGTAATAAAGCTCCCAGTCCGGGAGTCCCATACCACCTCTGCTTCTGTCATCCTGTAGAGCTTTCAACTTTATCCTGGCTTTCTTCCCTTGCCATATAAATTTTAATATAATCTTATTCAATTCAGTAAAGAAATTTTTTCCTAATTTTATGGGGATTGTTTGAAATAGGTATAATAGTCTGGGTAATACATTCATTTTTATCGCTGCTATTTTCCCTAATAATGTTAGTTGTAGTTTCCCCCATAGTTCTAAATCTTTTTTTATTTGTTGCACTAATTTTGTATAATTATTTCCTTTTATAGTTGAGCACTTTGCAGTTAGCCATATTCCAAGATATTTAACTTTCTTTGTCACTTGCAGTCCTATTATTCTTTCTAATTCTTTATTTTGTTCTTCCTTTACATTTTTGATATCATTTTAATCTTTTCTCTATTAATCTTTAACCCTGCTACATCTCCATATTTTCCTAGTTCTCACATTAAGCTATTTCCTGTTTCTAGTAGGTCTTCTATAATCTTCTCAGCTCTTGGAGAATGTATAGGAGGGATGGCCATCTGGGTTGTTTCACTTTGATAGCCAATGGAAGATAGCCAACAGAATTTATGCTTATTCTGTTTCTCAGGGTGGCTGGTAGGATAGCATCATCCCACCTATGGATTGGCTGAATTTGCATCTGGCTAAAGGGAGGGTCTCTACTGCTTTAATTCTACTTGTCTTGCCTAAGGGGATTCAGATGTTGCTTTGAATCCATTGCTGTCACTTCTGCTTAATAAAAGGTTCCTTTTTAAATACTTTGTTTCAAGAGTCTTCACTTTTTTAAATTAGGAGGAGAGGCAATCCTCACAGCCAAGAACAATCTAGATAGGGTGCTCTGTATTTGCTTCTGGATTATTTTCAAGAAAAACTCTCATAAAACCAAGTTATAATTGTCCACAGATGGGCACATCAGAGCTGCATCTGACACCAATCTGCTTATTTGAACTTCCAGTGCAAGAATAATTGCATGGCATATGGCAATACAATTGTTTTTCCATGAGGATGGTGGTGATGATCCAGTCAAAAGAATGTTGAAAGAAAACATCACATTTTTAATTACTTTAGTAAGATTCCAATATTTAAAATAGAGCAAAGCTAAATGGTATTTTTGCTTTAGAGTGGAACCTGGATTAAATACCAATTATATTGCAACATAATTACTTACACAATGAATATAAGTACAGGGCAGGGGTTGGTTTCAGCCGGCGTTACTGCCGATTTGCTCATGTATGCGCTTTGCACATGCGCACATGCGCAGTTCAATGGAAATTTTTCTGCACATGCGCAGAACTAAAAAAAGAGAGATGGTG
Organism: Thamnophis elegans; assembly: GCF_009769535.1. Taxonomy (NCBI): domain Eukaryota; kingdom Metazoa; phylum Chordata; class Lepidosauria; order Squamata; family Natricidae; genus Thamnophis; species Thamnophis elegans. The sequence continues at coordinate 56,988,833 of NC_045549.1, forward strand.
GCGGCAACGGTGGTGACCAGGGAACCAATTCGGGGGTACTGCCGGTTCTGTGACCCAGTCCGGCATGCCACTACCGGCTTGGCCGAACCAGTAGAAACCCACCTCTGGTACAGGGTAACAAGAAAAACGATTAGAAACAAATGAGAATATTAAGTTGTAATTAGCCAAGAAAAGCAAATAATGAAGTGAAATGATGGTGCTTGATTATGAAGATTTGGATCATTCAGAATGATGATGTTTATGAAGGCAACATTTCATTTTCAGAGGAAAAAATACATATATTTTAATATAGCTCTTGAGAAAGAAAAATCTACTTCTTAATTTTTAAAAGTGACTATGGGGGAAGGGAATTGTATTTCATTGCAAGGGAAATGTTGATTATCTAAGAATTTATTCCCCAAAAGTCTTCAAGGTAAAATATGGTGCTAAATGGATCAATGGATTATTGATTCTAATTCACTTTCTGAGCAGCAGCATGAGGAATTAATGAGAACCACAGGTCTGGGAGGGTTGGGAGTTCAGTTCCAATTCAATGTCAATTTAATTCAGTTCAATTTGAGGGGCTGCGACAAAGAAAAGGAGGTTAACCTGTTTTCCAAAGCACCAGAAGGCAAGACAAGAAACAACAGATGGAAATTAATCAACGAGAGACGCAACCTATAAGTAAGGATAAATTTCCTAGCAGAATAATTAACCAATAAAATTCTTTCCCACAAAGAATGTAGTTATCATGGAGGGGAGAAAAAATATAGTTGTCTCCAGAGATATTCATCAACTCTAGAATAGCTAATACAGAGTTGGATTAATTAATGGTTTGACTTAAAAATCTACAGAAGTTGATCTATTCATTTTTACCTATTATGCTTGGGATGAAATCATTCAAAAGGTAATTGTAATAGCGTGTCTTATTACTCCAGATTTACCTCTTTTAAAAAAAAAAATCTTTACTACTGATATCTATGTTTTCATAATAATCATTGTTCAACTACTCAACTAACTCCTGTCATTGACAAGAACCTTGTCATTACTCAATATTTATTGTCTAAAATATTATATTTAATTGTATTTAAATACTATTAAACCTGTTTTTTTTTATTTCTTGGATTCTATAAAGAAGCATACAATCATTAAAGTTTCTATTATTTGAAAATAAATCTTTTACTTTGGGGCATTTGACAACAAAAACAAAATTCCAGACAAAGGCATCGCCTTTATTAAGAGGGAAGGGCAGATTCTGTTCACTGCTTTTTGTTCATTTAGAAGTATGTAGTCATCTCCATCACAGATCATCTTCATCTGACAGAGCATCAAGGTAGTCTGTATCCACATATAAGAGAAATCCTGAAAACAGACTGTCTGCCCATGTGGGATCAGAAAAAAGGCCATTTTGGTCAGTGTAGAAGATCTCAAGCCAAACCTCATCCTCAGGCTGAAGGTAAATCACAGTTGACCCGGATGCCACATCATGGTTTCCTGTGTTAGCATCAAATGTCTTTATCCGGAACTTTCCATTATGAACTAGACCGATGGCAAGGTGTTTATTTGCCAATGTAATGTCATAGGAGAAATAATAAATCCCTGGGATGGCACAGATGAATTTTCCTGTTGAAGGATTATAATGTCCCCCTTCATTAAAAAGGACTTTGTTAAATATGATTGGCAATCTTTCCTCTGGGTAACTTGTAGTAATACCCACAGAGAAAGCTGATCTCAGTACGATTTGCCCACATTTACAGATTCCCGGTGGACCGGTTTTTCCTCTTTCTCCTTTCTCCCCTTTTGGTCCTAATGGACCAAGAGGTCCCATGTCACCTTTACCTCCTACTAATCCTGTAGGCCCTCTTTTGCCAGACTGTCCTTGGTCTCCTTTGTCTCCAGTTTGTCCTGCAGGACCCATCTTTCCTCTTACACCTAAGAGAAAGGAAACTATTTTAACCATAGCATTATTTTATACAGTATTATTAAACACAAGATAATAATTCTCTTTGGCAGGGAATGGTGCATTTTGTTCCAGTAGGATCATTGCAAGTTAGGTGCACCTTCTCTCTTTTACTGAAGGCATTGTATAGAAGTCTTGACTGATGAAAGCTGTAATAGGCAGGGGAGGCCAAAGCCTCCAACACCCATCTTGTGGGGACCCACAAAGATAATAACTTGGAACATGAGAAAAGTAAAGAGAAAAGAGCATGCACTGATGAAGAGCACTCAAGAAAGAAAAAGCGGTAGCTTGTTTGAGTGTGATGAAAGGATGTAATTTGTGGAGTACATGTAGTCTTCATTTAACAACCACATATTCAGCAACCATTTAAAGTTACAATGAGACTAAATGACGGGGACTTAACAATGGGTCCTCATCAGTGGTGGGTTTCAAAAATTGTTGGAACCTACTCTGTGGGTGTGGCCTCCTTTGTGAGAGTGGCTTGCCACCCATGTGACCGGATGGGAGTGGCTTGCTGCCCATGTGACCGGATATGAAATTATGAATTAGTACTTAGGTTGGTCCAAGTAGCTATTCAGAAGTTAGTGGTTAGAAGCAATCGTAAAGCAAGATATGGAATTAAAACCAGAAATATTTTGTTGGCTATTTGAAAGGGAGTATAATATATATTTAATTTTACACATGTTAGCAGTTTCTGGAATTGTGTCTGCACAACAGTGGAGAAACAGATATATGTAAATGAATAAATATTACAATGTGCAGGAATAAATAAATTGACAATTAAAATCAAGAAGGCTTTGAATACTTTTTCACTTGGGATTGGTTTCAGCAATTGCCAACTAACAGAAACAGAAATTAGAAATCCAAAAGTATGGAAAAGAACACCAATTATGCAAGGAAAAGTCCCTAAAATGTATAAGGAAATATTACTAGATCATTATTAATGTGTAGATAACTGCGGGACATTACACACCCACCAGTGGTGGGTTTCAAAAAATTTTGGAACCTCTTCTTTAGGTGTGGCCTGGTTTCCGGGTCCACTGGTGGAACCTCTTCTAACTGGTTCGGTAGATTTGACGAACCGGTTCTACCGAATAGGTGCGAACTGGTAGGAACCCACCTCTGGTCCTCATAGTTGCATCCTCAGAATCACTTGATTGTATTTTGGGCATTTGGTGACCTGCTTGCAACTAACATTGCAGTACTCCACAGTCACATGATCATCATTTGCCATCTTTACTGACAGTTTCTGACATGTAAAGTCATTCAGGAGGGCAACATGAATTTGCAAATTGTGGTCATCTGACCATGGAACACTATAATCATGTGGGATTTACAGTACCTAATGATGGCAACTGATACTTTTGCAAGTGTCATTGTAAATTGGTGCAGTCATATGACAATGCACTTTATAACTGAGTTGTTTAGCAATGTTGCTGGCCCTAATTACCATCATTAAGCAAGGATTGTCTGTAGATAAATATATAAAAGGAAGTGGAGTAGCATTATTAGAAATAGAAAAGCTAAAGTGTATGTCGGAAAGTATCAATTACAAGGTGTCATCTGATTGCTGTAGGTATATGTCAGTAGGAATCTACTTTAGGTTTGTGAGAATGCATGTTATGCTCCAATGAATAACAATAATGGAAAGAGCAGAATAAATGAGGAGGGGATTTGTAGCTTTCTGTTGAACACACTCCAGGAAAGTTTTCTCATTATATGAATTGATAGGAAGAAAAAAGATCAGAGAGCACAGAAAACGTAAGTGATTGAGTCAATTTAGAGACTCAAGAATGAATAAGAATAGTGGCGTATAAGAACGAAAGAACTCTGTTTCATATATGTAATTAAATAGGTTATTATACTCACTCTGTTTTCAGGCACTCCTGACAAATCAATTTAAAAACCATATGTAATTTTATAAATCTTGCAAGCTCTTTTTGTTGGCTTTTCCTTTTCTTTCTTTTTGGCTTCTTGGTTCTGCTTTTAAATATGATATAGATAACAAGAAAAAATAAGCTCAATTTACTTTCCTGTTTATGATGGAAAAACTGACAGAATTAATGAAGGACAAACGAATGAGGAAGGACCCTGTATGTAGGACAGTCCATTATTTGGTGTTAACTGTGGATTGTGGGAAAATAAATATGGAAGGAAAAGATGAGACTAAAAATGAGAAAGAACCTGGAGTGCACACTTCATATAGGAGTACTTTTTCCTATATGAAAAAGTATCAGTTCTCAATAGAATGAATGACTTGATGGTGTCTGCTGTCTGGGAGCTCTACGATGAAATCCATTGCGATCTCCTCCCGTGGTCCTCTAGGGCTGGACACCTATTGCAGTAATCCAGGGGGCTTGCCTGGCCATATTTTCATGGTTGCATAAGTAGCACATCTTTTCACGTAGTCTTCAACTTCTATTTTCATTTTTGGCCACCAAAATTGATGTCTGGCAAGGTGAGACATTTTTAGGAATCCAAAGTGACCCCCCCCCCCAATTTTGCAACGTGGCTTCGCTGTAGTACTTCCAGCCTCAAGTTCACAGGAACATACATTTGGATCAGTGGTGGGTTCTGGATCCCATTCCAACCAGTACGGTTGGAACGGGCCCGGTGGCATCCACATGGATGTGTGCAGCGTGCGCGCGCATGCACACATCACGTGCATGCATCTTAGCACCTCCGTGAGCCTCCGCAATGCTCCAGCTACTAAGCGGAGCATTGCACAGGAGCTATATGCGCCATGCACATGTGTGGAAGTGCCAAAGACTTAAAAGACCGGTAAGGAGCTCGGGCGGGTGGGTGAGCCCTCTGGAGCACCATACTGGAATGGTATCTCCGGGCAGGCTCCGGTACGCCGGTACCAGGGCATACCGCCTGCAACCCACCACTGATTTGGATCCTTTCCAGGCTAAACCACCTCTCATGTCAGGATGTTGTGGTTGAGCCAGGGGTTGTTTGGCAGCACTGATTTCATTGCTGCGGTCAGCTTGTCTTGGCAAGGGTCTGGCCTCTGGTGGTGACTTGAGCCACCTTTTGGTTGGGGGGAATAATGGGGTCACTTCTTTTTTTATAAAGTTTTTATTTTTAGACAAACATAAAACAAACAGACATAAACACACACAAAATAAAAACCTTCTCCAGTTACTTACAGTGTGTTGATTGGTTACAAAACTTTGTACTTTCTCACAATGGTCTTCATTTGCAATTTACATAAAAACTCATATCATCATTCTAATATATATGTATACAATTGTTATGGTCATTAAACATTCATTTGACTATAGGTATTATTACATACTTTTTATGTAAATTATTCTAAATTTAAAATAAATTTATATTATGCATTTCATTACATCATCCCGAAATCATCCAATAGTATTACATCTTTATATTCTATTCTATATAGAATTATTTATCTTTTATAACAAAGCTTTTCAACATCCTCTCCATAGTCCTCACATACAATTTATATAAAATTTCATATTATAAATCTAGTATATATATGCATTATTATCATTATTAATCATTTATTTAGCTATAACTATTATTACTTTATTTTATACATAATACTCTAAATTTAACTAAGTTTAACTTAATTTTTATTCTAACATTTCATTTCATCATTCTGTATCCTTCCAGTAATAGCGCTATAGTGCTAGTCCTATATCTCTTGCCATTTGTGGTATTTGTATTCTGTTTTCTTGATAAGTCTTATGTGGACTTCTCTTGGCACCTTGTTGTTCCTTGCGTATCTTGTAAGGATTCGAAACCCTCCATCTGTTCCTTCCATCCGCTTGCTTTAGTTATCACCAATGCTTCTGCCAGAATTTCTCTCATTGTTTCTGCCAAATTTTCTCCCTTTTCTTCTTCCATGTTTTGAGGTTTGAGATAGGGTTCCAGTTCGTTAATCTCTCCTTTCAAGATTCCACTCCTGTCTTTTCCAACCATGCTCGATTTGCTGACAATATCAACAATTTTCTTATCACTTTGTTCATATTTTTCTTCAATTTTTTTATCTCTATCCTCAAATTTCATCATCGTTTTATAAATATTCTCAACTCTTCCCTCTATTTTTTCTGTTTTTTGTTCTATGTTTTCCATTCTCTTTTCAATGTTTTTTGTGCTTATTTGTATTTTTTGAATTTCTAACATAATCATTTGCAATGTTAATTCTTTTTCTTCTTCAGGGTGAATCACTTCTTCCCTCTGACTCTCATACTGTGGTTTTCTTGATAAGGCATCTGCCAGCAAGTTCTTCCCTGTAGGGATGTGCTTCAGTTTGAATGTAAACCTTCTGAAGTATTGTGCCCAGCAAATTTGCTTTGGAGACAGTTTCTGGGGGCTTTTGAGGGCTTTGAGGTTTTTATGGTCAGTCCAGACCTCGAATGGCATGTCCCCTTTTCTAGGAAATATCTCCAGGTGAGTAGGGCCTACCTGATCGCATAGCCTTCTTTCTCACAAAAGGCCCACCTTCTTTCAGTGGCAGTGAGTTTTGTGGAGACATAAGCACATAGCAAGAGTTGTCTCTCTTTGTTCTTTTGCAACAGCCCATCCACTACAGCCACATCACTGGCATCTGCCTGGATTATGAATTGCTGCTCTGGGTCAGGGTTTTGCAGGATGGGCTCTTTGGCAAAGAGCTGCATTTAATTTCTCAAATGCTTTTTGACAGTCCATTGTCCACCCAATAGGTTGATCTGGCTTTGGCTTTGTCAAGGAAGGCCCTGTTTTTAATAGTTCAATCAATGGCAGGGCAACTTCTGTGTAAGATGGGATGAATTGCCTATAGAAGTTAGCAAATCCAAGGAAGCTTTGTAACTGTTTGCTAGTGCATGGAGGTTGCTAGTCTAGCACCACTTTCACTTTTCCTGGTTCCATCTCTATCCATTCGCTGGAAATACAATAGCCGAGGTAATCCAGTGAGGTTTTGTAGCATTCACACTTCGATAGTTTAGTGTAGAGCTTGGCAGCTAGAAGTTTTTTCAGGACCAGCATCAGCTTTACGTGCTCTTCTAGGGTCTCAGAAAAGATGAGCATGTCACCAAGGTAAATGAGCACCCCTTTGTACAGATGCTCATGCAGCACCTCATTAATGAATTGCATGAAGACTGCAGGGGCCCCTTGTAGCCCCAAATGGCATGACTTTGAATTGGAAACAACCAAGGGGGCAGTTAAAGGTGGTCTTCCATTCATCTCCCTCCCTGATACGTATGCGGTAATATGCCTCTCTCAAGTCCAGTTTGGTGAGCACTTTTCCTTTAGCCAAGTGGTTCAACATGTCTTTCATGAGGGGGGAGGTGTTTTTTATGCAAATGCAGTTGATCCCCCAGAAGTTAATGCAGAGCCTAACACCTCCCCCCATCTTTCTTCTCTTTGAAAAGCACAGAGGCTGCTACTTCTGACTTGGCTGGTTGGATAAAGCCCCGCTTCACATTATATTGATGTATTTCTTTAATTCTGCCATCTCTTTAGGAGCCATGGAGTACATTTTTGGGTTTGGTAAGGTTGCCACAGGCACAAACTCTATTGCACAATTGGTGGGTCTGTGAGGGGAGAGATAATTGCAATCTTTCTCACTGAAAACCCCTGCCAGATCCCAGTATTTTTTTGGTATTTGCTGGATGCCTGGGAATTTAGTGTCTGCTGCCAGGGTTGTAGGCTCTAGATGGTCTGCTTTAAGGGGTTTGATGGTCCCTGGGTGTCCTTCTGGCTTTACAGGGGGTAGTGCCCAATGCCTAGGGTCAATTTTCAAATGCTGTCCTCCCACTTTATAAGTAGGTGCCCATTTGTACAACCATGCAAGCCCCAAGATTATTGATTCATTCATTTTTGGTGCTATGATGAATCTGAGAAGTGCATAGTGGCATCCAATCTGCAACTTCACCAAGTCGATAATTAGCTTGGCAGGGCCCCCTCAAATTAGCATCCCATCCACTTGCTCAAACCGAATGGGATTGGCTAAGGTCTTGTGCATATGCCTAGCTGTTCCACGATGGACATGCTGATTAAGCACCAGGTACAGCCCGTGTCCACAACTACCTCAACTTCCCCTTCTACCCCATCTCCGGCACTATGAGTTTGGCTTTGATGGCAAATGGGCAGATGGGTACACTTACCATCGGGTAGTCATTGCTGCTTTTTTCCTTCTCTGAACTGGGATGGGTTTCCCCATCTGATGTAGTCTCCATCTCCTCAGACTGGGGATCGGATCCTTCCATTTGTTGGGTGAGATGACTCTTTTCAGGTGGGTTTTGGGCCCTTTTTTTGTCCCACTGGCAGCTTGGGTGTGCTCTTGTGGGATTGGGGCTGGGGCCAAGTATTCCGATGCTCTGTGTCCATGTTGACCACACCGGTAACATTTTATTGCTCCTACAGACTTGGGAGGAGGCTTCTCGGTTTGCTTCATTTGTGTTTGGCAGCCAAAGGTCTTCCAGCCAGCTTTTCAGTGGTGGGCTTTCGATGGGGGGTGAAGTTTGTGATCCAGAATGACTGCAGTGTTGTACCAATTCTGGATCCATTCTGGCACCCCCCTTTTGCAGCATGCCTTCTCAGTTCGGGATCTAGGGCATCTTTGAACATGTGCACAAGGAGTCATTCTAGCCAGTCCCTTAGTTTTTTGTCCACCCTTCCAAACTCCCAAACTAATTCCTTCACAGGATGGCCAGCTTGTTGCAATCCTTGGATCTGCTCTTCTGCTTCCACTCGTTGGGCCACATTGCTAAATCAGATTCGCATCAGCTGAACAAACCCATCTGCATCTTCTAATTCAGGAGCTGCCTCATTGTGGAGCTCTGTTACCCATTCAGCCACTTCCCCTTCATTCATCCCATCAGTTATCACTGGAATCAGCTCTTGGTCAGAAGGGTGTTGATCCCCAAATTGATCAATGTGTGCCCAGACTCAATTTAGGAAATAGGCTAGCTTCCCAGGGGTCCCATAAAAAAAAGCCCGAAATTGAGGTGGCATGGGAGTCAACAGGGCTGGTGCCTGGATTTGCACAGGCAGTTGGGGCTGGAGCCCCCCTTGCGGCACTGCTCCTTGTGGCTGAGTTTGGGCAGGAAACTGTTGGGGCATTGCGGCTGGGGGCTTCTCCTGCAGCGGCGGTTAGGCCAGAACCTGTTGAGGGGTCACTCCCTGGAGTTGCCCCAGGCCAGTTATCTGAAATGGTGCCATCTGCTGAGGAGGGGTGGGCATCCATTGGTATTGCACTTAACCATGGCCCGGGAAGAAATCCCACCCCGGTAGGACTTGACTCACAGGCTGCAACCCAAAAATCGGTGGCTGGCTAGGGGGTGAAATCCCCCACCCCCTCTGCTGCTGGCTGGGTTGACTTCCCCATTCCAGTTGATGCCATCTGCGCCCCAGGGTGAAGCGGCCATCTGCGCCCTAGGATGAAGGGGCACTGCCGTTGGTCTTATTCCAGCGGCGAGGTTTTGGGATGAAATGCTTGTTGCTATATGGAAGGAGCATAAATCCCCACTCCATTGCGTTGCAGAATCTCAACCCAAGAAAGTAAATGTTGGCTGGGCCATGGTCCACCTGGGTGGTTTGTAGCTAAGGCAAGGGTTAATTCCACTCATGTTAAGCTGTCTGAATTGGTCTGGGAGACCAGTCAGAGACTGACTGCATGAGGGTGGCTGGGATCCCCAATCATTGGAGCGCCCAGTTGTCATCTGCTTTGGTCCTCTTCACTCATGGGTCGAGGCTGATCATGCATCCCCCTGTGGCTCTAACAGCAACTCCTTAGGGGAAGTAAATCCCATGGCTTCATTTTGTAGAGTTAGCTCCGATTGTGAGGGATGCCTAGGGGCTGGCTCTTTGCGCCTGGCTCCCAGCTGGTGTTCCCTCTCTGCGGCCTCCTCAGCTTCCACCATGGCTTTTGAAGGCATGTAGATGGTCTCGACATAGATAGTCAATCCGTCATCTACTACTTTCTCCATGGGCTCCATCTTCCCTGAGCCCTTATGCCGCCCGGCTCAAGTCGGTGCTGGGGCTCAGGACCCTGGATAGCACCCCAAAATTCGGGGTGACTGGTGAAGTATTTTAAGGGAGATTTGGGTTAATATTAGGGTTCCAAGGCAAAGTATTGCTCAAAGTTCCAATTTATTAAGAGAGCCATGTTGGCACATGTGGGAAAACCTGAATCTGAAAGCTTCCCGGTTTCCCCCGCCTAGTTGAAAGTTCAAGATATTGCCCCCACACCCACAAGTCCATCACATGGTCCAATCTCCCACTGCCATGCTGGCAGTTCCATCCATCCAGTTCCAGTCAGGTGCAGAGACAAAGGATGACCTTGGCTTTCTAAAAAGAATTTTGTTGTGACTACATAGTATGTAACTCCTTACAACAACAACACCCCCATTTCCCCACAATAGAAAATGCATAGCAGAATAATAGAAAGTAAGGCAGCCCAAAGACCCAAAAGAAAAGATGGCTCTAGGCCTGACACTAAGTTCCAGAAAGTTGTGCTAAATTTAAAAAAGATATTTTTTTGGAATAATGATATGAAAGAGTCTGTGAATGCTAAAAATGATTATAAAAGAATGATTGCTCCAAAAATGAGAATGAAATAATAATATTATATAATGTATATATTTAAAGATACTTGCAAATAATGTTATCAAAGAGAACAAACAATGGTTAATAACTATAAAAAGATAATGAGAAAATGCAGAGAGATATTGTTGGAAATTAAATAACATTTTGAAAATGGGTGAAAATATCTAAAAATGGACCTTCTAGAGGAAGAAATGAATAGTAATTATTTGAATGAAGCAAGTCAGAGAATGCTGCCAGGAGTATTAAAAATTGTATGAGAAATATAATTGTAATTATAATGCTATGAACATTAGAGCCTAAGTAAACAATGATGAACAGGATGGAATAAATGTTTATGACAAAATTGAAAAATCTTAAAACTGCAAGGTTTAATTGGAGAACTATGAAAATAGCTTTTGGAATGCCTATGTGACTGTTCTAATAGGTTGTGAAGACTGCATCAGTTATGTGAAGATTGGTAGAAAAATGAATGTAAAAATTAAAAGGACATTTGTTTAATTAAATATTCCTGAAAAAGTATGTCGCAGAAGTCTGATTTAAGAGACTACAAAAGATGACAATGAGCAAAATTTAGGAAATGATGATGGGGAAGGAGTATAAATGTGGAAAGCTGTATTATACAAATGTTGATTTATAAAAGTATAAAAGTAACAGACTTCCATTACAGCACATTTTGTGTGCATATTATTTTAGAAGCTTATTGGTAAGAGTGATATATGATGTAAATATAAAATAAGTAGGGAGTTCGACCAGAAGACTTCCAAGATCCCTTCCACCTCTATTCTTCTATGGGATGAATATTTGGGAATCATCAAATGCTTAGCAAATAGTTCAGCACTGAGAAAGAGTAGAACTAAGATATGTGATGTTTACTTGGCTGCCATTATTTATGTAAAATAAATGCTTGCAGCAATATTAGAGTTTTGAGATGTTTGGGATTGTCAATGTACATGTAATTTTGTATGTAGACAATGTTATTTGACTGAAAGCCTGAATAATTTTCAGTGACTGTTGAGTGATTTGTCTGACCAGCATGGATATGAAAATTGCTGTAACAAAGGTTATGTTAGTTTTTTCCAGAGAAAATGGGATGAATTGTTAAAAACTTTATAAAATGGCAGAAAACAAGAGCAAGTAGATGAATTTGTGAACTTTGATAGATTGTTACTGAAAAATGGGAAATGGAGATATTTTAAATGCATAAATTATGCTGAAAAGGTAATAGAGTATGTAGAAAGAAGTGAAAATGGTTATATATCAGAAAAGACAGAAATAATAAATTTAAAGTACAAACAGCAATTTATGATGCAGTAAATTTATATAGTTGAAGGCTGGTTGGCTAGGACAGTGGTCCCCAACCCTCGGTCCGCGGACCGGTGCCGGGCCGTGGAGTACCTGGCACCGGGCCGCGCAGCGGCCGGGGGCCATGATCGCTGCAGCGGCCGGGGGCCATGATCGCTGCAGCAGCCGGGGGACATGATCGCTGCAGCGCAAAGGCTCCTGGGCCGTGCGCAAAAGCTCCTGGGCCGTGCGCAAAGGCTCCAGGGAAGAGAGCCCCGCGCTGGTACGCACGTGATATATAAACAATCAATGTGTCGTCGCGAACAACGCCCCCCACCCCTGCGCGCGCTCAGCGGGCCACGGTAAAATTATCAAAGGCTGACTGGTCCGCGGCGATAAAAAGGTTGGGGACCACTGGGCTAGGACATACATTTTTCCTTGCATTAAGTTTTATCAATTGATGAGTCCATTGTTCAAGCAGTATATATTGAAGGAAATTAGTATCTTTTGTTAATGAAGTTACTACAAATTGGGTAAAGTGATGCAAATGACATAATTGCACAAATTATATACATTAACACAAATGACATAAATATATTACTTGGGAATTTATTGCACATTCTAGTTTAATGTACATCCCACTCTACTTTCATAGGCTGTGAACCCAAGGTTTTCCTTTTCTTAATTCATAATTTATTTGACTTATTTCTTTTTAGTGTTTTGTACATATGTTTTTAATCATAGCTAAAAGAATAAGGTTCCTCCCTTCCTCTAAAAATTTCTATTGGGAAAATTTCCCTCATTCACTATCAGCAATTTTAGATTTGTGTCATTACTACTTAAAGTATGCATTTAATCCTATTAATCTTTTGTGTGACCCAAACTTTAATTAAATGAATGCAAACATTAGCATGACAATTTTTAAAGTGACTGAAACTGAAATCTGGATACATGACAGTATTCACATCTGCCATGAACTGTTTTATTTAATTTCATTAATTGAGAACTGTAAATTGCTATTAACAAATTACTTGAATTTGCAGGGTTGCTTGATTTTTACTGCTTTTGGATCCAAGACTTTACAAAGTAATTTAGAATAAGGAGATATTTAAACATCTAAATATCAATAAACATGTTTTACTAATTTTGACAATTCCATTGTCTTTACATCTGATTATGAAATTAGACTCCTCCCCTTAAATTATATCATACGGCACTTAAAAATTCCTTCTTCCCATAGAGATGTCTCAATAAAACAATATTGGAATAAATCCTAATTAGTACCAGAGGATTCATCGATGATCACATGATGAATCAAATGATTTATAACTACTTTTGTTCAGGGAGTAGGACACATAACCACACCCAGTCCTGATAATGGTAAGATCCTGGTTTCCCCTTAATGTTCCTCAGGCAACATTTGGATAGTCTCTAAAGAAATCAGATTTTCTTCTTTTTCTCCCTTTCCCTAAATGGGTTAGGGGCCCAATGAATCAGGATACTGCTTACAATCCTAAGTTCTTTAGCCATTCTCTTTAGCTAACAGCAAAATAAGAGATGATTTCAGAACTTAATATGGTTTCTTTCTTCTCTCTCTCTCCCTCCCTCCCTCCCTCCCTCTCTCTCTCTCTCTCTCTCTCTCCTTTAATACAAACACTACATAGCACTTCAAAAATGTTTGCCAGTTGCATCCTTACTTAGATTGGGAGGCCCTGCACACAGGCACTCATGTCTAGTCACCTCTTGGTTGGATTGCTGCAAAACGCTCAACATGGGGTACCCTTGAACAATATTCAGAAGCCACAGCTGGTGCAGAATGCAGTGATGCACACAGTTCTGAGGCCCCTGGGATGGCATGGATAACACTGCTATTGTGCGACTGTTCATTGATTACAGTTAGCTTCTGAGTCCAATTCAAGGTGTTGGTTATTACCTTTTAAATCAGAGGTGTCGGACTCAATTTCATTGAGGGCTGCATGGACATTATGGTTACCCTCAAAGGGACAGTTGCATGTAAGACTATGACAACTCACAGTGGCCAGGTGGGTGGGGATGGGTGATCACAGCCAGCTCGCCATGACTAGGTGGACGTGACACCACTTACTGGGTATGGCTGACTTGAGATGGCTGGCTCAGGATTGAACAAGTTGCATTGGTTAATTAAGCATGGACAAAATTTGGCGCCCCACAAGCTCCTTGCCTTCCCAAACTGCTGGCAACCACGTGTGTGTGTGCTCACACACATGGACGTCCCCATTCTAACTTTGAGGACTTTTATCCGCAGAGGAAGGAGAGGGTGTTCTCCACAAGCCCAGAGATGATTGGCAGTTTGCAAGCTCAGATTTGGCTAAGTCTCCAAGAATGGAATGGGGTGTGTGTGTGTGTGTGTGTGTGTGTGTGTGTGTGCGCGTGCGTGTGTGCGTGCGTGCGTAGCACACCAAAGAAGATATTCTTCTCCCAATCCTAGACATTATTGCCATTTCCCTATCTGGTGCTGCTTCCTAGCAAAGCAAGAGGCAGAGGATGACACTGCTGTGTGTGAAAGTGCAGAGGAAAAAGTTTGCAGAAAAGAGTTTTCTCCAAGTCCAACTTCTGCCTTGACAGATCTCTGGAGAGCAAGAGGAGGAGGCAGGGGAGCAGCACTCCCTGGTCCTATACGAGGAAGGCTAGCTCTTCTCGAAAGGGAATCCCCGTTTCTAATTGTGTGTGATAAGGTTGCTGGCTTGTTGGGACAGACATCCTTCATGCAGGTCCCCTGCCACCCCCTCCTCCTCTCCAGATATCTGTCAAGGCAGAGGTTGAACTCGGAGGAAACTGCTTCCTGCAAACTTTCTCCTTCACACTTCCACATACAGCAGCATTGTTCTCTGCCTTCTGTGGAGGGCCAGCCAAGGCTTGGAGGTGGGATCTGAATGTCTCCAGCAGAAGGACAGACCATGGCGAGTGCCCGAGCTTCATCCACCAGAGAAACCTTGCCAGCTCTCTCAGACCTCATGGAAGACATACCTCCAGATGGTAGCGCAGGCTGTCTAGAACCCTGGACAATGAAGGGCAAGTGCCCAGCCCTCGAGCTCCTGGGCACCAGAATCCTGCAGCCCAGCCCAGCCCAGCCCTGCTTCCCTGAGGGGGCACCTTGCCACACCTATCTCCTCCTCAAGGCTGCTGCTGTGCTCACTCTCCTTGTCCAGGTTGTTCATGGTGGGTGCGGGAGGGTGAAGTGCTTGGGTCAGAGGGAGGCCCACTCCCTGGAGGAGGCCCGACTTTGTACGCTATCAGCGATAGGATGGGAGACCATCAGGAGAGGCCAGGAGGAGGGGTCAAGGGGATGGTAAAAGAGCAGCAGGCTGCTGGTGGCCACATGCTAAGGCAGGACTTCCCTCAGATCCTCCCTCCCTCTCATTCCAATTTCCTTCCTCCCTCCCTCCATGCCCAGTATTGAATATTCAATTAGGGGTAAAGCCGACATAAGGCTTCACTCATTGGTTCATTTCTCCGGCAGGAGAAATGAACGAGTGTCATTGGCACAAATACAAAGATGCATAAAAGATGTGAACCAATACCGTAGGTCAATTTTCTGTTTCCTGAAAATTACCCCTTACTTCTCTTATGCCATTGATAAAAAAACAGAAGACTAATTCAAAGCATTTAAAAAGAAAATACATAATGACAGCATGCAAGTGTTAGCAAAGCCTTCCCCTGAACAGATAAGGGAAAGAGGTATATGACCCTACACTTTCAGAATCAAACAGAAAGAAATCCCCTCCCAGACTAAATGTGTTTTTGTGTCTGTATGTATGTGTGTGTGTGTGTGTTTCACGCGTATACTTTGCAATAGATAAGTGCAACAGACCGATCGGGAACCTGAAATCCAACTACTTCCCCAAAGGCAGAGTGCTCTAATGTGCTTCCAGCAGCCCTTCGGGGCCGGTGGTCCTGTTCACAGTTATCACAAGGAAGCCCCGCTCCGTTAAGTGGAGATTACTTTCAGGAAAACAATTCACGGACCCGCTGCCTGCCTTACGCGCTCAGAGCTTCAAAAAACAGTCCCAGATACTGGTGGGAGGGTGAGAAGGAAGGGAGGGAGTGTACCGGGAGAGGGGAGTGGTAGAGGGGGAGGGGAAGTAGGGTAGAGGGGAATGATGGAGGGAAGATGGAAAGTTGGAGGGGGGCGAAAGAAAGGGTGTATGGAGGGTTGAAGAGGTACATTGGGTCTTTATTTTGTGGGGTTTTGTTGACAAGAGGAATGGCTATGTTTATTGTTTAATGTTATATGACCCCGGTTATGCACAGTATATATGTGACTGTACGAAAATGAAAATGAAAATAAAAAAACACATTTACAAATAAAAAACAGTCCCAGATAGATGGCAATAAGTGATGAGGGCTGCAGGTGCCGGGTGATTGAAGTGCTCCGCTTGACCCAGAGGGAAGGAGGAGACAACCACCAGGAGAAGCCCCAGTGCTCGCCAGGGCACACGGCAAAATGGATGCAACGCGCCGGTCCGAACTGAGGCACAAGCTGCCGCTGCTGCAATTCCCTCTCCACTACCGCCTCCCTCCCGTCTATCGCACATTTCCTTCTGCGGAGGCCGAGTCTAGCCCTGAGATGCTCCCGCCTTTTATTCATGACCACCTTTAAGTTGCTTGTGTGGTGATTGGCTGTGCCTGCCGAAAGACAGAGCTGGCTTGGTAGTGACAAGCTTGAATGGAGTCCTGGGCCAGGGGTTGCTGGTGGTGGTGGCGGCGGGGGAGGATTTTTACCTGCCCGACTTGTCAATTCCTCTCGGTCCTGAATTGCATGGCATCATTTCGGCTTCATTGCTTGCCCTGGCTGAGCAGTTTCATTTCGGGGGAGGAAGGCAGCTGGCAGAGCCAAGGATTCATTACACTAAAAACACTGCGCAGCAGTTGGAAACTGCTGCGTGATGTTTTCTTGACATGTGCATGGCCATGCAGCTGCGCAGCTTAGAGGGAACATTGGCCACTATCACTGACCATAGTGAACAAAGACCTTCCGAGCCTGATCAGGGTAGAGTGGTTCGAAGTCCTGGGCTTGGGACTGACTGGCATCAACACTATGCAAGAAGACGACATAGAGGCTGTGATAACTGAATTCAGTGACGTCTATGATGGAAGCCTAGGCAAGAATAAGGGGACCCCTATCTCGTTCAATCTAGACCCTCAAGTTGCCCCTGTCAGATTGAAGCCGCAAAGAGTCCCCTTTGCTCTCTGGCCCAAAATAGATGAGCAATTAGATAAACTAATTGCACAGGGGTTTTTAGAGCCAATTGATCACACGAGGTGGGAGACACCAGTCATCACACCAATCAAGCCAGATGGCTCAATTCGCCTCTGTACAATTAATTGCAACAGAACGCATATCCAGTGCTAGTGGTACAACACCTGTTGCATTCTCTGGGCAAAGGTTTTTTCACCAAACTCAATTTAGCACAAGCCTATCAACAGTTGCCTATTGATGCTGCTGCTGCAGGGACACAGATGATTGTAACGCATAAAGAGGTATTTAAATGCCAGAGATTGCCATTTGAGATAAGCGTGGCCCCAGGACTTTTCCAAAGCCTAATGGAGTGCCTTATTCAGGGCATTCAGGGGGTAGTGCCTTATTTTGATGATGTCCTCATGGCAGCAAAAGACAAAGAACAACTAATCCATTGATTATGGATAGTCCTGAGTTGGTTTCAGGAAGTGGGACTCAAGGTGAAGAAAGAAAAATGCCAGATAGATGTATCCCAAGTCAAATTTTTGGGATATTTAATTGATGAGTCAAGCATTCACCCCACCAACAGCAAAATAAAGGGAATTCAGGAAGCCCCCACCACAACCAATAAAACAGAACTTCAAGCATTCCTAGGCTTGTTGAACTTTTACAGCATCTTTCTGCCACAAAAGGCAACAGTTGCTGAACCGCTTCACTGGTTATTGGATAAAAAGTGGTCTGGTGGGGGGGGGGGTGCGTAAAGAAGCATCTGCCTTCACAACCATAAAGGAACTTTTAACATCAAATTGTGTTCTTGTACAATACAATGAAATCTTACCCCTCATATTAACCTGTGACGCATCCACTTTTGGCATCAGAGCTGTCCTTAGCCACCGGCTGCCAAACAGTGATGAGGCACCAATCATGTTTTACTCAAAGACATTGTCAAAAACCAAACAAAACTACAGCCAGCTGGATAAGGAAGCATTGGCTGCAGTAGCAGAGGTTAAGGGTTTTCACAAGTACCTATACGGAAGATGACAAACTGCTATTTGGCATCATCGTAGGGGATTGACCAACCCTAAACATATTGTCACCCAGAATGACAAGATGGATTGTTTTCCTAGCCGCTTATAACTATTGTCTTGTTTATCGGCTGGGAAAAACCATTGATCATGCAGGCGCTCTCAGTCAATGCCCACTACCAGACCTTGTTGAGGACTGGCACCGGCCACATCCATCCTGTTAATCGAAGACTTTGCAACTGGCCCCATCACAGCTGCCAAAATTGCGAGACAAACTGCCAAAGATAGAACTTTGGCACGAATTTTAAACTGGATGTGGAGTGGGTGGCCAGAAAGAATAATAGGAAGTGAATTCAAGCTGTCCAAAACTCAGAAAGTAGAATTGTCCACACTAAAGGGGTGTTTGTTATGGGGGTTAGAGTTGTGATACCACAAGTATTAAGGGAATCCATACTAAAAGCATTGCCCATGGGTCATCCTGGCATGGTCAGAATGAAAGCATTAGCTAGGAGGTATGTCTGGTGGCTTGGGATGGATAAGGAGATAGAAGAATGGGTCGCACACGTGTATGCCTTGCTAGGAATCCAGACCGGTACCACCTGTTGTACCCACATGAATGTGGGGTCCCTACAGCACCCTGGACACAAATGCATATAGATTTTGCAGGGGCATTTCAGAGACAAACATTCCTCATCGTGGTAGATGCCTATTCTAAGTGGCTCAAAGTAGCAATTATGACCAGTACCACAGCCGAAGCGGTTATCAGGGTTTTGAGGAAACTTTTTTCCACACATGGCCTGCCAGACATTGTAGTGTCAGATAATGGCCTACAATTCACAGCAAATCAAGTTGAGATTTTCTTAATGGAGCAAGGAATCCGCCATGTCTGAACTGGGGCATCTGGCTACCAATGGTCAAGCAGAAAGGATGGTGAGATCTACCAAGGTAACACTAGCATGAATGGACCCCCGGGGATTGGCAAGCAAAAATCGATAAACTACTATTAGCACAACACATTACACCAAGTGCCACCACACATACAAGTCCAGTAGAACTTTTAATGGGCAGGAAAATAAGATCACAGCTGGATAGACTTCACCCGCTCTACAAAGCAGAGACACCCGTGGACTCAACCAGTAAATGTTGGTCATTTAGTGTGGGCAATCTAGTATATAGCCAAATTACACTACATGGGTGCCAACCAAATCACAGGCCCTTGATCCTACCAAGTAGAATTAGAGGAGGGTAAGAGCTGTAGAAGGCACATTGACCAACTCTGGGGATGAATAAGCCATAATTACAGACAACAAGCAGAAACAGAAACGGCCCTAACAACTAGGGACACTGCAGACCAATTCAACCACACACCAATACTAGTCACAAGCCAGGAGGAGACACGCAAACACTTATCTGGTGAACCAGGGGTCCAGTGAAGGATCTCTGAATATCCAGGTGTCCAGCAAGAGGTCTTGGAAGAAGTCAGGCCGAACGGAACCGGCCATGCTGCAAGAGGACTTTGAGGCAGTTCCACAAACTCAAACTCAACTCCTCAAACTCAAACCCCCTATCTAACACCCAGGAAGGCACAAGGGGAGGGGGAGAGGGTGGCAGTGCTGTGGCTTTCCCATGTGGGGCAGTGATGGAAGCTGTCCTGGTGAAAGGGAAGTGCTTGTGGGCTGTGGGGCCAGTGGGGAGAGAGCTGGCAAGTGGGCCATAGAAGCAGCAGAGGTCCTAGTGGGGGGTGTGGTGCTACTAGATGCTGAACTACAACACCTTCATGGTGGCCACCAGGACCAAAATGCAGTCAGTCTTAAATCTGGCCTGCGGGGCCACCCTGGAGACAACAAGAGGCTGGCCCCTGCCACCTTGGCCCTGGTCCACCCCACCCTGGCCAAGTGCTCCCCCTGGGTGTGCACACAGAGGCAGCAAGCACACAGGGGGCTGGCATCCCCAATGACTGTCTTGCCTCCCAGACTAATTGCATTCTGAATGCTTCCCTTTCATCAGGGACACCAGTTCCCATGTGCTCAATGGCTCCTTGTGTGCACCCAGGGGGAGTGCATGGCTGGGCTAGGGTGGGCCTGGGCTGAGACGGTGGGGGCCCACCCCTCACTGTCTCCAGGGTGGCCCTGCGGGCCAGATCTAATCACATAGCAGGCTGGATCTGGCCTGCAGAACTTGAGTTTGACATGTCTGTTTTAAATCTATATCATATGGGCACAGGATATCTGAGGAATTGTCTTACTCCATTGCTATTAGCTCACCCGACTCACCCCAGTGGAAGAGGTGTGCCACAGATCCCATCTGCCAAGGAATTCTGCCATGTGGAACTAAGGAAAAGACCCTTTTCAGCTATAGCCCTGACCCTGCCGAATACTCTGCCACTGTAAATGAGAATTTTGCTCCCACCATTTTGGTCTTCCAGCAGGGCATTAAAACTTGATTTTGTTGGTTGGTTTGGAGTCCTGGGGTGGGGCACTTACAACTATAGGTGGTTGGCGATGTAAGAAGACCCCATTTCTGTACTATTGGTTCCTGTACTATTGGTTCCTGTTTGTTTACATAGTTTTAAAAAATTTAAGCCACCTGGTATCATCGAAAAGATGGGTGGCATATAATTTTAATAAATAAAAAGAATCCATTTTCTGGCTGGCTGAAAATATAAATAGGAACTTCATCATTAGAAGCGTACAAATCCTCATATCCACTACTTTTTACACCAGTTACTCTGTCAATATCAATATTACGCAATATTTTGCAATATTATTGTAAAAGGGAATAAAGAGCTTGTCAAGATTTAAAAGGAATTTTTAGCATCAATTTGATAGCTTTCAACTGGGGTGGATTACAAGTTCATTCTTCTCTGGAGATCATGAGTAGTAACACCACACCTTTAAAAGGAGGCATCTCAACAGGACTGTCATGATTATTATTTTGTAGCCACTTGGCTGCACTACCTGTAGATAGTCTTAGGTTTAAAAACTGAAGGTCTTATTTGGACTAAAGTCTGTTTTGGTAAGTTTTTTAAAAAGGTTTGAATATTCAGTACCTGCATTTCCTTTCTCACCCTTTTCTCCCTTTTTGCCTTCTCGTCCATCTCGTCCTGGGATCCCAATCCGGCCATGTGGTCCAGGTGAGCCATGGTTTCCAGGAGGGCCTGGGAGTCCAGGTAACCCAGGTATACTACAAACATATTTTGTGGAGTAGTTTTCTCCTTTAAACTGGCTTTGGAGAGGTTGGCCATTGATATAGAAAGCAAAACCTGTTATACAGAGCAGCACAAACATCTCTGGTACTGGAAAAAAAAAGAAAAATGCTGATATGAATATAGCAATAGCAATAGCAGTAGACTTATATACCGCTTCATAGGCCTTTCAGCCCTCTCTAAGCGGTTTACAGAGAGTCAGCATATTGCCCCCAACAATCTGGGTCCTCATTTTACCCACCTCGGAAGGATGGAAGGCTGAGTCAACCCTGAGCCGGTGAGATTTGAACCGCTGACCTGCTGATCTAGCAGTAGCCTGCAGTGCTGCATTTAACCACTGCGCCACCTTGGCTCTTAGAATAGTAAAACAATAGTAAAAAAAAACCCATCTTATTTAAATTAAGTGTTAAGATTAATATACAGCATAATCTTTCCCACTAGACATGGTAAAAAGTTAATTTGGAAGCTATGAGAGCATAATCAAAGCTCCAATTGTTTTATAATGTACCACATGTTGCAATGGGCATAAAAAGAGCAGAGCTTAATCAAACTCTCATGATTGTCATCTTGGTTTCTTTTTTTACCACTCTGTGGCCACCCATAATCACTTACCAAAAGTACCATTTCCCATATATACTGTATCTTAAATTAATCTTAAATTACAATGTCTTCAAGATGTTTGCTTCTATTTGTAAAAGAAAGTATGAATGAATGGAGTAAATTAATCTCCAAGTAATTTTTTTTTTTACTAAATAAGATTTCACTGACACATCTTTCCCACAACTTCTGCATAGTGAAGAAAATAATTCTTAAGCAATATACAATATGTGTAAGGTAAATAAAATATATAAAATATAAAATATTCTAAAAACTAATTATATACGCTTGTATGAAGTATACCTAAAATACAATTTTAGCCATCAACTTGAGCAACATACTTTTTATAATAGTCTAATGTTTTTTTTAAAGTACTTTTCATGTAAAAAAATATATTTATAAACTTATATTAAACATCCATTCTTGAAACTATTACACCCCTCCAGCAATTTGTAGAAAAAAGTAGCTGATGGCAGTCATTGCTGTTGGTTTTAATATTCTATAGATCTCAGGTGGAAAATATATGTAAAGAGCAATATAAAAAGGGAATAAATAAATATATTCAGGGCTGTAAATATTCAAACAAATGCTATTAAACCTGAACATTTCTCAAAAATGTAATTTTGAAAGTAAATCTCAAGATGTAATACATTGGTGTAATTTAGAATTGTGAATTAATTCTAAGGCTGAGTTTGGAACCTATTTTTCCCTGTCATACATTTTATACTTTTCAGTTTAATATCTTTTTATTGGTTCCCATACCCCTGGGTATTTTTGTTTACGAACTATTACTTTTTATTGCTTTAAATCAGGGTTAGTCAACCTTTTTATACTTACCACCCACTTTTGTATCTCTGTTAGTAGTAAAATTTTCTAACCGCCCACCACAGTAATGGTGATTTTATGAAAACCTAATGAAAATTTTTAAATAATGCTATGAAATTTTTTTTAAGTCAATTAAATTAAAAAAAAGGAAAGTTTCAAGTTTCAAGTTTAATTTTATTTATAGGCCGCCCAATCCCGGAGGACTCCGGGCAGAAAGTGCTTCAGTATCGGACAAAACCTCTACCGCCCACCATGAAAGCTAGAACGCCCACTAGTGGGCGGTAGGGACCAGGTTGACTACCACTGCTTTAAATTATGTAGGGTTAGAACTTCATCTCTGTGATCTTCTGACATCTCATGTGAAAATCTTTTGGTTTTCATGGATATTACTTAGGGATGTTAAAAGCACAGGGCCGGTGTGATGACTTTTGTGTGAATTATGGAAGGTGACAATGGTGCAGAGAACCCCTGGTGAAGACTTAGGAGACTGGCAAACATGAAAGTTAAAAATATCAGAAACCAAAAATGTTTGCTCTATGAGCAAGATGTCTGTAGCATTGAAACTGGTCTTACTGTACACTTAATGCTGTGTTTTATAAAGTTGTGCCATTAATCCAGTTCATTGACCTAATTTATGTGGAAAATGAATGAAATGCAATGATCAGCAACCAAAGAATAGTCATTCCCTCCAGGGCACCCCTCTTAGTTTTATTGTACAGGAAGTCCTTATTCAGTGACTAAAACTGGGATTGGCAACTTGGTCATTAATTGTAGTGGCTACTAAGTGAAACTACACTTATGCTGATGACCTTACTTCAGCTTTCCTTTGTTTTATGGATCTACAAAGGTTGTAAATATGAGATTGGTCATGAAGATACTTTTTCATCTCTGTCATAACTGTGAACAATCACTAAATAAGGTAATTGCTAAATGAGTTGCTGTTAATCTCTGTAAAAATTGAGAGACATCTTCAGTTTGTGGAGTGATCCAAGAGTGGAAGAATTGAGAATTTTGTTTCTGCAGCACAGAAACAAAATAGAATATTGGACAAGATGGATCCATTGTCATC
This sequence comes from Thamnophis elegans, assembly GCF_009769535.1. Classification (NCBI taxonomy): domain Eukaryota; kingdom Metazoa; phylum Chordata; class Lepidosauria; order Squamata; family Natricidae; genus Thamnophis; species Thamnophis elegans. The sequence goes on from NC_045549.1 coordinate 57,012,554, forward strand.
TGCTCTATTCTATTCCAACCTGAAATAATTTGCCTGCTGGAAATCGAGACAAATGTACCTCTTCCTGGAATATTGCTGCCTATTCTTAACTTACACGGTGCTGCCTTGGAACACCACCTTCAACCAATCCTCTAGCCTCTGCTTGCCTTCTCTGAAGTATCTTCTGTGGTTGTGCAGTGCACTTTCAGTTTTACTTGGCCTCAATGGGCAGAACAATTTGTAAGTTTGCCAAAGCTTCATGGCTGTTTGCCTAGATTTGTTGATGATGCTATGTTGTTGGATTGTTTTCATTTCTTTTCATTCTATCAAATGGTATTAAAGTGATTATTCATCCCTGTTCCAAATGTTATTCAAGGATACATATTAATTGAACCAACATAATCTGCCAACAACCCAATTGCAATAACTTAAGGCTTCATCTTAGACCAGGGGTGTCCAAACTTTTTGCAAGGAGGCCCAGATTTGGTGAGGTGAAAATATGTGGGGCTGACCATTCAGCCTGATATTCTTTGAACCATTAACATTAATGTGCGGTGAAGGAAAAAACCCCAGCCAGTGGGGATGAGTGACAGGCTGAGCCGGCGGGGAGAAGAGGCTGTGGGCCACTCAAAACTTGAAAATGAGCCGCAATTGGCCCCCGGGCCAGACTTTGGACATGCCTGTCTTAGACAATAGATAGAAAGCCACAAGAGGAATAAATTAAACCAGACTTTCAGTGGGCCTCCATCCACATAATTATCATGGTTGCTCTTCTCCACATTCTTTCTAGAATCTCAAGCTCTCAACCACAGGTGGTATTCAGCATGTTCTGACCAGTTCTGGAGAACCAGTAGCAGAAATTTTGAGTAGTTCGGAAAACCAGTAAATACCACCTCTGACTGACCTCATCCCCATCTATTCTGTCTCTCGAGTCCCAGCTGATCAGGAGGGAATGGGGATTTTACTGTATCCTTCCCAGGGTTGGGTTTCAAAAATTTTTTACTACCAATTCTGTGGGCATGACCTATTTTGTGGGCATGGCTTGGCAGTCATGTGACCAGGTGGGCATGGCCAACTTGTAAATGTGCTAACAAGCTGCTAACAAAGAAACCTGTCTGAGGCTCATTCCACATTCCTGCTACATAGAGATAATGAGATAATGAGCCTATAGAAAGTTTGGCTCCATTCACACAAGCAGGGAATCATCCAAACACAAAACCCATATTGCACAAACCCCAAAACTTCAAAAACATAGAACCATATAAGAATCCTTCCTTTTATCCAGTTTGTTGTTCAGCTGACCCAGAAACAAACTGCTGAATGTCATTTTGCAAACCTCCTTCTGAGCAATTTAAATCAGGAGTTTCCAAAGTTTGCAGCATTAAGACTTGTGGACTTTGGGGCAGGGATGATGTCGCTACGATACGACATGCAATCTTGAAGGCCCAGGATTGCTGTCGATGGTCCTTTTTGGACCTAAACCATCCTGTAGAGCTGGTGATAGAGAAGGGCACTCTTGCTGATCTCAGGGTCATTGCAAACCCCTGATTGATCCAGGAGAAGCTTTTTTTTCCAGCTACAAGAGAAGCAGCCATTGCAGCTGCAGAAGATTGTGACAGACCCCTGAAACAGAAGCAGAACAGGAGAGAGAGTGTGTCTGAAATGGTGAGAAAAAATTTACTATTAGAGAAGAGAACACCCAAAAAGACTTAGAGTTAAATTAAAATTGAAGACAGAAGAAAGTAAGCGACAAATTAAGCCTGGATTAAAACTATTGTGTTATATCTTTCACTTTAATTTCGTTTCTTTCTATGGGTGGAATTTTTACAAATGCCTCTTACTTTTAAATTGGACTGGTCTTTTTTCCCTTCTTCTTCTATTTTTATCTTTTTTTTGTATTTGTGGATTAAAATTCTCTTTCCTCTCAAGGCTCGGCTGGATTATGACTTTTAAGCTTTTTTTCTCTCTCTCTTCTTGAGTTCGGAGATTAAAGAGAGAGGTAAAAGCAGAGAAAAAAGAAGTAATTCTGTCACCTAGAGGCTGGAGGCTTGGTAACATCTGATATTACAAGGCTATTAAGAACATTTTGTTTATACAGGTGCTCTTTTGGAGTAAAGAGACTTGAAAGATTACACTGAATTTGTTTGAAATCTAGGAAAAAGCCTTGGATGTCTTAGTGGCAGTGTTTACAACCTGGAAAAATGGTGCAACATGAAGAAGAAAAGGAATTAACATTACAAATAATTATGTTAGAAATTCAAAAAGTTCTAATAAGCACAGAGAGAACTGATAAGAGAATTGAGATTATAGAACAAAATACTGAAATAATGGAGGGAAGAGTTGAGAATATTTACAAAACAATGATGAAACTTGAGGAAAGAATTCAAAAAACTACAGAGAAATATGAACAAAGTGATAAGAAAATTGTTGACACTGACAGCAAACCGAGTGTGAAGAGAAATGATATGTGTGAAATACTCGATAAAGTCCTAGCAAGACCACACCTCGAGTACTGCATCCAGTTTTGGTCACCACACTATAAAAAAGATGTTGAGACTCTAGAAAAAGTGCACAGAAGAGCAACCAGGATGATTAGGGGACTGGAGACTAAAACATATGCAGAACAGTTACAGGTCTAGTGAAGAGAAGGACCAGGGGTGACAAGATAGCAGTGTCCCAATATTTGAGGGGCTTCCACAGAGAGGAGAGGGTCAAGCTATTTTCCAAAACACCCGAAGGCCAGACAAGGAATAATGGATGGAAAATGACAAAGAGAGATTCAAGCGAGAAGGAGCTTCTCAAGGAGAAATTTTCTGACAGCGAGAACAATCAACCAATGGAACAGCTTGCCTTTGTAACTTATGGGAGCTTCATCACTTGAGATTTCAAGAAAAGATTGGACTGCCATTTGTCAGAAATGGTGTAGGGTCTCCTTCTTGACTAGATGACCTATAAAGTCTCTCCACCTCTGTTAATCTGCTGGATGTCATATCAGAGAGGTTTTTCTTGCTTTGAATTGTCCCAGGGTTTAGCATCAAAGGTACAAAATATCATTATATTCATACCAAACCACTGAAATGAATAATATGAGGAAACTCTTTCAGCTACAAACAACTCTGCACCTTGATCAAAGGTATCCACAAGCAGGATGTGGCAAAACTAAGTAAAGATGAAAGTCACAAATGACAATCTTTAGTAAAGCCCTTTCTTTAATATAAAGGCAGAGCTTCTATCTTCCTATCATGGCTACCATCTTGATTTATTTTATAGCACACCCTCTGGACAATGTCTGTTCTATATGTTAAATTAAACAAATAATCAAAAAAGAATATTTGATCACCATTTATAAGATTTCAGATCACACTTGCCTTTTATTTTTCACTAAAAATAATTATAGTTGTAAGTTAACAGTTTGGAAGCATTATAATTTCAGGTTGGAAATTTGTGAAGCTGGAGTTGATCTTTCCATGCTGGGCTTTTCATCCCTGGCAAATAGTTTGAAGACTATGATTTATAAGTTTGTATCCTTACCAAAGGATTATTGTTAATGTATTTTGGCCTTATTCTCAAATGGTCAATGGGACAAAGGGGACAGTATATTGCAGGAAAATATACCGAGAAAGGAATAAATTGGCCTGAGTAACTAGACTCCAGTGATTTAGATTTAGTCCAAAATAAAATCCAATTTCCCTCAATCAGCTGCATTACAGGAACATCGAAACTTAGTTCTTGAACCAGTTTTGCCCATCCTCCAGGAAATACAAATGGAGGCAAAAAGTAGCCGATAAAGCAAAATTTCCACTCTAGAATTCATTACCAATAGCTAGAAAAACATTGAACACACCTACCCTATCCTATATGGATCTCAGATGTGTATTTAAAAAAAAATATCAATCCTTGAATAGATGCAAACAACATTGTTATGTAACACACATGCTTGATTTCTAATGCTATTATCAAATTAGAACTAGATCACATCTCAATTGAAGCCCAAGCAAGGTTATGGCATCTAAGATTGTTGCTAAACAAATCATTTGGGGGAACCTCATTGGTACATATAATTTTTATTTATAGTCTCCACTTATAGAAACTCTTTAGTCCATTCTATGCAATATTATGTTTATAGGGTTTCTTCCTTTTATATATTTATATATTGTGTATTAATAATGTACTGTATAAATTCTGTGACTTGGTTTTGGACCATTGATTGATTGATTGATTGATTGATAATTAGACAGGCTATAGGAGTACCCATTTTGGTCGGGGTGAATAAAACCATTTAAATATTTTTAAGTAGAACCTGTAGTAAAACCTAACGACGCAAAGTGAGGGAGCAAAGCCATAGCCAAGTACTTGCGGCCAGTCGTAAGTCAAGGACTTAAGACCGGTCGCATATCGAGGACATAGCACCAGGGATAAGCCATTCCTTGAGGCCCCGGAGCTGCCGTCCACGTCAGCCAGGTCAGGGAATGAGCCATTCCCTGGCTTCGGCCTTTCCTTGGAGCCACTGCCCACTCGCTGTCCACCTCAGCCAGGTCGGGAAATGTGCCATTCCCTGGCTCCAGCCTTGCTCCGGAGCTGCTGCCCGCTCTTCCTTTGCCAGTTGCAAATGCCCTTGACTCAGAGAAGAAAGGAATGTTGTTATGGCTAATCCTCCACCACTCCTTGTAATCCCCCCTCCTGTTTTCCCAGACACTAAATGTGGCAGCCCTGAAGTTCCAACAAAAAAGATGGCTTCCAGGGCCGACAGCCCACACATCATCCTGCTGTAGTGGAGAATCATGTTACCATTTTACTTTAGTAGGAATCTATGGAGTAATCAGGGTTAGGAGAAAGAGAACAGAGATGAGCATACAAGATTAGGCAGATGCTGAAACAATCAAAAACATTCGTGAGACGAGATGGGGAAGGGAATAGCAGGCAGAAGGTGGGAAGTTCAGGACTGAAAGCTGTCATTGGGAAAGGCAGTTTCCCCCTGTATTTATACACTGAAGGAAGCCAAGAACAGGAAACACCTATGTGTGCACAAACAAGCAAACTAGAGTTCATACAACAAACCATCTTGCTGCTGCCACGAGGGTGGGGGGGGAGTTATGTTGTGGATTTTTAATGTTGTAAGCTTCCTGTCACTTGTATGTGAGTTGGGCATCCATATAAATTTGTTTAATAAATACATAAATAAAATCTATATTTAAAGTAAATGAATATTTTCAGGCATCTCCATGCTAAGCCGCTGGTCTTAGGGAGAGGGAGCAAAGGGTCATGACCCTTTGGTTTGTTAGCCGCCCTGAGTCTCTCAGGAATAAGGCGGCATACAAGTTGAATAAACATTCCAACATTCCAACATAAACTAATGTATTATAAAATGGCATGAAATTTGGTAATGTATACCAATGGTGGGTTGCTTTTACTGTCGCTACCGGTACGCTGATCACGCACTCGCATGTTCTATTTGTGCATGCGCCTGACTTGCGCTGTGCATGCCTGCGCAATCTACCGCCCTTGCAACAACCAGCCGCTTGTTGGGACTTGCGCAGGCACCGCATGCTGTGCGCATGTGTACATTTTGCCATTTGCCATAAAAACAGCTAAAGAGCGTGGGTGGGCGGGTGGGCCAAATGAGCCACTGTACCGCTACGCTCTCAACTGCTCCTCACCACTACCGGGATGGCCGTACCGGGCCATACCTGCTGCAACTCACCTCTGATGTATATTTGAAAATGATATTTCACCATTCTTTAGAGCAGTGGTCCCCAACCTTTTTATCGCCGCGGACCAGTCAGCCTTTGATAATTTTACCGTGGCCCACTGAGCGCGCGCAGGGGGGGGCGTTGTTCGCGACGACACATTGATTGTTTATATATCACATGCGTACCAGCGCGGGGCTCTCTTCCCTGGAGCCTTTGCGCACAGCCCAGGAGCTTTTGCGCACAGTCCAGGAGCCTTTGTGCTGCAGCGATCATGTCCCCCGGCCGCTGCAGCGATCATGGCCCCCGGCCGCTGCAGCGATCATGGCCCCCGGCCGCTGCAGCGATCATGGCCCCCTGCCGCTGCAGCGATCATGGCCCCCGGCCGCTGCGCGGCCCGGTGCCAGGTACTCCGCGGACCGGGGGTTGGGGACCACTGCTTTAGAGGATTTACTAAAGAACAGCTCCCCGCCCCCTTTTTAAAAAAAATGTCTGGAAGTTGAGTTTCACCTTGTTACTTCAATGAATCAATTGGCTTATTAGGGAGTCTATTTAAAATTACTTTTACAAATCCTAACAAACAAATGCTTTCATCTGATATGAACTAGGATGAATTCTAGTCCTGTAGCTTCAATTTAATTTGTGGTACATCAGTGTTCATTAGGCAAAACGCGCCTACAATAAAAACTCCTTCCTAAATATGATTGGTCAATTGGCACCATTTTGAAGTCTTTGGATTAAAATGATGAGAAATCTGGTTTTCAGAGGAAACCTCTGCAAACCCACATTCTCAATGGAGAGACTTACCACTGCTTCTCTCCTGTGTGTGTGTGTGAATGTATGCTTCTTCATATTTCTCTATGTGGTGGCACAACAGATGGACTTTGTGGGAATTGTTGCTTGGAGCTATATATGTGGACAAGGCAAAAAAAATGGATAGCTATAAATTTAGAGAACATTGTAAGATAGTACTGTATTTATTTATTTTTTGCAATAGAAGACACATTGAAACAGTCTTCATTTTTTTCTATCTAGCATTTTGTCCCTCTTAGCCAAGTGTCTGTTTCTTTTGCACTGCCTTCCGAATTCCATCAGCCGGCCAATGTCGACTGGCAACTACCCGGAGGAGAGCCTTCTCGGTGGCTGCTCCGACCCTCTGGAACGAACTCCCCGTGGAGATTCGTACCCTCACCACCCTCCAGACCTTCCGCGTAGCCCTTAAATTCTGGCTGTCCCAACAGGCCTGGGGCTAAAGACTTTAACCCCACTGTTGTGCCTTTTTTTTAATGATGTATTGTCTTCATGTTTGTAACTTGTTTGTCCTTCCCTCCCCCTGAATTGTGAGCCGCCCTGAGTCCCCTCAGGGAAAAGGGCGGCATACAAATAAAGTAAATTGAATTGAATTGAATTGAATTACTACATATATAGTAATATCCATAGATGTATGGGGAAGTTATCAATGAACAATGCAATGAGGAGATTGTTTCAGTTGATTGTTGGAGAGCCTGGCATGGATTTAGACTGGGAGGAAGAGAAAGGGTTTAGATTAAAGTGTTTCAACCTTATATGAGTCACTGCTGTGCAGTTTATGGAGCAACCATAAACATTGTTTAAATAAATGAAAATAAAATAAAATGCTACATAGGCAACAAGATCATACCCCAGATATGGCCTGTTCAGTTTGGAGGCTCAGTATTTTTCTCTCAGTACAGTCTAATTAGGGAAGGAATTCCAGATTAACCCTGAATTTATACAGCTCTGACAAGCATTCTTTTGCATAGTTGCCATAAAACATTAAAGCTTATAGTCCAACAGAAAAACATGTAATAAATGTGAAGAAGAAACTAGCCATCACAGGATGAGACATATGGTTTGTTAGCTCTGTAGCCAGGAAATGACATCATATTCCAGTCAAAAGAAGTCTTGTTTTGGTGGAAGAAATCTGGACAATAATACCCAGCACTTTCCTTCAGGCAAAAAATATATGAGCAAAGCATTGGTGGATTAAAAAGAAATGAAAAGAAACTAGCATCTGCAGACCAAAGGACATCTGTTTGATCAAAGAGATAAGGAGAATACCTAAAAGCTTTATTCTGCTAAATGTACATCTGTAATGGATCTTATTAGCAATAACAGTGAGCAGCAGCTCCCCCCATCCCTAACTCAAACATTAAAATACAGGGTTTTGCCTATTCAAATAGAGTGCTGATGTCGAAGTTTCAAAAATTTTATTCTTCAGAAATTTATACCTCCATTTTTTAACCTTCCACAAACGATGAGAAGGAAAATCAGATTGAATGAGGTGGACCATACAGCATTAGAACATTTTAGCAGGAATCAATTTTTTTGGTATCTAAAAGGAAGTTTAGGGCTATAACCTTCTGCACATTCCAGGAAAACATCTGGAATATCTGTGTTAAGATGCATATGACCACAATATTAATATTTGATCATTATAGAAAAAGGTAAGCTGCCTAGCATAATATAGGAATATGCCATAGAAATGACTTGTAGATATTTTTTTAATTATTAGAAAAGAGTTTGAAAACAATGGCCCTAAGAATACAAGAATAAATGCTGGCTATTTGAAATATTGATTAAAGAGTAATGCATAAATATTATTCATAAAAGGTTATATAAAGTAAGTTAAACCTAAGAAACAAATGAAAATAAACGGTTTAGCATCAATGCAGTGGTGCCCAGTAGCTTAACACTCAAGGAATATCCATAATTTTATGTTCCCAGGATGTTGTACATCTACACATCCTTCTTTTCTCCTATTTATAATCAAAGAAATTAACTCCCTGATTTAAAAAATCAAGCAATTGACTATATCAGCTCCAAATCAAGGGTCTACAGTAGAGTGTGACTCTAAGTAGAGTCTCTGGTAAAAGTCTTCTGCTTATGTAAATAAGGGTTTTCTGGGAGCATATAGGAGGAAAATGCCCAAGGGCTGTTGAAAGAGTCATCACATTAAACCTAACAAAACATGAGATCTTTAATTCCCCCAATGGTGCCTCTATATCTGAAATAATGCTATGGGCTTAATTTCTCATATCGGTTTAACCTCACATATTCAATAAATTCCATGTGGATTTGATCCAAACTGACTAATTTAATTAAATTGTGAAGAAAACTGGCTGTCACAAACAAGGAAAAAACCCTGATTGTCTAACAAATACGTAACTTAACAGAGCAAATATGTCAGAATTTTTGGATTTTCTGAATTCCATTTCAGTACAGTAATGTAAAGAAGAAACAACTGTACCTTTTTCATTGTAGGAGCAATATTGTTATCAAGTTGTCTTCTCTATTGTTAAAAATGTTATATATATATTTAACTATATAGTTATTGGAAAGAGAGAGAGAGAAGATTGCAAGGGAAGGAAGGAAAGAAAGAATGAGAATAAAGAAAGAAAGAAAAGATGAAAAAGAAAAAAGAAAGGAAAGAGAAAAGAGAAAAGAAAAAAGAAAAAAGAAAAAAGAAAAAAGAAAAGAATCTGATATATGCCATACTAATTTCCAGTTTCCTGATAGCATCACCCTCTGCAAAAAAATGATACATATGAGAAAACAATCTTTTTTTTTCTTGCAAGGTGAAATACAGAGTGAAAAATTCGGTGCATTGAAAAGAAATGTCTGGCTAAGGAATAGGATAGAAAATCACTAAATTTACATGGAAAACATTCTCCTATCTACCATGGCCAGACATCATGAAGAAAGCAAATGAATAATGTCTTTGGAAAATGAAAGTTTTCAGGGTGTGGAAGAATAAAGGGAGAATAAGATTTAAATAAATAAAATTCTTTTTTTGCTTACATGGCTTGAAAGAGTTCTGAACAGCTGGAGCCTCAACAATGTCTGCAGATGTTGTGTTTGGTTGAGCCTACCCCTCCCCTCTCAAACTTTGGCATCAACATTTCTGTAATGCTTACACTTGATAAATAATTTCCTGGTTCCCTTTCCAAAATTCTCTCATATTTGATCACTGATCTACCCTAGTGGCAGAAGAACGCAGCCTGTATTTCTCCCTGAGGAACAAAGCCTCTCTGGCTGCCTTGGTCTAACCTATACTGCCCACTCCCTCCAAATATTATACCTTGGATCAGTGCTGAATGAATAGTTCTGCAATAATACATGAACAAGCCATCTCAGTATAACATGGTGGCATTTACCATGTGAATCACAGAGACATAGAAACACTGTCCCAGAGGCAGCACGAAGTTGAAGTAGCCATACAATCACATTATACGTTAGCCTATTATCTATCCTTCTATCCAATCACATTATTTACAGTTTCTTCCAGTCTTGTCACCTTGTCTTATACCAATAATAGAATCTATTCCAGACTTCAAAATATTCTGATTCCCCTTTATTTTTTAGTTCAAGGGTGAGCCTATCTGCTTCCGCACAGGCCAAATTTTTTCTAAGCATATCTAACTCTGGTGGTGTATTTTCTTTTTTCCAATACTGCAAATAAGTTATATGTGCCGCAGTTTAGTACATGTATAATTAGATAAAGCGCATCTTTCTTATACCCCTCCAGTATTATGACTAGGAGAAAAATTTCTGGTTTGAACAAAATTTGATCTCCCACCATTTGTTCCAACCATGATTGTATCATTTTCCAGTATGTTTTTGCCTCATTGCATGTCCACCACATATGATAAAAAGTGCCTGGTATTTTTTTTGCACTTCCAACAATTTGGGTCCAAATTTTTAAACATTTTGGAGAGCCGTGCTGGGGGAAGATGCCATCTGTAGAACATCTTATACAGATTTTCTTTATAAGCCATGGGCATTGTTAGTGTCCGATTAAGTATTCAAAGTTTTTCCCATTTAACCAAATCCACATTATAACCAAAAATTTTCACCCAGGCGATCAGTTTCTTTGACATGTTCTTGTCAAAGTTTATATTCCAGCACAAATCTATACAGCAGTTTGATCAACCTGTCTTCTGTCTCTATCAGAAGTTTATATAATATTGTGTAATCTTTGGCAATACCTTCCTTTTTCCTATCCTGTGCAAACCTTGATTGTATCTGTAAATAAGACCACCATTCTAGTTGTACCCCTTGTGATGCCAATTCTAGTCTAGTTTTTATCTCATCCTGTCTGTTCAATAACTCTATGTGACAATTTTTTCCATGTTAATTAAATTTGAAAGTATGTATGCTTCCGTCGTAGATAACCAAATTCAATATAGTGGTCATGTTTAATTTTGTTCTATACTAATAACAGGGACTGGCTGATGTAGTGTCTATAAAAATATTTATGTGCAGATCCTTTTTCATACCATAGGAAGGCATGCCATCCTGCTTGGAGGTCATGACCTTCCAATTGGAGTAATCTTTTAATTCACAACATTATCCATTTTTTTAACCATGTTAAAATGACCGTAGTATAGTATAAAGTTCCCAATCTGGTACACCAAATCCTCCCTTTTCCTTAGTATCTTGCATAGCTTTGAGTTTTATTCTTGGTTTTTCCCCTGCCATATAAATTTAGAAACCAATTGATTTAAAATCTTTAAAAAAAACCTTTTTCTAATTTAATACAAATGTTCTGAAACAGAAACAGAAATTTTGGTAGTACATTCATCTTTATGACTGTGATCTTACCCATCAGGGACAGTTGTAGGTTTTCCCACCTTTCTAAGTCTTGCTTGGTTTTATTCATCAAATTAATATAGTTGTCTTCTTTGATAGACACACACCTCAATGATAAATGTATACCTAGATATTTTATTTTTTTGACATTTTGAATACCCAAGTTCTTTGTTAACTCCAATTCGGATGTCATATTTATCTTTAGACCCGGTACTTTCCCATGTTAATTCCTCAATAAGTTTCATACCAAACTTTAAAGGATCCTCTAACACGAAAACTAAATCATCTGCAAAAGCCTGTAACTTAAATTGTTCCTTTTTAATTTCTAGTCCCTTTATCTGTTCCTCTTTACGCACATTCCTTGCTAAAACTTCTAGGATTAGTATGAACAGCAGCGGGGATAGGGGGCAACCTTGTCTTGTACCTTTCTGTATTGCTATACTTTGCATTAATTCACCATTAATTATTACTTTGGCTTTTTAATTTGTATATATTGCTCTAATCGTGTTTATAAACCTATCCCCAAATTCCATGTGTTCCAATTGTTGATGTAAAAATTCCCAGTTCACATTGTCGAATGCCTTTTGGGCATTGAGAAAAAGTAGTGCAACCTCTTTTTCATTATGCACTTCATAATATTCCAGAATGTCCAACATAGTTCTCAGATTGTTTTTTGTTGAGACCCATTACCAGTTCTGTGTATAGGGCAGTTATGGCTGCCTGAAAACACAGGCCCAGAGATGGATGCTACCATGAGATGAACAAAACATTCTTATTAGCAATATGTAAGAGCTTTCCTAGTAATTAGTGTGCTCCTCTGTACCAGCCTCTAGTATCTAGCAGTTAGCCAGCACTTCAAAGGGATGCAGGAATGCGAGTTGTTTGCTTCTTCCCCCACTCCCCCTCCCTATTCCTCCACTTCCCTCCCCTCTCATCTATCTCTCCTCTCTTGCCCAGAGACGAAGCCCTTTGCCACGCTGCAATATTATTATTGGATTATTTAATCATGTGCCTTTTGATGTAATTTGTATACACCTTCTCTTTGTTTGGAACTAATAAAAGAAGCCCCCCGGGCATCGCTCGGGGCCAAGCTTCATCCCAAGAAGGATTTGTCCGGTGTCTTTCTTCTCATTCGGCTACAAACATGAGCGGCCCATCAGAAGCGTGTAAAAGCTGCAGTTTTTAATTTGTCTTCTGGGAAGGAATCCATTTTGATCTGTGTGGATAAACAATGTGAAGAATTTTTTCAACCATTCTGCAATTACCAGAGCAAAAATCTTATAATCTGCATTTAACAATGAAATTGGTCTGTAGTTTTGTATAGACATCTGATCTGAGTCCTCCTTAGGTAATAAGACAATGTTAGCCTCCATCCATGATAATGGTGTCTTTGCCTCTTTCAACACAACATTATAAACCTCCATCAGTGTTGGAACAAGCATATCCTGGAGTTCTTTATATATTTCTGCTGGCAGTCAATCCGGCCCTGCTGCTTTACTATTCTTTTGCCTTTGTATGGCCTCAATTATCTCTGATATTTTTATTTCCTCATTGAGCATATCTTTTACTTCCTCTGGTATCTTTGGCAGATCTGACTTTTCCAGATATTGTAGCATTCCTTCCTTTGTATAGTCTCAGTTTTCATATAACTTTTGGATTTTTTATTCTTTTCCTATAGTTGATAGCAGGTCTCCCCTTATTCATCTTGTAATTTATTGATCCAATTCTCTTGCTTCTGCTTCTTCAACCTATAGGCTAGCCACTGCCCCAGTTTATTTGCATTCTCAAAGTAATTTTGTTTTGCTTTTTTTTAATAGACTGTGCCAGTTTTGCTTTTTCAAATATACCAATTCATGTTTAATCAATTCCATACTTTTTTTTATACTATTTTATGGTTTCTTTTGAAGTTCACTCTCTAAATTTATGTATCTTTCTTTCAACTCTTTTGTTTTTTGATTCTCAATTTGTTTCTTCCTAGCTGTAGCCAATATCGTGATCCCTCTTATAAATGCCTTAATTGTACCCCATAGGTTTTGTATGGATGTGTCTCCTGGCCAGTTTTCTTTGAAGAAAAATGTCAGTTCATGATTGACTCTTAATATATTCCTGATCTTTTAGGATTGTTCTATTGAATGACCAACAATAACTGCCCTTTTGTTTTTCCATGTAATCCTCATGGGATTGTGGTCATCCCATAGATTGGGTTCTATGTCTATCTCCTTCACTTCCGAAATTAACTCCATTGACATCCAGACCTTATCTATCCTTGACCAGGATTCATGTCTATTCAAGTAGAAGGTACTGTATATTGCTCTCCCTCTGGTCATCTTGCCATACACCATAGATATTTAATTCTTTGGCCATTTGGAAGAACGACCTGGGCAAAGTTCTCCTAACTCCTTTTCTCTTCTTTCCACTTTTATAGTCCCATTTCTGGTCAACTATAGCATTGAAATCTCCCATTAAGCAAACATTTTCGTTTCCCATCTCTCGAATAATGCTATGTAATCTATATAAATAAAAATGTAATGGTTGTTTGTTCAAAATTGCTAATCTCCGAAAGTTCTTCACCGATTGCTTGTAAAAACATGCTTTTTTGTAAAAACATGCTTTTTTGAAAACCAGCGTCATCTGGTGGACGTAAAAGCAACACATGCTATACGAAATATTTCATGATTCCATTTCAAAGTTTCTGATTGCATTGTTATATTGAATTTTCATAGATTTTGATTTATTTTCATTTTGATTTAATTATTTCGTGTGACATTGCGTTGGAATTGAGCTGTGTCGTTTACCATAGCATTCATTTAGTGAGTATAGTATATTCGGAACAGTTCGGCCTCTCTCCAGCTTCATCCCGACAGTCCCTTTATATGTGTGGCTGGGCTGCAGCCGCATCCTTTCTCTTTTCCTCCCCTCCTCTGACGAGCTTCGGCCATTTCCACCAAGGGGAGCCGAAGCCCTTTGGCCTCCCCCTCCCCTCTCCTCCTGCTAGGGCTTTGCTGTCTGTGGAGGGGCGCCACCTATGCTATCCCTCGGCCACCTCCCCCCACCCTTAAGCCAGCCTACCCCCGGCCAGCCCAGTGGAGCTCCAGAGGAGGCAGAGGTGGAGCGTCTCCTCAGCCCGGCTGGCCACACGTGCTCTCCACCCCCCCTCACAGCAAGCCAACTACAGCCTCGCTAAAGCAGCTCCTATGGGGTAGCGGTGTCAGCCTGAGGTGCAAAGGGGCTCCTTCATTTTCCTCATCCTCCTGACCAATAGGTTGATTGTTCCACCGTGTCTATTCTGAATCTTCTATCTCTCCAAGTTACAAGTATGCCCTCTGGAATCAACGATCTGAAGTTAATTTCATATTTATTCAGCACTGATGTTAAAAAGTGATAGCGCCTTCTTAGTTCTCTGATTCTCCTTGGTACCTATTTTAGGATTGTTAGTTGTCGTTGATTGTGTACTATCAGGTCGTCTCTTATTCTATTCAGCACCCCAACATGTATTGATTTCTTAATGAACTTTACATGAACTTCTCTCAGGAGATTGTTCTTTTTTTGCACAGTTTGTCTGGATTCTATATGTCTCGTTGATCTCATTTGCCATCTCATCCTTTCCTATTCCCAAAGCCTTTGTCATGAGATCTGCCATCATACCCAGTAGATCCTCGCTTTTTCTTCCTTTACTTTCTGAAACTGTAGAAATTGGGCCGCTTTCTCCAATTCTAACATGAGGATTATTAGCTCAAGTTCTTTGTTCGCCTGGATCAACCTAGAACTCAGTTCCTCCATTCTTTTCCTTCTCCATCCTTCCTTCTTTTGCATTTATTCTTTTTCATTTTTATCAGTTTGTTCCTGAAACTTTTTAAATTTATCATCCATCTTCTGCATTTTTTCCTTTAGTTCCCCAGTGTCATTTCTTACTTTTCCAATATCCTTTTCCAATTCCTCATGGATTCTAGCCATTGTTTCTGGCATAGCCTGTAATATCATCTGAAGATCCTTCATTGAATTAGATCTTTCCCTCTGGAGCATATCTTCAGAGGATCTCTGGTTCAAGGGGCTGGCAGCCGCTAAAGACGTCTGGGATGCTGGCTTCCTCCCCGTGCCAATTTTGGTTAGGATTGTAATGCTTGTCATTTTTTTTTTTAAAAAATGGATCCCTAATTTAGTTATTTTCTAGAACTCCCACTTTTTTCTCTCACTCATAACTTTCTCCAGTCTTTCTTTCTTTCTTTCCTCCCTCCCTCTCCTTCTCCTGCTTCCCCTACTCTTCCATAAACTATCAAGATACAGACTAATGAAGTGCACAGTCAGTGTAAGCCATTTTAACTTCTTCCTCAGACCTTGAATAGTTAACTTATTTCCCCCTGGAGGCTTCCATGTTATCAGAATTATTCAAAACCAGCCCTTGTTATGTTAACTAATTGTTTAGATTTGGCTCCCCAGACAGTTCAGAGAAGAAAAGAAAAAGTCTCCAGCCTCCGCTTCAACTCCAATCTTCTTGCTTGCTTGCCGGCATCCAACTTTGCTCAACACTCTCCTCTCATTACTACAGAGGGGGTGGGGTAGAAAGGAAAAATCCACCCCCAGTCCTAGCTTTGAGGCCCTCAGCCTCCTGGGATATTTTGGAATAAAATGCCTTCCACTAAGATCAGGAATCTGATAAGCCACTCGCAACTCCTGCAGCTTTTTCTGCTTGATCCCTGCTTGCTTTGAACAGCTTCAAATGTTACTTCGCCACAACTACGTACATTCGTACATTCTGCTGCCCCATTTGTGCTCAGATGAAAAACCAAACTTAATCCTTGAGATGACCCAGTTGCCTTGATGAACTAACTCCCTCCAGAACTTTGCAGTGAATTGAACCCCTGATCAGATATAATCCTGCTGGGCACTCCATGAAGCCTATAAATATGTTTGACAAATAGTCTAGCCAGTCTCTTGGCTGAAGGGAATCCAGAACAAGCAATTAAATGGGCCTGCTTGGAGAACAAATCAACCATGGTCCAAATGATTGTGTTCCTGCCACTCTTTGGAAGCTCCACTATGAAGTCCATCCCTATTTCTTCCCAAGGTCAGGAAGGTTCTGCTACCATTTGGAGGAGTGGTCTTATTTTTATAGTTGCACATATAGTACAGCTTTTTACATAGTCCTCAATGTCTCTTTTCATTTTTGGCCACTAGAACTGTCTTCTAGATAGATGCAATGACTTTAGGTATCCAAAATGTCCCCCCTGCTTAGAGTCATGGCTCTTTTGTAGCACTTGGATTCACAGGGAACTATACTTTGTATAATTTAGAGCCATTCTATGCTATTCCCTTTCTTAGGGTCAATGTCTCTTCATTGGCCAGGTACCAAGGCTTGGCAGCTAGCTCGGTTTTCAGTATTTTGGCCATTCCATCTCTGTCTGTGGGATTGGTCCATTTGGATTGCGCTCGGGTGATGGCTTGCAACAATGGTTGAGGAGGGGGGAATAATTGAATAATTGAACGGAGCTGTTTTGCCGACTCTTTCTCGCAATGGCTGCTTAGCTCCAGCAACTGCTTGCTGTTGGGGCCCTAAGGAGCTCAGGCAAGCAGCAGAGGAGTGGCTGGCCCCAAAACAGTCACAAGCATAACCCCTCCAACTTGGAGAAAGCAGCACATCAATTACTGAAATA
The DNA here is from genome assembly GCF_009769535.1 of Thamnophis elegans. Classification (NCBI taxonomy): domain Eukaryota; kingdom Metazoa; phylum Chordata; class Lepidosauria; order Squamata; family Natricidae; genus Thamnophis; species Thamnophis elegans. The sequence continues at coordinate 57,029,481 of NC_045549.1, forward strand.
ACCAATAACTCTGAAATTTAAAATAATCTTCCTGACCACTGGACATTGCAACAATATAATAACTTTAAAGAAAAACATGAGGGACTGGTAATTTCTAACAAAAAGTTAGGTTGCAATTATTGTGCAAAATATGACTTCACAAAAAAGAAAAGTGTTCATGTGTCAAAAGAATGGAAATATTTTCAGATTGAGACAGCAGGAAAAAATAAAGAGTTAACAGCAAGCTTCTCTTAGGAAAAAAAATGAAAGAACATTTTTCATCAAAAGCTCATAACATTTGTAAAGGGAACTTAAAACAATGTGTGCAGGATTCAATAACAAAAGGAATAGATAAGAAGACTGAAAAATATGTAGGTACCACTTGTAGAATATTTAATACAGTTTACAGCCTGGCACCAAGATTGTAAACCATTTTCAAACATAGAAGATGAGATAAACTTGCAAAATAAAAATGGATTAGATATGGGAATAGGATTACATTCACATGCAGTGAAAATAGTTGATTTCATTGCAAAATAAATTTTAAAAAATCCCTATTTACTAAAAATATTGAAAATAATCTGAAAATATGGTTGTTTATTCACAAAGCCTCAACGATATCTTGCATACCAGTTGTTTATACTTTTCTTAAAAGTTGAGGATTCAGTTAGCTCACCAACAATTTTCGTTGAGCTAGTTGAATTGGAAAAACAAGATGCAGAGACAATATGTTCTTCAGTTATGGAAAGTTTAAATAATGTTGGGCTTACTAAGAACCACCTAGAAAAAAAATTAATAGGATTTTGCTCCGATGAGTTATGCTTGGGAGAAAATCTGGAATGAGCACTAGGATAACAAAAGAGTTTCCAAACATAGTAATATGGCACTGCTTAAACCATCACCCTCAACTTCTTTTAGGTGATTCAATAAATGAAATAAAGGAAGTAAATCATTTAAAAATAATTATTGATAAGATATATACTATTTTTCATCAATCCAATAAGAACCAAATTGAAGTTACCAAAATATCTGAACAACTTGGAATTGAAATTATAAAGATTGGTAGTGTTTTGGGACCAAGATGGGCTGCCTGTAGTTTAAGGTCAATCCTAACTGTGTGGCACGCTTATCCAGCACTACATCAGTATTTTCATTCAAATGAAAAACACTTAGGTATGGCTGTCTGTCTTAAAAATAGATATTTTATGATATTTTATTTTATGGCATTGATCGATATGCTAAATGAAACTTTCCTTTTTTCAAATGCCCTGCAAGCAAAAAATGTAGACATAATAAAGGCTGAAAAACTTGTGATAAGATCTATTAAAGCATTTCAAATGCTTGGAAAGAAAAAAGTGCATTCAAAAAAAAAGTTGATGAATTAATTACGTCAGAAACCTTAAAAAATATAAATTTTGTAGAAAATCATCGATTTGTTGGGCTTCCTCAGGAAAGTCTTTTAGAAAGCATTGGAATAAATTTGAATAAAAGACTAATGGATTGTGAACATTCAAAAATATGTTGTAGCCAATTTCAAGACAGGAATAAATTACAATTTCTCAATTTTTTGGGGCCAGATTAGTGAAATATTGAAGAAGTAGTAGTTCCATGGAAAGCAGCTAAAGAACAATTGCTTGTATTTAGTGACATTTTAAATTACCAAATTGATATTAATGATTATTGACATTTTATAGAAAATGTTTTTAAAAATTCCCAAACATATGCAATTCCTGACAGCATTCAAAAATCTAAAAATATTGTCAGAACAATTAGCAATAGCAGTTAGACTTATATACCGCTTCATAGGGCTTTCAGCCCTCTCTAAGCGGTTTACAGAGTCAGCATATCGCCCCCACAGTCTGGGTCCTCATTTCACCCACCTCGGAAGGATGGAAGGCTGAGTCAACTTTGAGCTGGTGAGATTTGAACAGCTGAACTGCAGAACTGCAGTCAGCTGAAGTAGCCTGCAGTGCTAGATTTAACCACTGCGCCACCTTGGCTCCTTGCTGTAAGTTCAGCAGAAGTTGAAAGGGGGTTTCCAAAGATGAACATCATATGTTCATAGAAGAGAAGTCACCTGTTTCTAATATAACAAATACAATGACTATTAGTCTAATTGGCCTACTTCTAAAGGAATGGGTTCGTACTCCCACAGTGAAAAAATGGTTAATGGTAAATCACCACAGCGATGATACCCAAGTAAAAATGAAGAAAATTGCAAGTGAGGACGCCAATCAAAAAGCAATTTGGAAATACCTTACTTAATAGTTTTATTGTTTTTTGTCAGGTATTATCTAATAGGTTTTCATTAATATTTTAAAACTCTTTCTTGTAACAAAATCTAGTTTTGTGTACCTCTTTTATTGTTCTTATTTCAGTATTAAATACACTACCTTTTTATATATCTTTTTTTATACTTAAAATAGTCATTAGTGCAAAAAAGTGACAGCAAGTTGGCCATGCCCACACAGTCACATGACCACCAGCCACACTCACCTAGCCATGCCCACCCAGCCACACATTAGGGCAGAGAACCTGTTGTTAAATTACTTGAATCCCACCACTGCATTATACCTTCACTGGGCATTTTTCTTCCTCTGAAGTCTGATTTGTTTTTCTGGTCTTAAATAAAATAATCACAGGAAATTGATGTGGAGTTACCAATCAGACCCTGTTATCAGCTCTTCTTTCCTTTCTCATCACCCTTAATTCCAATCTCAGTGCACACGTACATATATCAACTCTCTCCCAGTTATGTTAGCCCCTTTCCTAAATCGTCACCGAGCCAACATGACAAAGGAGTTTATGAACTTTTCAGCAATCATTTAACTAATTTTTAAAACAATAAAGTAGTATCAGATTCAATTCATAATGAAAATGTTACAGACGTTACCAAAAAACGCCCCATCAAATTAGACAGAGAAGAATCAAGAAAGAATATCTGTGCTTTGCAACCCTTTTAAGTGAATTTGGAAATACTGGATTCAATTAATAACAAAGTACCAGTTTATTTCCAGAAAAGAGAAACAATGAATATCTTCTAAATCTATAAAGGTTGCACCAGTCAGGATTGCTTCTACTTTCTAATGAAGTATAAGCTAAGTTGCCTTAAATTTCATTTAGTCTTTGTCTAAAGTTTTCTTATTTTGTATCCTAGCTAGAAAACAACTTGAAATTTAAAAGGGAAATAAATAGGACTACTTAATCTTTGCATACTTAGCAAAATATTTGCATTATACACAAGCAAGCATTTCAGATTTGATGAACTGGAACATGACAGTCATAAATTTGAAAGAAACAGACAATTACTAAATGTTCTGTTTATACAACTGAATAATTAACAAACCTCAGCTTTGCTTGGAATTACATTTTGGACATTTAGCATATAAATCTCTGTGGGATTTACTGGGTTGCTAAAGCAGCTCTTCTTTTGCACAAACCTGTATTCAAGATCCATTTCATTTTGAATTTCTCATTAGCTAGCTGCTTTTCAAAGAGCTTCACAAGAAAGTCACCAGCCTCTTACCTTGCTTTGGAGCCACTGAACTCAAATTTTCCAGCAAAACCATATGTTTCCTTTGGAGTTGCAACATACTTTTAAAAGGCTTCGCAAAGATGTGCCAGACTCATGCAAATCCTTCCAAAAACAAGCAGTATCTTACCAATAATGGCCTCCTCCAGGCTCAGTTTCCAAGTTTTGCAACTGTCTTTTTTAACTAAATGAACTCCCACCCTTTGTCTTGAACTGCAGCCAAAGACTCTAATTTAAAGCAACTGTCAACTTTGCTATAAAGCTTTCAGAAGTCGTACAGACACACACACACAACAAAAGGGACAGAAAATCTTCTTGGCTTTCAAACTAAGGAAATGGTTAAATATACTTTAGAATTGCAACATATCGGGAAGTAAACCTCACTGAAGTCCATGGGACCCTTTTTTCTGAGCACATAAATCTTAAATTATATTGCAAATCTAAGAGGATAATGTCTTCTGGGCAATAAAGCAGGACAATATTTGTGCATATTGTTTAAATCAGGACTTCCCAACCCCCAGTCCTGGGCCATGGCACATTCAGAACCAGGTTGTGGAAGCAGTGCACAAGCATATGTGCACATGTGCAGCTCTACTTGCATGAGTAATGGGCGAGCGCTGCACACAGCTCCATTTGTATGAGTGCCATGTGTATATGCCTGCTGCTTGCACAAACAGAGCTGCATGCTTGTGTGAGCTCACCCACCACTTGCACAAAACCATCCTCTCTCCCCTCCCTGCTGGTTCTCAAAGCTGGAAAGGTTGTTAACTGCTGGCTTAAGTTGTCTTATGAGAAAAGAAAAATATAAAAGAAGGCAAGCTCTTATAGATTCTGACCAAAGGAGGCATTTATGGTGAAAGTAAACTGGGGGGGGGGGGACAAGAACAGAACCTGTGAGTGCAGCTCAGCTAGGGCCCTACCGCGTTTGTGTCAGAGCATATTTATAGACTGCAATAGGCAACAAGGTCAGCCAATGAATAGACATGGCAACTGGGTCAGCCAATGAGGACTGTTTGGAAACTGAAACAGTATTTGCTGGAGACAGCTAGGAGTCTGGGCGTGGCTTAGTACTATAGCTCTGAGTCTGTGCAAAAGCTGCAAACTAGTCATCTGAGCTCTGAACTGAAATTGGAAACTGTTCTGTCTTCTGCCTGTGTTTGCTGTACTATCTATCATGTTGGAGGAACCAGCCATTGGTATTGTATGTGGCCTATGTGTTATTATGTATATAAAGAGAAGTTAATGAGTCCTGCTGCATCAGTTACCTGTGTGTGCTTTCTGGATTTGATTGCTGTAACAAACTCTAGTTTTCCAGAAAATAAGACCCACCCTGAAAACAAGCCCTAGCCTGATTTTTTTGGTGGGCCTGCTATAAGCTGTATCCCAAAAATAAATCCAGGGGTGGGCATGGCCAGCACGAGAGGTGGCAAGCACACAGCTGACTGTGTCTGGCTGCAGCTGCAGCCCACTTGGTGCAGTGCAAATACCGTTAATTCTGAGCATGGAGGCAGAGGTGGAGAGGAGAAGACAGATGATCTGGATGTGCTGCACAGTTGCCTGACTCACAGGAGGCTTGCAGGAGGCTTGGGTGTTGGCACCAGCAGCAGGCAAAGGCAGAGGCATGGGGGATGGGGCAGGAAGGCGATCTGGATGCCCCATGTGGGTGCCTGTTTGGTGCGGCTGTAGGCAAGCTGAGAGATGGTGGGACAGAGTCAGAGGCATGTTTGAATCGCCTCTGCCTCCACCTAGCTCTACTGCACACTTTTTGCCCAGAGGGAAACTAAGCTTTGTTTGCTGACAAAGGAGATGCTTAGAAAGGGACCTAATTGCTCCATTTCAAACCGTCCCCTTTGCACGCACACAACGCTTTGAGTCTCTATCATTTCTCCATCCAGGCAAAAAGTATTTGGTCACCTAGCAGGTGCTTGGGAAGAGAGCAAATTGCTGCTCTAACAAGCACCTGGACATGGTACCAGAATTGCCTGTCTTACCATCCCTCATGCATCTGCTTCTGTCTGCTGCCAGTGCCACTGCGCAAGCCTCCCTTGAGTCAGGCAGCCACACAGCATGTCTAGATCGCCTGTCTTCTTTCCCCCTGCCTCTGCCTCCATGCTTGGAATTAATGGAATTTGTGCTGTTTCAAGGAGGTCGAGGCGTGCGAACAGCTTTACCTGTTGCAGCCATGGGCAAGCAGAGAGTGGGACCAAGAGAGCAGGGCCAGCTGTAGCTGTGCTCCCACTCCTGTCAACCCCCGTACTCACCACCTCCAGCACTTTAAAAAAAGTCCTCCCCAAAAATAAGCCTGAGTGCTTATTTTCAGGCCCAAAAGAAAATAAGACCGGGTCTTATTTTCAGAGAAACATGGTAATTCATTACTGTCCAAGGTTTTGTTGCTCTAAAATTTAATAGTGAAGTAGTAATCACTTCTATTGGATCATTTCAATTGAGAAAAAGTAACCAATTGGATGGGAGCGCTAACTTCACTCCGTCTGGATCATAGCACTGTTGGTTGAATCAGTTGGACAGGTCTTCTCAAATCCATCTATAGATTTTTTTTATGAAACTTCCCTGCACTTCCATATTGTATATGGCCAAATTGAGATATGCAGCTTTTAATACAAAGAGGATCCTCTTTGTCTCAAGGGGATTCATTTTCAAGGGGTCAAGTTATGAAGTAGCATAAGAAATTCAGATGGTCAGCAGCCAAGAAGTCAAAATAACAGAATAACAACAGAATAACTATCAGTCTCTGATGCTCACTTGCTATCAGCTGCCATAGTAACGGGGAGGGGGGAGCATTGGCATTTGGGTGGGGAAGCATCTGGAAGACATATATGGCCCTGTGTGAATGAAAAGGGATGTTTGCTCTCATCTTCTACTGTGCAGTTGAATGGACTTGTTTATACCCAGTCAAGGTCAACTCTTTTGGCATACCAGAAAGATGGAATTACCTGAAGATGCGCCCCACATGACACCATATTGGGTTGGGGATTGGACATTCAGTCTGGGTCCTTTTGTTGCTATCATTTTAAATGCAGTAAAAGTAGCTCTTCTCTAACAAACATGGAGTTGGGGGTTTCCTTTCTTGGGTTTTTAATGGCGGCATGCCTGACATGAAACAAGATCTGCTTTATCAGCCATCCCGGAGATTAACTCTACCGTGGGGGCTGAGCAAAGAATGTCTAACCAAGGCAGTGACCAAGAGGACATGGGAACTGCTGGGTCCACTTCCTCCCCAGTCCTGCTGTGGCTGGGAGGAGACGGAATGATTGTCTGAGATGCAGATTGAGGAGATGCCAGTCCGAGCCAAATGGTCGTTGGGCATAGATGGAGGTTCTGGAGGAGATTCCCCCTGGAGTAACAGTTACTAGATGCCATAGTGGAGAGGCTGCCTGGCAGGAAGCTGACAAAAAAGACGTCCTGCTGACTCAGGCTGTGTATCTCCTACACAAAGTTCTTGAAAGTTGGAGAGCACATGAAAGGTATGCCTTTCCTGTGCATGAAGAGGTTGAGGAAACAGTGGGGGGAGCAGAAACCCTTGCAAACCCCAAAGTGATTCCTAGAGCTCGACAAGGGCCAGCGCAGGCTGCAGGAATTCAAGTGGCAGCTGCAACCCAGCCCCCCCCCCCCCAGAGGTGCCAAATTCCAAAGGTTCCTCAGCTAGCAGTAAAATATGGAGGGGATTCCAAGGGTCTGGGATTCTTCCTAGCCCAAATTTGGAATCACACACAGGAGTATGGGGAGGATTTCGGAAGCAGCAAAAGTAAAGTGTGTCACCATGGCCCTGGAAGGACTGCAGCTGAGTGGATTGTTGCCCATCACAATGAGGATTCCCCACAGCTGAGGGATTATAACCACTTTATGAGGGCCCTCTGAGTACGTTTCAAAGACCCTCTAGCTGAACGTAAGGCTAGGACTAGGATGAAGACCCTAAATCTGTGGCCGAATACACTCAGGAGTTTCATAAGTTGGCTTGCCACATGCGAGGATAGTCCCAAGAGGCTCTAATGGAATGTTACAAGGATGTCAATAATGATATCGACCAAAGCTGTTATTCCCATGCAGCCCCTTGAGACCTTCAGTGCTGGTATGTTGGCAGCTGATGTGGAAATTGACCTGGCCAGAGACTGGCTCCGTGGGGGCCAGATCTTCAACAAGCCTTCCCCCTCAGTCAAGTCTAGATCCATAGCATGCTTCAGATGTGGGAAAGAGGGGCACCAAGATATTGATTGCTTCACCAAACCTGGCTCCAAGCCAAACTCAGCTGGAGGAAAGAAAGCTGAGAAGCCACCAGCCAAGAACCACAAAATGGCTCTTAAAGGTGTGGAAGTCATTGAGTTCGCTCCTCCAGGCCTGGAGGAGTTGGGAACTCCAATCACCCCAGGGGAAAGTGAAAGCGACTCTGACGATGACTCCCTGGTAAGTCAGCACATAGTCCCCATGACCATTCTAATGGAGTTAAGGATGCCTTCGTCCAGCACCCAAGGGAAGATGCTAGCCCTTTTGGATTCTGGGTGTATCAGGTGTGTAATTAGCCCAGAAGTGGTGGAAAAAATGGGACTAAGACTGAGAACAATGAAGGTGCCCATAGTGTTTTGCCAGTTGGATGGGTCTGTAACTGGGGGAGAAGACCCCTATGTGACAGAACCAGTTGAGATGGTGGATGGGGGATCAACAAGAGACTTTGAGTTTTATTGTAGCCCCCAGAATGGAAAGGCCCATCTTACTCAGATTACCCTGGCTCCGGAAATGGAACCCTCATGTGAACTGGAGGAAGGGATTGTTGCGCATCTGTTCCACCCAGCCAGGGAAGGAAGGAGGAACCCCCCCCCCTGCATAGCCAAAGCTGTGAAAGAGCTGGCAGTGCCAGTGAGCAAATGCACTGTTGGGGAGGAGAAAATCCCAAAGGAATATTGGGACCTCAGGGAGGCATTCAGCGAGAGGGCTTCAGATGTGCTCCCATCCCATCGCCCCATGGACTGCAGTATAGAAATCTTCCCGAGGTGAAACTCCCTAAGCCAAAGATCTACTCAATGACCCTGCATAAGCTGGAGGAACTGTGAATCTTTATTGATAAAAACTTAAAACAGGGATTCATCCAACCAGCTAGGCCATGATTGGCTGCTCTGGTGTTGTTCATGACTCCCTTTGTCTATGTGTATATTACAAAAACCTGAACACCATTTGCATAGAAAATGTTTACCAATTACCCCTAATGAAAGACATGTTAGCTCATCTGGCCAAAGGGAAGACCTTCACTAAGCTGGACTTGAGAGAGGTTTACTAAAGTGTTTGAATTAAGGAAGGGGATGAGTGGAAAACAGCCTTCAATTGCCCTTTTGGTTGTTTCCAGTTTAGAGTGCTCCCATTTGGGTTACAGGGAGCACCAGCTGTGTTCATGCAATTGATTAATGAGGTATAGCATGAACATCTTTACAAGGGGCTCCTGGTTTACCTAGATGACATTCTTATTTATGCTGAAACCATGGAGGAACATGTAGAAATAGTGTTCAGTCCCGAAAAACTCAGGGCTGCTGAACTGTATGCCAAATTGTCAAAGTGTGAATTTCTGCCAACTCCCTCAGCTTCGATAGCCACTTTGTCCATGGTGGGAAACAAAATAGCCTTCCATTTTGTGCATACAGTAGCCTTGCTGCTGTCACCATATATAAGATCAAAGTTCCATTTTTTCCCAAGTCTTTTCCCATTAAACCTAAAAGAAAAGTTTCTGGTTTCATGATCTTCATTTTAAGAATTTTCTATATTAAAATATGAATCTTATGCCAAAAGTTCTTTGCTTTATTACCATAAATGATAAAAAGTCCCTTCTTTACTTTTACATTTCCAACATTCATTTGAAATACCTTTATACATTCTAGATAACTTATCTGGTATTAAATACCAGTGATGCCTCATTTTATAGAAATTTTCTTTTAAATATAGTTTAGTTGAATTTTAAATCTTTCATCTACATATTTTCCCATTGTTCAAGCATCACATTATATCCAAAGTTCCTTTCCCACTGAATCCTACAATGTTTTACATGTTCACTTTCCAAATTCTATGTAAAGAATTGTGCCACATGTGCTGCCATGAAAATGAGACCAGGAAAAACTCCTGGACTCCTTCAGCAAGTGGCAAGCCCCAGTTCTTCCCAGACCTTGGGAAGAAATCACAGTGGACTTTATATAGTTGTGCTCCCAGAAAGTGGTGTGAACACCATAATCTGGGCAGTAATTGATTTATTTTCCACTTTACTGCTTGCTCTGGACTGCCTTCAGTAAAGAAGCTAGCTAAGCTATTCGTCAAACACATCTACCGCCTGCACAGAATATCCCGATGAATCATCTCTGACTGAGGAGTCCAATTCACAGCCAAATTCTGGAGGGAGTTCCTGAGATCCATCAGATCCACACAAGGACTTAGCTCAGCTTTTCATCTGAGTATGAACAGCACGGCAGAATGAGCTAATGCAATGGTGGAACAATATATACATTGCTACATAATACATGAAATAATACATGAAAATTGGTTAGACCTGTTACCAGGGGTGGGTTTCAACCGGTTCGCGGCGGTCCCTGGGAACCGGTTGGTCGGCGAACCCGGAAGTAAGTAACTTCCGGGAACGGCGAAGGGCCCATCCGCCCGCCCGCACTCCTTACCCGGTTTTGACGAGTTCTGCGCTTCCACGCATGTGCAGGACGCATACAGCGCCTGCGCGATCCTCCAGGAGCAGCTGGAGCATCGCACAGACGCTAGTACGCATGTGTGCACCGCGCGCGTGCACGAGGACGCCGCCGGCCCCGTTCCAACCGAACCGGTTGGAACGGGGTGAAAAACCCACCCCTGCCTATTACCATTTGCAGAAGTGACTTACAACAATGCCATGCATAGCAGCACCAGATTTATTCCCTTCCAAGTTACTAGAAGCATGGAATTTGTCCCCGTGCCTGGACTCCCCTCTTCAATGTCTTTAACAGAGTGAATGGATTCTCTGAAAAAGCAGTGGGAAAATACTAAGAAAGCACTGGTAGAAGCTGCGGCAGCTTCAGAAGAGTATAAAAAGCAGACAGACAAGCATCATTCACTTCAAACCTCCATCTGTGTGGAAGATAAAGTTTTCCTCTCAACCAAATCTTTTTTGCTGTCTTGCAAAAAACTAGAACCTAAGTTTTTAGGTCCTTTCCCAATAAGTGAAAGTAATTAACTCAGTGAGAGTTCAGCTTAGCCTCCCCTGCATTCTAGGGAAAGTACATCCTGTTTTTCATTGTAGCCTGCTAAAACCAGCCCTTGAGTCTAGATTAAGACCTCAGACCGAGCCACCGCCTCCTCCTTCTATAGTGGTGGAAGGAGAGAACCATTATGAAGTGAAGAAAATTTTAGATTCTAGAATGTACATATACAATATTTAGTTCATTGGAAAGGGTACCCTTTGTCTGAAGCTGTATGTCAGACCTGCAGCCATTTTTTTCTTTTGGATCTTTGGCCTGCCACACTTTCTATTATTCTACTATGCATTTCCTGTTGTGGGAAAGTGGAAGGGAGGGATTGTATGGAGTTATGTAGACATAACAAAATTCTTTCTAGAAAGCCCAAGTCATCCTTTGTCTTTGCACCTCTGCACCTGACCAGAACTGAATGGGTGGAACTGCCAGCATTGCAGTGGAATATTGGACCATGTGATGGACTTGTGGGTGTGGGGGCAAGATCTTGAACTTTCAACTGGGTGGGGAAACCAGGAAGCTTTCAGATTCGGGTTTTCCCACATATCCCAACATGGCTTTCTTAATAAATTGAAACTTTGAGCAATCCTTTGCCTTGGACTCTGATTTACTTTTAGATGCTATTTGGAACCCTGAAAATACCTAGGTTAAGAATTGGGATATGGAAGCAGACAGACTAGTTAAGCCATTCCATGACAAATATCCTGACAAGCCAATGGATCCCACTGGACGGGGGGGGGGAGAGAGGTGGTTAGTGGTATGATTTTTACCCCCTGCATTACTCTCGTTACAGGATATGGTTCTCTGCTGAGGGGGGGGGGGGCAGCCTGTCAGACCTGGAAGCCATATTTTACATGTGGGCGATGTTTACATGCCACATTTTCTACTATGGGAAAATGGGAAGGGGGGATTATATAGAGTATGGGTGATATATAGTCAAAATAACATTCTTTCTCAGAAGGTCAAGGTCATCTTGCTCTGCAGCTACAATGAGGTAATTGGAAGGCATCTCCAGTTTTGGATGGTGTCTGATTGGATCATGTGATGGACCTATGGGGAAAACCTGTAAAATTTCAAATTCGGGTTTTCCCAGATGTGCCAATATGACATCTCCAATAAAATGGAACTTTGAGGAAACTCAAGCCTCGAAGACTTCTTTGGTTGGGGGTTTACTTGGAACCATGACAGCTAGAAGAAATGACTGTGGAGAGGTAAGCAAATCCCAGACTGTAGTTTCAAAGCTGCAATGAAGAGTTTTCCACTGACCCCTACCCCATTTTCCATGGCAGCAAACAGCAAACTAGGTGACATTCAGCCCCTCATAACTGAGGATTTAGCCATACAGATATGGACGCCCCAGCGCTGTGTCCGCCATAGGGGCAGGATGACTCTATGTCAGACACAGCGGCAGGGCATTTGGACGCCCCGGCGCTGTGTCCGCCATAGGGGCGGGACGCCTCTATGTCAGACACAGCGGCAGGGCATTTGGATGCCCCGGCGCTGTGTCTGCCATAGAGGCAGGACACCTCTATGTTGGAAACAGCGGCTTTTGCCTCTAACGCCCGGGTGGCCACCAAGGATTCCACAATGTTAAGATTTGCTCCGACTCAGAAGCTAGAACTGCATTAAACTGCTTCAACTGTAAACCACTATGTGTACCATCAATGGGATGAGCATGTGAAACACACAACATATTTTTAAAATAAACAGAGGAATTATTTAGACCATAAAGATGACATACAAATCAGCTTCCAATGAGAAAAAGGCCTCTTCCTTACAGGAGCTGAGATTTAAAAATCAAACATTGCCACCTAGTGGCAAAATGGATTTTAAAATGTGTCGGTTTTTTGCCATGAGCAAAAATCAAAGTTTCTGATTTATAGCATCCTAGAATAATAGAGTTGGGAGGTTTTCTAGTTCAGCCCCTGCTCAAGCAAGAGACCCTAAACAATTCTGGACAAGTGGTTGTCCAATCTCTTTTTGAAAACCTTCAAGCCATGCCCTGCTACATCACCTGTGTTTTGTCACATCTTCCTGACATTATCCCAAAGGTGAGTCATAATTTTGCATGATCATGATCACAAAATTTTTTCCTTGGTTTTGGATAAGAAGCAAAATATTTTCAAAGAAAAGAAAGAAGAAAAAGAAAAAAAACAAAACAAAACAAAACAAAACTCAAACTAAATACAGAAATCTTATCAATAATATAACTTGAAAAGGACTCCATAAAATTGTGCAGTAAACTTAAAACTAAATTTAAATTTAGAATTGAGAGTATCTGAAGAACTCTGCACTGAAATTAATGACATTAAATTTATGAAGCCAATAAAAATATCCTGAAATGTAAAAACTAGGAAGGTGTCATGACTGTCCACTGATATATGGAAAACAATGAAGAAAGCAAAAGATAGGAGTTATAAGTTGTAACAGAGAGAAAGAGGAAAGCAATGCAGGGGATACCAATGGTGTAGACCAGGGATAGTCAACTTTTTTATACCTACCGCCCATTTTTGCATGACCCAACAAATGCGCGCATGACAAAAGTGCGCCGACAAAACTGCGGTGAGAAAACCGCGACCTTGAAATCACATCCACAAAAGCACGCCCACAACAGCGCGCCGACAAAAGCGCGATTAGGTTAAGGTAAGGGTTAGGGTTAGGTTCAGGGTTAGGTTTAGGGTTAGGTATAGAGTTAGAGTTAGGGTTAGGTTATTACCTTGTTTTAGCGTTGTTTGTTGATGGCGCGCTTTTGTCGGCGCGCTGTTGTGGGCGCAATTTCAAGGTGGTGGTTTTCTCACCACTGTTTTGTCGGCGCGCTTTTGTCGTGCACGCATTTGTCGGTGAACCCACTTTTGTATCTCTGTTAGTAGTAAAATTTTCTAACCACCCACCGGTTCCATATTATGATTTAATATAATTAAATGATGATTTATGAAGTAGGGAAGTAACTTTACTTTATAAAATTTATAAAGCAGAGTTATAGCAAACTCCTACCTCCCACCATGAAAGCTGGAACACCCACTTGTGGGCAGTAGGGACCAGGTTGACTACCACCAGTGTAAACAATCTACCCTCCCTTAAGCTCTGAGCAGAAAGATCCAGATGTTCCATTATGTTCTGCCCCCATGTGCAGGGTTTTGCATGACTTACCTCTTCTCTGAGTAGATGAAATTTTTCTATTTTTACTTAGTGTGTATCCATGTGGTGTTTGCAGTTACATTGACCACCAGAAGGCACCAAATTATTGCTTCCATCCTTATTTGGACTCTTCATACATAATGCATGCCAGAAGATGAAAAGCTCCTTACTTGGGGAGGCATTTTTGCCCTCTCCAGGCTCCAGAGGCTTTCCTTAAGCCACCAGGAGGGTGAAAACGGCTTGGAGCCGAAATAGAGGTTGGAGCCATCTCGTCCTCACCCCAGGAGTGTGCGGGGAAATCAGGAGCAAAGTAAGAGAATAGCAAAAACAACAAATAGCAATAGCAATAGCAGTTAGACTTATATACCGCTTCATAGGGCTTTCAGCCCTCTCTAAGCGGTTTACAGAGTCAGCATATCGCCCCCACAGTCTGGGTCCTCATTTTACCCACCTCGGAAGGATGGAAGGCTGAGTTAACCTTGAGCCGGTGAGATTAGAACCGCTGAACTGCAGATAACAGTCAGCTGTAGTGGCCTTCAGTACTGCACCCTAACCACTGCACCACCTCGGCTCCCTACAGCAAACCAAAGTCCATCTAGGGGAATAGGTCAGCAGGAGATGCAGGAGTGTGGCAAAGTTTGAGCTTGAGTCCGTCCAGCTGTTGTGCTTGCCATAGGTCAGAGGGTTCGTTGGTGTGCTTGACCCTGGATGCGTGGACCCACGCCTTCACTCCTTCTACTTTCACAGCTCTTGGGGTTCTGAGGAGGACCTGGTGAGGGATGGACCACTTGGGTTAGGTGCAAGCGGGAGAGAGTTTTTTGATTCTCACCCACTGGCCTGGTTCAGCCAGTGGTAGAGCATCTGTAGCTGGAGGCAGACTGGACTTGTTTAGAGATAGAAGACAGAACCTGCACCAAATTATGCAAATAGTGGGAGATTTTTCTTTCCCAAACATTGGAGTCTTGCAGTGTAGAAATAGCAAAGGGTCTCCCACACATCACCTCGTCTTCCAGAGGACAAGGCCCTGATCCTGGCTAGGGCTAGTGGTAACACTTTGGGCCATGGGAGTTGGGTTTCCTGGCAGAGTTTGGCCAAGTGGGTTTTCAGGGTTTGGTTAATTCTCTCCGCTTTGGCTGAAGATTGGGAGTGGTAGCTGGAATGAAGATGCCAGGGGATGTTTAAAAATTTACTGACATCCTGGGTAATCTGTGATGTAACATGCCTTCTATTGTCAGATTCGAGACCTCAAGGAACTTCAACCTTGGAATGATCTGATCAACTAGGGCATTACTTTTTGTGTGGATGTCGGGATCTCTTTAGGCCATCTGGTGAATAAATCCACAAACACAAGCGGGTTAGATTTGGCTCCCTTCTTGGGGAGCTCAGTGAAGTCCACTTGCCAGGCCTCCCCCAGGTATCGGGCAATCCGGAGACGACCAAGAGGAAGCGTACTGCTTCCACGCGGGTTATTTCTTTGGCAGAGATCACATTGAGAAACAACAGTCCTGCAAAGGCTGCGTAATTTTGGATTGCAATATAGGGATGTCAGCCACTTCTGCAGTGGGCGGGGACCACTATGAGACATTTGATGAGCTCTTTGGACAAGTTTCCACACCATTTGCTGGGGAAGTTGGATTTTATTCTGGACTGCCCACCATCCATTGCACCATTTGCCATTGGGGTTTAATTTATCTCTGGTGTCATATAAGGCAGGAAGCTGCAGTGTGGGGTCACAGGGAAAGAGAGCCAGAAGTTTGGTATGATCTGAGCAGGTGGCTAGGCCCCATTCAGCAGCTTGATGGGCCCAATAATCAGCAGTGCGGTTTCTGCGAGAAATCTCGCTGTGGTCAGTCTGGTGGCCTCGGCAGTGAATGATGGCCAATTTAAATGGTCCCCAGACAGCTCTCACCATTTTTTCTAGTAAGGGCTTCATCTTTAAACTTTTCCCATCAGCTCCCGTAATTCCACGGGCCTTCCACAAGGCAGCATGAGTGTGTGCAGCCAAGAAGGCATAGTGGCTGTCAGTATATATGTTAGTGTGCAGTCCTACTGACAGGTGGCACGCCTCAATTAGGGCCAGAAGCTCAGCCACTTGGGTGGACCAGTGTGTTGGAAGCTGTTGCAAGAGGAGGGGCCCATCTGCGGATACTACTGCTAGGCAAGTGTATCTCTTCCCATTCTTGACAAAAGATGACCCATCTGTCCAGAGTTGGGATTCTGGGTTCTCAAGAGGCTCAGTTCTAAGATCAGCACGAATGCCCACCACAGCCTCCAAGACAGTTAAAAACTATCATGCTTCTGGCCTTCCTCAGGAGGGCAGGGTAAAAGTGTGGCTGGGTTCAGTCTTTCACATCTATGAAGTTGAACAGAGTCTGCTTCTAAGATCTGGCTAGCATACTTAGAGATACGGCATGAAGTAGCCCAGGCAGGGAGCTTTTGCTCCAGTAAGGTTTGGACTGAATGGGGTGTGTAGACATCTAGGGGGGCTCCCAAAGTTATTTTGTGTGTTTCCTGAATTAGGATGGCTGTGGCAGCAACAGACCAAAGACAGGCTGGCCAGCCCCTGCAACTGGGTCCAAAACTTTAGATAGGTAGGCAACAGGAACTTTTTCTGGGCCCAATTTTTGTAGTAGAACGCCAAGGGCACAACTCTTCATTTCAGTGACAAAGAGTTCAAAGCCTTTCATTTTGGTCAGGCAGGGCTAGAGCAGAGGCACAGCCCAAAGCATCTTTCAAATCCTGCCATGCTTTCTGATGTTTCCCTGTCCAGTTCCAAGCCATGTCTTTTTGGGTTAATTGATAAAGGGGCTTAGCAATAACAGAGTATATAGAGTATATATATCACTGGCAAAGCCAGTGTATATACTCACTCACTCACTCACTCACTCACTCACTCACTCACTCACTCACTCTATCTATCTATCTATCTATCTATCTATCTATCTATCTATCTATCTATCTATCTATCTATCTATCTATCTATATCACTGGCAAAGCCAGTGATGCCTAAAAAGATTTGCAGTTGTTTGACATTGGTTGGCACAGGCAGGGCTGAGATGGCCTGTAGCCAGCTCTCATGAAGTAGGTGATGGCCCTGACGTAGAACAAAGCCTAAATATTGTACCTCCTGTGTAGCCCATTGAACCTTCTGTTTTGAAACAGTATATCCTTTGTCGGCTAAATGATTGAGGAAGTCTACTGAACTTGTTTCAACACTTTCCTGACTTTTGCCAGCTATGAACCAGTCGTCGACATATTGCAAGAGGGAGGTCTGCTTAGTATCAAAGTGTTTAAGACCTTGAGCGAGGGTGGCAGCAAAAGCTGTTAGGCTGTTACGATATCCTTGTGGCAATCTGGTCCAAGTCAGCTGGCACTTAGAACCATCAGAGAGGTCTTCCCATTCAAAGGTGAAGAATGATTGACACTCCATAGCAAGGGGAATGCAGAAAAAAGCATCTTTTAAGTCTATAACCAGTTCTGGTCACTGGAAAGCGTGGTCAACAAGGTGTATGGATTGGCCAATACTGGATGCAGGGGGCCAATCCAGGTATTAGCTTTCTCAAATCATGAACAAATCTCCAAGACCCATCAAACTTGGGGACAGGAAAAATTGGTGTAGACCAATATGTGAACCAGAAGTCCGGTTTTCAGAAAAAGTTCAATCTGGGCCTTAATGCCAATCCGGGCCTCCTGCTTGATTGACTGACGAATCGCAATAGGTTGGGCATCAGGGAAGAGGTGAGCCATGTGAGGTGTGGCAAATCTAGCAAATCCAGGGGTTCCCTGGTACCACACCTGAGGGTTAATTTTATCAGAGTTAGGTTCTTTAGGGATAGTCCCTTTCCCCAAGAAACAAAGACAAGCTTTTTCTGGGGAAATATTAAGAGAGACTCCCTACTTGGTGCATTGTATAATAACTCCCAGTTTCCCTTGGAGATCCTGTCCCAAAAGGTTGATGGGGCATTGAGGCAGGAGCAGAAAGAAATGTTGGACAGAGGGGCCTGCTTTTGATTATAGTCATCAGGTAGCTAAGAGGGGCATTTTCCTCTATCTCAGTAGCTCTAATAATGGGGGTAGTCTGAGAGGAAAGGCAGGGGATTGATGCATCATTTAGGACGCTGAATGTGGCCCCTGTATCAATCAAAAAGGAACAAAGTTTCTCCCCCACTTTTAACTCCACCAGAGAGTCTGGAGAAGAAATTGCCCCTCCGGAGTCCCTTCAATAGGACTCTGGGTGGAACTCAGGGGGCTGGGCTGACATAAGGGGCATAGGGGGTTGTCAGGTCTGAGGGCTGAAGCCTCCTCATCCCCTAAATTGTCCACGTCCCCTGCTGGGTTGTCGTTCCAGGGGGGCAATCTTTTCTCCAGTGGCGTAGTCATTTACAGCGGGCACACTGGTTTTTCTGGAGGGAGACTCCTTTTGGAAGAGAATGAATTACCCCCCTCCCCCTCTGTTACTCTGGGAAGTGATAGCAACAGCTAAAAGGGAGGCTTGTTTTCGTATTTTATGATCTTCTCACTTTTCTTCTTCCTCTTCTCTCTGGGAATAGACAACTAAGGCCTTTTGAATAAGAGTCTCCAGGGCCTGAGTAGTTGGAGCCTCAGATTTTTGTAATTTCTTCCTAATGTCTGGAGCAAATTGGCTCACAAAAGTCATTTTCAACAAAACCTCATTGGCTGGACTATCGGGGTCGAGATCAGTGTATCTCCGAAACCCATCGTTGAGAGGGTTCAAAAAATCAGTGGGGGATTCCTTTGCATCTTGGGTGATCTGTTGGACACGATGAAAATTCACTGTTTTAGGGACACCAAGTTTCAGCCTCTGTAGGATTGAATCCTGGGCTCGCTGGAGAATGAAGGTGCCCCGATCCGAGTTGGGATTAACTTCAAAATTGGGGTAGAAAAGAGCCAGGGGTTCAGGCCACAAGTCAGCGGCATCATTATTAGTTTGAATGCCATGTTCCCTAGCAGCTTTATAGTATGTTATGATGGCTTTAAGGACTTCTTATTTTTATTTGGTAGATAATAGCGCTGACAAGAGAGTAAAAAGGTCAGGCACATTGAGTTTATGGGTGGCCATTATATGTTGAACAAGTTCCATATAACTTTGGGGGGATTTCCTGTAAGGGGGGGGAGTCCCGTTTTCCAATTAAAAAGATCACTGGTAGTAAAGGGTGTGTGAATATACACCAGCTGGTCTTTCATAGGAACCTGTCAGAGGGGGAGGGGTAGGATTGAAGGCCCCGGTTGTTCAGCAGGTATACAAATTTGTCTGGTTCTAGTATGAGGACGACTTAAAGCAGGCAGATCCAGAGACAGAGGTGGAGCTGCTCCGGGTGCTGAATTTTGTGGAGCAGGCTGGGGTGTTTAGTCCTGCAAAGCAGGCTGAGCTGTTGCCGGAGGCACTTGAGCTAATAAAGGCACAGTATCTACATCGGGGAAGGAAGTGGGGGAAATTCCTCTTCCTCTTCAGTCATTTTGACCGTTTTGCCTTTTTCTTCTGAAGAGATGAGGGGACAGATTTTTTGAATTGGTTTGGGGTTAAACCCACACGCTTTAAGGATATCTGGTCGACCGATGAGATTAAGAAAGAAGCCAGTGTAAAGTTCTTCCTCAGTTCGACCTATGGAAACCAGAAAATCAATGAATTTGTTAATGAAATCTAAATCAAGGCTTCCTTCTGGTGGCCATGTGACTACCTTAGGGCCAATTAAATAGGTCAGCCAAATTGTTGTGCAAAGTGTTTTTAATTTTTTCTTTTTAAAGGAAATTGTTACTGCCACTAAAGGTTTTAATACATCCCAGTGGGATAACATGCAGCCCAGTGGAAAACACGGCCCTATTCTTTTTGCTAGATCATCGGTGCTAGACAGACTACTAGCTTTGTTGCCCATGATTCCTGTTGTGGCCCAGCAGGATCCGGTTGAGCTGCTGATGGACTCGGATAGTGAGGAACCATATGAGTCTGCCAGGGAAGATGTGGAGGACCCTGGGCAGGGTTCAGACTCAGAGCAGGGACCAGAGAGGCTGGTTGGCCACCAGGAGGCGCCTGAGGCATGGAGCAGTGGGGAGGATTGAAGGTAGCTTGTCCCTGATGCAAGATTAAGAAGGGCGGAGAAATGGAAGCAGCAGTTCCAGAGGCAGACTCAGACACGATAATTAAGCCCAGGTGGTTGTGGCTTGGCCCCTCCCAAGAGAGTTGGGAGGGGACATTTGCAGGACACAACCGTTTGAAACAGTATTGGAAAACTCTGTCTGTCTTGTATCCGTGCCTGTTGGATTTTGGGTTGCTGCCAACTATTCTTGCATGTGAGTCTTGTCTGAGTCTTCAGCCAAAGGAGTCAATAACTCCGTGATTAAAGAGTGGCAAACAGCCAAGCCTGTGTCTGGGTGATTCGCAGGTCGGAGGGGACGTTCAGAACAGATTCCTAAGGGATTTCTCGAACTGGACTTCTTCAGTACGGAGCCTGAGCAGACCCACCTTAGCCAAGGGTTTTTTCGGACCTTTCTTTGGTACGGGTGTGATCAGAAGCTCTCCCTTGTATCAGGAATCCTGGCCAAAATCCTCCCCTCACTCTGGGATTTCTCGGACCTTTTCTTCAGTACGGTGCTTGGCAATTATTCCAACAGTCACACTGCTTTCAAAGTGATCTGCTCTAACTGATCTTCTTGCAAATAATCAGATATGCAGAGTGGATCTCAGCTCTCACTTGGTCATTCAGACACACACACACAAGGCAACACTCCCTCCAAAATAAGAGATTTCTACTCACCTAGAGGGCACTATCTTACAGCCCTCAGTGCAAGCCTCTTTGACAGCGTTCAGGTCAGGCTGGGATCGGAGTTTGCCAGCAATTACCAGGCGGAGGTCACTGGATGAAATTTTCCAGGAGCGCTCTTGTCGTCATTGCTGGTCTTTGCCGTTTTGTTCCGTCTGCCGAAATGAAGGCCACTGAGCTTAAAGCAGCTCAGCTCGTGTGGAGCTCAGCTCGTGTGGAGACCTTGAAGGAACAAGGCCTCCAATCCATCACGCTGGGCACCAGAAAATGTAAGGTTCCAGCTGTTTTTCCCGAACCACTGAAATGCCAAAGAGAGAGACTCGATACGAGGCTTGCAAAAAGCATCAGCTTTTATTTACGGCCATAGCAAAAGCTGGGTGACAAAACTATATGCAAAGCATACAAACAAATGCATGCAAGGAATAGCCACACCCTGGAAGAGTAGCTCAGAGTATTATATACATTTTAGGCAGATAGAAACAAAGTTTATCCAATCAGAGACAAAGATTCGTTATAGCCGTTCTTTTGTTCAGGCTCCTGTCTCGGTCTACCTTATCTGTGGAGGATTCCTATAGCCTTGTGTAGGGGGTGGCAGTCCCCCTTTGCCAAGTTGTTTTTCGGCAGAATGCTTTAAGGATTTATGAGCCAGGAAAACTCCTTAGTTTGGTTCCTTTATCTATGCGGCCTACTATTCCCGTGTAACAATTTCTTCTTCTAGCTTGGTCCCTTTATCTATGGGGCCTCATATTCCCGTCTAACAATTTTTTCTACTAGCTTTCAAAAATGTGCCAAGCTTTGAAGGCAAGAATAGAAGCGAGACGCAGCAGTGAGATAACATTTGCAGTAATGCCATCCAGTATTAAGGGTACAATTTGCTATGCTAGAAAACAACTAATTTCAGACAGTATACAATAATATAAGCAAAAGCTAATAACAAAGGTTAATTCTTAATAAATGATTTCTAGCAATATATCATATCAAAGGAAACAGCAAATGTTGGTTTAATCAGTGACAATTATGCAGTAACATAAGCAATTCATAATAAAAGCAAATAGCCAATATTAATTCATATTGATTCATATACTCCTTCATTCCTCCCTTTTTATTTTTGGACAGGTTGCTACCTGTCAACGGTGAAGTAGGGGAGCATATTATTTAGGGATGATGTTAAGAACCATGATATTAGTTGGGCGATCCGGGGTGGCAGAGGTCACCATGGAGGCAATGACAGTCATACGAGAAACAGTAGACTGTACTATATGCTGGAAAAGAGGGATGAGACAAGGAAGGAAAAGGAAGGCAAAGGCCAACGAAATAAAAAAAGCCCAATCCTTTTCCAGTTAGAGAACATATCAGCAAACCAGTCAAACTTGATAGCACTTAAATTTGCCAAACACCACTTTCTTTGGCAAGCAGATAGTCTAGGGCAGGGATGGCGAACCTTACACTGTCTTTATTACTTTATAAGGAACCAAAGGTGGAGAACTTATGTAATATTCCTTCCTCCTCTTACAGTTTCCCCACAACCACATTCTAAGAAGTGGGTTGGGCTGGGAGAG
The DNA here is from genome assembly GCF_009769535.1 of Thamnophis elegans. Classification (NCBI taxonomy): domain Eukaryota; kingdom Metazoa; phylum Chordata; class Lepidosauria; order Squamata; family Natricidae; genus Thamnophis; species Thamnophis elegans. The sequence goes on from NC_045549.1 coordinate 57,051,691, forward strand.
AGTGACTGGTCACTCAGCCCTTTTTTCAAGGCTAAAATGGGACTAGAATTCAGAGTCTCTTGGTTTCTAGGCTAGCAATTTAAACACTACTTTGTTTAAAAAGGAGGAAGGAGTGTCAAAATAACTTGTAAGAATTGCATGCGAAAACAAGGTTGGAGGAAACAAACGTGTAAAGCTGCAAGCATCCCAGATAACATTTTAGAATAATCTTCCATAGAATAATGCAAAAGACAAGTGAGGTTGTAGCAAATTACAATCTGAGATGGACCTGTTAGTAGGAAAAGGAGACTAGAATGGGCAGCAATACTTTGCAAGATGCATCAAACCTGAAGTCAAGATGTTTGTTATTTATTTGCACAAGGAGAGCATTCTTTTTATTTGCAAAGTACTCGCTCCGGCGAGGTGAGCGGCTGGGCGTGACAAGGAGTGGCTGGGAGGGGAGGGGCATCTTAACCACTACTTTGTTTATATATATAAATATATAAATTCACTTCCAGCCTAGCCTCTTTCGTGGAGTTGTTTTTTTTGGGGGGGGGAAGCAAAGACGACCCTGACGCGTTTATTGAAAGACAGGGGCAACCAACAAGAAGTCTCAATCGATTACAGAGCTCCATTTACGTCTCTGCCCCGGATATCCCACCCCTTCAGGGATGTTGCGGAAGCCAAGCGTGTAACGCTAAGCCCCTCGCCTGGCGGAAAATTCGGAAGCCCACGTGACTCCACAAGAGGCGTGGTTTAAAGGAAGGTTACTTTCTCCGCTGCGTCGTCACAGTTTCTTCCGGCGTTCTGCTTCCGGGGTTGTGCGGGGGAGGGTGGAGCCTCAATGCGGTCGCGGCTTTGGAATTAGCCGCTGAGGGTGACGACGAAGACGCTGCCGCCATTATGTCCGGCAATGGTGGCACCCTCGCCGCTGCTGCCGCGGCCCCCACCGCTGCCACTTCTCCTCCCGAACAGCCACCTCCCCCACCGCCGCCGCCTCCTCCGCCTCCCCCGCCACAGCCACCCCCGCCGCCGCCACCGCCGGGAAGCTCCGCGGGCGCCGCAGAGCCAGAGCTGGTGTCGCTCATCCTGAATCGCCTCAAGAGTCAAGGCCTTTTCGACCAGTTCCGCCGAGATTGCCTGGCCGACGTGGACACCAAGGTGGGAAGCTGCGGGTCTCGGGGCCCATCCGCCCCGCCCCCCCGACGCCGCGGCCTATTATTGCTGCCCTGCCCCGTTTGCTCTCTTGCCCGAAAAACGACCGGCCAGTCGGTCTGAGCCCTTCCCGGAGGTTGCGATTTTCTTGGGAACGCTTTTCCCAGCCGTTGGACTTAAAGAGCCCCTACCTTAATTAGTCGAGTCCCGCACGCATCGATTTAGCGGCCATCACCTTTCCCACTCCCCACAAGATAGCCCCGCTTTTTCCTGTATGAGCAGCTCTGACCTTAGCGGTGTTCCTACCCGCTTCACATGCCTAATTCTGAACTTGTTTAACTCTTTGCTCAATGGACAGCTGGCCTTTGCTGCCCAATTCTCCCAAAAGCATTTTTCAAGTCTGGATAAGATACTCATTGCAGATTTGTTTTCTTAAAAAGAGAGAGAGAGAAAGAAAAAACTGTATTTAATCTAACTGAGATTCATCCAGTCCGAGTTTTCCCTATCAACAGCAATCGGGTTCAAAAGAAGAGTCTTTTCCTGATATGGCATCTTTGAAAAGGGAAATTGTATTTCTCTGACTTAGCAATAGAAGTATCATTAATTGTGTATTAAATCAGCTAAACTAGAGAGAAGCATTTCTGTTTCACTATCCTCCACAGACATAGATTCAACTCTCTTTTTAAAAACTGGGCTGTTTTACATTTGGGTCCTTAGCATTGGATTTGGATGCAGAGTAGATAATTTCTGGGCTTTATTAACAGAAAATATTACAAAAGAGATTAAGTTAAAAACCATTTATCAAGTTTTCTCATACTCTTTCCTAGATATATTTGAACAACTTGTCTACTGCCCAGATTCTAGTTTCAATATAATGCTGCCCTATTTTACAGACTAAATTTTAGAATTAGTGAAACATTGCAAGTATTTTTACACATTTAGAGTATATATAATAGTATTTTCCGATGTATCATGAGCACTATTTTGGTTAATTATATATTGTCAGTGAAGTATCCATGTGCTGTTCTTATTCTATCACCCATTTGGTCCTGGTTTTGGAAGTTCCAGCTTAGTTATTGAGATTGAAAAATAGTAAATTTCCACAGAACTAATATTGCATGGGGGATGAATTAATTAGCTGTTGTGAACTGTAAAAATACAGACACCTCAACCTTGGCAAAAATAGGACAATTGATATTACTCTTAATTTAAGAGTAAAAGTAAGTTTCTCTTAAATATTTTTACATCAAATTATAAACTATCTTGTGAATCACTTCATACAATGATTGGATAAAAATGCATATGATTTAAGATAATTACCTGTTGGACAGAATTTATTGTTGGAATTACTGTGTTTCCCCGTGTTGACCTTCCGAAATAAGCACTTGACCTTATTTTCGGGGAGGTCTTTTTATTTTTGAGGTACAGGAGGCACTCATGGCTGCTACTATTTTAGCGCATGTGCTCAAAAGCGTGATTGGGCTTATTATCAGGGTGGTCTTATTTTCGGGGAAACAGGTTATTGTCCGAAAGATGCTTCTCAAAAGGCAACTGGATTTCTTGGGGGGTTTTTTTCTGAGTTCCTGAGACAAAATTTAAAAAACTTGTTGGATGGGAAGCAAAATATTTTCAAGGGGGAAAAAACCCAGGAAAGTCCTGTGTTCTTTTGAAAAGCATATTTGAGACAACTATGACTTGGATGATTGAGAATTTCCTTAGATGTGTTGGAATTATTAAAATCATGAAATGATTTTCTTATTATAAAGAAGTAAAGAGAGAAACAATTGGCGCCTCATTTAACAAATTCTCAGTAGAGTTACTCTTTCTCAATATAATGGATTTATGATGGCCCTGTCTTTGTAAAAATAAGACTTTGGAGAAAAGTTCTACCTTTCTTTTCAAGTAAATAGCATTGGGCTTCTAATCACATTGTGCCTCCAAGTAGCAATCAGATGTTACAATGTTTGGTAATTGAAATATTTGCCTCTATTTTTCAGAACTTTCAGCAATGAAGTTTTTTAAAAGTATGTTTTCTTAATCCGCAGTGGGTTTTTTTTTCTAGTTAGATAAGCTTGGAATTATTACAGTGTATACTACTGTTTCTGTATTATTTTAAGCTAAGGTTTTTAAATGTTTGTCTCCACTGATAAGAATGCGAAGAAATATTATGCAAGGAGGCTTCACAAGGTATCTGTTTCTTTTTTAGCCTGCATATCAGAATTTAAGACAGCGGGTGGACAATTTTGTTTCCAACCATCTAGCAACTCATACATGGAGCCCTCATTTGAACAAGAACCAATTAAGAAATAACATCAGGCAGCAGGTTCTTAAGTAAGTTTTACAAATTGTTCTTCTTTATGATCAACTGATTTGACTGGAAATATGCAGGATAAAATGTGATTTGATATATGTAAATATTTGGAAGATCTTAGGCCGGGTGTCAGCAACCTGCCACTCTGGAGCTGCATGCGGCTCTTTGGGCCCTCTGCTGCGGCTTCCTGTCCTATCACTGCATGGCTTCACCCTTCCCTCCCTCACCTGGCCTGAGAAGGTAGAGGTGATGGCGGGGGATGGAGAAGCAGCCAGGGCTGATTTTCCAGCATCTCACCCTTCTGGAGCTCCTTCCGGCCCTTGTTGTTGCTAGGCAGGCCTTAGTCGCTTGGGGAGACGTGTAACCTGCTCTCAGCCCCAAAACACTGGCCTGGCCTGGCTCATCCGACGCAGGCCTCTCTAACATAAGGGCTAGAGGAGTGGGAATGGGATCTGGGAGGAGGGGATGTCGGAAACGGGGACAGGCCAGCAGCGCTCAGCCATGGTTTTAAGAGGTTCAGGGCAGCAGGAAAAGAGAGCTCGCCCCACCAAACCTTGCATGCCCATCCCGGGGTTCAGACTTAGAGAAAGTCCTCCTCAAAGACGCTCACCCGTCAGCCGATCTCCCCCTGTGTGTGTGTGTGTGTGTGTGTGTGTGTCGCACACTTTGTCTCTATGTCTCGTCTCTTCTCTCTTGGAAAGCCGCTGCTGGACCAAGCCAGCAAGCTTTCCTTGGGGTGCTTCACTACTCCTTTTATTTTTTATTTTTGGAAATCCGGGCTGGCTGAGGTACGATCAGTTCCCTTTGGGTGACCGTCCTCCTCTCCCCTCCTCCTCTCGTGACCCCCTGCTGGCCGTAGTGGGGCTGGGAGTGTATGCACATGTGGGAAGATCCTCTTTAAAGCGCAGCAAAGGCATGTGCGGGTAGGGCACTTGCTAAAGGAGGGTCTTAAAAGGACAGAAGAGGGTGTGGCTTCTCTCCTACACTAAGACCCCGGCCATTGCCTTGCCATACCGTTCCGCGCCCCCCCCAGCCCAAAGTGGCAGGAAGCGAAGGCTGCCTTACATGTAAATGTGGCATGAAGGCAGGTACATGGCCACTTCGCTCCTGCACTAAGCCTCCGGCGGCGACCCTCTTCCTCCCCCTTCCTTTTCCTCTTGTGACTTCCTGGCTGGCTGTGGTGGGGCCGGGAGGGTGCACACGTGCGGGGTGGAAAAGGAGGGGAATGAGGAAGGTCACCGGAGCCTTGGTGCAAGAGTAAAGCAGCTCTGTAACTGCCTTTATGCCACATTTGCGAGTAAGGTAGCCTTCGCTTCCTGACGCTTTGGGCTGGAGCTTGTGCCCTCCCAGGCTGAAGAGCTGCCTGGGGGAGGAAATGACATGACAAAGCAATGTCCAGACCCTTAGTGCAGGAGAGAAGCCACGTCCTATTAAGACCCTCTTTAAGCGAGCGGCCGCCTGCCCTGTGTGTGCCTTTGCTTTGGTGCTTGCTTGAATAGGGTCTCCCCATGTGTGTGTACCCTCCCACCACAGCTGGCCAGTGGGTCACAAGAGGAGAAGGAGGGGAGAGGAGTTTGGTCGCCCAAAGAGAAGCTTCCTCTGCAGCTGGCGATCATTCCTCAGCCAGCCTGGATTGCCAAAAAGAAAAAAATAAAAGGAGTAGTGAAGAGCCCCAAGGAGAGCTTGCTGGCTTGGCCAGGCTATGACTTTCAGAGAGAGACAGAGACAGAGAGGGTGGGGAGGAGAGGGGAGAGACACACCGTGATACAAAGAGAGTGGGGGAGAGAGTGAGGAAAATAGGGTGAGAGAGATACAGAGGCAGAGAGAGAGGGGGAAGAGGGGAAAATAGGGAGAGGGGGGAAGAAATATACAGGGGTGGGTGACAGATATAGGGAGAGGGGCAGAGAGACAGATACAGAGAGGGGGAGAGAGGGACATAGAGAATGGTTTTGTGGCTGGGTAAGCGTGGCTAGGAGGTCATGTGACTTGAGTGGAAGTGAGTGACATTGAGTTTGCCTTGTCCACCCAGGTTTTGTGGCTCTCTGCAGGTTTTTTTTTCCTGTGGGAAATGGGTCCAAATGGCTGTTTGAATGTTTAAGGTTGTCTTAGTAGTTTGGATTCAAAAACTCCTACGTTTCATATTTTGAAATTCAGTGTGAATGCGTGAGGCTGCTATTCAAAATAGCCCGTAAGGACTGATAGTAAAAATTCACCATAGCAAATATATTTCATGTAGCAGTTCATGCATTATACTTAATGAGAATATAGGAGAATCAGTTCTTACTGAAACACCTTGTGTTTTATATATGAATGTCAGCTTTAAAAGGTTCTATCTAGATTTTTACATGCTTAAAAGAAATTAATATTGTCCTTCAAGTTTTTAATTATATGGAGGTTTTTTTCCTCCTAAATGATTTTTTCTACATTTTGACTCATTGTATTTAACCAAATTGTAAGATTGCAGTATAGCAGCAGTCCCCAATCTTTACAACTCTACAGACTGGCAGCAGTGGAGGGGGGAGAGGGGATGGTTTTGCGCACATGCCCACCACTTGCACAAATGGAGTGTTGCATGCTTGCCCACCACTTGCACGGCCAGTTCTCAACAGACTGCAGCCCAGTACTGGGCCATGAACCAAGAGTTGCAGACCTCTGCAGTATAGTACTGCTGGTGAATGAAAACAGAACTTATTTATAGATTTTAATTATTTGTATCAACCTACTGGTATATCATTAAATTGCTTTTTCTGAAGTAACTGGGGTTATTATAGTATCCGTTTTATAATCTTCATTAATTTGCTTTTTTTACTTGTAACCTATGGTCAATGATCTCCAATCCACTGGCCAGTGCTCCTCTAGCAATAGCAATAGCAGTAGACTTATATACCGCTTCATAGGCCTTTCAGGCCTCTCTAAGCGGTTTACAGAGAGTCAGCATATTGCCCCCAACAATCTGGGTCCTCATTTTACCCACCTCGGAAGGATGGAAGGCTGAGTCAACCCTGAGCCGGTGAGATTTGAACCGCTGACCTGCTGATCTAGCAGTAGCCTGCAGTGCTGCATTTAACCACTGCGCCACCCTGGCTCTCCCTCTATAAGGGAGATGACCAGTTTAGAAATAAGAAATATAAATAAATAAAATTTAAAAATCTCATTTTCTGGAATGATATAAGAACTCTTCCTTGAGCAGGGGATTGGATTCAGAAGATTTCCATGCTCCCTTCCAGCCCCTTAATTCTATGATTCAATGATCCTGAAACAGTACTTTAACGATATATTAAATGGGATAATGAAAATTTTAGAAAAGCAACAATAATACCTTAGCTAGGCCTGAAGAGCCATGGGAATTAATTTTTGAGTCTTAATTTTTTTTATTTCTGAATATAATTTGCAGAAATATTTATTTGTTGGAATTGTTCAGTTCAATAATGCGTGGCAGAAATAGATATCCTTGTCAACTACTACAGAAAGCAAAATTATTTTTATTTGTGGTGCTTTAGTCATAGTGATTTAAGGAAATGCAGGTTATAATGAACATCTTTTAGAAAAACTTAATGTGAAAGAAAATATGCAATATATTATACTTTATAAAGAGAATGGAAACATGCAAAAGTTCAGTGAGGGGAATCAGTTCTCTTAACAAAAACCAATTTGTATTAATTTTTTGTTGCATTTTGAACTACATTATATTTTAAAGGAGAAATTTAGTGAATCTAAAGTATAAGAATTATAAATTTTATAAAACCAGGATTTAAATAGTCTTAATTTAAATTGATCTATGTCAGGGTGTCAAACCTCAAGGACTCCGTTTTCACTGGCAGAGGGCTAGCAAAACAAACTAAAAACAAAGCAAAAGGAGAAATGTTTCTCCTTTTGCATTTGAGCATGCAAGAAGGGGCAGGAAAGGAGAAGGGGAAAGAGGAAAGACAAAGAAAAAGGGAAGATGGGAAGAGAGCAAGTAAGGAAAAATAAGAAAAGAGGGGAAGGAAGGAGGAGGAAGGAAGGAAGGAGGGGGCAGGGAGATTATAATGAGAGTAAGGGAGGGTCCTGCCTTAGCACTTGGCCACCACATGTGCACCCAACATAAGTGACATTGAGCTGGCCACGATACCCACAAGGTCAAACACAAACCTGATGCGGACCTCTTAAGAAGTTTAACGTTCCTGATCTATGTGAATGAATTGCCCAATATTTTGCACTGTTTTTCCTAGGATATCAGGGAGTTCTCTTGAATCCTTCATTATATTCTCTCATGATATATGCAAATAATGATTCTAATTTGCTTTATAATCTTGTTAAGAGTACCAATAATATCCATAGAAGAAACTTAATATAAATTAGCATTAATATGTTTCCCTTCTCGCATAAATTCTTACATTGATTGTGTTAAAGTAATTGTGTTAGCTGTGATAGATAAATTATATTGTCATTTCATTTCAGGTCTGGAATGTTAGAATCTGGTATTGACAGAATCATTTCTCAAGTCGTGGACCCAAAGATCAACCACATATTCAGGCCACAAGTAGAGAAGGCTGTCCATGAATTTTTAGTCACAATGAATCACCCAGAAGAGATCAGTCCCAGCTTTGCCCTGCCTGAAGATAAATTAGAAGCTTCTGTTTTGCTGCAAGGTATTTCTTCTCTCTTCCCTTGGCAAAATGAATATGCTTTTAATATTTGGGTTTTAAAGAGGTGAGTGTAAGGAATCAAGAGTTGAAGTAATGCTCCTAATCACAGGCATACATTCAAATAATGTCATTGAAACTAATTTCCAAATTTATGTGCTTAAGGGAAAATTATTTATCAACAAAGACTTTGATATTACGGTAACTCTTTGCAGACATCCCAACCTAATTACATCTGTTCATCTGGATATAGTAATAGCTGGGTTTATTTTCTAGAGATAGCCTTCCTACTGAAAACTCTGGTTTATGGAAAGCTACTTCCAGCTGCCGCCATTGTCTCAATTTTCAGTCAAATTGTAATAATAATAATATTATATAATATTATATAAATAAGTAACGGAGTGAGCTCCTATTACTTGTCCCAGCTTCTGCTAACCTAGCAGTTCGAAAGCATGTAAAAATGTGAGTAGAAAAATAGACCACCTTTGTGGGAAGGTAACAGCATTCTGGGTGCCTTTGGCATTTAATCATGCCAGCCACATGACCATGGAGACATCTTTGGACAACACTGGCTCTTCAGCTTTGAAACGGAGATCAGCACCGTCCTCTAGAGTCGGGAATGACTAGCACATACAGTACTGTGCAAACGTTTTAAGCAGGTGTGAAAAAATGCTGTAAACAACAAATGCTTTCAAAAATGGAAGTGTTAAACATGTATGGTCATAAATAAACAAAATGCAGTGAATGAACAAAAGAGAAATCTAAATCAAATCAATATTTGGTGTGACCACTCTGCCTTCAAAACAGCAGCAATTTTTCTAGGTACCACTTGTACAGAACTCGGCTGGTAGGTTGTTCCAAACATCTTGGAGAACTAACTACAGATTTTCTGTGGATGTAGGCTCTCTCACATCCTTTTGTCTCTTCATGTAATCCCAGACACATTCGATGATGTTGATATCAGAGCTCTGGAGGCCATGCCATCACTTCCAGTACTTGTTCTTCTTTACGCTGATGATAGTTCTTAATGACTTTGGCTGTATGTTTGGGGTCGTTGTCCTGCTTCAGAATACATTTGGGGCCAATCATACGCCTCCCTGATGGTATTGCATGATGGATAAGTATCTGCCTGTATTTCTCAGCATTGAGAACACCATTAATCCTGACCAAATCTCCAACTCCGTTTGCAGAAATGCAGCCCCAAAGGTTTAAGGAACCTCCACCATGCTTCACTGTTGCCTGCAGACACTCATTATTGTACCACTCTCCAACCCTTCAACGAATACACTGCCTTCTGCTACAGCCAAATATTTCAAATTTTGACTCATCAGTCCAGAGCTGCCATTTTTCTGCACCCCAGTTCCTATGTTTTCGTTCCTACTTTAGTCACTTGGCCTCGTTCCCACGTCAGAGGTATGGCTTTTTGGCTGCAACTCTTCCATGAAGACCACTTCTGGCCAGACTTCTCCGGACAATAGATGGGTGTACCTGGGTTCCACTGGTTTCGGCCAGTTCTGAGCTGATGGCACTGCTGGACATCTTCGATTTCGAAGGGTAAAAAGCTTGATGTGTCTTTCATCTGCTGCACTTCCTTGGCCGACCACTGTGTCTATGATCCTCAACGTTGCCCGTTTCTTTGTGCTTCTTCAAAAGAGCTTGTACAGCATATCTTGAAACCCCAGTCTGCTTTGAAATCTTTGTCTGGGAGAGACCTTGTTGATGCAGTATAACTATCTTGTGTCTTGTTGCTGTGCTCAATCTTGCCATGACATGAAGCTGTTTTTCACAACATCACGTTGGTAGCAGAGTTTGGCTGTTCCTCACCCAGTTTTACCCCTCCTATTCAGCTGTTTCTGTCTCAGTTCATGACTGGGTTTCAACTTACGTGTGACATTGATGATCATTAGCACCTTTTTGGTATAATTGGTTGATCATACACCTGACTATAATCCTACAAAATCCCTGACTTGGTGCAAGTGTACCTATGAGAATGGAAGCTGGTTTGAAGGCAAAAGGTAGTAACACCAAATATTCATTTGATTTAGGTTTTTCTTTTGTTCGCTCACTTTGCATTTTAAACATTGACAAAAATAAACAATCATTATTTATTTCTGAAAGCATTCTTTGTTTACAGCATTTTTTCAAACTTGACTAAAACCTTTGCACTGTATGTGCGAGGGGAACCTTTATCTTTTAGTGTTCGAATATTGTTAGAATCCTCCCTTTTTTATCAGATTGCTGTATCACATGCGTTTCTCTCTTTGAATTAAATTCCAGTGCATCCATCCCCAAAATGTCCTCAATAACTATTCTTGAATTCATGGAGATTAGGATATGGAAGATTCAAATAAAGCTGTATATCATTCATTGACTGTTGATATTACAGTTGAAGCTGATGAAGACCATATTTAGGCTATCAAAGTTACTGAGGTTCCAAATCAGTCAGCAAAATTTGGCCATTGAGGGGGGCGGGGGAGGTCAGCGTGGAAGAGAGAATATAGGCAAAAAATTCAATTGTCTTTGTAATATTTATTGCCTTTTTATTTCACCATTGTCACTATTGCATCATTCAACTGATACAGTAATCACTCATTTCTGAATGACCTTTCTTTTCTTCAGTCTATTCATACTCATTCCCAAAAGGATATTAAGGTTTGCACCTGATGTTGCCCCTCTTAAAGTTTGTTAAACTTTATCTCCAAGGTAGCCAGCCTGGTCTCTGATGTAGTATTGGAGACTTCAAAAACAATGTTCCTTAGCAACTTCTACTTGTCAAGGCTAACTCTAGACTTCAGGGTCTCTATGACAGTCATAAGGCTTTCATATGTTGCAGGACTAACACATTAAAGGTGTCATATTCTTGTTTTGAAAGCAGTCATTAATAGTTTTTGCTCTAATAAAATTTGGAGGTGAGATCTCACCTGTTTCTAAGACATTGTTAGGAGGATCTGCCTCCAGAGTTGTAGATTCTTGAACGCTGTAGGAATTTTCCAAGTCAGGATTTAAGATTCTGTTGAAGCTCTAGTCTAGCTATGGGGATGAGATAAGCACTGATAAATTCCTTGGCTCTCAAGAGAAACAAGTTAAAGGTTAGATTGTTATGGTACAAATCACAGAAATCTTGGTACAAAGTTGATCAAATGTAGGGTGGAACACATTATCTCATGATAATGAGGGGTTTAGGATGTTGAAGTGCTGGCCTTTGGCACAGTGGGCTTTCCTCCTCCAGTGGCCTCTGCCAGCAATTGTCCACTGCCAATTAGCCCTTGGCACTAGGGGAAGTCATCCTGGCCCATTCCCTGAGGCATGGTTTTATCTGGGTGTTCTGCTGCAGCAGACAAGTAGCTGCCAGCCAATCAGGATTGAACAGCAATAATGGTGCTGAGAGGATAGTGTGTGATTGGTGGTGGGTGGGGTGAGTGCGGGGCTTGGGGTAAGTGAGGCGTTATGGGGCAGCACACAATTGACAGCAGGCAGGGTGATCGTGGGGGCTATGGGGATGCAATACGTGATTGGCAATGGGTGGGGCAGTCACAGGGATATGGGGGCAGCACATTGGCGGTGGCCAGAATGATCGTGGGGTTGTGGGGGAGGATGAGCGAGGGGCATGTGAGGCATTGTAAACTAATGCAACCCTACCTAATTCCACCTCTCATGCAAGCTGTAAAAGCAGTTTGCAAGCCATAGTGGCCTGCACACCCAAATCCCATGCAAGCTGGGATGTCTTTGCATGGCTTGGAGCCAGAGGGACTGAGAATATGTGAAGCCAGCCAGCTTGGACGTTTGGCTCAGTCAATCAGCTATTTAAGCTAAAAGCAGAAAAGCCAGGTTTGGTTTTTTTTCTTTCTTGAGCCTGAGGAAGCTGTTGGCTGCCAAGAATTTAATCATCTTGATTAGCCCAGAGCAACTGCAGGAATTGGAAAACTGTGCCAGCTTCCAGGTTTCACAAAACTATAAAGAGGAGAGAAGGTGAAGCTTGACAGCCCGGGTTTGTCGCAAATGCGGAATTCCAGGCATTAAAGCCCGGCAGCTGGCTTGAAGGCCCCTTGTCCCCCTCCCCCCAATGCTTGTCCCACCCAGCACCAATTGCATGCACCCCCCCCCATAGCTCCCATGATCACCCTACCCACCACCAATCACACAATGCCATTGTGATTGCCCCACCCGCTGCCAGTTGCATGCTGGCTCTTCAGCACCATCACTGCCACCCATTCCCCGATTGGCTGTCAACTACTTGTCCAGAATAGCTAAACACCCAGGTAAAATTGTGTCTGAGGGAATGGCTTGGACACGGGGGGTGAAGGGCCAGGAAGCCATTGGTGGTGGACAATCACTGTCAGACAGCAACAGAGGAGAAAAGTTGGTGCCACTGAGAGTCGGCACCTAAATATCCTCTTCCAATAATGAGAGTAATCAAAAAGCTTTCTTAATAGTGTATTGCCACCACTGCATCATAGCAGAGTGGCTTACTGTCAAAAATGGAATATTATTATCTAAGGATGTGCCAAATTTGGGCTCACATGGTGCATTCCGAAATAAGAGATTATTTTTTGGTTTGGCTTCTTCATTACATATGCAATATCTCATACTAATTAGTTGTACTTAACTTTACTCTTATTTGAAGGTGTTCCTGCTATCACTCCAAATATGAATATGGCTAATGATGCTCTGTCTATTTTGGAGACCATAACATCTCTCAACCAAGAAGCCAGTGCCACCAAGGCTTCTACAGAAGCATCCAACACTAAGACAAATGAGAGATTCTCAAAGAAACTCCTATCTCAGCACAGTTTGGATGGCAGCATAGAGAGAGACCGGAATGCAGAAGATGTTGCTGATGGAGAGAAAACTCCTTATATCTCTACAGAAGAAAGTTTTGAACCAGTAGTAAACTCTGAAGATATAAGTAATTCATTTTCTTCAAACGAAGAAGGGAAAACTATATCAAAAGAAGCTAGTAGCCTGCTTAATCCAAGCAAGGAAAATTTTCAGGAAAGTGATGAACAAAAAAGTAAACTGGTGGATAAATGTGATAGAAAACTGGAAAGCTTGGAAAAAGGAGAAAAGAAGAAAGAAAAGAAAGAAAAATCTGACAAAAAAGTAGATTTCTCAAAGAGAAATGGCGATGATGTAAAAGCAAAAGAAGAAAAGACAATAAAAGATAAAGAAACAGAAGTGATAAAACATTTAACCCTTGAAAAGAACACTAGTAAAAAAAATGAAAGCACAAAAGAAGGTATAATATCAGAGGTGTTTATTAATTATGAACAGGTTGAAACAAATGGAAGGGTTTTTAATTTATTTGGAAAGTTTTGATATAGGTGAAAAGATACCGGCATTACATTTTATTGGTTGACTTTAGAATTTTTTTTTACCTGCAGCATGGTAATTTTCTAAAGATTTTAGCTTACTGGACAGAGAATACTTCAGAATATAACTTGTTTTTTAGACATAGCAGGTAATATGTTGGTAAGATAATACTAAATATTGTGATGAGTGTTTTTATCTTAACCGTACCTGTTCATTGCTTGTAGTGAGTATCTTTGCACTCTTTTCTTGGTTTTTAATTGCCCTTATTTCAGATTTTTAAACTGGAACAGTTTCTTTTTACTCTTCTCTACTACTACCCTATGCACTACTGATGAAAGGAAACATTACTGCATTTAAGTTTTCAGCTAATTTTTCTTTATTTACAATGTCTCATTTTCATGTTGCATCTTGAGATTCTTATCCTTTGCTTTCTCATTCAGGATCCTTTATTTCTCATTTTATGGTATTTTGCATTTTAATTTCTTAATATGCCAGGTATCTTTCCTATAGGATGGCTTTTTATACTTGCATGTTTTGACATCATCATTTAACAATCTTTCCGAAATACATTAATTTCTCACATAAGATATGTTTTATTCAGTTTTAATTACTGTTAGGTTACTGTTACTGTTACTTCTGTTTCTTTGTATTCCTTTATCTCATCTAAAACAATTGACATCGCTTCCATCTTCTTTTTTGTCAAATTTCTTTTCCTCTTTTCATAGGTATTATGTTAAAACCTTCTTGCATTATTTTGATTTCTTGTTTTATGTGTTTTATTAAGCCAGTTCTCTCTTGCTATGGCCTTTTTTAGCATGGTGCCCTCCTGGTTGATGGCATGTCAGACACTGCAATTCCAAGCTGGTTTAACTAATAGCTATGCTGAGAATTGTGGGAAATTGGAATCCTAGTGTGACTGGAGGGTACCAGACTGGAGAACGGAAGCCTGAGAGTTGGCATTTCACTGAGGAGGAAGACTTTCATGACTGTTCTTAGGACAAAATATTTTCATATCTGTTATCTTATGATGATGCTCAGTTTCTGCACTGAGACCTTTTTACATACATGCACACCTTTTGCAGACTAATGAAGAGACAGACTTCTAAAGGTCATTTTCTTCAACAGCACTTTGGAAGGTGGGTAGTGCCAGGCATGTAGGAAGCTGTTTCTACTTTCTTGTGGGATGTTTTGGATTCTGGATCAGATTTTAAGTCATCTCTTGTCTTTTTTCTCAACTAGTGTTGGAAGATTCCGATGTGGAAATACTGAGTGATATCACTGTTAGCTCCGTGCATACCAGTGATCTTTCTTCGTTTGAAGAAGATAGTGAAGACCTGCTTTCTGATAGCACAGAAGAAGGAGAAATTGTTTCTGATGGTAAAGTAATCTTGACCTTTGGCTAGTGAGAAGAATAAAAGTATGAATTTGTTTTTCCTTAAATACAACTCCCTTGTATACTTGTGGTACTATTAGTTGGAATAATTGAATATTACGTACATTCAGTGCATGCATTTTTGTGCAGTGTACCACAAAACCCTAAGTAAATACAGTTCTTTACTCCATGAGGCTGTCCCTAAAATGGATTAAAATTAGCTTGGATGTGATTTTAAATGCTTGCATGGACACAAAATCCAAGCAAAGATTGGTGAGAAAACTCTTCTTGGCAAGACAAGGTATAAACATCCCTCTTGCCTTAACAAATAGCCTGGATCTGTCTATTCTCATATATTTAGATACCACATAAATGAAAAAAAATGTTATTTCTAAATATATTTGTTATTTAATATGTGTTCTGCATTAATCACAAACCATAAGTGTACTCTGATTTAGCAAAACTCATTTTATGTTCAATAGAATGAGAACTAGTTTGGTCTAATGGGCTAGAAATAAGGAGGCTGTGAGTTCTAGTCCTGCCATAGGTAGGAAAGCCAGTTGAGTTTACTTTGAGCCAGTCATTTTCTTTTGGCCTATGATGTCAGTTCCTATGGCAACCAATGAATCAACATTCAGTTCTTCTTAAAGCAGAACTTGCACTTGCAGGAAAAAAACAACGCAAGGAAGAAAACTCTCATTTAATAAATATCAGGCAAATAATAGCATAGTGTTCTTTGTTCATAAGAACAGAGTCAGTTTGTTAATGCATATGGAAAAGTCATTTGAAAGATTTTGGTATTTTGATGTTAGGATTGAATGTATGCTTTTGTTTTGTTTCATCTTGACTGATTGATTGGTATTTTATTCTATGGTAAAACAAATATTAAAAAGTTTTCAGTATTTTAAGTTCAGAAAGCTGCATTTAAATACTTAGCTGATTGTTTGCTTTGATCTTCTTGACCTTTTAGCACCATCTGTGCTAAAAGGACAATTCTGTGCTTTTACTGGCTGGAATATCTGGAATCAATTCATAGTTTTCCTAAGATAATTGAAGCTGAGGCTATCAGATAATAGATAATATGCAATATAGCAATAGCATTTAGACTTATTCACTGCTTCACAGTGCTTTAAAGCCCTCTTGAAGCCATTTACAGAGTCAACATATTGCTCCCAAACAATCTGGGTCCTCATTTTACCAACCTGGGAAGGATGGAAGGATGAGTCAACCTTGAATCTGGTGAGATTCGAACTTCCAAATTGCCGGCAGCCAGCAGAAGTAGCCTGCAGTACTGCATTCTAACCTCTGTCCCACTGTAGCTCATATTACAATTCCAGAATCTTGTGGTAAAAATGAAAGCTAAATTTACTGTGATCTGTAGTTCTGGATTTACCATAATAATGGGATAATAAAATAATGTGGGATTTTAACATATTATTTCTAACAATATATATTAATAAATATGGAGCATATTTATTGATACAGATGGAGGATAGTTAAGGCTAGGATCCTGAAATGCCAAAATAATTTTTATTTTCATATAGAGTGATGGTTTTTCATTTCCAGTTCCTTCTATACAACATCAGTTTTGAGAAAGGGGTCGGTTGAGCAGGGGGTTTCACCTACCTTGGGGGTAGTATCTGGTTCTTTGGATCTTAGCTTATATCTAAATTATAAAATGAACATTTCCTTACACTTTTGTTCTCAACTTTTATCTAGACGAGGAAGATGAATGCAGCCAGATTAAAGCAAAGTCAGAGGCAGAAGGGACAAATGATAAAAAAACAAAATCTGGACGACATGCTTACATCCACAAGCCTTACCTTTACTCCAAATATTACAGTGATTCAGATGATGAAAGAACAGTGGAGCAACGTCGGCAGTCAGTTGTAAGCTGAATTGCTCTTTTATCTCTTTCCTTAATGAGTGGGAGTTTGCCAGGGTGAATGATACTTTGAAAAAATTCTTCCAGGATCATTTATAATGCAGCAGTTTTTTCTGTGCTCCAAGCTGAGGGTTCTGTGTCACAGAAGTGCTTGCTCCATTTTCTTATGAATGTCAATTTGTCAAAAAATTGGCAAGGGAAGTTTTTTACACATGCAGTCCCAAAGGTGCTTTTTCAAGAGGCAACTGGATTTTCTTGTTTTTCTTTGAAGATGTTTCACTTCCCATCCAAGAAGCTTCTGACTGGATGGTGTGGATGGAAGGATTTATAGTTATTGCAGACAACTGATTATTTACATTCTTTTAGAGAGTCATTGGGGCCACCTGGAGGTTTCTATGTGTCGTGGTCAGGGTCACCTCTGGTGCAAATGTGTGTGGAGCCTTCTTGGAGCTGTTGAAAGGACTGTGTTGTACACTGGAGATAGGTGATGTTGTATCTCTCCCCCTCTGTTGAGAGAGGGCTGGTCAATTTTGACATAGATGGCCTCTTTGATCCCTCTTTCAAACCAGCAGTCCTCTCTGTCTAAAATGTGGACTTCCCTGTCTTCAAAAGAGTGGCACAACATAGAACAAACCCATCAGGACAGGATTCATCTGCATTTGAAAAACAAAGGCCACACAGTCCTTTTAATAGTTCCAAGAAGGCTCCATACACATTTGCACTACTCAGGTGACCCTGACAACATACCTCCAGGTGGCTTCAACGAGACTCTAAAAAGAATGCAAATGACTAGCTGTCTGCAAATCCTTCCATTCCCCACCATCCGGTCAGAGCTGAAGAAGCTTCTTGGATGAGAAGTGAAACATCTTTAAAGAAAAACCAGATAGTCCAGTTTCCTCTTGAAAAAGTACCTTTGGGACAACTATGACCTGAATGACTGAGAATCTCTATAAATGTGTTACATCCACTGCATGCAATCCAGGTAGCCAAGATTTTATTTGTTTTAACTTCGAAATACTTGGATACATATCATGCTGGCAAAATTTAAGGCAAGAAAAAAAATGCCTGGTTTCAGAATTCCTTTCTCCTTCTAATTTTTAATGTATTGCTGCTAGTTTAACATTGTTATCTCTTAAATTGAAAGAAAGATTTACGGATGTCTCAAGTGCTTTGTTGCTATCTGTGCCATCTCTCACCAAAATAACTACTGATTGTGTCTGCCCTGGAGTACCTGGAACCTCATTTTTTCCTAACTAAATTCATCCATAGTGTGGGATAAATGAATAGAAACACTCTTCTGTATATTTATCTCATGCAAATGCATGATTCTTCCATCTTGTCTTTGTATTGCTTTTGTTTCAATCTGGGCTCTCTGTGTAGTTTTATGTTTATCTGTTTTTTATGGATGTTTTGCTATTATACTGATGAGTCCATTGACGGCTTGCTATAACAAATCTGAATAAATCATTGTGTAGGTGTTAAATTTTGCTGCCACTTTAAGGCATTTTGCATTGACATATAATATGAATTGTAGTAGTCCCAGCTATGGACAGTCATCACCACATCCAACTAGTTGAGAAGATTTGGATGATGCACCAAATATATTGATCCTCTGTGTAAATGTCCTTTCTAAATTCAGTGTCAACTGAGGATCCAAGTGTCGGGCCTTGAAGCCATCTTAGACATTGGATCTTCAGGCTGCCACATTTAGTCTGTGGGAAACTGGGAAGGGGGATTGCATAGAGCTGGGGAATATATAGTGATAATAACCTTCTTTTCTCCAAGAGTCAATGACATTCTGTCCTGCACCTGGAAGGGTGTGACTGGGAAGCATCTCCAGTTGGGATGGTGCTTTGATTAGACCATGTGATTGACATGTGGATGCTGGGTAGCTGTGTGGACTTTCTTTTGGGTGGGGAAAACCTGAAAGGTTTCAGATTTGGGTTTTCCCAGAAGTGCCAATATGACATCTCTAATAAAATGGAACTTTGAGGAACTTCAAGCCTTGGAATCTTCTGTTGTTGGGGGTGTTACTTGGATCCCTGACATTATCCTGAATCATCTTTAAACTTCAACGAGCTCCCCAAACCTCGAGGTGCTGTCTGAGGTCCAGAGCCTCGAACATCGACCCACCATCACTGGGTGGTGTGAAGACTCAGGAAAGATGGAGGAAGACAAATCAGCCACAAAGGGAGCCACGGGTGAGCTCGGCGGTCTACATCGAGACCATCTACTCCCCTTCCCAAGCTGTGGTGGAAGCAGAGAGGGTCACAGAAGTGGAACGTCAGGTGGGTGCCCAGCCCAAAGAGCCGATGCCCAAATGAACCACCCAGCAAGACCTTACTCTATGGGACAAAGCTGCAAGAGCCACACTACCTTAAGAGACAATGCCTGGAACAACGCTACTGAGCCAACAGATGGGACTGAACAGAACGGAGCTGACCCCAGTTTATGAGTGGAGAGTGCCAGAGACCCCAGGCGCTCTCGGATTAGGGATTCACGCAGCCAGTTGCTAGCGGGCCTCCTGGAGCAATTCGGCCAACTCAGCATGAGGAGCACAGCTCAGCTCCTGGGAACTGGACAACCCCGTTGTAATCTCTGGCTCAACTCCCATTCACCTTTCCGAGCCTCGAAGCTGCAGCACCACCAAGTGCAGCATCTGCCTCCTCTTATACGACCCGAAGCAGATCGTGCCACAGCTTCGCATGTCAGGCCCGATGTATCGAAGGAACAGCATATGCTGGAATCAGAATTGGACAGCAGCAAAGCTCCTTGAATCACTTCAGAAATGAGTGTTACTTGGAACCTGCCACAAAGAGTAATCTAAGACTGCAAACCTGTTCTTTTAGAATGAGAACAAACTTACCAAACATTCACAGCACCTAATCCCCAAATTGAGGATATCATTCTCCCAGTAGCACCTTTGTCTTATCTGGATTCAGTTCTTCATCTAGCCCAGGTGTCAGCAACCCACAACTCCACAGCCGCATGTGGCTCTTTAACCCCTCTACTGCGGCTCCCTGCCTACCTGGTTGCATGACCTGCTCTCTGCCCCGAGACATTGGCCCAACTTGTCTGTGGCTCAGACAACCTTGCTAACACAAGGGGTGGGAATGTGATTTTGGAAGAGGGTACAACGGAAAGGGGGACAGGCCCACAGCTGAGAAGTGAGCACGAGCTGGTGGCTTCCCCGCTTTCTCACTTGACCCGCTGGCCCACTGTTGCTGTGACGGGGGGTCGCACACGAGCAGGGATACCCTCAAGTGAGCAGCTGGGTTCGACTAAAGTGCAGCAAAGGCATGCGAAGCAGGCAGGTTGAGTGGCTGACAGGCAAGCGTCTTTGGTGAGGGTGCTCCAGCTTTCTCCGAGTGTGACCCCCAGGCTGGGTGTGTGAGAGAGGGTATTGCTTGCGGACGGTATTCCTGCTCATGTGCGAGAGAGGGTATCATTCGTGCAAGAGAGCAAGTGAGAGAGTAATGACAGAGAAAAGGAGTAAAAAGAGAGAGAAATGAGAAAATGATGGAGGGGAGAGAATGAGAGAGAGGAAAAAGAAACAAATGAGAGAGAAGGGAGAGAGAGAAATGAGAGAGCTAGAGGGAAAGAATGGGAAAAGAGGGAAACAAATGAGAGAGAAATGAGAAAGCTGGAGGAAGAAAATGAGAGGGTAAAGAGAGAAACAAATGAGAGAGAAGAGGGAGAGAAATAAAAAAGGGAGAGGAAAAATAGAAATGGGAGGCAGAAGTGACCCATTTCCCACATAAAACACCGGGAGCCACAAAACCTGGATAGGTGTGGCTGCGGGGTCATGTGACTGGGTGGGAGTGACGAGTTAGCTACACCCACCTGGTTTTGTGCTCCTGGTGTTTTCTGTGGGAAATGGGTCCAAATAGCTCTTTGAGGGTTTAAGGTTGCAGACCCCTTATCTAGCCCATTGTGGAATTTAAACAGTTTCCGAAGTGAACTTCTGTCAATCTCCAAATTAACCTCTTTAAGCACTTTTTTTTGTGAACGTCAAAGATCAGTGGGAAATAGATGGAAATCCAGGGATCAGTGGCCTCATTTTGGAAGAATATTCCTTCAGCAGCATCTTCTAGACCAGTGATGCTAACTTTTTTTGTACCCGTGTACCGACCTGCATGGTGGAAACGTCACACAAAACGATCCCGCGAGGAACACACGGCCTCGTTGGCCTTCGCATATGTAGGAGTGCCGAAAGCCGGAAGAGCAGCGCTCCATTGCACATGCGCTCAAATTTCCAGCGCGGGCCTGACAAACAGCTGGCCATCGCGCTTGTGCACAATGGAAACCCGGAAGTTAGGGTGCCATTGTGCGCAAATGCATAAAGTCTGGCTGGCGTGGGCATGTGCACAGAAACACAGAAGAGGAGCCAGCGAAGCTGCACATCCTGCACAAGATGGCTCTGTGTGCCATTTCTGGCACATGTGCCATAGGTTCGCCATCATGGCTCTAGACTTCGAACACGAAAGGATCTGATCCATTGTGAAACAAGTTTCCTACAGCCCAGCCTGGAAGGCAGTCTAGCATAATAGTATGGGAAAGGGTAGGAAAGAGTTGCTAGGAAATATAAGCCAATTGGCAACGTCTCTCTTCCCCTATCTAGTTTCTGGCACAAATCACGCATCATGATGATGGGAGCAGTTTTATTATTGTCTCCCAGCCAAATAGAACTTCATCTAGATAGAATCATACTGCTGGAAAGAACCTTGGAGATCTTCTAGTCTAACCCCCTGCCCAAACCACGTATCCTTATTCCATCCCAGACAAATGATTGTCCAGTATTTCCTTGAAAATCCCCAGTGGTGGGGCACCACAGTTCCAGGAGACTTTTTTTTTTACTATTGATTTTTTTAAAATAAGTAACAAAAGTGGCTCAGAATAGGTAAGACCTAGCTGTTTTCATGGAGCACAAAAAATGTACCATTGATTGATTTGTTGCCTTGTTTTGGATGGCACATGGAAGCAGGCTAAGTTAAGTAATCAC
This sequence comes from Thamnophis elegans, assembly GCF_009769535.1. Taxonomy (NCBI): domain Eukaryota; kingdom Metazoa; phylum Chordata; class Lepidosauria; order Squamata; family Natricidae; genus Thamnophis; species Thamnophis elegans. The sequence goes on from NC_045549.1 coordinate 57,073,330, forward strand.
TATGGACTATTTTTTTTTAAACCAACATCTGTATCCCATTGTTCCTTAAACTCAACCATAATATGGCTTAAAATATTCTGTGCACAGGAAATAGGGAAGATGCTCCAGGGAGTACCGTCTTAAATAACAGCCTGCAGTAGACATATATCACATAAGTTGACTCCAAGATGCTTAGGAGTATTAAAGATTAAAGTTAGCATATTCTACTAGATCTTGGAGACCTTCAAACATAGCAGAAGAATAATTTCCAGCTTCCCTCAGCACTGTCTGTATTGAATGAAGCTGCCAGAAATTATAGTTGGACAACATCTCGAGAACCACAGGAGGGAAATGCGTGGTCTGCCTTATTTTCTGACACACCAGAATCCAGCTAATAGAGATACTTCACATGGGCTCATAAACTTGGGTAATAAAGGGACATTTGGATAAGGGAACTGAAAGCCTGTCCATGTCTTACTCTGGATCACACACTTTCCCACCCTATTTTCAGGCTAAAGAAAAAGAAGAGAGATTTCTGAGGAGACAGCTTAACAGAGAAAAACTTGAAGAAAAGAGGAAACAGAAGGCTGCAGAAAAAACAAAATCTCTGAAAATTGGCCATCAAGGTACTGAGTTTTACTTTATGCCAATCTTTCTTGTACTGCTTTACTACTGGATGCATTTTTGGCAAACCGGTGGAAGCCTCCTTTATTCTGAAACCATGGAAATATGAGATACAGCAGCTTGAGATGTTCTGGTGTTATTTTAGGTAAAAGCATTCAAAATTTGGAAGACCTTTCAGGAAGAAGCTTTGATCTAAAAACTGGTGGTGCCAGCATTAAGGATGTGCTTAAAGAACAAAGATTTTTGGAAAAGAAAGTAGCACTAAGCAGGAAAAGAAAAAGAGAGTCAAGGTATACCTTCATTTTATTTTACGTTAAAGTGGAGTTACGTTGGCATATTACAAAATTGTCTTGTGGTTTTCAGGTAGTAATCACTGAAGACATGCTTTGCTTGTGTGATTTTAAAACAAATCAGTAAATTAGTTATAGGTAGTACTTGACTTACAGTTGTTTCTTTAGTGGCCATTTAAAATTACAATGGCACTGAAAAAAACAGAGCATAAGTATTTTTCACACCCATTGCAGCATCTCCATGGTCATTTGATCAAAATTCAAAATTCAACTGACTTTAAAGCTTTAAGCCCCAAACCCAGCCTGAAGATGGCGAGTGAGACCTCGCCAAAATATTGCCAAAACAATCTCAATCTTACATGGGAAAAGACCCAAATACAACAAGACCAGCATACCTACACCTGTGAAAATCTACGAATATGTATGTATGTATGTATGTATGTATGTATGTATGTATACATACATATACATATACATACATATATATACATATATACATATATTTAGTGTCACAACCCCTGATATGCCCCAAGGGTATGGCTAGCTACCCTTACTGGGTAAGGGTAGCTAGCCATACCCTTACTGGGATGGCTAGCTGATGAGAGCTAAATAGCTTGAAATGGATCTATACTAGTCTCCCTTTATTTATTTATCAGCACAAATACCACACATATATATACATATATGTGTGTGTGTGTGTGTGTGTGTTTTGTGCAAAGGCAACAGTAAAAATATTGGGTTTTTGTCGTGATGGACTCTTGTGACGAGCCGATTGGAAGCAGTTAGCTTCCTCCCATAATTGGGGCATACCAGGGGTTGTGACACTAAATGTATGTATGTATGTATGTATGTATGTATGTATATACACCTCTTGTTGATGATTGCAATTTACACATAGTCCTCACAACGACAGTTCAGCCCAAAATTTATGTTGTTAAATGAGAAATTTATTAAGTGAGGTTTTGCCCCATTTTATGACTTTTCTTGCCATATTTGTTAAGTGAATCACTGCAGTTGTTAAATTATTAACACAGTTCTTAAGTGAATCTAGTTTCCCCATTGACTTTGCTTGTCAGAAGGTCACAAAAGATCACATGATTCTGGGACACTGCAACCATCAGAAATATGAGTCAGTTGCCAAGTGTCTGAATTTTATTCACTTGACTGTGGGGATGCTGCAATGGCCATAAGTGTGAAAAATAGTCATAAATGTGAAGAAGTGGGGCAGATATATATGATCTTCTGCTGAATTTGCATGACAGAGAACAAGACTGAAGAGAACCAGCTGATATTCATAGAGTTATTTAGTCAGCTCTTAAGTTTCTCAAACACTGGCATGTATGGCTTCAAGGAAATTCTTATTTTCCACTTATCAGTCCATATGGGGATAAAGTGAAAAGTGAAGGGAAAAAAATCAGTGAATTTTCTTTTCTTCCTGCAGTTGTTTGAGTCCTAGCTCTGTTTCTAGTGGACCACATTAGAGCATTGTCCTTGAGATTCCACCTCTGTTACCTCCATTTCACTGTATGCCTCTTCTTTCCATAGTGCTTCCAGTCTAATACATTTTTCTATGGACGTCTTTCTGTTATTTCCATGTTATCTTGAAGCTTACTAGCGTCATTATTTGGATCTAGCTAATCATTCCTCTCTTTCTGGTCCCAAGGACAGCATCTAGCTCTTGTTCACATGGAAAAGAAACTATGGATGCTATGAATATGATCTAATTATGAATGCTGTGACCATTTAGCAGAAGGGTCAAGTCAACAGATTGTCAGCTGATTGATTTGTTTAAATATTTAATTAATTAAATAGTAGGTTATATTTCTACCAGAATAGAGATTTCCAATAATTTTATCCTCTCATACGTCTAGGCATGATGAAGAGGGCTGGAAGAAAAAATGTGAACAGCCTGATGAATATTTTGGAGAATTTGAAAAGATAAATGAAGTAAGTCTTAATTTTTAGAAAAGCTTTTAAAATTCTTGCTGGCTAAAACCCTATCACCCTATGCTATTTAACTGGGGGGGGTGTGTGTGGAAGGGTATGATTTTCATGGGGGCAGAAGAAGGACTTGGTACTGAAGACTCCACTCCCGAGACGCCCCGTCTTCCGACCTATAACCATAGACATTGAAAGCCTGGCTTTCTTGCAAGCAAGCCCGATAGAGATGTGGCACTTTAGTCCTTTAGTCATAAACACGAAGTGGACAGGTTCTTTTGGAATAAAAACACCACCACCTATATATTAGATACATACCTCTCCTGGCTGGTTAAGGCTTCCCAGGAGGTATCGTGAGTGGGTCCATGTGTTGGTGAATTCAACCTTGTCACAGGGAGTGTTTCCAGCTCCTTTTAAAGAGTTTCTGGTGTGTCGTCCTACTCAAGAAACCATTACTAGAGCCCTCCATGTTGGTAAATTTTCATCCAGTCGTCTCATCTACCCTTTTTAGGAAAGATGGTTGAGAAAGTAGTGTTGTTGCAACACCAGAGGAACCTGGAGGAAACAGATTATCCGGACTCTTCAGGCAGGTTTCAGGCCTAGGTATGGGGACTGAAACTGCATTGGTCACATTCATCTCTGGCAAGAATGGGATGGAGGTATGCTTCCATCCCTGTTCTCCTTGACCTCTCAGCAGCATATCAACAATGGTGTCCTTTTGGACTTAAGTGGCGGTTAGGGTTGGAGGGAGGCACAGTTTGTGCTGGTTCACATCCTTCCTCCAAGGCAATTCTAAGTAGTGTTGATAGGGAATGAGAAGTCCAATTCATAACTCTGCTTTATGAGGTGCCACAGGGCTCAAGGCTCTCTCACTGCTTTTCAACATCTACATGAAATCACTGGATGAGAGTATCCATCTCTATTGGATGAAGTATCACCCACACACTGATGGTAAGAGAGTTATATATCTCCATGTCGGATGAAGTGAATGTCACAATCAACATCCTTTTTCACTGCCTGGAGGCAGTAAAGGTCTGGATGGGGGGGCAGTAGATTTCAACTGAATCCCAGTAAAACAGAATGGCTGTGGGTGAACTTCTCTGCACTCAAGATTTTGTCATCTTTGGTATTGGATGGGGTTGCACTTGCTTAGACAGATCCAGTGTGCAATCTGGCGACTCTCTTCATGGCTCCTGCTCAAAGAGCAGGTGGCTGCTATGGCCAGGAGGGTCTTTACCCGTCTATGTGCTATGCTCCAATTATGCCCATTCATAATCAGGGAGTCTTAACACGCAGCCATTCATGCCCTGTCATCTCAAGATTGGACAATTACAATGTAGTGTACATGGAGCTAATATCCAGAAGCTTCAGCTAGTACAGAGCACTGTACTACATACTAGGTGTCTGAAAAAGGGCACATATACCCTTGTTCCCAGAGATTCGCTGGGTATCAGTTTGTTTCTGGGTCCAATTCAAAGTGTTAGTCATTACCTATAAATTTGTACGTGGCATAGGACCAGGTTACCTACAGAACTGGTTTTGCCCAATCTCATCAGTCCCTCTCACTTTATCTGGAAGATATGCTACAGATCTTATTTTGATTGGCAGGGTCTAGAAAGAGAACCTTTTCTGCTGCTGTCCCCACTGTGTAGAATATGATGCCCCAGAGGTGAAGATGGGCGGGCAGGTAGTCTTAAATGGCCCAACGGCTCCTGAGCAAACCTGTCCTGACAGCGATCCGGCTCCAGCGGTACTGACACAGCTAGCTTGCCCTCTGCTGCCGTCGAGTAGCAAGCCCGGTTGAACCCAAGCTGACAGCAGAGCTCACCATGGCGCCATCGGGTAGCAAGCCCACCTGGCCACGTACCCAACACCCCCCCCCCAGGATGGCAAGGCTCTCCCTTGGGCCCAGCTGGGCTATTGGCTACTGGCCTCCAGCTTGGGTGCTGCCACAACTCCCACCTCCCACCATGAAAGCCACCTTCGACGGGGACCGAGAGAAACTGGCGTTCTTCATGAACCAGGTGTGGGTTCAACTAGATGACCACATGGCAGACTACCCAAGTGACCGAGCAATGGTCCATGCTGTGACAGCAAACCTGGAAGGGGCGGCAGCCGAATGGGTGACCCAACTCCATGACAAGGACATGCCAGAGCTGGGGAACAATGTCTAGGTTTGAGGACAACTCCCTACAAGCTGAAGCCAAGATCCACGAACTAAAGCAGAGGGGCTGACCCTCCAAGGAATATATCTGAGAGTTGTGACGAGTGCCTGATAGGCTGCGGCAGTGGCCGGAAACACTACTGATCTACTTCTTTAAAGAGGGCCTGAACTGTGAGTTGCTAAATGCGTGCATATACTGAGGAGTCTCTCAGATTCACAAGTGGTATTGGATGGCCGTAGCAATGGACCTCAAGTTCAAGTGATGCAAGCAGTGTGAAGCGGCACCCAACTAGCAAAGTGACATCTGGGAAGACGATCAACCCCTGGTCAAGCCCCAGATTCCTCCAGTGGAGCTTCAGGACTGCCCATCAAATGTTTTTGCTGCGGCCAGGAAGGCCACTGGGATGCTAAGTGCCTTGCCCCCTCTTCCCAACCTAGGGGGAAACCTTCAGAACCTGCCAAGGTGAAGAAGCCCCCCTTCCATCAGCCAAAGGGGAAAGTTTGTTCTGAGACACTGGAAAAATACATCAAACTGGTGGGCCAGGTGCTCAAGAAACTCCTAGTGGCAAACCTGTATGCCAAATTGTCTTAAGTACAAGCTACATAAGACCAGCCTAGATTGCTTAGGGTATCATGTGTCCAGTGAGGGGATAGAGATGGACCCAGTAAAAATCAAAGCTGTCCTGGACTGGCAACCTCGAACCCTCAAGTAGCTCCAAGGCTTCCTGGGGTTCGCTAATTTCTACAGGCAGTTCATACCCTCCTTTGCTGAGATCACCCTCCCAATCACCAAACTACTAAAGACGGGAGGGGGGGAGTGAAACCACAGCCAAGTCAGCCCCTTAAATGGACCCTGGAATGCCAAAAGGCATTTGAGACGCTCAAAAGACTATTTGCCAAAGAGCTGATCCTTAAGCATCGAGACCCGTTATCCAAGCGGATGCCAGCGACATAGCAGTTGCTGCAGTCCTCCCAAAAAATTGAAGAGGGGAACTTTCAACCATGTGCATACACCTCCAGAAAACTAACAGAGACTGAAAGGAGGTGGGAAAAAGAAGCATACACAGTCTCTTGGGCTCCACTGACCTGGCGCCACTTCCTTGAAGGGAGCCAATTTCCATTTGAAGTATGGATGGACCATTAAAACTAGGAGGCACTTAGGCCCCTGCAGAAGCTCTCACCAAAGCAGATCCAATGGGCGCAGTACTTCAACCACTTCAATTTCACTTAAAATGCATCCCGGGGGGGAGAAATCTTTTAGCCGATGCTTTGTCATGAATTCCACAATACAACAGCAAGCATGAAAATGTGGTCCACACTATGATGCCAGTAAGCCAAATAAGTCACAATCAGGCAGCAGGCGCAAAGATGGAAAATTGACGAGGGAGTGGGTTTGACTCAACAGTTAAAAACCAAGCTACCCACCGATCCATAGTACCGGAACAACAAGGAACTACTAACCCTCAGAGACAGACTGGCCTGCAAGGGCTCTAAATTTTGTCTCTAGAAACCTGCGCCTTCCAAGTACTGCAAAGAATGTACCATAATAGCAAGCAGGTAGGCCACTTCGGCTTCGTGAAAACCCCACACTTGGCCAGGAGGCAATTTTGTCCAAAGATGAAAGGAGATATTGAGGACTACGTAAAGAGCTGTACTACATGTGCTACAATGAAAAAACAACCAGGAAAGCCCCCAGGACTGCTCTAACAAGTAGCTGACCCTACAAGATTAACAAAAGAAATAAGAAAAATAAAGAATGCTACCATCTACCTTTTTCGAAATGGTACAGGAATTGAGCCTGAAAGATGTATGGAGAGAAAGAAATATAGGAAACAAACAATGTACATATTATTCAAACCCCCACAAATCATGGTCAAGGATAGGTATGATTTGGTCAATCCAAGAACAGAAGAGATACAGAACAGATTGAAATAATGACAAACACCTGGGCGGATCACAACCCAATAAAAATAACATGGAAAGGACCAAAAAAGAAAAAGAGATGGTCAATGAATCAAAGAATAATGAAAGATAAAGAATATATAAAAAGGATAGAAAGAAAATTGAAACTTTTCTATGAAGTAAATAAGAAAGAAGAAACATTGTTACAAAATTTATGGGATACTACAAAAGCTTTTTACAAGAGGGTTGACAAGAGTGTATTTGGCAAGGAAAAACAAGGAAAAGAGACAAAAACGGATCATTAGAGAAAGAACTTAAAGAACTGGAAATGGACCTGCAAAAAACCCACAAGAATCAAAAATAAAGGGGGAAAAAGAACTAATAAAACACAAATTAAATTTGATGACACGAAGAGATGGTCCAAAAAATCAAATTTGCAAAACAAAACTATTTTGAAAATGCGAATAAACTGGGAAGATGGTCAGCACACAAATTGGAAAAAGAAAAAGAAAAAAGAATAATACATCACTTACAAGATGAAAGGGGAAACATACAATACTGGAAAGAAGAAAAAAAAATACTACAGAAATTTTTCGAGAATTTGTACAGCAAAAAAATTATATTACAAGACAGTATCGAACAATACTTAAATACAAGGAATCTACATGAAATTGAAGAAGAGAGAAGAGAAATGCTAAACAAAAAAATCAAAGTGAAGCACTTATAGAAGCAAAGTTACCAAAATCTTGGAGGGAAGCATATATAACATTGATACCCAAAGACAATTCAGACCACCAACAAATAAAAAATTACAGACCAATTTATATAAACGCAGATTATAAAACTTTTACATCAATAATGGCAGAGTGAATGAAAAAAATATTAAATGAAATTATCCACACAGATCAAAACGGCTCCTTACCAAAAAGAGAATTAAAAAACAATATGAGGATAATTATAAATATACTAGAATATTATGAAGAGAATCCGGGAAAACAAGTTGCACTGGTCTTAGATGCCCAGAAGGCCTTTGATAACTTGAATTGGCATTTCATAATCACAGTTAAAAATGATGAGATTTGGAGAAAAATTTATAAACATGATAGAATCAATTTATTTGGCCCAGACAGCAAAAATAATAATAAATAGTGACACTACAGAAGAAGTTAAGATATGGAAAGGAGTGAGATAGGGTTGTCCATAATCACATTTATTATTTATACTATCACTGGAAGTTCTATTAACAGAAATTAGAAACAAATAAGAAATAAAGGGATTCACAATTAAAAAAGAGGAATATAAATCACAGGCATTTGCGGACGATATGGTATTCATATTAGAGGATCTATTAAAATCAGGAATTAATCCAAAAAATAGAGGAATTCAGTAAGGTAGCGGGTCTTAAAATTAATAAGAACAAAACAAGGATCATGAGGAAGAATTTTACTAAAAAAACGAGCAAGAATTAGAGGAAAACATTGGAATGCAAATAGCAAAAAAAGTTTCTAGGAATTTGGCTGACGGGGGAAATGCTCAACAATTAAAGAACATAATTATGTTAAAACGATTCAAAAAATTAAGAAAGATCTGGAAAATTGGAGGAAACTACAAATATCCTTAATGGGAAGAATTGCCATCATTAAAGTGAATATACTACCCAAAAGTTATTTTTATTTCAAGTGGTGCCGATTAGCCTAGCGAAATTTTTTTTCATAGATTTAAATAAATTAATTGCACGGTTTATTTGGTCAGTGGAAAAACCACAAATCAAATTAAAATTGTTACAAGACAGTAAAGAAAGAGGAGGATTTGGACTTCCCGATTGGGAGCTTTATTACCAAACCGCAGCTCTCACCTGGATAAAAGACTGGATCAGTTTAAAAAACAGAAGATTATTAACAATAGAAGGTTATAATTTGCAATTGGGAAAGACAACATTCATAGCTATTTCCAAAAACATTTAATTAGAAAAGCTCTATTACATACATGGTTAAAAATCAAAACAAAACATTATAATAAAATCCGAACCTAGCTATCCACTGTGGAAGCTCTGATATACCCGAACATATTGGACATAAACAAGATAATAAGATATGAAGACATACTAGACAACCAAGAAAGGCTAAAAACAAGGCAAGAATTGAAAGACGAGGGAATAGATATTGGCTGGTGGCCCTATTTACAAATACAGGCAAGGTATAAAAATGACAGGGAAAGAGACGGATTCTATAAGGAGCCGCAAGAGCTGGATAAAATTTTACAGGGAACCGAAGAAAAATTGATTAAAAAAAATATATCACTACTTTTAAAATGTTTCACAGTTTCTTGTTCCATTTTAAAACATTTAAAATGGAAGAAGAAACTGTGAAAGAAACAATGATAACATGGACGATAAATTTGTGTATAGTATAGAATTGGCAGAATGGGAAAAAAAATTGGAAAATAAACTACAAATTAACGATGGCAACGGCTTATAGAGAGAATATGTACAATATGTTCTACAAATGGCACCTTCCACCAGCGAGAATTGCAAAAATGTTCCCGGAGTGTTCACCTATCTGCTGGAAATGCAACAAACAACATGGAACATACTACAATATGTGGTGGACATGCACAGCTGCGAAAAAGTATTGGAAAAAAATAAAAGATTGGCTAGAGGAGATTACTACACATCAAATTGCACTAAAACCTGAATTATTTTTGTTAGGGATTATAAAAAGAAATTATGAAAAAAAATATTAGATACTTAATTTTATACATCGTTACAGCAGCGAGAATTATATTCGCACAAAACTGGAAAAATAATTATGTACCAACAGAAGAAAATGTAATTTAAAAAATATTGGAATGTGCAAAGATGGATAGGCTCATGAAAGAACTAAAAGAGAAAGACGAATCTGAATACTACTCCATATGGGATTTATTGTACAATTGGCTAGAGGAAAGGAGGGGAAAAACAGGAAAGCAAAAAAGAAAGGAAGAAAGATCAACAAAACAATAGACAACTTCAAAACCGGAAAAGGATTAAAAGACTGAAATATGAGATAGACTATAGCAAAGAAATATTACACAAAATGATGTAAAAAGCATTCCACATAGAAGATATAGAAAAATGTATGAAAAAAAATGTATGAAATAATGTAAATGCACAAATATATGACATACTAACCTCGTTCACCTTAGCTAATCTACATTTAATTCCCTTTTATTTACAATCCTTTCTATACCATACATATATATTATATTTCACTTTACAGTTAATTAAATAACTATACATAACTATAACTATACCATACATATATATTTCACTTTACAGTTAATTAAAATACACATATTCCTCACAAACATTCTCTACCTCCCCCCCCAATTATATATGTGTGTGTGTGTATTTCCCTTTTTCCTTTCACCCATCAATGTTTGTTCTTTCCTTATCCGTTCCACTTATTTCTAAAGAGCCTTTTATCCCAGTCTTTGAACTTCTTTCTCTTCCTACTATTTAGGAAGTAGTATTGCTTCCCAATCCTTTTTATGACTTTTTGCTGTATCATTCGTTGTGTCTTTTTCAGGATTTTCTTTTGTCTCCTTGCCCTATTTCCCGTTTTTCTTTTCTTATATTTTTCCCTTGTAGTGAACTCCTTTCTTTCTTCGTAGTGATTTTCTTCCATTCTTGTTTACTCCCCTTCCTTTTTTTGTTGGGACACACTCTTCTCTTTTCATTTTCCCTGCACCACTGTTAAACCCAGTGAAATCATTTGTCTGCTTATTGTTTCCCTCGCCTTCTATCGCTTTTTCTATGTTTTGGCTCTCATTTTCACTTCCTTCCATTTTAATATCTAGCCTATTGTATTTTTTCCATTTTAATGATTCACACATGTTTTTTTTAATTTTGCATATTTCTTTAAATATGCCCAATACCCAATTTATAATTTTCTATTTTTTCTTCTTTAAATTATATCTCAAGGAAAGAAATTTTCTTCTTTCTTCCACTGTTGTAAAAGGGCATAGTCAAACAGCCTACGCTAAATCCAAAGTTCCAAGATTCTCACCATTCCATTTCCCTTTGAGATCAGCTTTTTAGGTTTTATATTCTATGTTTCTGCCAGATGACACTTTCTTCTTTCTGGAAGGTGGCTCCGCTTCTCGTTGTTTTTTTTCAGTCAGATGTCAGAAATGTAGATTTTAACTCCCCAGGAACACAAAATACAAATTACCTTATTTTTCAGAGTATAAGATGCACCAAGGTTTCAAAGAGGCAAATTAACAAGAAAAGTAGGTAGGTAGGTAGGTAGGTAGGTAGGTAGGTAGGTAGGTAGGTAGGTAGGTAGGTAGAAGGATAGAGAGGGGAAGAGAGAAATAGAGAGAGATAGAAAGATAGAGAAATACAGTAGGTAGGTAGGGAGAGAGGGAGAGGGTGTAGGTAGAGGGATAGAGAGAGAGAAATATACAGAGAGAAATACAGTAGATAGGTAGAGAGAGGGAGTAGGTAGGTACGTAGGTAGATAGAAGGGGAGAGAGAAAAATACAGTAGATAGAGAGGTAGGTAGATAGATGGAGAGAGAGAGAGATACAGTAGGTAGGTAGGGGGGAGAAAGAGTGTAGGTAGGTAGATGTTTCCAGGTGTATTTATCCATGTGCTGGAGAAGGAAATCGCTGACAATCTGCAGCACCTAAGACTTTGTTTCTGCTGGCACAGCACTTGATCAATGTAATTCTCATCAAATCAGTTAAGGAGCTTTCCAAAATGGGGGAAGGGTGTTTTGCACTTTGCGAAAATGGGCCCGTTTTTTTCATTAAAAAGGCATGAATACCCTTGGGGGGGGCTTGCAGAGTGCTTCTGGAGGGGGGGCAAAAACGAGCAAAAAACGACCCATTTTTTAATGAAAATTGAGCCGTTCTTTTGTCAAAAGAATTGCATGCATAGCCTTATGGGGGCTTATAGAAGGGTGCGGGGGGGGGGAATGGCCCATTTTTTGCTCATTTCTGCCCTCCCCAGCCCCCAGGAGCTCTCTGAAAGCCTCCATAAGGTCATGCACAGCCATTTTGGTGAAGGGGGTGGGGCTTCAGGAGGCAAAAAAATGCTGTATTACATGTATAAGACACGCCCAGATTTTCAGCCTCTTTTTTGAGGAAAAAAGGTGCATCTTATACTTTGAAAAATACAGTATAAAAAAGGAGAGGCAAGGTTTCTTCTTCAGTTTCAAAGATTGTTAAAACAAAACCATTCCCCTTCATCGTGCTATTTTAGCTACAGTCTCCCCCCTCTGCTCTTTCCCTGAGGTTTCCATGGAGTTTAGTTTATCAATTAACCGCTATTAGAAGCAAGGTCTTTCCAGGTTTCAAATTCAACAGAATATATCAGTAAGGTATCCAGTCCTTCTTTCAGTTCCTCCTCCCAAGCTACAAAAAGACAACCTTCTCTTTGGGCTTCGATGTTTTTAAACCACCATCTTTTTCCCTTTCCTCTTTCTTTTTCCATGCAGTTCCCAATTTATCAGTTTACGCTATTTTACGCTCGAACTATCTCCCGATTCCAACTTCATGCTTATTGTATTAGTGAGTTTTAAATCTTCTCAGCGAGTCGCAACACTTCAGCCAGCCATTGCTCCTGCACTCATGCTTACCCCAGTTGACCCGACTTTGTGGCAGACATTTTACAATGCCTGCTGCCCCTGCTGCCTGATCAGAGAGCTAGTCTCTGGCCTTTGAGGAACCAGTTTAGTTCCTCTTGGCCGCTTGAGATACAGCTCTTTCATCACCTTCTTTACAAGAAGGTTCCAGTCTGAAGACACCCCCACCCCCCCACCCCCCGGCAACTGTTTGTCAGCCCTGGATTTCATGGTACTACTTGGAGCCCACTATTCCAATCTGTCTCCCTGGGTGAGGCCATCTTGTGTTGTCACACAGTTGCCACGAAACCTGAGAAAGAAGGGGAGGAGGGAAGTAGATAGCCCAGCTTACAGTCAAAATAAAAGTTTTCCTGTCATTGTAACAGATGGCTGGTGAAGGAGGAGAGAAGCCCGACAGCTATATTCATTGGATAATGACTGATGACACTAGGGAGGGGGGAAGATTTATTCTTTTAATTATGTAAAAACCGCTGGAACTTTCAGAGTTGGTTTTCACGAGGTATGCTGATATGATATATCCAATAAACATGTTATGTGAAGAATCTACCAGCCTTGGGGTTCTGATTTCAATGGTACATTACTCGGAACCTTGACAAATGTAATGACTCCTCTCCTAATTTGAGAAAGTAAAGACTCTTTAAACGGATTATTTCAAAAGAAACCTTTAATCAGGCAGGATGGAAACCATTAGAGGCAAAGCAGCATCTGAAAACCTTTAGGCCATGCAAATGGGATTAAGCTGATAATGACCCCGCCCTTTTGTCTGAATGCAGATTCTGACCAATACACAAGTGTGAAGATGCTTCCTTAACTCTTCTGTCCTGGGAGTCAATAAAACACACATTCCCATAGCTATCTCTAGGTAGACATCAAAATAATATATCCCACGTGGCTATCATAAACATCCCTCCAGAGATGTTGGGACCTTCAGTCTCCCGGTGACAGGAAACCAGTTGTGAAGTTGTAAAACTCAGTTGTTACAGATACAGCTAGTGATTTAATTTTGAGGCTCCCCCTCCTTCCAATTGAATGGCAGTATCACTTTTAGAGATCTGACATTTTGTGATTTTTTTCAGTTCTTTCTCTTCTATTCTTCTGTTCTTACAGATGTAGCTAATGATTTAACTCCGAGGCTCCCCTCCTCCCAATTGAATGGCAGTTCACTTTTAGAGATCTGACATACAAATGGCATAAGCAATTGTGTTGGAGGAAATTGTTTCTAACAATAGCAAAATTTCACTTAAGAAGAGCACTGGATCCAATCCATTTTATAAATAATTATAAATGAAGCTATCAGTATTTGAACTAAAGATTACTTAACAATTTGTCCCTTTTTTATCTTGCAGGGTACTGAAAAGTTGTCTTCAAAAGAAATTAAAGTCAATCAAGGCAAAAATGGAAATAAAGTTGTTAGAAAAATTGCAGAATTGGGACTTTCACCAGAGGAAAACAAAAGTGAAATCAAAGTTGAAAAGGAACACAAGAGAAGAACGTCTGCCTCTTTCCAATTGGAGGTTATCCAGCCAGATGTTGAAGGAGAATCTCAATTTGAGATGGCAGAGGTCAGTCCAGAAGAACCTCAAAAGCAAAGGAATGTACTTAAAAATGAAAAACATATTAAAAAGGATGAGTCAGAAACACCAGGTGTTAAGAATGTACTGAAGAAGGAGGTGAGGCCATCAAAAGATAAAAATGAAAAAGAAAGAAGTCTTTCTGAAGACAAATCATTAATGAAGTATAAATGTAAAGGAGATAATGTTCAGAAAACAAGTGAAAACGTTGAAAATGTACCTTCTGAGAAGAACATGAGAAATGAAGAAACTGTTGTGAAAAATAATCAACTAGCAAAAGTTTTGCCTGATGATAAAACTGAAAAGAAAAACAAGCATAGAAGTGAAAGAAAGGCTTCTGTGAACAGCAAAGAGATGAAAAACATTTCAGAAAAAAATGAGACTATGCGCAAAGAGACCAATAGAAAAGAGAGGCAGCTTTCCACAGAGAAATTGAAAGCAGAGTACAAATCAAGGAAGTTTCCAAATGATTCTAGGCCACCAAAAGAGTCACAGAGTGCCTCAAAGATTCATGTTTCTTCCATAACATCAAAACGAAATGAAGAAGAAAAGCATGATGCAGAATCATCCAATTTGGATCATATTTTGCGGCAAGGTGATAATCTACACAAAGTCAGACGAAGATCAAAGTGTGGCTTAGAAGAAAGGATTGTATTGAAACCAGTGTCCAAGAGTTATAACAAATCAGCAAAAGTACCTGAAAGTGAATTGCAAGAAAGTTTATCTAAGCATGAATCTGTGCAGAAATTGGACAAAGATAAACATTCAGAAGAGAGTAATCCAGATAAACAACCTAAGTTCAAACAGGAAATGAAATTTTTTGAAGAAAATTCAACTGAGTTGGAAATTGAAAGTGAAGCACATTCACTAAGTAGTTTCCAAAAAGATGCTAATCCTAAAGTTAAGGGGCAATTAGGAGAAAAAATAAGAGAGAGAAGTAAAAGTGATAAATATTTGAGTACTTCTAGACTGGAAAGGAGATTGTCAGCAGATAATCACAAAAGCAGAAATTTTAAGCATAACAAGGACATGAAAAAGAAAGGAGATGAGGGAAAATCAGAAGACAAAGGCATGAAAGAAGTAGAAAACAATGCAAAGGTGCTAGAAACTCTGCACACAGAGAAGAAGCCTATTAAAAAATTAAGTAATGAAAATCGAAAGGTGAATACATCAACCCAAGAAATAGATACGAGAGAGGGAAAAATACCAGCCTTCACAAGCCCTTTAATTTCTCTTCCAAAGACTACTGGGCACTTACTGTATTCTGATCAAACCCAGGAGCCAATGGAAGACTGTTGCAGTGATATACATAATCAACAAAGCCAAATTGAGGAAGAAAGCAGTAATAATTTACAAGGGAGAGCTGAACTGCAAAATATTGTCAAAGACCAAATACATCATCATTTAATGTCTGAATTCAATACAACGTATTCAAATTTCAGTAACTCTGAAGAAAAAGTGGAAGTTTTTTCTACTAAGGAAGAAAATGTATCAAGTGGCACCTTCAGGCAGATTCCAAAGGATTTAAGTTGTTTTGAAAAAGAACATCATCATGTAAATGCTGCTTCTGAAGAAACTGATCACGTTTTACCTGATGCTGCTCATGAAAATGAAAAATTAAAATTTCATGGAATGACTGAGGATGGTCATAGTCCAACGAATCTTACAAGTAGCGGTCATCAACGTTGGAAAAGTAGTTCGTCAATAAAGAGTTTAACAAGAGAATGTGCACATCAGAAATCTATGGATGTAGATCTTCCAGAAATCACTGATCCTTATAATGGATCTAAAGAGGGATCTTTGAATAGATCTTGTGTTAAATATACTATTTCAGATAGTCAAACCCTTGATGTTAAAATGAAATTTTATGATAACATCGAACTCAATGCAAACCTGAAAGATGATCCTGCCAATATAAGAATTAAAAACTCAGATGACACAATACATTTACCTTCTAAATTAATACCTAGAAATAGGATAAGTGCTGTAGCAGGCATTCAGGAAGTTACTGAGCAAAAAAGAACTGAAAGTGCATCAACTAGTATCTTAGAGAATGATAATCTCATTGGTTCAGAAGCAGCACCTACAAATTTAAGTGCAAACAAATATGTTTTAATCAACTTGGAGAAAGAAAGGGATCATTTCAGTGAGAATATTGCAGAATATAAACTGGAAATAGACAAAGATCAGAGTATTAGTAATTTAGTAGAATTATCTTCAGGTTCAGTGCCCAAGAATGTTTCAGAAAAAAAAATCAAAGTGTCTGCATTCAACAAAGGAGGAAATGATATGAAAGAAGTTGCTGAAGATAATAATGAAAGAAGTGTAGTAGACAGTAGTGTAGAAGGTAGCCATTGCATTGTTAGTCACAGTAGCATGGAAACTGATGCAAATGTTATAGGAACTAGCACAGAAAGACCTACTGGGATCCCTTCCATAGCTGATAGTATTAAAGAAAACCATGGAGATGAAGACATGTCAAATTTGCTGACTGAAGGTGAAGCCATTATTACTTGCTCAGAAGAACAAAGAAAGGCTCATTTAAGTTGTGCAAGTATAGAAGCAGATGAAGGTTTCACTTTGAGTCCGTGGATCAAAAGTAAAGAAAATGCCCATTCTGTAACAGAAAAAGCAATTGGTGAGTGGACTGTCACAACGGCTGAAGAAAGTGGTGCTGTTATGGAAGAGCTTGCAATATGTGAGAGTTCTTCAACCAGTACAAAGGAAAGAGAAAGTGGTGAATGCACTGTGAATTACATACAAGAAAGTACAAAGAAGGCAGTCAATGGAAGAAGAGATGAACTTGATCAACGTGTGAATAGCTGTGTAACAGAAGAGAAAGATGATGCTGTAACCAGTGCAAGCTCTGAACAAAAATGTGTGGCTTCCAACTATGTTGAAATGAGCAGATTTCATGGTGGTGCCACATGCACAGGTGAAATAGAAAGTGATGGTGCTGTAACCAGTGCAGGTACTGAAGCTCAGAATCAATCTATGATTGGTGATCCAGATACCTTTCAGAGTAACTCAGTTCAATCTGAACAAGCTAAAGCAGCTGAGGGCACTGTGACTTGTACAGCTATAGAAACTGAGCTCATTGGTTCTGTTATCTGTTCAGTGACTGGTACAGATTCACAAGAGAATGCTGTAACAGGGCAATGCCCTGAAATGGTAAATAACCTAGCAACAATATCCCATGCTGACAAAAGTGAAGACATTGTAAATGGTGAGAGTGCTGTCAGTAGCACAGGAATAATAGCAGAAGATGATCCTGCTTGTACACTTTTGGAGGAAAACCAGAAAGGATTTGTAGGAGTCTCAGACACAGAAGGAAAATATCAACTTGCCACAGACAGTACAGAAGCTAGAACTGAAACAAATACTGTTGAAGTCAGTCAAGGTTCATATATTGATGATGAAGGTTGTGTAACCAGCACAGGTGAAAAAGAAGAAGATGAAGAAAGTGAAAATTTTGTAACTAGTACAGGAAGAGGCAATGAAGAAGCAGAACATGTGTTGGTTTGTACAGGAACAGAAGAAAGTGGAATGTTGCTTATTAACATGGGAACTACAGAACATGAAAGTTCTGTCTGCCTATCTACAGATCAGCTTGGAACAGGGTTGGATAAATATTCATTAAATGCAAATAAAAGTTCTATTGATATTATGGCATGCTTATCAAAAGAAATGAAGGTTGATAGTGTTCACAATAATATAAAGGGGACAGTTGCAAGTAGCACCACTAGCGTTGGCATAAGTAATGAAAATATGGCATTTGTCTCCCCGAAAGAGGATTCTCTGTTCACCGAGACACTTAAGAATAACAATGAACTCTTAAATGAACAAAGTATAAATCAACCATTGGTTAGTGAAGAGCGGAGTGAGGACACTGAATCTTCCTTGGATAACAGGAAATGTGGAGAACTGATTAAGATGGTATCTAAGGAAATAAATATACTTTCAGCATCTGCTAATGAAAAGGATAAAAGTAAAGGTGAAATCATCTCTACAAGTGGGGCCAAATTGTGCTCTATTTCAGCACATTCTGTCAAGCACAATGAGCCAACATTACCACTTGTTGCTAGAACAGTTGAAAACTTAGAGAAGGTCAAAGGTCTGCTAACATCTGAAGATTTCAGTTTTCCTGCACCAAGTACAACTGTCAAATATATGAATCAAGATGGAGATGTTATGAAATCTAATAAAGTTTCTACTAGTATTTTAAAAGAATTTGCAACTCCAATGCCAATTGTAACAGTGAAAGATACTGACACTGTACTTGCCACTAACAGAGTTGTAGAGAAAACCAGCAGTATGGAGATAAATGCCATTGATATGCCCAGTGTATTCACTGGCGGAAGCAATGAAAGCCAGGTGATTGGTGATGAAGAGGGAAGGGATGAATGTGCTACAATTTCCACAAGTATAATTGAATACACAGAAACTCCTGTTTCAGGGGAAGGCAATGAAGACATTGCTCAATGCTTTGATCCAAGACTGGAGCAAACTACTGATACTGCCACAATCTCAACAAGTTCAGTAGAACATTTTGAATTTTCTACTGAGAAACAAATGAATCAGATCTCTGAAACAGAAGGAAAATTGAATTTTGCTCAGCTTGCAACTGAGATATATAACAGAGTTACACATAGTGTAGTGCCAATAGAAACAAAACACAGAAGTGAAAATACAGTGGTCTCTCCAGAAGTAGAAAAGTACAAGACTGTTCAAGAAGCTACAAGCCAAGAATCTGAATTAGATGAAAGTGACATGCATTTACTTACAAAAGTAGGAATATGTCATGGCCTTGAATTCAGTATATCTGAACAGATGTTTATTGCTTCAACTACAGAGGATCTTGCAAAGAATCCTGACAGAACAGGGGTTGCCGTCTCAGAAGAAATTCCATGTACATTGACAAGCACAGAATTGGTAGAGAAAACCAATGTGTGCCCTGAAGAATTGGATCCCGCTATGTTGACAGATTTAAAAAACAGTAAGAATTTAGTTGAGTTACCTAATGATGGCCAAGGGATTCAGGGCAGGGAGGAAAGCAGAGAACCTTCAGTGATATCCAGGACTGATGGCAATAGTAAAAGCATAGACATTTCTACATGTACAATGGAACCTGTTAATATAGTTGAACTTCCCTGTGCAGAAATAAGTTTTGATTCCTGTGTCTGTAGCCGTGGTTTATCTGCTGAAACACATATGGCTGGAAATAAATCCAAAGAAGATGGGAAATATATAAAAACTGAAGTTACTGAAGAAAAGGATGTCTCCAACTCCAGTTCAGTACCATTTGAATTAGGAGAAAATTCTGAGAATGCTCAATGTAGCAAGACTGATGTAAATGCTAAAGTACCAGATGCTCTTGTTCATGGAAATATAGAAAACAATCATGGTAAGAATTAAATAGAATAGATTATCTGTAGCTCAGGGTTCAACTTTTGAATCCTTGGTGTTCTCTGAGCTTGCTTGCTTGCAGATGTTTCATTTTCAACTAGGTAATATCATCATTGCAAATGAGTATGGAGCTTGCTCCATTTATATACAGTACATGCCCAGCATATGATGTTCCTTGGATTAGAGTATTGTTTTCTGCTTGATTGTTTGCTTAGCGTTAACTCCTGCTTATCTGACTGTTAGAAAGGATGTGTTCTAGTCTTTCATCTCTTTTGAATAGTTTGTGAATATGGTTTATTTGTATGTATTTCATCTTCCGGAAATTCCCTAGTATTTATGGGTTTAGCTTGATCTAAGGTGCTCATGGTTTTCCAGTTGAAACTATTATTTATTTTGTCCATGTGCTGTGAATTTTCAGCATGTCTTCTGATTGCAAGTTTGTGTTCATTGATGTGCTCTGCTAGTCTTCTACCTGTCCGTCCTACGTAATTGTTAGTCCTTACCCATGTTGTAGATGACTCCTGTTTTTTTCCCCCCTTCTATGATAGCACGTATCCTTGTTGATTCTGTACTGGGTTGAGTCATTTTCTGACTAGCATAATAGGTTTAATCACTGTAGTGGGATGATAACTTCTTGATCCTTGATAAAAGGGTAACACTACCATACATCAAAAGTTTCAGAACAGCCAAAAGACTATTACAACCACACAGCATTACTGTAGCATATAAACCAACTAAGTCCTTCCAAAACATCTTAACTAAACTAAAAGACCCAATAGTCGGCCTACTGCAACACTCTGCTGGCCAAAACAGGGTGCAAGATGCCCACATATGCTCCCGCCCTGTGCCATGTTTTGGCCAGCAGGATGCTGCAGGAGGTGTCCATCCCTTCTCCTCTCCCTCTTCTTGGATGCCATCAAGCTTGGTAAAGCATAGCAAAGATGGCAGAGCTGACAGCAAACAACCAAGCTCAGAGAGCACCAGGACCTGGTAATAATGGTAAGATTCTGAGGATTTTAATGTAATGCATACATAAGCTAATGATTTGAATTTATTTTAAAAAAATATAGTTTGGAATTAATTAGCAAACTATCTCAAGTTTCCTCATGTTATGAAAGAAAGCTATAATAAGGATTCCTCGGTGTTCCCTGAGCTTGACTGTTTTCTTGCAGACATTTCATTATCCAAATTAGGTAACATCATCAGTGCTAGTAAGGAGTGGGGTTTGCTCTCATTTATATTCTAATAGTTTGCCCTGTTAGAATTGCTGGGAGTGGTCTTGGTAGTCCTTTGATCGTGGAGTTTACTATTAGCTTCTTTGGGAATTCCTTAATTGGGCATTTTTTGCTTCTTTTTGGACTAATGTTAATCTTGGCATTAATCTTGTCACCTGGGTGTTGATTGCTGATGAGGAGGTGTTCTGGTCTTTTTGTTCCCTTGTTGGTTGTCTCTCTTGAATGGTATATAGATGTTGTTTACATCTTTGTGCCTATTAATAGTCAATTTGTCAGAATGGCAGGTTTCCAGGAATTCTGTAGTGTTTTGGACTTGATCTAGGATGGTTTATGTTTCCTAGCTGAAACTATGGTTAAGTCTATCCACATATTGTGAAATTAAGGAATTTTCCTCAAGTTTTCTGACTGCTAGTTGATACTCATATATGCTTTCTGCTAGTCTTCTGCCTTTTGTCCTATGTACAGGATATTGCAGTCCTTACACTCCTGCTTTCTGCTGAGTCTTTTGGTTTACTTAGGATGTTTTGGAGGGCTTTATTGGATTGAGTGTCAGGCACTTTTTGATGAAGTTGCATGGATATCCATTTTGTTGCAAGATGTATAGATGATCTGTTTCCTTTTTCTCATGTTAAGGCTTGCTGTAGCATGATTGTGCTCATCTAAATAGTATTCTTTACACAGCTACTCTTGTGAGAGATTGTGTTAATATATTAATATAATATTATTAATATTTTAGCACACTTGGTTGGTATGGGTGATTTTTCAATAAACTTTTATTTCTATATTTGCCATTGCTATCTCTGCTGATGAGGATATCCAGGAAAAGTAGCATGGTCTTTTCTTCTTCCCTTGTGAATTTTATATCTTTGAAGTTGTTGCCAATTTTGTATGTGTTCTTTAGTTGGTCTTTTCTTGTAACAAAGATGTCACCTTCATACTGGATGCATACTTTGGGTTGTATAGGTGTGAGTGCTATAAATACTTAAATAATAAACATCTGAAATCAGGACTAAGTTTCAACACTTTTATAATATTTAAATCAGTGAATGCCTTGGCTTGAGCACCACTTTCTGTTTATTGAAAATGTTTCTATTCTACCATTCAATTCATAATTTGTATTTCAGCTTATAAAAATAGAAGGCTAAATACACTCACAGCAGAAGAAAATAACCCAGATATGCATGGCTACAAAAATAGAAAGGTGTTTATTTGGGTGGGTAAAGGTCTAGGCTCTAGAAAACTGTTGAAATTTGGGAGTTTTAAAGATAAGGACAAGAGTAGCCTCTGAGGCAGTCTTTTCCAGTCACTCAGGGCATGTGGAGTAATCACATTCCCCCGAGGAATAAGCTTGTGGTGGTTTTCTATTAATGTCATTGTTTTAATGTATGTCCGTTTTCATTGGAAAGACTAGCCAATGATGATTTCAAATGGTTAAATACAGAGTACAGTGAATCAAATATAACTGAACTTTCCTGACAGCTTTAAAACATGAAAAACAACATATTTCTTTAGGCCATGTTTCTGAAAATAGGTTTATAAGAAGGCAAGTGAGGGGAGGGGGAGTACAACTTACCAACTTGTTGGTAATAGAAGATGTTACCCTGATGTTTACATGACTTCATCCCAAACATGTCCCAAACACACTATAGAATATTAAACAACTATCATATTTCCCCGAAAATAAGACCTAGTCTGATTTTACACCTGCATCTAATATAAGCCTTGCCCCAAAATGAACCCTACTTAAGCCCTGCCCACTCAGTCCCACCATCTGGTTGCTCACAGGCGCATCAGAGGACAGGAGAGCGCATGGCACCACCATGAGGCGAGGCAGGTGGCAGGGGAGCTGCCTCCTCCTACACCTGCCACTTTGGCACTGTCTCGTGCTGCCTAGTCCGCGTTCACCATTTCAAATGAGGCAGCTCTGCTGCTGCATTTTGGGAGATGCCGGCTTTACCTTCAGACATGTCAATTTCAGCACCTGGAGCCCTTGGGGATGGTTTGCCTTGCCACCTGCTTTCTAGCTCTGTTGCGTTTCTCCACCACTGTAGAGCTTGGAGCATCACCGCCCAGCTCCCCTCTCTTCTCCAAAGCATTCCTTTGCTTACCTGCTTTCCAGTTCCATTGTATTTGCCAACACATGCAGGGAAAGAAGAAGTAGTGGTATTTTAAAAAAAAGTTCAATCAGACCTTCCAACTTCACAAGATCTTTTTGCAAGTGGGAAGGTCTGATTGAACTTTTTTTAGTCCCACAAATTTCTTTTGTTGCCCTGCATGTGGCAGTGGAGAAACGCAACAGAGCTGGAAAGCAGGTGGCAAGGCAACACCCTCCCAACGGCTCCAGGCATTGAAATGGGCCCATCTCAAGGCAAAAATGGCATCTACTGAAACACGGAGGCAGAGCTGCAGGCCTCCAGACCTGCCATCTTTGAAACGCCAAACGGAGACCAGGCAATATGAAGCAGTGCCTCAGGACCAAAGAGCAGGTACAGGAGAAGGAGGAGGCAGCTGTTGCTGGGCAGGTGATCTCTGGAGAAGGGATTGCCAGGGCCATCCTCTATAGCATGGAAGTCCGGCTTGGGAGGGGAGTGAAAGGGAAGAGGTGGGCAGGCAGCCATGTCATTGAATGGGCAGAGCAGCTCTTTCCTCTTCTCACCCAACTGTTGATGGGGTGGGGCGGAGCTGGGGAATTTTGTAGGATAGCATGGCGCCATCCCCACCCAAGCTTGCCTAGTCCATCATCCGGCCTGCAGAGCCTGATGCTGGTGGCCTCTTCCCCATCTAACCTGGCAACAGCAGCCAACAGAGTGTCTCCTGCTGCCACTCCTATGCTGTGGCTGGGACTTGTAGCGCTGCCTCACCTCATCAGCATCAGGGCTCTGTAGGCCCCACAGACCCAACAGTATCCTTCACCACCATCTGGATGGGGCCCTCACCGAGATGGGCAACATTGCGGGGCTGGAGGGGGGTTGCAGCTGCAGGAAGGACTGAAAGGGCCCCACGGAAGGCAGGAGACTCCTTCCTGATGGGAAAGGCTGGGCAAAGCTCTGCAGGGCAAGCTGCCTGTGTGCCTGCCCTGTGCTCCGCCCAGAAGCAGGATCGAAACTTTGGCTTCTCTCTGGAAGGGTGAAGCGACCTGGCGGGCAGAAGGGTGTGGCTTTTCGCCTGACTCTTTCTGCCTATTTTTTCCTGAACAGACCTTTTTCCACACCCTGCTTTGTCTTTTGCTTTGTCTTTTTCACACAGGAGGCAGCCAGTCCCGCCCCCTGCCTTGTCTCATGGTCGCAGCACCAGCCTCCCCGACATGCCTGTGTCAAAAAAATAAGTCATTCCCCAAAAATAAGGCCTCATGCATGCTTTGGGGCCCAAAAGAAAATAAGACCAGTTCTTATTTTCGGGGAAACGCGGTAGAAGGAATAGATGTTGTTTAAAATGGCCAAAAGAAACAGAATGTGAATAAATTGATTCTGTTCCTATATCATACCATTGCAAGCTGTTTCATTCAATTAGACAGGAATTAGAGGGGAAAACCTTGGCAAAATATGACTAATTAAACTGATTTTAGAATTAGTAAAATAAGGTAGAAATAATCTGTAATAATATGATTTATAAAAAGGAAGTGAAATATTATTAAAAACATAATATTTAACACAGTTGAGAAGATAAAATAGGAATTTGTGAAAATAGATAATAAAACACTTGTAAGGACCTGCCTCTTCTCTCTCTTCAAGAAAGTAGAACCCTTGAAACAGGCATTATTTCAAAAGGAAACTTTTATTGAGAGAAAGTGATAGCAAAGAAAGCAAGGCAGGATCTGAAATTGTTGCTGTTGGGTTAAACGTTGCAGAAAAACCCTTCTGCTATGTCCAGCCCGAGGCGGGGCAATCCACAGGAGTGAAATTGTTGTGAGAAGATGATAGGTTCTCAGGCGCAACTGCCAAAACAGATGCCCCAGGCCAATTCCTCTCTTTCCCTTTCCCAAGCAGGTACATCAAAGTGACAGGAAGACCAGAAACAGGAAAGAGATTGTAAAGGAACATCCGCGAATGGCAGTGTCCCAATAGGGATGTAAAGGACCTGACAGCAATATAATATATTGAAAAATGGGGAAAAAAGTTACATATTTAGATTTTAGCTGTGATAAAATGATTCTGCTGCAATTTATCTTTTGGACAAATGTATTAATAACTGAACAAAGTAGAATGATGGTTTTGTTTTTACTCTAGAACAGTGATGGTGAACCTATGGCATGCTTGCCACAGGTGGCATGTGGAGCGATTTGTCAAGGCACGGGAGGTGCTGCCTTGTCAGCTGGCCAGCCTGAGTTCACCCTTTTTTTAAAGCCATTTTTCGCCCTCCCCAGGCTCCAGAGGCTTTATAGGAGCCTGGGGAGGGTGAAAAGCGCCTCCACACACACACACACACCCCCGGAGGCCCTCCAGAGGCTTCATGAGCTTCCCTGAAGCTTCCAGAGCACAAAAAACGGCCTTACGGGCAAACCAGAAGTTCGGGAATGGACTTTCGGTTTGGTTGGAGGGTTGTTTTGACTGCTCCGAAGGCTTCAGGAAAGCCTCCTGAAGGTCCCTGAAGCCTCCGGAGGGCTTCCAGGGCAGGCGGGGGAGGCTGTTTTCTCCCTCCCCAGGCTCCAGAGGCTTTATAGGAGTCTGGGGAGGGAGAAAACAGCCTCCCCCACCCGCCCTGGAAGCCCTCCAGAGGCTTTATAGGAGCCTGGGGAAGGTGAAAAAAGCATGCAAAAAAGGGGGAGCACCTGTAGTGCGTGCATGCGCACTGGAGGTCGCACATTGTATTATGGGTGTGGCACGCCCGCACACAACCCCCCTCCCCTGCGCTCCTCCTACTTATGGTGCACGAGGCAAAAAAGGTTCGCCATTGTTGCTCTAGAATTTCATATTTCAAAAGTTCTATTTTGAATTACTTTGCCTCAGCAGAACCAAAACCTAGAATATCTGAGTTGTTCAGGTCTCGGGTGAAACAAAATATGGAGTAGGCAAGTCAGGGCTGGTAGGGTTTTTTCATTCATTAAGATCAATCTATCCTTTTGGCCAGCCTGGATCTGAAGTTCGGGCTGTCAGTTTATTTTCTGTTCTCAGGAAGAAGTATGAAAGTGCCCACAGACTGCAACTTTATGTGGGAAGAAAAGGCTCCCCCCCCCTCCTGATTGTGAAGAAATGTAGACCTGCCTTAGGAATGATAAAGAATGAATTAACTATTAAGTGGGGAATTGTAGAAAGGATGACAGTCTTAAGAAAGAGGATACCAAAGAGGACATCCAACACAAACACACGAGCACAGAAATGAAATAAGGAATTATTCAACCAGATTCAACAGGTGACAACTGGTGTCTTTATAGACAAGGACCGTGATGGTAAATCTATGGCACACTTGCCACAGATGGCACACGGATTCATAGTTGCCGGCATAGCAGCCCTCAGCAGCCTTCAGCTCCGGCATGCATGATTGCGCCAGCCAGTTGATTTTCAGGCTTCCAGAGGGCTGCGGGAGGCCATTTTTGCCGCCCTCAGGCTTCAGGAAAGCCTCTGGAGCCTGGGGAGCGCAAAAATCCCCTCCTCCGCACAGGGGGCGCTCACACATGCACAGGGAGGTTGCTTGCGCAGGGGGAGGTAAGGACACATGTGCGCGATAGTACACAGGCACACAGTTTTGGCACACCTTTAGAAAAAGGTTAGCCATCACTAGATTAGGATAAATGCCCAAGAAGTTCTATGAAAATCTCTTGTCGAACATAGCTTATTTGGCCAATAGTCATGGCTATAGTCTGCAAAATCTGGAAGGAATCAGGTACTTAGTGGACCACTTTATATATTACATTGCCAAAAAGGTTTATAGACCATTGGTGCTTGAAAATAAAAATGAAGTATCTTTATGTCATGATAAATTGTGTTAGCCACACAATTGTGTTAGCCACCCTCAAATAACCTCATGAATAATGCAAAAAAAAAAATCTTCCTGAAATAAAGTTTATTTCTCGCCGCGGATGACTTAAATGGGTCTGTGTTTCTGGACATAGTGTAGGTAGCAATTCCTGTTTTCTGAAACAAAAGTGGTGGTCCAATCATCCCAAAGGTAAAGGTAGTATTGATTGATCCTTCTTTCCCAGGTCTCAATAATTAGGCCAATGAAGTATAAATCCAAAGTATTACTATTTGACTAGAGTGGTAGGATTTTAGTCTGACAAATTAATAAGAGCCTGTTTATGTAAGGCTTCAGAATAGACTTTCACTGTATAGTATGAGGGATGCCAACAAAGCATGTTCTGTTTTTCTTGTTCTATGAAAGGCATTATAGAATAGGCATTTTCTGTACAAAAGAGGAAATAGAAGAGGCTGAGAAGACTTGTGGGGGAACAGGGTACGGCCAATGGGATATTCGGGAACTGTTGTGGAGAGAGAAAAAAACATGAATCTCCATATCTTCAGTTGCCTTGGATTCTTTGCACTCTTCTTCTCCCTCTTAATTCAATCTATTTCTGCCTAAACAGGCAGGGACCAAATCAACAGAAACACCTATGTTTCTGCTCAGGCACAGGCATTCAAAAATATCTATTCTTGTACAACTGTACTAATAAAGGTGAAAGTAATTTTATTGATAGTACTTCATTGTAACAAAACAACAAATGCATTATTATAATTTGATAGTTATAAATAATACTTGTAAAAAAAATTAATCTTATTTTGCCACTCCAAAAGTTACTTTATTAAGAGTAATGTGCATTTAAAATATTATAAGCAAATTCATAATGAACTTCAAAAACTGAATAAATAAAGAAAAGAGGTATTGCCTGTTTCTGCCATAATACATATTTCATAATATAATGGGAAGTTATAGAAGTTGTAGTGACTTTTCTCCATGATAAATTTAGCTTTCCTATTAAATTTTGAATATTTATTAAATATAATATTAAAATTATTAAATTTAAGCAAGCTATAATATTCTAATTGAAAATAGCAAAACAGAATAACATTCTGTTACAAGTGAAGGTGAATATACAGGATAATGTTCCAGAATCTAATTTAGGTTGATCTTCGAAGCTTTTGGTGGAGCCCATACTCAGGGAACCTCTCTCAAGTAGTGTGTGTCTTTGGGCTATTCTGTGTGTTGTATTTATATGGTGCTTGTTGTGTGTGGCTTTTTAGCCACACCCAGATTGGATCCTGCAGAATATATTCTAATTTTATATTGTTATCTGTGGAACCAAACCATCCTGTTTCCAAATAAAAATTCAAAAATATTTAATTTACTAAAATTGGCTTTACTCAGCTGTTTGTATAGGGTAAAGTTGCCAGATAACCATAAGATTATAACCTATTGTAATTATCATATTATAATTGCTTAAATTATTTTCATTAGAAAGTAAAGTGGTGCGTCCATTTGAGACTGACAGTCTGGAACCAAAGATGGAGACAGCAACTGACAAGGTACAATGGTGTTTTGATTATTATTATTTTTATTAAAAAGTTTTAATACAATGGTTCTTTGAAATATTTAGTTATTTAAAATTGCTTGTACTTAATTTGGAAGAAAACAAATATTTGAAATTAAGACTATTCAAGAAACATTGATTAAATTGGACTGTAATGTAACAAAATGTTCCATGAGCAGATTCTTGTTGGGAGAGAGTGCCCATGCTTATATTTTTGCTCCTTATTTGAAATATAGACTCTGTACTTAGTTGCTTGCCAACACATAGAAAGTAGCTCAAAACAGTTGCAATCCAGTAACAGCTTTATTGAATATAGATGCTTATTTTTAAAAAAATCCTAAACAACCTATGATCATTGAAACAGAAACTGAATGACCAAGAGCAAAAAGCAATAGGAGTGGGAGTAACTTTATGCCAACTTAACCATGGCTGACTGATCTACTCAGCCTCCAGAAAGGGCCATGGTTGGTCCAGTTTATATGAACTCCAATGGCCAAAGGAAAGACTAGTCTTCCCAGCCTCCAGATGATTAGGGCAGACCCAGTCTATTGAACCTCTGGGCAGTGGCACAGCAACATTTAAGTGACAACAAATGCCAACTTTCAATCCTATTGGTTCCTTTGGTCCGCAATTTATTAGTCATTCTATAAGTTAGCTCATTTGATCTACCTCAATTCAAAATTTGCTGCCTTGTGTATTTTTTTTTTGTCTAGTTCAAGGTTACAGGCAAAAGAGTTCTAGTAGTACAACATATAGATGTATATGCTGCATGTATGTAGCTGTACATTGCTTGAAGTATTCCAGCTTCTAATTCGTTTAATTGAAATATACTTCTTGTGCAGCATAGTCACAGTACCTTCTCATTTGACTTCCATTCACTCTGTTGGAATCTCTGTGTTTAGTTCTTTTGTAAAACACACATACACATACAATTCCAGGTAAGGCAAATCATACAGAAGAAGCGTCTGTCACTCTTGCTTTCTCCCATATTGATTTTTTTAAAGGTTTGAAAGCTCCCTTCCGGTTTAAAAGAGTTAGCAAGAGTGCATTTTCTATGCCATCATGCTTCCTGCCCTTGCTTTAGAGACAATACAACAGTATATTATTGTTGTTATTCTTCTGCAGTTTACTCAGCAGCATGCTTGCTTTCAAATAGAGGTGTATTGGGATTTGATACTATTAAAGTTGAAAGAGATTTTTTTTTCTCTTTTCTTCATAGCAGCTGTTGTGTACAAATCCAGAAAAAGAACTTCACTATGAAGAGAAACAGCCCGAAGAGGTTCTCAAAAGTAAATTCATGTTTTAATGACAGTAATTTTTATGACAAGCCATAATTTCATGTCCCAATCAATGAAACTACAGCATGTACATTTAACAGGACAATATATCCAGTCACTTGTGGTGTCTTGAGGTATTAAAAACAAAACCTCAAAACTTAGTCTCTCCATTGCATTTCTAGCAGATTTCAGTTGAACTGAAGTAAGGGACTTGAGAACAGTGGATCTCTTCTTCCCTGGAAGTTTCAAACAGAGCAGGATGGCCACTGGTTGACAGTGATATAATTGATTCTTTCCCTTAGCAAGGGGTGAACTAATCGGAATAATCTTTTCCAACTCACATATTCTGTTATTCTAGTTGTGAAAGGTAACCTAAAGGATTTTAAATCTATTTGTTTACAATATATGCCAGTGTGAGAGTGATCATAGAGAAGTGAAAGTTGCCTTCTCATTGATCTCTACTAACAATGCAGTATTTCATTCAAAGGGACTAACATAGTTTCCTGCACAGTTTTCAAACTTTTTTCAGGACATGGAATCTACTGATGAAAAAATACATTGCCAAAACCCTCTTCTAGAAATTCTGCATACTCCTGTTTGCCCTCCTGTTGTTGTGTGTAAAATTGTAGTTCAAATAAATGATTCCTGGATACTTGTTGCTTGTACTCCACAAAGAATAGCAAAAAAACATTTTCCCATGTAAGTTTCTTAATGGGAATCTACGTATCTATTCTACATGACATTAAGTGTTAAATTGTACTTTTTTTTCCATTAGAGACATTTTTAGAACACTCCTTCATTTGATAATATTCAGCCTAAGTAAAAGGAAGTTGTTCAAAAGAGAGTCAATGTCTTCTGTCAAAAATGTGTCTGCAATGCAGACCAAGAGCTTCATAATCCAAAATTGCAAGGAATGTAAACACCCGGTTGCTGTTTAATGAACAAAATCTAACTCTGTATTTGATGGTATATTTTTAAAACTGAAATATTATTTCCTTTGTATCTTATGTAGTAATAATAAAAGAAACCATGTGCATACTTAAAATGATTTTAAATGAGCATCACAATGAATAATTAGAATAGCAGACGTTAGCTGTATTCTAAGTTTATAATAGGAAGTTCCAGTAAACTGGAATTTTAAACAACTGGGAGTTGCAAGCTTCCTGTCAGTGGCTCACCTTGACTTTTCTAACTCCTGGGCCTCTTTCTGCCTTGGAGTGAACAAGTAGGGATTCTTTATTGTTTTCTTGGGGTTTGTGCAATCTGGTTAATAAGAATATGGGAGCCAAAGTCCTCTCTTAAGACCAAAATCTCTTCTGTTGCACTTAAACACGATGCTCTGTTATATTTTTAGACATGATGATGATAATGATGATGATGATAGGAGAGAATTGTAATTATTACCTTAGGATACTTTAATTAAAGAGATCATTAAATAGAGAATATAACATTTTTCCTTCACATCCAAGTAGATTTTTTTCCAACAAATTACATATATACAAATATCCTTGATTTATGACCACAGTGGAACCCCAAATTTCTGTTGCCAAGCAAACAGTTGTTAAGTGAGTTGTTCTTTATTTTACAACTTTTTTCCACAGTTTTTTAAGCAAATAACTGCAGGTGCTAAGTGAATCCTTTGGTTTTTAAGTGAATCTTTTGTCTTCCCCCATTGACTTTGCTTGTCAGAAGCTCTAGCTGAGAAGGTTACAAATGGTAATCACATGACCCTGGGACAGTGCAACTGTCATAAAGACATGCCAGTTTTCCTGTACGCTGCTTGAAGAGTCCAAGAATGGATTAAACTCAGCCAATCTACCCAGGACTGAATTGAAATTTTAGCCACGCCTCTGATTGTCTTGACTGCCAGTTTTCTCAATTCATTTCAAGACCAGTCCTTTGCAGATTACTTGGACTCTTTGTTTTTCAAGTACCTTTTTTCTTCCTTTTTTTCCTTTTCTCTTTTTTCCCCAGAGCAGGCTTGGTGAGTTAAATAATTTTGGTTGGATTCCGGTTCACGGGTGCAGTTTCAGGGATCCTGGGGTTGTCCGGGCGCCTGCTACTGCCCGGCAGGCTATTGGAGGCAGAAGAGTGCGGGCAGCAGGTGGGGCTATGTGTGATCGCCACGGCACCTTCACTTTTATTTTGAACTGTGCTTGATGTCACAGGTGATTTTCAGATCCTCTCTGCTGGTGGCGGCCATTTTGGAAGCCTTCCTTGTGGTGGCCATTTTGGAAGCCTTACATATGGTGGCAGCCATTTTGGAGGCCTTTCTTGTGGTGTTGGCCTTTTTGGAAGCCTTACTTGTGGCGGTGGCCATTTTGGATGCCTTACATGTGGCGGCTGCCATTTTGGTTTGTTTATTTTTGGCGCGAAGCCTCTCTTTTGGTGCATTTTTTCTTCTGTTGCCAGAATAGCCTGCCAGTAGCCTCGCTCTGTGCAGATCGCCTACATAGCTTTCCTATCCGGGTTGGTTCAGCGGGTCTGCTCTTAACTCTTGACGATTGGATTGGGTGGCATAGGGGTTTTAGGCCTCCCCCGGTCATACCCTTTTACCTCTTCTTCTGCGCTGGTTCTGGGAGCGCGGCAGCTCGCACCGGGGGATTTTTTCTGGCACTTCCTCTTGACACGGCCTTGTTTATATCTGTGGCCTCAGTGTGTCCCTTGTGGCCTCTTGTCTGCTGTGGTAGCAGGTGGTGAGTTATTCAATCCCTGATCTACCCACTGTTTGCAGGGGCCCCACCAGGGAAGAATGGCTGAACAGAATCCCGGGGTTTCAGGACAGCCGGGCACCTCTACTGGCAGGGACTACCCAGACAAGCTGGCAGGGCAGCTAGGGAGCCCTTAAGGCATCCTTGCCATCGTCCAGGCAGAGCAAGAAGCAGGCACAGGGCCAGGACAGGGATGCCTCACGTCGCCAGATAGCACCAGAGAACCAATTCTCTAAGGCCCAGGGTCAGGCCACAGTTTCCCCTCAGGAGCTTGCCAGGGATGCTTCTCCGGTAGATCGGGCCAAGCCCGCACCTCCTATATTGGACAGTGAGGAGGAACAGGAATTTTCCCCTGAGACTTCCTTGATCACAGCCAGTTCCCCAGGGCCCTCGATGACTAAGCATGCTGATCTCTTTGATTGCCAGCTGGAAGTGGAGGAGGAGGTCATACCTGTGGGATCCTTAGCCCCTCAACAGGCCTTGCCCTCTCCACCCAAAAGAGCCCACCCCGCAGAGGACTGGGGCCCTGAGCTTTCCTCAGGGATGCAGGAGGTCATTGCCAGGGCCATTTCTCAAGGCATTGAGGCTGGGATGCAGTGAAAGGCCAAGTGTGTACAGTGGCCTAGGCCTAATCCAAGGCCTCCTGACCTGCAGAGGGCAGACCAGGCACAAAGACCAGTGTCACCCCATTCCTCGCTGGACAGCGGGGATTCAGATTGGGAGGAGGACATTGTTCCAGGGCAGGAACCCGAGTTTTCGGGGGATGAAAGAACCATCCCTGACAAACCTGCATTCACAGGGTTTTTTAAAACAAGCCAATTTCAAGACTATATTGGGTAAGGCTAAAGCCTCAACCCGATTGGGTTCTTCTGCCCCTGAACAACCTGCTCCAGATCCCTTGGACCTCACTTCCAAAGTTATTCCTAAATGTAGTGCAGAAACAGTGGGCGCAGCCGGGCACCCTTGCCACCCCTAGTGGTAGTGAGCTTGGAGGACTTATTGAAGTTGCCCCCTGTGGAGGCTTCGGTGGCTGCGCTCTGACCTTGAAAGGCTCAAGGCGGAGGACAAGCGAGCTGAAAAAATCTGCCACAAAACGCATCAGGTGGCTGCCTGGGCGATTAAAATGTCTGCTTCCGCTTCTTTTCTATCCAGAACTTAACTTCTTTGGTTGAGATAGTTACTCACCAAACTCCCGGCTGGGGACACTAAGCTTAGACAGGATGTCAACAAAATCATTGCGGCAATGGAGTATACGGCTGATGCCACTCTGAATGCCGCCAAGTTTGGGTCTAAGGCCTTAGCATCCAATGTCGCCACCCAACGCCTCATGTGGCTCATACACTGGAATGTGGACATGAGGTCCAAGTTGAAGCTCGCTTCCGCCCTCTTTAAAGGGGACAAACTCTTTGGGGAGGCCTTGGATCCTGTCCTTGTAAAGAACATGGACAAGAAGAAGGTCATGCCTTCGATCGTTAAGAAGTCAGAGTGCAAGGGTTCCCAAAGAATGTTCACAAAGATCACGGATTCTCTGTCAATCTGAAAAAAAGCCATCTCGAACTGAAGACCAGGTTGCAGCACCTCGGCGCCATCATAGACACTGTGACCTGTCAGGTCTCCCTCTCTCCTAAGTGGATGGTAAGCATCATGGTCCTGGTGCATCAAGTATGACTCTCTCCTCAAACCTCAATTGTGCAATTGTCCCAGCTCTTAGGAAAAATGATTTCCTGCCTGTCCATTGTACCGTGGGCGAGGCTTCACTCTCGGCAGCTCCAGTGGCTCCTATTGCCGCACCAACGTGCCAACAACAGCAATTCTCCAAGGCTAATTCCGGTTCCCCTGCGGGTTCATCACTCCATCCAGTGGTGGCTGACTTCTGCCCTGGCGAAGGGCACCCTCTTCAAGGAGCCAGACCACCTGACCATCACGGCTGACGCCAGCCTTTTCAGCTGGGGGCCCCACTTCCGCAACCAAATCGCACAGGGCAGGTGGTCGGAGACAGAGTTAACACACAGCATCAACAGGTTGGAGCTGAGGGTGGCGAGGTTGGCCCTGCTTCAATTTCGGACCGACATACAGAACCATCACGTGATGATTCTCACAGAGAATATAGCAACCAAGGCGCATATAAACCGCCAAGAGGGTACCCGATCCAGATCCCTGATGGCAGAGGCTGAATCCCTGGTAAGGTGGGCAGAAAGACACCTGCTCTCAATTCACATCTTCGGGTTGAACAACATCCAGGCAGATTGGCTAAGCAGGGCCACCGTAGATTATTCGGAGTGGCGCCTGCATCTGGACCTGTTTCATTGTCTGTCGCAGCCGTTCGGCTGCCCGTTAGTCAATCTTTTCGCCACTCCGAAGAACACACACCTTCCCAGGTTCTTCACACGATTTCACTCCTCTGGCGGAAGGTGTCAACGCCCTTCATTGCCCCTGGCCACCAGGACTTCTATATGCTTTCCCCCCACTGCCGCTCCTGCCCAGAGTTATTCGGAAGATCCTGGCGGAGGGCACGGAGGTTCTCCTCGTGGCTCCCTTCTGGCCCAGGAGGACCTGGTTTGTTGATCTGGTGAGTCGGTCTGTCAATCCACCGTGGTGGATTCCCCCAAGACAGGCCTCTCTCAACCAGGGGGTTCTTCAACATCTGGAGCCCCAGTGGTTGCAGCTAACCGTTTGACACTTGAGAGGGACCTCCTGAGCAGGGGCAGGCTCTCCTCCAAGGTCATTCAGACCATCCAGGCATCCAGGTGACTGGCCACGACCAGAATATATGAATCTACCTGGAGATCCTTTGAAAGATGGTCCATGATATACGAGATTACGCTGATAGCAGCTACTGTTCCCCAGGTGCTGGACTTTTTGCAAGATGGGCTGGACCATGGCCTGGCGCCTAATACCCTCAGGCAGCAGGTGGCTGCCTTGTCCACGATTTTTGCTCTGGACAGTGTCTCATCCGTTGGCCGTCACCCCACCATCCGCAGCTTCCTGCAGGGTGCCACCAACCTGAGACCTCCGGTCGTTCATTGATTCCCGTCATGGGAGTTCGAGGTTGTGTTACAGGCTCTGATAGGCAATGCCGTTTGAGCCAATACAGTCCTCCAGTCTGAAACATCTAACCTTTAAGACCGTTTTCCTGATTGCCATCACAACGGCGCGACATATCTCGGAGTTAGCAGCCGTGTCGGTTAGGGAGAGCTTGTGTCTGATACATCCTGACAGGGTGGTCCTCCGGCTGTACCCAGCTTTTATCCCCAAGATCAACACATGGTTTCACCAGGCCCAGGAAGTTATCCCGGATTTCTGTCCGCATCCCAGTCATCCGAGGGAGAGAAGATGGCACATGCTCAATGTTCGTTGAATCCTGCGTAGGTACATGAAGCGCACGGCAGCTTTCAGGCATTCCGAGTCACTCCTCAACCTGCATCCCAAGGTCGCAAAGTTTCCTCCTCTACCATTGGTCGTTGGCTGCGTGTCTGCATTGCCTTCGCTTACGTCCTGCAATCAAGACTGGTACCTCGACAGATTACCACGCATTCTACCAGGAGCGCCACCACCACCGCGGCTTGGGTGACCCAGGCTCCGATAGAGGAGATTTGCAAGGCGGCTACTTGGACTTCCTTATCTCCCTTTTTTCGGAACTATAAACTGGATAAGTTTGCCTCTGCGGAGGGGAGGTTTGGGAGGCGAGTCCTACAGGGCATTCATAGCAGCAGAGAGCTTCCCGCCCTAGTGACATTTAGCTTGGGTATGTCCCATTCTTGGACTCTCCAAGCAGCGTACAGGAAAACGACCATGGTATTATCCTCTCTACAATGCCCAACAGTTGATTGATTGCTCATTTTCTGAATAAATCCTTAGTTCAATACCACTGAGCACATGGACACAAGATATCTGCTCTAATTAATCATGGGAAATTAGGATTTGGAAGTATAGTTGATGGGAATGAAAAGACTATATGACTAGCATCCCCCCATCTCCCCTCAACTAAAACCCAGCAACTGACACAACCTTCAGGGATGAAGATTAGATATGTGGGTAGCATGCTTCCAAGCTCAATTTGAATAGAATAGAATTATTTATTGGCCAAGTATTATTGGACACACAAGAAATTTGTCTTTGGTGCATATGCTCTCAGTGTACATGAAGAAAAATGAAATTCATTCATCAAGAATCATAAGATACAACACTTAGTGATAGTTATTGGTTACTAATAAGCAATCAAATCAAACTAGGAAACAAAACAATATAAATTGTAAGGATATTATTTAACATGGTTATAGTCATAAGTGGGAAGAGATAGGTACGAGGAAGGATGAGAAAAATAATAGTAATATAGTCTTAGTAAATAATTTGACAGTGTTGTGGGAATTAGTTGTTTAGCACAGTGATGGCATTCGGGGAAAAACTGTCTTTGTGTCTAGTTGTTCTGGTGTGCAGTGCCCTATAACGTTGTTTTGAGGGTAAACATTGAAACAATTTATGTCCAGGATGTGAGGGGTCTGTAGATATTATCACACAGCCCTCTTTTTGACTTGTGCAGTATACAGGTCCTCAATGGTAGGCAGATTGGTAGCAATTGTTTTTTCTGCAGTTCTAATTATCCGTTGAAGTCTACGTCTCTCTTACTTGATTGCAGAGCCATACCAGACAGTTATAGAGATGCAGATGACACTAAATAATTCCTTTGTAGAACTGAATCAGCAGCTTTTGGGCAGTTTGATCTTTCTGAGTTGGCGCAGAAAGAACATTCTTTGTCTTTTGATGTTAGGTGCCTTGAGATATGATAGAACCTAAAAATTTGAAGGTCTCTACTGTTGATACTGTGTTGTCTAATATTGTAAGAGGTAGTATAGAAGGGTTTCTCCTAAAACCTACTACCATTTCTATAGTTTTGAGTATATTTAGTTCAAGATTGTTCTGGTTGCACTACAAGACTAGTAGTTGTTCAACCTCCCGTCTGTATGCAGATTCATCATTGTCTCGAATGAGCCTAATCACTGTTCTATCATCTGCAAACTTCAGTATTTTAACAGAGGGATCTTTTGAGATACAGTCCTTATTATATATAGAGAAGAGAAGTGGGGGAGAGCACACAACCCTGGTGGGGAGGAGCTCCTGTGCTAATTGTACAGGTATCTGATGTGATTTTGCCTAGCTTCACCTGCTGCTTCCTCTCTATTAGGAAGCTTCTGATCCATTTACAAGTGGGGTCAGGTGCAGTTAGCTAGTTAGAAGAATATCTGGAATGATGGTTTTGAATGCTGAACTGAAGTCTACAAAGAAGACCCTTGCATAGGTCTTTGGAGATTCAAGGTGTTGCAGGATGTAGTGCAGAATCATATTAACAGCATCACCAGTCAATCTATTTGCTTGGTAGGCAAATTGCATGGGGACTAACGTAGATCTGTGATGGTTTCCAGGTTGGCCAGCACTAACCTTTAAAAGGTCTACACATGTTAGAGCAACTGGTCTGTAGTCATTCAGTTCCTTGATGGAAGGCTTCTTTGGCACTGGTATGATAGTAGAGTATTTGAAGCAAGAAGGAACATAGCACATCTCTAGTGTATCAGGGTTCCAAATAGCATCCAAAATTAAATCAGAGTCCAGGGCAAAGTAATGCTCAAAGTTCCAATTTATTAAGAGAGCCATGTTGGCACATCTGGGGGAAACCCGAATCTGAAGCTTCTTGGTTTGCCCCACCCAGTTGAAAGTTCAACTGCCCCCACACCCACAAGTCCATCATATGGTCCAGTCTTCCAAGGTGGCGCAGTGGTTAAATGCAGCACTGCAGGCTACTGCTAGATCAGCAGTTCAGCGGTTCAAATCTCACCGGCTCAGGGTTGACTCAGCCTTCCATCCTTCCGAGGTGGGTAAAATGAGGACCCAGATTGTTGGGGGCAATATGCTGACTCTCTGTAAACCGCTTAGAGAGGACTGAAAGCCCTATGAAGCGGTATATAAGTCTACTGCTATTGCTATTGCTATTCCACTGCCATGTTGGCAGTTCCACCCATCCAGTTCCGGTCAGGTGCAGAGGTGTAGAGACAAAGGATGACCTTGGATTCTAGAAAGGAATTTTATTTTGGCTACATAGCATTCCATTCCATATCATCCCCCTCAATAGAAACAACATAGTAGAATAATAGAAAGTGTGGCAGGCCAAAGATCCAAAATGGAATATGGCTGCAGGCCTGACATGGTGATTTATTGAAGATGCGGGTGAAGATGGGGGCAAGAAGCAAGAAGGAGTTATCTTGTCTAGTACTTTTCCTGGCTTTTGTCTGTGAAATAGACCACAGAGATTGTGTGCCCAATGGGATGGGGTAGGTTGTAGGAGGCTTAGCTGCTGTTGATGTCTGAGATGGGGATTCTGAAAATGGGTGGCAGTAGTTTTCTACTACTGCTAGTTTTCTACTAATATATTATGGCAACATCAGATTTTGATTAATATTTCTGTTTTTGTTTTTTAGCCTTTGAAAATACACATGCTATGGTCATAACAGAAGCAATAGAAGGTCAAATTCTTAAAGAAAAATTATCAGAGGTATGCACTGAGGTTTGGGGTTAAGGACTGGCCAATCCAAAAAGGCAGTCCTTGTCCTCATTTCTCCTCTCCTTTGGTTGTAGCCAGAAAGACCTAATCAGAACGAAGAGAATTTCATGCCAGAAGCAATGAGGAGTCCTACTATTGAAGAGGGTAAATGGGGGAGTTCAAACCATGGCCTTGCTTGATTGAGATAATGGTGCAAACAAGTTTTCATCCTTTTGACTGCACTTTTGGAAATTATTTCAAGAGAACGTTAATGTTATTTTACAGGTGGTGGTACACAATGCCAGATTTTGGAAGAGGAGGCCAAACAAGAAATTAATGAGGTATTGTGTGATTCATTAAAATACATTGCAAGAAATATATATATATTATGGGCACATAATGATTGCTAATGATAGATCGTTTTCTTTTTACATCCAGTATCATTTCTGGATTTTTGTATATCCCTGCTTGGAATAACAATTATTATTTATAAATAAAAAAGAGAAGATTCATCTTATTCCATTTCAACTGTACTCATGCTCACTTGCAAAGTCTAATATACCCTTGTGGTTACAATTACCGGTTTACAAAGCCATCTTGCTTTGCACCTTGCTCCAGATGATGGTATGCAGAAAGTCTGATATTGAGAATAGAATAGAATTCTTTTTTGGCCAAGTGTGATTGGACACACAAGGAATTTGTCTTGTGCATATGTTCTCAGTGTACATAAAAGAAAAGATACATTTGTCAAGAATCATAAGGTACAACACTTAATGATAGACATAAGGTACAAATAAGCAATCAAATCATATTAGGAAACAATATAAATTGTAAAGATACAAGTAACAAAGCTACAGTCATACATTAATAAGTGGGAGGAAATGGGGGATAGGAACGATGAGAAGATTAATAATAGTAATACAGTCTTAGTAAATAATTTGACAGTGTTGTGGGAGTTATTTGTTTAGCAAAGTAATGGTGTCCGGGGGAAAACTGTTCATGTGTTCTGGTGTGCAGTGCTCTATAGTGTCATTTTGAGGGGAGGAATTAAAACAGTTTATGTACAGGATGTGAGGAGTCTGTAAATATTTTCACAGCCCTCTTTTTGACTCATGCAGTATACAGGTCCTCAGTGGAAGGCAGGTTGGTAGTAATTGTTTTTTCTGCAGTTCTAATTATCCTCTGAAGTCTGTGTCTATCTTGTTGGGTTGCAGAAGCAAACCAGACAGTTACAGAGGTGCAGATGACAGACTCAATAATTCCTCTGAGGAACTGTATCAGCAGCTCCGTGGGCAGTTTGAGATTTCTGAGTTGGCACAGAAAGAACATTCTTTGTTGTGCTTTTTTGATGACATTTTTGATATTAGATTTTTGTAGGTTTTAGGTTTTGAGATATGGTAGAACCTAGAAATTTGAAGGTCTCTACTGTTGATGCTGTGTTGTCTAGTATTGTAAGAGGTGGTAATATGGTAATATGATATAGTATCTCCTAAAGTCCGCCACCATTTCTACGGTGTTGAGTGTGTTCAGTTCAAGATTGTTCCGGTCGCACCATGAGGCTAGTTTTACCTCCTGTCTGTATGCGGAGTCATCATTGTCTCAAATGAGACCGATCACTGTTGTATCATCTGCGAATTTCATAGTTTAACAGATGGATCGTTTGAGATGCAGTCATTGGTATATATAGAGAAGAAGTGGGGAGAGCATAAAACTTTGGGGAGGCCCTGTGCTGATTGTACAGGTATCTGATGTGATTTTGCCTAGCTTCACCTGCTGCTTCCTGTCTGTTAGGAAGCTTATGATCCACTTACAAGTGTGTTCAGGTACCGCTAGTTGGTTTAGCTTAGTTAGAAGAATGTCTGGAATGATGGTATTGAATGCTGAACTAAAGTCTACAAAGAGGACCTTTACATAAGTCTTTGGAGATTCAAGATGTTGTAGGATGTAGTGCAGAGCCTTATTAGTAGCAGCATCTGTCGATCTATTTGCTCAGTATGCAAATTTAAGGGTGTCTAACAGCAGATCCATGATGGTTTCCAGGTGGGCCAGCACTAACCTTTAAAAGGTCTACACATGTTAGAGCAACTGGTCTATAGTCATTCAGTTCCTTGATGGAGGACTTCTTCGGAACTGAGATGGTAGTAGAGTGTTTGAAGCAAGAAGGAACAGAGCACATCTATAGTGATTTATTGAAAATTCGGGTGAAAATGCGGGCCAATTGGTCAGCACAGACTTTTAAGCAAGAAGGAGAGGGGACAAAGAGAAAACACCTAATTTATTGTAACCAAAAACAGCCAAAAATGCTTAAGTTTGAAAAGGAGGTAACTTGGTAACCCATGTCAAGTGACACTGAAACAGGAAGGTATCAGTCATATCCCTTGTCCTAAGGATCTTTCTGAGTAAATAGAATGAGTTAATGCCGGGTGATGCAGAGAGCAAATTGGCAGTGTTTTAGCAGTATTAAATGGGGATTGTTCACTTTCATCAGCAGTTATTTATTTATAATTCTTTAGGAAAAAACTGCCAACAACTCAGAAGAAATGCCTGAATGTCATGCTGTGGCTGAGAAACATTCCTCAGAATCTGTAAAAGAAAAAGGTGATACCAAGTGTGATGCGTTTGAGTTTTCCATAAAAAAACAGCAGTCCACAAGTAACTATTGCATGACCCATTAAATTAATGAGAATTTGTTTAGATACATTTCAATTTTTGAGCTGATAACGGTGATACAATGCCTAATTATTCTGAAGAGGCATTGTGGCGCAGTGGTTAGCATGCAGTATTGCAGGCTAATTTTGCTCACATTGCCAGGAGTTTGATTCCTTTGATCCTGATCCTGACCGGCTCAAGTTTGACTTAGCCTTCCATCCTTTCAAAGTCAGTAAAATGAGGACCCAGATTGTTGGAGGCAATATGCTCACTCTGTAAATCACTTACAGAGTGGTGTAAAACATTGTGAAGCGCTATATACCTAAATCAAGTGCTATTGCAGAAAATTCCAGAATATTTGAAACTTCAGATTGAAAAGCCTCTCAGACAAGTTATTCAAAAGGTGTACAGTGATCCTTTTCTTCCAGCAGTTAGCTGTACAATTTTAGCAGTAGAATTACAATATTTATATTTATATTATAGTAGTTTCCTTGAATATTATTTTTCCTTATACTCCCTACTTAATTACCTGGACATGAAATCTAAAAAATTATTCAGAAGCGACATGGAAAGGAGAATCCATTAACATTTAGCTGTTACTCAGAGGTGTTTGCAGAAGGGCAAGAGATAAAACGGTTGTGATGATTTGCATCAGATGACAGGAAACAAGTATGCAGTCTTTGCATTTTGTGATGACATTGCTATGCATGTGGTATTAGTTTTACCTATTTGCTACTTAGAATGTTACTTGTCTCCTAAGAGGTAGAAGCTGTTTCCTACTTCTTTTCAAATAGATAAATTAGTTGCAAGATCAAATTTGGGTTGGCTGTCTGGTCACTGGGACCAGAGATTTACTTTTCCAAGCAAAATGATTGAAGCCTAGGGAATGGGTCCCTTGTCAGTTAACAGGAGTGTTGATTTACCACTAGCTTATCAAATACTTAAGAACTGAGGGTTTGGCAGCACAAGGAAATGACAGCCAGTCGCCAGCTATCAACACACCAATCAGCCAATAAGAAGGCCCCACATAAACATGACTCAACAGAACAGCCCAAAGCATGTATTCTAGTACAGAGAAGTTCCCTGAAGATGGGCTCCATCATGAGTCTGAAAGCTTGGAGGAGTACATCCCTGGTCCCATTGACCGACCTAAATTTGATCTCACATCATTATCCTAGGACACGGATATTTGTCTTCATTCATGAGATAAATTATAAACCATTCCATGTTATGGATACTGCGTTGAACAAGATAAAGTAGATAGGGTGGTTTTCTATTATTTGACATTTCTGTCCTGTAGAAGCAATAATACTTATTTCTATTTTTTGGGACAATCAGTTCCTGATTAATTTTTAGCATAATAAATAGCCATATAAATGTGAATTTTAGATCCATGATACAAAATATAAGGCAAGTAATTATCTGAAGTTTACTAAGGTTGTCATAAAGGTAAAAATGATTGGGTGTGCAGCAAATGGAAGCCAGACTTATGCTGTTCAGAGGAAGTTAACAGATTATGCCGTTGCTAAAAATAATTATATAAGCATTTCATGTAAGTTGGGTTTCTTGAATTTCTTTCCTGCAGACAAAATTATTGGCAGAATGGATAGTTCTAGCACTTCAGGTCTGGAATCCAGTTTGAATCCTGTTGAGGGAAGCAGTCTGGTCAGTATCAGTCACTCATTTGAAAGTTGCTTGTATGTGCTTCAGGTGATCATGTTTTGCCCAATTGTAACAATATAAAAGACAAAAAAACAAACTAACAAACAATTCACTAATGCTTTTCTAGGTAATCAAGATAACAGCTATTTTGCAGATAATTCATGGATCAAAATCCTTAACTATTTAGCTCCTAATGTAATCTGAATGAAGGAAAGAAAGAAAAAAAAACTTCTTTGTATTGTAAAAAAATGAACCTTTTTGAGTTCAGATAGTCCTCAAGTTACAATCGTAATGGAGGCCATTATGGTTAAACTAAATGGCCTTACAACCCCCAGCCCTTGCTCTCTCTGATGCAGCTATTAAATTAACTTACAGGATGTTAAGTGAAGCACAAAGTACCTTGGGGAGGGAGAGACCCTAGGAGGCCTAATGCAGGCCAAGGCTTGCCTGCCCTGAGGTTTTCCCACCTCCTGAAGCACTCTCTGCTCTGCTTCTCACCTCTTGCAGTCCTTCAGCTTCCTATCCACCCAGCAACCTAGAAGACAGCAGACCAGCTGGTGTTTGCAAATTCATACTATTCTGCAACATGTGCTATTGTAATACTAAGCGGGCTCCATTTAAAAGGCTGCCCTCTATAGGTTCGTGAGAATAACAACTGCTTTGCCCCAAGGCTGGTTCAGTAAGAAAGCTGATCCTGTGTCTCAGAAACTGCAAAAAGAAAAGTAAGTTGGGTGCTGCTGGCCCTGGAGCAGGCCAAGACCTGCAAGTCCCTAGGTTGGAGGGCAGCTGGAGGCTTGCAAACACCAAATGACCTGATCTCCCCTTGCTTTCTTGGTGGGAAGGAAGCTGGGAAGCTTGCCAATTTGCATGGGCTACAGTTGGCCTGATCTCCCCTGAGTCGATTAATGGCTACAGGCACCCGGTGGGGCAGGATAGGTGAGTGGATAGATGCTGCAGCATCCCTGTGGTTGGTTCTAAGGGCAAATGACTTCAGGGGTGCTGCAACGTCCATAACTTTTGAAACCGAATCATAAGTAGTTTTGGGGGAGTTAACTGAACAGTTACTAAGCAACTGGTCACAGGTTGAGCACTATCTGTAGTTGTGATTGTGAAGCATGTCAAACTCTAAACAGAGTGTTTTAAACTTGGAACACTTCTTTTCTGACTGAAACCAAAATGCTCAGGCTACAAAATAAAGACTTCAATTTCTTACTCAGAACTAGTCATTTTTTGAAAATTCATGAAATATTTTGCATACCCTAGAGACTAACAACCACTTTTCATTGGTGCTAACCTGCAAAAAAAAAGGTTAGATCACAGTAAATCTGTTTGTTATTAATTTTCTTTAATGGTTCTCAATCTTTTTTCCTTCCTTATATTTGTTTTAGAGGATATCTTCAAGTGTTCTTTTTAACTAATAATAATCTTTTGGCTTGTTTGGTACAGCAGCAAGTAATAGTTAAACGAAAAAGAGGAAGACCTCGCAAATATCCTGTTGAAATAGCAGCAGTACAGAGTAAGTATGATAACATCCCTTTCTAAAAAATAGATACCAGTGTTTCACTGAATTCAGGAATTTTATTCTTTCATTCCAGGTCAGGATTCAGCATTGGACACAGTCATGAGAAATGTAAGCATTTGGTGGGGTGTTTCGTCTGCATGCAGAAGTTGAGGGATTATTTTCTTTCTATGGAATTTATTTGTATAGTGTTTGTTTGATAAAGCAAACATTGGCAGGATCAAGAAGACAATTTCACTCAGTATAATATCAGTACTGGGCCCCACTTTTAAAACACCCTTTCTCTGAGAGGATCCTGACCCTCCTCACCTTCTGAAAAGCCTTGAAG
This sequence comes from Thamnophis elegans, assembly GCF_009769535.1. Lineage (NCBI taxonomy): Eukaryota > Metazoa > Chordata > Lepidosauria > Squamata > Natricidae > Thamnophis > Thamnophis elegans. Next base: position 57,118,206 of record NC_045549.1, read on the forward strand.
AACTGACTTTTTCCAGATATCTTGGGGTAGCTGGAACCCAAGAAAATTGTTTTTTCAAAGTGAACGGAGTATTGTTTTTGGAAACACTGGAAGTTTTTGTGCTTCTTATTATCCCTGTTTTTAGGCTGTCTAAGGTTATGATATATTAGGTTGGTGGCTATATAATTTTTTAAAGAATATTCTTTTAAACATGATTCTTTCAACCCCAAAACATAATTTGTTTTCTTTTGTACAATGGCATTCACCATTTATTTACTATATACTGTATATATGCTGCACATTTTTCAAGGTTATAAAATATCTAGGGTAACAATCAGAAACAACATTAAAACAATCATCAATAAAAAATGAACCCAACCCCAAATAATAATTATTTCAATAGTACTATTAGCCATAGTGGTGCAGTGGTTAAAATGCAACATTGCAGGCTAACTCTGCCAGCTGTTCAGTCCTGACCAGATCAAAGTTGATTCATCCTTCCACACTTCCAAGGTCCGTAAAATAAGGACCCAAGTTGTTGGGGGCAATATGCTGACACTATAAATTGCTTAGAGAGACATTTAAAGCACTATGAACCAATATATCAGTCTAACTGTTGTCGCTTTTTTAAAAAAAAGGTGTGTCCACTAATGCATCTCAGCATTCAAAGTGTGCTTTTCTCCTGGGCTAGATGGAAAAGCCAGGTCCAACTTGTATTCCTGAAACCCAGCAGGGAAGAAATAAATCAAATCTCCATAAGGTAGAGGTTTGAGGATAGTGATTGAAAATAACTATATTTTAATCCAATCAGACATTGTTCTCAGAAAGATGGTCCTGGAGAGAAATATTCACGTTCAATTAGATCAGATCTGCAGGTGAATACAGCAGAAAGTTTCCCATAGGTGACCAGGTCTGAAGCCTTGCCAAAGACCTGGGTGAAGAGCCAAGTCTTCACAATAGCAAAGTGGGGGGGGGGGGGGGTGGCATCTGGATCATAGGAGGAACTTTGTTGCAGAGTGCAGGCACTGCTACCCAGAAGGTGTGCTTCCAGGTTCTGATTTGATATTATGTTTATATTAGTTAATGATAGTGTTTAATTGAAGGAACCTGGAATGTGCCAATTGTGCCTTATACAACTGGCTGAACTGTTGCTATAGGAGACAGGTGCTCCCTCAAGTAACCAGGCCCTATGTCATGTAGGCCATTAAGTAGATAAACAATGTATAGATAAATAAAAGAATGCACTTCTTTTTTACTCAAATGTCTATACATGAATGCACAGATTATGAGGACTAAACAGGGAGAATTAGAAATTCAAGTACATGAGGGCGGATATGATATTGTTGCTATTACGGAAATATGGTGGGATGAAACCCACAAATGGAACATACAACTAGAGGAATATAAATTATTTTTAAAAAATAGAATAAATAAAAGAAGAGGTGGAGTTGCGCTATATATTAGAAATAACTACATCTCTACAGAAATAGAGCACAACAATGACAAACATGATCTTGAATGATCATAAAATGGTCATTAGGGCAGAGAACCGGTTGTTAAATTATTTCAGGCATGTCAAACACAAATTTCATTGAGGGCCGCATCAGGGTTGTGTTTGACCTCGTGGGGGAGGGTGGCCAGGGTGGGCATGGTCACCTTGATGTCACTTGTGTTGGGGGCACCTGTGGTAGCCTGAGCGCTCTGCCAGAGAAAATAGGCTCCCAAGCTCCGTTTTCGGCTGGGACGGCCTCCTGCAACCCTCTGCCAACCAAACCTGAGTTCAAGGCAGCCGTGTGCGGTCCTCCTGAGCTCCGTTTTCACTGACAGAGGCACTGTGGGCTGGACATTGTTTCCAGGGCGGCCCTTGGGCCATACATATCTGTTCTGACCCCCCTCGTTCCACACCAAAGCACACTCTGAGCCAGAGATAAATTACGGCATTTAATTAACAGATAAACAGGTCCTTGGCAGCAACCCAGCACAGACAAACTTGGGCAGCAATAAACACAGAGAAGGCTTGGCAGCAATCCAGCCTGCCAAGCTCACACAAAGTTCACCGACATTTGATTCTGTGTTGACTTCTGCAAAGAGGGGCGTGTGCACAAGTAGCTTTTTATAGTCTGGAGAGGAGCCTAATGACCACCAGCTGAGCGCAATTACCTCCTGTAATTGCGTAATTGTTCCTGAAGCCTAGTAGCTCTTCGATGGCGTGCATCCAGGAACAACTCACTACTGGCCTCTGGCTCACTCTCCCTTGTCTCCTCCCCACTGGTCCAAGGCTCAGGTGCCTCCTGGTGGCCAACCAGCCTCTCTGCATCCTGCTCGGAGTCGGAACCCTGTCCAGGGTCCTCCACATCCTCCAGAGCCAACTCAGAGGGCCCCTCGCTGTCAGAGTCTGGTAGCAGCTCCAACGGCACCTGCTGGGCCACAACAATATCTAAGCATCCCATGGACCAGATCCGTCCTGGAGGCCTTGAGTTTGACACCCCTGAATTATCTGAACCCCACCACTGGATAGGATTATCCCTAGAGCAATACCACTTAAACCTCACAGTGCTTTACAGCCTTCTATAAATAGTTGACAGAGTCTGCATATTGCTCCCAACAATCTGGGTCATTTTACTGACCTCGGAAGTATGGAAGGATTAGTCAACTTTGAGCTGATCAGAATCAAACTCCTGGAGTGAGCAGTGAGTTAATCCTACAGTACTGCATTCTAACTGTGCTACCATGGCTATACAGTGTAATCTGCCACCTTCCTGTCATTTAATCTTTGCCTCTATGCTTTACTGTACTGTATTTTGCTTTGCTTCTCAAGTTACGACAGTTCACGTAGCAACCATTCTATATTATGACATAACACCCTCCCAAGTATTTACAACAATTTACAACACAGCCCAAAGTTAGGAATGTTGCAGCACCACAGTAGTTGTTTACACTCACGAACAATTGCAGAGGCATTGCAACATTTACCCTGCCTATTCCCCCAATCCCAGCCCTGGGTCTCTACCGTCATGGGGCCTGTGGAGATTCACTTACCTTGCAGCGATCTAGCAAGCCGCCAGTTCCTTTGTCTGTTTCGGTGCATTCGTGGGGAACAGAGGCCTAAAGTAGCGTGGGATCAAGGCCCTGAGAAACTCCCCGTCTTGGCGCAAAAAGAGTTTGCAAGCTGATGGGAGGGTTGAAAGAAATGCGATTTCACTGGCCCAATGTCTCATCAGCTTGCAAATGCTTTTTGCGCCAAGACTGCAAACAGGCAAAGAAACCCCAGCAGAAAGGCTGGAGAGGAGACAGCTTGCTACATCTTCACCAGGTAAGTGACCTGGCACGGCAGGATGTGGGGGGAGCAATTGTGGGAAGCCCAGGGGAGGGAGCATGAGGTATCTCAGGGGTTTGGGTGACGCCTTGGGTGATCTGAAGCAAGTAGCCTGTTCCATCGCTAGACGACCCCCCCGGCCTTCCCTACCCTGAGATACCTCATTTGGGCATGTAATGGGCAGGCTCCATTACATTCATAACTCAAGTATTACCTATATGAAACTATCAAAAATGTCAACATTGATTGTAGTTTTTAATATTCTGACCAATGAGCTTTTCTGTGTATAAAATATGTTTTACAGTATATTCTAAAATGTAAGCCATGACAAAAACATTCAGAAGTGTATGTGTGTGTGTATTTATGATACTGATAAACTCACTCTACGATCATGATCCACTATGGATAGAAGTTTCTTTGAAAAACCCAGCTTTTTTCATGGGTTGTAAAAAGTGCTGTGTTTCCCCGAAAATAAGACAGGGTCTTTTTTTCTTTTGACCCCTGAAATAACATTTGGCCTTATTTTTGGGGAGGTCTTATTATTTTTGAGGTGCCGGAGGTGGCAAGTGTGGTCACCTCATGACTGCTACTGTGTTGCAATATTTTTAGGAAGCAGTTATTTTTGGAGGAGGGATTATTTTAGCGCATGAGCTCAAAAGCCCGATTGGGCTTATTATCTGGGGAGGTCTTATTTTTGGGGAACCCCAGAGTATTGCATATTACATTACTTTGGGTCTACACTAATTGTAGTAATTGGGCTACTTCTCAGTATTTAAATAACTTCTGAGAGGACAGGATATCATGAATTGGTTTAAATATAAATAAAAGCTTAAAAGAGCATTTAAACACACTTAGTACGTTTGATTTTTCTACTGAGAATACTGCTGGTTTTGTTCTTAATTAGGTACTGCAGTCTTCAGGCACTAGCAGTAGAACAGGGATAATACCAGAAGGTAAGGATTCAGACATATGTTCTTAACGTGAAAAATATATGGCATGAAATGCAACAGGCTTTTTTCCCCCTTTTAAATAAAGACTTGATACTCCATCAATTTGGCTATCATAATTATGAAGTTTTCTTGTTCAGAGATCCAGGGTAGTTCTAAAATGTATGCAATCCCTTTCTCAAATTTGGTAAAATCTGTGGTTTCAGTGGCCTAATAAATTGATATCTGTCAGCAGGGCACAGCTAGGGAACCTAATGGCATAACTTCCTTCTATTCTGCCCATGGGATCACACAGTTAGAAAAGTGCAGAATTCAATAACAGAATAATTAAAACTTTGAACTTCCATAAAACCAAAAAGATCCAATAAAAGATTAGTGAAATATAATTGACTCCCACCCACCCCTCTTTCCTAGAATGTACATTTCCAAGAGGACAGCCTTCCCACCCCTATGTCAAGTCAGCTTGTAGAGTCTTGCTATCAAGGGAGCTGACGTTTAACTGCAGTGGCTAGAGAAGCAGGGTTACCAGCATCTAATCTTTTCATTTGATAACTGGCTCTTAACATCTAGCCTCACAGAATTATATACAATTCTAATTTTCAAGGAGGATTAGGTCATTCTATTTTACTATTGTCTATCATCCCTGCCACAATTTACATTTGCATTTAGTACATTGTAAGTTTAGAAGGAACTGTATGCAAGGAAAGATACTTTTAATTAAATGACTAAGTAACATTTTTGGCTAATTTTAATATCGATAAAAGTACATTCTTAATTATTTGTTTCTTTTTACAGCCAATGATTTTTTGAACAATAGAAGCAATGTAAGTTGAATAATTTTTGATTCATGCTGTTTTCCAACTCAAATCTAAAATATCTTTACAGAATTACAAGACCTTTTGGTTGTAGTGGAACTATATTGTTGTTTTGTTTTTGTTTTTATTTCCAATTGTTAGAAAACTGAAAAAGAGAAGAGCAAGGTGTGGTTAAGAGGAAGAAAACGGAAACGGGCTTGTCTTTCATCAGAGGAAACAGGTAGACAAAGGCTCCTCTTCTTCTCTTAACTTTTAATTTTTTTAAGTTGTCTATTAACTTGTAAAGAGATCAGCTTTATACCCTGGGAAAAAAATCATTGGGCTGAAGCTAAAGTAAATATTATAGGAAAATGTGCAAATCTCTGTAATTTTATGTCAGGATTAGTACAGCCCAGCTGCTTGGTTCCGCTTGAGTTCTCTATGAATTTTGTCTGTGAAAGAAAAAAGTAAACTATCACAAATGTGTTTAAAGAGATTTAAACAAATATGAATTAAAACATAAAGGGATGGAAAATTACATTTTCCATTTACAAGGTTCTGTAAGAGTATTCTATATGGAATGCTCTTTCTTTAAAAAAAAATAATCTATCTTTTTCTGAGGCTTGAGTGGATCTTTGATACTGTCATTAAAATTTGCAGGAACAAACACATCTGATTCATCTAAAAAACGTCAGAAGCTCATATCAGTCTCTGAAGAAAGCGCTAAGGGCCAGGATGACATCAAGAAGAAAGGAAGTGGTGATGAAACAGATGGAGATGAGATGCATTCAGGAGCCACAACTAGGTCAGCGTCAAGATTGGAAGCAGAAAGGTAATGCCAACTGTGACAAGACTTAGCAAATGATTAACCAGGTCTCTTCAGTAGGGCATGGAGGGATGTTATGAGAATTGAGTAAAAAGACACTTAAGGCTGTCTTTTTCTGCAGTAACTGGTGTATTTGTCTCAAATCCAGTGAATTTCCCAACTGATAATGAAGGATTTCTGGCTACAGTTACCATATGAATAAGGGTATACTTATTAAAGTTCAAATGGCAATCACAACTATGTAGTTGAAGCATCAGTCTTTTTTTATATATGTCACATATACAAAAGGAGTAAGGCTTTCATGTCATTGTTATGGTCATCATCTTGACTTTTTTACCCCTTTCCTATAGACTTCTCTGCATGTGAATAAAATTAGAACCATCCTAACATCTGCAAATTTGGTGCATTTTAATCCATTTTATATTTTATTTGTGATACATTGTTTTATCTTGAGATAAGCCCCTTAGAGCCACCTGAATTGCAAGATGGGCAGTGAATAAATGAAGGAAGGAATGAAGTGTGGCAAGTGTATATCGAATCACAGTTATCCAATGATCCAGCCAATAGATCTCCAATTTATACAGATTAATGTAAAATTTCTTTGCTTTCATCTAATCATAAAATGATCCAGATTCCAAGTCAGAACTTCTGTCACCCCAGGGTAAACGATAGTGACTAACCAGGGGACTGGGCATCACCAGCACATAAGCAAAAATCTAAATCTAGTGGCTTAAACCAGTAATTTCATGCAGTTTTTAAACATCATCAAAAATGAGATGATTTTTAGTGTCTCGAAAGCACAGCTGTGGTCTCCCATCTTTTTAAAAAATCTGCATTTCATCAGAACTGAAGATACTGTTAATAATACCCCTGAATATTACACTTCCTCTTTATTATCAATAGTCTGAAGTCTTGGCTCCACAATCAGTCTGGAAATCAGATATTTGCAATCAAGAAAACTTATAAATACATAATTAGGTGCATTGTCCATGAAAGAACCTTAAGGTTCCTGACCCACATAACTGACAACTTTGTCATCAAAAAGATAGAGGGCCTGCTATTCTAGACCTAATTCTTATTTAAAAGTAAAAATATAATAGAGGGAGTTGAAGTTGCCAAATCCTGACTTTCCTTTCTTTTTTATCAGCCCTAACTTCTTTTTTTCAAGGTCCTTTCCAGCCATACAATAATATAGTGTCTTCTTTGGCCAGTAGATGGCGTTCCAACTCTAAGTTTTGGTACCAAAACAAGGTGGAAGCTCTAACAGCTGATTGTCAAAGTTCAACAAAAGAAAAAAAATTCTTTATATAATTTCTTCCAGCAGTCAAAGAATATTTACAACAAATTAAAATCACTTTTCATAGCAACCACAAATTCCAGTTCAGTCTTTCTATATTTTGAAACTTCATATTCCTCCATTAAAATTTCATTTCTCTTTTGGATCTATAATTTATCTCCATGTATTAATTCACTGCTTCCTGAGCTTTGGAGTCTTTCAAAAATTCTTTTACTTAGGGTGAGTCTCTAATAAAAAAATTGAAAATTGTCTCACCCAGTTCCAATCCTCTGTTCACACACTGCTCCAGCTTGTTTCTCCGTCAGTCGGGCGGGCGCCTCGGATCTAGCAGGAGAGCTACCGCTCTCCTGCAATCTACAAGGAATCCCTCCTTTCTTCATCGCCCCTCCAGGGTGCTTTGGCCCCTTAGGACCTCCTATTGGAGAAGAATCAGTTGATGTTTGTGGAGCCCCGCTACCTCCAACTGTCTCGCCACAACTCCTATCCAGAAGTCTATCACTGGAGGCTTTTAAGAAGAAACTGGATATCCACTTCTCTGGAATGGCATAGAGTTTCCTGCTTGAGCAGGAGGTTGGACAAAAAGGTCTCCAAGGTCCCTTCCAATGCTGCTATTCTATTACTCTATGATTGTAATAGCTGCTTCTGTTAAAACAAGATGTAACAATGGACGTTATTCAGGGGATCAGACATTTTTATATGTTTTTTATGTCTTTTTTTGCTAGTGTTTCTTAGAACAGGACATCTGTAGCCACATCCCTTCATGTATTTACAGAAGGAGGCTCACCAACAGTGAGGCACCCTTCCTTGATGGCAATTCTTGAAATGAAACCACCAGTTCTCTTTTTCTATCATATTATATTGATAGATCTGGTGTTTTAGAAATTTAATTGACACTCCAGAAATCTCCTCAGTTTCCTTCATCTAAATGTAAAATAAGAGAGATTCATTTATTTCTTAATGATCTGTAAAATCACTACACAAAACCACCAACTTATTATTTTGTTTTGCATCTAAGAGACCTAGAAGTGATACACACACACACCATTACATTTTTCTCACTTTAAAATGTCAACCTCATCTCTCTTTGCCTCTCCCTCCCTCCCTCCCACCCCCCTCTCTCTCCCTCTCATTGAAGTAAGATGTTTTTAAATAAAGAGTGTGGGAACATTATAGATTCTCCCAAGCTCCCATTTTTGGAATTATACTTTTAATTGATCGTCTTACCTGGTCCTAGAAAAGCCCCTTCTTCGATATTTGTACTTATTTTTTTCAGGAAGCAGCCAAACAAGCCAACAACCCGAGCCTCATCGAAAAGCCAGAGTCCATCCTCAGCTCTTCCTACAAAACGTCGAAAATTAGCAAAGAAGAAGCAGTCATCTGCCACTGCAAAAGTGAACAAAGATCCTCGCTTGGCCCAGTAAGTGGAAAGAAAAATATCTTGAGGTTCTCCTCCTTCCATTTGTTTGATCATTACTACCCAAAATGATGCCACAGTATTTGGTGGGATAACTACAGGACACGAGTCCTGTCATGGTTCCAAGTAATGCTCCTAACCAATTCAAGTCTCTGAGGCCTTGGCTTCCTCAAAAATCCTGTTTATTGGGTACAACATATTGGCACGGTCAAATGTGAAACCAACACTGAATAATTCCCGTGGTTTCAGTACAATTAAAGAATAGATACTCGCCACCCTCCTTGTGTCACAGATCACATTAGCCAACCAAACAGATGAGGAACCTCTCAGCACTCCTTCCTGCCATTACTAGGGCACATTGATCCAGCCTTGGTTCTCAGTAGACTTATCTTTGTTATGTCTGGCACATTGGAGGGAAATATTCTACATTCCATACGTCCCCCTCCCTTCCCATAAGTATGGCAACTAAGAAACGAAGCAAGAAAAATATTACTTCAACTAGAGTCGTTTCGAGAGTTAACAGTTTATTTCTGTTATGCTCTAGAAGCATCTGGCTGTCCATTACTGAATATCTGATATGATTTGGCAGGGACTTCTCTGTTATTTGCTTAAAAGATAGCTTCCAGCATTTACCAAAATTTTGAGGGTAACATATCTTTTATCTTGTTTATTTTTTCATTCATGTAAAATATGAGCTTCTACTTTGCTTCAATACAGTTTATTTACTTTTATAATATCATAGTTCGAAACCCAAAAATCACAGTATCTGTATTTCTCTGGAGCAGCCTTATGGAGTAGAAACACTTGTTGGCAAGCATGTGGCAGTCCAGAACTCATTTTAAGATGAAGGTGGTATTGACCACAGGAAATGCCAGACACCCAAATAACTTTGGAAGATTGACCATGGAAGATAGTTTCTCATGCTAGCCAAAAACAAAGAAGGATCCATAGAAAAAGGAAATAAGCTATTTAAGACAAGTATTTCATGGCTCAGCCAGGTATCAAATTGTCATGTGCATGAATCTGTAGTGCTCAGGATCAGAAAAGTTCTTGACAGACTTGAACAATGGGCCCTGTCCAACAAAATGAAATTTAATGTGGAGAAAAGCAAGGTTTTACAGTTAGGCAGGAAAAACCAAAGGTACAAGTACAGATCAGGCAAAACCTGGCTCAAAACCAGTAACTGTGAGAGGGACCTTTGAGTCCTAGTGGATGATCACTTAAATATGAGCCAGCAGTGTGCGGCAGCAGCCAAAATAGCTAATATAAACCTTGCTTGTATAAACAGAGGCATCAAAATCTAGGTATTAGTACCACTTTATAATTAGTACCGCTAATTCTATGTATTAGTACTTGCCTTTAGTAAGGCAAAAATACTGGAAGACTGCATCCAGTTTTTGTCACCACTTTATAAAAAGAACATTGAGACTTTGGAAAAATTGCAGAGAAGAGTAACTAAGATGATTAAAGGCCTGGAGACTAAATCATATGAAGAATGGTTGCAGGAATTGGATATGGCTAGTCTAGAGAAAAGAAAGACTGTGGTTACATCATAACAATATTCCAGGGTTGCCACAAAGAAGCACCAGAAGGCAAAACAAGACATAAGAAACCCTAATGAAGAAAGAAACAACCTGGAAATAAGGAGAAACTTCCTAACAGGGAGAACAACTGACCAGTGGAACAGCTTACCCTCAGAAGTTGTGGGCACTTCATCACTGGAGGTTTTTAAAAAGAGACTGGACAGCCACTTGTCTGAAATGGTATCGGGCCGTGATGGCGAACCTATGGCACGCATACCACAGGTGGCACGTGGAGCCATTGGTTAGGGCATGCCAGCTGACTTCAGCCACCTTGTTCAGCCATTTTTTGCCCTCCGGAGGCTTCAGGGAAGCCTCCTGAAGGCTCTGGAGGGCAAAAAATGGCACTATGGTCATGCATGTAGCATTATGGGTGTGGCATGTCAGCGCACGACCCCTCTGCGCTCCCCCCGCTTTTGGCACGCGATCCAAAAAAGGTTAGCCATCACTGGTACAGGGTCTCCTGCTTGAGCAGAGGATTTGACTAGAAGACCTCCAAGGTCCCTTCCAGCTCTATTCTGATTGATTGAATCTAAATGTAATTGTAATCATTAGGCTAAAGAGAAATGATGGCAGGTATATGCAGTCTCCAGAGTCTCTTATAATTGAGGCAATTCATAAATACAATGTCAGTAAGCAAGTGTAATCATAACAATATGTCATACCATTTTATTTAGTTGAAAAATGGAAGCTGGCGTATTTAAGCAGAACCCTCATGGAATAATTCAGTGTTTTATAGGACTCCGAGATCAAGCAGGTCTGATGGGAAGAGTAGAGGGAATCATCCATATGTTTGGGATCTGTCAGTGGAAAGCCCTGGAGTTCTTCATCCAAGTCTTGACTGTGAATCGCGTAGGTTGCAGTGGTACAAATGAGAAAATCGCAGGGAGTCAAGATGGCCAGGGACAAAAAATAGCAGCAGACACTTTTCCAAAGATGTTCTTGATGATGAGGAGCAGCCAAACAAGCCTCATCAGGTGGACAAAAAGAGGTAGAGGGGAATAGCAGCTTAGCACTAAATTCTCTTGCTTCCCAATTTAGCCATTATCCCAACAATGGCATTGTTGGGGACAGTCTCTCCCAAAGCAGGTTATGGGCCTAGTTTGATCAAAGTCACTGGATTCCATGATTACTAAAAATAATTACCCCTTTTTTGTTCGTTTTGATACTTTCAGATCAAAATTTCAACCCATCAAGCGCAGAAGGGAAGCGAGCCCCCCAGTGTCACATAAGAAGGATCACCAGAGGGCTGATGAGACTGACGTGAAAAAGTCCAAGCGATAGTTGGAACCCATGTCACTGGGGATTCAGGGTGGGAGGGAACATTCTGTGCTCTGTAAAGCTTGGGTGAGCTGCATGTGTGTATTTCCAAGATGTAACATTAATACACATGTAATATTTTAAACAGCTTCATGAACTATTTGTTTATGGAAAAAGATGATATGAATTAGATAAGTTTCTTTGTGTCCAGGAGGAATTTGCTGATGCTTCCAAACCACTCTTCACTAGTGGCTTCTTAACACCTTTTGTATATAGAACATTTATTTAAAAAAAAAAGATTGTATTTTACTGTGTATGAACATAATGAGAACACTGTGTTGAACTGCAACACCTGGTGGTATAGTATATTGTTTTAACTGGATTATTAAATGTTGTGCTGCCATGCTTAGTGCTGGGTAGGACTAGGAAAAGGAAGTACGAAACGAATTTGGCTCAGAACCTTCTCATATGTTCGGGTCAAGTAGATAGGCATAAGGAGAGCTTTGTTACTTCCCTTGTTGTGTTTGTAACTTTCTCTATGCTAAGAGTTAAGAGTGACATTTCTACAGTGTTGAGTTTGACGTGCCCTTTCCTTTGGAAATGTATTCTCACTTGTAAAATTTCTCCCAGTGTCCCAGCGGGAACATAGTACAAGAAGAGTTTTCGACTGAAGTGCACATCACCTTTCTATGGAGCGCTTAATTGTTCTTCTTCCAGGGCTTTTGTTTCTCCATAGAAAAATGGAAAACAAAAGGACTGAAAAGATTGGCAACATGCATACTTTATCCACTAGTATTAAAGAAGGGCGTAGAATCTGGCTAGTTGTCCAAATTTTTAGTAGACTTGCATTTTACTCTCTCAAGGACAAATCTTCAATTTGAGTTCCATGTAAAGCTTTTTTATTGTTAATTGCACTTGTCTCTTGCAAAGATGTAAGTTGCCAAATATTATGAGATTATTTTAAAATGTTCATATTCATCTTTTATAACTAAAAAAACAACATTGATTTTTAATTTTTTGTTGTAGTTGTTGTTTGGGGATCTTTTGTTGTAATGTGGATATTTCTGTCAAATATTCTAGTTTGTTTCTTATGGAATTTTTATATATAAATTGCAAAATGTTTCCAAACTAGAGTCTCAGCACTTGAATTGCTAGATTTTTGCATGTATTTCTAGTCTATACTCAAAAGATTGTCATCCCGAACATTTCTGAATCTTACTGATATTTATGCAAGTTAAACACAAGCTGAAATCTCTGGTGCTCTCAGCCCAGCAATTTAATGGTGCTTTGTTTTGGATTGGGCTCATGAAATAGAAGTTACAGCATGGAGTCAATCATGTTCCTAGGGAGGTCTGTAGGATGCAACCAAAATCAAAATGGTGGCCATGATTGCACAGTCAAAAGGTTGCCTGATTTTTATGTGCAAAGCTTCAATCACATTGTTGTGGCTGCCATTTTGATATTTTTGATCTATTCTGTGGATGCCCCTACATTTCAGATAATTTTTTTCAATCCTTTTCTATTTTTAATTATGACAGATCAAAACTGTTATCAATTTTATATGGATATTTTTTATCATTAATTCCAACTTATTGGGTAGAGAAAGACTCAAAGATTTCAATTGACCGTCATAGTTGTTGTCTTGCATGATGCAAAGGCAGGAAAGATTGCAAGTCTTCATAGTTGCAAAAATACACTCTTCCTCCCTCCTCCAAATTGTGAAGCCTCGCTTCCTGGTGCAAATACTGTCACAAGCTCTGTTGCAGGGATGGTGGAGGAAGGGAGCAGCCAGAGACCCTGTCCCCTCCCCCTTTTTGCACAGAAAAGCCTTCCCCCAAAGGTTGTTGCCTTCTTTTACATAGAAGGTTCATTATCTGATATTCATTAGCAATGGAAAATGAATTGTATTCTGTCAAATGCCACTGATAGTACTACAAGTACTGTTAACATCGCAGGAAAGATGGATTCCTAGTTAAATAAAAGAAATAAAAATAGTGCTTTCTTTATTAGAAGTTATTTTAACAGCAATTGCTGAATCTGTCCCACAGGATCAGATCCCAGCGACTCTGAGCAGTATTTTTAATCACTTTTTACATGTTTATAGTACAATAAACTCATGATGCATACTATCACTCACCTTCCCACTGAAAACTCACATTCTCTTGAGAGTCATTCCCTACCAACATAAACTTTGAAATGAAGGACTGACCTGGAAAATTCTCGGCTGAAGGTTGAAGGTCAGAAATGGATTGTGATGTTTTTATCTGTATCCATCAGCCTTTCAAGGTAGACCAGTCAGAAAACAGCCACCACAGAAACAACTGTGGTGTTGTCAGGCAGAATAACTTCTTGTTGTCAGATAGAATAACAGGATTTTGAAAGTCTGCCAGAATTTCCCTTTGTCCCCTCTTATACCAATGTAGAAACAATGTAGAATTTGAAACGCCTTCCATATGATGGAAAGCATTAGCAAGCAAGTAGGGTATGGAATAGGGCCATTCTTAAAAGGTCCCAAGGAACGGGGTGTGGGAGATTGTGTGAACTACTTCAAATTCCCTATGCATTGAGAGACCGTCATGTTTTCTCCCTTGAGATACAAGTTTCCTGTTTAGAGATGCTTTTTTCCTGAAAACTAAGAATGAAATTAGCAAACTTCAGCCAGTAAAATACATTTTTTTGCACTTGTGTCAGAAGCACCGAGGTGTATCCAAGTTGAAAGGATTAGCCAGTGATATCACTGCTGTCCTGGGGACACCCAGTTGGAGGCTACTTTCATGTGATGGATAAGAGCTCAAACCTACCCCACAGCAGCTATCCGGTCTCAAATGCTAACCTCCTGCCAAGTGTCCCAAACATTTGAGCCACCAAGCAACAGTAAAATAAATAAATAACAATCCGTTCAACCTGTTTTGGTTTAAAAGATTTGGGAGTTGTGGTTTACTGTAAAATGAATACATGAGAAAGTACAAATCTTGTCTTTGGTTTCTCTTCACTCTTCTAAATAAATGTGCTGGGTTTTCATGCTTCAGCATCTCCAAAATGCCTGGGTTTCTGGTCAGAAAATTGGAGAGAAAATTGCAAATTGTTGCATATGTTGTTGTTAGTTGCAAAATCATGCCCGACCCATCGTGATCCCGTGGACAACGTTCCTCCAGGTCTTCCTGTCCTCTACCATCCTCTGGAGTCCATTTAAGCTCACACTGACTATTATAGGTTGCTTCCCACAGCACCCTTTTCATAAAAATATACATAACTGAGAAAAAGCAATGTCTTTAGCATACATATATTAATGGAAAAGAGACTCGAGAAAAAAAAGTTATTTGAGAAGTACATGGCAAAAAGCACAAATGGGAACATTAAGAATTTGCTTAAGCACATGAAGCTGGAAACCAAAAAGAGATGAGATAGGTGTTCAAGAAGGATATGGAATTTCAGAGAATTTTAATTCTTTATATTTCCTTTGTTACAGATGACATAGAAGAGATCCTGAACTTGAATTGACTTTATTAGAACAAAACCAAATTGAAATACCAGGAGATGATGCCCTAGAACAGCTTGACAGCAACAAAAAAATCACTGCATCCTGATTGGTTCTAAAGAAAACCTCAGGTGTGACATCGGTGACCTCTGATTATGGCACGTCTCTTTCAGATCAGTTCCAGTGCCAAAGTCCTGGAAGGAAGGCAAGGAGATCCCAATTAGGAGACACCTAAACAATTCTAAACCACTCAGCTTATTTTTTTCTAAGACAGCTGGTAGACACTGTAATGAAAAAAATAAATAGTTAACTACAAGGCCTTCTGAAGGGAAATCAACACAAATTCTGCAAGTGGAAATGTGTGTTACTATTTATCTACTGTCTACATTTCATATCTGGATTTTAAAAATATTTTTGACCAAGTTCCATGTCTTGAAAAAATGTATATGCCAAGGGATAGGAGGAGCTATCCTCTTGTAGAATGCCAAATAGCTGAAAACAAAAGGCAAACATAACTTGAAAGAAGGTAAGAAAAGGCATCTTTCAAGAATATGTTGGGGGATATTTTGTTTACTAGTTCACAAATGAATTTCATTTAGTGTAAGCCAGTGAGCTGGGCAGATGATATGAAACTGTTCAGGGTAAGGAAATCCAAATGCCTGTGAAGGTTCCAGAAGGATCTCTTTAAGCTGACTCAACCCAGCACCTACTGTTCAGTGTAAAGTGATAAATGCTGGGCTGTGATGATGACGTAGCAGAAAATTATTGAAGATGTTTAGGCAACCCAAATCTGACAAGGCAGGGCAAAGCCTAGGAAACCTACACACTGTGCAAGCAACCAGATAGCTTTTGAAAGGGGAGAAAGACAGCTCCATATTTATGATTCTGAATCAATTTGGGCCCATTGCAACAGAAGAACCTCCCCCACTCTCTGTTCTCACCAGGAGAAAAAGGCCAACCAGAGGAAGTTGGAGAAGGAAAGATTAGTAGCCCTTGAGCAGCTGAAGTTAAACTTGAATGGTTTTGTTCTTAGTACTCATCATTTCTCTTGGTAACTTGTCGGTACTGTGTAAGGTCACTTCACACTTCATTATATCATATTTGTATCTTATCTCTGACTTTTTGAAAAGGATATAAGCCACTTCTCCTTGTGCCATATCCGTCATCGGACATTGGTGATCCTGTTTTTATCAACAGGTGCAAAAAAAAATGCTGTTGAATTTTGTCCAAGCCAGTCCCTTAGATTTTGAAGCTATGATGTTGTTCTTCTGCCTGGACCTTGTTTGCCTTCAATCTTTCCTTGGATTTAGTGTGTGTGAGAGGGGGGGGGGGGGGAGATAGAAAGCGGGGAGAGATTCTGGAACTGTAGTTGTGTTAACTAGCTGAAAATGCTGACTGAAGGCTTGGAGGCAGCCAGAGAGGTGCAGAATGAAGGTCTATCCCAGTCAGGAGAGCAATGAAGGGTGTGTGGGGGGGTACTATTTATGCTACTTGACTTGAAATAAAGCAGAACACAGATCTGTCATCCCAACCCAAAGGACAGTTGCTTCCTGCAAGCAGGCAATTCTAACATAATTGAAATGTCTTATTACCAAAAAAAATTTATGAGCCCAGCAATTGTGACTTGTTCACCAGCTGGAGGGCATGTAGAGTTTACTGATTCTATTATCAATTGTCTGAGAAGGAACCTCTACAAAAAAAGGAGATTCCATTTCTTATTGTTATGTAGCATAAGCGACCAGCAACAATTGTCTAGAAATGAATCTTAACCCAAGAATAACAGCAAATCGTTTCTCACAAAGGCTTGATGCTGACCAATGGACCACCATTTCCCCATCATTTCAATGTCTCTAACCAAGCTCAGATTCCCATTCTAGGGGAGACTGCAGCTAGGGCAGTCAACAAATCCATGGACGGTACCTGTCGCCAACAAGGTGAATCTGCGGACCGAACTTGGCAGAGATAGAGACGGGTTTGGGATACAGAGAGGAATTTGGGGCACTCTAAACGGCAGTATTCGCCGGTCTCGGAGCACTTTGCTGCCTCTTATCCCGACAAGGAGCGCCGCGCTTCTTCTAGCCTCTTTGGCGCTCCCGCTAAGACCCCCGGAATGCGCTACTAAGACCCCCGGAATGCGCATCTCCGTTCAGTCCGGGTTGCTCCCTGCTCGCAAAGGCACTCCCTGGCTGCTTCTGCTCTGCCTGCTCTCACTAGAGCTCGCCAGGAAGAGCCGGTGGCCACCGAGGGAAAGGGTGAGAGGAGCGCCGTTCTCTGCCTCTCCCGTTTGTCTCCGGGTGGCGTCCACGCCACCGCCAAGATTCCCGGGTTCGATCCCTGCAAAGGCGACGGGGACGGAAATCCGAGCGCTGCCTTCGCCGGGAGAACCTTGAACGCCGCAACTCTGAACGTTGGAGGCGGTGGGAAAACCCAGCCGAGGCCTCTTTCCGCCCGGAACTGGCATCCTGACGCCTCCTTCACTCTTTTTCCGCCCGGGGGAGGCTTCTTGGGGAGTTCCCCGACACACACGCTCAGTCTCCTGCTCTGAACATCCCCTTCATTCGCGGACTGGGCTCGCAGGCACCTTTCCCGGGGCGTGTTACATCTGAATCGATTGAAAGGTGGTTTAATTGTGGCTTGCAGCCCAGGTTGGTCACGTGGCGCCAGTACAGGAAAGGAGATCTCGGGGCGGTCAGTAGCGGCATCTTCTGTCCCGAGGCCTTCCCGCTCTGCTCTCACAGCCAAACTAGGGGAGGCGCAGCTGCTCAGCAAAAAAGGGCCCTTCCCGCTTCCAGGCCGATCCGCCGCGGCGCAGAAAGAGCAGTGCCGAGAGCCGAGGTGGCGCAGTGGTTAAATGCAGCACTGCAGGCTACTTCAGCTGACTGCAGTTCTGCAGTTCGGCTGTTCAAATCTCACCAGGCTCAAGGTTGACTCAGCCTTCCATCCTTCCGAGGTGGGTAAAATGAGGACCCGGATTGTTGTTGGGGGCAATATGCTGACTCTGTAAACCGCTTAGAGAGGGCTGAAAGCCCTATGAAGCGGTATATAAGTCTAACTGCTATTGCTATTGCTATTGCCAACTCGCTCGCGGCCTCTCCTCTGAGCAGCTGGGCTCAAACTGCCTTTGCTTGTTTGAGCCTTTGCTGGTTGGCGGGTCCGCGGCGAAGTTCCACGGGCGGAGGACTCAGACTGCTGCTCGGCAGTGAGAGGCCCCGGGGCTCCAACCCAGAGCGCTTGCCGTCCTTCTAGACCCGGCGAACGCACCCCTAGCCTCCTGCGCTAAGCCGCCTTCCCTCCGCTCGCCACCGGGGCTGCACGCCTGGAAAGCCTCTTTTTTCCCCTCCGGTGCCGGCCAGTCCGGCTTCCTCCCAGCTCAGGGGCAAACAGAAGTTGGCAGAGCTGAGAAGGCCCGTTCCTTGCCCTAGCTCCATCGGGACTCGACGGCTCTTTCCCCCCGGCACAGTCTCGGCCGGTCGGACTGCGACTGCACGCGCCCTTTGTCTCCTCCGCTGGAGAGACCAGGCTTTTAGCTGCGGGCACCCTTCCTGTGGCGCAATTAGCAGGAGCACCTAGACACTGATGGAAAGGGTAGGGACTTGGCTGTGTGGGGCGAAATCCGGGGCTTCCCGGTTCAGCTCTTTCCTCCTTGCCAGATCTAGACGCCCCATAGCTCAGTGAGTTCTCTGGGAGCCACGCGGGCGAAGCAGAGGGAACTCCCGGCTATAGGAAAAGGTCTTGCTCCCAATAGTCAAGGAACAAGAGACACGACTCGTGTCTCTTGTAGACAAGTCGATTTGTAGACAAGTGGTGTCTACAAATTTCATAATTTGTATCCCCGTGCAGGGGAATTCGGAGGTTGCAGAAATTTCACTCGGGGATTCAAAATTCACACGGTGTTTCAAGGAACAGCCGACTTGAAGATAGTACTGATTCCACGGGAGTTCTGACTTGTTTATTAAAACCGTTGCAAACGTTCAGTGGACTAAAGATATATTCATAGAAATTAGAAAATATCTCGGCCTATTTATTCTGAGGAACGTGTCTTAACACATTCGGTGGCACATCTGAGTCGTTCCTGCCTTAAAGAAAGGCGCAGGAGCAGCGTTTTCATCCCCAAATAACCCCCAGACTCTAATATCCTAGGAGCAACTCGCTTAAGAAATATGTCCCATCTGTCCCACTTTTCTCCCCATCCCCGCCCCAGTTTCTTTTGTAAATTTCGAGAGAGGATGCGGTGTGTGTGTGTTAAAACTTCTACTAATTCCTAGTTGCCCAGATCCCTTTGAGGTTATTAAACCCCTACCTTTCTATTTGGAGAACTGATATTTTTCCCATAGTCTATTCCGTATATAGGTATACACATACAGGCCATCTGTTCATTTCACTCTGCAACCCTGAAACACGCAGCAAATGTGTGACATTACCCATAATGATAAATATTGGATACTATTAGCCACACACTCGCTGAGGCAAATCATTTTAATTTTGTTCCGAATTTGTTCAATTTTTTTGTGTATAAAATTTATTCGTTCACAATTTATACACCAAGCACTCGCAGCTGAGAATATTTTTGAATAAATAAATTGACAAACTTGTTCTGCATAAAGCGCTGAGGAATCAGATATGAAAAGCGTAGGCACCAGTCTGGCAAGGGACATGGCAGAGGTTTTTCCCTAGAAACGTCTAAGTTTTCTGCTGCAATCAAAACCCTGCATAGAATTGATTCGAACTGACAAAAATATGGAACTTCGCCTAGTTTTGTTTTGAGGAACTTTCAAAATGCATTTTCTAGGTTGAGAAGAAAATGCACCCTTAATTCTCTCTTCGAGTTTCAGTCTTACAAATTCTCAAGCGTCAAAAGACAAGCTCTAGCAACATCATCATATTAGATAGCAAAATCTTCGCTATCTTTGAATGTGTTTCAGAGGCAGAATAAACAGTAGAAATATATGTTCTTTTTAATTTCATTCCAGGCAGAGAAGATGGACTCTCGATTTCAGCATTTTGATTAAAGGAAAAATAACGAAGCAGTAGTCCTTATAAATTCTCGAATTATTCTCTGTTCATAACAATGTGCCATCACAGCTGCCAGCTCTTTAGATGGCGCTGGCCTTCATAGGTATCAGGTTCTTCCCAAGAACCTAGATCCTAGGAAATTAATTTATCGGTTTGATATGTATGGATCCAAGCATGTGGCCTTTTGCAATTAACAAATGGAAATTTTGTCAGTGCTCAGATTTTCTAATACGGTCCCAGATTTTTTTGATATGGCCACCGCCTCAAAGGCTTGGGCAGAAAAAGTCTCTGATTCAGCAACAGCTTTTCCTGTCGGTTGCCCCAGATGGGGTTTGAGCTTAACTATCCTAGAAAGGCCGAAGATGTATCCCGCTAACTCGGGAGAGGCGTACAAATGGAGAAGGGCTGCCCTCGAAGAATTTCCCTTCCTTCCCTATCAGAAGCTCTTTCTCGGGCAGGAAAACCCTTCGCACGGGAAAGGGTTAAGGCGACCGCTCCAGAGCCGAAGTCTCCCGCGGGCCGGAAAAGTAGCGCAGCCAATGAACGCGCCGCACGGGACGAGCCCCACCCACGAGGAAAGGCCGGCCCTGGCCTCGGCTCTGGCGCTCCACCGCTGGACTGACAGCTGGGTGGGCTGCAAAAAGCGACCGAAAGCCAGCGAGCACGCAGAGGCGCGGTGTGGGTCGGAGTCGGGAGCTGCCTGGCCAAAGGAGCGTCTCAGCAGGTTGGCGACGGCTGGGCTCTTTATGGGAACAGCGCGCAACGGGCCTGGGGGCGCAGAGGGCAGCGTCCAACTGAAGGTAGACCTCCCGCTGCTGCCCGAGGCGCCAGACGAGCAGCCGGCCCAGCCATGGCCCGGCGCAATGCTAGCCTGGCCCCGACGCCTTTTTCCATCCAAGCCCTCCTCACCAAGAAGGAAGTGGGCGCCGTGCGAGTCGTAGCTGCCACCCGTCCCTGCCCGCCGATACTCCTGCCCGGTCCCGAGGGTACATCCGCCTGTTGCTGGCGTCTCTTTGACCCGGAGGCCACCACTCTGGGCCCCGTGCTCCAGCCGCCCCAGCCGCCAACACGCCAGGAGCAGCAGCGCTCTGACCCCGCGGCTGCCCGGCCATCCATCTGGGACTCGGACTCTGTCCTGAGCGAGGAGCACGACGGCGACAGGGAGGACCACGACGAACAGGAACCTAGCAGCAGAGAGGGCCCCGTGCCCGCTGACTCCCGAAGACCCCGAGAGAGGCTGCACGGTCAGGGCAGAGCCCAATCCCACGCGGGAAGAATCAGCACCGAGCAAGGCCACCCTCCTCCGTCCCCGGAAAGCCGTCCCCCGGGCCGAGGGACAACAGGTGAGCCGGGTCCCTTCGGAGCGATCAAGGGAGGACTGTGGAGCGGGACGATGCCGGTGGGAGACAAAGCCAGGTAGGGGGCGAAAGTCGTGCTCCTGCTCACCCGGAGATCTCGAGGGTGTAAAGCTCGGATTGGGGAGAGTAGAGGGGGCTTCTCTCTTAGAGAGAGCGGACGATCCCGCGCTGCCTTCCGGGAATCCTCCCAAAACGAAGCGTTCTGGCCAGTGGGTCACCGCTAGAAGGCCACCTTTCGAGGGGCAGCGGCGTCACCTTCAGCCAGGGCTGGCAATCTGGAGTCTCGCCCTGCTTCCAGTTCTGGGTTTCAAAGGCAGCGCTTGCTGGGCCTGGCGGAAAAAAAACAACCGCAAAGCCCTTAAGCCGTTGTTGCTTTTCCTACCTGCGTGTCCCTTCGGGAGGAACCCGTTCTAATCCAGAAAAGGCAGCCGGGAAACGGGTGGCGGAAGCGGAGGGCCGCTCTTCCAGCTGTTGGGCTGGGCCTGAGAAGCGGCCGACTAGGGTGCAAACAGGGGGAGACGCCAGGCCAGTGGGGGAGCCCACTTAACCCTCTCGAAGCATGTTGCTAATTGCACTCTCGTCGTCGCTCTCCGAGTTCACAAAACAGTTCCCAGTTCTGGCTGGCTGCCGTGATTGCGGAGCCCCGAAGACTTATCTCCGACGCAGTGTTATGGGACTTCCGATGGACAAAGGCCTCGCTGAGCTCGGGAAAGACAGCTCGAACCTAATAGAGGATGTTTCTCTACAGGAAATGGATCGCGCGAAGCCTCATTACTAGAGGCAAAGAAGGGCCCCGTCCTCCTCCACATCCTCTCCCTTTCCAGGCAGAATTCGTTTCCCCCGCTTCTCTCCCAGTCGCCGGCCTCGCAGTGGCAAATGCAGCAAACGAGCTTGGCCTTCTCCAGACTAGCTGGATCCCGGGGCGGCTTCATTAAACCCGCCGGGCCTGAAATGGATCCCGGGGCGGCTTCAGTAAACGGGCGGGAGGTGGGGTGTAGGAGAGTGCCGATTGCTGGATGGCATCTCCCCTGGCAGTTTTTTCCGCTTGGGCCGAGCCTGGCGGCGGAGCAAAGACTTATGTGGGGCGGGAGGAAAAGATGCGTGGCCTGCCCTCTTCGACTTTTCTAGGCTGCAGGGAAGAGCTTTCATTTCTGCCCGCCGCTCCATTTGGAGAACCTGACAGAGGGGAACCAAGGATGCGAACCCAGGGAAGTCCAGCATGTACAAAGAGAAGCGCCAATGAGGCCCAGAAGCGAAGGGCTCGAACGGAGAAGTTTTCTACCCTTAGGAATCCGGAGACCAGCACGCAAAGTTGAGCTGCTTTTCTTCTCACTTTTTAGTTCGCCTTCCCGCAAACCAGAAGGGTCTGATCTTTGAACTAAACATGCTTCGGTCCACCTGTCGAAACCAAGCCAGGGCGAGACCTGGTTCGCTGGTGGGAGTGACGCGCCTTGCCGGTTCCGGCAAACGAACCTGAGGCAAGAACACTTAGAAGGGTGATTTCTAGCTTACTTTCTACAGCTCCTGCCTCTAGAGGCTCGACTGCCGCTCGGCTGAGATCCCCTGAGCCCGGGGTGAGAGTTTGAAGCCAAAAGAAGCCTTGGGAACTGGGAAGTACGGGATCTAGTCTGAAACCCGTTGGATTTAAGTTACGAACTGCGGCTCATTGGAAAATGGCGGGACAGACTGGAGCTTTGCGGCTCCGCTAACAGAGGATTCGCTCCTGGCCGCGTTTGCGAGGAGAGTTTGATTGCTGGGAAATTAAGAAATGTCAATTTTCGAATTGTGGGGAAGGCTCTTCTTTTCGTTGCTCCTTGGTGGCGCTTCGCTCACCCCTTCCCCACCCCTTATCTGGACAGACTGGCGCCCTGATTTAGCAGAGGGATTGTGGCGCTCCTTCCTTGATACGGCCTCCTCTCAGCCCCACAGCAGTCCGCAAGGGACTGACAAAAAGGATGCGCGTACAGGCAGGTCATATGAGGAAAGAGAAAGGCTGCCTTGAGGGCAGCAGCAACCCCTGCGGTCCCGAGCAAATGTTGGCTGGATCAAACACAGTGCTACTTCCCAATTTCGAAGACAGTGTCTTCAAGTCTGTCTTGGGGTCATTCCCTTTCAGGGCAACTCGTGGGCGCCCCTCTCAGCCAAAGTGCAACCTTCTGCACTCGCCCCCCCTTCTTTACCAAAAAGGGGAGGAAGCAAAATAAAGAGTGTTTACCCTGAGACAGACAAATTTCCATCCCATGCGGGTCTCTTTCCCGTTCAACACCCTTTGTTTTACACGTGTAATCCATGCAACTGTTGGCCTCTGTTTTTAAAGGGCTTAAGATATGCGTGTGGCCGCGCGGGAGAAGCCCAAGAAAAATAGTGAGGGCTCTGAATCCGGTGGGACATCCCTCACAACCCCCTAGGAGAGTAGAGAAGCGATGACAACCACCGGCCATAGCGCCTTGACTGGATTCGGCGCCTCCACCTCGAAGGAGGTTTGCTTTAGGGGCAGGAGAATTGTAGGCCCAATGCTGCTTCAGGATCGGGCAGAAGGGGGCCCTCCGATTGCAGGCCGAGTCTCTCTGCTCCCAGTGGAGAAACCGAGGTGGAGGGGAAGCCGGGGAGGCGGGGCGCGTGGCTGAAGGGGCGCCCCCCAAATTCCGACGCCTCCTGTCCTGACTCTTGTCTGTCTTCTTTTCCCTCCTCAGGAGGCGGCAGCCACCCTGAAGAGGAAGACGAGGAGGAGGAGGAGGAGGACGACGCCAAACACGGCGACCGGGGCTCCAAAGCCCTCTCCGAGGAGGACGAGGCGATGTCAGCGGGCGTCCCGGCCCCAGTGGCAGCCTCGACGGCGTCCCAGAAACCGCGCAAAAAGCGCTCGCGGGCGGCCTTTTCCCACGCGCAGGTCTTCGAGCTGGAGAGGCGCTTCAACCACCAGCGCTACCTCTCTGGGCCCGAGCGCGCCGATTTGGCTGCCTCGCTCAAGCTCACCGAGACGCAGGTGAAAATCTGGTTCCAGAACCGGCGCTACAAGACGAAGCGGCGCCAGCTGACCGCGGACCTCCTGTCCGCCGCGCCGGCGGCCAAGAAAGTGGCGGTCAAAGTCCTAGTTCGTGATGATCAGAGGCAATACCACCCCAACGAGATGGTCCGGCCGCCTTCCCTCTTTTCCTTCCAGCCCTCTTACTATTACCCTTATTATTGCCTGCCGGGTTGGGCCCTTTCTGCCTGCGCTGCCGCCGCCGCCGGGGGCATCAAATGAGGGTCGGATCCCGGCCGCTCCAGAGCATGAAGGGAGGGAGAGTAGGGAGAGGAGAAACAAGGGAAGGAGGCAAGGAAGGCAGGGAAGCGCAGTAGGAGAAAACTCGGGAGCCGATCTGTTCTTCCAGCAGCTTCTGCTCTTCTGGCGTTGCCTCAACCGTCCTCCTTTCTCTGTTCAAAACTGCCCAAACGCCGCCGGAGCAGAGTCCATCCCCTCCTGCCGGCCTCGCTGAACAGTCGAGTTTTTTTTCGGGAAAACCAAGCGGGCCGTTCTCCTGTCCAGCGCCTGGGAGGCAATCGGAAAGTGCCTAAACAAGCGCGCTCAGTCTAATCCAACAGACCACCTTTCCGCGGCTGTATAAGGAGAGTTTCCTCCCAGTTTCCTGGCTGACTTTCTCG
The DNA here is from genome assembly GCF_009769535.1 of Thamnophis elegans. NCBI lineage: Eukaryota > Metazoa > Chordata > Lepidosauria > Squamata > Natricidae > Thamnophis > Thamnophis elegans. The sequence continues at coordinate 57,143,113 of NC_045549.1, forward strand.
TAGTTATGGGGCCGCAGTTTGGGAAACAATATGATTCTAGCACTTTTTGATTGTATTAAAATCGTTGTGATTATAATTATTTTTTTATATTTGCTATGAATTTAATACGCGGGCTTTTGAATGGGAAAAGAAAGTTACGGTGGGAACGTTGAAGTCATTCGGTGCCTTTTTTTCCCTTCTCCGATTTCGCAGTAAATGCCCCCCCTTTTTTTTAAGGTGGAAAGTTGCAAACAATAATGACAATTTACTTCCACTGAATTGTGAATATCTGTCAGTCCATCCCTTCCTTGTACTGTCCCCGTAATTTATAAAAAATCAGTTTAACTTTTGGCAATTGCTTTGTTTTTTTAATTCTAAAACTGCGCTTGGTTTGAACGCTCCCGGACTGTTTGGAGAGTTTGGTTTCCGCTAGAAAAACTTACATTTCAGGCCGCGGTCATGGGACTACTTGATTCCTCGCTGGTCGCCTCACTCTTACAGGAGTTCCTTCTCTTTTATTTGGCGACTACGGGCATTTGGGTCGCCATCCAAATATCAAGCTGACTGTGTTCTAAAAATAAACGGGCCGATTGCAAGGCACCTCGCAAACCTGCTAGTTTCCCTGGCTATTGGCTGCGACCCGAAAGTTATGTCTACCTCGAGAGGCTTGAATTTAAATCTGAACCCAGTAACTGGGTTGTTGACCCAGTTTAAGGAGGGCTCATAGTTAAAAGTCTTCAACCATTACCCTTTCTCTCCGCAGTTTCCAGCCAGGGAGTTCTTCTCGTTTGTACTGAGGTTTATTGTAACAAAATCAAAATAAGGGGTTTGTTTTTATTTCTGATGAAATAAGTAGGCAAGAGTAAACAGGGGAGGGAGGCGAAGTAAGCAAAGGGAAAAACAGCAGTTTGGCACTTGCTGGAGGAATGGTGATTCTTCTGAAGAAAAGATACTTAATAAGAGAAGTCTAGACATTGTTGGAAAGAAATGCATTCACGAATCCAGAAAAAGAAGAAATAGTGAATGGAGAACCAGTCCAAGCAATGTTCTTAGGAAGTCTGGGAGCCTCTTGGTAGATGGCAAGTGAAAACGATGGATTAAATAGCCTCTCTGTCCACAAATTGGGGTGTGTTATAGGCTGCTGCACTGTATCAAAAATGGGAGGGGAAGACAAAACGGCAAACTAAGCCATGTGGGAGGATATGTAGCACCTGTGGGAATAGTGAAACCCAGTGGCTGCCTCGATTTTCCTTCTAGAAAGCTTCTGGGACACCTGCTTTAGTTGCCTGAAAGGCTTTGAGCAGCTCAGAGCTCATGGGGTTGAAGATTTTTGCCTCTTCAGTCACCAGGACCACCAGACAAAACTTGGCTCCAGTTCCTGTATAACTTCACTTGGATTTAGAGTAGGAGATAAAGGTCTAGGGGCCTGCATGAGTAGCCAGGAAATCCTGCTTTTGAGCACAGGTAACACCAAAGAAATGAGTCTGGATTCAGGTAGCTAATAAGGTAAATAGCTACATTTACACAAGATTCTGAATTAAGTCGTGGCTGAAGGAATTGGATTTCCTGCTACCCTTATGGCCCCATGGGTGGATCATCTGAGGATCTGGCTAAAGATGGTATTGTGTGTCCTCTGTACACTCCCAAATTTTAGGGTCTTCTGAAGGGAGCAAAAGCTTTGGAGAGCTGTTGTGTCAAGATATTATCATCACAACCCTGATAGGTGGAGGCTGAAGTGGTGAGGACCTACTATCTTCTCGTGGTGCAAATTGGAATCTTCTGAAATCCTTGCATAGGTAGCCAGTTGTCCTTCTTCCTTCCATTTGTAGATTTCATTTTTCGATTAATTGTTCTTTCCACTCTCAGGAAGACTGTAACATTTTGTGCAGCTAGCATGGGGATTTTTTAACCCCGAAAAGCGCATTCTAGATATAACCACTCAAGGGACCAAACTCGTTTCAAATGCATTAACAAATTTGGAAGAAGCACTTTTCCTGACTGACCACGCTTTAAACTCCAGGCAAATACCAACTCACTCCTTTCTGACTTCGGGCTAGAGAATCTTCCTCATCCTTTCCCCTCCTTTCCTCAAAGATGTACTTCAATTCCTTCATTAATAGCCTATAAATCGTTGGTAGCAGAAACTCTGTCCAGTTTAGAATTATGTTTTTGATTCTCATCAAATTAGTTGGAGCAGATTTACTAAGATCCACATGTTAGCAAATAACAACAACCTTCTTTGTGCAGTTGTTCATTCGATCAGATTGACCATTTGCCTTGGAATAAACTCCCTAGGATCCAGTTGTCCTCTAAACGCCCAGAAGAAATTCATCTACTAGGGTTTTCAGTTAAGAAAAGGGAACCTTTAGTTGCCCTTTAGTTTCCCCATGGGGAAAATCAATAAAAAAATAGTAAAATAAATAATTTCAAAATAATAAAAGAATCACATGGCACTTTTCTTTGTTATACTTCCTTCCCATATCCTGAAAAGGCAGCAATAGGAGGTGTCCTTAAGATGCACAATTCTTTAAGCAGCAGGTCTCCTCCAGTGTAAGGCTTTCCATTTCTGCCTCAAAATATGCTGGCCCATTTCGTATGGTGCTTTCGGATCCTTGATCCTGGGATCTGGAGCTTATTTGGGAAAGATTGGCCTTGTTGTGAGTCGCAGGAAAGCAGTCAGTGCCAGATGCCAGGAATAAAGTCTCCTCAAAACCAGACTTCGGAGGGGGTCCATGCTGCCAATTACCTCCCAAAGACCCATTAGATCACACAGATTAGGCCTCCTCCGGTTCCGTCTACTAGCCAATGTCATCTGGCTACTACCCGGGGGAGGGCCTTCTCTGTGGCGGCTCCGGCCCTTTGGAACGAGCTCCCCGCAGAGATTCGGACCCTCACCTCTCTCCAGGCCTTCCGAAAGCCGTTAAAACCTGGCTGTGTCGGCAGGCCTGGGGTCGATGAGTTCCCTTCCCCTCTCGAATCGTGTGGCTGTTGGTTGTTTTAAATTCCCTGTATTTTTTGTTGTAGTTCTTGTGTTTCCCTTCCCCTCCTTGGGTTTGTGCACCGCCCTGAGTCTCCCCCCCCCCGAATAGGGCGGCATATAAATAAAATGAACCTTGAACCTTGAAATTTTGGATGTGTCCGGGACTGAAAAGGAGCCTTAAAAACAGCTTTGTAGGCATTATCTCTGAAATGACTATTTTTCCCCCATTAGAATTTTTGAATGCCCAAGGGCAACCCAATGAAACTGGGTCTTGCTAAGCTGGAGGGGGGGGCAGAGGGCATCCCTAGCACACTTAAAAAATGGAACGAGCCTAATTCTACCAGGACTAAGGTGCCCTAAGCAAGGCTGGTCAATTCAGAGGTCTTGAGAATTCTGTGGTCTTCCATCCCACCCACCCCCAGAAGGAGGTAGCTACCATTGCTGTTCCATTCCCCCTTTCTTTAGCTGCGCCTACCTGAGGGAAGAACAGGGTCTGGCAGCCCCTTTTTCAACTCCCCATCACCACCATATTTGCACCAGTGAGGCAGATTTAAGTCTCCCTTCATTGCACAAGGGTAAAAACCGAGCTTCTCCCAGATTCTAGCCTCAAATAGAAGAGCCTCAAAGCTGCAAACGCTATTGTCCTGAGGTCAGAGGTCTGCAGAGCCTGGGAACCAGGGCTCACCATCGGGAAGAGCACGCTACTTGCCGACATAATTGACAATCGCTTCAATGAAAATAGTCTCTCGTTAAACTTCGGCTGGAGAGACCCATCCTGCCGGCAAAAAGGCAAGGAGGGAAATGACCAAGGGGAATCCACAAGCTCCCAGGCCATCAAAATCCCTGTGGACGTGGGGTCTCCTTTTGGTCAAGACAGCAGAATTGGGGTGAAGGAGGAGGGCCGCTCGTCTTCCTTCGAGGAAAACGTCGTAAAAGATTTCCCGGAGCCGATAGTCCCAAGACCAAGGCCAAGGCTGCCGGATGTAGGGTCAGGAAAGCAGCAAGGACCGTCTATCGCTTTCCCTAGATGGCATATTCGATCCTCGGCTCATTTCAAGTGATCTATCGTAGTTGACAGTCTCCGAAAGTAACCACTCCCAAAGCAGACAAACTTTGAAGCGCCTGGACTGCGACGCAGGGCTACTCCGTGGAGACAGAGACGTTGCCCTGTTGGATGGGCAGAACGCCCGCTCTGGGATTGGCAATGGCCAAAAGTTTCTGTGACACCTCTCTGAGGTCATGGCAGGAAGAGGAGAGGGAATGGGTGGAAAAATTCCTTCAGAAGAACAGCTGCTCCCAACTAGCCCGCAGAGGCCCGGGCAGCCTCACGCCTCAGTCGTCTGCGGGCAGGGAGAGGCAGGGGCCGATGACTCCGCATTGATAACCACGGGTACCTCTGCCCCTCCCTTCCCTGGCTAGCGTTGGCTGAGGAAAGAGACCATCAGACAGATGCCGAGAATTCGGAAGCATCGTTTGTCTTGCAGGTCAATTGAAGCGTGCAAACAAATAGATCGACAAAAACAAACACCATTGCAGGAATGGCTGGATGAGGCCTTGTAGGATGGCTGCGTGCTGGGAAATCCTTTTATGCTTTTTGCACTGCTAGGGATAGAGAAAAAAAAGTGGATGGTGGAAGGCGGTGAGTTTCTCTACTATTCGGACCTGACCGATTATTCTCAGAGTCTAAGAAAGGGACATTAAAGGGGATATGCACTTTTTCTATTCGAACTAATTCATCAGCTGATCTTGTGCAAAAAGACACTTTCTGGCAGGAATAGTCAATGCGGCTTCCTCCCCCCCTGGTTTAACCCCACCCCGTCAAGAGACTCTTCTCCCTTCAAAGCAGAAGTCTCTGAGCACTTGCAGAGCGCTCTTCCAATGCCATTTCAGGATCAGTTCATAAAGTTGTGGTTTTCAGAGCCCATAAAGGGAGGCTAAGCAGATGAAGCATTGGGTCACTTTAAATAAAGAGCGATTTAGCCAGACCTTTTCCGACTCTTGTTCGTTCGGCCTTTCCTTGACAGACGTGGGATTCTCCTTCTCTGTATTAATAATATTTCTTTAACTTGGCTTGATTTAAAAACAAAAACGAGTTCGCTCAATAGAATCGCTGGATTCTAAGGGCAAGAGGACGTGAAGTGATGGTGTAAAAGCTGTATTTTGATTCACGCAACCAGTGAGCGATTCGGCTTAACCTCAGGCAGGAACCCCAAGAGAAGCCTTTTCTGCTGAGAAGAGATTTCGGGTCAGCCTTTGGGTTTTATTTCTTCTATCGCTCGAAATCTTTTAATTGGACCAGTTCGGAATTTCTTATAGCCTGTAGCTTCTCTGCCTGCACTTTGCTTCTGCCCCATCCTGGGCACTGTGCAAACAAACAAACAAACAAACAACTAACAAACAAATAAGCCACCCAATTCCAGTGCGTTGACTTTTTCTTGGAGACTTCTGAGGAGCAGGCAGCAACCGCGCTCGCTCAGCCGCTGCGTTCGGCTACGGCTAAGTTAGGGTTTGGATCGGTGTGTCGTGGTACAGGCGCAAAATAATAATAATCTGAAAACGTCCCACTAATTCCGGGGAGTTACTGGCACTGTTAAATCATCTTTTCCCGCAGGCACGCCCAGGGTGCTAGGGAAGGCTTTCCGCAGCTACCTCGCCACACAGTTGGGATAAAGATGGTCCGAAAGCGCCCTGAGACACTTTTCCAGAGCTTTAGGCCGGCCGTTTATTCCGGTCGCCCTTCAGTTCTGCAGAAGTCCTGCCAGCGCAAGAGAGATTTCAAGCATCTGTCCCAAAGCTCTCGGCGCCATAAGCCCTGAGCTGCGTTGCATCAAGCCACAAAGAAAGGGTTCCCCCCTTGGGACCTCCGGGAACTGCTCTGGAAATGGGCGCGCGAATTTCGCCGCTCCACATTCCAGCAGAAATTATTTTTGCTTTGATGCGCGGTCGCAGAGGGCGCGACTACTTGAGCCGAAGGTAGGAAGGAGCTTTCGGGCGCCTGGAAAAGCCAAAAGTACCGCTTCCGAACCTCGGCCTCTTCTTCGCAGTATTTTAAGGGTCGAGCCTTGGGCGTTTTGATGTCTGCCAGGACAGAACCCCTGCCCGTGGGGAACCCGGTGGCTTTGCTATTCAGATTCAAAAGTAGTCCCGACGGATCCGAAGGAAGAGCCGGTTTAGCTTGCAGCAAGGAAACAGAACAGCTTTGGGCCAAGCTAAGCGGACCTGATTCGCATTTTCTCTGAGTGAGGATGCTAGTCAGGCTGCTGGTTAAGCTCCTCTTGCCTTGTTAAGACAAAAACACGGCCACAGCCGAACAAATTTCCAAGACGGTCCTTTCCTTGTCAGCATCGTGGATGCAAAAACCCTTCAAATATTAGGACACACGGTGGGAGAGGCGCCTTTCAAGAAGCGAACTTTTAACGTTTTGCACTTTTCTCCTCGTCCCTCCACTCTCTCAAGTTGTTGCCCATCTGGAAAACACTCTTCGCGTAGTATTTTCAGCACGTGGGCTCATCGGTTTAGGTTGCTTGCCTTTTGTAATCTGTTTCAGGAACAGTTGTATCAAACCCGAAGCTTCAGAGAAGCGATGATTAAAATAAAGACCGAGAAGCAGCTTCCGTGGGGCTCCTTCCCGTCCTTATACCCAGCGTCCTTCGCCTTCGCCTCGAGGCTGCTGGGCGTTTCCTCCAAACCAAGAGGTAAACCATCAGGCCCAAGGACCCTGAAAAACGACCCCAGGGCTCTGTCCGCATCTAACAGCCTTGGAGAGTAGAAAGTTGTTGGGCGTTTTAGCTAAAAGCTGTTCCCTCTTGTCCTACCTCGACCGCTGACAGTCCAGTTAGGCTGCCTTTCCCGCCAGATCTATGGCCTGGCTGGCCCACAAAGGGGGTCGTTTCTTTCCCCAGAGTCCGGTGGTGATTGTCCTCCTGGAGCTTCAGGACCGTCTGTTGCCAGGATGGCATCAAAGCAGTAGATGGGAATAAGCCTTTCTGAAGGGAGACTTGAACCACGGCATGGAGACTAGGAAACTTAGTTGTGCTTGTCACCATCCTTTTTTGTATGTTTCTGAAAGCAGCTGGATTTGCCCCAGCAGCTCGACCAATAATCGGGGAATAATCCAAGAATAATCTCTACTGTGCAGGACTGAAGGGGAATGACCTTTTTCACAGCATCTGCCATGAAGGAGACAATGCTATTGGGCCAATAGTCTTGAGAGGCTCGCCGTTTCAGACCGCCAGAAGTTACTGCTATGCACAATGCAATGTTATGTGCGTCTACTCAGAAGTAACGTCTCCACTGATTGATGGAGAAGGTGATTAATTACAGGAAGGCCCAGCCGCTGATTTCAGTCCTACATCTGATCGATGGTGCTGAAAGGCTTCGATGGAAACTGACTCAAGAATCTGAACTGAATTTTCAAAGACGGGGTAAAAATAGGTATCTGAATCCAAGCCAAGCCATCCGCCTCTCCAAACCCCATTAATCAACTGGGCTTGTTCTGCCCCAGGAGTCAGAATTTCCGGGTTCATAGGACTACGACCACGGCGGGGTGGGCCCAAAGCAAGTGGGAAGGGGAGGCGCAGCGGAGACTAGGGCAAAGACTGAGGTTCAAATCCTCGTCCTAAATTATCTAAGTTATCTCTCATAAGGTTGTTGCAGGGAGATCCTGAAGACAGACTAGGAATGATTACTGCCAGTAATTATTGTATTCTTGCCAGTGGCGACGCCTCTTTTCCCTACAGGAAAGCGGGACTAGAGCACCTCTCTAGCGGGGCGTGGTTTCGAAGTTAGGATGGTGCCAGAAACGCCGTCCTCGCTCCTCGCCCCTCTCGCCCATCAAGGCAGAGATATCTGTCCCGCGCGCCGCCCCTTCCCCCGGGACCCCCGGCGCTTTCCTGGCATTGGATTTCGCCCGTCAAGGCCAATTTGCACCTCCGGCTTCTCCGACGCGCCTTGACAACCATAATGAGGCTAATCATTCCGGCTATTTTCGTGGCCGCTCAGACCTGTTCCAATTGTTGTGACAGCTCGCGTTTCAGGCCCGCTAATGATGGACAATTACCGGCTCTAATTCGAGACACCGCCGCCGCCGCTGAACGCCGAAAGCGGGGCACCATCTGTGGGCGCCTGCTCAGGGAAAATGCGCTGATTCAGGCTGCCTTTGGCCCCCAAAGTCAGCCCCCTCTGTGTAAGAGCCGAGGTGGCGCAGTGGTTAAATGCAGCACTGCTGGCTACTCCAGCTGACTGTAGTTCAGCAGCTCGGCTGTTCTAATCTCACCGGCTCAGGGTTGACTCAGCCTTCCATCCTTCCGAGGTGGGTGAAATGAGGACCCAAACTGTGGGGGCGATATGCTGACTCTGTAAACCGCTTAGAGAGGGCTGAAAGCCCTATGAAGCGGTATATAAGTCTAACTGCTATTGCTATTGCTATTGCTATTCCCCCAAGAAAGACCTCCTAAAAAGCGGGGGCTTTCCCCAGGGGAAAGCAGCGTTCACACAACCGGCTCAGGCGGGGGACAAAATTTTCCCGTCAAGGCAGAGTCCTCCGTTGAACCGGCCCGGCGGGGGTCACCTGAATCCCCAGGGGGATTTCTCAGGTGTCCGCGAATGTCCAGCCGCGGAGACTTGGATCGTCTCTGTCAGCCGCCGGGGTGTCGTGAGGAGGAGTGAGAGCCTCGCCTCTTCTTCCCTCCGTTACCGTCTCTCTCCGGGCAGGAAAGCCAGGGAAACCCCCTGAGCCAAGCCAACACTTGAAAAGCGAAAGGGGACGGCGGTCTTTGCCAAGCCGGCGTGAAGCAGCAGGCGAGGCCGCCGCACAGTCTTGAAGGTTGGGCCAGATCTGGGACTGCATTCGTCTGGCTTCGGCAAGGCCCGCCGCGGTCGGAAAGGGACGGCTGTAGTAGTAGCTTCGGTTGCCACTGGATGACCAGGCCGTCTCCGTATGCCCTCCGCGGCTTTGGGCAAGTGAGAGTCTCCCCTCACCAGGCTGCGGAGGGGAAGGCTGAGCGGCGGGAGCGCCTGCTTGCCCCGTGAGTAACCCGTGCGAGCCCTGCGGAGGGTCCTTGCAGGAGGAACTGCTGCTCCTGGGAGCCGTTCGCCCCTCTAGCCCCGGGTTTCCCCAAGAAAAATCGCCTAGGTCGGGGAAACCAATGGTTAAGGGGTCTCCTAGAACTCTTGGCAAAAAGCGAGCGAGCAGGGGGAGGCAGCGGATCTGTGGGCCGCTGCGAGATGGAACTCGGTGTGACAGACAGCGGACGGAACGATCCCTGAAGGCTCTCCAAGGAGTGCTGCCTCCAGCTGGGACGGGCCTATTCCGAAAAATGAGCAAGGGTAGATGGGCTAAGCTTCAGTTGCCGATGTATATCTTCTCGCCTGCCTGGATGAACTAGAAGAGGGGAAACGAACTAGAAGAGGGGGAGGCCTGTTTCCCCTCTTCTAGTTCATCCAGGCCCCCGGAGATCCGGGCCCTGGTAGAAATCAGCTTGCAGAACTGTTGGGCCATTCCGACCCCGAAGCGGAGTGACACGCTGCTTTAAAGCCCACTGCTTCCCAACCCGCAGAGGGCCATTCCTTCCCTCCACATCTCAGGGTCCCGACAGGAGAGGAGCTCTCCTGCTTTGCGCTGGTGCCCTTTGCGCGCTGCAGGAAGGAAGAAGAGATCGCGGGGTTCAGCTCTGAGGCCAGCGGAACACTGAACCGTTGGGGCCATTAACTAACAAGATGCCCAGTCGGGGCAGAAGTCAGACAAGCTCACGTTGTGTGGATGCCAATGCTACCAGTTGATTGTCAGGAAGGTTCTGGAAGAAGCTTCTTGGATGAAAAGCTAAACGTCTTCAAGGAAAAACAAAGTATAGTTGACTTTTGAAAAAAAAAAGCACCTTTGGGACAATAATGACCTGGATGACTGAGAATCTCCGATTGAAGCTGCTGCAGGAACTCAGCCCACCCACCTCTATATCCTCCATCATCAGACCTCTCTAGGATGTCTACGGACTGATCGAGCTCCCTTCCCGCTCTTCAGAACGGAACCTGCATAACTCTCTATGCAGAAGAGTGTCAATTAAGCGTAATGGGTCCCAGTTCCAAATCACTGCAATCACGTCAGAGCATTTGCCTCCTGACTCTCTTGGTCTCGGGAAAGAAGGAGCAGCTTGGCCCCGATCTAGGTCCGGGAAGGAGGAGGGTGAAGCGCCTCGCTCAGCCTTGGCTGGTTTCTTCACGTCAACCGCGGCCGGGATGGTTATGATCACCCTAAACTTGATTTTAAAAAGGAAGGAAGAAATAACTGAGCAAAGAAATCAATAAAGCCTCTATCCCATTGCAGCTGGGTGTTTTTTTGCTCGACCATCCTCTGGAGCAGTGGTTCCCAAACTTGGCAACTTTAAGACTTGTGGACTTCAGAGCTGGCTGGAGAATTCTGGGAGTTGAAGTCCACAAGTCTTAAAGTTGCCAAGTTTGGGAACCAGTCTGGAGGAAAAGAGCTTATGCGGAGGGCGTGGGAGAGAAGGCTGATCTTAATCACGCAAGGTCTATTTTGCCGTCTGAGTCCTAGCGGACGTGGGGAAGCGAGCCTGACCTTATTTTCCTTTCCTTGAGCGCCACTTTTGAGTACCCTCCCCAAAACGCAGCTCCTCTTCTGGGTCCAAAAGCAAGAGGGCTCGAAAAACGCTCCAGTAAAAGTTACAATGTCTGAGCAGTCGCCCAGGCTCAGCTCCCGTGGACTTGACAGCGACATGCCCACCACTCGCTTCCCTCACTTGTTGAAAGAGTTCATTTTCTGGGTCAGCACATTGCGCCGATCAGAGGCGTTGAATTCACGTGGCACATGAATTACCCCAAGACGTAACCCAGAAAAATGAACTCTTTTTGTACGCGGGATAAGCGAGTGGTGAGAATGTCGCTGCCAAGCCCGCGGGGAAGTTGCGCCGAGAGAGGAGGCAGCCGCTGCGCCTGCACGCTCCTCGAGGGCCGCTCGGCCTTAGCCGAGCCTCGCCAAGCACCTGCAGGCTCCCAAAGGCGGCCCCGCGTCGCCCTGTGCAATGAAGGCTGGAGGAGAGGCTCGGGGCCGAGCGTCCCCTCTCCAGCCACCTCCATCGCTGCCGCCGCCTCCCTCTCAGGGAAGCCCAGCTCTTTTCCGGGAAGCGTCGGGCCGAGGCTGGAGCTACATGAGAGCGACCGGGGAGTAGTGCCTCTCTTCGCCGGGCAGCGAGCAAGGCTCTTGCTGTAAATGCCGGCAGCAAGAAGCCATAACCGCCGCCATCCGTTGCCTATCCTGGTCGCCTTCTGCGCGACAACGGCAGGACCACATAGCCTCCCTCTTCCTCGGGCAGTAGCTTTGCTCGGGCCGGGCGGCCTGGCGAACCCCACGGAGTATCTTTGGTATTTCCTCGGACTCGCAAGTTCTTGCTTTCCAGGGCGCGGCTAAGGCATTATTCACACTGCACTAAGACATGACTTGTTTGCCTCGGATTATCAGTAAACTTTGGTTAATGATAGCTCAAAGTGATTATACTCAGGTTACATACTAGTTGACACACTGTATTAAATAAACCACGGCTTAATGTGTTGCATTAGGATTTAGGTATACTAAAAAAATGTTTTGCTTAGCAGTGGTTTATGTTATGTCACATATTGGGTGAAACAGATATAAAAAGGCCACGGAGGTAAAAATATTTACCTGGAAGTAGATCACATCTCAAGGCAGTGAATTGCAGGTACTCTGGTGGGAATGAAGATGAAGAATCTTTCCGCAGAAAGACAGGTGCTGATTGCAGAAGAGGTAAGGGTGAAGTGATGAGTAGTTTAGCAGGGTAGACAGCTGTTGATCCTTATGCAGGATGTCCAGAGGTCTGATACCTAATGAAGATTCTGATATCTCTTTTTCTATCTTTGGGCACTAGAAAAATAGGACACCTTATCTTTATGTTACTTAGTAGCAGTAATATTTATGTCCCTTGAATACTACAAGGGAATGCTGAGCAAGGTTTCTGAGGCTGGAGATGCAAATTCCTGTCCCTTTGGTGGACTCTCTTCTGGGATGATGATTCCTGCTGTACCTTGAAAGCAGTGGTGAAATTCATTTTTTTTTAAACTACTGGTTCTGTGGGCGTAGCTTGGTGGGAATGTCAGGGGAAGGATATTACAAAATTTGCATTCCCACCCCACTCTGGGACCAGCCGGAGGTGGTATTTGCCGGTTCTCTGAACTACTCAAAATTTCCGCTACCGGTTCTCCAGAACCTGCTGAATTTCACTCCTGCTTGAAAGGCCATATACAAAAATAGTCTTGGAAGAAGGGGGTGAGTGGAGAGGACATTGATCTGTTTTTCAATTGAACTGTACAGCTTATACAGTATGTTATATTAAAGATGAAAAGAATTCTGAAGTGATGTACAATGCCATGCAAAAATGTTAGGCAGTTGTTACAAAAATGCTGTAGATTAAAAATGTTTTCAGAAATAAAAATATTAATACTTTATTTTTAATTAACAAAATGGAAAGTAAATAAGAGAAATCCAAATCAAATCAATATTTGGTGTGATCACCCTTCATCTTCAAAACAGCATCAAAGTCAAAGATTTTGTAGGTGTATGATTAACCATTATACCAAGCAGGTGCTAATGATAATCAATTTCATCTGTAGGTTGAAACATAGTCAACTGAAACAGAAATAGCTGTATAGGGGTCTTAAAATTGAGTGAGGAATAGCTAAACTTTGCTCTAAAGTGAGATTGTGGAAGTTAATTTCATGTCACAGGTCATACACCACGACCAAACGGTTCCACCACAAAACCGCGGATGACAAAATCGCGGTCGACGAAAGCGCGTATGTGACGTCATCACAGCGCGACGGAAAAGATCGAAAAATGTAAAAATAAAGCGAAAACCTTACCCTAACCCCCCCAAACCTAACCCTAAACCTAACCCTTAACCTAACCCTAAACCTAACCCTAAACCTAACCCTTAACCTAACGAAAAACCTAACACTAACCCTTAACCTAATGCTAAACATAACGCTAACGCTCTAAACCTAACCCTAACCCTTAACCTAACCCTAACCCTAACCCTTAACCTAACGCTTACCTTTATGTGAATCGGCTTGCTGTAATTTAATTTTTATTTCAATTTTTCAATCTTTTTCGTCGCGTTGTGATGACGTCACATACGCGATTTCGTCGACCGCGCTTTTGTGGAACGCGGTTTTGACGGGTCACGGACCAAACAGCACAGAACAAGGTCTTTCCCAGGCAAAGATTACAAAGTAGACTGGCATTTCAAGACATGCTGTTCAAGCTCTTTTGAAGAAGCACAACGAAACGGGCATCATTGAAGACCATAGACAGAGGGGTCAGCCAAGGAAAAATAATGCAGCAGATGAAAGACACATCATGCATACTTCCCTTTGACATAAGATGTCCACTACTGCATTCAGCACAGAACTGAGGGAAACCAGTGGGACCCAGGGTCACCCATCTACTATCCAGAGAAGTCTGGCCAGAAGTGGCCATACATCTGATTTGGAAACAAGGCTAAGTGACTCAGCTATGTGCAAAAACAGGAACTGGGGTGCAGAAAAATGGCAGGAGGTGCTCAGGACTGATGAGTCAAAATTTGAAATGTTTGGCTGTAGCATGAGGAAGTTTGTTTGTCACATTTGGGGCTGCATTTCTACAAATGGAGGTGGAGATTTGGTCAGGATCAATGGTGTCCTCAATGCTGAGAAATACAGGCAGATACCTATCATGCCATACCATGAGAGCTGTTTGAAACTGTGGAACTGGCATCTAACTTAGCTGTCTGGCAGTGTGCATTTCAGCGGCAAAATGTTCAGGGCCATCTCTGAACTCTTAGGCATCCCATTGGTGGAGTGAGCAAGCAGCAGCTGTTTGAAACTCAGCTGTTCCAGTATGGTGGAGACCGGCTGGAAGTGACTTGCCCCACAGACACAAAGAGAGGTTCTACAGTGGAATTCAAAGAAGTCACATTCATTGCTCATGAGGATTTGGAAAAGAAGAAAGACTTGGAGAGAATTGTGGCCAATGGAGGGACAGTGGGCATAACAATTGGGGCTGCTTAAGAGGAGAGTTAAGAGCCGGGAATGTGCGAGGTCTGCTCCTAGGGTGACAGCCTTGGTAGGGGGCTTGAGTGGGATCTGGGTTGAGAGGTTTTGTGTAAGTGGTCCCCCTCTGAGTGGTGAGAGGGACCAGTTGGGACAGTGTGCTTGTTGCAAGCAGGAGGGTTGGAGAAGGGGTGTCCTTGGTGCTGAGAGCTTTTGCTATAACACCATGGGAACTCCCTCCCTCATCCATGTCTGGGAGTATGAATGTAAATGATTGGAGAGGGGTGCCAGAGCCCTTGGCTCTTCAAGGAAGGGGGATGGAAGAGGAAACATTTATCTTGGGGAACATAGGATAGGATCAGAGTGGTGACAGGCAGGAGATGCTATGGGGGGGCAGAGGGCAGGCCATTACAGGGGAAGATACCCCCAATGTGAAATATTGGTGGTGTGTTCTGGCTCCCCGAAGTCATTCCCAGTCCTTGGACAGCATACCCCATGCCCCCATTCTGAATGCCAGGTCAGTTAATAATATAGATCCTCTTGTTTTAAGATCTTACTGAGGCGCGAGCTGATCTGGAGTATATTACTGAGACCTGGCTGACTCCAGAAGGGATATATGTCTAGGTGGGTTTCAGGTTTGGCACTAGCCAAGACCCCAGGGCAGGGGAGGTAGGATGTCAGTGATTATCAGAGTGTCTCTTTTGGCTTTCAGGAGTCTTGCTCCACAAGGTTCTGGTTGTGAGATCCTGTTTCTGAAATTAGGCTGATGAGATAAGATGGGATCGTTGCTAGTATACCATTCTCCCTGCTGTGTAGCAAACTCCCTGCCTGAGCTGCTGGAGGCCCTGTTGGGCTGGCAGTGGAGTTCCCAAGACTTATGGTTCTGGGGAACTTCAATCTGCCATCTCTGCAGGCAGCCTCAGAAGCAGTCCAACTCAGTAGAGTGGTCACACACCAGATGTAATCTTCTTGTCAGAACAATGACAATATAACCTGGTGGGGAAATTAAGATTATCTCCCTTGTCATGATCAGATCACGCCCTGGTGTCCATCCCTGAAGCCCTCTCTGCAGAGAGGCTGGATTCATTTGAATGGTCTACCTCCAGTAACTGATAGACCGTGATGGGTTCTAGAGGAAATTGAGGGATATCCTGGAGGTGTTGCTGCATGGTCCTGCTGAAGCCGTGGTGGCAATCTGGAATCTAAGGATGGCTGTGGCTTTGGGCAGGATTACACCCATGCGGCGTCTCTTGACTCATCATTACTGATCCTCCCCGTGATTCAGAGGAGTTACAGGTTCTAAAAAGGGCCAAGACATGCGTAGAGCACAGCTGGAGGAAGACAAAGGATGATTCTGATCGGACAAGACAGGAGCCAATATTAAGGCCTACCTTGTGGTGGTAAGAGTGGCGAAACAGTATCTCAAAGTGCCATCCAGCAGCCCTGTTTCAGGTTTCCTGTTCCCTCCTGGATTTGGAGGCTCAGGCGATTTGAGCCCGGGCACAGGAGTTTGTTCAACAACTGATCTACAAAGTCCTCAGACCTGTTGCCAGTTGGATTCCATCCATGGAGATGCCCAGGCAGAGGTCTTGCCCTGTTATCTGGGAACAGTTGGGTCCTTTTTTAATTGAAAGACTTTTGACTATGTAAACTAGGGGACTTCAACCCCTGGTCTGTGGACCAGCACCAATCTGCGACATGACAGCAAGTCGGCCACAGAAACAAGCAAAATCCACCAACAAGGTGCAGGCAGCACACGAAACCATGCTCCCTTCCAGTCTGTGGAAATGAGATTAGCTTACCTGCCTTCTGACGAATTTGTGTGATGTCATAGTAGAAGCAATATGTAGGAAAACAAAGTCTCCCCTTATTTATTTACTGTAATACTATTGGGGGAGGAGGTATAAAGGAGATCATAGTTCTAATCTTCACAATACATGGCTTCATCAGAAACAAAATAAAACAGAGGCTTTGATTTACAGATAATTATTGAGAATGCCTTGGACCACAAGAAGAACTGATCATTCAGTTCTTTCAATATTACATGAAATAAAGCTGGCCTGTTTATTAGCAATACTAATAATAAAACTGAAAAAAATAGATATTTTGAACATATTGTAAATTGTATGAGAGCAAAAATCATGGAAGAAGACCCTGAGTCTTGGAAAAACCAAAAGCTACTGGAAATGAAGGCAATCAAAGCCAAAGTGGCCAGATATTACTACTTACAGACAAGTATGATCTTATAAGAACCCAAAGATGCAGCTACTGGCAGGCAAACGTGATGGAATGATGTCTTTCAAGTCACACAGGATTCAAAGGGAATGAATGACAAGGAACAAAAAGCGCATGCACTAAAATAAACCCTCTCCTGAAAATAAGCCCTCCCCGAAAATATTGCAACACAGCAGCAGCCATGAGGTGACCACGCTCGCTGCCTCCTGCAACTCAAAAATAATAACACCTCCCTTAAAATAAGGCTAAGTGCTTAAGTGCTAGACCTCCTGAACTCTATGAATGGTTTTTATTTTATTTCTTTATTTTATCTCTTTCAAACCATATTATTATACATCATATTTTGAAATTAAAATGTTACACCTGGAGTAAAGAAAAATTATTGTATTCATGCATCAGAAGGGTTGCAGGACACACCTCTTAGAACCCATCAGTCTATGCATTTAACAGAAATCAGAGTCTTGTCTCTCTCAGAGACTGTCCAACTGCCCCCTCAGTCAGGCTACGACTCCCAGTTCTCCAGTCAGTGGAGAATAGGCTTTGATGGGTTTCCTTATTAGTGTGGTATATAAGGGTCATATGAACTCGATATGTTTACTCTGTGAAGTTCACATTGTGAGAGCATCTGATTAGAATTGTGTATCTGACCCAGAGTGTAGTTTTAAAAACAGCAGTAGCTTGAAAACAGCAGTAGTTCATACTTGTGTGATTGCAATTTTACTTTTAGGATGTCTGCTTTAGTTAAATGAAACACTTGTTTTACAGCTATTTTTCATGGTACTCTTTTTAAGTTTGAATATTGTCCTATTTGTATACAGACTGCAACTTTACATATACAGATTGCTTGTCTAGAGCAGGGGTGCCTGTAAATAGGTCTGTGCATGCACAGAACATTAAAAATGTCCCCCACAAAAAATGTGGCAGCAACCGGGGAACCAGTTCAGGGGCATGACGAGGCTGCCATCCCTTACAGGTTCAGTGACCCAGTGGCAATTTCTACTACCAGTTTGCCCAAACTGGTGCGAAATGGTAGCAACCCATCTCTGAGGCACATTAATGAAAGCAAAAGAAAGAGAATCCTCTCTAGTTCACAGTAAATGTAAGTAGTAAAGAAGAAGAAAATAGCATGTACCAGATATAAGAACAGTGGAAATATGGCTTATATATATATAAGGAGAAATATAAAGGAGAAAAACTATGTAATTACTAAAATAAAAAAGGCAAATTATTATATTAAGGGAGACCTGGTTATAGCAAACTATCAAAACAAATACATCTATCTGTTCAGTCTTCTCAGAAATAGATGCCAAAACAAAATGTAACAAAAATAAGCTAGAGGATCATAATAGTCCTAGCAGGGGAGGTTCTTTTCCTGGGTTTTTAGAAGTGTGGGAGCTAGCCTGCTTAAAGCTGAATAATGCAATGATCCAGATATTATTCATCCCAGAGTTCTGAGGGAACTTCTAGGTGTGCTTGCTGGACCAGTAACTGATCTGTTTAACCAGTCTCTTCTAACAAGTCTGCCAAACAACTAATATTGTACCTATCCACAAGAAGGCGGCTAGGGAAGAAGTTGGAAACTTAGACTGGTGAGCTTAAAATCTGTAGTAGTAAAGTTAATGGAATCACTCCTAAAAAAAAGGATTAACGAGCTCATTAAAAAGTTGCACAGGGTAGGGCTTAACCACTGGGTGATTCAGTGGATAGGAAGTTGGTTCAGGGATCGATCCCAGTGTGTAACTGTTATTGAAGCACGATTTGAACCAGAGACCAATCACAAGCAATGTACCACAAGGCTCAGTCCTAGATCCTGTTCTGTTCAATGTGCATGTAAGTGGTAAAAGAGAAGGATTATTAGATAAGGTTAGTCTTTTTGCTGAGGACACAAAGGTGTATAATAGAGTTGCTGGGGGTATGCATAACATGAAAACGAGTGGTAAAAAATGTGAAAACTACACTTCAATGTTTCCAAATGTCAATATCATGCATTTTGGGGGAAAAAAAAATCCTCTGGCAGAATATAGTATTGGGGGTACAGAGCAACAGAAGAAAAAGATTTAGGAGGGGTGTGGCTAACGTTGTGGCAAGACAACGCATCCCTTGGGAGTTCCTGGGGGAGAGTGTTGAATCCTACTGCCAGGATGGTCCATTC
Source organism: Thamnophis elegans (assembly GCF_009769535.1). Classification (NCBI taxonomy): domain Eukaryota; kingdom Metazoa; phylum Chordata; class Lepidosauria; order Squamata; family Natricidae; genus Thamnophis; species Thamnophis elegans. The sequence continues at coordinate 57,161,514 of NC_045549.1, forward strand.
GGACCGGAATCGCCTCGTAGGGATGGGGAAGAAAAGGGCGCGTTCTGTAGATCTTAGGGAGCCCTGATTATCTCAGATAAGGCTCGCAAACTCAACAGAATGGAAACAACAGCCATCACATGCTGGACCAAAGCTGGGGCAGCTACAGAAGGGAAGCATTAAAGAGAGAGACTGTCAGTGTGATCAATCTGAGTGAGAGATTTCCAACTTACATTTTATTGGAAACAGAATTAAGAGTCCCTCCTGGGAAATAGCTAGTGAAAGTGGGACTCCAAGAAGAAGATGGATTTGTTTCCTCCCCCCCCCCCGTGCAGCGGCAAGAAGAGCCTTTGTGAGCTATTCTTAAAACAGGAAGTGAGATTGGAGGAACTTTTAGAAAGAGTGAAAATACCTTAAAAGCTAAACTGGATATCCTAAACATATTATTGGACTGTAGAAAAGTATTGAATTTTCCCAATACTTGGATAAGCTGAATTGCCTTCTGTTCCTATTTTATTTTGCTTTATTTTTGTTTAAAGACCAAAGACTGAACCGAATATACTGTTGGAAAGAGAAGGCTAGGAGGATAGAGTGAGTAGCAGAGCCAGAGTGTCATCTACTGGCAGAGGTTGGCAGTTGAGATTGGGAGCCACAGCTGTAGCTGCAGAGTCAGCCTTGAGAAAATGTGTAAAGAAAGATAAGCGGCCACTAGAAATAATTTTGGTAATACAAGTTGGTGTGATTGGAAACTGAAAATTAAGATAGAGAGTGTAAGCTTGAAACGTATTATTAAATAGCTTAGCTCTTGAAACTCAAAGGGAATATAGACAGTAAAAGACTTTATTTTTCTTTATTTTATTTTTATTTTTTCTCTGGTTCTGGGAACTTTTTTTCTTTTTTTCTTTTCTTAAAGAAATAAAAAACAATTGGATTTGATGGGCCTAAATGGATTACAATTTATTGACATATTATTCCTTTTGGCTGGATATTAAAGAATTAGGGTTGGAAGAACCTGAAGACAACAAGAAACAACATAGAAGTGGGGTCAAGAGATTGAAATTTTGGAACCCTTGGATTTTTGGATTATAAGTGATTTGTGATTTTTTCTTTTGGTTTTTTTTGTCTATTCTCTTGCTTTTTTGTATTACAATTGGAGATTTTTTTTTCTTTTTTCCCCTTTGTGGTGGATTATAAATATTAAAAAGATTTTAAAAGACTCAAGATGTAGAAAACAGCATCGGCACCATCATCAACAATTTCTTCAGCAGCCTCAAGGCCCTCTGGACAGAAGACCTTGGCCACACTAGATCAACAAGATAGCAGTGGACTTAGCAGTGGACTTATATACCGCTTCATAGGCCTTTCAGGCCTCTCTAAGCGGTTTACAGAGAGTCAGCATATTGCCCCCAACAATCTGGGTCCTCATTTTACCCACCTCGGAAGGATGGAAGGCTGAGTCAACCCTGAGCCGGTGAGATTTGAACCGCTGACCTGCTGATCTAGCAGTAGCCTGCAGTGCTGCATTTAACCACTGCGCCACCTTGGCTCCTATAGAGAAAGTGAATGCAATGCAGTCAGAATTGAAAGAAATAATTCAATGCTCCATGAGGATTTTAAAGAAGTGAAAGAAAAAATAGGGAAAGTGGATGATAAATTAGAGAAAGTAGAACATAAAATAGAGAAAGTCCAACAAATGATGGCAAATAATGAACGTATACAGAAAGTAGAAAAAAAGTTGAACACACAGAGAAAAAAGTAAATGAAGTTGATGATTGACTTACACTGGCAGATAAAAATAAGAAAGAATAATAATTTCACTCAAAATAGATTGGGCTGACTATTATCTGCGATTTCAGAATATAGAGGAAGAAAAAGGAGAAAATCTAGCAGAAATAATGGCAGAGTTACTGACAGGAGCCCTAGAGATGGTCAAACAAAAACTTTTGGGAAATATTGATGAGATATTTAGAGTCAACACTAGATGTGCAGCGAGATACAAACTTCCCAGAGAGGTCCATGTGAGATTTACAAAAAACCCAATGAAGACAGAAGTTTTAAGAGTGAGAGATGAACCTTTAAAATACAAGAAGGAAATTGTAATATTAAAACAGGTTCTGAGGAGAGTAAGAGAAATGAGGAGAGTATACCAGTTCTTAACAAGACAACTAATCAAGCCTGGAGTAAATTTCAGATGGCTGATTCCAGAGGGAATATTGGTGATTGGATGGAGCAAAGACACAGACTGGGTTCCAAAGAGAAAGCAGAACAATTTTATGAACAATATTTTGGACCGCAAGAGGAAATGAGAATAAGTGATAAAGAGCCAAGACAACAAGAAGGAGGGATGGAAGATAAGGACATACAAAAAGAAAAAGAAGATGAAAGAGACCGGGAGGAAGTAATGCTAAGAGAAGGAGCAAGAGCAAAAGAACCAAGAGAGATAAGAACGACTAGAGCAACAAAACCTATCTATAAATAACCATGGAAGAAGACTTTAAATTAATGTCGATCAATATAAATGGACTGAATTCGGAGATAAAAAGGAAAAATATTTTCCATAGATTAGAAAAATTAAAATTAGACATAACTTGTTTGCAAGAAGTATACATAAAAAACAACATATGAAAGTATTGGAATATCCTAAAATTGGGAAATTATATACTGTTTTATCACTACAAAATAAAAGGGGAATAGCTTTGAATATAAAAGAAACAATAAATGCCAAACAAGTTTTTACAGATGAGTAAGGAAGAATTTTGATGGTAGAAATAATGATGAATGATAAATTGATACTTTTGGTAGCAATCTATGCACCAGATATCAACCAAGAGGATTTCTATACAGCACTCCATTAAAAAAATAACAGAATTGGAACATGAAAATATTTGTATCCTGGGAGCCTTTAATGCAATTGTAAATATGGAAATAGACTAAAAAACTAGAAAAGTAAATAAAAAAGCAAGGAAAACACTCCCTAAAGTCTTTTCAAGAATGGTGGAAGAACTAGCTATTCAAGATGTTTGGCATGAAATGAATCCCAAAGAAAACCAATATTCATTTTACTCAAACAGACATATGTCTTGGTGAAAGGTAGATATATGATATGGATGACAGCAGAATTGAAAGCCAATGTACAAGAAATAAGTATTGAAATAAGCAAAGGGGCATATCATAATCCAATTAAACATATGGAAAGGACAAAAAAGAGCATTGAGATGGACAGTGAACCAAGAAATATTAAAAGAAAAGGAATGTATTTAATTTATGGAAAGAGAACTAGATTTTTTTCTTCAAAGAGAATAGAAAAGAAGAAACATCACTACAAAATGTATGGGACACATCCAAGGCATATGTTAGAGGATTAGTTATAACATACAAAGAGAAGTAGAACAGAAAGAAGAAACAAAATCAAAGAATATTAGAAGAAGAATATAAGGCTTTAGAGATAGAATTACAAAATGAGCCACAAAAAAATGGAAATAATCAAATGGACTTAATGAAACATAAAATGAGATTAATGGATAAAGAATAATTAGCACACAAAATTAAAAGTGTTAAACATTTTTTTTGAAAATGCTAACAAACCAGGAAGACGGTTGGCATACCAGTTAAAAAAAGAGAAAAAGAGAGAAATTGATAGATAAATTAATGGACAATGAAGGGGAAATTCACTACCAAAATAAGAGAAAAAGAAAGTGATTTAGAACTATTAGAAGTTTATGAGCAAAACTTAATATCAGAAGATAAAATAAAACAATATTCAGAAAAGGCGGAAATACCTAAAATATCTGAAACAGTTAAAGCATCAGTAGAAGAACATACAGGTGAAACTCGAAAAATTAGAATATTGTGCAAAAGTTCATTTATTTCAATAATGCAACTTAAAAGGTGAAACTAATGAGATAGACCCATTACATACAAAGCAAGATAGCTGAAGCCGTGATTTGTCATAATTGTGATGATTATGGCTTACAGCTCATGAAAACCCCAAATCCACAATCTCAGAAAATTAGAATATTACATGCAATCAATAAAACAAGGATTGTACATAGAACAATATCGGACCTCTGAAAAATATAAGCATGCATATGCTTAGGCATGGAGGAACTCAGTACTTGGTTTGGGCTCCTTTCGCAGCAATCACAGCCTCAATACGGCATGGCATGGAAGCTATCAGCCTGTGGCTGAGCTGTTATGGAAGACCAGGATGCTGCAATAGCGACCTTCAGGTCTTCTGCACTGTTCGGTCTCATGTCTCTCATCTTTCTCTTGGCAATGCCCCATAAATTCTCTAGGGGGATCAGGTCAGGCGAGTTTGCTGGCCAATCTTGAATACTTTGGAGTATTATGAAGCACATCCAGAGAAGCAAATGGTCTTCTTAGATGCACAGAAAGCATTTGACAATGTGAATTGGCAATTGATGTTAGCACAGTTAAAAAAGATAAGATTTGGGGGAGAGATTTGTTGAAATGCATAAGGGCGATATACCATAAGTAAACCACAAAAGTGATGGTAAATGGAGATATGACTGAGAAAGTTAGTATTAAGAAAGATACAAGACAAGGATACCCTCTGTCTCCATTATTATTTATATGACATTGTAAGTACTGAATAGAAATATTAGTCAAGACCTAGAGATAAAAGGCATGGAGGAACAATAAAAATTGCAGGTGTTTGCAGATGATGAAGCCTTTATTTTCGAAGAGCCATTAACAACAGGGCCCAAATTAATAGAAAAAATAGAAAAATATGGAGAAGTGGCAGGTTTGAAAATAAATAAAGAGAAAACTAAGATTTTAGTTGAAAATCTCAGAGATAAGTAAAAAAGAGAATTAATAAAGAGGGTAGACATTCAGATAGTAAAGAAAGTTAAATATTTAGGGATCCAGTTGACAGCAAGATGTGTAATAATTAAGGAAGATAATTACTATAAATTGTTGAAGCAAATCCAAGTAGATCTGGAAAAATGGAAGAATCTAAAATTATCTTTGGTAGGAAGAATAGCAACTATTAAAATGAATATACTGCCAGGATTATTGTATCTATTCCAGAGAATTCCGTTAAAATTGGAAAAGAAATATTTTGAGGAACTTAATAAAATAATACATAAGTATATTTGGCAAGGGAAGAAAAGCAAGAATTGGTCTAAAAATGATGCGATGTAATAAATAGAGGAGGCTTTGCACTACCAAACTGGGAATTGTACTATCAGGCGACAGTACTGATATAGATGGATGACATGGATGAAAGAGTGGATTGTACTGAGGAATATAAGATTATTGATGTTGGAAGGACACAATTTACAACTGGGCTGGCACGCATTCTTATGGTATGGGAAAAATAAGATACATGAATATTTTCAGAGACATTATATAAGGAATGCATTATTATTGGTGTGGGAGAAAATTAAAGAACAACATTATTTGAGGATACTGGTTGGCTTTCAACAATGGAAGCATTGATTCACCCAAATATTATTAATATGGGAAACATTGTCAGATATAAAGATATCTTGAATGAAGAAGGGGGACTTAAAATGAAAGAAAAGAGTGAGCAAATGATTGATATAATGTGGTATTCTCATGTGCAGATACAGTCTAGATATGAGAAAGATGCTAAATTACAGGGTTTTACAAAGAATTAACGGTTAGATGAAATCTTAACAGGAACAGAAAAAAGGTTAATAAAGACATTGTATAATTACTTATTGGGCATAAAACTGGAAGAGGAACAAGTAAAAGAGACAATGATAGCATGGGTGAAAAACTTTGGCTATACGATAGAATTAGATAAATGGTAGAAATTGTGGGACAGGCATTATAAATTAACAATGTCAACTGCATATAAAGAGAATTTGTATAAGATGTTTTACAGAAGGCATCTACCACTACTGAGGTTGGCAAAGATGTTTAAGATAATTCAACTAAATGTTGGAAGTTCCACCAAATACCTGGATCTTACTATCACACATGGTGGACATGTGGAGAAGCAAAGAAATATTGGACAAAAATTAAGATATGGTTGGAAGAGATGACACAACAATGTATTGAGTTGAAACCAGAAACATTTCTGCTAGCAATTCTACCTGAAATTTATAATAAAGATAATGTATATTTAATCATTCATGTATTAACCACAGCTAGAATTGTATTTGAACAACATTGGAAAAGTGTAGATTCCTATTGAAGAGAAGATGATAAGGAAAATATTACAATGTGCAGAAATGAATAGATTTAAGGGGGAAGAGCAAACCAAATATTATATGATTTGGGAAATATTTTACCAATGGCTGGAGAATAAAAAAGGACTTTGAAATGAATGAGGCTAGAAAATAAGTAGAAAATATATTAAGATAGAGATATAAATAAGATGAAAATGTTAGTATGTGTATGATGAGAATAATGATGTTTAATGTTAATATGGTACTATCACTAGAAGATATAAAGAAGAAAAATTGAGTGTTTTAAACTGTTTAAATGTTCAATATATTATAGTATTAAGTCTAGGGAAATAATGATAATATGAATGTGAAAGATGTGGCAAATGAGGAACCATGTTGCACAGAGATGTTTGTACCCAGACGACACATTGCATAAGGAAAGATGGAATGTTTGTTTTTGTAATTGAAAAATAAAAAATTATTTATAAAAAGAAAGAAAAGGATTTAGGTGTGCTCATAGCAGATGACTGCAAAATGAATAAACATTGTGGCTGTGAAGGCAAACAAAATTCTGGGATGCATCACTAGAGAGATCACCAACAGGAAAAAAAGGAGGTCCTAATCCTGTTATGTAGGGCTTTAGTCAAATTCCATTTGAATACTATAAAGTTCTAGAGACCTCACTCAAAAAAAGGTATTTATAAGATTGAGATACCCAGAGAGATTGGAGTAACTGAATAAGTACAGCATGGACAGAAAGGAAAAAAAAAGGGTGTGTGTGACATAATTCAGGAGCCTGTGGCGCAGTGGTTAAATGCAGCACTGCAGGCTACTTCAGCTGACTGCAGTTCAGCAGTTCGGCTGTTCAAATCCCACCAGGCTCAAGGTTGACTCAGCCTTCCATCCTTCCGAGGTGGGTAAAATGAGGACCCGGATTGTTGTTGGGGGCAATATGCTGACTCTGTAAACCGCTTAGAGAGGGCTGAAAGCCCTATGAAGCGGTATATAAGTCTAACTATTGCTAACTATTGCTATAATTGAAACCTTTAAATATATTGTGTGAATAAGATTCTAGAAGGCAGTATTTTCAATATTAAGCAAAAATCAAGAACATGGGAGCATAACCTCAAACTGAGAAGCTAAAACATAATGTTAGAAAGTATTCACAGAAACGATAGTGGAAGCTTGGAATCAACTTCTGGCAGAGATAGTGAGTTACTCATCAATAGTTGAGCTTAAACATATTTGGGATAAAAACATGTCTTTTATCGACAAAAATTTAAAAAGTAAAATAAAAATTACAAATAAAAATAATTAAAAACCAATATTTTTTTTAAAAAAACCCAAAGGGCAGAATGGATGGACCACTAGGTCGTTTTTCTGTTGTCAATTATCTGTTTCAAATGCAGCTGCTCTACCTGGCCCTAGACAGAATACAAACGGTTCTGAATTGTTTCAAGCGTCCCAACGTTAAGGTGCATGAGATGTGCGGCTATATCATTTCCCCCCCCAGAAATACAGTAATTCACGTCGGTTTCTTCCACATGCATTCAAGGTATTGGTTTCCCACGGACCGGCCAAAGTCGCCGCGCACACTGCGCAAGTGAAGGGGCGTGTCTTTACCACCCGTTACCCCGCCCCCGGTGGCCATAGGCAGTATATGGGATCCAGTTATTTTTGTGGGACAAACCATCGATGTAGAGAGGGGGGACTGATCACGGGCAGCCGCGGTTCATTTTTCTCCTAATTGCTTCCTCTGCACCGCGTTCCGTGGCCGTTCCTCTTCCGCAGCGCCGCCGCTTCCCTCCCCATCGGCTTGCTGGAGCGTTGGTCCAGTCCAACGGCTCCTGGGCAACAGAATGGACAAGATGGCGGCGGTGCGGCGGTCTTTGGGGCCCCTCTGAAGGTGACTTCCTGCACTGGATTGCGGGCGATGTCGGACTCGGAGTCGGAGGATGAAGGCGCCAACAGGCAGCTCAAGTTCGTGTTGTTGGGCGATGGCGCCTCCGGCAAGGTCAGTCCAGAGAGCGAGGAGGGTGCGGGTCCCCAGGGGCGTATCGGTGTGGGTGTGCGTGTAGACACACCACGGCCACAGAACCCCTAGTAAAAATGTTTGAATCCCACCACCACCACCTTCTTGGGGACGGTTGTCAGGGATTAGGCGGGGTGGAAAGGGAAATTGCTAATCTCATAAACATCTTGGAGGGACGATTAAATTAATCTGTTTGGAAAGGATGTTCATGATGAAGTATTCCCCCTCTAATGAAATTAGGGAACCGTTTCCTCCTTTAAGTGGTATACTGTAATTCCAACATATGTGTTCAATGAGAGCTGGCCCTGTGATGTAAATGCTGTTCTAATTTATGTTGCAATAAAATAGCTCTTTCAGTGCCTTGAAATAACAGTATTCTGGATTTGAAATCTGTGAAGGTGTTGCAAGTTATTCCTTGAAATGAATAAAACGTCGGCCTAGCAACAATACAGCATTGTTGGCTTTATTTTTCTGATTCTGTTTCAAGTATCTGCTGAATAGGATTCCTCTGATTTGTAAACGTGCCAATTGTTGTAAACATTGTTTTGCCGGGTGCAGAAAGGTAGGTAGACTAGTAGAGGACTATTGCCATAGTCTCCAATGAAGGAGGCTGACCTTAGTGGGCACATACATTGTGAGAGAAGCCTGTTTTGACCAACATTTCAATTTGGCTTTTCTATCACAACAGAGAACCCTTGTTATTAGGCAACATAAAAGCACCATCAATAAAGCATGGTATAGCATATTTGCATTCTTTATCACAGTTTATCATTTCAACAGTTGCCATAATTTCAGTAATAAAAGTCTTTGCATATCATATGCACAAATAAATGGCTATGGAATGAGACAACTCACCATGGCCATCTCGCTGTGGCCAACTCGCTATTGGACAAGTCCTTGTGGAAAATCCACATGGGATAACTCAATGCGATAAATACTATCCACTACTGTTTCTTGTACATTATTTCTATTGACAAAAATGGAAATAATGTAGAAGAAACAATGGCAGATAACATTCAGTTGAATTATCCCATATGGATTGTTCCGTGGCAAGATGGCTGCAACAAGTTGGTCATGGCGAGTTGTCCTAGACCCCTGCCTAGGACCAAACCCTAAACCCTCGGGCATGTCTCCCAAGAGGGAACTACTCCCATCTAGTGTCATCCAGTCCCTTACAAATGAGGGGACCCTTGTTAATACACTTGGTGTTCATCAGCAACAGCCAAAGGCCTGGGCCTCCAAAGGTCAACTATTCAGCATCTGGTGTGAGCTTGGAACCCCAGAACATACCACTGTTATTAAGTATCAGGAACCTCTTCACCTGTAAAGGCCTGCCCTATGGCTCCTGTTTCTTCCCCTACCCATGACTACCTGGATTGGTTCTCTCACTCTAAACCAGGGCTGTCAAACTCCTGGCCAACAGGCCGGATGCATCATATTCTGGCCACGTCCATGCCCGTTTAGCAAAGGGGAAAAAAGTTGTGATGTGTGTTGTGACATCGCCGTGATGACGTGAGTTTGACACTCCTCTAAACTTTGTGAGGTGGTCTTCTATTCCCAACCCTGACCTCCCTCCTTCCTGCACTGTCAACCCTGTCATTCTGTCAATCATACTGATTCACCTCAATCATTCAATGGGTAGGTGGGAGGATGGATACTCCTGGCACCTTGGGGTCCTTGAACTCCTGTGCGCTCCCCCTCCCCCAAATTGCCAAAGTTGCTTCCTGTCAGTCCTAGAGGCTGTTTCTACCAATGTCTGGCCACATCCTTCATGTTATCGCTTTAAACTGTTCAGTGTTTATTTCATCTGTACTTAGTCCTTTTCTATAAGACAGCTAGAACACTTTGGTTCCTGAATATATTCTCTTTGTATGAATATTTTTTTCCTCTACTTTTGTTTATGAAGAATTTTACTCTAATAATTCCCTCTTCCTTTTAATCTCATTTGCTTATACTAGAGGTCTGTAAATTATCTGACTTACATTAGAGTAGCCATACATTTTCCTGTAAATTTTCAGATTAAAAAAAATCTTTTAAATATTTTTCCAATTTAACTGATTTAATTCTTAATTTAAATAGTTATTATATTTTTAAATAATGACTTTTACAAAGATTAGTGGTGGTTTACAGTTAAAAATGAAATAATTAAACATCAATAAATAACAACACAAATAGTCCTATTAGCATTATTATAATAAAGACTCACTATTAAAACTATTATTATTAGGTCTACTGATGTTCAGATTTTAACCTCAAATGGATCCACAATCTGTGAGCTGAGACCCACTACTGGATCATGGGCTTTTTGCAACCGGGCTGCGTAAATGCAGGCCCACTTGTACGAGCAGCGTGTGCCAGTCCTTGCAGCCCCACTCATGCAGAGGAGTGGGGGCACCAGTGCTCACACCCCCACTTGTATGAGCGTGGGCATCAGTGCTCGCAGCCCTACTTGTGCAAGTTGTGTGCTTGCCCACCGCTCACTCAAAGCTGTGTGCACTGCACCTCGCACAAAACCACCCCCTCCACCATGCTGGGCCAACACAGACAGCTTGGGGAATGTTGCTCTAAAAGGTCTTTTTGAATTTGTTTTTTCTATAGCTTTTCTGAAGCTAGGAGTAATTATGTCACCGGGATTGCCAGTGCAAGGCTATTCCAGAGGTTCAGTGCAACGTTTGAAAAGCACAGGTCTCTTGTTCTCCCAAGTTTCTACTGTAGGGAAGAGGTTCATTATTTATACTGTGGATATGTGTCCTGGATGGGGAATCACTTTCAAGCAGACAGTCCCTCCCAGTCCTGAGTGCCAAATAGATTTTGTAGGTTAAAATCAGATTTTATGCCCAGACGTTTATTCCAGCCAATGCAGAGCCTACTTACTGGCTGCACTACGTTTTGCATCTTATGAAAACTTAGTTGGGTTCCATGAGAGAATAAAGCTTAAAAAAGGTCACAGAGCGCAGTGCGGGAGGCCATGGCAGTGCTGTGCAAAGGAGAAAGAGCAGGGCCTGTCAGCTGACATTCAGAAGTCCTCCATTCCCTTTGGCTTTTGTTCTCATGCAGACCTATTATTCTGTAAGAGTCCCAGAGGCAGGCAAAAATAATGTTTTTTAAGCTAACAGGTTATATGACCTGAACATCTTTGAAAACCTTTAGTCAAGAGGGCTTCCAAATCTCTGGGGAGTAGTTCCTCATCCAGAGTCACCACTGGTCAGCTGCAGCTATGTGCTTTGTCCGCCTGAGGCGGTCCTGCAGCTGTGTCTCAACTGATCCATGCTCATCCAATTGATCATCTGCTTGCTCCCCCTGCGACTGCTCCACCACATTTGGTCTTGCTGATCCCATCTCGGGGTCACTGGCTGCCTCCATGTGTGCTGTACCTCCTCCCTGATGTGCCTGGGATCGGCTCATCCTCCAAGCTGGTGTTCGAAGAGGCATTTAGAGAAGCGTCCAAGGAGGCCATCATCACAAGTGTTTCCTCCATTTCATTTGGAGTAAGAGTGTGCACTTGGATATCATCTATTTGAATGGACAGGATTCTTTTATTGGGTTTATTAGTTATATCCTTTTTGAGTATTAATGCCATTCCATTCTTTCATATGATCCCAAATTTTGAATACAATCATTTAAAATGATTTCCCATTTCAGCCTACCTAAACATTCAGTTTAATATACTTCATTTCCTATTTTATATTTTAATAGTACTTTCAACATTGGTTCATACTTCCTGCTTTCCATATTTTTATTTTATTTTTCATTTTTTCTCATTGATATTCTGTAAGGCAACAAGAAACAATAGAATAATATATCTCAACATTCAGCGATAGGTTACATCATAGTTAATTTATAAATAGAAGAGTTATTCACATAATTTTTATAATCTTTCCTGATCCAATAAGAATTTTGAGAACTCTTATTATTAAATGTTTCAATAACAGCAGTTGTAATGGAACCTGCCCATTATGGTTGAAAGTCGTGATGGCAAGATGGCCTTGCTTAACTATAATTATCTCATCCCTGCTCTCTTTGATGCAGTCATTAAATAACTCTACATTGTCATTAAACGGAACACAAGGTGTCTTGGATGAGGGGAGACTTGGGGAGGCCTGCCACACCCCTGGTCCAAAAAGGAGACAGACAAGCAACAAAAAGTTTTGCAAAGGCAAAAATATCTTTGGGGGAAGAGCCCAGTTAGAGTAGGGCCCATGCTTGAGTGGCTTCCATATAACCTATGTGTTTGGCTGTGAGAAGCCCTGATGGATTTGTGAAACATCAATGAGGAAGTTTAGTGATTCATTCACTGATGGCATTTATGCCATGCTCGTGGACTAGATCTCTGTGGTGATTAGTTAGCAGTCAAGAGTCTGCAGGCCTCTACTGGGTTTTGGTAATCTTTTTATTAATAAAAATAGTCTGAGGAAGACAGCAGCTTCAGGATGAGTGTCTCAAAACATTTCCCATGCTTTACCTCCTCTCTCCGCCGCAAACCCATATGTTTTCAATAAAGAAAACAGTCTCCCCACACAAAAGCTTAAAAGATACCTAATCAGTTTATTGATAAGGAAGATAAATGTTGATTTTATAAAAAATGAATAGTAGTTAGCAATTTTCTGATAGGACTATATACTTTTTGGAGTGAAACATGATTGATCAGAATGAATAATCTTCCCTATAACTAATATGATTGGCTTAAATTATAAATGATATAATTTAAATATGTAATTATATAAATTATAAAATAGTTCAATAAATAATTGATTATCAAGATTAAAAAAAATGGGCATATAAGAAGAAATTTCTAATGGGTCTTTTTACCTGGTTTGGTAAACAGGATAGAACAGTGCCAGCATAAGGGAAGACAATTTTCCTGATATAGTACATGGCTTAATGTCAAAAATTCTAGTATAAGAATATCCAAATGCCTTACAGAATTTGACTGGTAACTCATCAGGGTCTGGAGTTGCTAATGGAAAATCTTAAAAAATATATTCAGCTTTTGATTGTGAAATCTCAAGTATTGAAGTATTGAGCATCCATTAAAAATAATTATGGACAATTCAGTTTGTTGAGATGTTAGTTGATTTTTTCCCCTCTTGCATGTTTTCAGAAGTGTATAACTCCATAAACATCTCTAAAGAATTTATACTAATATTTTTAGTATTAGTTATAATATGACTTTCGGCATTTGTTATTCCATTATAGATCTTTCACTTTTTAAAACTTATTTGCCAGTAAACTTGAATATTATTGTCAGATTCTTGTATTTTTTAAAAGATTAAAATATGGGTTGATATTTGGTGAATTTCTTGTCAGATTCTTGTATTTTAAGATTAAAATATGGGTTGATCCCCTCCCCCCCCGGATATTTTGATTGGAAATGTCCTTGTAAACCTAGGAATTCTTTCAGTACTGACACTTTCAATGAATAAGTGTCTTTACTCTTGTCTGTTTACATCATCAGCTCCAGGTCTGTTTGTGAAAGTTCAGTGTCTGTCCAGTATGTTCTGACCTTTGACATCCACAGTTGTTGTTTCAGCTGTGTCCATGAGGTGTTCTTGATCATACAGTGCCGCTTTCCAAGTTTGATTGGAAGTTTGTTGTGTTGGTTTGGTTCGCTTTCTTCATATCTGCTATGTCCCACTTGCCCTTCTTCCCATTTGCTCATACTAGCAAGGGTTACCTTAGTTCATCCCACCATCACTGAGCCCTCCCACCTAGTCTGAGCAGAAGTCTACCAAGAAAGAAGTTTTATAAAACTCAAAAGTAAAACTTTACTGAAGAAGGAAGTCTGAACTCCTTTTCTAATGGTAGAAAAGTGAAGAGTAAGTAATTGCCAATGGTATATTCCTTAGCTTGGGTGCAATTCAGAATGTTATTACTTGTAAACTTCACCTCCATTTTGATCATTAGGTACCTGTATATGGAAATTGGAAAAATATGTATTTAGAATTACAGCAGGAAATAATGGCTTGCCAACTGATAATGTAATTTAGTTTGATAATAATACATCAGATATTTTTTTTCTATGTGCTATGCATGGGTTTATTTCTAGAAATATAAATCAAACAATGTATATGTATACATATATTTTCAGTACAAATTCAAAATAGAGATATTTGGAAATATTTTACTGTGGGTAGGTGAAACACTGAAGACAAAAAGAAGCCTGAAGAAAACTATGCAAAAAGACAGTGATTGTAGGTCAGTTAATTAAATGAAGGGCAGGAATAGAAATGTTGGTGTGATTCATTGTTTTAGGAACTTTAGCCTAGAGCTAGTTCAGTCTAGTATTGAAGGCACTAGGCTAGAAACTAGGCATGGAAAACACATGGGTGACTTAGGCCCAGTTCCTCTCTCTCAATCTAACTTATCTCACAGGGTTGTTATTTCATATATAAAGTTTTTTATTTTTTCATTTTCATAACAAATAACCACATGTATACTATTACGTAACCAACATCATATTATATTGTTAAATGTTTACATCAATTTGTCTTACCATCAACTCCCAGAAACAATTATTGGCTCTTCTGCTCTCCTTATACCATATTTGTACCCTATCCATCACTTTCTTCTCCCTCTCTCCTTCTCCTCCCTACCTCCTTTCTTCCTTCGGTCGTCCTTCTCTACTTCCCCTTCCTCTCTCCTTCTTCTCTCTCCCCTTTCCATTCTTCTTTTCTCTCCTCCTCTCCTCTCTCTGCCCTCTCTCCTATCCCTCTCCTTCCCTCTCTCCTCTACTTCACACTCTTCATCTCATTTACTTGGTGTATTTCAGCCTCTGAGTGAGCTCCATTTTATGTTAATGGTATTTATAATTCCTTTTCAATATACATATTTAATTTTAACATATATCTTCCTCTTTTTTTAAAAGAAAAAAAAGTATACATATATAGTAATTGTATTTTTAAACACTACCCCCAGCCTATTTTTGGCTGAGATGTAGACCTGGTTACGATTCCCAGCTATTCTCATCATTATATTTATATAGTTATGCATCCTTACACGCCCCAAATTTGTAGTTCTGTCTTTATAATCTCAATAATTTCCCATTGTAAGTATATTTCATGTTCCCTCTCCGTTTTCCATATCTTGACTTAGCTTACCCTTAATTGTCTTAATCCTTACTGTTCAATGTTCATTACAATTCCATCAATCTATATAGAATAACAAGTGGTACTCACTTTGTTCATCATGTTAGGAGTTCTATATACATCCATATTTATTTTAACCTATACTTAATTGTCCTTCCATTGTCATATTCAATCAATTAGCAGTTTAATTATCATGTATAAAAGTGAATCACATACCTCTACTTTATATTCTCCACATAACAGTTTCATATTTGTCCATATTCCATATATTTTAACCTTTATTTAATTATCTTTCCATTATCATATTCAATCAGTTAGCAACTCAGTTTTATTATTATATATAGGAGTAAACCACATATCTCAGCTTAATAATTCACATATAACAATTTCCAACTGTCTTATTTTTTCCTAGTAAGTCTTTTGTCCAACTTCTCTATTCCTGTCTTCTCTCTTTTCTTTGTTTTGACCTGTCCACCCTCTTCAATTTTCCCCAAGCCACTGTCAAACCCAGTTAAATCTTTTGTATTTCCCTTTGTTGGGGCTTAACCCCCCTCTTCAGTTTTCCCTATGCCACTGTCAAACTCAGTGAGATCTTTTGTCTGCTTTTTATTTCTTTTTGTTGGGATACAGCCCACCTTTTCAATTTTCCCTATACCAGTGTCAAACCCAATGAAGTTTTGTGTCTGCTTTTTATTTTCCACCATTTCTACCCCTTCATTACCCCCTCTTCTTCCTTCACTTCTTCCTTCACTTCTTGCTTCTCCTCAATATCTAACTTCAAAATTCTATTTAGACTTGATTTTAATGATTTATGTAGTTCTTCAAATTCCCATCTTTCCATAATGTTCAGTTCCAAAATTACAGTTAGTTATACAGTTCTTATTTCAGAGTTCTAGTCCACCTTAAATTTAGCTAGTTCAGCTGATGTAGAGAGGAAGAGAGGCAGAAGCCATCTTGATCCTTTGTTCTTCCTTTGCCCCCCCCAAAAAAAGATCCTGAAAAAAAACTTGGTACTTTCCCAGCTCTTGATTTTATCGCCCCCCCCTTGTTACCTTAATGTCCAGTTCCAAAATTGCAGTTAGTTATACAGTTATTTCAGAGTTCTAGTCCACCTTAAATTTAGTTAATTCAGGTAATGTGAAGAAGAAGAGAAGCGGGAGCCATCTTGATCTTTTGTTCTCTCTTCGGAAAAAAAAAACAAGCTTCATATTTTCCCGGTTCTTAATTCTATTATTATTTTTTCCCTTGTTACCTTCCACCTCTCGTTGGTTATAGTTGCTCAAAATATATTAATTGGAACAAACTTGAATACAGCAAATCTCCGGTATGTTTCTCTTGCCTCCTGCTTTTCCAAATTCTGATTTATGGCAATTGGTTAATTAAAACTTCCTGCTCAGAGTTTTGCATTCCATTTGCCACGCTCAGGCAAGATGAGGTTATCAGTGAGAAAATCGTGCTTTTTTTCTTGATTCCCCTTCCCCCATTACATTCTACTTCTCATTAATTGGAGTTGCTTAAGATATGTTAGAAGAAACTCGAATGAAGGAAATCTCCTTGGTATGTTTTGGATTCCGTTTCATCCTCCCAATTTCTTTTAAAAACAGTACCTTTTCAAGTCCAAATCCAAATTTAAAGTTTGTGTTTGAATGGGTTTGTCACTTTTCTGCTTTCTCCTTTCTGTCTAAATTGTTTAAAGCAAATGGCTCTTTTGGGCTAGTGATTCAACCCTCCATTTCCCCCCTTCTTTCTTTTCGCCCAAATCCCGATTTGTCCATCAATATTATTTATGCTGTCAAGGTTCTTTGCCTTTTCCAAATTCTGATTTATGACTGTGGGTTAATTAGATCTTCTTACCAGGCTTTCATCTCGTCTCCTGCACGCTACTGTTCAGTTGGCCTGAAGTCAGCTTCTTGTGCAGCCATGTTGCCATGCTGCCACCCGACACCGATTCAGAGAGCAAATCTCTGACCTATGAGGGACCTATTGTACTCCCTCTGGGTCTGATGAGATGCTGCCCCTTCTTCAACCCCCCCTTCCTGGGATGTTCTGAACCAAAAAGGATCTCAGCATTGATTTGTCAGACAAAGTTCATGTGAGGCTCCAGCTGCAGAACTTTTGGTCGAATTCTACAGGGTTGTTATTAAGGGAAAAATATAATGAGTATTAGGTATGTTCGCTGCTTTCAATTTATAATAATAATAATAAATGTGGGATTTTTAGATTTTAAAAAAATCTAAAATACTGTATTTTTCAGAGTATAAGACACACTGGAGTATAAGATGCACCAAGATTTTGAAGAGGCAAATTAAAAAAAAAGTTTTTGCATTCTACAAACCTCCCAAAAACACTTCTTTTTTTTGCAAAAACGGGCCTGTTTTTTTTAAAGGCATGCATAGTCTTTAGAAGGCTTGTAGAGTGTTCCTGGGGGTGCGGGTGGGCCCAAAAACGAGCAAAAAATGGCCCAGGAGCACTCTGGAAGCCTCCTAAAGGCTATTCATGGCCATTTTGGTTAAGGAGGCGGGGTTTCAGGAGGCAAAAAGATGCTGTATTCAGTGTATAAGATGCACCCAGATTTTCAGCCTCTTTTTTGAGGGAAAAGGTGTGTCTTATACTCCAAAAAATACGGTAAATACCTTTTGACCTGAAAGTGAGATACAGTTCAAATTTAGTCCAACTCCATGTTGTTTTCAGAGAGTTTCTTTTTTAAAAAGAAAGAATGGTGAGAAGGATTGTTGCTGAAAGTGATCTAACCTCTTTTCAGCAATGGCACTCATTGCTTTCTTTCATGTTCCACAGGCAGTGTTAAAAAGAATGAAGAACAGGTATGCATTCCCCTCTCTTCCTTATTCCACTTAGCCAGTATATTTCAGTCAAGCTTCAGGAGGTGGCAATTCCTTTGTGTAATATTCCGCATTGCAATATTTTTTATTTATTGTTAGTAATTAGTTAATTGATTAGTTAATATTTGATGTGATCCTAAGAACTGTGATGATGGGTAAAGTTTTTGCAGTATTACAAAATTGCTTTATTACCGTAAGTAAAAGAAATAAAATATTAGAAATAATAGAGTTTAAATTTGGATTTTTTGTTCATTGCTTCTGAATTAGATATAATTTTCTTTTTAGACCTCCTTAGCTACTCGTTTTGTTCACGATTCTTTTGGAAAGCAATACAAGCAAACCATAGGACTTGACTTCTTTTTGAAAAGAATAACACTCCCAGGTAAGATGAAATTAGAATACACTATATAAAAACAGGAGTAAGAGTTAAGTGTTCAGGAGAGCATAATACAATTTAATAGTTCAAGAATGTGAATAAAACTTTAATGGAATAAGAACCTGTATCTTGGGCTGGGAGTTGGACTAGAAGACCTCCAAGGTCTCTTCCAGCCCTATGATTCTATGATTCCACTAACAAAGTTCATTGCTAAATACATTTGTATCGTTGCACTATTTTATGTTTTGCACATACTATTTGAGATTATTATATCTTTGATTTGGAGCATGAATATGTAAATTCAGGAAAAGTAGAACTTGAAACAACTTAAACAAATTCTCCTTGCAGTCTCACATGAAAATCTTGCTGTTATTATTGTGGGTGTTAGCATAAAACAAACAAAGCACAGCTGAATTAATAATGCATGGGCTTGTACTTTTCTCACCTTAGTAAAAGGATATCTTCGTTACGTCGCACATAAGCCTTGTTCATCTCCTTTCAGCCGGCAATTTCTCTGGGTCATTGGATACGAGCCTGCATAGCAAAAACCTACAAATTGCAGTCTATACCACCACCAAGACATATCAATGGTTGGATAACCATTTGTCTGAAACGGTATAGGGTTTCCTATCTAGGCAGGAGGTTGGACTAGAAGATCTCTAAGGTCCCTTCCAACTCTGTTATTCTATTTTATCACTGCTCACTCCACCAGGAGGGAGCAACATGGGCAACACAGGCTTCATTGGAAGAGGTCTGTCAAGCCGCCACGTGGGCTTTTCTGTCCCCATTTATCCGCCATTATAAATTGAGTAGCTATGCATCGGTGGACGCTGCCTTTGCTAGGTGGGTTTTGCAACAGGTTCACACAAGCCAGGGGACTTTGGCCCAGACAATGACCCACCCGTGAGGACAGGCTTTGATATGCCCCATTCCTGGATGTTATCTCCACCAACAATGGAGAATGGGTGTTGGTCTTATCTGAGACGCCTGTTCTCTGGGTGGTGACCAGGCCTGGGTCCAATAGGAGACATTTTTTCATCATCACACGTCTGTCTGCAGTGACACATTCGTCAAAAGCTGGGAAGAGCTACCAGAGGAGGCGTAACATTAAAGATTGCAGACTCAGTCCGATTGGATAACAGACAGTTAAACTATTCCTGGATGCTATCTCCGCTGCCCAGAGAATGGCCGTCCCAGGTAAAACCAATGCCCAATCTCTTTTTAGTCCACTGTCCAGAATTCATTAATTCAAAAATCCAAACTTTGAAGTCACAATTTTAAATGTCCCATCAATAGTCAGTCCAACAATTTAAATTCATCAGGAGGTTATCCACGCCTCTTCAAATTACCTTATATATTCAATAATAATCAGTGATGTTCAGGGGCTCTTAACCGAAGTCCTTAGTTAATAATCACATTTCTAGTGGTCTTAGAGTAGATCTGTGTCCAATAAATATTTTCAGTTTTTTTGAATAGTTATTTCCAAGCTTGCATATTTCCCTTTTCATCAGCAGATGATGAAGTGCTTCAGATGGATGCTTCAGCTTCTTTGCAATATTGTTGACTGTTCCAATTTCAATTATTTTTAAATTATAAATCCAATAATTAGGTAATTTCTTTTTGGTAAAAAGAAATTTGGGATTTTAATTCCAGCGTTTTAAATTGTTCTCAATATCACATCTTTTAAATTTGAGAACCAAGTTTCTATTTATCACATAAAAAACAGATTTTTTCCTCCTTTAATTCTCTGATTTTTTTTTGTGTGCCCGGTCGCCGCTTCAACAAATAGCTTTAAATATACTTTTCCCTTGGATTTCTGGGGACAACTTCCAATCAAAAAAATATCTTCTCACCCAGATCACACTCCATCTACTTTCTCCACTCCAGCACAGTCTTGGGTATTCAGGCTATCCCTGGCTTCATGGTGGCCATTTTGGCTGCCACTGTTCCTCGTCTTTAGATGAGGGGGCTTTCCAAGTCAGGGAGGAGAGATGCGGCTCTCCTCTACCTGCCAGGCAGTCCCTGTTTACTTCACGACCCTTTCAGGGTGGCTATGGTCCAAATTTGGACCCTCCAACAGAGAGAGGCCAGAGCTGACCGCAGAGCTCGCTGATCAGGCTTCCAAAGGCACCGGAAGTACAACCGGAAATCTCCGATTTATTTATTTAGCACCCTTGTCTATTTACCCATGGGGAAACGTTTGCCCATTGGCATGAATGTCTACATGCCTTACATCAGAAATGTTGTAAGGTACTATATTTACTTAGAGACATGGGTGAAATATTGATGATTTTGTATATCGGCATTTAGCAATATTAAAATTAATCCACTTTCTTCTGCAGCTAGAAATGTAGGGCTCATTTGTCTGGCCACCCTCTTCTCGAAGGACTAAATTGTTTCCTTGCAGCAAATTTATACAAAAAAAATTAACGAACCAAGTTGCTTATTGTGAACCCCCTTTTTCGTTAGTTCCACTAAAGATTTGAAACAAATATGAGCTTAATTACCATATTAACATCAAAATGAGAAGTTTATTATACAAATAATATTGGATAGTTCATATAAATGTTTATTTTTTGAAAATTTGCAAAGGTGAATGAAATGAAATCACTGTTTTTTAAAGTTAATAAATTAGTAAGTTTTGTTATGCATTTGTGTTAGATACAGTTCAGTCTCAAAAGTCATTTTCTTCATGTGACTAAAAGCCTCCTTTACTCTCCTTTGAGGGTGGTACTGTACATTCAACAGCAAGACTATATTGCTATTGAAATATGTACCTGATTGGGGCTTTTGAGGGGAGTGGATTGATGTAGATCAGTATAATGGGAAAAATATTACTTTGTTTAAATTCCACCTATCTGTATTAGGTTGCTCAGTGTGAAAGATATAAACAGTAGTGGTGTACAAAACATTTCAAGCTAGTAATGGGCACATTTTGTGCCTGGAACAGTTCCAAAATGGCAGAATGATATTCGAATGCTTCTGGTACTGCTGTTCCAAATTTGAAATAGAGAAGGAGGTAGAGCGATGAGAATCTGAAGATTCTATGGTATATAGCAGATTTTTAACTGCTATAAAAGGCAGCCAAATTAAACTTCACTGATTTCAGCTTGTTAATTTTCAAAAACAATTGAGAAAACAATACATTTAAATGTGCATGGTGTGTGTGTGTGTGTGTGTGTGTCACGTTGTTTGATCAGGTGTAAATACTTAACAGATAATGATGAAATTGCAAAGAAAAGTTTGTGCAACTTTTTTTCTCTTAATATAAAAAAGGCTTTCTTTTTCATTTTTCATCAACAGGAAAAATTGCTGTGGAGGAAAGTGAAAAAAGGTTCTCTTGATAACATGCACACTTATATCTTTTTTTTTGGATTGCATTACTAACAAAGGGAAAGATTTTTACCCATGAATATTTGCTGGATGGCTATTAACAAATGGTGAAAATAATAATTTGTGACATAGTAACTAGCAAAATTACATTACATTTTGTTTATAGGCTTGTATCCAAAATATACTTTATTCCTGCCAATTTGGTGTGTTTTTTTTTGTTTCTAAAGCACTGCAGAAAAAACATGTGATATGGCTGAGACAGAGTGTAAATTGCCATCCCGCCTCAGGATCCCCCCCCCCTCCATAACCAATGTATTGTTAGGCAGGCTGAATCCTTCCTAGAACCCCCAGTGCATTTATTACTGTACCATTGGTAGAGGGTGAATGTGCTCCATGAGCTGTTGTTTTTTTGTTTGTATGGCATACCGTGCCTTTAATCACATTACCATCTAAAGAGGTGGGATTTCTTTAAGATGAAGTAGTTAACAGTTTTAGAGCATTTATTTTATGCCTGACAATTTTAAGAACCTAAATGTAGCTGCTAATCCATTTTTTTGCCCAGTTTAAATGGCCATAATCATTTGGGAATAACAGAATAATTGTCTTCTGTGGATATTGTGCTGGTCCTGCCTTTCAGACTGCCACCAGATGCAGTGAAGAGGAAGCATGGATGCTGAGAAGGGTCACTGCATCTGGTGGCATCTGAAGGGCTTTGCTGTAGAATGCAACACCCCCCCCCCCCTTCCTTGGGAACTTAATAAAGATACTGCCATCTGCCATCTGCCATCTTAAGTAGCTCATCTTTTAAACTAATAAACTAGTTCTGTGATGCAACCTGTGTTTGATAATTTGGGTTATTAAGACTGCAATACTGTACTTTTCTTTGGAAGTAAGTAACATTGATTTAAGGGAGGGTTATGAGTAGATATATGTCAGGACAGCACTACCAGAGCTTTTCATCTTGAGCAAAATTTTATGTTTCACTTTATAACATTTAAAATGTTTTAAATATCATTTTGTATTTCAATATTTTATTTTAGTTTCATGGCTTAGAAAATATTAGCTGGGCAGCCAAATAAATCTGCATTTCAAATTGCCATTCTGTGTAAAAACAATTTGTCAGTGTATTATGTACAAACTGCTGCTTAAAAAACAAGTGACACCTCTTAATGAATTTCAGCATTCTTTGAAATTTGATATATTACAGCCAACCATGTGTGCAGTAAAAAAGCTTGTTGCTAATCTTACTTACCTTTTACAAAACAATAAAATTAGTGATGAACGCATATAGGTATATTGTATAGAGTTTCAATACTGAATTGTAAAGATTATTTATATTTGATTCTGTAACTCAGCTATGCCTTATACATCAACTTTTTGTTTCCCTTTTCCGTTTTCCAGGAAATATAAATGTTACTCTTCATGTATGGGATATTGGAGGCCAAACAATAGGAAGCAAGATGTTAGACAAATATATCTATGGTGCACAGGTATGGTTAAAGAAGTATAAACTACCATAGTTTCTTACTGTTGGTTTTCCTAGAATGTTTATTTAAAAAATAATAATTTACAACACAACTTTAACTGAATATGAAAATGTGAATATATAAATGAAATTTATTTGAACATTCATTTTGCAGATCAAGGGTTACTTTGGGCAGTGCTAGAACAGTACTTTTTTATGAATGAGATGAATCCCTAATAGCTCTCTGAAACAGATGTTGCTTGGTCTATATCAGTGATGACCTTTTTTGGTTCCCATGCCAAAAGAGGGGGAGTGCAGGGGGGTCTTGCGCGGGCGTGCCACACCATAATGCTATGCGTGCGACCCAGCACACATGCACGTGTGCCCCCCCGCGCGCATGCACCTCCGGCTTTTGGCACATTTTTTTTGCCCTCCCCAGGCTCCAGAGACTTTCTAGGAGCCTGGAGAAGGCGAAAACAGTCGCCCCCGGAGGCCCTCTGGAGGCTTCAGGAGCTTCCTTGAAGCCTCTGGAGGGCAAAAAATGAACCTACGGGGAACCCGGAAGTTCACGAATGATGGCTTCTGGTTTGTCCGTAGATCCGTTTTTCGACCTCTGGAGTTTTCAGGAGACTTCTTCCGTTGATTTGGAAATATCTTTAGGTTGTTGTCATGTTGAAAGGTACATTCTTCCTCATCTTCAGCATTTTAGCAGAGAATTGAAGGTTTTGTGCCAAAATTAACTGATATTTGGAACTGTACACAATTTCCGATACATTGACTAAAGTCCCAGTTCCAGCTGAAGAAAAACAGCCCTGAAGCATAATACTGACCCCACTATGCTTCACTGTAAGTAAGGTGTACTTTTGGTGATATGCAATATTGTTTTTGTGCAAAACATACTTTTTTGGAATTACTGCCAAAAGGCATTGCACTGGGAGGCCTTCGTAGATACCAATAGCATTAAGTTGCGTGTCTTGCTCCAGTGAGAGGGGTACAGGCTGGGAGCTTGACAGCCAGGGAAGACGGGGTTTTAGAGTGCAAAGGAGGACAGGGCAATCTCCCCCTCCATCTTCTGTACTGCTTCAGGGTCACCATGGAGCTTGTGCAGGACAGAGGGGCACAGCCTGAAATCGATAATGGGCAAGGTGCTCTGGAGGTCATAGATCTGGGCCAAATTGCCCTTTGCCAGGCAGGAGCAGCCCAGTAGGGCGGCCAAGAGCAGTGCGGCCATGAAATCAAAGAATTCCCACGAGGCCAGCAGCAGGAGGTGCAGCAGGCCCAGCAGCTGGGCAGATATTTGAAGATGAGAACAGAGAATACTTGTTTATCTTAAGCCACCTTTCGTTTAATGATAAGCACTGTTTGATTGATAGTCTGATTCAATTTTAATCTCATATTAATTGTTAAGATTTTAAAGTAGGGAGCCATAAAATGCCCTGATTTATGTTAGTTTTTTGATGAATATTGTTTTCATGAAAACAGTATTTCTAGCAACTTTATGGATATCCATGATCTAGATCAGTGATGGCAAACCTTTTTCACCTTGGGTGCCAAAAGCATGTGCACGCTTTTGGTACCTGAGACAACAGAGCCTGTGCTGCCGCCCTCCAGCTGCTTTCTCTGCGGCAAGGAGTGCCATAGAGCAGCCAACTGCCAAACACCCTGACCAATGTCCAGGCCCACGCAGTGCGGAAGCAAAAGATCCCATGAAGCCATTAAGCCGGCCCTTAAGGGAGTAGAAGTCATTGAATTCACCCAGTTGCAAGGCAACTCTGATCAAGCTTCCCAATCTTGGAATGGAGAGCAACTGCAGGACAAATGAGCCCTTGATAAGTCACCTATCATACCTGTAACAATCACAGTTGAATTAAGTGTACTTTCCTGGGGCGAAAGGAAAACTGAATTGCATTATTGACTCAGGCTGCACCAGGTACCTGGTCAGCCCTGACATAATGGAGAAACTGGAGATACGACTCAAGGAACTAAAGGTCCCTGTGACATTTTTTCATCTAGATGGCTCAGTACAGGGGTGCCCCCCACGACATTTGTTATAGAATCTGTAGAGAGGAAGATGGGGCCCCATGAAAAACTTAGTTTCATAGTAGTGTCAAGTATGTACAGACTCATAGTGCTGGACTTAACATAGCTATTAAAGTGAAACCCCTCTGTAAATTGGAGGAGGTGAATATTCAAAATCAGGCAGAGACCAGATGAGGACTGAAAGAAAAGTTGACCTTGGAGCTCCATGCGCCACCCATTAAGAAAACAAAAGGGGAAGGAGCTTCAGTAGTGCTCCAGGACTTACAGGAAGTTTTCAGTGAAAGGGACTTGGATAGACTTCACCCTCATCGCTCCACAGATTGCTCCATAGAAATAGTATACGAGGCCAAACTGCCTAAGCTGAAATTGTACTCAATGACCCCAAGACAATTAAATGGACTCTGAGCCTTTATAGACAAGAACCTTCCGCAGGGTTTCATTCAAGCGGCAAAGTAACATATGGCAGCACATGTACTGTTTTGGGAGAAAAAAATGTTTCTGCCTATGCATGGATTACTGTAGGCTAAATGCCATCTGGATTGAAAACTTCTACATGTTTCTACTGCTGAAAGACATGCTTGTCTATCTAGCCAAGAGAAGGGTTTTCACCAAATTAGACTTAAGAGAGACATACTACTGTACACATCAAAGAGATAGATGAATGAAAAACAGCCTTCAATTGCCTGCTGGGATGTTTCTAGTTCTGCATACTACCCTTTGGGCTACGGGGGGCACCCACAGTTTTCATGCAATTGATTAATGAGGTCCTGCATGATAAATACAAAGTGATCCTAGTTTATCTAGACAATATTTTAATCTACACTGAAATCCTGGAGGAACACATGAAACTAGTGAAAAAACTCTGTGCCACTCAGTTATACACAAACCTCTCTTAAGTGCAAATTCCACAAGGAAAAGACTATTTGGGCTACTGGATTTCCCATGAAGAGATTGCGATAGATCCCGTGAGCCATGCTAGAATTGTGGACCTTGTGCACCCGGAAGCAACTCCAAAGCTTCCTGGGGTTTGTAACTTTTATTGACAATTCATCCTGTCATTTTTTCAAATAGCGCTACCTATTATTAACCTTTTAAAGACCAAGTGAGAGGAGAAACCCAAACTGAGCCAACCTTTCAAATGGACCAAGTGGCATACAAAAAACTTAAGTGACTGTTCACAGCTGAACCTGTGCTGAAGCACCCGGACCCAAATGTCCTATTTATCATTCAAGCCGGCACTAATGATGTGGCAGTCGGGGATGTCCTACTCCAGAAAAACAAGCAAAGGATCCTGCAGCTGTGTGCTTACACCTCTAGAAAGCTATCTGAGACTGAGCGGAGGTGGACGGTCTGGGAAAAAGAAGTGTACACTGTACTATGGGCTCTCCTCACATGGACACTTTTTTTAGAAGGTAGTAAAGCCCCTTTCAAGGTTTGGACAGATCATAAGACTCTAGAAGCTCTGAAAACACCTAATTATTCCCAAAACAAATGTGATCGTCTTAATAATTCAACCAATTTAATTTCATATTGCACTATCTTCCTGGGGGGGGGGGGGGACTTTCTAGCTGATGACCTTTCCTGGCTACCTCAATACAATAGCTCCAGAACTGACATTGTCAGCCCTATCATCCCCTCCAGTCACCTCTCTGCCCCTTTGATCAGAACAATCAATCCTTCAGATAGCTAATGACCTACAGGTGACAGTGAAAGAAGCTCTGAATAAAGATGAATGATTTAAAACCACCAATCAGAGTGCACTATGTGGGATGGTCTCCCTTGGTTTTGGACTAGATTATATGTTCCTGAAAGCCAACATACTTTGATCCTTTAACACAGCCATTACTCGAAAACAGCATTTCGGGTTCGTGAAAACCCTACATTTAGTAAAACATCAATTTGGTGGCCATCTTTGAAATAGGACATTGAGAATTACGTTGCCAGTTGCTCCATCTGTTTCTCAGCCAAGGGACGACCAGGGAAAACCCCTTTGCCTTCTGCAGCCAGTGGCAAAATCCCAAGACCCCTGGAAAGACATCTCTATGGACTTTATAGTGGAACTACTGGAAACTTCAGAAAAATGGTAATTTGGGTTGTCACTGATTTATTCTCCAAGAAGTGCACTTTATTCCACAGCCTAAAATCCCTTCAGCACATATGCTAGCCAAACTATTTGTACAACACATTGTTCTGACCTAGGCTTCCTGATAAAGCATAAATCACACATTTAGTTCCAAAAACCCTCTAAATGGCTGTGAATTATGGTCATTCATAGCCTGTAATGATTCCCAAACAGTCGGTGAAGAATCTGACAGATTTCTGCCACAATCTTTCAGGGTAATGCTGATAAGCACCCATCTTTATATCCCTTGAAACGCTGCCAGAGACTTAATTGCCAATTTTGCAAGCCAAATGGAGCACTGAGTCAAGCAGAGCTTCAGAGTTTGAACCAACCAGAATGAACAAATTGCTTCCTGCAAAGGCTTACGTCCATTTGCTCATCTTTTATGTCTTATGGGAAGGGCCAATCATCTCCAAGCCTTCTCCCGAGTTGCCCGTTTTGTCTTAATTGTTCTTGCCTTCTGGCAGCTGTGCGCATGCGTACACTGGGACCAGACTTAGAGAGTTCTTCTGCCTTGCTGATGTCAGGCTCCAGAGGCTCTGGAGGCAGCACATCACTACCAGATGGCCTTGGCCCCCTTTCTGCCTCCAATGCAGAGCTCTCGTCCGAGCCTTCCCCAGACTCCAGGACTGGCCCATGTTCCCCCCTCCCAACCTCCTCATTGTCTGACTCTGCTGCTAGCTTTGCAGGCTGCCGGACCCCAACACACATACAGATTCCATGGCCCTTCTCAACAAATCATTTTGGGACTGCGGAGTGCAGATCAGTTTTGGCAAGAGTTTCTGAAATTGCTGGGCACCACATAAGGATGATGCTCACATCATCTTCAAATAAATGGAGGCTGTGAACGTACGAATGGTGTTCTAGAACAGTACCTTCACTTACGTTTACCAATAGGATAATTAGGTGATCTCCTATATCACCAAAGAACAGCACTTTGAAGTCAAAGAAATTTTAGACACCTGTAGACATAGAGAAGTACAGTACTTAATATCATGGAAAGATTCCCCCCCCCCCAAAGACTGAATGGGTCAATACCCAACACCGACTCCTTCGCAAATTCTATAAAAAATACCCTGACAAACCCCATTGAAATTATAATAATATTATAATGCACGTGGGCTCCCCCATCTGTGCCCCGCCCCCACACATGCGTGTCTCCTGCATGCATCCTGCGTGGCAGAGACCCAAAAACCAGCTGGCTGGCAGGAGGCACCCGGGCATGCATGGCGGAGCTGAGCTGGGGTGATGGTTCGTGTGCCCATAGAGAGGGCTCTGTGTGCCACTTGTGGCACGCGTACCATAGGTTCACCATCAAGGGATTATGATAATCTACAAGCTAAAACTGAGTTTAACTGCCAGTGAGGGTATAAATAATTCAGTTATTCTCATTTATTATCCAAGAAGTTGGATTAACCATGATATTGTTGTTCTGGATCTGAGTTAAAGAGGAGTTCTTCCAAAATACTTTTAAATATATGTATTTTATATTCCTTTAAGATCTTTTTAAAATTGGTAATGGTTGTATTATGTTGTGCATATTTTATAGTTACTTACATTTGTGAATGTTGTTGTACACCACTTTTAAAGCCCTGTACATGGCATGGGTCTAGGCTGTTTGAGGAATTGTTTCACCAGTCCCTACGTGCTGGCAAGGAGGCATGTTGTGGACCCTGTTGGCCAGGGAATTCTCTAGGTCGAGAAGAGTCTTCTCTGCCACAGTTCCTGTCCTTTGGAACATCTTGCTTTCTGAGGCGAGGTTGGCTTCCACCCTCCTCACTTTCTGTAAAGGTCTAAAGATCTGACTAAGTCAGTTGTCTTGGGGCCCCAATTGGGGAATATCACGCTCAAGGGGGTTTGGTAGACCAATAGTAGATCTAACCTTTCCCTGTACATTTTGCTCTCTCCCTCTCCATCTTTTAGTCATAATCTATTTTTTAATCATGATCAGTTATATGTATATTTTATGGTTTTATTGCTTTTAATGTTGTAAGACACCTTGTGGCTAGATGGGCAGCAAAAAAATTCAATAAATACAAATAAAAATTGCTTGATTATAGTGGTGTAGTAATCTAATACATAGATAAAATTCTCAGTATTATACAGTTGAAGCAGTCTATAAGCAAAACTAAAAAATATTTTTACTGCAGCTGTTTTATCAACATTAATAATGAAAAAAACATTTTTAAAGCAGTATAATTTTTCAATTACTGGATTTTGTATAGAATATGCTGATATCTGTGTGGTATACATGAACTTGAAAGTTATCTTTCCCCTTGTGCAGTTTACGCAATTTAGTTATCTGATTTTTTGTCATTAGTATTCTCTTCACATAAGCTTTTTCTTTCCAGGCTATCCTTTTGGTGTATGATGTTACGAACCATCAGAGCTTTGAAAATTTAGAAAATTGGCATAATGTTGTAAAGAAGGTCAATGAAGAGTCAGAAACTCAACCACGTGTGGCCCTTGTAGGCAATAAAAGTAAGTTGTTAAATTGTTATTTAAGTAGAATCTTTTGATTTACCTAAAATGCAGATCAGCAGTATTCTGTCTGTTCACAGGTCTACAGTAGCGGTGTGAGCCCCAATTTTGCAGACATTGGTACATGTGTGGTCTCTTTCATTTTACTGGCACCATGGTGCATTGATTTTGGCAGTCTTAGAACTGTAAAATGTAATATTTCATGCATTAGACCAAATGGGGAGTGCTGGGTTATGACAGCAATCACAATGTTTAGTTTGATGGGGGATATCACTTCATGGAAATAATTTGCTTCAGTGATTATCAGTATGACATTACCCATAAAATTTGGGAAGTTTTGCCAATTTATTTTGCTTATTTTATTTTTAATACAAAAATAGCTTTTTATTGTTTGGAATCCCTCTATTTAATCCATGACTGATCAACAAATTGTGCCTAACTTTTTCCTACCTTTGTTAATAAGTAACAAATAATACACTTTTCTTATGAAAATTGTATGGTCAACATATTACTTGGTAGTACTTGACTTACAACTACAACTGAGCTCAACTGAGTTCAAAATCCTTGCTAACTTTTGGGAATGGGGGTGAACCATTTACATCAGTTCCGGTGGCAAGCAAGGCCTTGTCTGCAGAAGGATGATACCAGATCAAGGAAAATAGCTCATTGAATTTTCACAATAGAAGACCAAGAAATTATATTTCTTCATCAGCAACCAGATAGTATGGCCTTACTGCAGCGGTCAAGAAAACTCACCTTATCTTTTCTCAGGGCAAATGAATTTCAGCATGATGCCGTAGAACTCCAAGTGAACAGTAGCTTGCAATGTTTTGGATCCACCTAGGAACCTAGTCCATCTAGGAACCTAATTTAGGGGTGTCAAACTGGTGGCCTGTGGGCTGGATGTGTCACATGCAGAACACACCCACCCCGGCTCCGCAAAGGCATAAAATGTCACAATACATCATGATATGTCCCATGAAAGATATAGTTTGACATCCGTGCACTAATTGATCAGTGCTCGGAAACATTTCAATTATGATATGACCTGGATTCATAAAGAATACTTGGGAAAATTGTTTACATGATCAGTTTCCAGGTTTGGGGGAAAAAACTCCATAATGTTCACGCTATCAGGTCCCTGTTAGCTATTGATGCCATATGTCAAGATGGCGCTGCCAACAGTAGCCTTGGTGAAATATCCCAGGGTTTCAGATACAGAGGGCAGACAGAATTGCAGAAAGAATTGTAAAATTGTAAAAAGAAGGGAGTGGGGTCTCTGTTTTTATATCAACAACCGATGATGCAAAAATGTAACTACATTAAAGAAATTCTGTGATGTGGACTTAGAGACATTAATTGTCAATTGCAAACTGTTTTATTTTCCATGAGAGTTCTCCTCATTTCTACTATTTGCAGCGTATCTTCCTTCACAAATTGCATAAACAATGCATTACAAACTAATTGACTAGATTATGTGGGCTGAAGTAAAATACCCAGATTCACTCCTCATTGTGTTAGGAAACTTCAACAGTGCTAACCTAGGCCAAGACCTTCCAGAGTACTTTCAGAATGTCAACTGTCTCACTAGGAACAAGAATACTTTAGATTTTAGACCACTGCTACACAACATTAAACAACTCATCGGTCTTGGGAGAAGGAGGAGGCATGTCGCAATGTCACAATGTGCGGTCTTGATACTCTGACACCGCCGTTGACACTTTTGCCGCTGGATGGTCCATTGAGACCTAAACCGTCCCGTAGAGATGGTGATCAGGAAGACAAAGCCTTGCTGGTCTCAGGGACATCGCAAAGTCCCTGATAGACCCAAGGGAAGTGCTTCAAGCCGGCAGTAAACAGGCAGCCCCCAGGCTGATGAAATCGGGATGCTCCGGAAGGAAGGAAGTGAAAAGAGAAAGTGAGTCCATCTGGTGAGGTATTTTTTCTATTTTGCTAAAGACTGCCCAAAGAAATGTTTCTTTAAAGCCAAATTAGATCCTTAAGCAAAAGAACTGAGCGGCAAAAATAACCCTAATTGGATTGCTGTGGAAAGTTTTTTTTTCTTTGTAACTATTCTTTGTGGATTGAAGTGCTCGCAACGTTTTTCATTTCTCCTCTTAAAGTGAACGGATTGATTGTTTTTCTTCTGCTTTTTGTTTTATTTTTTGACTTCTGGATTAAAACCTTCCTTCTTATTTTAACAATTCTTCCTATTACTTGTTATTAAATCTCACTAAAAGAGATCTAAAGAACTTTGTTTTCTATAAGCCAGAGATAAATATTAGAAGGTGAAAAATTAGCACACTGCCACTCAGAGGTCAGAGGCTGGGTTTTTTGAAACAATGTATCTTTTTTCTTTCCTTATTTGACTTCACTAACTTTGTAGCTGAAGGGTTTGCAACTTGTTTACAGAAACTGATAAAGAGCAAGGGCAAGAATTGTTTTCACAGGTGCCTCTGAGAACTATTTTGGCAGGGGAAAGAAAGGGGGGGGAAACAGAACCCTTCTCCTTTGAAGAGCATAAAAGAACTTGTGTTCAAGTCAATCTAAAATAAAAAAATAAGAGGCCTGGAAGGCTAGAGTGGCAGTTGCTATTAGTTTTTTTTCTTTTTTCTTTCTTCTGTTTTGGAAACATGGATCAATATTCAGATGAGGAAACCTTAAAATTCCAAAATATCTTGGCTGGAATTCAAAATCTATTGGAAGAGTATGGGAGAATTGAGAAGAAGTTGGAAAGACTAGTCTTCCTCACAGCAAAAGATGATGGTGTTAGAGCCCCAAAAATTAAACGGGAGAATGAAGATATAGAAGATAAAGATAAGACAAGATATTAATGGAGCAAATGTGGGTGAAAGTGGAAAGAAGGGAATATGGAAAAGGGAATTCGACGAATTGGAGCTCTACCCCAGATTCCAGGACACAGAAGAAAAAAAATACTAATGATGATAGACATAAGAAGAGAAATTTTTTCAGAAGCAAGATTGACAACCAAGGACAAGCTAATTTTAGTAGCAACTGGTGGACAACGAGATTATCTGAGAGACCCTTCAAGCAACAAAGTGCGGAGAGAAGTCTATAAAAACCTTATAAAGGAGATAAAAAGAAGACTGACACCACAATTGGCAAGAGAGATAAGACTGTTTTGTTACTGGAAAGATACAGGTTGACAATGAAAGTTGATAATAAAAATAGTTGATTTTGGTGATTAATAAGTAGGAATTTTGTAACTCTTAGATTGTTTTAGATTGTTATCAAATGTTTATTTGCTAACAATGAATTAACCATAATAATAATAATGAAATGATAATGGATACAACGTAATGATATATACATCTATTGGCAATCTAGTAAAAGAAATTTGGATATAAATTGTAAATTGTGACGGGAAAAAGACCTATAAATTTTATTAACAAATTTTTATTTAGATCTTGTTATAAAGGTATAAAGTTTTTTTGGGGGGCGGGGGGGGCTATGATGAGAGATGGGGCATAAATAGTAAATGATTTTTAGCCAATTATAATTACAACAAGGAAATGTCAATGGACATCGTTTAACAATATTCCTATGGTATTGGCAAAAGTAACTTATAAATCCTAAACAGTGAGTTCAAAGTGCAGAGTTAAGTCTATAAAAACATTATAAAGGAGATAAAAAGAAGACTGACACCACAATTGACAAGAGAGATAAAGACTGTTTTGTTACTGGAAAGATATAGGTTGACAATGAAAGTTGATAATAAAAAATCAGTTGATTTTGGTTGATTAATAAGTTGATTGACTTATTAATCAATAAGTAGTAATTTTGTAACTCTTGGATTGTTTTAGATTGTTATCAAATGTTTATTCGCTGACAATTAACTATAATAACAATAAGGAAATGATAATGGATACAGCTTAATGATATATATATGTATGGTAATCTAGTAAAAGAAATGTGGATATAAATTGCAAATTGTGACTTGAGAAAAAGACCTATAAAATTTTATTAACAATTTTTATTTAGATCTTGTTATAAAGGTGAAAAGTTTTTTTTGGGGGGGGTCTGACGAGAGGAGATGGGACATAAATAGTAAATGATTTTTAGCCAATTATAATAATAACAAGGAAATGTTAATTTTCATTGTTTAACAATATATACATGCTATGGTATTGGCAAAAGTAATTTGGATATAAATTCTAAACAGTGAGTTGGAAAAAAGGGGGGGGAACGGCTTAGAAACTTTATTAAGTGACTTTTACTTAAAAGATGCTATAAAGGTGTAATGTTATTGGAGGATTTTTTGAAATAACTAATGAATGCCATTATGTGGTTGTGTCTAAGTATGAATGATTTGAGGTAAAAGCATGTTCAAATAATTTGTCGTCAAATGAGAATTGTGGTACATTGATAGTAATATATACAATGATTTTGATTTAAAGTGTATAATCTAATATGAATTCTAAGTAATGACTGTGGAAGAAATGCATGAAAGTTATCTGTAACCAATCGACATGCTTTCTACAAGATGTAATGAAGGATGATTCTTTTTTTGTGTTTTTGTTCAATTAAAATAAAAAAAAAATCTCAAAAAGACTCTTATCGGTCTTTACCACGAGCAGCTATGGGACACTTTGATCATTGTATGATTTACCTTGTGCCTGTTTATAGAAAAAGGCTTAGAACCATAAAACCAACAATTAAATCAGTGAAGTCTTGGACTGAGGAGGCAAAGCTAAAGCTACAGGCTTGCCTTGGCTGGCTGACTGGAACATTTTTGAAGATACCTCTGCAGACTTGGATGAACTCAGATACTGTTAATCATACAGTATGTTAGTTTTTGTGAAGACTTATGTATACTGACCAAAAACCTGCAAATATGCAGTAACAACAAACATCGGTTTAAAGCTAAACTCAAGCAGTTATGCCGTGCCAAAGGAAGCCTACAGGAAAGGAGATAGAAAGCTGTACAATCAGGCCAGAATGTATTAGCAAAGGAGATCAGAGCAACAAAAAGAAGCTTCTCTGAAAACCTAAAGAATCAGTATTCAACAAATGATGCAGCAAATATGTGAAAAACTCTTTAAAATATCACTGGTTACAGCAAACCTCCTTCCCATGCAGAAGGAAATTGAAAACTGGCAAATGACCTGAATGTGTTTTATTGTAGATTTGAGAGGAAAGCACTGTCACCTATCTCCACCACCTCCATATCAAATACACTAACAACAGCCAAGCCTCTTATAGCCCCATCCCTTTTGGGCTCCCATCTCTTGTGATTACAGAAAATGATGTCCATGGTCTATTTCACACACAAAAACCTGGAAAAGCACCAGGCCCAGACAAGATAACTGTAAGGACTGGCTTCTCCTCTCTGCTCAGGAAAGTAGAACTCTTGAAGCACTTAGCATTTCAAAAGGAAACTTTTATTGAAAGGAAAATGATAGCAAGACAGGGAAAGCAGGATCTGAGGATCACCCTGCAATTCTGTTACATTAAAACAGTTAGAGACCCCTTTCCTCAGTCCGGCATTGAATAAACCAATCCGCAGGTGCGAAGATGTTTTGAGAATCGTGGACTGAGAAGGTGATAAGTTGTTCTCAGGTGTCACTTGCTGGAGACTTTGGAGCTGAGACACAGCAGATGTCCTTCCCCCCTTTTGTTCCGAAAATCAAAGCACTGGATAGCTAGGCACTAGGAAGAAGGTTATAAACTGAGGCCCCTTCCCCATCAGAATGGTAGTGTCCCAATAGGGATCTATGGGACCTGACAATAACTTCTTGCTTGAAAGCCTGTGCTGACTAATTGGCCCCCATCTTGCCCCTCATCTTTAATAAATCACTAGAGATGTGCTATATTCCTTCTTGCTATGTGCTATGTTCGGCCTCAATGGCCTCCTCCTGCCCTCTGCCAGCAAAAACAGAGCTTTGTTTTCGCTGGCATAGGGCAGCAGGAGACCATCCAGGCCAAATATGGGTCCGGGGGAGTTGCGCATGGCCCCCCCCAGGCTCCATTTTTGCTGGCAGTGGGCTAGTAGAACAAACTAAAAGCAAAACAAAACAAAAGGAGAAATGTTTCCCCTTTTGCATTTGAGCATCCAAGAAGGGACAAGAAAGGAGAAAGGGAAAGAGGAAAGACAAAGCAAAATAAGGAAAGATGGGAATGTCCCAGAAATCAGGAAAAGGTTAGTTTACAGCGTGCCACATATATGTACATTTGTTTGGACTTGTGAGCAAAATGAACTTAAAAGCTTCCCAGAACATAATCTAATAGTAAGTAGAGCACTGTTGGTATGTGCACCTGTTGAAAAAAATACTTCTTATTGATTCCCCTTAGAGTCCACATTACCACAGAACTCAAACAGTCATGTTGCAAAAACTAGAGCACAGAAGTTGTTCCACTGTGAAGTGGCCATCCTCATCATCCAGCAGAAACCAAAGATCTATAAGTCCAAGACTAAAATAATATGTCAAGTGACATAGTGCTGATCAATATTAACAATATATTAACCATCATGCACAAGACATGGCTGTCCTCAGCAACTGGAATTTTTGTCCAAATTATGAAATAAGCACTGTGGAATCACATTGCAAGCTTTGTCCTCTACAAAATTTACTACTAGTGCTAATCATCACAATCAACATCATGGTGCAAATGCAAAAGTGGCAGAGCTTGCATTGCCACTTTACAGAAAATTAGAACATAGAATAATAAGGTTGGAAGGGACATTAGAAATCTTCTAGTTCAGTCCCCTACTCAAGCAGATCCTATATCAGAGGTTCCCAACCTTCAGTGTGTGGATTGGCATCAGGCTGGGGCATGCCAGCAATTGGGCTGCTTAGAGGGGGCTGCTCAGTGGGGTGCAGGCAGCACGTAAAACCATGCTCTCTCCGGTCCACGGAAAAACTTTTCCCTATGGAACTGGTCCCGGATGCTCACAAGGCATGGGCAGGGGATGGGGTGGGTATGACGCAGGTCCCCGCGACCCATTTTTTGCTCCCAGGAGGCTGCAGGGAGGCCTATTAGGCCCAAAACGGGGCACAGGAGATCGTATGCGCATACACGGGGAGCACAGAGGGTTACACACGTGCAGGGGGGCAGGGTGTACGGGGTGGTGGTCACGTGTGCATTGTATTATGGGTGCATGCATGCACTTTTGGTACGCAATGAGAAAAAGGTTAGCCATCACAGCACTAGACCATTCTGGACAAATGACTGTTCAATTTCTTTTTAAAAAACCCAAGTTTGAAGCAGACACAACTTCTGAAGACAAGCTGTTCCACTGATTAACTATTCTCACTGTCAAGAACTGGATTAGATCTCTCTCTGATAAATTTCCAACCATTACTTCTTGCTCACACCCTCTGGTGCTTTGGAGAATAGGTTGACCCCCTCCTCTCTGTCGCAGTTTCTTAAATATTGAAAGACTGTTATCAAGTCACCCATAATCCTCTTCATTATACTAGATGTATGCAGTTCATTTAACCATTCAATTTTATCCTTCAGTCCCTCTAATCATCTTTGATGATTTTTTCTCCACTCTTTCGAGAGTCTCAACATCTTTTTTGTATCATGGTGACCAAAACTGGACGCAGTATTCCAAATGTAGTAAGTGTAGTATTCCAAGTAGTAGTAGTAGTACTCAAAAGGAGTACTAGGAGGACCTGGAGTAGAAGTAGCTGTGGAGAAATAATGAGCAATAGTATCTGAGTGTTCACATGTATTGTCTAGGGACTTTTGTTGTTGTCTCTAATGTTTTGAGCCCACCAAATTGGCTCTAGTTAAAAGAACATGTGACAATCATTATCTAGTAGTCTAGAGTTAATCTTAGTAACTTTCTTCACCTTTCCATTTATTTTCTGTTATCTATGGTGAGAGCAAGATTGAAATTATGTTCACCGCTGTTTAAAACCTAATTGTTAACTACTACTATGGATTAATAAAATACTTCTGCAGCATAGAGACAGCTTTATTTTTTTCTTCTTCCTGACAGATGTAACTGGTGTTTACTCCATTTATCACATTTATAAGCAACACACTTAAGTGTCAAGTCAACATTTTTGCTGGATAAATAGTGACCTAAAATTAACCTTGCTGCATAGGAGCTGCTGTTACTTGATTTACAACTATTGGGAGACCTGAGGTCAGCTCTTATCAGCAATTTATGGAAAGGGTAGGGATTATCAGGCAGCAGTGTATAGTAGATGAATGAGTGGTGCCTTTTCACACTGATATTAACCAGATCTTTTTCTAAGCAAAGCTCAATAAGTCAGGTTTTAAATAGTCCTTGTGATAGATGGATCTGGAAAAAAAGAGTGCATCAGTGCTAATTAAAAATGTTGATGGTATATTTGCCTGAGTGATGATTAATTGATTTTGGAGTGTGATCTGGGAGCAGGAAATGTACTGTTGTAGTGTGAAGTTTAAAGGTTACATTTTAAAGTAACATGTAAGGTTAATGCATTGAATTATCTAAACTGTTTGAACAACAGAATTGCACTTGAGACTGCCAGTCTTGTTTTATTCCTAAGGATTCAAAAATTTCTATTCTCATAGTGCTCCTATTGGATAATGAAGATTTTTCCCTGGCAGATCAAAATAGTTCATCTCTTGCTTCTCAAAGGACAAACCCTGCTCCGATAGACCAAGTACAGTTGGTACTGAACCATAGGCTCAAAAAGGGAATGTGGAAAAGAGTATATTTCAGTCTAGCTCCATAAAAAATTCTGTCAATAATTTAGGTAACGGTAAGACATATTTTGAACACGCTCACTTCTCAGGCCAGTCAGTGTTTTAGATTAAACATCTAAAACCATGAATTTATAATATTTTTCGGAATGTGAACTGGAACCATCTTTGAGTACCGTTGGGGGTTGAATTTCTTAGAGTTGATATTGTACAGTATGATAAAATAAAAAAGTGAAAATGTTTAGGCAAAATGGATTGGTGTACATTATTTTCTATTATAACTTCCATGTCCACTAATGTGCACCTCATGCAGACCAGTTTCTTCCTGTATATAACGAGAACATTATGTACTGTAAACTATCTTTTAGAATCAAAAATAAAACACATCTCATACTCTGACCCAGAGTAGAGATGAGCAACCCACTCAGCTCCTTTTTTGCAACCCTTGGTGTCCTTTGCTGAAATTTGGTGCTACTATGTCAAATTCTGAGAAGTAGATATGTTGTCTCTCCCAATTTGTGCATCTGCTGTTCAGCTGCTGGGAGAAAAAAAATTGTTTGTGTCTGCAAAATGCAGTTTGCCTTGAATTTGAGAAAGTTTTTAATGTTACAGCAAGTTGAATAGTTTCAATATGTATTATATATTGTCTCTTCATAACTAGCTGTGAACAAAATGTTCCCTGAGATTTTAATTCAATTTATGCTTCAACAGAGGAGTTCAGTAGCAGCCTTGCCATAAGTATAAATAATCATTTTGTATGGCCAGAATAGGTATCAAATATTAATTATATTACCACCACCCTGTGTTTTTGCTAATTAATCTGTGCTGCAAAATTATTATCTTTATTTACAAAAAATCCTGTCCCTCATAAGTTTTTAAAGACATTGTTACAAAATAAAGTATGACTGTTCTTGTGTGCAAAGAAAAACTATAATAGCAGATTGGGTGGTGGTAGAGTATTCCGTGGCACGACAAAACCGCGCTACGCAAAATAGCGGAGATTAAATCGCGTCGCTAAAGTCGCGACGTCATCACCGCGTGTCATCACCGCGGGGACAACAGCGCGGCGACAGAAGGGCGTTCTACATACTTCGTTCTTTGCCTCCAAAGGTAGCCCTCCTCCTCCAGCTGACAGCGGCAGTGGGCACGGGGCAAAGTGGGCTGCCCAGCAGCAGCAGCCTGCGGGAAGGGTCCAGCACAGCCATGGGGGGCAGCAGGAAGCCCGCGGGGGGCCCGAGCAGGGCCGCCGACGCTGGCAACGGAGGAGGACGCAGCAGCGGCGGCGGCTGAGGCTCTCTCGGGGCTGGCGAAGCGGGCTTGCCTGGCAGAGGCAGGCCGCCCTCTTCTTCCTCAACAACATCTCCTTGGATGGGCGGCCGCCGCCACCGGGCAAGCCCGCTTCGCCGGCCCCGGGAGAGCCTCAGCCGCTGCCGCCGCCCGCCCTGCCTCTTCCTCCTTCCTCAAGGAGATGTTGTTGAGGAAGAAGAGGGCAGCCTGCCTCCGCCAGGCAAGCCCGCTTCGCCGGCCCGGGAGAGCCTCAGCCGCCGCCGCTGCCGCGTCCTCCGCTTCCTGCTGCCCCCCGCGGCTGAGCTGGACCCTTCCCGCGTGCTGCTGCTGCTGGGCAGCCTGCTTTGCCCCGTGCCCGCTGCCGCTGTCAGCTGGAGGAGGAGGGCTACCTTTGGAGGCAAAGAACGAAGCATGTAGAACGCCCTTCTGTCACCGCGCTGTTGTCGCGGCGGTAGGGTCGTTTTTTTCTTAGTGCTTCGGACGCCGCGGATTTGCCTCCGCACTTATGTCGGCGCGGATAAGGGCATCGCGGTTTTGTGGTGGAACCAAGTATTCGGGGGACTTGAGAACAACCTAATCAGGTTAATTCTAAGTGAATGGGTGCTTTATCGAGCTGCATTCCCATAGCAGCCTTTTTGGTGACAGAACATTAACTTTGAAAGAAAAAAAATAACAGATTTATTTTTGCCAAGCTTGATATGAAAAGTATTTTTCTTCATCTTTGAAAAACTGTGACTTGTTTCATTAATAGTCTCTGCATCTTCAATCTCTTCACTGGTTCAAGACTTCAAAATATATAACACATTGCTTTCTGTTTACATATAGCGGTGTTTAAAAGTTTTTGAAACTTTTTGAATTTTTAATATTCCTGCCAAAATATGATCTACAAGGGATATGTTTTCCACACAGGTCCTAAAACGACATAATGAGAACTCAGTTAAACAAAGGGGTCAAAAATATTATACTTGTTCATTGATTTATTCAGGGAAATGAGCCAATGCATCTTTAGATATTTTCTCAGTCCTCTTTCTGGCTTGTGCAGTATAGGTCCCCAATGGAAGGCAGGCTGGTTGTAGTTGTTTTTTCTACATGGTTCTCTCCTTTTGTGTTTCTTTTTAAGAATTCAAAATAAGAATATTTCTCCATGGGAAGGATCCAGATAATTAATTTGAAAAACATATTTTGAACCCATCTGTACATAGAATAGAATAAGGATAGGGATATAGAATAGAGAACAGAACAGAATAGATATTCTTTATTGGCCAAGTGTAGGACACACAAGGAATTTGTCTCCAATGCATAAGCTCTCGGTACACATACAAGCAACAAAGTGATAAATCATAAGTTACAATCAATAAAGTGATAGTCATAAGATACCAATAGGATTTTGTAATAGAAAAGATGAGAAGGATAATAATTATATAGTCCTGCTACATGTTTAGTGAGAATCAGTGTTTAGCAGAGTGATGGCATGGGAGAGGGAACTGTCTTTGTGTCTAGTTTTGGCATGCAATGTCCTGTACCAACATTCTGAGGGGATAAATTGAAACAGTTTATATCCAGGATATGAGGCATCTTTAGATATTTTCTCAGTCCTCTTTCCAGCTCGTGCAGTATAGATCCCCAATGGAAGGCAGGGTGGTTGCAGTTGTTTTTTCTACAGTCCTATCTGTTGAAGTGTATGCCGGTTCTGTTTGGTTGCTGTTCCAAACCAGATCGTTATAGAAATACAAATGACAGACGCAATAATTACTATGTAGAATTGTTATCAGCAACTCCTTGGTTAGTCTCAGCTTTCTGAGTTGATGCAGGAAGAACATTCTTTGTTGTGCCTTTTTAATGACGGTTCTAAATTTAGGTGTCCATTTCAAGCCTGTGAGATTATAGAACCCAGAAACTTGAAGGTCTCTACTGTTACTGTGTTGCTTAATATTGTAAGAGGTGGTAGAATAGAAGGATTCCTACTAAAATCTACTATCATCTACAGTTTTCCGTGAGTTCAGTTCTAGATTGTTCCAACTGCACCACAAGCTAGTTGTTCAACCTCCTGTCCATATACAGATTCATCACCATCTCAAATAATACCAATTTATTTATTTATTGAATTTATAAATAATGGCAATGGCGATTCCTCCTCCCGCTGTGGCCACTGTGTGCTCAGGTGAGAAGCCGGCTGCGCTGCGCAGGAGAGCCAAAGCTCTTCCCTCCCTGCATTTGGTGGTGGCGGCAGCTGCTCTCCCGGAGCTGACATGAAGGGGACCGCGGCTGCCACTGAGCTTCCTGCGAAGGACGCAGAATCACAAAAAGCAGCCGGTCATGGGCAGTACAGAGAAAACCCATGGGACACTAGGGTGAAAGAGAAATGAGAAAATGATGGAGAGAAAGAGAGAGGAAAGAGAGAAACAGAGAAAGAGAGAAGGGGGAGAGAGTGGGACAGAGAAATGAGAGAGAGCTAGAGGGAAAGAAAGAGAGGGAAAAGAGGGAAACGAGAGAAGGAAGAGAAAGAAAAAAAAGAAAGGGAAATGAAAAAGAAAAAGAAAAAACAAATGAGGGAGAGAAAGAAATGAGAGAAAAATTGAAAAAATGAAAGAGAGAAATGGGAAAATGATGGAGGGAGAGAAATAGAGGAAGAAGAGAAACAAATGAGAGAAAAGGGGGAGAGGGAGAGAAAGGAGAGAGCTGGAGGGAGAGAATGAGAGAGGGAAATAAAAGAGAGAAGGGAAAGAGGAAGAATGAGAAAGAAAAAGAAAAAAGGGAGAGGGGAGGAAAAAGAAAAACAGAAATGAGAGGGAGGGAGAGGGGAGAGAGAGAGAGACCCATTTCCCACAGAAAACACCGGGAGCCACTAAAACTGGGTAGGCGTGGCTGGGGTGTGTGTCATGTGACTGGGTGGGAGTGATGTTGAGTTGGCTACGCCCACCCAGGTTTTGTGGCTGCTGGTGTTTTATGTGGGGAAAGAGGTCCAAAGGGCTCTTTGAGTGTTTAAGGTTGCAGACCCCTGGTATAGAGAGAAAAGAGTAATAGAGAGAGCTTGGGGGAGGGTGGCACCTGTCTGAACTGAGCAGGTATTCAATGTGATTTTACCTAGCCTCACCTGCTGCTCCCTATCTGTTGGAAAGCTTACAATCCACTTTGAAATGTAGTCAGGCAAAGCTAGCTAAGTTAATTCAGAGAGAAGAATTTCTGGAATGATGGTGTTGAATGCCAATTTGAAGTCCACATAAAGGACCCTTCCATAGGTCCTTGGGGATTCAAGACGTAAGTGTCAGATTTGGAAGCCATATTAACACCGGAAGCTTTCACGCTG
The DNA here is from genome assembly GCF_009769535.1 of Thamnophis elegans. Classification (NCBI taxonomy): domain Eukaryota; kingdom Metazoa; phylum Chordata; class Lepidosauria; order Squamata; family Natricidae; genus Thamnophis; species Thamnophis elegans. The sequence goes on from NC_045549.1 coordinate 57,204,686, forward strand.
CCACCTTGCTGTGCCTGGGAAAGTAGGAGGGGGGATTTAGTAGAAGGAATGTAGTTAGACAAAATAGCATTCTTCTTTTCGGTCAAGGTCATGGTATTCCTGCACCTGGAGGAGGAGTGGTTGGAGTGATGTCTCAAGTTGGGACAGATTGGGATTAGACCAGGGGTGAAATTTGGCAGGTTCTAGAAAACCGGTAGTGGAAATTTTGAGTAGTTCAGAGAACAAGTAAATACCACCTCTGGCTGACCCCAAAGTGGGGAGGGAATACGGATTTTGCAGTATTCTTTCCCTGGAGGGGGTGGGAATGGACATTTTGCAGTATCCTTCCCCTGCCATGCCCACCAAGCCACGGCCACTGAACCAGTATTAAAAAAAGTTGAATTTTACCACTGAATTGGACAAGGTGATGGACTTATGGGTGCAGGAGATGGGTTTGGATTTTTGACTTAATGAAGTAAAGCCCGGAAATCTCAGATTCGGGTTTTCACAGATGTCCCTGTATACCTACACTAATAAATGGGAGTTTTGAGAAAATGCCTCTCTCAGAGTTTTATTGCAGTTGGGGTTTTTAGGAACGCTGACATTAAGATGTAATGCAGTGCTATATTAACAGCATCATTTTTTGATCTATTTGCAAGATAGGCAAATTGCAAGGAATTTAGCAACAGATTTGGGATGATTTTCAGATGGGCCAGCACTAACCTTTTGAAGGTTTTCATAACTACAAATGTCTGAGCAACCTGTCTGTAGTCATTCAGTTCCCTGATGGAGGGTTTCTTAGGCACCAGGATGATGAAGCAAAAAGGCACATAACACATCCCCCAGTGATTTATTAAAGATGCAGATGGAGATGGGGGTCAGTTGATCAGTACAGACGTTCAAACAAGAAGGAATTGCTGTCTGAGCCTGCTTTTCCAGTCTTTTGTCTATGAAATAGAAGTCACATCTTTTTTTCTAGGATCATCAGAAGTGGCTGGGGGTGGGGGCAGAGTGATAGAATCAGGTGTAAGAGACTTGGCGGCTGCTGTTGTATTTGAGGTGTGGAAGGTAGCGATATTTGACAATGGTTTCCTTTCAAGCCTACAGTAGATAGAACACATTCAGGTCATTTGCCAGTTGTCGGTTCCCTTCAGTAAGGGAGATGGGGGTGTCTGCAGTAGTCAGTGATATTTTTCAGGGTTTTGCACACATCAGCTGGTTCTGTCAGATCTGCCTCGGCTTGAACCTCTAAGTAAGACCAATCCTTAACTCCATTTACTGAAAAAGATATAGTTTAGTAGAAGTCAAATGAATTAATGGAATGCAAAGCCAGAACTAAGAATTACGTGCCCAAATCCCCAAGTCTTAACTTTCCCCCCCCTCAATTGCCTCCCTTTACTGAGTCCCCATGTGTAATCAAATTCAAACAAGATGTTTTCATAACAGTAACTTCAGGCATAGGTTTGACATGCAGCTGCATTTCGTTTCCAGTTGGTTGTCCTTGAAGCCCATCTTGGAGAGATACAATGAACTTCCATTTCCCTGAAACATCCATCCCATCCAATCCCCCTGAGTTCATGGCATCTGATACTGAATGGTTGTGAAGCGCAAGCATGAGATGGCAGCTGACAGGTTCATTTGTTGAGAGCTGATTCTTCAGCTTTTCAGAATAGCTTCTCTTTTGCCGCTCTGATTTCCCTTGTTAATACATTTCTGGCTTGATTGTACAACATTTTAACTTCTTTTCTGTAAGCTTCCTTTTGGCAAGACGTAGCTGCTTGAGCTTAGTTGTGATCCAAGGTTTATTGTTACTGTACATGAATGAGTTTTTGGTCGGTACATATAAATCCTCACAAAAACTGACATATGATATCACACTGTCAGTGAATTCATCCAAGTCTGCTGTGGCAGCTTTGAAAATACTCCAGTCTGTGCAGTCGAGGCAAGCCTATAGCTTAAACTTAGCCTTCTCAATCCAAGACTTCACTTTTTTAGCTATCAGTTTTATGATTTTAAGTCTTTGTCTATAAACATAAATGTTGTAATCACCCTTTTGCTGCTAACATTTTTTAAGTCATTAAGCTTGGAATTGAAGCTTCTTTTGTTAAGAATTGAATAGAATAGCAGAGTTGGAAGGTACTTTGAAGGTCCTCTAGTCCAGCTCCCTGCCTAGGCAGGAAACCCTATACCACTTCTGACAAATGGTTATCTAACATCTTTTTAAAAACTTCCAGTGTTGGAGCAGTCATAACTTCTGGAGGCAAGTTGGTCCATTGATTAATTGTTCTAACTGTCAGGAAATTTCTTCTTAGTTCTAAGTTGCTTCTCTCTTTGATTAGTTTCCACCCATTGCTTCTTGTCCTACCCTCAGGTGCTTTGGAAAATAGTTTGACTCCCTCTTCTTTGTGGCAACCCCTGAGATATTGGAACACTGCTATAATATCGCCCCTAGTCGTTCTTTTCATTAAACTACACATACCCAGTTCCTGTAACCGTTCTTCATATGTTTTAGCCTCCAGTCCCTTAATCATCTTGTTTGCTCTTCTCTGCACTCATTCTAGAGTCTCAATATCCTTTTTGCATCGTGGTGACCAAAACTGGATGCAGTATTCCAAGTGTGGCCTTACCAAGGCATTATAACGTGGTATTAAAACTCTATGTGATCTTGATTTTATCCCTCTGTTTATGCAGCCTAGAACTGTGTTGGCTTTTTGGGCTCATATTTCAATGGTTGTCCACTAGGACTCCAAGATCCCTCTTACGGTTACTACTGTTGAGCAAGGTATCATATATACTGTACCTGTGCATTTTGTTTTTCTTGCCTAATGTAGAACCTTAATATTGAATTTTGAATTTGAATTTCATTTTATTAGATAGTGCCGAATGTTCAAGTTTTTCAAGATTCTTCTGTATCTTAAGCCTATCTTCTGGAATGTTGGCTATTCCTGCCAGCTTGGTTCATCTGCAAATTTGATGAGTTCCCCATTTATCCCTCGTCCAAATCATTGATGAAGATGTTGAAGAGTACTGGGCCTAAAACAGCCTTGGAGTACTCCACTGCATACTTCCCTCCATGTAGATGCAGTTCCATTGAGGACTACATGTTGAGTGCGGTTGGTCAGCCAGTTACGAATCCATACGATGGTGTTGCTGTCTAACCCACGTTTTTCTACTTTATCTACTAGTAGGTTATAGTCTACTTTATCAAATGCCTTACTGAAGTCCAAGTAAATTATATCGACAGCATTTCTTTGGTCCACTAATTTTGTCACTTTGTCAAAGAATGCAATAAGATTAGTCTGGCATGATCTGTTTTTGACAAACCCATGTTGGCTTTTGGCTATTACTTTGTTTACTTCTAGGTGTTCGCTAATTCGTTGCTTGATTATCTTTTCCAGAATCTTTCCTGGTATTGAAGTCAAGCTGATAGGGCTGTACAGTGGAACATTTGGTCATGACTGTAATCCGTTCCAGGACTTGGGTCACAACCTGATTTGGTCGTGACCAGAAGCAAGATTGACTGAGCATGCACATACAAAAAAAAATGATGCTGAGGAGGAAATTGCCACGGCAGGGAAAATCGCCGCAGCTGTGTTTGATCACCACTGGAGTATTTGTTCGTGACCAGATGCAAAAAATTTGTGAAATTTTTGGTCGGCACCCGATTTGGTCGTAGTCAGAAATGTTCGTGAACCGAGGTTGTACTGTAGTTTCCTGGATCTAGTCCCCACCCCCTCTTTTGGAGATGAGAACTACATCAGCTCTTTTTCAGTCCTCTGGCAGTTCCCTGGTGCTCCAGGATCTCTGAAAGATATAGTTCAGTGGTTCTGAGATCTTGTCTGCCAGTTACTTCAGAACCTTAGGGTGTAATCCATCTGGTCCTGGTGATTTGAACTTGTCTAAGATAAACAGGTGCTCACTTACCATTTTCTTCCCCATTTTAACTTATGTTCTTAATCTTTTTTTTTTGTGGTGCTGTTTTTCAACCGTCGACTTTGCTAAGCTTTTGCAAAATAAGCCTGCCTTCAACCAAAAGTGGGTGGGTGGGCAGCTGCCATTGCTACTCACATTGTTGCCGAGCTCCCGAAGAGCCATGCTCATGCTGGTGATCCGGAGGGCAGGGGGAAGAAGTTTCTCTTCTGCCTTAAGACCTCTCCTCCTCCTTTACCCAAAGCGAGACGCAGCTAGCGGAGAAAACACTGCGGTGGCCCAAGGCCAAGGTGCTCCGTTTTAAAGCTGAGCCCCTTTTCTGTGCCAAGTGGGAAAGGAGCCTAAGCAAAGGAGAGGTGGAGAGTCAGGCAGAGAAGGTGGAAACATTAGCAAGGGCTGCCCGCTGCCAACTATAAGCCAGGTTGATCCGGTGTGCTGCTGCAAGAAGTCGCGCTGCTGGAACTGCATTGCTCCGCAGGGTTCCGGGGACTTTGGCCCCTCTTGCTGCGCTTTGCAGCTGCCGGAGCTCTTCACAGACCTCTTTGGAGTGTTGGGCAACCTGGTTCTGGGAATCCCACCCAAAAAAAGACCGACCCCCCGTTGCTTCAGTTCTTGCGGTTTTTTGGGGGGTTTCTTTTAAAAAACGCCTCTCCAGACAGTTTTGAAAACCTGCAAGGTTGCTTTGGGAGGCGGTCAGATGGGCAGTATTTCCCCCCCCCTCCCCAGACACCTGCAGCCTCGGAGCCTGCAGCAACTTGCACAGTAAAGGCAATTAAGAACTTCTCATACTTGCGAGAAGATTTTCTTTACTGTGCAAAGGCTTGCTTTAAGGCTGCAGGCTCTGAGGCTGCAAGCGCCCAAATTTCACCATCCAGTACTGCTGTACCGGTCCGTACCGGTTGAATTCTACCCCTGGTGCAATGCCATCTCCTCTTTTATTTGTTCTATTTTTAAAAAATAATTTAAATCCTTCTAGCTGTACGTTCCATTTATGGGTTTCATCCCACCAAGTTTCTGTAATGACAACATCATATCTTCTCTCATTTACTTGCATTTCTTATTCACCCTGTTTATTCCTCATACTCTGTGCATTGGTATATAGACCTTTGAGTCCATTTTGATTGACACTATGTTTACTGTCTACATAACCTGTGTTGTGCCTGACTGCCCCTACTTTCTTGCCACTAGTTTAATTAGTGTACCTGTTATGGCATTCACTATTATATGCTTGGTTTTCCTTCACAGCAAGTTTGATAATCTTACCTGCACAAACATCTATATTACATGCACTGATAACCCTATTAATTTTAGATTGCTGGGGACAGAAATGTTCTGTATCAATTAATTCTCTGTCCCCACTGTTCAGTCTAAATGTTTATCCAGAAAATCTGTGAATTTAATGCCAAGTAATTCAGTCTGTTTCTTTGATGGATGCAAACAACCTTTTTTGTATAATTTTTCATTGGACCAGCTGCAGACATGTTGGATAGCCATTTGTCTGGAACAGTATAGGGTTTCCTTCCTAGGCAGGAGGTTGGATTAGAAGACCTCCAAGGTCCCTTCCAACTCTGCTATTGTATTATTGTGCCTTGCAATAATCCTGTCTCAGCTCTGCAGGCAGTTCCTTTGATTTCATGCCTTTTACTCTGCTATAGTATGCATTGTTACTGTGAGACGTTCTATAGAGAGGTGTGTACCTTTCCAAATCATGTCCAATCAATTTAAATCTAATTTTAGAAAGTTGCTACTTGCCCTGAAGAAAAAATAAATTATTAAAAAATAAATTAGTGTCCTAAATGTCCAAACATTTTTAGTACAATAATGTATAAAACATCTTTGGTGAGAAAAAATAAATAAAAAATCTGTATCACAACTTCTCAGTATTTTTCTTTTCATTGTTTCTCAAGATTATTATTTCTGTAGTAGATAAATATGGCTTAGTGAAATATAGTCAGTTTCATTTGGATGAGACTTTAGCAAATTATAATATTTTTATTCAAACAAAATGTAATGCACTTGTTTCAAAATGCAATCAAAGTACAGTACATGTTTTAAAAAGCAACATGAGTGTCAATTCAGTTTCACAGTTTCAAGTATACATTTCTTGCCTTTTTGTCTATGCTTTCACTTCCCTTATATTTTGCACCAGAATATGTGAACAGATGTTGGAATGGTAGGAAAAGGAAGAGGTTTTTAGAGCTCTCTTTGGAGGAAGAGCTGTTTATAAATAAAATAAATAATACAGTTAAGGGAAAAGAGGACTCCCAAGGGCAAGCTAGAACTATCCAGGTTCCACTTTTCCTGTTGTACAAGACAAATCTGATTTGATTCTGGATATTAGACTATAACAGCTATTTGTAAATAATTCAGTCAGAATCTAGATAAAGGATTTTTTTAAAGACTAGAAGCTTGGTAAAAGTTAAAAACTGGTGATGTAACATGACAAACACTGATAGAAATTGGTACTTGCATTGAAGGGTTCAGACTGCAGGAAGTTCTTTTGAATATTGCACTGAAGGAATCTTTCACAGATTTCCCATTCATTTAACAAGGCATGCATAGGAGAATTTCCAATAGATTATGCTATTTAGAAAAGACATAGGTATGATAAAGAATAAGCTTCATAAAACATCACTGGGGTCGAAGGCACTACTATATTTAAGTAGAAGTATGTATTGGCAAAGTTACTGATAATTTAGTTTAGAATAATAAAGAGCTCTATCTGTTAAATTAATCTGGAATAGGTATATATGATAGAAGTAAATGAAGCCAATCTGGAACAGAACATTTATGAATGCAACTTTAACCAGGTATAAGTAGTAATATTTGCCTATGCCTAATTACACTCTGTTAAAATGATAATAATATTTAGCATTCAAATACGATGGTATAGTCATCAATTAAAAGAGATATTTTACAGCTCTTCTCTTACAAAATTTGTCATCACAGGGTATAAATAAAAGTTCTGATTAATAATTTGCCCAGCATAAATTCCAATGTTAGCAAAATATATATATTTCTCTTGGTTGTAGATAATTAGCATTAATCCTGGATAGTGTCATTGGCTTATGGATTCAAGCATTATATGTGGTTGTGCTGTTGCAGCAAAAGGTTAAGTATTAATGGAAAATGTTCACAGTTCTTTTACTCAAAGCAAACATGTTACTTGTAAGTTTTCTTTTGATTTTACTTTTACAGTTTCATTGAATGTCTTCATTCATTTAGCCATCCATAAAGCAAATATTGTTGCACATGCAGTGGATAATAAGTCTTTTTAAGACTATGTGTGTGGCATGTCACAGATCATTAACTTCAAGTAACCACCTGACTTGAGGGAAGTCTGGAAGCATTATTACAGTGAAATGAGCTTTTATTTCTGTATCACTGCAGTACATTGATTTGTAGGAATGTCTCCATTAGCTACTGTGGAAATATATCGTCACCAAAAGAAGCTGATGATAGAGATAAGGAATAGTTGATTGTGGGAAGGATATTAATGTTTTGCTTTGAGGTAGGATTAGAAATAAGAATGACAGTATGTTTAAGAATATTTATAAACTTTGTTTGATTTATTCCATTAAGGAACTTTCTTTCACTTAGTTTCTTTCACTGAAAAGAGTCAAATTAGAAAGAATAGTAAAAGTTTGATGGCCAATGTGTTGCACTTTGTTTATCCTGGAAATCCATCTGTGTGTGTGAGAGAGGGAGGGAGGGAGACGGAGAGAGAGAGAGAGAAAGAGAGAGGGAGGGAGAGAGAGCGAGAGAGCGAGAGAGAGCGCCTTGATGGTCTTATAAGCATTTTATAATTTCTTTTGACAGTGGTTTAGTGTTCCAGTTTAAAGAAACACTAGTATGATTACTGAAAAAGATTGCTGAAAGATGAACGCTATTATATGTAATGTTGCAGTAGGAATGTGGTTTTATCAATACAGGTAGTCTTTGACTTACAACCATTCAGTTAGCAATTGTTTAAAATTACAACAGTATTGAATGAAGGGACTTAAGAACTGTGCTCAAAGTCCTTATTTAATAATTTGGAATAATAATGCTTTGTAGAGATTTTTGCAGAGCATTTTGTTTGAAACATCTGTCACTACATGCTAGTTTCTAGATTTTAATTGGTTTAAATTTATTAGCAGTTCATTTTTTTATATTGTACATTCTCCTAGGCTCAGGGGTGAATGTTCATATTACAGTAAATTTTCATTGCTCATTCGCCCCTATTTCAGTCCCCTCCAGTTGATTTATTTTCATGACATAGCTTGCTTAATTATTGGAATATAACAAAATGTAATAAGTAAGCAAAATCAATTGATATTGTAAGTAATTGAAATTGATACTAATTGAAATTCCTAAGTAAACTAATTTGTTACATAATTTCTCAGAGTATTAGTTTAAAGAGAATTGATTGCGAGGTTGGATAATTATGAAAGATTTTGTTTAGACTCTAGAGCTTGTTATAAATTTGAGTCCATGTGGATCAATTCTTTCAAATTTCCCTTAGAAGATAAAGTCATCTTAGTTTAACAATTGTTGAACTAAGTTACTTAAACAATTTACTTTTGAGAAGTTTACTTTTTTGCAAATTTAGATAATTGTCTGAACTTTTAAACTGCTATTTTGATTTGAGTGTAGTTGTTCCCTGCCTGATTTTTGCAAATACTTACGTTCCAGTGCAATTCTTGGTTAAAAATGAGGTAAAGTAACTATCTTCAGAAAAAGTGTATTTTGAATATACATTTCAATGTATTTTTTCAATATTTTAAAAATATCAAGATAATATAAAGTGAACTATATTTTGTTTAGTATGAAACAGTTACCAGTATCCAGAACTGAGTGTTAACAAGTCAGCTAAGCCTCTGCTATAATACCTGTATGAAAAAAAACCCTGTAGCTGAAGCAGAAGGTATAAAGATCCACAAAGCCTATCCAATTTCCAGCTGCAATAATCACCATGGCAGCTTAATAAGAACTGGACTTTTTATGTTATGGGAAAAGGGCTGTCTGGGGGAAAGCAAAACACTAGAAATAGTAAAAGAATCCAGCTTTATTATTTTACCTAAGCTATTTTGGGAACTTTCTGAATCTAAATGTGGCACAAATTAACAAAAATCAGTCTTTCAGTTTATTTATTATATTACTTTATAAAAACTGCAATTTCTCCTGGACGATTGCCATATGTTTCTGGAATGCCACTTGGGGCTGATTTTAACAGCCATGCATGTTCAGCATTGCTGTCTTGGTTTAGCTCCTATTCCTGAGGGGACTGCTGATATGGAACAATTTTGTACTCAAATTATATTTTTAGGTTACATTAAAAAGTGATACTTTTAGCAGTTTGAATGAGAATTCAGAATTTTTGATTCAGAAAGCATTAAAACTAGGACTGTGGAATACCTTTCAACACACTTATTATAGATAAGTATTATAATGGAACTTTTTAATAATTTAAAAGATTCTTGTTGGTTTCAATTGATAGACTTTGGTAATGAAGCAAAGCTTTTTTTATTTTTGAAATCTGCACATTAAACTGATACTCCTAAAAAAACCTTGCTCTTTAAGAGAGCAAGTAAAAAACATTGTAGGTACTTAATAACTGGCTTAGAGAGATAATTGGACAGTATATATAATTTGTGTTATATTTGTGTTGTTTTCATTCATTTGTTCAATTTCTATAATCTCCCATTTCAGTCAATGACTCTGGGTGGCTTACAGTTGAAAAATATATTACAGTCAAAACATTAAAAACATTTTAAAATAATAAAAATAATAGAAACATCCAAAATAAATATATGTAGAAGGCAACATACTTGGTCCCAGGCTTGAGAGCATACCAAGTTTTTAGAGCTTTACAGAAAGCTAACAGGACTGGGGCCATTCTTATCTTCAAAGGAAGGATGTTCCATAGAGCAGGGGCCACTGCAGAAAACACCTGTCTTCCAATCCCTGTGGCTGATGGTATTTGGAACATGACTATTTGGGTTGAATGGGTTGAATGGGTAGAACTTGGAAAAAATCAGTCCCTTGGGATTATTTATTACATATTAGTTCAGTATTTTATTAGTTATTTTATATTGCTCTTTCACATCTGATTGGTTTTTTGGAGCCCATTGTTTTCAGTTATTGTAACAGTTAGCCTTAGGACTAATAATAAGGTTAATAAGGTTAATAATCCCAAAATGTGATTATTGCTGCTTTATTGATAAGCCTTTAGAATGGAATTTCTGATTCTTTGCAATGTTGTGGATACTGCCTTTGTCTGATCCTTAAACAATGTTTAAGAAAGAAAGTTTAAAACTAGAAAGGAAATCATGACATACTTAAATTCCTTAATTTATTGCATACTCCATGTAATCAGTGTTTCAGGAGTAATGGTATGGCACACTTTCTAGAAAATTAGAAATTTTATAAATAGAACATTTAGTTTTGGCATAGTTGATACTGCGGCTACTTTTATAGAATAGGAGACAAGGGATCTCCTCAACTTCCTGAGGACATAAAAAGAAGGGTCATGCCATCTGTGTGCAAGAGATGTGTAAAATGTTCTAACAAGACAAGAATCAATTACATTTGGGGCAGTCAGGTCCTTACTAAACAGTTTCATACAATCACGAACTACTTCCTATTGCTTACTCAACATCCTTTCCATAAATTGAACTTTTGTGGTTTACAAGCTTTGCTAAAGCTCTCTGGACTTGTTCCATTTTGTCAAGAGCCTCTTAAAAAGTGCACATGTAGAAAGGCACCAGTCCAAATGAGATCTGATGACAAAGAAGTAACATAAATGATCATAATCTGGTGCCTACACTTTTGCTGGTACATTAAAATCATTCAGTTGTATTAGATATTTTAAAACGAGGGCATTGTCCTACTAACTTATTCTGTGGGCTTCTGGGCACAATTCAAAGTCCTTGTCATTACCTATAAAGCTTTATGTGGCATAGGGACAGACTTCATGCAGGACTTTCTGTCTTTAATTGTTTCTGTCTATAGATCTGACAGGGCACGCTCCTGATCCCTCCCATTGAGCAATGTCATTTTCTTGGACTCAGGAGTCATGCCTTGTCCTACCAAACAGCTCCCCCCCCCCCCCCCAAGACTTTCCTTGAGTCATGCTCAACTCTTGGTGACAATATGGGTATAGCTGTTTTGGACAACTCCTTTTGGTATGTTTTTTTCAGTTTTCCAAGATTAGCTGAACTTGTTTAGTTTTTTTTCCAGAGTTCAGCTACAACTGGCTAGGTGCTGCCACCTGCTGAGTCAGATTTGCTTACAGTAATACCTTGAACTCCCAAAACACAATTGGAACAGATATATTGCAGTACTGTACAAAAGGAACCTTTTATTAAAGCATACTCAGATTGTAAATCACACTGGAACAGTTGGCACTGCCATTAATGTTATTTCGATACAATTAATATACTTTAAATAAAAGTATAATATTAATTTGAAGGTTGCAGTTTAAACAGTAGTTTATATAATTTTGAAATGAAATTGGGAAAAGTTTTAGACTAAGAACCAACTTTATTAATATCTATGCTTTCATAAACAAAATGTATAATATTTTGTCTTTCTACTTTGTCATAATAATTGTGTTTTCTATAGTTCAGAAACTGTCCCACCAGATTCAGCACCCATTCATTCTCTAGTTTTAACTAGAGAATTTCTGAAGTATCCCAAGGGGCCGGTGGGCTACAGCTGGATACCTTCACCCTTGCGTGCTACCTTGAAAATAAGCCTTGGGGAGAATGGGCGTGGCCAGCATGAAAGGCAGTGAGCACACAAGGGTCGACGGTATCCAGCTGTAGCCCACAGGACCCTTGGGATAGCGCAAATACCGGTAATTCCGAGCATGAAGGCAGAGGTGGGGGGAGAAGAAAGGCAATCCACATGTGCTGCATAGCTGCCTGACTCATGGAGGGCTTGTGCGGCAGCACCGGCAGCAGGTAGAGAAAGCGATGGAGGAGGAAGGTGATCCTGATGCCCCTTATGGGTGCCTGTTTGGCACAGTCACAGGCAAGCTGAGAGATGGTGGGACGGAGTGAGCGGCACATTGGAATCACCTCTGCCTGACACTGCTATACACTTTTCACCCAGAAGGAAACGAAACTTCATGTGCTTGCAAAATGGACCGAATTGTTCCGTTTCAAACCATCCCCTTTGCAAGCACATGAAGCTTTGAGTCTCGGTCATTTCTCTGTCCAGGTGAAAAGTGTTTGGTCACCTATTGGGTGCTTGGGAATGGAGCAAATTGCTTCGAAAATTGCTTCCATCTCTGAAGGAAATGGAAGTAATCTGGGGAAAGTGGCCAGATGACTCTGAAATGGCTGAGGAGTGGGTAGGCCATGGGGGGAATCTTTGTGTGCTTGCAAAGAGGATGGTTTGAAACAGAGCAATTAGGTCTGTTTCAAAGTGTCCACTTTGCAAGCACACAAAGCTTTGTCTCTCTCTGGGCAGAAACTGTGCAGCAGAGCCAAGTGGAGGCAGAGGCAATACCAATGTGCCGCTCACTTCATCCCATCTATTGGCTTGCCTGCAGTCATGCCGAACAAGCAGCTGCACAGCATGTCTGAATCACATGTCTTCTCCCCCTGCTGCCTCTGCCTCCACAGTCGGAATTAACAGTATTTGTGCTGCACCAAGGAGGCCGAGGCATGTTGAGAGCTTGGCCTGTTGTAGCCGCCGGCAAGCAGACAGTGGGACTGAGAGGGTGGGGCCAATGGTACCTGTGCTCCCACTTCCATTGGCCCCTGCACTCGCTGCCTCCTACACTTAAAAAAAATAAGACCTCCCTGAAAATGAGCCCGTGCTTATTTTCAAGCCCACTACATTGGCTGGACTTGGGCTTTAGTAGTCTCTCTCTTCCTCTCTGGAGACGACCTCTTCCATGCTTTTCCGGAACAGTACTTATTTCACACTTAGCTGATCTCTACTTCTTCAGCCAGCAGCTACCAGTCACTGAGATGAGCTGGACCCCTCTAATGATGCAAGCGGTGTACAGGCTAAATTTCGAAACTCCTTGGTGTATTCTGTTACCAAACGGTGCCCCTGCCATGTGGTTTTTATGCAATCTCCACTTTATGATCAGTTAAGGGGTATTTGAATCACCATCATAGAGCTGTCATATATTGGTTGAAATTTCTCAGCTCAGAAGCATTTGCATTGTAGAAGGTCACCATCCACCTGGCTGCAGCCCCTTCTAGCGCCAGCGTGACAACTCCTTCAGTAGGGATTTCGTGGCCATACTCTTGCATGTAGGTGAGAATATGGGTCAGGAAAAATCCCATTTGTTTAGGGTCTCCATCAAACTTCATGCCAAGGGAGGGGCCTTCCGTCTTCAGGGAGCTGCGCCATCCCCCAGTCTCTGGACATTCGCTCCCCCTGTGCCCCTTGGGGGAGTCCCCACCACTGCTGCCACTTCTGCAGGGGATGCAGCTACTGCCACCATGGTGTCTAGGGATGAGACTTTCCTATCCTCATTCTCTGGTTGGCCCCTTTAGCCGTTGTCTCCCAACATCTGAGCCAAAGTCTCTCACGCTTTCAGAAGAGATTGGACAGTCACTTGTCTGAATCAGTATAGGATTTCCTGCTTGAGCAGGGGACTAGACTAGAAGACCTCCAAGGTCCCTTCTAGCTCTATTCTGGTTGGTTGGTTGGCAGCAGATTGTTCCTACCCTCTTCAGAAATGGAAGTGGAAGAGACGTCTCTGTCACAGGCCATGCCCATACTGCCTTTTTAAAGCTAAATTTCCACCTGGTGGTTTGGCCATATTTTTCTCCACCAGTCAAATAGTCAGAGTTTGTCTTTGCTGGGGTAGGTGCAGGATTCTCTGATAAACTCACCTGACGTTAGGCCCACTCAAAAAAAAAAACACACAGGCTAGGGCTTGTTTTAGGAGTGGGTCTTATTTTTAGGAGAAGTAGTAGCTAGTACTTTATTTATTTCTAGATGTTCACACATCTGTTTTTTTAATTATTTCTTTCAGTATCTTCCCAGGTATTGATGTTAGGTTGATTGGTTTGTAGTTTCTTGGATCTGGTCTCCCCCCCTTTTTTTTGAAGATGGGAACTACATGTGGCTACTTGGAAAAGTGTGAAGAAATGTAACTAGTGGTTGCCTTCTGCTGTGTTGCCAAGACACCCTTTACTTTGCCCTGCCTATTTGATTTCACTGACATTTAAGAGATAGCTTTCTTTGATCCATGTAACCCTTTAGTGAAATAAGCAAGGTATAGGTCAAGCTACCAGCCATAGTTGCAGCAACTGTGATTAGCAGTTGACAGCAAGGCCAGGGGTGCTGAGTTGTAACATGTTTCGGCAATAAGCCCCAAGCACAGCCCTATGAGCCTTGGTGGCACCGTGATTAGAGTGCAGGCTACTTCTGCTGACTGCCAGCTGCCTGAAGTTCAGCAGTTTGAATCTCACCAGGCTCAAGGTTGACTCAGCCTTCCATCCTTCCGAGGTGGTTAAAATGAGGATCCATATTGTTGGGGGCAATATGCTGACTTTGTAAACCACTAGTGAGGGCTGTAAAGCACTGTAAAGCGGTATATAAGTCTAAGTCCTATTGCTATTGCTCCTTGCACCATGCTTGGGACAGTTGTGTGCCTGCTCCTATCTGCTGAGACATACAGTACATGCAGTTTGCTGACACACATTCAGGAAGCCCAGTATTTACAAGTTGTGTTTTGGTTTTTAATATATTTTTCAAACTGCCAGATAGAAAAATTCCAGAACGAGTGTTGAAGTATTTGAGCAAAACAATTATTAGACTTGAAGCAGTACTTTCCATTGTAATCACTTATTTATTTATTTATTAGTTAGACTTATATACCGCTTCATAGGGCTTTCAGCCCTCTCTACGCGGTTTACAGATTTACAGTTAAGCAAACCCATCTGAAAAGGGAGAGAGGGGAGGCATATATATTTACAGGTAATCCTTGAGTTATGACAGTTCAGTTAGCCATAGTTAAAAGTTACAACATCCCCTACGCTATCACCCTCGCCAATATTACTTAGGAAATAGGCCCAAAGTTATGAATGTTGGCAACATAACAGAAAGCAACCACTAGTTGCATTTCTTAACACCTTTCCAAGTAGCCATAGAAGGGTAGCAGATTTTTCCTGCCCCCTTCAGAAGGTCTGAAGCAGCGTGAAATTGTGCCTCGGAAGCTTCTGTCCCTTTGCTAAAGTTTTTGGTGTGGAGAACAGAAGCCTTTGGGGGTGCAATCTTGTGTTCCTTCAGGTCTCTGTCCTCCATACCGGAATGTTTTGCAAAGGGACATGTCTTTGGGGGCACATTCTTGCACTCCTTCAGACTCACCAAGGCTGCCCAGCTTCCCAAAAGTGGATTGGGTGTCCTGTGCAGGCAGCCTCAGTGAGTCAGCCAAGCTGAGCAGGTAGCTCATCCCACTCTGTCTGTATTCTCACCGCTCTGCTTTTGGAACGCTGGGAGAAGACAAAGAAAACAGCGGCAGAGAGGCCGGAGAGGAGACAGTTCGCTTAATCATCGAGATCTTAGAAAGATAAGTGAGTCTCCCTAGACTCAGTGCCTGTGGAGGCCCAGTGGGGCAGGATGAAGGGGAGCATCTCAGTGGGTCAGGGAAGGCCTTGGGTGGTCGGAAGCATTAGGGCCCCTCTGGTCTTTCTCTCATGTGCACTTAACAACCTGTGCACATGAGTAAAGCTGGGAGAGATTATGTTCATTTAACTTGATCCAATTAACGAATCCTCACGTTACAAATGTAATTGGCCAGCTCTATTACATTCATAATTCAAGGATTACCCATACTTGCTACATTTAGATCCTACTATTTATTTAGAGGTAAGATGGCATATACAGCACTCCCCTCTCATTTTTTCTTACAACATCAACATGTGAGGAACATTGGGCTGAGAAAGATGACTGATTCAGGCTCACTCTGTGAACTTGCCTGGCTGAGGGTGGGTTGCTCTGAGATCAGTTCAATACCTTAATTATTCCATTAATAATTGGATCAGGGTAGAAGGAGTCAAACACCCTTTCCCCTCTCATATTCTATGGAAAATTACATCCTTTTGCTTGCAGAGAAAGTTTTCATCACGTTTTTGGTCATCTACTTTCTTGTAAATTCTTTTTCCCATACAGTCTTTTTTCTACATTTTAGAGTCAGGAATAGCTAAATAGAGATTATGTTCCTTGAAAGACGCGTACATCCCATGTGTGTGCGCAAATGTCCCAGTCGGCTCAAATAGAGGTAAGGAGAGTGGTCGGGCTGGTGGGCCCTCCAGAATACCGTACCGGAATGGTACCTGGTGCTCCAGCAGGCACCGGTATGCTGTACCGGGGCGTACTAGTTATATCCCACCACTGGGTGTACCCCATCATCTTGACTGCCTCCTTCTGGCCCCTGTGCTCAATCATTTGATAAGTAGTAAGTACTGGCAGGTGAGCAGTTTGGAACTTAAGCTGAAATTGAAATCTATTAAAGGTGATGGCTGGTGAGAGAATGAGGAAGTGAGCCCTATTCCTCTCTGGGGGGAGGGAGGCCTTAGGGAAACACTGGGATGGGGAGTGGAGATAGTTTTCCCTGCAGTCTTCCTCCATCAGTTTTCTTAGCAAAGCAGCAAACTGTTTTGCAGGTCAGCCAAAGAGGAGGAAGCTTCACCATAGTTCCTTCGAGAGTTGGGAGGGGAGGGGAAATGGGGCAATCTTACATTATATATGGAAATAAAAATAACCTAATAGGTCATATGTTATTTAATAAAAACTAAGTGGATATTTTATACAGCTCTTTTGTTTTTATTATTGGAAAGTTAACTTTATGTAAATATTTTTAGCTTTTTTCCTAAAGCAATGTTTCCTTAGATTTTCCTAAATCTAAGTCTCCAGCCTTCACTACACCAATCTTAAGTAATAAGTATACAAAATATAGCAGCATTGCCCTTAAATTAAATGAAACTAATATTTGATAAGTTGCTGTAAAGTTGCTGTTTGTGATTCTGTGTGTTATGTATGTGTGTGCATCAGAGGCGGGTTGCTAATTTTTTTACTACTGGTTCGGGCACACTTGCAACTCTTCTGAGCATGCACAGAAGTGGGTGGGCAGAGCCTCCCACTGCCACTACTACCGGTTTGGCTGATCTGGGTTGAACTGGCAGTAACCCAACTCTGGTGTGCATGAAAGAGAAAAGAAAGAATGAAGGCACATGAGTAACAAGTATTAATTGTAAAATGTATTCATTATTGCAATATTTGTAGATTGTCCCAACCAATTAATATTTTAGCCAGTGTACACTAAAGTGAAGATAAAGCAAACAAAGCAAGATACAAAATAGACAACAGTGCCAATAACACACATATACCTAAGGTATGTTCACAATCAAGCTAGAATATAAGACAGTGATGGCTAACCTTTTACCCATCGCATGCCAAAAGCGGGAACATCGGGGGGTCATGAGGGGGTGTCCCACACCCCTAATTCTATGCGTGTGCAACCCCTGTCCTCCCCCTGCTTTGATGGATCCATTTTTCGCCCTCCCCAGGCTTCAGAGGCTTTCTAGGAGCCTGGGGAGGGTGAAAACAGGCTCCCCCCGCCCCCCTGGAGGCTTCAGGACGCTTCCCTGAAGCCTGTGGAGGGAGAAAAAATGGCTCAATGCGCAAACTGGAAGTCTATTCCCGAATTTCTGGTTTGCGTGTTGGGTTGTTTTTCGCCATCCGCAGGCTTCAGGGAAACTGAAGCCTCCGGAGGGCAAAAAACAGCCGAAAATGGAGGCCGAAGTCAGCTGGTCCATGCGGTGTGTGTGTGTGTGTGTGTGTGTGTGTGTGTGTGACAGGGCAATGCCTCGCATGCCGTAACAAATGGCTTTGCGTGCCACAGGTTTGCCATCACGGGTATAAGGCATTCTGAAATGGCACAGCATTAACCAAAGGCAATTAGGAGCCAGATGTGTCATGGGGAAGCATGTTCCAAAGTTTGAGGATACTACCAAGAAGGCTGCTATCTAAGTCCAAGGTGAATTGTCATGGGGTGATGACGCTGAGCAGACCTTCTGATTGAGCATATTCAATTCTAGCAAGACAGTATGGGTAGTTCTCAATTTATTATCAATCCTTTAATTACTGTTTGTGGAGTTATGGTGACCTTGGAATGGGTGCTTTACAGCCTGTGTGTTCTGGCTGTTATAAATATTTCTCTCTCTCTCTCTCTCTCTCTCTCTCTCTCTCTCTCTCTCTCTCTCTCTCTCCCTCCCTCCCTCCCTCCCTCCCTCCCTCCCTCCCTCCCTCCCTCTCACACACACACGCACACACGCACACACACAAATTCACATTATTGCATTTCAGGCACTTGGCAACTGGCTCATATTTATGACTCGTTGTAGTGTCACATAACCGCATTTTGTAACTTTTTTTTTTTTTTTACTGATCTGAAGATTTTTGCCAGTTTCAGCAAAACACTCATTTGTTAGAATGGATTCAGACATATAACTGCATGATTCACTTAATGATCAATGTAAAACTGTCATAAATCTGGGTTTGTTCATGGATGTTGTGGGAAGAAATGTCCATCTGGGTTCAGTTCCAAGTAGGGAGAAAGACACTGGAAACATGGAGGCTGCTTGGAATGATGATTTAATGGAGAACAGGACCACATGGGTTTGAAGTCCTGGGTAGCTGACCACATGGAGTGCAAAGAGAGAGAGATTTATACCCTCTCTTGGGCCTTGCCCTAGAGCTTCCTGTTCCTGTGCAATAAATGCATCCTATTGGTTGCTGTAGGGGTCATGTGCAAATCCTAGGAGTTTGTTTAAGATAAGACTGGTTGAACTGTGCTGGGTGATGTAATATCCCCAGGTACCATGTGGTGAGTTCTGCTGCTTGATGGGCAGAGGGCTAATCTCATTATGTACTGAGGGTGAAGATCTTTTGTCTTGTAGATAAGCTAGCACCAAAATATCTGCTGGGGGCAGGGAGCTGCAGGGAGCTGCTCTTTGTCTTTAAAAGCATGTTTCTTCTTTTCTCATTCAAGAAAATATAACAATCTTCCTTTTTAATATTTCCTAAAATATTTCATTCTTTTAAGAGGAGTGGGTACTAACTTTCTTCAATGTCTTGACATAACACACACAACTTCTGTCCAAAATTCTAACCCCAGTCCTCATTATAGTCATAAGTCGATGCTGTCACATAAATATCATGTCTTATAACTGCATTACTTGGCAATGGAGTTCCCAGTCCCCATTGTTATAAGATTTACTAAAGCCTTAAATTATCATTTTTCATTACAAATGGGAATTTGCAACAATGAAATAACCATATTTTAGAATGATACAATTTTTCTTGTCTTGCTTCTTTTTTTAATTAAAGTTTTTTTATTTTTCCATTTTCATAACATATAATCACATGTATACTATTACATAACCAACATCATATTGTATTATTACATGCTTACATCAATTCATCTTACCAACAACTCTCAAAAACCAATTATTGGCTCTTCTGCTCTCCATACACCATACATTTATTTTATCCATCATTTTCTTCTCCCTCTCTCCCCTCCCTCCCTCTTTTCTTCCCTCTGTCATCCTTCTCTCCTTCCCCTTCCTCTCTCCTTCTTCTCTCCCCTCTTTCCATTCCTCCTTTCTCTGTCTTGTCTTGCTTCTTGTCAGAAGTTCTTTTCCTCTTATTGTTACTAATTATCTTTCTTTTGGAAATCAGTTGTACTCTAGAGAAAACAAGTAAATTTTATAATCCACATTTAATAGTCTATAGTTCTTTACTTGTTTTAGATCTGACTCTTCTTTTAGTATAAGCATTATATATGCCTCCGTCCATGTTTCTGGCATTTTTGCCTCCCATAATAAGTCATTGAATAGTTCCAACATTACTTTGCTTAATACTTCTTGTAGTGTTTGGTACAGAACTGCCAATAATCCATCTGGTCCTAGTGTTTACCCCTTCTTTTGCCTTTTGATGCCTTCTGTTACCTCCATCATTGTAGTTCTTTCTTCTAGTGCCTTCTTAAATTTTTCTATGATTTTGGTTATTCTAGTTTTCTCTAAATATTGTCTTATTTTCCCTTCTGGAACCCTCTCATGTTGATACAACTTATTGTAGAAGTTCTCAATTATTTTTCTCTTTTTTTATTTAAATGTTGTATATTCCCTTCTCCATCCACCAATTGATTTATCAGCCTTTTTTCTCTTTCCTTTTTAATCTTGTAAGCCAGTCAACGTCCTGGTTTATTTGCATCTTCAAAAAAGTTTTGTTTTGCTGATTTTATTTTATTTGCCAAATCCTCATTTTCTATCAGGTTCAATTTATGTTTTTGCAGTTCCATCATATTTTTTACTTTTTTATTTTATGGGTTTTTGTGTAGCTCCATCTCCAAACTTTTGTACTCTGGTTCCAACTTCTTTTGAATTTGTCTGTTCTGTATATTCTTTTTTCCCTAAATATGTCATTGCAACGCCTCTGATATATGCTTTACAAGTGTCCCATACATTCTGTAATGAGGTGTTTTCCTTTCTATTTTCCTGGAAGAAATACGTCTATTCTTTTTCCATATATTGCTAGAAACTTTTTTCTTCCAATATTCTTGAATTTAAAGTCCATCTCCCCTTTTTCCTCTGTCCCTTCCAAGTCATTGTTATTGGATTATGATCTGCCCATGTGCTTATATCTATGTCTATCTTAATTGTTTTGAGTGTTATCTCTGTTGACATCCATATCATATCAATTCTTGACCATGACAAATTTCTGCTTGAGTAGAATGTATATTTCTTTCGGATGTCTTATTCTCCAAACATCTTACAAATTTAATTCTTCCCCCATCGTGAAAAATGTTTTGGGTAGGATTTTTCTCAGCTTCTTCTTCATCTTTGTGGATTTATAATTATTCCATTATTTACAATTGCATTAAAGTTTCCTAATATGCATATATCTTCATAGTCATATTCTATTATCGTTTTGTGTAGTTTCCCAAACAATTCTTCTTGTTTGTCATTTGGGGCTTATATTGCCACTAATATCTTTCTCATGTTCATTGTTATTTCCACCATCAGTGTTCTCCCCTCCCTGTCTTCAAATTTGTATTTGATTGTATTGTCTTTCTTTTATTAAATAAAATTTTTATTTTCAAACAAACACACACAAAACATATAACATAAAAACCTCTTCCACTGCATACAGTATGTCGATTGATTTCAAAGTCTTTCTGCATCCTTTCCATAGTCATCACTTGAGCTTTATCAAAAATCACCTATTGTCAATCAAATATCTTTGTATACATTATTATTATATTTCATTTGTTTGATTATCACTATTTCTCCATTTTAAACAAATGTATCCATTTATAATGATTCATTATATCATCTTCAATATATCCAATAATAAAGATTTTTTTTATATCCTATTCTAAGTCATTCTATTATTTTAGCATTGATAACATTCTCTAATAATTTTCAATTCCATGTTTTTTCCATTATTATCATCAATCTAATATACATGTATACAAATTGTTATAATTGTTAAATTATCCATTAAGCATAGCTATTATTAAATCCTTTTTATCTGAGGCATATTAAATTTGAAGTAAATTTATATTATGACGTTTCATTACATCATCCTGAAATCATCCAATGATATTACATCTTTATATTCTATTCTATATAGAATTATTTATCTTTTATAAAAAGGCTTTTCAACATCATCTCCATCATCATCACTTACAGTTTGTATAAAATTTCATATCATCAATCTAGTATATATAAATGCTTTATTATCATTGTTGATCATTTATTTGACTATAACTATTATTACTTTGTCTTATACATAGTACTCAAAGTTTAACTACATTTAACTAAATTTTATTGTGACATTTCATTTCATCATCCTGTATCCTTCCAGAAATAGTGCAGTCCAATATCTCTTGCCATTTGTAGAATCTGTATTCTAAGTATTTTCTTGATAAGTCTTATGTGGACTTCTCTTGACAACTTGTTGTTCATTGCATATCTTATAAGGATTCAAAACCCTCCATCTGTTCCTTTCATCAGCTTGACTTTTGTTATCACTGGTGCTTCTGCCGAAATTACTCTCATTGTTTCTGCCAAATTTTCTCCCCTTTCTTCATGTATGTTTTGACATCTGAGATAGAGTTCCAGTTCATCGATCTCTCCTTTCCATATTTCGCACTTATCATTTCCCTTCCCTTGATTTGCTGTCTGTGTCAACAATTTTCTTATCACTTTCATATGTCTCTGTGGTTTTTTGAACTCTCTCCTCAAATTTCATCGTTGTTTTATAAGTACTCTCAACTCTTCCATCTGTACTTTCTGTATTTTGATCTATAATCAGGAAAGTGGAAAACAAAAGCACCAAAGAAGAATCCACAGCTGGTGTTTTGTCTTTTATGTGGCAGTTTTTATCACTACTCTGTTTATCAAATCACTATGCGTTGTTCAAGGACATTATTTTCAATTTTACTTTGTTTTTTTGTAATATATTCTCTCTGTTGCCACTAGATGGCACTTTTTTGCTTTTACTAAAAAGAGTAGTTAGGAAAGAAAAAAAATCCAAGAGCAATCTCAGAGTTCTGAATTCTTCAATATCAATATCAATATTTAAAATTTTTACTGGCAATCAATTCTGTACAGACTGCTCTCTATTTCTCCAAACCATCCTCCCAAAACTATTTGATGAATTATTTATTTATATTGGTGTTTGCTTCTCTGCCGCTGCTTCCTGAAGGGGTAATCAACTCCCCCCCTTTTGCCTTCTCTCTTTGTTCTCAGTCAATTAAGTGAGAAAAAACAAACTTTTGAATACAGTGTGCCCCAGGGTATTATCACGATCTCACCCAGACGTTCCAAGCCGCTTTCTTCTCTCTTTTTGTGAAGCTGCCTCAACTGACAGCTCGCAATGGCTGTCTTCCTGGCCACCAGGTCAGGAGCAATTGCAGACATTCCAGGGGATATGTGGCATCCCCTTCACATCTGCCCATGCTCTGATTCCTCACTGTCCCTCCAAGACAGTTCCAGTCTCTGAAGAGACCCCCAAAGTGGTAGGATATCACTGCTCCTCCAGAGAACCGAAGTTCGTGTGTGTACCATTGAGACGCTGGCCTCTCCCTGGTCATAGATCATAATCTGTTGAGTTTTTCCAGGTTAGACTGTCAAGGTTATGAAATATTGTTTGCTGGAGGACAGTACTCCATCAGGAAAAATGGGAAGAATTCGTACACGAGGTGTTAAGCAGGATAATCTATACATATTAGGAAAACAAGAGAATAGTTGTGCATGAACACTTACAAACACTCCCACACATGACAGTTGTGTACATTATTGCACAGGAGCTTGGGGCACAGAAGTTTTAGAATAAATCAGAATATGTCAGACCTAGCTGAGGGACTTAGGATAAAGAAATGCAATGTGTATTTAGATTGTGCTGCTTATAAGGAGGCAAATCCAGGGTGCATCCTGTGAGTAGGAAAAAGCCAAGGCAAACAAATAAACAGACAGTTATACCTAGGAGGATGTAACAAAGGTATGCCTCCTGAGCAGTTCACTGCAAGTCGGGTTAAAATAGGTAGTATTTGTAATGAACTTGGTAAGTACCAAGTGATATGGTCTTGGTCATTGCCTAAGGAAAAACAAGATAAATGGAGGAAGCTAAAGAGAATGTCAGGCAGACAGATAAACCAAACTGAGGAAACTGAGCTAGTGGAAAGAGAAAGTGAAGGTATTCAGCCAAGACATGGTGAACAGGATGTAAGGAAAAATAATGAGACAGAGTGTACAGACCCAATAGAAAATGAAATTAGGAGCAGTTCTAGTAGCAGCAGTAGTAATAGTACTAGTAGTGTTTGTAGCAGTGAGAGTAGAAATTGAAACAGGAGGCAAGGATATAATAGAAATAGAAAGCAGCATGAATATGTTAAAGCATTCGGAAAAGACCGGAAGTTCTCCAGCTGAACAGACGTGGGGTGTGTGAGCTCTCAAGAGCTTCACATGAACCTTGTCTGACAAACCTATTTCAAGATCTTTTTTGGATCAGAACCTCCCTGTAGGGGGGGCAAAGAAGGGACAGCATCTCATCAGACTCAGGGGAAGGCAACAGGACCCTTGCAGGTCAGAGATTTGTCCTCTAAATTGGAGCAGGGGCGGCAGCTTGCTGCACAGAAGCTGGCTTCCTGCCAAAGCACTGAGCAGGAACGTCCAGGAAATGCGATGAAAGACCGGTAAGAAGATTCATTTAACCCACTGTCATAAATCAAAACCTGGAAAAGGCAAAGAATCTTGAGAGTACAAATAATATTAATAGACAGATTTAGATTTTGGTAAAAAGAAAGAAAGAAAAAGAAAATGGAGGGTTGAAACACCGCCCCCGCCCCAAGCTATTTCTTTGAAATAATTCGGACAGAAACGGCGAAAGCAGAGAAGTGACAAACACACTTAAATATAAACCCTAAATTTGGTTTTGGAAATAGAAATTAAACATTCTGAGGGTTTTCATCTGAACTTCTTCCAACTCTAATTAGGGAGAAAAAGCAAGAAAAAAAAAACTACCTTCTCACTGATAACCTAATCTTGACTGTGCGGGAAGTTTTAATTAACCAACTGCCATATATCAGAATTGGGAAAAGCAGGAGGCAAAGAGATCAAGATGGCTGCCGTTTCTCTTCCGGTTTTACATAAACTGAATTAGCTAAATTTAAGGTGGACAAGAACCTCAAAATAAGATCTGCATAACTAACTGCAATTTTGGAACTGGACATTTAAGGAAGAACAAAAGACCAAGATGGTCCCCGTCGCTCTTCCCCATAGCAGTTGAAGTAGATAAATTTAAGGTGGACTAAAACTCTGAAAGAAGAATTGTATAACTAACTGTAACTTTGGACATCATGGAAAGCTGGGAATTTGAAGAAGTACGTGAAATCATAAAAGATATGCATAAACCATTAAAATCAATAAAATTAAGCCTAAATAGAATTCTGAATTCAGAGAAGCAGGGATTTAAAGAAGAGGGAAAAGAAGAATGGGGGAAAGATGAAGGGGTAGAAATGATGTGAAATAAAAAGCAGACAAAAAACTCCCTTGGGCTTGACAGTGGTATAAGGGAAATGGTAAAGGGGAGATGTGTCCCCAACAAAAGGGAATAAAAGCAGACAAAAGATGTTTCTGAGGTTTATAGTGGCAGAAGAAAAATTGAATTAGGAAATTATGCACCAACAAAGAGAAATATAAAAGATGGTGGAGTGGGGAAAATTGAAGAGGGTGTATGTATCAAAACAAAGAAAAGGGAGGAAAGCAGGAACAGAGAAGTGGGACAAAGACTTACTGTATATACTCGAGTATAAGCCTAGTTTTTCAGCCCACTTTTTGGGCTGAAAAAAGCCGCCTCGGCTTATACTCGAGTCAGTGAAAAATTTGCCCAAAATGGAGGAGAAAAAGGGGCGGGGCCATGCCGCTGGGTGACACTCGTGAATGGCCCAGCGCCCCTGTGAGTTTCCCCTCCCTCTGTGTCAGTTTGCCGCGCAGCGCGCACCGCACCATCCCCCCTCCTCACGTACTAATGTAATGCAGGGCTGTCTTATGATTCCCCTTCCTCCCCCTCCTGCCGCTCTGCAACGATGTCCCACCTCCTCCTTGTTATGGCAAGCAGCCACATAGCGATGTCCCACCTCCTCTGGTACAGTGATCCAATGATAGGAATCACTGTGCCGTGTGTCATAGGAGGCGGGACATCGCTCCCGCGGCTGCACGGGACATCATCATCACAGCGGGACATCAGCATCATGAGGTGAGTGAAGTATTTCATTGAATACACCGCTAGTTTACTGTTTTTCTTTGAAATAAATATTCAAAAACATTATTGGTATCTATTTTTATTTTTGAAATTTACCGGTAGCTGCTGCATTTCCCACCCTAGGCTTATACTCGAGTCAATAACTTTTCCAGTTTTTTGTGGTAAAATTAGGTGCCTCGGCTTATATTCGGGTCGGCCTATACTCGAGTATATACGGTACTAGGAAAAAAATTAGACAACTAGAAATTGTTATATGGGAAAATATAAAGTTAAGATAAGGGGTTTATTCCTAAATATGACAATAAAATGGAGCTGTTGTGATTGAATATGATAATGGAAAGATAATTAAAGGTCAAAAGACATGGAATAATGGATAAATATGAAACTGATATGGTGAGATTAAAGCAGAGGTTTGTGATTCACTTTTTTACATGATAATTAAACTGAGTGGCTAATTGATTGAATATGACAATAGAAGGACAATTAAGCACGGGTTAAAATATATAAAACATGGATATATAGAGAACCTTTAAGATGATGAATAAAGTGAGATGTGTACCATTTATTATTCTATATAGTAGACTAAGGGAATTGTAATGAACATTGAACAGCAAGGATTGCTATTTATAGACAATTGCGGGTAATCTAATCCAAGATATGGAAAAATGGAGAGGGAACATGAAATATACTTACAATGGGAAACTATTGAGATTTAAAGACAGAATCACAAATTGGCGTGTAAGGATATATAATTATATAAATATAATGATGAGAATTGTAACCAGGTCTACATCTTGGCCAAAACTAGGCTGGGGGAGGGGGGTTTAAAAGCACAATGACTATATACACTATATTGCCAAAAGTATTCGCTCACCTGCCTTTACTCACATATGAATTTAATGTAAGTGATATTCCATTCCTAATCCATAGGGTTCAATATGACGTTGGTCCACCCTTTGCAGTTATAACAGCTTCAACTCTTCGGGGAAGGCTGTCCACAAGGTTTAGGAGTGTGTTTATGGGAATTTTTGACCATTCTTCCAGAAGCGCATTTGTGAGGTCACACACTGATTTTGGACGAGTTTACGTGGCCTACCACTTCGTGGCTGAATTGTTGTCGTTCCCAAACACTTCCACGTTCTTATAATACAGCTGACAGTTCACTGTGGAATATTTAGGAGCGAGGAAATTTCACGACTGGATTTGTTGCACAGGTGGCATCCTATCACAGTTCAACGCTGGAATTCACTGAGCTCCTGAGAGCGACCCATTCTTTCACAAATGTTTGTAGAAACATTCTGTATGCCTAGGTACTTGATTTTATACACCTGTGGCCATGGAAGTGATTGGAACACCTGATTCTGATTATTTGGATGGGTGAGCAAATACTTTTGGCAATATAGTGTATGTATACTTTTTTGTTCTATATCTTAAAAAAAAAGAAGGAAGAAGATATATG
Organism: Thamnophis elegans; assembly: GCF_009769535.1. Lineage (NCBI taxonomy): Eukaryota > Metazoa > Chordata > Lepidosauria > Squamata > Natricidae > Thamnophis > Thamnophis elegans. The sequence continues at coordinate 57,231,840 of NC_045549.1, forward strand.
TTAAAATTAAATATGTATATTGAAAAGGAATTATAAATATCATCAACATAAAATGGAGCTTGCTCAGAAGCTGAAATACACCAAGTAAATGAGATGAAGAGTGAAGTAAAGGAGTAAAGTAAAGTAAAGGAGTAAAGTAAAGTAAAGGAGTAAAGTAAAGGTAAGGGAAGAAGAGAGGGATAGAGAGGAGGGGAAGAGGAGGAGAGAAAGGAGGAGTGGAAAGAGGAGAGAGAAGGAGAGAAGAAGGGGAAGTAGAGAAGAGAAGGATGACAGAGGGAAAAAAGGAGGTAGGGAGGGAGAGGAGAGAGGGAGAAGAAAGTGATAGATAAGGTACAAATATGGTGTATGGTGAGGAGAAGAGCCAATAATTGTTTTTGGGAGTTGATGGTAAGGTTAATTGATGTAAACATTTAATAATACAATATGATGTTGGCTATGTAATAGTATACATATGATTATATGCTATGAAAATGGAAAAATAAAAAACTTAATATGCAAAAAAATCTGTTAAAGCATTCAGCTGTTCAGCTTTAAAGGGGAGAAGTGTTAGGGAAATACTTTTAAGAGCTAACCAGCTGCTACAATGATATAAAGCAGGGAATGAGAAAGAAAGGTTTAAGAAACTATATATATACGAGAGGCCCTATGAGAGCATTGCTCTCTTCTTGTGTGCTTCTGTGCTGTAGTTGATGATTGATTGCCCAGCTTTGCTAGTACGTGTATGTATACATTCCTTGTAGATAAACCACTATTTGAAAGACAAATTTCTGTTTACCGTATTCTGTTCCTGGGTTGTCTCAAAATAGTCACACTGTGTACACTCTGACATATTTGTTTTTATATTTTTATATTACGTTTGTTATATAATAATACAAAATATAATACGTTTGTTATATAACTATTGGTGTTACTTTTTGAGGAAAGGAAGTTATATATAATCCATTCAAGGTTGATGAACTTACTGTTTTTCATTATTGATGAAATTGGGTAGGGGCTAGGTCCTAGGACAACTTGACATAACCATGTCAGTGTGGTTGTGTTGGCATGGATGGATTGGTATGGACAGTCTGCCTCTGGTGGACTGGACACAGGATAAGCCCTGGCTCACTGGACACAGGGATAACTAACCACTACAGATGAAGATGAAGTAAGGAGGGAAAGGGGCACTTCCCCCCATCAGAACATCATGAGTATTGCGGGAGGGGGGGATGATATATGGGCTATCATACTCCAGTGAGTTGTATTCTCTTTTCCTCCCCATCCCCATTCTTCATAACTATAAATAAACTGTAATTTATTATAAATCAGGGGAAGGAGTATCTGTGTTCGTGCAACTTGGGGCCAGCGCATCCTTCTCCTCTTCCTCCTCTTTCTTTTCCTTCCTTTTCTTCTTTTCCTTCTTTTCCTTCCCCTTTTCTCTGGATTTGTATAACTGGGTGGGTGGGTGGGGGTGCTCCTTCCCCGTTTCAGTGAGAATGATGAATGTGAATTATAGATTTATTTGTAGTTAAAAATCCTTATAAATTATAAATTCTTTGACAGCATTCTTGCTGATTGCATCAGGGTAGGTGGGAGGAAGAACCCCTTCCACTCATTCAGTGAGAATGCTGTGAAAGGATTTATAATTTAATATTTATAAGGACTGATTCCCATAGTGAGAATTGGTAAGTGAGCTCTCAGTGAGTCGGAATTGGAAGCAGTGGAATGCAATTTTCCATTCGTCCCCTTCCTTAATCCCTTCCTATGCCTCTCGCAAGACCAATTTAGTAAGATGTTTGCCTTGGCCAGATGAGTCAACATGTCTTTCATTAGAGGCAGGGGGTAAACATTTTCAATGCAGATTGCATTCAACCTGTGGTAGTCCACACACAGGCGGAGTGACCCATTTTTTCCCAGAAAAGTACAGGGGTGGCAATCTGTGATTTGGCAGGCTGTATGAACCCTTGCTTAAAGTTTTTAATTGATAAATGTCTGGAGTTCCTCAAGCTCCCTTGGAATCATGAAGAACAGCTTATTTGGGTAATTTGGCCCCCAGCTTTCTATGGAACAGTCTGTGGGACGATGAGGAGGAAGCACATCCAATCCCTTCTCACTGAAAACCTCTCGCAAGTTGCTTGGGGATTCATGGGTCCAGTTTTGAGTGTTCCCATGCCGCACCACGACTTCTCTCTTTGCCTTCTTGCCCAGCGGCATGAGGCTGAGGGTAGCTAGACTATCTTCAGATTTTCTTTTGGGGTCCTTTCACCGAATCTTAAAAGCTTCCTTCCTCAATTTACGTAGGGCTTCTACTTCAGAAACTATGCTAAACTCAGTACGAGGGGTCTCTCCATGCCTGGTGCCACAGTGAAGCTTAGGGTCTCTTTATGGGCCCCAATTTTCATCTCTGTTGGTTTGGTGACAAATGATGTGCCACCCCCCCCCTACTATGGACCAATCTAACTGGCCTCCCTGAATTGCAAACCTGACTTCGCAACTAAACTAGCGCTGACCAGGCATTTGGTATGGCCCGAGTCCAGGAGGGCAACCAGGTTTCCCTTACGCCCCAAGGAAGTCGGCACCAGTTCTATGGGGATGGTCACAGGCGACTTACCAAGGGATTGTCATCAGTGTTGCTGTTTGACTCCTAAGTGATGCGGTCGGAGTTCTTGCACCATTGTCGGATGATGGGGTGATCTCAACGACCTCCACTCCTTCTAGGGCCATCTCGTGGGTCTTCTGGGTTGGCTTTCCTGGTGTCTTGGCAGGCTTTGAAGTGGCTTTTTGCAGCAGGTGCGATGCTCGGTAGTCAGCTGCTTGATGCCCCTCTTCAAGATTTGAAGCACCTGGTGGAGTGGCCTGCTTCATGGTTTCTCTCTTATCAACCCAGCCTGGAAACACTCTATCAGCATGTCTTGTGGCCAGTCCTTTAAACTGCATGCCAAGTTGTGAAATTCTTGGTTGCAGACAGCCACAGGTTGCTGACCCTGGTTTATTGTTTTCATTCTGGTTCTGGGTTTGCAGTCAGTGAGGATCTTTGAACCTCTTTCGGAGGACTATCATAAAGCGATTGAAGTTGTGTAGTTCTGGGGTATCGTCATTGTGGAGTCTAACCATCTACTCTGCAGAATTCCTTTTCATGCTTTGAACCTTGGCTTCTTCAGTCAGCAAGTCAGCTCTGTACTCCTGCATCCACATGCAATCCTGGGTTAGGAAGAATGCCAACTGTTTTGGTTCTCTGTTGAATTTTACCCTCAAGACCGGTGATCTGGGCTCCCTTCTTCTTGGTGGAGTGGCACAGACTGGTGGCAGTGACTGGATGATTGGAGCAGGAGCTGGTGCCAGGGTACTGCAGCGGCTGCAGTGGTGGGCATAGCTGCGCCATTGTCTACTTGGTTCTGCACTGGTTGAGCAGGTGGCAGTGCCATTCGAACTAGGGCTTCATGCACTTGGAGATTGTTGAAGGCCTCCTTCAGGAATTTGATAGTTTATTCAACCAGCACGTGCACTCAGTACATAATGACACAATATGAAAATGTTGTGAATTCATTTGAATTTCATAATTCCAAATTATTTCTCTTTCCCCCATAGGAGTCCAGAGCAGTTTACAAGAGAATAGTTATCAAAATAGTGTTAAATAAAACTGGCAAGAAAACCACCAGAAATGTGGATTTGCAGATGGCTGTTACTTATAAGTTGGGTTGACAAAATCACAAATGAGGAGGCGATAAGCTGCACGAGAAAGCAAAGGGAAATCATCAAAGCCATTTAAAAAGCAAAAGTTAGAATATTTTGGACATGTGATGCGACACCCAGAAAAATACAGCATCCTTCACTTAATCCTCCAGGGAAAGATTGAAGGCAAATGAGGTCCAGGCAGAAGAAGAACATCATGACTTCAAAACCTAAGTGATTGGTTTGGACAAAACTCAGCAGCACTTTTTAATGTGTTTGTTGACAAAAATAGGATTGCCAACATGATTACCAACATCCGATGACGGATATGGCAGAAGAAGAAGAAAGCCATCAATGTTTAATGTTAAATACAACCCCCACCCCCACCCCAAACAATTCTTTTAAAAAATCAGGAGCAGCATAAAGACAGTTTGGTGTACAGGAATGTCCTCATTTTTTTCTAAACGACTCACTTCTCTTGTGGAACAATTCTGTCCCTGGAATGGTTGCCCCTAAGAATGACCTATTCTGCTATTCCTCATGAAACAAACCCATTGGTGGAACTCCGATCAGGCTTCCCCAGTGGTTGGATGTGTTGGGCTATTTCAGTCCCATGTCATTTGGTTCATCCAGTAAAGTAGACCCCCTCTTTGAAGTAGATGGGCAGCTTAGAAATATAAATAAATAAAATAAGCAAAGTACATTAGGAAGTTAGGTCTACCTTTTGCTTCTTTCTGGTCATTCAGATGATTTTTTATGAAACGTTTTTGTCAAACAGCCAGATAATACTTACAAAACAGATTTTGTATGGTAGCAAGTGAAGTTAACTAAAATATTATTGCAGATTTGCTTATTTTTTCTAAAGAGGCTACATGTCCTACTATTGATTACATGCATACTTTATATAGATAATGATGTTGCTGAACTTGACCATACTAAAGTTACTACTAAAGGAAGGAGGATAGGAAGTCCTAACATTTGAACAGCCTTACTCTTATAACGCTACCTGTAGTTGATTGTCAAATTTCAAGCATCCTCTTGTGTTTCAATAGGAAATTCCAAGGTTTGAATTGACCAGACTCTGTCTTTTAAATAGACCTTGAGGAATTGGCTTTTACAAGTGCTGGGTTAGGAAGTGTTGTGCTACTATCAGAATTTAATTATTGTGCTTAGTATGTTAATTTTCAGGTTGCATTCTGTTGCATTGTATTGTGTTGTTTTTATTGTGTACATTACCCAGAGTCTCTTCATTGTGTTGGCAAATTTAAAATATTATAAATAAACAATAACCCATTGCACATTAAAATTATATATTATTAATATTGTATTGTATGAATATATTTCAAATATTTAAGTACTAAGTACATATGTATATATGAGTTACCTAGAAGTTTAAAATTTTGTAGCATGGAACTTGAACCAAGAGTAAATAAAGTCTGTGTTATTGTAAACCTCTTGTGATGATCAAGATAAGATTTGAAAAAACTTCTACTCTTTTTCATTTTGGCTTGCCGCCTCTTGTGCGTGCGCCAGTGGGTGGAGCACCCACCCGGACTGATCACCTTAAAATTGTGTTTCCCTGAAAATAAACTCTAGTGCTTATTTTGGAGCCCCAAAAATATAAGGCTGGGTCTTATTTTCAGGGAAACACAGTAGAAGCAGCCAAGATAAATACAGGAGAAATGTAGGATCAAAATATTAAAAGGACAGTTGTCTACAGATGGTGTATGCATGTATGTACATATGTATGTATTTTCAGTGGGATTCCCCCCACCCCCGGTATTAAAATGGAAATTTAATACTTTAATTAACCAAAGACAATTCACACAAAAATTATTCTCTGAGTTAAAAATTATTTTTAGTGAGTTAATCTTTCAAATGGTTTATTGTCAAATAGAATATATCTATTAAAATAATAGTTTTTTCTTCTACTTCTTTGTTAGCAGCTGCATGGTCAGTTTATACCATAAAGAAATAAATAAAGCAGTAGGTTACAGTTTATGTATCAGATTGAAGATTCCCATAACTGATAATGCTCAATGATGAAGATAAGGATAATAATTCTTTGTGATTAATTTTAGGAGAAAATGGAACCCACTATTGATACTTGATACCAAATAGGAAACTGTTTTAAAGATGCTTATATTAAGTAAATTTCATTACACTATTTTTTTCTCTTCAATGATTTTTTTAGTTGATTTGGAACATATGCGGACAGTAAAAATTGATAAACATCTTCAATTTTGCCAGGAAAGTCATTCTAGCAGTCATTTTGTATCAGCAAAGACAGGTGATTCTGTAAGTATTATGAATTATTTTAACAATATTGCTATTGTGCATTTTTGTGACTCTCCAGAGCTGGGTACCAATATTATACATTCAACGTCAACTTTTAAAACTGGTTTGTTAGATATTTAAGATGTTATACTTCTCCAAAGGTGACAATTGAGTATTTTTTTTAAAAAAATCTTTGTTTTAAAACTTACTCTTTAAGATTTTAAGATTTTAAACAGATCTTTGGATTGTATATGTGTTTATGTGTACAAAAAACAGATATATCACATTGGCATAAGTATTCAGACTCTTCACTCAGTAGTTTATTGAAGCACCTTTGGCAGCTATTACAGCCTTGAGTCTTTTTTGGTATGATGCAACTAGTTTTGCATACTTGGATTGGGGGATTTTCTGCCATTCTTCCCTGCAAATCCTCTCAAGCTTAGTCAGGTTGGATGGCGACAATTGATGGACAGCCATTCTCAGGTCCCTTCAGAGATGTACAATAGGGTTCAAGTCAGGGCTCTGGCTGAGCCACTCTAGGACATTTGCAGAGTTGTCCCTAAGCTACTCTTGTGTTGTCTTGGCTGTGTGTTTAGGATCATTGTTATGCTGGAAAGTGAACCTTCAGCCCAGTCTGAGATTCTGAGCTCCGTAGAACAGGTTTTCATTGAGGCTATCCCTTGCGTCATTCAGTTTTCCCTTAACATCTGATCAGTCTCCCAGTCACCCTTGAAAAAGACCCCAACATCATGATGCTGCCACCACCATGCTTCATTATTGAGATGATTTTGGGGAGGTAATGAGCAATCTTGTTTTCATCAGACCAGAGAATTTTGTTCCTCACAGTCGGAGAGTCCTTCAGGTACTTTTCTGCAAACTCCAAGCGGGCTTTCATGTGTTCTGTACTGAGGAGAGGCTTTCAACTGACCACTCTGCCATAAAGCCCAGATTGGTGGAGGGCTGCAGTGATGGTTGTTCTTCTTGAACTCTGTCCCATCTCTGCACAGGATCTCTGGAGCTCAGATACTTGATCGCATCTTTTATTAAGGCCCTTTTCCCCTGATTGCTCAGTTTGACCAGGCAACCAGCTCTTGGAAGAGTCCTGGTTGTGCCAAACGTCTTCCGTTTGAGAATTATGGAGGCCAATATGCTCTTAGAAGCCTTTAGTACATCAGAAATTTTATTTTAGCCTTTCCCAGATATGTGCCTTGCAATAATCCTGTCTCTGAGCTCTGCCGGCAGTTTGATTTCATGGTTTTTACTCTGCTACAGTATGCATTGTTAGCTGTGAGATGTTCTATAGAAAAGTGTGTCCAATCAATTTAATGTACTACAGGTGGACTCCAATCAAGATGTAGAAACATGTCAGCAACTATGAAAAGAAATGGGAGGCACCTGAGCTAAATCTCAAATATTGTTGCAAAGCGTCTGAATACTTATGTTAATGGGATATTTCAGGTTTTTTTCTTTTTAATAAATTTGCAAAAATTTCTAAACCTTGGTGTTCACTTTGCCATTATGGGGTACTGACTATAGATTAATGAGAAAAAATGAATTTCAATGGCTGTAGAATTAGCCTTGCAGCATAATAAAATTGACAAAAGTGAAGGGCGTCAGAATACTTTCTGAATGCACTCTGTGTGTGTGTGTGAGAGAGAGAGAGAGAGAGTGACACACACACACACACACACACACACACACACACACACACACACAGACTTTTATACTATTTCTTACAATATTAGGCAACACAACAGTAGAGACCTTCAAGGAGGAGCCAACGTCGCGATGATATGGACGTGCGGTCTTAATGCTCTGAGACCGCAGCCAATACTTTTGACACTAGGTGGTCCAATCAGACCTAAACTGTCCTGAAGAGACAGTGAACAGGAAGAATATGTCTTGCTGACCTCAGGGATATCGCAAAATCCCTGAAAAAAGCAAGAGAAGTTCTTCAAGCCGGCGACAAAAAATCCAGCCAAGGCTGATGAAGTCAGGGCGGTTCCAAAACGGAAGGATACAGAAAGAGAAAGTGTTTCCAGCTGGTGAGGAACTTTTACTCTTTTCAAAAGAGACTGCCTATAAAAACTTAAAATTAATCTAAATTGGAGAATAGAAGAATCAAGCGGCGGAATTAAATTTGGAATGGTTTTGGACAGTGGTTATCTTACTTTTTAAATGCTATCTTCATGGATGGAATTTATGCAAGCCTTTTAAAACGGATGGATTAAGTTTTCTATTTTTTATTTTATTGTTCTCTGTAACATATGGACTAAAGTTTTCCTCTTTCATAGCTGTGGGTATTTTTCTAATTCATTTAAAGATTTAAATGAATCTTTTTTCTAACTTGAAATACAAAAAAGATACAAAAGAAAATTAGATTTTCAACAGTATTACTGCTGCTCGAAGGCTGGGAGGATTTGTTGATTGGAGTATATGTATTGAAAATGGAGCACTCTTTTTTTCTCCATGGATTGCTTTGACTTTGCACTACGAAGTTTTACTGATTGGCTACAGAGAGTGATATGAAGGGAAGCACATAGATGTCCCTTTGAAGTATATTTCTAATCAGAGAAAAGTGAAAACAACGTTCTTTGTGAATCTATGCTTTAATTTCATTAACCTTCCAAGCTAGAGCAGCTGAGATCTTATAAGCAAGGAGTTGCTGAGAGAAGTCTATACAAAGCTGACCAAGATGATGATTAGAGGACTGGCACCACAAATGGCAGAAGATATGAGACTGTTTTGCTATTGGAAAGATACAAGTTGATAGATGGAAGAATATAATTTAAAATTAGTTAAACTTAGTGAAATTTATTGACAATAGATATAGCTTAAATAAATAACTGATAATGTTACTAATGTATACAATGTGTAGTGTTATGATGAATATAATTGGATATGAATATTGAATGGTACCCATGTAAGGAAGATTAGCAAACCCTTTGGATTATACATAAAGGATAATAATAATAATAATAATAATAATAATAATAATAATAATAATAATAATAATAACAACAACAACAACAACAACAACAACAACAACAACGATGTCCTAGGCCCCTGGGTGGGGCCTGACTAGTAATCAATGCCAAATCCGGCGAAACAACTGGCCGCTGTGATACAATTGTGTTGTTGCGAATAATAATAATAATAAAGAACTAAGTTAGATACAGTTAAAGTTTTGATTATTAGGGGAAAATTTTATGATAAAGGATATAGTTAAATAAAGGAGGGATAAGAATAACAACGTATATATAGATATGGGTATAACATAAGGAAACTGGATGTAAACTGTAAACAGTGATTTTGAAAGGAGGATTAGAAAACTTTGTTATTAAATATTATGGATGTTTAGCTAGAATAGGACATAAGAATTTAGTGTTAGTGGAGGACTTTAGAAATAGTAATTGAAAGGCCCATATGTGGTTATGTATTAAATTTTGGTATATTTTGTGATGAAGGACACTTAAATAATTACAGTCAAATGAAAATGGAGATATGATTATGGTGATATGTATAAATATTTGAGTTAAAATACTTAAGTTAATATGAATTATGTTTGTTGACTGTGGAAGAGATGCACGAAATCTTTTTGTAACCAACTGATACACTTTCTATAGCATGTAAAGAAGGATGTTGTATTTGTTTTAAATTAAAAATTAAAACAATTATTAAAACAAAACAGTAGTGACCTTCAAGTTTCTGGGTTCTATAATCTTCCAGGACTTGAAATGGACCCGTAAGTTTAGAACCATCATTAAAAAGGCACAACAAAGAATGCTCTTCCTGTGTAAACTCAGCAAGTTCAGATTACCAAAGAATCTGCTAATACAGATACAGATCAATACAGAGGAATTATTGAGTCTGTCATTTGTACTTCAATAATTGTCTGGTTTGGCACAGCAACCCAACAGTTATTCTATTCTAAAAATCTTCCCATACAAAGTTTCCTCTCATCAAGATGACAGCAGGAGTTTAGAAAAGAGCCTTTTCTAAAGGCAGTTTTTTTGGCCATTTTGGGGACGTTTTCAAGCCTGGAAAACATCTGAAGCTGCCACCTCTTTGCCAGTGCGAGCAGCCTCCAGCCGCCGCTCTTTCTCAGCTGGAACTGAGCCAGCGGCTGGAGGCTGCTCGTGTCGGTAAAGAGCGGCGGCTTGAGTCTTGCATTGAAAAATAGAGGCAGCTGCTGCAGGTAGGCTGGCTGGCCGGGAGTCTCTCGACTGGGGCTTTCCACAGTGGCAGTTAGGGAGCTAACCTGGGCCTGCACAGTGCGCGCAATGGAGACACAACAGTGGCAGAGATAGCCAGGCAAGACAGGATGGAGGGTGCTAGCTAGGCTGCGTGCTCTGTGATGGAAACACGGCGGCAGCAGCAGAGCTAACCAGGCAAGGGCGGGAACGGAGGGTGCTAGCTAGGCCACGTGCTGCGTGCAATGGAGATGTGGCGGCAGCAGAGCTAGCCAGGCAAGGCTGAGGATAGAGGTGGGGGCAGCTAACTAGTTAGGCCATGCATCACGTGTGATAGAGATGTGGCAAAGCTAGCCAGGCGAGGCCGGGGACAGAGAGGGGGAGTGCAGCGGCAGCAGCCTAGGCCAAGCCGGGACTCAACACCCGACCAGGACTTTCCGCAGCAGCAGCAGCAGGTAGGCTGGCCAAGCCGGCCTGGCAGTCTACTCAACTGACCCTAGGCTGGCTCGGGAATTGACTCGAACGGAGCCTGCAGATTCTCCCCCAGGGAGATCAGGGTCTTGGCAGAAGGCAGGCAGCAATGGCACATGAAGGCAGGCAGGCAGCAATGGCGGGCAAGGGCAGGTTAGCAATGGCGGGTGAGCTGGTAAGATGAGGAATGATTGGGCAGGCTGGAAGGGTTAGGGCCAGCCAGTGGTGTGATTTGCCAGTTTTCCGAACTGCGCAAAATCATAACAAGTGGTTCGTGCAAACGGGTCCATACTGGCTGAATCTCACCCCTGATTCCACCTTAATGATCCAACAGGAGCCTGAATCCAACAAATAGCAGCAGAACTAACAGCACAGATAATCCTATTTTATATGTAATAAAGTAATACAGCAAGTTATTTGGCATAAGTACTTTAGAAACATCTGTAAATTTTGTAAAGTGGTCCTAATTTGTTGAAAGCTACATTCCTTGATATTTTATAGGCTTTTCTATGCATTGTTGATATAGAAAATGTGCAAAAGTATACTTTTATTTACTGTTAAATACAATGAAGCTCAATTAAATATCAGTTTCTAATTCAGATATATATTCTAAAGAAACAAATTATGAAAAAAATATTCTTATAAATTTACCCTATTTCTCTGAAAATAAGACCTCCCTAGGGCTTTTGAGCTCATGCACTAAAATAAGCCCTTCCCCCAAAATAAGCCTCCCCTAAAATATTGCAACACATTAGCAGCCACGAGGTGACTACGCTCGCCACCTCCTGCAACTCAAAAATAATGACAGCTCCCCGAAAATAAGGCCAAGCGCTTATTTGGGGGGGGGGGTGTCAAAAGAAAATAAGACCCTGTCTTATTTTCGGGAAAACATGGCAGCATAGACTTGGCTAAAGAATCATTGCAGAAATACAGATAATTTCCCCATCATGTCTCACTGTTTGTCATTCAAAAGTGATTTTTTGCTATGTTGGAAATACCTTTAGGATATGTATTTTTAATCATTTAAGTCTTTCATCTTTTTAAATAGGTGTTCCTGTGTTTTCAAGGAATTGCAGCTAACCTCGTTGATGTCAAATTAAACAGAGCAGAAATAGAACAATTACAGGTGGTACTCCTAATTATTTACACACACGTAAAAAGTTCAAGATTTTTGTTGTTGCATAGTGGGAAGACTGTTACACACTACCATTTTTCCTCAGACATATAGAATATCTCTCCCTCCCTCCCTCCCTCCCTCCCCCCTCCCCCCTCCCTCCCCCCTCTCTCTCTCACACACACACAGAAATATCAGAAAATGGTCCAATCCAGATGTGCAAAACTTATCGCATCATACCCTAAAAGACTCAAGGCGTAATTGTTACCAAAGGTACCAACAAACTACTGAGTGAAGGGTCTGAATTCTTATGCAAATGTGATATTTCAGTTTTTTAAAAATAAATTTACAGACATTTCTAAACTTCTGTTTTCACTTTGTCATTATGGGATATTGAGTGTAGATTAATGAAAAAATGAGTTTCAACAACTAGAATGAGGCTGCAGAATAACAAAATTGACAAAAATGAAAGCGGTCTGAATACTTTCTGAATGCACTGTGTTTATTTATTTGCTTGTCTATGATTGATACCCCAGACTGACACCGATCACATCTGCCAACTCACATTGGACTAGCGTGTCAGATTATGGTCTATTCCAGTGATGGTGAACCTTTTTTTTACGACGTGCCAGAATTGCACACATGTGTGCTACTGCCCGCACTCACATGCCTACTCAAGTTCCCGCCCAACTGTGCATGCGCACATGACACACACACACACACCCGTGCATGCAATCGCCAGATTAAATTAGTCTGCCTTTGGACTTTGAACATAGGAATGGTCAACATTCAAACAATGAAAATGGTTGCTTTGTTAGAAGAACTGCTTCAATTTAATAATATGCATTCGGATATAATTGGAATATGTAAATCATGACAGAAAGGCAAAAATTTAGTTGAACTTGATAGGACTGAGTATTTACTCCATGTTATAAGTACCAAAGGTGGACAATGTGGCAGATTTGGTTTTCTCATCAACCAAAAGCTGAAAGACTAGTAAAATTTGAAAGTTTATCTAATAGACAAGCCCAATGCATCATTTAATTGAACAACTTTGCAACTTTAATAAGATTTATATGCCGCCCACTCCCAAGGGACTCTGGGCGGCTCACAACAAAAGTAAAAACATAAAAGTATTAAAAATACAATTATTTAAAAATAAGATATCATCCATTCAATCAAGTGGGGCTGGATATTAATCAACAGCCCCAGGCCTGCCGGAACAGCCAGGTCTTGGTCGCTTTATGGAAGGCTGGGAGAGTGGTAAGAGTCCGGATCTCTGCCGGTAGCTCATTCCACAAGGCCGGCGCAGCTACAGAGAAGGCCCTCCCTCAGGAGCCACCAGCCGGCATTGTCTGGTCGACGACACCTGGAGGAGGCCCAACCTGTGCGATCTTATTGGTCGTTGGGAGGTGAATGGCAGGAGGCGGTCTCTCAGGTAGCCAGGTCCAATACCATGTAGGGCTTTAAAAGTAACGACTAGCACCTTGAAGCGGGTCCGGAGACCAATGGGGAGCCAGTGCAGCTCGCGGAGGATAGGTGTAACATGGGTGTATCTAGGTACACCCATTATTGCTCGCGCGGCTGCATTCTGGACCAACTGCAGTCTTCGAACATTCTTCAGGGGCAGCCCCAACAAACAATACAAGCTTCAAATCATTCAAGTTTATGCATCATCAATAAGCTCAGAGAGGTCGGAGAGTTTTATGACAATGTAGTCTACCTTCAAGAAAAGAAAAATGCTGATACAAAATACTAATGGATAACTTGAATGCAAGAATAGGAAGAACAAAAACTGAAGAAAAAGCGTCTGGCCCATATGGAAGTGGTGACAAGATAATAGAGGTAACAACCTAGTAGATTTTATATCATGAACTCATTTTACAAGAAAAATGCTAGTAGAAAATGGACATGGAAGAATCCATCTGGGTAGACAAGCGAAATTGACATCATGTCAAGTGATAAAACCATATTCTGTAATTGTACTGTCATCAATCGTTTTAACGTTGGAAGTGATCATAGAATGGTATGAGCTAAAGTAAAGACAAGACTGTCAAAAAGAACATATGAAAATGATAAAAATGTCATGAAAGCTGAAAACAGTGATAAGCTGTTAGAGGAGGACAGCAGTTTTGAAATTAATCTATCAAATCACTTTGCTCTATTGCAGGATTTGGAAGAGATGAACATTATGGACCAAAATGAACAAATAGTTAAAAAAAAAACCTCCTTGAATCTGCTATTTAGATTTTAGATTTTTAGATTTTATTAGTATTTGTAGGCCGCCCTTTTCCCTGAGGGGACTCAGGGCGGCTCACATAAAATCGGGGAAGGGGAATACAGACGTTAAGATAGAGACATATAATAAAATAGTAAACAACATACATTCATCATTCGGGAGGGGTAACTATCCTTGTCCCCAGGCCTGACGGGCGAGCCAGTTCTTAAGGGCTGTGCGGAAGGCCTGGACGGTGGAGAGGGTGCGAATCTCTATGGGGAGCTCGTTCCAAAGGGTCGGGGCTACTACTGAGAAGGCCCTCCTCCTTGTAGTTGCCAGCCGACATTGGCTGGCCGATGGAATGCGGAGGAGGCCTAATCTATGTGATCTTATTGGTCGCAGGGATGTAATTGGCAGAAGGCGGTCTCTCAAGTATCCAGATCCACTGCCATGTAGGGCTTTATGGGTGACTAATAGCACCTTGAAGCGCATCCGGAGATCAACAGGTAGCCAGCGCAGCTCGCGGAGGATAGGTGTTATGCGGGTGAACCGAGGTGCACCCACAATCACTCGCGCGGCCGCGTTCTGTACTAGCTGAAGTCGCCGGATGCTCTTCAAGGGCAGCCCCATGTAGAGCACATTGCAGTATTCCAGCCTAGAGGTCACAAGGGCCCGGGTGACTGTTGTGAGAGCCTCCCGATTCAGGTAGGGTCGCAACTGGTGCACCAGGCGAACCTGGGCGAATGCCCCCCTGGTCACAGCCATTAAATGGTGGTCAAACGATAGCTGTGGATCCAGGAGGACTCCCAAGTTGCGAACCCTCTCTGAGGGGTATAAAATTTGACCCCCCAGCCTGAGAGATGGAATATTGGTCGAATTTTTGGGAGGGAAACACAACAGCCACTCGGTCTTTTCTGGGTTGAGCACAAGCTTGTTAACCCTCATCCAGTCCATAACAGCTTCAAGGCCTCGGTTCATCACGTCTGCCGCTTCATTGAGTTGGCACGGGGCGGACAGATACAATTGAGTATCGTCCGCATATTGATGGTATCTAATCCCGTGCCTGCGAATGATCTCTCCCAGCGGTTTCATGTAGATGTTGAATAGTAGGGGGGATAAGACCGAGCCCTGAGGCACCCCATAAGTTAGGGGCCTAGGGGACGATCTCTGCCCCCCCACTAACACCGACTGCGACCTGTCCGAGAGGTAGGAGGAGAACCACCGCAACACGGTGCCTCCCACTCCCACCTCCCGCAGTCGTCGCAGAAGGATACCATGGTCGATGGTATCGAAAGCCGCTGAGAGGTCAAGGAGGACCAGGATGGAGGAATGTCCTCCATCTCTGGCTCTCCAGAGATCATCGATCAATGCGACCAAAGCGGTTTCTGTGCTGTAACCGGGTCTGAAGCCTGACTATCTATAGCACAGCCTGAAAACTACTTTGCAGAGTCAAAAATCCCTGATTAAACTATAGATTTAATGAAAAATCAATGGACAATGAAGAATACCAGAAATTTCAATAATAAACGAGTACGTTGAACTTTTCAAGACCATAAGAAAACAAATTCAAGAAGAAACACATCAGTTTAACATGAAGCTTGTGAAAATGGCAATTGAAGAAAACAAAGAGATTAATAGACCAAAATGCAAGTTTATAAATTCAAGAAAGAAGATATTTGCATTAAAACATGAAGATGGCTCTGCGTGTAGAACAAGACAGGAAATGTTAGAAATATTGGAAAATTCGATTCAGAGCTATACAAAGATCAAGATCACTCAAAAGTAACAACACCCAGGAAAGAGGAAATGCTAGACATCCAAGTAGAGGAAGTATCGAGTGCCATAAATCAGTGAAAAATGGCAAAGCTTCAGGAAATGACTGCATTACAATTGAAATGCTGGAAGCTGGTTGTCACGGTTTACCGAGGATACTAGCAAAACTATACTCAAGATGTCTCAGAGAACAAAAAATACCTATGCATGGGCGCAAGATGATTTAAAGAACTATTGCCCAATAAGCCTTCTTTCAGTCATCCAGAAGGTTTTCCCCAAGATGATAGGAAAAAGAATATTGAGAACATTAAAGGGTGTACAGTCAAAGAAGCGGGCATGGTTCAGAAGTAGCTACAGCATAATCACATCCAGATTTTTCAGCAAGTCATTGAAAGACACAACAAGTACACCATGCAGTTTTCATTGACTATGAAAGATGTTTGACTCAATATTCCAGCAAGCTATAATCAAGGCATTGCTCAACCAAGGCCTAGACACTGCTTACAGAAACTTACTGTCAACTGTCCATTTGGTGAATCCAGAAAAAGAAACTCCTGGGACATCATTTTACCAAGAGTATAAAACTTTACTGAATAAACCACAATGGCACAAAAGAAGCAAAACTAGCTCTGGTTTTCCCACGCAAAAGCAAGCGTAGCTTTTCTTACAGGCCACTCATAGTCCAAAACGTCCACCAATCGGATCTGTTCATTTTGTTATAGGAAACTGTAAGGACCTGCCCCAGCTGGTCCCTCAGGAAAGTAAAACTCTTGACTCCATTGAACTGGATCAAAAGAACATTTACTGAGAGAAAATGGTTGCAGTAAAGTCAGGCAGAATCTGAACTTCCTGCGCAAAGCACAAAGCAGTTCTTTCATTCCCCAAACCCAACTCCATTGACCAGTCCACCAACAGCCAATGTGATGCTGCAAGGTTGTTTTGAGAATGTTGAGGTGCTAGGCAGATAAGAGGTCACTCAAGACAGCCATTGAACCAGACTGAAACTGGCTGTGAGGGCGTCCGCTTCATCTCGGGAGACAGTCTCCCTCGTAGATTCCTAAGCTTGCAGCAAAAGCGAAATCATGCAAATAATGCCAGCCTCCCTCCCTCCCCTCCAACAGAATGGCAGGACAGGATGGTGGACGTAACATGCTGCCCCCCTGAGCAGCGACAAACAAAACAAAATAAATAGAGAAAAAGATAAAAAAAAATCAATTAGGTTTATGAGACTATTGGTTATGAAAACGTTTAAAAAGTCTAGAGGCCCTAATGTGGCGGTGGTCAACCCATTCATTTTGGGTGTCAGGAATTCCTTCCAACCCACTAAATATTGAAGGTTCCCCCTGCACCCACTGCACTTGCTTGGGTGAGGGCCTCCGTGGGATTTTTAGTGCCTCCAGGTCTTTATAATAAGTCCATACCTCAAGAGGCACCTTACTTTCCTCAAGGAAGAGCCTCCTGGTTAAAAGTGCCCAGCGCACTGCATAAGTCTCTTTCTCCCATTCTGCCCATCTTTGTTCGGTGTCTGATAGTTTTTTAGAACTGTAAATTCAGGGTTGGAGCTAGCCATGTTCGTTTTTCTGTACTAATAGCCCCCACAGCCACATCATTCATGTCAGTTTGAATGATGAAAGGTTGCCTCAGGTTCAAATATTTCGTGACCAAATACACCATATCCTCCACTCTAAATTCTCTCTGGGGGCTCCTTTCTGACCTGCTTGCCTCTTTTGATTCTCCAATGCCTCACATACATGGCTTTCAAAATACCAATCTAATCAGCTAATGATACTGAGGATGGGGTCCCTGTGGGAGCTCTGGCATAAGCACAAACTCTGTCCCCATAGCCACCTTGAAAGGGATAAAACCTGTGTTACTGTTCACCGAATTGTTATATGCTGTTCTGACCTAGGCTTCCCCTAAAAGCATGAGGCAGAGTCCTGGTCCTGACAAAACCCCTTTTATTAAATGAATGTGAATGCCTCTCATTCACATTTAGCAAGGCCTGGCAAACAGTCTTTCAAATGAATATTTATGACTACAGACCTTATCTATCTTGGAAAAATCCATGTAAATATTTTCCAAATGAGGTGCTGTGCAAGGAAAGACTGGGCACAGAGCCTCTGAGATTCACGGACAGATCTTCACACTCCTGAAACTAATCTAACAAATTAGTTAGGGATTAATTAGAGATTTTAATCAAGCCTATCTAAAGTCTGTTCTCCCTAAATTTGTGCAGTATGTGCAGTGTACCACCAGAGGTAAGAACACTCTAGACCATATAAATCCGTCCCACAGTCTTTCAAAATAGTTCACAATTACTGATCTTTATCAGGCTTGGAGAGTGGTCCGGTCGATATCTTTCAGATGCCGTAATACTTGGGAAAAATGCAAGAATGAACTAATTTTCTCCTGCAAACACCCCTCTCCTTTTGCTCCTCTTTTATTCCCTATGGGAGGGGCCATTCACCATCCACCTGTGGCTTTACTCCCAAGTCGACCCTTGTTCCTTAGCTGTTCCCTTTGTCTGGCAACTCTGTGCATGCATACACTGGGAACAGGCTCCAGCTGTTCATCTGCCTCACTGATGTCTGAGTCCAAAGGCAGCTGATAATTGTCAGACAGCCATGGTCCCATCTCTGCCTCCAACACGGAGCCTTCGTCAGAGCCTTCCCCAGACTCCAGGACTGGCCCATGTTCCTCCCCAACCTCCTCAATGTCCGAATCTGCTGCCAGCTCCACTGGCTGCTGGTGGGCCGCAACAGTGATGCCTTTTGGAGCCCCAGCAATCTTTATGCCCCTGATAAATAAGGTGCTGCATGAGCACCTCTATAAAGGTGTCCTTGTCTACTTGGATGACATTTTCATTTTCAGTGAAACCCTAGAAGAGCATATGAAATTGGTGTGCCAGGTCTTGAACAAATTCCTCATGGTTAAGCTGTACACAAAGCTGTCAAATGTGAATTCCACAAGACCATGATAGACTGCCAGCATCCAAGCTGATGCCAGCAATGTTGCAGTCACTACAGTTCTCCTACAGAAGAACGCAGATGGCAACTTACACCCCTGTGCCTTCACCTCCAAAAAACTCACAGACACTGAAAGGAGGTGGGTGGTATGGGAGAAGGAAACCTATGCAGTCCGATGGGCCCTACTGACCTGGAGGGAGTTCCTTGAAGGTAGCCATTTGAGGTATGGACTGATCATAAGAACTTAGAGACGTTAACACTCTCTGAAACAGGTTCGCTGGGCACAGTACTTTAAGACTGAAGGATGAGCTGCCAATAGGCACATGGTATAACAACAAGGAAGCACCAACAAGGGAGCACTAACCCTCAACAATGGACTGGCTTGGAAAGGATCCAAATTGTATATGCCAACAGCTGTGACTTCAAGTGCTGCAAAAGAGCCACAATTCTAAGCTGCAGGGTACTTTGGCTACCTGAAGCCCCTGCTTTTGGCCAGAAGACCAAAGATGAAGAAGGACATAAATGACTATATAAAAGGTTGTGCCACTTGTGCAGCCATGAAGAAAAGGCCAGGGAGATTCACTGGGTTACTCCAGCAAGTGGCAGACCCATCCCAACCCTGGGAAGAGATTGCTATGGATTTTATTGTTGGGCTTCCTAAGAGCAGAGAGAATATAATCATCTGGACCATGATAGATTTGTTCTCAAAGGAAGCCCATTTTATAGCTGGTCCTGGGCTTCCCTCCGTGAAAAAACTAGCCATTTTTTTTCATAAAACTTGTAAAACCTGTTTTACCTGCATGGGGTTCCCCGCAGAATCATTTCTCACAGAGGGGTCCAATTCACTGCTAAGTTCTGGAGGGAATTCATATGATCCATTGAGTCATCAGAGGGGCTCAGTCAACTTTTCATCCAAGTACAAATGGGGCGGCGGAATGAATGAATGCCATGGTTGAGCAATGTTTAAGGTGTTCTGTCATCCAGCAGCAGTCCAACTGGGCAGAGTTGCTGCCATTTGCTGAGGTGGCATACAATAATGAGGTGTATAGTAGGCTTGACCCCTTTCCAAGTCACCACCAGCATGGAGTTTGTCCCCATGCCTGAATTGCCTGGAAACCCCCCTCCCTCATCCATGTCTTTAAGTGAATGGATGCAGTCATTGAAGGAAGTGTGGGAGTGCACCTTATGGGAAGCAGCATAAAAGTCAAGCTGACAAACACTGCTCCCCCCATCCACCATTCCAAGTTGGTAGCAAGGACTGCCTATCCACAAAATACCTAAAATTAAACCCTGCAAGAAGCTGGGTCCAAAGTTTATAGGACCTTTTCCTATAGTGAAAGTGATAAACCCTGTTACCATGCAGCTTAAACTCCCCCACTTGCTAGGGAAAGTTCACCCAGTCTTTCACAGTAGCTTGTTAAAGCCAGCAGTAGGGTCCCAGATCAGGCTGGTAGATCAGGCAGCCCCAAAACCAGTTGTGGATGGTGTGGGACACATTATCTGCTAAAATCACAAGGAGGGGGGAATAGATAGGGTAGTATATTCAAAACAAAATACTTTTGTGATGACCCGGGGCATGAAACAGGTAACACAGCCTGCTGGCGCTCAAGCTGCCCCTTTATTGCTCCAAATTTTCCAAAATGCTCCCAGATGGTCATCCTGTTCCTCTCCTTCCCTGCCTACAAGCCGTCCCAATCCTGAAATGCCCTGGCCTTACTGGGCCTGCTCCTCCCCATTTCCCCCCCAAGCCAACCAAGCTACCCCCTTTATCTCTGTTGACTCCAGTTCCGGCTTGTCTTCCTTCTAGGTTCAGACTCTGACAAACTTTTAATTTTAATTAGGTGAGAACCATGGGAATATTCAGAATCAGTTTTCACCAGTCCATGCCAATACAACAGATCCAATAAACTTATTTTTTGAGGAATTTATCTGCCTCAGAGTTTTGTTTGCTATGAGTATGTTATTTGGAACCCTGACACCCTGTTTATTCCTCATATTTTGTGCATTGCTATGTAAACATTTGAGTCATTTTGGACTGATCCTGTCTTTACTTTCTACATAATTTGCTTTGTGTCTGCATTCCCCTTCTTCCTTACTACCTGTTTGATAAGTGTACATTAGTACTCATTAATAGTGAAAAGAAAAAATGCCCAAGAAACTGACAAATTTTATGGGCTAGAACCTCTTCAATGGAATAAAGAAGCCAGGACTGTCACCATTGCTTATGTATAAAAGCATTCAAGATGCTCTTATTTTGTCCTTTGTCAAAATCCTTATGCATGTTTTCTGAGAGAAAAGTAATGCAGTATGTCTGACTTGTTTTAATGCTCTACATTTCATAGCATGATCTTTATTGTGAAATATTTTATTAGCACTTTGAAACAGTCCCCCCCCCCCCCCCGGATTCACTTGCTTTAACCTCTTCTGTTTTTCTTTTCTTCTCTTTTGACAGAATGTAGTGAGGGCGGATATTGTAAACTATAGCCAGGAGCCTGAAACAAGAAGCGTTCACTCTCCTCGGAGCTCAATGTGTACAATTCAGTGAGCATTTTCTTTTTTGTACAGTGCTCCTTTGGCTGCCTTCGCCCAACAATGGAGTTGCCGGGAATGTTGTTTTAACAGGGAACATGACTGTAGTACATTTACAAGTATATATATATATATATATTGTATATATACAATATATACCATATTTTTCAGACTACAAGATGTTCCGAACCAAGCTTTTGGGGAGGAAAACAAGAAAAAAAAATCTGCCTCTGCCTCCCAACAATTTGCCTCCTTGCAGCAAACAGCAAACAGCCTGGTCAACTTCAGCACAGCCTTATTTAGCACGAGCAGCTGATTGGCAGTTGGATTGGCCTCCCGGAATACCGATGATCAGCTGTTCCAGGCTGCGGGGATTGCCGCCACCTAGCGCTGCCTCCATACACCCCATTTTCAGGCTCCATGAGTCCCGTTTTTTATCTATGCATGTCCTGTTTTTGGCCTACGCGCGCTCCATTTGTGGTCTATGTGCGTCCCATTTGCGGTCCATTCCAAGCAGTGAGGATTGCCACAACCAATTGCCATAGAATGGGATGCATGGAAAATGGGACGTGTGGAGGCAGAAAATGGGCATGCAGAGGCCAAAAATGGAACATGCAGAGGTCAAAAATGGGGCACATGGAGGTGGTGATAGGCGGCAGCGATCCCCAGAGCCTGGAACAGCTGATCATTGGTATTCTGGGAGGCCAACCCAACCACCAATCAGCTGCTCATTCTAAATCAGGCTGCGTTGAAGCTGACCAGACTGTTTGCTGCAAGCAGGCAAATTGCTGAGAGGCAGAGGCTGAAGGGTGTGGGCCGGTGTGTAGGCGAGGCTTTGGCAACATTCGCTCTGTAAGACTCTCAGACATTTCCACCCACTTTTTTAGGGTGGCGGTATAGTCCGAAAAATATGGTATATTCTTCTGAATAGTATTTCAGTAAAGGAGATTGATTTTGTGTAGAGATACTTTTACATATATTGTCAGAATGTATGAAGGGTGAATGCAACATGTAAATTAAATGGGATGAGAAGAGATTGTGAAATAAAGCAATGTAGTGAAAATACTTTGGCTTTCTCTCTTTGATTTTGTCCATTTTGTCTTTTTTCTTGTTAGAACCAGGAGACAGATTCTCACTCTAATCCTTTAGTCCTAGACATATTTATTTATTCTTTATCTCAAAATATAAAATACAAAACAAAGAAAAAGAAAGAAAAAAACAAACTAACAAACATCTGACACCAGCAAAACAAAAAACCATGTATACAAAAAAGAAAAAAACCCAAATATTAAATACATCTAATATTAAACATTTAAAAAGGCCACCATGGCTGAATGCTGAAAGATGCATAAAAAAACCCCAATATGTTCTCCTCTACATAGGTCTACAAATAGTTATAAACTTTCCAATCTATATTTAACAAAAATGCTACATATATTCCGTAAGCAGATTTCACTGGTGTGGAAATCAATTTGTCTAATATTGAATTGAACCAACATCTCTTCACAAGATATATGTAAAAAAAATCCAGTGAAAACCCCAAAAGATAACGCTAATCTTCAAATCCCTCTGATGATTGTCTATTATTGCATTTAATGTGTAGAACCATGCATGGCTTCCAGTCTCTTATAAAATTGTCTAATTTATTATTGCTAATCAAAGCAGTACATTTTGCCATCTCTGCTAATTTAAAATCCTCTCTTTGACAGTAAATATCACCCTTTCCTTCCGATGCTTAGCATAAACAAGTCTTGCAATGGTTACCATGTAAAGAAATAGTGTTCCAAACTGTTTTTCTATTAGTTTGTCCGTGATACCTAGACGAAAGGCTTCAAGTTTCATTAATATTTGTGTTTGAAACATTTCTCCATTGTCATTATTATATTTGTCCAATATGATTTAGTATACTTACAAGATTACTATATGAGAAAAGGTACCTGGATTTTGGTTGCGTTTACAACACTTTTGTGTCAGTTTTACATTTTTGTCAGTCTACATGGAGTCAAATACTAGCAGTACATAATTTTATAAAAGTTTTCTTTCAAAGTGTAATTCAAAGTGAATGTTAAACCACTGGTTCATCCATTGGTTGGTCTAGCATTATGTTGTAACCAAATATTTTTGCTCTTTTTACCATACAAACTTTTAACATATTCATCTTCCAGATTCAACTTAAGTAACATTTTAGATTCTCACTTTAATTCTTGTGATGTTTAATATTGGCTGCCTTTTAGGACCAGTTATTTTCAGTCATGTATTCATGAGGTCATCCTGAAAAAATAAAGTTCTAGCATTTTTATTCATAAAACAATTTTGAAGGGAAACATGATTAAAAATCTCATTAAACTGGACTGTGATTATGTACTTGTTAAAATAGAAGAAACAATCATTTTTTCTTGTTTCTGGTTTTTCCCACTTTGAAGTACTTTACCATAAAATTACTGCTAATATTTGTATTTACAAAATGAATACCCTTTTACTAGACTATTGATGGAGAGAGAACTTTCCATTGGTGTTTGGCTATTAAGAGCTAGAGCTATCATAAATCAGGACAACTTTAGTGGTGGAATATCAACAGGGAACTCTTCATACCAGTAAATATCCTATCCCTCTCCAAATCACTGTAGAGCTCTATCTTTGGCCCACTTTACTGTCTTGCCCACTGCAGTTTTGGAGGAGCCGAAGACTCCACCCCAGAGCTTTTCAAACTATTCTGCAGAATCCCAGAGTTCCCTGAGAACTTTAGTTTCCATGGAAGACAAAGGCTCCCTTTCCTGGTATCACTGAATCTTCAGAGGGTAACAGTGGTGGCAAATGGGCTCTCAACTTTATGCGTTGAGAGTGAAAAGTGTCATGTTCTAATCACATGGAATGCTACAATCCCAACACTGATATGTCTCTATCAAAGGACAAATGGAAGATGGGGTAGCAGGGATGAGATATGGGTCCCCTCTAAGATTTCACAGGAAAGATCGACTTCTAGCTGCTGACAGGTACCAAGTGGATCCGCACCAGTAGGAATGTATTAGGGGCTGTTCTCTGCATCATGTTTCCGGAAGAATTTAGTTGGTGTGCCAGGGATAAACCCAGAACAAATGCAGGAGGCCTGTTAGCTCTGTTTTCACTAGCAGAGGGCTAGCAAAACAAACTAAAAGCAAAACAAAACAAAAGGAGAAATGTTTCCCCTTTTGCATTTGAGCATCCAAGAAGTGACAGGAAAGGAGAAAGGAAAAGAGGAAAGAAAAAGAAAAAGAAGGAAAAGAGAAGAGAGCAAGGAAGGAAAAAGGAGAGGGGACAGAAAAAGAAGGAAGAGAAAGAAGAGGAAGGAAGAAAAGTCCTGTCTTAGCACTTGGCCTCCAGCAGCCCTTGCCATCTCCTTGTCCCCGCCTCCTGACCTCTCCTGGTGGTCTCCCATCCTATCGCTGAGGATGCTTTGGTTACAAAGCATCTTCAGCTTGTGTGGAGAGGGAATGGGCTTCCCTCTGACCCACACACTTTGCCCTCCTGCACACACCATGAGCAACCTGGCCAAAGAGCACAGCAGCAGCAGCCTTGAAGTGCTTTGTAGAGGATCTTGGAGTTCAGCTTCTGGCCCAAGCATTTTACTGAGTTTACTGCAGTCGGCATCAGAATATGCAGCTCTCTCTAGGGCTTTCAGTTGTGGTAGCTGCTACTTCTTTCTCTATGGCAAGTCTCTCTAGGCTTGCGTCTTTCTGCATTTCCAGGGATGCCTCTTGCTGCATTCTTTCAGATTCTTTCTGTACTCTTTCAGCTTCTAACCGTGCTCTCTCTCTTTTTTTGAAAAGTTTTTTTATTGTTTTTTATTTTATTTTTTTTGCATAATATTTTTATTTCCGTTTCATTCTATACAATCACATGTTTACTGTGCATAACCAGGGCATATAACATTGAGTAATAACCACAACCCTCACTTATATAGAAAGTGTCCCCTACAATACAAACTGAATATACCACCTTGACCCACCATACACCCTCTTTCAACCCCCTTCAACTTTCATTCTTCCTTCTCACATACCCCTCTACACCTACTTCCCCTCCCCCTCTATCTAACCCTGACCCTATCACTCCCTCTCTTAATCCATTCCCTCCCTTCCTTCTCCTCCTCCTCTCTCTCACTCTCTCCACCCTCCTTCTTCTTTCACTCAGCTCCTCCCTTCGGTATACTTCTATTACCTTCCAATATATTCGGTTTGTTCTGTTTTAACACTAACATTAAAAAGCCACAGTATACAAGTGCAATCATGTACCTTAAAGTTTAACACATATTATGTTTCCCCTCTCCCCCCCTCCCCCTAGATCCCCACCTCCCTTCCCTCCCCCTGACTTCCCAGAGACCATACATGGTATAACTTTTTGACAATCACCGTCTAGAATATCTCTACATTGATCTCAGCTTCAGTTTTTTTATTGTTTTAATTGAACAAAAACACACAAAAAAAGAACCATCCTTCATTACATCTTGTAGAAAGCATGTCGATTGGTTACAAATACATTTCATGTGTTTCTTCCACAATCGTTACTTATACTTCATTCATATTGAATTATATATTTTAAATCAAAAGTCTTTATGTATTTTACTATCAATGTACCACAATTCTCATTTCACTACAATTATTTAAACGTGCTTTTATCTGCAATCATTTGTATTTAAAGACACAACCACCAACTGGCATTCATTCGTAATTTCAATAAACCTCCAATAACATTACACCTTTATAACATATTCTGAAAAAAAATCAATTAACAAGATATGTAAGCATTCCCCACCTTTCCCCCCAACTCACTATTTAAAGCTTGTATCCAATTTGCTTTTACCAATACAACACATGTATATATCATTGAACATTATCCATTAACATTTCCTTGTTATTGTTGTAGTTAGCTAAAAATTATTTACTATTTATATCACATCTTCTCTCATCAGACCCAAAAGAAATTACACCTTTATAACAAGATCTAAACAAAAATTTATTAATAACATTTATAGGTCTTTTCCCCAAGTCCCAATTTACAATTTATATCCAAGTTACTGTTACTAGTTAAGGTTATCATTTCATTATTGTTATCATCATTAATTATATGTTAACGAATAAACATTTAATAACAATCTAAAACAAACTACAAAATACTAAAATTCCTACTTATTAATCACCAAAAATTAACTAACTTTTTATCATCAACTTTCATTATCAACCTGTATCTTTCCAGTGGCAAAACAGTCTTATCTCTCTTGCCAGTTGTTGTGTCAATTCTCTTTTTAACTCCTTTATAAAGTTTTTATAAACTTCTCTCCACACTTTATTGCTTGAAAGATCTCTCAGATAATCTCGTTGCCCTTGAATTGTTATTGAAATTAGCTTTTCTTTGGTTGTCAGACTTATTTCTGAAAAGGTTTCTTCTTAACTCCATCATTATCACCATTTTTTTCCTCCTGTATCTTGAAATCTGGGATAAAGCTCCAAATTGTCAAATTCACTTTTCCATCTTCCTTTCTTTCCAATTTCACCCATGTTTGCTCCATTAATAAGTTCATCTATTGTCTTGTCTTTATCGTCTATATTTTCATTCTCTTCTTTAATTTTTGGGGCTCCAACCCCATCATCTTTTGCTGTGAGAAACAATAGCCTATCCAACTTCTCAAATATCCCAAATCCTTCCAATATATTTTGAATTCCAGTCAGGATATTTCAAAATTTTAAGGTTTCCTCATCTGCATATTGATCCATTTTTCCAAAAAAAAAGGAGAGAAAAAGAAAAAAGGAATCTGATAGCCACTGCCACTCTAGCCTTCCAAGCCTCTTTTGTGTTTGTGTGTAAAGTTGACTTAAGCACAAGTTCTTTTGTACTCTTCAAAGAAGAAGGGTTCTATATTTTTCTTTCTTTTTCCTTCCCTTGCCAAAATATTTTCCAAAAACACCTGCGAAAACAATTCGTGCCCTTGGCTCTTTATCAGATTTTGTAAACCCTTCAGTTACAAAGTCAGTGAGATCAAATAAGAAAGAACAAAAGATACATTGTTTAAAAAAAACCTCCAGACTCTGACTTCCGAGTGGCAGATTCCACTTTTACATATTTGTCTCAAGCTTATGGAAAACAAAGGTCTTTAATGGAATTTAATAACAAATGGTAGGAAGAATTGTTAAAATAAAAAAGAAGATTTTAGTTCAAGCCAAAAGATAAGGTGACAAAGAATAGAGGAGGAGAAAAAAATCAATCCGTTCACTTTAAGAGGAGAAACAGGAAACATTACGATCACTTTAATCCACAAAATATCGTTACAAAGAAAAAAACAAAAACTTTCCAAGGCAGTCCAATAAAAATTAAATTCGCCGCTTTATTCTTTTACTTAAAGGACTAATTTATCTTTTTAAAAAAGTTTCTTTGGACAATTTTTCTCAGAATAGAAAAAAAAAACCCTCACCAGATAGACTCACTTTCACTTCCTTCCTTCCGGAATTGTCTCCGACTTTGTCAGCCTAGGACTGCCTGTTTGCCGCTGACTTGAAGCGCTTCCCTTGGGTCAATCAGGGACTTTGCGATGTCCCTGAGACCAGCAAGGCTTTGTCTTCCTGTTCATTGTCTCTACAGGACGGTTTAGGTCCAACTGGACTGTCCAGTGGCAAAAGTGTCAACGGCAGTCTCGGACTGTCGAGACTGCACGTTGTATTGTCGCGATGTTGGATCCTCCCCTCCTCCGATATTGGCTCCTCCCCTCCTCTCTGTGCTCTCTCTCTTTTCCTTTTCATTTCCATTGCTTGTTCAGCAAACGCTGCTCATGCTTTTGCTGCTTCAGCCTTTGGGCTGGCAATGGAAAGTGCATTACTTGCTGATGACTGTTTGGACAAACTAAAGACTTGAGACTTTGTCTTATATGAAAATGCCCAGCTCTGTCACATGGTGTCTTCTAGAGGTGCTTGACTGTAGAGACTGCTGTATGACCATATGCAAGCATTGGCAGGGTAGCAGGCCTCTGTAGAGTTGCTATCCTGGACCCCCCTTACTGGGTAGCTGTACTTCACTGTTCTGTTATATGCTGAGGGGCATGACATTAACCATCAAAGTTCTTTAAGTAAGGCTCTGAATTATTCTCTCCATCACCCCCAAAAGGACAATTTCCCTTGAATCTAATGCTTTAAGTTTCCATTGAGGCTTGCCAATTAGACAAGTCACATCATCTTTCACCTGCATGGAAGTTTTGCTTCTGCTTCTGCTGCAGGGGATCAAATACATTTCACTGACAGCAAAGGGTTTTGCATGTGATCAAGAGTCGTGGTGGCACAGTGGTTAGAATGCATTATTGCAGGTTAAGTTGGTCCACTGTCAGACATTCAGTCCTGACTAGTTCAAGCTTAATTCTGTCTTCTATCATTCCGAGGTCAGTAAAATGAGGGCCCAGATTGTTGGGGGCAATATGCTGACTCCGTAAACCACTTAGAGAAGACTGTAAAGCACTATGAAGTGGTATGTAAGTCTTAAGTGCTACTGCTATTGCTCTCATCTTGAACAGCTTGAACAAGTCAGAAGAGATAGCAATAATTAAGACAGGGATCTTGGAGTCCTAGTAGACAGTTATTTAAATATGAGACAGCAGTGTGCAGCAGCAGCCAGAAAAGCCAATGCAATCCTATGCTGCATTAACAGAGGGATAGGATGAAGATCATGTGAAGTATTAGTACCACTTTACCTCCCTCCCTTTTACATTATTATAATCTTTTTGCCTTCTATTCTGATATCGAGGAGTTTGAATCTGCTCCAAAACAGTCTCTGTTTAGCTTCATGTACATTACACAAAATCCTTGGGTCTTGCTCTAAATTTCCAATACTAAATTTTTGCTTTGCTGAAGAATTAGGCAAACTGAATGTTACTGACAATTGTATGAAATTAAGGCAACAAAACTGCATTTATTAATTATCAGTATACATGCCTCAATAATTCCATCTTTTGGAGAGAATCTACCCATTCTCTTAGATTTACTGATGGCATAGTTACAAATTCCACCTCTGTAGCTTTTTAAAGGGGTGAGTCCAGTGCTACTATGCACTGCCTTGTTGTATGCAACTTCAGCAAATGGCAGGAGTTCTGCCCAGTTTGATTGCTGATAGTTGACATAGCAATGTAAGTACTACTCCACTATTGTGTTAGCTCATTCCACGGCTCCATTCATGCTCAATTGAAATGCAGAACTGAGCCCCTGGGAAGACGTTATTAGCCTTATGAATTTCTGCCAGAATTTGGCCATAAATTGGACCCCTCTGTCTCATTGTTTCTTTAACCTCTTCTTCTAAATTTATTCTAAGTAAGTAACTATACAATTTTTAAATCATTTTTCATCTGTTCCCATGAGTATCCTATTTAATCTGAATTTTCCATATTAAAACCATACTCTTTAACAGCCTTCTCATAATCTTGTTTGTATTTGCATTTCTTTAAACCGTCCTATATCAATCCCTTGTTCTTATAACACTTTCTTCTATTTTAGTTCTCCCTGTGCTGTGATTTTATCTTTGTACATAATAACCTTTTTCATACTACTAATATTCAGATGTGTCAAAGCTTCCACCATTGAAAGCCACATTGGTTCTTCCATATAGTGCTTTTCTTTCACTTTTTCCCATACTGCGTATAAACCAATTCTTACATAGTGTCTCTGAAAATTACCATGTATTCTATTTTTCCCATATCACAAAAATGTGTGCCAGCCCAGTTGCATATCGTGTCCCTCCAAGGATAATAACCTTGCATTTCTTGATAATATCCATTCTTTTATCCACGTTAGAGATGCTGCTTGGTAGTATGATTCCCAATTTGGTACACCAAAATCCATCTCTAATCCTTGAATCTTGTAACATTCTTATATTAATTCTCGCTTTCTTTCCTTGCCAGATATATTTGCCGATTATTTTATTTAGTTTTTTGAAGTACTTTTCCCCAAGTTTTATCGTTACTGTTTGGAATAAAAATAATATTCTTGGTAATATATTCATCTTAATTACTATGGCTATTCTTCCCATTAGCGATAGCTGTACGTTTTATCATTTCTCTATATCCATTTCAATTTGATGTTTGAAATGATGTGTTTCGGCACTCCGTGCAGTCGGTAGATCTACAAAAACATCCTGGACTGGTTCTGGACTGACAAGGGCCTCGGGCAAGTACAAAGTGAGCTTGCTTGGAGAACAGGTCAACTATAGTCCAGATTAAACTATTCCCCTCACTCTCCAGGAGTTCTATTATAAAGTCCATGTCTATTTCCTCCCATGGCCAGGTTGGCTCAGTCACTTGCTTGTAGCAGTCTGGGAGTTTTTCCTGGTCTCCGTTTCATAGACGCACATACAGTACATCTTTTTACATAGCTTTCTTCGTCCCTTTTCATGCCTGGCCACTAGAACTGCTGTTTGGTCAAGTGTAGAGTTGTGTGACTGCATCATGGCTGCATAGCGTTTTGGGAATGTAGTTTTCTCCTTTTCCAGGCCATACTTTGAAAGTGATTTTACTGCCCTCTAGGAACCGTCTCCACATTAGCAGTGTCCACCGCCCTGCAAAGATTTCCTTCCCGACTTACCGCCCAATGTCTCTCCGTCTCGTTCATCTTGGGCTTTGGTAGTTTTGCCCCTGGCAGGATCTCAGTTGCGCAGTTTGTGGGACAGTGGAAGGGTAGGACATTGCATTCCTTTTCACTGAATGCTCCCGCTAAGTCCTGGTATTCTTTGGGGATGGTTTGCACTTTTGGCGCCAGTTTGGATGCCGCTTTTATGCGCTCAAGTCTCTCTTCCCTCTGCTGGTTTGGCTTGCCCCACTTCCTTTTCAGGGGGTTGTTACCCTTTCCCGTCATTGGTACATGTCTCCCACCCAGTGCACGATGGTTTCCACTTGATAAACTAGGCTAATCCCAGTATCATAGCTTCTGCCATCTTTGGGATGACCATGAACTGAATGGTCTCTTCGTGGGTTCCTAACTTTAGGTGCACTGGTTCTGTTAGGTAGGAGGTGGGCAAGTCCCTACAATGGAGCCATCAACCTGCTCAAATTTCATGGGTTGGCCTAACTTTCTCACTCGTAATCCCAACTTCTGCACTGTCTGCTGGTTGATTAAGCATCTTGTGCACCCTGAGCCTATTAGGGCTTTTATGACTCCCTTCCCTCCCAAATAGGGGATGATGGTCTCACTTACCATTGGGTCATCTTCCCCCTCATTGTTGCTCTTGTAGATTGTTGCTCAGCTGGGGATACTCCTTCCCTCTCCCTTCACTTCTGGGGTGGGGGAAGAACTCTACAACTTTGCATGCCATTTGCAACTTCTCCTTTCCCTGTTTGGACGGTTTCCTTGGTTTCACTGGGTTCGGGACTTGCAAGGTTGAAATGGGCGGTGGAGCTGGGCAGGCTGCAGCTCGATGGCCCTCTTGGCCACATAGGAAGCATAAGTTAGATCCACACCTTGGGGCTTCAGGAGGGATAGGGGCCCTCACAGTGGGATTTCTCTGTCCCAGCGGGCATGTCTCCTGGCTCCTCTTCGGGTGGCCTTGTGTTCTTCCATGCCATTTATATTCCATTGCAGTTTGTATTCCATTAGGTCCAGCTTCACACTTGTTGACAGCTGGTACCAGTTGTGGATCCACTTGTGGATCCCTTGAGGTACACATGTGTTATAACTCCTTATTCAGGCAGTCTCAGAAATAGTGGACCCGGAATCACTCCAGCCAGTGCCTCAGCCTCCCCACCAGCCTTTGGAACTCATAAATGTATTCCAGCAATGTTATGCTCCCTTGCTTGATGGCATGGATGCCCATTGGACTAGTGTAGTGTCTCCAAATCGGGCTCTGAACTCTCCCAAGAAGGCATCGGGAGCCCCTTCGTCATGCAAGGCCTGTCAACCATTTTGCTGCCTCTCCCTCTTAGGTTTGCCTGATGGCATTCACGTAAGCCACATCATCTAAGTAGGCTGGCCCATATTGATCCAGGTGAACCCACACCTGATTCAGGAAGAATGCCAATTTCTCCGGACTTCCATTGAACGTGGCAGGGGCTTTGATAGGGCCTCGGGTGCCCTTGTATGCCTGCCACCGTCCCATCCTGTAGGGAAAGGGACAGGGCTGTGTGCCCGCTGCTGCCAGTCGTGCTTGGGGCCACCTGGCATTCCTGTGTGATTGGGTTGCCACATGTTGGGGTTCAGCGATGCCTTGCTCTCCAATAGTTACACAGAGCAGAATTGGCACAGCAGATAGCACAAGTTTCTGGATCATGATCCCTTGGTGACTCTCCACCTCTGTTGCCTCAACCTCAGCTGAGAATGGGAGGAACTGCAGCCTTGGGAGCAGCCAGATCCCCACGGACTGCCATCAGCTGCCGTTCCCCCCATCCTCAGCCAGGGTTGAGGCAACAGAAGTGGAGAGTCACCGAGGGTTGGCTATCTGCTGTGCCCCATAACTCTATTCTGATGAACCTTGATCTCAGCTGTTCAACTGATGGGCTGCTGCAGACTGCCAGGTACATCCACTCCGTGGCACGACAAAAGCGCGAACGTCAAAAGCGCGCCAACAAAACCGCGGCGCTAAAACCGCGATGTCAAAACCGCGCCGACAACAGCGCGCCAACAACAGCGCGCCGACAGAAGCGCGATTTAAGTTAAGGTAAGGTTTAGGGTTAGGTTTAGGGTTAGGTTTAGGGTTAGGTTTAGGGTTAGGTTTAGGGTTAGGTTTAGGGTTAGGTTTAGGGTTAGGTTTAGGGTTAGGTTACAGCGCGCTTCTGTCGGCGCACTGTTGTCGGCGCTCATTAGTCACGCGGTTTTGTCGGCGCGGTTTTGTCACCGCAGTTTAGTCAGGCGCGCTTTTGTCGTTCGCGCATTTGTGGTGGAACCCATCCACTCCACTAGTTCTTCCCACTCCGCTGCTCTTTTCTCTCTCAATCTTGTGCCCCTGGTAAATGCTGATCCAGGAGAAAGCAGAGGGAACTCAGCTTCAGACACCTTTGGCACCCCACCCCACTATAGCTCCTCGCTTGCCTGATGGAATCCCCCAGCTGCTATGGCCTCCTCCGATGCTGCCGGCTGTTCAGTTTTCTCTGCTCGTCCCTTTGAACGGGTCACCAGCATCTGGGTGCTGAAATCCATCTGGCCGCTAGGGCTGTCCTGGACTTGGCCTTTACATTCCACCCCGGACAGCTTCTCTTGGGTCTTCACAGCTCTTCTGGAGGTAGCTGGACAGGTTGCAGGAGCCCAGGACTCCTTTGTCATTTTTAATTTTGGCAGACCTGGTTTAATGTCAACGTTCCAACTGACGAACCCAACGAAAGCAAGCACGGCCGAGACGATCCAATCTCCCAATGCAAAATTTTACTGAGTACATCATTTTGTCACAGATGAAGGCAAAGCCAGATCTGACTAATTCCTGTGCAAATGCACATTATTAAAGTATAGATTCTCCTCCCCCCACCCCTATTAGGCCAGGCCACACTGTCCAATTGAGTCTCGTATTGTTATGGGAAAAAGTTATGGGGAAAAGACTTTGGCAAACACCTGCTGAAGTGTCCTTGGTTCTCACTGCTGTCTTCTTGAGGTCTGGGGTCTACATTCCATCTTTCCTTTCCCCTCCCACTTGGTTCATTGGCAAGCTGAGAAGCGGTAATGGTTGCAACAGCAAACACACACTTTAAAACTTGATAGCAAGGTCACCCATCCATTTCAAGCATGTTCCATCATTTCTCTATTACATGCAAACATAGCAATAAACTTTACTTAGGACTGCCTAAGGAGCATATTTGGAAAATATGGATGTCTCAGCTGTAACAATGTCTAGTTTGTTCCTGATGCTCTTTCCCTGAGATTATTGCATGACTTCCAATCAAAAGGAGTTGAGCTGGATTGTGGAAAGGGCAAATATGCAGATTTTCTTTAGCTGCATTTAGGTATGTATGAAATTGAATGATATCTTATTAGACCATAGAGCACACAAGAGAATGTTTCTTCCTTACGTAGTAAAGAATGTTCAGTTATAAACCAAAAGAAAAAAAATTAGGGGCCCATTCACAGCTCACTCAGATCTGTCCACTATTGTTACAGCACAGAGTTTGGCCATCTTTCTGGACAAATTGCAATCCTAGTTGTTAAATAATTAAACACTGTTCTAATGTCTGAACCTATGAATAAATACTCTTAAGACAGATATTATTGAATATCAAAGCCATTATGAGCAGACTGTCTAAGCACCCCAATGTGAATGCCCTCTTATGTCAATATATAGTAAGACTAGTGGCAGTTCAAAAATGTATGTGCAGATCTGTTTTTCTTCCTATAGAGAAAACTTTACACCAAAGGTATTTCTGTGGAAAAATGACTGGATTCAAAGGCACAATTTCAGCCCACTTTAGAGCAGCTTTAATGGTGGGAATGTTCATGCTTAGTGGGCAGCTACTATCCCCACTGCTAAACTTGTGGAGAAGCCAAGGAGGTGAAAAATGGACATTCCAATACATCACAGGGTCAGTAACTGCCAACTCCTGCGGTCCTCCAAACCCATAATAGACAGTCCTCTTTGTTGCAGCAGGAGTGCATCTCCACTGTTGTGCAGCCTCCAGACCCCAGTCTTAGGAAAACAGTCATTTTGACAGAGGAAATAGTGAAAAATTAAAACATTTTCAAGCATGGAAAGTCATGGAGGTGCTGAAAGGAAAGGTCACAGTCCAGATGAGATCACTCTAGGGGCTTCTCTTTTAAAAAGTTTCATGAACCAGTAAGAGACTCATTCAGTTGCTGTCTCTGATTGAAAAGTGGGCTTTTGAATGCAGGCATCTGCAGCGCTCCATCTCACCGTCAGAGTCGTCTTTTAGCAAGTTAAAAAAAAAGTTATAAGAATATTCCAATTTTGGCAAATGAGTTAAAAATCACACAGTGCTTTTGAAAATATTGCAATATTTGTAATTCTTTTATTTATATTATGAGAAAAACTGAAAACTATAGACATGGTTGGTGTAGACTAGATTTCTATTGAAAGTTAGCTTGTTCTTGGGTATTCAGACCTGGGTGTGTTCTAAGAGAGGCTGGTCACTGAGGAAGTTTTTATTTGGATTCATTCATTAATCAAGAGGTCACACTCAAGGGAACCCCTCCAAAGTTCTGGTTTGGTGATTCCTGAAATTGTTTCTATAAGTATGTGTAAGGCACTAGAGATGTAACAGGGCACATTTTCCTAAGGATTCTTTGTAACGTTTTCTGGAGTACAGTTAATTCCTTTCATGCAAACAGGAAAACAGGATCAGTTGATCATGGACATTTGGGGCTGCAACTGGATGTGGTTTTCAAATCTGTCAATCATGGCATCAACCTCAATGAAGCTATCACATTTTTGTTTGCACAAAGAAAACAGGCCCATTAAAAGTCAGTAATGCAATACTTGTCAGATCTTCCCAACAAGATTGTTTTCATTCAAAGAAATCTGAAAAGTGAACTAGACAGAACTAACTTCTGCATAGCCAAGGGGTTTCTGGAGAAAATAGCATTAAATTCACAAACTGATAAAGTTGAACAAATCTGTAAATTTGGTTTTCACTTGTTTATTTAATTTGCATAACTACCTATTTTAGATTTGTGATGCTGGGCAGCTGACATAATTAAAAACAACCAGACAACACAGCCAATAAACAAAATAGAAAAATAAAAAACATATAAAGCTCCCCTTTATGTACATAAAATATTGCATATAAAAACAGGTGGCGTCTTAGCTATTTGTATGACCTTTTGAAAGAGATAAAACCTATAAATATCAAACAACTTTGTGATAGTGATGACGTTAACCGTCACTTTAATTTTAACTCCAATCTTAAATACAAAAGTGTTCCCCGTTGTCTCTAGAACTTTAAATCTAAGGGACATAATAAAATGCAACTTCTTTCATTGCTGCACCACTAAAAACAGCCTATTGGGGCACCAAAGAATTGAGGCCTTTGAACTATGGTGCTGGAGAAGACTCTTGCAAGTCCCTTGGACTGCAAGGCGATCAAACCGGTCAGTCCTAGGGGAGATCAACATGGACTGCTCTTTAGAAGGCCAGATCCTGAAGATGAAACTCAAATACTTTGGCCACTTAATGAGAAGGAAGGAGTCACTGGAGAAGAGCCTAATTCTGGGAAAGGTTGAGGGCAAATGAAGAGGACGACAGAGTATGAGGTGGCTGGATGGAGTCACTGAAACAGTAGGTGTGGTCTTAAATGGATTCCAGAGGATGGTAGAGGACAGGAAGGCCTGGAGGAACATTGTCAATGGGATCGCAATGGGTCAGACATGACTTCGCAACTAATAACATTGGGGCTGCATTGGGGTTGAAATAGATATCCTGCATCATTTGCTAAAGCAAGACATAGGGCACACCTTTGCTCTGGAAATGGAGATCTTATGAAGTAGAACTGTCATAACTCCAAAGCTGTACAGGAAGCAGAGCAGGAGTTTGGATTAAATGTTTTGGCAAAGGACATCCTTTGTCCTTTGCTTCTCTTAGAGCCCATATATGGAAATCTTCTGCCAAACAATCCCTCAGTAAAACTCTACACTGGAAGGAGGCTTCTGTAGCAACTAAAGTACAATGCTTGGATAATTTAGGCGAGAGTGCTTACTTATCACTGTGAAATTATAGTACATTTTAAAGGATCCCTTATACAGAGAACAAAGGAGATTCTTAAGCTATTAACATTTGCTCTCCTGTTATTAATCATGTTTGGTTATTAATCATGTTTGGATGTCATCTAAATAATGTGTTTGTAGAGTAAAGGATAGATCTACAGTCTGGTTTTGAACTTAGACTAGACTTCAATTTGACATTTTACATTTGACAGCATGTGCTTCTAGTGGATATTATTTGGATTTTTTAACAGAATGCTTTTAGGAAAGGAAAAACTAGAGCTTTAAACCTTCATGTGAATAATTTTCTCTGTTTAATCATTTCCCCAGATCAGTCATTGGGGAGGGGGGATTGAGATATTGCAGCTTAGAAATTGGTTTCCTGGAGTCCAAACATTGAATAAACAAGAGATAAAAAAGAAAGAGGGGAGGAGAGAGACAAGGGGAAGAGATGAGAGAAGAGCTTGCTTAATGTAAAAACTGTCGTTTTGCCTTCAAGGAAAATTTCATTGTTTAGAAATTCAATAGATGCATATATGCTGGGAGGAAAATTCTATGCTTCCGTATGATCATTAGAGTATATTCTCTCTGCCTTCATTTTTTACATAAAGAGACAAACATTAGAAATTCCAGACTAAATATATTACATGAACTCCTTTATAAGCTCCAAGGTACCCACAAAAAACCTCCCTCCATCACCCTGCTCTTCCATTGACCAATCTTGGATGTGAGACTAGAGATCTGAAGCAATGACCTTAAGAATTTCTACCTTACCCTGATGAGCAAGATTCCCACTGGAGTGAGTTCTCTAATGCAATCTTGTTCTAGTGGAAACCAAAGCCATATGGGCTCAGACTGGGCGATCATTGGGCACAATGGCCAGGGCCTATAAAACTACAAAATGCCTAAGAAAAAATACCCTAACCAGTATATTGTGTAGACTTATGGAGAGATAATAGTACTTCTAATTTGTATATAATGCAAATACAAATAACTCTAAGTTGTGGGCCCATGAGAGTGATTTGAACTGACAAAGATTTCACTTTGCTCTTCAGTTAGATTGGGAAGTGGTTTCTGTGTTGGAAAATTGCTAAATATTCTCATGTATTATTAGCATCCCAGAACCAGAATTAATGAGCAGGACTGGATCAATTTATGGGGGTCTAGCATGTTTATCTCCAGGCTAGAGGTGGATTCAGGGGAACAAGTGGGACATCTTTTACTTGACATCTCAGAGGCATCTGGTTTACCTCCCTGAGAATCTAAAAGTTGGACTAAGGTGGGCTTTGGGCTAATTTTATCATGCCACCATGATGTACAAGAATTTAATTCTTGCTCTTTGCAGATATTTTGTAATCTGCTTCCACCCACTCAAGTGTCTGGAAAAGTCCTCTACTGTCATAAGCAGTAAAAACCATTAGATGGCCAGTGATACGTGATTCTCCATTACAATTTTATGACTTATTTATTTATATATTTTATGTATCTGCCTTCATGGTGGCTCTGGGTGGCTTATAGAAATAAAAACAGTAGAAAAGTGTATCAGAAGGAGAAAAAAGTGATGTGTGTTCCACAAAGGAAAAACAATCCAGATCAATATACCTAACAAGAAGAAGCTTGCCACTCACCCTAAGACAAGGCCGAGGGAAAGCCATGTTTTTGGCTTTCCACGGCAGTTACGGTCTCTCCGCGGCAGTGGATCCAGGAGGGCTCCTTGGTTTACTGAGGAACTCCGGGAGATGAAGCGCCAAAAGAGACGCCTAGAGCGACGTTGGAGGGCTAGTAACTCCGAATCCGACCGAACACAATTAAGAGCCTTTATTAGGACTTATCTAGTGGCGATACGGGCAGCAAAATGTGCGCATTTTTCCGCTCTTATTGTATCCGCAGAATCTCACCCAGCCGCCCTGTTTAGGATAGCCCGCTCCCTCTTGAAAGGGAGGGATGCGGACGACCCCTTACAGGGTAGAGCTGAGGAATTTGTTCAGTTTCTGTCAGATAAAATCACTCGGATCCGGACGGCCCTGGATTCCACTTGGACGGTACCAGCTGAGATGCCAGGGGAAGGTCTTGATCGGATTTCGTGGAGCGAGTTTCAACTTGTCGCTCCTGAGGAAGTGGACAAGGCCATGGGAGCGGTGAGTGCCTCCACTGTTTACTGGACCTGTGTCCCTCCTGGCTGGTCTTGACCAGCAGGGAGGTGACACGCGGCTGGCTCCAGAGGATTGTTAACACCTCTGTTCGGAAGGGATCCTTCCCGCACCCTCTAAAGCAGTGTTTTTCAACCACTGTGCCGCGGCACACTAGTGTGCCGTGACATAGTGTAAGGTGTGCCGTGGGAAAAACACTTTATATATAGTCAATATAGGCACAGAGTTAAAATTTTTTAACATTTTCTAATGGTGGTGTGCCTCGTGATTTTTTTTCATGAAAAAAGTGTGCCTTTGCACAAAAAGGTTGAAAAACACTGCTCTAAAGGATGCGGTGGTGAGACCCCTCCTTAAGAAACCTTCCCTAGACCCAGCCATCTTAAACAACTATCGCCCAGTCTCCAACCTCCCGTTCGTAGGGAAGGTTGTAGAGAAGGTGGTGGCCTTTCAACTCTGGCGGACCTTGGATGAAGCAGATTATCTGGATCCCTTTCAGTTGGGTTTCAGGCCTGTTTACGGCACAGAAACTGCTTTGGTCGTGCTGATCGATGATCTCTGGCGAGCCAGGGACTCTATCCTAGTGCTTCTTGACCTCTCAGCGGCCTTCGATACCATCGACCATGGTATCCTTCTGCGACGGTTACGGGAGGCGGGAGTGGGAGGTACCGTCCTAAGGTGGTTCTCCTCCTACCTCTCGGACAGGTCGCAGTCGGTGTTGGTTGGAGGACAGAGATCGACCCCTAGGCCCCTCAAATACGGGCCGTCTCAGCGTTCGGTCCTGTCCCCCCTCCTATTTAATATCTACATGAAGCCGCTGGGTGAGATCATATGCCGGCACGGGACCAAATATCACCAATATGCGGACGATACTCAATTGTATCTGTCTGCCCCGTGCCAACTCAGCGAAGCAGTGGAAGTGATGTGCCAGTGCCTGGAGGTTGTCAGGGTCTGGATGGGAGCGAACAAGCTTGCACTCAATCCAGACAAGACCGAGTGGCTATTGATGCTGCCTCCCAAGGATAGTCCAGACATTCCACCTCTTAGCCTGGGGGGTGAAATTATACACCCCTCAGAGAGGGCCCGCAATTTGGGTGTCCTCCTGGATCCGCAGCTGACGTTAGAACACCATCTGTTGGCTGTGACCAGGGGGGCTTTTGCCCAGGTTTGCCTGGTGCACCAGTTGCGGCCCTACCTGAACCGGGAGGCACTTCAAATGGTCACTCATGCCCTCGTCACCTTAAGACTAGATTACTGTAACGCGCTCTACATGGGGCTGCCCCTGAATAGTGTTCGAAGACTGCAGTTGGTCCAGAATGCAGCCGCGTGAGTGATATTGGATGTACCTAGATACACCCATGTTACACCCATCCTCCGCGAGCTGCACTGGCTCCCCATTGGTCTCCGGACATGCTTCAAGGTGCTAGTCGTTACTTTTAAAGCCCTACATGGTTTAGGACCTGGTTACCTGAGAGACCGCCTCCTGCCACTTACCTCCCAATGACCAACAAGATCGCACAGGTTGGGCCTCCTCCGGGTGCCGTCGATCGGACAATGCCGGCTGGCGGCCCCCTGGGGGAGGGCCTTCTCTGTAGCTGCGCCGGCCCTATGGAACGATCTACCCGTAGAGATCCGGACCCTTACCACTCTCCCGGCCTTTTGTAAAGCCACCAAGACCTGGCTGTTCCGGCAGGCCTGGGGCTGTTGATCAATATCCAGCCCCACTTAGATGGAATGCATGATGTGGAATTTTAATAATTGTATCTTCTTAGCTTTAATTTTTAAATGTTTCTTTTTACCTTGCCTGTAAGCCACCCAGAGTCCCAAGGGAGTGGGCGGCATACAAATCTTATTAAACTAAACTAAACTAAACTTTTAACTGTTTCAAACACAGGCAAGGTAGTGGATATTACGTGGATTTTTTTAATGAAATCCCCTCTCTAGAGTTGCTTCCTAGGTTCTATATATGTATTCTTTCTTGTGTTAAGGAAACTTCTGCAAAATGAAAATGCCTTCTGTTTACAACAGGATTTCCCAAATGGTGAGGTGCACTCCCTGTAGGAGGCGTGGACAGAGTGGAGGTATGCGTGCAGAACTTTTTATTTGCTAT
This sequence comes from Thamnophis elegans, assembly GCF_009769535.1. Lineage (NCBI taxonomy): Eukaryota > Metazoa > Chordata > Lepidosauria > Squamata > Natricidae > Thamnophis > Thamnophis elegans. The sequence goes on from NC_045549.1 coordinate 57,272,915, forward strand.
GTGAAAATAAAATCACATTTCCTTGTTCTTCAGTGTTCATTTCAGTATTTGGATTTTTTAGGAAAGATGCGTACATTAAGATTACATTAAAAGAAAATGTGAAGGCAAAAGGTTTAAGAAACTCAGTGGAGACTACTATGGGGAAGCCAATTTTTAAAATTTCTGCCACACTGTGCTAATCTACCAAATGAATTTTATGGTTTTATTTTATTGGCAAACATTTTTGCTTAAGGTGTACAAAGACAGTCTGATGCTCCTTGAAACCAATCAGCTCGGATCTGTACTTCAGTTAACCTTTGGAAGGTTCATTGCCTGGACTTTTCTCTGTGGGAATGCCATGAATTTACAGTAGTTAAATAAAGAGGGTTTTTTTCTGGACAAGTGGTTCTGTTTCTTGGTTCTGCTAAGGCTGGGTCAGAACAGAAATCATGTTACTTCTCAGCATCTTCATCATCGAGTGCTATCACCCGGTCTGTGGTCTCCCTTTCCAGGGACATCATTATTCAAGCCTCATTGTTTGGAAAGTTCGGGCCATGTTCTGCCATGAAATTCCAACTTGGGCTAGGAAGTACTCCAATTGCTTCGCTTCATTGTCAGACTTCACTTTTAACCTCAGCACCTGACAGTCATCTGGCCTCACAGAAGCCACAAGCATTGAGGGTGCTGGGGCAGGTGGTACGGTGGCTGTTACCAGTCTCCTATTGGGAGCAGGATTAGGCTGTTCCAGGGATTCAGGTGTCAAAACTTGTTTCACCTTTTCTCTGATGAGATCAAGTGCCTGATCAATTGCCTCATCTCGGGCCTCCCTCTTGGGTCGCTCAGGATTGAGTGGTGCTACTTGGTGGCTCTGGAGTCCTAGATGAGTATCACTCCTGTAGCTTAACAATGTTTCTCTCTCTCTCTCAGGAGAGCTGATGGGGGTGATAGTTTCCAAACAGCAGTTTTTGAGCATGCACCTGGTTCGGCTGAGGTACTTTGGCTTATCTTTTAGGTCCACCAGGGTTCAAATTTCTCCTCTGGACCAGAATTCCCACCTCTGCTCTTTGGTTTCACTGTGGCGCCTCCCATGCTTTCCTTCTACATCATCATCAGAGACAAATCATGCACAACCCCCATGGTAGATTATTTCTCTGGGTGGATTGATAATGCAGTTCTGGCTGAATGTCAATCCTGCCTTAGCTTGAGACTGTAAGTAAGAATGATCCTTAACACCATCGGGTTGAGAACAGTATAGATTACTAGAAGCCAAATGAAATACAGTAGTGGAAAGGCAGAATTAAAATTTGCACCCCCAAATCCCAAGAGTAACTTTTCCCTCCCGAAGGTACCTCCTATAGTTAGCCCCCTCACATCCAATCAAATTTAAAAGATGTTTTTAGAACAGTCTCTTGAGGAATGCAGCTGCACTCCATTTCCAAACAGTTGAGTTGGACACTGCTTGGAAAGCAGCAGTGAACTTTCATTCCTTTGAAGCATACTTCCCTCCCATCTGGCTCCAGAATTCATGGCTGACTGGCACCAAAAGAAATTCTTGAAGCATATTAGTAGAGTATTGAGGTGGCATCTGACAGGCTGTCCAATCTCTTCTTAGAAACCTCCAGTGGTGGAGAACCCACAACTTTTGAAGGCAAGCAGTTCCACTGGTTAATTGTTCTCACTGTCAGTTTTTGGAGTTCTTAGTTCCCTTTTGGTCTCTCCTGTGGCTAATGTTGAAGTAGGACTTGAATGCAAGTGAGGTTGCCCTCTAGATATAGTTTGTAATCCACAGATGTATTTAAAAATAACAAATGAATAAAAGCTGAAAAGAAAAAGTAGTATCTCAGCTGAGAGTAAAAAAATTAAATAGTTTGTAGTTAAACTACAATCTTTTAGTATAAAAGATTATAGAAAATCTTTTAGTATAAAAGATGATAGAAAAATAGTAATTTGCAATAATACTGAAGAGATTCTTTCCTTTAAAATTGTAGTTTTAATTGTTTGCAATTCACAGAAGAAATGATAATGGCAGATGAATAGAATCGGCAGTATCTTATTGCAGTTTGGGGCACATTCACAATTGCTGTGAATTAGTTTACTATCCTCGTAAATTTGCAGTCCCCCCTGGGAATAAAAGCGTTGGGGGGGGGGCTTTAAGAGAGAGAGAAAGAAGGAAATCCTCACTGTTTGGGGATCCCCAAGTGCATGGAGCAGAGGTCTGCAAACTTGGCAACTTTAAGACTTGTGGACTTCAACTCCCAGAATTCAGCTCTGCTGGCTGGAGAATTCTGGGAGTTGAAGTCCACAAGTCTTAAAGTTGCCAAGTTTGCAGATCTCTGACATGGAGTTGAGAGCTTATTGAAAATGTGGCTAGCTATCCTTGCTCAAGCTAAGCTAATCAATAGTGGAAGGGAGGGAGGGAAGGGAGAAAAAGGGAAGGGAAAGTGAATGTGATATGGATGGATGGATGGATGGATAGCGGGAGGGAAGGAGGAAGGGAGAGGGAAAAAGGAAGGAAGGACCACAAACCTGGTTTGCTTCAGAGGATGTTTTGAAACAGCACAGCAATCCAGGGCTGGAAGTGACCTCAGAGGTCATCTAGTTCAACCTCCTGCTGCAGCAGGAGACATTATAACATCTTGGTTATTTTAATGCCTTTAACACAGAGGAGAAATTTCCAGAAATCTCCAGGCATTGCCAATCTCTCCCCCCTAGTAAAAAAAAAAGATAGAGCAAAAACTTCATGCAGTATTAAAAAGAATAGAAAGGGGGGGCTGGTGTGTATTGCTTAATGGACTGCTAAATTGGCAAAATGGACGGTTAAATTGGCCATACCCACCCAATCACATGATCTCCAAACCACTCCCACCCAGTTACATGACTGCCAAGCCACACCCACAAAATAAGCCACGCCCACAGAACTGGTAGTAAAAAAATTAAAACCCACCACTGGGCATCTTGGGTTTTAAAAGTTTGGCGCCTGGAAAGATCTCGATGGTGCAGTCTGTGGGATGGGGTGGGGGGGGGAGAGAGCTCATCACTGTACACTTCAGCTAAGTCCTTCTATTCCCTGGGAAAGCCCTGAGTTGGTGCTGCTCTCCCGGCCACAGCTGTTTCTTTGTTTAGATTTCCTCCCAGTTCCTCCTTTCAGCCATCTGATCCGGTCACTCCTCATTGGAATCTTAGGGTTCCCTGTTTCCATTTTAATCTGGGGTTCCACTTCCTCAGCCATGTGAGTCCTAGGACTAGCGGCTGCCATTCCATTCCGGGTGCCACAATAAATGTGGGTCTCTCATCATGAATCCCCATGGCTATATCTAGAGGTTCTGTGGCAAACATTGCCAGCTCCCCTCCCCAGGTGCAACTGATCCATCTAACTGGTAAAATGCTATGGGAGTTTTCAGCTTCTGCAGCTGGAAGCCAAGTTTCCCCACCAGAGTTGGGGCTCTCCCTGCTTGGTACTGGTTCCTGGCCAGGTTGATCTCTACCTCTTTGGCTAGGATGTACCATTCAGGAAGATGGTTTGGGCTCCTCTGGCTAGGCAGGCCTTGTATAGGTCATCATTCAGGCCATCCTTCAACCAGCTCACCAAAACCAGCTCACCCTGCAGGCGAGGTCCTGGAATTCTTCAATGTATTCGGCCACTTGTTTCACTGTTCTGATGCGATTGCAGGCTTTTCAGTCCACCGGGGCTCTTCAAACTGGTGGCGAAGAGCCATCATAAAACAGTCAAAATTTCTCAGCTCGGGAACATTGTGAAGGCTCACCATCCATTGGGCCACCGCCCCTTCCAGGGCCAGGGCAACAACTCGGATTCGGGCACCCTGGGTTTGGAAATCCTGCCCAAACTCTTGCATATATGTGAAGACATGTTCCAGGAAGAACCCCAGTTGTTGCGAGTCACCATCATGCTTTACTCCCAGAGGGGTCTTCCTTTCCAGTTGCAGTGCTCTGGGCTGACCGGGGTTATTTGCAGGAGCAAATGCTGCGCGGCACAGGTTTGACAGTGCGGTTGCTGCTCCTGCAGCATCATTGGCTGGGTCTGCGGCCACTGGATCCAGGGTGGCAGTTTCGGCTCCATTGGCTGCTTCTGCAGCCTCAGCCCCCTCTGGCAATGATCCAGTCCCCCGGACTCTGAAGTTTTCAAAAGCTTCCATCACGAAGAAACATATCTCTTGAGTCAACCATCCCTGGCTGGTTCCTCAGTAGTTCTTATTGGTCTGACAGGGCTTCCAACTCTTGTTTCCAGCCAGGTTGTCAGCTGCTGTAGGTGAGGGTGACTCCTCTGGTTCTGCTGTCCCAGTTGTCTTTCTTCCCCACTCCGATCAACCACCTGGGCTTCATGAAGCCTGCCCACATGGCTTCGATGTTTTCAATGGGGCAGATGAAGCTGGCATATGGCTGGGCGATGGTAGAGGTCTGCCCCCAGCATTTGGCCTGTCCTTGCTTGCTACTTTGTTCAGACATTATTTGCAGGATCCCCTCGGTAGAGTGAATTTGCTTCTCCAGATTGACCGCTATTGGAGATCCAGCTCTATGTAAGGTCTGCCTCTCCTCTCTGTTCAAGAAAGCACAAACTCTTGAAACGCCAGTATTTCCAAAGGAAACTTTTATTGAAAAGAAAGTGATTGCAAAACGAAGGCAAAGCAGGATCTAAGTTCTCCTTACGCAATTCCGTTAGGATAAAGGAGTTAGAAACGCTTCCCTTCAGTCTGATGTTCAATGAGCCAATCCACAGGTGCAAAGATGTTGAAAATGGCCATCCTGGGAAGGAGATAAGGAACTGTTCCCAGGCACTTCAGGAAGCTTCAAAATGGAGACAAAATAGATCCCCCCCCCCCGAGTCAGGATTGACTCAGCCTTCCATCCTTCCGAGGTGGGTAAAATGAGGACCCGGATTGTTGGGGGCAATATGCTGACTCTGTAAACCGCTTAGAGAGGGCTGAAAGCCCTATGAAGCGGTATATAAGTCTAACTCCTATTGCTATTGCTATCGCTATACATTCTCCAAAGGTAAATCAAAGCACAGGGCAGATAGGGTCAGAGCTAGGGTTATAAACTATGGGATTGCAGGATATGTAAGAAACAGGAAGAGGGCAATAAGTGAGCAAATGGATCCTGGCCCCCCTCCCTACAGAAATGGCAGTATCATGATAGGGATCTGACAAGGTTACTCCATGGAGTGGTATCTTCTCCTTCACTGGAAGTTTTCAAACAGAGGCTGCATACTCATCTATCAGGATTGTTGTAGTGTATCCTGCAGTGAACACTAGGCTGAACTTGATAACATCATAGGTCCTTTCCAATTCTGTGATTCTAGGCATGATTTTCTGCTCTAGGGCTATGAGACTTCCATTGGGTCATAGAATAGACAGAAGTTTATATTATTCTAATTGTGTGATTCTTGTTTTTCCTTCTGTTTCACTTTTCTCTAATAAACTAATGAGTTCTTTGCAGACTCTTCTAATTTTCACATAGTCATGATGCCCTCCCTCATCTTCTAATAACCTGTCCCTGGAGTCCTCCAGAGTCATGACTGTTTCTTTCAGAAGAGTTTAGCTCACTGTAAGTACCGCATGAACAATTTTGAAATTCAGACTGGTTTTGCTGACCACCGTCTGAAAAGAACTGGTCTCGAGAGAATTAGCTCTTGAAAACAGACTCCATAGATTGACTTCTGTTTATTTGTAGACAGGAGAACAGAGAAACCTAGTGAGAGCTTGCCAGCAAACCTCTATGAAGCCTAGGCTGTGCCAGCAAACCTGATCGTACAGTAACTGACTGGAAAGGAAACCAGTGTGAACATATAAGGGCAATCTTGTTGATTTGTTCTTTGAGTTATGGAGTAAGGAAAGAGTGCAGGAGAGAATAAGAGGAAGAGATTAGGGCAGAAAACAAACATGCAAGCAAATCCAGCAAGGCAAGCAAGCCCCTTTCAATAAAGTAAATTAATAAAATACTCATGCAGGATTAAATGACCTCCAAAGAGGCTGTCCATTGCATTTCTGCATGGTTCAGGGCCCTGGATTCTCTTCCTTTCAACTGGCTTTGCTGAAGATGAGTGATAATGCATTGTTTGATTATTCAAATACATTCAAGTACATTATTCAAGAAAGGCAACTGAATTACCTGATCTTGCAGTGATACAGTCTAGCTACTGTTTAAGCAACTGCAAAAGCAAGGGCTTTTGGTGTCTGTTCCAAGAATATCATCCTCAGCAGAGGTGGATTGCTCCCAGTTCAGCCCAGTTCAGCCGAACTGGTAGTGGAATTCAGGCCTGTGTTGCAGAACCGGCAGTGACCCCAGCTGGCCACGCCCCTGAACCGGTTTCCTTCCTGCCACTGGGCTGCTGCCATTTTGGTTTTTAGTGACTGCACGTGCGCAGTTCACTGTAAATTGTTCTGCCCATGCACGAAGAACAATTTACATTGAACAGCACACACACACATGAGTGAAGCGCACGGGTTGCAAACTAGTAGTAAAACCAGCAGCAATGCACCCCTGATCCTCAGTCTCATAAGCCACAGTAATCATTGCCTGATATTCTCAATTCAAGAATGTTGTTACTAATGTCTTCACTTCCAAAAATGGTTTAAGGCTGGGAGTTCACAGAAACATGTTTTTAGTTTTGAGTACTTTCAAGATGTTATTACTTTTAATATGAACTATTTAATGATTTCTCAAGAGTTTGGGCATTGGAAGGGAATGGTGGTGGTGCACCTCAGGCCAGAAAAAGTGCACTACTCCAGAGTAAAGGAACAACTTATGGGGAGCAGCAGAACAAGATTGCTGCCCTTGAGGGACAAAGAAATGATTCTGAGGGAGTGAGGAGAAAAGACTCAGGAGTTGCTAACAGACTGCTAACAGATGTCCATTGCTCTAAATAGCTATGACTCCTCAATCTAAGATGTTACACAGAAGCATCATGGGAGGATTTATCATTATTATGTAAGGTTGCAACTGCTCTTTTTGGTTAACTATAGCAATTTTTTTAGGATTACATGAATTGGTAATGGTTTTTTCTGCTTTGTAGATACTACCTTTACAGGAGATGCTCCTTTGGGCTCTTTGGCCTTATACTCTACCTTGCCCACTTTCCCACCCTCTGTGTGTGTGTGTGTGTGTGTGTGTGTGTGTGTGTGTGTGTGTATGAGAGAGCACCACAGGGCCTTTATCCTGGATCTTTATTCTAGCTAAAGCTGTTACCTGAGTCATACATGGTTTATTCACTGATACTTCCTTTTGTAAACTGTTTGACGTTGTCCAACTTCAAGCAGGCATCATAAACACATCAAGAAAGCCCTCAGAATGTGGGTATCAAATTTCAAAAAAGACTCTACAAGAGCTCATCACAGACAATGATGAGAACTGTAAATGAAGCAACGTTGTCATTCTGTATGTTGCAGGCATATTGGAAAAGCTCAGGAGGATCTTCAGCTAACATAACATATGCATACTTTGTCCATCACAAGGATAAAACACCCAGACAGAATCTGTACATTGGGGAAATGAAACAACCATTTCATAAATGCTCGACACAACATAGGAGAACAAACACATCAGGACTAGATTCAGCAGTCCATTTAAAAGACACAGTCCACTCTTTTGAAAACAACAAAAAATCGTATTTTGGACAAAGAGGATCTGTGGTTTGAAGGAAGGGTTAACTAGGCCATCTATGTCAAAACTAAACAGCCCTCTCTCAAAAGAGGGGGGGATACAACATCATTTAACTCCAATTTACAACACAGTCCTTTCAACAGTTCCAAGAAGGCTCCACATCAATTTGCACCACTCAGATGATCCTGATGACACAGATAAATCTCCAGATGACGTTAACAACCTGCTAGAAGAATGCAAATAACCAGCTGTCTGCAAGGAGTATAAATCCTTTCATTCCCCACCATCCAGTCAAAGCTGAAGAAGTTTCTTGGATGAGAAGTGAAACATCTTCAAAGAATAACCAGAAAGTCCAGTTGCCTCTTGAAAAAAGCCCCTTTGGGACAACTATGACCTGTGTCAAACCTCGGGGTTTGCTTTACCAGGGGAGAGGGAAGGGCCTGGTGGGAAGTTCATACTGCTGGCGGCTGCAGCCACCTACCAGAGAAACCTCCTTGGAGTGCCAATCAGCTGTGGCAGGGAGGCAGCCAGAGCTCGGGACGCCTGATGATCAGCTGGGCAACCTGGATGCTCGATGAACAGCCACGCAGAACCAGGCAAGCAACTTCTGGATAAGGACTGCACCTTGGAGGGCATGGCTTGCTATATTTCATTTCATTTCATTTTGCTTTATTTGTATGCCGCCCTTTTCCCTGAAAGGGACTCAGGGCGGCTCACAACTCAAGGGAGGGGAAAAACAGACAAAGTTACAAAACATAAAGACCATACACAGTTAAAAAAGCACAACAATCATACCATTCGAGGTGGGGCTGCAAGTCTTTAGCCCCAGGCCTGTCGGAACAGCCAGGTTTTAAGGGCTATGCGGAAGGCCTGGAGGATGGTGAGGGTACGAATCTCCACAGGGAGTTCGTTCCAGAGGGTCGGAGCAGCCACAGAGAAGGCCCTCCTCCGGGTAGTCGCCAGTCGACACTGGCCGGCTGATGGAATTCGGAGGAGGCCTAGTCTGTGGGATCTTATTGGTCTAGTGGAGGTAATTGGCAGTAGGCGGTCTCTCAAGTACCCAGATCCAATACCATGAAGGGCTTTGTAGGTGACGACTAGCACCTTGAAGCGTACCCGGAGATCAACAGGCAGCCAGTGCAGCTCGCGGAGGATAGGTGTTACATGGGTGAATCGAGGCGCACCCACGATCGCTCACGCGGCTGCATTCTGGACAAGCTGAAGTCGCCGAATACTCTTCAAGGGCAGCCCCATGTAGAGCACGTTGCAGTAATCCAGCCTAGAGGTCACAAGGGCACGAGTGACTGTTGTGAGAGCCTCCCGGTTCAGGTAGGGACACAACTGGTGCACCAGGCGAACCTGGGCAAATGCCCCCCTGGTCACAGCTGACAAATGGTGTTCAAAAGTCAGCTGTGGGTCCAGGAGGACTCCCAAGTTGCGGACCCTATCTGAGGGGCGTACTATTTGACCCCCCAGCCTGAGAGATGGAACACTTGGCCAATTAGTAGGAGGGAAGCACAGCAGCCACTCGGTCTTATCTGGATTGAGTACAAGCTTGTTAACCCCCATCCAGTCCCTAACAGCCTTGAGGCCCGGGCTCATCACGTCCATCGCTTCATTGAGTTGGCACGGGGCAGACAGATACAGCTGTGTATCGTTCGCATACTGGTGGTATTTTATCCCGTGCCGTCGAATGATCTCACCCAGCGGTTTCATGTAGATATTAAAGAGGAGGGGGGACAGGACCGAACCCTGGGGCACCCCATACGTTAGGGGCCTAGGGGTCGATCTCTGCCCTCCGACTAACACTGACTGCGACCTGTCCAAGAGGTAAGAGGAGAACCACCGCAAGACAGTGCCTCCCACCCCCACCTCCCACAGTCGTCGCAGAAGGATACCATGGTCGATGGTATCGAAAGCCGCCGAGAGGTCAAGGAGTACTAGGATGGAGGCATGACCTCCATCCCTGGCTCTCCAGAGATCATCGATCAATGCGACCAAAGTGGTTTCCGTGCTGTAGCCAGGCCTGAAGCCCGACTGGAAGGGATCTAGATAACTGGTTTCCTCCAAGGACCGCTGGAGCTGAAAGGCCACCACTTCTCAACAACCTTCCCCACAAAGGGGAGGTTGGAGACTGGACGATAGTTGTTTAGGACGGCTGGATCCAAAGATGATTTCTTCAGGAGGGGTCTCACCACCGCCGCCTTTAATGCGGGGGGAAAGACCCCCTCCCGAAGGGAGGCGGCAACAACCGCCTGGATCCAGCCCCGTGTCACCTCCCTGCTGTTAACAACCAGCCAGGAGAGGCACGGGTCCAGTACACATGTGGAGGCACCCACAGCTCTCATGGCCTTGTCCACGTCCTGAGGGGTAACAGCTTGAAAATCAATCCAGTGGATGTCCTACCAGATTATCCCTTGGTGCCTCAGCTGGTTCTGCGGGATTGGAGTCCAGGTCCGCCCGAAACCGAGCAACTTTATCCGCGAGGAATTGGACGTAGTCCTCAGCTCTGCCCTGCAAAGGATCGCCCGTATCCCTCCTATTTAGGAGGGAACAGGTTACCCTGAACAAGGCGGCTGGGCGCGACTCAGCGGAAGCAATCAGAGAGGCAATGTATGTTCTTTTTGACGTCCTAATTGCCCGGATGTAGACTCTGATGCTGGATGTTAAAAGCGCTCGGTCCGACTCGGATTTACTGGATCTCCATCGGTGCTCTAGGCGTCTCTTTCGGCGCTTCATCTCCAGGAGTTCCTCAGTAAACCAAGGGGCCCTCCTGGATCCACTGCCTTGGATCGGCCATAAAGGCGCAATCCGGTTAAGAGCCTCTGTCGCTGCCGAATTCCAAGCAGCAACCAGAGTCTCCACCGGACTGTGGGCGAGAGTATCAGGAATAACCCCAAGCTCCGTCTGGAAACCCGACGGGTCCATAAGTCGCCTGGGGCGGAACCACCTGGTCGGTTCCTCCTCCCTACAGTGGGGTTTGGTCTCCGAAAGTCAAGCCTCAGTAGGTAGTGGTCCGACCATGACAGGGGTAAGATCTCACTACCCCTCAGACCAAGATCACAGCTCCACTGCTCCGAGAGAAATACGAGGTCAAGCATGTGACCCGCCGAGTGAGTTTACTTGGGTCAAGCCCATGGCTGGATTACTTGAGTCAAGCCCATGGCTGTCATGGAAGCCATGAACTCCTGCGCTCCATCAGAGTGTTCACCGAGCGAAGGCAAATTGAAATCCCCCAGAACCATAAGCCTGGGGAACTCAACTGCCAGCTCGGCTACCGACTCGAGGAACGAGGGGAGGGCTGCTGCAACGCTGTTGGGAGGCAGGTACGTTAACAGCAAGCCCACTTGACCCTTGAGGTCCAACTTCACCAGCAGGGACTCACACCCGACAAGCTCCGGAGCAGGGATCCTACGAGGTACTAGAGACTCTCGGATAACAATGGCCACACCCCCACCCCTTCCCTGGGCTCGCGGCTGATGAAGCACCTGAAAGCCCTCTGGGCACATCTCTACGAGGGGGACTCCTCCCTCCGGGCCCAGCCAGGTTTCAGTAATACATGCCAGGTCTGCCCTCTCGTCTAAAATTAAGTCCCGAACGAGAGGAGCCTTATGAACTACAGACCTGGCATTTAGCGACAGCAGCCTGAGACCAGGGTCCTGATTACTCGTGCCATCTGGCCTTGGAGTGGGACTCATAGGGCCAGAAGGAGGGATCTCTGTAACGTAGCGAGCTCTCCTTCCCCGGTAATGGCCAGCCCTAAAGTCCCCGCCATATCTGCCCCTCCCTGTTATAACTGCTTTTATATATAACTGCTTTTAATTCTGGATTTAATTCTGCTTTTAATTCTGGATTGCATCTGTTTTGTGACCAGTGCTTTTTGGAGCTCATTTGTGTGCTTGAGTCTGGCTTAATAAACCTAGTTATCACCTGTCCACCTGCCTGGGGTTGTTACTGCTGGGTTAGGTCCGGAGCTCAGACCTCTTGAGAGCCTGGATGACTGAGAATCTCTATAGACACACTTGGGAGAGAAATTCAGCACTTTCTTAGGAGTGTCAATTCAGCAAATGACAGTGAAGACCAAAATGTAGCCATTGGATTGAGATGGATGGATGAGATGAGGACAAGGCCTCTTCAAAAATTGCTGGATGATTGTGGTATTTTGTTAAGTGAAGTTTTTGCAGTTGAAAATGTACTTCCACAGGAGAATGTTTTCAAATTCTTATAAAACAGAAAAATATTTGGCAACTTGATTGATGAGTTCCACAAGTTCTATTGGTTTATAAAAACTAAATGTATCAGAAGAGACTATAGAAGCTGTGTTTGGAGATTTAGACAGAAAAATTTCAAAACCACCAATTTAATTTGTTGAGGGGTTAAACAGGAATACATAGGAAATACTTTTGTCTCTTGCTACAAATATTTTTCAAGTACACTAATCACTATAGCCAGACTATAGAGCCCCAAAATTACAGATAGCAAAATAAAATAGTTCATATTAAAATTATTCGACAGTTAATTGCTAAAATTTATGTGGAGGCTATAGTAACTATAGAAGCTGTAGAAATCATATTTCATACTTTGAAGTGTTCTGGTACTTTACTTCTGCTAGTATGCATGTACGTGTGCTTCTGAAAAATTTATATTATATATTGGATGAAAGATGATATCAAAGAGATTAGTTCATGAAAAACCATGCTTAAATTCATACGGATTTAATATTTAGTTGTGTGAGTTATGACTATCTTTGGTCAATATATTTATGGCAAATCTGTAAATGGCCAGTCTTAGTTACAGACAAATTGGAAGCCACCTTCCTTGTGCTTTCAATACTGTTGGCTCTATTGAGTGATAGTTATAGCTTTCCTGAGATTACAAAAACAGTCATTCTGGCCATTTCATTTCTCTCTAACCTCTTGAGTCCCCATGAGTCTGCTCTCTCCTGTCAGGCCACCTCCCAAGCCATTTATGTGTTTTGAGCTCTTCCTGTTGTCATATTTTGACAGTAACGTGAATAGTAGAGTTTGTATCTATTCGAAAATTCATGACGGATCATTTCAAGAGAACTGACTGAGCAGAAATTATTCTTCCAATACTTGAATATAGATGTTTAGAGTTTTAACTCATATAAATCTTTCTTCTAGTATTTACGGGCCAGGTGAAAATATATGTGTGGCCAGGTTGCTGGTTTCTGTTTCTTAGCCAATGAGACCAAGAAAGAGGCTGGCCACCCAAAGAGGCATTTCTCCACTCTATTGACGATGCCTGTAACAAAAAATAAACCAAGTAAAGGTGGATAGGCCTACTGGATATCAGAAGTAATAGATATTGCTATATTGCATTATGGTTACTGCTTGAACCATGCAGTCTATTCTATTCTGTGCTCCAAATTGAGTATGGTTTAGAAGCTACCATACCAAGATTTGGTCTTTGTTAACTAAATAATAATTCCTATATTTTTCTTATTGTTAGGCTGCCTTGCCAGCTTTATAACTGAATAATGCCATTGGGTTTAGTTTTTAATGGTGAGTAGAAGGGACTGCTGTTTGATTCCTGGACAGTTGAGAAGGTCGACATTATTCCCATGCTGAAGATTAATTCTCCATTTACATAAGAGACAGATGACTTTCCACATCTGGTTCAAATAAATTTCCCACCTCGGAACATTCCACCAAATGCTTCAGGAGCATAAACTCCACAGCATCACAGCTGGTAGATGACCCACATCTTCAGAGTGAAGCAGAGTAACAAATTTGCAGCCTCTTAGAAGATACGATTACATTTCAATCATGTGGCAAGAATTAAAGCCTCACCCTGAGATTTCACTGTTCAAAAGAAATAGTGTAAACATTAGGGGAAAACTGAAGATTTTCTCTGTGGAAAAGAAAATCACATTCCAATTCCAGAATGGAGAGAATTAGTAATTATAGAGTTACTTATTATATATATTCCACTTTAGTGACTGAATGTTTATAGTTGAATGCCTATCTATATATTCATACTGGAGTATGAATACATAGATAGGCATTCAACTATAAATAAATAAGCGGGCAATCCCAAAAGGTATGAGGCAAAATTTATTTGTGTATGTTTTTGAAAGATAGCAAGGCAGAACCATTTAGTAAGAAATTGGAAGCTGCATTTCTCAATCAAAGTATAAGTGGAGTTCAAATCTCAGAGTGATCAGCCATCTTCCTCATTCACAATCTAAAATGCCAACCAAATGCCCAGCAGAATGGATTGTCAAAGAGATAAAATTAATATATAGAAAAGCTTTTTTAAAATTTTATGAGCATGAAAGGATTGCCATCCAGCTTAAGAGACCTGGTTTGGGGTGTTGTTGTTGATGTTATCCGTAGAAGTGGTCAGAAAATACCTCTCTCTCTTTCTATTTGTTGCTGTAGTAACATATAGCCTTTCTGGTAGATACCCGTGTTCCCCCAAAATAAGACCCTGTCTTATATTTTTTTGTCTTTCTTTTGGAAGAAAATGGTAAGTGAGCCCCTGTTTACCCTAGACGAGTTCAAATCACCAGGACCAGATGGATTACACCCCAGGGTTCTGAAGGAACTAGCAGATGAGATCTCAGAACTACTGAACTCCCATATTTTTCAGAGTATAAGATGCACCGGAGTATAAGACGCACCCTAATTTTGGGGGAGGAAAACAGGAAAAAAAAGTTTCTGCCTCTGCCTACCAGCATCCATTAGTAGTAATCTGGCTAGCGCCCTTGCAGCAAACAGCAAATAGCTTGGCCAGGTTCAACAGCCTGATACAGCAGAAGCAGCTGATTGAAGGGTGGAATAGCCCCAACCTGTTGTTCCAGGCTGCAGGTATTGCCACAGACCATTGCCGCCTGTGTGCCTCACATTTTCATGTGGTTCCGGGCAGCAGGGATCCTCACTTCCACTTGGATTTTGTTAACAAGCAGCAGATTTTTAAAATCCATTTAAAACAAACCCTATCACCCTATGCACATTTAACTGGAGTGTGTGGGTTGGGATGGGGTGGGGAATGATTTTCCTGGGGGCAGAAGAGGGACTTGGCTGCATGAAGAGGCTGGCCCAGCACTGGTGGAGCTCAGGATCACTGAAGCCCTCTTGGAGGGACACCTGCTGCAGGGGCATGATCACCTTCCCAAGGGTGCCACAATCCTCACAAAAGCAGGGGGGAAATGAAAGGGGTGAGAGACACACACACAAACTATGACAGTGCCACGAAAACACCAAAAAATAGGAACCCCCCCCCCCCCAAAAAGACTTCCAATGAAACCAGTTTTTTTTTCCTAAGCCTAAGGACAGGAAAGACAAAGTCACTGGAATAAAAACCATCAAGGCAATGTGGAAAATTATAAAGGACAGGCACTCACAGAACCATCAACCACCTCAGAATTACCTAAACAACGAGGGTGAAACACACTAAATCTGGCAAAGCTGCCTTGCAAGAAACCTGGCCTGCCCATAGAAAAGCAGCCACTTTGAGACACATAAACCTAGTCTGAACACTAAAAGCAACATATTGCATCACAAAGAAAACATTTGCAAAAGGAATAACATTTCTTGTAGTAAATATATTTTATAAACAATTAAAAATAAAATTCCCCAAAAATAATTTAAAAAAGATATTCTATAAATAAAAGAAATCCTTAAAAACATTGTTAAGTATTACACCAACAATAATTTACACTGTAACAATTTTAAGTTATTGTACCAGCCATAGTATACTGTAACCATTAGTTCAATCCACCAGCAATAATTTACACTGTAACCATTTCAAACTATTCCACACACAATAACTTAAAATGAAACCATTAATAATATTCCATACACAATATTACAATAAAACTATTATAAAAAATTCTATGCACAATAAATTTCAAAGTATTGAGTGTAGAATATTTTAAAATGGTTTATTTTAATTTATTTTGGATAGAATCTCTTTTTAAATAGTCTAAGACAATTAAAAAAAAATTCTATCCAAATAAATTAAAGTAAACCATTTTAAAATATTCTACACTCAATACTTTTAAGTAAAGCTATTATAAAAAATTCTATGCACAATACATTTCCAAGTATTAAGTATAGAATTTTTAAAAATGGTTTATTTTAATTTATTTTGGATAGAATCTTTTTAAAAATATTCTAAGACAATTTAAAAAAGAATCCACATACAATGAATTGAAGTAAGCCATTTTAAAATATACTACACTCAATACTTTTAAGTAAACTATTTTAAAAAATTCTGGGCATTAAATAAAATATTATTTTAAAATACATTAAAAAAAAAAGGTCACTTACCAGCAGGCAGAATCAGCAACACTCCAGTGCGATGGAAGGATCCTCGTCGCAATGGATGGAAGCAACAGGGAGTAGGCAGGCAGCAGGAATAGATAAGACACTGGACCCTCAGACACAGCTAAGGTCACTAAGCAGGTCGCCTGGCAGGCTTAGCCAGCCAGGCGAGGCTGGAGAGGGGGGGGTGGGGGGCTTCCCTTGCAAAAGGTAGGCCGCCTTTGCTGCCAGGCTGCGGCTTTCGCAAGGGAAGGCCTGGAGGACTTCCCTTGCAAAAGTTAGGCCACCGTCCCCACCTGCCTTCGGCCGGGTAGCGTACGTGATCCCGTGGATTTAACAAGGGAAGGCCTGGAGGCCTTCCCTTGAGAAAGCTAGGCCGCCACCCCCCCACCTGCCGTTGGCTGCGTAGTGTACATGAGCCCGCGGCTTTCTCGAGGGAAGGCCTGGAGACCTTCCCTTGCGAAAGCTAGGCCGCCCCCTGCCTTCGGCCATGTAGCGTCCATGTGACCGTGGCTTTCGCGACCGTGGCTTGCAAAAGCTAGTCTGCCGCTCCCACCTTCAGCTGCTCCCGCCGCTCCCGCCGCTCCCGCCGCTCCCGCCGCTCCCGCCGCTCCCGCCGCTCCCGCCGCCTGCTTTGGCCGTGTGGCATGCACCAGCCTGCGGCTTTTGCGAGGGAAGGCCTTCCCTTGCGAAAGCTGGGCCGCCACCATCCACCCGAAGCCTCCCGAGTCCTGCCGCCGGGGCTTAGTTGCTTACCTGAGGGGGAAGCAGCAAGCTCCTGGAAGGCGAAGGCTGAAGGGAATTTTCAAATGGAGGTCAAGCGCAAAAAAAGCTTTGCTTCACCTTCAGCCCACTCACTGATTGGCTGGACTGCAGTGAATCAGTGAGTGGCAGGCTGTGCTTAATACGGACGGGCGGGGGAGTGAGCGAGCAAACTGCGGATGGGCGAGGGAGTGAGCTGCAATGTGCCCGCAAAAGGGCACTTTGCAGCGACAGGGAAACCGGGAGGAACCCACCCCTGGACTTCAGTAAGTCATTTGATAAAGTAGATCATAACCTACTAGTAGATAAAGTAGAAAAATGTGGGTTAGACAGCATCACCACCAGATGGATTCGTAACTTGCTGACCAACCGCACTCAACGTGTAGTCCTCAATGGAACTGCATCTACATGGAGTGAAGTATACAGTGGAGTATCCCAAGGCTCTGTTTTAGGCTCAGTACTCTTCAACATCTTCATTAATGATTTGGATGAGGGAATAAATGGGGAACTCATCAAATTTGCAGATGACACCAAGCTGGCAGGAATAGCCGACACTCCAGAAGATAGACTTAAGATACAGAACGATCTTGACAAACTTGAACATTGGGCACTTTCTAATAAAATGACATTCAATGGTGAAAGAGTAAAGTTCTACATTTAGGCAAGTAAAACAAAATGCACAGGTACATTATATGTGGTACCTCGCTCAACAGTAGTAACTGTGAGAGGGATATTGGAATCCTAGTGTACAAACATTTAAATATGAGCCAGCAGTGTGCAGCAGCTGCCAAAAAAGCCAACACAGTTCTAGGCTGCATAAACAGAGGGATAGAATCAAGATCACGTGAAGTCTTAATACCACTTTATAATGCCTTGGTAAAGACCATGCTTGGAATACTGCATTCAATACTGCATTTCACTCTAGAAAGAGCACAGAGAAAAGCAACAAAGATGATTAGGGGACTGGAGGCTAAAACATGAAGAACGGTTGCATGAATTGGGTATGTCTAGTTTAATGAAAAGAAGGACTAGGGGAGAGATGATAGCAGTGTTCCAATATCTCAGGGATTGCCACAAAGAAGAGGGAGTCAAACTATTTTCCAAGGCACCTGAGGGTAGGACAAGAAGCAATGGATTGGAAACTAATCAAGGAGAGAAGCAACTTAGAACTGAGGAGAAATTTCCTGACAGTTAAAACAATTAATCAGTGGAACAACTTGCCTCCAGAAGTTGTGAATGCTCCAACACTGGAAGTTTTTAAGAAGATGTTGGATAGCCATTTGTCTGAAACTGTACAGGGTTTCCTGCCTAGGCAGGGGGTTGGACTAGAAGACCTCCAAGGTCCCTTCCAACTTTGTTATTCTATTCTTTTCTATTCTATTCCTTGCTGGCTGCAGAAGAGGTGTGTGAGGCCTGGCTGCAACTATCCAAAGAGTGAATCTGAGTGTGATCCAGCAGGGACTGCAAAAAAGACAAATGTCATTTTAGGCTGCCTTATCAAAAATAAAATTTCCAACTCATTAGAAGTGACTATTTCATTTTATTATGCCTTGATTAGACCCAAACCTGAGGGTTGATGAAGGCAATTTATTAGGGCTGAGCCTATCTGTAGAGAATGCCTTTTGTAAAAAATTGCAAGCAATTGGTTGCCCAGGAGAAAAAGGATAAAAAGTGCCATGGTCAACTTCTTCATCTGAAGAACAGAAGAACGAAACTCCACGAGTCTGACTCCTCCTTGATGAACAGGAAGTCTTGATTTTCCTGAATCCCTAAATAGGCTAGGCTAGAGGGAATCTGGTGGCTTTCAGAGCCCTGGATCTGGTCTTGAAGACAGATTAATCCTAGGCTGAATAGTGCCCAAGAGGGAGATCTGAACTGGTCTGATCCAGGATTCTTACTTTCTAAGTAGAAACACCAATTCAGGCAGCTCTCAATAAAAGCATCTAGTACCAAAGTTCTGATTTCAACATCTCAAGGGAGAAACTATAACTCTCCTGCACAAAGCAACTTTAGATCTATTGCAGTTTTCATGACTTCCAAATTATCAACCTGATTCTTTTACATCTAATTTATTGACAAAATCAATTCAGGTGAACATTTATATTTACGCTGCTTTTGGATTGTTAGTGATGAAAAAGACAGAATATTTACCTCCTCCAAAATACAAAAGTGTTCACTCAGGTCCCCATTTCAGAGCAGTTGACAGGAAAAACCATTCTTCTACCACATGTGATGGGTTCCTGGTATTAAGACTCTACAGCAAAGAACAATTTTGCTTTTGCACAAGCTAATTCCCTTACCCCATGGAAGTGGGAGGTTCCATCCAAGCCATCATGATGTCAACGCAGACGGACACGGCGAGCGGTCTTGGGTTTTCTTCCCCCCATCATGCAAGAGGCAGTCAAGCAACCTGGGGGAAGCCAAGCTGGGCTCAAAATTTATGGCCTCAGTTCTTATGACCTTCTCTCTTTCCCCACAACGTTTCTCAGCATGCAACTGAATCATTCCCCATTCATGATATTCTGGCCAGTGTAAAAGGATTGCTCATGCAACAAACTGACAAAGTGTTGAGTGTTCAAATAAATGTGCCTATGTAGGGGGAAAAAATCCAGTCTTTAAACTTCACTCCTTCCTTTAGATTGGACTCTCAGGGCATTTTAAGTTTATTCTGACTGCTGGACATACTATACTCAGAGGTCACTGCAATAGTGATAACTTTTTCTCTTCCTCTGATGACAAAGACAGCAAATGTTTGACTTTTTATTTCATCTGGAGCCATCAGCGTGCCATGAAATAAGGCCATGGCCCAATTAAAGGGTTAAGTCCATTCTGAATTAAAAGCCAACAAGTCCCAACATCTGCAATAGGGCTAAGGAAGGACCTGTTCAATTAATTTGGCATGTTTAAAAGAATTCTAAAGATCATGATATCCATTTTTAGGGTGTTTTATTTCTTTAAATATATACAATCAAGGAAACCTCAATGACTATCTTATCCAGTTGACCACCTGCACATTTCTAATATAACCTTGTTAAGCCAGGAGGGAAAGTAATTTCAAATCTAGAGCTAGGTTTTATTGTTAAATGATATTTTTGTTGTTTCTCAGTTTGCACGTTTTTCTGCACTCGCATGGAAGGCATTACAAGTCAGGATTAGAAAACTAACACTTTAAATTTTGCTCAGTTTCTCATTATAGTATTTTAATTCTGTTGGTTGCTTTTCTGTATACAAATTTGCCTCTATACAAATTTTGGCTGAAAAATCATATACATATTGACCTACAAAGACACTTGTTTTTCCTGGTGAGTTTACTGGAAACAATGTCTCTGAATGTAATACAAATTTGTTTGTACATTACACAGACATAATTTTGGTACAGTACGCTATTTGTTTAGGTGTGTAAAGGAGTTGTGAATACAACAACTTAAGTAAATAGAGAGGTCCCTCCTTCCTTCCTTCCGTCCTATTCCAAAGTAGCTGAAGTGGGATTCTTTAACCCAAAGATTCAAATTATATCTGCTAATTTCTTCAGAACAAGGCAGCCAGTACTATTAACTGACGTTTTATGAAAAAAAATATTTTGTTTTTGAAGTCCGCAAATAAAATTGGCAAGCAAAATGGAGTTTTCCTCTACAGTATAAATTATATTGAAGAGCTTTGGCACTCGGAGGTTTAAATACAGTGTGTTGTTTCAGTGACATTTATTCAGAATGCTGCATGTGCTGATAAGAGTGTAAATAGAGCTAAAGCAGCTAACTTGAAACGTTGCAGTAATATAGTATATGTAGATTGAATGGTGCTTATTAATCTGGCAACTGGAAAAATGCAGACATCATCTTATTCTTTGATGAATCAAACCACAGGAAATTACCATAGGAAATTGCATTAGGCTCCATATTCTGGCGGTTTATAACACAGAGGGTGGTAAATCTTACAGCTGTTACAGTGTATACTGTAATAGGCTAACAGTCAGGGGTGGAAAATTCAAGATGGGAAATGTTGCTCACTTAGTTTCAATAACAAATCTGAAAAGCACCCACGATTTATTTGGGATTTGTCTCTGATACTGAAAACAGAAGAACCTGTTTATACAATTGGCTGTAATTAATACAATATATAAACAGTAAAATGCTAAATGAAAGCATAAAAAATAATAGTATGCTTTCACTTTTACTGTGTATATTGACATCGTATTATTCTAAGTTGGAAAGATAGAAGTCCAAGAAATTCAGTGACGTTAAATGCATCTTTGCCTCTCTCCAGCCTACACTGGGAGTCTTAAAATGTTTTTTTTAAAGAGTACTTTCTGTTCTTAGTGCTGTCTCATTCAAATATCACACCATGGTCTTTTAGTATACTATATAATAGAATATTTATAGACTTTTAGCAGGCATAAAAATACTTTTTGAATACATGTGTTTTTTATTAGCTTAAACCAGTGACGTGCGGTGAGCTTTATGGCTGGTGAGGCAAAGCCCTGGCGCGGCTTTCCAAAAGCCCCACTGAAGCCCCGCCGCTGTGTCCGCCATACAGGCAGGATGCATCCCGCTCTATAGTGGACACACTGCAGGAGCTTCGGCGGGGCTTTCCAAAAGGGCAGCACTTCCGAACGCAGCATAAGCTGCGGCCAGGGCAGAGGGGAAAGTGGTGGCAGCGAAGGAAGCAGCAGTGGGGGCTGATGAAGTTCCCGCAATGCAAAGTGCCCCGGATCGTGGGAGCCGCATGCACCTTTGCTGCAGACCTGGGTATGGTGCTGGGCTGCCCAGCACCATACCCGGGTCTGCAGCAAAGGCGCTTGGCGGTTCCCGCAATGCAAGTGCCTGTCTCCACAAGAAAGAAGCGAGGGCTTCTCCTGCCTGGCTCTTGCAAGGAAACCTCTGGCTAAGCTTTTATGGCTGGCTGAAATGCGCGGACGTTTCCAGCCACCCATAGGGCAAACGGCTGCCAAGCTGCTACTGGAGAGCAGCCCCTGTGCCATTCTTGGCATGTTTTTCTCCGGGTAAAGTGGAGATGAGAGGGGGACTAGGAGGGAAGGGTTCGCTCCTCAGGAGTCTATCTAGCCAGCAGCCACAGGAAAACCCCTCCAGAGAAGAATTGGGGCTACCAAAGCTCCACAGCCACCCACCTTTGGGATGCAAGAGATGGCAAGGCTCTTGTGCGGTCTCTTATGACAAGAGCGAGCCTCCTCCTTCTCCCCCACTCCTCTCTCCTCTGAAGCGTTGCCCTCCGAATACCTGCCCAACGTAAGCGTGCTCAACTGCAACAAGGCATGATTTGCTGCTCCCAGATCAGGAGGCGGGAGAATCAGTGCCTCCTTGCATACGAAATTTTTTGCTTTTAACCCTTGCTTAACTTTAAAAGGCGAAAAATTCCTTATGCAAAGGAGGCCCATAGTTCTCTTGCCTCCTCCTGTAGTTAACACTAAGCAGACTCCAAGTCACTGTGACTTGGAGTCTGGTAGCAACTACCTTGGCTTTAATTATTTTTTAAAAATTCTTTAAAACTCTTTCCTTTTCCTCAGGAGACTGGTGAGGCCCTGCCTCCCCGCCTCTAGTGACTGCACGTCCCTGGCTTAAACATGTTTTTCCAAAAATTAAAAAGCATGTATGTATGTATGTATGTATGTATGTATGTATGTATGTATGTATGTATGTGTTTATCTTTATCTGTTATCATATAAGTTTCCTATACCTACACACAGTGCCAATTTTCCACTAAGACACAGGTTCATTGAAGCTTCCTGGAAAGAAGGCAGGCAGATTTGATTTGCAAAGATTTGAATAACCCAAAGAAAGCAGCATTATTTCTAGATTGAATCTCTCCTCGGTCAGTTTCCATCCCTTATTCCTCATCTGGCCTTCAGGTGCATTGGATTTGACCCCCTCCTCTCTGTGGCAACCTTTCAAATATTAGAACGCTGCTATCATGTTTCCACCTGGTCCTTCTCTTCATTAGACTAGCCATGCCCAGTTCCTGTAATCGTTGTTCATATGTTTTAGTCTCCAGTCCCCTAATCATCCTGGTTGCTCTTCTCCTTCTTGAGCCTCAACATCTCCCCACCTCCCATTTTTTATTTTTTTATTTTTAAGAAATATATCAAATCAATGCGTGAACAGTGTGGCACCTGGGTATCACTCATTCTAATACAAATAGAACTAATGAAATTAATCATAATTATAACATTCAATCAACTCATGTATTTCGAGCAATAATATACATTTATATTAAATTACAGTCCATCATCATTCAGTTATTCCATAGCAATAGCAATAGCAGTTAGACTTATATACTGCTTCATAGGGCTTTCAGCCCTCTCAAAGCGGTTTACAGAGTCAGTATATTGCCCCCAACAATCCGGGTCCTCATTTTACCCACCTTGGAAGGATGGAAGGCTGAGTCAACCCTGAGCCGGTGAGATTTGAACAGCCGAACTGCAGAACTGCAGTCAGCTGAAGTAGCCTGCAGTGCTGCATTTAACCACTGCGCCACCTCAGCTCCATGTTGTATCTTGTTATTACTTTTATTATTATAAAGTGTATACAATAATATCCCCCCTTCTCTTGTTTCTATCACTTATTCTAGCTTTTAATCATATCACATGTTGTTAAAAAAACTATTTCTGTCTATCCTAACTTCTAATCATGTCACTCATTTAAAAGAAAAAAGGTAGAGAGAGAAAGAAAAGGTACAGCAAATCAGAATAACAACAAATAGAAGGATCATATAGAAGTGGGTCTATAGCCCGCTTTGATATTTTAATGCTACATTTTAATGTAGCTGGATATGGCCTGGTATTCAAGTCTGCCAGGATCCATCTAGATCTTCAGCCTATCTTCTAAGATATTAACTATTCCTGCCACCTTAGTATCATCTGCAAATTTGGTAAGTTCCCCTTCTATCTATTCTAGGTAAGAGTTATAGCATCACTATCAGGGTCTTAAAACTCTACAAAGGAAATTTATTGCAAAAGGACAAAAGAACTGAGCCCTTTAAGTCTAAAAAATATACATTAACCTTTTTCAATTTTCAAAGCTATTAAAAGAAAGAGTGGGTGGCTATGTTCAATTTATTTACCGAGTCTAGGTCAAAAACAGTGTATCTAAAAAGACCCTCTATCTGATGTGAAAATTGTGTGATTTTACAAACAGCAAATCTTAGCAGCAAGGTCATTAAACAGGTAGTAGATTAATTGTGTAACAGGGTCCCAGAAAATATTATGCACATAAACAGTGTGGATAACTTAAACTCTTTGAATTTACAGAAAGTCTAAATTAAAACAAAATGATTAGGGCTACGTTTTAGCCTGCAGCAATTCTAGGTTCATCTTTCAACTGAAGGAGCTCTCAGCTGGCACATACTTGAAAGGTAACTTAATATGCTACCACCAACAGAAATAGAACAGGCTTCTTATTGGACATGTTTAAAAGAAAAGGCAGAAGCCTTCTGATAAATAGATTTATGAATAATATAAGAAACAAAGAATCCCTGAGCTCAAAAGATTCAGCTGAGTGACTAGAAATGTCAATTGAACCATTTTGCCCATGCCAAACAATCCCAACAGAATCTTTTAAAAATAAGCTTAGCTGCCTCTGACATCATACTCTTGCCACCTGTATTATATCAGACACCTTTTTTTTTAAAAAAAAACAAAACAATAAGAGACTGCAGTATTGCCATTCCATCCTATTAGATTTTAAAGGTTTGGGTTGGAAGATTTAATACAGAAAACCAATGAAACTAAGCATTGAGAGGAAATGTATATATCATATTTTTTCGTACAGGTGGTCTTGAAATGAAATAATGTGATGAAATTTATTCTCATTGTTTGGATAACACTGACATTCACTTTAATTAACTATAGCCATGATGATAAAAGCAATGGTAGTGACTGACTAAGATGTCAAGCAGAGTTAAATTTTGTGCTTAGATTATGCATACCATAGGTCCCTGGAATATGAACTTTTCAAAAACTGAACCCAGCAATTAAATGGTGAAAATCATTTTATCTATTAATTTTATCTATTCCAAACAGTCCATAGATAAGCATAGACATACATGCATAAACCATACAGGTGAAATTCAAAAATTAGAATGTCGTGCAAATGTTCATTTATTTCAGTAATGCAACTTAAAAGGTGAAACTAATATATGAGATAGACACATGCAAAGCGAAATAGTTCAAGCTGTGATTTGTTATAATTGTGATGATTATGGCTTACAGCTCATGAAAACCCCAAATCCGTAATCTCAGAAATTAGAATATTGTGAAAAGATGCAATATTCTAGGTTCAAAGTGTCCCCACTCTAATCAGCTAATTAAGCCATAAGAAAGAAACCTTACAATGAATTTCTGTAAAGGAGACAAAAAGAAAACTTTACAATCAATTTCACCCTCCCCCATAGTCTTTACAGCTGTCTTCTGGGGATAGAAGAGAATCTTTTGGTTTGTCTTGTGCATTTTAGGGTTCTTTCTTTCATGCCTGCTGGATGGCATTAGGCTTGGCTTGCTGTTAAGAGTGGTCAGTCAGACTTGGTAGAGACTGTCCCAGGCTTGGCTAAGTTTTTTTTTTTCATGTCAGGTTTTATCAGGATGTAATCACCAGCAGCCAATTCGAGAGTTATGGTTTGAGCTAGCAGTCCTTTGTTTCTGAGGTAAAAAAAAGAGGAGGCCAAGAATACAGTTCTTACAGACATATCTTTAGTCTCATGTTGTGGAATCTCACCCATTCTGTCCAAGTGTGGAAATCCAAACATTATTCCAGAAGGCAGACAACGTAAATTTCATGGAACATGACATTCCCACTGCCCTATGGTTGAAACACTTTTGCAGTAAGATGAGTAAATTTCCAAAAGGGACAACAACTGTGTTGCAAACAAACAAACAAACAAAATACCAAGGTAGAGCACCTTGACTCATAGCTTTTAAAATGCACTCAGGCGTAAAAGAGGGAGGGAAGAAGAACAGCTTCAAAAAAAATTGCAATTAAAAAAAATGTACTTTGAGTCAACACTCCAAAATATTAGATTCCATTCAGAAGGAAGCAAATTCTCATTAGTATGTTAAACATTTACAAATGTAAGCAAAATATCTCAAAATCATTTCTTTTTATAGGTTTAATTAAGCATTTTAAATCTCAAAATTTCCAGAAGAAAAAAATCAAATTGTATTCAGAGCAGAAAAAGAAATGTAATCGCATAACTTTTATATGCAGATGAAAAGATCACAACAGTGAAAGGTAAAGGTTCAGGAGCAGGTCACCCATTTAGTCCAGATTTCTCAGATGAGAGAGGAAAAAATAGTGGTTAAAGTGAGCAGAAAAACTTCCGCCCCCTTTAATGACCCAAAAGGAAGGAGGGAAAGAAGGAGGGGATGCACAGAGGCATTCACAGGTATCATCAGGGGCATTTCATACACACAGTCATGGTAAAATGAGCAGACACTCACTCTCCCCGCCTTTCCTGCTTCCTACAAAGAATGACCCAGAAGGAAGAAGGTGTGTGTGTGTGTGGAAATTCACACAGGCAATCACAGGTCTCTGGATCCCTTCACTTATCATTCCCTGGGGCATCGGGGACACATAGTCACATTCATACTGCAATCAGACATTCATGCTTGCTCATGCCAACCAATCATAATAAGTATTTCAGGAAGCTTTTTTCCACAAGCCACCAAGCTTCATTTTCTTTTATTAGAGGATCTCACCCTCCCTTCAGGTTTGGAAATGATAACACACAAGCATACACACACATACCATTAAACAACCTTGCAACTTACTGTTTCTTTATATGAAAGGGAATCAAAGTACATTTATACCAACTTTTACCATCAACATACTCACATTTGCGCTGCAATCAGACAGCTTATGTAAATTAATTTCACATACAAAAATCCCATTTCATTCTTTCTTCATGCAAAGCAGTTATTACAATTATTTCAGGAACCTGTACATAAGCCAATGAGCTCCATTTTCTATTATTAAGGGATCTCAACTTCCCTCCAGGTCTGGAAATGATCTCACACAGACACATGCATGCACAAATACCATGGAACAACACTTTCAGGCCTGGGGGAAGTTCCGTCCCTTTAAATCTTCAAATTTCTTTCCTTGTGGAACATGTGGCTCATTTTCCAAGCAGTGGGGAAACTCAGAGAGCAGTTTAGGTAGCCAGAAATCAGCAATTTTGTTGACAAAATCTAAATCAAAACTGTCATCTGGAGGCCAGGTTTCTACTTTAGGACCAATAGAGTAGGTTGGCCAGATAAATATGCAGAGGGTTTTTACTCAGGTTGAAGGCAAACCTTTAGTAGGCATTTCCTTCATCTCATACATGCACACACAAGGCAACACTCTCTTCCTCCCCCAAAAGGAAAAAAAATCTATACTCACCTGAAGAGTACAATCTTCCAGGGCTGAAAGACATGAGAACAAGGTCCCCTCCCCAACAGAAAAGGCATTGTTGGGGATTAAAAGTAAGGGGGGGTAGATAGATTGCAGGCAGAGTTTGGGAAAAAAACCCAACCCCACTAGTATTGCTGGTAATATTATTGGGATATCACAGATGAGAAATGGGGTCTGGATTCACATGCTTCAGGAAAGAGATGAACAGGTAAATTCATTTAAACACACAATAACTACAAGGTTGAAAACTTTTCTTGTAAATGAACTTAAAACATTTCCTGGGTTGCTACTTTAAGGTATAGGGAAGGAAGGAAGGGAAAAAATACTTCTCTTTACTATGTTTTCTTAATAAAGAGATGTTGTTACCGTTAAGCCTGTGTGTGCCTACCCATTACCCAATCTAACACTGGCGATGAGGATGGGGTTGGAAGGCAACTAGGCGAACCAAAAAGAGCGTAGCAATCCAGCAAGTACATCCAGCCTGGAGCTCAGTGGGGCTTTGAGCAGCCATTTTTGAACTCAAACGCCCTCTGGACACAAAATGGCCATGAATGCCCCACCGACTCCGTATGACCCAGTCACCGAACACTGGGATTCATACATACTATGATTTGACTGCTTCCTCAAAGCAAATGACCTCATGGGCCTTCCTGAAGGCTGCAAGAACATGTTCCTTGGATACTGTGGCCGGGAAGTGTTCGAGATGGCGAAAAACCTCTCTGAGCTGACACCGCTACAATCAGTCACCTGGTCCGTGCTCCAGCAAATGTTGAGGACTCATTATGCCCCCAAGCCGTTCAAGCACATTTGCTGGTATGAGTTTAACATCAGGAACCAGAAAGAGGGTGAGTTGATTAATGAGTACGTTGCGGCGCTTCACAAGGCAGCAGCGTACTGCGAATTCCAAGATCTGGAGAGCTGATTCTGGACCGCATAATTTGCGGCATGCGGGACATTACCCTGCAGAGGAGGTTACTCGCTAAATCTAACCTCACTCTGCAGATCACCTTGGAAGAGGCCAGGGCATCCAAATCAGCTGCCAAATCTACTGAGACTCTGCAGCGCCAAAGCGCCCCCCAAGACATGCGGAAGAGCACACGTGTACATCGCAAGGCTGCAGTGCCCGAGAGCTCAGAAGGCAAGGAAGATGACAGCTGCCGCATGCGCAGTAGCTGCGCCCAGCCAGCGCACAAATTCAAATTGCATCTCCTGCCTTCCGCTAGTTCTGGAGAAGACCATGCCAGATCAGCTTGCCGTTTCCACGATGCAACCTGCCAGCACTGTGAGCGAAGGGGCACATCACCAAGGTGTGCCGGAGTGAATTCCCTGCCACTACTTGGCAGCCTAGAAGTGCATAAAGCCACCAACAGAGGCCCAACTCAGAGGCCTGGCAGAAGCCACGACGGCGCTCAGAGGGCGACAATAGAGTCACCTACCATACGTCAATTGGCCAAGTCCACACCAGGCAGCCAAAAAAGCTGAAGGTCACAGTCTTCATTGAGAACTCTCCATGTGAGATGGAGATCGACACCGGGTCATCACTGACCATCATACCGTGGTCTACCCTAAAGCAGGCTATCCATGCAGCATCTACGCACCCCTGACATCCGACTACATGATTACCAGGGAAACCGGGTCCCCATTGTGGGCCAAGGCACCTTCCAGGTGAACTTCAAGCAGTTCAGCGGGAAACTCCCAGTGACAGTGGTCAGCGGCAATCTGCAGAGCCTCCTAGGGCTAGATTGGTTCCAAGCCCTGGGC
The DNA here is from genome assembly GCF_009769535.1 of Thamnophis elegans. NCBI lineage: Eukaryota > Metazoa > Chordata > Lepidosauria > Squamata > Natricidae > Thamnophis > Thamnophis elegans. The sequence goes on from NC_045549.1 coordinate 57,301,725, forward strand.
CTAGAAGTGACTGGTATCAACACCTTGAAAGACGATGGCACTGAGGCCATCTTTAAGAAGTTCGACAACATCTTCAGGACTGGTCTGGGTAAGTATGTGGGGACTCCAATTTCCTTTACTTTGGACCCCAACATAGCCCCAATTAGGCTAAACCCAGGAGACTACCTTTTGCTCTTCGCCCCAAAATTGACAGGGAAATTGACAAGCTCGTGAGCCAGGGAATCCTAGAACCGGTTGATCACACACGCTGGGAGACCCCTACAGTAACACCTGTCAAATCTGATGGGTCTGTCTGCATCTGCGCAGATTACAAATGCACAATAAATAAAGCGCTACAACAAAGCGCCTACCCTGTACCCATTGTACCGTACCTACTTCATTCACTAGGCCCAGGAAAAATCTTTGCAATTCGGTGTTAGTATTGCTCCTGGACTGTTCCAAAACATCATGGAATGGCTTTTGCAGGGGATTCCAGGAGTCGTCCCCTATTTCGACGACCTCTTGGTATCAGCTGCAAATGAGGCACAACTTTTAAAACGTGTACGAACAATTGTGGCTTGAATTAGAGACAAAAGCCTCCGTCTCAAAAAAGAGAAATGCCAAATTAACATGCCAAAGGTTGAATTCCTAGGGTACCTAATCGATGGTTCTGGGATTCACCTGACTACACAAAAAATTAAGCTATTCAGGATACCCCCACACCTCGCATTCAAATTGAGCTGCAGGCATTCCTCAGGCTCCTTAATTTCTACAGTGTCTTTCTCAAACAGAAACCCACCATTGCTGAGTCCTTACACCGTCTCCTGGCTAAGAACGTGAAGTGGTCCTGGGGCAGAGCCGAGGCTGCCGTATTTGCTGCGGTAAAACGACTCCTGTCGGCAGACTCCTTTCTAGTTCAATACAGCCAGACTCTGCCGTTGGTGCTGATCTGCGATGCTTCCCCTTTTGGCATCGGTGCTGTCCTCAGCCATCGCATGCCCAATGGAACCAAAGCCCCTATTGCATTTTACTCCAGGACCTTGTCCGCCACTGAGCGTAACTACAGCCAGCTAGACCATGAGGCTTTGGCTGCAGTGGCCGGAGTAAAGAGATTCCATGAGTATCTATATGGCTGGGACTTTGAACTGGTTACGGACCACAAGCCGTTTTTGGGCTTACTGGCTGGAACCGACCTACCCCAGTGTCACATTCATCACAGATGACCAGGTAGACAATCTTCCTAGCTGCCTACTCCTACCACTTCATCCACCGACCAGGTTCCACTTTGGGGCACGCTGATGCGTTGAGCCGCTGCCCGCTGCCTGAACTTCTCACTGACCCTATCCCTGAGACGCCAGTCCTCCTCATTGACTGCCTTGAGACTGGGCCTGTCTCGTCCAGTGACGTTGCCCGTCACTCTGCCAAGACTCCACCAACAAGCAAATTTTGAACTGGGTGTGGAGGGGGTGGCCAAGGGGCCTGTTGGAGTTGATTTTAAAATGTATTTTGCCAAACGGATGAGTTATCGGTTGTAAACAGCTGTTTACTGTGGGGGGACCGGGTCATTGTTCCCAACCAAACTGCGCATTGCAGTATTAGAGACTTTACACGTAGGGCATCCTGGAATTGTCAGTATGAAGTCTTTGGCTAGGAGTTACGTGTTGTGGCCTAACATGGACAGGGAGATCGAAGAATGGGTGGCTACCTGCACACCGTGCCAGGAGTCCAGACCAGCTCCCCCAGAGGCGCCCACTAAGGAGTTGGAGCGACCTCAAGCACCATGGTCTAGAGTGCACATTGACTTTGCTGGCCCAGTTCATGGCCAGACATTTCTCATAGTTGTGGACGCCTACTCGAAATGGTTAGAGGTAGTCCTGATGACCCCACCATGGCAGAAGCAGTCATCAAGGTGCTACAGAGACTTTTCTCCATGCATGGACTGCCTGATGTCTTGGTCTCGGAGAACGGGCCCCAATTCATGGTTATGCAATTTGAGATCTTCCTAGCAGCTCAGGGGATCAGGCAAGTCCTGGTCGTGCCATTCCATCTGGCCTCCAATTGTCAGGTGGAGAGAATGGTGAGATCCGCAAAAGAGACCCTCTCTACAATGGGCCCAGAAGATTAGGCAAACCGGGTTGACCACTATTGCTAATTCAGCACATCACACCCAGTGCCACAACCAGGGAGAAGCCCCTCCGAGCTTCTCATGGGTTGCTGATTAAGGTCCCACTTAGACCGGCTACACCTCAATTATTCTGCCTCATCGCCCCAGACATTTAGCATAGGGGATTCGGTATATGCCCACAACTGCGCCAGGGGAATTCTGTGGATTTCTGCCACAGTGATAGGCATCACCGGCCCTCGCTTGTACCTGTTAGAGCTCGTGGATGGTTGGAATTGGAGAAGGCATATTGACCAACTCCATGGCCGCCTCTCCAACTCCACTCTTAGACAACCAGAGGTAACTCCTGCATGAGTTAGCCAAAGCCCTACCCAACGAAGCAAACACTCACTCCTTCCATGGCCAGCTCAAGCCCGAGGGTACTGGGAAACTTATCTGGTTATGTTGCAAGCCCGCAGCGAGCTCTGAGCGAACCGGCTCTAGAAGCTCCAGCCACAGCCTGTGATAGGTTCCAGGAGCTTCCACGAAGTGGAGCTGCGGAGCAAACAGGTCTGTCTGACCTGTCCAAGGAAACCCCTCCTACTGAATTGCGAAGGTCAGGCAGAGCTACCCAAAAGCCGGCCTACCTGCGTGACTATGTTACAAGTAGGATTGTTCCATCCAAGAGGGAGGGGTGTTAGGTATTAGTTCTAATTACAGTGGTTTCCACCAAGGTCCTCTGTTCCGTTGGGAACAGAGGTTTAATCCTATTGGTCGAAGGGTCTGATAGCTCCCTATAAAAGGTCAGCTGTCAGACTCAATCTTCACTGGATTGTTCTCACTTGTTGTACTTAATAATGAGCTGTTGTTACTGTTAAGCCTGTGTGTGCCTATCCATTACCCAATCGAACATCTGGGAAATGGAGAAAAGCAGCATATATAAAACAATCTCCTTTGTGGAAAGTAGCAACTTGTTTCTTAATGGTTTCAGGACAACATGGGAGTGCAGTAGGACTGATGCATAATACCTGAAATTTTCCTCTAGTCCTCTTCCTTCCAGAAATTGCAAGATTACAATGACGGTTTTGAAACCTAGTTTTAAATTGTAGAAAACAGATTGTTTTGTTGTTCACTTGATTTTTTTTGTCTTAATTACTTAAAAACCATTGAATTCTTCCTGATAAGAAACAGTAGCCTTTTTATTTTATACTATGAGCCATGATGGCACAGTGGTGAGATTGCAGTATTGCAAACTAATTCTGCCAACAGCCAGCAGTTCAATCCTGATTGGCTCAAGGTTGATTCTGCCTTCCATCCTTCCAAGGTTGGTAAAACGAGGGCCCAAATTGTTGGGGGAAATATGCTGACTCTGTAAATAGCTTAGAGAGGGCTGTAAAGCACTATGAAGTAATAAGTCTAAGTGCTATTGTTTATTATGTAGTAAAATAGCTCCCTGTTCTGACCCCCCTCATCCCACACCAACACACACCAATTTAAAAGACAGACAGGTCCTTGGCAGCAATCCAGCCTGCCAAGCTAGCCACAAAAGTTCTCCAACTTTTAGTCAATGCATTGACTTCTGCAATGAGGCCTGTGCACAAACATTCCTTTTATAGTCTTGAGAGGAGCCTAATTACCACCAGCTGAGTGCAATTATCTGCTGTAACTGCGGAACTATTCCTTATGCCTATCAGCTCTTTGGTGCCGGGCATCCAGGAACAACTCACTGCTGATGTCCGAATCACACTCCCTTGTCTCCTCCTCACTGGTCCAAGGTTTAGGCACCTCCTGGTGGCCAACCAGCCTCTCTGCGCCCTGCTCAGAGTCGGAACCCTGTCCAGGGTCCTCCACATCCTCCAGAGCTGACTCATAGGGCCCCTTGCTGTCGGAGTCTGGTGGCAGTTCCAACGGCTCCTGCTGGGCCACAACAGCTCCCCTACATAATTTATTATACACTATAAATCAGCAGCCCCCAACTTTTTGGGCACCAGGAACGGGTTCTGAGTGAGGTTTTTCCCTGTACTGGAGATGGTATGCTGTCTGAATCCTGTGGACAGGTCTTCGCTTGTTGCATGGCCCGGTATCTGGCATGCTGCAGCCCGTCCTCAGTCCTGGAGCCCCTGCTGTAAATGACATTATGTGTACAAAGTGACTGCCATTTTTTTCTCAATCCTTCCTCATTTGATGCATGACCTTTGAGCATTCTCAAGTACAGCAATATATTTTCTTTGAAAAAAAATATTTAAATTGCCCTATAATTCTGACTTTTGGTACCCCTCCAACCTTGCCTTATAACTATTAGTTTGGGTTTAAGTTATAATACTTCTCAATCAGTGGTGGGATTCAAATAATTTAACAACTGGTTCTCTGCTCTAATGATCACCTGGGTAGGCGTGGCTCATTGGTCATGTGTCTTTGTGGGCATGGCCAATTCAATGCACTCACATTGATGGGCACTTCACTTAGCTGTTACAATGGAATAAGGGTTAACGGGAGAGGCAGTTTCTGTAAGCAGGGCATAAAGATGAGGCTGGAAACAACACCAAGATGGTTCCTTCCTGCCTTCCTTACAGGATTAGCCCTATGAAGTGGGAAAAAACAAAATGAGATTTCTTCCAACAACCGGTTCTTCCGAACTGCTTAGAAAGTTAACACCGGTTCTCCCGGATGGTGCAGCCGGCTGAAACCCCACTGTTCTCAATGCACTTTCACCATATGTATTAGCAGGAAAACACCCAATTAAATTCTTCTTTTGGAAGAAGAAGTTGAATCTATTACTGGGGTGACATTCCAGTTTGGGAAGCAAGAATAAAATTGGTTTCCAAATTCTCATTTATCTGTCCAAAGCATCCAGTATCATCTATTGATAAAGTTAGAAATTGTTAGAGCAATTTCTAACAGAAATATCTAGCTGAGAATCAGTACCTGTAATTTGTTACAAAAAAGTAAATTGCTTTTTTTTCTTGTATAGTTCAAACTCAAGCTGAAAACAATAAAATTCATGAAAATAAAACATGGGAAAACAAACCTCAGCAGATATAAATGAACAATGAAGTAACTTAGGGCTGCTGTGGCAGCAGGAAAAAACATCATCAAAATATTATTAAGACCAGAAAGATCCCCAAATCTGAGAAGACTGTCTTGCGACCTTTAAACTGTAACAAACTGTGGTCTTCTCATATGATCATATATGAAGCCACAGCAGTGGTGGGTTTTAAAATTTTTTAGAACCTCTTCTGTAGGTGTGGCCTGCTTTGTGGGAGTGGTTTGTTGGCCATGTGACTGGGCGGGAGTGGCTTGCCAGCCATGTGATGAGTGGGCACGGCCAACTTGTAAAATGTGGTGAAACTCACTTAACAACGCTCTTGCTTAGCAAAATGTTGGCTCAGAAACTCTGGCATTTGAAGCACGTAAGTCTTAAAGCTGTCAAGTTACAAGACCCTTGCACCCCTAACCCTTTAGAAAAAAACCCCAGGGGTGTTCAAACTTGACAGCTTTAAGACTTGTGGACTTCAACTCCCAGAATTCCTCCTCTCGCTCTTCATCATGATGATGTGAGGACGGGCGAGGGGAGGGAGCTGGAACTGGTTCTAAATGACACTTTAGATTTGTGGAATCTCTTCTATAGAAGAGGTTAGAACTGGCAGGAACCCACCCCTGAGCCACAGCCACAGAGGAGATGCCAATCCTTTTCAGAGCCATAGTTGATCAAGACGTCTATTTTGCTGCTATGTAGAAAGGCTGAGGTGACGTGGAATGTTGTGAATTCTCAAATTCATAAAGAATTAAAATAATAATGATCACAATCTTATTATTTGTTAAAGCACTTGAGGAGTCAATTTTTGGCCACAGGTTTTTAAGATTAACCTCAGACAAGAGCTATTATTTGATCCATTCAAATGTGAAATCTGAGACTGGAATGATAGAGGGCTTCCAATTAGCACATTCATAAAAATTAGACCATTGCCCAGTCGTCACCTAGTTTGGCCGCAAATCAGATGAACAGTTAATAAACAAAATGACCTTAGGAAAGGACCTGATTTAGTCTTGATTTGAATGGCTTATTTCTTGAGCACTATTCTGTGTCAGCATCACATCATTTTTCCATCCGCCTCTGCTTTCATAGGAAGTTGTGCTTGGCTCAAATACATTCTTGGATGATTTAAATAATAAAAAGAATCCCTTTACTTATTTATCTGCTGTCAAATTTTAATTAGTGTTTACATGATGGCAACAAATTTTTAGTTGCTATTAAATAAAGCTAACATAACACTGGGGAATGAATTTTTCATTTCATTGCTATATATGCAGCTAAAATTCAATAATTATTTTATAACCTGAAATTTTGAAAAATAAACTCACATTTTGATTTGTCTAAGGAACTAAAAGCTTGAACAATAGAAATATTGTACCCATTTTCTCCTAGATAGCTGCAAACACTGGAATGTTTTTAGTTAAAAATAATTGTTGGGACAAACATCTTGTTGACAGCAAAATGCAGATTTACGACGATGGCAAATATCTGTAGCTCTGGTATAGAATGAGAGTGGAGGTTCATTCTCTGAGCTTATAGGTCAGTTTCTGAATATTTCATTATCAGGCTTGGTAACGTCTTCAGCGGAGTTTAGGGGATGCCAGTGTTTCTCTTTTTATAAGGGTTTTGTGTGGTCAGTAAGTCTTGTAATGATGATGTCACATCAGATGAGTGTAACATTGGGTCAGGGTCTTATGATGGGTCAGGTGTGGGTCACCAGTGAGAGTCTTGTGATGGGTCTTGTGATGGGTAGGTCACATCAGATGAGTCATTGGTAGGTGAAGTGCTGGTTGGGCGGTTATATAGGTTGGTTGAAGGTCGGTGCTGTCTCTGGTTGTGTCAGCCTCTACTTTGCTGCTGCTTCGGCTGCCATGAAACGGGGAGGGAGGGCATGGTATTTGGGAGGGGTTACTAATTGTGCTGGAGGAAGATTCTGGAGCTCAGCTGCTTGTCGGACTACGCATGCGTAGGAGGTTCCCGCCAAGACTAACGGCATCGACATTCCATCTTGGTGATGCCTTTTGAAGTTATCTCACACCTGACACTTGGGAGAATTATGATTGGACTGTAACTGTGATGCCAAGGGGTGGGGAATGGGTTATTCTATATATCAATCGCTTTCGCGCCTAAATAATCAGTCTTCACTTTGCTATGCCTTTAATCATTTGTAATTAGTAAAAGTACACTTGATTTCTACCTACGGAGTCTCGTGGTCTTCTTTCCTAATTACCCAATGGAGAGGTTCTGACAGGTTGGCTGTGTGGTTGAATTGAATTCTGAGGGATTCATAGACTAGTTCTAGATCAATGTGTCTTTTAATGGAATTGCTTGGAATGCCAGCCATTGATAAACTCGCAAGTATGGCAGATACTAGCATGGCCGATAATCCTTATATTGCTCCAATCGGTGTTTGGTGTCAGGGTGGGTAGAGATTAGGGATTTGGGATTGACTGTCTGCTGGCGTGGATTTGGGTTTTCAATTGATGTGATGTTTGTCCCACATCGAATCGTTTGCAATTGTTATGGTTGATCTTGTAAATTACATTGTTTCTTTCATCCGTCTTTGGTTCCGGATAATTCCTGGCAGAGTGTGGCTGTAGGTTTGTGGGCTATTGTTATTCCTAGAGGTTGGAGAATTTTGGCTGTCATTTCAGACACTTCTTCTGTGTATGGTAGGGTTAGTTTTTGTGTGGTGGTTGGCTGTGTGGTGCATTGTTGTTTGGACACTGTGTATCAGAATACAATGTCAAACACCCATTCTCTTCTGCTTTTCTTAATGCTGTGGTGCTGCAGTGTGGTATGGGGGATCCAGTGGTGGGATTTACTTACCTTCCCTATCAGTTTGCAAATGCTTTCATCTTGTTTCAGTTTCTTTAGTACTCTCTTCTCCTTTTGGCTGAGTGTTTCATTGTGTCTAGTATTTTGGACATTGGAGCTCTTTCTTGGTCCAGGTGTTTGGTTTTTAGAATGAGTTGGAGGTTGGCAAGGAATTCAATGGGATTGGCTTCTTTGTGGTTGAAATTGATGCCATCTTTGAGAATGGTCTTTTTGCCATCTGATCTAGGTCTGCTGGGTAGATTTCTGATCAATAGTTCTGTGTTGTCATCTGGGAATGTGGACGTGACCTCCCCATTACAAGACCCATCACAAGACCCTGACTTGACACAACCCACACTGGATGGACTGGATCCATCACAAGATGCATAATGACCAGTGGTGGGTTTCAAATTTTTTTTAGAACCTCTTCTGTAGGTGTGGCCTGCTTTGTGGGAGGGGCTTGCCAGCCATGTGATTGGGTTGGAGTGTCTTTCCAGCCATTTGACTGGGTAGGCGTGGCCAACTAGTAAAATGTGGTGAAACTCACTTAACAATGCTCTTGCTTAGCAACCAAAATGTTGGCTCAGAAACTCTGGCATTTGAAGCACGTAAGTCTTAAAGCTGTCAAGTTACAAGACCCTTGCACACCTAACCCTTTAGGAAAAAAAAACCCAGGGGTGTTCAAACATGACAGCTTTAAGACTTGTGAACTTCAACTCCCAGAATCCCTCCTCTCGGTCTTCATCTTGATGGTGTGCGGACGGGTGGGGGGGAGGTAGCTGGAACTGGTTCTAAACGGCACTGTAGATTTGTGGAACCTCTTCTATAGAAGAGGTTATAACTGGCAGGAACCCACCCCTGATAATGACTCATCATAAGATCCTGACCCAACATGACCCTCACCTTATGTGACCTCCCCATCACTACTGACCACACAAAGCCCTTATAAACACTGACATCCCCTAAACTCCACTGAAGATGTTGCCTAGTCTGGTAATGAAATGTTAGAAACCAACCCACAAGCTCAAAGAATGAATATTTATCCTCACAATGAAGATTTGTTATTTTTCCTCCTCCTCCTCCTCCTCCTCCTCCTCCTCCTCCTCCTCCTCCATAGAGCATGGAATAATAGAGTTGGAAGAGACCTTGGAAGTCTTCTAGTCCAATCCTCTGCTCAAGCAGGAGACCCCATACCATTTCAGACAAATGGTTGTCCAGTCTTCTTTTGAAAGCCTCCAGTGAGATAGAACAACTTCAACTTCTGAAAGCAAGTTATTCCATTGGTTGATTGCTCTCACCTTTAGGAAATTTCTCCTTAGTTCTAGGTTGTTCTCTCCTTGGTTAGTTTCCATCCATTGTTTCTTGTCTTGCCTTTTGGTGTTTTGGAAAATAGTTAGATCTCATTTTTGTAGGAGCCCCTCAAATATCAGAACATTGCTATCATGTCTACCCTAGTTATTATTTTTATTAGACTAGACATATCAAATTCTTGTACCTCTTCTTCATTTAGCCTCCAACCTCCTAATAATTCATGGACAATTCATGGGCAATAATTGCTCTTCTCTGCACTCTTTCCAGAGTCTCAACATTTTTTAATATTGTGGAGACCAGAACTGGATGTAGTATTCCAAGTGTGGTCTTACTAAGTCTTTGTAAAGCCCTACTAGAAACTTCACAGTTTCACCTAATATTTAAGTATACAGTTGGCTTTTGTTTTTTGCCTAAGTGTCAAATCATGTTTTTATATACGTTGAATTTCATTTTATTAAATAGAGCCCAGTGTTCAAATCTGTCAAGATTTTTGTGGACCTTGCCCTTGTCTTCTGGGGTGTTGGCTATTCCTGCCAACTTAATGTCATCTGCAGATTTCATGAGTTCCCCTTCTATATGAAGATATTGAAGAGTACTGGGCCTAACATGGAACTAAAATGGAGTCACTGCTTACTTCCCTCCCTGTGGATGTAGTTTCATTGAGGACTTACACATTGAATATGATTTGTCAGTCAGATATAAACCCATCTGGTGGTGGTACTGTCTATCCCACATTTTTCTAGCTTGCCAAGAAGTAGGTGATGGCCCACTTTAACAAATGCTTTACTGAAATCTAAATATACAATGTCCACAGCATTTCACTAATCCATTAATTTAGTAATTTTGTCGAGGAATGAAATAAGATTTGTTTGGCATGATCTGTTGTTGACAAACCCATGTTGGTTTCTTGTTGTAATTTTGCTTCTTTTTTAAAAAAAGTTTTTTATTTTATTTATACAGTCATATCGTCTTTGCAGCACATTTTACATCTTTTACATATCCATTGTGTTTCCTTTATCAATACATATATATATTATATAACTATATCCATATCTATATACACATTTTACACATCTTATTTCGTACATACTGTATACATCTGATCCTCTCATATATCTTATCTCATCTACAATCTATCTTGTATCACACACCCCTAATTGATTCTGCGGTTTTATATTTGTTTTGTAGTTTCTTGATTTTTTCTTCTTTTTGTTACTATTCTGCTTTTTCCCCTCTTTCCTCATAGCCAATTATACCATAAGTCCAGGGACGTGCAGTCAGGGGAGGCAGGGGAGGCAGGGTCTCATCACTGTCATCATGAAAAGAAAAAAAAATGTAAAAGGAAAAAGGCTGAGGTAGTTGCTGCCAGAGTCACAGTGGATGATTCTGCTTAGTACTTAACTGTGTAAAAAGCCTCTAAAAAAGTGCCCTGTACAGGGGGCGGCAGGAGAACGAGGTGCCTCATTTAGTCTGACTTTATGATCACTCAAGCAGAGCTAAGCAAGGGTTAGAAGCTGAAAAATTCCTTATGAAGATGAGGCAAGTGGTTCTCTCGCCTCCTGTAGAGGGCATTTTTAGAGGCTTTTTAGAGTTCTCTGGGATCATCTAGCTCAGCCTGACCTCAGCTCTTGCCTTTCTCCTTTTACATTTTTTTCTTTTCATGATAGCAGGCAAGAGCAGAGTTGAAATCCTCTCTGAAACAGCTGGAAAAGGGGGGGGGAATTCAAAAAGTTTGATTGCATGCAGAGCCACGTTGCCTTTTCAAACACACACACACACACACACAGACACACAGACACACACACACAGAGCTAGATAAAAATATATAAGCCCAGCTTCACTGATTACAAGTTTGAAAAGGCAACGTGGCTCTCCCTGCAATCAAAGGCTTGGATCGGAAGGCAGCAGGGGAATGGGGTGGGGGGTATGGCAGAGGAGCTGCTTTCAAGCTATTGGAAAATATATCCAATCCAACTTCTGTGTTTGTGTTTGTTTGAAAGAGAGTCAGTGAGGAGGGATCCAAGTTCTCTGTGTGTGTGTGTTTGAGAGAGGGGAGGGAGGGAGAGAGGAAGGAAGGAGGGGGAGGGAGAAGAAAAGAATGAAGGAAAACTTATTTCACAAAGGAGAAAAATGCTGTCACTTTAAATTGGAACTGAGCATGCCTGGCTGTGGAATTCTGGGAGTTGAAGTCCACAAGTCTAAAAAAATTGAAAGTGTCAGTGCCTCACCAGCTATAAACCTCACCGCACGTCACTGCATAAGTCCCATACTAAGTAGTACTCTGATTCCTCTTGTCTTTTAGTTCTTTGTGAGCCTGTCCATTTCGGTGCATTCCAATTTTTTTTTAATCACATTGTCTTCTGTTGGTGTATGTTTGTTTTTCCAATTCTGTGCATATGAGATTCTTGCTGCCATGGTTATATGTAGAATTAGATATTTGATTTTCTTCTCATACTTCCCCTTAATTATTCCTAATAAAAAATAGTTCCATTTTAGTTCTATTTGAATGTGCAGTAATCTCTTCAAGCCAATCTTTTATTTTTGTCCAATTTTTTTGTGGCCTCGCACATCCATCCACCACATATGATAATACGTTCCGTGTAGTTGATTACACTCCCAGGAGGCTGGTGAACATTCAGGAAACATTCTTGCAATTCTCGTGGGTGGTAGGTGCCATCTGTAAAACTTTATTTGCTTCTATGTGTTCACAGATTTGTTGCTTGTCTTTTCCAAGATTTTCCCACGTATTGATGTCAGGCTGATTGGCCTGTAATTTCCTGGGTCTCCCCCACTTTTTTTGAGATGAGAACCACATCAGCTCTTTTCCAATCCTCAAGTACTTCTTGTATTCTAAAAGCTTTGAAAGATATGTTTCAATGATTCTGAAATCACACCTGCCAGTTCTTTCAGAATTCTGGGATGTAGTCTCTCAGGACCCAATGATTTGAATCAGAGGTGGTATTCAGCAGGTTCTGACCAGTTCTGGAGAACCAGTAGTGAAAATTTTGAGTAGTTTGGAAAACCAGTAAATGCCACCTCTGACTGGCCCCACCTCCATCTATTCTCTGCCTCATGAGTCCCAGCTGATCGGGAGGAAATGGAAATTTTGCAGTAACCTTCCCCTGGTGTGGGGTGGGAATGAAGATTTTACAGTATCCTTTCCCTGCCATGCCCACCAAGCTACGCCCACCAAACCATGCCCACCAAACCACATCATGCCCACCACGCCATGCCCACAGAACTGGTAATAAGATTTTTTGAATCCCACCATTGATTTGAAGCCATCTAGAGCTGACAAGTATCTTTTACCTTATTTTTGCATATTTTAATTTGTATTACTAACCTGTGATTTATGGTTCTGTTTCTGATAAATTGAGTAGTGTTTTCTTTTTGTGTGAAGACAGATGCAAAGTACCAATTAAACATTTCTGCTGTCAGGCCTGTAGTTATGTTCCTTTTAGGATCTTTGACCTGCCACACTTTCTATTATTTCACTATGCTGTTTCATTAGTGTAGTAGTTGGGCAGGAATAGAAAGGAGTAGAATGGTGGAATCTGTTGTTGTCATTCTTTTCTAGAAGCCAAGGTCATCTTTTATCTCCACACCTCTGCACCTGACCGGAAACAGCTGGGTGGAGATGCCAACGTGGCCGAAGAAGATTGGACCATGTGATGGATTTATGGGTGTGGGGATAAGATCATGAACTTTCAACTGGGTGAAATCCCAGGAAGTTTTCAGATTTGGGATTCCACAGATGGTTACCAACATGTCTGTCTTATTAAATTGGAACTTTAAGGATAGCTCTGCCTTGGACTCTGATTTAATTCTGCATAATATTTGAAACGCTGACATTTGCTTTCTCTCTACTGCCCATTACTTCTCGGTCTGAGAGTTCATTGGGCAACCATGCTAGTTTTTTGTGGATTTCTCCTCCTCCTCCTCCTCCTCCTCCTTTTCCTCCTCCTCCTCCCCTCCTCTCTCTTACAGAGGAACTATTATATATGTGCTCCAGATTGAATGACCCTTTGAATTGTAAGGCAGCTTAAAGTAATGCAATGTAATACTAGCTTGTTATCCATCCATGCACAACTGCCCTATTGCAAAACAAAATTAGTCCTGATACTGTTGTTCCAGATCTTCAATAGAGTGCAAATTAGCAAAAAATGAAATATGTATGTCAAAACCAGAAATGTATTCAGCACTTGCCTAAAATGTGTAGAGGGGAAGAAAAGGAAGAACAGGATTCAAGTAGCTGATCTGTCCCCCATTTAGAGGTTTTTTTATTAGGCAGCTCTTTGAACCAAGCCCAGGATCTATGGACTGAGTCACAATCCACAGAGGACCAGGTTTGCTCTTGAAGATGATTGGGTATTAAATTGGAACTTTAAGGATAGCTCTGCCTTGGACTCTGATTTAATTCTGCATAATATTTAATATTTTTTATATATCCCACTTTTTAAAATAAAATTCTTTTCTTGCTAATAAAGTTCTCTAGGAAGATTGTGTTATTCAAAGTAGTAAAAGCAGTAAAAATAATAACTTCTGAGATGGGCTGAGTGATGAGGTCTACAACACCTTAATTTCCAGGGATGCCCCCATCATCCTCTATGGCTGGTATGTCCTACCAGGTAATAGATTAACAGAGTTGGAATGGACCTTGTTGGTCATCTAATCCCCTGCACAAGCAGGAGACCCTACACAATTTCTGACAAATGGCAGTCCAGCCTCTTCTTGAAAGCCTCCAGGGATGAAGCTCCCACAACTTCTGAAGGCTGGTTGTTCCATTGGTTGATTGTTCTCACTATCAGAACATTTCTCCCTATTTCTAGATTGAATCTCTCCTTGATCAGTTTCCATCCATTATTCCTTGTCTGGTCTTCAGGTGCCTTGGAAAATAGCTTGACCCCTCCCCCCTGTGGCAGCCCCTCAAATATTGGAACATGACTATCATGTCTCCTCTTGTCCTTCTCTTCACCAGACTAGCCATGGCTAGTTCGGTTATTATTCTTCATATGTTTTAGTCTCCGGTCCACTAATCATCCCGGTTGCTTTTCTCTGCACTTTTTCCTATACTTTCAACATCTTTATAATAGTGTGAAGACCAAAACTTGATGCAGTATTCTAGGTGTGGTCTTACTAAAAGAGGTATTAGTATCTCACTTGATCTTGATTGTATCCCTCTATTAATGCAATTTAGGATTGCATTGGCTTTTTTGATTGCTGCCACACACTGCTGGCTCATATTTAACTGGTTGTCCACCAAGACTCCAAGAACCCTTTCACAGTTACTCCTATTAAACCTAGTTTCACCCAATCTATAAGTGTACTTTTGGATTTTCTTGTCTAAGTGTAAGACTTTACTTTTCTCTACATTGAATTTCATTTTGTTAGATAGAGCCCAGTGGGGGCAGGGTTTTGAACTTTCAATTGGTAGGGAAAACCTGGAAGCTTTCAGATTTGGGTTTCCCCAGATGTGCCAACATAACATCTCTCTAACAAAGTGGAACTTTGAGGAAACTCTAGCCTCGGAGTTTTATTTTGTTGGGGGTATTTTTTGGAACCATGACATGCACGCTGCCCCCTCAGCATCATGGCTTTTGCCTGCTACCCAATTGACTGGTAGCTATTTGTCTCATGCAGCCAAAGGCCAGGCCAAAGGGTGCCTCAACAAATGGGCACATGGGCACATGGCGGAGGGCCAGGGGCCCTTTGAGTGGGAGAATGGCCAGGGAGGGCCAGAGGAGGAGGAAAGCTGGCTTAGGCAGAAGGCTGAAGGTGAAGGAGGCGCAGCCATTGGTGGGAACCTAAAGATCCCATTCCACTGTCCCCCCCCCCCAGCAGCAACAACAATGATGCTGGGAAAGATGAAGGAGGGAGATGTGAGGAGAATGCAATTGATGACAGGTTATGTGATAGAGAAAAATTTGTTGGGGGAGCAGGCAAATGCTGCCTGCATGCAACTGCTGTTGATGCTGGGGAGGTTAGTATTAGGGTCCACCCAGTAATAGCCACATGCAGGCAGCATTTGCCTGCCACCCCATCCAGCACAAGCAGCATACGCGCACAGGCAAACACTGCTGGTGCAGAGGGGGGTGGTAGGCAAACGCTGCTTTTGGGAATGAGTCTGTGGATGAGAAGCTTCCACTCTGGCTCCATCCATGACCCGTCAAAACCACGCTCAACAAAACCGCGCTCGACGAAAGCGCGTACCTGATGTCATCAGCAGCGCAACGAAAAAAAATTATAAATAAATAAAATTAAAATAAAATTAAAGCAAGCCGATTCACATAAAGGTAAGGTTAGGTTTAGGTTTAGGGTTAGGGTTAGGTTAAGGGTTAGGGTTAGGTTTAGGGTTATGTTAAGCGTTAGGGTTAGGTTTAGCGTTACGTTAAGGGTTACCGTTAGGTTTAGGGTTAGGTTAAGGGTTAGGTTTAGGGTTAGGTTTAGGGTTAGGTTAAGGGTTAGGTTAAGGGTTAGGTTAAGGGTTAGGTTTAGGGTTAGGTTTGGGGGGGTTAGGGTAAGGTTTTCGCTTTATTTTAAATTTACCGCTCACAGCGCGATGTTGCAATTGTCTACCGCGGTTTTGTGGTGGAACCGCTCCATCACAGGTCATCTACAAATGCAACCAAAGTTATTCAGCATTAAATTCCCGCCTGAAACCACATGAAATGAATCTAGATAACACAATCTAGCCAAAGTTTAGTTCTTTATCTGCTTCCACCATAAAACTATGGGTGTCAAACTCACAGTGTCATGTCGCTGTCACATGACATATCGTGATGGTTTTTTCCTTGGGCATGGCCTGCGCATGATGCATCTGGTACATGGGCCAGCAGTTTGACACCCCTGATATAGACAGAAACCTGCCAGACTAAACCTAAACTGCCCTAACGTAATGGATATATCCCAGGAGATTCTAGGAAGTGGCTATTTTTCCTCTTCTTATGATCTAGCTCTGGGTTGTGATGTCTCTTGTGTCACCGTCAGCCCTAGAATGTTCTCCCCCTTCCTGGGAAACTGCCGACTGTAGTCCATCACATTGCCTCCCCTTTCATAAACACATTCTACCACATAATCCTCCTGGGTTCTCTGCAGAATAGTAACTTCACTATATTGGTCTTTTATGCAAAGCTGTCCATCTTGTAGACATGAAATGTACAGACTGTGTTCAACATGGGTTTCTAAAGATCTGAACTCTTTCAAAGGATGCTTGTTTTGATTGTCTCATTGGTTTTGGCCATTAACTGTGAAAACAGTGGAGCTTGATTTAAGCAAATGGACCTTCAGCAAACTATGGACTTATTGGTCTCTCTTCTCTACCCTACTACAATTTTAGTTGTAAAAAATGTCAGGAACTGAGCCGAGAACTGTTTGTAGCCAAAACATATTCCAAATGTGCAAATGTCATTTGTATATTATGCTGTGCATAAAGACGTTATTTTGCTCATCCATTTCTTTTCAAAATGAGACATTTGCTGATTTATGCTGCAGTGACAATTCAAGAATGCTCACCAAGCATTCTGGGCACATGGGTAGGAAGAATAACCACTCTTTAAGATCTCTGAATCATTTTGAACATCGTGTTGGTGTATTGGCTGGGGGTATCAGGGCAGCTTAGTTGCAGGAGTCTTGGGATGACCCTGTTCCAGTTGACTCTGGAGTTTCATTGAATGAGCCTTACTCTACTATAGTGCTTTGTACCTGCCCATGCCTTCTCCAGTGATTAGTATTTTCTGCTAACCACCTACTCTTCCATTGCAGGTTGACACAAAACATGCTTGCCTTCTTGGGGAATTCCAAAGGATTCATATATTGCTTTTCTAAAACTTCATTGGCCCTTGAGGGAATCTGAAGAAACTGCACATGAGGCAAAGGCACATGAGATGGAAAACACAAATTCCAGAATCTATAAAAGAACTCATTGACAAAGCTGCAGTTTGCCCTAATTTGTTTATTTTATTTATAAAATGGAGAGTATTCCTTGAAGAGGTGACATTTGAATTCCCAAGTGTCCCACAGATGTCAGAAAGCGTATAATTACATTGTTTACAGTGGAAAGCAGTATATATAAAACAGTTCACTATGACACCTTTCAACCAGTTTTTGACATTTTTCTTTTACTAGTCAAAGGGAGAAAGAGAAAAGAACCTTCATTCAATTGTATGCAATATTACATTTTATACAAGTAATAAATATTTATTGCTTTACTTATCTATCTACCCTATTTCACCAAATGTACTTTCTAGTGTTTTTAAAATATTTCATGGACTATAAAAGGATGTACCCGGCCACGCGTTGCTGTGGCCCAGTCTGGTTAAATGGAAAGAAAGAAAAGAGAAAGCTCAAGTTTCTAATATGTTTAATTTCACAATGCTTGTGAATATACAATATTTTTTTGTTGTTCCATTGTCTGTGCAGATATAGAGATTGTCTGGTTTGCCGACTCTAGAACACACAGCATATAATTGTTCATGTGAGAAACAATCCGTGTCTAAATCTAAACCGCACAATTCTAAAGATTGGCCCTGAGGTTTATTGATGGTGATTGCAAACGCCAATCGAATTGGGAATTGCAATCTTTTAAATTGAAATGGCATATCCGTTGGAATCATAGGAATGTGAGGAATGAGGACATCTTCACCTTTGAAAGGTCCTGTCAAGATTGTTGCCTCTTTGACGTTGGTCATTAATTTTTTTACTGCAAGCTGCGTGCCGTTGCAAAGCTTTGGCTGGTTGATATTTCGCAGCATAGCAGTTAGCAGTTAGACTTATATACCGCTTCATAGGGCTTTCAGCCCTCTCTAAGCGGTTCACAGAGTCAGCATATCGCCCCCACAGTCTGGGTCCTCATTTCACCCACCTCGGAAGGATGGAAGGCTGAGTCAACCCTGAGCCGGTGAGATTAGAACCGCTGAACTGCAGATAGCAGTCAGCTGAAGTGGCCTGCAGTGCTGCACCCTAACCACTGTGCCACCTCGGCATGATAATTGGCACACCGATTTTCAATTGCAGTACGTGCAGTGGCATCCCTGGCAGATCGAGTGAATTCAAAAATTCTGTTGGATAATTAACCACTTCATCTGCTTCCACAACAGTGTCGACGGACTTGTATGTGACTGCCTCACTTTGAATGTTAGACTGAATAATATTAAGTTTGTAGAGGTCTTTGTTTTTGGCCACAAGAATAGCTCGTTCACTCAGCCAATCGTGATTTATAATTGGTTTGAATATGGGGAAATACTTTTTCAACCAATTCTTCTTTTGATGTCACTAAATTGCAGAAGTTATGAGGCAATGAAATTTGTCCTGAGGTCAGATCAACCAGCACTTTTCCGTTCCCAATTTCCAGCAATTGATGTGAGAATATCTCAGATCGTTTTGCAGCTGGACACACATATTTGTAGTTAATTTTAATGTCTTTATGTGTCGCCAAAAAGTAGAGTTTCAGGCAAGCATTTATTTCATCCGCTGGTGTCGATCGAGGAATTACAGGTAATGTTTGCCTGAAATCTCCTGCAAGCAATATTAATGCCTTCCCAAATGGTCTGATATTTCCTCGCAAATCTTGCAATGATCGATCAAGAGCCTCGAGTGATTTTTTGTGCGCCATTGTGCATTCATCCCAAACAATAAGTTTGCATTTCTGCAATACTTTTCCCATGCCGGATGCTTTGGAAATGTGGCACGTGGGAGTTTCAATGAATTGCATGTTCAATGGCAATTTCAAAGCAGAATGAGCAGTTCTACCACCTGGTAGCAATGTTGCAGCTATTCCTGACGATGCAAGAGCTAAGGTTATGTCATTTTGGGATCGAATTGCTGCCAGAATCAATGTAATTAGGAACGTTTTACCAGTTCCTCCTAGCGCATCTAAGAAGAAGATTTCTCCAACCCCGTTATTGACAGTTTGCATTATTTGATCATAAATGTCATTTTGCTCAAGCGTTAGCTTAGGAATATTTGATTGCACATACGACAAAAGATCCCCTGTGTTGTAATTTTGTTCACGACACAATTCTACATCGAACGAAGCAGCAGCAGATCGATATTGTGTGATGGCATTCCCAATTGATTGAGAACTTTGTCGCAATTTCTAAGCATAAATCTTCAATCATTATCAATGCTTCGTTGTAGATTTCTGCTGTGAAATCCATGTTCATATTTGAATTTTCCTTGCGCATTCAATGGAAAATATCCTCAGCCATGTGCGATTTATATTTCTCCCATAACTCTGTTGGAGATGAAAGAGAGCAGGTGGTCAATATGATTGCAAACAATGCACGAATTTGATTTGGATGTGACATGTTGCACGTGTCATTAATGCAAACATCCCAGTGTCGGTCATTCTCCAATAAATTCAGAGCTTGACATGCACTGCGGAAAGTGGCATGTGTAACGCCGTTCACAATTTTCAATTGCTGGAAAGATGTTGGACCAGGCACATTTACCAACAGCATGCGAAGAAAGAAACATTCATCTTGATTGGGATGTACAGTGTACAGTCTGCCTATTGTAGTTTGTTTGAAAGTGCCAGGTTGCCTGTCGACTCGCTCTCCTCATTTCGTCGTTGAAATGATTTTCTACTCACATTCCATGTGAAATACGTAGGCACTTCCAAATACAGCAGTGTTTTCGCAAATGCGTCATTTTGACATAACGTGAAGACAGCAGTTAACGTTGTAGCCGGTGGATTCAGGGCTATTTGTTGCACATTTGCAGGTGTGAAATAAACGCATTGTCCATTTTCTAGATGTACTGCTAAGTGAACAACAGCTGGACTTCGTTCATGTATGGGAAATGAAAGAATTCGCCATACAGCTTCATTGCTGCTTATGTATCTTCCAGCCGGATACTGTGCAATTTCATCGATATGTATGACTGCATTTCTATCACTTCTTTCTGGTTGCAGGCCAAAAACTGCCATGTCACTGCCTTTATTCACATACTTACAAATGTATTTGATCGATTTAACGGAGTTACAGTATTCAATGTTTATGTGCTCTTTGTAGTTTTTGATAGCAAAGGCGAATATGGAACAACCCCTGGTTATCTACTTTAATGTCACCGTTTCACATTTGTATGGTTGCTAATTTACCCTCATCTTCTGCTGATCTTCTTCTGTATAAAGGATATCCATCGTTTCCTGTAATTGTGTTGGATATTAATGCTTGAGGATATCGCTTAGAACATTTTCTGTCTATCATGCATGGTGAATTTGAATTCAGGGTACTGCAAGGTCCATGTATCATATTTTTCGTCACAACTTCATGCAAATCCTTATCGACGTCGGCATCGGGTATTTCAGCGCATATTACATTATCAATTTCATTTGAAGTGATTTTGTTATAGAGCCAGATTAGTATATGTGCGTGTGGCAATCCTCTCTTTTGCCATTCCACTGAGTACATCCAGCAGTGCACAAACCCAAACACTTCATGTTTTACCATGAAATCCATCAGAGATTTTAGCTTCTGTCTGAAAACACATGCTATGATGTCATGCCTATTCACCAACGATTGGCCAGGAAGTAAGAGTTGTTGTATATCGCTGCCAGCTGGATTGCATGTGAATGTAATGAATAGGTCTGGACGCCCGTAGTGACGAACATGTACAATTGCATCTTGAGCATACTCATACATATGACCTGGACTGCCTGTATATGAAGATGGCAAAATCATTAGTCTTCCAATGTTAGTTGTATTAACATCATTTATAACTGCATCTTGCAAATGAACGTATTCTTCAGAGCGAAGCTTGGTCTGATTCAGACAGATGAATATCAAACATTCTGTTTTGATTTTTGCATACATATCTATGATGTATTGGTGAAACAATTGACGGCATTTCAAAATGTGATTGTTTTCATTCTCTCGAATCATTAGTCGGTATGAATAATAGTTCATTGCGCTGCATTTCATATTTGTTTCTTCACCACTGACTGGATTTATCATCTTAACGTTGAAGTGATATCCATCGGCACTATCCCAAAAAATGATTGGATATTGCAGGCATTGTAGCATCGATGAGTTTCTGCAACTTTGGTCAATTGATCATATCTGCGATGAAGAACAATATCTCTAGGTTGGAATTGATCTCCGACTATAACAATTGCCACTTCGTCTATAGTTGGAGCATTTAATCTTTGCACATGTTCTCCAGCAGGCGTTTTGTCAGCATGAATAACAATCTTGTGTGTATCAGATGGCATCATGTCAATTGCTGTTTTGAACAAATGCATTAAATTGCTTTTGTTTTTTTTTTGTGAAGAAGTTTTTGCAGTTGGGAAACCATGGACCTTTTTATGCCAGTAGAAATTCCACAGCGTGCATTCAATTCATCATTGCCATCACCGATGAAATACATTTGTAGGAATTTATGTTGACCATCTGGGAACGGAAGCAGGGAGCTGGCTTTATGATAGATTTGTCCTTTTACTTTGAAAGTTGGCATGAATGGAACTGTTACGATTTCTGCGCCGAACGACATCATTTGGAAGCATGAGTTGTATTTCCTGATGTTAGATAGGAAATGCTTTGATTTGGCGGTATATCCGGCAAGCAAAGTTTTTAATGGCTGTGGCGGTTCTCCAAGTTGAGGCAGTTTAATTTTTCCGGTGGCGCAATACATTCCTTTCATTTCTCCATTAAATCTCAGAGCCTTGCAATAAGCACACACGTCAGTCATAGTACTGATGAGAACATGCTGGCTCAAACTATAATCATCAGCTGGGTTGTACCGGAATGCAAGATGATTGTAATCGCATGATTGCTGAGCATGGAATTGTGTTTGATGCTGATCTGCTGTTTCTCGGTGACGTCTTTCAGCCACTCTCAGCCCGTCGCGTTCATTCTGTTGAGAATGAAAGAGATCTGAAGCTGCAGAACGCAATGGGTGTGCTCGCAACCGTGCATTCTCAAGTCTGGCTGCACATCGCTTGGCTGCTTCCTCGGCACGTATTTGATCCATTCTTTGTCTGTTTCGCTCGTTCGCTGACGGACGCTCTTCCTCAGTTTGATTTGCAATTACTCGTCGCACTGCTTCCGCTCCGAGAGTACGATAACCTAAATTTGATTTTCTGTGAGAATGATTGCACTTAAAAAGAAAGAAAGTTATAACAAAAAAATATAAAATTGCAAAATATTAAAAAAGCAAAAACACGAACTGAAAAACAAAGGAAAAACATGGTAAACGACACAGCTGAATTCCAACATAATATCACATGAAATAATCAAATTAATGGAAATCTATGAAAAATCAATATAGCAATGCAATGGAAAACATTGAAATGGAATCATGAAATATTTAGTATAGCATGTGTTGCTTTTACGTCCACCAGAACGCACTGTAGAGCGCATTTTATTTTATTTATATATATATATGTTGGATTTGTGCTGATTAATAAATAAAGGGAGACTAGTATAGGTCTATTTCAAGCTATTTAGCTCTCATCAGCTAGCCATACCCTTACTCGGAATCAAACCTGGGCTGTATTACATATTAGGCAGTTATATTAGCCACTAAGCCACAGGCTCTCCTCCTTTATCAGCTAAGCCAGGGAAATAGGTATGTATTGTGTCACAACCCCTGGTATGCCCAAATATGGGAGGGAGCATACTGCTTCCCTTTTCTGTCTATTGGGTCACTCTGGGAGAAAGAGTCCCGCGAAGAGTGAGGGAGCAATGGAGAGACTATTGATTTCTGGTGACACAACTGATTAAACGAGATAAACTATTTAGGTGGTTGGTGTGCTGGTAACTTGGCTGGAGAAAAGGATTAAAGTTGACAATCTGGAGAAGGCACAAGATTTATATGAGCAACTAGTAGGCCCAGAAGAGAAACAGAGCAGTAAGGAGGAGTTGGAATATAGAAGCCAGGAAGAACAACAACAGAGAACAAGGGGAGGAGAAAAGGAGAAAGTAGTAGGGAGAAGAAAGAGCACAGAGAGAGGAGGAAGTGAGACCAAAAACAAGGAGCCAAAATAAATAAATAAAGAGAAGCAGAGAATTAGGAGAATGGAAGAAAAAATTCAATTATTGTCAGTAAATATTAACAGTTTAAATTCACCAACAAAAACAAAGTGTATCTGGGCAAAATTAACAAAACAAAAGGCAGATATAATATGCTTACAGGAAACACACATTAAAAAAACAATATAAAATACCTGGAATGTCCTAAATTAGGAAAATTATATGCAGCATCAGCAGAAGAAAAGAGAAAAGGGATAGCAATATATGTTAAAGATGGGATAAAGACAAATTTAATTTATGCAGACCCAAAGGGAAGAATATTAATGATAGAGATAGGGATAAACCAAAAATCAGTACTACTGGTAGCAATATATGCCCCAAACGAAAATCAGAAGAACTTTTATAAAAAACTACATGAAAAAATTAGAGAAATTTGATTGAGGAATATTTGTATAATAGCAGATTATAATGCCATAGTGGACAGTAAAAAAGATTATGTAAGTGACAAAAAAATCCTAAAATAAAAAATGTATTACGAACAACTTGCTTTGAGATGATGGAGGAGCTAAATTTAATAGATATTTGGAGAAAAATGGAACCAGAAAAAAATAATTTACATTTTACTCCAATCGACATCAATCCTAGTCACAGATTGATATGGCATGGATGAATGGGGAAATTGGGGAAATTGGGGCAGAAATACATACAATTGAAATATTACCAAATACGTGGGCGGATCACAACCCCATTAAAATAATTTGGTAAGGGAAAAAAACCTAGATGAAGATGGGTGTTAAATTTGCAAATATTAAAAGAAAGAGAATTTATTCAAAACTGTAGAAACAAATTGGAGTTATTTCTTAAGGAAAACACAAAAGAACAGACATTTCTATAAAATCTATGGGACACCATGAAAGCTTATTCCCGCTGAATTATTATAGCGTATTCAGCAAAAAGAAACAAAGAGAACAACAGAAGATATTAGAGGAGGAAATTAAAAATTTAGAAAAAGAATTACAAAATAAGCCACAGAATGACAAAATTAGAAAGGATGTTAGCAAAACATAAATTAAATTAAATATATCAGACCAGGAAGAAATGGTAAAGGGCCTAAAACTAACAAAACAAAACTTCTTTGAGCAAGCAAATAAACCGGGGAGATGGTTGTCATACAGATTGAGAAAAGAGAGAGAAAAAAGATTAATATATCAACTTCAAGAGGAAACTGGTGAATTACAATATACAATGGAAGGGAATAAAAGTTTGCATTCAAGTACTTTGAGAATCTGTATAAAGGGGAACAAGTAAATGAAAAACAAATAAAAGAGTATCTGAATGGAGAAGAAACACCATCAATAACAGAAGACATGAAAAAAATGTTGTCAAAAAAATAACAAAACTAGAATTGAAACAGATGATCCAAAAACAGAAAAATAACAAAACGCTAGGCCCAGATGGATTTTCAGCAGAATGGTATAAAACAATAGATGAATTGAACGAATTGATAGAACATTTGATGTTGGAGATGTATAATGAAGCACTGATTAAAGCATATTACATTAATATTTAAAGAAGGTGCAGATAAAAACAGATTCAAAACTATAGGCCAATCTCATTGTTAAATGCCGACTATAAAATATTCACAACAATAATAGCAGAGAGATTGAAAAAACTATTAAATGACTATATACATCCAGACCAAAATAGATTTCTCCCAACAAGACAAATTAGGAATAATACCAGAATAGTAGCAAATATCTTAGGGTACTATGAGGCGCATCCAGAGAAACAAGTGGCAGTTTTTTCTGGATGCACAGAAGGCATTTGACAATTTAAATTGGGAATTCATGATGCAACAAATTAAGAATATGAAATTAGAGGACCAATTTGAAAGATTAATAGAAACGATATACTCTACCCAAAGGGCAAATATAAATGGGGAGAGTACAGAGACCTTTAAAATAATAAAAGGAGTTAGGCAGGGTTGTCCACTATCACCTCTGCTCTTTATCCTGATGCTCTAAAGTCTGCTAATAAGAATTAGAAAAATTCTGAGATAAGAGGAACTAAAATTAAAAGAGAGGAGTATAAAATTCAGGCATTTGCAGATGATTTGGTATTCATTATAGAAGATCCACTAGAAACAGGAAATAGTTTAACGCGAGAATTAGAAAATATGGAGAGCAGGGTTAAAGATTAATAGAAAAAAGACTAAAATAATAACTAAAAATTTGAAGGAAGAACAAAATAAAGAATTAGAAAGAATAATAGGACTGCAAGTGACAAAGAAAGTTAAATATCTTGGAATATGGCTAACTGCAAAATGCTCAACTAAAAGAAAATAATTATACAAAATTAGTGCAACAAATAAAAAAAGATCTAGAATTATGGGGGAAACTACAACTATCATTATAAGGGAAAATAGCAGCGATAAAAATGAATGTATTACCGAGACTATTATACTTATTTCAAACAATCCCCATAAAATTAAATTTTTTAAAAATTGAATTGAACAAGACTATATTAAAATTTATATAGCAAGGGAAGAAAGCCAGGATAAAGTTGAAAGCTCTATAGGATGACAGAAGTAGAGGTAGTATGGGACTCCCTGACTGGCAATTTTATTGCAAGCAGCAGCATTAACATGGATTAGGGATTGGATAAAATTTAAAAATAAAAGAATACTAACATTAAAGGACCACAATTTGTAAACGGGATGACACTTTTTCCTATGGGAAGAGGGTAAAAAGAAACAAAAATACTTTCATCGAGACTTTATTAGAGATGCACTGATACAGGTCTGGAATAAAATAAGAAAAAAATACTACATGAAAATACCAACATGGCTTTCCATTATGGAAGCCATGACACATCCCAATACATTAGATCTATAGAAAATGGTTAGATATAGTGAAATTTTAGACATCCAAGGAAATTTGAAAACAAATCAGGAATTAAAGGAGCAAAATAAATATAGACTGGTGGCCATACCTTCAACTACAACTGAGATACAAAAAAGATGTAAAAGAACATGGAATATACACAGAATTACAACAAATAGATAAAATTTTAATTGGCCCAGAAAATAAATTCATAATGAAAATTTACAAATATTTATTAAAAGTAACATTAGAAGAAGAAAAATTTAAAGGTTGCATGATAGCGTGGGCCAAAAACTTTGGTTACAATATAGATCTAGTGGATTGGGAAAGAATTTGGAACACAAATTATAAACTAACATGATCAGTAGCACTCAAAGAAAATATGTAAGAAATGTTTTATCGTTGGCATTTACCACCAACGAGATTGGCTAAAATGTACCCAAACATCACATATGGTGGACCTGCCCAGAAACTCAAAAATATTGGACAAAAATTTGGAAATGGGTGGAAGAAATTACAGGAGAACAAATAAAATACAAACCCGAACTCTTTCTGCTGGGAATAATCAAAGGGAAATATACAAAGAAAATTAAGTACATATTAACACATCTGCTAACTACAGCTAGAATAGCATTTTCCCCAATGCTGGAAACAAAATAATATCCCCTCAGACGAATTAGTGATAGAAAATTTTTGGATTATGCAGAGATGGACAAATTAACACTAAAATTAAAAGACAAAGAAGAGTCAGAATATTATAAAATTTGGAACGATTGGTACAAATAGCTGCAAAACAAGAATAAAATTAATTAAGCTGAAAAACAATAGATAGATAGATATGGATATGGATATGGATAAGGATATGGATATGGATATGGATATGGATATGGATATGGATATGGATATGGATATGGATATGGATAGAGATGATATAGATATAGATATAGATATATAGATATAGATATAGATATAGATATAGATATAGATATAGATGATATAGATATAGATATAGATATAGATATAGACATAGACATAGACATAGACATAGATGCAGGTTTTGGTGTATTCGGATCTTTCCCCCGTGTAAGATTGAGAGTATCTTGGCGACGTTTCGACGAGGTCCCACTTGTCATCCTCAGGCTGGTGTCTTCGGCCTCGTGCCTGTGCGAGCATGATACAAAAAAGATGTTGAGATTCTGGAAAGAGTGCAGAGAAGAGTAATAAAATTAAAAATAATCCTGTTTGAGTAGGAGGTTGGACTAGAAAACCTCCAAGGACCCTTCCAACTAATATTCTGTTATTTTGTTATTAGAACCAGCCAACAAGTTGTAATGATCAGGGATGAGCCAGCTGGTGATAGACTAGAAACCTGAAACTTCTCTCCAAGAAACCTTTTGGGTCTTCAGAACTCACACCACCAACTGCCCTGGGGCAATGTTTGGAGCTTCCTGCTGTCATCTTCTAAGGGTGCCTCACTTAAGATTATCCCCCAACTTCAGGTGCCTTTCTTATAAATGCTTGCCAGCCTAATAACCTAGGTCTACTCTATACAATCCAAGAATAGGGTCCATGTCCAAATGAATGTTAAGAGTATCTACTAATCTTAAGAAACTGGATAGATCCCAGGGTAGTCTCTTTATTCTTTATATCTTATTCATCTCATTATGTTGGTGGTTTAAAAAGCCCAGTTTTCAAGCATGTTTATGCTGTTCCATGCAAATTACGATATCTAATCTAGAGAATACTTTGCAGGCCAGCATACAATTACAACCTAGGGGGTGCATGCAGTTTACAGACTCTCTTGGGATATTGCTGATAACTTAAAAAAAAAACTAAAAAAAAGAGAGACTAACTGTAGTAAAATCTCAGAATGCCTTTTAGGAATCAAATATGGCATCTTACCACCTACATTTTCCTTGTATATTTAAAAGTGCCTTCATTCTCAATTTCCCCCAAGTCTGTATGGTGGAAAACATTCCAAATAGAGCTCAAAGGCTTTTGCTCTGCATCCATTACTTGGGTGTAGTGGGAGGAATCTTTAATGTGTTTATTTTAGCTTTCTGGGGACATAATGAGTCCTTGTAACTGAATCTTTATCTTTCTTGCCCTCAATGAATAGGGCAAATTTTGTATTAATAAGTGGTGGTAAAGTAGTTCTGCTAAAGCCAAACAAAAATATATTTTAAGTTATCACTAGTTGTGGAACACTCAGTTAAAATGAAGTCTTTATGGGTGTTCAAGATTGTTTAAATTTAAAAAAGCAAATTTTGTCTTTAAATTATTTCAGTTTTAACTGGAGATTTCCTTTGAGAAATAGCTGTGTGGCTTTATCTGAAATGATGATGGTTAAAATACAGGACCTTTATGACCTCCTCAATGGCAGGTTTACATTGAAACTGTTATAAATTATTACAGTGGTGTAGCCAATCTAAACAGCCCTATATAAATATGTCTGCAGACATCCTGACTACTACCTATTCTAAACAGTGTCTGTATGTGAATACACACATCTTTCTAAAATTATTCAAGAAAATGCATTTAGTCATAAAATCAATAATATGTTTTTATATTTCCCAAAAAGTACTATTATAGTATCCTGAGAACTTTATTACACATGTTTTTTTAACATCTGATAATGGTTAAAGATTTCACTTTGAATTATGGATAGTTTTTAGACAGTTGTTTTGAGCACAATTCACAGATTATGGGAGCAAATTACTGCCAACTGATATCTTTTAAGATTTTGTTTCGATCACTATGCTGGTGAATCTTGAGGTATGCTCCTACCAGTTATTCTACATCAGTAATATCGTGGGTGTTTATATGTGTGTATTTGGTGTCCTTACTCATAAAAGTTTGAGAAGAGAAATCCAAATGATCAGCCTTATGCATGGGTTCACAAGAAGAACATTCCATGCCAGATGTCAGCCCATAAATCTGTAAGTCAAAAATGGGCAACATGGGAAATAGATCTGCTCAGACCAGACAGAACAATTGGTTCAACAGGGAGCAGATTGCAGCCTGATGGTGGGGGAAAGACAGTGGTGGGTTTCAAAAAATTTTTAGAACCTCTTCTGTAGGGGTGGTCTGCTTTGTGGGAGTGGCTTGCCAGCCATGTGACTGGGTGGGAGTGGCTTGCCAGCCATGTGACCAAGTGGGAGTGGTTTTCCAGTCATGTGACTGGGTGGAAGTGACTTGCCAGCCATGTGACCAAGTGGGAGTGGCTTGGCAGTCATGTGACTGGGAGGGAGTGGCAAAGACAATGTCACTGAATTCTTTGTCCCAATGAATGATCTACAAAAAGAAGATATAAAAAGGAAATTTATTATTTTGTGCACTTACTACTTAAGATTAAAATAAGTACACAAAACAACAATAGAGCTACTTACAGAAGGAAGATGACTGTCCTTGCCGGTCTTCTACATCACTGACCACACTTGCTCCAATGAATGGCCTGCACAAAGAAGAGAGATACAAATGAACTCTTCAATTGCATGCACTATATTGGCACGAAACAAGCACACAAAATAATAGAAAAGGAAGATGACTGTCTTTTTGCGTGTCTTCAACATCAGGAACTGACCATCTTGCTCCAATGAATGGCCTACACAAAGAGACACAGAAAGGAAGACTTTAATTGCATGCACTGCCACATTAAGGATGAAACCAACACACAAAGCAATAAAACAGCTACTTACATAGGAAAAATGACTGTCCTAGCAGTCATACTCTGTTGTTTCTTCATCCTGTTAAATAATACTAACTGCAAAAAAAAATAAAACAATATTGGACTCGATTGTGGTTGTAAGCTGAGGACTACAGTACAGGTAACAAAAGGGATCTCTGTTTTCACCCAACAATGTACAGTCTTTTTTTGGAAGGATGTCCCCCAACAAACAGGAAAGATATAGTTTTTCATCTAAGAAGTTAGATCAAGAATGAATGTCATAGGTAGATTCACAGAGCAATACAGATTTCTTTTTCTGAAATTTATTCCTCAGTTCCAAAAACAGGAATATATGAAGAGTGGTGTCATGGTTAGAAGCAATGATAAAGCAAGATAAGGATTTAAAACCAGTAATATTTTGTTAGGTATTGCAAAGGGAATAACACATATTTAATTTTACACATGTTAACAGCTGCTGGAATTGTGTTTGCATAACAGTGGAAAAACAAAGATATGAAAATTAATAAATATTAGAATGTGAAGGAATGAATAAATTGACAATTAAAATTAAGAAGGCTTCGAATACTTCTTCACGTGAGATTTGTTTTATCAATTGCTAACAGAAACAGAAATTAGAAATCTAAAAGTATGGAAGAAAACACCAATTATGTAAGGAAAGGTCACTAAAATATATAAGGAAATATTATTAGTACTTGATCATTATTAATGTGTAGATAACTGCAGGACATTACACATGCATACACACACACACATGCACACACACATGCACACACACACAAAACTATGAGAGCATCAGGAAAACACCAAAAAATACCAATTCCCCCCCCAAAAAAAACTGGAGATGAAACCAGGTTTTTCCCCTAACTCTAAGGACAGGAAAGACAAAGCCACTGGAATAAAAATCATCAAGGCATTGTGGGAAATTATAAAGGACAGTGCCAGGAAGCTCACAGAACCAGCAACCACATCACAATTACCTAAACAACCAGGTATCACACAGCAACACACAAAATCTGGCAAAGCTGCCTTGCACCAACCTGACCTGCCCATAGAAAAGCAGCCACTTTGAGATACATAAACCATGCATCAACCTGCACATTTAAAAGCAATTTATTGCATCACAAATAAAACATTTGCAAAAAGCAATAACATTTCTTGTAATAAACATATTCTATAAACAATAAATAAATAAAATTCCCTAAAATATTTTTTTAAAAAAGATATTCTATAAATAATTAAAAAAACCCTTAAAAACATTTTAAAAACATACTCTGTAAACAATAATTAAAAATACCATTCCCTCCCTAAAAGCCATTTTAAAAAATTCTATAAACAATAAATAAAAATTTCCTAAAAATAATTAAAAAAAAGATATTCTATAAATAATTTAAAAAACCCTTAAAAATATTTTAAAAACATACTCTGTAAACAATAATTAAAAATACTATTCCCTCCCTAAAAGCCATTTAAAAAAAATATCTATAAACAATAAATAAATAAAATTCTCTAAATAATTTTTTAAAAAGATATTCTATAAATAATAAAAAAAACCTTAAAAACCATTTAAAAACATACTCTATAAACAATAATTAAAAATACCATTCCTTCCCTAAAAGCCATTTAAAAAAATCTATAAACATAAATAAAAAAATCCTTTAAAAAAACCATTAAAAGCATAAAGGAAAAAAACTGGGTCACTTACCAGCAAGCAGAATCAGCAGCTCTCTGATGCGATGGATGCAGGGAGCAAGCAGGCGACCAGGCAGCAGGTAAGCTGGTCTGGCAGGCTAAGCCAGCCAGGCAAGGCTGGGGACTGGGGGTGTGGGTGGCAAGAAAGGCTTCAGCCGAGCAGCAGGCGGTCCTACCATCTAGGCGAGCTCGGGGATCTGCTGGAACGAAGGCTGCAAGAAATCCCTGGACTCACCCAGAGCTCATAGCCACAGCAGGCCACTCCAGCTGGCTTCCCACCACCCCGCCCTTAGTTGTGGCCAGGCCTCCTCAGAAAGTCCGGGGAGGTCCAAAGCCTTCTCTCCATTTGTAAATGTCCAGACCTCAATTTGCACATAATAGAGGTCTAAAATGCGAGATCAGTTGCACGAGATCTTGCGCTACTTAACTCTCATGATCTCGCGGTATGTTATGCCTCTGTTCTCTATGAACTCTCCACAGGCGGAGCGTCTATGAAGACCCTGCAGTGTGTGTGTGAATAGGCAGGGTGAATGTTGCAGAGCAGAGGTGGGTTTCAGCCGATCCGGTATGGTACGTGCGTACCGGTAGCAATAATTTTGTGTCCATTTCCATACCGGGGCCTCCAGAGGCCCTGTACCAGAATAGTCCCTCCCCTGGCCTGCCCCCCCCCCAGTACTTGCTTGTTAGTCACTTCTGCTGTCCAAAGAATACACAGGAATCCTGTCCAGCATCACAGCTCAAACAAGTCATTTTTTTAACTGTCGTGCTTTTTAAGGTACAACTTTCACAGGGAACACAACAGAGCAGACTAACCTACATTTGATTGCCAGGCTTGATGTCCTTGCATTTCCATATTTAGCTCATGTTCATTATTGCTGTGCAACCAAGTGCAATCTGATGTTTTATTTGTGTGCTGCAATCATTGCTTTAAGCTATCTATGATCCTAGGAAAATGAATTTTCCACACATTTTATTTCTTCCCCATCAATTTCTACCTTGAGATTTCCATTCCATTCCTTGCAGTGGTCATGAACTTGATCTTTTTATTTTCAGAAAGAGACCAAAATTCTCATTTTCTTCTTTGACTTTCTGGATCAGATGTTTCTTGCACCAATTTTTATCCTGAGTTTTGATTCTTCAAGATTGTATTGTATTGTATTGTATTGTATTATTTGTATGCCGCCCTTCTGGGAGGACTCAGGGCGGCGAACAATTCAAGGGGGGAAAAGGGGAACATAAAAAGACAAAATACAAATAATAAAAGTAGACAACAGTTGCACAACCATACATGTCGAGAGGGGAGGGAACTCATCACCCCCAGGCCTGCCGGCAAAGCCAGGTTTTGGCTTTTTGGAAGGCCTGGAGAGAGGTGAGGGTCCGAATCCCTGCGGGGAGTTCATTCCAGAGGGCCGGAGCTGCCACAGAGAAGGCCCTCCCCGGGTAATAGCCAGGTGGCATTGGCTGGTAGATGGCACCCAGAGGAGGCC
The DNA here is from genome assembly GCF_009769535.1 of Thamnophis elegans. Classification (NCBI taxonomy): domain Eukaryota; kingdom Metazoa; phylum Chordata; class Lepidosauria; order Squamata; family Natricidae; genus Thamnophis; species Thamnophis elegans. The sequence continues at coordinate 57,334,680 of NC_045549.1, forward strand.
AGCCCTGTGAGATCTAATGGGTCTGTGGGAGGTAATTGGCAGCAGGCGGTCTCTCAAGATCTAGCTTTCTCATGATCATTTCAGCATACAGGTTAAATAAGAAAGGGAAGATGATGCAACCTTTTCACTCTCCTTTATCTTAAACCAATTGGTGTCTTCATACGATTGCATAGTGCTGTGATGGCGAACCTAGAGCACACATGCCAGAGGTAGCACACAAATCCCTCTCTGTGGGTATGCGTGCTATCACCAGATGCTCTTCTGGATTATTCTTGCATAATATTGGAAAGACGAAGAAACACTGCAACATGAAGATAATTAAGAAGATACTAGACTAGTGATGGCACGCATGCTGGAGCATGAAACTTGAAGACCAGCTGGGAAGCACACATGCATGTGTCAGAAACCAGAAGACCACGTGGCCGGCAGTCGCATGCGCACCAACTAGTCTTAGAGTTTCCAGGGCTCCGGCGTGCATGTGTGCACGCATGCACGTTCCAGTTTGGATACTCAGTGCTGAAAAGGTTCACCATCACTGGCATAATGCTTTCCTGATTTATGTACAGTGATTGCATCAATTTGACTAGATGTGTTGGTACCCCAGTTCTTATAGGGCTTTCCATAGCTTCTCATGATTCACACAAGCGAAGGCTTTCTTGTAGTCAATGATATATAAATTATCTTTAGATCCACCACAGATTTGCAATATGATCATGGGCGCCACAACCCCTTCAGAAGCCAGTTTGGGTATTTGGTAATTTCCTTTCTATGGTTGGTGCTAGATAGTGTTGTATAATTTTAACTGTAATAGTAGTTTTTTTTAATTAAAGTTTTATTTATTTATTTATTTATGACATTTGTATGCCGCCCACTCCTTAGGGACTCTGGGCGGCTTACAGTCAAAGTAGGAGACATATAAAAATTAAAAATAAGAGTACAGTTAATTAAAAAATTCACATCATGCATACAGCTTAGCGTGGGGCTGGATACTCATCAACAGCCCCAGGCCTGCCAGAACAGCCAGGTCTTAGCAGCTTTGCGGAAGGCCGGGAGAGTAGTGGGGGTCCGGATCTCTACGGGGAGATCGTTCCACAGGGCTGGGGCAACAACAGAGAAAGCCCTCCCCGGGGATTGTCCAACCGACATTGATCAGTCGATGGCACACAGAGGAGGCCCAATCTGTGCGATCTTATCGATCTTTGGGAGGTAAATGGCAGGAGGCGGTCTCTCAGGTAGCCAGGTCCTAAACCATGTAGGGCTTTAAAAGTAACAACTAGCACCTTGAAGCGTGTCCGGAGACCAATGGGGAGCCAGTGCAGCTCGCAGAGGATAGGTGTAACGTGGGTGTATGTAGGTACACCCACAATCGCTCGCGCGGCTGCATTCTGGACCAACTGCAGTCTTCGGATACTCTTCAAGGGCAGCCCCATGTAGAGCACGTTACAGTAATGCAGTTATTTTTTTTTTTTATAACATATAATCACACATATACTAATACATAATCAATATCATATTGTATTATTAAATGTTTACATCAATTCATCTTACCATCAACTCCCAAAAACCAATTATTGGCTCTTCTGTATTTGTACTTTATCCATCACTTCCTTCTCCCTCTCCCTCCCCCCCCTAACTCCTTTCTTCCCTCTGTTGTCCTTCCCTCCTCTACTTCCCCTTCCTCTCCCTTCTCTCTCCTCTTTCCACTCCTCCTTTCTCTCCTCCTCTTCCCCCCTTGCCCTCTCTCCTATCCCTCTCTTCTTCTCCTTTACTTCCCATTCTTCATCTCATTTACTTGGTGTATTTCAGCTTCTGAGTGAGCTCCATTTTATTTTGATGGTATTTATAATTCCTTTTCAGTATACCTATTTAATTTGTCTCCTCCTTTTTAGTAAAAAACCAATATAATAGGGAAATTTAAAAACAATTGAAGAATTGGCAGATCAGAACGTGAAAGTTGACTGGCTAACTTACCTCCAAATCAAAACTAAATACAATAAAGATACTAAATTATATGACATCGAAACAGAACCACACGAATTGGATAAAATTATTCAAAGCTCAGATAGAAAGATGATAGGGAGAATATATAAATTCCTCCTGAAGTATAAAATGGAAGAGGAAATTGTAAAAGAACAAATGATAAAATGGGCGCAGAACTTTGGCTATAATATTGAATTAGACAAATGAGAAACATTTTGGGGAATAAACTTAAAAATGACACTATCAGTTGCATACAAGGAAAACCAGTACAAAATGTTTTACAGATGGCACCTGGCACCAACAAGGTTAGCTAAAATCTTAACAAATACCTCCCCAAAATGTTTAAAATGTGAATCAATATACAGAACATATTACCATTTATGGTGGACTTGTGAAGAGGCTAAAATTTTTGGGAAAAGGATCAAAAATTGGCTGGCGGCAATAACAGATGTTAAAATAGAATGGAAACCGGAAGGTTTTTTTAAATTAGGAATAATGTCTGCGAAATACAAAAAAGAAATCCAGTATTTAATACTACATACAATTACGGCGGCAAGGATTGCCTTTGCCCAGAAATGGAAATTAACAAATTAATTCCAAGCGAAGATGAAATAATAAGAAAGGTTATGGATTGTGCTGAAATGGACAAACTAACTAAAGAAATCCAGGAAAAGAAGAATCAGAATTCTACCAGATATGGGATAAATGGCATAGGTGGATGGAGGACAGAAACAAAAATCTATGAAGGAACATAACAAAACTCAAAAAATAATAGTTATGAGTAAAATAAGAGGGTTAAGAATGGTGAAATCGAAATGAAATACAATAGAAGGGAAATAATATAAGGTGAGCGATATCGATTGATAATTGCTATTATAAAGAACAGGAAGCTCCTGTTCGTATTGTATTGTGTAAATGTGGTGTACGCCCTAAGTTTTGTGTGTGTGTATTTTACATGTTTGTTAATAAAAAATGCAAAAATAAAAACCAATATAACAGACATTTATACATTACATTTGCTGTACATTTGCTTTAACAAAAGTCAGCATCTTATCAGCCATATTGCAGACTGAGCACCCCAACTCTGATTCATACGGCAAATCTCCAATCTGCGAGGGACTAGTTGCCTCCCTCTGGGTTCCGATGAAAATTCAGAGTCCAGACATCACAGAATGTCTGTTCCAAAATGCCTCCCTGCCTTTGCAGAGTTTATTCTTTTTTATACAGTTTTTACAAGCAAAGCAATGAGCATATAGCAAACAGCATTGTAATGGCACATTCTCCTTGTCAATCTTTAAGACCATTCCACCCAGGGTAGAGCTCACATATCCAGATGGTTCTTGGTACTACCTGGTGAAGCTAATTAGGTGAGCTCATAGGTTAAGAGGTAAACAGCTACTGAGTTCATGGCAGTGTGTCTGGCATTGTTCCTTTGCGTAACATTTCCTCTATCCCTACATCTCACTCTTTTTTATTTTGCTAACAAGTTATTGTAAGAGGGGTTAGTAAAGGGTCATAATCAAAAGAGGAATATCCTTGCAATTACTTATACAGGGCATATACTTAATCCTGAGGCAGTGTGAAAGGGGTTTTAGGACAAAAAATCTGTGATACATATATTGCAAAAAGAATGAACAGGGATCAAGCATATAGAAAGCAAATTTTCCATATTATACAATTCAATAAGACAAAGACATCATTTTGTGTGATATAGCTAGCTGCATTTACAGGTTTTGCTTCAGTCGTGGCTCAAGCGAGTGTTTGGGTGAAATGACAGCTGCTGTAACTAGAGGACAGCAATTTACAATCAACATAAACAAATGACGGCGAAGGAATGGCAGTTAAAACTATAACGATTGCAGCGGATAAGTTCTCGGGTGTTTGCTCACTTGTTGATGTTGTAGCACTTGCCTGCACTTTGGTGGTCAGTTTTTTCATTGCCTCCCCACATCACTGGATGGCTGGTCCGATGAGATCATATTGGCCGCTGTGCCATCTGTAGAGTCATCTTGGCCATTTCTGGAACTGGATTCGGGGACCTGTTACCACGACATCCTTAGCTGGGTGGACACAACGTGCTGGAATCCACAAGATCCTGTAGGAGTAAACACAGCAGCATATAGCCCTCCCCAAATAATCAGAGGGACCGGCCCTAACTGTGTTTTGTCTAATAAAGCCCAATAATACTAGAGGGGTCAAATTTTGAATGGACACATTCAATTGATTTAAGGTAAATAATACTTTTTTAACCTGTTGTACTACCCATGACAAATGTGTTGGGTACCCGAGAGCCCTCCTTTCTTATTTGTTTGTGAAAACAGTCCTTAAAGGAATGATTAGCATGTTCCACAATGGCTTGACCTGTGAAATTGTAGGGTAGTCCATGAGTTAGAACAATATTCCAGCTTGTACAGAATTGCAAAAAGGCCAATGAAAAATAGGCCGGCCATTATCAGTTTTTAAAGAGGAGGGTTTGCCCAAGGCAGTAATAGCTGAAAAAGATGAGAAATAACATGATTAGCTGTTCTCCTCATTGAGGTGTGGCCCAAAGCGATCCTGAATAGATATCAATAGATAAATACTTCCAGGGAGCCAAAGAGGGAACATGGGTGACATCCATTTGCTATAGTTGATTAGAGACCAAACCACGGGAATTAACTCCTGTGTCTCCAGAGTGGGATGCCCCAGAACATTGGGGACAGGATGACACAATCTGCTTAGCCTGGTCGAGTGGGATTATGGCAAGCTTGTGCCATTCCCCTGACATTTTGATGAAAAAAAAAAGTGGCTAAGAACGGATATGAAAAGAGAGTAGGCAAAACATGAAGAGCAGTATCTGCTTGATGTTGCCTTCAGAGAGAGAGAGGCCCTGGAAGAAACAAATGATTATTGTATGTATTTGGTTTATTGTTATGCCGCCCTTCTCCAGGAGGACTCAGGGCGGCGAACAACTCAGGGGGGAAAGGGAACATAAACAACAGTACACATAATTAAAATACATGAAAATCACACAGCCATACTAGCGAGAGGGGAGGGGAACTCATCAACCCCAGGCCTGCGGCACAGCCAGGTTTTTTGATGGCTTTCCGGAAGGCGGGAGAGAGGTCGAGGGTCCGGATCTCCGCGGGGAGTTCATTCAAAGGGCCGGAGCTGCTACAGAGAAGGCCCTCCACCGGGTAGTAGCCAGATGCATTGGCTGGTGGACAGAACCCGGAGGAGGACGACCCTGTGAGATCTGACGGCGTCTTTGGGAGGTAATTGGCAGCAGGCGGTCTCTACAAGTACCCAGGTCCAATACCATGAAGGCTTTATAAGTTACGACTAGCACTTTGAAGCATATCCGGAGACCGATCGGTAGCCAGTGCAGCTCGCAGAGGTAGGTGTAACATGGGTGTACCGAGGTGCACCCACAATCGCTCGCGCGGCTGCATTCTGGACGAGTTGAAGTCTCGATACTCTTCAAAGGCTGCCCCCTGTATAGCGCTTGCAGTGAGAAACAAATATAAATGCTTTCAGTCTTGTATTAGTTACTGCAAAGTTAAAAACAAAGCCATGAAATTAGGGTCAAAGCACCTGGGAGATTAAAAATAAGTTGACACCCATAATGAGAGTCAGAAATTAAATTAAAAGCTGTTTGAGAAAAGTTTGGAAAGCTAACATAGCAGCCAGCTAATTATGAGCGTTGCGGGAGGATGACTGTATTGCAGTGTTATGAGAATCCTTGTAAGCAATAGCTCCTCCTTTCACCCTCTATCTGAAAAACAGTAAAAGCTTGCAAAAGCAGAGAAAACAAAACCAAGGACGAACAGGAAAAGAAGACGTCATTAAACACGCAAGCGAGGATCTTTAGGCAAATTAGATTAAATACAACCCACATACTCAGTTAAAGCACACTGAAGAGCTAAGTATTCTGAAATAACATTGAAAATCAGATTTTGGAATAGGAAGAACAATATTAATTAGTCAGTCTAATTTTCTGCGGCAAGCTCGAGTACGTCCCAAGCAGTGGTGGGTTTCTGCTGGTTCGCACCGGATCGGAAGAACCGGATGGTGAAATTTACCGATCTGGTGAGAGGAGGTTCGACCGGTGGCCCCGGAAGTACTTCCGGAATGCCTGCCCCGGCCCTGTCACTCCTTGCTCACCCCCGCCATCCGGAAGCCGCTCCATCACTCGCTCCCACGCCCCATCTGCACTATCCTAGCCCAATTTGGTGTCAAGTCCCATACCTGGGAGTGGAGGTGGTGAACGGAGAAGCATGGAGAGGTCCAGCGGCACAATCCACCAGACAGCAGTGGCAAGCTCAGGAGTTTTCTCCTAGATTCCTCTCTGTCATGCCTCCTCCGATCTCCGAAAGTTCTTTCTCCAGAGTGTGGTAGCTTTCTACTGGATTCCCCTCTGTCTTGCCTCCTCCATTCTCCCAAAGTTCTTTCACCCAGCATGTGATAGCTTTCTATTGGATTCCTTTCTGTTCTGCCTTTTCCAATCTCCCTGATTTCGGCCCTTAGTCCTCCAGTTGTCTGTTTTGGGGAGGTTTTCCCCTCTCTTCCCCCCCTTTCATAGCAGTCCCAAAATATTTTGCCACATGGCTTGGGGGTGGTGGTCATGTGACTGAGTGTGCATGAGTGATGTCAAGTTGGCCAGACCTGCCCAGTCACATGACTGCCAAGTCACACCACAAAATAGGCCACACCCACAGAATAGGTTCTAAAAAAATTTGAAACCACCATTGGTCTCAAGGTTATTAATTTCAGCCATAGGCAGCTTACTAGTAGGAAACATCAAAAGTAGCTGACAGTCTCTATAAGAAATATGATCCACAAACTGAATACTCAAAACATCATTAATTTTCTCAACTGCGGCAAGGGCTGTAGAAGAAATCGCAATAAGATCACAGGTCAAAAAAAAATCAAATCAGGGACTAAGTATATATGCTGGCAAAGAAAAATACGGATGACCCCAAGTAAGGGTCCCCAGCAACTGCCATAAATTAATTATCAAAATACCTTCATGTACATTTAAGCAAGGAAAAACCGGAGCAAGAAAAGATTGCAACATTTCATGCAGTTGTATTTTTTCTGGAGCAAACTACAATACATAGACACTTAAATTATTTTGTACTTCTGAAAGCCAATTAGGTTGTATCTTTGGGGCTAACTTTCCTGTGGTAAAACATTCCAGTGATAATGTTTATTAGGTTCTGAATGATTTACTACAGACGCAGTAAATCAAACTTTTCCTGATCAGGGGAACAGAGGTGAGTAGAGAAAAAAACAATCCTTTACGTCAATTACTTCATGATCTTGTGGAATCAAATTAGACAAACAGACAGACAACATATCTTCTATATTCCCCCCTCTTTTTCTAATTGTTCCTCTAAAATTTGCCTCATGAGGGTGTACAATGACCATGGAGAAGCAGAAGAATTAACCTCTCCATGAGGAACTGAAAGTCCAATTGAAGATGATTTCGGGGGACTAATTTTTACTTGATCATAATCAGGCGGAGGTTTTGTGGTCAATTGTCCTGCCAAAACATTAGAGCCAAATTTTTCCACTGCGTGACAGCACTTGAGACCATAGATGTAATATCTTTACTGAAGCCATTGGTTCAAGATGTAAAGTATACCCATATCCTTGTCCAATCTCGTAAACGGAGCGTCCCAAGTTCTGGATACCAGGGACAGTGCTTCCCTATCTCTCCAACCAGCTTCCTTATGTCTGCCTCAGGTGCTGTAACCCCTGACTTCTATAACAGGAATCTAAGTTCCTGTACATGTTGTTGCTGGTGTAGAGACAGACTGCAACCTATATTACCTCTGAAGGGTTCCAGAGGGTGAAAGGTGCACATTGGAGTCTATTCCAGATGGAGGTAAGTATGTTGGCTGTTGCTCACTCGGAGGGTGTCCTGCTTTGGGTGCCAGGATGAAGGATTCAGAGTCCAGACATCACAGGGTTCATTCCAAAATGTCTCCCTGCCTTCTCAAGGTTTATTCTTTTTATACAGTTTTTACAAGCAAAGCAATGAGCATATAGCAACAGCATTGTAATTGGCACATTCTCCTTGTCAATCTCTAAGAACATCCTGCCCAAGGTAGAGTCTCACATATCCAGATGGTTCCCGGTACTACCTGGTGAAGCTAATTAGGTGAGCTCAAAGGTTAAGAGGTAAACAGCTATTGAGATCATGGCAGGGTGCTACACATGTCTTTATGTAAACCATTCCTCTATCCCTACACCAGTGGTGGCATTCAAATAATTTAACAACTGGTTCTCTGCCCTAATGACCAGCTGGGTAGGCAGGACGCAGTGGTCATGTGACTGGGTGGGCATGGCCAACTCAACATCACTCACATCGATGGGCTGTTACAACGTAATAAGGGTTAACTGGAGAGGCAGTTTCTGTAAGCAGAACATAGAGATGAGGCTAGAAACAACACCAGAATGTTTCCTTCTTGCCTTCCTTACAAGATTAGCCCTGTAAAGTGGAAAAAAAACCAAAATGAGATTTTTTCCAACAACCAGTTCTCCGAACTGCTTAGAAAGTTAACTACCGGTTCTCCCGAATAGGTGCGAACCAGCCGAATCCTACTGCTGTCCTACATCGATGAGACGCTGCCCTTCTTCGTCCCCACCTCCAGTGGGGTTCTGATCCAAAAAGGATCGCGGAGATGGTTTATCAGACAGGGTTCATGTGAGCTCTAAAGAGCCCACAGACCCCCATGTCTGTCCAGCTCAAGAACTTCCTGTCCTGTTAATATAGTTTGTTACTTTTACCATTAACATATTTTGTGATTTAACTTTTGGTTCTGTACTATCAATATTACAAATAACCTGTGAAATGCATGCAGGTCATGCATTTCATGAAATTCACTTTCTTCTGAAATTTGCCCATAATGTTTGGCTTAGCAAATAACTATAAAATTCAGATTTTCATTCTTGAAATTCAGCACAGACTTATCACTACCTGTTCAATTCTATAGCTATTTTACATATTAATTTTGCATTAATTCAATCAAGAATAATAATATGCGACTGTCACATGTATACTGTTTCTTTTTAATTCTCTTAAAAATAGGACAAGTTGCTTACATTGACATATAGTCGAAATACACCAAGGGGAGGGGAGAGTGGGATAGAAGAAAGATGGTAGAGAGGGTGGGAGAGAGGATGGGAGGGAGGGTGAGAAGGAAGGGAGGAGTGGGACTGGGAGAGAGGAGTGGTAGACCGGGGAGGGGAAGTAGGGTAGAGGGGGATGATGGAGGGAAGATAGAAAGTTGGAGGGGGGCCGGAAGACAGAAAGAGGTGTATGGAGAGTGGAAGAGGTATATTGGGTTTCTATTTTGGGGGGTATTGTTGACAAGAGGAATTGCTATGATTATTGTTTAATGTTGTATGGCCCCGGCTATGCACAGTATATATATGAGTGTAAGAAAATGAAAAATGGAAAATAAAAACATTTTAACTGGAAAAAAAAAAGAATAATAATATTGTCAGACTGTCCAAATTATGACACAACAAAATAACTTTGTTCTTCATAATTTCATGAGGGGATATGTAGCAATTCAGGCAGATCTTACTACTCCTAAGCCTAATATCTACTCTCCTGAGTAAAAGCAGGAAGAGTTCTGAAGATCAGCCCAGACTGTTCTCTCCCACTTAAGGGCTAAACACTTGCTTTCCTCATGCTATCTATAACTTTGCCCATATTTTCTCCTCCCTAAGGTGTGATTGTCCTCTTTCATAACAGTTTGGACAGCTGCCAATAACAAGATATAAATAAATTGTAATACTATTGCTATGAGGTATAAAAACCCCACAGTTCATATCCAGAACTCCTTGTAGAATAAACTGAAGTAAACATTCTTTTTCCTGTATGTGATGGTGGTTCTGATTAGATTTTTTAAAAAAAAATTTTTTTTTGAAGGAGTACAGAAAGTCATCATTTATTTACAACTTGCCAAAATGTGAAGTTGCATAGTGTGAGACAGAAAGTTATAACAGCCAATCTGAAATATTTACAAAATAGAAGCATACCTGGTGCTTAAAGAGACCCATGAAAAACATAATTCTGCACTTTTTTTTCTCGCAAGCTAAAGATGAAGAAAGGAGTCAGACCTCCCAAAGGCTTCCCAGTTAAGATGTCTTCCCCTTAGTTCTTGTGGCGTACAATTTATATGGATCACAATCATGTAGCAAAACCTCACTGACCTCCATGAATGTGAGGGATAGACCAGGAAGCAATGAATCATTTTAAATGTAGTTCTGAATATTTTATGTTGGCATTGTGGGAAGGGCCTCCTCCCAGAATAAAATATTCTACAGAATATTAAAATATTTCCCCTAAAGGAGAAGATGAGAAAAAATATCTCTTTAACAAAGGCAGAAAGCAGTCCCAGTCTTTCTGCTATAAGAAAACAGCCTCAAGCAGAAGCCTGAATAGGCTAAGCTTTATGAATGGATATCTTGTATTTATTCATAAACAAAGGGTAGCCAGCAGCTCTGTATAAGTAACACAGTAGGCCATGAGCCAAAACTGACAAGATTAGCTCAGACAAACATTCCCCTTTTGCAGTGGTGGGTTTCAAATTTTTTAGAACCTCTTGTGTAGGTGTGGCCATGCTTTGTGGGAGTGGCTTGCCAGCCATGTGACTGAGTGGGCATGGCCAACATGTAAAATGTGGTGAAACTCATTTAATAACGCTCTTGCTTAGCAACCAAAATGTTGGCTCAGAAACTCTGGCATTTGAAGCACGTAAGTCTTAAAGCTGTCAAGTTACAAGACCCTTGCACCCCTAACCCTTTAGAAAAAAAAACCACAGGGGTGTTCAACTTGACAGCTTTAAGACTTGTGGACTTCAACTCCCAGATTCCTCCTCTCGCTCTTCATCTTAATGATGTGCGGACGGGCGGTGGAAGGAGCTGGAACCGGTTCTAAACCGCACTGTAGATTTGTGAAACCTCTTCTATAGAGGAGGTTAGAACTGGCAGGAACCCATCCCTGCCCTTTTGCCTGTAGAGCCAGTCATGACCCCTACATGACCCCATAGGAATCTGGCAACAGCCATTAAAATTATATGCTTGTACAGAACAGACATGTCAGTCACAAAACCCCAAAATTGTATAAAAGCCCATCTCCTCTCAACCCCAATTTGTCAGCCACCCAGGGGTGGGATTGAAAATTTTTAGCAACTGGTTCTCTTCCGGTTGCTGGGTGGGCATGGCCACGGTGGGTGTGGCCTACTTGGCCCCTGAACCATGGCAGAGGGGGGGGGCTTTTCACCCTCCCCAGGCTCCAGAGGTTTTCTTGAGCCTCTGGGAGGGTGAAAATGGCCTCCCTGGGCTCCGAAGGCCAAAAAAGCGCCCATTTCCAGACTTCTGGAACTTCTGGGAGGTCCGGTTTTTTCCCTCACTGACTCTACAGACTCCTGGGAGGGCCAGAGTGGGGTGGGCAGGGCCAGCCAGTCGTTGCAACTACCGGTTTGACAAACTAGATGTAAAATTAGCATCCGGTTCACCTGAACTGATCTGAACCGGCTGAAACCCACCCCTGCAGCCACCCCAGAAACATGCTGCTATCACTGTTGTTTCTGACTACCAAATAAATGGAGACCTCCTTTTCAAAACTGCAGCCTGCTGCCAATTTATTTTTCCAGCATATATCTCTCTCCCTCTCTCCCTCCCTCTCTCTCTCCCTCCCTCCCTCCCCCCTCTCTCTCTTTGGAAAAAGACAAGGACCAGATTTTTAAATAACATTTTAAAGTAGCATTATACTACTATGCTACTACTATTATGTTAGAGTAATTTATCCAGTGGAGTTTATGAACAAAGTAGGGAAAAAAGATATTCCAAATTCATTCATGGACTCCAAACAAGGGAAACTTAACCTTTAGGTACCTTATATATTTTTGTACTATTTTGACAGTTTCCCAGTAGCCAAAGAATATCAAGGATAATTTTGGCCAGTCACCACCCTCTGACAGCCCCAATAGAAGAGAATATCTATAGTTCATGGTTGAACTGTGGAGTCCTTGGTGCTTTCTGAGCTTGGTTGTTTGCTTGCAGATGTTTCATTCCCAACTAGATAATAGTATCAGTGATAGTGAGGACGGGGACTTCTCCAGAGCAAGAGAGACTCCACAGCCCCATCTACCTCTGCCAGAACTGTTATGAAGATAAAAGAAGTGAACTCCTCATGTAAGCTATCTAAATCCTGGCAAAAAGTCTAAATATTCAATAAAGACTTGTATTATAAACACAGTCTGCATTTGTTTCAGCTGGGACTCCACACATTTCTTTATCAACTTGTCATTAAGCCTCATCCTCTTGACATCTCAAACTTTTCTCTATATTTCCTTCTCATAGAGATTATTTATGCCTGTTTCTCAGTTCTCCAATCCTTTCATATGTTTATCCTTAGAATTTCATGGTATGGTCTGCTTCTCACCTTTCATCTCTGTTCATTGAAATCTGCATTTCTTAAGTGCAAGATACATTACTGGATTTTCTCAGCTTTCCTTCCCTTAGTTATCTTGAACATAACAAGATGCATGACAATATCCAGGTTGACAAGGTACCTCCAAGGTGCCTGGTATCTTTAGTCCATTAACAATTTCCTTTCAGATGATCAGGATAAAGGTCTTGTTAGCTAATTCCATTGTTTATTTGACCAAATTTCTATAACGGATAATAAGTTAGAAATATGTTTAATTTCCTGCTACTTAGCAGAGTTAGCTTTCCAACACCTCTGAGTTTTTAAAAGTCCCATATAGCCTGCATTTTTAAAATATGGTCACTTAATTTAAAAAGGCATGATTTTCAGTATATCCTCAAACTGGGCAAGTGGTGTATAAGAAATTTCCACAAAAATATAGGAGTACTTCCATGTTTATTTATTTATTTTGAATATATTTTTATCATTTTTACATTTAAAACAATGCAGTACCGCAAAGTCGAAGTGACCATACATTCATATTATATATAGCTAGTCTCAACCATTAACTATTAGCCTACTTAATACATTGTCTATCCTTCTGTCCAATCACAATATATAGTTTGTCTTATACAGTCATAGGACTTCCACATTTAAGGGTACAATTTTCTTCACATAAGGCTTATACCTGTCAAGCTGGATACAGGATGATTGGCCTTGACCACACCAAGCACTATCTCCAGCATGAGCAGTAGATGGTAAGAATAAAACTCCCTTTTTACAATCTCTTCTGTACTTAAAACTTTCCTTCCCAAATACCAGCCCCCCCCTCCCCGTTTCAATGTCAGCCGAAAGCAAATAGCGAAACAGAGGCTGACATCCGGCCCTCCTTCAGGAAAAATCATTCCTGCAAGAAAATAAAACAATAGAAAAGATAACATAAGAAATGTACATTTCAAATAGGATCAAGGCTTATCAGGGTACTTAGCGTAGAACTTCCGTAAGAGTTTAGGAGCTCTAACATGGGATTTATCAACCCATTCAGCCTGGGAGAGGGGAAATTCTTCCAGGATACTAGATATTGAATTCGATTCCTATGCTTCCTGGAGTCCAAGATTTCTTTAACCTCAAAATGTTGCTCTCCCTCAATAAGAAGAGGGGCAGGGGGTGCAGATAGGGATGCACGAAAAGAAGAAGTGTGCTCTGGCTTCAACAGTTTTACATGAAACACAGGATAAATCCAGTTAAGATGCTTTGGTAATTCCAATCATACAGAAACAGGATTAAGGATTTTCACAATAGGGAAAGGACCGACATACTTCAGCCCCAGTTTCTTTGATTTCTGGGTGGTTTGTAGAAACTTGGTGGACAAAAACACTTGATCTCCTACTTTGTAGTCCCCTTGCTTCACCCTCTTTTTGTCAGTCTGTTTCTTGTGTGCCTGGTGAGCAGCCTCCAACGCTTTGCAGGTCATGGGCCAAATTCGGCGAAGCAGGTCACTCCACTCGGAGAGGGACAAAATTTGCAGTTTTTCTTGAAGCAATTCAGGAATTGGTACAAAGTCCAAACACAACTCTAAAAGGGGTCAAGCCGGTACTGCTGTACACAGAGTTGTTGTATGCCACTCAGCATGTGGTAACAGTTCAGCCCAGTTATCAATAATAATTGATGAAACACCGGGGTACTGTTCCAAAACAGAATTAGTCCATTCACAAGCCCCGTTAGTCTGAGGATGGTGGATGGAGCTTGAGCCATTAATTTCAGAAACTCCTTCCAAAGACGGAGGTGAAACTGAACCCCCCTATCCAAAATTATGTGTTCCGGTACTCCATGGTAACCCAGTATACATGTGAAATACACTAGCTAACGACTTAGCTGATGGGATTTTGGAACGGGTACAAAATGGGACGTGTTTGGAAAACAGTTCGGTGATTACCCAAATCACGGTATTCCTAGACTCTCTGGCAATTGACAATGAAGTCCATCGATATCTCCTTCCATGGGCCTCAGGACGGGCTACACCTTGGAGACGGCCCTGGGGTTTTCACGGTGGGTGCTTTGCGGCAGCACAAATGGGGACACTGGCTATGTAGGACTCAATGTCTTTTTCAATGAAGGCCACCAAAATTGCCTCTTACCAGATGTAAAGTCTTTACAAAACCAAAATGGCCTGCCATTCTTGAATCATGGCCCGTTTGAAGAACAATAGCTTTCAGGTTAGCAGGAACATACAATTTAGCCCTACCCAAGCCAGTCCATGCTTTGTAGTACATTCATTTGAATGTTCCTTGAACCAGTCATTGGACTCAAGGCCTTCCTGAGTTTGCATAGGAGGTCCGTCGTGACCTCTAAATTTGAAATGCTTTGGCTTCTAGTAGTCACCGGGGCAGCTAGACTTTTCGCTGGGATGACTGGGTGAACTACGCTCAGCTTAGAGCTGTTGTATTGAGGAAGCCTGGACAAAGCATCAGCCATGAAGTTCTTCCCCCCCCGGAATGTACTTGAGGGTGAATTTGAAATGGTTTAAATGTTGCACCCAACGCATCTGTTTAGGAGACAGCTTACAGAGGGGTCTTCAACGCTTCCAATTTTTATGATCAGTCCATACTTCAAAAAGGTGTTTTGCCCCGTCTAGGAAATGTCGCCAGGTCATCAAAGCCATCTGACCACAAAAGCCTTCCTTTGCCCATATAGCCCATTGTCTCTCCATCTCCGTCAGTTTGCGAGAGGTATAAAGCGCATGGCTGCAATTTCCCATCAGCGTTCATTTGAAGTAATACTGCCCCACCTGCCACATCACTGGCATCAACTTGAACAATAAATGGTGCCTCCATATCTGGGGTGTTTCAAAACGGGTTCAGCTGCAAAGAGTTTGCTTTAATTTCTCAAAAGCGGCTTGAACACTCCATAGTCCAAGGCTTATTCGGTCTGGGATTGGCCTCCCCTTCTGACTTTAGGAGATTTGTAATGGCAGAGCAATGCTGGCGAACGTGGGGATAAATTGACAATAAAAATTCGCAAATTTTTGTAATTGTTTGTGGGTGCAAGGAGGTGCCCACTCAGTTACAGCCTGGACTTTTGCTGGGTCCATCTTGATGCCGTTGTTGAGATGCGGTAGCCCAAGTAATCAATTTTTTCTTGATGAAATTCACATTTAGACAATTTGGCATAAAGTTATATGGCCCAGAGTTTCTTGAGTACTGATCATACTAACCTCACGTGTTCATCATGTGTTTCCGTGTAGATAAGGATGTCGTCAAGGTAGACCATCACGTCCTTGTACAGGTGTTCATGTAAACTTCATTTATTAATTGCATGAAAACAGCTGGCACCCCCTGTAGGTCAAATGGGAGTACTCTGAATTGAAACACCCAAGTGGGCGGTTGAAAGCAGTTTTCCATTCATCTCCCTCTTTGATTTTGACTCTGTAGTAGGCCTCTCTTAGGTCCAATTTTGTGAAGATCTTTCCTTTCCCAATTGGGCCAACATATCCTTCATCAGAGGGAGGAGGTATACATTTTCCACGCACACAGTATTAAGATTTTTGTAATTAACACAGAGATGAAAGGAGCCATCTTTCTTTTCTCTAAACAACACGGGGTGGCCACACGTGCCTAGCAGGTTCAATAAACCCCTTTTTTAAATTTTTGTCAATAAACTTCCGTAATTCCTCCATTTGCGTGTGGGGTCATTGAGTAACCTGGGTTTTGGAAGTTTTACCTCCTGGGAGGATATCCATGCTGCAATCTGTTTCCGGTGAGGGGGTAATTTATCAGAGGATTTTTCACTGAAAACGTCCTTTAGGTCCCAATATTCCTTTGGGAGTTTCTCCTCCCCCTCAATTTTTTTGCACCGCGACTGCTAGATTAGGTTCAGCGTTGGTAATATTGGAAACCCTCCCTTCTCCCTCAGGGGTTTAGCAGATTGGATGCGCAACCACCCTTTTTTCCAGTTGATGTGTGGGTTCCATTTACTAACCAGGGTAAGCCCAGTATGAGAGGCTGGTCCATTCCCGGTGCCAGAATGAAACTTATGTTTCCTGGTGATCTCCCATCCACATGTCTATAGATTCAGTCACAAAATGGGCAGGAGCGCCCCAGCTATAGACCCATCTAGCTGGCAAAAAGCAATGGGGACTTTCAAAGTTCTCAGTTTCAAGCCCAGTTTTTCCACCACTTCTGGGCTAAAGATGCAACGATGCATCCCGAGTCTAAAAGGGCCAGCATTTTTGCTTGGCCACCAGTAGGGGACACTTTAAGCTCTACTGGGATGGTCATGGGGCCCGATCGTGAAGTCACCAGATGGTTATCATTGGATTCAGTTCACTTTCCTCCGATGAGGGAGCGGTTCTTCTTCTTCTCTCTGGAATGGGAGGGTTTTGTGCAACAGGTTCCACCCCTTTTAGGCGTGGTCCCTTCTCTTCCCAGTTGTTCGCTTGGTTTCCTCTCCCCTCCAGCAGGGGGCTTGGGCCAATCTTGAAGCGGCAATTTGCTGCCCGGTTGCCCCTTCTTTCCGCAATGGAAGCAGGTGGTAGATGGGGACTTGCTTGTAGACTAACTTTTCCCTCCTCTCGGAGCTCCTTGGGGGGTGGGTTGGGAGGGGCAGCTTTCTCTTTCTCACTATCTTCATGATACTTGTGTTTAGCTAGATCAATCTCCATGTCTGCTGCCAGTTCGAACCAGCGTTGCAAGTTACGCCCCCCCCCCGTTTACACAGTACGCCACCTCCCCCGTTTACACACAGGTATATATCTTTGTTTAAGCCATCCATAAAACTGTCCATTAAAGCTTCTTCTGACCAACCCGCATATAAATGGTCAATTCATGAAACTCTTGTATGTAATCAGCCACTGGATTCTTCCCCTGGGTAAGGGCTTTCATTCTGGTTCTGGCCTTCCGCTCTGTGAGCGAGTCATCAAAGCGTTCCTCAGGGTGGCCGTAAACGTATTATAGTCCTCTCAGTAGGGGGAGTCATCGGTATGCAGGGCAACCATCCATTCCGCTGCCTTGTTCTCCAGCCCCATGGTAACACTCTACTTTGGCTTCTTCTGTGAAGAGATCCTCTCTGAACTGTTGCATGAAATCCAGACTTGGACCAGAAAAATCCTAGTTCCTTTGGGTCACCTCCAAATTTCACATCAAGTGGAGGAACGTTGCCACCTGGCATCTCGGGAGCCCCTCCTCCTCTTGGAAGGGCTCTTGCAGCTGCTGCTGCTGCTGCCAGGGCTTCTCCATCCTGATGAGCTCTGCTGTCTGCCCCCAGGGCCCCCTTGGGCGGAACAGGGCTTCTGCAGTTCTCTTCTCTAGGTCTGGGAGATCAGCTTCTCTTTCGGGACCGCTCCTCTCGTAAACGTCGCCTCTCCCAAGCCTCTTGAAAGAGTTTCATGGTCTGGGACATCATAAGGTTCTCCTCATCGGCGTCCTGCCAAGCAGCTGCCAGCCGCCGATGTCCGCCTTGTGGTAACTCAAGCCGGAATTTCCTCAGGTCATACTTCTGTCCCACTCCCAACGACCACCTGGGATGGACAGATCGTTCCTCCAAATTCAGATCTGCCATCCTCTCCATCTCCAAGGGACACGAGGATGCAGCTGCCCCCATGTCATCCTCCTGGTGGCTGCCTAGGGTAGGACATTCCTTTGAAGGTTTTGGTTTATTTACACTCCCCTTGGAAGGTGTTAGCTCCAGGATGAGTGCAAAAGTGAGATCTTGCTTATTGTCAAGCCGGCCTCCCTCAGCAACCAAGAAAGAAACCACTTAACTCCATTTCGCAGAATTAAGGGTACTTTAATGGGTATGAAAGATAGCAGCTAAGCAAGCAAGATCTGAAGCAAAAGCACGCGAAATCATACATATCAATATATGACCCAAATCCCCTCCCCCTGTGACTCCAACCCACAGTCCAATCTGCAAATCCCTTAGGTGTCATGTGAGTTTCATCTTCAAGGAGCATCATCAGGTTGGTATGCAGGATGGTTGGCCTTGACCACACCAAGCACTATCTCCAGCATGCGCAGTAGATGGTGAGAACAAAACATCCTTTTTACAATCTCTCTTGTACTAAAACTTCCGTTCCCAAATACCAGCCCCCGCCCTTCCCATTTCAATGGCAGCCGAAAGCAAATAGCGAAACAGAGGCTGACAATACCTTCTTTACATAAAGTAACATTCCTCTTTTTTTGGCTGAGGTTAGGACCATTTTTTGAGTTCAAAACATGACTCATCCCAGTCAGTATCCATCAGGTTGATTTCCTTTCCATAATTAGGCTTTCTAGTTTCTCTCTGTTTTTGTCCATACTATATGAACATTCCTTCAAGTGTGAGACTCGGCTAAGACGCTGAGCTTGTTGATCAGAAAGGTCAGCAGTTCGGCGGTTCGAATCTCTAGTGCCATTATCAGAGTGAGTTCCCGTTAGTTGTCCCAGCTTTTGCCAACCTTATTGGCTTATTGGGAATTTGTCATGAAATTCTTTCACTAATGCATCTGCTTTCACATCCCAACTTTTAACCCAGGTGGCTTCTGACAAAGGGTATTCTTTCCAATGAACTAAATACTGTAGTCTGTCCCTGTGCAATTAGAGTCCAAAATCTTTTTCATTTCATAGTGTATCTCACCCTGTACTACAATTGGTTGGGAGGTGCTGCACACTGCAGTCTCAACCTTGATCTTCACCACTGCTCCCATTGGTATCCCTGGGGTTAGGGACCCTGGCTGGAGGTTCCTCGCCTTCATGAGGGGAGGAGGAACCTCTATGGCTTGCCAGGCAAATCTCCCCATGTTCTGCAGCTTCCTCAGCATCTCTCAATGAGTTCCCTTCCCCTCTCGAATCGTGTGGCTGTTGGTTGTTTTAAATGCCCTGTACTTTTTGTAGTTTTTGTGTTTTTTCCTCCCCCCTCCTTGGGTTTGTGCACCGCCCTGAGTCCCGCTGGGAATAGGTGGCATATAAATAAAATGAACCCGAACCTCGAACCTCGAACCTCTCTTCCCTGGGTTGCTGATGGAGGTTGGGGCTGCAGGATGGGAGCAGATGCTAGGCACTTGGACACCCAGTGACCTAGTTGGCCACATGTGAAGCACAGGATCATTCCTGTCAGCTTAGCAGGTGGTGGCTTGGCCAGTTTTGCCAGGGTTCGGCAGCCCAGGACTCTCCTGGCCAGCCTCTGTGCTGCAGGTTTCAGTGAAAGTTAATTTCTCAATCCATCACCATGGCTATGGAATACCAGTCTTGTAGACGGTCTGGTACCCCACTAATGCCACAAGCCTTTCTGAGTTCTGGGTCTATGGCTTCCTTGAAGTAGTAGACGAGGAGCGACTCAGGCCAATGCCTAAGCTTCCCAGCTACTCTCCAGAATTCCCAGATGAATTCATTAGGGGAGCAGGCCCCTTGCTTCAGGGCCTTAATCTGCACTTCAGACTCCTTCCTATAGGTCAGTATCTTCAAATCTGATCCAGGGTGACTGGAAAAACTCTTTAATGTTGTCCAGTTCGGTGGCGCCTTCATTGTGTAGTTGGGCTATACAATCTGCCACCTCTCTTTCATTCATCCCATCTCCTATGGCTGAGATGAGATCATGATCGGATCTGGTATTGATCCCCGTAATGATCGATGTAAACCCAGACTCAATTGAGGAAGTATGCCAACTTCTCAGCAGTGGTGCCAAAGGTGGGGGGAAGACTGCCGGGGCTGGCTGCAGGACTGGGGCTGGCTGCAGAGCCAGTGTGGCATCTGTTGGCAATGTGCACCCACCCTTGGCCAGGGTAAAAAGCCCAGCTAGGGGAAATAAATGCAGCAGGGGGCAGCAGGGAGATGACCGGGGGGGGGGGGCTGATCTAGGCAAGCCCAAGGCCTGGTTGACACTGTGGCCTGACTTGACGGGAGCTGTAACTATGGTGGATTGGACCCATTGGGGTAGGCCAGTTTGTCCGTTGTCCCAGACTGAGGGAAGGCATTGTCACCATTGCTCTGGGCATGTAATGGTTCCACTCCTAACTTAGAAGTAAAGACTTTTGAAACGGATTATTTCCAAAAGGAACCTTTAATCAAGCAGGATGGAAACCATTAGAGGCAAAGCAGCATCTGAAACCCTTTAGTCAATGCAAGTGGGATTAAACTGATAATGACCCCTCCCCTTTGTCCGAATGCAGATTCTGACCAATACACAAGTGTGAAGATGCTTCCTTAACTCTTCTGCCTTGAGAGTCGAATAAAACTCATGTTCCCCTGGCTATCTCTAGTTAGACATTAAAGTACGATATCCACATGGCCATCATAAACATCCCTCCAGAGGTGCTGGACCTTCAGTCTTCCGGTGACAGGAAACCAGTTGTAAAAGTTGTAAAACTCAGTTGTTACAGGGTACAGCTAGTGATTTAATTCCGATCCCCCCTCCCAATCGAATGCAGTATCACTTTTAGGGATCTGACCCAGCACTTGTAGAGCCCAGATCCAAGAAGGTGAACATGGGCTGTGCCCAGGATCCACCTCGGTTGGCCAGCTTGGGGTGGAGGGATGTAGCTGCCCTATCACAAGTTGGCCAAACTGTTCCGGAGGTCTGTCAGTGATTGATTCCATGATGGTGGTGGCAGGACCCACTCTTTAGAATTATCAGATCCCAGCGGCCTCAGCTCTCTCCAGTCTGGCGTCCGGGCATGTCCCTATTGAGCTGATCCCCACCCCATATTTGGATGGTGGCAGGCCGACTTTCATCTTCCAGATTGGGCTGGTGCGGCAGCTTCTCCCCACAGGGAGAGGTCCGGCTGAGCAGTCTTCTGGGTCATTTGTTCTTTGGGCTGAGCGCCCATTTGGTGTTCACTTCAGTGGCCTCTTCTGCTTGCATCATGCACTCAGAAAGGGAGTAGATGATCTTAGGTGGACCATCGTGCTGGGGTCAGTAAACTCCTCCTCGGTTGTCACTTTTTCCTCCATGTTCCTGAGTCTTTACACTGCCCGGGTGATGGATCAGCATTCAGGGCTCAGGACCCTGGACAGCACCCCGGTGCTCAAGGGGCTGGTTATGGTTTAAAAGGTAGATTCAGGTTAATGTCAGGGTTCCAAGTAACACCCCATGAAAGAAGTCCCTGAGGCTTGAAGTTCCTCAAAGTTCCATTTTATTAGAGATGTTTATTGACACATCTGGGAAAACCTGAATCTGAGAGTTCCAGGTTTTCCCCACCCAAGAGAAAGTCAAAGATCCATCCCCTGCACTCACAAGTCCATCACATGGTCCAATCAATTCACCATCCCATTGGAGATAATGCTGTTATGGCTAATCCTCCTCCACTCCGTGCAATCACCCCTCATTTTCTCAGGCACTAAATGTGGCAGCGCTGAAAACTCCAATGTAAAAATGGCTTCCAGGGCTGACAGTTCATCCTCACTGTCATAGGGATATGGTGATTGGTTGTCATTGTTTCAGTTCCCCCCCTTCAGCTGGGTGGGAAGGGACCTCTAAAGCCTCAAGGGCTTTTTGGACATGTTGGTGGCATGCCTGGGGCCTTCTTCCAGTTGTGCTCTGGGTTTTGGCTTTCAGAGGTTGCACATGCCAATGCACTGTGGCCTATCCCTCTGCATCTGTAGCATTTCAGCTGGCTTCATGGAGAGTTGGTCACATGTCACTGGTGCGCAATCCGTGGGTGACTGGAATATGCGTTGTTTTGACAGAAGTGTGAGTTCCTCAATGAAGCTGTGATGTTGATTCCCCATCCCTCTGCCTATGCAACGCAGACTCAGGTCAGGAATGCTTCATGAATGACAGTCACCCCGCTTTCAAGGCTAAAGTAGGACTAAACTCCAATCCCTGGTGATCGCCCCACAGTCACCTAGCTGTCTTCCATCAATCTAAAATGGGATTGCAACTAACAGTCTTCCTGCTTCTCGCCTAATGGTTTTCATCAATAGACCAAAGGTGCCTTGCATTGCTATTTCCACCTGAGGGGGCCCTTGTCCCCCACCCCCTGAGGCAGCCCTTCGGCCAAGTGCATTGGGCCTGGAGTGCATCTCCCTCCCTGCCATCAGCCTTACCTTCTCAGGCAAGGCGAGGGTGGCAGGGAGGGCTGGGTGGGGTGGAGCAGGGAAGCAGGCCCAGGTGGTGCATGGTGAGGAGAGGCCAGGCGTGGTGGGGTACCTCTTGACATGAGTGACATCAAACTGGCCACTCCCACCAGTCACATGACCACTCATCCACACCTACCCAGCTGGTCATGAGGGCAGAGAACCAGTTGTTAAATTATTTGAATCCCTACCACCTGCAAGGCAGATTTTGATTGATATATCCATGATTTTTAAGACTTAAATAGAAAGAAACAAGTCCTTAGTGGTTCAGTGTAATTTACAATAATTAAGCTGTAGTTTGGGGATAGAAATGA
The DNA here is from genome assembly GCF_009769535.1 of Thamnophis elegans. Taxonomy (NCBI): domain Eukaryota; kingdom Metazoa; phylum Chordata; class Lepidosauria; order Squamata; family Natricidae; genus Thamnophis; species Thamnophis elegans. Next base: position 57,357,452 of record NC_045549.1, read on the forward strand.
ACACTGAGGGTCTAACACAGAACATATTTGCTTTTTTTATTATCCTTTTAAATCTATATATAGTAGTTATTTTTTGTCCAATCTCTTTCTTTTCTTACAATCTTTGGCTTTTCATATTTCAAGCATAAAATATATTTTATAACCTAATAGTTCCTGAAGAAAGCAGGCTGACCTCCAATCATATTCTTTTCTAGAAGTTGATTATGTTGGAGGAGGAGGAGGAGATGGCAGCAGTTATTCTAGTTATTGCAATGATCAATACTCATTGCTTCCATTATTGTAATCTTCATGCCTGAAAGATGACCTTTCCATTTTAAAAGTAAATTATTTATGGAAAAAGCCCAGTATCCATTCAGGTTATGTAAGTAAAGTTAGATAGCTATAGAAAGTACAGACTAATATCTGTTTATATTTTGGGCTGTCTAAGGTCTTATTGCAGAATATTCCTAAAAAAATGACAAGAGCTTCCCTTATGTCTCGTATCATTATTATTATAATTTCCAAAATGCCAGAAGAATAGTTGAATGCAAGGAATTGCAGAGAAAGTCATCCAGCCTTGATTGAAAGGAAAAAACTGAACATAACTCTATACAATGAAATGCCAGTAGTGCTTAGCTTGTTCATGTTCCAGCAGAGTGACTTGCTAAAGTAACTGTTTCATGTAAATTGAAACTGAAGTTGTCATTTAAAGTTGTGTGTGGCAATCTAAGCATAGTGTCTTACATTCTCTTACAGCCCCGTATCAAATATTTATCCCCATCCAAGATGGATGATGGTCTCTAGGAATAATGTATAAAAATCGGGAGGAGTGAGAGTATTATCTTAAGATGCCATCCTTTGTTTGATCTATATGGGATTTTTAGGGTTGACAGGTTTCTACTTGATGATTAGACCCATCATTCCAACTTTGTAAGAGATCCTGGTGTTTATTATGAATGGCTTTAGGAGGTTGTTCTTGTTTTGTGGAATTTATACTCTAACCTGCAGATCTTAGCAATTCAAACTATTTTCTAAAAGCAGCCTTACTTGATCATATTGTACATTGTTGTTGGCTGGTTTCAAAGAAAATACAGGAAATCATCAATTAGATGTTATTTGGTTGAATACAAGGATTCCTGATTAATACTCCAACTTTAGGACAGGACTGTTTTAACTGTAACATAAGGCAATGGATTTCTGAAACACTGCTACAGTATGGGATTCCTTAGGAAGGTAACAGGAGGAAATTATGTTACAGAGAGATTGGTATTAATATGCTCCATGATTTATTCCAAAAAAAAAATGTTGACCTGCAAATTTGTATCCAATTCTGCCCAGCTGAAGGAAGAGCTATCCACAAAGAGCAAAAGTCATAGCAGAGAATTGGAAGGAATGAGGCTTGAGGTTACCCAACTAACACGGGAACTGCATCAATGTGAAATCACAATTCCTTCTTCTTTGGGTTCTACTTTAAGCTTAGAGCAACAATTAAAATAGAGAATGAGAAAGTGGAGCAAAAGACAATAGAGCACACAAGTCTTAAAGCTGTCAAGTTTGAACACCTCTGGTTTTTTTCTAAAGGGTTAGAGGTGCAAGGATCTTGTAATCTGACAGCTTTAAGACTTGCGCACTTCAATGCCAGAGTTCCTGAGCCAACATTTTGGTTGCTAAGCAGGAGCGTTGTTAAGTGATACTGATATTATATAACACTTTTAATTAAGCGGGTACCTTGAATAAACATAACTTTGAGTTTCAAATAATACTGATTTCATTGTTGTCTTAGGTGACATCTGTGAAAAAAAATTCAGCTGCTCAGGCATGAAAATGTGCCGCTCAAACACTATACTTTTCTGCTCGCACTGAAAAAAAAATTAGAGGGAACATTGGAATAGAATTTCATGAAAAATATTGAACCATCCCAGGAATGGCTTAAATTGGTATATTCCAATCCAGAGCCCCAGACTTCATGACATTGGTAACTCCTGGTAATTAAAAATTCTCAAATCTTGAAAAAAAAAATCCAGTCAGGAATATTCTTGATGGCTGATAGAACATAAGCTTGGTTTGCACGTTCCTCACTAAAAACGTTTATATAACTAAACAATGGCTGGAAGTCTGAAGGGCTATTTTGAAAGATCTTGCTTTCTTTTGCAGTAAAGCTTCTATGGTCCACTTCTATGGTCCCACTTGATTTTTCTTTACTGTAAGAAAAAGTGCTGAAGAACCACAAGGATTCTTTTTAATCAATCCCTCTCCAACAGCTGCTTTCCCAAGCAATGGTCAAAGATATTAGCTTGTGAAAATCACTTCCAGAAAGTGTTATGGATCACTGATTATTTTACAAGAGCCCAACTTGACAGGACCACCATGGGCCATTCATGTTTATTGTTCAAAGGGTGGGGGGGGGGGCAATAACAGGACCATCAGTGCTACTAAGAGAAGAGTATTGCTATCTAGGATAGTCTTCCTAGTTGATATTATTACATGTTATTTTTTCCATTGTTTCTTCTCACAACAACCCAGACACCACTTCTGTTTGGTCATCTGGGTGGCCACCCATACAGACCCACTTGATTTACATTCTTGTTCAAATGTTCCATTTCTCACTTCTGAAGCCTATAGAAACTGCTGGACTTACCTGTCCTCAAGATGTTTGGGAACTTCTTGCCCATAAATTAGGGAGATCAAATTTGAACAGCACTCCTAGTATTCTTTTTTATTTACATTAGAGAAACTGAATCCAACAATCCCCAGACAAATGGTTCTCCCATTCATTACTTCCTGATCTCTTGCAGTTGCACCTTTATATTCTGAGTTACAGAATGAAAATAATTCTTGAAATAGTGTTATTTCTTCCAGGAATTCTGCAATTACTTCATGTCCATCAATTTAGCTATGTTTCTGATTAAGTGCTCTGGTAATTATTGGATTCCTAAAAGAGTAACTGAGAATGACAGGGACAATTGTTATAATGTGAAAGATGAAGAATTAGTGGTTTTTAAAAATATTACAGATAGTCACCAGATGGCAGTCAATGTTTGATGTTTTTCAGCCCAAAGAAAGCTTGTAAACTTTTGACTGGGAAAGGCATAGAATAGGAAGATTAAGCCCCTTCATGATTACTGCCTTGTCATGGTGAAGGGCTTGCATAGCTCAATGAATAGCAATAGCAATAGCAGTTAGACTTATATACCGCTTCATAGGGCTTCAGCCCTCTCTAAGCAGTTACAGAGTCAGCATATTGCCCCCAACAACAATCCGGGTCTCATTTTACCCACCTCAGAAGGATGGAAGGCTGAGTCAACCTTGAGCCGGTGAGATTTGAACAGCCAAACTGCAGAACTGCAGTCAGCTGAAGTAGCCTGCAGTGCTGCATTTAACCACTGCACCACCTCGGCTCTCATGAAGCTATGAGCTATGCTGTGCAGGCCACTCAGACAGCAGGTCATAGCAGAGAACGCTGACAAACCATGATCCACTGGAGAAGGAAATGGCAACCCAATCCAGTATCTTTGCCATGAAAAACCCCATGGACAGTACCAAAAGGCAAAAAGTTATGTCACTGGAAGATGAGCTCCTCAGGTCAGAAGGTGTTCAATATGCTACTGGGGAAGAACAGAGGCTAGTACTAGTTGCAGCCAGAAAGAATGAAGCGACTGGGTCAAAGCTATGGATGTATCTGGTGGTGAAAGGAAAGTCCGATATTGTAAAGATCTATACTCCATAGGAACCTGGAATGTAAGATCCATGAATCAGGGCAGACATGGTATAGGACCTGGCTACCTGAGAGACCGCCTCCTGCCATTCAACCTCCCAACGACCAATAAGATCGCACAGGTTGGGCCTCCTCCCGGGTGCCATCGACCGGACAATGCTGGCTGGCGCCCCCCGAGGGAGGGCCTTCTCTGTTGCTGCACTGGCCCTGTGGAACGATCTACCCACAGAATCCAGACCCTTACCACTCTCCCGGCCTTCCGTAAAGCGACCAAGACATGGCTGTTCCAGCAGCCTGGGGATGTTGATTAATATCCAGCCCCACTTGATTGAATGGATGAGGTACTAATTGTAATAATTGTATCTTTTACATTTTAAATGTTGTTATTTTTGCTGTGAGCCGCCCAGAGTCCCAATGGGAGTGGGCGGCATACAAATTTTATTAAACTAAACTTTATTATTAAACTAAGGCAAGCTGGACTTGGCCAACAAGAGATGACGAGACTGAACATCGACATCTTAGGAATCAGGAACTAAAATAAACAGAAATGGGTGAATTTAATTCAGATGACCCTCAGGCATACTACTGAAGCAAGAATTCCTCAGAAGAAATGGAGTAGGCTTCATAGTCAATAAAAGAGTAGGAAAAGCAGTACTGGGATACGATCCCCAAAATGACAGAATGATCTCAGTTCAATCCAAGGCAAACCATTCACATCACAGTAGTCCACATCTATACCCCAACCACTGGTACTGAAGAGGATGAAGTTGACCGATTCTATGAAGCCCTACAACACCTTTGATTAACACCAACTTATCATCATGGGGAATTGGAATACTAAAGTAGGAAGCCAAAAGATAACTGGAATAACAGGCAAGTTTGGACTTAGAGTACAAAATGAGCAAGGCACAGGCTGGTAGAATTTTGTCAGAGAATACGATGGTGGTAGCAAAACACTCTTTCCAACAACCCAAATGTCGATTCTACATATGGACACCACCAGATGGTCAGCACAGAAATCAGATTGACTATGTGCTCTGCAGCCAAAGATGGAGAAGTTCTATACAGTCAGTAAAAACAATACCAGGAGCTGACTGTGGCTCAGATCATGAGCTTCTCATCACAAAATTTAGGCTTAAATTGAAGAAAGTAGGGAACAGCACTAGGCCACTCAGGTATGAAGGTAAATAATATCCATGATGAATATACAGTAGAAATGATGAATAGATTTAAGGAATTAGATCTGATAGACAGAGTGCCTGAAGAACTATGGACGGAGGTTTGCAACATTGTACAAGAGGTAGCTACTAAAACCATCCAAAGAAAATGCAAGAAAGCAAAATGGCTGTCTGAGAAAGCTTTACAAACAGCTGATTAAAGAAGGGAAGCAAAAGGCAAGGGTGTAATGGCTCCTCTCCTAACTTAAGAAAGTAAAGACTCTTGAAACGGATTATTCAAAAGGAACCTTTAATCAAGCAGGATGAAAGCCATTAGAGACAAAGCAGCATCTGAAACCTTTTAGGCAATGCAAGTGGGATTAAGTGATAATGACCCCTCCCCTTTGTCCGAATGCAGATTCTGACCAATACATAAGTGTGAAGATGTTTCTTTAACTCTTCTGCCTTGAGTGTCGAATAAAACACACGTCCCCCTGGCTATCTCTAGTTAGACATTAAAGTAAGATATCCCACATGGCCATCATAAACATCCCTCCAGAGGTGCTGGGACTTTCAGTCTTCCGGTGACAGGAAACCAGTTGTAAAACTCAGTTGTCACAGGTACAGCTAGTGATTTAACTCCAAGGCCCCCCTCCTCCCAATTGAATGGCAGTATCACTTTTAGGGATCTGACAACCAATTGAATGCAGAATTCCAGAGAATAGCTAGAAGAGATAAGACTCTCTTCTTAAATGAACAGTGCAAAGAAATAGAATAAAATAATAGAATAGGGAGGACCATAGATCTCTTCCAGAAAATTGAAGATATGAAGGGAATATTTCATGCAAAGATGGGCATGATAAAGGACCAAATGGCAGGGACCCAACAGAGGCAGAAGAGATTAAGAAGAGGTGGAAAAATTACACAGAAGAACTATACAAGAATAAGCTTAATGTTCCTGATAACCACAATGGGGTGTCCCTCACCTCGAGCCATACAACCTGGAATATGAAGTCAAATGGGCATTAGGAAGTCTGAGCAACAACAAAGCTAGTGGAGATGACAGTATTCTAGCTGAGCTATTCAAAATCCTAAAAGATGATGCAGTAAAAGTGCTACACTCAATTTATCAACAAATATGGAAAACTCAAACAGTGGCCAAAGGATTGGAAAAGGTCAGTTTACATTCCAATTTCAAAGAAGGGCAATGTCAAAGCATGTTCAAACTACTGTATCATTGCACTCATTACACATGCTAGCAAAGCTATGCTCAAATCCTACAAGCTAGGCTCCAGTAGTATGTGGACCAAGAACTATCAGAAGTACAGGCAGAATTTCGAAGAGGCAGAGGAACTAGAGATCAAATTGCCAACATACTCTGGATCATGGAGAAAGCTAGGGAGTTCCGGAAAAACATCTACTACTGCTTCATTGATTGTGTGGATCACAACAAATTGTGACAAGTTCTTAAAGAGATCGGAGTGCCAGACCATCTCATTTGTCTCTTTAGAAACTATATGCAGGTCAAGAACCAACAATGAGAACTGGACAAGGAACCACTGATTGATTCAAAATTGAGAAAGAGTTTGGCAAGGCTATATAATGTCGCCCCGCCTATTTAATTTATTTGCAGAGCACATCATGAGAAAGGCGAGGCTAGATGAATCACAAATTGGAATTCAGATTTGTTAGGTAAGCTCCCCGTTGGGAGAGCGAGTACGTTCAGTGAAGCGCTGTGAGAGTTGTGTTGGAGAACACACAAACCAGCATACAGAGACACTGCAGTTTAAATAGGCTTTTACTTTCGTGGAAATAGAGGTATCAGAGTCCATGAAACAGTCCAAGTCATACACGGATAAGTCAGTCAGTCATCAATGTCTTTTAGTTAAGGGATAATCCAATAACATAGTCCAGTAATCATACCACCCCTACAGTCCGGCATTCAAAGTTTGCTAGCAGTTGCAAACTTACAGCACTCAGATCAGATCAGCCCAGCATCTAACAAACAGAGAGAGAGCTTACAGACATTCTGGCTCCGTCTTATAGCCAGTTGAGGAAAACAGCACCCAATCACATTTTACAGTATGATTGAAAGAAAAAGTTACAACATTGTTACATGATTTATATATTGCCAACCCAACCGTTAGAATATATTCCTAACAAGATTGCCAGGAGAAATATCAACAACCTCAGATAAATAAACGATACTGTCAACTTGTAAAGCGTTTCCACTACTATTATCAAGTTGACATAGAAAAGAGATAAAATGGAGGAGAATGCCATGCATACCTTTGGCCAGAGCCAGGTCTCATATTTCTACAAGTTCACAGCCTGCGGCAGCACCTTGTTGGTGGATGTGATTTATGACACAGACAGAAGGGAGAGGATACAGGGGTAAAGTTCAGATGTCATTAAACGGGAATCCGTTTTGGCTCTGCAGAAGAACATGCCAAAATGTTGATCCTAATAAATGAATGGATTTCTTTTGAACTTTGTCTTGAAGCTAGTAAATTAATTAGGTCATCTTTTGGAAGCGTCACAGAGAGCCGAAAGTCACTTTTAAAATCTATCAAGATTTCTGGTTTTCCTGGATCCTGGGTTCTCCAAGCACTCCCCTAATATTTGGGGTGCTTGGAGGGAAATCAGGCAACCATGGCTGAAGAGACTGATTGCAGCTAGAGGTATGAGTTCCCTTACCCTACTTCCAAAATACAGGGAAGGGTCTCAAGCGAGCTGGCAAGGGTGGACTGGAGGTGGGACTGGGCACAAGCCAGGCTCCCAGAGCCCCAGATGGAATCACTGGGGAGTGCAATAGAGCAACAGAGGGAGGGTTTTGACCAGACCACCCTTCATGATGAGGGGCCATCATGCCACCCAAAAGAGAGGGGACGGACATCTGACCCTGTTGAGGGGAGGAGACGCAGACTGGAGTGCAGCCCCCCCTCCTCCACCCAATAGAAGGAGAAGGAGCCCGAAACTGCAACCAGTGCCTCTCCCATGTAGCAGTCAGGCTGCCCAGGACAGGCAAACCCCTCCCTCCCTCCAAACTAGAGGTGAGGAAGACAACCAGCCATATCAGGTGCAAGCATACCGAGGCTGACAGGAGGTTGGAGGAGTAGTGCTGAATGACCTGCCCAATTCAGGGAAAAGTTTGACAGGATTCAGACCAGCTAGCTCTATCCTTTATTCAGCTGATATCCACCTAGAATGCTATGGGGAGCTCTATCCATCCCCCAAAGCCACAGTGAATACCATCACAGAGGGGCTAGAGGGAGAAACAAGGAAATGGTTAGCATCCCTCCACAAGAGGAGAGACCCAAAACTGCAATACATACATGACTTCCTGAAACTGCTAGAGGCCAGATTTGAGGAGGCAGAGAAGGACCCATATGCGGAAGAGGAACTCAGCAACCTAAAGCAGAGGGACCGCCCATCAAAGAGCACATCCGTGAATTTAGAAGGGTCATTGGAAGGCTAACCCCATTACCAGAGTGACTGCTGGTACATTTTTCAGAACAAGCCTGGACAAGCAAATTGCCCAGGTAACCACATACCGGGACATGCCAAATCGACTCTCTAAGTGGTTCTGAGTAGCAACAAAAGTCGACAGCAGGCTGCATGCCAATGACATGAGAAAGCAACTGGACACAAAGAGAGAGGTCAACCTGACCTGAACCACCTAGCCGACAAGGAACCACAGCCCCACAGCGGGCCCTGAGACCAGCCCTCCCTCGAAGTCCACTGAAATGCTCTGGATGTGGGGGGATGAGCCACATGGCATCTGCGTGCCCAACCCCAGCCCCAAACCAAGGCCAGACCCATCGTCAAAGGCATGTCCAGACGAGGCCCCAAATGGATCACCAACATGTCCCAGAAAGCCCTCCAGGTTGCAAAGGCCCTTTCCCCTTCAGGTGACAATGGTGAAACCCCAGGCAATGACAACCTGTCGTCCGAATCCTATGACAGCGAAGACGAGGGAGTGAACCATTCACTCTTTCCTTTTTCCAATATGCCTCACAGCCTCAAAAACAGGAAACCAGGGGGATTTTCAAGCCCTAATAGACCCAGGCTGCACGAGGTGCTTGATCAACCTAACCATAGTCCTGAAACTGGGGATCAGAGCAAAAATACTGGCCCACCCGATCCGGTTCAAACAGGTCGATGGCTCCCTACTGGGAGGAGCCTATGTCACCCACCACCGAACCAGTGAGGCTAGAGCTAGCGGATCACTGGGAAGTAATTCGATTCATAATAGCCCCCAAAATGACAGACACAGTCATACTGGGACTTTCCTGGCTAGACAAGTGGGGACTGACCCTCTGATGGCAAGGGGGTACCTGCAGACTTAGGATATCAACAGCCCCCCAACCCCTCCCACATCAGCTAGCAAAAACACTACCCACACAGGACCCCCCCCAAAAGAGCCCACAAGAACAACTGTCAACCACATCTGACAAAACCCCAGAGGCCGAACTGATTCTGATGGAATATCAGGACGTTGCAGAAGTATTCAGCGAGACCAAGTGCGATGTTCTGCCTCCTCACCATGAGGCAGACTGTCCCATCGAAATCATCCCTGGGGCAAAACTACCCAAGCCCAAACAGTACACTATGACACCCCAAGAAATGCAAGAGATGCATAAATACATAGACAAAAACCTAGCAAGGGGTTCATTGAGCCAGCCAAGCCACAGGTCATGGCACCAGTCCTCTTCAAAGAAAAAAGATGTAACTATGAGGTTGTGTGTGGACTTTCGAGGGATAAATTTTGTGTGTGTACACAACCTATACCCGCTCTCCCCCTCATGAAGGACATGCTATCTCATCTGGCCAAGGGAAAAGTCTTCACCAAACTAGACCTCAGAGAAGCATACTACCGAGTACGTATCAGAGACGGAGATGAGTGGAAAATAGTGTTCAACTGCCCCATAGGGAGCTTTCAATTCAAAGTGATGCCTTTCGGACTGCAGGGGGCTCCAGTGGTATTCATGCAATTAATAAACAAGATGATGCACGAGCACCTCTACAATGGGGTTCTCATCTACCTGATTGACATCCTCATCTACACTGAGACCATGGACGACCACATACCCCTGATCCGCCAAGTACTTCTGGCAGCCAACCTGTACATCAAGGTATTAAAATGCGAATTCCACCATGCACAGTTAGACTACCTGGGTTACCGAGTGTCAAATTAAGGAATAGAGATTGACCCAGCCAAAGTACAAGCCATCCTAGGCTGGCAACTCCCTCGCACCCACAGACAGCTACAAAGTTTCCTAGGGTTTGCGAACTTCTACAGGCAATTCATCCCCTCCTTTGTGAAGAATGCCAAACCCCTGACAGATCTCCTGAAGACAGGGAGCCCAGGAATGAAACCTCACCCAGGACAACTTCTACAGTGGGACCTAACCTGCCAAGAGGCATTCAAAACACTAAAAGAAATGTTTGCAAAGGAGCTGGTGCTGAAGCATCCTGATCCCAAGCAATCTTTTGTAATCCAGGCAGGTGCCAGTGACATGGCAATGGGAGTGGTGCTACTCCAAAGAAACAGCAATGAAAACTTACAACCCTGCGCCTACACCTCCCACAAGCTCACAGACACAAAAAGATGATGGGAAAAGGAGGCTTTCACAGTGAGATGGGCACTGCTAATCTGGAGACACCTGTTGGAAGGGGGGCAGAACTGGACTGACCACAAAAATCTGGAGGCGCTCAGGACTCCATGGAAACTATCACCCAAACAAGTCTGATGGGCTCAATACTTCAACCATTTTGATTTTGTTTTAAAGCACATCCCAGCGGGGAGGAACTTTCTAGCTGATGCCCTCTCCCACATGCCCCAGTACAAATGCGAATGGGAGCAGGTAGTAGACACCATCATTCCCTCTACTCAAATAGCTGTCCAAGTGACCACTAGGTGGCAACACCATGACCGGCAAGACCAACCCGCAAGCGACCTGACCAAGAGACTCAAAACCGAACTGCTAGCATATCCCTGGTTTCAAAACAACCAACACATCTTGACAAAAAGAGATGACCTCGCATGGAAGGGGACAAAACTCTACATCCTGGAATCCCTACATACCTCAATTCTCCAGAGGAGCCTGGATACCAAACCTGCAGGCCACTTTGGGTTCCTAAAGACTTTACACTTAGCCCAGAGGCAATTCTGGTGGCCTGGCATAAAGAAAGATGTGGATAGTTACATGAAAAGTTGCACCATCTATGCCACAATGAAAAGACGACTGGGAAAAAACCCCCAGATTGCTACAAACAGTAGCAGAGCCAATGAGGCCATGGGAAGAGATCACAATGGACTTTACAGTAGAGTTGCCGAAAAGTGGGGGAAACATGGTGATTTGGACTATAATAAACCTGTTCTCCAAACAGGCACACTTCATGTTCTGCAGCAGACTACCCTCAGCTCACAAGCTGGCTAAACTGTTCATGAAGCATATCTATCGTCTGCATGGAGTACCTTGAAGAATTATTTCCGACAGAGGGGTCCAGTTCATGGCTAAGTTCTGGAGAGAGTTCCTGCAGTCCATTGGGTCATCTCAGGGTCTTAGTTCAGCTTTTCATCCGAGCACCAATGGGGCAGCAGAAAGACTGAATGCCATGGTAGAGCAGTACCTGAGGTGCTACGTGAACTATCAACAGTCCAATTGGGTAGACCTTTTATCTTTTGTGAGGTCGCGTACAATAATGCTGTTCACAGTAGCACAAGACTCATGCCATTCAAAGTAGTGAGTGGCATGGACTTTGTCCTAATGCCTGAGTATCCATGGGATCCTCCTCCTCAGTCAGCTTGACTGATTGAATATCGATGCTGAAAGCAACCTGCAAAAATGTCAAAAAATGCACTGGCTAAAGTGGCACAAACCTATGAGTAACAGGCAGATAAAGACCGGGGTCTGCAACAGCCATTCTGGGTGGGAGAGAAGGTTTACCTCTCCACAAAATATTTGAGATTAAAACTGACTAGCAAGAAACTGGGGCCAAAGTTTATGGGACCATTCCTCATATTAAAGATCATCAACCCAGTCACAGTGCAATTGAAACTGTCTCAATTGCTGGGGAAGAGACACCCAGCGTTTCATAGTAACCTTTTAAAACCTGTGATCGGATCCACTCTGAGACCACTACCTCGAGAGCCCCCAGGCTCTGTGGTCATAGGTGGCCAAACCCATTATGAAGTTCAAGTCCTTGATTCAAGGTGGCACAGGAGACAACTCCAATACTTAATCAAGTGGAAGGGCTACCCCTTATCAGAGGCATCTTGGGTAAAAAGTAAAAATATCCAGGCTGATCGCCTTATAGCAAAATTCCATGCAGAAAATCCAGGCAAGCTTGGGGGAGGGACGCATCCCTAAATTATATACCTGTACTCAAATTGTTTTTATTTCATACAGGTCGCTTTTGGGAAGTGAGAGAAGATGGATGTCAACTTGTAAAGTGTTTCCATGACTATTATCAAGTTGACATAGAAAACAGAGAAAAGGGAGGAGAATGCCATGCATACCTTTGGCCAGAGTCTGGTCTCATATTTCTACAAGTTCATAGCCTGCTGCAGCACCTTGTTGGTGGATGTGATTTATGATATAGACAGAAGGGAGGGGATACAGGGGAAAAGTTGAGATGCCCTTTAGCAAAAATCAGTTTTGGCTCCGCAGAAGAACATGCCAAAATGTTGATCCTAATAAATGAATGGATTTCTTTTGAACTTTGTCTTGAGGCTGATAAATTAATTAGGTCATCTTTTGGAAACTTCACAGATACCATTCTAATGACAGAAAGTGAAGAGTAACTAAAGAGCCTCTTGATGCGGGTGAAGAAGGAGAGTGCAAATGTTGGCTTGAAACAACATTAAGAAAACTAAGATCATGGCATCTGACCCTCTCAATTTGTGGCAAATAGATGGGGAAGAAATGGAGGTAGTGACAGATTTTATTTTTCTGGGCTCCAAAATGGGGACAGCAGCCAAGAAATTAAAAGATACATGCTCGTGGGGAGGAAAGCTATGGCAAATCTAGAGAGCATACTAAAAAGCAGAGATATCACCCTGACAACAGAAGTGTGTATAGTCAAGGCTATGGTTTTCCCAGTTGCAATGTATGGTTGTGAAAGTTGGATCATAAGAAAGGCTGAGTGCCAATGAATTGAGGCCTTTGAACTATGGTACTGGAGAAGACTCCTGTGAATCCCTTGGACTGCAAAGCGATTGTACCAGTCAGGCCCAGATTAACCCTAACTGCTCTTTAGAAGGCCAGATCCTGAAGATGAAACTCAAATACTTTGGTCACCTAATGAGAAAGAAGGAATCATTGGAGAAGAGCCTAATGCTGGGAATGATTGAGGGAAAAGAAGAAGAGAACGACAGAGAATGAAGTGGCTGGATGGAGTCACTGAAGCAGTTGGCGTGAGCTTAAATGGACTTGGGGGATGGTAGAGGACAGGAAGGCCTGGAGGAACATTGTCCATGGGGTTGAGATGGGTCTGACATGACTTCTCAACTAACAACAACAAACAAGATTAGTGGCTCACTACCATTGGAATTTGTATTTATTGCAACATGCGCTAAATACTGCTTTGGCTATTAAACATCCAGATTGGAAAGTGGTGTTTACAACACCCCCCCAACACACACACTTCATTTCCTATTTACCCAAGATAGAGAGAGATGTGGATAAATTCCTAAAAGTTTATGTTAGTCAACTGAATCCCTTTTTCCTTTGAACACTTTCTGCTACAAGAAATCCCTGTGCCCAATATCTTTTTTTAATTTCTTAAGCCTTTACTATGTCTTTCCTAAGTATTTTGTTTTAAACAGTGAGCCCCCAATAAGGGAATTCAATAAGCTTCTGCAGATTTTGGAATTCATCCCATGGCTCATAAGAAGGCCTCATAATTCAAACGATGATGAAGCCACAAGAGAGTTATGAAGGTTTTCCACATTGAATTTTGTATTCCACAGATGCCCATTATATAATGGAGTTGCTCTTTATTTATACTACTATAAGCATTTTTAAAAAGGCATTTTTATTAGATTAAAATGTCAGAGTTCCATATAAATGTCTTAGTCAGAAGTGGAAAGAATTACTGCTTTGTGATGTCATAGAATATCCTGGAAATACTGGTTAATGGAAAAACATTAGATGAAAGTATGGTTCTGAGAATACCTAGCCATTGATAAAGTTCTTGTTTTATGCTTTTGCCTTCAAATTGTTGCCTACAATCTTTTGGTTTATTGGGCTTTTTTTGTTTAATTTAGTTTCCAATCCTCTCCTCAGTCAATCCCTCAATGTGTCTAATGAAATTTAAAAAGGAGAGAAGAAAGAGAAGAAAGGGGGGTAGGAAGGAGGGAGGGAAGGAGGGAAGGAAGCAAGGAGGGAAGGAAGGAGAGAAGGAGAGAAGAAAGGAGGGAAGGAAGGAGGGAAGGAAGGAGAGAAGGAGAGAAGAAAGGAGGGAAGGAAGGAGGGAATGTAGGAGAGAAGGAAGGGGGGAAGGAAGGAGGAAAGGAAGGGGGAAAGGAAGGAGAGAAGGAGAGAAGAAAAGAGGGAAGGAAGGAAGGAAGGAGGGAAGGAAGGAGGGAAGGAGAGAAGGAGGGAAGGGGGAAGGAGGGAGGGAAGGAAGGAGGGAAGGAAGGAGAGTAGGAGAGAAGAAACGAGGGAAGGAAAGAGGGAGGGAGGGAAGAAGAAGTAGGACCGTTGTAAAATAAGATGGATCTATGGGATGGTAAGAAAGCAATCTTCAAGTATATTGTCAACTGTAAGGAAAAAATTGTTATAAATACATATTATTAATAACAGTTATGAGATCATATAATTGTGAATGTATATATGAAATTGATAAAATAAAAATTAAAAAAAAGAAATTAAAAAAAATTTAAAAAATTAAGAAAACAGTTGACTAAAATCAACTCTTTAAAAGAAGAGTCAAAACATTTATGGAATTCATCCAAAGCACTGAAATTTTAAATTCAATTAAATTATCTGGAGTTAATTTCTATGCCTTACAAACACACCAAACACAAAACTATCCTATGTAATGTGTTCATGTGCTGCGATTTTATACTGGTCTGTCACCTTCAACCAAACCCCTCACTCAAAATATTGTGTAGACCTCTCCATTCCAGATTCCTGTGGTGACATACAGATTCCTGTATTTTGTTTGCAAAACACAAAGAAAATTATTCTAGCTATAAAAATGATTATTCAGGGAGCAAAGACAGTCACCCTCACCTTCCTCACAATTCCTGGAACTTATCAACCAATTTTTCCAAGGCTTGAGCAAAAATCCAGTTTATTAAAAAATACTTGAAGATAGGCAAGGTAAACTCTGTGGGTTTATGGAAACACACCCAACAAAAGAGGAGGGGGAGATGCACTGTATTAAATGTCTATGGGAATTCTCAGTCATCCAGGTCATTACTGCCCCAAAGATGCTTTTTTCAAAAGGTGATTGGACTTTTTTCCCCCTTGAAGGTATTTTGCTTCTCATCCAAGAAGAATTGAAGAAGCTTCTTGGATGAGAAAGAAAATGTTGTTAAGAAAAAACAAAGTTCTGTGCCTTTTGAAAAAAGTTTATTTGGGACTGCACTATATTATTACACCGCTACAATAATGCACCATACCTAGGGTTAGTATTAAAAGGGAAAAGAAATGACGTTGCCATAGGTGAATACTACAGGCCAACCACCAAGTGGAGGAAATTCATGGATATTTTGCTAATCAGGTAATTAAGATTTGCAGGAAATACCACTGTAGTAATGGGGGACTTTAACTACCTTGATATCGGTTGAGAAATTAACTCTGTAGCAAGTGTCAGACCAAGCAGGTTCTTGATATGGCAGAGGAGAGAACTTGAGGATTAGTTATATTGGACTTTATTCTTACTAACAGGAATGAAATTATTGAAAGGGTAGAAGTTGTAGGAAATTTAGAGAAAAGTGATATGTTATATTCAACTAATTCAACATAATGCAGGCACATGTAATAGAACAAAGTCAAACTAATGTTTTAGATTTTAAGAGAGTTGTCTACAGCAATCTAAGAGGAAAAAATAGGAAGGGTTTCCTGGACAGAAATTCTAAATGGGAAAAGCAAGGGTGCTTGGGAAACTGAAAAAATGAAATAATAAAGGCCCTCTAATAAACAATACTCCAAGAAAGAAAGAAAAAGAAACTTCAGGTGAAACTAGCATGGTTGAGCAAAGTGCTCTCTGAACAACTGAGGGATAAAAAGAACAAGTGCTAGGTCCACCATCTTGCCATCAAAGGACCAGTGAGGAGGGATGGGGGGACAAATGGGCAATAAATCTGAATGCATTTCATGTGAGAATTCGAGAGGGGCATATCTGAAGAAAAGCATATCAACATGGAATCGGTTAATGGCAAGCATCGTCAAGGTCATTTGCCCTGAGAATGGGAAATTACCAGCCCAAATACCTCAGCATTCCCAAAACATTTCGGTGGCATCACATTGGCTAGGTTTGGACTGGCCATGTGGGGAGGGATGGCAATGAAGGAAATAGAATTGTATCGATGCAAGGGAAACTCAGATTCCATCTGACTTTACTGCAATTAGCATATCTTAGTAAAAGTGCCTGTCAGGTCCCATAGATCCCTATCTGCCATTGACACTGCCATTCTGGTGGAGAGGGGACCTGGGTGCATTCTTTAGTTTATAGCCTTTTTCCTGGTTCCTATTTATCCTGTACTTTGATTTATCTTCTTGGGAATGTAAGAGGGGAGAGCCATCTGTTTTGTCTCAGTTCCAGCAAGAGAGGCCTAAGAACAGCTTCTTACCACCTTCTCAGCCTGCTATTCTTAAAAAAAATGCACCTGTGGATTGGTTTATTCAACATCAGACTCAAGGGAAGGGGTTCTAACTGCTTTATTCTAGCTGGGCGAACCATTTAAATATGAGCCAGCAGTGTGCTGCAGCTGCCAAAAAAGCCAACACAGGGCTAATCCTATAAGGAAGGCAGGAAGGAAACATTCTGGTGTTGTTTCTAGTCTAATCTTTATTACCATGCTTACAGAAACTGCCTCTTTAGTTAACCCTTATTACATTGTAACAGCTAAGGTGAAGCGCATATCACTTGTGATGTTGAGTTGGCCATGCCTACCCAGTAACATGACCACCAAGCCCCACCTACCCTGTTGGTCATTAGGGCAGAGAACCGGTTGTTAAATTATTTGAATCCCACCACTGCCCCAAGGTAAATCAAAGCACAGGGCAGTATAGGTGACAGGGTAAAAGTTGTAAACTAGGGAATTACAGGATACATAGGAAACAGGATGAGAACAATAAGTGAGTAAAAGAATCCAGGGTCCCCTCTCCACTTGAATGGAAGTATCACAATAGGTATCTGACATATTTCCCCCCTTCAAAAAAAAATGAGGGGATTACCTGTAAGAGAAAACAGAAAGATGAACATAATAGAGAGTTCGTTCAGTTTGTTAGGATACTTTGAGTGAAACCTTTTCAGCAATGCAGGGGCCCTAACATGTTTCTTAGCTACCCACTCATTTTTTGAGGGAGGTAAATGTCTCCAGGAGACTAGATATTGAGTTGAAACCCGGTGGGTGCGGGAGACAAAAATCTCTTTGATTTCAAAGTGTTGTTCCCCTTCCACCATAATAGGGATCGGAGGAGTGTTTTCTTGGGGCCTTAAAGGGGATGTAATTTCCTGTTTCAATAGGCTGAAGTGAAAAATTGGGTGGACCTGTCTAAGTGTCTTGGGGAGTAATAATTCTACCATTACTGGATTGATGATTCTAGTGATTGGGAAAGGCCCTATGAATTTGGGATCCAATTTCTTTGAGGGTTGTAAGGATTGTAGTAATTTTGTGGATAGGTAAACCTTATCACCTATTTTAAATGGGTTTGGTTCTGTCCTTCTGTCAGGGTAATGACGATTTAATAGCTGACCAGCTGCTGTAAGGCTGTAAATTGTAATTATGACATGAGGATGAGTCAGCAGGGTTACTGCCACTTTAGAAAGCTGCATATATAAGGGAGGTCATGTGAGGGAGTCTCTCTCTCTCTCTCTCTCCTTGTTTATTTAGCTCCATTGTAGTTCTCTGTGTAGAGTTGTAGATTGATTGATTGCCTGGTGTGTGTGTGTGTGTGTGTGTGTGTGTGTGTCTAGCAGAGGGACTGTAAACTCAACATGTCACTGGATCGTAATTATCTCCTCCTCCTTCTATTACCTGCTACATATCTGTTACATGATATTATAAATCATTCATAAAACAAACTGTTCTCTGATACTTTAATAAGCATTGCAAAACAAAATAGCGTATTCTGAGTCAGCACTGAATCAAACATTTGTAATATAGATAGGTTACTGAATACTATTCCTTATCATTATTTCTGAGGAATAGAATGGAAATATTAGAAGCATCACATGTCACTACTCTTCTTATGGGATGTTGGTTAAATCCTGGTGCCCATCAATGTCAATGAATTCTTAGACCAAAACAATAAGAATGGTTTTGATCCTACACTTTTTCTTTAGCTTTCTTGCTTAAGATAATCTGTCTGCATCCGAATCCAAACCAAATCCAAATTTTTGAACAGCTACCCTCCTTTCACCCCTGATAACTCATATTGGATTTCCTTAGATTAGTGGGACGCTCAACAACTTCTCCCATAAAAAATAGTAGAAATAAGCATTTGTATATTATATATTGTTTGATATTGTTAACAGACTGATGTTAGTTTTGAGAACTTCACATATTGTGAAGTTCTCAAAACTAATACTTATTTTCAAAGTTATGAATTAACTCACACTTGTGCCTATTCCATTAAATGTTTCTCTGTGCATTAACATCTGGGAAAAGTAAATTTGTTATGAGATCAGTGCTTTAAAACAGATACATTTTGTGGCTTTAATTGCTTATTTTCATTATGAAAAGGTATACTGCATTATTTTCCCTTCTTCAGATTTCAGTGTTCCTCATAGGTTACATTGCTTCCTGCTCCTTCACTTGATCCAGATTAAGAGACCTTTTCATTTTCCATTAATCAATAGCCACAGAGCATCAACAAGGGATTAGGCTAACATAGGATAAGGGCCGCCGAGAGGATTATTAAGTGCTGCAACAAGAGTAATATGGCTCCACTCACCCCAAGAGATAGTATTCTGCAGGTTCAGACCAGTTCACCCAAACCATGTAGTGGAAATTGTGAGTGGCCCCATCCACCCACCCCAGCTCTATAGCATCCCATTTAGGCACTCTTTTTAACCAGTGAATGCTCTGAAGGCTGAGCCCATGTGTGCATGCTCACATTTGCGAACTGGTAAGAAAGATAAGTGAATACCACCTCTTCTACACATGGACACCTAAATCAATAATGTCATAATTGTACATTTATTAATTACATTAAAACATACTTGGAATACATATTAAAAAGAGGACATTTTGGTCAGTTACTCTTGTTTTGCATTTAATGCCAAATTGAAAAAAGAAACATTGGTCACCCCTTTTTATTAATCTCATCACGTTTCTGTTTTTTTCTTGCATTTTTGAGCTCCAGATTTTTGAGATGACATTTCACAACCATTCATAAACTGAAATGAAATGTAAAATACATTCGTAAATGAAATGAAACTAAACTTGCAAACTTAACTAAATAAGCAATGAGATTAAAATTCATTCAATTACATAAATAACTGTTCACTGCATTTCAGATTAACAAAGGTTATATCAAACAAGGCTGCAAGGCAGTTTTGCTATATATACAAAGTATAGAGCAGTGTTTCTCAACCTTGGCGACTTTAAGTCCTGTGGACTTCAACTCCCAGATTTCCCCAGCCAGCTATGCTTCTGGGAGTTGAAGTCCACAGGACTTAAAGTCGCCAAGGTTGAGAAACACTGGTATAGAGTATGAAGTACATAGCCAATATTGTTTTTCTTTTTAAAAAATTGGTTTTGTAAACATTTTTTAAAAATCCCCTTTATGGTCCCCCCCTTTGAGCTCCATAAACCCCAGAAAAATGTACCGGCTGCACTCCCCTCTCCTCAGGCCTGCATCGCACAGTTTTGAAGAAGCTGGCAGATGTGACCTCGGAACCATTGAACCATATCTTTCAAAGATCCTGAAGCACCATAGGACTGGAAAAGAGCTGATGTAGTTCCCCATTTATTTTTTTAAAAAAAAACAGATCCAGAAAATTATAGACTAATCAGCCTGACATCAATGCCTAGGAAGATTCTGGAAAAGATAATCAAGCAACAGATCTGCAAATTCCTAGAAGCAAGCAAAATTATAACCAAAAACCAACATGAGTTTGACAAAAAACAGAACATACCAAGCAAAACATATTTTTGACAAAATGAATAAATTAGCAGATCAGCAAAATGCTGTGGACATAGTATAATTGGATTTTAATAAAGCATTTGACAAAATATACCACAGCATACTTTTTGGTGAGCTAGAAAAATGTGAGATAGGCATCATAAACACAAGATGGATTTGCAACTGGCTGACAAACCGCACTTAAAGTATAGTCCTTAATGGAATTACATCTACATGGAGGGAAGTAAACAGTGGGGTACCCTAAAGTTCTGTTTTAGGACTACTACTCTTTAATATCTTCATAAATGATTTAGATGAGGAAATAGAAAGGGAACTAATCAAATTTGCAGACAATACCAAGCTGGCAGCAATAGCCAACACTACAGAAGATAGGTTGAAGATCCAAAAGGATCTTAATAGGTTTGAACATTCGGTCCTATCTAACAAAATGAAATTCAATATAGAGAAAAGCAAGGTTTTATAAATAGGCAAGAAAAACTAAATGTAATGACCCAAGAGGCAACAATCAGCTGAGAGTTTAAATTGCCCCTTTATTGTTCCAACTTTTTCCCAAACACTCCCAGATTTATGGCAAGTCCCAAAGCAAAGGGATCAGACACACACACACACCTCCAGCAAAACCTTGTGAGCACAACAGCTGCAAAGCAAGAAATCTAATGGGGCAAGGGAATAAGTCAATGAGTCCAGGAAGCCAAGGAACACAGCAATGGTTTCAGGAAGTAAAGGAACAAGGCAAAGGTTTCAGGAAGCAAAGGAACAAGGCAATTAATCCAGGAAGCAAGAAATAAAGCAAGAAGTCCAGGAATAGAGGGATAGAATCAAGATCACATGTAGTGTTATAGTACCATTTTATAAGGTCTTCCTTCCTGGTTGCAGTATTCCTTAGAATACTGCAACCAGTTTTGGTCCCCATATTATAAAAAAGATGTTGAGACTCTGGAAAGAGTGCAGAAAAGATGAGAGGAGGGCTGGAAGAAGAATGGTTGCAGGAACTGGGTATGTCGAGTGAAAAGAAGAACTTGAGGTGACATGATAGCAGTGTTCCAATATTTGAGGGGCTGCCACAAAGAGGAGGTCAACTTATTTTCCAAAGCACCAGAAGGCAAGGCAAGACGCAATGGATGGAAACTAACCAAGGAGAGAAACAATCTAGGACTAAGGAGAAATTTCCTGACATTGAGAACACTGGACTCTTTTAAGAAGACACTAGACAGCTTTTTGCTGAAATGGTATAGGGTCACCTGCTTGGACTAGAAGACCCCAAGGTCCCTTCCAACTCTGATGGTCTTCTGTTTTATTCTAAACATATATTTGGAATGCAATAGGTGGCTCCAAAACAGTTTTCTTCATTTCCTTGCTGCCATCCTATGGTCACGCTCACCAAATATTTGCATTCCAAGTATTGTCAGAAAAGGAGAATCTGACTTCCGGGGAGGGGCCTGTCGCCGTCGGCAGCTTAACCAAGCTGCCCCCAGAGTTCTGGTTCGTTATCTACTCAATATCAAGAAGATAACTCTTTTTTCAGACAAGAAAAAAGCAGTGAGGAATCTCAGCTGGTAAGAATCTTCTTTGAAGTTCACAGTTTGTTTCTTTTTGGGCTGTGAACGGAGGGGGAGGATCAACCCAAAGCTGAGTCATTCAACTCCGACCCGAACTTCTCAGCTGTTATCTACAGCACAAGACAGGAACACCCCCCCCCCTTAGGACAATCTTTAGAAAACAGACTATTGAAAATCAATACGAGCAAAGACCAAACTTGTGAACTTTAAAATTTTTCTCTATCTGAAATACCAGCTTCAATGTTATAAAAATCTCTTTTGTTTAATTGTCTTCAAAATGGCGCTTACAGCTTTTGCATTTGTTATCTCCGGCTTCCTGGTACAGAATCAAAGGAATAACTTTTTATAATCTAATTAGACCTACTCCCTCGAAGCCTTCAAAGACTCTTTGTTGTTGATATAGAGACATTCCAAACATTCCAAACGGACTTTCTCTTTTGAAACCCTCCGTAAAACCCTTTGTAAAAAAAAAAAAGGGGGGGGGAGGAATTTCTTTTTCTCCAAACAGCATAGTGGATTAGCAATTTAGAATAAATAATTAAAACCAAAATATAATGGCATCCAAATCAACCTCTGTGAAATTACCTCCGAAAACGTCTCCCATACCTGGCATAAAGCTGCAGCCCCCACCCTCTATGCCCCCTAGTGGAGACGTACTAACAAAAGAATTTTTCTTGGAAATGTTCAAAGAATCCAGAGAACAGAACTTAGAAATGTTTAGAGAATCCAGAGAACAGAATCTAGAAATGCTTAGAGAGTTCAAAGATGAAATAAGGAATGAGATGGAAGTTCTATATGACAAATTCGATACTAGGGTCACTAAAATGAATGACGATATGATGGGAATTGTAAATGTGATCACAGAATATATTTCTGGAATGGAAGATAATTTAGAAATTCTCAATGAAGCTAAAACTAACCTGATATCCAAAACTGAAGTGGTGGAACAAAAAATTGATAATGCTGAAAAACAAATTATTATGATACAGTATAAGCAGATGGAGCTTGCATTAAGAGTGAGGGGGCTGCGTGAAGAAAAGCAGGAGAACTTAAAGCAAATGTTTTATGAAGCTTTTGACCGTCTGGTGGGAAAACCGGGATCCAATTTTGATTGGCAGATTGACAAGACTTTTCGTGTTAACTCGTGGGCGGCAAAACAAAGGCAACTCCCCCGAGATGTGGTAATATACTTTGTTACAAGAGAATCTAGAAATATGATATTACAAGAGTCCTATAATACTAAGCTTCAAATTGGTGGACAGGATCTGATTGTTTTGAAAGAAATACCACCTCAAATGCTAAGAGCCAGAAGAGATTATGCTTTTCTGGTGGAAGAGCTCAGAAAGCGTCAGATACAGTACAGATGGGATGCCCCATTCGGTATTATAGTCACAATGGACAAACAAAGATATCGTCTCAGTTCTGTATGGAAAGCTCGTGATTTCTATCATAAGATTCTGAAGATGGGATACCCTGAATCTTCGGGATATGGTGAAAAACCATGAGACGAACAAGATAAACAGCAAACCACACAACCATCAGATAAAACGTATCATCTCCCTCTCCCGGAAGGGCAAGGAGTCAAGGAAAAAAGACCCAACCGTATGACCACCAGACAAACGGATAAACAAGCTACTATGCAACAATCTCAACAATCGTTGGCCATTGATCAAGGAGCTACAGCAACAAGCTCAGAAGCTGTGGGAGGAGCCAAACCAAAGGTGAGACAGGCCTTGCGGGAGGCTCTAAAAAAGCTTCAGGCAACCAAAAATGACAACTAAGATTTTGACATGGAATGTTAACAGACTGAACTCTCCACAGAAAAGAAAGAAAATATCTCATTATCTCAAACAGTTTAAGAATGACATAATTTGTTTGCAAGAAACTCATATCAAATCAACCGATCAAAAATATTTGTTTAACCCTAAACTGGGCCAACATTTTGCGACCTCAGCCATGGAAAAGAAAAACAGCATAGTAGTATACTTAAGAAAAGACATTAAAGCTGAGCTAATTGAAGCAGATCCCTTTGGAAGATATATTGCATTAGATTTAATCTTAGAAGGGAAAAAGACGTTACTTTTGGGAATTTATGCTCCTAATCAACAACAAGATGGATTTTATAGAAATCTCCATGCTAAATTAGTACAGTGGGACTTTGAGTCTTGTATAATATTGGGTGACTGGAATGGCGTGATCGACACCAAAAGAGATAAGAAGACATCTCGCCCGAACACCAAATTCCGAGCTAAGTTACCCAAACACTTTTTTGACATGCTGGACGACTTTGAATTGCGAGACGCTTGGCGCGAGAGGCATGCAGAAGAATATGACTTTACCTTTTTTTCCAACAGACATCAATCTCTTTCAAGGATTGATTTTATACTAATTACAAATGATTTACTTTGCAGGGTGAAGAAGACAAAGATTATGGCGAGAGTTCTTTCAGATCATAATCCAGTCTGGATGGAATTGGGAAGGGTAGCCCAGGCAAGAAGGTCCTGGAGGTTGAATGAAAACTTATTTAGATATGAAAAGTATGTTAATGACTGTAAAAAATTGCTATCGGAATATTTTGTTCTTAATATGAATAAGGGTACATCTATGGAATATGTATGGGATGCAAGCAAAGCGTATATGAGAGGAGTATTAATGAATATAAACAAAATACATAGACACAAACAAGGGCAAAAACGAAAAGAATTGGAAGAGGAAATTAAAGGGAAAGAGTCAGAATTAACATTGAATCCAGGAGATACAAAGATTAAGGAAACAATTTCTATACTAAAATCTCAGTTTGATATGCTGATCTCTGACCAGGTAGCCACCAGTTTATTATATGCTAAACATAATACTTTCTGCAACGCAAATAAACCCGGTAGGTGGTTGGCTTATCAGATTAGAAAAAAAAGGAAAGCTCGAAATGTATCCAAATTGTGTTACAGAGGGAAGGAAGTGTTTCAACAGGAAGAGATCCAAAAGGTATTTCGGGAATTTTTTACAGAGTTGTATAAAGGGGATAAAATTAAGGACGTAGACATAGACAAATACCTAGATAAAGAGAAAATCCCCCTAGTTAGAGAAGAACATAGGCATAAGCTGAATCAACCAATAACCTCTGGGGAAATTCTGCAGGCAATTAAACAATTAAAGTTAGGGAAAGCACCAGGCACAGATGGTTTAACAGCTGTTTATTATAAAAATTTACAGTTAGTAATGGTAGAACCCCTCAGAGAACTATTCAATAAAATTCAATCGGGAGGGAAAGTGCCCCCTTCGTGGAAGACTGCGTTCATATCGTTGATACCCAAAGAAGACCAAGACCTTACCCAGCCAAAAAATTATAGACCTATTTCATTACTCAATGTAGATTATAAAATATTTACTAAAATATTAGCAAATAGGCTAATGGTGGTAATTCAACAATTGATACATACCGATCAAACTGGTTTTATACAGGGCAGACAGATGAAGAACAACGTTAGATTAATTATTAACGCTTTAGAATACTTGGGAAAGAACAATCAAATCCCGGCCGCATTCATATTTTTGGATGCAGAGAAAGCCTTTGATCGAGTTAATTGGCAATTCCTGCTGAAGACATTGCAAAAAATGCAGATAGGAGATGGCTTTTTACGGTCAATTGGTGCAATATATCAGCAGCAAACAGCCCAGATCATTGTCAATGGAAGTCTGACAGACTCCTTTCAAATTGAAAAAGGTACGAGACAGGGCTGTCCTCTGTCCCCATTATTGTTTATTATAACTTTGGAAATACTGCTGAATAAGATACGGGGCTTGGGCGGTCTAAAAGGGATTAAGATTAGACAGCAAGAATACAGAGTCTGCGCATTTGCGGATGATCTGGTCATAATATTGGAACAACCGCAGGAATCTAGTAGGGTCTTATTGAACACGATCAATCAATATGGTCAAGTCTCGGGATTTAAAATAAATCTAGGAAAAACCAAAATATTAGCTATAAATATGACTATCAAACAGAAGGAAGAACTGGGGGCGATGCTAAGATGTGAGGTAGTTAAAAAAGTTAAATATCTTGGAGTTAATATTTTAATCTCAAATGGGAAATTATATAAGCATAATTATGAATCACTTTGGCATAGTATACAGTTGGAGTTGAAAAGGTGGGAGAAACTGCATTTGTCCTTGCTGGGTAGAATAGCGGCAGTAAAAATGAACATTTTACCAAAATTTTTACTTCTTTTTCAAATGTTACCAATACTTAAAAGAGATGCGAATCTTTCAGAATGGCAGAAGGGTATCAACAAATTTGTGTGGGCAGGAAAGAAGCCGAGGGTAAAGATGAAAATAATGCAAGATGCACGTGAAAGAGGAGGATTGAAATTACCTAACTTAAAATTATACTACGATGCAGTGGCATTATCTGCAATTAGTGATTGGACCCATCTAACTAATGACAGAATTTTGAATATCGAGGGATATGACTTGTTATATGGTTGGCATGCTTACCTGTTATTTAACAAAAAATGGATAAGAAATTTAAAAATCATATCTTAAGAAATGCTTTATTCCCGGTTTGGAAAAAATATCAACATAAATTAAATGATAAATTGCCCATGTGGGCAATTCCTAGACATGCAATTGAAAATATGAACGTAGAACAAAAACACGATAGAACCACCTATAGACAACTTCTTATTTCAGAAAGAGGGGTGTTGCAACTAAAATCTTTAGAGGTACTTAAAGAAGAGAAGGTAGTTCAAACGTGGTTTCAGTATGGTCAACTACAGGCTAGGTGGAAAACAGATAAAAAAATTGGCTTTGTAAAAGTTGAGGATAATTTGTTTAAACAAATAAGAGATCAAAGCTCAATGCATATAAAGAGGATATATAATGTACTAATACAGATGGATTCTGAAACGGAACTGATTAAGGATTGTATGATAAAATGGGCTCAGAATATTGAGGAACCAATAATGCTTGAAACATGGGAAAGAATCTGGGTAAGAAATGTGAAATTTACACAAGCACAAAACTTGAGAGAAAATTTTTATAAGATGTTTTATAGATGGCACCTAGATCCTAAAAAGCTTGCCTCTATGTATCCAAATGTTCAACCTAAATGTTGGAGATGTGGTTCTTTTGATGCTACATATTTTCATATATGGTGGACATGTCGTAATGTCAA
Organism: Thamnophis elegans; assembly: GCF_009769535.1. Classification (NCBI taxonomy): domain Eukaryota; kingdom Metazoa; phylum Chordata; class Lepidosauria; order Squamata; family Natricidae; genus Thamnophis; species Thamnophis elegans. The sequence continues at coordinate 57,384,364 of NC_045549.1, forward strand.
GGCATTTTGGATAAAAATATGGTGGATCCTGCAAAACATCTTCAAAAGAAGGATAAAATTCACCCCCCAGTTGTTTTTACTGGGTATATGTATTGACTTTACAGCACTAGAGACTAATTTGGTTCTGTACTTAATAACGGCAGCAAGACTCTTAGTGGCGCAGTATTGGAAGAAGAAAGATTTACCTACAATTCAAGAATGGACTTTGAAAGTTATGAACTTAGCCGAAATGGCCAAAATTTCAGCATATCTCAAAGAACATTCAAACGAGAGATATAAACAAGACTGGGAAAAATGGATTGATTACATAAAAAGTAAATATGGGACTAAGAAACTCCAGATAGCTTATGCTTAGTATCAGTAACAATTTAAATTGTTTAAAATTTGGGTAACAGTAAGAAGCTGAGTTCAATGTAGAGATATTTTAGACTGTGATTGTCCAAAAGTTATACCACGTATGGTCTTTGGGAAGTCGGGGGGAGGGAAGGGAGGTGGGGATTTAGGGGGAGGGGGGGAGGGGTGAAATACAATATGTGTTAAATTCCATGATTGCATTTGTATACTGTGGCTTTTTAATGTTAGTGCGAAAACAGAACAAACCGAATATACTGGAAGGTAATAGAAATATACCGAAGGAAAGAGTCGAGTGAAAGAAGAAGGAGGGTGGAGAGGGTGAGAGAGAGGAGGAGGAGAAGGGAGGGAGGGAATGGATTAGAGGGAGTGATAGGGTCAGGGTTAGAAAGAAGGGGAGGGGAAGTAGGCGTAGAGGGGTGTGTGAGAAGGAAGAATGAAAGTTGGAGGGGGTTGAAAGAGGGTGTATGGTGGGCCAAGGTGGTATATTGGGTTTGTATTGTAGGGGGCATTTTCTATATAAGTGAGGGCCGTGTTTATTATTCAATGTTATATGCCCTGATTAAGCACAGTAAATATGTGATTGTATAGAATGAAAAACATAATAAAATATATATACAAAAAGAAAAGGAGAATCTGAGTGAAAATTAAAATTGACAAATTCACCAGGGTCTCCAAAGAGCACCTCCATTCTACTTTTATGCTATCCAGCTGACAATTCTTGTATGAGCAAAGCTATGGACCTAATTTTTGCAGAACAAAATGGCAAACTTTCATTTTATACCATTTAAATTAATAGAGGGGATAATTTGGATTGTTTTTCACAGTATGGATATCTGCATTCAGTTAAAAAGTATCTTTTTAGATCTATCTATCTATCTATCTATCTATCTATCTATCTATCTATCTATCATCTATCTATCTATCTATCTATCTATCTATCTATCTATCTATCTATCTATCTATCTATCTATCTATCTATCATCTATCTATCTATCTATCTATCTATCTATCTATCTATCTATCTATCTATCTATCTATCTATCTATCTATCTACCTACCTACCTACCTACCTACCTACCTACCTACCTACCTACCTACCGTGTTTTCCCGAAAATATGACATGTCCTGAAAATAAGGCCATGCCACATTTTTCAGGTGGGCAAAAATATAAGCCCTCCCCTGAAAATAAGCCCCCTGGACAACACCCCCTAGCCAGGCAGAGTACCACTCACCAACCTAGCGGTATCCCAAAGGTGCCAAGCTACGGGAAGTGGGGAGGGGGCAAAGGAACTTGCGTTGCTTGGTGCCTTCGGGATACCTCTAGGTTGGTGAGTGGTGCTCTGCCTGGCCAGAGGGGAAACATGGTAAGTAGGTAGGTAGCTAGGTAGGTAGGCAGACAGACAGACAGACAGACAGACAAACAGACAGATCTAAAAAGATACTTTTTAACAGAATGCAGATATCCATACTTCCCTGTGAAAAACAATCCAAATTATCCCCTCTGTTAATTTCCAGCTAGAGAGGGGGTTTGCCGGGTGGCTGCTCTCTTGTGAGCAGGCTCCCAAAGAGCCAGGCACAGCCTCAGAGATGAACAGCTATGTTGCGTTGTCGCAGCAGCGCAACACAGCAGCCATGAAACATCCATGATCATGAGCAGCCACCCGGCAAACCCCCTTTCCAGCTGGGCACACTGCCATTCATTGACCTAAGGGTGTCGCCAAGCCACGTGAGCGCCTGTTCACAACTGCCCGGCTCTCGCAGCTTGGCACCTTGGAAATGCCAGTGAATGGCACTCTGCATGGCTGGAGGGGGAGTGTTGCGCGAGCAGCTGTTCTGCTCCCGCTTGTTCACCTCCCAGCCTCATGATGCTTTGGCCCAGCTCTCCCTGCAGAGCCACAGCACCTCCTCTGCCGCTGCCTGCCGCTGCCACCACCACCATCCCAGCATGGCTTTTTCAGTGGCTTCCAAACTGAGTCTTCTGGCAGTCGCTGCTCTGGGCGTATGCTCTATGGTTGTGGGCCGGCTGCCAGAGCATACAACCATAGAGCGTACGCCCAGAGCTTCATGGCTGCTGTGTTTCGCTGCTGCGACAGTGCAACACAGCTGTTCACCCCTGAGGCTGTGACCGGCTCTTTGGGAGCCCTCTCACAAGAGAGCAGCCGCCTGGCAACTCCAAAACAATAAGCCCTCCCTTGATAATAAGGCCCAAGCCATATTTTGTGGGTCAAAAGAAAATAAGGCCCTGTCTTATTTTCGGGGAAACATGGTATCTAGCTATCATCTATCTATTATCTATCAATCAATCAATTGTAAAAAAATTCTGTATAAAGATTTGTTGACATACGCCCTTGTAAAAAGGCATTAAATGATTCTTTGTTCCTTGCTTCCATAGCATATTTTGAGGTCTGTAGGCATTTTAGATTCCTTCTTTTATTCAAAATGCAGTCTTGTTAAATACTATTTGCCAATCAGGGTCAATATCTATGACTGGTCAAAAAACATAGTCAAGTACCTGCCTTTGGAGTGGATGAAGAAAGAGCATTACACACAATTCCATTCATATATGAGCATACGTCATAAGATAACCATGTTTAGATAAACCCAGGTGCTCTTGACTGATAGGGTTTTAAATCTGACTTATAACAGTTAAACAAGGAACACAAATTCCTTTGAAGTAAATTTACACACTCTGCTAATTATAATTGCAGGATTAGTCTATCGTTTATCCTGGCATTAAAATATGACAAGTAAAGTGGGTATATGCAGAACAAATTCTGAATTATTGAATTAATGAGTACATGTGGTACTCATTTTGACAGGAGTTGTGACCTTAAATAATATCATACCCATTTGTCAATATTTTGGAAAACTGGTTTGACACTGAGAGGCCACTCCAAGGCTCTTTTAAATAACAGCAATTACTTGAAAGAATGATGTAGTCATCTATTTTAATAATGGTTGAGTGTAGCTGGGTTTTCTCTTCAGATTTTCAGCATCCTTATACTTATAACTTTCTTTATAAAATGTCTGGACTGATAAAAGTCTTTCTTTGCTCAATGCCATACAGCAAATAGCATTTGGGGACCATATATTGTATGTGTATTGCATTGTATGTCAAATAGAATTATTTGAGCAATACATAGAAGTAGAAGAGTATAAATGAACACCCTTTTTAAACATGAAATCTCCTTACAAGCCCATTATTATTCTGAATTATAAAGAGAAAAGTTAGAGTGATAACAAAAACAGGAATGTGTGTCTATGTGAGTCTGGGAGAGAGAGAGAGAGATACCTTACCATAGTATTAGTGCCTCGGAATTGTTTGCAAAAAAGAGACAGAGACATTGAAGTGCGTGCTTGAGTACTTGTTGCTTTGTTACATTATTTATTTTGTTTCCAGTGTACGTACTTTGGTAAATATGGTCCTTCTTATTGAAAGTTATTTCTGATGAGTTCTTCTGCAGAGAAATTTGATACAAGTTCCTTCTGCCTAAATCTCTAAGAAGATATGCTTGTGCTTCCTTGCTTATTTGTACAATGCAAAATCTTTACTACATAGTACATTTAAGATGATTATTAGGCACAAAAAGGGAGATAATCATCATCCTTACAGTGTTTTTTTATACATAGCAGTAGCAATAGCAATAATAGCTAGACTTATATACCAGGCAGCAGGTAACTGGACTGGATTCTGGAGGGACACCGGGACAACCCAGTCACCTAGGCATACCTGGCAGACTTAGCCAGCCAGGCGAGGCTGGGGACTGGGTGGTGGGTGATGGCAAGAAAGGCCTCAGGCAAGTGCCAGGGTGGTCCTACCATCTAGGCAAGCTCAGGGATCCACTGGAACGAAGGCCGCAAGGAATCCCCGGAGTCGCCCAGAGAGCAGAGTCATGGCAAGCCACTCCAGCTGGCTTGCCGCCGCCATCCCCACACCCCCTGTGCTTCGTTGCGGCCACGCACCGGGCTAAGAAAGCCCGGGAAGCGAGCCCCCGAACTTGCCTAGAAAGCTGGCCATGCGGTGCCACGTAGGGTTCCACTGCCGCTCCACTTACTGGCAGCCATGTGGCCCTGCCCCCCTACACTTACTGGCGGCCATGCGGCCATGTGCTATAAGCGAGCCCGGGATCCGTGCGAAGGCTGCAAAAGATCACCAGACTCGCTTATAGTCAGGGCCACAGCAGGCCGCTCCAGCTGGTTTGCTGCCGCCACCCCTAACCCCCCACACTTACTGGTGGCCACACGGCCCTGCCCCCCACGCTTTCTAGTGACCATGTGGATATAAGCAAGCCCGGGATCCTTGCAAGGCCACAAAAGATCACCTGACTCGCTTATAGTGCAGGGCCATGGCAGGCCGCTCCAGCTGGCCTGCCAACCCCCCCGCCCCACACTTAGTTACAGCTTAGTTACTTACCTGAGGGAGGCAGGCAGCAATATCAGCAGGGAAGGCAAGTGAGGATCCGATCAGCTAGCAAGCGACGACATGAGATCCAAAGAGGAAAAAAGGTAAGTGGGCCATCCGTGCCGCGGTTTAAATAGGGCTCTTAGAGGCAGGCAGCGCGATTGGTGAGCCAGCCAATCAGGGAGTGGCAGATGGGGCAAGCATGGTGTGGACGGGCAGGGGAGCGAGCGAACGAGCAGTGACTGGACGGGTGGGGGGAGCGTGCCGGTACTGTCCCACCGGAAAGGTACAGTAAATTTCAGGAACCTCTTCTACCATACCAGTTAGAACCGGGAGCAACCTACACCTGATTCAGGAACTATGTTGCTTCATCCTTAGGCTATAGTGAGGAGCATTCATTCAAGACTGTTCTTGAAGGAACTATTGTTTACAATTAAATAATAAAACAATAAGGAAATTTGCAATTTTCATCTGAAGGAGAGTCCAATTAATAAAACAATGCAATATGAACATCTTAACATTTTTCACCCATGGGTGGAAAATCATGTGATGATACACTATCTTGGGCAGATGAGAGCCATTAATGGGTATACACATGAAATAACCTATTTTGGCTCACAGTATGTGCTTCACCAGGAAATACAGTAAACATTATAATATTAAGTAATTGGTTTAAGATTGAAAATATTATCATGTAACTAGTACTCTGATATGAGTTGCAATGGTTTTTCTTTGTTTAATGTTAACTTTGGATGGAATGTCAAATGGGTTTATGCTTGAAATATTGACATCCTAAATCATAATTTATGTTGACAGATTGTTCACTTTTCTTTCTCTTTTAAACAATAGACATTTAATTATGTTTAATCATTTTATCTGACTGTCACTACACTGAAATAATATATTGTTTCAATACTTACAACAATAAAAGGGAAAAAATAAACCTCAGCAAGTCTTGAAGTAACTCAGAAGTCTATCTGGCTTGATAAAATGCTATAATATTGAATTTATCTTATTTTTATAGAAAAATATGGAAACCGTCTTGAAGAAGGAATGTAATGACCATTGCAAAAGGAAAGCTGAGTCTAGAAAGACACATGGGGTGAGAACTTAGAACTTTGGTTCATAGGTTTGGAAGGGGCCTTGGAGTTCTTCTGTTCCAATCCCCTGCTCAAGCAGGAGATCCTATACCCATGATAACGAACCTATGGCACGCATGCCATCAGGACCAGTCCGCATGCATGTGCCAGGTGGCTGATTTTCAGCCTTTCGGAGGGCTGAGGGAGGCTGTTTTCACCTGCTCCCCAGGCTCCATGAAAGCCTCCAGAGCCTGGGGATGGTGAAAAATGGGCCCAACAGAACTTCTGGTTGGTCTGTTGTGCCTGTTTTTCACCCTCTCCAGGCTCCGGAGGCTTTTCTGAAGCCTGGGGAGGGCAAAAACTCCCTCCCCCATGTGGGGAGTCATGTGCGGGGATTGCACACACATGTGCAGGTGGTCAGGGTGCATTGCATTGTGGGTGTGGGGCATGCAGCACACGCTAATGCACACGCACAATTTTGGAACACATTTACAAAAAGGTCACTGCTCTATACCACTCCAGACAAATAGAGGATTATACAATGAGTGCAATTGGTTAGGCAATTGCAAATCCAATTATGGAATTGGTTAGGCAATTGCAAATCCAATTATGGATAGAATAATTACATTGTTCTAAGAAGTAGGTTGTGGTCTACTTTGTCACATGCCTTATTGAAGTCCAAATAAACTAAGAAATACCATGTAAGCATTTCCTGATTCACTAATTTAGACACTTTGTTAAATAAGACTTATAAGGTTTTCTGGCATGATTTGACAAACTAGTTCTTTATCTAGTTATTACCTTGCTCATTTCTAAGTGATCTCTACTTGATTATCTTTTCCAAGCTCTCTGTAGCTTCTTAGATCCAGTCCCCCCGCTTTTTTTTGAAGATTGGAACCACATCAGTTCTTTTCCAGTTCTCTGGCAGTTTCCCCATGTTCCAGGAACCCAGAGAATTTTGTTCAGTGGTTCCGAGATTACATCTGCCAGCTCCTTCAGAGTCCTCCATCTGTAATCCATCTGGTTCTGGTGATTTGAACTTGTCTAGAATGGATAGGTATTCTCTTACCCTTTTCTTCCCTATTTTGAATTGCATTCCTCTTCTTACCTCCCTGCCAGCCTAGAAACCACCTGGCACTCAATGACCTGCAATCCTCACTTAAAGCCTACAACAAGGCTATGTTGTTCATGAGCTTTCAATGGTTAAGGTTGTGTAAATCTGATGTATCTTAGGCCATGCAAGTATAAAATCTTCATTCATGAAAGTTACATGCCAATTTACTAATAAAAGGGTGAGGTAATTTCTTGCCGAGGATACTTTTAGGGATGAAAGAGAACATCCAACATCTGTGGTCTTAAAACTGCCGCTGTATGCTTCTTGGATGCTTCAAAACAGTGAGGGGTCTTCTGGATGACAAACTGACATTCTCTCCAGTTATGTTCTCTGTGTGACAAATAATATGTTTTAGAAAACCCAAGGTGCTGACACTTCCTGAACAGGGAGGAAAGAGATATATGGGATCTCTTTAAATGAACTACTGTACTCTGACGATTCACTGTCAGTCTCAGAGCAGCAGCAACAAAAGATGGTGAGGCCTCTCCTGGAGGTTGATGAAAGAAATGTCCTTCCGGGTTCGGCTCCAAGTGGGGAAAAAGACACTGGAGACATGGAGGCTCCTTGGAAAGATGTTTTATTATTGGACAGGACCACATGGATTGAGTCCTGAACAGAAAAGGTGATCACATGCTTCAATGTTGGTGGAGAAGAAAAGAAGGGCTGAGGGAGGGGCTTGCTAGGCTTTTTATAACCTGTTCAGTCCCACCTCTCTGTTTCCTGTTCCTGAGTAAGAAATGTATTCTGATTGGCTGTCAGACTCCCATGGGGCCATGCAGGCTGTGTTTTGAATCCAGGTTTGGTTGAGTTCTCAGATGCCATGTGGGGAGTTGGTGCCAATATTATCATGCTTTAATCCCATCCCCCTGGGGCTGCAGTGGAGAAGTCTTTATTAGGTAAAGGGACTAGCTTGGCCTTCTTAATGGCCCATTGACAAAGTGGGGATGGGCAGGAAGCTACAGGCAGTTATTCTGTCTTTTAAAACATGTTTCTTTCTTTTCACATCCAGAGAAATATTCTGCCTTTTCAATTATTTCCTAGGATATTTCATTTTTCTGGGAGAGGGCTAGCTGATAACTTCCTACAAGGTTAAAGGCAAAATGTGACTGAGAATGTTGCTCTGATTGATGGGGAGAAGAGCAAAGCAACCATTTAACTTTTCAATCTGTCTCTTCAGGATGTTTGGTTAATGCCCTTGAAGATGGAATATTTGTTAGACAAATAACAGGAATATTCACAAGGCAAGGAAAGATGGAAAGTTTGCTGCAGTATCTATAGCAATAGCAATAGCAGTTAGACTTATATACCGTTTCATAGGGCTTTCAGCCCTCTCTAAGCGGTTTACAGAGTCAGTATATTGTCCCCACAGTCTGGGTCCTCATTTCACCCACCTCGCAAGGATGGAAGGCTGAGTCAACCTTGAGCCAGTGAGATTTGAACCGCTGAACTGCAGATAACAGTCAGCTGAAGTGGCCTGCAGTACTGCACCCTAACCACTGCGCCACCTCGGCTCCTCATCTGTTTTTTTAATGTACATTCAAGTTGCAGCAGCCCTTGGCAGCATTTCCGTGGGGAGTTTATGTACTATTTATTTTCTTGATTAGATTTTCTCCTCCTTTGTTTTGTTCCATGTTCCCATAGATAACAGTTTGGAAAATAGTTCATTTTCAGAAAGTACATTCATCAAACTTAACAAGAAGTAATTTTATTAATTCTAAAGAATATTTAACTAATTGGGCAAGTTTGTGAGGCTTTAAAAATATTTCTGGGATTACTCTATTTAAAAGCCATACAATCCCAAAAAGGTTATGTTTATTGTATTGTATTAGTTTTTGCCACCAAGCATTTGGAAGCCTCTCCAGATCTGGCTGCCATTCCCAAAGAATTGGTCTTGCCCTGTTCTGGTGTAGCACCAACAGCTCAGGGTGGGCTATACAGGAACAGGGCAATGCAGCTTCCATACCATGGGAGCTTTGGAGAAAGGGTGTCTTCTCTTACTTGCCCACTTTTCCCTTGGAAGGTCAAGGAGGAAGGGTCATATCTCCCACCCCAAGCTAGCGGCCAAAGAGCCATTAATCCAAATGACTGGAGGAGGAGGGTGCGTCTGGCCTGGAGAACACCTCATCCCCTTTTGTTTTTTTAAAAAATTTTCTAGTACCAATTTTATTGATCAAATGAGACCTCATTGTCCCATGGAGCATGCTTGCATGCAAATGGGGTGAGACAGGGGGAGGAAGAGAGAGCTAGAGCAATCCAATGCAATGTGTGTGTGTGGGGGAGGGGCATGCAGAGCTTCTCCCCATGCCCCACACCAGCATTCAGGTGTGTGAGTTGCTGAGCCTCCGGTTCTTTGCACTGGGCCCCCAGCAAGCATTCTGCTTCAGTGGCTTCTGCTGCTCGCACCAAATCTTCTGAAGGGAAGTAACCAGTTTCCACATGGATTGCCTGGTCACCTGTGGTTGCTCCTTCTCCAATTGTAGGCTCCTCCTCCATCTTCCCTGAGTCTTCGCACCGCCTGAGTTGTGGGTACATGCTGAGGCTCAGGACCCCGGACAGCACCCCGAGGGATAGGGAGCTGCTTGTAGTTTTAAAGGAGATTCAGGTTAATGTCAAGGTTCCAAAAAACGCCCCCAGTGAAATAAAACTCCAAGGCAATAAATTCCTCAAAGTTCCACTTTATTAGAGAGGTGATGTTGGCACACCTGTATGCTTTCAGGTTTTCCCCACCCAGTTGAAAGTTCACAACCCTTCTCCACACCCACAAGTCCATCACGTGGTATAATCCATCTTCGGACTCGAGTGGAGACAATCCCCAATCACTCCCATCCAGGTGCAGGCAAATATCCTTGATTCCCAGAGTAAGGAATGCTGTTAATGCTATGTTTCCACTGCTCCAACAAAAAAACCTCTCCCAATTTCCCAGGCTAAAATATGCACCAGTCAGGAAGCTCAAAAGAAATATGGCTTCCAAAACTGACAATATAAGTATAAGTATAATCTTTATTGTCATTGTACTTAAATACAACAAAATTGGTTTATATACCTGATATAGTCCAACAGTTCCTTTCTTATGTTCAGTTCTTATTTCCAAACCTCAAGTCACTTTCTGTTTTTAAGTGCTATATTTCACCAAACCAAACCAAAATAACCATAATCCAAGTTCTTTTCCACAAAGGTTGTTTTCTTTCTTCTTTTCCTTTCGGTAGTTATAATCTATGTTATAATCCACAAAATTATTAATTATAATCCACAACGACGGACCAAATTGTAATCCACAAAGGCCCACCTAGACCCCAGAACTATATCCGACAAATTATAAATCCCCAAAGAGAAGAGTTGGAGGCTGGAGTATAAAAGTTTTCACTTATTTTATAAGCAACCTCTATTACTTCCCAATTCCAGTTACTCAGTTGCTGAAATCTGTATCCAATCAAGGAGCTACTGTGTTTACAGTTTACACTGCTTACACTCTTTTTATCTGTAATTCTTTTTTATAAACAATTCCCAGGGGCAGGCAGCCTATCTAAGTCTTGTAGCAATCTTGTAACAATGTTTTTCCAGTAAGCTGCTTAAAATGAGTTATTTCACACTTTCTTCTTTCACTTTCTTCACTATCCCTCTGGTTGTTCCCTGGCCAGTAGATGTCGCTGTTGTTCTATTCCTCTGCTGCTCCTCTCCTTAAACGTCTTTAGAAAGCACAATTTTTCTCTTTAAAAGTCCCAGAGTCCAAGTTTTATAATCCCAGATAAATAAATTCAATAACATCCAGTTAATGTACTCCTTGGGTTAGCCAATCAGATTTTCCTCTTTCAGTACTTATATCCTCAAATTAGAAATGCTTTTTGTGCCAGGAATGGACACTTCTGAGTGCTATAATATGACACAGGTTCAGGCACCCATTGCCTTTTGCAGAGAGTCAGAGACCCAGAAACTTTCATTCTTGGCATGAAAAATATTTGCCGATCTCCTGCTACTGCCCCCCCCCCCAGCTACTTCCCACATAACTATTTAATGAGACCTCGTTGTCCCATGGAGCATGCTTGCATGCAAATGGGGTGAGACAGGGGGAGGAAGAGAGAGCTAGAGCAATCCAATGCAATGTGAGTGTGTGTGTGGGGGCGTGCAGAGCTTCTCCCCATGCCCCACACCAGCTTACCTAAGTGCCCCACCAGCCAGGCACTGAAGCACCTCAATGACTGTTAGAGAGAGAGAGAGAGAGAGAGAGAGAGAGAGAGAGAGAGAGAGAGAGAGAGAGAGAGAGAGAGAGAGAGAGAGAGAGAGAGAGAGAGAAGGTCTCCAACCTGTGTGTGTGTGTGTGTGTGTGTGTGTGTGTAAGAGAGAGAGTGAGAGAGAGATCCATCCTTCACTTGAGGCACTCAAGCACTTAAGATGGTAGCGATAGGAGTGACAGGGGCCACCTGAGCAGCCATGATTCCACCCTCCCTAACTAACCAGCCCCACCTGAGCTACTCTGTGGCTCTCGCTGTTTTTCTCCTCATCCTCCCCACTCAAGCAGGACAGTGGGGCCCCTCATCTCTCTTCCAGCTCGGCGAAACTCCAGCTTCATCAGGGCAGGCAAGTTGCTGGTGGCAGCAGCCACCTAAGTGACCATGATTTTCTCCCTCTCCAGCCAGGCAGGCACAAAGCCTTGCCATTCTTCTCCTCATTGTTGTCATCTTTCTTCCCCACCCAAGCAGCAGTGGGTTCCATGGGAGAGGGTCTCATTCCTGCCCCAGTACATCAAACTCCAGAAGGTTGAATGTGGCTGTGAAGGACCTATCCCCACAATGCCTCCTCGTTCAGTTGAAGGCTTTCTTTTTTTTTTTTTTTAAATATATTTTATTCATTTTTCACATTCCATTTGCAATCACTTATATACAGGGTATTTACTATAAGAAAAGAAAAAAAGAAAAAGGGAATAAAACAAAGAAATAAAAAGGAAACACAACTCATCATTCACAACCCCACCTAACCCTTCCATCCTCCATACACCCCATCTACCCCCTCCAACTTTCCTTTCTCCCTCTAACACTCCCCTCCTACTTCCCTTTCCCCTCAAACCTTCCTTCTCCCCTTACTCCCCAGACACCTTCCTTACATTCCCCTTACTCCTTCCTTACTCCTCCCTCTTCTTTCCCTCTACCTCCCTCCTTGGTGTATGCCTTTATTCGAGTGTTGTTTGATCTGATAAAAGTAAAATGAACCAAGGAAAAAAAAAAGAAAAGAAAAAAAGAACCACCGTATATAAATACATTCTTGTTCTTATTAAGACTATGTTAACACCCCCCCCCCCCACAAATCCCCATCCCCAATCCTCCCGACTTCCCAGGGCCCACACCTGGCACTACCTTCTGTCTAAAATATCTTGTATACATATGGATTAAAAAATAAAAGTAATATGTCAAAAGAAAGAAAAACAGAAAAAAAAGAAGAGAGAAAAGAAAAGAGAAAAGAAAAAAAAAGAAAAAAAAGGAAACCACTCTTTGTGTTGATCTCAGCCCCCCATCTTTATCTATGCTTAAATAGTATAAATCATTCTATCTATATTTTATTCTCGTCTCTTACTTCTTTGCTATTTACCCCAACCTTCTGTAGACTCTCCCGTTCCTCTTCCTAAACCTCATGATCCCTTCCGATAAGATTTAAGCAACGTGGTTCATGCCACATATTCAAATATGACTTTACAGAAGAGTAATCAAACTTTCCCTTCTAGTAAAATTTAAACAGCGTAAATGATCTTTCTTAACCTCCTTTTCAAACAGTAATTCAAAATAATCTAGCCAAGCTTCCCCTTCTTAGTAAAATTAAGCAGCGTAGATCAAATATTACTTTACACAGAAATCAATTTCTATCTTAAGATAATTCCAACCGACTTTCTCTTCTGATAGGATTTAAATAACGTAGTTCATTCCACATGCATTTTACCCTCATCCCTTACTTGTCTGATATTTACCACTATCAAATTTATACTAGCATTTGTTTAAAATCTAACTCAAAGCAATTTCAACCAACTTTCCCTTCTAATAAAAGTTAAATAGCATGGATCATTCCACATATTCAAATAGTACTTTCAGCAAGAGTCAGTTAACCTTCTGTTTTAAAGTAATCCCTTCTAACAAAGTTTAAACAACATAAATCATTCCGCATTCTTTTTACACTTATCTTAAGATAATCCCAACCAGCTTTCTGTTCTAATAAGCCTTAAACAACGTAAATCATTCCACATATATTTTACCCTCATCCCTTGCTTATCTAATGTTTACCACTATCAAATTTATGCTAACATTAATTTAAAATCTAGCTCAAAGTAGTTTCACCCAGCTTTCCCTTCTAATAAGAATTAGTCCGCTTTTTCTACCGGAGAGAGGTCTCAAACCCCCATTCAGTCCTCAACTTTGGCGAATATTTTGAAATGTCTAAATTCTCGATCTCCGTTTTTCTGCTTCTCCGAGGGAGGAAGGGCTACCCCCTCCATCTTGCAACCACATGGCCTGCCGTTTGCCTTCTCCTTCCGCTTGTCTCTCCTCTCTTCCAAGCGAGTCAGGAAGTCCCGCCTTCAGAATCCTGCAATAGAAATCTTGAGCCTCCGAAACAGAGTTAAGACGAAATCTTTGATTCTCAAATGTAACCGTGATGCCGGCAGGGGCCTCCCATCTGTATCGAATCTGTTGACTCCTAAGCTCCTTAGTTAAAAAGGTGTAATCCCTTCTTGCTTTCAGCATCTGGAAAGGAATATCTTTGAAGACAATCAGGTCCTGGTCATCAACTCAGAGACTGTTATTATGAAACTTTTGCACAATCGCATTTCTAGATTCTTTTGTAGAGAAATGTATAATTATGTCCCTCGGGAGCTGTCGCTGTTCCGCTATCAATGAGTTCTGGCGATAGATTTTCCGAATCTGCCAATCAAAGTTAAGTCCCGGGCTTCCCACCGCATGGCTGAAGGCTTCAGCAAAGGTCTGTTTCAGATTCTCTTGCTCCTTTTCACGGAATCCTCTGACTCTTATTGCAAATGCCTTCCTATTAAAATTTATCATCATGAGCTGTTCTTCATTGTCTCTAATTTTTTGTTGTAAAATTTGAATATTGGTAGTCAAATTAAAATTAGCCTTCTCCAAACTTTCCAATTTGTTCTCTATTTCAGCAGAGTAATCTGACAGGGCAGACACGGCTGCAAACATATTCGCCTTCATTTGATTAACTTTAGACTTTAAATCATCATATAGTTCCAATACAAATTCCTTAATTTCTTGTTTAAAGGCATTAAACATTTTAAAGAAATATTCCTGTGTTAAAAATTCTCCAGTAGAGGGCATAGGAGACAAAGGCTGTGGTTCCAGTAAAAATTCTTTAAATTCTTTAGACACATTTGTAGCAAGACGCTTCTTTGACCTGGGTGCCATAATAAATAAACAAGTAAGCAGCGCTTTGCTCCCCTCTATTTCCAAAGAAGAAGAGTTTATTTTGTTAAGGAGCGGTCTGCAGGAAGGTAAAACCGGCTAAGTACATCCACTATCAATCATCCACGGAGAGAAATCGCCATTTTGAAGTCCATTTAGACAAAGAAGTCTCTAAGACAAATGGTGCTGGTATTTAAGATAGTAATAAAAGCATAAATCTCACAGGGGTGGGACCCGCCCGTATCAATTCTAGCTTGAAAAAACTTTGTTTTGTCCTGGGGGGGGGGGCTAGCCTGTCTGGGGCTGCCAAAAAAAAAGGCAGCTGAGAAGAACTGGCTGGAGATAAAAGCTCTGCTCCGGCTGGATCTAATCTCTATCCACAGCCAAAAAAAAGAAAAAGGCTGTGGCTTACGAATAGACCCTAGCCTACAGAGCTACTCCCTGCCCCTTTTTTAGCCAAAAAGGGGTGCTATCTATGATCTTATTTAGATATACAGACCAGATCTCTGAGGAGCTCGGTGGAGCCCTCCTCGGCAACAGGCCACGCCCCCAGGAAGTCCCAGTTGAAGGCTTTCTTCACTCCATGGTGAAGACTGTTTTTGCAGTCTGGATTGGCTGCAAAAAGCTGTGAGAGCAGAGGCAGAGAGCAGAAAGTGGAGGTGTGAATAAACAGAAGAGGCGTGATCACGGAGGGAAACCCAACAGGAGGATGAAGAGAAAGCAGAAAGAGATGGTGTTTACAACAGGATCGGGATATATTGGCTGTTGAGAAGACCTGGGACCCATGAAGGGGGTTATAATTATAAGTACTTCTTTTTCTCGAAGTTGGAACTGGGCAATAGAAAAAGCATTGTTTTGGAACTATTGGAGAAGCCTCTTTTCTTTTCTCCTCTTTTGTCCCCCCCCCCCTGGGCAAGGCTGTGATTGTCTGCTATGATTGATTAAGCAGACACACATATGATAAGGATATATAAGTAATATTAAGAACTAGGAGAAACTGAAAAAAGGGGGATTACTGAAAGAAAATTATAGAGAGGCTGACTATTAGAACTGGGTATTTGTATAACTGATATAGCTGATATAATTGATTAGAGATATTTACTTGCATAAGATAACATTATGATATATAATTATGTGATATATAATAGTTAAGGATTAAAAATAGAATAATATATAGGATAGTCTAGATACTTAAGTGTGATATTAAGAATGGCTAATTAATTACTGGACTACTGCAATGTGCTCTACATGGGGCAGCCCTTGAAGAGCATTCGGAGACTTCAGCTTCTCCAGAATGCAGCCGCGCGAGCGATTGTGGGTGCACCTCGGTTCACCCACGTAACACCTATCCTCCGCAAGCTGCACTGGCTGCCTATTGGTCTCCGGATACGCTTCAAGGTGCTAGTTGTCACTTATAAAGCCCTTCATGGTATTGGACCTGGGTACTTGAGAGACCGCCTGCTGCCAATCACCTCCACTAGACCGATTAGATCCCACAGATTAGGCCTCCTCCGAATTCCATCCGCTGGCCAGTGTCGACTGGCGACTACCCGGAGGAGAGCCTTCTCTGTGGCTGCTCCGACCCTTTGGAACAAACTCCCCATGGAGATTCGAACCCTCACCACCCTCCAGGCCTTCCGCAAAGCCGTTAAAACCTGGCTGTTCCGACAGGCCTGGGGCTAAAGAGCTGTTGCCCCCATCTCGAATGGTATGACTGTTGTGTGTTTTTAAATTATGTATTGTTATGTTTCGTTTTTTATTTTTTGTCTGTACCCCCCCTTCCCTGATTTGATTTGTCAGCTGCCCTGAGTCCCCTTCGGGGGAAAAGTGCGGCATATAAATATAATGAAATGAAATGAAATGAATGTTAATTATTGAGATATATAATCACTGATATTTGTGATAAGGTAGAAATAAGGTAGAACTTGTATGCAACTGTGGGCAAGGGTAAACAGAGAGATAAAGATGGCAACTATTACTACTTTAATGAAGACAGGGAAAAACAACATCCAACCCTGCATCAACAGCATCCTCACTCTCAAACTAAAGATCCATCGAGAGTGCATTGGGGCTGGAGAAAGGCGGATTGGCGGCAGGAACAGTGGGACTGGCACAAACACTGCGAAGTATGCAAGTAATGCTCCAGATGATACAAGAGGCAATGACAAAAACCCAATAAACGATAGCTACAAATCACGAAGAGACGAGGAGGAACCATGAGGAAATTAAAAATGAAATGGGAGAATTGAAAGGGGATATCAAAAACATGCATGACAAAATTGAAAAGATACAGAACGCCATAACCGTCAACAAAGAGAAAATCCAGAATATCGAAACAAAAATAGAACATACAGATCAGAGGATGGAAAAATGGATTTGAAATATACACAAGTTAATAAAGGGTTAGAAGAATCAATAATCTTCCTTGAAATGGAAAGAGCTTCATATTATCTAAGATTTCAAAACATAATTGAAGAAAAAGAGGAAAATCTGAAAGAAAAAATGACCGAATTTTTCATTGAGATTTTACAAAGGAACAAGAGATAAGAGGAGACGCTGATGAGGTGTACTGTGTACACACCAATTATGCCAGGAGACATAGACTACAGAAAGAAGGGCATGTAAGATTTGCCAAAAGAACAACCAGAGATGAAATGTACAAAAAAACCAGAGAAGGGACAATAACATACAAGAAAAATGTTGATTACTCTTAAACAGATACCACGGAGAGTCAGGGAACAATGAAGGCAGTACCAATTTTTAACTAATCAGTTAAATAAAAACAGAATAACGTACAGATAGTTGGTACTGGAAGGGATATTAGTCTCTTGGCAAGAAAAAAGATATAAAATAGATAACATAGAAAAAGCTCAAGAATTCTGCGAAAAATATTTCACAAGGAAAGAAGAAAAAGGAAGTAAAAAGGACCTAGAAAGTAGAAGTCAAGAAGAAGCAGCAGCAGAAGAAAAGGAAAGAAACATGGAAGAGGAACAGAAGCAAGAAAGATAGAGAGCAGAAAGGGAAGGCGCAAGAGGGAAAAGTCAGATACAAACCAGAAGTAATAAAAAACACCCCAAATAACGATGGAACAGGAAACAACAATTATCTCGGTAAATTTGAATGTATTGAATGCACCAAAGAAAAGAGCAAAAAAAGATGTTTAATAAATTTAGGAAATTGAAGGCAGACATTATCCGTATACAGGAAGTGCACATTAAAAGGGAACATATAAATTTACTGGAAAATCCAAAATTAGGAAAATTATATTGGCATTGGCAGATAAAAAAAGAGGGATAGCAACCTATATAAAAGAAAAAATAAATTCCAAATTAGTTTACTCTGATGAAGAAGGCAGGATTCTAATGAATTAGAAACAACACAAAAACCAATCTTATTAATAGTGATATATGTACCAAATCAGAAACAAGAGGAATTTTATAGGAAATTGCACAATAAAATAAATGAATTATATTATGAAAATATTTGTTTATTTGGGGATTATAACGCAATAGCAGATAAAAAGATGGACTATGAAAGTAAAAAAAAATAAGACAAAAAATTACATAAATCCTTTTTCGAGATAGCAAGGGAATATAAACTACACAATATTTGGAGATAAATGCACAAAACAAGAAAGCAGTATACCTTCTCTTTGAACACACATCAGTCTTGGTCGAGAATAGATATGGCCTGGACATCATTTGGACTACGTAACCAATTAGAGGAAATCGAAATTGAAACAAATGAGAGGGTGGATTATAACCCAATAAAATTTAAATG
Source organism: Thamnophis elegans (assembly GCF_009769535.1). NCBI lineage: Eukaryota > Metazoa > Chordata > Lepidosauria > Squamata > Natricidae > Thamnophis > Thamnophis elegans. The sequence goes on from NC_045549.1 coordinate 57,402,493, forward strand.
GAAAGGCCAAAAAGAAGAAAAAGTTGGATGAAATCTGGGATGACCCAGATATTGTACAAGAAACAGAATGCACTCAAATGCTAGAGAAATAATTAAAATTATTTCTTAGAGCTAACAAAAAAGAAGACACCTCAATACAAAATCACTGGGATACCATGAAAGCATACATAAGGGGCCTCATGATCTATATCATGATCTCATCATATAGCAAGAAAAAACAGAAAACAAAAAGAGCAACAAGAACATATGCAAAAAGAACTTAGTGAAACTGAAGCTGAATTACACAAAGACTCAAAGAATAAAACTAAAAAAGAAAAAAGAGAGATGATAAAACATAAGACTAATTTAATAACCCAAAAAGAATTAGCGCAGAAAATTAAAGCGGCCAAACAAAATTATTTTGAATAAGACAACAAACCCAGATGATGGCTGGCATACAAATTAATTAATTTTTAAAAAAAGAATGATATATCAACCAAGAATTTTATTTTTGTTTACCTATAAATCCTGGTAAAAATTTCTTCCAGGAAATTAAACAAACTAACATCTAGATTCATCTGGCAAGGATGAAAAGTGAGGATTAAACTAAAGTCAATGCAAGACAGCAAGGCGAGAGGTGGCTTAGCATTACCAGACTGGGAGTTATACTCACAAGCAGTAACACTGACATGGTTGAAAGACTGGATGGAGTTAAAAAATAAAAGAATCTTGACCTTAGAAGGTCACGATCTGCAAGTAGGTTGGCACACATTCCTATGGGATGGTAAAAACAAAATGCACAAATACTTTCAAAAACATCTAATTAGAAACGTGCTATTGCAAAACTAGTTCAAAATTTTAAAAAATCACTATGGAAGAATCCCGAATTCCCGACAGAAAGGACGACCCAAACTTTACAGATATGAATAAAGTGATAAGATACAGAGACTTAATTAATGGACAGGGAAATTTGAAACAATCAAAGAATTGGCAGAACAAAACACGAAAGTCAAGTGGCTAGCCTACTTGCAAATCAAAGCTAAATACAATAACGATACTAAATTATACGACATCCAAATGGAATCACATGAATTAGACAAAATAATTCAAAGTACAGAAAGAAAGATGATAGGGAGAATATATACATTTCTTCTGAAATATAAAATGGAAGAAGAAATGGTGAAGGAACAAATGATAAGATGGGCACAGAACTTTGGCTACAATATTGAATTAGATAAATGGGAAAAATTTTGGGGGACCAATTTAAAAATGACATTATCGGTTGCATACAAGGAAAACCAGTACAAAATGTTTTACAGATGGCACCTACCACCAGCAAGGTTAGCAAAACTCACAAGTATATCACCAAAATATTGGAAATGTGAAATAGCACACGGAACATATTATCACATATGGTGGACATGTGAGGAAGCCAAAAAATATTGGAAAAAGATTAAAAATTGGTTAGAATCGATAACAGGAATCAAAATTGATTTGAAACCAGAAGTATTTTTATTAGGAATAATGACATCCAAATATAAAAAAGAAATCCAGTATTTAATTCTACACATAATTACGACAGTGAGGATTGCCTTCACTCAGAAATGGAGATATAAATTGATACCAAGCGAAGATGAAATAATAAGAAAGGTTATGGAGTGTGCTGAAATGGACAAATTAACAAAAGAAATTCAGGAAAAGAAGAGGCAGAATATTATCAGATATGGGGAAAATGGTATAGGTGGTTGGAGGAAAGAAACAAGGGTCAATGAAAGAAGCAAATAAAGCCCAAAAGTAGAAGTTAAGGAGGATTACCATGCATATATCTACTCAAGAGAGTTAAAACTTATTAGAGGTAATCACCCAATGTATCAGATATATCTAAACAAGAGGGTTAAAAAGGGTGAGACTCAAATGAAATTAGAAGGGGAAATAACATAAGGAGAATTGTACCGATTTGAAACTGCTACAAGAAGGAACAAGAAGTTCTAATGTACTGTGTAAATGTAGTTTATGTCTAAGTTTTGTTTTTGTGTATTTTGTATGTTTGAAAATAAAAATAAAAAAACTTTTGTTACATCATTTCTCTTTCCCTCCCTCTCTTTCTTTTCCTCCCTCTCTCTCTTTCCCTCCCTCCCTCTCTTCCCCCAAGGGAGAAATGTGATGGAGCTGGTCTGGGATGATGGCACACGTGCTCATAGAGAGGGCTCTGAGTGTCACTGGCACACATGCCATAGGTTCGTTACCACTGTCCTACACAGTGGTGAGTTTCAAAAATTGTTCGAACCTACTCTGTGGGTGTGGCCTCCTTTGTGGGAGTGGCTTGCCACCCATGTGACTGGATGGGAGTAGCTTGCCGCCTATGTGACCGGATATGAAGATGCTGACAACACTTGTCAGAACCACCTTAAATTACCTCACACACAGCACTGGCATGCATAAGAATATGATGTAAACTTGTTTGTTAAAAGGCATCTTTGGTTTGCATTAAAATAACTTCAACACACGCAATGTTCTTATTGCACTACAAATGCAGTAGTCATCCTTACCTTTCACAGAGGCACTGAGTTTTATAAATATGAGCATGATAGTGTAGAATAATCATATCCAAGGACCAGTGGTGGGTTTCAAAAACTTTTGGAACCTCTTCTGTAGGTGTGGCCTGCTTTCCGGGTCCACTGGTTGAACCTCTTCTAACCGGATCGGTAGATTTGACGAACCGGTTCTACCAAATAGGTGCGAACTGGTAGGAACCCACCTCTGGTCCTATACCATTTCAGACAAGTTACAGCCCAGCCTCTTCTTAAAAACCTTCAGTGATGAAACACCCACATCTTCTGAAGGCAAGCTGTTCCACTGGTTAATTGTCCTCACTGTTAGGAAGCTTCTCCTTAACTCCAGATTGCTTCTCACCTTGATTAGTTTCCATCCATAGTTTCTTGTCCTGCCCTGCTTTGGAAAATAAATGGATCCCCTTCTCTTTGTGGCAGCCTCTCAAATACTGGAATACTGCGATGATGGAGACCGTACTCCTTTTCTCTAGACTAGCCAAACCCAAATCCTGCAACCTTCTTCATATATTTTAGTCTCCAGGCCTTTAAATCATCTTTGTTGCTGTTCTTTGCATTGTCCCCAAATTCTCAACATCTTTTTTGTAATGTGGTGAGCAAAATTGGATGCAGTATTCCAATTGTGGTCTTACTAAGACCACGTACCAAGCTCTTAAAAGCCATACTAATAACTTTATATCAGTGGTGGGTTTCAAATAATTTAACAACCGGTTCTCTGCCCTAATGACCAGCAGGGTAGGTGGGGCTTGGTGGTCATGTTACTGGGTGGGCATGGCCAACTCAACATCACTTACATTGATGGGCGCTTCACCTTAGCTGTTACAATGTAATAAGGGTTAACCAGAGAGGCGGTTTCTGTAAGCAGGGCAATAAAGATTAGGCTAGAAACAACACCAGAATGTTTCCTTCTTGCCTTCCTTAAAGGATTAGCCCTGTAAAGTGGAAAAAAAACCAAAATGAAATTTCTTCCAACTGGTTCTCCGAACTGCTTAGAAAGTTACCAACTGGTTCTCCCGAATAGGTGCGAACTGGCTGAATCCCACCACTGCTTTATATGATTTTGATTCTATGTCTCTGTTTATACAACCAAGGGTTGTATTAGCTTTTTTTGGCGGTGGCTGCACACTGCTGACTCATGTTTGACTCACGATTACTCCACTCCAAGGTCCCTCTCACCGTTATTGTTTTTGGGCCAGGTTTTGCCTAATCTGTACTTGCGCTTTTGGTTTTTCCTGCCCAAATATAAAACATTGCTTTTCTCCGCATTAAATTTAATTTTGTTGGATAGGGCGCATTGTTCAAGTCTGTCAAGGTCTTGTGGACCTTGAGCTTGTCTTCTTGGGTGTTGGCTGTCCCTGCCAGCTTAGTATCATCTGTAAAATTGCTTATGTCCGACATAGCGGCGGGATGGGCAAAAGCCGCTTTCTTTCTATGTCCCACATAGTGGCGGGGCGGGCAAAAGCTGCTTTCTTTCTATGTCTGACTTAGAGGCATCCTGCCTCTATGTCGGACATAGTGGCGGGGTGGGCAAAAGCCACTTTCTTTCTATGTCCGACATAGAGGCGTCCCGCCTGTATGTCGGACATAGTGGTGGGGCGGGCAAAAGCCGCTTTCTTTCTTTTTGCCTCACCAGCCATAAACCTCACCGCACGTCACTGACTGTAGCAGTCAACTAAGCATGACTGCATACGTAGTTAGCATACCTACAGATGCACATATTTAAAAAGTAAATGATCTCTTTTCATAAGCTCATTAAACCACCTTCTGAACTTTGTGCCATACAACTTAAATATAAAACTTAAATCAGCCTTATTTGAATACATAGTTGCATAGTTCTTATATCTCTATGCCAAATAAGAAAACATTCATGTTAGTATGTACCGTAAATGTGCTTTCATTAAAAGACATGACTATATTGATTTTTATATTATTTGGAATTGAATAATCTGATGCTTTTATATTCTTAAACTGTATAAGTAAGCAAGAAGTAAAGCCACCCCCTCAAAAAGTTCACAAGAAGGTGGGACTTTTAGAAAAAAAAATCCAGTGTTTTCATTCCAAGTAAGGGTCTTTGAAGAAGGAAAGGACCTCTCTTTATGTCTCTCTATGTGGGAACCAAAAGTGCTTCCAGTCGGTAGGATTTGGAATCAACAGCTTGGAGGGTCTCAGTGACCCAGACATCCGGTGCACAAGTGGGCAGCAACTCAGTTGGTTCTTCAGGTTCACATTCTTAACCTTTACTGTTCTGCTGCTCTATAGGAACAGTGGTAACATGTTTTCTTTCTCTGTCAACAGAACTGAGATCTGACACCAGGTTGCTGCAATGTTTACAAAGGCATTCTGTACATATTTCCCCACATAGCAGCAACCTGAAAAAGGAATACACAACACCAAAATATAGCATATGCACATTTACTAAATTTAAACTTGATTTATTATACTTTTACGACAATGACAAGACACTTTGCAGTTTACAGTAATTACAAGCAACACATGGATTTAAATAAAATCTTCCTAGTGGGAATTTAAACATATAGCTTTCCGAAAACTATGAACATCATTTTAAAAATTGGCTATACTATCACTCACAATAGGCTCTCCAGAACAATTAACTCAATTTTCAGGAGTTTTCAGAGGTTAGGAAATTGGGGACAATCCAATTTCTTTGAAGGGACTATTCCATAAAAAATAAATTTCTACTGAATGAACAGGTCAGATTGGCCAATTCCACTTGGAGAATACAGTCCCATAAATATTTTGGTGCCAAACCACATGTAGGGCTTGAATTACACCTGGAAATTAATAGGAAGCCAGTGAAGGGCCTGGAGTACAGGTGAATATATTGGAGAAAACAAAAGCTAGTTAATAGCAGACTGGGATCAGTTGTTGCAATGTTCTCTTGCTTCCAGTAAGGCATAACTAGCACACCAGCTGAAAAGGTGTATAAAGATCATCTTGCAGAAGTATTCAACAATCATTATGCAAACATCACCTTAGCCAGGCTGGATTGAAAAGAGGTAAGGAAAACTTTAGGATTGCTCTGCCATGATTCTGTTGGACAGAAAGAGAGAGGGGAAAAAACCTCAGTCAGGCTTCCAAGATTGCTATTGTATCCTATAACAACACGGTCAAGTTCCCAAAGCGTATGTGGTCAACTTCTTTGAAGACCTGATGCAGCAATAATTGGGATCTGCCAATCCAGCAATCATTATAATCCCATGTCATGAACCTGATCCTTCAGAGCAATGTCACATCATCAAGAAAAAGATTGAACATTTCAAAAAGAAACTTTGCCTCAGTATGTTAATCCATCATTTTTTGGCACTTGTAGACATTGGGACAAAACATTGACAGCATCTGTTGTCTGACCCAGGTTGCCAACATAAAACTGGGTACTCTGTTAATGATATCACACTCCAAACCATCGAATGACCTCTCCCAGCAGCTTCATGTACTGCAGACATTAATTACTGGAAGGGGGTGATGCCCTGGATGTCCTGGAGCATGCCAATAGAGAATGATCCTTTTGCCAATCTCTTCAAAATCACTCCCATATCTGGAATAACTAAGCAAGGAGCAGAATCACTACTACCCCAATCTCTTGCTATCAATGAACCAACAAAGGACAGTCACAAGAAAGAACTTGAAAACAATATTGAGCAATTATGAGCAGCTAAGCAAGAAAGTTAAGGTGTCAAGTGCACAAGTAGTTTTTTCATCTGTACTGCTAACAAAAGGTCAACACTCTGTAAGAGAATAAAGGATTCTGGAAGTGAACCACTGGCTAAAGGGCTTGTGCTAAAAAAAAAACACCCTTTGGATTCCTGAACCATGATCTGCACTATCTCCATGATGGGCTTTTGGCAAGGAATGTGCTACACCTCACAAAGATTGGGAAGAATGTTTTCAGAAAATGACTGGCTTTAAGGGCTTTAAACTGAAGAGCTTTAAACTAAAATTGAGGGGGGGAAAACAGTGGTGGGTTTCTGCCAGTTCGCACTGGTTCGGGCGAACTAGTTCATGAAATCCAGCGAGCTGGTAAGAGCAGGTTCGACTGGTGGACTCGGAAGTAACTTCCGGGAATGCCGTCACCGACCCTGTTGCTCGATCACCCTTGCTGTCCTGTTGCAGCTCACTCACTCCTCTGCCCATCCGCACTAAACTAGGCTAGCCCAGCCCATTGCTCACTGATTGACTGGAGTCCAGCCAATCAGTGAGCGGGCTGGGGGTGACCCGTTTAAAAGCATGGCGCCAATGGCTAACATTCCTCTTTTGAAAAGAGTCTTTCTCTTTTGGAGACTTCTCTTTTCAAAAGAGTCTTTCGTTCCCGAGCAGCTGTTGCATTGCGCTTGCTTACCGGGTCCTTCATTTCAACTCCATTCGCCTTCCAGGAGCTTGCTGCTTCCCTCAGGTAAGCAACTAAGCATGAGGGAGGGTGGCGGGACTCGGGAGGCTAGCTTACACCAGCTCACGAAAGCTGCTAGCTGGCGTGCGCCGTGTGGCCGAAAGCGGGTGGGCAGTGGTGGTGGCTTAGCTTTCACGAGGGAAGGCCTTCAGGCTGGCGTATGCCATGCAGCTGAAGGCAGGTGGGCGGTAGTGGTGGCGGTGGCAGCCTAGCAAAAACCGCAGGCTGGTGTATGCCACACAGCCAAAATAGGGTGGGTGGCAGTGGTGGCAGTCTAGCTTTCATTGCAAGCGCAATGCAATAGGCGGCAGCTGCGGCGGTCTAGCTTTCATTGCAAGTGCAATGCAACAGCTGCTCGGGAACGAAAGACTAGTGAAAGCCGTGGGCTGGCGTACGCCATGTGGCTGAAGGTGGGTGGGCAGCGGCAGCGGTGGCGACTTAGCTTTCGTGAGGGAAAGCCTTCAGGCCTTCCCTAGTGAAAGCCACAGGCTGGCGTACACCACGTGGCCGAAAGCCCCCACCCCCCTCTCCAGCCTCGCCTGGCTGGCTAAGCCAGCCAGGTGGCATGCTTAGTGACAACCCTGGCCTTGTCCCTCTAGTCCAGTGTTTTACCTGCCCTGCTGTCTCGCTGCCTCGCTGCCTGCCTGCTCCCTGTTGTATCCATCCATCACATTGGAGTCAGATCCATTGCATCAGAGTGCTGCTGATTCTGCCTGCTGGTAAGTGACCTGGGTTTTTTTTCTTTTATTTTTTTAATGTATTGTAAAATAATATTTTATTTATTGTGCATAGAATTTTTTAAAATAGTTTTACTTAAAAGTATTGAGTATAGAATATTTTAAAATGGTTTACTTCAATTTATTGTTCATGGATTCTTTTTTTAAATTGTCTTAGACTATTTAAAAAAAGATTCTATCCAAAATAAATTAAAATAAACAATTTTTAAAAATTCTATACAATACTTTAAAATGTATTGTGCATAGAATTTTTAAAAATATTAAAAGTATTGAGTATAGAATATTTTAAAATGGTTTACTTCAATTTATTGTGTGTGGAATAGTTTGAAATGGTTACAGTATAAATTATTGCTGGTGGAATAATGGTAAAAATGGTATTTAGTATATACTATTCATGTTAAAATACTTGCGGACTCTATATTAATAAAATAAAGGGCTTTCTTCAGATAAGGATATGTGCTGATTTAAAAACTTTGTAGAAGTTAAAAGACTCAGACTGAATACAATAAACAGGAAACATTATGCTTATATAGAATTTCTAAAATATATAAAAACATTTTCAGAACTCAGTACATTGTTCCACTGATTTCCATAGGGTTCTTCTATTCCAAATTTTTCCTTAGAAAAAAATGTTGGTTAAAAATTTGGGTGTGTGTGTGTGATTGTCTGAATCTTTAGACTATTGACTACTGCCAAATTGAGGGAATCACTAACTATAAATCTCCCTTCACTAGACCTTAAACTATGGAAGGAAATTTTTTGCTGAGTAAACTTTCCAAAATTAAATCTTAATCTATGGCTGCTTCAACAAAAATATAGAATTAGCAATTATTGTATACTTTACACTGTCCAGAAAAAATGAGGAGTGTTGAAGTTACAATACATACTTTTTAAAATGTCCGACACATTTATAAATTGGGATTCATAATTGGGAATAAGTCATTAATATTCTAATCTGACTTTTAAACAGCTTTTAATATTTTGACTAGCCATGCTATTTTGAATAATGTACACATCTGTAAATGGATGGCTTGGACAAAGAATGGATTCTGTGTACCCTTCTTATTACTACAACACTTTACAATGTTGGAAAAATACATGGCGCTACCCTTGAAGAGTCGGAAGTTACAATTGGTTCAGAATGCAGCAGCATGAACACTTCGGGGTGGTACATGTAACACAGAGGTGGGTTCCTACCGGTTTTCACCAGTTCGGTAGAACTGGTTCGTCAAATCTACCGAACTGGTTAGAAGAGATTCCACCAGTGGACCCGGAAGTAGGTTCCACCGGTGGACCTGGAAGTAAGTTCTGGAATGCCTGCCCTGTCGCAGCTTGCTCGCTCCCCCACCCATCCGCACTAACACCCATTTAAAAGCGCGGCGGGTCCTCCCTTCATTTTGTTTTCTTTCGCTTCACCTTCCAGCAGCTTTCTGCTTTCCTCAGGTAAGCAACTAAGCATGGGGGGGTTGCGGGGGTGGTGGAGGCTGTGGGAGACTAGCTTACCCCAGCTCGCAGCTTTCGCAAGGGAAGGCCTTCAGGCCTTGCCTCATGAAAGCCGCGAACTGGCATATGCCGCATGGCCAAAAGGAGGTGGGCGGCGGCAGTGGGGGGGAGGAACGAGAGGAGGTTAGCTTACACCAGCTCACGGCTTTCACGAGGGAAGGCCTGAAGGCCTTGCCTTGTGAAAGCTGCGAGCTGGTGTATGCCGCATGGCCCAAAGGGGAGGGGTGGCGGCAGCCTAGCTAACACAAGCTCGTGGGTCATCTTTCCTATGTAAGTAGCTGTTTTATTGCTTTGTGTGCTTGTTTCATCTTTAATATAGTAGTGCAAGCAATTAAAGTCTTCCTTTCTGTATCTCTTTGTGCAGGCCATTCATTGGAGCAAGGTGGTGAGTAGGTGACTTTAACACACAAAAGGACAGTAACCTTCCTTTTCTATTATTTTGTATGCTTGTTTCATCCTAATGCAGTGCATGCGATTAAAGTCCTCCTTTCTGTGTCTCTTTGTGCAGGTTATTAGAGATGGTGGTGCAAAAGACCGGTAAGGCAGTAATCTTCCCTCTGTAAGTAGCTGTCTTTATTGTTTTGTGTGCTTGTTTCATCCTAATGCAGTGCATGCAATGGAAGAGTTCATTTCTGTGTCTCTTCTTTGTGCAGGCCATTCATTGGAGTCAGTGATACTGAAGACTGGCAAGGACAGTCATCTTCCTTCTGTAAGTAACTCTTTTATTGTTTTGTGTACTTATTTTAATCTTATTGTAGTTTATCCATTGGGGCAAAGAATTCAGTGACATCGTCTTGGCCACTCTACCTGGTCACATGATTGGCAAGCCACTCCCATCCGGTCACATGGATGGCAAACCACTCCCACCCTGTCACATGATTGGCAAGCCACTCCCACCCAGTCACATGGGCAGCAAGCCACTCCCACCCTGTCACATGGGCAGCAAGCCACTCCCACAAAGCAGGCCACACCTACAGAAGAGGTTCCAAAAATTTTTGAAACCCACCACTGATGTAACACCACTGCTACGTGAGCTGCACTGGTTGCTGATCTGCTTCAAGGTCTAATTCAAAGTGTTGGTCATTTCTTTTAAAGCTTTTTATGGCATGGATATCTGAGGAACTATCAGATATCCCAGATATCTGAGGACTATCTTAGTTCCAGCCACCTCATGTGTTCTGGCAAAAGGGCCCTATTGTGGACCCCACCAGCCAAGAAATTTAGGCTGGTGTCATCTAGGAGAAGAGCCTTTTCTGTCACAACCCCTGCTCTATGCTACATCCTGCCCCAAGGATATGAATTCTGCCCCCATCCTTCTAGCCTTAAGGAGAAGCCTTAAAATCTGGATGTGCCTTGATGGAAGAACTATAGGCTGAGATGGTTGGTGCAGTAATAGAGAAGGCACCACCATGAGTCTGCTCTAAACTAATCTTTTACTCTGTATTTAAATTTTAGTAATTTTAATCTAATTCAAATGATTTTTATATTTCTATTTTCATTATATTGTAACTACCTAGAGTTGCCTCAAATGGTGAGATGTGCAATGTATAAATGTAATAATAAATACACATAGTCCTCAACTTACAACAGTTCATTTAATGACTATTCAAAGTTACCACGGCACTGAAAAAGTAGACTTATGACAGTTTTTCACACTTATGACCATTGCAGCATGCCTATTGTGATCAAAATTCAGACGCTTAGCAATGGGCTCATGTTTATGACAGTTGCATTATCAGAGTCATGTGATCACCTTTTGCTATCTTCTGACAAGCAAAGTAAATGGGGAAGTCAGATTCACTTAACAACCAGCTTACTAACTTAACAACTGCAGCGATTCACTTAACAACAGTGGCAAGAAAGGTTGTAAATAGGGCAAAACTCACTTAACAAATGTTTCACTTAGCAATATAAATTTTGGGCTCAATTATGGTCATATATCGGAGACTACCTGTAAATAAAAACATATAACTCCAATGACTCAATAGATTCAACATCTAGCAGACTTGTGACTTACAGACATGTCACTTATAGACTATGTCTGAATTCAATTCTTTCATTTTTGTGTGGATGTTGCTTCACTCCAAATCAAGTTCCCCTGGCCTAAAACAAAGGTTTAGGATTCTCATGGAAAATCAAGCTCAGATGGGATTCATGAACAAGATTTATGTACACTAGAATACTTAGGGAGAGAAATGAAGTTCAGTGAGAAAAATGAAGATAGAACCAGCTGTTTTTATGAGATGATACATATTTGAAAGGGATACCCAATAAATATCTCTCAGTGTCTTATAAAAAGACTTGAAAGTAAACACAATTAGACAAAGTTTCACTGTTTAGGAAAAAGGTATGAGAACCAGCTAACAATAGTGAAGGAAGTTTATGTAACTGTAATGGCTCCTCTCCTAACTTGAAAAAGTAAAGACTCTTGAAACGGATTATTTCAAAAGGAAACTTTAATCAGTCAAGATGGAAACCATTAGAAGCAAAGCAGCATCTGAAAACCTTTAGGCCATGCAAATGGGATTAAGCTGATAATGACTCCTCCCCTTTGTCCGAATGCAGATTCTGACCAATACACAAGTGTGAAGATGCTTCCTTAACTCTTCTACCCTGGGAGTCAATAAAGCACAGGTTTCCATGGCTATCTCTAATTAGACATCAAAGTTATATATCCCACATGGCTACCATAAAAATCCCTCCAGAGATGTTGGGACCTTCAGTCTCCCAGTGACAGGAAACCAGTTGTAAAGTTGTAGAACTCAGTTGTTTCAGATGTAGCTAATGATTTAACTCCGAGGCTCCCCTCCTCCCAATTGAATGGCAGTATCACTTTTAGGGGTCTGACATGCTGCCGTTCTTTAGAAAAAGGAGAGATTCACCTGTGAAAAAATAGGAAAAGAAATTGCATCATAGTATTTTAACAAGGTTTGTCAGGGTATTGGGAGTGAAATCTTTTCAATAGGGCAGGAGCCCTAACGTGGTGTTTCTCTACCCATTCATTTTGGGCTAAATGCTTCCAAGCAACTAAGAATTGGGTTTTCCCCCTGTGGGTCCTAGAGTCCAGGATTTCCTTAATTTCAAAATGTTGTTCGCCTTCTATCATGATAGGAACAGGAGATGTAGGTGCAGGTGGTCTGAGTTGTGAGATTACTTCTCATTTAAGTAAACTAATGACCCCTCCCCTTTGTCCGAATGCAGACTATTGTACTCCGTGACCCGACAAATGCGCGAACGTCAAAAGCGCGCAGACAAAACCGCGGCGCTAAAACCGCGATGTCAAAAGCGCGCCGACAACAGCGCGCCGACAGAAGCGCGATTTAAGTTAAGGTAAGGTTTAGGGTTAGGTTTAGGGTTTGGTTTAGGGTTAGGGTTGCAGCGCGCTTCTGTCGGCGCGCTGTTGTTGGCGCGCTTCAGCGCTCATTCGTCGGCGTGGTTTTGTTGGCGTGGTTTTGTCACCGCGGTTTAGTCAGGCGCGCTTTTGTCGTTCGCACATTTGTGGTGGAACCATTGTACTCTACCGAGGAAACCCAGCAACCCATGTTTGAGCATAACAGTGGCACCTGGCATGGAATGGCCACTAGTTCTGGGTCTTGCATGGCTGAAAAAATGGAACCCCAAAATTAATTGGAAGCAAGGCACCATAAGAGTGCAGATGTATGTGACTTTTGCTGAGAATCCAGACAGAGAAACTGAGGGGGCAGTTTAACACCCCTCTTGGATGCTATCAATTCAAAGTGCTACCATTTGGGCTACAAGGGGCCCCTGCTGTATTTATGCAATTAATAAACAAAGTGTTGTGGAAGCATCTATATAAGGGCTGCATAGTCTATATTGATGACATTTTATTATATTCTGAGACCAAGGCAGAACATGTAAAACTAGTCCGGGCGGTTCTGAACAAAGTTTGCTCTGCAAAACTTTATGCTAAACTCTCCAAATGCGAATTCCACCAAGAAAAAATTGATTACTTAGGATACCGCATTTCACACCAGGACATAGAAATGGATCCTTCGAAAGTGCAATCGGTACTTGACTGGGAACCACTCAGAACACGCAAACAGTTTGCAAAGCTTCCTGGGATTTGCAAACTTTTACCGGCAATTTATCCCTGCTTTCACCCAAATTGCTCTCCCCATCACCAAGCTCTTAAAAATGAAGGGGGAGGGAAACCCGAAACTGAAGCAGCCTTTGAACTGGACAATGGAATGCCAAGCGGCATTTGAAAAACTTATAAGGCTGTTTTCGGCAGAACCGATCCTAAAGCACCCGGACACAGAGAAACCGTTCGTCAAAGAAGCAGATGCTAGTGATATGGCGATAGAAGCCGTCTTACTTCAGAAAAATGAGGAAGACCAATTACAACCATGCGCTTACACATCCAAAAAATTGAATGAATCTGAGCAAAGGTGGGCCATTTGGGAGAAAGAGGCTTATGCAGTTCGATGGGCTCTTTTAACCTGGAGACATTTCCTAGAGGGGAGTAAGATCCCTTTTGAAGTCTGGATGGATCATAAAAATTTAGAAGCCCTAAAGACCCCAAGGAAACTCTCTCCAAAACAAGTACGATGGGCTCAGTACTTTAAAAGGTTTGAATTTACGCTCAGATACCTCTTGGGAGGGGGGGGGAATTTCCTGGCAGATGCACTATCCAGGAAACCGCAATACAATAGTAGCTCATCCTGAAGGGAGTTCCTGCTGAGAAACCTCTTGTTTTTCTTTGTTCCAGGTCATTTGATTTGCCATTCATAGAAACCTCAATGATTTAAAAATAATAATAGTACAAATAAAACATCTGACCTCTAACCTGCCCCCCTTTGATTAACTCTCATTTTATGGCAAAACAATGACTAGAGTCTCCCCCTTCCTCCTCAATAAACTCTTCTATATAATCTGTCTATTATTCTTAATATCCTCTCGATCCAATAATGTTCTTTGTGTTTTGTTTGGATTCCCCTGAATGGCTTGAATATTATACAGTATCTATAACCTACTGGAAGACATTGCTAAGGAGATAAATAGGCACGGTAATTTTGTTTTCACAGGTGTTTGTACTTGGAACAGGGTTAACTATAGAACTGAGAAATCTGCCACATGGTACCTCGCAGGAGAACCATATACTGGTGGGCCCTGAGTTGTGAAGTGTAAACTGGAGAGGAGAGGGAGGCTTACTAGTTTTGTCAGGATAGGGATCTGTGAATTAACAGGAACGCCAGTGAAAGACCTTTTATCCAATTGGCTTAGAACTGCATTACAATGTTTTCTTCTGTAACTACTGGCCAGCCCTCAGTACCAATCCCACAGCTGTGCTCTTTATCCCTTTAATAAAGAAGTCATGTAAAGTAAATCCCTCTGCCTTCCTCTAAGACAGGGGTGTCAAACTGGTGGTCCGCACGCTGGATGCGGATCACGTGCAGGCCATGCCCACCCCATCACCACAAAAGGGAAAAACAACACGATACATCATGTGAGGGCAACGTGACGCGGCAGGTTTGACACCCGTGCCTCACAGTTGCTGACTTGGCTCTTTGCAGAACTCAGGTGTGAAAGGGAGAAAAGATTTTTTGCTTTGCGGAACTCCAATAACAAAGAGAGAATAATTACTAATACTTCAATGCATTGGTTGTTTGTTTAAACATTTAAAACTAAATGTTTTAGTTTTAAACTAAATATTTGTTTAGCTTTGAAATATTTTATTGACTTTGAGTTGATTAGCCCAGGGGTAGTCAACCTTTTTATACCTACCACCCACTTTTGTATTTCTGTTAGGAGTAAAATTTTCTAACCGCCTATCGGTTCCACAGTAATGGTGATGTATAAAGTAGGGAAGTAACTTTACTTTATAAAATTTATAAAGCAGAGTTACGGCAAACTCCTATCGCCCACAATGAAAGCTGGAATGCCCACTAGTGGGTGGTAGGGACCAGGTTGACTACCACTGGATTAGCCCTTGGACCATATCAAAGTGCATAGTTCCAGAAACCAATTATTACTAAAATTTGATAAAAGCAATTTAAAATGAAATTGGAATAAAATACGATTTAAAATGGAATTGGAATAAAATACAGTCTAAAATGAATGAAATTAGAATACATTACAATAATTCAAGATATATATAAAATGTGATAAAATTATATTTCGGGCATGACCACCACGTGTGGTAGTGTGTTCCTAGGCTCTTTTTACATTTCCAGCATTCCGCTGTTCTGTTTGGGAACATGTTTGCCAATCTTGCTGGGGATATATATATATATATATATATATATATATATATATATATATATATATATATATATATATATATATATATATATATATATATATATATATATATATATATATATATATATATATATATATATATATATCTTGCTATCAGCTGCCATAGAAATGGGGAGGGTGAAGGCATGGAATTGGGAAGGGAATTATATTGTACTGGAGGAGTTTTGTTCTCACCATCTTCTGTGCATGCTGGTGGCTGATGTTTGGACTTGGTCAAGGCCAACCATCTCCCATACCAACCTGATGAGGCCTTTTGAAGATGCACCCCACATGACACCTTAGGGAGTTGCAGATTGGACACTGGAGCTGGGGTAACTGGAGAGAAGCGGTTGGGCAATCATTTGATATGTATTTGTTTGCACCTTTCTGGCTCAGATCTTGCTTTCCTTTTTGTTGCTTTCAATTCATATCCAGCAAAAGTACTTTATCTCTGTTCAAATGGAGTTGAGGTTTTTCTTTCTTGGATATTGAAGGTGGCATGCCTGACATTAAGCAAGATCTGACCTCGCACCCAAGTTAAAAGCTTCTGTGGGGGGAGCAGCTAAATGTCTAACCCCTGCAGTGAGCAGGAGAGGATGATGGCAAGGGTCACAACCAGCTGAAAACCAGAGGATGACTGGCTGGTGTCTGAAAGAGAGGATCTCATGATGACCCATGCTTTACACCTTCTTCAGGAGGCTTGGGAACAATGATGCTTCCGTGTAAGTCTTGCTGAAAGGGAGAGTGGATTAGCCAAGCAGGTGGAGGTGGAAGCAGAAGACCTCATTAGCCCTGAAATGTCCCTGGAAACAACTCCCAGAGCTGGGAAAGAGGGAGGGGCCCCAGCCACCACAGCAGCAGCAGCAGTTCAAGCTCCCCCAAGAAGGGGGGAGCCCCCAAAGGTACCAAATGCCACAGATTCCTCCACTTGGAGTGAAGTACAGAGGAGATCCCAAAGAACTAAGGGATTTTTTAATGCAAGTTTGGGATTACATGCAAAAGTATGGGGAAGATTTCTCATTGGATGTTGCTAAAGTGAGAATTGTTACTATGGTTTTGGAAGGCAAAGCGGCTGCCTCGATGGTAGCCTTGTGTAATGATGATTCTCCCCTGCTGAGGGATTACAAGGGATTTATGACAGCCCTGAGGAAACACTTTGATGACCCACTCCTAAAACAAAAGGCGAGAAGCAGTATGAAACCTGCTAGGGGAGGCCTGAGGCTAAGTGCACACAGAAACTTCGTGAGCTGTTTGTGCAATTGTGGGGGTGGTCTGAGGAGGCATTAAAAGCAGGAAAAGAGAGGCATTGGGAGCCTAACTGCTATGCTAGACATGGCCCAAAACTGACCCTAGCTGGTAGGAAGAAACCTGGCTGGCAGCTAGGGGGAGGCTGTGAAACTGCCCTGGAAGGCGTGGAAAGTGCTGATGTCCTTCCTCCAGGCTGGGAGGAGTAGGAACCTTCCTTTTCTGCCGGAGAAAGTTAAACTGATTCTGATGACGATCACTCGGTGAGTCCACGATTGGGCCCCATGACCTTCCCAGTAGAATTAAAAGTGCCCTCAACTGGAGCCCATGGGATGATGCTGGCCCTTTTAGACTCTGGATGCACCCAATGTGTAATCAGCCCAGAGGTGGTGGAGAAAATGGGTCTAAGATTGAGAAGTATGAACGTGCCCATTGCCGTTTGCCAGCTGGATTGGTCAATTGCAGGGGGGCTGCCCATTTTGTAACCAAACTGGAGGAGATTTGGGTGGGGGACCACCAAGAAACTCTGAGTTTCATCATGGTGCCAGGGATGGAACGGCCCCTCATACTGGGATTACCTTGGTTGCAGAAATGGAACCCTCATGTGAACTGGCAGAAAGGGTGGCTACGCATCCATTCGGCTAAGTCAACAGAAGGGGAGGGAAAGACTTCCCACCTAGCCAGAGCTGCAATGGACTTAGCAGTTGTCACATGTGAGAAAACTGTGGGAGAGGAAAGAATTCCGAAAGAATATTAGGACCTCAAAGGGAGCATAGAGATCCTCCCAGGGTAGAAACTCTCTAAACCACAGATTTACTCGATGACCCCACATGAACTGGAGGAATTGTGCAACTTCATTGATAAAAACTTAAAGAGGGGGTTCATTCAACCAGCTAGGCCAGGGGTGGCTGCACTGGTCTTGTTCCGAGGAAAAAAAGATGGCTCCCTGCGCTTATGTGTGAACTATAAAAACCTGAACGCCATTTGCATGGAAAATTTGCACTAGGCAAAGGAGAAAATTCTCACAAAATTAGATTTAAGGGAGGCCTATTACTGGGTCCAAATAAAAGAAGATGATGAGTGGAAGACTCATTTTCAACTGCTCTCTGGGGTGTTTCCAGTTTACAGTGATCCAATTTGGACAACAGGGGGTGCCAGCCATTTTTATGCAGCTGATTAATGAGGTGCTACATGAACACCTGTACAAGGGGGTGTTAGTTTACCTGGGTGACATCCTCGTGTACATGGAAACACTTGAGGAGCACATAAAACTTGTATGCTTGGTCCTGAAAAAATTCCAAACCACTGAACTTTATACCAAGTTGTCTAAGTGCAAATTTCACCAAGAGAAAATCGACTATTTGGGGTATTGCATCTCTCATAAAGGTATTGAGATGGATCCAGAAAAAGTCAGAGCGGTGACCAAATGGATTGCTCCTCGCACCCGCAAACAACTACAAAGTTTTTTGGGATTTGCTAACTTCTACTGCCAATTTATCCCCTCATTCACTAGCAATCACGAATCTCCTGAAATCAATAGGAGAAGCTAAACCAAGGCCTGGAAAGCCTCTGAACTGGACTATGGAATGTCAAGCAGCTTTCGAGAAGTTAAAGTTACTG
Organism: Thamnophis elegans; assembly: GCF_009769535.1. Classification (NCBI taxonomy): domain Eukaryota; kingdom Metazoa; phylum Chordata; class Lepidosauria; order Squamata; family Natricidae; genus Thamnophis; species Thamnophis elegans. The sequence continues at coordinate 57,420,813 of NC_045549.1, forward strand.
TTTGCAGCTGAGCCTGTTTTGAAACACCCTGACATGGATGCCCCATTTGTGATTGAAATAGATGCAAGTGACGTGGTTGTGGGGGCAGTGTTGCTCCAAACAAACACAGAGGAAAAATTGCAACCTTGCTGATTCACCTCCCGTAAGCTTACAGAAACGAAAAGGAGATGGGCCATATGGGAAAAAGAAGTTTTTGCTGTCCGGTGGGCTTTATTGACCTGGCAACATTTCCTGGAGGTGGCGAAACCCCCTTTTGAAGTATGAACTCATCATCAAAACCTGGAAGCATTGCAGACCCCACGTAAGCTGTCACCAAAACAGGTATGCCGGCCACAGCATTTCAATCATTTCAACTTTACCCTAAAATCCATCCCTGGAGGGAGGACTTTTATGGCAGATGCCCTGTCCAGGCTTCCCCAGTACCACAGCACCAGACCAATTGTGGTTCATCCAGTCATCCCAGCTAAGAACCTAGCTGCCCAAATGGTCACTAAGAGCCAAACACCAGTGGATTTAGATGTGACCACGGACTTGATGAACAAACTTAAGAAAAGTCTCGCATCCAATGACTGGTTCAAAGAACATTCTGATCAATGTACCATGAAAGATGAACTGGCTTGGGTAGGAGCTAAGCTGTATGTTCCTGCTAGCCTGAAAACTGTTGCCCTTCAATGGGCCCATGACTCTAGAAGGGCGGGTCATTTTGGATTTGTGAAAACCTTGCATATGATTAAGAGGCAATTTTGGTGGCCTTCCCTGAAAAAAGATATTGAGTCCTATATAGCTAGATGTCCTGTTTGTGCAGCCGCAGAGAGACCACCAGGAAAACCCCAAGTATTCCTTCAAAGTGTTGCTCAACCTGGGGCCCCGTGGAAGGAAATAGTGATGGATTTTATTGTCGAGCTACCAGAAAGTCTTGGAAATACCATGATTTGGGTGATCACCAATCTGTTCCATGTTCTATATTTTCCAAGGCGTGGAGTGACTCCGAAGCTGATCTACACCCATGGAAAACATAAGCAGCCAGGTCCCTCACCTTCAGAGGGAGAAAGGGCCAGTTGGGAGAGGGGCTTTGGTCCTGTTGCCTCTGGCGGATGGAGATTTACTGTCCCGCAACAAAGATTCCATCCCTCATCCTGGCCTTCATAACTTGTTCTCACTCTCCCAAGCTTCTGCAGAGGCTTCACTCTCCAGGCCTGTAATTGTGCTGGGCATGCACATGCTTATCTTTTCCACAGTGTGGGGCCATGGCCAGAAGATGAGGAACATGAGGGGGCCAGTGGGGCCTCGTCCTTCTGAAGAGAATCTGTCCCTGAAGAGGGCAGATGTGGTGGCATTGGTCTTGGGATGTTCTGCGGAGCCCCCCAGGGAAAAACACCGCTGCCAGGTACTTTTAACCATATATTTTGTGTCTATGACTGCAGAATGCTGCAAAAAAACATAAATTCAGGCCAGTTGTTGAGTGTTTCAAATGTGATTGGAACAGATCACAATCTGATTGTGAAATGGAAGTGGATACAGGATCTGCCACTTCCATTATATCATGGAGCACAATGAAACGATTGGTGCCCAGGTTGGCAAAAAAGCAGCTGCAACCCTGCAGTTTAGTGCTTAGAGATTACCAGGGTAATAACATACCTATTGTGGATCATGGCCAATTTGATATCAAATATAAAGACTTCCATGGTCGTTTACCAGTAGTGGTTGTGGAGGGACATTTGCCAAGTCTCCATAGCCTGGATTGGTTTAGTTCATTAGGCCTGGGCATCAGTGGAGTCAACCAAACTCAAAATGCTGATTTAGATATGCTGGAGCAAGAATACCCCTCTGTTTTTTATTGCAAGCTGGGAATGTACAAGGGAAAGCCGGTGTCTTTTAATTTAAATCCAGCAATAGCCCCTGTCCATCTTAAACTACAGTGTGTGCCATTTGCATTAAGATCAAGAGTGAACTGCTGGAACATGCGAAGTGGGAGACCCCCCCATTGTGACCCCCATCAAACCAGATGGGTCTATAAGATTGTGCACTGACTATAAATGTACAATTAACAGAGCGGGGCCCACCAATGTGTACCTGGTGCCCATAATGCAGCACCTGCTGCACTCTTTAGGGAAAGGGTGCATTTTTGCAAAATTGGACTTCGCCCAAGCCTACCAGCGATTGCTGGTAGACGATGAAGTGGCTGAGGCTCAAATTATTATTACTCATAGAGGTGCTTTCAGGTGCCAACGCCTGCAGTTTGGGGTTAGTGTGGCACTTGGAATATTTCAGAGCATGATGGACAGGCTATTACAAGGGATAACCAGAGCAATACCATACTTCGACAATTTATTAATTGCTGCCCCAGATCGGTCCACACTCTTAGCCAATATCAGAAAAGTATTGCAAAAATTCCAAAGTGTGGGACTCAGAGTTAAAAGACAAAAGTGCCAAATAGCAGTGCCACAAGTAGAGTTTTTGGATTTCTTGTGGATGCTGAGGGGCTGCAGCCTACTACCTCTAAGACCAAGGCCATTTTAGAAATCCCCACTCCAGCTAACAAGATGGAGCTCCAGGCTTTCCTGGGGCTTTTGAATTTGTACACAATTTTTCTGACACATAAAGTCTCTGTTGCAGAGCCGCTACATCGCTTACTTGACCAAAAAATGACATGGATCTGGGGTTAATGAGAAACACAAGCATTCAGGGCTGTTAAGCAGCTATTGGTTTCCAATAATGTACTGTGCCAATACAGTGATACCTTGCCTGTGGTCTTATCTTGCAATGCTTCCCTCTATGGGGTGGGAGTGGTGCTAAGCCGTTTGTTGCCTGATGGCTGCGAATCTCCTATAGCTTTTTATTCAAGAACATTAACAACGGCTGAATGCAATTATAGTCACTTGGATAAAGAGGTGTTCACTATAATAAAAAGGTTTCTCCTTTATGGCTGACATTTCCACATTATAACTGATGACCAACCATACTTGGGTTTGCTGGCCGGGGATAAGCAAACACCACAGATTCTTTTACCCCATCTAACATGATGGACTGTCTTCCTGGGTGCCTATGGTTACCAACTGTCATATAGGCCAGGAAAACACATCAGCCATGTGGGTGCACTAAGCAGATGTCCATTGCCTGAGACTCTTGAAGACCCAGCTCCAACATCACAGGTGCTTCTGATCGAAGACCTCCAGCTTCCAATTACAGCCATGGACATTGCCAGGTATTCCTCTATGGATTGAGTCATTTCCTGGATATTGGGCTAGGTCCTGAGGGGGTAGCCTCGGAAGCAAATAGGACAGGAGTTCCTTCCATATTCCAACCGCCATTCTGAACTGTCAGTGCAGAATGCGTGTCTATTATGGGGGCAAAGGGTGGTAGTGCTTTTGCTCCTCTGCACTAGGGTATTAGACATGTTACACACTGGCCACCCAGGAATGGTCTGAATGAAGGTCCTAGGCTGTAATTACCTGTGGTGGCCTAAATTAGACTCTGCTATAGAAGAATAGGTGATGGGTTGTCATAGATGTCAGGAGACTCGTTCATTACCACCAAAAGCCCTGGTGTGTGAGTGCTAAACTCCTTCCGCTCCCTGGGCAATAATGCATATGGATTTTGCAGGGCCATTTCATGGCCAAATATTTTTAGTGCTAGTTGACCCTGCTCCGGAGCTTGTCGGGTGTGAGTCCCTGCTGGTAAAGTTGGACCTCAAGGGTCAAGTGGGTCTGCTGCTAATGTACCTGCCTCCCAACTGCGTTGCAGCATCCCTCCCCTCGCTCCTCGAGTCAGTAGCCGAGCTGGCAGTTGAGTTCCCCAGGCTTATGGTTCTGGGGGACTTTAATTTGCCATCGCTCGGCGAACACTCTGACGGAGCGCAGGAGTTCATGGCCTCCATGACAGCCATGGGCTTGACCCAGGTAATTCGGGGCCCAACCCACACAGCGGGTCACATGCTCGACCTCGTATTCCTCTCGGAGCAGTGGATGTGTGATCTTGGTCTGAGGGGTAATGAGACCATACCCCTGTCGTGGTCAGACCACTGCCTACTGAGGCTTGACTTCCGGAGGCCAAACCCCCACCGTAGGGAGGAGGAACCGACCAGGTGGTTCCGCCCCAGGCGACTTATGGACCCCTTGAGGTTCCAGACGGAGCTTGGGGTTATTCCTGATACTCTCGCCCACAGTTCGGCGGAGACTCTGGTTGCTGCCTGGTATTCGGCGGCATCGGAGTCTCTTGACCGGATTGCGCCACTACGGCCCCTCCGGGCCGGCAGATCCCGGAGACCTCCCTGGTTCACCGAGGAGCTCCGGGAGAAGAAACGCCGGAGGAGACGCCTAGAGCACTTGTGGAGGTCCGATAAGTCCGAGGCGAACCGAGCACTTCTGACTACCTGCACCAAGGATTACATCCGGGCACTGAGAGCTGCCAAAAGAACGCATATCTCCGCCTTGGTAGCGTCCGCCGAGTCACGCCCAGCTGCCCTGTTTAGGATTACCCGCTCCCTCCTTAATAGGAGGGACGTAGGAGACCCCTTACAGGGTAGGGCTGAGGACTATGCCCAGTTCTTGGCGGACAAAGTCGCTCGGTTTCGGTCGGACTTGGACTCCACCGCTGTAGATCCAGCCGGGACACAGGAGGATTACTTGGCAAACCATCTCTGGGTTGAGTTTCAGGATGTTGCCTCTGGGGATGTGGACAAGGCCATTCGAGCTGTGAGCGCCTCCACCTGTATTCTGGACCCGTGTCCCTCCTGGCTGGTTGCCAACAGCAGTGAGGTGACACATGGCTGGATCCAGGCAGTCGTGACCGCCTCCCTTCGAGAGGGGCACTTCCCCGCCGCACTTAAAACGGCGGTGGTGAGACCCCTCCTGAAGAAACCATCCTTGGATCCAGCCATTTTAAACAACTATCGTCCTGTCTCCAACCTCCCCTTTGTTGGGAAGGTTGTTGAGAAGGTGGTGGCCTTCCAGCTTCAACGGGCCTTGGAGGAAGCTAGTTATCTTGACCCCTTCCAGTACGGCTTCAGACCTGGTTACAGCACAGAAACCGCTTTGGTCGCATTGACCGATGATCTCTGGAGGGCCAGAGATGGAGGCCATGCGTCCATCCTGGTTCTCCTTGACCTCTCGGCGGCTTTCGATACCATCGACCATGGTATCCTTCTGCGACGACTGCGGGAGGTGGGGGTGGGAGGCACTGTTTTGCAGTGGTTCTCCTCCTACCTCTCGGACAGGTCGCAGTCGGTGTTGGTCGGGGGGCAGAGATCATCCCTGAGGCCCCTAACATATGGGGTGCCACAGGGTTCGGTCTTATCTCCCCTACTATTTAACATATACATGAAACCGCTGGGCGAGATCATTCGGAGGCACGGGATAAAATACCACCAATATGCGGACGATACGCAACTGTATCTGTCCGCCCCGTGCCAACTCAATGAAGCGGTGGACGTGATGAACCAGGGTCTTGAGGCCGTTAAGAACTGGATGAGCGCTAACAAACTGGTACTCAACCCGGACAAGACCGAGTGGCTATTGTGTTTCCCTCCCAAAAATTTGGCCAATGTTCCATCACTCAGGCTGGGGGGTCAAATTTTATACCCCTCAGATAGGGTCCGTAACTTAGGAGTCCTCCTGGACCCACAGCTGACTTTTGACCACCATTTGTCGGCTGTGACCAGGGGGGCATTTGCCCAGGTTCGCCTGGTCCGTCAGCTACGGCCCTACCTGAACCGGGAGGCTCTCGCAACAGTCACTCGAGCCCTTGTGATCTCTAGGCTGGAATACTGCAATGTGCTCTACATGGGGTTGCCCTTGAAGGGCATCCGGCGACTGCAGTTAGTTCAGAATGCAGCCGTGCGAGTGATAGCGGGTGCACCGCGGTTCGCCCACATAACACCCATCCTCCGCGAGCTGCACTGGCTACCTGTTGATCTCCGGGTGCGCTTCAGGGTATTGATGACCACCTTCAAAGCACTCCATGGTAGTGGATCTGGGTACTTGAGAGACCGCCTTCTGCCGATTACCTCCCTCCGACCGATTAGATCGCACAGACTGGGCCTCCTCCGAATCCCATCTGCCAGTCAATGCCGACTGGCGACTACACGGAGGAGAGCCTTTTCTGTTGCAGCTCCGACCCTGTGGAACGACCTCCCCGTCGAGATCCGCACCCTCACCACTGTCCAGACCTTCCACATAGCCCTCAAGACCTGGCTATCCCATCAGGCCTGGGGATAGGTTCCCAATTTACCCGCCCGAGTGTTGACTGTTGAATGCAAGTTGTGTCTTATCATTTTACTTTGTTCACATATTGTTTGTTTTTGTATTGCACCCCCTTCCCTACGATTGTAAGCCGCCCTGAGTCCCCTCAGGGAAAAGGGCGGCCTATAAATCCCAATAAAATGAAATGAAATGAAATGAATGACGCTTACTCAAAGTGGTTGGAGATTATCTTAATGACATCTACTACTTCTGAGGCAGTGATAAGGGTTTTACGCAGGATTTTTGCCACCCATGGGCTGCCCGACTTGTTGATCTTGGATAAGGGGCCCCAACTGACTTCTACAGTTTTTGAAGGGTTCCTGGCAAGTCAGGGAATTAGACATGCCCTAACTTCACCGTTCCACTCCGCATATAACAGCATGGCAGAACGCATGGTCCGAACCTCTAAGGAGGTGCTGGTGAAGATGGAGCTGTGGAATTGGCAGGAGAACGTAGACCATTTCTTATTAATACAGCATACAACCCCTTGCCAGAATACTAACAAAAGCCCAATGGAAATTCTGATGGGACAACGGCTGAGAACCCCTTTGTCAGTGTTCCAAATATCATGCAGAATCAAATCAGAGTCCAAGGCAGATCTATCCTTAAAGTTCCAATTTAATAAGACAGACATGTTGGCACATCTTTGGAAATCCCAATTCTGAAAACTTCCTGGGATTCCACCCAGTTGAAAGTTCATGATCTTATCCCCGAATAGATGATGATGATGATGATGATGATGATGATGATGATGATGATGATGATTCTTCAGGTGTCATGCAATCCTAAAATTCAGTTATTAATAAGCCCTACATCCTGCACATATGAAACAGATCTGAAACATATGGAGGTAGCAAAAGTACACAGTACATATGTGAATCTAGTACATTATGCAAATATTAGCACAGCACAGCATAGCACAGATTGTTAGCAAGATCTTTCCTAAGTGTGCCAATGCTTTTTAAAATTATGAGCATTCCCACTATGTGAAAAGAAAATACACTACAGGAAAAGGGTATCTAAGTCTTTTTACCTTTCCCTCATATAAACCCTAAAACTGGGGATGCCCCAAGTACTTGTTTTTCCTTGCAAACTAATCACCACTTTTGAGTCCATGTGGTATTTTGCATCAGAAAAATGGCAAAGGGAAATGATTAAACTCTCATTCTGGGTCATTTCTCTAAACTTTACAGCAGCAGTTTTGAGTTGATAATCATTAATTCCACCCCCCACCCCTCCAAACTTCTACTTTTATGCCTGGCATGTGGCTGAAACTCAAGCACACATTTATCACCTACTTCTGGGATCCCTGCTTCATACTGTACATCAGTCCCCTGCCCAACATTTCAGCCTGGTCATTGCAAGGTCAAGTTTCAAATTCCAAGGATTTTGACTAGCTGATGGTATGATCCTATTCTGCAGTTTTCTTTCCTACCAGCACTAATCCCTTGACATTGCTTTTAGTCCTTGTCAATCATCAGAAAATTAGGCCTGCCTATTTCTGTTGCATTTCGTAAAATCATCTATGTTCCCAAATAATAGAGAACCAGCATGATGTTCGTCCATCGTGTTCAAAGAGGATCTTGACATCTAACAAGTTGTGGACTGTCCATGATGTGTAGAGAACCAGCATAGAGATATTAGCAGCTCACCTTGTCTTATTGTGCGTGTATATCTCCAATGGATTAGTCTACAAAGTTAGCCACGTTGTGAAGTGTCATTATGATCTAGTAATGAATGTATATCTTAAATTCAGAATAAAATTCCTGTGGGGAAAACAAACACCACATACATAATATGAAATTTAACTGCATTTCCCATGTGAATTTTCCATTACATTGAGTGGATGGAATAATGTGTTCACTCTCTTTCTGGAAAGTTAATTTATAATAGGGAGTGAGACTTCACCTTGAACATTAAATTTTAAAGGCTTATCCACATATTAATGCAAAAATTAATTCCACAGACATCCAGTTAAAAGGCATGGATATTTTAAAAAGAAACAAATGTTCTCTCATGGAATCTGTAATTTCCTATAACATCTGGGGTGCATATGTAGCTTTGAATGCCTATGAAGCATATTTCCTGGATGGCTTTGTTATCTTTGAGCTCATAAGGTATGTCTTCTGTCTATCAAAGGCTCCACAAAGACTCTACATAGGGGCCTACTCTGTGACATCACTTTTCCAAGAAGGATTTAATATATTTTCTAACTCAAGCAAGGCTGACAAAATTTCTTAAGTACTTATTATTTGGCACGTCCAAAATGTTAAATTAAACAGCACTAAGTCTTATAGGTGACAGTGATTTAACCTAACATTTATGAAACTGATTGTTAATTTGAAGGAAAACATTCGAGTGAATTGGACTAATAAGACAAGAAAATTGCCAAAATGGAGTTCAATGAACAGCAATTTCAGTGTGGAATCCACCAGAGTTCATTATTTTCTATTCAAAAATGTTACGTACGGACATACATTGTTAAATTTACATGTTTTCACATGCTCACCAGGGATGGGTTGCCCAAACCCCGGGAAGTTTAAACTACTGTCATTGGCCAGCTGGTCTGCTGGAGCTCCTTAAAAGGCGAGCTCCAGTAGCCCAGCCAGCAGAGTGCAGTCACTTACTCTTGCAATAAAAAGTGCTGAAACTCACTCGCGCCTCTCGCCTTTCGCCTGCTGCTTCTCGCCGATCTAACACTGGCGATGAAGGACAAAGGGAGAATCCTCGTTGGATGCTTCACATTTTGAAAACACATTCACGCTCCCTCAAATTGGTTGAGTTAGTGATTGTGTTAAAGTATCAAATTTAAATATTAATATCCTGGTTATATCCCCATGGAATTGATGGAATGTTCCTTATATTAGTTCTACTTACCATTTCTATCTTTGGGGAGCAAGTGAATTTGCCAGTTCGTATGTGGAAAGAGGACCACCAGGGCATCTCACAGATAGCAAAATAAGAGTTTTGAAAAGCTACAAGCAAACTCTAACAGTTATGCTGTTGATATGCCCCCCCGCAACATTTTGGGGTGGGGGAATGCAAAGGATTTTTTAGCTCTTCCCCAACATTTTTGGGGGGAATGGAAAGGATTTTCTAGCATTTCCCCAACTTTTTGAGGGGGGGAATGCTAAGGATTTTTAGCTGTTCCCCAACATTTTGGGGTGGGGGAATGCAAAGGATTTTCTAGTTCAGACCAGAGGCAATTGGAAACTCGACACACAACACTTTCTCCCTCCCTCTTTCTCTCTTTCTCCCTCCCCTTCCTCTGATTGGCTGGCAGCCAACTGTCTCTTGAGCCCAAGACCAGGGTGGGAAGTATTTCACCCAATAGCCCATGACGAAGGGTCGTGAGCTGTCTGTGCATATGCAGGGGTGGTCCAAGGAGCCACCAAGAGCAGGAAAGGAGGGGCATCGGGAGCCCAACTGCTATGCTAGACATGGCCCAACACTGACCCCAGCTGGTGAGAAGGAACCTAGCTGGCAGCTAGGAAGATGCTGTGAAACCACCCTGGAAGGCGTGGAAGGTGCTGATGTCCTTCCTCCAGACCAGGATGTGAAGGAACCCTCCTTTTCTGTGGGAAAAAGTGAAACTGATTCAGGTGATTACCACTTGGTAAGTCTCCGATCAGGCCCCATGACCATCCCAGTAGAATTAAAAGTACCCTCAACTGGAACCCAGGGGAAGATGCTGGCCCTTTTAGACTCTGGATGCACCTGATGTGTCCAGAGGTGGTGGAGAAAATGGGTCTAAGACTGAGAACTATGAAAGTACCCATTGCCTTTTGCTAGCTGGATGGGACAATTGCTGGGGGGGGGGAGATTTTGTAACTGAACCAATGGAGATGTGGATGGGGGAACACCAAGAAACCCTGAGTTTCATTGTGGCACCAGGGATGGAATGGTCCCTCATACTGGGATTACCTTGGCTGCGGAAATGGAACCCTCATGTGAACTGGTGGAAAGGGTGGCTACGCATCAGTTCAGCTAAGCCAACAGAGGGGGAGGGAAAGATTTCCCACCTAGCCAGAACAGCCTCGGATTGAGCAGTTGTCATGCATGAGAAAATTGTGGGAGAGGAAAGAATTCCGAAAGAATATTGGGACCTCAAAGAGGTGTTCAGTGAAAGGCCTTCCAACAAGCTTCCCCCCCCCCCTGCGCCACAGATTGCAGCATAGAGATCCTCCCAGGGGAGAAACTCCCTAAACCACAGATTTACTCGATGACCCCACGTGAATTGGAGGAATTATGCAACTTCATTGATAAAAACTTAAAGAGGGGGTTCATTCAACCAGCTAGGCCACGGGTGGCCACACCAGTCTTATTCTGAGAGAAAAAAGATGTCTCTCTGCGCTTATGTGTGAACTACAAAAAGTTGAACACCATTTGTGTGGAAAATGCAAATTTGCCTCTCATGAAGGACATGTTGGCGCACTTGGCAAAGGGGAAAATTTTCACAAAATTAGATTTAAGGGAGGCCTATTACTGGGTCTGAATCTGCCTTCAACTGCCCTCTGGGGTGTTTCCAGTTTAAAGTGCTCCAGTTTGGAGTGCAGGGGGCACCCGCTGTTTTTATGCAGCTGATTAATGAGGTGCTACATGAAAACCTGAACAAGGAGGTATTAGTTTACCTGGTGAATTAGTCTACCAGTTGCGCATGCGTGAGAATGGGAAATGGCTCCGGCTACTGGAAAATAGCAACGGAATAATCTTGGTGACCAGGACCTCAGACATGGTAACGGAGGGGTTCCTGCAAGAGACCAGCGTCTTGGCTATCCAGGTAGGTAACTACCTGGGGGGGGGGGGGGGGCTGCCTTCAGGCAGCTCCTGGATGGCGTTGCCTCCCTCAGCGGCCTCTTTATACTTTCAGGCTATAGGTGGTCAGTGGCTGCAGCGGAGACAGCTTTGCGCGGGTGGCGACGGTTTCGGCACCGTTGCCCTGGGAGGTGTTGGACTTGTGCCGAGCAGTGCCAACATGTCAGTTTGTGCCCCAAAGAGGGGATGAGGAGCTTTACAGAAATGTTTATCTGGACTGGGGGACTGGTTTCCTGCCCCCACCATGGTTCTGCTGACACTCCCCTCTCCTTTCCCCCCGGCGCGGCGTTTTCTCTATCTTGCCGCTGCCCCTGCAGGGCTCCACGTTGCCCTACTGTCTGCCTGCTTGGACTGTGACCCCGAGAGCTCAGAGACTGGCCTTCTGTTGTGGCCAGTGTCATCTGCTGCTGTTATTGCCTCAGGAGTGCTGCATTAGACAGTGCCATTTTCGGGACCATCTTATATCAGGCGCCATTACTCTGGAGAGGCAGCGCGCTTGGAGCTTAGACTCCCTCCAGTGGCCATCATTGCTGGCCCTGACCGGTGCCTTTCTCACCTTCTTCTCGCTGGGTTGTCGTCTTCACTGCCTTTTCAACTGGCACCTACCCACCCTTCCTGCAGCCACAGCCCTTGGGCTTTTAGACGTACGAACCAATTCCAACTGTTTGATCAGCATTACCTCTCGCCGCCCCAGTGACACCACCTCAGCCACCCAGACTTGGCCTTTTTCCACATCTTTGGCAGACCGGACTTTTGTGATTCTGCCACAAACTTTATATGCATTTTGTATTTTTTAACATCTGTGCCATTTTTTTTATTTGTATGGGATATGTATGTGGTATGTATGTGATGTATGTTTGATGTTTGTTTGTACCCACTTTATTATTTTATTGTCATTGTATTTTGTAATTTTAATCTGACTTGTGGGGACTGTATGAGTGAGTGACTGTGTATGCATGAGGGGACTGGGAGAACAGCTGGGTGCCTCCTCCACTGAGTGCCATTGCAGAAGTGGGAGGGGGCCCAGGCCTATCTCCTGTCCTAGAATGATTGAGACTGATAGCCTGCCGGAGAGGGCGGAGGCTTCGGGGGGGGGGAAATGGGGTCTACGGTTGCGGGAGTGGGCCGGAACATTACGGTCATGGTGGGGAGGGGCAGGTATGGCAGGAACTTCAGGGCTAGCCATTACCGGGGAAAGAGGGTTTGCTACGTCACAGTGATCCCTCCTTCCAGCCCTGTTAGTTCCACTCCAAGGCCAGATGGCGAGAGTGGTCAGGCCCCTGGTCTCAGCCACAAAGAGACCACCAGGAAAACTCCAAGGATTCCTTCAAAGTGTTGCCCGACCTGGGGCCCCATGGAAGAAAATATAGATGGATTTTATTGTTGAGCTACCAGAAAGTCTTGGAAATACTGTGATTTGGATGATCACCAATCTGTTCTCCAAACAGGTCCACTTTGTACCTTGTTCCAAGATCCCATCAGCAAATTCGTTAGCTAAATTGTTTATTTTACATGTGCATAGGTTACATGGAGTTCCTGAACGCTTTATTTCAGACAGAGGGGTCCAATTCACCTCCCTGTTTTGGAAAGAGTTCCTGAAATTAATAGGCTCTGCCCAGGGACTAAGCTCTGCCCACCATCCACAGACTAATGGGGCTTGTGAGAGGACTAACTTGGTTCTGGAGCAATACTTTAGGTGTTATGTCAATTATCAACAGGATAATTGGCTGACCTTTTGCCACATGCAGAGGTGGCGTACAATAATTCAGTACATAGCAGTACCAGAATGACCCCTTTTAAAGTTATGTTTGGCCAGGATTTTGTGCTCATTCCTGAATTGCCTCAAGAGAAGCTGCAGATTTTGTCCTTGTCCAAGTGGAGTGATCAACTTCAACGGTTTTGGCCGATGACTTGCAAGGCCTTAAATGCAGCTGACCAAGCACACAAAAAACAAGCTGACAAAATAAGGGCCAAGCCAAAAGAGTACCAGATTGGGGATAGGGTATTTTTGTCCACTAAGTTTCTGCAAACCACCCAGAAATTGAAGAAATTGGGTCCGAAATATGTGGGTCCATTTTCCATTGTCAAAATTATAAATCCTGTTATCAGTGAAATTGGAATTGCCGAAGGCCCTTAGGAGGATTTATCCTGTATTTCATGTAAACTTACTGAAACCGGAAAACACTTCTGCCATACGTCCACCCCACCCTCACCCCATTTCCCTCCTGGTTGAAGGAGAGCAACATTTTGAAGTTAAAGAAATCTTAGATTCCAGAAAACATAGAGGACGCATCCAATATTTGGTGTCCTGGAAACATTTTCCCCCTTCCCAAGCTGAATGGGTGAACAAATCTGATGTTAGAGCTCCCAGACTTTTACAGAAGTTCTATGCCAGATATCCTGATAAGCCTTGAATTTGATATATGTTATTGGTTGCCATTGTTTTTGTTTTGTTGTATATTTCTTTCTGAAGGAGGGCCAGATGTCAGCCTCTGCTTTGCTTGCTTGCTATCGGCTGCCATAGAAATGGGGAGGGTGGGGGCATGGTATTGGGGAAGGGAATTGTATGGTACTGGAGGAGTTATGTAGAAGGGAGTTTTGTTCTCACCGTCTTCTGCGCATGCTGATGGCTGATGTTTGGACTTGGTCAAGGCCAACCATCTCACATACCAACCTGATGAGGCCTTTTGAAGATGCACCCCGCGTGACACCTTAGGGAGTTGCAGATTGGACACTGTGCTGGGGTAACTGGAGGGAGGGGGCTGGGTAATTATTTGATATGTACTTGTTCGCACTTTTTTGGCTCAGATCTTGCTTTCCTTTTCACTGCTATCAATTCATATCTAGTAAAAGTACTTTATCTCTATTCAAATGGAGTTGAGGTTTTTCTTTCTTGGATACTGAAGGAGGCATGTCTGACATCCCATCTTGAAAATATAATTTTTTGACTGATTTGGCTTTGATGATTGATATTCTAGATGAGATTTCTCTTGTGTCAAATGCCCTTCAAGGCAAGGGAGAAACATAATCGAGGCCCCAAAAAAATTGGTGCTAAGATCAATTAAAGCATTTGAAATGATTAGATGGGGAAAGGCCCATATGAAAAAAGGTTGACGGAATTATTACTTCAGAAACCTTCAAAAATATAAAATTTGTTCAAAACCATCAATTTGTTGGACTTCCTCAGGAAAGATTTTTGGAAAGTATCATAACCAATTTGAAGAAAAGATTAATGGATTGCGAACATTTAAAAACAGGTAGCCAATTGCAAGACTCGAATAAATTACGATTTCTCACTTTTTTGGAGCCAGATTACTGGAATATTGAATATATAGTTGTTCCATGGCCAGAAGCTGAAGAACAATTGCTTGAATTTGGTGAAATTTTTAATTATGAAATTAATATGAACAATTACAGAGATTTCGTATAAAACGTATTAAGAGATTCAAAGAAGTATCCAATTCTTGACAGTATTAAAAAAGCTAAAGATATTGTCAGAACAATTGCTTTGAGTTCAGCAGAGGCGGAAAGGGGGGTTTTCAAAAATGAACCTCATATGTTCAGAACAAAGATCTCATCTAACAATTCCCAACATAAGCAACTTGATGACCATTAGTGTGATTGGCCTACCTGTAACAAAATAGGACCCTATTCCTTCTGTCAAAAAATGGTTAAGAGCACACCATCACACAGCCGATGATCCAAGAGTCAAGAACAAGAAAAGTGCAATGGAGGAGGCCACCAATGAAAGAATGATGTGGAAACATCTTAAAGTTAAAGACAACTAACACAAGCAAGTACTTGTGTGTAGCTCTTTCATTGTGTTATTCTTAAATAAGGTGTAAGTGCATGCAATTGAAAATTTCCTTTCTGTATCTCTTCTTTGTGCAGGTCATTCATTAGGGCAAGGAAGTCTGTGACCTTGACTTGGCCACGCCCACCCAGTCACATGACCATGAAGCGCTGCCCACCCAGTTACATGACCATGAAGCCCAGCCCATCCAGTCACACAACCACCAACCCACACCCACAAAATAATCCAAACCCACAGAAGCAGTAGTAAAACTTTTTGAATACCACCACTGGGCCACTCCTGTCCTATCCTCTTCTCTCCCTCAGGCTTGGCCCACAGAAGCCTCCCCTATCCTATCCCCTTCTTTCCCTCAGAATTGCCCCACAGAACCCTCTCCTCTCCTATTCCCTTCTCTCCCTCAGCCTTGCCCCACAGAAGCCTATCCTATCCTATCCCCTTCTCTCCCTCAGGCTCCTCTCCAAACTTCCAGCCACCAGGCCACACCCTGGCCACACCAATGTCCACGTTTTCAGGTTGGGAGGGGGAGTAGAACATCTACTTAGCATCAGAGCATGTTAATAATAATATAAGACATACTAATGATCTGATGGTCATTTCAAAAAATCCTTTCTAAGCAAGCACCTAGAAGACAAGAGGAACATACGTGCCATATTTCAAGTTTGTAGGCTTTATGGTTCTGGAGATTTCGTGATGTGGAGTGAGTGGTTTTTGATATATATATATATATATATATATATATATATATATATATATATATGTGTGTGTGTGTGTGTGTGTGTGTGTGTGTGTGTGTGTGTGTGTGTGTGTGTGTGTCTCTGTGTCTCTGTGTCTCTGTGTGTCTGTGTCTCTGTGTGTGTGTCTGTGTGTATTGTATGCATGCATGCATACATACATATACACACACATACATACATAGTGCTTATACAATTAAATATGAAAGTGTCTGTGATGTCATACAAAAGAACCCTTTACCATTTCTACAAAAATTGGGATGCACACAGTATAAAAAACCTGTATGCCATTGAGTCCAAGAAAAATACCAGTATGTGCTTCTCTAAGGTGAATGCATACCTACCAGTACCAATATTCCAATCTACTTCAGGAAAGAAGGTGTAGCCTTTTCAACTTAACATATAAAGAACATATAAAGAGGTTGCCAATCAATCAACAGAGCTTTAAATCGTGAAAAGTAAGAAACATAAATGGTGAAAAGTAAGAAAAAATAGTAAGAATGGTCTTAGATTATATCTTCAGTATTCTTGCGTTTTTGGGGAGTTTTGAACAGATTGATCTTGTTTTTGAAGATAAGCTAATATCCTCTTAAGCCCCTCTTTTAAAAATCCCTGTAATGCAGTCACTGGTCTGTATATTTCAGAGCTGAGCCTGGGACAGAAAAAAAAAACCCATAATGTTTGGTGTTAAGATGAACACCATCAGACCTGCCCGGTTTAGTTTTTGAAAGCTCAGCAATCCTATTGCTATAACCCTGCATTTTAGTGGGCTTTAGTCTGGGTTCTGAAAGGAAGAAGTGCTTCTTGTTTGCACAGCTGAAAACAAGATGAAAAAACACAGGCCCCTCTCACATGCCATTAGACCGTAAAGTCCATGGAGTACTGCACTTTACAGATAAACACTTCATTCCTGGAAACTTTTCTCAGTATGTGAATGAAAGGCACAACCATTTCAAAATAAAATGGATAAAAGGACTGGTATTTCACTGTATCTTATACAACAGTGTATTATACGAATACTCAGCTAATACCATTGATGTTCCTGGAATGATATAATTGAGGGAATGAAAATGAAGCTTGAGATATTGCAAGGTGATGCCCATTTAAAGGGACTGAAGTTATGGCTCCCTACTGACCCTCTTTCTACACCCATTGATACTTTTACAGTAGATCAGAAGTAGTGATGAACCTGCAAGACCACAAAGCTTTCTCGGAGTGATTCATCATAAAAGCCGCAAGCATTTAGCAACATAATTTTAAGCACTTATAAAAACCCTTGCAGGGAAGTACCCCAGGTATTTGCACATTTGCAATGCTGTGCTGGGAGAATTTCCCTGGGTTCCTTTCTTCCAATCTGGGAAAAGAGTGTGTTAGCAATCTCTCTGGAGAAGCATAACCATCCCTAGAGAAGTGCAGTTCATCCAGACCCAGAGGCTAGCTGTTTGGGAAGGAGGTCCCTCTCTCTCTTTATTGTAAAAACAATGCAAAGTTTGTTTTTGGAGCAGCTGGCAACAGGCTGACACATCAGCAAGATTTCTATAGGATTTCTGAGCCCTTTGTGAAGGAATGCAAACTTGGTGCATGATTTTTATGACTGAGAACAGGAAACGTAAGAGTAATACAATGATTTTATGATAGGAGGAAATATTCTGCTTGTTATCTCCCTTATCAGAAGAAAATCTTTCTGATCAGGCATGTGATTTTCCTTCATTGTCTTTTCATGGATGTAAATCATAGCAATAGCAACAGCATTTACACTTGCCGTATTTTTTGGAGTATAAGACACACTTCCCCCCGCAAAAGGGTGAAAATTTGGGTGCGTCTTGTACACCGAATGTAGCACCACCCGTCCACCAGCCCCCACCCTTTGGTTTCTGCCTCCCAGCAATTTGCTTCCTTGCATGAAACAGCAAACAGCTTGTTTCAGTTTCAGCTTCAGCACAGCCTGATTAGCACAAGTAGCTGATTGTCAGTTGGATTGGCCTGTTGACCATCAGCTGTTTCAGGCTGTAGGGATTGCCATAGTCTATTGCCACCTCTGTGTGCCCCATTTTCAGCATCTGCATCCCATTTTCAGTCTCTGTGCATCCTGTATTCGGCCTCCACATGCCCAATTTTGCACCCATTCTGATACCCACCATCCAGAACAGGCAGAAAATGGGGGGTGGGGAGGCCAAAAATGGGGCATGTGGAGGCTGAAAATGGGATATAGAGGCCGAAGATAGGGTGCACAGGTATTAGAACTGCCAAACTGCTAGGAGCTGCTGATCAGCAGAAGTAGCCTGCAATAGTGGCCCTCTAACCACTGCCCCACGATGGCTCTGGACCTGGGTGCTGGATTTTCACACCTTCTAAATGTTGATTGACTCCAGTGTTAAATCTCTGCCTGTCAATATTCTTTGTATTGCTGTTTCAAATGCACTACTTCCCTGATTTATCTAAGTTCACTAGAAACAATGTATATCCACCTGATATAACTTCACAGTTAAAGGTTTGCTTTCTATAACCTTCTACAACCTTTCTATAACCTAGATTTTTAAAGATCAATTGGTTCCTAAATTTATAGGTGGAAAAACCTAGAATAAAACTCAAAGCAAGATACAAAGGAAAAATGAGGATTTGGCGTACCAGATTGAGAACTTTATACTGTAGCTATTCTAACATGATTAAAAGAATGGATAATATTGAGAAATAAAAGATTACTCAAATTGGAAGGTCATGACCTCCAAGCAGAATGGCATGCCTTCCTATAGTATGAAAAAGGATCTGCACATAAATATTTTTATAGACACTACATCAGACAGTCCCTGTTATTAGTATGGAACAAAATTAAACATGACCACTATACTGAAATACCCATTTGGCTAAACATACATACATCCAAATGTAATTAACATGGAAAAATTGTCACATACAAAGAGTTATTGAACAGACAGGGGGAGATAAAAGATTGCCAAAGATTACACAATATTAGATAAACTTCTGATAAAGACAGAAGACAGGTTGATCAAACTGCTGTATAGATTTTTGCTGGAATATAAACTTGAGGAAGAACATGTCAAAGAAACTATGGTCACCTGGGCGAACAATTTTGGTTATAATATGGATTTGGCTAAATGGGAACAACTTTGGATACTTAATCGGAAACTAACAATGGCCACAGCTTATAAAGAAAATTTGTATAAGATGTTCTACAGATGGCATCTTCCCCCAGCACGGCCCTCCAAAATGTTTAAAAATTTGGCCCCAAATTGTTGGAAGTGCAAAAAAACACCAGGCACTTTTTATCGTATGTGGTGGACATGCAATGAGGCAAAAACATACTGGAAAATGATACAATCATGGTTGGAACAAATGGTGGGAGATCAAAGTTTGTTCAAACCAGAAATTTTTCTCCTAGTCATAATACTGGAGAGGGTATAAGAAAGATGTGCTTGAACTAATTATACATGTACTAACTGTGGCACGTATAACTTATACTTTCTTAATGTCCAGTTTCAAGCCAACTTTTGCACTCTCCTTCTTCACCCGCATCAAGAGGCTCTTTAGTTTCTCTTCACTTGATCGACGGAGTGATTTTGGATTATAAATAGGGATTGGAGGATTTGGAGCCAGACGAGATATTGACAGTGGTAAAGGCATTGAGAGAAGTATATTTGGGATATTTGGAATAAAATTGAGCTGTATCTTAAAAAAGATACAGCAAAAATCAGACTTCTGATGGGAAAAAAAGAGGAAACTGTATGAAGAAAGAGCAATAGCACCATCTAGTGAAGAGAGAAAATAGGAACTAAGCAAACAAGACTAGATAAATAGCTGATGCCACCTGCTGAATAGTGACAAGAGGAGTTTGGTGATTTCTGAAACCAGATTAATTTAAAAAAAGATTAAAAGAGAACATTGAAGAGCAAGTCAACCCAAATGCCATCCAGCAGACATGAAAGAAAGGACCCTGAGATGAAGAAGTAAAGACCAGAAGACAGCTGTAAAGACTATGGGGGAGGTGGAAATTAATTGTAAGGTTTTTTTTTCTTTGCTTCATTCACAGAAATTCATTGTAAGGTTTTCTTCCTTATCTCATTTATATTGTAATCAGTTTAATGTACTCATGTAAGAATTGTATTTGAGAGTGGCTAGCACAGCAAGTTCTGAACACCTTAGATTTCTGCCCTGTGGGAGGGAAATTTGTCCACAATGTCTGTATTTTCTGTAGAAGGAGCTACACAGAGAGAGGGGGGAGGGAGGGAGGAACTCCATTCAGAATTAGATGGAAACTATCTTCTCCACCTACCTCCACACAAAGCTTCTCCTAGGTTGATTTTTGCCCTGACACTAAAGCCCACACAATCATATCTCCCTGTTAATTCCACGGGGGAGGATCAATTCAGGCAATTTCCCCACTTGAAGAGCTAGCAGAAAGGATCTTCAAAACCCAAGCCCTGACTGACTCACAAATGATGCTGCCTGTAGAGCAGGACTTGTTGCACTGGTGGTCTCATGAGTAGGAGTCCCAGGGCTCATTGTATGTAATTTTAAAATACTAAATAGCCTGGATTGCACAATGGCTAAACTCAATTTGGCCTCACTAAAATAAGAGCTAGGGCAGGTTCAAGAACCATCCCTTGGAAATAGGCATCCTGTAGTTATTTAAAAGGCAAAAACATGGCTGGGAAGAATTTTGGGACTTCTGCTTGCTTGTAACCTGTCTGGAAGCTCACAGAAAGTGATATCTGATATTAATTGGCATGGAAAATGGGATACTGTCAATTTCTTTCCAGAACTTGTGCCCTGGCTGCTAGACCTTCATGGTTGAAAGCTCCCTGGGAGCCACTGAAGGAATCCTCCTTCTGTCTCTCTCAATGCCTTTCCATCAGAAAAAAAATTAAGTCTCCCTGATCTGACCAGTTTTAATCTTTTGTCAAGAATATGTTTGTTCCACTCACATGTTTTGGAAAAAAAGGAGGGATTGTAAGAAGTTAAAACCCATCATTATCCTAGAAGAATGAAATATCCTAGGAAATATTGAAAAGGCAGAATATTATATTTCCCTGGATGTGAAAAAGGAGAAACATGTTTTAAAGACAAAGTAGCTCCCTGCAGTTTCCTGCCCATCCCCCTTTGTCAATGAGCCATTAAGATGCCCAAGCCAGTCTATTCTAAACAATAAAGAATTCTCCCCCTTGATGGGCAGGATTGCGACAGTTAAGACACATGTACTACCGAAATTTTTGTTTTTGTTTCAAACGGCACCAACTAAATTGGACAAATTTTTTAAAAAATCCTTGGAGACAATAGTGGCTCGATTTATATGGCAAGGCAAGAAAGCACGAATTAAAGCCCAAATGTTGCAAAAACGTAAAGAACTGGGAGGCTTCAGAGTACCCAACTGGGAAGCATATTATGATTCTTCAAAAATTTTATTCATTTTCATTTTCAATTTTATACAATCACTTATGTACTGAGTATTTGCAATAAAAAAGACATAAAAAACCCCTTAAACACAACTCATCGTCCAGCGTATAAAACCAACCTGGCACTTTCATCCTCCATACACCCCTTCTTCTCCCCCTCCAACTTTCATTTCTCCCCTCTAACAATCACCCCACCTACTTCCTTTTCCCCTCCTACCTTCCTTTCTCCCCTTCCTCACCCTCCTTACCTTCCCCTCTCACCCTCCTTACATTCCCCTCTTCCTCCCTCCTTACTTCTCCCTCTTCTTTCCCTCTACTTCTCACTTTGGTGCATTTCTCTATTCATTAATCTATTCAATTCTTAACTACTAAAATTGAGCTAAAAAGAAAAAAAAAGGGGGGGGAAGAGAAAAATAAAAAGAAAAGATAAGGAACAACAGTATACAAGTGCATTCTTCTTATTCTATATATTGAAATTGTATTTCCACCCCCCCACCCCCCACCCCAATGAACCCCCCTCCCTAATCCCCTCCGACTTCCCAGGTCCCACACCCGGCACAACTCTCTATCAAACACCTTCTAGGATATCTTATAGTCAAATAGATTAAAAATAAAAATAATGAAAAGAAAAAAAAAGAAAAAAGGGGAATAACCCAAAAAAAGTAAAAAGAAAACACACACACACAAAAAAGAACTCTTTGCATTAGGCTCAGCCTCCCATCATTATTAAAGTTTAACCAGTGTAGATCATTCCATATGTATCTTATCTTCGTCCCTTGCTTCTTTGATATTTACCCCAACTTCCTGTAGACTCTCCAAATAGTCTTTCTTAACCTTATATTCAAGTAACAGTTTATACAAAAATCAGTTTGCCTTCTACCTCAAGGTAATCTAATCAAACTTTCGTTACCCTTCCACCTACCTCTCGCTTCCCAGCTCCATTCATCCCAAACCAAAATTCAATAAAATTACGATCTTTCTCTTCACTTTAAAGTCCTGGGCAATTTAGGTTAAAGTTCAAGCATATAGGTCCCATAAAATGTGTGTCCAGAATCCACACCGCCTCATTCAGTCCCAATATTTCATCAATATCCAGCTCCACCCCTCTATACCAAACAAAGATCGCAAAGTCCTATTCAAACCAGAATATTTTTTTTTAAAAAAAAAGTATCTTAAAGTTATAGCTAGATCCTTAATCTCCGCTCTTCTGCCTCTCCGAAAGGGGGAGAGCAACGCCCTCCGTCTTGTAGTTAGATGGTCCGCTGCTTGTCCTCTCCTTCTCCTTGTCTTTCCACGTTTCCGGATGAATCAGGAAGTCCCGCCTTCAGAGTCTTGTAATAAAAATCTCGAGCTTCCGGAACAGAATTGAGACGATATCTTTGATTCTCAAATGTGACTGTAATACCTTCTGGCGCTTCCCATTTATACTGTATCTGGGAGTTTCTAAGTTCTTGAGTTAAAAAAGTATAGTCTCTCCTTGCTTTCAACATCTGAAATGGAATTTCTTTAAAAACAGTCAAATCCTGTCCATCGATTCGTAGCCTATTATTGTAAAACTTTTGTATAATCGCATTTCTGGATTCTTTTGTGGAAAAATATATAATTATGTCCCTCGGGAGCTGTCGCTGTTCTGCTACACACGAATTCTGGCGATAAATTTTTCGAATCTGCCAATCAAAATTAAGTCCCAGACTTCCCACCGAACGACTAAGAGCTTCAACAAAAGTCTGTTTTAAATTCTCTTGTTCCTTTTCGCGCAGTCCTCTAACTCTTATTGCAAACGCTTTCCTATTATAATTTATCATAACGAGTTGTTTTTGAACATTTCCAATTTCTTGTTGTAGCGTTTGGATATTAGAAGTCAGATTAAGGTTAGCCTCTTCCAAAATTTCCAATTTGTCCTCCATTTCAGCAATATAATCTGTCATAACCGACATAACTCCAGTCATATCCACCTTTATTTGGGCAATTTTGGCCTCAAGTTTGTCATATAAATCCAGTACAAATTCCTTAATTTCCTGTCTGAAATCCTTAAGCGTTTGAAAAAGAGATTCCTGTGTTAACAAATCTCCAGCAGATGGCGTAGGAGGCAAGGGCAGCGATTTTATAGCAGATTCTTTAAACTCCTTCGTAAGAGAGCGCTTTGCCTGCTTTGATCTGGGCGCCATTATAAATAAAAATTGGAGATAAACAAATAAACAGGGTTTTCGCTCCCCTCAAATTTCAAAGGGTTATTTATAGGCTTTTAATAGTTAATGATGAGAGGTCTTCAGGAGAGTAGAGCCAGTTAAGTAGTCACATATCAGTCACAAACGCTATAAAATCGCCATCTTGTATCACGGCTGAACAAAGAAGCCTTAAGCAAAATTGAGGCTGGTGTTTAAGATAGTAATAAAAAAGGCATCTCAGGAGTGGACCCCGCTCGGATTAATTTTAAATAACTTTAAATAGCTTAGCTTTGTCCTGAGGGGGGGGGCACCTGTCTAGAGCTGAAAAAAACAGCTGAGAAGAACTGGCTGGAGAAAAAAAAAAGCTCAGCTGATGCTGGATCTCTCCTCCGTTCACAGCGAAAAAAGAAACAAGGCTGTGAACTACGAAGAAATCCTAGCGACTGAACTGCTCCCTGCCCCTTTCTGCCAAAAAGGGGTGATATCTAATGATCTCTTAGATATACAGACCAGAACTCTTGAGGGGAGCTCCGTTGAGCTCCCAGCGGCGACAGCTCCTCCCCCGGAAGTCCGGGAAAGCCCTGGGAAGCATATTATAATGCAGCAATTATGACATGGGTGAAGGATTAGGTGACGTTGAGTAGAAGGCACATATTGGCTATAGAGGGACATGACCTCCCTCAGGGATGGCACGGCTCCCTCTGGCAAGAAAGAGGTACTTCATTGGACATTATATTCGGAAGATTTTGATGGGGGTGTGGGAAAAGATGAGGAAAAAATACTATCTTAGGGTTCCGTGCTGGTTGGCACCGTTAGAGGCCTTAACGCATCCCAGTGTATTTAATTGGACAAGAAACATAACATATAAAGACATTATGAAAGAAGATGGCAACATGAAAACAAAGATGGAATTAGAGCAGCAGGGCAGGAATCTGGAATGGTGGGAATATTTACAGATTAGAAATAGGTTTAAAAGCGATAAGGTATGGTTTGGGATCTACCCAAACCCTCAGGGGCTAGATAAGATTTTGTTTGGTGGAGATAAGAAAATGTTATCGAAGATTTATCAGTTTTTGACCTGTCAAGATGTTAAAGAAGAGATGGATAAAAACCTTCTAATAACACGGGAGAGAAACTTTGGCTATGAGACTGAAATGGGCAAATGGTGGGATCTATGGAGTATTGTAAACTTACAATATCTACAGCATTTAAAGAAAACATATACAAGATGGCTTATAGATGACACCTCCCCCCAATGAGGTTAGCCAAAATGTTTCCTGGGTTATCTCCACTGTGTTGGAAATGTGGAAGAAGGGATGGCACATTCTACCATATTTGGTGGTCTTGTACTGAGGCCACGAAATATTGGAGAAGGATTCAAAAATGGCTAAAAGAGGTTACCGGGGCAAGCATGGAATGGAAACCCGAGAATTTTTTACTAAGCATAAAACCAGAAAACATGAGTAAATCTATATGGCATTTGAGCCTACATATAATTGTGGCTGCAAGAATAACCTATGCACAATTTTGGAAATCTACTACCATACCGTTGGAAGATGCCATAATTAAAAAGATCTATGAATGTGCAGAAATGGACAGAATGATGGGTTGGCTGAGGGACAAAGGAGAAACAGAACATTATCTTAGCTGGAACCTATGGTATATGTGGGCGACAAGGAGAACAGCAGGGACTTAAAACGGGGAAAGTTAAATAGCAGTTGTTAACAATGGGAACTAAAAGTGAACGTGGGTATTGTAATAGATCCCAGAAGTTTGTAACGAGAAGATGTTGCTTAGAGACTAAACAATGAGGAAGGAAAAAAAAGTTGGGCTGTGAATGACTGTCACTGCACGGGGGGGGGGGAGGGGGGTTGTATGTTTAAAACTATATTTGTATTTGTATGTTTTATCCTTTAAAAAATGTATAACCAATAAAGATTATTTTTTAAAAAAAGAATTCTCCCCTTCATCTCCAGGGTGATGGGATTAAGGCATGATAGTATTAGCTCTTTACCCAACTCACCACATGGCATCTGAGAACTCAACCAAACTTGAGACTCAAAACACAGCCTAGAGAGTTGCCGCTGCATGGCCCCATGGGAGTCTGACAACCAATCAGAATACATTTTCTTACACAGGCACAGGAAACAGAGAGGTGGGGCTGAACAGAGAGTATAAAGCCAGGAACTTTCAGCATATCGTCTTCTTCTCTTCTTCTTCACCCAACCTTGAAGTATAGAAGTTAAAACCCATCCTTCTCCTAGAAAAATGAAATATCCTAGGAAATATTGAAAAGGCAGAATATTATATTTCCCTGGATTCCCTGGATGTTTTAAAGACAAAGTAGCTACCTGCAGCTTCCTGCCCATACCCCTTTGTCAATGGGCCATTAAGATGCCCAAGCCAGTCCCTTTACATAATAACGAATTCTCTCCTTCAGCTCCAGGGTGATGGGATTAAGGCATGATTAGCCTTTACCTACTCACTACATGGCATCTGAGAACTCAACCAAACTTGGATTCAAAACACAGCCTAGAGAGTTACCCCTGCATGGCCCCATGGGAGTCTGACAACCAATCAGAATACCAGCTCAAGATCAAAGGCCAGAGAGGGCATAAAACCAAGGACTTTCAGTATCTCAGCCCTTCCTTCTCTTCTCTTCTTCTGCACCCAACATTGAAGCATGTTGTTGCAGAAAATAACAGGGCCTAGATGTCTCAGGATCAAGGAGAAGTTTATTTGGCAGCCAGGTTCAGAAAAGCTAGTCAAAGGCTAGCATGTAACTTCTGAACAACTCTTCAAATGGAAGCACATATTCTTATACTTTGTCAAAACACAGAAATACTTAACCCATTTCTGATTGGTTACCTTGAGGAAAGAAGCTTTATAAGCAGATACTGTCTTGCTTCCCCTTTTGTCTGGTCCGCAGGTATGGAGCTCTAGTCTCATAATGGCTACATGGCTTTGTAAAGATTTTAGTTGAACTCTGTGGTTTTGTGAGAAATTTAACTGAACTCTGCGGCTAGGCTTCATACTTCCTGTTCTTTTGCAAGCTTCAAACTCCGTCTTTTACTTTATACTAACAAGATGAAAGGGGTCCCAAGAGGCTATCCAGCCTGACCCCGTATGTTCACTCTTAATGTCCAAATCTCACTTTATGTCCTATTTTATTGTGATCACCTTTTCTGTTCAAGACTCATGTGGTCCTGTCCACCATTAAACCATCTTTAGAGCTGATGGAACTGAACCGAGAAGGACATTTCTTTGAACACAAGAGATTGTTGATTGAGATTCCGGTGGGCGGGGCCTGACAGGGAGTTGTTTTTTTAACAGCTCCCGAATCTTGGCTGCGTTAAACTGTCTAAACAACAATCCATCAACTGTTTAGCAGTTTGTTTACCTCTTCTTCGGGCTTAGAAGGATAAGGTGAGAAACTATGCTTGAGCCATGCTCCAACTAATCCTCCCAGTCTAAAAATCTGGGAAGGAAGGGGGGGGTGCCCGGCAGCATAGTACCTCCGCGTCAAGATTTATTCTGCCTTTTGCTGCAGAACGAAGGTCTTCGTTCATCCTCAGCGCAAAGACTGATTTACTGCTGACTTCAAGACGAGCTGAACCAATACTCGTGAACTCCTAATTGTATGTATAAATCCTTAGCTCCATTTGTAAAGAATTCCTTCTGACAATTACTTGCTGAAAGATACACAAAATGGCACCGAGCAGCTGTGTAGGAGGGGTTACACTTTAATAGTATTCTTATGGAGCCCAGAAGTTATTTATTATCAAACTAAATAGCAACTGCTGTATAATTGGTTTGCCTGGACTTATTAATTGACTAAAGAAGATTAAACCTGAGATGGCTTCTAAGCAAAAATCCCCCTACGTCAAAAAGTGCCGGGAGCTCGCCAGCTCCCACTACTAAATTACAGTCATTACTTCCCCCTACTTCTGCAGGGGAGCCTCTAACCAGAGAAATTTTGCAAAAAGAATTAATTGATGCTTTAAAAAATCATGCAGCTGCAATGATCAATGATAAGCTACAATGGAGCTTATGACACGCAATCAAACGATTAGAGATGATTTTCTGATGGCTTTTAATTCCCTATCTGGTTACGTATTGGGAATTGAAGACAGGCTAGAAGATCTTAGTGACTCTAATATTAACTTAGCAACGAAGATGGATGTGGTTCAACAAAAGGTTAGTGATGCAGAAAATGAAATTATAATGTTACAGTACAGACAAATGGAATTTGCTTTAAGGATAAGGGGCCTCCCAGAGAAAACTCAAGAAAACTTGAAGCAGATTCTCTCTGAAGCCTTTGACCTACTGATGGGAAGGCCAGGATGGAACTATGTATGGCAAATTGAAAAGGTTTATCGCGTCAACTCCTGGCTTGTAAGACAAAAGCAACTACCAAGAGATATTATGGTGTATTTTGCTACTAGAGATATGAGGAATACGATACTACAAGAGTCTTACAAAACTAAGCTTCAAATTGGGGGTCAGGAGGTGACTGTCTTGAAGGAGATACCACCTAAAATGTTGAGATCTAGGAAAGACTATGCTTTTTTAGTCGAAGAGCTTAAAAATAATCAGATACAGTTTAGATGGGAAGCGCCAGCTGGCCTGGCACTCACGTATCTTGGACAAAGAAACCGTCTTAATTCAGTATGGAAGGTCTACAGTAACATATTGAAGGCTGGACATTCCCCTCTTTCTGGACCCAGAGAAAGAGAACAAGAAGGACATGATAGACAGCAAATCACTCAAGCATCAACAAGGGTAGATCAACTTCCTCTCTCAGAGGTACAAGAAGCTAAGGAACAAAGACAAACCCGCGTGATTACCAGGCGAATGGAACAGGAACTAAAAAAGCAACAAACACATGCCACCATTCAAGAACCTACAGGTGTTACTCTAGAAGCAATGAGAGGAACCAGGCCAAAGATTAAATTCCAAGATGTTCAGATGGCTCTTAAAAAGCTGCAGGGAACTAAAGATGGCAACTAAATTCCTAACTTGGAGCGTCAATGGCTTAAATTCCCCACAGAAAAGGAAGAAAATAAACCACTATCTTAAACAATTCAAGAACGATATAATTTGCTTGCAAGAAACTCATATTAGATCAACTGATCAAAAATACTTGATTAATACAAGACTTGGACAACACTTTATAGCTTCTGCTACAGAGAAGAAAAATGGTATAGTTATTTACTTAAGAAAGGATATGAAAGCTGAATGTGCCAGTGCCTGGAGGCTGTTAGGGTCTGGATGGGGGTTAACAAGCTTGTACTCAATCCAGACAAGACCGAGTGGCTGTTGTGTTTTCCTCCCAAAAACTTGGTCAATATTCCATCACTCAGGCTGGGGGGTGAAAACCTACGCCCCTCAGACAGGGCTCGCAACTTGGGGGTCCTCCTGGATCGACAGCTGACTTTAGAACACCATTTGTCGGCTGTGACCAGGGGGGCATTTGCCCAGGTTCGCCTGGTGCACCAGTTGCGTCCCTACCTGGACTGGGAGGCACTCGCAACAGTCACTCACGCCCTCGTGACCTCAAGACTGGACTACTGCAATGCGCTCTACATGGGGCAACCCTTGAAGAGTATTCGGAGACTTCAACTCGTCCAGAATGCAGCCGCGCGAGTGATCGTGGGTGCACCTCGGTACACCCACGTTACACCTATCCTCCGCGAGCTGCACTGGTTACCGATCAGTCTCCGGATACGCTTCAAGGTGCTAGTCGTAACTTATAAAGCCCTTCATGGTATTGGATCTGGGTACTTGAGAGACTGCCTGCTGCCAATTACCTCCCACAGACCCATTAGATCTCACAGGGTTGGCCTCCTCCAGGTGCCATCTACAAGCCAATGCCACCTGGCTATTACCAGGGGGAGGGCCTTCTCTGTGGCAGCTCCGGCCCTCTGGAATGAACTCCCCGCAGGGATTCGGACCCTTACCTCTCTCCAGGCCTTCCGGAAAGCCGTCAAAACCTGGCTTTGCCAGCAGGCCTGGGGGTGATGAGTTCCCTCCCCTCTCGACATGTATGGTTGTGCGATTGTTGTCGACTTTTATTATTTGTATTTTGTCTTTTATGTTCCCCCTTTTTTCCCCTTTGAATTGTTCGCCACCCTGAGTCCTCCCGGAGAAGGGCGGCATACAAATAATAAAATACCAATACCAATACCAATTGAAGCAGATTCCCATGGAAGATATATTGCAATAGATCTGGTATTAGAAGGGAAAAAGACACTGCTCTTGGGAATATATGCTCCCAATCACCAACAAGACAAATTTTATAAAATGCTTCACGCTAAGTTAGTACATTGGGACTATAGATCCTGCATATTACTGCGTGATTGGAATGGTGTTATGGATACCAAGAAAAATAAGAAGGCTCTCCGCCAAAATACCCAAACGCGAGCAAAACTACCTAAGTCCTTTTTTGATATGATAGAGGATTTTGAATTGAGAGATATCTGGCGAGAAAGGAATGCAGAAGAATATGACCTTTTTTTCTGATAGACATCAATCCTTTTCTAGGATTGACTTTATATTAACAACCAATGATTTGCTTTCTAGGGTAAAGAAGATGAAAATATGTTCCAGAGCCTTATCAGATCATAATCTGGTTTGGATGGAGTTGGAATCCAAGCAAGAAGGTCTTGGAGACTGAATGAAAACTTATTTAGATATGAGAAAAACATTAATGAATGTAAAAAGTTGTTAAAAGAATATTTTGTTTTTAACATGAATAAGGGTACATCTATGGAAATGGTATGGGATGCAAGTAAAGCGTATATGAGAGTTCTGATAAATATGAATAGATTACATAGACGCAAACAGGGGAAAAAGAGAATTGAACTTGAAAACGAAATTAGGAAGAGAGAGCAGGAGCTAATCTTAAAACCAGGAGACAAAAAGATTAAAGAAACAATCACATTATTAAAAGAGCAATTTAACATGCTGATGTCAGACCAGGTGGCTACCAATTTGCTATATGCAAAACACAACACTTTCTGTAATGCAAATAAATCTGGTAGATGGTTAGCATATTTGATTAGGAAAAAACAGAAGTCTTGTAATATATTGAAATTACATTTTAAAGGGAAGGAAGTGTACCAACAGAAGGAGATTCAAAGGGCTTTTCGTGAATTTTTTATAGGATTGTACACGAATGATAAAATCCAAAGCTTAGATATAGATAGATACCTGGATAAAGAAAAAATACCCATAGTTAAAGACGAGCAGAGGGAAAGACTGATCAACCAATAACTTCGGGGGAAATTCTCCAGGTAATTAAACAGCTAAAAGCAGGGAAAGCACCAGGTACAGATGGCTTGAAGGCGGCTCACTACAAAAATTTGCAATTAGAAATGGTAGAACCGCTTAAGGAATTATTTAATAAGATCCAAGTGGAAGGGAAGGTACCCCCATCTTGGAAGACAGCCTTTATATCCTTGATACCCAAAGAAGATCAAGATCTTACTCAACCAAAAAAATTATAGACCCATATCATTACTCAATATAGATTATAAAATTTTCACTAAAATACTAGCGAAGAGGTTAATGTTGACTATTCAGCAATTGATTCATAATGATCAAACAGGTTTTATTCAAGGGAGACAAATGAGAACTAACGTAAGACTAATTCTCAATACATTAGATTACCTGGGAAAGAACAACCAATTTCCTGCTGTGCTTATATTTTTAGATGCTGAGAAAGCCTTTGATCGAGTGAATTGGCAATTCCTGCTGAAAATATTGCAAAAAATGCAAATAGGAGAGCACTTTTTACAATCAATTAAAGCAATGTATCAGGAACAAACAGCTCAAATCATAGTTAATGGAAGTCTAACAGATTCATTTAAAATTGAGAAAGGTGCAAGGCAAGGTTGTCCCTTATCCCCATTATTGTTTATCATAACTTTGGAACTATTGTTGAATAAAATACGGGGTTCAGGGGACTTATATGGAATCAAGATTAGACAGCAAGAATATAGAGTATGTGCTTTTGCGGATGATTTGGTTATAACATTAACCCAACCACAGGAATCTAGTAAGATTTTAATGAATATGATTAATCAATATGGTCAAGTGTCAGGATTTAAAATAAACTTAGGGAAAACAAAGATACTAGCTACAAAAATGAATACTAAACAAAGGGAAGAACTAGAAGGAATGACAGGATGCAAAATAGTTAAAAAGGTCAAATATTTAGGAGTTTATATCTCAACCTCAAACGGGAAGTTATATAAGTATAATTATGAACCACTATGGCATAGTATGGCATAGTATACAGATAGAGATGAAAAAATGGGAGAAATTACAGTTATCTTTGCTGGGAAGAACAGCAGAAGTGAAAATAAATATTCTACCTAAATTTTTATTTCTTTTTCAAACGTTACCAATACTTTAAAAAGATGCAAGCCTGCTAGAATGGCAGAAATGTATTAATAAATTTGTATGGGCAGGGAAGAAGCCGAGAGTAAAACTAAAAATAATGTAAGATGTGCGTGAAAGAGGAGGCTTGAAATTACACAATTTAAAACTATATTATGATGCAGTAGTTTTATCTGTAATTAGTGACTGGATTAATTTAACAGAGGATAGAATACTTAATATCGAAGGACATGATTTGGTATATGGTTGGCATGCTTATTTGCTATACAACAAAAAGGTGGATAAGATTTTCAAAAGTCATATTTTAAGGAATGCTCTACTGCGGGTTTGGAAAAAATATCAATATAAACTAAATGATAAGATACCCATGTGGGCTATTCCCAGACAGGCAATAGACAATATGAACATAGTACAAAAACAGGATGTAACTACTTACAGACAGCTTCTTACCGCAGAAAGAGGTGTACTACAACTGAAACCCTTGGATGTACTAAAAGAGGAAAAGGTAATTCAAACATGGTTTCAGTACGGGCAGTTACAGGCTAAATGGAAAATAGATAAAAAAATTGGCTTTATGCAAGTCGAGGATAATTTACTTAAACAAATTAGAGATCAAAGTCCAATGCATATAAAGAGACTATATAATGTATTAATAGAAATTGACTCGGAAACAGAACTAGTTAAAGACTGTATGATAAAATGGGCTCAAAATGTTGAAGAACCAATAATGTTGGATACATGGGAAAAGATTTGGGTGAGAAATGTAAAATTTACACAAGCCCAAAACTTGAGAGAAAATTTTTATAAGATGTTTTATAGATGGCATTTAGATCCTAAAAAAATGGCTTCTATGTATCTGAACTTACAACCTAAATGCTGGAGATGTGATTGTGTGAACGCTACATATTTTCATATATGGTGGACTTGCAAAAAGGTTAAAGCATTTTGGATAAAAATATGGTGGATTATGCAAAATGTTCTTAAAAAAAGGATAAATTTTACCCCTCAGTTATTTTTGTTAGGCATAATTACTGATTGTACAGTTGTAGAGACTAATCTGATATTGCATTTAATAACTGCAGCTAGATTGTTGGTGGCGCAATACTGGAAGAAAGAAGATTTGCCTACTATTCAAGAATGGACATTGAAAGTAACAAACCTAGCTGAGATGGCCAAAATATCTGCATATCTTAAGGACCATTCAAACGAGAGATACAAACTGGAATGGAAAAGATGGATTGACTATACTCAAAATAAATACGGGACTAAGAAATTCCAGATAGTTTATGATTAGAGAGCAGGAATTACAAATTATCTAGAATTAGTCCAGCAAGGAGGAGCTAGACCTCAATGGAAATACGTTATTAACTATCTTTTTTGGTTTTTTTTAAACTGTACCTTAGATTCTCTTTGTTAAAGATTTATACCCTGTATTGGTTCTGGGAAGTCGGGGGGAGGGGGAAGGTTGGGGAGGGTTTGGGGGGGAGGGTGGGGGGGGGGAAACTAAACATTTGTAAAAGTTTGTTTTTTCAAAAATGCTCAATTAAAAAAAAAACATCAAAATAAAGAGATTGTTGATTGAGAGAAGAGCGGCCGCCATTTTGGACATTAGTTCAGGGCAGCCGCCATTTTGGATTCCATGTTTTTGTCTGTCAGAAGCAGCAACAGCTCCGGTCTTGTCTTAAAGCCCCAGTCTACTAGTTCCAAGGAAGCCCCAGTCTACCAGTGCAAAGAATTCTGCCTGAAGGTACCGGTCTACCAGTTGCCTGAAAGTCCCAGTCTACCACAGCTCTAAAGACTTCAAGTCAGTTGCAGACACAAGAAGTGGTGCCAGCGCCAGAGGCCTCGAACGAGGCTGCCCGAGCACTCCAATCAACCCAGCCCTAGGCTATTCACTGTCCAAGTACTTGGTCAAAGATCTGGTGAGGCTGTGGCAGAATTTCATCTCCGGAGTTGATCGATCAGACCTGGTCCCGAGGTAGTAAGTGGGGCATTCGCAGTTGCCATTCTAGCTAACCACAGGAATGGCTGACTCGTGTCACGGGGAGGAAGAACCCTGCCCAAGCCCATCCTCCATCTTGCAGCTAGCCCCAAGGAGAAAGGTGGCTAATGGCAAGTCCTCCAGCAAGTCAGGCAGGTCTAAGACTTACTCTCACAAGTCTTCTACAACAGATAGATATGCAAGCAGGCACTTGAAGGCGTAGGTAAAACAATTTGCTAAGGCGCAAAAGGTGCTGATGGTTAATCCATCTTCCCCAAGGCAGGCTGAATCCACTCAGGCCAGGGATGAGGTACAAGATACCTTTCCAGATGATATTTCAATCTCACAAGGTTTCCAGGCAGCTTCTGTTGAGGATTTTGCTCCCTTCAAGTGTCTTCCTGGGCCAGCTGAGGTCTCTCCTAATGGCCCCAGGCAAGAGGAGGCCACAACCAACTCTAGGCCTACCTCAGCGTGCTTCTCTGTAGAACTGCAGGAATGTATTTCCCAGGCCATAATGCAAGCCATGGACTTTGCCTTTCAGCGTAGGGTCATCTCCAGCAAACAGACACCTCAGCCCCCAGTCCAGCAGGGCCAGAGTAAGGACAGTCCTATTCCCATTCAGGACCCTTCCTCTCCCAAACCTTTTGTGTGCAGTGAGGAATCACTAGCAACAGAGAAGGTGGCCATTGAGCGAATCCTTTCAAATGATGAGGATATGACCACTGAAAAGCTGGCCTTCACTGGCCTCTTCAAGCCTGCATTCTTCAAATCACTTCTTCACAAGGACAAGGCAACCACTAATTCAGAACTGGCCAGTACCTCGGATCCAGTTTTGTGGATCGAGGGTAGAGAAGACATGAGAGCCAGGACTACAACAGAACTCAAGTTTATTCATAAGATAGTTGACAGCGATTCAAATGTATCCTCCGCTTGACATTGTATTTATACAGGCAGCAAGAACAAATGGGCCAATGGGCGCTCTCCAAGCGTCTGGCAACTGCTGACGCTGTGCCCTGACCAATCGGGATGGCTTTAGCAGCTAGCAACAGACTATGCTGAGCCTCAGCCAATCAGGGCGCAGCCTGGTATGTTGCTAGCCTCCCGGTCATAACTCGAGGACTTTATGAGTCCTCAACAGCTACTAAGGAACAACCAGCCAAGAAAGCTAAGAGCAGTGCCTTTCTTTTCTGAAACATCTCCAGAATGCGAGGATGTTCCTACCTCTCAGCTGTTCCTCGACGTTGTCCAACACCAGTGGTCTCAGCCTGGGTCTATCCCAGCTCCTAGTGGTTGTGACAAATGGTTATATGCAGTGGCTCCTGATCCTTGTGAAGCCAATGGCCACCGGGCCTCATGTATGCCTTTCCCCCGCTCACTCTCATCCCGTGAGTGATCAGGAAGATCCTCACCAAGGGGGCAGAAGTGCTGTTGGTCACTCCATACTGGCCCCGCCATCCGTGATTCGTGGACTTGGTTAGCCTGTCGGTCTCCCGCCCGTGGAGGTTACCACAGGCCAAGGTCTTTCTCAGCCAGGGTGTCAGGCCTGCAGCAGTTCCTTTAAGAATCTTTGGCCTGCTACACTCTCTCTTCTAGCTTCATCTTTAGTATGCGTATTCATTAGTGGGGGGGGGGGAATAGAAAGGGGTAGAATGTGTTGTTTTCAAAATAAAAAATTCTTTTCTAGGAGCTCAAGGTTATTCTTTGTCTCCGCACCACTGCATCTGACTGGAACCAGCTGGGTGGAGATGCCAGCGTGGAAGAAGATTGGACCATGTGATGGATTTGTGGGTGTAGGGACAAGATCATGAACTTTCAACTGGGTGGAATTGCAGGAAGTGTTTCAGAACTGGGATTCCACAGTACAATGCCAACATGTCTGATTTATTAAATTGGAACTTTAAGAATAGTTTTGCCTTGGATTCTGATTTAATTCTGCATGATATTTGGAATGCTGACATAATCCCAATTCTCCCTTAAAATTACTTTATCAGCATCCCAAGCTGGGAAGCTGTCAGGGGTACTGAATCCCAGTTCTGATCCAACCCTGGGCAGTACGACATTTCAGTGAAGATGGAGGAAGAAAAAATGGAGCAGAGAAGGCCAAAGATAACGGATCGCTTGTATTTGTCGAGACTACCTATGCGCCTTCTAAAGAAATAGTTGAGGCTGCAGAAGCTAAAGAAAAGGAATTCTGGCTGGGAGCCCGGTGAAAGGAACCAACCCCCAGACTTCCCTCACAGACGGAATTAGACCTGTGAGATGAAGCTCAGGATTTATGACTTCTAAAGAATGCCTGCTAGAAGGAGGGGGGGCACCAGGGAAGCTCCAACAGATGACTGGATGATGGCCAGAAGGTCTGATGAATGGAGATCTCAGCTACCCTCACACAGTCATTCTCTGATGGGC
This sequence comes from Thamnophis elegans, assembly GCF_009769535.1. NCBI lineage: Eukaryota > Metazoa > Chordata > Lepidosauria > Squamata > Natricidae > Thamnophis > Thamnophis elegans. The sequence continues at coordinate 57,456,781 of NC_045549.1, forward strand.
CTCCCAGACCAATTCGGATGGCTAAACGTGAGTGGAATCAAACCCCTCGCCTCTTCAGGACAGTAAGTGGAACCTGGCACCATCCACTTTCTCCTTTCCTAGTAGAGAATTTGCTACGCAGTGGAGTGGAGATCTTGGCTCCTTCCACACAGCAACCAGCGAATCAACCCAAACCCATGCTGCTGGGGTAAAGCCAACATCAGTCACATCAGCACCCCTCTCTCCTTCTGGAATGCAACCAGGGCCCCCACCAAATTGGGGAGTTCAATCCAGCCAGCAGAAAGGGACCTGGAACACATTCACCTCCCCCCAGCTGCAAAGGGGTGGCTCCGAGCCCATGAATCAAGAAACCCAGGGTGGGCTTTCTTCCCGGGTCATGGATGGACTCAATGTCAATGGATGCCTGCCCCCTCCCAGCAGATGGTGCCATTCCAGATAACTGACCCTGGGCAGAACCAGGGACTGGGACCGCCACAGGGTCCAGCCTCCCCAGCAATGCCTCCACAGGCTTTTGCCCAACCGATGGGTGTGGCCCAACAAAGGGGCTTACCACCCCAGGCAGCAGGCCAATAGGCTGCCCCTGTTCAACCACCAGCACCCCCTCCTCCCACACCCCCATGATTTCGTGCAACATTCGACAGGACCCCAGATAAGCTGGCTTACTTCCTGAATCGAGTATGTTGATCAAGTAGGCCCACAATACCTGTCAGATCGAGAGTTGATCCAAGAAATAGCCAAGGGGATGAATGAAAAGGAGGCTGCACAATGGATAGCAGAGCTCCATGAAGAAGCAGCTCCTGAGCTAGATGATGTAACTGGGTTCATCCAACTGATGCGCGCCCAATTTAGCATGTCTGATTCCCTGAGTTGCTAAATAAGTCTCAACAACAGGGCCCGTTGTTCGAGACTAGGACACAGGCTGTGTGTGGAGAAAAGTCTCTGTAGCACCTTGATGACCACCTCTGCCATGGTGGCGGTCATGAGGACTACCTCTAACCACTTCGAGTAGGCATCCACAACTACCATGAATACTTGGCCATGCACGGGGCCAGCAAAATCAATGTGCACCCTGGACCAGGGTGCCTGAGGCCATTCCCATTCCTTAGTGGGTGCCTCTGGGGAAGTTGGTCTGGATTCCTGGCAAGGAATGCAGGTTGCCACCCATTCTTCTATCTCCCCATCCATGTTAGGCCACCACATGTAACTCCTTGCCAAAGATTTCATCCAGACAATTCCTGGATGAATTACGTCTAAGGTCTCTAATACTGCAATTCACAGTTTGGGTAGAACAATCACCCTGTCCTCCCACAGAAGACACCCCCGCAATACAGACAATTCATTTTGTTTTTTAACAAAAGGTTTGAACTTGGACTCAACCGGCCCCTTAGGCCACCCACTCCACATCCAGTTGAAGACCTGAGAGATCGTCTTGTCTCGCACTGAGTGGCGGGTGACCTCGTTAGATGAAACCAGGCCAGCATCAAGGCACTCAATTAACAAAACTACGGTTTCTGGGATAGGATCGTTCAAAAGTTCAGGGAGTGGGTACCTGCTGAGGGCATCAGTATGTCCCAGAGAAGGTGAACAAGGCAGTAGCTGTAGGCCACGAGGAAAGTAGTCCAATGGGTCATTCATGGTGACAGTAATGCAGGAGTTGGTTGGTCCCCAGCTAAGAGCCCCAGCAGAGGTTTAGGGTCCGTGATGATTTCAAAATCACAGCCATACAGTTATTCATGAAACCTCTTGACCCCAGCCACTGCAGCCAAAGCTTCGCGGTCTAATTGGCTGTAATTGCACTTGGTGGCTGACAGAGTCCTTGAATAGTAAGCAAGGAGGGCTTCAGGCCCGTTGGGCATGCGATGGCTGAGGATCATTTCGACACCAAAAAATGAGGTGTCGCAAGTCAGGACAAGTGGCAGAGTCTGGTTATATTGGACCAGGAATGTGTCTGTTGACAGCAGTCTCTTTACTGTGGCAAATGCAGTGGCCTTGGCTCTGCCCCAGGTCCATCTGGCGGTTTTGCTGAGGAGCCGATGCAAGGACTCAGCTACAGTTGCTTTCTGCTTGAGAAACACAATGTAAAAATTTAGAAGTTTGAGGAACGCCTGCAGCTTGGTCTGGTTGCAAGGTGTGGGTGTGTGCCTTGATTGCCATCAATCAAATACCATAGGAATTCTACCCTTGGTACAGCAATTTGACATTTTTCTTTTTTCAAATGGAGGCCCTTGTCTCAAATTCTAGCCAAAACTATTCGTAATTTTTTTAAAAGTTGCTCTTTATTTGCAGCTGATACCGAGACGTCGTCAAAATAAAAAATGACTCCCAGTATTTCCTACAAAAGCCTTTCCAGTCCAGGGGCAATACTAACACCAAATTGTAGCCAGGTGCATTTAAATGCATCACAATGGTCTGGGCCTCTGCTGAAGTGCCATCTACCAGCAGTTGCTGGTACACCCGCACCATCTAATTTTGCAAATACTTTTCCCGGGCCAAGGGAATGAAGTAGATGCTGGACAATGGGCACCGGATAAGCACTCTGTTGGAGACCCTTGTAGAGGGTGCACTTGTGGTCCACACAGATGCAGACAGACCCGTTAGGCTTGACCGGGGGTCACAATAGGGGTGACCGGGGTCACAATAGGGGTCTCCCAGTGGGCACGATCAACCGGCTAAGAACTTCCTGGCCAATTAGCTTGTCTAATTCTTGGTCAATTTTTGGTTGGAGGGCAAAGCCCTGGGGCTTTAATTGAATGGGGGTGATGTTGGGATCCAGAGCTTCCATGCCTCTCGCCTGGGTGGTCTTGGTCATGTGGTCTGGGCGGCAGGCTGTTTCAGTGGTGGTGCGGCTGGAAACTCGGTCCTGCAGACTCTTGCAATGTGTCTCCTACGATAGCAGCATTGGCAGATTGCGTCTTGGAAATGGCAGGCAGATTGCTGGTGGTTGCTCCCACAGCTGGCGCAAGGCGGGAAACAATGTTCAAATTCTCGCAGTTTCCCTCCTCTCTGTGCGCATGCAGAAAATCTCATCCTCGCTTTCAGAGCGTTCTCGCTCGGCAGTCTCGTGATGAACTTCAGAGGTTCTGCACATGCTTTTGGGGCTATTCTGCCTTTGCAGCATCTCCATCGACTTGGTCAAGGACTCTATAGCCCTGGCTTCGTCCAACACGATTTGCAAAGTGAGATTGGTTTTTGCTAGCAATCTCCTTTGCAAGTTAATATCTCAGACGCCGCAAATAATTCTGTTCAGCAACAGTTCATCTAGATCGCGAAACTCACAATATGCTGCAGCTTTTCAAATTGCGGCAACATACTGGTTGATGGTTTCACCTTCTTTTTGATTTCAGAGGTTGAACTCGTGTCTCCGGACATATTTAGATGGTTTGGGAGCGTAGTGTGTCCTCAATGTGTGTTGAAGCACCGACCAGGTGATAGTCGGATAGATCTTTGGCAGTGTCAAATACCTCTGGCTCACAGTAGCTCAGGAACATAGCTTTCTTGCGGTTCTTGGAGAGCCCAAGGAAGGTCATTCACTTCCAAGAAGCACTTGAACCTAATCATATACAAGTCCCAGTGTTTGGTTACTGGGTCATAAGGATCTGGTGGGGCATGCATTGTCATCTTGTTCAGTCAAGGCGGCTTCGAATTTGCCACTAAAAGATGGCCACTTTATGCCGCGCTTGCTCTGGCTGGATTGTATGTCACTCTTTTTGGCCCTAGTTGCATTCCAATCACACCTTTGTCGCCCGTGTTAGATCGGGTGAATGACTGAGGCAGACTCAGGCTTAGCAGTAAACAACAGCTCTTTATTGGGTTCAACTATGTACAATCCAGCGCCGCTCTGTTTGACAGCAGCCAATGGGAGCTGTCAAACGGCTTGGCCAATCACCTTTGAGTAACAGGGCTACTTCTGACAGTAACTTTAGATTGGGAACCATCCAGAGTTGGTTAGAAAATGGGCAGCTATATAAATATTTTAAATAAATAAATAAATAAATTAATTTGCAGATCACGTTACATTTCCTTGGAGCCCAAGAATGGAGGTTGGTTACTGTCAGTCGCTCCCTCCCACTTCAACGTGTTCTCTGTGCCTGGCTCTTTTTGGACCAGTATTTAATGCTTTGTTAGTGTTTTGTCAAATACTCTCCCAATTCACAGCCTTCCATACTGAAGAGAGTGCCTGATGGGTTTTCCTGAAACGTTGACATTTAACTCTGCTAATCAGGAACAGGATGACACTTCTAACCCGGCATCTCTCCCGAAAGGCTAATTGCCGGCATCTACCTTGCTCTCGCCCGGATTCTAATTCCTCCGGTTTCAGTACCCCACAAACCCTTTACTCGGCTTTTGAAACGGAAAAAAAGGTGGGGCAAATGTGGGCGACCGCCAGAGGGCAGTGAGGGAATAGCTGGATTGTTGGCAGTCCGAATCCATGCAGACTCGCTGCGGGAAGCGTAGGAATAACTCGCCGGTTCCTTCCTTTCTGCCATTCCGGGCAGCCGCCGCCTCCAGGCGGGAAAGACGAACACTTGAGGCCCGGAGCTCCCCACAACCCAACCCTCTCCCGCTGCGTCGAGCCGCGGAGGAAGAAGACGCAGCGCCAGGATCCGAGCGACTTCTCCCTCCCGGCGGCGCTTTCGGGCCGAGCCCTTCCAGCCACGCCACACGGCGCGGTCGCCGTTCTTCCTCCGCCCGTCCGTCCGTCGCGCGAACAGAGTTGACTATATATGGTCAAAGCCGGGAGATAAACGAGAGCTGGGTGAGCTGCGCTTCCTGCTTTGCGCAGCCGGGAGTTGACGTCGCTCCCTCCCAGCCCCAACGCCACTGGAGGAGGAGGTGGAAGAGGAGAGGGGACTGGCCAAGCCCTTCCTTGCTTTCCCTTGCCTTTGCTCCCGCCGCGGACTCGTCGCCCTTGAAGCCCCCGCAGCAGCGACAGGCAGCCACGATGCCCTACCAGCTGAGTGAGTGGCGGCATTCCCGTTCCCGTTCGCGGGAGAGGCTGTTAGATAGGCCGGGGACTGCGGGAACCTGGTTCTGCCTTCCATGACCAGGGGAGAAGGCAGAGGAGGAAGAGCGGCGTCCCGGCTGGTCCCGTTACTGCCGATCCGAGGCTCCCTGCGCTTCCCCTTCGATAAAATGAGATGGCGGGCCTCTCTTGGGAGGGGCCCGGGAAGCGAAGCTGAATGGGAGAGGAGAGGCGGGGTGGTGGTGTAGGGATACGATTCCACCTCCGATCCGGAAAAATGTAGCTCCGATCATTCCGGAATCCGCCGTCTGGCCGGGGAAACCTTCCCAGCCACTCGCGCATCGCCGGGCCGAGGCGGGTTTCTTGATCTGGAAGGAGGAGAAGAGGGCTGGCTGGAGCCGCTTGCCGCTTCCATGGCTGAGTCAAGCAACAGGTTACATTTGGGGCCCGACGCCTCCCTCTTTCCTCCGCAGAGGCTAACCCTGTGTCTGTCCCCTTCTCTCTCGTAGAAACAGTGTTTGCCAGCCTCCCGCAGGTCGAAAGGGGGGTCTCCAAAATCATTGGCGGAGATCCGAAAGGCAACAATTTCTTATATACCAATGGAAAATCTGTCATCATTCGAAACATAGATGTAATGTATTCTAGTTTTTTTTATATTTGCTTAATTTAAAGCTTGCGTGGGAAACCACTTTATGGCTTTGTAATTTCTGTGTAATTGGGGAAGAAATGTTTGTGCCGATCTAGGAGGGCGTGGAGAAGCCGCGGTAGCGTATAAGTCAAGAGATCTAAGAATATCCAACAGCCAGGTTGCCTTTAGGGCTCCTGCCATGAAATCCAGAGTAGGAATGGTGGAGGGCAGCTGTTCTAAATAGCACGAAAAACAAAGGATAGTTCAGTGGTTATAATTACTGTGAGATATATTTAATTTGGGTGTGTGCCTAATTAATAAAAGATCCAGAATAAGTGCGTTGGATTGCAAGTACAGCCCTCCCCCCTTATGCTTCATGAAGTCAGCCCCTCTTTTTTTTCATATCCCTGTCAATTTAAAGTGGATTTTCTTCCTTTTCCCTCCTACTCAAGTGGAAATCAGAGAAAAGAGGGGCTGCCTTAGTGACTAGAAGGGCTGTGATTGTAGTTGCATAAAGTCCAAATCAATTTATCAGAATATTTTTTAAACTATACATACCCTTAATTTATATAGAAAAATGCAAAGCACTAGATACATTGAACAAAATTAAACAATTAAATATTAAGACCTTGCATGTTGTATTTTCCTTAATATTGTAACCAGTGTGGCAGAACTCCTGTATTAGTTTCATGAGTTATGATATTGCATGTTCAGATTGTATAAAATTATTATTTTACAAAAGGGGAAAGAGAGCCAGGATAGGCATCCTTCAAGGGCCAGGTCCATTGACAGGCAGGAGTCCTGGCTATGGTATCTTGGTCTCAGAAAGCAGAGGAACAGGAAAAGAGAAATAAGATAGGCCCAGCCAATAAATAAACATAAATCATCCTTTTTGATGATCTGAGCATGCTTCCCGCACATATGTTCATTAAAAAGCATTGGGACTCTTCTAACATTGGGAAAGGAAAAGAAAAAAATAGTTGGTAAATTTATTTATCAAATGTATATAGCCACCTCACCAGAACTGAAAGTTGCAAATGATCTCATATGGACTCCTTTTTACATGAAAGAATTTCAAAACAGTTTCTGGATGAGAGGCTAGTTAGCAGTGAGAGTTAATTGGGCATTGGAGTGGCTGAAATTACAAGTATGAAAAAGGTTACTATTCAATTGTCATATAAATCTCCATATTTAGATTACTCATTAGACTTTAGCAGAAACTTAAGAACTGATAATAGAAATTAAGAGATGATGTTGTTTTCTAAAAAATTGTTTGCCATGGCAGCTTTCTGTATTACCCCAGTAAGACCTATCTTCTCTTCTGATTTTACTGTTTACTGTTCCTGTTAGAAATGTTCTCATACCTGTAGGCAACATTCATTGAATTACATCCTATCATATCTTGAAGCTAAAATCCTTCCTCTCTAGTTCTGCATGTTGTTAGGGGATACCAGGGGAGAAGCATTCCAAGGGTTGGAGAAGTATAGCTTTGTTACAGTGCAAGTATACTATGGATTATGTACCTTCAGTGCAGCCACATTACAGGCAGTCCTTGACTTACAATAACAATTGAGCCCGAAATTTCTGTTGCTGAGAGAGTTGTTAAGTGAATTATGCACCATTTTATGACCTTTCTTGCCACAGATTTACCATATTTTTTGGAGTATAAGATACATTCCCCCCCTAAATGAGGGTGAAAATTTGGGTGTGTCTTATACACTGAATGTAGCCCTGCCTACCTGCCAGCCCCCACCCTTTGGCCTCTGCCTCCCAGCAATTTACCTCCTTGCAGCAAATGGGGAAAATGGGGCTTGTGGAGGCGGCCATAGACTATGGTAATTGATCTGAAATTGAAAGTGAAAAGGCTGTTTGCTGCAAAGAGGAAAATTGGTGGGAGGCAGATTTTTTTTTCTTGTGCAAATCAGGCTGTGCTGAAACTGAAACAGGCTGTTTGCTGTTTACTGCAAGGAGGTAAGTCAATAATTATAAATTCCTATAGAATGTTCAAATTATTAGACTTTTTTTTTAAAAAGACTGTTTTATTATTGTTCTAGACAACTTAACAAAATGAAGATTTTTTAAAATAAATGCTTGATCTGAAGAGGCCCAGTGCTCTTGTATCTTCTTTTAAATAGCAGTGAATAACATATACTTCCAGAAAGCCACATCAATTTTAACAGCATTTGTACAAGTATAGTCTGAAATGTAAAAGCACAAACATTGTATATTGTCTGTGCTGTTTGCTGCAAGTAGGTAAATTGCTGGGAGGCAGAGGCAGATTTTTTCCTCTTGTTTTCCTCCCCAAAAGCTAGGTGCGTCTTATACTTCGGAGCGTCTTATACTCTGTAAAAGCACGAACATTGTATATTGTCTGTGCTGTTTGCTGCAAGGAGGTAAATTGCTGGGAGGCAGAGGCAGATTTTTTCCTCTTGTTTTCCTCCCCAAAAGCTAGGTGCGTCTTATACTTCAGAGCGTCTTATACTCTGAAAAATACGGTAACCGAATCACTGCAGTTAAGTTAGTAGAATGGTTGTTAAGTGAATCTAGGTTCCCCATTGCCTTTACTTGTCAGAAGATCACAAAAGGTGATAACATGATACTGGAACATTGCAACCATCATAAATATGAACTAGATGTCAAGCATTTGAATTTTGGTCATGTGACCATGGGATGCTACAACAGTTGTAAATATGGAAAACACAGAAGTCCCTTTTTCAGTGATGTTGTAATTTTGAATTGTCACTAAATGAACTATTGTAAGTTGAGGACTACCTGCTTTTTAATTAACTTGTTTAAGTTACAACTATCTGAGAACAAAAGGAATGTACAATTTCAACAGCTGGATATTTTCTTCCATGAATATAAATGCCTCCAACTTGACCACACTGGATATACTGATTGCAAGAGGTCCTCAGTTAATGATGCCAAGTGGGATTGGAATTGCTGTCATATCATGCCATTGTGCTGCTTACCAATGACAATTCTGGCATTCTTGATGACACGGCTGCAGGGATGCTGCAATGATAGGAACTTCGAGGACCAGTCATAAGTTACCACTTGCTCAGCACTAATGCAAAATTGAATGGTTGCTGAACAAGTAGTCCTTAAGCAAGGACCATCCATATAAGTCCCCAAATTTTCAGCCAAATCCAACTTATCTAGATTGCATCAGGTTTCTGAATCTTGTGCTAAGAATTGTTTGCTTTTATGATATGTAAAACTTTAAAAATAAGAATTTATTCCACTGTCCTGAACTACTGGACTACTGATTTAAAATGTTATGGTAAAATTACTTTGTTAAACTGTTAATTACATGCCATCAAGTCATCATCAATACTTAATGGCCACGTACATTTTTGAGATGATCTGTCCTCAACTTGGTCCTTGTTTTTCATTGCTTCTATAAATGTATGTATTCACCTTGCTGCTGGTCATCCTTTTCCCCCTTCCATTTCCCCCTGCATTATAGTCTTAAGAGAGCTAAGTTTTTGCATTGTGTCTAAATTGGAGCCTGGCCATTCATGCCTTGAAGGAAAACTGGATTGATTTGTTCATTTGCTTGTTTTCTTGGCTATCCAAAGTATTTCCCCATCTTCAAAGTTCAAAAGTGTCAATACTCTTTCTATCCCTCTTCAGTATTTTCATTGTTCATCAAAAGCTGCTTGCAATACGTACCTGTTGTCATTAGTTTGGTCTTTACATTTAATCTTAGTCACAGTTTTTTACTGTGTTCTTTGACTTTCAGCTTGCAAATGTAGATTTTCAGCTAGCAGAGTAATGTTATTGATGTTTCTTGGTCCAGTTTTAAAATCACACTTGATTAGCATGGTGAACTCGCCCTGGCCTGTGACATCGAGGGGCACCTGTGATTGGCCAGACAAGGCTGGGAGGGGTGATCCAGGGTGAGCGGCAAAGCCTGGGGGGGGGTGGGGGGAAGCTGAGCATCAGGACTTGTGCGCAGCTGGGGAGCATGCTTGGTGGGGTGTCAAACAGTGCTGGGGGGAGACGAACTGCCCATTCAGTTTTAGACTGGAATCCAAGTGCAGAGGCAACAGCAGTGGGGAGAGGTCAAAATGGGAAGTCCCTGTCTATTGCTGCCTGTCCATCGGCTGAGGTGGCTTCCCCTTTTCACCTCTCTTCCCCTTTGCAGTTCGTGCAGTACTGTTCGGCACCCCCTCCCCAGGTATCCTCTTCATCTGCGCACAAGCAATGTCCTGCAGTTTGTGTAGGACTGCAGAGCAAGCTCATAGGAAATCAGTAGCGTGAGATCATGCGCTGCTGATTTCACACTACAGTAGTTTAGGCCTCTGTTGGCTTGTACCAGAGCCGTTTGAAATGCGTTTGCAAGATAAAATTTTGGGGCAGTGAAATCGCCTTGCTTAAAGCCTCCCATCAGCTTGAAAACACGTTCCATGCTGTTCCAACCTGTAAATGGCACGAAGAGCATTTACAAGCCGATAGAAGGCTTCAAGCAAGGCGATTTCACTGCCCCAAAGTCTTGTCGGCTTGGAAATGCTCTTTGCACCGAGACTGCAACAGTGCAGGGGTTTGCAAACCAATGGGAGACTTGAAGCAAGGGATTTCGCTGCCTCAAAGCCTTGTCAAACACTTTTCATGCTGTCTGAATCTTCCTCCACACTCAGAAAAGTATGAGGCCAGGGGGAGCGATTGGCATTGCTGCGGCCGGTCATGGCTTTCCCATGCAAGGGCGGTGCGGTCCCAGTGAAAGGGGACTGCAAGGCCTGATCTACAACTTGGTGTGGCCATTCGGGGCAGAATATGGCAGCCTTAGATCTGACCCATGCGGTCGCCCTGAAGCCAGCGAGAGACCAACCCCACTGCCTTGGTGTCCCGTCCCCCCCGCGGGCATGCACACAGCAGACAGCGAGCACATGTGACCTGGAAGAAAGAGGAGCACTCAGAATATAGTTAACCCGCGGGGCAAGACGGTCCCCAGGGACGGCAGGGCCTGCAAGTGCTCACCGCTTCCTGTGAGCATGCTTAGGGGGTGGCAGAGTAGCCTCTTGAGTCCAATCTAAGGCTAACAGTTCAGGCCTGGATGTCCGCCACCAGGTTGTAGAATAAATCAGTGCCATGCCTCCATGACCCACTAGTTGTCCTGGTCTCACACTCTGAGAGGGTTTCCTTTCACTGGGAGCCCCCCTGCATTGGAAAGCCACAGCCAGGCTTCTCGGCTGCAAACCCTGACCCTGGCAAAGCAACCAAGGGGTGCTCTGCATGTGGCCAGAGGCTCCCTCACCAGATGCCCAGGCTACAGTCTCCAAATTACCCACTCAAGCACAGCCCCTCCAAGTCACCCCAAACTCACCTCTGCCCTGTGGCACCCTCCAGATGCGATGGTTCGCAGCCTTGCCTGTGGATACCTCTGGCCAAGCCCCATCTGTGGGTGCCGCCTCAGAGGACAGGATCGAGGCTCCGGCAGCCTTTCCTCTGCCTGTAAATCGGGAAACCTGGACCAGCTTTGCCAGTGGAACTCCTGCCTGGCAGGTTTAAAGGATGCGGGAGCCCGCAGGCGCCGGGCATGAGCTTCCAATGGGGAGAGGGGCTGTCCCAGTGAAAGGGAAGTGCTGCCAGTCTCTCCCCTTCCCCTTGTCTGTTTCTGAACCTGGTCTTGTAGTCTGTGAGGCTTCCCTTTCACTGCGACCGCCCCAGGGCCTACATTGGAAAGCTGCGACTGCCAGCTGCATGGCTACCAACAGTACTGGCAATCTCCCTTTGGACTGTGGAGTCACCCTGGAAACAGTAAAGGACTGGTTTGCATCACCTTGACCCGGCCCAGGCTGACCGAGCACTGATCTACAACTTGTGGCGGCCATCCGAGCCTGAACATGGTCAGTTTTAGATATGACCAATGCAGCTCCCTGGAGGGACGCCAGGGCCTGCATGTGCTCACAGCCTCCTGTGAGCATGCTTAGGGGGTGGCAGAGTAGCCTCTCACTGGTGAGAGACCGCCCTGCTGCCTTGGTCTCGCCCCCTGGGGGGCTGTGAGGGCAGGCTGGGGCTTGCGCACAGGAGGCGGTAAACCCTGGTGTCCTTGATGAAAGGGAGGCACTCAGAATGCAGTGAGCCTATGGGGCAGGCTGGCCCCCGGGGATGGCAGGCCCCGCATGCTCGCCTTTTACTGTGTGCGTGCCTAGGGGGTGGGGCAGGGGCAGCCCCCTGCCAGCTCTGGCCCTATGGATTTAAGCCTCACTGCTTTCTGGCCTGGATAACCGCTGCCAGAATCAGCACCAGGTCGGTCTAGGCCGAGGCGCTGCACGCCAATGCTCCACTGTTTCCAGGGTGGAAACCTATGGGCCAGATCTAATCACATTGTGTGCCTTTAGTTTGACACTCCTGTTCTAAGATACCTTGGATCTGGACATCTCTATTCTATAGAATTAGTATATTTCTATATTCGATATTTTCTGAACTTACTTTGGCATCCTATACCATACCAATTTATGCTCCTGAGTTCAGAGATCTTTAAGAAGATTATTTTTTGTATATCTGTTTCCATCCTAGATGTTGTAATAGAGCTTTTTGTCTTTTCTAAAAAGTCTCTGAAACTGTTAAATTCTTTCCTGAGGTCTTTGCCTTTCTAGGCTTTGCCTTTTCTTTAAAACTGCTGGGTTGAATTATGAAAACTGGCTTTGTTCTTTGGTGGTGTTATTTTGCTTTAACTTGACTTGGAATTTGCACTTCAGCAGTTGAGTTTATAATCAACCTGCGGTTACATTTTTACTGTAATATCTCCCTTTATCAGTTTGATTTCTTTAAATTCTACCCCGTGATATCTATGTATATATGTATGATATTGTTGAAAGATTCTATGAGCAATAAAGAAATAATTGGATTAGAAGAACTGCATGTCGTTCTTGTGCTTCATTTTAGTCCCTTGAGCCATGTAATCTGACATTTTCCTCTGTATTTTCAACTTTGTTATTTCTGTTTCCAATCACATTTTGCTTGCACATTCTGTCAGTTTCAGATGTAATTTGATTTTAAAATTCATCAGCCTTATCTTCTGTAACCTACGTAATTGAAGTATAAACTCAGATAATCATTATAGTAAAAGGTTACCTGCAAAGTTGAATTATGTTATTCAGTCATTGATTATATTGTATTCAATTATTGTCTTTACAGACCTTCTTAGTTAGTTAGTTGAAAGGTTCCTTTTTTCCATATAAAACAAGATAGTCTCTCTGCAAGCATCCAGTTCCAGTCCATTTCAATTCCCTGATGCCTAATCTGTCAGTTTGTTGTCTATTGGTTTCATCTTTCACTGTGTTGAGCATATTCATTCCACATTCCCATTGTAATCTTGTCTTTGCAGCTTTTTCCATCCAGGAAAACTGTCTTTATGACAGGTCCCAGATATTTTTACAGGGACGCTGGCATTTTGGTGGGAGGAAGGGGGAAGGAATGGAGTGATCTGTATATGAAGTTTCTGTTTCCTGCATTACTGTGCTAATCTCTATATGAAGTTTCTGTTTACCTGCAATGATGTAGTGTCTGTGTGGGGGTGGTGGTGGTTGGTTAGCATTGCTTTAAATAGCTGGTTTTAAGTGAGAAGCTTCAGTTCTTGCTAGATCTCTTGTTATCACAAACCTTCCAATAAAAACTCATTTTGGAACCACTGCAGTATCAAGACTGGGGAAGAAGCCCACCCTAAAAAATCTCAATTGAGGCCTTCAATGCTTGGGTCAAGGAGAACATTGCCTCAAGCACCGCTGCCAAGCCGAGGCGGTCCATTGGTGTTGGGAAGATGAAAGGCTGGGGTGGCGGAACCAAAGATGTCACCCTCATCCGTGGGAACCAACAACCTTGTTAGTAGCAGGAGATGGGAGACCTTTATGAACTATGATGAACTGGAAGGAGCCCCAGACTGGCCTAACTAACTCCTGAACCTCATGAAGGAGGCCATCCATGGCATGCAGATCCAGGATGCCCAGGCTTGTGCTGCAGGGCAGTTAGGAGTACAAAAGGGAACTACCAATGAACGAAAGGGCAATGGCTGAAACTGCGGGGGCTGCTGATGAACCCATTTCCACCATGGAAGATCCACTCAGGAGACATCTCAATGGCAAGCAAGGCTTGCGATTCAAGAGGAGGCTTCCACCCATAGAATGGAAGGCGGCTCCTCTTGGCGTCAAATTCAACGGGAATCCCCAGCAACTGGATTTTTCCTTGCACACATACTGACCTACATGCAGGAGTATGGGAGGGACCTCCCTACAGAAGGTGCCAAAGTCAGGGTTGTCACCCTGGCTCTGGAAGGATCAGCTGCAGTTGGATGGTGAACCTTCATAATGCAGATGCAACAGAGCTCCACAAATTCAACTGTTTCATGACAGCCCTGAGATGGAGATTTGAGGACCCCTTAGCCAACTGCAAGGCTAGAGACTGCATGTAGTCCAGTCATTGAATACATTGTAGAGTTTTGTGATCTGACTTGCCACGTAGATTGGCCAGAGGAAATACTCGTGTACTGGTTCAAAGATGGTGTAAATAATGACCTGTACAATGCCTGCATTGCCCCTGGAGCCCCAGTCTTCCTGCACAGCGAGTGTCTCTTGGCTGAGGAAGTGGAAATAATCCAAGCTCGAAACCAGTACCGTGCGAACCGCTTCTGGAAAAGAACCCCGCAGGAAGGGAGAAGGGAAGAAACTAAACCTTGCTCTGTCTCGCCATGCTCAGCCGCTTGCTTCCATTGCGGGTAGGAAGGTCACCGTGCAAGTGAGTGCCATGTGACAATGTCCACGCGAAAGGGAGAAGCAGGTCAGAGGGAAACCCTCAAAGCCACCATTGTGTTCCAAAGATATCGCCACGAAGACCCATTCAGTCATTGAGTTCCCCCTGGAATCAATTATGTTGTGAGGAACTCTGACCCCTTCCGGTGGAGGGTCAGTCTCAGAGCAACTATGAAGACCCTTTGGTGAGTGGGGTTGTCGAACCCTTTACAACCCGTATAGAACTGTTAATTCCAGTAACTGGGGGAGAAGTGAGACTTAAGGCATTGCTAAATTTGGGGTGCACGAGAAACCTAATAAGCCCAACTCTGGTTGTGGAACTGGGCATTCAACTAAGGCCACTTAAAACCTCAGTCTCCTTCTGCCAACGATGGGTCTATTGCAGGGGGTGCCCTGGCCATGTTTGCCACTGAACCACTCGAATTAACGATGGTAAATCACTCTGAAACCATTGCTTTCATTGTGACACCAGGGATGGATTTGGCCCTAGTTTTGGGGCTAACCTGGTTAAAGAAGTGGAACCCAAGGGTGGACTGGACAGAGGGGACCCTCCAATTCCCTAATGATGAATTAATTTGGAACGAAGAACCCCACCAGACTGAAATACTGCAGAGTGAGGAGGTAGCTGCAGTTGTGGCGAATGGACCCTTACTGGGCATCCCCAGGGAATACTGGGATTTGATGGATATTTTTAACGAAGTGGCCTCAGATGAACCCCCCCCCCGGCCCGCAGGTCTACAGATCGTGACATCGAGATTTTACCGGGGACCAAACTACCTAAGCCAAAACTTTACATAATGACTCCCCAGTAACTGGATGAATTGCAGCAATTCATAGACAAAAATCTCAAGTATGGGTTCATAGAATTGGTGAGACCTAAGGTGGCTGACCCCTCCTGTTCCAGGAGGACGGCTCATACATTTTAAGTGTGGATTATAAGAATTTAAATGTTTTTGCAAGGAAAATCTTTATCTCCTATTCTTAATGAAGGACATGCTGGCCCATCTGGCAAAGGGGATGCTTTTTTCTAAACTAGACTTGCAGGAGGCTTATTACCAGATCAGGATCTGATAAGGGGACGAACAGAAAACAGTGTTTAATTGTCTGTTGGGATGTTTTGAGTTCAAGGTTTTGCCATTTGGACTCCAAGAGGAGTCATTTTAATGCAGCTAGTTAATGAGGTGCTGCATGAGCACTTGTATAAGGGAGTTTTGGTTTATCTTGATGATATATTGATTTATACTGAAACTAAGACTCAACATGTTAAATTGGTGCAGGAGGTTTTGAAGAAATTAAGGGCAGCTAAGTTTTTTGCCAAATGTGATTTTCACCAAGATAAGATAGATTACCTAGGGTACAGAATCTCTCACCAGGGGGTAGAAATGGACCCCACAAAAGTCAGAGCAGTCCTTAAGTACCCCCCCGTACTTGCAAACAATTGCAGAGCTTCCTAGGGTTCACTAACTTTTATAGGCAGTTTATCCCCTCTTTTGCCCAAATAGTGTTGCCGATTACAAATCTGTTAAAAACCAAAGGGGTAGATAAACCGAAACCTCGCCAACCACTGAATGGAATTCCAAGTGGCATTTGAAAAACTGAAAAACTGTTTTCGGCTGAACATGTATTAAAACACTCAGACTCAGAGAAACCATTTATAATCCAGGCCAATGCCAGTGATGTGGCAGTCAGTGCTGTTTTACTCCAAGAGAACGAGGAAGGCAAATTAAACTGTGTGAATTCACCTCTAGGAAGATAACTGAAACTGAACAGAGATGGGCAAAATGTGAAAAAAAAAGGCTTTTGCAGCTAACTGGGAGACATTTGTTGGAAGGAAGTAAAATACCTTTCGAAGTATGGACCAACCACAAGAACTTAGAAGCACTCAAAACCCCAACCAAAATATCTCCAAAACAAATCTAGGGGGCATAGTACTTCCAAGCTTTAATTTCACTTTTGACAGATGCCTTGTCCAAACTACCGCAATACAACAGTGTCAATACAGAAGTAATTAAGCCCATGGTTCCAACCTCCCAATTAGCAGCTAAGGTCGTCACATGTTCTCAGGCGAAGAATGATGCCTCCACCTTAGACAATGTCACTACCACAGATTTCAAAAAAGCCTTAGAAACAGTTTAGTGCCAATAAACAAACTTGCATAATAAAAGAGGGGTTAGCTTGGGTGGGAAATAAGATGTATGTCCCAATTAGGGAAAGGCTGAGGACTATGCAAGCTTGCATAGTCCTCAGCCTTTGCTGAGACCAAATTAGCTGGTCACTTTGGTTTTGTAAAAACATTACAGTTACTGAAACTGTAATTCTGGTGGCCCTCATTAAAAAAATGACATACAAAGTTATGTAGCAAGGTGCCCCATTTGTGCTGCCGCTAAATGCAGGCAGGGGAAACTCCCCGGTCTACTGCAGCCGGTGGCCAACCTTTCAGCACCATGGAGAGAGATCTCCATGGATTTCTTTGTTAAATTGCCCAAGAGTTCTGGTAACATTGTGATCTGGGTTGTCACAGATCTTTTCTCAAAACATTTTTCTCATTTCATCCCATGCCAAAAGATCCCTATGGCTAAAGCCTTGGCTAAACTGTTTTTGGTCCATATTTACCACTTGCATGGGCCCCCACAATGTATTATTCTGGACAGAGGGTTACAATTCAGGTCCAAGTTCTGGAATGCTCCTGACCACGACCAAATCTGGTTCCCACCAAAAAAATTCACAAATTTTTTGAATCTGGTCATGAACACATACTCGGGTGATGATCAAACATGGCCATGGACGATTTCCTCTTCCGCACCATTTTTTTTGTAAGTACCAAACAACAGCGACATCATGTGGCTGCTGCATTAATTTTGGTTAGGTTCAGGTCATGACCAAATTGGGTTGCGACCAAAGTTATGAAACAAATTATGGTTGTGACCACAGGTTCTACTGTACTTGAGATTTAGTTCTAGTCACCATACACAGACAAACGGGGCTATGGAATGAATGAACTCGGTTCTGGAACAGTACTTGCATTGTTTTATTAATTACAAGCAGGACAACTGGACCGAACTACTGCAGAAGTAGCCTATACTAATGCCCTTCATGCTAGCACAGGTTTTACCCCTTTCAGAGTGGCCACAGGACAAGAATTTAATGCTATACCCTCACATGAACCAGATATACCCTTCTTGAAACAGTGGATCAGTCATTTGCAATCCATTTGGCCGGTGGTCCGCAAACCCTTGAATGAAGCTAAGGCTGCCTATAAAGCACAAGCAGACAAGAAACAAACAGAACCCAAACCTTATAAAGTGGGGGACAAAGTTTACTTTTCCACCAAGTTTCTAAAATCTTTGCAGCAGTCTAAAATGTTGGATCTTAATTGGGCCTTTCCCCATAGTTCGTATCATTAACCTTGTCATGGTGGAATTACAACTCCCATGCTTTCCATTGTAACTTATTGAAGCCTGAAGTCACCTCTGATCTTCATCCGGCTACTACCCCTGTTCCACCCCCAATTATGGTAGAGGGTGAACAACATTTTGAGATTCAGGAAATTCTTGACTCTAAGAAATTCCACGGGACCACTCAGAACCTAGTGGCTTGGAAACACTTCCCCTTCTCACACAATGAATGGTTTCACAAAAAACATACACATGCCCCAGATTAGTACATATATTTCATCACTTGTACCCTGACAAACCTCGTTGATTTGTTTCCTTTGTCTCTCCTTCTCTGTTTTTTTTTAGGTGGACTTCCCATTTTTCTATGGGGGAGGAGCATGTCAGGTCCCAGATATTTCTACAGGGACGCTGGCATTTTGGTGGGAGGAAAGGGGTGGAATGGAGTCATCTGTATATGAAGCTTCTATTTCTGTTTCCTGCATTACTGTGCTAATCTCTCTATGAAGTTTCTGTTTCTTGCATTACTGTATCAATGTCTATAGTTTATGTTTCCCTGCAATGATGTAGTGTGGAAGGGGTTTGGTTAGCATTGCTTTATAAGCTGGTTTTAAGTTGAGAAGCTTCGGTTCTTGCCTAGATCTCTTGTTAACACAAACCTTTCAATAAAAGCTCCTTTTGGAACAACCACAGTTTCAAGAGTCCTGCTTTCTTGGGAAGATTGGAGAGGCAAGACCTTACACTTTATCTGATGGCATCATTGGAAACTAGGTGTCCTGAATTTAACCTAGTCATAACATAAATATCATCAGTACTTCAAAAGATTTTCACATCTTTTTCAGTAGCATATTGAGTGCCATCTATCCTGAGGGATTCATCATTCAGTGATTTTATCTTGCCTTTCCATGTGGTTTTCTTGATTAAATATAGCAATGTTTTACTATTGCCTTCTATGTGCTATTGAAGCTTTGCCATTATCACTCAAGAGATCGTCTGCCTCCAGCATCTGCCTACATGGGTAATGCCCATTAGAAGTATCTGCTTGCTTCACCTGGCTAGCTGGAACGATCTTGGTGACATCACTGGCATTCTGTATTCTTGGCATGCATTCCTTGCCTTTCGTCCTTCCCAAGAACACTCTATTGCAGGGGTGTTAAACTCAATTTCATTGAGGGCTGCATTAGGGTTGTTTTTGACCTCGGGGGGCAGGGAAAGCTTGGCCAGGGTGAGCATAGCCAGCTTGACATCACTTGTGTCAGGGGCACCTGTGGCCCAAGCAATCTGCCAGCAAAAATGGTCTCCTGGGCTCCGTTTTTGGCTATGATGGTCTCCTGCAATCCTCTGCCAGTGAAAATGGAGCTTGCGAGGGCCTCGCCAGCTCCGTTTTTGCTGGTAGAGGCACCATGGGCCAGTCATTTGTTGTTTCCAGGAAGGCCCTGTGGGCCAGATCTAAACACCCCATAGGTCTGATCTGGTCCGTGGGCCTTCAGTTTGACACTGTCTCAACATCAATGAAATGGTGACCAAATACAAAATGGGACTCTATTCAAGTTGACCTAAATGCATTCTAGAATGCTTGAAGGAATGTAAATACACTTTTGAAGAAGTTACCAGAAAAACAAGTTACCACAAATTATTACCCTAACATCCTCCCACAAAAAATTTTAACTTTAAAAATGGAAAATATTCTGCAAAGCAATTTTTAAAAATATGTTTATGAAAACCTTTAAAAAGAAGCCACCTTTAATTACCTGCACTATAGAAAGCTCCCTGAGTTCAGCAAGAAGCTTTCTCAATCAGGTTCTTTGGGCTTCTGTATGCTTCTATTTGTTCAGCATTTCCCTTCCTATGTATGTGAGCAGAGTTCTGCATTGGTGTTGGAAATGGCTGTCCTAAGATACTTGTAGAAAGAGAGTTGTATGAGCCTCAGCATCCCACTTTGTAGTTACAGGGAGTTCTCAACTTCAAACAACCATTCATTTAGCAACATTTTAAAATTACAACAGCACTGAAAAAAGTTCTTTATGACCGTTGCAGCATCCCCATAGTCTGTTGCATGATCAAAATTTGGGTGCTTAGCAATCAGTATGTATTTACGATGGTTGTAGCAGTGATTCACGAGATTACCATTTGCCATCTTCCCAGCCGGCTTCCAATAAGAGGAGTCAATGGGGGAAACTAACTCAAGGACTAGATCCAGTTAACCAGCATTTTAACCATAATTTATTTAAGCAACTGTGCCCTGGTTCAAAGTAATATTAAGCTGTAAGAAAGTGAGTTCCAATGGTGGGAGTGGAGGGAGTCTCAAAAGTGATCTGTTGGAGTACACCAGGCATTGAAGATTGGGGGCAATAAGTCCCCAAGCATTTTTTTTCTTTTTGGCCTCTTTTCTATATTCTGAGTAGTTGCATGGGCTGGAGGGAGTCACTGAGTTATTCAAAAAAAATGATCAAGAGGCATTTGTTATAGGGTTAAAGAACCCAGCACTGATATGCTGGACTGGGCTTCAGAAATATGATTTTGCCTAGCAAGAATCTTCCCACCCCATTCCTGCTTTAAATAGGTAATTGTTTTCTTGGTATATGCTTCTGAAATATTTTAGAGAAGTATTTAGAGTAGAATTAGTTAGCCTGATATTTAAACTGGATTTGGCATTTTTATTCACCTAATGAGTCCTTCCCAAAGACCTGAGATAGGCAGATGTTGATGTTTGACGGTGTTAGGGGTATTGTCGCAAGATGTAAACTGTTCTGAGTAAAGCTGGCTTTTGCAATTGACCGATGGTGAATTTGTCATTGCTGATGGTATTCAAATGGTGTTCCAGTTGTGTTGGGATTGCACCCCAGGCAATTATAGGTACTTTCTTTGCTTTCTATTGCCACAGTTGTTCTACTTCTATTTGCAGGTCTTATATTTTGTTACCTTTTCCAGTTCTTTCTTTGCTATTCTATTCTGCTGTCTCCTCGTACTACTACGTCCACTATCCAGACTTTTTTTGTCTTATCGACAGTTGTTAAGTCTGACCTGTTATGCAGCAGGTGCCTGACTGTTTGTATTCTAAAGTCCTTGAGAACTTGAGCTTCTTCGTTTTCTATTACTTTTTATATTTTATAGTGCTACCACTTTTTGCTTGCAGGCAAATGGTATTTCTTGCAGACCTTACAATGCACCATTGTTGTTACTTTGTCATGCTGTTCTTTGTGTAATCTTCTTGCAGCATCTAATTAGTTAATTAGATGATCCACTGTTCCTTCAGCTTTTTTGTAGAAACGGCACTTGTTATTTGTTAATATCTTCTCAATTCTGTCTTTGTATGCATTTGTTCTTAAGGGTTGGTCTTGTGTCTTAGCTCCTCTTTCTCTTTCTTCAACCTTGTTGATCTTAGCCTTTGTCAGCCATTGTTATTATCTGATTTCCCTGCCATTTTCTTTAATGTACTGACCATGTAATGCTTTGTCTTCCCATGTCTCCTTTCTGTTCTTCATTTGGTCTTTCTTGTAAGCCAGTTTGTTCTCTCCTGTATTCAGTTGGTCTTCCTGACATACTAGCTTCAAGTGCATCTTCTTCACCCTCCTTCAGTTATTCTTCCAATGCCCTTTTTGTTCTTCAACCATCTGATGTACTTGCAACATTCCATGCTCACCTATTTTCCTAGTAAACAGAGTCTGTCAACATCACTGTGTGGATGATGGTCATGATTCATTGTCATTATTTTTCTGAGAATAAATTATTATTAAAAATTAATACATTATTATTTTTAGTTATTCAGTTCCAGAGAGTCAAAATGGCTTAAAAGAATAAAAGGATAAGAACGATTGCCCTTTCCCCCACATAAAAGCATAGCCCTCAAAAACCTTATCCAATTAAAAATTAAAAATGTCTTTGCAGAAAGCAAGTAGAAAGTAGAAAAGAAGAAGCTCAGGGTTCCTCAGGAACACACTGTTTTCTAGGTTGTGAGCTGTTCCTGACAAAGCCAGCCATTTGCCCCATCTCTTATACTTCCTTGAAGCATGGCCCTCCTCCCAAATGCCTTCCCTGGATAAGCATCATCTAATTAGCAGAGGAAGGTCATCACAAGGCAGATATTGATACTATTCATACTAGCAAAGAATCTTTTATCAGATCGGCTGGCAAAAATGGGTAATTGGCAATGGATGGGAAACTTCCCTTCTTTGGAAAGTTACATTTTTAAATTCTGTTTTTTTTTTCTTACAGAACCCAGCAATTGCTGACATCTATACTGAACACGCCCATCAAGTTGTGGTGGCCAAGTATGCACCCAGTGGCTTCTATATCGCATCTGGAGGTAGAGTTAAAAGCATAAATATGCGTTTCATTGTAATTCGATGCAGAGTCATGCTCACTTATGCCCATCAAGAAGTATGTTTCTCTGCTTACAGTTTTCTCTGACTTTCAGTGTTGTATACTTAGATACAGCAATACCACTTAGACTTATATACAGACCACTCTCTGAGCGGCTTACAATGTCAGCATATTGCCCCAACAAACTGGATCCTCATTTTACTAATCTCGGAAGGATGGAAGGCTGAGCCAACCATGAGCCAGTCAGAATCAAACTCCAGGCTGTGGGGAGAGCAAGCCTGTAATATTGAAATCTAACCCCTGTTCTACCAGGGCTCTTTTCACTTGCTGTTATTGATATAACATTGTATCAATATCAATATATCCTTGGGCTAAGAAACTGCAGTGTGAATCTTTCGAATGATACCTTCATTGCAGGATCCAATCTGGGTCTGTCACTGAGACCAGAACGTACCTCCGTAAACTATTCAGGCACAATGCGTACCCCCAAGCATATATTACAAGATGCCTGTGCAACATGCAAGGAAGAGAAAGGAAGAAACGCATAGAATAGGAGCCGACGACTTGGCAACATAAGGAAATAATATCGAACAACTTAATAGCTGGCTAGCAACACCCCAATCAACCATTTGAAAAGAAAGGCACCCCCAACCAGGCACCATATAAATGTTGTGCATAGAATAGCCCAAATAACACATTCTGGTAGAGAGAAGCATGAGTCTGAAAGCTTGGAAGACTAAACCTCTGATCCCATTGTCTGACCCAAATTGGATCCTGAACATTATCCTAGGACACATATATTTGCCTTCATTCATGATTCATTGGTGGATTAGATGTGCTTCTACTCTAAGCCACATTTCTCCTCCACCTCTCTCCCTTCTGTGTGCTATCAGCTAATCTTGGAGAGGAGACAAGGGCAAGAACATTAGTGCTTAAAATTTTGAATGTTCAATATTTCTGCATAAATATGACCTAAAATGTAATCTGTTGTCTGCACAAATTTATTTATTGAGGAAAATGATCCAATATACGTATTTGTGTATGGCAAAGTATATGAACCTTTGCTTTCAATACCTGTGTGACTTCTCCCCCAGCCAGCAATAACTTCAACTAAATATTTCCAATAACTGTTGATTAGTCCTACATACCAGCTGGAGAAATTGTAACCCATATCCTTCTTGCAGAACAGCTTTTTCTCTGGGACGTTGGGGAACTTCCTAACGTGTGTTTGAAGAAATATCCATCTGGGTTCAGTTCCAAGTGGGGAGAAAGACACTGGAAACATGGATGCTGATTGGAAACATGGTTTAATGGAGCAGAACCACTAAGCACATGGTCCTGGTGCAGCTGAAAACATGGAAGGGAGATATATATTTATACTCCCTCTTGGGCCTTGCCCTTGAGCGTCCTGTTCCTGTGCAAGAAATGTATTATTTTGGTTGTCAGACTCCCAGGGGGCTATGTGAGGGTCATAGCTAACTTTGTAGGCTGTCTGTGTTCCACACTTGGTTGACCGGATGATGCAATGAAGGGCAATTCCTATTATGGCTTTTTCCAGAACTGGGAAACTCAGAACTGTGGCTGAGTTTCTGTCTCCAAGAGCATATTTCTCAATTTCTCATCCAGAGAAAGAAAATATTCTGCCTTTTTAATATTTCCTAAAATATTTCATTCTTCTAGGAGAGGGGTGGGTGCTAATGTTCTACACATGAATTGCTTGCTTCAGTCCTTCCACAACATTTCTATGGAATTAAGGTTAGGATTTTGGCTTGCCTTTCCAAAACATTAAGTTTCTTCTGCTTTCATCATTCTTTGGTACTATAATTTGTATACTTTAGGTTGCTCTTTAGCTGCATGATCCACTTTCTCTAAAGCAGTTTATGACATATATCATGACACTTTCCTGTAGAACTTGCTGGTATAATTCAGAATTCATAGTTTCATCGATGATGACAAGCCAACCAGATCCAGAGGCAGAAGAGCAGGGCCAAAATATGGAACTGCCACTACCATATTTCACAGATGGGATAAAGTTCTTATGTTGGAATGCAGTATCTGCTTTTCACCAATGTCATCATACTATTTTCAGACGTCAGAGGTTTTCAGAGGTCCGCAGGCCTCCTAAGCCTCC
Organism: Thamnophis elegans; assembly: GCF_009769535.1. Classification (NCBI taxonomy): domain Eukaryota; kingdom Metazoa; phylum Chordata; class Lepidosauria; order Squamata; family Natricidae; genus Thamnophis; species Thamnophis elegans. The sequence goes on from NC_045549.1 coordinate 57,480,971, forward strand.
CACATCCCTGTATTGTATTGTAAAGACTTTGATAATGAACACCCAGAATGTTGTTCTTTAAATAAAGCATCCTCCCACTTATTATTATTCCATTGATTGAAATCCCGACTCTTAATTTTCCCTTCTGCTGAACTGAACATTGCACATGCTTTTGCCAAATATAAATATGTGGTTTTGAATTATTTTCCCCAATGAATAAGTGAAGACTATTAATGTTTTTAACTGATTTCTTCTTCTCTTTATCTAGTTTTAGGACTTGTGTAGAGAACAAATGTTTTTGGTCACATTTATGCAAAAATATTGAAAATACAAAAGGATTCATAAATATTTCAGTACACTGAACATGCAGATGCTGTTGTAACATCAACATTACATAATAGCTTTCTGCTTGGTGCAAAATGTACCTGGGGTATTTTTAGAATGAATGAAGTTGCCTTGAAAAATTACAGTGATTTTCTCTCTCTTACCATAAAAAAAACAAACTAAACCCAAGAATTGACATCCTTATTTTGCTCATTTATCAAATCAGCAGTGCAGTTTTATTTATACTTCTTACAATAATATAACCACAGTTACATACATTTTGCATTAAATTGAATTTGGTGAGCTTTATACATTATGTAAATTAAGCAGATCTTCCTTTCTGCCTTTAGAAAAGTTGTTGACTTCCTCCAATTTGTAACTAAATGAGAATTATTTTAACTTTTTAAATAGAAAACAATACATACTGTAAATGTTTTAATTTCATCCACAAGGTATATGCTGAAATAGAAATTTATCCACCTAAGCTCTAAAGATAAAAGCATATGATTATTCTCAGTGAGATGCTTTATTGATTCAGCCCTGGCAGTGAAAGAATATAAATAAAGTCGTAAATGAGGGAATAACTGCCTGTTTATAAATTTCGAAAAGTGCCTGCATGGTGAAGGGACAAGAAAAGGTTAGTTTCACAAGCAAGCCTGTAGTGTCTTTTGAAAAGATTAAATTAGGTAAATCAAGCAATGCAAGGAAAAGATTAAAGGGTACAGCATAATGTTGCTTTCTTGAAATGTAACACAGGTCTTCATAAAATGAAGTGGATTTTATTTAACATTTCTTTTTTAATGGGATTTTATTTAATATCTATAGATCCAGGCCATCTGGCAGGATAGGGCTAGTGCATCTGTTCTCATGCTCCCTGATCTCTCACAGCTTTCAATATTGTTGACTGCAGTAGCGTTCTGGACTGGTTGCAAGGTTTAGAGGGGAAGGTCACCATGTTGCAATGGTTCTCTAGCTTTCCTTATGGCTAGTTTCAATTGGCATTGAATAGTTGTCCTCGGGGAGTGTGGCAGGGGTGGTCATGGCCAACTGGGCATGGCCAGCTTGACATCACTCACGTGGGCTGGGCAATATTGGGGAGGGTATGCAAGGGTCTCTGGCTGGTGGGGTGGTGGGTGAGGGACTCATCCCACAGAGGTGAGGCAACATGGGGTTGGGTGGGGGTGATGCTGCCGTACGGCAATGGAAGGGATGGAGTAGCTGGTGCTGGAAACCATCAGGCATCGCTCGCTCGCTGCCCTTTGTGCATGGCGGCCAATGTTTTCCAGCTCCTCAGCTGGCGCACTCTCCGATTCTGGAGCCTGCTCCACCGGGCTCTCAGTCTTAGCAGCACATGCGTCAGCAGACGAAGGCGGGGGGAAGGCATGTGATGCAGACCGCTGGACATTTTGCTGGGACAGAGCAGGTGGCTGCTCGGCACATCCAGCAGGTGGGACTGTTTGTTTCTCCCCTGTGCCTCTGCCTCTGGGTACTGCCACCGCAACCAGCCAAGACAGGAAGGTGTGGGGCGGCGGCTGCCAGACATCATCAGCCCGCCTACTCCATCCCATCTGTTTTTGTTTGCGGTTGGATAGCAGGTCGCTGCTCGTCATCTCCTTGGCCCCCACGTGCGTCTTGCCCTTGGTCTGCATATGAAGCGTGTTCCCCTTGTGCACCCAATGCATCTTGACAGTGCTGCGGGCTGCCGCTGCCAGCAGCCTTGCCCAGCCCGAAGGCGGTAAAGCAGCGAGGTAAAAAGGCAGTGAGCGGGGAAAGCCAGATCCCTATCAGTGGCATGGCCGCCCAGGCCCAGCAGAAACGGGAAAGGCATGCGATCCTGGCTGGGCCTGGGGAGCCATAGTGCCAAAGGGAACCCAGGTTTCTCTGCTTGCAGTGGCTACCTTTTGCCTGCTGGGTCTAGGTGAGCTCTACCACGTCTACTGAAGTTTTCTAGCTGGTGTGCTTCACCTCTTCCATACTGGGCGGACCGGTGCTCCTGCATGAGCTGCTGGTTGCCTCGATGGTGGCAGTGGCCGAGGTGCATCAGGTGCGCAAGGGGAACACACTTCACATGCAGGCCAAGGGCAAGAGGGTGAGGAGTAGATGACCAGTGGCGACCTGCTCTCCAACCGCAAGCAAAAACAGATGGGACGGAATAGGCAGGCCAATGGTGTCTGGCAGCCACCGCTCCATACCCTCCTCACCTTGTTTAGGCTTGCGGTGGTAGCAGTAGCCAGAGACAAGTGCAGGGGAGAGGCACGTGATCCGCCTGCTGGATGTGCCGGGAAGCCACCTTCTCTGACTCCGCCACATGGGATGGGAGCAGGAGTGTTCGGTGGTGCACATCATGTGCCTCTCTCCTGAATCTGCCTGCTGCTCGTGCACAGTTTGCGCAGCTATTCTGGAAATGGTAAGGGGCTGGCCTGCATCGCTTCAGCCCATCCCATCCCGGCAGCCACACACACGCACAGGCTTGAACTTGCCCTTGGTGCAAATCAGTCTTCAATGAAAGAAATGAGCATATCATCACTGTATTTAAAAAAAACCTGTATTAATTGTCCATTGTCCTCTAGATACCATACATGCTAATTTTTAATGTTAATTGATATAAATTTAACATTTATTTAAATCATTGTTTAGGTCCTTCCTATTTGAGGCCTCCAACTCCTGTTAAATTGGCCTGGTCATTAAAAATCCAGAAGCAGAAGAGAGCTTTCTCCTGTAGCTATGAATGCACTCTTGCAACATGGATTTCACCCCCATGTTTTTCATCTTGAGAAGAATAGCATCTCTTTGGCCAGATTTTAATGGATAGTGGTTTTATTATTCATTATTTTTTATTATTTTTATTAGCCATACTCAGTATATAATTTATAAAGCTATCTTGATTACTCTTTTTGAGCAAAAAGACTTCATAAGCAGAAATAAAAGCAAAACTAATGTTTGTTCAATAGTAGTCATATGACTACTTTAGAACTGGTTTATTTTAAATTTTGTAAATTAGGATCTGATAGATATGCAGTATTTTAATCTCGCTTGAGAAATTATTTTTCTATGTGTTTGTGCTTTGACAGATATCTCTGGAAAGCTTAGAATTTGGGACACCACACAGAAGGAACATCTATTAAAATACGAGTATCAGCCATTTGCAGGAAGGATAAAAGATATTGCATGGACTGAAGATAGCAAGAGAATTGCTGCTGTTGGAGAAGGAAGGGAAAAGTGAGTAAGCTTAAATTCTCCTGTGTGCTACTTAGAGAGTCCAAGCATGGGTTAACTTCTGTCTATCTGCCCTGACTGAGTTGTAAATTCTTTGGCCATGCTTTCTGCTCTCTACTGAATCCAGTTTTCAACTCAGTCTATGCCAGGAAGGATGTATCCAAAGAATTTCCAGTCTTTGACCAGATTAGCTTGGACTCTCAATATTTTTTTTTCTTCTTTTTAGTTTAACTTTTTGCTTCACATCTATTTTCGTTCGGGAGCAGACTCTGTCGGAGGTGTCCCCTACCGCTGTGCGCGGTTTGGGCAAAACCACCTCAGCAGCTGGGGAGTGACTGGCCCAACTGGGTTGTCATTGGGCCATCACCATTGTCGACCGCCAATTCGGGCGGACAGCCTTGGCGTTGGTTCTGAACCTTGGGCCATGCTTCAGACGCAGCGGTGGGCTTTTCCCTTGCGCCAAAAGCGGCAAATTAAAAGTTTTTTTTAATTTTGTGCGCTTTCAGCTGCCGGATTGCTGCTTGCGTGTCTCCTTTGCAGCTCACCATGGGTGCGTGGGTGGATCCTATTCAGGTTGCTGACTGGATCGCCACCACCCTTTCTCATTGCAGCACTGGAGTCTTGGCCAACGCTGGTCATACTCTGTGATTCTAGATCTGCTTTGGCACAGCACAATTGTTGGCGGTTTACGTCCTTTTCCATTGCAGTCAGCCTGTTGATCAGCCTGGGCGCCATGGAGCCATTGTGGTTTGCACCATTTTCGTCTCCACATTTGCAGCTATCGGTGCGTGGAGCTTCGACCTCCAGGCCCTCTGTTTCTGCGGACTCTGCCTTCCTGACTGTTGTCACGGGACCCTGTTCTGGACATTAAGATGTTCTGTACTCAGACAAACTTCCCTTGTAGTTAGATAGTGAGAACCTTGGCTTTAATTCAAAATGGCAGAGAGAGGCCAAGCAGGGAACAGCGACAAGACGTAGCTTTCAACTAGCCACCAACGCAGGCCCTGTCCTAGGAAGGCTGGGGTTTCTGCGAGAGAGGCCTGGAGAGGAGCCAGGGCCTAATGTTCCCCCATTAGGAAGGGATCCAAGGGCCCGGACAGGGACACCTCTAGATGCCAGAGGGCGCTAGAGAAACAATTTGTATTTTAGAAGAAGAACATCAAGATTGGTCTCCAGATGGCACCACAAGGGCCCTAGGTTCCGCAGTTCCCTCTATTGTGGAGGATTTTGCCCCCTTTGACTGCACTGTTTCAGCATAGGGAGGCAATCAGGTGTTCACCCCAGGAGGCCACATTCACACCCACTGCGGTGGGGCTCCATCCAGTGGAACATCAGGGACCAGCTCTTTCTGAAGAGATGTGCAGTGTCATCTCCCGGGCCATTTCCCAAGGAATCGCTGAGGGGCTCCAAAAAAAAGGGACCAGCGTCCTGCCAGACTATCTCCCAACAGGCTGCTTCCACAGGGCCTCCTTGACAAGGCGCATCTGCCGGGGCCTCCCTCTCCATGTCCCTCCCTAGGCAGTGAGGAATCCACTGACTAAGACTATCAGAGAACGAAGGTCTTATTCCGGACAAGCCCGCCTTCACGGGGCTTTTTAAGCCTGCCTTATTCAAAACTCTTGTGCAAGGTCAGGACCACCACTCACATGTGTGTTAGGGTTACACTTGAATAGGAAACCACAGATCTTGAGGATTCCAGTGAGGGACTATTTAATGAACCTGTTCCAGTGCAGGAGATTATCCCATCTCCTAAGCTGTTTGTGGACGTGATCCAGCATCAATGGTCACAATCTGGCTCCCTAGCTGCCCCCAGTGGCAGTGATAAGAAGCTATACAGTCGATCCTAACCCAGAAGAGCTTCTGCAATTTCCAAGAAGCACATTGATTCCATCAGGGCGTCAATTCCTCAAGTCCTGGAATTCTTGCAGGAAGGTCTTGACAGAGGGTTATCTCCCAACACCCTCCGGACTCTCCAAGCAGCACACAGGAGGAGGAGCGTTGGTTTTAACTGAATGGTCATTCTCTGTGCGCTGCGGGAGAATCCAACTCCACCCTGGGGTCTTCTTGGGGTCCAATGGACAAGAGTATTCGGAGTGCAACAAACAGATTATGTCTTCAGCAGGACCACAACCTCATTGAAAACTGGACTCAGTAGAGAGCAGGAGGCGTGGCCAAAATATTTACAACTCAGTCTCTGGGCAGATAGACAGAAGTTAATTTATGCTTGGACTCTCCTGCAGTGCACAGAGATCGACTATTCAGATAAGACCAACGTTTCTTCTATTCAATCCCTTCTGTTCTTTATTCTTAGCTCTTTCTTTGGGTTTTTAATTTCCAGATGAAATCTACTTGTTTAAGAGCTAAATCTTTCTTGAGAATGCATCCCCCTGGACTCCATAAGCAAAACATTCTCTTTTTAATGATATTAATGTAAAAGATTTGTTGTATTAAATCCTCATTATCAGTAATTCATGGGATTCATCCTGTTGTAATTCAAAATATCAGAACATCCCTGTTTAAAATGTGATGGGACAACACAGGAAAGTGGTTGGTGCAAGAATTATTTTGTAGGTCACTTAATTCTAGCTTTTGTTTTCAAAATTCCACATCCAAAGCAAAAGTGGGGTTTTAAAGAATTCCAATTCTAAGAAATCTCCATATATAAAAGAATTTGATGGGCAGTCATATCTATTCCGTTGTTGTTGTATGTACATTTATCTTTTCACTGTGGTTCAGCATCAATCATTCTTTATGTTACTATAATTATAAAGATTTTATTTGCCAGAAGGTGGAGAAAATCTAGGAAAAAGGAGAACTGATTTCAGCTTTTCCATAGTGAGGTCTGCTGCCTTTATGTCCAGAAATATTGGCACCATATTTTCTTCTCTAGCTTTGAATGCTGTCAACATCTTTTTTTTCCTAATATGGAGCTTCTGTTATGAAATACAATATTTTTCATTCCAGCTTCCTTCTATAAATACACAGAATATATCCTTTCAGGAATTAGGCATTTGTAAATAAAGCAATAATTTAAGACATTGTTATGTCAATAAGAAACTCATGCTTTGCTTTGCTAGTATTCACCATGCAAAGAAGATTTATTTAAAATTATTATTTGCTTATAGATAAAATTCTTTTCTTGTGTGTTCTTGAAGTGTAGAATTAATCATATCTTTAGCAGTTGTTGCAGAAAATCAGTTGGTATTGCAGCCTATTTTTGTTCATCTTTGAGAATCTTTTTTATTGTATTCTTAAATTACACTAAATAACATGATAAAAGCATTAAGTGGGAAGAACAAAAACTAAGAGGAACAAATAGAAGCTTATTTTTTTAACCTTTGATTGCATTATTTTTTACATGATACCATAAGAAGTAAAGTGGAAGTTGCATGAACATAATTTGTTACTTTAATGTGTATTAAAAAGAATTAAGTCTTTGTTTTGCATAAACAGATTTGGAGCAGTCTTCTTGTGGGATACTGGCTCTTCAGTAGGTGAGCTTGCAGGTCACAACAAAGTAATAAATACAGTGGACATTAAACAGACGAGGCCTTACCGCTTAGCAACGGGCAGCGATGACAACTGTGCTGCTTTCTTTGAAGGACCACCATTCAAGTTCCAGTTCACCATTAGTGTGAGTTTGTTTTCTTTCCTAAGCAGAGTCCACCTTTGTGGTCAGAATCTTCTCGCACCTTCCTGTGGTAGCTGAAAGCAGCGTGACCCGTCAAAAACGCGGTCCACAAAAGCGCGCTCGACGAAAGCGCGTACGTGACGTCATCACAGCGCGACGAAAAAAATTAAAAATTGAAATAAAAATAAAATTAAAGCAAGCCGATTCACATAAAGGTAAGGGTTAGGGTTAGGGTTAGGGTTAGGGTTAGGTTAAGGGTTAGGGTTAGGTTTAGAGTGTTAGGGTTACGTTTAGCGTTAGGTTAAGGGTTAGCGTTAGCGTTAGGTTTAGCGTTAGGTTAAGGGTTAGGTTTAGGGTTAGGTTTAGGGTTAGGTTTGGGGGGGTTAGGGTAAGGTTTTCGCTTTAATTTTACATTTATCGATCACAGCGCGATGTTTTCGTTGCGCTGTGATGACGTCACGTACGTGCTTTCATTGAGCGCGCTTTTGTCTACCGCGGTTTTGTGGTGGAATCGAAAGCAGTTTCCACATCTTGAGAAATGGGCAACTTTACTCATGGAGGACTCTTGTAGAGGGTCTGCATATGCAGTATGTCAGTGAAGCATTGCTTCGGGAATGGGGTTTTGAAAGTTCCTTTGTACAAACAGGATGGAAAGGATTTGTAGCAAATGTGTTAAAAGTCTCAGAGAAACCTTCATAGATAAGGATCCATATGTGTTGATTTTTCCACATGTGGAAATCTACATTGGTGCTAAGGATAGAGAAAGCCATATAAGCCTGTAATCACACAATAGTCAACACAGGTAAAACATAAGATTCTTGCAATGATCTTTTCTGAATGCCTGTCTAGAAGTTTCAGTTAAGTATAACTCTTAGCAATGAGGTAATTTTTGTCATCTTTTCTCTCTCTCTCTCTTGGTTCACTGAAGCTAAACTGCACAGATACTCCATTGCTTATAGTGCACAGCTATATCTTTTTGACTTATTCATGCTATATTAATGTGATTACTAGCATGTGGTTCATGTTTAGAGGAGAATTAAGATTGCAGCTCCATGTCATTTCATAAAAGTTTCTTGATAGCATCATGCATGAAGCTGATATAGCAGGCTATCTAGATTGGGTTGTACTAGATTAAGCTGCCTGATTCCCACATTTTGTATAAGCATTTTGTATAATACTACTGCATATGCAGTAGTATTAGATAAGATAAGCATCATTTGCATATTTTTGAACTTTAAACCTTTTCAACATCCTAAAAGTATTCCTATTTCACTGTTTCCGATGCTTAGGAAATAATGTAGATTAACATGCAAGCTTCAGTCCTTGCCATCTTTGAAGTGGGCTCCTGACTTTATTGCAGTTGAAAATGTGGACCATGCTTTGTCTGGGAACCTGCTGGCCACAAACTGGCCTTCTGTTTCAGCCTATGAAGTGTGAAATAAGATTTAACATTGACTGCTTGTATCTCCACCAATAATGTGTCTGATACACAGAGATAATCGTATTCTGGACTTTTCTTAAATCCTAATTTTCCCAGACAACATAATTTGTATATTCCTATCCTCTGAATACAATCTTTTAGTGTCCCTCCCGTGAACTGCTAGTAATCATTCTCAGCAGTTTGATGGACAAGACTGAAATATTAGATATCTTGTGCATCTGGAGGATGTTTTTTATGAGCTTTGGAAGCAGGATACTCTGCTGCATATTTATTTATTTGTTTGTTTGACTTGTTTGCTGCCCATCTTACCTAGTATAATGTTCATACTGTGTATTTCTTCTCCTTCAGGACCACAGCCGCTTTGTTAACTGTGTGAGGTTCTCTCCTGATGGAAGTAGACTTGCTACAGCCAGTGCAGATGGTCAGGTAAAAAATAATAATAATAGAAGGCATGCTTTGAATGAAACAGGTGTCAGTGTACAGTATTTGAATTTGAATTTGAATTTATTGACATTTGTATGCCGTCCACTCCCTTGGGACTCTGGGCGGCTCACAGACAAAACAAAGCATATACAAATTTAAAATAAGAAAAATAAGAATACAAATTATTAAAATTTCACAACATGCATACAGTTGGAGTGGGGCTAGATACCTATCAACAGCCCCAGGCCTGCCGGAACAGCCAGGTCTTGGTAGCTTTACGGAAGGCCGGAAGAGTAGTAAGGGTCCGGATCTCTACGGGAAGATTGTTCCATAGGGCCAGAGCAGCTACAGAGAAGGCCCTCCCCCGGGGAGTCGCCAACCAACATTGACCAGCCGATGGCACCCGGAGGAGGCCCAATTTATGTGATCTTATTGGTCATTGGGAGGTGAATGGCAGGAGGCGGTCACTCAGGTAGCCAGGTCCTAAACCATGTAGGGCTTTAAAAGTAACGACTAGCACCTTGAAGCGTGTCCGGAGACCAATGGGGAGCCAGTGCAGCTCGTGGAGGATAGGTGTAACATGGGTGTATCTAGGTACACCCAATATCGCTCGCGCGGCTGCATTCTGGACCAACTGAAGTCTTCAAACACTCTTCAGGGGCAGCCCCATGTAGAGCGCATTACAGTAATCCAGTCTTGAGGTGACGAGGGCGTGAGTGACCATCCGAAGGGCCTCCCGGTCCAGATAGGGCCGCAACTGGTGCACCAGGCGAACCTGGGCAAACGCCCCCCTGGTCACAGCCGACAGATGATGTTCTAACGTCAGCTGTGGATCCAGGAGGACACCCAAATTGCGGACCCTCTCTGAGGGGTGTATAATTTCACCCCCCAGGCTAAGAGATGGAATATCTGGACCATCCTTGGGAGGGAGCATCAATAGCCACTCGGTCTTGTCGGGATTGAGTGCAAGCTTGTTTGCTCCCATCCAGACCCTGACAGCCTCCAGGCACTGGCACATCACTTCCACTGCTTCACTGAGTTGGCACGGGGCGGACAGATACAGTTGAGTATCATCCGTGTATTGATGGTATTTAATCCCGTGCCGGCGAATGATCTCACCCAGCGGCTTCATGTAGATATTAAATAGGAGGAGGGACAGAACCGAGCCCTGCGGCACCCCAAATTTGAGAGGCCTAAGGGTCGATCTCTGCCCTCCAACCAACACCGACTGCAGCCTGTCCGAGAGGTAGGAGGAGAACCACTGTAGGACGGTGCCTCCCACTCCCACCTCCCGTAACCGTCGCAGAAGGATACCATGGTAGATGGTATCGAAGGCCGCTGAGAGGTCAAAAAGCACAAGGATAGAGAAGTGTCCTCTATCCCTGGCCCGCCAGAGATCATTGATCAGCACGACCAAAGCAGTTTCCGTGCCGTAACCAGGCCTGAAACCCAACTGAAAGGGATCCATCTTTGGCTCAGTTCTCAACCAAAGTTTATCTCTAGTAGTGGTATCACCATTTAGACGAGGTCTTCCTCAGGCAAGCCTACTTTCCATATATGCTTTGGAAAGTGCTCTGTGGCTCTCTGAGATACTCAAATGGTAACCTGTAACCACTATTGACAGTGTAGTGGTTGAAATCAGACTTTTTAAAAGTGGCAATCTGAATCCTTAGGGTTCCAATGCTGACCCAATTTTGATGCCTACTGTTTCTCTCCAAGAATAAATATAGCAGTGACCGCATGAAAAAGAAATATATATATATAGCTGTGGAAAAGGAATTTGTTTTTATTTTTAGCAAGGCTTGCATGCTTCTTAGCTCTTGTGTTACAAATAAATACTTTTTTTTTATTCATTGATTTGAGCTGTGGTGGCGCATTGGTTAGAATGCAGTAGTACAGACTAGTTCTGCTGGTTGCCTGCAATTTGGCAGTTCATATCTCACCAAGCTCAAGGTTGACTCAGCCTTCCATCCTTCCAAGGTCAGTAACATGAGGACCTAGATTGTTGGGGGCAATATACTGACTCTGTAAACTGCTTAGAGAGGGCTGTAGAGCACTGTGAAGTAGTATATAAATGTAAGTGCTATTGCTATGTTAAAGGTATTCTTTTTTGTGAAATATTAGTGTTTCACTTTAATGCAATCCTTAAACTAACTCTTCTAAGATAGTTGTCTCTTTTTAAATTTCTGAACAGATTATTATTTATGATGGCAAAACTGGAGAAAAAATTGATGCTCTTGGTGGAAACAAAGCACACGATGGAGGTATTTATGCAGTAAGTATATTCCAATTGTGCTCTATGGATTTATATCACTTTAATGACTTATTAAGCTGCAGAACTATTACTATACCTTGTAATAGACACAACAGCATCATAATGGTGTGGTTGGGCAGCTATACCAGAATTCAACGTATCTCATGTCAGGCACAGACAAATAAGTTCCTGGATTCACCAAACTCAGAACTCTCCCAGGATTACATTATTTGAGTGGTCAAGGGTGTTATCCTGTTAAACCAACGTTTTGGAAGTGTCTGGATTTTAGTGAAAAACTGAAGAAAATCCTATCCAGGACAGGCTTTTCATATAGATGGTGCTTGACTTACAACCATAATTGGGACTGTGGGAATGTGGGAAAGGTGCCAGAGAGAGTCAGAGAGGTTTCATGGGGGTGTGGCATGGGCTGGAGAGGATAGGTAGAGGTAAGCAGAGGTGAGAGGGAGGCTACACAACATTCAGGGATAGTGTGTGGGGTGCACAAAAGTCCTCTTCTTCCCAAGTGTGATTGAATACACAAGGAATTTTTCCTGGTACATAAACTCTCAGTGTACATACAAGCAATAAGTGATAAATCATTAGCATAGTCATCGTAAAAATACATTAATAATAAAACATAAGATACAACACTTAGTGATAGTCATAGGATTCTAAATAAGCAATCAACATAAATCATACTATGATACTAAGTAAAGAGTATAACTCATAAGATACAAGCAACAAGTTATAATCAAAGGAAGATGAGATAGGCAATAATAGAATACATTTGTTTAGCAGAGTGATGGCGTGGGGGGGAAAAACTGTCCTTGTGTCTAGTTGTTCTGGCAAGCAATGCTCTATAGTGTTGTTTTGAGGGTAGAAGTTGAAACAGTTTATGTCCAGGATGTGAGTGGTCTGTAGATATTTTCACAGCCCTCTTTTTGGCTTATGCAGTATACAGGTTCTCAATGGAAGGCATTATGTAGTATTAATGCTAAAAACACTGAGCAAGAAAAAATACTATCTGTCCTGTGATTTGTTACCAAAACAAGCTAAAGACCAATCAGCCTAACATTAATACCTGGGAAGATACTGGAAAAGATAATAAAAAAAAAGATCTGCCAACATCTAGAAATGAGTTGAAGTAATAACTAGCAGTCAGCATAGGTTTGTTAAAAACAGATAATTTCAAACCAATCTTATTTCGGTTCACCGACAAAACCGCGAAGCCCTTATCCGCGCCGACATAAGCGCGGAGGGCAAATCCGCGCTGTCCAAAGCGCTAAGGAAAAAGGCGACCCTAGCGCAACGACATAACCGCGGAGGGCAAATCCGCACCTTCCGAAGCACTCAGCACCCTAACCCTAAACCTAACCTAAACCTAACCCTAAACCAAACCCCTAAACCTAATCCTAACCCTTACGTTAATTTAAATCGGTTTTCTGCTGCCGTGCTGTTTTAAAGAGCCCTTCTGTTGCCGCGCTGTTGTCGCCGCGGTGATGATGTTGCGGCTTTAGTGACGCGGTTTTATCGCCGCTATTTTGACGAGCGCGGTTTTGTCGGGCCACGTCTTATTTCATTCTTCAACGTAGTGACTAAATTTATAGACCAATGAAATACTGTGGACATAATATGGCATTCGACAAACTAGACCACAACCTACTTCTTGGTAAACTAGAAAAAAGTGGGATAGATAGCATCACTACCAGATGGATTCGTAACTGACTGACAAGCCTACTTCTCGAGTAGTCCTTAATGGTACTATGTCTACATGGAGGAAAGTAAGCAGTGGGGTACACAAGGTTTCGTCTTAAGCCGTTATTCTTCAATATCTTCATAAATAACTTAGATGAGGGAATTGAAGGGGAACTTAGCAAATTTGCAGATGATACTAAGCTGGCAGGAATAGCTAACACCCTAGATCAGTGATGGGCAACCTTTTTGGCGTGGTGTGTCAAAAATCGGCAAAAAATCGAGCATAACTCGCGTTGTGTGTCACTTCGCCAAAAACATAATTTTGCGCAATTTATAGTTTAAACTACAAAAATGTATAATTGCAATATATAATTGTATTTAATAAACCAAAAACAAATTATTTAACATACCTGCTTAGTAACTTCTTTCATCCTCACTTTTTTCCAAGAGCTGGGAATGATTAGTTTCAAAATGTCTATTTATATTCCACGTTCTGCTTACTACCGTTTCAGTACATAGAACGCAAAATGATCTGCCATTTTTTTCTATAATGCCATACATCTCGCTCCATGTTTCTTGAAAGGGTCGGCCACTGCCACTACCACTCCCTTTACTTAACCTTTGTTTTTTATTTTTTGGGTGCTCCATCAGTGGGCCAGTGACAGCAGATAGAATTATAGATAGCCAATTAGGGGTTAACTAGCCTAACAAGCTAACACAACCTCCCCCTCACTTATCTCAGTTATTGTGGGCAATTACAAGTCCATGGCACCCCAATAGTTGCTGCTAATGGCGCTCACAGTTCCCGTTGGCACTCCGCTGTTCCCTGCTGTGGTGCGGTCGTAACCGACAGTCCCAGGAGTAGACTCTCTGTGCCGGCCTGACTGGAGAGAGGCGCGCACTGTTCCCGCGCTCCTCTCCTGCGGGTCCTCCCTCGCCGCGCTGATGACGTGTGTGCGCACGGCACGCACGCCTTACTAGCAGCCCCTGCGCTCAGAAAGGGGCGGCAGCGATACAGTAAGTGAGTGTGGGCGGGGGAGATCACACGTCCCCCCCCCGTTCCTCCAGCACAGATTCTTTCATCCTCGGCGGCCGTGCAGGAGCCGAGGATGAATCGCATGAAATCCTGTGCGTGTCACCCCAAATGGCTACGCGTGTCAGCACTGACACGCGTGTCATAGGTTCGCCATCACTGCCCTAGATGATATCTTGACACTCTTGAACACTGGGCCCTATCTAACAAAATGAAATTCAGTGTAGAGAAAAGTAAAGTCTTACACTTAGGCAAGAAAAGCCAAAAGAACACGTATAGACTGGGTGAAACCAGGCTTAATAGTAGTAACTCTGAGAGAATTCTTGGAGTCTTAGTGGGCAACCAGTTAAATATGATCTAGCAGTGTGCAGTGGCAGCCAAAAAAGCCAATGGAATCCTAAGTTGCATTAACAGAAGGATACAATCAAGATCAACTGAGATACTAATACTGCTCTATAAAGCCTTAGTAAGACCACACTTAGAGTGCTGCATCCAGTTTTGGTCATAAAAAAGATGTTGGGACTCTAGAAAAAGTGCAGAGAAGAGCAACCAAGATAATTAGAGGAATGGAGACTAAAACATATAGTTTTATATATACAAACAGTTACAGGAACCAGGCTTGGCTAGTCTAGTGAAGAGCAGGACCAGGGGAGACATAATAGCAGTGTTCCAATATTTAAGGGGCTGCCACAGAGAGGAAGGAGTCAAGCTATTTCACAAGGCACCTGGAAGCCAGACAAGGAATAATGGATGGAAACTGATCAAGGAGAGATTCAACCGAGAAATAAACAGAATTTTTCGGAAAGAGAACAATCAACCAATGGGACAGCTTGCATTTGGAAGTTGTGGGAGCTTCATCACTGGAGGCTTTCAAGAAGAGATTGGACTGCCATTTGTCAGAAATGGTGTAGGGTCTCCTGCTTGGGTGGAGGGGGTTGGACTACATAACCTACAAGGTTTCTTCCAACTCTTTAAATCTGTTAAACAAGTTTGCAAAGTCGAAGAACTATTGAAATTTCTTCACTTTATTTCATAGGTTAACATTATTTTGCATTATTGAAGCAGATGGGACGTTTTGTAGAATTTCCTTTCTCACGCAGAACCTCACAATGATGGCTTGTTTGTTTGTTTATATTCAAATTTATTTGACTGCCCATCTGATGAAACTTAACTCTGCAGTTATAGTCTAGAAAATCTACAAGCGCACTAAGGGGAATATTCCATTATGGACCGGCTGAAGTTTTTAGTTAGTCTTCAAGAGCAGCTCCGTGTTGTCAGAATTGGAGTATTCCAAATGAGAGAAGGGTCTCCCTAATAGGAAAGGTTATAATTAGAATAGAATAGAAATGATTGGACACGTAAGACCCAGATTGTCATACAGCCCATCCTTCCCAGTAATGGTTGCAGGTAATTTTAAAGATGGTTGCTGGCCAACAATATGTGGATTCAATAAAAAAGGAAAATATTCCTGTTCTTTTATGTGCCCTATGTAGGCCTTCTTAACTGTCTCTGGCCATATTTGCTTCTTGAGTTCTGCCAGGGTTTTCCTAGGCGTCTCCTCTGTCGCTTCATGTCTTGTAGTTTCTTCGTAAATGAAACTCCTGGGTTTCCTCCAACAGAGGAAATCTCAATTATTTGATGAATTGGCTTTTACTGCAAATCTGTTGATACAGTTTTAATGATTTTAAGGACTTGCAGCCATTGATAGAACATTATCAGATACTTTTAACTCTTCGGTACATGTTTGATATATTCCAGTGGTGTCTACTTAAAAATATTCTTAGGCTTTTTATCTAAATAGGTTGTGAGTTTAATTTCTGTGATGGATTCCATCAAATGGGCAAGGCATCCCAGGTGCCTTTGCAGCAATAAGCTCCAAATTGTTCCAGAATTTAATTTTACTTCTGTTTGATATGAACTTCACCCCCAAGAAAGGAATCATTTATTTTTTATTTTTTTAATCGTTTCTTCTTTTCTTTTAACAGATTAGTTGGAGTCCCGATGGCCATCACCTTCTTTCTGCTTCTGGAGACAAAACAGCTAAGATCTGGGATGTTGGTGCCCAGAGTGTGGTGACTACATTTAAAATGGGATCAGATGTTCTGGACCAGCAACTGGGCTGCTTGTGGCAAAAAGGTCACTTGTTGACATTATCCCTTTCTGGCTATATCAACTATCTGGATGAGAACAATCCTAATAAGCCTCTTCGCATCATAAAGGTTTGTGGAATAATTAAGGCAGTGTGTTCTAGTTTTCAACTTCTGCTGCGTGCATCCACATTGTGGATGCCTGGCTCCGTTGCAGCATACCGGTTGCAATGGGATCCGGAACACACCACTGGCGCAAACACTTGTGTGAATTGGGAGAATTGAGCTGATGGCCATGCTGAGGCAATGATGGGGGTGTGGGCAAAATGGGAAGCCTCTGGCAGCTTAAAAAGGGAAAGGAAGGAAGGAAAGAAATGAGGCAGGGGGGTCTTTTAACTGGCCACAAACTACTAGCAAAAGTGGCATTTGATCACAAGGCAAGGATGCATCGAGAAATGTTTCTCCTTTTCCATTTGAGCATCCAAGAAGGGACAGGAAAGGAGAAAGAGGAAAGAAAAAGAAAAAAAAGAAGGGAAGATGGGAAGAGAGCAAGGAAGGGGGGAAAAGAAAAAAGGGGAAGGAAGAAGAAAGAAAAGAAAATGAAAAGGGAAGAAAAAATTAAGGAAGGAGGGAGGGAGATTATAATGAGAGGGAGTCAGGATCTGAGGGAAGTCCTGCCTTAGCACTTAGCCACAAGCAGCCCTGCTGCCCTTTCACCATCCCCTTGTCCCATCCTCCTGATCTCTCCAGATAGTCTCCCATTTTATTGCTGAGAATTACAAAGTCTCCTCGCATGGAGAGGGAGTGGGCCTCCTCCTGACCCACATACTTTGCCTCCCGCACACACCATGAGTAACCTACCCAAGGAGAGGAAACATAGCAGCAGCAGCCTTGAGGGGATAAGCGCAGCCAGGCACAACCTCGGGGAAGCGGGGTTGGGTGGGCTGGGCTCTGGGGTTCCAGTGCCCTGGAAGTTAGAGAGCCGGGCTGGGTGCTTTCCCTCCACTGCCCAGTGCTCCAGGCAATCTGCGGTGCTGTCCAGGGGTCCTTTGTAGGGCCTGAGATGGACAGTGAGGCTCCTCTGGGGCGACAAGGATTTGGTGCTCATTCGTCTCACCTCGCTCCACTGGAGACAATGGATCCCCCCAACCCTGCCTGGGCCACCACTGATGCCCCCAACATGAATGATGTTGAGCTGGCCCCTGCCGAGGTCAACCACAACCCTGATGTTGCCCTCAATAAAATTGACTTTGACACCCCTGCCATAGAGGGTAGGAAAAGCTGTCTCCAGAGTATTCCTTGCCTGGGATTTTTACTTTTCTTGTCACACAATCCTCAGTCATCTAGACCTCATATTGATCATTCAGTTTTTGGCTTTTTAAATCTTCCAGCCCAGAACACTTAATACCAACTTTTCTACTACAAATTCATTTTTCCCACATCACTTTTACCAATTCCTTGGCAAGTCTGCCCCAACTGCCTCTGTTCAGCACCCTCTCTTCTTCCCTGTTTTCTGCCTCAAAGGGGGATGTAGCATCCAAGGAAAGTGCCAAAATAAAATGTCTGAAAGCCCAGATAGAGAACAGCCAGATGAAAGGAGGCACTGCTGCCCTTACACAATTGAGAGACTTTGAAGGTATTTGTCCTTCAGCGGGTCTGATTTTTCCTTAAGGCACTCTGAGTGAAGTTACTTGTTCTTTTTCTCTCCTGCCTTGTCTTTACAGAACAGGTTTAGGTTTAGGTTTTATTTGACTTGTATGCCGCCCTATTCCCGAAAGACTCAGGGCGGCTAACAATCAGAAGGGGAGGGGGGCACAAAAATAAAAATAGAAAACAGAAATTTAAAATACAACAACAGTCATAACCTCGAAGGGGGCTGGATAGGCCACCTTACCTTTTCTCTAGCTTCATCCGAAAGAGCAAAACATCCCTTGCCTAGTTTTTCTGTGCTCCATGTGAATTATATTAAACTGAATATTCTGGCTTCTACTTGAGCTGCAAACTTCTCTGAGAAAAACACATAATCTTGGATTACGCTGTTATTTGCTCCAGAATATGAATATGAATATGGAATAGAATAGGAATACGGAATAGGAATATGGAATAGAATGGCTTTATTTGGCCAACAAGGAATTTGTCTGTGCTACAGAAGCTCTCAGTATATAGGCAAAACAACAGAATCATCATAATACCAATAGGAGGGGGGAGTAAAGAAGCTAATAAGAAAGATAAGTGATAATCCTACAGCCATACTACATGGGTAAAGTATCTATAGACACGAGACAGCACCATAGGGATGCTGCAGCAGATTGATGAAGGAGAAAAACGTCGCTGTATCTACTTTTTTTTGGCGTGCAATTCCCTATAGCACTGTGCCAAGGAAAGGAGTTGAAACAGTTTATATCCAGGAAGTGATGTGTCTATAGTTATCATAATCCTGTAACCAGTGGCGGGATTCAAATAATTTAACAACCAGTTCTCTGCCCTAATGACTGTCTGGGTAGGCGTGATTGGGTGGGTGTGGCCAACTTGACATCACATTGAAGACTGCCTCGCCCTGCCTCCTTGTCACACCCAGCAATGCCTCATCCCTCCCCTCTCAGCCACTCCTTGTCACTCCTAGCTTCGCCTCGCCCAGCCTCGCCTTGAATTACGGCCACAATTGAGCCCAAAATTTATGTTGCTAAGTGAGAAATGTATTAAGTGAATTTCCCCCCATTTCATGGCTTTTCTTGCCACATTTGTTAAGTGAATCACTGCAGTTGTTAAGTTAGTAACATGGCTGTTAAGTGAATCTGGCCTCCCCATTGAATTGCTTGTCAGAAGGTTGCAAAAGGGGATCACATGACCCTGGGAGATTACAATCGTCATAAATGTGAGACAGTTGTCAACATCTGAATTTTGATTACATGACCGTGGGGAAGGCTGCAACAGTCATAAGTGTGAAAAATGATCATGTCCCTTTTTTCAGTGCCGTTGTAACTTTGAATGCTCACTAAATGAATTGTTGTAAGTCAAGGATTACCTGTACAAAAAATACAAAAAGCTTCTTTGCTTGCAAAAAGCTGCTCCAAATACCATTCATTAGATTAGAAATGTGGGAATACACACTGAAGATCAATGACTCACAGCCGTCATGGAAACCTAAACCATTCTGTCTGAATACCTTCCTTTTCATCAGCAATACCTGCAACCCAGCTTTACAAATCAGGCAGGTTGCCAGAGCACATTGAGGAATTAAAATAGTTAAAATACAAGGATAACTATCAACAGCCAAGTTATTCTTGCTCATAAACTGAAACCCTTTAGCAGAGAGGTCATTTAAGTTCTCCAGAAAGTGGATGGGCATACCTGGGTGACAAAATGTCAAGCTAAAGAGACAAATTAACATCCTGAGTGAAGGTTAATCCCATTCTGCCTTTGTTCAGAACTTGCTGAAGGATTTTTTTTTAGGAGAGAGGTGGGTGATAACTTTCGACAATTGGTGCCATGTTATTATGCCATATAATCATGAGAGCAAGCTAAAACAAATTGGAAGGATGATTCACTTATTATCAGTGAGTAATCATGTTCCTTGCCCACTCCGAAGCAATGCAAGAGCCTCCTGTACCAAAGATGCTTTTTCAAGAGGCAACTGGACTTTCTGGAAACCAAGAAAGTCCAGTTGCCTCTTGGAAAAAATCACCTTTGGAACAACCATGACCTGAATGATTGAAGAATCTCCATAGACAAGAGACTCCTGTGCTCAGTGAACTGATAAATCATCCTTTTCCTCCCAGGAGAAGCAAGCCTCAGATCCATTTGCACCATTTAAAGATACCGGCTGGTTTCACCTCACAAGATATCCTAAGGAAACCATCCAGATTTAAGAAAAATATCACATGCCCCCAGAAAGGCAATTAAAAAAATCAGACAGAGTGCCCAAGCTTGCATCCTGCCTCTTAGCCATTGCTTAACTCGATCAGGCATCCTCATCGCTTTCCCGTGTGTGTGTGTGTGTGTGTGTGTGTGTGTGTGTGGTGGGGGAGACCTTCTGAAGCCCTTTTATTAATAACAGACAAGCCAAAGACTAGCCGGATTGCTCCATTTAGAGAAGATTACAGATTCAGGAAAGAAAGAGTCCAGTGATCACCCCCTCCCACCCTTAATTGGGGACAGAGAAGGCAAGAAGTGGTTCAGCTGTGTTGAAAGTACACCCCAAAAGGACAATCCCAGTAACCACTAAAACATTGCAAAAAGGTTAAAACAACTCTTCCCCTTTAACAAAGTCAAACATCAGAATAAAAGTACCAGCAAAGAAAAAAAAAACTCCAGAGAAGCTGCTCAGGCTATAGAAAGTAACAGCTGATACAATGTAGCAAGGCTTAACTGCAAAGGCAGTTTCAGGAAACACTTAAGCAGGGCAATAAAGATAAGCAGAATTAGGCTAGAAACAGCACACAGAGGCGCACCAGAATCCCTCCTTCCTGCCTTCCTGACAGGATTAACCCAGTAAAGTAGGAAAAACAAAAAGTTGTTGGGTTTCTTTCAACAGCCAGTTCGCCAAACTGCTCAGAAAGTTAACTACTGATTCTCTCAAACCAGTGTGAATCGGCTAAATTCCACCACTGCCTGTAAGCATCACATTGTTTTGATCTGAAATGTCTGAAAAGGGATTTTTCATTAGAAGTGTAGGCTGTTGAGGGAATCCTGTGAACTTTTTAATGTTTTAGAAGGTTACAGCGGCAAAAAAAATCTTGGGCATGGTTCCACCACAAATCCGCGAAGCCCTTATCTGCAGAGCCATAAGCGCGAAGACTAATTCGCGCCGTTCTAAGTGCTAAGGAAAAACGCGACCCTACCGCGATGACATAATCGCGGAGGGCAAATTCGTGCATTCCCAAGCACTTAGTACCCTAAACCTAACCCTAAACCTAACCCTAAACCTAAACCTAAACCTAACCCTAAACTTAACGCTAAACCTAACCCTAACCCTAACCCTAACCTTAAACCTAACCCTAACCCTAAACCTAAACCTAACCCTAAAACAAACACCTAAACCTAATCCTAACCCTTACCTTAATTGAAGTTGGCTTTCTGCCGCGGCGCCGTTTTAAAGCGCTCTTCTGTTGCCACGCTGTTGTCGCGGCGGTGATGACGCGCGGTGATTTTATCACCGCGATTTTGACGAGCGCGGTTTTGTCGTGCCACGCTTGGGCATATAATAAGATAATAGTTACCTTGTTTTTTCAGTAGTCAATATTCAAGTGAAAGAAAAGTTGGGCAGATAGTTTTTCCGATGGTCTATAAGCTTCTCTTTGGCTATCACTAAAGTAGCTGAAGCTTAGAAAACCCTTTTCTAAGAAAAGACCAGGTAGTTTTGTTGGGAATATGGGAGCTATTCCTGCTCCATTGGATCTAAGCTTCTAGTTTTTGATGTGAAGAAGTATAAGTAAATGATTTTGTTTTTTAAAAAAAAATAGAAACGTGGCTTTTGTAATAATTATATCTACTTTTTTGCAGGGTCACAGCAAATCAATACAGTGTCTTACAGTGCATAAAAATGGAAGGAAATCCTATATATACTCTGGAAGCCATGATGGACATATTAATATCCTTTAAGTGATTAACATTTTTTGTGGTAACCTGAGGTGGCCAAAGAGCTATTTTTTCATTATTATTTTTCTGTCATCTCTGCTACTACTGAAATATTATTAACAAACAGGATATACTAGGGCTGTTCATGCTTATTTGAATGGCTGAATGAAAACCTTAAAGTTGTCTAATCCTTTTTTGTAAGAAAGACTACTACATTCAATATAATTTGAAATTATTCTATTTGAATTGAATAAAAGTTAGCATAGAACCTCCTCCATGCAGCATTTCTAACTTCTCAAACTTCAGGTGACTTTCTCTCCCAAGATCCAAATTTTCATCAACACTCCAGCATTTTTCATAACAATGCATTTTTAAAAAAAGGAATTTGAATTTATGAAAGTCCTTTTTAACAAAAAAGTGTCTGACTTGACATGTTCCATTAGGGTTTACAGTGCTGATATTAGCATTTATTTCTTAAAACCTTGGGAGAATAATCATCATCATTTAGTTTAGGCATTTATTGTTGACTGTCTAAATCAGTGTTTCTCAACCTTGGCAACTTGAAGATGTCTGGACTTCAACTCCCAGAATTCCCCAGCCAGCATTCGCTGGCTGGGGAATTCTGGGAGTTGAGGTCCAGATATCTTCAAGTTGCCAAGGTTGAGAAACACTGGTCTAAATGTATGTGGCATAACATTTTTCCCCAAAGTTTTTTATTTTTTATTTTATACATCTCTCTGCCTGGATGTATTCAATTTTGATACATCAGGGAGTTTTCCACTCTCTTTAAGTCACTTTTATATGTTTAGTAATATTCAAAGGTCTTTTATTTAAATCTCCAATGGTGTTGAGGTAGAAGCCTATCCCAACAAATATTTTCAGACTTTTTCAGTATTTATTTCCAAAGTTGCTTAGTTCATCTTTTATCAGAAGATGGCACTCTCATTTCAGCCTCCTCCAGCCTCTCTGCTATATTGTTAAAAGAAAATCCAATTTCAGTTATTTTAAATTGTAAATCCAATAAATGAGCAGTAGTAATAAGACAGAAGTTTGGGGTGGTAATTCCAGCATTTAAAATGCCTTCTCCACATCACATCTTTTGTCTTTGAAAATCCAAATTTCTATTTGTATTTTTTAAAAAATATTTTCTTCTTCTTAGATTTGGGTATTTTCCTAGGTGCCTGGTCGCTGCTTTAACAAACATCTCTAAATATGTTGTGGCCCAGCAGGAGCCGTTGGAGCTGCCACCAGATTCCAACAGCAAGGGGCCCTATGAGTTGGCTCTGGAGGATGTGAGGATGCAGAGAGGCTGGTTGGCCACCAGGAGGCGCTTGAGCCTTGGACCAGTGGGGAGGAGACAAGGGAGTGTGATCGTGACATCATGCATTGGAGCAGTGGGGAGGAGACAAGGGAGTTGTTCTTGGATGCCCGGCAACAGAGAGCTAATAGGCCTAAGGAACAGTTACGCAGTTACAGGAGATAATTGCACTCAGCTGGTGGTAATTAGGCTCCTCTCAAGACTATAAAAGGAATGATTGTGCACACGCCCTTTGCAGGAGTCAACATATTCACTAGAGTTGGAGAAGCTTGGCAGGCTGGATTGCTGCCAAGGTTAGTTTGTGCTGGATTGCTGCCAAGGTCCTGTCTCTGTGTTAATAAATCCTTGCAGTATCTTTGTCTCGGCGTGCTTTGGTCTAGGACGAGGGTGGTCAGAACAAAATATATATTCCCCTTAGTTATCTTGGGTTGCAGTTAAAAGTATTTTCTCACCCAGTTTGCACACCATTCACTTTCTCAGTGCCAGCACAGTCTTAGGTATTCTGACTGTCCCTAGCTTTGTGGCAGCCATGTTTTGCTGGTATGTGGCAGAACGTTTGATATAGCTTGTTACATGGATTAGGTTTTGGATTTTCTTTTCCTCCTTATCCTGAAGAGAATTTCCTTAATTATTTTTTTGTACATTATTGGGATTCTGAAACAGGAGAAAATGATGGATTTGCTGGAAAAGGACACACAAATCTAGTTTCCCGAATGGCTGTGGATGACTTTGACCAGTTGGTCAGCTGTAGTATGGATGATACTGTGCGTTATACTAGTATTAACAAAAAGGAATACAGGTATTTTTAAGCTTCTATCACATTTTTTTCTGTCATCATACTATTAAAATATCTATTTCAATTTTTAGACAATTTAGTGTGTTTATGAAAATCTGTATCTGATAAACATTTTTGCCATACTGTGATTAATGTTTCAGTAGCATCCTTTTTACCATGTCATGTAACACACAACATAATGAGCAATTGTATTTATCCAAATTTATGCACATTTTAGAAGTTGAAATGAAATAATTAATATTGAAGAAGAAATTTCTAAGAGTAAAAGAATAGGAAAAAAAACCTCTACATTGTTATTATGTTAAATTGATTCTGAAGCCAGTTTTCATGTTCCAGAATTGGTGAATAATAATGCAACTTGGTTGTATCTTGTCTAGTTCGACTGTGTGCACCATGAGGGAAGTGGTCAGGGTTCTCTACAACCTTGGTTCTGCCAAGCGCAATCTCGATCCCTGCCTTTCTTGGTTGATGAAAGATGAAAGGGCCTGGTTTAGGAGGCTGGTAAATGCATCCTTAAATAAGGGGGTGCTACTGTCCTCCTTAAATGAGGCAGTGATTTGCTTTCCCTCACAGGATATGTGGGCAGTTATTAACCAACTTAAATCTTTCCTTTTTGGGAAAAGTGATTTGAGAAAGTGAGGGGCTGCAGCAGAAGAGAACTAGGGAGAAAACTGATGATCCATTTTAGTCAGGTTTCAAGTCAAGACCCAGTATAAATATGACAATGACCCTGGAGAGACTGGGATTGGGGAGTACAACAGTCATGGTGATGCTTGATCTTTCAGAGGTTTTTGATACCACTAGTCAGTAGTGCTTGGAGTGGGCAGTGAACCTGTAAAACATATTCAGAAGCATTATAACCTCTGCAGAACTGTGCCATAGTTGTTCTGGCTGCTATTTTTTTAAGCAGCATGAATACTTTATTGTATGAACCTGCTTGTATTTCTTCAATTGGGAAAATTAGTTTTTCTTTTTTTTTAAAGCAGCCAAGATGTTATAAAAATGGATGTTCAACCAAAATGTGTGGCAGTTGGACCTGGAGGATATACAGTGGTCGTATGCATTGGAAAAGTGAGTAAATTCAGAAAAACAAATCATAGTGCATTCTTCGATTCAATTATTTTAATCCTGTTGCTTTGTGATTTTAGTACTCTGGGCAGTTGACATTTCATTGTATTGTGTAAAATGTAAAAAATACAGTATAATTCAGTAAGATGTTGTTTTATGCTGTTAGATGTTGTTAGAATGCAGCAATAGTGATTTAGGGTGTTCCTCACCACAAATTAATAATAGAGTAGGGAAAGAGGTATGAACATGAAATGATCATGTGAAGGAAAAGGGATGTGGCACTTGTTTTGAACTCAGAGGGGGGAAATCCTGTTGCAGAAATCCCTGATTAGAACATTGCATTCTAGGCAAAAGAGCAAGAGCCAGATTGTTCTAGCGGTTAAGGCAGGGATCCTCAATCCGCAGGCCATAGCCCACTATCAAGCCTTGAACCCTTTGAAATTGGCTGCAGAAATGGTGGAAAAGTGCACATGCACACATCCCCACTTGCACAAGCAGCAGATGGTCAAGTCCACTCCATTTGCTTGAGTGACGTGTGCACTTGCACGCCACTCGCATTGAACCATCCCCTCTCCCCCCAGCTGGTCTGCACAGCTGGAAAGATTGGGGAATTCTGAGTTAAGCCACCAGGCTAGAAACCAGGAGACAATGAGTTCTAGTCACAGGACACAGGCATGAAAGCTTGTTGGGTGATCTTGGGCCAGTCCCTCTCTTGGACCATGAGATCAGACCTGACAACTGGTCAGTCACTTCCTGTTGCAACTAATGGATTATCACTCCAGTTGATTGGAAATAATGTGGACCCTGCACTTGCAGGGGACAAATGTTAGAAAGAAAAAAACTATAGGCAAAAGTTCATGCTTATGTTTCTTCAATTATAGATTATTTTGATGAAGGATAAGAAGAAGTGTTTTGCAATTGATGACCCTGGTTTCGAACCAGAAGTAGTGGCAGTTCACCCTGGAGGTGGGACAGCAGCAGTTGGAGGAACAGTAAGTATATTTCTCGTGAAATCATCTAATTTTCAAGCTTTTGACATACAGTACATACAGAACAGTAAGTGTATTTCTCATGAAATCATCTAATTTTCAAGCTTTTGACGTACAGTACATACAGAAATGCAGTAAAAGCCACCATTTCCTTTGGTTCATGCTTAAACTTACCCTTGCTATGTTTGTATCTCCAGGATGGGAAAGTGCATTTATATGCAATTCATGGAACTTCTTTAAAAAGTGAAGAGAAGGTCCTGGAAGCCAAAGGACCAGTAACTGACCTGGCATATTCTCCTGATGGTGCTTTCCTGGCTGTGACAGATGCAAACAAAGTAGTCACTGTGTTCAGCATTGCTGATGGTTATGGGGTAAGAACTATGTTAATC
The DNA here is from genome assembly GCF_009769535.1 of Thamnophis elegans. Lineage (NCBI taxonomy): Eukaryota > Metazoa > Chordata > Lepidosauria > Squamata > Natricidae > Thamnophis > Thamnophis elegans. Next base: position 57,507,191 of record NC_045549.1, read on the forward strand.
ATCTCCAATTGGTTTTTAGTTTCATGTCTTAAATAGAAAGCATAATAAGAGTTCTACCACATGTCTCAATTCTAATCAGTTTGCAGTGACATCTGCTAATTTACTGTCAATCCTCATAAGCAGGTTTATTAATAGTATAAAGGCTGCTGGCCTATAGTTTTGGTAATTAAGATGCACTTTGGAAGAACTATGTCCTTCCAAAAGTATTGATAGGTTGAAATGATTAAATCAAATGTTATTATTGGAACCTATTCCCCCATTTAAAAAATGCATAACCATTTAAATGTAGTTATCAAATGTAATCTTGCATTGTTTACTCGGTTCCACCACAAAACCGCACTCGACTAAACCGCGTCCGACTAAACCGCGTAGCTGACGTCATCAACAGGGCAACAACAGCGCGGAGACAGAAGCACGCTGTAAACCCTAAACCTAAAATTAACCCCTAAACCTAAACCTAACCCCCCCTAAACTTAACCCTTAACCTAACCCTAAATCTAACCCTAACCCTTAACCTAACCCTAACCCTAAAGCTAACCCTAAAGCTAACCCTTACCTTAAGTTGAATCGGCTTGCTTTCAAAGCGCTATTTAAAGCGCCCTTCTTTATCCGCGCTGGCTGTTGTCGCCCTGTTGATGATGTCAGCGACGCGGTTTAATCGGGTGCGGCTTAGTCGAGCGCTGTTTTGACGGGTCATGGTTTACTATATTGGTTTCACTTATACCTTTGGTGTAATTAAAATGTGAAAGTACATAAATGGTTAAATAATTATTAGAATAATAATTAAATAATTAATCATCAGTAAATTGCAAAAGGCAGCTTTACTCTGAACAGCTTATATCCTGCAACATACCTTTAACATCATCAAACATCCACATCTGCTTATCCCAGGTCCTTGGAAAGGACTCGACAGGTAGACAACAATGCCAAATCAAGTACGAACATCTCGCTGATTGTGTGATAAACCATAATAATACAAATAATTAATTTAATTTGGGGATTAAACTATTGTGTAAATATTTTTTTTTTCTGAATAGGAACATAATGTATTCTATGGCCATCATGCAAAAATAATTTGTGTTGCCTGGTCCCCTGATAATGAGCACTTTGCTACTGGTGGCATGGACATGTTGGTGAACGTGTGGACCCTAAGTGACGCAGAAACCCGAGTCAAAATACCAGGTGATTTAGGCTTTTTTTTTTCCTTTGAAAGAATTGATGCTGAAATTGATTGAAAATTAAGGTGTTGCCGTCTATATTACTTATCTGGACAACATTCTGTTTGATAGACAAAATTGAAGTTTTCAGGAAAATTTTTAGAATTTGAAAATAAAATTTTCCAGAGTTAGTTGGAAATTCTAAAATCAGTTGTTTCTACAAGACGTAATTGAAGGGACGTCCATGCATTTTTATCTTCCCCCATAACAATTGTAGAATTTCACAGACCGAAGGGGCAATTCATTCTTTCATTCATTCATTTTATTCCAGTGTTTCTCAACCTTGGTGACTTGAAGTCCACAGGACTTAAAGTCGCCAAGGTTGAGAAACACTGTTTTATTCAGTTTACTCACTTATTCATTCAATTTGTAGAGCTGTTTCTCAGCATAGAAATCCATAATAGATGCCATATAGTTTCAGCTTTGAAATGTCCAAAGAAGGAGTTCCTACCATTTGTATGTCATTAATCCTGATATTAAATAGCGGTTCCTGTAAGCAATTTTTTTCCCTTTTTTTCATTTGGAACCTGCTTTCTGGCAAATTAAATTCCTGCTCTTTTCATGACACATGGTATTTAAGGAAAGTCTTCAATTTAATGTTAAAAGAGAAGAACCATAAGAGCTTCAGGAAAGGAATTAAGTACCAGATCCAACATTTTATAGCAGTGATATGAAAGATGAGCAAACAGTATTAGCCAAAGAAGCAATTATATGGCTAGCCAGACTGAAAGTCATATTAGTATTAACCTTTTTTTCAGAATGCATTGGACAAGATTGTAATTACTCACATTTCTCTTTCATTTTCTCTTTGCTAAGATGCACACAGGTTACATCACATTAGCGGTTTAGCATGGCTGGATGAAAATACCTTGGTAACAACATCACATGATGCCTCAGTCAAAGAGTGGTCTATTTCCTACAAGTAAAATGCCTTCAATCAGAATAACTTCATCAGGAGAGACTACTAGAGCATTTCTTTTTCTGAAAATTTAGCAAATGTATAATTGGAATTCTATAGCATATTATACTATCTTTGCAGGCAGTGTTTATATCTGTAATTACATAACTGTGGAAAAGCTTTAGTCAGTAACAGTTTGCACATGAAAAGCACTTAAATTATATTTGGAGTTTTAAAAAAATCTTTTTTGTGCTGAACATTCCAGAGTTTGCAACCTTAGCAGGGTGATAGAACTGATTTGGTTCCTTATTTTTAATACTATATGTAAAACACATATTCACCTGACATTGTACAGCATGAGAGAACTCTCATTTTTTCTACTTGCAGAACATTTCTGTACTAAATCATAAGAATGCTTGTTGTGATCCACAAAAATGAATTGTGATGTGCAGCTACTGTATATGGGCTTGTCTGTAATCCCCAAACTGTGGTCTCAGATTTCCTTCAAAAGAAAAGAGTGGGGTACATCAATAATAAAGTTTTTGGTATTTCCTGTGCAGATTTGTAGTTATTTTTAAGATAAAAGCTTTTTTTTTTTCAGATTGACACTTGTTACTGTTTTGCACAAATGAGAATATTTGATCATGATTTGTTTGGAAAAGGAATGCTTCTAGATCAGCTTTAAATATATACTTTTTTCATGAGTAGAAAGATGTTGATGTAAAAGAACTTGGATTAATCATAAAAAAATTTTTTGTTGTTGTTAATTATTAAAATAAACCAAATCATTATTTTGTTTTGAATTTTTCTTTGCAAAGATCAATCCAAACCCAGTGAAATCGAATAACTTTAGGAAATTAATGTTCTCAATACAGTTCTTCTGTAAAGCTTTAGAACATACCTGGAAGGGTCAAGGAATCCAATCTGCTGATCAAATAACTACCTACACCCCCTTAAGATCTCCAATGAAGAGGAACTTGGTTCCATGTTTCAAAAGTTCGGGTCATGAGCATTTTTCCTAAGATTCAATAAGAATCTGTCTTTCTGTGCCTTAAGTCCGCAATTGCCTGTCCTGAATTGCGAAAGAAGACGCAGGTTTTGATATTCTATGTGACATCTTTTTAACAGTTCTTCTAAAGACTAACCTTTTTCAATTCTTTTAGTGATGTGTCGTAAGAGTTAATTTTTAGTCCTCTGATTATTCTTACTTTCTTAAAAGTCAGAACTCCTCACCTAGCAAATGTTGGGTGCTTCTGCACAAAACCTGTCATGTTTGTATGTTGTAGCAGATTTAGCATCTGAAAGCAACAGGGTGATTTCAAATTGTCCTGTATGTGTTCTGACCCCCACTCGTCCCACACCAACACACTCTGAGCCAAAGATATTTTACGGAATTTATTAACAGACAGGTCCTTGGCAGCAAACCGGCACAGATAAGCCTTGGCAGCAATCCAACACAGATAAGCCTTGGCAGCAATCCAACACAGATAAGCCTTGGCAGCAATCCAGCCTGCTAAGCTAACAATACTGTTCTCCAACATTAGTTCATGCATTGACTTCTGCAAAAGGGGCGTGTGCACAAGCATTCCTTTTATAATCTGGAGAGGAGCCTAATTACCAGCAGCTGAGTGCAATTACCTCCTTAACTGCGCAACTGTTCCTTACGCCTATTAGCTCTCCGGTGCCGGGCATCCAGGAATAACTCCCTTGTCTCCTCCCCACTGGTCCAAGGCTCAGGCGCCTCCTGGTGACCAACCAGCTTCTCTGTGCCCTGCTCAGAGTCAGAACCCTGTCCAGGGTCCTCCAAAGCTGACTCATAGGGCCCCTCTCTGTTGGAGTCTGGTGGCAGCTCCAACGGCTCCTGCTGGGCCACAACAGTATGCTAGTTATCCTGTAGCAATAAGATGAATCTCAGAAGTACAGGCACTGGAGAAGCACATGCTCAGTTGTTTCTGCATATCCAAAGACATTCCAAGCAGAATGTCTATGGAGATTCTCAGTCATGCAGGTCATGGTTGTCCCACAGGTGCTTTTTTTTTTCAAGAGGCAACTGGACTTTCTGGGTTTTTCTTTGAAGACGTTTCGCTTCTCATCCAAGAAGCTTCTTCAACTCTGACAGGATGATGGGGAATGGAAGGATTTATACTCCTTGCCGACAGCTGGTCATTTGTATTCTTTTAGTGGGTCATTAAGGTCATCTGGAGATTTATCAGGGTCGCCTGAGTGGTGCAAATTGGTGTGGAGCAGGGGTGTCAAAGTGCTGGCCCACGGGTTGGATGTGTCACACGCATGCCACGCCTACCCCAGCTTCGCGAATGGAAAAAACATTGCGAAACATGTGACATGGTGAGTTTGACACCTGTGGTGTGGAGCCTTCTTGGAACTCTTGAAAGGACTGTTGAGACTGGAGATAGATGTTGTCATATCCCCCGCCCCCCTCTGTTGAGAGAGGGCTGTTCAATTTTGACATAACCCCTCTTTCAAACCAGTGATCCTGTCCAAAATACGGAGTTTGTTGTCTTCAAAAGGGTGGCCTGTGTCTTTTAAATGCAGATGGACTGCTGTTTCATCTCTCCGATGTACAGATCTGCACATGGCTCATTGCATTGTACTCAATATAACATGTTGCTCAGTTTCTGTCTGGATATTTTATCCTTGGGGTGGATAAGCTTCTGCCTTATAGTGTATTCTTGGGTTTGATGTGTGCATGTATGTTATGTTGGCCGAAGATATTCCTGCAATGTACAGAATGACAAAGTTGCTTCATTTATTGTTCTCGTCATTGTCTTATTACAGAGGGTCTTGTCTCCTGTAAGATCTTTTTTGAGATTTAATGAAGGCCCACTAGGGAAAGCCACACATTCTGAGGGCTTCCTTCAGGGGTGGGTTTCAACCGGTTCGCAGCGGTCCCTGCGAACCGGTTGGTCGGCGAACCCGGAAGTAAGTAACTTCCGGGAACGGCAAACGGCCCGCCCGCCCGCGGTCCTTACCCGGTTTTGACGAGTTCTCCGCTTCCACGCATGCGCAGGATGCATACAGCGCCTGCGCGATCCTCCAGGAGCAGCTGGAGCGTCGCGCAGACGCTAGTACGCATGCGCACACCGCGCACGTGCACGAGGACGCCGCTGGCCCCGTTCCAACCGAACCAGTTGGAACGGGGCGAGAAACTCACCCCTGGCTTCCTTGATGTATTTACCCATCTTTGCTGGTAGGCAGGCCTTCAGCTCAGTGATTTAAAGTTTTGATGACTCCAATGGTGGGATTCAATTTTTTTTACTACTGGTTCTGTGGGCGTGGCTTGGTGGGTGTGATGGGAAGGATACTGTAAAATCTCCATTCCCTCTCCACTCCAGTGGAAGTTACTGCAAAATCCACATTTCCTCCCGATCAACTGGGACTTGGGAGGCAGAGAATAGATGGGGGCAGGGCAAGTCAGAGGTGGTATTTATCGATTCTCCAAATTACTCAAAATTTCCGCTACTGGTTTTCCAGAACTCGTCAGAACCTGCTGAATAATACCTCTGGATGACTCCCATTTTGTGCTCCAGTGGGTGGTGGGAATCAAAATGTAAATAATCTGTGTGAGTGGTTTTTCTCTAAACTTCAATGTTAAGGCTTCTGTCTTTCTTAATGTGTACTGCAGAGTCCAGGAAGGCTAGACTATTTTCCTTAACAATTTCCCATGTGAAATTGATGCATTTTCCGCAGAGTTGATATGTTTGATGGTTGGTGTTGCCAACTAGAGGAGCTAATAAGGTGGTTGCAAAACATCTAACCGCCTTATTAGCTCCTCTAGTTAGCAACACCATCCATCACATCAACAATTCACAGGACTTTGCCAGCAAGGTTTGGAAAAGGAACAGGGAGGGACAATGATGCAGCTTGATCACACAGGCTGTGAATTTAGTACATGTGTGTGCCAGCTAGCTGTATTGCTTCTGCTGTGAAGCACCCAATTTAGAACATAGACAGCATAGAATAATAGAGTTGGCTTTTGGCAGCACACCCAGGCTTTCAATCAGCAGCTGCTCTTAGTTTCCCTCAGCTGCTGTGTTTTCTTTGGGGTTGACTTTTTTTTTTAAAAAAAGTGGGGGGAATGGCTGTTTTAAGTTTTTTGCATTGTTTTAGTGGTGCCTGGCACTGTCATTTTGGGGTCCCTCTAGTGATGGAGCACCCAGAACTTCTGAAGGCAAGCTATTCCACTGGTTGATTGAGCTCACACTTAGGAAATTTCTCCTTAGTCCTAGGTTGCTTCTATCTGGTTAGTTTCCATCCATTGTTTCTTGTGCCTTTTGGTGCTTTGGAAAATAGATTGACTCCCTCATTTTTAGGAGCCTCTCAAATTTCCTGACAGAACAATTAATTAGTCGTGTTAGTGGGGGGGCAGAGATCGTCCCCTAGGCCCCTAACTTATGGGGTGCCTCAGGGCTCGGTCTTATCCCCCCTACTATTCAACATCTACATGAAACCGCTGGGAGAGATCATCCGCAGGCACGGGATCAGATACCATCAATATGCGGACGATACTCAACTGTATCTGTCCGCCCCGTGCCAACTCAATGAAGCGGCAGACGTGATGAACCGAGGCCTTGAAGCCGTTATGGACTGGATGAGGGTTAACAAGCTTGTGCTCAACCCAGAAAAGACCGAGTGGCTGTTGTGTTTCCCTCCCAAAGATTCCACCAATATTCCATCTCTCAGGCTGGGGGGTCAAATTCTATACCCCTCAGAGAGGGTTCGCAACTTGGGAGTCCTCCTGGACCCACAGCTATCGTTTGACCACCACTTGACGGCTGTGACCAGGGGGGCATTCGCCCAGGTTCGCCTGGTGCGCCAGTTGCGGCCCTACCTGAATCGGGAGGCTCTCACAACAGTCACCCGGGCCCTTGTGACCTCTAGGCTGGAATACTGCAATGTGCTCTACATGGGGCTGCCCTTGAAGAGCATCCGGCGACTTCAGCTAGTACAGAACGCGGCCGCGCGAGTGATTGTGGGTGCACCTCGGTTCACCCACATAACACCTATCCTCCGCGAGCTGCGCTGGCTGCCTGTCGGTCTCCGGATGCGCTTCAAGGTGTTATTAGTCACCCATAAAGCCCTACATGGTAGTGGATCCGGATACTTGAGAGACCGCCTCCTGCCAATTACCTCCCTGCGACCAATAAGATCACATAGATTAGGCCTCCTCCGTATTCCATCGGCCAGCCAGTGCCGGCTGGCAACTACAAGGAGGAGGGCCTTCTCAGTAGTAGCCCCGACCCTTTGGAACGAGCTCCCCGTGGAGATTCGTATCCTCTCCACCGTCCAGGCCTTCCGCACAGCCCTTAAGAACTGGCTAGCCCGTCAGGCCTGGGGATAAGGATAGCCGCCCCTCCCGAATGATGAGTGTATGTTGCTTACTATTTTATTATATGTCACTATGTCAATGTCTGTATTCCCCCTCCCTGATTTTATGTGAGCCGCCCTGAGTCCCCTCAGGGAAAAGGGCGGCCTACAAATATTAATAAAATCAAATCAAAATCAAATCAAACAACTTGCCTCCAGAAGTTGTAAATGCTCCAACATTGGAAGTTTTTAAGAAGAAATGGGACAATCATTTGTCTGAAGTGGTGTAGGGTTTCCTGCCTAAGCAGGGGGTTGGACTAGAAGACCTCCAAGGTCCTTTCCAACTCTTATTCTATTCTATTCTATTCTAAATATTGGAACAGTGCTATTTTATTGTGCTGTTTTATTGTGAGTTGGTCTGAGAAATTTGCTAAGGGTGAGGCCAATCAAGTTGGCCATGTCCACTCAGTCACATGGCCCATTTCCCACAGAAAACACAGGGAGCCACAAAACCTGGGTATGTGTAGCTGGGGGGGTGGGGGTGTGTCTTGTGACTGGGTGGGAGTGACATTCAATTAGCCATGCCCACCCACTTACATACCTATCCACTCACATGGCCACTAAGTTTCCAAGTTTAATAGAATTTGTATGCCGCCCACTCCCATTGGGACTCTGGGCGGCTCACAACAAGACAAGAAACATTTAAAATTTAAAAGATAAAAATAAAAAATACAATGTTAAAATTCACATCACCCATTCCATTTAAGCACGGCTGGATATCAATCAACAGCCCCAGGCCTGCCGGAACAGCCAGGTCTTGACGGCTTTACGGAAGGCCGGGAGAGTGGTAAGGGTCTGGATCTCTGCAGGTAGATCGTTCCACAGGGCCGGCGCAGCAACAAAGAAGGCCCTCCCGCGGGGAGCCGCCAGCCGGCATTGTCTGGTTGACGGCACCCGGAGGAGGCCCAACCTAACTAAGTCACACTCACCAAGCCATGCCCACAGGACCAGTAGTAAAAAAAAATCGAATCTAACCACTGGACATGACATCATCTATCTTCAATCTACAACAGTTCTTTCAACAGTTCCAAGAAGGCTCCATACCAATTTGCACCACTCAGGTGACCCTGATGATACAGATATCCTCCAGGTGACCTTAACAACCCGCTAAAAGAATGCAAATGACCAGCTGTCTGCAAGGAGTATAAGTCCTTCCATTCCCCACCATCCAGTCAGAGCTGAAGAAGCTTCTTTGATGAAAAGTGGAATGTTTTCAAAGAAAAAGCAGGAAAGTTCAGTTGCCTCTTGGAAAAAAAAAACACCTTTGGGATTCCAAGCAGAAATACTAGAATTTTTGAGACACCACGACAAATGTCTCGGGTGAAGTCCCCACCACACCATTACGCAAAGAAAACAATGGCTACAATTGTGCAGCAGACCTGGCCGTATGCTTTCCAGGCTGGAATGGGCAATAAAGGTGCTTTAGAGCAGCAGTCACAAATTGGTGGTCTGTGGATCACTGATGGTCCATGAGAAAATTTTAGTGGTCCGCAGAAAAATCATTTGCATTTTTTATATTGCACTAAATACTTTATCTTTTTTTAAAAAATTATATTAGTGGTCTGTGGGATTTAAAATTATGAATTTAGTGGTCCCTGAGGTCTGAAAGGTTGACGACCGCTGCTTTAGAGGTTTGAGGTGAAGCAACAACAGTACATGGAATCAGGTTGGGGCTGCAAGAGTGCCACTAGAGGGCAGCAAAGCATGAGGGATTGTGTTGCTGTTTGTAACCTTATCAATACAGACAGTTCTCCTTTTGCACTCTTAGTGTATCCCATGAAATGGTTGCATTATTCAGATTTGCACTATTGAAACTTAATATTTCTATGGAAACCAAGATAATTGGTTCCAGCTTGACAGAAGCAGGTAATTAAAATTTTAAACATGAATTTTATATGCATGTCTCTTCTAGTGAAAAGAAGGATTAGGGGGAGGCATGATAGCGGTGTTCCAATATTTGAGGGAGAGACGAGGATCAAATTATTTTCCAAAGCACTAGAAGGCAAGACAAGAAACAATGGGTGGGAACTAATCAAGGAGAGAAGCAACCTAGACCTAAGTAGAAATTTCCCAACAGTGAGAGCAATCAACTAATGGAATGGCTTCCCTTCCGAAGTTGTGGGTGTTCCGTGACTGGATGCTTTCAAAAAAAGACAGATCAGCCATTTGTCTGAAATGGTATGGGGTCTCCTGCTTCAGCAGTGTTGTCCAAGATCCTTTTCAACTCTGTTATACTAATAATTTAAATATATGGTTAATAAAGTTAACAATAATTCTAGAAAGCAGCATAAAAATAACTATCATAGATTTAGGCATTCCAACATATCCTATTTTAACATTGCTATATCACATGTAAATGAGAAGCCTCTGTTTTTAAAACTTACACTGTCTCTCTGACAGAATCTTGTTTTCTCCATTTTGCACACGTGAAAACTAGCAGAGCATAAAATTGCATGTGCTAGCATCACCCGAGCGTGCACTAAACCATGCAGTAAATGACCTAATAGTTTCTTATCACTATTTTTCACTTCTTCCTATTTCTTAAGCAGTAATTTGTTCAGACTGCCATTTAATCTTAAATACAAAGGGCACCAGCATCCTGTTTCCTTATTCATAACATACATAAATGTTTAATAATAATCAAGATCAGAACTGAAAAATTATCAAATGATTCATATTGTACATTGTTCAAAGAAGCAGAAGAAACAGTAGATCAAATACTCAGTTCATGCTAGAAGACATTACACAGTCACCAAAATGATTTATTGGACCTTCAGCAAATATTTTCCTGAAACAATAATAAAAATAGGTGGGATCATAGTTGAGTAAGGAGTAAAAATGAGCAGGTTAAAATATTGTGGAAATGTCCAAATACAAGCTGATAAATCTCTTGACTCCACACCAGATATAACTCGTTGAAATGAAGATTGTGGCGAATTGATGTGGCAATACCAGGGGATAATGGAACAGAATATTTTTTTGAAACAATAGAACAGAAAAAAATCACCCTCCAAAGATATTGAACGTTTTCTGTTAAGAATTGAAACAGGCTATAGTATTAAAACATTTAGTGGAAATGTTTTAATACTATACTAATTATCTTGTCAGCTCACTTTCATAGTTTACATGATTCATACATTCAACAGCTCTGCATCAGGGATGTTCTGCTCAGGAGTGGCCTTTAATTGGATTCTACTGAAGCCCACAGTCAAGGCTAATAATAGTAATAATTTGGCAGGCAAACTAGAGCAATCTTCTACAATCACAGACAGGTCTGAGCTAGAATAGCATCTCTATACAAAGCTCGTAAATTCAAAGTAAACCCTTTATATTTCTGAGGAATGTACTGTTGCGTTAAAAAAAATATATATAGGCAGCTTCTTACTGTAGAAAGAGGTGTACCACAACTGAAATCTTTGGATGTATTAAAAAAGGAAAAGGTAATTCAAACATGGTTTCAGTACGGGTAGTTACAGGCTAGATGGAAAATAGATAAAAAAACTGGCTTTATGCAAGTCGAGGATAATTTACTTAAACAAATTAGAGACCAGAGTTCAATGCATATAAAAAGATTATATAATGTAATAATAGAAATTGACTCTGAAACAGAGCTAGTTAAAGACTGTATGATTAAATGGGCTCAAAATGTTGAAGAACCAATAATGTTGGATACATGGGAGAAGATATGGGTGAGAAATGTAAAATTTACACAGGCCCAAAACTTGAGAGAAAAATTTTATAAGATGTTTTACAGATGGCATCTAGATCCCAAAAAAATGGCTTCTATGTATTTGAATTTACAACCTAAATGCTGGAGATGTGATTGTATGGATGCTACATATTTTCATATATGGTGGACTTGCAAAAAGGTTAAGGCATTCTGGATAAAAATATGGTGGATTATGCAAAATGTTCTAAAAAAAAGAAGATAAAGTTTACCCCCCAGCTATTTTTGTTAGGTATAATTACTGACTGTGCAGCAGTAGATATTAACTTGATTTTGCACTTGATAACTGCAGCTAGATTGTTGGTGGCGCAATACTGGAAGAAGGAAGATTTGCCTACTATCCAAGAATGGACATTGAAAGTCACAAACTTAGCAGAGATGGCTAAAATATCTGCATATCTTAAGGACTATTCAAACGAGAGATATAAACGAGACTGGAAAAAAATGGATTTACTATATTCAAAATAAATATGGGTCTAGGAAATTTCAGATAGCTTATGATTAGGATTAGAAATGATACAAATTGTTTATAGTTAGCCTAGCAAGGAGGAGCTAAACTCAATTCAAAGACGTTATTAACTTTCTACTTTCTCTTTAAGTATATTTGAAACTGTTTTTGTTAAAGATTTATACCTTGTATTGGTTCTGGGAAGTCGGGGGGGGGGAGGTTGGGGGAGTTGGGAGGGAGGGTGGGAGGGAGCGGAGTTTACTAAGTTGGAGGAGGGGTGTTGGATTTTAAGGTATTATGATTGTACATGTATACTGCTATTTTTTCTTTTTTATGTATATTGAAATGGAATTATAAATACCATCAACACAAAAGGGAGTTTGCTCAGAAGCTGAAATACACCAAGTGAATTAGAGGAAGAGTGGGAAGCAGAGGAGAGAAGAAAGATAGGAAGAGAGGGACAGGAGAGAGGGTGAGGGGGGAAGATGAGGTGTATAAGGAGGAGTGGTAAGGGGAGAGAGGAGAAGGAGAAAGGAAAGAGAAGTAGAGTAGAAAATGATGGAGGGAAGAAAGGATGTAGAAAGGGGGAGGAGAGAGAGGGAAGAAAGTGTCAGATAAGGTATAAATATGGTGTATGGAGAGCAGAAGAGCCAATAACTGTTTTTCTTTTTTTCTTTGGTAGTTGATGGTAAGATGAATTGATGTAATTACTTAATAATGCAACATGATATTGACTATGTAATAGTATACATGTGATTATATGCTATGAAAAAGGAAAATAAAAAAAAAATTCTAAGTTAAAAAAAATTGAGGGAAAAACACCATTTCCGAAATGTTCATTGTGTTTGAGGTATTGATATTGGGATGAGAAATGGGACTGTTCAATAAGCCTATCTTACATTATATGTTTGTCAGTCTTTTTTGGCATTCGAGTAACTATTTTTGGCTGTAGCATGTTAAGAAGAGTCCAGATTCAGTCACGGAATGTGTCTGAAGAACTCTGTCCTGCTCAATAATCTAATAGTAGGTGGAAATAAATGTCACATTCATCTGATTTGCTGGAAGAGGAGCCATTTTCTAGTACAGTGACCTACTTCAGTTCATGCACTATCTCTCTGGATCCAGATAAAGTTGAATGTTATGATATACTTCCAAAGTTTTGAATAAGCTCTGTAGATATGTGGTGGGACCGAAACTAAGTTATGGTTCAAGGAACTGGGTGCTTTCAGAAGAGAAAACTGATGAGTGATAAGACAGCAATCTTCAGTTACTAAAGGCAGCCAGACAAGGAAGGGATCAAATTTATTTTCTGCTACCCCAGTGGTCAAAGGCAGAACCAGTGGGGTGAAAAGACAAGGAAGTAGATTCAGTTAAATATTAAGAGAAATTTCCCATCAGTAAAAGCTATCAGACATTAAGCAATCTGTTCTCCTTCACTGGAAGTCTTCAAACACAGCCTGGCTAGTCATCTGGATGAAATGGATTAGCAGATCCTGCATTGCGCAGAGCTTGGATTTAATGGTCTTGAGATCTCTTACAAATCTCTGATTATATGAGGTTAAAAAAAAAACGGAGGACAAGCTGAAATTCTGTAACACCTCATTAATCGAACACCATGCTTGGAAGTAGCAAGGAGTACATGGAATTCTTACCATGACATAAACCCCAGGTTTAGGTACTGCAAATGAATAAACAGAAAAATGATCAGGCTGGATTTTCAGGAACTGAAGTCAAATGAAAAATTTGTATTTGTATTTGTATTTTATTGGTCTTGTATGCCGCCCACTCCCGAAGGACTCCGGGCGGCTTACAATAAACAAAGGAAGGGGATAAATAGACAAATAGACAAACAACAATTTAAAATACACAACATTCATAGTTACAGTGGGCCTGGCTATTTCAACAGCCCCTCAGCTTGCTGGAGCAGCCAGATCTTAGTGGCTTTGCGGAAGGCCGGGAAAGTAGTAAGACCTTCCCAGGGGTGGGTTTCTCGCCCCGTTCCAACCGGTTCGGTTGGAACGAGGCCAGCGGCGTCCTTGCGCATGCGTGCGGCGCGCGCGTGCACATGCGCACCATGTGCATGCATACTAACATCTGTGCGATGCTCCAGCTGCTCCTGGAGGATCACGCAGGCGCTGTATGCGTCCTGCGCATGCGTGGAAGCGCAGAATTTGGCAAAACCGGGTAAGGAGCGGGCGTGGGCGCACGCGGGTGCGCGGGCGCGGGGGGGGGGCCTTCGCCGTTCCCGGAAGTTACTTACTTCCGGGTTCGGCGACCAACCGGATCGCGGGGACCGCCGCGAACTGGTTGAAACCCACCCCTTGACCTTCCCCTCTTCAAATGTTTGCCATTCTACAGGGAACCAGTGAGACGTGCTTCTTTTGGCATCCCTGTGACAGAGAAAATAGTTTCCTTGCTTCAGGTAGAAAATAACTTTCATTGAGAAATCATAGTATTTAGATATCTCACAGAGAGTTGAATACATATTTCACATCCCTTGGAAATCTTAGTGCAGTAGCAACCTTACTCGTCCACAAACACACAACATGTTATGGAAAATTAATGCAAGGCACAAAATTACAGAACTTGCCAAAATACATATTTTCTAATTACTCATTACTATCACTTTCAATTTATTTTTTTCCATTATTTCTTAACCTTATTGCTCAGCATTTTTCCCAGGCTGTTTATTTCAGTGGTAACCGAAGGGACTTTTTAGTTGAGGAACTTGTGCTTCAAAGAGCGTGCCAGCATTGCTGCATGGATGAAGAGCCATGATTCATTTGTCATTATTTTTGTAATCTTCCTATTTGAGGATTTTAATTGTTCTTGAGTTCAATCCACTATTCCATTATTAACTAATGTCTGGAATTGTCAGGTCTTAATTATCTTGATGGTATTTCCTTATTATCTGCTCACAACAATATGAAATCACAACTGCCAGTTATTTAGCTGGTGTTGACCTTCATATCCATCAAGTTCTTCCCAAGAACCTAGAATGTCATAATGTATCTGTGTAGTACAGTGATAGTCAACCTGGTCCCTACTGCTCACTTGTGGGCATTCCAGCTTTCATGGTGGCCGGTACGGGTTTTGTCTGATACTGAAGCACTTTTCTTTTTTAAATTTAATTGACTTCCCTACTTTATAAATCACCATTACTGTGGAACCAGTAGGCAGTTAGAAAATTTTACTACTAACAGAGATACAAAAGTTGGCGGTAGGTATAAAAAGTTTGACTACCCCTGGTGTAGTATATATACAGGTCCAAACAGTGCGATCTTTTGCGATTGACAAATGGAAATTCTATCAATGTGCACATTTTATAAATGCCATCCAAATTTTTTTGAGTATGGTACTTAGTGCGTAAATAACCATTGGGGATATCTATCATGCTGATTTATCTTTCAGTTTTGATTTTCAGTTCTTGATACTTTGTGATTTTCAGTTCTTGGTACTTTGTGATTTCTTAATTTGTTGTCTTCTATTCTATTTCATATTTTCTTAACTAATATCAAGGAGATTTCTTGAGGATAATATTATAAACAGTCAATGCTATAAAACACACTCCAATTTTTTTAGGCATACAATTCTTAATAGGCATAGCCAGGTAGAAGAGGATTGTGGCACTCATAGTATCTGGAAAATCAGCAAAAAGAATGACAAGAAACAAGACAGAGAGAAATGGAGGGAGAAGATTTAATCAGGGCATATTTATTTCCTGACACAAGATTTGATTAGCAGAATATATGTGACCAGCTCAAGAAGAACTTCCCAGGAGCATTTAACTGAAGAAGAGTGACCTATCCTGTTCTATCCATGTACAGTAAGAATTATTCTCCTTTTAATCACATGGAGACATACGCGAGCATGTGGGTAGGAGTGAGAGGAAGAGTGAGAGTGACCATGAGAGAGAGTGAGAGTGAGTATGAGGGAGAAAGATGACAGAAATAACAGGGAATTTTCTGGTTTTTCCTAAAGGATTGAAATAAAACATTTATTTTGTCAGTTTCAAGTGGAAGAGACAGCAGCTTGCAATCTGATATAACTTTA
Source organism: Thamnophis elegans (assembly GCF_009769535.1). Classification (NCBI taxonomy): domain Eukaryota; kingdom Metazoa; phylum Chordata; class Lepidosauria; order Squamata; family Natricidae; genus Thamnophis; species Thamnophis elegans. The sequence continues at coordinate 57,522,919 of NC_045549.1, forward strand.
CTTGGAAATATATTCTATTAAACTCATGGACTTTTTTCTGATTAAAGTTCAAGAATTTCAAGAACCATTCATAGCTCTCCTGAGGTGGCTTGTTTTTATATTTTTATTGATTCTATAAGCCACCTTTCAGAATTCATCCATGCCAAAATATCCCCTTCCATGGTTTATAAACTAAATCCTAGCTGATTCTGAATACAGTGAAGTTAAGAGTGGGATAGAAGACTACCAGGAACCTAGTAAGGTTGAACAGCCCATGTGATGACTCCCTCGTGTGCTTCACCAGATGCCTTTCCAGATGTTAGTTCAGAGAAGGATGAGATGGTCCCAGGCAAAGCAGGAAGGAGGTGGCCAATGGCTCCAGAGCAGGGTATGCAAGTTCAGGTGAGGTGGACAAGCAGCTGGACAAGTAGATCTGATGGTTCTTGATTTCCGGGTGACATTCACTCCTGTGGTTGGAACCAGAGGTAGGTTGCTGTCAGTTCGCACTGGTTTGGGTGAATCAGTAGAGGAAATTGTGACTGGGTCTCAGAACCAGTAGGGACGGTGGGCTTGCTACATCCCCGAACCGGTTCACCAGTCACCATGGCCTGTTTTTTTTGACATTTTTAATGTTCTGCGCATGGGCAGACCTATTTATAGATAATTTATAGGTATTTATAGGTAACTGCGCAAATCATGCATGCACTAAACCGGCAGTAATGCTGGCAGAAACCCACCCCTGTTTGGAACCAGTATATTTATGCACTCTCCTGCAAGCCCAAGTACATTTGGGCAGAGGATAAGGTGTTGATCTGGTTGGTGATCTCTCTGAAGAAGTTCACTGTGACCCAGATGCTGGTAGATCTCAAGGAGCAGATCTGGGAGGAGCAATGGCAAGACCCCTTTGTGACAGCCTGCAAAGCTGAAATGGACCAGTTAACAGGGGAAACCAAGCCCTTGGTCTTGGTCCAATGACCTGTTGTGTTACCAGGGATGGATTTATGTGCTCAAGAGACCTTCATGGCGTTGGATCTGCATTACTGTCATGACAATCTTGTTGCTGGACATTTTGGACTCTTGAAGACTCTCCACTTGTTGGGGTGGGTGTTTTAGTGGTCCTGCATGTGCCATGATATAGCTTCCTGTCCAGATTGTCACCAAGCCAAGCCCCAACCAGGTTTGTTGCAGTCCTTGACAATGTCAGAGAGGCCACAAGGAAGCGTATCCATGGAGTTTATCATGGACTTCCCAAAATCCCAAGGGGTTATGATGATTGTGGTGGACATGCATTCCAATATGGTTCATTTCATCCCATGTGCTGGTCTCCCCATGGTGTAAGAAAAGGTGTAACTGTTCAATCAACATATTTTCCAGTTGCATGGCCTTCCTGAGCATGTCATAACAGATTGCAGATTGCAATTCATGGCCCAATTTTGGTAGGCCCTTCTTGGAGGTACAGGTGTGTCTTTTGTCAGAGAACCATCTGGAGACAGATGGAGGCGTAGAATGAATGATTGCAGTGCTGGAGCAATATCTGTGCTGCTCCTGAACTTCCAACAGGAAAATTGGGTGGATTTTCTGGCTGTTGCAAAGTTTGTACACAACAACACACAGCATGTATCCATGTGAATGTTCCCATTCATGGCCAAATATGGATATTATCCACATCTCTTCCTTTTGGCACAATTGGACTCTTCAGTACCAGCTGCCAGAAGTTTCCTACATGAACTCAAGGCACTGGGCGTTATAGGACTAGCTGAACAATGCTAAGGAGGATTACAAAAAGTTTGCAGATTGACATCAGAGTCGGCTACTCCCTTTGCAGTTGGCAATCTGGCCTGGTTATCTACTTGACATCTTCTGTCACCCATCCTGGAAACTAGATCATCAGTTCTTGGGGCCCTTCCTAATAGAAGCAGTCATTAACCTGGTGATCTATAGGTTGACAATGCAAAACAAAGTAAAACAAATTTAAATATGGCATGGATTGATTACAAGAAGGCATTTAACTCATTACTCCACAGCTGGATTAACACCTGTCTGGAAAACTTTGGAATCAGCAAAAATATCTGTACATTTTTTAAAACAAATATGCAAAAATGGAAAACAGTTCTAACAACAAATGGGGAGAACATTGGTGAAGTCAACATCAGATGAGGAATCTTCCAAGGGAATTCACTTTCACCACTACTGTTCAACATTGCATTAATTCCACTGACAATAATCCTATGAAACACAAAACTGGGATACCAAATCTCAAGCCAACATGGCAAGATAAACCATCTACTATACATGGATGACTTAAAATGTATGTAAAAAGCCCCAGTGAACTTAAATCAATACTCAACACAGTTCAACTGTTCAGCAGTGACATGAAAATGAACTTTGGGCTTGAAAAATGTGCTATATTATCCATGCGGCGAGAAAAAATGAAAAAAAAACAAAACAGAAGGAATAGAACTGGGAAATGGAAATATAGTGAAAGCATTAGCAAAGGATGATGGTTACAAGTACCTAGGCATATTGGAAGCAGATAACATCTTGAATGGAAAACTCAAAGAGTCAACGCAAAAGGAATACATCAGGAGGGTCCTCAAAATATTAAAATCAAAGCTGAATGCTGGAAACATAATTAAAGCCATTAATACATGGGTAGTTCCAGTGATATGCTACTCAGCTGGAATCATCAACTGGACTCTGGCTGAACTGGAAAACGTGGAGCGGAAAACACACAAACTTTTGAATATGTACCACGCTTTACACACAAAGTGTGTAACAAACAAAGTGACATCGACAGGTTGTACCTGCCAAGAAAAATAGGGGGCAGGGGGCTATTGCAAATCCATCAAACTGTAGAAGAAGAAAAACAAAGTTTGAATGATTATGTGAACCAAAGTACAGAAAAATTGCTGCAGGCTGTGAAAACAGAGAACAGCATAAAAACAACAGAAACAAAGGCAGAATATAAGGAAAAACAGCTGGATGACAGATTAAATAGATGGAAAACCAAAGCTTTGCATGGACAGCACTTGAAAAACAGTGAAGGAAAATGTGGTGACAACTTGACATCAACATGGCTTAAGATGGGAACTATCAAGAAAGAAATGGAAGGTTTAATACTGGCTGCTCAAGAACAAGCACTACAAACTAATGCCATGAAAGCGAAGATACAAAAATCCACTGACAACCCAAACTGCCGACTTTGCAATAAAATAACAACAACAACAACAACAACAAAAAACATAAGTCTGAAAAAGTCACCGAAAATCAGATGGTCAAGATCTTATGGGATTTTCGTATACAAACGGACAAAATACTGGCGCATAATACACCAGACATCACACTGGCTGAGAAAAATAAGGTTACAATCATAGACATCGCAATACCAGGTGAAAGCAGGGTCGCCGAGAAGGAACATGAAAAAATTGTGAAATACCAGGAGTTAAAAATCAAAATTCAACGACTATGGTACAAACCAGCAGTGGTAATTCCAGTGATAATTGGCACACTGGGTGCTATTCCAAAAGCACTGGAATTACATTTAAAACAGTTAAAAATTGACAAAATTGCCATCAGTCAAATGCAAAAAGCCGCACTGCTTGGATCTGCACACAAATTACAAAAATATGTTACGACGTCCTAGGCCCCTGGGTGGGGCCCGACTAGTAACCAATGCCAAATCCGGTGAAACAACTGGCCACTGTGATACAATTGTATAATAATAGTAATAGTGATAATAGTAATAGTAATAATAATGTTATAATTGTAATATAATATCACGCATTGTGGTGTCAAGAAAATTAACAGGATAACCCAACAAGTTTTTTTTCTTTTAACTATAACAAGATAAGATGGTTTGCATAAGCAAAAGACATGCTAAAGTCCTGCCTCCTTCTCACACTGCTGCTCTGCTGCCTAATTGTGGCAGGGGTGATAGTGATTTAGATTTAGATTTATTTTATTTGTATGCCGCCCTTCTCCGGGAGGGACTCAGGGCGGCGAACAACTCAAAGGGGGAAAAGGGAAACATAGAACACAATACAAGTAGTTAAAATAGCCAAGAATCACACAACCACACAGGTCGAGAGAGGAGGGGAACTCATCAACCCCAGGCCTGCCGGCAAAGCCAGGTTTTGACGGCTTTTCGGAAGGCCTGGAGAGAGGTGAAGTTTTATGTATTTTGAGGGAAAGACGCAGGAGCCATGGAATCAGAGAGTAAGATGTTTATTGCGAGATGACTGCGATTCAAAACGTCCCTGCAACTGTCAGGGTATTTATACTCGAGCCCAAAGCAACTGTCAAATGACCAGCCAATCAGAGAGCTGGTAACAGGGAACATTTGCATATATAACAGTGAGGGTCCGAATCTCTGCCGGGAGTTCGTTCCAGAGGGCCGGAGCTGCCACAGAGAAGGCCTGGAGAGAGGTAAGGGTCCGAATCTCTGTGGGGAGTTCGTTCCAGAGGGCCGGAGCTGCCACAGAGAAGGCCCTCCCCCGGGTAGTAGCCAGGTGGCATTGGCTGGTAGATGGAACCCGGAGGAGGCCAACCCTGTGTGATCTAATGGGTCTTTGGGAGGTAATTGGCAGCAGGCGGTCTCTCAAGTACCCAGGTCCAAGTACCCAGTGTTGGTGGTAGCGTAGATGGGAAATAAAAATTGTGTTACTGAGAGGAACACATGCTAGGGAAGTGAAGAAGGGCCAGAGTATGTGCCCAGAGTGTAATTATAGTGGGAACATGGAATGCAAAAATAATGAAATTGATCATTGACATTTTAAGCATTAGTAAAATGAAATGGGCTAGAATTAGGACATGCAGCAACAAAAAGAGAAAGGGTTGTTTTCATAGTCACTAAGGTCAATATTCTCTCTCTAGGCCACTTTATACCATCCCCCAGATGGATTATTTGTATTGTTGTCAGTCTTATGGTAAATACCCCACCGAATCTGATACTTCCTGTAGACCACATGATTCATCTGTTTTAGTGAGCAATTTCACCATTCAGACTTGGATGAAGAAATACATTCTACTTCATCTTTTTCTATTCTTTTAAATAGTAGACCTTAATAGAAGAACTGGGGAAATAGAACTAATAAGGCTTCCCCATTCTCCTTGTGATCTGTCCACTTCTCATTTGTTAGCCTTTTGCTTGCTGCTGCTGTTTAACTTCAACTTTGAAGGACATGTTATTCTAATTTAATCAATTGATATCATTACCAGTATGTTTGTGTATAATATAGCAAATGTTTGGGTGATTCTTGCTGGCCTAAATAAATATATAATGGCTGGCCTCAATAATTACTAAATGATCATTGCCTAGATATTTCTTGATTTTATTTAATAATATTTGTACATTTTGGAAATGCTTTGATATAGTTTGTTTTATTATTCAACATTCCAGCAGGAATTATTGTGGACAATGCAACAAGGGTAAAATGTTTATGCATCATCATTGGATTTTAAAAAAAGAGTATGCTTTATTTTCAATATGCATTTCTGATTTTTCAGATTTAAAAGTAAGAATAATAATAGAGTTGGGATGAACCTCAAAGGTCTTCTAGTCCAACCCCCTGGAATGGAAAGGCCACACAAAAATAACTTTTGAGAGGCCATCCAAAAAGCTCTAGAAGAGCTTCGTCTATTAGGCTGCATTGTGGCCACTTTTGATTTTCTTAACAGCACTCAATCTAAACTTGCTAAGCTCATTCAATTGGTACTGAGAGGCAAAAAAGACAAGTACAGGGAATCCTTGACTTACTGTCAGGGTTCCAAATAGCATCCAAAAGTAAGTCAGAGTCCAAGGAAAAGTATTGCTCAAAATTCCAATTTATTAAGAGAGCCATGTTGGCACACCTGGCCAAATCTGAAAGCTTCTTGGTTTTCCCCACCTAGTTGAAAGTTCAAAATCTTGCCCCCACACCCACAAGTCCATCACATGATCCAATCATCCACTGCCATGCTGGCAGTTGCACATGTCCAGTTCCGGTCAGGTGCAGAGGTGCCGCCTACTGCCAATTACCTCCACTAGACCAATAAGATCCCATAGACTAGGCCTCCTCCGAATTCCATCAGCCGGCCAGTGTCGACTGGCGACTACCCGGAGGAGGGCCTTCTCTGTGGCTGCTCCGACCCTCTGGAACGAACTCCCCATGGAGATTCGTACCCTCACCACCCTCTAGGCCTTCCGCATAGCCCTTAAAACCTGGCTGTTCCGACAGGCCTGGGGCTAAAGACTTGCTGCCCCACTCGAATGGTATGATTGCTGTGCGTTTTAACTGTGTATGGTCTTTATGTTTTGTAATTTTGTCTGTTTTTCCCCTCCCTTGAACTGTGAGCCGCCCTGAGTCCCTTCAGGGAAAAGGGCGGCATACAAATAAAGTAAATTGAAATTGAAATTGAAATAAAAGATGACCTTGGCTTTCTAGAAAGAATTTTGTTATGGCTACATCACATCTCACTCCTGCAATCCCCTCTCCCATTTTCCCATAATAGAAAATGCATAGTAGAATAATAGAAAGTGTGGCAGGCCAGAGATTCAGAAGAAAAGATGGCTGCAGGCCTGACACTTACAACTGTTTGTTTAATGACCATCCAAGGTTGTAAAATGGGAAAAAACTCATTTAACAAATATCTCACTTAGCAACATAAATTTTCAGCTCAATTGTGGTCATACATCAAGGATTACCTGTATAAAAAACAGAAAGAGGGACACATATCTTAACCAGAATACACTGGGCATTGGTATTGTAGATTGGCTGGAAACTGTAAGGATGAAATAAGAAAAACTAAGGCTCAGAATGAACTAAGACTTACAACTAATGCCAATAACAACAACATGATATTGTTGTTGTTGTTGTTGTTATTATTACTATTATTATTATTATACAAATGTATCACAGTGGCCAGTTGTTTCGCCGGATTTGGCATTGGTTACTAGTCGGGCCCCACCCAGGGGCCTAGGACGTCGTAATGTATTTTCGTAATATGCATGCAGATCCAAGCAGTGCGGCTTTTTGCATTTGACTGATGCATTATTAATTAATTAATTTATTATTATTATTATTATTATTATTATTATTATTATTATTATTATTATTTCAATATGTAAGAAATAAGAAACAAGTCAAGGAAATGATCAGATAATTAATGGGAGTATATGTGTTGAACGCCAAGGAAATCAGGAGATTCAGGCAGTTCAAATGTGTATAAAGATTTATTGCAAACTTAACCTCTCTACAAGCATCTGACCAATTAATGGTCAAGGGAGATAAGAAAGGCATTCAAGATGGGCTGGACATTGATCTCCTGCAATTGCACAGAGACTTGTGATTCATGATGAATTTGGCCCCTCCCTCAGACTCAACCTAGCCATCTCATAAATCACCCATCCCTCCATCTTGGCCCCCTCGTCTTCTATGGGTTCTTCTATGCTGCTTTTCCCTTCCAGTATTGGGTCTTCAAAGTCTCTCATGGGAACCTGGCAAAGGTAGAAGGGAGGACATCTCAAAGGAATCCCCCCCTCCTCCTCTGCAAGAGCTGGTGAGCCAGGTGATGGTTGCTATTACACACAAACATTGCTTCCTCCCCTCCCCTCTCTTCCTGGGAATTGAAGGCCAGATGGAGGAATGCAGGAAGTCTGGTTATTCTCAAGAGATTCCTCAGGCAAAACAAGTTGGGGCACTGGTAGATTGGTTGGTCTTGGCTTGTCAGGGAAGCGCTGGTGGAACTGATGAACTAAATCAGGTACATACTGCACTTTCTCTCAGGAGCAATCAGAGACCTCACATCCCTGTCCAATGACTCAAGTACTGGATGCCTTTGCCTCTTTTCCCAAAGTCTAAGATTTCTTCCACCTTGTATTCTGGTTCCCTCTACTATGACTGGCAGTGGAAGATGTCACTGGGATCTTATTGTGCTGGGTGGCATTGCTAGAAAGTAATGCTCAGTGAAAAACTGGATGCACCTTCATTGAACGGGGTAATTGTAGTGGGAGCCACAGGGTTGATTTGTTGGAGAACTTTGAATGGGCCTACAAACTTAGCATCTAGGAGGGTCTTTAAATGGCTGTTATGATCCAGGTTGCCTAGGCAGATGCAGGCATCACTAGAGTCCTTTATTGCTCTGATTAAAGGCTACAACAAACAGCTAAGGTAACAGGTAAGGCTCCACCTCACACTACCCTGAAGGCACCCTCCCTCAGTCCTCAAAGTCAGTATATAACAAAGGAAGTCTAAAGAGAGGGTGCAAGCTTATAGGACAAGGTCCAGAGTCCATGTACAAAGGCCAAAGGCAAATCCACAAAGGCAATCCACAAAGGCAAATCCTCAAAGACAAGGCAAAGCCAGTCTGCAAGGCAAAAGGCGAAGGCGAGGGTGAGGGCGAGGGGAAAGGCAAAAGCATGAGTCAAAGTTGGGGGAGTGTAAGCCAAAACAAACAATTGTTCCTGGCAAAGACAAACTTGGATTCTCTTTAAGTCAGGTATGTTATGTTTGTATGTTTATTTCATTTGTATGGCGCCCTTTTCCCCGAGGGGGGACTCAGGGCGGCTCACAACTCAAACAAGGGAAGGGGGATACAGACAATTTGACAACAACACAAAACAATACATAATTTAAAAAGCGCAACAATCATACCATTCGAGATAGGGGCACGGTTCTTTAGCCCCAGGCCTGTCGGAACAGCCAGGTTTTAAGGGCTTTGCGGAAGGCCTGGAGGGTGGTGAGGGTGCGAATCTCCACGGGGAGTTCGTTCCAGAGGGTCGGAGCAGCCACAGAGAAGGCTCTCCTCCGGGTAGTCGCCAGTCGATACTGGCCAGCGGATGGAATTCGGAGGAGGCCTAGTCTGTGGGATCTAATCGGTCTGGTGGAGGTGTTCCTTGTGAGGAGGGGCTGGGCAACTTTCTCCTGAGTAGTCTGCAGCCCTCCCTTGAGCTTGCCTCCCCTCTACTCTCTGTGCCTGTCAGGCACACCTCCTTCAGCAAACAAGAGAGAAACCATTTCATTTATAGAATTAAGAGTACTTTTACTGGTTATGAAAAGATAGCAGCTAAGCAAAGCAAGATCTGAGGAAGAAATGTGTGAAATCATACATATCAAACATTTGCCCAACCCCCTCCCCTCAACAACCCCCACCCCATTGCCCAATCTGCAAATCCCTTAGGTGTCATGTGGGTGCACCTTCAAGAAGCATCATCAGGTTGGTATGCAGGATGGTTGGACTTGACCAACTCCAAACACCGGCTATCAGCATGCGCAAAAGAAGAGATGGGAGGAGCCAAGTCACAATGATACATTGTTTGGATTCGGCTGTCCGAATCCATTGATGACACTTTTTGCCCCTGGATGGTCCAGCAGGACCTAAGCCGTTCCGAAGAGATGGTGACTGGGAAGACAAGACCTTGCTGGTCGCAGGGATATCGCAAAGTCCCTGATCGACCCAAGGGCAGAGCTTCCAACCGGTGGCAAACAGCCAGCCTCCGCCCCCGGCTGACATAGTTGAAGACCTCTCCATGGAAGAGAGAATGAAACCAAAGTGTTTCTACTGGTGAGGTTTATTTTTCTTTTCTTTTAGAAGATTGCCCTAAGGAACTCTTTTCTTAAGCTTAATTAGTCCATTAAGCAAGAACAAAGCGGCATACTTAATACCCATTGGACTGCCTTAGACATTTTTTTGCTCTTGTTTGTAATCTTTTGTTGATTGAGTGATCGTAACGCTCCTGTTTTTTCCACCTGAGGTGAAGGAATCTCTTTTTTCTTTATTTTCCCTTACCACTTTAACTTTTTTGGCTTAAATTAAAACTCTTTTTACTTTAATAAATTTCTTCTTCTACTTGTTGCAATATTATATTGGAGATACCTAAGGGAAGAGGTTTTTAAAAAGATTGAATCTGCCACTTGAAAGCCTAAATCTGAAGCTTTTTTTGCTGCTGTAACTGTTTTCTTTGTTCACTCTTATCTGACTATACTGACTATAACTGCGCAACAAAAGGACTTGGAACATCACTTTAAAACCTGATAAAGACTCAAGGTTACAAATAGTGGTGTATGGAAAATACTTCGACAAGAATTGGAAAAGGAAAGAACCCTCTTTCTTTGAAAACCATAAAAGAACATTCGTCTAAAATAAAAATAGATATATTCTTCAAAATTTGTGATAGGCTAGGGTGGCAGATTGTACCTAAACCCTCTTCTTCTTGCTCTTTCCCTATATTATTCCTTATTCTAAAAAATGGAGCAATACTCAGATAAAGAAAAGTTGTTAATCCAAAACATTTTGGCTGGACTTCAAAACATCTCAGAAGGATTTGAGAGATTCCACAAGAGATGGGACAGGATATGGGATATCACAGAAAAAGATGATGGGGTTATAGCCCCAGAAATTAAGGAAGTGAATGGAAATACAGAAAACAAAGATAAGAACTTAGATGAACTCATAAATGGACTAAACGTGAGTGAAAGTGGAAAGAAGAGAAGCTGGAAAAGTGACTTTGATAATTTGGTGTTCCACCCCAATTGTCAACATGTAGGAGAAAAAGAAAGAGGGAAAAGGTGGAGGTAATAAGACAAATCTATTCAGAAACAAAGCATGCGCAAAAGATGGAGAGAACAAAACTCCCTTTTTAACTATCACTCTTGTACCAATTATTCCCATCCCAAATACCATGCCCCCCCTCCCCATTTCTATGGCAGCTGAAAGCAAATAGTGAAGTAGAGGCTGACATCCGGCCCTTTGTCAGAAAGAGATGTCTTCCCTGCAAGTAAACAAAACACAATACAATATACAATATAAGTATGCACATGTCAAATATCATTAAGGCTTATCAGGGTACTTGGTGTAGAACTTCTGCAAAAATCTGGGAGCCCTAACATGAGATTTGTCAACCCATTCATGGGAAGGGAGGAAATGTTTCCAGGAGACCAGATACTGAATGTGACCTCTATGTTTCCTGGAATCCAAGATATTTTTAACTTCAAAATGTTGCTCTCCTTCAATAAGAAGAGAGGCCGGGGGTACAGGTTGAAGTGCACGAAAAGAAGAAGTGTGTTCCGGTTTCAATAGGCTCACATGAAACACAGGATAAATCCTACTAAGGTTTTTAGGCAACTCCAATCTTACAGATACAGGATTTATGATTTTCACAATGGGGAGCAGACCTATATACTTTGGCCCAACCTCTTCGACTTTTGGGTGGTTTGCAGAAACTTGATGGACAAAAACACCCAATCTTTGTATTCTTTCGGCTTAGCCGTCTTCTTATCAGCCTGTTTTTTGTGAGCCTAGTGGGCTGCCTCCAAGGCTTTGTGAGTCATGGGCCAAAACTGTCGGAGTTGATCACTCTACTCAGATAAGGATAAAATTTGCGGTTTCTCCTAAGGTAATTCAGGAATTGGTACAAAGTCCTGGCCAAATACAATTTTAAAAAGCACCATGCTGGTACTGCTGTTATTGTATGCCACTTCAGCATGTGGTAACAGTTCAGCCCAATTATCCTGTTAATAATTGATGAAACACTGGAGGTACTGTTCCAAAACAGCGTTAGTCAGTTCACAAGCCCCATTACTCTGAGGATGGTGGGTGGAGCTTAGTCCTTGGGCAGAGCCAATCAACTTCAGGAATTCCTTCCAAAAGAGGGAGGTGAATTGGACCCCCCCCATCTGAAATTATGCGCTCAGGTACTCCATGTAACTGACATACATGTGAAATAAACAATTTAGGCAACGACTTAGCTGATGGGATTTTGGAACAAGGTACAAAATGAACTCGTTTGGAAAACAGGTTGGTGATAACCCAAATCACGGTATTTCCTAGACTCTCCGGCAACTTGACAATGAAGTCCATTGATATCTCCTTCCATAGTGCCCCAGTGCATGCAACACTCTGGAGAAGACCTTGGGGATTCCCCGGTGGTCTTTTCGTGGCCGCACAGACGGAACAACTGGCTATGTAGGACTCAATGTCTTTTTTCAATGAAGGCCACCAAAATTGCCTCTTAATCAAATGTAAAGTCTTTACAAATCCAAAATGGCCCACCATTCTCGAATTGTGGGCCCGTTGAAGAACAACTGATTTCAGGTCGGTAGGAACATACAATTTAGCTACAATCTCACCCAAGCTAGTCCATCTTCATGGTGCATTCATTTGAATGTTTCTTGAAACAGTCATTGGACTCAAGACCCGCCTTGAGTTTGTTCATTAGGTCTGTAGTGATATATAAGTCCACTGGGACCTGGTTCCTAGTAACCATTGGGGCAGCCAGATTTTTGTTGGGATGACTGGATGAACCACACTCAGCCTAGAACTGTTGTATTGGGGAAGCCTAGATAAGGCATCAGCCATAAAGTCCCCCCCTGGATGTATATGAGGGTAAAGTTGAAATGGTTGAAGTGTTGTGCCCAATGTACTTGTTTAGGTGATAGCTTACACAGCATCTTCAACGCTTCCAAATTTTTATGATCAGTCAATACTGCAAAAGGGTGTTTTGTCCCTTCTAGGAAATGTTGCCAGGTCATCAAAGCCCATATGACAGCAAAAGCTTCCTTTTCCCATATAGCCCATCTCCTCTCTGTCTCTGTAAGCTTATGTGAGTTGAAAGCAGTTTTCCACTCATCTCCATCTTTGATTCCCTGAGGTCCAACTTTCTGAAAAAATTTCCTTTACCCAAGTGGGCCAACATATCTTTCATGAGTGGGAGGGGTATACATTTTCCATGCAAATACTGTTAAGGGTTTTGTAGTTCACACATAAACTAAAGGAGCAATCTTTCTTTTCTCTAAACAATACAGGAGCAGCCACTCGTGGCCTAGCCCACTCTATGAACCCCCGTTTCAAGTTTTTGTCAATAAATTTTCACAATTCCTCCTTTTCACGTGGGTCATTTAATAAATTTGGGGTTTGGGGAGTTTTACCCCTGGGAAGATCTCAATACTTCAATCAGTAGCTGGGTTGGGGGGATAATTTATCGGAACCTTTTTCACTGAGAACGTCTTTTCCCAGTATTTTTTAGGGATTTTCTCTTCTCCCTTAATTTTCTCCTGCACTGCAGCCGCTAGGTTAGGTTCAGCATTGGCTATGTGGGAGACCCTCCCTTTGCCCTCCAGGGATTTAGCAGAATGGATGTACAACCACCCTTTCCTCCAGTTCACATATGGGTTCAATTTCCGTAGCAAGGTCAATCGTAGTATGAGGGGTCGATCCATCCCAGGTGCAACGATGAAATTTAAGGTTTCTTGGTGATCCCCCCATCCACATATCTACTGGTTCAGTCACAAAATGGGCATGAGCCCCCCCCCCCCCAGCTACTGACCCATCCAACTGGCAAAAGGCAATGGGCACTTTCAAAGTTCTCAGTCTTAAGTTCATTTTCTCTACCACTTCTGGGCTAATTATGCAACACGTGCATCCAGAGTCTAAAAGGGCCAGCATTTTCACTTGGGCTCCAGTAGAGGGCACTTTAAGTTCTACTGAAATGGTCATGGGGCCCGATCGGGGACTTACCAGATGGTCGTCATCGGAGTTGGTTTCACTTTCCCCCGAGAGAAAGGAGGGTTCTTCTTCCCCTAGATTTGGAGGGAATTCTTCAACAGGAAGAATGGTGGTATCCTTTTGTTTTCCAGGTTGTTTGTCTGGCTTCCTCCCCCCAGCGGCAGGGGGCTTTGGGCCAAATTTTGAATGGCTGCTCGGTGCCTAGTGGAAACAAGCAGGGCTTGCTTGCAGATCAACTTTTTCCTCCCTTAAGAGCTTCTCGGGGGGGGGGGGAGAGCAGGATTTTTACCTTTCTCACTGTCTTCTCGGTATTTATCCCTGGCTAGATCGATCTCCACATCTGCTGCCAATTCGTACCAGTGTTGCAGGTTGTGGGGGCGGGGGGCTCCCTGTTAACACAGTTCTGTTCTATATCTTGGTTCAGGCCATCCATAAAAGTGTCCATCAAAGCCTCCTCTGAACAAACCCTCATATACACCGACAGTTCATGAAACTTTAGGATGTATTCAGCCACTGGATTTTTCCCCCGAGTAAGGGTTTTCATCTTGGCTCTGGCCTTTTGCTCAGTGAGCGGGTCATCAAAGCATTTTCTCAGGGAGGCCATAAACCTATTATAGTTCCTCAGCAGGGGGAGTCATTGTTATGCAGAGTGACCATCCAGGCTGCCGCTTTGTTCTCCAATGCCTTGGCTTCCTCATTTGGGAGATCCTCTCCAAACTGTTGCATGAAATTCCAGACTTGCACCAGGAAAAAATCTTAGCTCCTTTGGGTCCCCTTCAAATTTCATGCCAAGAGGAGGAACTTTTGCCATCCGGCGTCTCCGGGGGGGGGGGAGGACTACCCCCCTTGGAAGGGCTCTTGCAGCAGCAGCTGCTGCTGCTGCTGGGGCTCTCCCATCCTGATCAGTTCCTCTGTCTGCCCCCAGCCCCCCCGGGTGACACAGGTCTTCGGCAGGTCTCTCTTCTTGATCAGGGAAATCAGCTTCTCTTCCAGGCCTGCTCTTGCAAAAACGACATTTCTCCCAAGCCTCCTGGAAGAATTTCATAGCATGGGACATCATGAGATCCTCTTCTTTGGCTTCCTGCCAGGCAGCTGCCAGTCACCGACGTCAGGCTGTTGCAATTCCAGCCAGAATTTCCTCAAGATCATACTTTTTTCCCACTCCCCATGACCACCTGGCGCGGACAGATCTTTCCTCCAAATTCAATTCCACCATCCACTTCGTCTCCAAGGGACATGAGGATCCACATGTTGTCCTTGTCGCTGCCCAGGTTGGACATTTCTTTGAAGGTTTTGTTTTATTACACTCCCCTCAGAAGGTGTCAGCTCCGGGATAAGTGTGAAAGTGAGACTTTGCTTATTGTCAGGCACACCTCCTTCAGCAACCAAGAAAGAAACTGCTTAATTCCATTTGTAGAATTAAGACCAACCCTTTTGTTGGTCACCTGGTATTCCCCTATTGAGGCACCCTATCATCTGGCCGCCTCTAACTGTGGACTTTGGACCTTTCGGCCTGCTGGTACAGCTGTTTCTGATTATTACTTTCCATCATTGTCTTGGGGGCTCTATCTGGAATACAACTTATAGAAAAAGTCACCTGTTTGCTCCCAATTATCTTGGACCTTTTTGGCCGTTAAGAGGAGGACCCAACTTACCCCCCCGAACACCCCGCCCGGGTTATAGCTGGACCTCAGCCATCGTGAACATTAAGACCTATCAAGCCTTGGCGGGCTTCGCACCTTAATTTTAATCTTAGCGCAATTTTTTTCTACTCTTTTTCTTCTCTTGTCTTCCTTCTTCCTGTGTTTGGGATATGTCTGGTAGATGCGTATGACTGTGTGAATGTGCCCACTTTTATTGCCCTATATTTGCTGTATTTTGTGTTTTAACTATCACGTGGGGATTGATTGAGCGAATGAATGAGTGTGTCTGATTCGGAGGGCCTGGCATGGAATGCGGGAGCTATAGGTGTGGTTGGGGGGACCATAGACACGGGAGTGGGTCGGAGCATTACGGTCGTAACGGGGAGGGGCAGATATGGCGGGGACTTTAGGGCTGGCCATTACCGGGGAAGGAGGGATCGCTACGTAATAGAGATCCCTCCTTCCCGCCCTATGAGTCCCACTCCGAGACCAGATGGCGCGAGTAACAAGGACCCTGGTCTCCGGCTGTTGTCGCTAAACACCAGGTCTGTTGTCCACAAAGCTCCCCTCGTCCGGGACTTAATTTTAGACGAGGGGGCAGACCTGGCGTGTATTACTGAAACCTGGCTGGGCCTGGAGGGAGGAGTCCCCCTCGTAGAGATGTGCCCAGAAGGATTTCAGGTGCTTCATCAGCCGAGAGCTCAGGAAAGGGGTGGGGGTGTGGCTATTGTTATTCGGGAGTCTTTAGTTCCTCGTAGGATCCCTGCTCCGGAGCTTGTCGGGTGTGAGTCCCTGCTGCTGAAGTTGGACCTCAAGGGTCAAGTGGGCCTGCTGTTAACGTACCTGCCTCCCAACTGCGTTGCAACAGCCCTCCCCTCGCTCCTCGAGTCGGTAGCCGAGCTGGCAGTTGAGTTCCCCAGGCTTATGGTCCTGGGGGACTTCAACTTGCCTACGCTCGGTGAACACTCTGATGGGGCGCGGGAGTTCATGGCTTCCATGACAGCCATGGGCTTGACCCAGGTAATTCGGGGCCCAACCCACTCAGCGGGTCACACACTCGACCTCGTATTTCTCTCGGAGCAGTGGAGCTGTGAGCTTGGTCTGAGGGGTAACGAGATCATACCCCTGTCGTGGTCAGACCACTGCCTACTGAGGCTTGACTTCCGGAGACCAAACCCCCACTGTAGGGAGGAGGAACCGACCAAGTGGTTCCGCCCCAGGCGACTTATGGACCCCTTGAGGTTCCAGACGGAGCTTGGGGTTATTCCTGACACTCTCGCCCACAATCCGGTAGAGACTCTGGTTGCTGCCTGGCACTCGGCAGCGTCGGAGTCCCTTGACCGGATTGCGCCACTACGGCCACTCCGAGGTGGTGGATCCCGGAGGCCTCCTTGGTTCACCGAGGAGCTCCGGGAGAGGAAACGCCGAAGGAGACGCCTAGAGCACCTGTGGAGGTCTGATAGATCCGAATCGCACCGAGCACTTTTAACAACCTGCACCAAGGAATACATCAGGGCACTTAGGGCAACAAAAAGAGCATACATTGCCTCCTTGGTTGCGTCCGCCGAGTCCCGTCCAGCCGCCCTGTTTAGGATAACCCGTTCCCTCTTAAATAAGAGGGATACGGGGGACCCCTTGCAGGGTAGGGCTGAAGACTATGCCCAGTTCTTGGCGGACAAAGTTGCTCGGTTTCGGTCGGATCTGGACTCCACCCTTGCAGATCCAGCCGAGGCACGAGTGGACGACTTGGTAGACCATCGCTGGGTTGAGTTTCAGGACGTTACCCCCGGGGACGTGGACAAGGCCATGAGAGCTGTGAGTGCCTCCACCTGTGTACTGGACCCGTGTCCCTCCTGGCTGGTTGCTAACAGCAGGGAGGTGACACGGAGCTGGATCCAAGCGGTTATTACCGCCTCGCTTCGGGAGGGGCACTTCCCCGCCGCACTTAAAACGGCAGTGGTGAGACCCCTCCTGAAGAAACCATCTTTGGATCCAGCTGTACTTAACAACTACCGTCCAGTCTCCAACCTCCCCTTTATTGGGAAGGTTGTTGAGAAGGTGGTGGCCTACCAGCTTCAGCAGTCCTTGGAGGAAGCCGATTACCTGGACCCCTTCCAGTCCGGCTTCAGACCTGGTTACAGCACAGAAACCGCTTTGGTCGCATTGACCGATGATCTCTGGAGAGCCAGGGATGGAGGCCATCCCTCCATCTTGGTTCTTCTTGACCTCTCGGCGGCTTTCGATACCATCGACCATGGTATCCTTCTGCGACGACTGCGGGAGGTGGGGGTGGGAGGCACTGTTTTGCAGTGGTTCTCCTCCTACCTCTCGGACAGGTCGCAGTCGGTGTTGGTCGGGGGACAGAGATCGACCACGAGGCCCCTAACATATGGGGTGCCGCAGGGGTCGGTCCTGTCCCCCGTACTATTTAACATCTACATGAAACCGCTGGGCGAGATCATTCGGAGGCACGGGATAAGATACCATCAATATGCGGACGATACACAGCTGTATCTGTCCGCCCCGTGCCAACTCAATGAAGCGGTGGACGTGATGAACCAGGGTCTTGAGGCCGTTAGAGACTGGATGCGGGCTAACAAGCTTGTACTCAACCCAGAAAAGACCGAGTGGCTGTTGTGTTTCCCTCCCAACAATTTGGCTAGCATTCCATCACTCAGGGTGGGGGGCCAAATTTTACACCCCTCAGACAGGGTTCGCAACTTGGGAGTCCTCCTGGATCCACAGGTGACCTTTGAGCACCACCTGTCGGCTGTGACCAGGGGGGCATTCGCCCAGGTTCGCCTGGTGCGCCAGTTGCGACCCTACCTGAATCGGGAGGCACTCACAGCAGTCACTCGCGCCCTCGTGACCTCTAGGCTGGAATACTGCAACGTGCTCTACATGGGGCTGCCCTTGAAGAGCATCCGGCGACTTCAGCTAGTCCAGAATGCGGCCGCGAGAGTGATTGTGGGTGCACCTCGGTTCACCCACATAACACCTATCCTCCGCGAGCTGCACTGGCTACCTGTTGATCTCCGTGTGCGCTTCAAGGTGCTTCTTACCACCTATAAAGCCCTCCATGGTAGTGGATCTGGGTACTTGGGAGACCGCCTCCTGCCGATTACCTCCTTGAGACCGATTAGATCTCATAGATTAGGCCTCCTCCGAGTGCCATCTGCCAGCCAGTGCCGGCTGGCTACTACGTGGAGGAGAGCCTTTTCAGTGGCAGCTCCGACCCTCTGGAACGATCTCCCCGTGGAGATTCGTACCCTCACCACCCTTCAGACCTTCCGCGCAGCCCTCAAGAACTGGCTATCCCGCCAGGCCTGGGGGTAAAGATCTGATCCGCCCCCACCCGAATGTTGGATGAATGTTGTTTACTTTTTAATTATGTGTTATGTTATATGTTATTGTCTGTATCCCCCTCCCTATGAGTTGTTAGCCGCCCTGAGTCCCCTCAGGGAAAAGGGCGGCCTATAAATAAACCTATTCAATTCAATTCAATTCAAGAGTAATTTTACTGGTTATGAAAAGATAGCAGCTAAGCAAAGCAAGGTCTGAGGCAGAAATGTGTGAAATCATACATATCAAACATTTGCCCAACCCCCTCCCCTCAACAACCCCCACCCCTATTGCTCAATCTGCAAATCCCTTAGGTGTCATGTGAGTGCATCTCCAAGAAGCATCATCAGGTTGGTATGCAGGACAGTTGGCTTTGACCAACTCCAAACACTGGCCATCAGCATGCACAGAAGATGGTGAGAACAAAGCTCCCTTTTTAACTATCACTCCTGTACCAATTATTCCCATCCCAAATACCACACACCCCCTCCCCGTTTCTATGGCAGTCGAAAGCAAGTAGTGAAGCAGAGGCTGATAGTGTCCTTGCATCAAGTGGGAGAGGCAGCTATACCTCATCAGGGGGATCTGCTGCCTATCAGGACCGCTGCCTCACAGGTGGGATTATTTTTTGTTTTTAAGTTTTTTTATATTTCTACAAACACATAGTTGTGTGAACAGTGTGGAACCAGAGTTACATTTTAACAATACCCTTCATATTCAATACAATTAACAATCTTATAGATTGGGGGTTTGGAGCCACATGTGGCTCTTTGGGCCCTCTGATGTGGCTCCCTGTTCCATCACTGAATGACCCAGCCCCTCCCGCGTCTGCCCTGAGAAGATAAAGGCGATGGCGAGGATGGAGAAGTGGCCAGAGCTGATTTTCCAGTGCCTCACTTTTGAGGAGCTTCTTCTGGCCCTTGTTTGTGTTCGGAATGCCTCGGTCGCTTGGAGAGATGTGCAGCCTGCTCTCCGCCCAGAGACACTGGCCTGGCCCAACTGGGACTGACGTCGCCCTTGCTAACACAAGGGCTGTCAAGGTAGGAATGAAATCTGGGAGAAGGGGACATCAGCAATAGCAATAGCAATAGCAGTAGACTTATATACCGCTTCATAGGCCTTTCAGGCCTCTCTAAGCGGTTTACAGAGAGTCAGCATATTGCCCCCAACAATCTGGGTCCTCATTTTACCCACCTCGGAAGGATGGAAGGCTGAGTCAACCCTGAGCCGGTGAGATTTGAACCGCTGACCTGCTGATCTAGCAGTAGCCTGCAGTGCTGCATTTAACCACTGCGCCACCTTGGCTCAGAAAGGGGGACAGGCAAGCAGCACCCAGCTGCAGCTTTAAAAGGTTCAAGGCACTGGGAAAAGGGAGCTGGCCCCACCAAACCTTGCACGCCCACCCCAGGTGTTCTCACCAAAGACGCTCACTTGTCAGCTGATCTCCCCCCCCTCTCTGTGTGTCTGTATCTCTCTAACACTCTCTCTCTTCTTTCTCTCTCAGAAAGCTGTGGCTGGGCCAAGCCGGGAAGCTTGCCTTGGGGGCGCTTCGCTCCTTTTATTTCTTCTTTTTGGAAATTGATCGCCAGCTGTGGTGAAGGCTTCCTTTCGGGTGACCGCCTGCTTCTCCTCTTGTGACCCCCTGGCTGGCTGTGGCAGGGCCAGGAGGGTGCGCACACCTCAAGCGAGCACCAAAGCACAGCAAAGGTGTGCACAGGGTGGGCAGCTTCTCGATTAAGGAGGGTCTTAACAGGATGTAAAAGGACACGGCTTCTCTTCTGCACTAAGGCTCTGGCCATTGCCTTGCCATGTCTCTCCCCTGCCCCTACAGCTCTTCGGCTGAGCGTGGAGGGTGCAAGCTCCAACCCAAATTGGCAGGAAGTGAAGGCTGCCTTACATGCAAATGTGGCATGAAGGGAGGTACAGGGCTGCTTTGCTCCTGAACTAAGGCTCCAGCAACCCTCTTTCCCCTCCCCCTCCCCCTCCTTCTCCTCTCATGTGGGGGGAGGGATGACATGGCAAGGCAATGGCCAGAAGCTTAGTGCAGGAGAGAAGCCGCATCCTTTCGTGTCTTGTTAAGACCGCCCTTAAGCAAGCGGCTGCCTGCCCCATGCATGCCTTTGCTGCACTTTGGTGCTTGCTTGAGGGGGGATCCCCATGCATGTGCACCCTCCTGGCCCTTCCACAGCTGGCCAGGGGGTCTCAAGAAGGGGAGAAGGGTCATCCAAAGAGAAGCCTCTGCTGCAGCTGGCGATTGTTCCTCAGCAGAGAGAGAGAGAGAGAGAAGGGGGAAGAGAGGGAGATAGAGGGATAAAGAGAGAGATGGAGGGAGTGAGAGAGAAAGAGGTGAGAGGGAGGGAGGGAGAGAGTGAGAGAAAGAGAGAGATGTGAGAGGGAGAAAGTGATGGGGAAAGGGAGAGAAGGGTGTGTGTATGTCTGTGTGTATGTGTCTCTCTCTGTCTGTGTATCTATCTGTTTCCCATAGAAAAGAAAACATAGCCACAAAACCTGGGTAGGCATGGCTGCGGGGGAGTCAGTTGACTCAGTGGGAGTGATAACATCAAGTTGGCCATGCCCACCCAGGTTTTAGGGCTCCCGGTGCTTTGTTTTCAGTGAGAAATGGGCCCACGTGGCTCTTTGAGTGTTTAAGGTTGCTAACCTGTTATATACTTTTAGTAGTAATACACATATTTTATTGAATTATATTTCCTTAATTATTCAATATTTCAATACATTCAAGACTTAGTGGTGTAATGGTTAGAAACAATGGTAAAGCAATATATGGATTTAAAACCAGAAATATTTTGTTGGGTATTTCAAAGGGAATACATATTTAAGTTTACAAATGTTAACAGCTGCTAGAATTGTGCTTGCACAACAGTGGATATGAAAATGAATACAAAAATATTAGATTGTACAGAAATGAATAAATGAAGAATTAAAATCAAGGAGAAGGCTTCGAATACTTTTAAATATGGAATTTGTTTTATCAATGGCTAACTAACAGAAACAGAAGTTAGAAATCCAACAGTATGAAAGGAAACACCAATTATATAAGGAAATTTCACTAAAATGGATAAGCAAACATTATTAATATTTGATCAGTATTAATGTGTAGAAAACTGTGGGACGTTATGCCACCCCCCAAAAAAACTAGGACAGTGCCAGGAAAACACCAAAAGAATAACAACAGTTTCCCACCAAAAGACTGCAGATAAAACCAGTTTTTTCCCTAACCCTAAGGACAGGTAAGACAAAGCCACTGGAATAAAAACCATCAAGGCATTGTGGGAAGTATCATCATAAATTGCAAAAAACCTCACAACACCAGAAACCTCAGAAAACAGTGCCAAGAACTCAATCACTCAACTCAAGCACCAACTTAAAGGATCACTTAAGCACAGCCATTAAGGTAAGGGGAATCAGCAGGCTAAAAATAACTTGCATGGAACTCTCCTTTTCCTCTTTCCTGGCAGAATTAACCCCAGGATAAGAAAGACAAAAGACCTGGAACTTTTCCCTGATTGATGCAAGAGAAGTTCTTCAAGCCGGTGACAAAAAATCCAGGCAAGGCTGACGAAATCAGGGCGGCTCCAAAATGGAAGGATATGGAAAGAGAAAGTGTTTCCAGCTGGTGAGGAACTTTTACTGTTTTAAAAAGAGACTGCCTATAAAAAACTTAAAATTAATTTAAATTGGAGAACAGAAGAATCAAGCGGTGGAATTAAATTTGGAATGGTTTTGGACAGTGGTTATCTTACTTTTTAAATGCTATCTTCATGTATGGAATTTATGCAAGCCTTTTAAAATTGATGGATTAAGTTTTCTTCTTCTATTTTTTCTTTTATTATTCTCTGTAACCTATGGTCTAAAATTTTCCTCTTTCATTTCTGTGGGTATTCTTCTAACCCATTTAAAAATTGGACTCTTTTTTCTAACTTGAAATAAAAAAAGATACAAAAAGAAAGAAACAAGGAAATGTGCAACAATAACACTGCTACTCGGAGGCTGGAAGGTTTGTGTATTGGAAATGAAATACTTTTTTTCTTCACTGATTGTTTTGGCTTGGCACTACAAGGTCTCACTGCTTGGATATAGAGAGTGATAAGAAGGGAAGCATACAGATGTCCCTTTGAAGTATATCTTTAACCAGAGAAAAGTGAAAACAAAACGTTACTGTGAAACTATGCTTAATTTTATTAACCTTCCAAGCTAGAACAGCTGTGTTTGTCAGCTGGAGAGAATGGCACAATTTCAACAGTAAACAGAAATCTTAAGCTTGCAAAAGATATTTTCAGAAATACAGAAATTATCAAATACATATGAGAGGATAGAGAAGAAGCTGGAAGACTTAGCGCATATAACAGCAAAATATGATGAAGAAGTTGAGGATGTTTATCAAATGTAAAACATGGTGGTTAAAATCCAAAAAATCAAAGTGGAAAATTTATTTATTTATTAGACTTATATACTGCTTCATAGGGCTTTCAGCCCTCTCTAAGCAGTTTACAATATTTCTTTTAGGAAATTGAGTAAGCAACTTGCCCCCACAGTCCGGGTCCTCATTTCACCCACCTCGGAAGGATGGAAGGCTGAGTCGACCTATATAAAGAATATAAAGATATTAAATTTGCTGATATTTATGGTGATTAGCTGGTCTCTGAAAATGGAAAGTGGAATACTAAAAGAGGAATTAAAGGAAGGGGAAGTTTATCCCAGAGGGCAAGATACAGAAGAAGAAAAAACCAAAGAATGTATGGATTTAAAGAGAGAGATTTTATTAGCAATATCATTGATAACACTACTGACAATCAATGATAAGCTGACTAAAGAAACAGAAGAAGGGCATCAAGATTACATCTTATAAGCAAGGAGTTGCTAAGAGGAGTCCATACAAAGTTGATCAAGGAGATGATTAGAGGACTGGCACCACAAATGGCAGAAGAAATGAGACTGTTTTGCTATTGGAAAGATACAGGTTGATAGATGGAGGAATATAATTTAAAACTAGTGAAATTTAGTGAAATTTATTGACAATAGATATAGTTTAAATAAATAATTGATAATGTTACTAATGTATACAATGTGTAGTGTTATGATGAGTATAATTGGATATGAATATTGAATGGTACCCATATAAGGAAGATTAGAAATCCCTTTGGATTATATATAAAGGCTAATAAAATAAAAAAAAGAACCAAGTTAGATACAGGATTTTGAGAGGGTGCGGCATGCTTCAATGAATGTTCACCTTTCTTCATCCAACCTGGTTCTCTCTTGCCACTACCCCATAGTTCCCTCTCCATTGATTGCTCTCTCATAAAACACACACACATACACACGAGTGGTGGGTTTCAAAAAATTTTTGAACCTACTCTGTGGGTGTGGCCTCTTTTGTAGGAGTGGCTTGCTGGCCATGTGACCTGGTGGGAGTGGCTTGCCAGCCAAGTGTTCTCTCTCTCTCTCTCTCTCTCTCTCTCTCTCTCTCCTTTTTGTCTCTTTTTGTCTCTTTTTGTCTCTCTGTCCCTTTTTTCTTTTTTCTTTCATCTCTCTCATTTTCTTTCTTTTTTTCTTTTTTTCTTCCTTCCTTTCTCTTTCTCTTTCTCTCTCTGTGTGAGTCTGTCTATCTGTGTGCGTGTGTGTGTGTGTCTTTGCCTCTCTCTCCCTCCCTCCCTCCATCCCTCCATCTGTGTCTCTCTATGTGATTCTCTCTGTCTGTCTGTCTGTCTGTCTGTCTGTCTGTCTGTCTGTCTCTCTATCTATCTATCTATCTATCTATCTATCTATCTATCTATCTATCTATCTATCTATCTATCTCCTCTAGTGGTGGGTTTCAAAAATTTTTGGAACCTCTTCTGTAGGTGTGGCCTGCTTTCTGGGTCCACTGGTGGAACCTCTTCTAACCAGTTCGGGAGATTTGACGAACCGGTTCTACCGAATAGGTGCGAACTGGTAGGAACCCACCTCTGATACACACACACAAGTGCACATACACAAATACCAACCCAGGGACTCTTCTAATCTTGTTCCCCCAGGGACAAACCCACACTCCCATCCCATAAACTGGCCTCAACTCGACTGGAGCAGCAAAAAAACAACAACCCCCAAAGCGCCTTTCATGTAATTATGCAGAGCTTCCTAGAAATACTGCACTTGGGGGGATTTTGGAAGGGGGAGACTGAGAGGGAGTGGAGGGGTCAGCCCAGTTGGGGGCTCTGCAGTGACCCCCTCTGCCAGATCCCACCGGGGAACCTCTGAGGGGCTTCTCTGGAGAGCCGGCAGTGCCCGCCTTCCGCCTGACCAACAATTGAAAATGCCAAGTTGCGATCTGGATGAGCAGAAAGAGAGAGAGAGAAAAAAACACACAAGGTGCTTTTATTGCCAGGAATAAATGTATTTATGGGTCTTGGAGAATATGCAAAGCCAAGCAAAGCTCCCGCTCAGTCTTTCAGAAAACAGCCTTGTTTAATTTATCATTTGATGGGATGGATTGGGAGGTGAAGCTTGGGGACTACTGGGCTGGGGGCAAGCGCTTGCTGAGCACTGTCCCTCTCCCAGCGTGTCTCAGGTGGGACTGGTCCTCTTGCCCTCCAAGTCAGCTGCCAGGATAAACGCGGCTCCCCCTTCCTCCAGCCTTCCTCAAAGGCTGGGGACACCTCGTTGCTCTGGCTTAATGCCCCTATCTGACTTTGCCCCCTCCCCAATGCGGTTGCTCTGACTTAAACCCCCCTGACTTTTTCCCCCTCCCCACCGCCAGGCAACCTCTCCACAAACATGCATGTATTTTACTCAAATCCAAGCCATTGCATGGCTTTGGGGAGGAACGCAGCCAAATCGCTTGAAGTATATTTAAGGATAACAGGTGTGTTTGATGGAGGGGGGAGGGAATATAAATGTTGTGAAAGAAAGTATGTTCCCCTCACTCAGAGACGTGCTGCCTGGGAAGTGATGGTGCTCCGTTGGATGAAGTGGTGGGAGAGGGGGGGCTGTGCTGGCTTGTTCCAAGGGATTCCAGCTTTCCAGTGGAGGGAGGCGGCATTTCCCACCCAACTTTC
Source organism: Thamnophis elegans (assembly GCF_009769535.1). Taxonomy (NCBI): domain Eukaryota; kingdom Metazoa; phylum Chordata; class Lepidosauria; order Squamata; family Natricidae; genus Thamnophis; species Thamnophis elegans. Next base: position 57,548,417 of record NC_045549.1, read on the forward strand.
TCTCCCTATCCAGGGCTGCAGAACCGGATCGTCAGTGGGGATGTCCTGCCACCCCTACAGGGATCAGGTGAGTGGGCAGGGAAGTGCAAGGACCCCCAAAATCTGGAGCCGGTGCATGCGCACTAGGCAGCTGGTCTTTGTGCATGCATGCATGCCAAAAACTGGTAGACCACATGGCTGGTGCGCATGCGCATGCTGAAAACCAAATGATCATCTAGTTTTCAGTGTGTGTGCATGCGCACACCCATATTGGCGCGTAGGGCTGAAAATGTTTGTGTGCACTCTTGTTTTGGCACTCGGTGCCAAAAACATTAACCAACACTGCCCTAAAATGTTGCCACATCATCCTGCACTGGACTCCATGGTTCCACGGGTGGTTGACGTCTTACAGGAGCAACTTGCAGATCTAGACCTATTGAAACAGCAACTTGACCAAGCGAAAAAGGCTTACAAGAAGGCATATCGGAAGAGGGTACACCCATAGTAATACCAGAAGGCTAGCAAGAAACAATGGATGGAAACTAGAACTAAGGAGAAATTTCCTATGAAAACAAGTAATGGCTTGCCTACAGAAGTTGTCGGTACTCCATCACTGGAGTTTTTTAAGAAGAGACTGGACAGCTACTTGTCTGGAATGTTATAGGGCCGTGATGGCGAAACTTTGGCATGTATGCCACAGGTGGCACACAGAGCCATTAGCTGGCCAGCGTGCATGCGTGCACTGGCCAGCTGACTTTGGCCTTTTTTGAGGCCGTTTTTCACCCTCCAGAGGCTTTCCTGAAGCCTCCAAAGTGCGAAAAACTGGTCCTATGTGCAAACCGGAAGTTCAGGAACAGACTTCCGGTTTGCTTGTAGGACCGATTTTCAACTTCCGGAACCTTCAGGAGGCTTCCCTGAAGCTCTGGAGGGCAAAAAACAGACCTACAGACAAACCGGAGTCATGTCCGGTTTGCTCGTAGGGCTGTTTTTCACCCTCCGGAGCCTTCAGTGAAGCCTCTTGAAGGCCCTTGAAGGATCCGGAGGTCAAAAATCGGCCCTATGGGCAAAACGGAAGTCACTTCTGGTTTGCTTGTAGGGCCGTTTTTTGCCCTCCGGAGCCTTCAGGAAAGTCTCCTGAAGGCTCCCGAGGTCAAAAATCAGCCCTACAGGGAACCTGGAAGAGTAAAAGAGTTTTAAGGCCTGTGTTCTGTTATATTATATCCTTCAAAGGTCATGTGCCCCTGCAAAAGTTGATTTGAAATTGTGTGAGATCCCTAATGTCAAAGCCCTGAAAGAAATTAGCAATATCATTGTCAAATGATTTAAGATTATAGCTTTCTCCCATAAAAATCCCATGCAATTTTGGCTTTTTAAATTCTCATATGGTGTCATACAAGATAGGAAGAAGCCTCATGAAACAATGAAACACCATTGTTTGAATTTTATAAAAGGAAGATCTTGGAAACTATTTAAGAACAAGGCATAAATAATTTGGTAATAATCAGATACAGTATGACTTCTGTACATATGAGATTTCTTCTTTGAACCCATAATTTGCAGATGGCCCTTTCAATTTAAAGGGTTCCCTGAAGAGGGGCAGAATCTCCACGTGCCATCCACCATCCAACAGATGGAAATGTTAGTTGGTCTTCTAACCTTCTTGTCTCTGTTCCTCTTCAGAAAAATAGATGGTGTCTGTTATTACCAAACAATAATGAACATAGATTGGGACTGGACTAGAAGACCTCCAAGGTCCCTTCCAACATATTATTCTGTAGATTTCTGTAGAGGGAAATCAGTTCCATATGGAACTGAGATTCCCCTCCAGCTAAGATTCACTCCCAAAAAGCTGCCTGCTTGGAGGGAATCTTAGTTCCACAGCACATGGCAGCAGCTTGCAATCTTCTTGCCGGTTTCCCCATTCATTTTCTAGAGAAGCCAGTAGAGAAGATTGCAAATGATTATTATGTGATTGGAGGTTATTTGACAACTAGTCATAATTACAAACAGATTGACTTAGATTGTGATCATGTGACTGTGGGGTAGTGGTGCAATGTTTTTGACAGCAGGAAGTGTTTTATGGGCCATAAAGCATCCAGTCGGTGGCCATCATAATTCTGGATTATCATTAAATGAAGTCATATATTGAGTGCTATCTTTAAGTGACTGCTTCATTGTATTGCATAGAGATAAATATGTAAAATGGAGAGCTCTATAAACTTAATAAAGAGGCAACTACTTCCTGATACCACTTCATGCAGCGTGGGGTTTTTTTTGGTCCAAGTTATATATAGCATTCTAAAATCCAAATAACATATTAAAAATACAGTGCAGTGATATTTATACATAAACTAGAAACTTAACAATGTGATCTATAAAATTTAAATTTTGAAACTGAAGAAAAATACTGTATATAAGTATTGAATATAATTTCTAAAATACTGATCAAAATATTAAAGTGGATTGTTAGGCAATTAATGGCATTGATTACAATAACAAAATTCGTTGGATTGTTTTGTAATATGAAGAAAGTTTCGATCATTTGGCTCAATTCTACATATTTAATACCAATGTCTTCAGTCTTTTATTATTTATTTATGAATATTAATAGAAAGAGAAAAAGGGAAGAAAAAGGAAGAAAAAAGGATCCACTTGAAAAAAGTAGATGGATATTTAAACTTTCCCCTTTTCTGTCATCTGATTTACAGTGTTTAGACGTCCTTAAAATATAATTTAAAAATGTAAAATAGCATTACCTTCTCTCCATTCTTAATGAAAAAATTAAAATATTTATAATAAATACTGCAGAAGGCATTTAAGGCTGTAGTCCTTCTGTGCATATTAAGCTCTCTCCTTAACATTTTCACTCTAATACCATTTAAATCACTTCAGTGACATGCGGTGAGGTATATGGCTGGTAAGGCAGTCTTCTCCCCTGACATCCCACTGTCTAAAGCGCTTTCTTTCTTTCGCCCGCCTGAGTTCTGACAGGCCAGTGAAAGAAAGCGCCAGCCTGCCGCTGGCTTTCTTTTGCCCGCCTCTATGTCGGACATAGCGGCGGGCAAAAGAAAGCCAGTGGCAGCCTGCCGCTTTCTTTCTTTTGCCCAGAGGCGGGCAGCTCAGGCGGTCTGCCGCCTCTGGCAAAAGAAAGAAAGCGCCAGCCCACCAGCTCACCTGAACTGCCCGCCTCTGGGCAAAAAAAGCAGCAAACCACCAGCAGAGGCGGGCAGAAGACCCGCCTCTGCTGGCAGGCTGCCGTGGATACAGAGAAAGAAAGCTGGTGGTCAAATTGAGAGAGAGTTTGTTTGAGTGAAGAAACAAACACACAGACACACACACACAGATACACACACACACACACACAAATTACTTACAATTACTTACAAATTACATTAATTTTGAATTCCTCCCCCTCCCTCCGACCCACATACCTTTTCCAGCTGTTTCACAATCACAGAGGATTTCAACTCTGCTCTTGCCTGCCATCATGAAAATGTAAAAATATAAAAGGAGAAAGGCAAGAGCTGCTGAGGTCAGGCTGTGCTAGCTGCTGCCAGAGTCCCCAATGGATGACTCTGCTTAACTGTTTAAAAAAGCCTCTAAAAACGCCCTCTACAGGAGGAGGAGAGAGAACCACGTGTCTCATCTACATAAGGAATTTTTCGGCTCTTAACCCTTGCTTAACTCTGCTCGAGTGATCATAAGGTCAGACTAAATGAGGCATGTGGTTCTCCCGCCTCCTCCTGTAGAGGGCACTTTTTTAGAGGCTTTTTTAAACAGTTAAGCACTAAGCAGAGTCATCCACTGTGACTCTGGCAGCAGCTACCTCAGCCTTTTTCCTTTTACATTTTTTTTCTTTTCATGATGACAGTGGGGAGACTCTGCCTCCTCTGACTGCACGTCACTGAATCACTTTCACTATTGTTCCAATAGACATTTTTTTTCTTATTGATCTTAATTGTTTTTACTTTCTGAGCTGGTCAGTATAGCCAAGGACCAGTGGTGGGTTTCAAAAATTGTTTGAACATACTCTGTGGGTGTGGCCTCCTTTGTGGGAGTGGCTTGCCACCCATGTCACCGGATGGGAGTGGCTTGCTGCCCATATGACCGGATATGAAATTATGAATTAGTACTTAAGTTGGTCCAAGTAGCTATTCAGAAACTCTGGCATTGAAGCATGCAGGTCTTAAAGCTGTCAAGTTACAAGATCCTTGTAATACCTAACCCTTTAGAAAAAAAAAACTAGGGGTCTTCAAACCTGACAGCTTTAAGACTTGTGGACTTCAACTCCCAGAATTCCTCCTCCAGTATGTTGGCTCAGAAACTCTGGCATTGAAGCATGCAAGTCAGTGGTGGGTTTCAAAAAATTTTGGAACCTCTTCTGTAAGTGTGGCCTGCTTTCCGGGTCCACTGGTGGAACCTCTTCTAACCGGTTCAGTAGATTTGATGAACCGGTTCTACCGAATAGGTGCGAACTGGTAGGAACCCACCTCTGCCAAGGACCTACCATGGTTGATCCCAAAAAATGAAATAGGGCAGGCATAGTTGGTATATAGATAGAATATAGAACAGCAACAGGAAATACTAGAGCTATATAGTAGATGGGAGAAAAAGTAAAAAACCCCAGAAGGAAGTAATACATTACTTATTTATTCTTGCTAAGAAAACACCAACAACCATTTGAAAGAAACTGGGAAGTATCTATGTGCTCATATTTATCTTGTGATCCACCAAGATCCTTTCCCCATGTAGTGGTACCAAGCATGGTCCCCATTCTTATGTTACATTCGTGCATTTTCTTTCTTAAAAAAACAATTTCTATTAAAAAGCTTAATTACAATAATAAAAGCTGAAACAAACTAAAAAGAAAATCAGCAAGAAAGACTAAAAGGTGCAAAGAAGCAAAAAAGAAAGAAAGAAAGAAATGGAAATGAATTTAAAAAAAAAAGAAAAGAAAAGAAATGAAGAAAGCAACCTCTTACACAAGTATAAACAATTTCACTATCTCTTTATCTCCTAAGTGAAAGACATAAAACTCTTCATCTCGTAATTAAATTCTTAACTACTGCCAAGTTCCGTAAGCAACATCTTTTCCAATCCTGTTATCAGCAAAAAATTCAAACAGATGCCTAAATAATAACAAATTAGTTAACAAACGTGACCAGAGTTTCCTGTAACAACAGTAATGGGAATTTACAAAATATTGAAAATCTTACTCATGATAAAATTGTGTTTAATGATTCATTGCTCATAAAACCATTGCTAATGGATACGTAGGCTTATACATTGTTTACTTTTATTTCCTTTTTCCTTCTGGCTCTGTGGCTTATATGAAGGGTGTGAATTACTGTACTTTCAGATGCTTGCAAAGCAGAGATCCTCTCAGAAAGTGTAAGTAAACTGCAATGCTTTTTTATGGCTTATTTCTACACAAGTCAGTGATTTTACCCAGTGATGGGCAAATGTCCTTTGATATCTTTAAATATGTCTTTATGTTTATCACAATTCTGTACCCTGTAATTACATGAAATTTTCTCCTTTCAGTTAAATCACGCTCACATTTATATATTATAGAGTATATTCTAAGGCGGAAAAATTAACTTGGAGTTAACTACCTACTTTTAAACTTAGTGATTTCAGCATCTGATATTAAAAATATTTCAACAAAGGATTTCATTTTTCATCTTTCACAAATATACTGCAGAAGCAAACACATTTATGAATATAATTTCTGCCAAATTGCAGTTTGTGGTATTTTATAATATAGTATGATATGATATGATGTGATACAATAAAATAATAATCTGAAAAAAATTGAAAAGATTAAATTGCCTGTTTTAGCTATTTCTTGAAGGTGGGTTTTCAAGATAGAAAATTCTAAGGGAATGCATCTCATAATCTCATAGATTAAATCTGGGACATACTTATGATGGAATTGAAACACACAAAAAAATATTGGAAAATTTGAGATGTAAATCAGAAGTCCTGTTGCTTCTAGAACAAATGGGACTTTTTGATCATTTAGAGCTTAAAAATTACTTTCAACAAACTAATTTCTACAAAACAATCTCAAAGAAAAATTAACTGATGTCTGTTAGTTTCTCTCTATATAGTAAATGTGCAACCGTTTTCTTTAATCGTGTAATTCATATTGAATGTATACATTCAATTCTTTCTGATAGCAATGAAATATATTCACACTATATACAATATATCATCACACAATTTTATTAATCAATTTTGTTTTAATTCATTTAAACTATATGACTCAACCCACAATTTGGGACTTTAAATAGCTTGCAAAGTAGTGGTGTCTCATTGGCATAGCACTTATATCCAATATCCATAATTAACTGTGCCACAACATTTTTGGTCAGTTACAGCTTCTTAATAGTCTTCAAGGTCTACCCCATGTAGACCACAAAGCAAGAGGTGGCCAAGGCAGGAGCAACCATGATCAGGGCATCCTGATCTAGAAACAGGGCAATTAGAACTCATATGGAATTGTACAAAGAGTATGACTGCCATCTGCTGCTGTGTCAAAGAGGACTTCCCAATTCTGTTGGGAGTTTACTCATGCAGACCTAAAGGTGTAAGCATATCTAGAATAGAATAACAGAGTTGGAAGGGACCTTGGAGGTCTTCTAGTCCAACGCCCTGTTCAGGCAGGAAACTCTATACCATTTCAGACAAATGGTTATCCAACATCTTCTTAAAAACTTCCAGTGTTGGAGCACTCAACTTCTGGAGGCAAGTTGTTCCACTGATTAATTGTTCTGTCAGGAAATTTCTTCTTATTTCTAGGTTGCTTCTCTCCTTGATTAGTTTCCATCCATTGCTTCTTGTCCTGCCCTCAGGTGCTTTGGAGAATAGCTTGACTCCCACTTCTTTGTGGCAACCACTGAGATATCAAAACATTGCTATCATGTCACCTCTAGTCCTTCTTTTCATTAAACTAGACATACCCAATTCCAGCAACTCTTCTTTATATGTTTTAGCCTCCAGCCCCCTAATCGTCATTGTTCTTCTTCTCTGCACTCTTTGGAGGAGGGTGGTGGTGGTAAACCTGAGTTAGCCCAGGTAGATCTAAAAACAGCAAAGGAAGAGCAGCTGCTGAAGGAAGAGATAGCCACCACCTCTGAGAAATGGTGAGGAATGCTGGTATCTGCCTCTCTTTGGAGTGTACCACACACAAAAGTCAGGCCAGATTCAAGTAGTCTTCAATACCAGTGTGCAATTCCAAGACCTCTCTCTGAACAAGGTCCTTTTCACAGGACCTGACCTCACCAACAGTCTGCTCAGCATGCTCATTCACTTCAGAAAGGAAGACATAGCCATCATGGCTGACATCTAGCAGATGTTCTACTCATTCCTTGTCAGGGAAGACCATCGAAACTACCTTTGTTTCATGTAGTCCAGTGTCAAACAGCACAACCAACAGAAACAAGAATGGGAGATGTGGCGTGCCTCCCTGAGTGGTCTCCAAGGTGTTCCTGTGCAGCGCACGTACGTTCCCATCTCACCTGGCGCCGCATCAAAGGCAATAGCAGCCATAGGATACATCAGGGTCTACGGCGGGGAGAACAACGTTCACATTGGTTTCATCACAGGAAAGGTGAAACTAGCACCACAACTACCCTTCAACCATTCCCGAGAACCAGCTCATTTCAAACGCTTCTCCAGACGTGATTCAAATCTTAAGATAGATTTGAATAATGGTGATAAGGTTTTGCAGTGCTCTCCTCTGTGCTAATCAATTCTCTCATATTCAACAACATTTATAGAGATTTGGTGACATCTGTGAGATGTAGGATGGGCTTGGTGATGGTTTAGAGAACGATGAATTATCAGTTCTTTTGCCATTATCACAGCTGACCCTGCAGTCATTCTTGTCTTGGCATTGTGACTGTAGTGCCACTCAGTGGCAGCAGTGGACTGATTAATAGTTTTTAATATTTATATTTATTATTCATCATTTTATGAACGAACACTCTAATTTCATTAATGTGAAGTAAACCACCTTGAATTGGAAACGTAAATGGCATATACATTTTGGCAAAAAATAAAATAAAATTGATCCTTCAAAATTACTTCTGTACCTATGATAGTTTTGCAAGTACCAGTTTATTTTCATGCAAATTGCATGCATGTCCTCCAACCCTCCCCCCCCTCATTAATATCTAAAACCTTGCAGTTACCTTTTTTTAAAATCCTTGGATGTCCAGATTGTTTTCTGAAGTCATCTTTTATTCCTAGCCTGGGTGTTGGCAACCCGTGGCTCCAGAGCCGCATGCAGCTCTTTCGCCCCTCTGCTGTGGCTCTCTGTGGCCCTGTTGCAGCAGAAGGATGAAGGAGCTGTCGCCTTGTCATGGCAGTGGTGATGGGTGGGATTAGTGTGGGAGTGAAGAGCCCCTGTATTTGCCTTTGCACGGCAAAGAGGGCTGGAAGAGAACGGTTGGGGCAGATCTTGGGTGCCATCCCCCAAGCCTGGTCTTTCTCCTCCCTCATTGGCAGGGCAAAAAGAAAAAAAGAGGCAGCGTGCGGAAATGTTCCCCTCCCCAAGCCAAGCAATGAGCACAAAAGTCCAGTGGGAGCCTGGCCCAGCAAAAGCGCCCACATTGGAGAGACCTGGCCCAGTTCTCACAGCTGTTCTGCTGTTCGGCACCTTCAATGCAAGCTGCCCCCTTTGAAATGTGCCGCAACTTTGAGGAAGCTGGACAGCAATGGCTGGGGACCGGTGTGTGTGTGTGTGTGTGTGGCTGGGGCAGCAGAGGCATCAGGGCTGCTCCCCACCCTCTTCAGCAATCCAGGCCTGGAGGAGCGTGGAGAGTTACGGGTCGAGTGCTGGAGGGTCAGAAGGCATGCACTGACATCGCCCCAACACACATTTGCAGCACACAATCCTCTGTCCCGAAGTGGAATTGAGTGGGGAGTAGGTGGAAGAGAGCAGGGAGCTTCTAGAATAAGAAGCCCAGCTGGCTTTCCTTTTGGTGAGGGCTGGGGGAAAGACCCCCCATGGCCTGCCCGCTGCTCTCGCAGTGTCTTATGCAGCCTAGTGAAAGCACACTTCACAATGGGGGAGACTGGGTCCCCTCCTTCTCCTGGAGCCCATTCCCTGCCCCACTCACCCCTGGCAACTCTCTCTGTCTCTCTTCTGGTGGAGAGCAGGTTATGCATTCAGCACCATGACTGGAAGTAGCCGCCCACCGTTTCCTATTGCCATCAGGAAGCGAGAAATAGAGATAGACAGAGATAGACAGATTCATCTTGATTCAGCTCTGTATGCTCCCGTCCCTCTGCCTTTGCCCAGTTTTGCAAGGATTCAGCTGATGCTGCATTGGTGATATTGTGTGTGTGTGTGTGTGTGTATGTGTGTGTTTGTGTGTGTGTGTGTGTGTGTGTGTGTTGTCGCATACTTTGCCTGCCAAGCATCTTTGGGGGGCGCCCAGGAACTATATTTTCTGGCCACTTTGAATCAAGTTTCAGGATGCATATCAGTGGTGAATTCCTACTGATTCAGACGGGTTCAGCCGAACCGATAGTGGTTTGGCGGCCTGGGTCGCTGGAACCAGCAGTGACCCCTGCCACACCCCCAAACTAGTTCTCTGGGTGGCCTATGTCGCCCTCATCTTGTTTTTCACTTCTTTGTATGTGCAGGACAATTTTTATTGCACTGCACATGCACACACAGCATGCATCAAGCATGCACATGCACAACGCACCCACAAGCGAACCAGAAGTAGTGTCTGCCGGAACCCACCCTTGATGCATATGTGTGCCTGTGTGGGTGTGCAGCTATTTGGGATGATGCTTCTCTGAAGTGTGTGTGGTGATGTAAGGTAACAATCTCGTGGCACTGTGATATAACTCCTTTATTTGGGTCACTCCTTTTGCAACCCAAAATTTAATTGTTTTAATCTTTCCAGACACAAAGAGAACATGGCTGAATTTCAGGGTGTGTTGATTGGGAAGTGGGGGTGGGAAGTGGGGGACAGGAAGGGAGAGAGAAAGAGAGAGAAAGAAAGAAAAAGAGAAAAAGACAAAGAAAGAGACAGAGAAAGAAAGAAAGAAAGAGAGACAGAGAGAGAAAGATGAGGGAGGGAGATAAAGGGAGGATATAGAAAAAAAGAGAGATGAGAGAGAGAAAGAGATGAGAAAGAGGGAGGGAGAGAGAGAGAGCAAGAGAGGGAGAGAAAGAATGAGAGAGAGACACACAGAGAGAGACATAGAGAGAGAAAGAGAGAGAAAGATGAGAGAAAGAGATGAGAGGGAGATGAGAAAGAAAGGAATGAGAGAGGGGGGAGTGGGAGAAAGAGGGAGAGAGACAAAGAGATGGGAGAGGGAAGGAGAGAGAAAAGAGAAAAGAAGGAGAGACCTAGAGAGAGAGAGAGAGAGAGAGACAGACAGACAGACAGACACACACACACACACAAACACACACACAAACAAACACAGAGTACAGGAGCCACAAAACCTGGGTAGCAGTTGTGAGCCATATGCCATATACCATAACTTTCTTCACCTGGCTTTTTCAATATCAAAATAGGGATTTATGATTCTGATATTTCAAAAGACAGGCTTTGCAGTAACTGTTGTTAGAACTGATTTTCTGAATTGACAAGACAAAAGGGTATATATTTTGTCCATGTAATACAACATTACACTAATAAAAATTATTTGCCAAAGCCCTTATAGAATTACTAGTAGCCAGAATGAGTGGAATCATCCTAATTTCAAAACTGTGGTGATCTTTGAAGTGGTCTTTGTGAATATCAGAACCACTGTACCACATCTTTCAAAAATCCTGGAGCACCAAGGAACTACCAGAAGACTGGAAAAGAGCTGATGTGGTTTCCATCTTCAAAGAAGGGGAAAAAAACAGACCCAGGAAACTACAGACCAAATCAATACCTGAAAAGATACTGGAAAAGATGATAAAAAAGCAGATGTGCCAACACCTAGAAATGAGTAAAGTAATAACTAGCAGTCAGCATGAGTTTGTTAAAAGCAGATCATGCCAAACCAATCTTATTTCATTCTTCAGCATAGTGACTAAATTAGTAGATGAGCGAATTACTGTGGACATAATATACTTAAGACTTCATCAAGGCATTTGACAAAGTAGACCACAACCTACTTATTGGTAAACTAGAAAAAAGTGGGATAGATAGCATCACCACCAGATGAATTCGTAACTGCCTAACAAACTGTACTCAACAAGTAGTCTTTAATGAGTCTACATCTAGATGGAGGGAAGTAAGCAGTGGGATACCACAAGGTTCTGTCTTAGGCCCAGTACTCTTCAATATCTTCATAAACTACTTAGATGAGGGAATAGAAGGGGAACTTACTAAATTTGCAGATGATGCTCAGCTGCCAGGAACAGCTGATATCCTAGATGATAGGCGCAAAATCCAGATGGATCTTGAGAGACTTGAACACTGGGCCCTATCTAACAAAATCAAATTCAATGTAGAGAAAAGTAAAGTCTTAGACAAGAAAAACCAAAAGTACACATACAGACTGGGTTAAACCAAGTTTAATAGCAGTAACTGTGAGAGGCATCTTGGAGTCTTAGTGGACGACCAGTTAAATATGAATCAGCAACGTGCAGCGGCAGCCAAAAAAGCCAATGGAATCCTAAGTTGCATTAACAGATCAAGTCAAACAAGGTACTAATACTACTCCATAAAGTCTTAGTAAAAACCATACCTAGAATGCTGCATCTAGTTTTAGTCACCACACCGTAAAAAAGATGTTGAGACACTAGAAAAAGTGCAGAGAAGAGTAACCAAGATGATTATGAGACTGGAAACTAAAACAAATGAAGAACAGTTACAGGAACTGGGCGTGGCTAGTCTAGTGAAGAGAAGGATCAGGGGAGACATGATAGCAATTGAAGGGCTTCCACAGAGAGGAGGGAGTCAAGCTATTTTCCAATGCAAGGAATAATGGATGGAAATTGATCAAGGAAAGATTCAACCTAGAAATAGGAGAAATTTTCTGACAGCGAGAACAATCAACCAACGGAACAGTTTGCCTTCAGAAGATGTGGGTGCTTTATCTGGAGTACTGGAGGTTTTTAAGAAGAGATTGGACTGCATTTGTCAGAAAAAGTGTAGGGTTTCCTGTTTGTGTGGGGGATTGGACTAGATGACTCACAAGGTCTCTTCCAACTCTGTTAATCTGCAATCTGTAATATAGCAAATTATCTTGAAGTTTGAAGTTTATTGACATTTGTATGCCGCCCACTCCCTTGGGACTCTTTATTTCCTCTGAGTTGAAAGCCAAGAGCTATAAACTTTCAAAGATTGGTCATCCCTGGATGCTAAACATGTTAGTTCTAATATTTTGGGGTTGGGGGATGCTGGCTATATGAGCAGACTCAAAGAATAAATTTACATTGCTGCTTAATTGTAAGGAAATTCAATTAAAATAGTTTCTGTGTCATCAACAGATAACAACATGGACAATAATGCAGTGAAGACCAAACAGGAGCCAACCAAAGAGAAAGATGTTGCTGCAATAACTACGAAAGTGGCAAGTTTATTTTGTCTTTATTTTGAAATATTTGAGTAGATTTGATGTGGAAACAGAGAATTGCCTCAGTTGATAAATCTCAATGATTTATGTTCAAAGATTTTGCAAGATAGCAGTTTGAACTTTTAAATCTTGCTTAGGGTAGCATAGTAGTGATGTAACTCTATCCTGTAAAAAGTTAACAAAATTAGTGAAGATTGGAAACCAGGAAAGCTGGGAAACTAATACCTGAAAAAACATTTCACAGCAACTACAATTATAATTGATTTAATTGGATCAGTCCAAGCCAGAACCTAAAAATCCTGAATACCACAACTGAGTGTAGGATTCACCGTGGCACGACATTACCACGAACGTCAAAAGCGCGCCGACAACAGCGCGCCGAAAACAGCGCGCAGACAGAAGCGCGATTTAACTTAAGGTAAGGTTTAGGGTTAGGTTTAGGGTTAGGTTTAGGGTAGGTTTAGGGTAGGTTTAGCGTTAGGTTTAGGGTTAGGTTTAGGGTTATTTTTAGGGTTATGTTACAGCGCGCTTCTGTCGGCGCGCTGTTGTCGGCGCGCTGTTGTCGCGCGGTTTTGACGGTGCGGTTTTGTCACCGTGCTTTAGTCACACGCGCTTTAGTCTACCGCGGTTTTGTGGTGGAACCGGATTCACAAAATATCTTTTAAAAGACTGAATTCCATTGGAAGAATATCTAGCGCCCGGAGCTGGCTCTGTCCTAAGGAGGCCGGGGACGTTGTTGGGGCTCCTGCAAAGAGGGGCTCAGACCCATTACCTGTGCAGCACCATGACCCACAAGCTGGTGCTGCTGGTGCTGTGCAGCTACCTTGGTGGCCTTTTCGTGGATAGAGGCCTGCAGGTGGGCACCCCCTGTCCCTCCCCTCCCAGACATTCCTCCCCTGATCTGAGAAGGTAAGGTCAATGGTGGGGGAGGAAGACCAGCTCCAGCTTTCTCCTCCCGCTTCCCCTGATTTCTCCCCGTCCGTGTGGGCCTCGTGCCACAGCAAGCAAGGTAGCAAGCATGGCTGGGGAGAAATCAGGGGGAGAGGGAGGAGAAGGTTGTCCTTAGCAGAAGCTTGGCTTTCTCCGTGGCACGACATAACCGCGGTAGACTAAAGCACGCCGACAACACCGCGGTGCTAAAACCGCGATGTCAAAAGCGTGCCCACAACAGCGCGCCCACAACAGCGGGCCGACAGAAGCGCGATTTCACTTAACGTAAGGTTTAGGGTTAGGTTTAGGGTTATTTTTAGGGTTATGTTACAGCGCGCTTCTGTCAGCGCGCTGTTGTCGGCGCGCTGTTGTCGCACGGTTTTGACTGTGCGGTTTTGTCACCGCGCTTTAGTCACACGCGCTTTAGTCTACCGCGGTTTTGTGGTGGAACCGGCTTTCTCCTCCCCCTTCCCCTGATTTCTCCCTGTCCATGCTGGCCTCGTGCCACAGCAAGCAAGGTAGCAAGCATGGCTGGGGAGAAATCAGGGGGAGAGGGAGGAGAAGATTGTCCTTAGCAGAAGCTTGGCTTTCTCCTCCCCCTCCCCCTGATTTCTCCCCATCCGTGCTGGCCTCGTGCCACAGCAAGCAAGGTAGCAAGCATGGCCAGGGAGAAATCAGGGGGAGAGGGAGGAGAAGGTTGTCCTTAGCAGAAGCTTGGCTTTCTCCTCCCCCTTCCCCTGATTTCTCCCCATCCGTGCTGGCCTCGTGCCACAGCAAGCAAGGTAGCAAGCATGGCCAGGGAGAAATCAGGGGGAGAGGGAGGAGAAGGTTGTCCTTAGCAGAAGCTTGGCTTTCTCCTCCCCCTCCCCCTGATTTCTCCCCAGCCGTACTCACCTCACGCTGCAGGAAGCAAGGTGGCTCTCAAAGAGAATGAAGCAGCCACAGGCACTTCTTCCAACAGCCGAGGCCTCCGCTCCTCTTCCTTCCTTGGCTGTTGGAAGAAGGGCTGAGCCCGCTTTGTTCTCTTTGAGAGAGGGGAGAGGCAGATGTCCTGGGACTGCTGCACATTTGCACCACCTGCCCTCCTGGAGCACTTTCTTCATGAGCCGAGGTGGCGCAGTGGTTAAATGCAGCACTGCAGGCTACTTCAGCTGACTGCAGTTCTGCAGTTCGGCTGTTCAAATCTCACCGGCTCAAGGTTGACTCAGCCTTCCATCCTTCCAAGGTGGGTAAAATGAGGACCCGGATTGTTGTTGGGAGCAATATGCTGACTCTGTAAACCGCTTAGAGAGGGCTGATAGCCCTATGAAGCGGTATATAAGTCTAACTGCTATTGCTATTGCTATTCCTTCTCCTGCCACTGAAAGAAAGAATATCCTGCCCTCTGTTTGTGCCGCCACAGTTGATTCGGCTGGGGGAATGCCCCCCCCCCGAAGGCAGGGTTTGCTCTGCCGGTGCGGTTGCTGCCGCTGCCACCAGGTGCATCCATGCAGGAGAACTCCCCAGCATGGCGCAGTTCCGGGATGCCAGGATTTTCGTTCTTTCGACAGAGGGAGAAGAAAGAAAGTGCTCCAGAAGGGCAAGCAGACATCCAGGGGCTGCTGCACGTGTGCTCACCCCATTTCTGCAAAGGCAGACCCTACCCCACTGCAGGGCAATCCAAAGAGGGGATGGGGATGCTGCAGAAATGGCTGCCTTCCCCCTGGGACCGCGTGCCTCTCATGCCAGCTCTGCGGGGTTTCAGGTTCCAAAACAGCCCACTGGCTTCCAACTCAGCCACCTGCCTACTCTCCTTGCACATCGGCCCGTCCGACCGCTGGTGCTATTCTGGGAACTTGGCCTGTGGAGTCCGATGCTCCGGGGTGGGGAAGGAGACTCGGCCATGGCTCACCTCTTGCTCTGCTTCTTTGCCAGTGGTAAGCGGTGCTGTGAACAAGGAGCAGGCTGATGGCTGGGTGGGAAGCTGGATGGCTGGATGTACTGCTTTGGAGCCCGAAGTCCTACGGAGCTGGCACAAGAGGCACACGGGCCTGGGTGGAAGGCAGCCTTTTCTGCAGCATCCTCCTGCCCTCTTTGGATTGCCCTGCAGTGCGGGGGGGGGTGTGTGTCTGCCTTTGCAGAAACAGAGCGGGTGCATGTGCAGCAGTCCCAGGATGATCGCTTGCCCTCCAGCAGCATCACCGCCACCCTTCTCAGTCCCAGCACAGCATCTGCATTTCCACCAAGGGCCGCCCGCCCACCCACTGGCCAGGCCAGGCTGGACACTGACGTCAGAAGGCAAGCAGGCATGGGGGACTGCCAGTAAGGCCACATGGAAGGCAAGGAAGCATGGCAAGGCCGCGGGGAAGGGAGTGGGCTGCTTGCTGCCTTCCCTGCGGCCCTTCCCCATGCAGCCGTCCACTTGCCTGCCTTTGCAAGCTGACCACAGGGATGACGGGGAGGCTGCGTGGAAGGCAGTGAAGCATGGCAGGGCCACAGGGAAGGGGGCAGGAGCAGATAGCTAAGCGGCGACTTGCAGGCTTACCTGGCAGACAGATCAGGGGTGCAGCACTTCAGGCAAGAGACTGGGTGGGGTGGGGCAAGTGAGCAGTGACCAGGGAATTGGCTTGGGGGCGTGGCCACGCTGCCATCACTACTGGTTCGGAAAGGTATGCCAGATTTTCACTACCTATTCAGCCAAACTGGACCAAATAGGTAGGAATCTACCTCTGCTTGGGATTCTATCCAGGTCTTCTACTCAGCATTTATTTATTTATTTATTTATTTATTTATTTATTTATTCATTCATTCATTCATTCATTCATTCATTCATTCATTCATTCGTTTATTCATTTATTAAATATATTTATATGCCGCCCAATCCTGAAGGACTCCGGGCGGCTTACAAAAAATATAAGAAAAAAACACATAACGATAAAAGAAAACAATTTAAGAACAACGAACACCCTCATACATTCATTCTAGTCGGGGCTGGACCTCAACAGTGAGGTCAACAGCCCCAGGCCTGCTGGAACAGCCAGGTTTTTACAGCTTTCCTGAAGGCCATGAGAGTGGGTATCAGGGGTGGGTTTCAACCGGTTCGCAGCGGTCCTTGCGAACCGGTTGGTTGGCGAACCTGGAAGTAAGTAACTTCCGGGAACGGCGAAGGACCCACCTGCCCGCCCGCGCTCCTTACCCGGTTTTGACGAGTTCTGCGCTTCCATGCATGCGCAGGACGCATACAGTGTCTGCGCGATCCTCCAGGAGCAGCTGGAGCATCGCACAGATGCTAGTACACATGCGTGCACCGCCCGCGTGCACGAGGAAGCCACCGGCCCCGTTCCAACCGAACCGGTTGGAACGGGGCGAGAAACCCATCCCTGGTGGGTATGGTCCGGATTTCCGGGGGGAGCTGGTTCTAGAGAGTCGGAGCCGCCCAGAGAAGGCTCTCCTCCGAGGGCCCGCCAGCTGACACTGTTTGGCTGATGGCATCTGAAGGAGGCCCAATCTGTGGGATCTTACTGACCGCTGGGAGGTATGTGGCAGGAGGCGGTCTCGCAGGTATCCTGGCCCTAAGCCATGTAGGGCTTTAAAGGTAATAACCAACACCTTGAATTGAGTCCGGAGACCAATTGGTAGCCAGTGCAGCTCACGAAGGACAGGTGTAATGTGGGTGCACCTCGGCACACCCAATATCGCCCGCGCAGCCGCATTCTGAACTAACTGCAGTCTCTGAACGCTTTTCAAGGGTAGCCCCATGTAGAGCGCGTTACAATAATCCAGCCTCGAGGTGACAAAGGCTCAAGCATGGGATATGAACAGGCCAAAGCTTTTATTAAGCAGCATGTAGCAGACCCAGAGCACCAACTGGACTTAGCCAGTTCTCCTTTTATTGCCAGTGAAGCCAATAGGCACTCTGCCTTCCCCAAGGCATATTTAACTAATCTTGAAGTATCTAACCATTGGAAGCATGGCATGATGTTATGCGGTCTCCTCAGTTGTCCTTGAAGGCTGATATAGGAAGATTCCCTATCTGGACACACAATGCCTCTGACTCTGGACCACAGAAACAATAGCACATATGCTTCTTCAGTGCATATACTACAGAAACATTCATGCTAGCCTCGTTTCAACATAATTGCATAAATACAGGACAAACACTTCCCTGTTGCTCGCAGACCCTAATCCTGCCACTGCACACAATATTGCCAACTTCTGCAGCATTTAAATTACATCAAAAGATGACCTGTGCCACAGATCAGTTTTGATGAGCTATAATGGCACAGCACAAGGGTGGGTTTCTGCCAGCTTTACTGCTTCAGTGCACAACCGATTTGCTGGAGTTAAAAATCAGGCAGGGTGCCAGAGCACCTTGAGGAATTAAAGTAGTTAAAATGCAATGATAACTATCAGCAGCCAACTCTTGCTCATAAAGTGAAACTCTTTAGCAGAGTGGTCATTTAAGCTCTCCAGAAAGAGCACACCCAGGAGACGCAATCTTTAGATCCATTTGCATCACTTAAGGATACCAGCTGATCTCACTCACCTCACAAGATATCCTAAGGAAATCATCCAGATTTAAGGAATGATCACATACCCCCCCCCAGAAAGACAGTAAAAAAAAATCAGTGCCAAGTTTGCATCCTGCCTCTTGGAAGTGATGAAAGAAATGTCCTTCTGGGTTCGGCTCCAAGTGGGGAAAAAGACACTGGAGACATGGAGGCTGCTTGGAAAGATGGTTTATTGTGGACAGGACCACGTGGCTTGAGTCCTGAACAGAAAAGGTCACCACATGCTTCAATGTTGGTGGAGAAGAAGAGAAGGGCTGAGGAAGGGGCTTGCTAGGCTTTTTATAACTTGTTCAGTCCCACCTCTCTGTTTCCTGTTCCTGTGTCAGAAATGTATTCTGATTGGTTGTCAGACTCCTATGGGGCCATGCAGGGGCAACTCTCTAGGCTGTGTTTTGAATCCAGGTTTGGTTGAGTTCTCAGATGCCATGTGGTGAGTTGGGGCCAATATTATCATGCTTTTCTGTAGCTGAAGTGGAGAAGTCTTTATTATGTAAAGTGGACTAGCTTGGCCTTCTTAATGGCCCATTAACAAAGTGGGGATGGGCAGGAAGCTACAGGCAGCTATTCTGTCTTTTAAAACATGTTTCTTTCTTTTCACATCCAGAGAAATATTCTGCCTTTTCAATATTTCCTAGGATATTTCATTTTTCTGGGAGAGGGCTGTGTGATAACTTCCTACAGAAGTACACCCCAAAAGAACAGGGCCAGGAACCACTAGTGAAGGAAGACCCCCTCCCCAGATAGAAAAAGAAACCATGAGATGGGTAAAAATTCAAACACAATACAAGTAATTAAATTGCACCTATTTAAATCATTTTAAAATGATTAAACACAAGCCTTGTCTGGGTCATTGCCAGAGCTCACACCCCAGACAAACTCAAGTATAAACAATGTGTAGCCTAACTACAAAGAAAGCAACTAGGGCTAGAATGTAGCAAAAGAGCAAACACGGTAGCCATTGCTTGTTAAACCAATTACCAGAGCAAATAGACACAGGATTTCTCAACCCAGATTTCTCAACCCAGTTTTCTTTTTAGGAACAGAGATTAACCCTTTTCCTTCCAAAAAAAGTTGAATAGGGAAAATTATCCCATCAATAAACACAGGATTAAATACCACCAAGCACAGAATTAAACTTCACCCAAAACCAGTTTTAGACCAAAACTCAGAAAGGGTATGTAAACTTAACATTAAGAATGTTGGAGAAATGTTATAGGGTCTCATGCTTGAGGGTGGTGTGTGTGTGTGTGTGTGTGTGTGTGTGTGTGTGTGTGTGTGTACTAGAAGATCTCCAAGATCCATTCCAACTCTGTTATTCTGAATGTTGAGAATTGTGTTACATTAGTTCAGAATGTGAATATGAATGACGGTACTATTAGTCAGCAGAGATCATTATAGTATACTCAATCCTCATTTAATAACTATCTCAGCAACCATTCACAAATATATTTAACAGAAATAAAATGACCAACATGCACATATATGACCAGATTTCATGCGCTTGACAACAATGCACACTGGAGTGACAATAACATTGGGGTAGCTGTACAAGAGCACTTTGTCTGAATGAGATGGCAACAACCAGAGACCTCCACGGTATTCTTATCAGCTATCTCTATAATATCCAAAATGAAATACATTTCTCTTATTGCTTCCTTAGTATTTATTTCTTCTATGGAAAAACTCCTTTGAGACATATTTGAAGGGAAATTGGGGCACCCCCCCCACCCCCGATCATTTCAATGACTCCGTTCTTCATCTTTCCTTTATTAACATGCTTTATAGGTCATAATGAAAGTTTTGTTGCAATTTTTTTCACAGATAAAGAACAATTTATTAGATATAATGTTGCTGGTTTTTTTTTTCATGGTAGTAACTCAAAATGCAGAAATTTAAAATTAAAAACTCCCAAGGAAATTAAGAGCCAATTTTAAATTTGTTTGTGTGCTAACACATGCCATGTACTTAAAAAAGTGGTTGTTGGAATGTTCTTTTTTATTTTTTTATTTTTTTAAATTACATAGACAACAATGGGAAAAGGAGAAGAAGAAAAAAAAAAGGGGGGGACCCCATCATCACATACAATATGTCATTTGATCACAGGTGCATCCCTACTAAGTTTATACATCCCATATCTCTCTGTTGTATATTTAATAAACACCACAATAAGCTAGGGTTTAAAAAAAAAGGGGGGGAAGGAGGGGGAAGCCAAAAAGGACAAAAAAGACAAAAAAGTCCAAAAAAGAAGGGGGAAAAAAAAACCATCATCACATGCAGCATGTCGTTTGGTTACAGGTTAACAATGAATAGAAGTATACTTTCTGGGGGGAAATAATGCTAATGTTAACTGAATATATATTGTAGAATGAAAATGAGGCCTTTAGTTATATTAGATGAAATATCTGAGATGGTAAATATTATTTGAAGATGCAGAGGTTAAAACAACTGTAACCAAACGACATGTTGGGATGTTCTTATGGTCTGTCTTTAAAGTGGCAAATTTTAGATGAATGAACAGGGATGTAGAAGCCAAGTGCAAAGTCGTTCTGACACTGGAACTATTTTTGAAGTTGGGAGAATCTCAATCTTCTGGAGAGAACTTTCCCCCTCCTGGTCGAGATCCCCCTGCAGGACAAAGCGGGCGGTTTGCATTTCTCCACTCGGTTCTCCAGCAAGCCGGGAACGGCGGCCTCTGCGACCTCTGCCTGGGCTCCGAGCCGCACTCTGGCGGCAACTGGCTCCGGGCTCCACCTTTTCGGCGCCCCGCCCGCACGCTGGGGGCACAGGTAGAGGAGCTGTCAGTCTCCGGCGCGGAGGCGCGCCGAAGCCAGAGTAGCCGTCGAACATGACCAGCCTAGTGCCCCTTGTCGCAGCGAGTAGACAACGAGGGAGAAACGTGAGTAGCGTAAGCCCGAGCTCTCGGGGAAAGAGAGCCATCTTGCTCAGCAATCCACGTGCGCAGCGCAACCTGTGCGCGCCCGCTTTCTCGGAAGTGACTCGTCCGGGACTCTCTCCCAAGGAAGCGGCGCCCGACGGCATTTGCAGTCTCTGGGGGGAAAAGCCGACAGCTCCGGCCTTGGGATTCTCCGGTGACAGGTGCCGCTCTCTCTTCCTCTTGACCTGCAGGCTCGCAGCCTTCCTGGGGTCTCTTAAGTGCCAAGAAGGAGAAGAGCAGGCTTGGTGTCCACTCAGAAGGCTTGGTGTCCACTTAAAAGCTTGCCCAGCTGGTACGCGCCCGGGGATTGCGGGGGGGGGGGGGGAGGCTTAGGGCTGACAGGCGCTCAGGGAATTGGGTTTCTACCCTCCAGACAGAAGCTAGGAGGAAGAGGTTAAAAAGGAAGCAGAGAGAAGGGTGTTAGAGGGGTTAAAGGAAGGTTAGAGAGGGAGCAGCAGAAATTTGGTACTGCAGCTGTTGGTTTCATAGCCAAAAATATTACCCAATCATCTCCAGGGAGATGATTTGGGTTATTATTAGGTGGATGGAAAGGAGGAGAATGCAGCCCAGCAGAATACCAGTAGTCCTTGACTTACAGCAGATCATGTAGTGACCATTTAAAGTTACAGTGGCACCGAAAAAAGTGACTTATGACCATTTTTCACACTTAACGACTGTTGCAGCATCTCCATGTTCAGATGATCGAAATTCAGATGGTTGGCAACTAGTTCATATTTATGATGATTGCAGTGTTCCGTGGGACATGTAATCAGCTTTTGTGAACTTCGGAACCAGCAAAGTCAATGGGGAATCCAGATTCACTCAACAACGTTACTAACTTAACAAATGCAATGATTCACTTCACAACTGCGGCAAGAAAAGTCAAAATTGGGCAAACTCACTTTACAAATGCTTCACTTAGGAACGTAAATGTTGGGCTCAGGTGTGATCGTAACTCGAGGACTCCCTGTACTAGGCTACAGTATTCTGTCTGCATTTTTCAGGGCACCAGTAGAAGCCTGTGGCTTGCATCCCAGCCTAAATGTCAGCCCGTCCCTGGCCCTTCATGTGAATGAAAATGATCCACCTCACTCGCCCATCCATTCTAAAGTCTGGCAGTTTCTTTATCTTCTAGCTTCACTTTCTGCAGCCCTAGCTCCCCTCTCTCCCTCCCAGGTCCCATTGTATTGTCAGCCCTAAAAATGGTCCAGTCTCTGTATTACAAGACCTATTTTGGATTTGGATTTAACTTTATTTGTATGCCGCCCTTTTCCCTGGGGGGACTCAGGGTGGCTCACAATTCAGGGGGAGGAAAGGACAAAACAAGTTATACACATGAAGACAATACATCGTTAAAAAGCACAACAGTCATACTATTCGGGTGGGGTTGAAGTCTTTAGCCCCAGGCCTGTCGGGACAGCCAGGTTTTAAGGGCTACGCGGAAGGTCTGAAGGGTGGTGAGGGTACAAATCTCCACGGGGAGTTCGTTCCATAGGGTCGGAGCAGCCACCGAGAAGGCTGTCCTCCGGGTAGTTGCCAGTCGACATTGGCCGGCTATTTTCCTTGGATCTCCCAAGAATTCATCAGGTAGCCTTGCAAAAGCCACCCCAGATACTTCCCACATAAACTCCACTGGGGACCTGAATTACGCTCTACTTCTCTTCATTTCAATTCCCTTCATTTTCAGTTTTACATAAAAATGAATCTGTATCATGAAAGCTGAAATAATACAGGTGTCTGTCCTTTTTCTCAGTTTTTAGGTGCAGCGGTTGCTGAGCAAGTGAGGCCTGATAAATCCCAGATTTAGAAAGCATGCTTTAAAGCAGAGGCAAAGAACATTATTCCTTGGGAGAACTATGCTTTATCTTTTCTATTTTCTTCCAACTATGGAAGAAACTTCTTTCTTTGGGGGGTGGGGGGAGTGTCAAAGTGTCCAGGCTGAGCAAGGACATGTGTAGTAATGCAGCAATGTTACTGGAAGAGCAGGAAGAACTACAGATAGATCTCAACTTACAACTATTTGTTTATGTAATTGTTCAAAGCTACTGTGGCACTGAAAAAAGTGACATGACTGGTTTTCACTTACAACTTTTGTAGCATCCTCATATTCTCGAGCACTGGGGAGCTGGGCGTGTGTTTATGACAGTTTATGACAGTTGCAGTGTCCTGGGATCATGTGATCACCATTTGTAAGCTTCTCAGCTGGTTTCTGACAAGCAAATTCAGGGGGGGAAGCCAGACTCACTTAACAACTGTAGTGATTCAATTGACAACTGTGGCAAATAAGGTAATACAATAGGCAGAAAATGGGCATCACTTGTCTTGTTTAACAATGGAAATGTTGAGCTCAATTGTGGTTGTAAGTCGAGGACTATCTGTAGCGAGAATAGAAAATATTTCCCAGTTCTGCTTTTGTAGCCATTGCTATTTTGTAACCTTTGATGGCAAAAGCCCTTATACTGGAAAAGAAATTGGGTGCTGTATGAGCTGTGGTGGCATAGTGGTTAGAGTGCAGTACTGCAGGCTATTTCTGCTGCCTGCCGGCTGCCTGCAATTTGGCAGTACAAATCTCACCAGGCTCAAGGTTGGCTCAGCCTTCCATCCTTCCGAGGTCGGTAAAACGAGGACCCACATTGTTGGGGGCAATATGCTGATCCTGTAAACCGCTTAGAGAGGGCTGTAAAAACACTATGAAACAGTATATAAGTCTAAGTGCTATTGCTATGGCTGTAAAAATGGGCTGAGGGAAGGACAGGTGGTCTAAACATCCCCACTTGCTAGTTACAGATTCTCCCTAGGTTCATTCAATCAAATTTTCCGCTTAAAACTTTGGTACTAAGTAAAATTAAAGAGTCTTGAGTTAAGAGAGACTTGGTTCACTCTAAATGCAATAATATTGTGGCCTTTGCTTAAATGACTCCAGAAAAGGGGAGCCCAAGAAAACTTATTCTGCTTTTTGTGACGCTTCCCTGACCAGGACATTTCCAGGATTTGTTGAATTGCCTACAGCATTTTCCATTGCATCAAAATGTAGTTGATATGGAAATCAGTCTTGCCTTCGAATGTTAGAAGGTCAAGGGCTGAATGAGGCCATAAAATTCGTAAATTAGGCAAGAGAGAAATACGTCTTCTTGGGTAAGACTTGGATAGGATTGTGAAAATCAAGAAATATAGCCTATTGATCTATTAGATTCTATAAGTTCTGTGAATGATAGAAGGCCCCAGAAGAAAAGAGATATGAACCAAAGTTTTCAGCTAGGATGATTTCAAAATTTACCAGAAATATTTGTAATTCTGCTGAGCCGTTGCAAACTCTGAAATATGGGGTGGTGTTTTTTTGGTTTTTTTGCAAACTATGCACTTGTATGGATTCGTTTAAAACAGGAAGAATGAAACAGTTGAAAATGAGAAATTGAAAGTAATGTTCACAAGTGTTCACGGAAAGTGACAGTTACTGAAGTTGTGAAGCATGTATGTGGTTGAACAGTATAAAATATAGGGTTCAAGATCAGTTCAGGGCCCTTTGATTTATATCAGTCCATGTATGCTGTGGATCATTGGCCAATTGCAATGACTCATTAATGAAAGATATTACTGCTATTATTTCTTTTATATCTGTTCGTTTCTAATGTTCTAAATTATTAGAAGCAATAAACCTCTGATCTTAAAGTAAGAATTATTGCTTGTGTTGTTGCCTTTGTTTCCTATTGGAATTTTCTTATGACAGGATTGTACTCTCCTTGAAAAACCTTGTTTCTTATTTGAACAGTTTGAGTTTTCAACTTTTTTTATTGAAATTTTTTGAAAAAAAAAACTTTTACAAATGTTTACCTCCCTTCCCCTACCCTCCCCAACCTCCTCCCCCCACGACTTCCCAGAACCAATACAGGATACAAATCTTTAACAAAGATATTCTAAAATAAACTTTAAAAAAAAGTTAGTATCATCTTTCATTTGAGCTTTAACTCCTCTTTGCTAGGATAACTCTAAACAGATTATATCATTCCTTGTTTCTTCAGTCATAAACTATCTGGAATTTTTTAGTCCCATATTTATTTTGAGTATAATCAATCCATCTTCTCCACTCCAGTTTATATCTCTCGTTTGAGTGATCCTTGAGATATGCTGATATTTTAGCCATCTCTGCTAGGTTTGTTACTTTCAGTGTCCATTCTTGAATAGTAGGCAAATCTTCCTTCTTCCAGTATTGGAGTTTTCAACTTTGAAGAGAGGGAAACATGCAAAACAATGTAGCTTTGATAAATTGGGCACCTACATTTCTGGAAGCTGCCATTACTTAAATTTTAACACCCAACCTACAGCAGATGTGTTTCTAGTTTCTTTCTGGGCTCAGTTTATAATGTTGAGAAATGGTATTTGTTTACTTGCTTATTCCTCTTACTGTCATAGACTAGATTGCTATATGATGGCATTTTCAATATGCAATCTTTGCCAAATTCATATTCAGTAGTCTTTATGATGGTTCCACCACAAATCCGCGAAGCCCTTATCCGCGGAGACATAAGCGTGAAGACTAATTCGCGCCGTTCGAAGCGCTAAGGAAAAACGTGACCCTACCGTGATGACATAATCGCGGAGGGCAAATCCACGCATTCCCAAGCACTCAGTACCCTAAACCTAACCCTAAACCTAACCCTAAACCTAACCCTAAACCTAACCCTAAACCTAACCTAAACCTAACCCTAAACCTAACCCTAACCCTAACCCTAACCCTAACCCTAACCCTAAAACAAACCCCTAAACCTAATCCTAACACTTACCTTAATTGAAATCAGCTTTCTGCTGTGGCGCCGTTTTAAAGCACCCTTCTGTTGCCGCGCTGTTGTCGCGGCGGTGATGATGCGCGGTGATGACATCGCGGCTTTAGCGCCGTGATTTTATCACCGTGATTTTGACGAGCGCGGTTTTGTCGTGCCACGCTTTATGACAGGTAAGAATCTTTACCTGGGCTTGTTGACTAAAACATGGAATAATCCTAAGGAAACTGGGGTAGAATACCTTACTGGGATTCATATTCAGAATAGAAGTGAATACGTGTACCATGTACATTCAGTACTTACCAGCAGTGGGATTCTCTTACCTTCCCTACTGGTTTGCAAATGTGAGTGCGCACGCTCTCTTTGATTGCACATGCCATGTCTTCATGCGCACCGCCTTCTGTGCATGTGCAGTGCTCATGCATTACATTGGGGTGGGTGGGTGGAGTCTCCCACAGCCTCTGCTACCGGTTCACCCGAAACGGAGAGAATACCACCTCTGGTACTTACCCAAATGTAATTTGGAGACTGAACTAGGAAATCTGTGATCCAAATATTTGCTACAAGGATCTGTGTTTCAAGCCTCATTAGGAGAAAATACTCTTATCTTCTGTTTATCTGAATATCCAATGGGTAATAATCAAATAATCATCCGATGTCAAGGATGGTTTCAGGCTTAATGTAGAATATGGCAATTCATTATTTTTTGTAATTATAGATAGGTAATTTAACTCTGGCCATTTTTAGAAGTTTACTCCATTCTGTTTTTGTTTTAATGAGACCCATTACTGTACAAAGAATTCTATAATTGCTCTAGATTTTGATTATACTAGGAGAGAGTGGCTCTTGTTCATGCTATCTAGACGTGAGGGGGTTTGTACATGGGAGTATTATATTGTGTGGTGGCTGGCCAAAATTATTAAAAAATGAATTATTACAAGTTGGTGCACTTGCTAGAAACGGAACTTTTCCCCCTTGACAATAAAAAAGAAAGAAAATGGTTCTCTGGAAATGATTAAGAAAAATGTTATAGATAAGTCACTCATGAAATGAATCAACAGCATATTTTAGGAATTCCGATCTTGACTCATGTTTCAACTTTTCCCATATCTTGCCCCCCAAGTACAACTCCAAGAATGTTCAGCAGCCCATCGTGGACAAAACCTGAATTGATTTTTGGGGGGAACTATAGACGTGGCCAAATTTGCCACGTCATATTGCTATCACATGATGTTTCACAACATTTTCCCAATTCGTAGAATTGGTGTGTGCCATGCATTGACGTATCCGGCCCGTGGGCCACCAGTTTGATACCCCTGACTTAGACTACTAGCAGTTCTTCAAGCTGGAGAAGCTGGAGAAGGCTGGCATAAACAGATTGGAATAGACAGGTTGCTCAATTTCTTAGTTACCTCCTAAGGCAGTGGTTCCCAAACTTGGCAACTTTAAGACTTGTGGACTTCAACTCCCAGAATTCTCCAGCCAGAATTCTGGGAGTTGAAGTCCACAAGTCTTAAAGTTGCCAAGTTTGGGAACCACTGTCCTAAGGAATTGTTCTATTTTATTAAGTAATTAAATATATTTTCACGTAAATTCCTCAAGAGAGACAATTTCTCTCTGATTTGGGTTTAGAAAAATAAGATTTTCCAATCTGTATTTCTGCAAGTATTCTTTATTTGTAATTTCTGTTGTTTCTCTGTACTCTCGTTTCATTTCAGAACTGGTCTATTAGTCTTATAACAGCATCTTTGACGGGAGCCTTTGGATCCTCCTTCCTCTATGGTTACAATCTCTCAGTGGTGAATGCTCCGACAGTGGTGAGAAAGTGATTTTTTTAAAGTCTAAAATCAGTTTGTTGCAGCGATGGGATGTAGTAAGATAAAGTTTTTGCAGCATTGGTCTTCACTTGTCCTGTGTTCCTTGTTTCCTTGTAAGTTGGCTCTTTCTCAGCAGAAGAGCAATGAAGATGTTTTCAGGCAGTGGTGGGATTCAAATAATATGACAATCAGTTCGGCCAGGGTCATGGGAGGCACCCCCATCCTCCAGCTCTATTGCACATGTGGGACAAGCCACCTGCAATAGCCAACCTGACCTGGGTGGTTGTTACATTACACCCCCACCCCTACTATCAAAGTGGATCCTGGGTGCTGCGTTGCATTGGAGAAATTGCACAAGGGAAGGAGGAGGAGCAGAGAGAAGAAAGAGGGAGAGCGGCCTCCTCCTTCCCTTGAGCTGGCCGCTCCGTTGCCCATTTCTCCATTGCAGCACAGCGCTGTGGAGCTTCCCCCACCCACCACCGCTCAGATGCCCTCGCTTCCCCCAAAAAGGTGGTGAACGAAAGAGGATTCCATCACATGCTGAATGCTGGCTTCCTAACATGCCATCTCTCTCACTGGATAAAGGGAGGATAAGTCACTCATGATATGAATCAACAGCATATTTTAGGAATTCCGATCCTGACTCATCTTTCAACTTCTCCCGTATCTTGCCTGCCAAGTACAACTCCAAGAATGTTCAGTAGCCCATCATGGACAAGACCTGAATTGATTTTTGGGGGGAACTATAGACCATGGGTGCCAAATTTGCCATGTCATATTGCTATCACATGATGTTTCACGACATTTCAGCAATTCAGGGCAACTCCAGTCCCAACGAAGTGAAAGAAGAAGAAACGCAAGGGCAGCGCACACCCACATCTCTTTTTAAATTTAATAAAGAACAAGAGGAAATCTATTCCTTCAGTGGAAGCACTATTCTTGTATTTCTGATTTTACTTTTCCTTGCTTGCTTAATTTGAATAAGACTGCATATTAACATCCATATATGGTTATCCTTGTCTTTATACAAGTAGTCCTTGAATTGTGACAGTTCACTTAGCAACAGTCCAAAGTTTTATGTCCCCCCCCCCCGTAATACTTACAACACAGACCTGAAATTATGAACGTTGCTGCACCATGGCAGTCAGTATGCCATGTCAGCAGGCACCCTTATGAACACAGAGGCATTGCAATATTCCCCCTGCCTATTTCCCCACACACATGCACACCAGGGACTTAACAGACACTGGTCATGCTATGCTAGCCCATTGGCTTTTTCTCACCCCATTACCGATTACTCACTTACCTTTGGATGATCCAGAGTTCCAGAACAGGCTGACGGCTCCTGCTCTCCTCAAGTGAGCTGTCTCTTCTCTAGCCTCTCTGCTATGGGGTTTGTGTGGCGACATGCTGCGGAGTGGTGAGAGTAGAGGCAGAACAGGACAATTGCACCCTGGTTCACTTACCAAGACTGCTTGTACAGGATACCAGATCTCCTCCCTTTTTTTTGCAAAGGGATGGAAGGCTTCAAGCAGTGCGAGATTGCTTCCCCCAAAACCTTCCACCCCTTTGCAAAAGCTTTTGGCGCAGAGTAGAGAAACCTTTGTGGGCTTGGTCTTGTTCTCCTTCAGACTCACCAAAGCTGCCTGGCACTCCAGAAATGAAACAGGTGTCCTGCACAGGCAGCTTGGTGAATCAGTCAAACTGCGCAGGGCAGGCTCCTCCTGCTCTGCCTCTGCTCTCACTGCTTTACTTTTGGAGTGCCCTGAACAGACAAAGAAACCATGGCAGAGAGGCTGGAGGGGAGACAGCTTGCTTGATCATTGACATTCCTGGTGGGGCAGGAACCATGAGGTATCTTAGTGGGTTGTGGGAGGCCCAGGGTGGTCAGTAGCACTTGACTGCCCTATGGTCTTCCCCACCCTGAGTTATCTCATGTGCACTTAACAACCTGCACATTTGATTAGCGAATGCAATGGGTAAAGCAGGGAAGGATCACATTAATTTAATGTGATCCAATGAATGAATCCTCAGGTTACAAATATAATTGGCTGGCTCTATTATATTCGTAACTCAAGGGTTACCTCTGCCTGTTAACATTTTGGAAATAAAAGTCCATAATGTGTGATGTGGTCAGTAAGCTTTACACATTATTGTAGCGGTAGCAATACATATTAGCGGGACAGGGAAATCAAGTTCCATGTGTTTCATCTTCTTTACAGATGAGCCATGGTGGCACAATGGTTAGAGTGCAGTACTGCAGGCTAATTCTACTGACTGCCAGATGCCTGTAGTTTGGCAGTTCAAATCTCACCAGGCTCCAAGTTGACTCAGTCTGCCATCCTGTGAAGTGGGTAAAATGAGGACCCAAATGGGGGCAATATGCTGACTGTAAACCGCTTAGAGAGGGCTGTAAAGCACTGTGAAGCGGTATATAAGTCTAAGTGCTATTGCTATTGATAGATATACTGAGTCCACACTTTGGCTATGAATACTGTAGCTTGTTTAATGGGAAGAAACAAGCTTTATTCATTTGTGGGTGCTTGCTGGGAATTCCTTGGGTTCACCTGCTTCTCATTTTTTAAAGCTGAAATCCTTCTCTACCTAAGATACCTCTATCTAACTAGGTATCTTATAAATTTAAAATTAGGGAGATGCTTAGGGAGATGCTTAGAAATACCAGGTATACAGATTATCTGATACTCAAGACAATCTATAAAATTAACTAGCTGAAATTTCCTTAAACAGCCTGTCACTACAGGTAGTCCTTGACTTACAGCCATTCATTTAGGGTTACAACAGCACTGAAAAAAGTGACCTTATGACCGTTACAGCATTCCCATGCTCCCATGCTCACGTGATCATAATTAAGACGCTTGGCAGCTGGTATGTATTTATGACGGCTGCAGTGTCCTCATAACACCTTTTGCAACCTTCTGACAATAAAGTCAATAGGAAACCCAGATTCACTTAACAACTGCATTACTAACTGCAGTGCAGGGATTCACTTAACAACCATGGCAAGAAATATTGTAAAATGCGGC
Source organism: Thamnophis elegans (assembly GCF_009769535.1). Classification (NCBI taxonomy): domain Eukaryota; kingdom Metazoa; phylum Chordata; class Lepidosauria; order Squamata; family Natricidae; genus Thamnophis; species Thamnophis elegans. Next base: position 57,578,993 of record NC_045549.1, read on the forward strand.
AAGACTGACTCAACAACTATCCTGCTTAGTAATAGAAATGTTGAGCTCAACTGAGGTTGTGTATAATAACAACTACCTATATAAAAACTGTCATCCAGAGCGGGTGATTTGCATCACCAATCGTGGATAGTTCCATTACCATTTGGAGATGTAAACACAGGTATAAAAGAAAAGTTGACATAAACTTTTACTCCTTGTAAACACAGAAACATTTTTTTTTTATTTTTAAAAGCAGGAAGGGGTCATGACAGCAAAAAGTTAAGGAAGTTTGTCTTAGGCTGAAAAGAAAGAGATCACTAAACCTCAGAGGTCTGAGGAAAAAAAAATCTGATACTTATCAGTCTATCTATATGTTTTGCCTTGAAGGTTCATTGCAACCGTATTTTGCAGAGCCCTTACAAAGTTACTTTGCTGAGTCCAGGTGCAAGACAGTACGTGCAAGCCCAACATACATATTACTACAGAGTGTATAATGAGCAAAGGAGAAATGAGCATTTGTTACTTAGTTATTTCAGAAGTGTTCCAATATTGTTGATGGTCATTCATGATAGTCATACAAAGTGCAAGTTGTCATTTTTCACTGGAACACTATATTAGTCACGGTGAAATTGTGTTTATCTTGCACCTTTGACCCCATTACTTGCACTTTGGTCACTGATGAAATTCATTACATGCTTCAGCAATTGATCTAGTAAACACTGATAGGACATTTTATTCAAATGTGACTTCAGAAGTGACTTCTTCCACTTTTTACTCTCTTTGATGAGTGTAAACCAGGGATAGTCAACCTTTTTATACCTACCGCCCACTTTTGTATTTCTGGTAGTGTTAAAATTTTCTAACCGCCAATCAGTTCCACAGTAATGGTGATTTATAAAGTAGGGAAGTAACTTTACTTTATAAAATTTATAAAGCAGGGTTACAGCAAACCCCTACCGCCCACCATGAAAGCTGGAACACCCACTAGTGATCGGTAGGGACCTGGTTGACTACCACTGGTGTAAACCCTAAATAGTAATTGAACTATTGTGTCAATTATTTTCCCCCTTACATAACAAAGAGGTAGTTAAGTTCTTTAATTTGGAAATGAACTATGGAAAATATAGATAGTCCTCAACTTACAACCATAACTGAGTGACATTTCCATTGCTAAGTAAGAGGTTAAGTGAGTTTAGCCCCATTTTATATTTTTTTATCACAGTTGTTGAGTAAATCACTGCAGTTGTTAACTTAGTAGCACAGTTGTTAAGCAAACTTGACTTCCCTGTTGACTTTGGTTGTCAGAAGGTCACAAAAGGTGATTACATGATACCAGGAAACTGCAACCATCATAAATATGAACCAGTAGCCAAGGGCTGAATTTTGATCAAGTGGACATGGGGATTCTCCAACGGTTTTAAGTGCCAAAAATGGTCATGTAACTTTTTTCAGTGCTGTTGTAACTTTAAATAGTCACTAAACAAATAGTTGTAAGCTGAGAACTACTTGTAAATTCATTGCAAATAAAAAAGAGCATCTAAAAATTTATCACTTCCAAGAGAAGTTTAAATGCTGAGTTTTTAACAAATACATGTTAAAGAGGAGAAGAAAAAAACAGGTTTATCTGAAATGTTGGGATTTCCTCTGAAATGTGAAAAACAATTGAGATTTCAACTATTTTTTTAAAGTCTTCAGTGCAAGCATCACCTGTTCAAATTGCAGGATTCATGGGAGACTCTCAGAATCTTGGTGATTTTAAAAGGGCCTTTGTGAATCAACGAAGGCAGGCTATGTAACCTTGTCACATTGAAAAAGAAAAGTAGGGATGGGAGTGAGAATGTTGAAAGACTCTCCCACAGCCTTTCTTAGTTTCTTAGAAATTCTGCTTTTCTAGAACTAAAGGAGGAATTGACATCTTTTTTTCTCAGAATTTTTGGAGGAATTTTATTTATGTAATTTTATCCCGCTTTTTTATATTAAAAGCATTCAGAGTGGATTTACTTGTTTAGAAAATATTTTTTGTTAAGCACCTTTAGGAGCACAAACGAATTTTCCATTTCTGAAACCAATCTTGGTGTCCAGTTGTGATATTTGCATCCAGTTTGATCTTCCCAGATGGAGCAAGGAAATAAATTGCAGGGAAGGTGCTAAAGGCAAAACAAAACAAAACAAAAAAAAAACATTTCCATTCTGGTCTTAAATTACTGCTTTGCTCATTGACTTCTGTCTTTCCCAATAGGATTTGATGTGTTTCCTTGTTTTCAGCTTGATTGAATCATTTAATTATCTCTATAACTCTTACCTCATATTCTTTCATTGCTACAACATAATCTAACTTGGATAGAGCTTGGGGCAAATTCAATTCCTTTCTTCCTTTATAGCAGGGGTGTCAAACCTGCGGCCCATGGGCTGGATGCGTCACTTGCTGGCCCCACCCACACCCAGTTTAGTGAAGGGGGGGGAAAGTCCTGATACAACAACACCATGACGATGCAAGTTTGACACCCCTGCTTTTTAGCACTCAGCATGTATGGCACTTCTTGGGCTCTTGGGTTTTAGGAAGCACTGGACATGACATATGCCTGCTTATCTCTCACTCCGATTGATTGAATGTGCTCCAGTGATGCAAATCTTAAGCTGTTTAGTCAGTTCCTTACTGATGGAAACCTCTCTGGAGCTGTTTTGAGATGACATATTGTAGCAGGGGATAACTTGCTCTGTTTATTCCAGGCCTCTGCAAAGCTAAATGCATGTCTGTGTCAACTGTCCAATTAGTGAACCCAAAACAAGGAAACACTCTCAGGAGAATTGAATTCCCAAAAGTAAAACTTTATTGGATACACTATGTTGGTACTGAAGAAACAAAACCAGCTCTGGTTTCCCGCGCAGATGTTCGCCCTGTTAAACAATACTTTCTCATTCTCTCCACTTCTGGTTGATAACATTGTCCAATTATGAGACTGCCTCAAGCACCTACACTGATGACCTTGCTTTCTTCATGCTCTTACAATCTCTGCATACATTCTCCACATTCCATTTCCCTACCCCCCAGTTCATTGGCAAGTTGAAAAGCATTAGGTTTGAAAGAAGCAAAGCAGTTCAGTCTTGACAGTCTGACAATCATGTAGCAATAAGCAATTTTGCACTTGGATTTTCTTAAGCATGTTTTTAGTAATGATAGAGTCACTACATTCCAGGTGAAATCATATATTTGCACTCGACTAGTTTAAAACTCCTCGAATTCAGTATTTGATGTGTTTTGAAGCAGAAATCTTGTCCAAATGCTTATCTTCCTCTTGGTAGTCAACATGCAAGGAAGAACTTGCTGATGTCAGCTGCCTCGTGACTTGCTATTTCTTCCAGCTGAAATGATAAATCACATGGTTTTCTCGGTATCTCTCAGTTTTGGTATTCGGCGCGTCTTTTAAAACTGATTACTGATGAGGACCGAGGTACCACTGTATAATTAATGATAAAAGAGTTTGCATGCTTACCTGCATTATTTCTGGAGCACTTTTAGAGAGCAGTTGATGTTATTCATGAGAAGGATTGTAGTTGAGGCCATAATGTATGACCAACTCTCAGACTCAATATTCCCAGAACTATTCCAGATCCTTGGAAATAAAGGGCCATAGGAAAATAGCAATAGCAATAGCAGTTAGACTTATATACCGCTTCATAGGGCTTTCAGCCCTCTCTAAGCGGTTTACAGAGTCAGCATATTGCCCCCAACAACAATCCGGGTCCTCATTTTACCCACCTCGGAAGGATGGAAGGCTGAGTCAACCCTGAGCCGGTGGAATTTGAACAGCCAAACTGCAGAACTGCAGTCAGCTGAAGTAGCCTGCAGTGCTGCATTTAACCACTGCGCCACCTTGGCTCTCTTATCTACAGCACTGAAGAGATCCTATTGGTCCAGGGCACGGTATAATAAGAACACTTCAACTTTACCATCATCATATCCCACCTCTGTTTTGTTCAACTCAAGATAGTATACATAATGCTTCTGCTGCTATTTTCTCAGCAATAATGACCTTGAGAAAACTGGGAAGGAGGGTGCAGGTACTACTCAGGAATCTTTGAAAACCTTTTGTCTGTAGTCTCTACAAATGTTGTAATGATCACACAGAGGTGAATGACAGAGATTACTGCCCCATTGCTCCCTCCCCTGATGACTAGTGGAGTGGGGGCAGGCTTGCTTCTCTATACAAACATAGGAAACCAATATCAACCTTTAAACTTTCAAAAAATACGACCAAGGGAGATTTGACATTCCACATGTTGCATAAAGTTCTGTGTCAGAAGGCAAGTTGGTGTAAAATGCACATCCCATTTTTAAAAAAGACTCCTTATAGCGGAATTTTTAAGTATTGAAATACTTTGGTTTTATTTTAAAAAAATATATATGTTAATTTGTAATTATATTCGACTACACTGATAAATATTTATTTATTTATTGTGTGTTTATTGGGATTGCTTGTAGTTTATTAAGAAGTTTTACAATGAAACCTGGGAAAGAAGATATAACCAGTCAATCACTGAACACTCACTTACCTTGCTATGGACGTTATCTGTCTCCATTTTTGCTATTGGTGGACTTGTGGGTGCATCAATTGTTACTCCAGCTGTCAAGTATTTTGGCCGGTAAGCATTATGTTGAAAACAATACTATGCATTTTTTTCTTGTCCTTCATCTGATATATTTTTGCACCTGCATTTAAAATATCAAGTAATATACTTCCCATGATAAAACAGTTGTGATTATTATCAATTAATAATGTATGCAATGCAATTTTGTCTAAATTAGCCTTAAAAAAAAGGTTCTGTGGTTTTAAAAATATTGTTTAGAAGTCTAAAGTAGCAATCAGTCTCTGGAACTGAGCTATCATACTTTTTGCATCTCTTTGCTGCCATCTAGTGGCCATGTAGTTATAGGAGTTCTATTTATGACAAAATTGATTACGGTATTTATTTCTCAATAAATCCAACAAGAATGTCCTGATATATGAACCCATAATTCTCCTAAAACCAAGTGTAGGAGGATTGGTTTAATATCCTATACCAAGAGTAGACAGTATCTCTCACATTTTTCCACCAACTATTATTTATATTGACATTGGAAGTGTTAAATAGAAATATTAGACAAGATATAGAAATTAAAGTTATGGAAATAAAAAAAGGAACAATATAAACTACAGGCATTCGCAGATGTTCACACACACACAGAGACCTATTTTTCTCCCATTTTCCCTGGGTCCTTGAAAAGGAATGGCATCTTTTCTCCATCCCTATTTTTAATAAACCCTAAACACCCCATCCCCATGCAGTCTTTTAGCTACTATTGTCCCACCTTGCTTCCCCTCCCCTGAAAACAAGGCTAGGGAAGAAAGCTGGGAAGAGGGAATCTAATGGGGAGGGAAGAAGAGACCCACACAGATCCCTCTCTGAATAGCCTCCCAGATTTCAACTGATTTCCTCTCTAATATTCTGATGAACAGACTCCACCTCCCCCTTTTGAAACTCTGGACCTCCATGCTTTTATTTTCCCCATTTATTGGCAGAAATTGGATTTTTATTGGGTCTTCCCCCCACCCCATGTCAAAAGGAAAGACACTTGGGCTTGTTCTAGAAGCCCCCCTACCATTTTCCATGCTTCCTACCCCCCCTCAATCTCACTTCAGGACAGAGGAGTGTGCGCTGGAAATGTATATTGGGGTAATGTGTGAGTGCGCCTTCTGACTCTCTGGTGCTCGGCCTGCAACTCTTCATGATCTTCCAGGCCCAGCTTGCTGAAGAGGGGGTCAAGCAGCCCTGACACTTCTGCTTCCACCCCACGGCCCAGCCCTCACTGGCCGGCTTCCTCAAAGGCACAGCACATTTCAAAGACAGCAGCTTGCATCTGGAGGTGGCGAACAGCTGCAAGAGCCGGGCCAGGCTTCTCCACCATCCAACCATCCAGGCCTCTCCACCATCCAACTTGCCAAAGGGGGCTCTTCTGAGATAACCACTGTCCAAAACCATTAGAAATTTAATTTCGCCGCTTGATTCTTCTATTCTTCAATTTAAATCATTTTTTAAGTTTTTATAGGCTGTCTCTCTTTTAAAACAATAAAGATTCCTCACCAGCTGGAAACACTTTCACTTTCCATTCCTTCCATTTTGCGGCCGTCCTGACCTCATCAGCCTGTGGCTGGAATTTTTGTCACCGGCTTGAAGGTCTATATGGTCTATATTCAAATATTATTTGACTGTGAGAGAGAGCAGTGGAAATTTTTAAGAACAGTGTGTGGACAGGGATTTATTTGGAATGATGCCACATCCACATGTGTGCCACAGGTGGCATGCAGAGCCCTCTCTATGGGCAAGGGGTGGGGTGCATGCAGGAGACACATGTTCATGCATGGGGTCACACGTGCACACATGGGGTTCATGCACACGTGTGGGGGCAGGCCGTATGCAGGGGATCACATGCACATGTGTGGGTGGAGGGGAGGGGAGTGCAGGGAGTTGTTAATGCATGTGTGGGGATGGGGTGCACCTGGGTGGTCACATACGCATTGCATTATGGGTGTGCGTGCTTTTGGCACACAGCGACAAAAAGATTAGCCATCACTAGTATAGGGTCTCCTAGTTGAGCTGGGGGTTGGATTAGAAGACTTTCAAGGTCCCTTGAAACTGTTATTCTGAAACACAATTCTGGGACTACTGGTTGTCTACTAATCTACTACTGGCCTACTGCTATCTACAGTATTTTATCCATGATTTTTAACTATCTTTATCATTTCTATCCGTGGGTTTTTGTTTGTCTGTTTTCCATTGCCTTCTTCTAAGCAATTTGAAGGATATTTGTACACCCTTAATTTTGGCATTATGGGCATACTTTTGACTTACTCTATCTGTCGTGGCAACTTTTAATTATATTATTTTATGAAAAACTGTTTATCTGGCAATATAAAGGAGGTAATAAGTAATTTGTTTCTTTTCAGAAAGCGAACGCTGCTGCTAAATAATGTGTTTGCCATTGTGGCTGCATTGTTGATGTCCTTCTCACTGCTGGCAGGAATCTTGGAAATGTTTATTTTGGGCCGATTCATAATGGGCATTGATGCAGGTATGATTTAATTTGTGCAAGATACTGATGTTTAGTGAATGTTCTGCAGTCCCTGCACTCTAGTCTTTTAACATTTCAACTGAACTAGCTAAACCTGGAAAAATAGGCTGAATTCTTGAGAAACAAATTGTTGATGCATTTTTTCTCATTGATATTTTTATTATAACATAAAATAAGATACAAAAGAAAATATGAAAACAATGGGGAGGAAGGGAGGAAGAAAATTGAGGAATGATTAAGATGATGTAAGGGTTCTGTTACTGCAAAAAAAGAAGATAAGTTGTTATTTCACAACAGCTGTAGAGGGACAAGAACAGGTAATGGCGCAGAAATTCTATATCCATCAAAAATTAAGATCTAGAGGACATTGTTAAAGTTGACTTGATCTTAAAATAGTGAATTTGCTAAATAACAGTGATGGGAACTTGATTGTGGAAAGAGGGAGGATGTCCTCTTTCTAGAATAGGGAGATAGAACTAGGTAGAAAAATTCCACAAGCAATCAGGCCCCAAGACATGAAGAGACTTAATAACTGAACAACAGAGTTGGAAGGGACCTTGAAGGTCTTCTAGCCCAACCCCTTGCTCATGCAGGAAACCCTATACCATTCCAGACAAATGACTGTTCAGTTGTTCTAAAAAACCTCCAGTGATGGAGCACCCTCAACTTCTGGCAACCAGCTGTTCCACTTTTTTTTTTTTTAATAAATGTTTTTTAATTTTAGTTTAAAACAGATCCACATCTTTCTTTACATCTGTAAAAAATATATCAATCAATTACAGATAAGTTTTGGTACATCTCCTCCACAGTCAACCAACATAACTCATATTAACTAAGGCATTATTATATATCCATTTTCATTTAACTGTAATTATTATTTAGCAATATTGATGAAAGTAATAATCTTGACCAATCCCTGCCCACACCGGTGGGAGAGGAAAAAATCAAAAAAAAAAAAAAAAGGACAGATAAAAAATAAAAATTAAAATAAAAAAAAATAAAAAATAAAAATAATACAAAAAAAGACAAAAACGACAAGAGACAAGGCAGGAAAACGAAACAAAACACAGGTGTCTATCATGAGGAAAAAAAAGAAGTATATCAACTGGTTACAACATGCTTTGGTGCTTCTCTTCCATTAACTCATATTAATTCAAATATCTTAACTCGAATGTTTACCATATCAACATCATTATACCTCCAGTTTTAATTACCTATGGTTATTTAAACATCCTTCATCCTTAGCTATGCATTACATAATTAATCCATAACACATGCTGACAATTCATTTACTTATTTATAAAATCCTCTATTATCATCAAATCCTCATATCCTATTTTAGCTGGACATCCATAATATTTAATTATATCATATATCATAACATTTTCCCAGTATTGATTAACATTTGATTGTATGTATTTTATTTAATTTTTAATAGTGATAATTATTGTATTTAATACTCTTTATGTATAATCTTCCAATTGTTAGTTATCATATCAACTCCACATTATATACATTACTATCAATATCAATTATTATTCAACTATATCTGTTACAAGAAAAAGCAATTAGGTTTAACTAGTTTTCAATTGTGTTCTTCAATCTATCAGCCAGTTCCAAATTATATATATTACTATCCATATCAGTCATTTTTCAGCTATATCTATTACACATTAAGGTGATCAGATTTAGCTAAATTTTAAATTACATTGTTCCATCTATCAGCCAGTGTCTCTCCAATAGCAAGATCCTCTCCAGCCAATTGCCACGCGTTGGATAAATTTACCAAATGTTTTCATAATCAAATCCAGACAAAGATATTTTGGCACCTTTGGACTCTGAATATCAGTGATGAAATAATAATAATGTTGTCCTGGGCTTGTAAAATTTTCCAAATTAACTTTAATTCTCAAGGGTGGATTTTCCATTCCTCCTGCACTCTGTCTTTTTAAATGAGTCTTCTTTATAGCTTCCCCCCTCCTTTCTTCCTCTGAGATAGACCAGACACCATTTCTCACATTTTCCGTTTGTATTTCAGAAGCATTTAAACATTCAACAATCTCAGTTTTTGCTTCATATTTTAAAATCAGATGATCCAATTTTCTTTCCAGTCTTTGATAAGAATCAAAAAGTCCTCTACATGCGGAAAAAAGTCTCTGAAATGAAATCTTAGAGGTATTTTGGGACGCCATGATGTGTGTCGCAGTTAAAAATTGCAAACTCTTTTTTTTTTCCACAGACTTCTTAGTCTCTCACAGGCTGTGATTGTAAACAAAGCCGAGTAGTAAAGTAATAAAAGTGTCGAATCGTGACGGGCTAATTAGTAGAAAATAAATTTTACGATCCACTTAAGGAGATTCAGAGGGGGGAGGGTGTCGAGGAGTTTCTTGAAGCATTTAAGAAGTAAAGTAACCACCAGCCATAAATCCATTAGAAAAAGCCAATTCGCCGCTAAATTTCCCTGTTCTTTGGTTTCAGTTATCTTAAGTTTTTAACGCGAACAGTCTCTCTTGGATAATAAAATCAGCTTACCAGATGACATCACTTCTAGCATTCTTAGGGGCAACCTGCAGTTTCAGTTAGCACGCAGCTAATCCAGAAAGGAATTGGCACGAGGAGTTAATACCCCCCCCCCAGAGATTTGCGGGTATCTCTGAGGTCCTGGGTCTCTCCCCACCTTCACTGTCGTCTCCGGGACATCTAGAGTTCAAAGAACCCGTCCAAAAATCCTTCGGTATAGAGGAATTTCAGGAGTAGCCTGAAACTCCATCTTCTCACTGCTAAGCCCCGCCTTCTTCCCAGCTGTTCCACTTATTAATTGTTCCCATTTTCAGGAAATTTCTCCTTAGTTCCAGGTGGTATTTCTCCTTGACACATTTTCATCCATTATATCTTGTCCTGCCTTCAAGTGCTTTGGATCTGGGTTGACTTCCTCTTTTGTGTGACAACCCCTGAAATATTGGAAGACTGCCAGCATGTCACCTTTAGTCCTTCTCTTCATTAGATTAGTCATACCTAGTTCCTGAATCCTACATCATATATTTTAGCTTCCAGCCTTCAATCATCTTTGTTGCTCTTCTCTGTGCTCTAGAAGTCTCAACATCTTTTTTTGTATCATGATGACCAAAACCTAACCCAGTATTCCAAATGTCGTCTTACCAAAGCGGTTCCACCACAAAACCGCGGACGACAAAATCGCGGTCGACGAAAGCGCGCATTTGACGTCATCACAGCGCGACGAAAACATCGCGCTGTGATCGAAAAATGTAAAAATAAAGCGAAAACCTTACCCTAACCCCCCCAAACCTAACCCTAAACCTAACCCTAACCCTAACCCTTAACCTAACTCTAAATCTAACCCTAAACCTAACCGTTAACCTAACGCTAAACCTAACGCTAACCTTTAACCTAACGCTAAACGTAACCCTAACGCTCTAAACCTAACCCTAACCCTTAACCTAACCCTAACCCTAACCCTAACCCTAACCCTAACCCTAACCCTAACCCTAACCCTAACCCTTACCTTTATGTGAATTGGCTTGCTTTAATTTTATTTTTATTTCAATTTTTAATTTTTTTCGTCGCGCTGTGATGACGTCAAATGCACGCTTTCATCGATCGCGCTTTTGTGGACCGCGGTTTTGACGGGTCACGACCAAAGCAGTATAAAGTAGTACTAAGACTTCATGTGACTTTGATACTATTCCTCTGTTGATATAACCTAGGACAATTGGCTTTTTTGGCAGCTGCACCACACTGTTGGCTCATACCTAAGTGGTTGTCTACTAGGACTCCTAGATCCCTCTCACAGTTATTGCTTTGGACTTGAAGACTTCCAAGGTCCCTCCCAACTCTGTTATTCTGTTATGTTCTAAGATATCTGGAAAAAAATATGAACTATTTTTGCAGTAGCTGCAACTGTGCATTAAATGTAGTTGAAAGATGATTCCAGGAAATAATTCATAACAAAACTTCATTTATTTGAAGTGGATGGACAGGTAAAATCCATTTTGATCCAAATTGAAGCCCTCTGGGGAATTCAAGTCCACAGACAGCTTTCAGAAGACTGCTGGTAGGCCATTGCAGCAGCTGCACCAGAAAATGGGGGAAAAAAGAAAGAGATTAGATTGAACATCTGCCAAACCAGTCCTCAGTTGCCCAGTTACACTTCCTAGAAAAGTCAAGAGATCATGTAAGTTATCCCATTTCGCCTCACTGTTGCTTAATCTCCATCAGGAATACAGTAGATATACAGTAGATATACAGTAGATATACAATGTTTTGTGAACTATTTTAACTACCTAACTGGCCTAAAAACAAATTTATTTTATGGAAACAAAAGCAGGAAAAAAACAAATTGCAAAAGCCAGTTTATTAAAACAAATGTTAAAAATAAACGGGCTAAGAACTTTAAATGTAATATGATGAAATAGTGGGGAAAATGTGGTCAAAGAGAATTAAATTTACATTGTTATAATTTAGAAAATTTTTTTTAAATGATATACTATTAGCATATGGTTCCAGAAAAATTCTCTAGAATCTAATAATTCTTCCAATTTATATTCCAAACATGGACAGCACGAAGGGTCATTTTATCATGCCTGGTTATATATATATATATATATATATATATATATATATATATATATATAGATAGATAGATAGATAGATAGATAGATAGATAGATAGATAGATAGATAGATAGATAGATAGATAGATAGATGATAGAGAGATAGAGAGATAGAGAGATAGAGAGATAGAGATAGAGATAGAGATAGAGAGATATAGAGATAGAGAGATATAGAGATATAGAGATATAGATATCAGCAGGTTTAGATTCAAATACATATATTATGATACAAAGAAATTTGGAGATCAACATTCAACTGAAACCAAAAATTTTCTTGCTGAAATTGTAGTCAATTAGAAAAGAGCCATGACTCCCAGACTGGGAATTACAGTATATTATCAGGGCGCAGCTATCACCTGGCTAAAAGATTGGGTAAATTTGAATAACAGAAGACTATTATTACTAGAAGGGCATGACTTACAATTAGGCTGGCATGCCTTCCTTTGGTATGGCAGAAATATGGTGCACAAATATTTCCAGAGGCATTATGTGAGGAGTGTGTTGCTTAACATTTGGGGGGGGGCAATTAAACTACAACATTATAGGGAAGTACAAGTCTAGCTCTCAATATGGAGGCAATAATATATCCAAATCTTATAAATTGGGGAAAAATTGTATGCTACAAGGATTTTTTAGATGAAAGGGGCTATCTTAAATCCAGACAACAATTGCAGAGTCAGGGGATGGACTTATCTTGGTGGCCGTATTTTCAGATCCAATCAAGGCATGAAAAAGATGTTAAATTATGGGGTCTAAATAAAGAATAAACAGCACTGGATAAAATTTTAATGGGGACAGATGAAAAAATGATTAAAATGTATATTTATTGAACTATAAAATGGAGGAAGAGATAGTTAAAGAAATAATGATTGCCTGGGCAAAGAATACAATATAGAATTAGAAAAATGGTTAAAAATTTGGGAGAGAAACTACAAATTGACGATGGCCGCGGCTTATAAAGAAAACCTCTACAAAATGTTTTATAGGTGGCATTTGCAACCTGCAGGATTGGCCAAAATATATAAGAACTCATCTGCCAAATGCTGGAAATGTAACCAGATTCCAGGAACATACTACCACATGTGGTAGACATGTAAGAAAGCAAGGAATTACTAGGAGAAAATTCATAATTGGTTAGAAATGAGCAACATATTGAGTTCAAACCAGAAACATGCCTCTTAGGTATACTTTCAGAAAGTTATGACAAAGCAATCATATACTTAGTGTTACATATATTAACGGCAGCAAGAATTACATGTGCTAAATATTGGAAAAATGTGAACATCCCATCGGATGATGACATAATTAGGAAAATTTGGGATTGTGCTGAAATGGATAGATTAAGCTTAAAAATTAAAGATAAAGAAGACTCAAAATATTATAGGACATGAATACATTTTATGAATGGATAGAGACAAGAGGTAGAAATGAGAGAGAAGTTTACGAATGTTAATAATTGTTAGTTTGGATAACAAAGATGTATAAAACTATCATATGGAAAAATAGTAAATAAGCTAATATAAGTAGAAATTTAGTTAAAACTCTTTTTCTTTTCTTTTCTTTTTCTTTTCGTCGTATTACTGTGATTACTGTTAATATAGTACTGTTATAGTTATTAGCTTGTATGTTAAGATTTATTATTGGTTTTCCTTTGGCTTTGTTTTATTTGTAATTGTTATACTGACATGGCACTGTCTTTTCAATAAAAAGAAAAGAGCCATGAAATACTATTTTTATATATGGAAGATTATTTTTATACTGCTTTGATTATTATGTGCAATGTGCACAAAAAATTGAAAGACTCTGAAATGCTTACATTAGAGGATTGGTTGATGAAGATGACAGAATGAGCAAAGATAGAAAAATTAGATTAGAGAAAGGTCACTAATTTGATTTATTAGTGGCTGGAAAGCGCCACCAATGCAACCTTGGAGGAAAAAGGCAAAAATATTTATCTAAAATCACTGTCAACAAGATCCAAACCATTTCTTTAGAATCTTTCTCTTCTTCTTTTCTTTTCTATTTCTTTTTCACTTATTACTTTTCTTCATTGTTGGTTAATTCAAAATTTGTGCTGTTTTTAATTCTGTTAAAAAACTTATGTAAAAAAATATTTTTTTAAAGATTAAATATGCTTCAGTTTTTCTGTTGTATGGCAGTTCATAAATGGAAAATCAGAAGATACTTGAAATTCAAGACTGTGAATCTAGAAAGACTCTGTCTTTGGAATATTGAATAGCTATCTTATTTGTTCCCCGCTCATGCATGATAATCCATAATTCATCTTTAAACATCATTGCACTTAGCTGTTTTGTTGCATCCCTCACCATAATTTGAAGTAGTAATACTGTAACCTTTAAAAGTTCCAATTTGAACCTTAAACTAAACTATCCAGTTTAAAACTTTGCTCAGGGTGGTTCAAGAATAAATAGAAATCTGTCTGTGGGGTCCTTGATGCTTTCTGAGCTTGGTTGTTCTGTTGCAGACATTTTTTGCATTGAACTATCCACGATCTTCAAAGGAATAAAATTCAAAAGGGAAGAAGAAAACCACAATATGCTACTTTTCCTCAATGCTTTCATCAGTAGAGGCAATGGTAACAAATTAGAAATACAAGTCTATTGTAAAACTGCCCATATCAACCATGCAAAGTAGCAACCCAACTTTCCACAAGAGAAGCTATGTAAGAACACTCTTTAATGAGCACAAGCACACTGCAGCAGTTCTGAACATCAGAAAAAAGGAAACAGATCATCTATGCAGCATCTTCTGACAAAATGGATACACAAATGCAACTTTATCAAAAAGTGCCTGACCACTCAACCCAATATAGCACAACCAGCACAAGCTTTGAAAGCATAACGCTGCCATACATCAAAAACATATTGGAAGGCACTAATAGACTGTTAAGTCCTCGGGGATGTGACCGCACAGCTACAATTGAGCAGGAAGCAATTCCTATTGGCTCTGACCCACCGGCAGGCTGGCAGGAGAATCACATTTGGCTATCTGTCCGACAGCCTGAGGTATAAATAGCTGTCAGACAGAGGTAGCCTTGTTCGCGCTGTTAGTTTACTTGTTAATGTTTAAATAAATAGTTATTGCGAATTAGCTTCCTGTTGTTCCTCAGTAGCTTGAACCAAAGCACTGGCAACAAGGATTGGGATCAGGTTGCTAAGCACCAGAGGTCAGTTCGCACCTATTCGGTAGAACCAGTTCGTCAAATCTACCGAACCGGTTAGAAGAGGTTCCACCAGTGGACCCGGAAAGCAGACTACACCTACAGAAGAGGTTCGAAATTTTTTTGAATCCCACCACTGGTCCTTGGATATGATTATTCTACACTATCATGCTTATATTTATAAAACTCAGTGCCTCTGTGAAAGGTAAGGATGACTACTGCGTTTGTGGTGCAATCAGAACATTGCGTGTGTTGAAGTTGTTTTAATGCAAACCAAAGATGCCTTTTAAAAAACAAGTTTACATCATATTCTTATGCATGCCAGTGCTGTGTGTGAGTAATTTAAGGTGGTTCGGACAAGTGTCGTCGGCATCTTCATATCCGGTCACATGGGCGGCAAGCCACTCCCATCCGGTCACATGGGCGGCAAGCCACTCCCACAAAGGAGGTCACACCCACAGAGTAGGTTCAAACAATTTTTGAAACCCACCACTGCTAAGCACCCACCCACACATACATTGAACAATACTGAGGATTTTTTCCCCCCTCCAGTCGCTTAAAAAAACAACATGGCAACAACGCCTAACTTCCCTGCCTTCATGTCGGAAAAAGAATCTTGGGAAACATTCCTTGAGAGGTTTGAATGCTTCGTGATTGTGAACAACTTTGCTGAAATTTCCTTTGAAAGGAAGCAAGGTTATTTCCTGAGTTCATATGAGCCAGAGATGTTTTCCACAGCTCAAGCCCTAACTGCTCCAGCTCCTGTGCATTCAGTACCATGGCAACTGTTAATCAGTAAGTTAAAAAATCATTATGCTCCGGCACCATCTCGCATAGCCCGTAGGCATGCGTTCCGCAAATGTACACAAGGTGAAGGAGAGACAATTAGCCAATACATGGCTGCACCGAGGAATTCAACCATACACTGCAAATTCCAAAACCTCGATGAGGCTCTCCTTGAGCAATTGGTGTGTGGTGTAAAAGATTCGCGACTCCAACGTCGAGTGTTAGCTCGATCTGAGCTAACATTGCAAATTGCTCTGGATGAGGCTAGAGCCACGGAACAAGAGAGCTGCGGAGATTCAGAGATACCAGGCAGGTTACAGCCAATCCTCATCCTTAGCAGCTGTGAACCAACAATATGAGGGAGGCGGTTCAATGGAGGGTGACAACGATAACATTAGTCGCCCCAAAGCCAACACGGGAAATCGTTGGAATACACAGCTAAGAGCTCCCTCTAACATCGATGGTGTTACCTAGTTTGGTAAGAGCCGAGGTGGCGCAGTGGTTAGGGTGCAGTACTGCAGGCCACTTCAGCTGACTGTTATCTGCAGTTCAGCGGTTCAAATCTCACCGGCTCAAGGTTGACTCAGCCTTCCATCCTTCCGAGGTGGGTGAAATGAGGACCCAGACTGTGGGGGCGATATGCTGACTCTGTAAACCGCTTAGAGAGGGCTGAAAGCCCTATGAAGCGGTATATAAGTCTAACTGCTATTGCTATTGCTATGGTAATGAAATGTCTGCAAGTAAACAACCAAGATCAAGAGCACCAAGAATTCCATAGTTTGACTCTGAGATATGTTCTCTTCCATGGGAATCTGTTTGCTTGCCTACAATTTTTATTTTTTATTAAAAAAATGTTCTTTACCATTTTTTTTTATTTTTCACAGGGGTATCTCTGAGTGCACTCCCAATGTATTTGAGTGAAATTTCTCCCAAGCAGATCCGTGGGTCACTAGGACAAATTACAGCAATTTTCATCTGTATTGGTGTTTTCAGTGGACAGGTTTTGGGGTTACCTGAGATATTTGGAAAGGTCTGTAATAATTCTGAATTATTTATTCATTTTTGCACCCTGTGTAAATTGAGATTGAAATCCCATTAATTAGAAACAGATAAATGATGTTCCGATATTCTTTACTATAATATCTGATAACAAGACTTATTTACAATCTTGTGTAAATAAGTAGAAGTTGAACAACTTCTGTTCATTTTTGCTGGATAATTTTTGATAAGACATGAGTTTTTTAAAAAAATAAAAAAATCTTTTTACTGTCAATTTTAAGAGAAAATGTAAGAATAGAAACTACATTCATCAGCATTCCTAACTTTACACTTATTGGTGGTGTTGACATTCACAGTAAAAAGTAATTATTGTCAGGTTACATAATTGATATTCTTCTGGCTATAGAGCATCTGTTCTTTACTGAACTGTGAATTTTGCCCATGTTAGGCAGGGGGGCCTACTAATTTTCTTGACCGTTTACAGGAATCCCTGTGGCCTTATCTGTTTGCAATGATTATTGTTCCATCAACTCTCCAAGTTGGAGTCCTGCCTTTTCTTCCAGAAAGTCCTCGCTTCCTCTTACTTGAAAAAAACGACACAAAAGCAGGAGAAAAAGGTACTGTCACATTCATATTTTATCTCAATTGATCCTATTGTTCACCTGGTTGAAAAGCAAAGATCATAAGCACAAATGCAATATTGTTGTGGGTGGCAATCTTCAGGAGCACTACATGCTGATATCTGGCCTGTAGGGTGCTTCTCCAATCTTTTAGGTTTGATAACATATCAACAACAAAACAGCAGTGCCATGTTCAAAAGTTAGCCTTGATCTGCCTAAAGGAAACCATCATTGTATTATGGCACTTTTGCATATTCTCTCCTGCTGGAAACAGTCTTTGTCTATGGAGATAGACAAAGACTTTCTCAGTCACCCAGGTCATGGTTGTCCCAAAGGCAGAATGAGATGTTTAGGCACGGACCCTTGGCCGTGCCTCCTTCGCCTCCAGCCACCCGCCTCAGCCCATTCACAGTCATCCTCCTCCAACCATTCTCCATAGCCAATGGGTCCCTGGCCCTCCATCTCTTGTCCTTTGGCCTGGTCCATTTGCCCAGATATTGTTTGACCCTGGCCTTTGGCTGTACAGAAAACAAGATCTGTTCTGGAAAACATAGATTTTCTGGAACACATCTAACCGGTTTGCTGAACTCAGCAAAAAATTAACTACTGGTTCTACTGAACTGGAATGAACCGGCTGAATCCTACTGCTGGGCCCATTGGCAGTGTAGAATGGCCGGGGTGGGCCAGTGGAGGAGGAAAGCTGGCTGTGAATGGGCAGAGATGGGTGGCTGGAGGTGAAGGAGTCATGGCCAATGGTTGGAGTGTAAAGGTCCTAGACCATGGGGTGCCAAAATGGAAGTGTGTGTGCATATGCTGGAAACCAGAAGAGCAGCTGCCCGATGTACATGCACATGCCGGGAAGATGAACTTCTGGTTTCCGGCACACACATGTGCACCGGCCACCTGATCTTCCAGTTTCTGGCATGCATGCATGCATGCACGAAGACCAACTGGCTGGTGCTATGCACATGCCAGAAACCGGAAGATCATCTTCCCGGCGCTACATGGTGTGGTTGTCCTATTGTTTGCTTGTTTATTTGATTGATTGATTTCTGTCCAGAGGAAAAACAAAGCTTAAAACAACTAAAAAATAATTTAAATAATGTAACTTTACATTATATAAACTATAAACTAGCTCAGACAGAAAAGACTGGTAAAAAGAAAGATTGGTTAATTTGCCATTGTCTTCCATAGTTTGGAATAAATATAGTAATTTTTAATAGATGTGTGACCAGTTGAATCTAGTCAGAAGTAAATGTCTTTAGCTTAATTCCAGGAGAAGTAAATATAAGATTGCAGTTTAGATTTGATTGTGCTTCTAAATTTCTACTTACAAGGAACCATCTTATTATATTACCTGATTTTGCCAACAAATAAAAATATAAAATCATGTTATATTGTTGCATAATAATGAAAAAAGATGTGAATAAGATGTGTACAGTTACAAATATTTAGAAATATGTTGGAAATAGAATATGTAACATAATCGTTACAATATGCTGTTATTTTAAATGCATGAACAAGAGCAGCAGATTTAGAATTTACAAAATTGCAATATGTTGGCCCTGAAATGAAACTTGTAAATATTTGTGGAGTTATTATTGAATAATGTGGAATCACTATTTGCTATTTATTTGAGTAAACCCAAACATTACTGATGAAGCTGATATATTTTACTGAAGGGTCTGTTTTTGAAAGATAAAAAGATAAATGTTTGGTGTAAATTACAATTTGATGTGTAAAATGTGTCATTGATGTACAATGTGGTGTAAAGTACAGTTTCATGTGAATAATACTAATTGTGTATTAATTGTATGAACTGTGGGCTTCCAGCATTTCAGAAATTCCTTGGAAAATCTGACGTGTCACATGAAATAGAAGAAATTCAGAAAGAGAGTCGAGTAGAGAGAAACATTCAAGTAGCATCTGTATTTCAACTTTTGTGTGACAACACTAAGCGGTGGCAGATTCTCACTGTGGTTGTTATGATGGCTTGCTATCAACTTTGTGGCCTTAATGCTGTAAGTCGTTATATGAAATATGTATTTAATTATTGCTTTCACAGCCCACCTTTTCTTTAAAATATCAAGTAATTTATAATGGCACTCCCTCAACATCAAAATCTGGGAGATCAGTTGGCCAAGAGATATATGACCTGTCCCTTTCCTGCTTTTACTCCAGCTCTAAACCACAAATCCTCACTTGCTTCTTTTTGTGTTTTTCCTCTTCCCCCCTCCCCTTCTTAAAAATATATGAACGGCAAATCTGCTATTAACAGAATAATGCAGTTGAACGGGACCATGGATTTTTCCCAGTCCAACCCCCTGCTCAAGGAGGAAACTCTATAGTACCGATCCTCAAACTATGGCCTGCAGGCTGGATACGGCCTGCCAATGCAAAGTATCTGGCCCACGGAGTGGTGGAATTTAGCCCCACCCCTCGCCCCACCCCTTGCCTTATCTTCCAGAGAGCATCCAGTCCAGCTTTACTTCTAGTTAGTTATTTCACCGATTGAGTTGCACTTCTGATCACACTGCTGCCGCTGAAGGATTCAGGGGAGGGTCAGCTGACTGAGGGGTGATCTCGCCAGTGCAGCCACGTGATCCAGGGCCAGTGGCTGAGTAAGGGAGGGGTTACCGCTGGCTTGGAAAGCAGCTGCCATCTTGTGAAGTAGAGCTTTAAAAGTCTTTAAAAATGCTTTCAAAACAGCCTTTCAGGATGTTTTTCACAACCATATGATTCAGGGCTGGTGGGTGGGTAGGGGAGGGGCAAGTACAGAAAGGACAAAGGGAAAATGGACTGCTAAATTGGCCACACCCACCCAGTCACATGACCAACTGTCTGAGGGTTGCATTCCCCAACCTGGTGGAGACTGGCGGCAGCTCCGGGGCCTTTTGGAATGATACATCCCTGGGCCCCAGCCCCTGACCCAAGGCGAAGGGTGAACAGGCAGCATGCATTGCTTATGTTTGGTGAGCTGAGCAGGCAAGATGACTAGCAAGGTGATTAGCTGGGCTGCATGGTGAAGGCAGCATATATAGGGTGGGAGTGCGTGGGCAGGGTGAATGGCTGAAAGGGATGAGCAAGTGGCCGGAAGGGGTGAGCGGTGACCAGGCGAGCAGGCAGGCTTGGGCGGGGCCAACTAGGGCTGATTTTTACTGGTTCAGCAGACTTATTCAAATCTTCCCTACTGGTTTGCCTGAACCAGTCCAAATCAGTTGAATTTCACCCTTGGTCCTGAGTGAAGTAGATTATCTGTACCCCTTTCTGTTAGGATTCAGGCACAGTTATAGGATAGAAACAGCATTTGTCCCATGGCCTCTAGCAAGAGCAGGATGAAGGTAGTGCAACCATCCTTGTTCTCCTCCACCTCTCAGTGGGTTTTGATACCATCAACCATGGTATCCTTTTGGGCCGGCTAGGGGGCTTGGGGTTGGGTGGCACAGTTTTGTGCTGGTTTGGCTCCTTTCTCCAAGGCCGGTCCCAACCAGTGTTAATAGGGAGTGAGAGGTCCAGCTCTCACTCTACACTCTCCTCTTTAACACCTACATGAAGTCACTGGTGAGATCATCCATCACTACTCCATCCCAATTTCCCAAGTGATGCTATGACGGCCCTCTCATGGTGCCTGGAGGCTGTGGGGTCCTGGACAACAGGCTTCTGCTGAACCCTGGCAAGACTGGCTGACTATGGGTGCATGGAACTCCAAGATCTGAGACTAACGTCTTTAGTTCTGGATGGGGTTGCACTATTCCAGATAGATCTGGTCTGCAACTTGGGGGGTTCTATTAGACTTGCAACTCCTACTCAGAAAACAGATGGCAGTCACAGCTAGGAGACCCCTTTCCTGTCTTCATTTTGTGTAGCAGTTGCGGCCTTTTCTAGTCAGGAGTCCCTCCGCTCAGTCACCCAAGCCCTAGTCATCTCATGTTTGGATTATTGCACTGTGCTTTATATGGGGCTATTCTTGAAGAGCATTCAGAAGCTACAACTGGTACAGAGTGCAGCAGTGTGAGCAGTTTTTAGGGCTCCTAGAGTGGCCCATGTTAACACTGCTGATTTGCGAGCTGCACTGGTTGCCAGTCTGGTTCTGGATGCAATTCAAGATGTCGGTCATCACCTTTAAAGCCCTGCATGGCATGGGTCCAGGCTACATGAGGAACTGTCTCACGCTGATAGGATTGGCCTGCACCATCCACACCAGCAGAGGGGGCATACTGTGGATCCCATCAACCAAGGAATTTTGGCTAGAGGGTTCCAGTAAAGGTCCTTCTCTACCATGGCTCCTGCCCTCTGGAACATCTTACCCCCTGAGATAAGATTGGCTCCCACCATCCTGATGTTTCTAAAGAGCCTCAAGATTTAGCTCTGCCAGATGGCTTGGAAACCCAATATGGGAGCTTCATACTGGAGGTGGTTGATTAATTAAAATCTAATAGCAATAGCACTTAGACTTATATACCACTTTATAGGGCTTTACAGTCCTCTCTAAATGTTTTACTGAGTCAGCATATTGCCCCCAACAATCTGAGTCCTCATTTTACCACCCTTGGAAGGATAAAAGGCTGAGTCAACCTTCAGCCAGTCAGAATTGAACTCCTGGCAGTCAGCAGTGAGTTAGTCTGCAATACTGCATTCTAACTATTGTGCCACCACCGCCCATCACACTTCCTCACCCTTTGTGTGTCTGGCTCCCACCTTTCCATCTGGTCTTAATGGTTTGTGATTGTCAATGATTGTATCTGTTGATGTCTTTTCTGTTTTAATGTTTTATGCTGTAAGCTGCCCAGAATCATTGGATATGAGATAGGTAGCAAATAAATTTCCTAAACAAACAAACAAACAGCCATTCAAAAAAATTGCCTTATAAACTGGGAACGTGAGCACAGGGCAATTCAAAGTAGTTGTACTTTTGCTATGATTCATTAAAGCAGCTGTACCTTTTTTCAGGTTCATGCAGAAAGAGACAAAGAGAAAGCAACTACTTTAAAGAGGTGCTGGGCTCATGCTTCCCTCAGGTCCAAAATGTTTTTTTCCAAATTGTTTTTGAAGTCCTTCCCTTCTTCCTTCCCCTTCCCTTCCACTCCCTTTCCTAGAAAGTAAATCCCCAGTCAGGGCTTATGGCAAATGCAGCCCAACCATTACTGGCCAAAGTGAAAATGAATGAAATGAATAAATGAAATTGATTGAAATCCAGAAAGGCGTTTGTTAAGCGGTTTAATTTTTGTCCTGGTGTCAAGGAGCTGAAAGCTGAGGTACAGGAGAACCTTACAACAGCCTACATTACCTTTCTTTCTCTTTGTGGTTTGATTGTTGGTTGTTCAGCTAAATGAAAATAAGGGTGATGGACTCTTTCCTCATATCCCACAAAAATGTCCTTTATCGTGTATAAGAAGATTATTCACCACTTTCTATTCTGATCCTTTTCTCTCATTTTTGGGGTGGGAAAATATTAATGTGCTGACAATGGAAAATGGACAAAAACAAAACTCAAGCTTAGAGTGAATAGTATTGTTTCTATTCATTTTGGTGTTGATTTGAAGCAACTTGATAAATATTTCGCATTGTCTGCAATAATATACCTAGATACAAATGTTTTCAACATTGTGATGTCCATAGGCTGGACATTTAGAGTTTATGGAGAGCTATTTTGACAATTTCCAGACCATCATTAAATGTATGTATATATGTAGAACTTAGAATTTGATAGGGTCAAATAATTTTTTTTGAAACCCAGTAATGGAAGGTGGCTTCTATTTCAGATTTGGTTCTACACAAATGACATTTTCAAGGGAGCTGGCCTAAGTCCTGAAACGATACCATATGTTATCTTAAGCACAGGAGCTGTGGAGATCTTGGCTGCTCTTTTCTCAGTAAGTGTGAAGTGCATTGGAAAACCCATAGAAATGTATAAGGAGTATATAATTTAGAATAAAATCTTTTTCAGTTTCCATCTTAGTTTTGAACTGGCAATAAGGAAATAAAAAGACTGAATCCTATACAAATCTTCAATAGAAACCAGGAGCCTGTGAATACTGATCCTGCCTTAGGCATAAAAACTGCCTGGGTGACTTTGGACCAATCACACTCTCTCAACCCAACTCACCACACAGGATTGTCACTATGGGGAAAAATAGGAGGAGGAAGGAGTATTATGTATGTTTGCTGCCTTGAGTTACTTGTAAAGCAATAAAGGCAGGATAAAAATCTAATTAAAATATGTGCATAACACTTCAGAGTGAATAGCAGACATAGTTCACCATCTCAAAGATTTTACTTGTTTTGAAAATCTGAGGGGAAAATAGTTAATCAGGTAAGCAACTGAGATTGTATCTAATGTTTTGTTCCAAACTTAGGAGTCTGATCTTTTGAATATATCAATATTTATTAAAAATTTTTGAATCATGAGTGGCATGAAGAAATGTACTCCATAACACAGTAATGAAAAAAATAGATGGATGTTACCAATGACAATTAATTTATGTTAAAATATAGAGAGCTAATTTTATGTGTGTAAGAACTCTTGGCTTTACTTGAAATGTACATTTTAATCTTTGGTTGAATTAATTGGAATGGCTCTTTGAAGAATATTGGAACTTCCAAGAAAACATGTTTAGGATTACACTTGAACTTTTAGTTAGATAAAACTGTTACCTATACCAGGGATCCCCAACCCCCAGTTCACAGACCAATGCAGGTCTGCGGCCCTTTGGGAATTCGGCCACTCAAGTGGCAGGGAATCAGGTGAAGCTCCATTTATGCAAGGGGTGGGCACACATGTGAAACCACCCCCTCCCCCCTCCACTATCACTGCTGCTCAGCAGAGCCAGAAAATTTGGGGAACATTGACCTATACCATTTGAAGATTTCTTATTAACCTCTACCATTCAAAGATATTTTCCTTAAAGACAATTTTTTTGTTACTGAGGAAAACACTAAAAAAAGCCATACTTTGCGAACAACTGGCTGAAGCATTTGTTTTAAAGCTATTAGGAGAAAGAAATATGCATAATACTTCGTATGAAACTTCCATTTGTAGAATGCCAAGAGTGCTACTTCTTCACATGTAGAGAGGTTGCCACTAACAACTCAAGCCTTTATCATTCTGACTGTTGAACACCATGAGATATTGAACTCTACTTACAAAATATATTTATATGTTGCTACTAATACATTATTATTCTAATTGCTATTCTAATAATGTATTAATATACATTGTAATAATGTAGCTGAAGATGGAATGTGAGGCCATGAGTATATAGGAGCAAAAAGAAATTTTAAAAGGTCATTATTTTTAGAGTATAGAAATATAGTAATTGATATTGGTTCAGGTCTGTTGCTGGTGTTAACCCTCTGGAAGCCATTTTTTTCTTTGGAGCTTCTAGGCCGCCACATTTTGTTCCTGGGAAAACGGGAGGTGGGGATTACAAGGAGTCGGTGGAGGATTAGCCATAACAACATTCCTTTCTTTGGGAATCAAGGGCATTTGGCCTGCACCTGGATGGGAGTGACTCGGGGTTGTCTCCAGTTGGGATGGTGAATTGATTGGATCATGTGATGGACTTGTGGGTGCAGGGGATGGATCTTTGACTTTCTTTTGGGTGGGGAAAACCCAGAACTCTCAGATTCGGGTTTTCCCAGATGTGCCAATATGACATCTCTAATAAAATGGAAGTTTGAGGAACTTCAAGCCTTGGAATCTTCTTTCATTGGGGGTTACTTGGAATCCTGACAGCTGGTTGCAAACTTTCTGGTTTTAAGCACTGCAAGCATGCGAAAGTTGCCAAGATTTAATTAGAATTTTGATCTGATTTAATACATTTGAATCTGTGCTTTGCTGGGTTGAATGCAAATAATCAGATCAGTTTTATTCACAAATTTGATTCATTTTGATCAAGCAGGAAAGTGTAAAACACATTACAGAACAATAGAGTTGGAGTATGAAAGTGTATACAAAGCCTTTGGAACTCTTGTACGTTGACTTGGAAATTAGAAGCTCAAAGACAATTCTAATTTTGAACCAAGTGCATAATAAACCTACTAGCTTTAGGAGTCAGATTCTGCTAAAGGAGGAATAAAGGGACAGACTAGGACATTGAGTTAAAAAGATAAAGTATTCTATAAAGTTAGAAGCCAAAATTCAAAGCTGTCGTTTATACATTGATTTAAGAACAGTTAAGATTTCAGTTTATGTATGGGGATTACTCTTGATTTGCCTTGTAAAAAGCTAAGTACTATGAATTGAATGAGTTGCTTAAGAATGATTCTGTTCTACTAGGGTTTTAGGATGAATCCATCCACAATTCTGTAATATAATTAACCATCTATTTTTTCTTCAGGGTTTAGTGATTGAAAGAGTTGGACGCAGACCTCTTTTGATTGGGGGATTTGGTTTGATGGTTTTCTTCTTCGTCATACTTACTCTGTGTATGAGTCTACAGGTCTGTATATATTAATCAATCTATTTTCTTTTAAATATGTGAAATCATCAGGTTTAAACATTCTTTTTAATCATTCTTATATGCAACAAATATTAGATCTTTTTTGTGCAACCTTGAATTAGAATAATGAAAAATACTAATTTTCTTTTGTGAACTATATTTAAGAAGGAAGTTCAAACTTTACATTAAAAATATTACTGTAGTTTACAGGATTTGTAGTGTAACAAACTGAGGCATAACAATGAAGTGTTTCCCCTGATATATATCTGCATTATATTTTTTGCAATAATACCTTCCCAGTTTTATTTATAGTAAACTGAAAAACATAGAAATGTTTCAGAACCATTATGACAAACCATGGTTTTAAACTATGTCTTCACTAGTCCTAATTTCTAGTTTTAAATAAAATCTTCTTTTCAAAGATTAAATCATACCATTCAGGATCACAGCTATGGAGGTAGTGAAAATTGCCTTGAAGCATATATGTTTGTTACACTTTTCCAAAGATCTGGGAATGCTCTGCATAGCTGTCTGCCCAAGAGCCCTTTTAGCCTGATCGTACAGATCTTGACAAACATGCTAGGTGCTGTGTTAGTGAGTTGCCCTTCTTGCTTGTGAATATTGATTTTTTTTTTCATATTCTTATGACATTTGAATGTCAGAGCATTTCCATCAGTCTTGAATAACAAGGGGGGAAACTAGAATTTAAACTTTGGGTTCAACGAAATCCATTTCTGATGGAAATAGCAATAGCAATAGCAGTTAGACTTATATACCGCTTCATAGGGCTTTCAGCCCTCTCTAAGCGGTTTACAGAGTCAGCATATTGCCCCCACAGTCTGGGTCCTCATTTTACCCACCTCGGAAGGATGGAAGGCTGAGTCAACCCTGAGCCGGTGAGATTTGAACCGCCAAACTGCAGATAACAGTCAGCTGAAGTGGCTGCAGTACAGCACTCTATCCACTGCGCCACCTCAGCTCTAAGCAATGCTAAGCAATCCAACAGTCTTAGTTCTGGGTAATCAGAGACTATGATTAGGTATGACCTTGGCTGATTTTGACAGGAGGAGATAGAGGTTGGAGGGCACTGAACTAGAAAGCTGCCACACGCAAGGGCCTGCCCTCTCTCTTTTCGGATGTCTTCAACTGATTAGTCTCAGCCTGTAAAGAGTGTTTCTGTTATTGTTCCTTTAATCTGTGTAATAAAGCTGGGATTTATTTGCTACTGTTCTGTAGGGAGAACGAGGCAGACAGGAATTGAGGCAAGGCAAGTTGAAGCTAACACAACCTTTATTTACAATAACATACAGCTCAATGTAAGGCAAACCTCAAACCGGCAAACAGCAAAAAAAATTGACAGCTGACAGCCCTTATACTAGAGCTGTCAGACGCTTAACCAATAGGGTAGCTGGATTCTCCCGCCAGCTGGTTGCTCGCATCTTAGCCAATCAGGAGCTAGCAATGCAAGTCAATGGCGTCGTAGCCTTGAGGGCTTAACAGATACCTATAACATATTAATGACTAGAGTTTATTATTCTAAGCAGGTATTAGATGGCATACAGATTTCCAAAGATATGGTATCAGGAAAGTGGTCTTTGTATCACTCTGCAAATGTTCTTGTTTTTTACAAGCAGTCTGAGAATCTTTGTATTTGATTTGCAATTTTTTTAAAAAAATTGCCCAATAATTATTCTGGATGGTTTAAAATCAAATAAAAAAGATACAATTTGAATAAAACACAAATAATAAAACATAAAATAAAAACACCATATAAATTACTGTAGGTTTACAAAAAATAATTAATTTTTAATGTTATCTGTATTTTTCAGGAACAAGCAGTCTGGCTTCGATATCTTAGTATATTCTGCATTCTTGCAATCATTGCCTCATTTTGCATCGGACCAGGTAATGACTATCTTTTCAAAGATGCTCTGACAGAAAGAGTTGTGATGGTTTTTTTTAATATAATTAATCCACTCATAATATGCCCTGTAAAGTTGGATTAGGGTGGGGTAAAAGAGGAAATACAAAATCTCTGTAATAGTATAAAGTATTATGTTCTTCAGGTGATAATAGATATATTTGGGGCAGTTGAGAAAGAATACTTCCTAGGTTACATGTATCTAAGAATAATAATACACTGTATAACATTATTATATGCAAATGCTATATATTATGTTATTTTAATGATTAGACTGTTATATACTTTTGAGAGTGTCAGCTTGTAGCGATCATATAGATCTTCCCTAGGATGATTGGTCACCCACTTGGCCTTTCAGATCTTGCAATGGTGCACCCATTGCCCTTGTAATCATATAGTATATGATTATAAATCTAAATATATAAATATTCCTGATGTAGGAGAGGCACGCAGTTCTCCTGCCTCATAGTAGAAGGCGCTTTTTAGAGGCTTTTTTAAGCAGTTAAGCAGAGTAATCCATGGTGAGGCAGGCTCAGGCAACAACTAGCTTAGCCTGATCTCAGGTCTCACCTTTTTCCTTTCAGATTTTTTTTTCTTTTCATGACGACAGTGGTGAGGCTCTGCCTCCCCTGACTGCACGTCACTGCTCCTGAGTATACTATAGCAATAGGTTCCTGGCCTGAATAGACCTCAAGCCTCTGTTTTTCTTATTTAGGTTTATGAAACACCTGATTTTTGTCTCTTTCTTGCAGGTGGAATTCCATTTATCCTCACCGCAGAGCTCTTTCCACAGTCTCAAAGGCCAGCAGCATTTATGATTGCTGGAATAACCAACTGGCTCTGCAATTTCATAGTTGGACTCCTTTTCCCTTTCATTCAGGTATGGGCTCCGAATTACAGAAGGTACCAGAACATTTTAGAAAGGGCAAAGTGTGATTTGCAATGAAATCAATATGTAACCCTCTCAATCTATTTATAGTGCCTTTTTTCAGTGTTTCAAAACTTCTGATTTATTTTTTATTTAAAAAAGAATAGTTTATAAGTCATTACATGCAAACTATCAAGGGTCGGGGACATAAAAATAAAAACATAGGGAAATTTAAATAAAAATTAACAGAAGAATTAATTGAAAAATACACAGGTAAAAGATGAGGCTCTGAAAAGATACAGAGCATGTTGATCTGTTCCTGTTTATGAGGGAACTTAATATAAAGAAGTGCCAGTTTGCATAAAACACACAAAACCTCTTTAAAGCATCCAAAAACGAGAAACCACAAGCTCCCTTGGTAACTTATACAAATTTTATTTAAGGATTTTTTTTTTGTTAAGTAAGGTCAATTAAGAGGCAGGACACATCGTTCCAGAGAACTGTTTATTTATAAGGAGGAGAAAAATCAGGGATCAAACTGCCCAGCAGCTTCCTCTTGAAGGGAGCTGTCCAGCACATTCAGCCACTGACAGCTCTCCAATTTCTGGGAAATTGGGCCAATCACGGTGGCATTAGCTGTTCCCTCGAATTTACATATGCAACACCCTTCCGCGCCTGGCAGGAGCGTCCATCAATCACTCAACTTACATAGTCATGCAGATAGGTGGGCGTGACCTGACCTGTGCAGTCCAGTTGCTTCAGCAGCAGCAGCAGCAGCTGGAATAGTCAGGTCTGCTGCCGCTCCTGAGTCTCCTGGTGGAATCATCTGGGGCTCAGCCTGGGGCATGGCCGAGTCCACCCCACCCAGTTCCTTGAAACCTCTTCACTGGATACTGTGGTCCTCAGATAAGTGGGTGCATGCTTGGTTCGGGTTTGAGAGTAGTGTAGGTGTGTTTCTTGTTTGGCCTTCTGGGTGCGTCTCCTGATGGGGTTATGTTAGGGTTTTCCTTTTGCCCCCAGAGTTGGTCAATATGCCTCCTCCAGACTGTACCATCAGTCAACTCTGCTCGGTAGGATTGAGGTCCGGTTATATTTATTATTTTGCCCGGAACCCAGGTTGCAGCCCCTGTATAATTCCGGGCATAAACTACAACTAACACCCCCTTTTCACCCTTATTTTTATGACCATCGAAAATAGTTCTAATCAACTTTCCTACATAATTTTGTATGCAATTAAATAGCACAGTTTTAATACGACCAGAGCTAAGGGTTAATAATATGTGGGGATAGTCCAAAATAGTTTGGGCTGGATGATTTTCTACAGGTTTTATTGTTTTTAAACTAGAGAAATCAAATGTAGTGCTCAGCATTAATGCATATTATGAAATGCTGGTAATAGAAGGCATGTGTTTAGTCAAAGGAAGATGTTCTTATACATTTGTAGACCAAGACTGTCTTGAGATCTGTGGTAGGAATCCTGATAATCCAGGTTTCATTTTGCTTTGTGTTTTCAGGAAGGGTTGCAAACATACTGTTTTCTGGTTTTTGCTGCCATCTGTCTTGTTGGAGCCACTTTCCTTTTCTGGGTTTTACCAGAAACAAAAAAGAAAACACTTGCTGAAATCAACCAGGCATTTGCCAGGAAGAAAATGCCTCTGGAAACCCAGGAAATGGGTCATTTTGATCCTAAGGGAAAATCAAGTGAAGTACAAGAATCCAATTTTTGTCATTCATTGGGAAATGAAAAAAGCAAAGGTGATATGGCCTAAATTCAATTTTTATATTTTTAAATTCAATTTTTACATATATTTTTTTGCATTTTAACTATTTATTAATTGTCTTGTGGTTGGAGAGAAATTGTGACCAGAGTTGATAAAGAGTCAAAAAATGAGGAACTGCCTTATTTGAGCAAGATCATTGATTCATTTAACTATGCAAACTGTCAAGCTGGCCTCCCTCAGCAACCAAGAAAGAAACCACTTAACTCCATTTTGCAGAATTAAGAGTACTTTTACTGGTTATGAAAAGATAGCAGCTAAGCAAAGCAAGATCTGAGGCAAAAGCGCACAAAATCATACATATCAATATGTGACCAACCCCCTCCCCCTGGTAACCCTCATCCCACTGTCCAATCTGCAAATCCCTTAGGTGTCATGTGAGTTCCATCTTCAAGGAGCATCATCAGGTTGGTATGTGAGACGGTTGGCCTTGACCAACACCAAGCACTAATGTCCAGCATGTGCAGTAGATGGTGAAAACAAAACTCCCTTTTTACAATCTCTCCAGTACTTAAACTTCCTCTCCCAAATACCAGTCCCCCCCTCCCCGTTTCAATGGCAGCCAAAAGCAAATAGCAAAACAGAGGCTGACATCCGGCCCTCCTTCAAGAAAAGAAGTCATCCCTGCAAGAAAATATAACAATAGAAAAGACAACATAAGATATGTACATTTCAAATATGATCAAGGGTTATCAGGGTACTTAGCGTAGAACTTCCGTAAGAGTTTAGGAGCTCTAACATGGGATTTACCAACTCACTCAGCCTGGGGGGGGGAATGCTTCCAGGATTCTAGATATTGAATTAGATTCCTATGCTTCCTGGAGTCCAAGATTTCTTTAACCTCAAAATGTTGCTCTCCCTCAATAAGAAGAAGGGCAGGGGGTGCAGGTAGAGGTACACGAAAAGAAGAAGTGTGCTCTGGCTTCAACAGGTTTACATGAAACACAGGATAAATTCGCTTAAGATGCTTTGGTAACTCCAATCGTATAGAAACAGGATTGATTTTCACAATAGGGAAAGGACTGACATACTTCGGCCCCAGTTTCTTTAATTTCTGGGTGGTTTGTAGAAACTTGGTAGACAAAAACACTCGATCTCCTACTTTGGACTCCCTTTGCCTTACCCTCTTTTTGTCAGCCTGTTTCTTGTACACCCGGTGAGCAGCCTCCAACGCCTTGCGGGTCATGGGCCAAATTTGGCGAAGCTGGTCACTCCACTTGGAGAGGAACAAAATTTGCAGTTTTTCTCGAAGTAATTCAGGAATTGGTACAAAGTCCTGTCCAAACACAACTCTAAAAGGGGTCAAGTTGGTACTGCTGCACGCAGAGTTGTTGTATGCCACCTCAGCATGTGGCAACAGTTCAGCCCAGTTATCTTGCTGATAATTGATGAAACACCAGAGGCACTGTTCCAAAACAGAATTAGTCCGTTCACAAGCCCCGTTAGTCTGAGGATGGTGGGTGGAGTTTAGCCCCTGGGTGGAGCCAATTAACTTCAGAAACTCCTTCCAGAAGAGGGAGGTGAACTGAACCCCCCTATCTGAAATTATGTGTTCAGGCACTGTATACATGTGAAATAAACAACTTAGCTAATGACTTAGCTGATAGGATTTTGGAACAGGGTACAAAATGAACTTGTTTGGAAAACAGGTCGATGATTACTCGAATCATAGTATTTCCTAGACTCTCTGGCAATTCAACAATGAAGTCCATCGCTATCTCCTTCCATGGGGCCTTAGAGCGGGCCACACCTTGGAGAAGGCCCTGGGGTTTTCCCGGTGGGCGCTTTGCGGCAGCACAAACGGGATAACTGGCTATATAGGACTCAATGTCTTTTTTCAATGAAGGCCACCAAAATTGCCTCTTAACAAGATGTAAAGTCTTTACAAATCCAAAATGGCCTGCCATTCTCGAATTGTGGGCCCATTGAAGAACAATACTTTCAGGTTAGCAGGAACATACAATTTAGCCCCTACCCAAGCCAGTCCATTCTTTATAGTACATTCATTTGAAAGTTCCTTGAACCAGTCATCGGACTCAAGGCCTTCCTTGAGTTTGCACATGAGGTCCATCGTGACCTCTAAATTCAAAATGCCTTGGCTTCTAGTAATTACTGGGGCAGCTAGACTTTTCGCTGGGATGACTGGGTGAACTACGCTCAGCTTAGAGCTGTATATTGGGGAAGCCTAGACAAAGCATCAGCCATGAAGTTCTCCCCTCCCCCCGGAATGTACTTGAAAGTAAAGTTGAAATGGTTGAAAGGTTGCGCCCAATGCACCTGTTTAGGAGACAGCTTATGTGGGGCCTTCAATGCGTCCAAATTTTTATGATCAGTCCATACTTCAAAAGGGTGTTTTGCCTCTTCTAGGAAATGTCACCTGGTCATCAAAGCCCATCTGACCGCAAAAGCTTCCTTTTTCCATATAGCCCATTATCTCTCCATCTCTGTCAGTTTGTGAGAGGTGTAAGCGCATGGCTGCAATTTCCCATCAGCGTTCGTTTGAAGTAATACTGTCCCCACCACCACATCACTGGCATCAGCTTGAACGATAAATGGTGCCTCCATATCTGGGTGTTTCAGAACGGGTTCAGCTGCAAAGAGTCACTTCAATTTCTCGAAAGCGGCTTGACACTCCATAGTCCAATTCAAAGGCTTATTCGGTCTGGGCTTGGCCTCCTCTTTGACTTTAGGTGATTTGTAATGGGCAGAGCAATGCTGGTGAACGAGGGGATAAATTGACGATAAAAATTCGCAAATCCCAAAAAACTTTGTAATTGTTTGTGGATGCGAGGAGGTGCCCACTCAGTTACAGCCTGGACTTTCGCTGGGTCCATCTCGATGCCATTGTGGGAGATGCGGTAGCCCAAGTAATCAATTTTCTCTTGATGAAATTCACATTTATACAATTTGGCATAAAGTTCTGTGGCCCGGAGTTTCTTGAGTACTGATCGTAGTAAGGTCACGTGTTCATCCTGTGTTTCCATGTTGTTCAAGTTAGACCATCACGCCCTTGTACAGGTGTTCATGTAAAACTTCATTTATTAATGAGAGGCCAAATGGGAGTACTCTGAATTGAAAACACCCAAGTGGGCAGTTGAAAGCAGTTTTCCATTCATCTCCCTCTTTGATTCTGACTCTGTAGTAGGCCTCTCTTAGGTCCAATTTCGTGAAGCTCTTCCCTTTACCCAATTGGGCCAACATATCCTTCATCAGAGGGAGGGGGTATACATTTTCCATGAACACACTATTTAGATTTTTGTAGTTAACACAGAGACGAAATGAGCTATCTTTCTTTTCTCTAAACAACACAGGGGCGGCCACATGTGGCCTAGCAGGTTCAATAAACCCCCTTTTCAAATTTTTGTCAATAACTTCCCTAATTCCTCCATTTCACCTGGGGCCATTGAGAAAATCTGGGGTTTTGGAAGTTTTACTCTTGGGAGGATCTCAATGCTGCAATCTGTTGCACAGTGAGGGGGTAATTTATCAGAGGATTTTTCAATGAAAATGTCCTTTAGATCCCAAAATTCGTTTGGGATTTTCTCCTCCCCCTCAATTTTTTTCTGCACCGTGGCCGCTAGGCTAGTTTCAGCGTTGGTAATATTGGAAACCCTCCCTTCTCCTTCTGGGGGTTTAGCAGTTTGGATGCACAACCACCCTTTCTTCCAGTTGATGTGTGGGTTCCATTTACGTAACCAGGGTAAGCCCAGTATGAGAGGCCGGTCCATCCCCGGTGCCACAATGAAACTTAATGTTTCCTGGTGATCTCCCATCCGCATGTCTATAGGTTCAGTAACAAAATGGGCAGGAGTCCCCCCCCAGCTATAGACCCATCTAGCTGGCAAAAAGCAATGGGGACTTTCAAAGTTCTCAGTTTCAAGCCCATTTTTTCCACCACTTCCGGGCTAACAATGCAACGTGTGCATCCCGAGTCTAAAAGTGCCAGCATTTTTGCTTGGGCGCCAGTAGAGGGCACTTTAAGTTCTACTGGGATGGTCATGGGGCCTGATTGGAAACTTACCAGACGGTCGTCATCGGATTCGGTTTCATTTCCCCCCTGATGAGGAGGACGGTTCTTCTTCTCATGGGATGGGAAGGCATTGTGCAACAGGTTCCAACCCTTTCATGGTGGTGTCCCTTCTTTTCCCAGGTTGTTTGTCTGGTTTTCTCTCCCCCCGCCCCTGGCTGGGGGCTTTGGGCCAATCTTGGAGTGGCAATTTACTGCCCGATGGCCCTCCTTTCTGCAACAGAAGCAGGTGGTAGACTGAGGCTTGCTTGTAGACCAACTTTTTCCTCCTTTCAGAGTTCCTTTGGGGGTGGGTGGGAGGGGTAGCTTTCTCTTTCTCACTATCATTGTGTTACTTGTCTCTAGCTAAATTGATCTCTACATCTGCTGCCAATTTGTACCAGCGTTGCAAGTTACCACCACCCCCCGTTTACACAATTTTGGTATATATCTTTGTTTAAGCCATCCATAAAACTGTCCATTAAAGCTTCTTCTGACCACCCCGCATATAAACGGACAATTTACGAGACTCTTGTATGTAATCAGCCACTGGGTTTTTCCCCTGGGTAAGAGTTTTCATTCTGGTTCTGGCCTTCCGCTCCGTGAGCAGGTCATCAAAGCGTTTCCTCAGAGTGACCATAAATCTATAATAGTCTCTCAGCAGGGGGAAGAACTCTTACCTTGGCTTCTTCTGTGGGGAGATCCTCTCCGAACTGTTGCATGAAATTCCAGATTTGGACCCAGAAAAATCACCTCCAAATTTCACACCAAGTGGAGGAACTTTTGCCATATGGCATCTGCGGGGGGGCCTCCTCCTCTTGGAAGGGCTCTTGCGGCTGCTGTTGCTGCTGCTGGTGTTTTCCCATCCTGATAAGCTCCACTGTCTGCCCCCAGGGCCCCCCTTTGGCAGAACAGGGCTTCTGCAGTTCTCTCCTCTAGGTCTGGGAGATCAGCTTCTCTTTCGGGACCGCTCTCGCATAAACACCGCCTCTCCCAAGCCTCTTGAAAGAGTTTCATAGCTTGGGACATCATAAGGTTCTCCTCATCAGCGTCCTGCCAAGCAGCTGCCAGCCGCCGATGTTACCTTGTGGTAATTCCAGCCAGAATTTCCTCAGGGTCATACTTCTGTCCCACTCCCAATGACTACCTGGGGCGGACGGATCATTCCTCCAAATTCAGATCTGCCATCTGCTCCGTCTCCAAGGAACGAGGATGCAGCCGCCCCCATGTCGTCCTCCTGGTCTCTGCCTGGGTAGGGCATTCCTTTGAAGGTTTTGGTTTTATTTACACTCCCCTCGGAAGGTGTTAGCTCCGGGCTGAGTGTGAAAATGAGATCTTGCTTAATGTCAAGCCGGCCTCCCTCAGCAATCAAGAAAGAAACCACTTAACTCCATTTTGCAGAATTAAGAGTACTTTTACTGGTTATGAAAAGATAGCAGCTAAACAAAGCAAGATCTGAGGCAAAAGCGCACAAAATCATACATATCAATATGTGACCAACCCCCTCCCCCCCGGTAACCCTCATCCCACTGTCCAATCTGCAAATCCCTTAGGTGTCATGTGAGTTCCATCTTCAAGGTGCATCATCAGGTTGGTATGCGGGACGGTTGGCCTTGACCAACACCAATCACTAATCTCCAGCATGCACAGTAGATGGTGAGAACAAAACTCCCTTTTGTACTTAAACCTCCCCTCCCAAATACCATGCCCCCCTCCCCATTTCAATGGCAGCTGAAAGCAAATAGCAAAACAGAGGCTGACACAAACTCACATCTGAGCATTGAAGCATATTAAGCAACTAGCATTTCCAATGATTCCTTGATTAATTGTTGGAGTGCAGTGACTTTTACCACTAGTTTGGCTTCATGGTTCAAGCATAATTCAGTTTTTCAAGCATATGTTTTGCAAATTCAAAAACCTATTTTTTATTTATAACTTTAATTAAAATTCAGATTTTTTAAATAGTGAAGATTTGATTTATGGAGTGTTTTAACCTTTTGAGGTTAATGCTAAAATAATTAGTCCCATATAGATAACTTCTTAGACTCATGGCAATTCTATCTATGAGGACATACTTAAATCTTAGGTCTTCAGAATCTTTTTCTCTTTAAATATACTCAGGGCTTTAGGTTTTCGCAGTCCATTTTTATAAATAAAATTTAGTGAATGTGTATTTGAACATTGTGGCTCAACCAATATCATCTAGTGCTTACAGTATCTTTACCCCAAATCAACCCAATTATGAAAACATATCTTGCTTTGTGGTTCATCTTTATCAGGTTATAGATACAGTTTTAGTTACATAATGCTGAACACAGGAATGCTGTGTTACAAACTATGTAAGAGATGCAGGAATAGGTAAGCTGTATTGGGATGAGGCAATTTTAATTGCCAGATATTTGGTCAATAGACTGTGGAGTTCAGCAATTAATGAAGCTCCATTATTACATGTTATAAAAATAGAACCATCTTTGGCGCATTTAAGAATCTTTGGCAGCAGTGCACGGGTGCACAGTCCCAAAACAATTAGGAGGAAAGAACAACCAAAGGCAAGGAAACTGAAATCTATAGGTTATCAGTCAAGAAGAAAGGCATATAGTTTTACACAAAAATGTTATTATTTCACGTTCTACAAATTTTTCTAAACATAAGAATTGGAAAAAGATACATGCCAATACCGAAATATGTATGCCTGTTAGTCAGAGGAATCCAATATATGAACATTCACACAGGCACGTTAAATAGAAATCCGAGAGTAGCTCAGGGTCTGAGTATAGCTCAGAGGAATGTTTGGAGAGTGAGATTCCAGTGAAATAGGAACATTTTATTCCAAGGAGGTCTGAAAGAGCAAACAAAGAAAGATTTATAGTTGATGAAGTAAAAAGTAAAAGTGTGTAACGCTCTTTAGAGCCTCAAAATTACCAGAAAGTATTAAACAAAAGAAATGGAAAGAGGCAATGGATGAAGAGATGTCTATGTAAAGACATAAAGTTTTCACTCCAATGAGGTTACTAGAGGGAGAAAAAGCTGTTAGATGCAAATAGATGTACAAAATGAAACTTTTGGTGAATGATGAAGTACAATATAAAGCAAGGTTAGTTTCCCAAGGCTTCACACAAAAGAAAAATGTTCCTTATGATGAAGTATTTGCGCTTACAGAGAGGAGTGAAACCATGACACTAATTTTAACCTTGGCAGCATTGCAAAATAATAAGCTATGCCATTTTGATATCAATTCTGCTTACCTAAATGCATAATTATATATATATATATATATATATATATATATATATATATATATATATATATATATATATATATATATATATATATATATATATATATATATATATATATAGCCATTAGGCCACAGGCTCTTATCCATTATCAGCGAAGCCAGGGTGAAAGGCCACAGGATAAGCCTAATGGCTAAGATGTTTGCCTAGTATGTAATATAGCCCAGGTTCAAATCCCAGTAAGGGTATGGCTAACTGATGAGAGCTAAATAGCTTGAAATAGATCTATACTAGTCTCCCTTTATTTATTTATCAGCACAAATTTTAAAAAAAAGACAAATATAACAAAGGCAGCAGTAAAAATATTGGGTTTCTGTCGTGATGGACTCTTGTGACGAGCCGATTGACAGATGATGGAAGCAGTTAGCTTCCTCCCATAATTGGGGCTTACCAGGGGTTGTAAAAATCATATATATATATATATATATATATATATATATATATATATATATATATATATATATATATATATATATATATACACACACACACATATATATACATACACACACATATATATATACATACACACACATACATACATACACACACACATACATATACATACACACACACACACATACACACACATACACATATACATACACATACACACATATATATAGCGCAAGCTCCTGGTTATGAGAGTGATTAACCAGGAACAGTATATAAATAAAACAAAGCACATAAACCCTAAAACAATCAGAGAGAAATTGGAACAAATGTTTAGATACTATTTTGAAAAAAATGGGTTTCAGAAGCAGTAAAGCTGATCCATGCGTGCATACTCAAAATTGTGAAGGCAAAATATCTATATTGTTAGCATTTGTGGGTGGTATTTGTTACATAACAAAAGAACAATCACAAATTTATTCATTTGCAAAACAGCTTGAAAAGGATTTTCAGTTAGTGTCTAGGAGAAATAAAGACCATTTTAGGAGTAGAAATAAAGAAACTACAAGAAGGAGGGTATATTTTAAGTGAAAAGAAGAAAATAGAAAAAAATAATATGGAAAGCTGTAAAAGTGTGCAAACTCCCATGATATCAGATTTTCTAACCATCAAAAATATTTTTCTAGGAACTATCAGGCAGTCATAGGAAGTCTGTTGTACTTATCACAATGGTCAAGGCCCCCATTCAGTCAATATTTTAAGCCGTTATATATCAAAGTCTACACAACAACACTGGTTACTACATTATTTAAAGGGAACCATAGATTTAGTATTGCATTTACAACCCTCAAGTGAATTGGGATTGAAATGTTTTGTAGATCGTGATTGGGCTAATGATGTACAAGATAGAAAGTCAGTCAGACACAT
Organism: Thamnophis elegans; assembly: GCF_009769535.1. Taxonomy (NCBI): domain Eukaryota; kingdom Metazoa; phylum Chordata; class Lepidosauria; order Squamata; family Natricidae; genus Thamnophis; species Thamnophis elegans. Next base: position 57,617,929 of record NC_045549.1, read on the forward strand.
TAGTGGGTTGGAAATCTAAAAAACAGATGTTAGATATCCCCCCCCCCCGGCTGACAAGCTGACAGAGGTTTCCACCAAGTTCCTTTGTTCTGATGGGAACAGAGGTTGAATCCCATTAGTCCAGAGGTCTGACAGATCCCTTTAAAAGGGGATGCTGCCCGACCATTTCCCAGCCGGATGTTTACTTGACCTGCAATAAAGAGCTGTTGTTAGTGAAGACTTTGTGTGCCTCCTTTACCCGATCTAACAACAGACTTCAGTTGCGATTTCTACAGCTGAAGCAGAATTCATAGCATTATCAAGATTATGTTCAGAGATAATATGCTATACCCAATTATTGAAAGATTTTGCTATTGAACTTAAAGGAGCTATACCAGTATTTGAGGATAACTCAACACAATACTAAATATTGAATTTAGTAGCTGGAACAGTAAAGTGCACAATGGACCAGAACACACAGTTGTAGTTGATTAGTTAGTGCTGACTCACGATTGGTTGTCGTAAGTATGAAGGGGGATTTCCCCTTTTTTCCTGCCCTTCTGTGTGTTCTGTATACTGTATAATTTACCTCATGATATCCCTGTGTTCCTGGCTATCTTGCATTTTTTTTTCTTTTTGGATGATGACATAGACTGCTGTAAGTTTGAAATACATATATGTATGTGTTCTGACCCCCCTCGTCCCACACCAAAGCACGCCGAGCCAAAGATACTTCAAGGAATTTATTAACAGACGGACAGGTCCTTGCCAGCAAACCGGCACAGACAAGCCTTGGCAGCAATCCAGCCTGCCAAGCTAGTTAGTTTAGTCAATGCGTTGACTCCTGCAATGGGACATGTGCACAAGAATTCCTCTTATAGTCTGGAGAGGAGCCTAATTACCACCAGCTGAATGCAATTATCTCCTGTAACTGCACAACTGTTCCTTACGCCTATCAGTTCTTCGGTGCCAGGCATCCAGGAACAACTCCCTTGGCTCCTCCCTACTGCTCCAATGCTCAGGCACCTCCTGGTGGCCAACCAGCCTCTCTGCGCTCTGCCTGGAGTCAGAACCCTGTCCAGGGTCCAGGGTACACACACACACACAGGTTGTGTTACTGTCTCTGAAAGCACCCACAACTTCTGAAGGCAAGTCACTCCACTGGTTAATTGTTTACATTGTCAGGAAATTTCTCCTTAGTTCTAAGCTCTTCTTTTGGTCCCTTCTCTGGCTAATGTTTAAGATGACTTCTTGATACAATTTGTAATCCACAGGTGTATTATATAATGAAAAATGAATAAAAGAGAAAAAGCAAAACAAAATCTCAGCTGAAAAGGAAAAATATCTCAGCTGAGAGTAAAAAACGAAATATCAGTTTGTAGTTAATGTAAAAGATTATACAAAAATAATAGTTTACCAAATACTGAAGAGATTTCTTACTTTAAAAAATATTGCTGTGTCTGACAATTTGTAATCCACAAAAGAAAATAGAGAGGTAATTGTAGATGAATAGAATCTGTGGTGTGTTGTTGCAGTTCCAAGCAGTTTCACAATTCTTGTGAAAGTTTACAATCCTCATAAATTTGCAGTCCCAGTGGACAGGATAAACGGCCTTGTGTAAGCAGAGGCTTGAATAAATGATCACTCAATTTTCTCAGGATCATTCAATAGATATAAAAATTCAAGATCATTTAGTTCACCAAGACTGTAATAAATTCTTATAAATATTCAGAGAGAAAAAACACCCTTGCAAACAGATTTGCTCTTAATTTATTTTGCAATTACATCTCTAATTGTGCACAGTTAATGGTAAAAAGAACTATGCAGTTAATATAGAAGATTTAAAACAAGTACAGTCTACCGTATATAGAGAAAAGATAATAATAATACTGAGTTGCTGAGATTTGTTTCCTTTCTTCAGCATAACAGACCATGCTACTCAGCAGAATTCACCATAGTAAAGTTTTCTATTCAAGTCCAGTCTTTTCCTGTATTCACTTTTTCCCCTATGGGTGCAATTTTGTGCTTGTTTAGAATTTTTCTGAGGGTTTTGAAGAGATTATTTCTGATCTTCGGTAAGGATTCTCTTATGCTGACTGGCAAATCCCTGGGGGAGGGCCTTCTCTGTGGCTGCTCCGGCCCTCTGGAACGATCTCCCCGTGAAGATCCGGACCCTCACCACCCTCCAGGTTTTCCGCAAAGCCGTCAAGACCTGGCTGTTCCGACAGGCCTGGGGCTGATGAGTTCCCATCCCATCCCCACTTGAATCGTTATCACTGTTGTTGTTTTTACTCTGTCTGTCTTTTGTCCTATTTGTATCCCCCCCTCCTTTGGTTGTGTGCCACCCTGAGTCCCTCAGGAGTGGGGCGGCATACAAATTAAATAAACATAAACAAACAACATAAACATTAAAAGCTGTGTCCTCCTCTACCTGCATGTCTTCTAGATTTAGTATTAGTGTTGGTAGAGTCTAACACTTCAAACAACTTTTGAGGATTGAGATTTAAAACAACTTTTGGGGAATAGCTGAAGTCAATAACTATTTTAATTCTACAAGGAAGAAAGTAAGAGATACTGCCTCTTATTGGAGGGAATAACCTGTGCTCAGCTAGTGGAAGATCCATCACAGGTTTATTAGTTCACAGCTCTTGTTGGGAACATGGCATAGACAGTTTCTCAGATGCAGAGAGCAGTCAATGTTATGACATCTTTCTCACTAGTCCCAGTAATTCTATGCTATTTGATTAATAGAGGTGCCACTTAATTCCGTATTGATATCTGCAATCATCATGTTTGGCTAAATAAGTCCCATCGGAAATCAACCACACACATGGAAAAGTATGACAGCCTGAAACATCCATTTGGATGGATAAAATGGAACAGCCCTGCATTTGTAAGAGAGCCCTGCTATATCAGAGTTGCCTCAAACTGCGAGATGGGTAACAAATAAATTTAACAACAACAACAACGAAAGCTCCAGAAAAGGGGCAGAGTCAGGCAACCACATGCCATGCTATAAATCTTGCTCTGGGTTTCCTTTCCTCTTCCGTTTTCCTTTCTTGTCATGCTTATTAGATTTTGAGCCAGGGGGCAAAGCCTCCATTCTCTTTGAAAATCTGCACTATGTTCTGGAAAATCAAGACTGCCTTTGCATGTCCATAAATCTCCTGTGTTAAAGGGATGCTTGGAAGAGGCTGGGCATGCAGAGGAGCTGAGGAAGATGGTTGGGACAAGAGAAGACATCTTCAGGCCAAACTTCCTGACTTGCTTCTCCTTCTTCGAGGCTACCAGCCACCCCCCTCAATCCTGTATGGTTGGCACACATGGAAGAGGGTAGTCCATCTACACACTTTCTCCAAATACATGGAACAAATACATGGAACTGGAAGGATGCAGCCAAGTGGCAGGTCTAGTGGGGCCAGAGAGATAAAGGGCGGATGGGGGCTGAGTGGGTTTGGGTGCCCTAATGATATATGCCTTCCTTTTTTTTGGGAAAAGTACACATCTGGCAAGAGGATTGCATGGCGCCCTCTCACACCCTGTGTTTGGGATCACACAGGCAATGCCTGGTCCTCGGCTAAGCCACCCCAGGCAAGGAGACACATGACTCCTGGGGCAGGCAGGGTTCGGAGGCTAGCTGAGCTGCCAGAAGGGGTCAGGAGGCCATGGCTGCGGGCAGGAGGAGGGTCTGTGGCATGAAGGTGCTCAGTCATCGGGCCTACTAGAAGTCTGGAGGCTTCAGTGAGGCCTGTGTGCATGCATGAGGCAAGCGCGGGGGGTTGTACGTGCATGCGCAGGAGGAGAGCATTGCATTATGGGTGTGGGCACACACACGTGCACTATCACACACGTGTGTGCCCTTTTGACACCCGATCTGAAAAACGTTCGCCATCACTGGCCTAGGCCATCTTTATGTAGAGCAACAATTCATTTTTTCAGATCCTCAGAGAGTTCATTGCCACGAGGTGCCACGTTGAACTTCCAGTGATCAGTATGCAAGAGTGAGAGCGATAACACCAAATTTAACACACTTGCTCCTCCTTCACACCTGAGAGCTTGTAACACTAACAAGTCACAAAACACCAGGGAGGGAAAACGGCAAATTGGGCCCCATTTGGATATTATCACTTAGGAGTGTAGCTATTATCACTTAGGGGTGTACTCACTTTTGTTGCCAGCAGTTTAGACATTAATGAGCCATTATTGTGTGTTGTGTTATTTTGAGGGGACGGCACATTTACACTGTTATACAAGCTGTATACTCACCACCTAACATTGTAGCCAAGTGTCATTTCTTCAGTGTTGTCACATGAAAAGATATACGTAAATATTTACAAAATGTGAGGGGGTGTACTCACTTTTGTGATATATTCTCTCTCTCCCTCCTTCCCTCCCTCCCTCCCTCTCTCTCTGTATGTGTGTGTCTCTCTCTGTGTGTATAAATAGTGCACTGGAAGATCTGCAAGAAATATCATTTTCCTGCAAGCAAGAACTGGTGGGACCATAAAATAAAGTCATAGAAAATGAAGAAGCTAAATTGCTCTGGAACTATACCCCAAACTTAACAATCGTGAATGAGAAATACAAAGAAGTCTGGTTAGTGGACATAGCAATACCTGGAGAAAGCAGAAGAGAAGACAAAGAACTGGAGAAGATAACAAAATACAAAGATCCCCAAATAGAAATAGAACAACTGTGACAAAAGCAAGGAAAGGTAATACTAATACTAATAGGCGCCTTGGGTGAAATCCCAAAACAACTGGAGCACCACTTGAACACCATCGCCATTGATACATTGAGTGTGGAAGAATGGATTGTAAAATTGACTGAACTAGCAGAGATGGAAAAATTGCTTTGATAAGAGACAATGGATTAGGCAGCTTTATAAGAGACTGGAAGCTGTTTGTGGGCTTTCTATGAGTTAAATATAATAACAGATGGTTAATGGTGAGGTTTGAAGAAAAGTGCAATGTTTGGGCTAACCTGTTGACTGTTTATATATATATTAGATGTTATATATATATTATATGTTGGGTAAATTCTATAATTAGATAAAGATGTCCTCATCTGAAATATTGATTGATATATTTTTGTTACATATGGATGAGAAAGTTTATAATTATTTATAAACCCATTATGTAAGAATAGGAAAATTTATTGTTATTTTTTAAAAAAAATTCCCAACACCCAACCAGGGTGGATTTTTTTTAATATTGTTTTTAATTGTATGTTTAATGTTAGATTTATTTGATGTTTTGGGGTTCCAACCCTTCTTTTGTACACATTTTTTGTTTTTCTTTCTGTTGAATAAGTTTTTCTATTTCTTTGTTTTGAATTTTATTCTTGTTGATGAAAACATAATAAATATATGACAAGATAACAGAATAAAATGATTAGACTAAAGTGCACAACTATAAACCTCATGCTCTAAGAGCCAAGGTGGCGCAGTGGTTAAATGCAGCACTGCAGGCTACTGCTAGATCAGCAGTTGAGCGGTTCAAATCTCACCGGCTCAGGGTTGACTCAGCCTTCCATCCTTCCGAGGTGGGTAAAATGAGGACCCAGATTGTTGGGGGCAATATGCTGACTCTCTGTAAACCGCTTAGAGAGGCCTGAAAGGCCTATGAAGCGGTATATAAGTCTACTGCTATTGCTATTGCTATTGCTTTTGCTGATGATTAGGTATTGATTGTGCAAGACTGGCTAGAAAATATTGAATATGTTATGAAGATTGAACTATTTGGAGAAATGGTGAGCTTAAAAATAAATAAGCTAAAGATGACAATATTGTCTAAGAATATAAATGTGGAAGATCAGAAGAAATTGGAACCTAAAACTGGTTTTAAAGTTGTAAAAAGGTAAAGTATATAGGGTGATTCTTACTGATGAAAATTGTACAAAAGCAACTATGTTAAAATATGGAAAGAGATAAGGTTGGATTTAATGGCAAAAATTAGAATTGTCATTAGTAGGAAGAATTTCAGTAACTAAAATGAATGTACTACCTAGAATGTTATTTATATTCACAACTATACCAATATTGTTTAACAATTCTTTTAAACAATGGCAGAAAGATATATCAAATTTTATTTGGCAAAATAAAAAAACCAAGAATTAAATACAAGCTTTTACAGGACTCTAAAGATGTCTGGGTTTTCTGGATTTTAGATAATACTATGATGCTTGTTGTTTAGTATGGTTAAAAGATTGGCTAACTCTAAAAAACTCAAGGATGTTAGACTTCAAAAGTTTTGATTTGGAATTTGGGTGGCATGCCTATATGTGGTACAAAGTAAAAGTTAACCCTGGATTTAAGAATCATATTATTAGGTAATTGATTAGATGTGTATGGTTGAAATTTAAAAGACTGGCTGAAAAAGTTCCATTTTGGTTATCACCTAAAGCACTAAATAAAACAGAGATGCTATTGGAAGGTAAGTGAATGACATATCAGGAGTTATTGAAGAAGGTCAAGAACTGGAGTGCCTGTAAGGACTTGCCTTTCCTTTCTACTCAAAAAAGTAGAACTTTTGAAACGATTGGCATTTCAAAAGGAAACTTTTATTGAAAATGATAGCAAGACAAAGAAAGCAGGATCTGAGGATTCCCGTGCAATTCCATTAAGTTAAAAAGATAAAAACCCCACCCCTCAGTCTGTTGTAGCACAAGACAATCCACAGGTATGAAATTGTTTTGAGAACCTCAGGCTGAGGTGGTGATAACAAGTTGTTCTCAAGTTTTACTTGCTGGTGGCTCCAGTGCTGAGACAAAACAGATAGCCCTTAATTTAGACTCCCCCCCAACATTCCCAGGAAGGTAAATCAAAGTACAGGATAAGCAGGCAACAGGAAAAAGGTTGTAAAGTGAGGAATGCATCCAGGCCCTCCCCATTGGAGTGGCAGCATCATGATAGGGAATCTATGGGACCTGACCGGCTTCCCCCACTAGGAGAAGGAGAGGTCCACCTGGAAGAGAAACAAGGAGAAAAATAGAGCAGTGATTTAGTTAGGCTTCTCAGGATATTGCATATGGAACTTTTTTAGCAGTTTGGGAGCACTGATATGTCTTTTGGCCACCCATTAGTTTTCGGAGGGTTTTTTTTCCAGTTTCCAGGATACTAAGTATGGCTCCATGCTGTGTGTGTGAATCAAATATTTCCCTGATTTCAAAGTGCTGCTCTCTTTCAACCATGATAGGAGGAGGTGAGGCTTCCTGTGGTAGTCTGAGTGGAGAGTTATTTCAGGTTTTAGCAGACTGCAATGTAATATTGGGTGAAATTGTCTGAGAGTTTTTGGCAGCAGTAACTCAATTGTCACCAGATTTAGAATTTGTATGATGGGAAAAGGGCCTATGAATTTGGGCCCTAATTTTTTTAAGGGTTGTAAGGAGTTCAGGAATTTAGTGGATAAGTACATCCTATCTGCTACCTTGAATGGCTTGGATTCTGTTCTCTTTTTTTCTGCCTGTACCTTAAAGGCTGCTCAGCATCCTGAAGTGCTTTTCTTACCACTGGACAGATGTTTTGTAGTTAGTGTATCCACTCCTTATGTGTTGTGGCCTGTTGACTGCCAGCCCCTCTAGCAGCTGAATCAGAAGAAGAAGAGACGTGGGAGTCAGGGTCAGCATCAAGGCAACCTGAGAGCTCAGAGGGGGAAGATGGAATAGGGCTGGCAGAGAGAGACAGAGGTGGAGCCTGTGCCATCCATCAGCCCTCTGATGGAGAATCAACAGCCACCAGGTGGCTGATGAGGAAGAGGAGGAACAGCTGTGTCCAGTGCCTAATATGCGGATGCAGAGAAAGTAGAGAGGAGAGCAGTGGAAATCTGTGGGCCAATCCTTGGGAAGGAAGAGCCACCACTGCTAGCGAAGCCCCATCCTAGGTCTGGGGATAAAAGGCAGGGACATAGATGAATAGATGTGGCAGATAACTATTCATCTCCTAGCTGGCCAGATTTGTTAGCCTGTGGTGAGAGAGAAACTTTTTGCCGGGGCTGCTGGTGCTCCTAATAAAGGAACCTTTGAGTTAATTTCAGAGTGTTTGTCATATTTGGGGAGCTCTGTCAGAACATTAAGGGAGGGTATGGTAGGCTCTTCTATTGGTAGTTCTGTTATTGGATTCTTGGCCAGTAGCTACTCTAAATGGAGTGAACCCAGTGCTCAAGTGTACTGCATTATTGTAGGCAACCTCTGCAAAAGCAGGTCAGTTCAACTGTCCTGTTGTTAGTTGATGAAGCATCTTAGGTAGGGCTCTAGAGCTGAGTTCATACATTCCATCCTGCCATTTGTTTGAGGAGGATGTCTCAAACTCAGGCCCTGATTGGTACCCAGGCGGCTTAGGAAAGCCCCTCAGAACTTTGATATGAATTGGGCCCCCCGGTCAGATATAATCCTTTGGGGGGGGCATCATGTAAGTGATATATGCAGTGTAGAAACATTTTGGCTAGGGCTTTTGCAGTGGGAATCTTCTGTCAAGGTATGAAGTGAACCTGCTCGGAGAACAAGTCAGTCACTACCCAAATGACAGTATTTCCTGCATTTTGGGCAGTTCTATAATGAAATCCATAGAAATCTCTCTCCAGGGTGCTGAAAGCTGAGCCACGGTTTGTAATACTCCTGGGGGTTTCCCTCCCTTCTCTTTGTGGCTGCAGAGTTTGGGCAACTGGCTACGTAGCTCTCTATACCTTTCTTAAAGGACGGCCACCAGAATTGCTTCTTTATCAGATATAACATTTTTACAAATCTGAAGCAGATGGCTAGTTTTGAGTCATGGCAGGTTTGCGCCCAGTGTACTTGCTTTGGGAATAGTTTCCACAGGGTCGTAAGGGCCTCCATATTCTTATGGATAGTCCATACTTGGAAGGGGACTTCACTCCCTTCCAGAAAATAGCTCCATGTGAGGAGGACCCAATGGACAACATACACCTCTTTTTCCCAAACTGCCAATCTCTGTTCTGTATCTGTTAATTTTTTGGAGGTATATGCACATGGCTGTAATTGGCCTTGCTTATTCTTTTGGAGGAGGATCACCCTGACTGCCATGTCACTAGCATTTGCCTGAATGATAAAAGGTTTTTCTGGATCTAGGTGCTTCAACACTAGTTCTACTGAAAACAGTCTCAAATGCCACTTGGTACTCCATGGTCCTGTTCAATGGCTGTCTCAGTTTGGATTTACCCCCCCCCCCTTAGTTTTTAGCAAGTTAGTAATTGGAAGCACAATTTGGACAGATGCTGAGATAAATTGTCGGTAAAAGTTAACAAACCCCAGGAAACTTTGCAGCTGTCTATGCATGCAGGGAGATTCAACCGCTGCCTGCACTTTCTCAGGGTCCACTTCTACTGCTACATTATATTATTATTATTATTATTATTATTATTATTATTATTATTATTATTATTATACAATTGTATCACAGCGGCCAGTTGTTTCACCGGATTTGGCATTGGTTACTAGTCGGGCCCCACCCAGGGGCCTAGGACGTCGTAACATATTTTCTTAATATGTGTGCAGATCCAAGCAGTGCGGCTTTTTGCATTTGACTGATGGTGATTTTGTCAATTTTTAACTGTTTTAAATGTAATTCCAGTGCTTTTGGAATAGCACCCAGTGTGCCAATTACCACTGGAATTACCACTGCTGGTTTGTGCCATAGTCGTTGAATTTCGATTTTTAAGTCCTGGTATCTTGCGATTTTTTCATGTTCCTTCTCGGCGACCCTGCTATCACCTGGTATTGCGATGTCTATGATTGTGACCTTATTTTTCTCAACCAGTGTGATGTCTGGTGTATTATGCGCCAGTATTTTGTCGGTTTGTATACGGAAATCCCACAAGATCTTGACCATCTGATTTTCGGTGACTTTTTCAGGCTGATGTTCCCACCAGTTTGTTGCTGTTTTAATATTATAATTTTTGCACAAATTCCAATGGATCATTTGTGCTACTGAATTGTGCCGCAATTTATAGTCAGTCTGCGCGATTTTTTTACAGCAGCTGAGTATGTGATCAACAGTTTCATCAGCTTCTTTGCAAAGTCTGCATTTGGCATCATCAGAGGATTTTTCGATTTTGGCCTTAATGGCATTTGTGCGGATAGCTTGTTCTTGCGCAGCCAGGATTAGTGACTCTGTTTCTTTCTTTAATGTACCTGTTGTTAACCATAACCAAGTTTGTTCACTGTCCACTTTATCTTTTATTTTTTCCAGAAATTGGCCATGCAGTGCTTTGTTCTGCCAACTCTCCATTCTTGATTTTATCACATCTTTTCTGTATTCTTGTTTCGTCTGTTGGGCCTTCAGTAGATTTTTGTTCTTTACTTCGATTAATAGATGTTCTTGACTTTCTTTTAAATAATCAGCCAGTGCATGTTTTTCTTCTTCAACTGTTTGCTTCACTTGTAATAATCCTCTGCCACCTGATTTTCGGGGCAGGTACAGTCTATCAGTATCACCACGTGGATGTAAACTGTAGTGCATTGTCATTAGTTTCCTGGTTTTTCGGTCCAAAAGGTCCAAATCAGCTTGTGTCCAGTTAACTATACCAGCTGTGTATCTTATAACTGGTATTGCCCAGGTATTTATGGCCTTGATTGTATTTCCACCATTCAATTTAGATTTCAAAATTTTCCTAATTCTGTTGGTGTACTCTCGCCTGACAATAGTTTTTACTTCTCCATGCTTGATGTTATCCAACTGCAGAATGCCTAAGTATTTGTAGGCTTCATTTTCTTTGCATTTAATTAATTGGCCATTGGGCATTTCAATTCCCTCACATGCAGTGATTTTGCCCCTTTTTATGGATACAGTGGCGCATTTTTCCATGCCAAACTGCATTGAAATATCGGTGCTGAATACTCGGACTGTGTTTGTCAATGATTGGATTTCTATTTCTGACTTTCCATAGAGTTTCAAATCATCCATATATAGTAAATGTGAAATTTTTTCAGCTTCTTTGGCTGTTTGGTAGCCTAATTTCATTTTTTTTTAAGATTATTGATAGTGGGATCATTGCGATGATGAAGAGAAGAGGTGAAAGTGAATCACCCTGGAAAATTCCTCGCTTGATATTAACTATTCCGTAGATCTCATTCCCTACTGCCAACTCAGTTCTCCATTGTTTCATCGCCTTTTCAGTAAAGGATGTAATATTTTTGCTAATGCCAGTTGTTTCTAAGCATTTTATGATCCAACTATGTGGCAGTGAGTCAAATGCCTTTTTGTAATCAATCCAGACCATATTCAAGTTCGTTTTTCTGTTCTTACAATTTTCTAATATCATTTTATCAATTAGAAGCTGATCTTTGGTGCCCCTGCTCCTTCTTTTGTTGCCTTTTTGCTCTACTGGCAAGATGTTGTTTGTTTCCAAATAATCCATCATGTTATCTGCAATAATGCCTGTGAGTAATTTGAAGGTTGTTGGCAAGCATGTTATTGGTCTGTAGTTTTCAGGTGTTGTTCCTTTAGTTGCATCTTTCTGAATCAAGTATGTTTTTCCAGTTGTCAACCATTCATCAATTTGGCCCTTTTGTAAAATTTCATTCAGTTGCCTGGCCAATATTGCATGTAAACTGGTCAGATATTTGAGCCAGAAACCATGTAATTGGTCCTTTCCAGGTGATGTCCAATTCTTTACCTTTTTAACTCGATTTTTGACCATCTCAGTTGTTATTTCTAATACTTGCATTTGCTTGTTGCCAATGCTTTTCTCAAAGTCATGTATCCACTTTGCTTCCTTGTTGTAGTCCTTTGCATTTTCCCACAATTCTTTCCAGAATTCAACTGTGGCCTGTTTTTCTGGTTTTTCACTTTTGGTGTCACCATTTACATTAAGACTTTGATAAAAACGCCGTTGGTCTGATCGAAATTGCTGATTTTGTTTATATTGGATGATTCGTGCCTCATATCTTTCAATTTTTCTAACTGTTGCTGTTATCTGCTGTTTTACAATCTCTACAGCTTCATTGATGTTTCTTGTATCCAATCTATATCGTCTGATTAGCCGATCTATGATTTTGTTGTTTTTAAGCCGTTGCTCATGCATATTCTTTAAGTTACTAGCATCTGCCCTTAATTTTTTGATTTTTTGTTCTAAACGGATTTTCCACTTTGGCTTTGATGCTTTTTCTGTTGTGTGACTAGGTACTTTAATTTTAATGCCTAGTTCATTAGTGACTATTACAGCTGCGCTGTACATTAACTGGTTTGTTTCCAAGATGGATCCCGGTTCAATTGTTGAAAACACTGCATTAACCATTTTCATGATAGGGGCCAAAATTTTCTTAGGCACAGTTTTTAGTGATGGTAAACGTTGCCTTTCCTCATTAAGCAGAAAATGCTCCATGATCTTATCCTTCAATTCTTTTTGTTTTTGAGTTAGTTCATCAGTTGGTTCAGTGATAACTGGTTCTAGTGGTGGTGATGTTATTTCCTCCCCGAGAGCTTCTTCTGGGAGTTCTACTATAATGTCTTTAGTTGTGTCTTGAATATCAGTTATTTCCGCTTGTGATATTGTTTTTTGGGTTTTGCAATTTGCCTGAATTTCCTCATGTTCAACTTCACTAAACACTTTATTCCGTATAATAAATCGCCTTTGATCTGCTAGTCGTTGTTCACTAACATTTGAATCTGGATATTGTTGTTTCCATAATTCATACATTCGCTTTAAATAGCCTCTTTTTTCTGGCTCTGAGTTGTAGTAACAGGCCATTATGGCACGGTTTTCATCTGCACTATATTTTTGTCGTTTTGTTGGCTGGTCCACTTGTAGCCCACTTGTCGACGGATGTCCAGGGACCCCAACATCCGCCGCGGCCCTTGTTAACCCGCGCGACGACCGATGCGGTATGGAATTCTTATTTGTTTTTTTCACCATATTGTATGGGTTGGCCGGGGTTTTTTTACGGGACCAGATGCCAACCTGACCCCAACCCTCCTCCTTTCTCATCCGGGCTTGGGACCGGCAACGGCGGAGTTATTATTATTATTATTATTATTATTATTATTATTATTATTATTTCTTAGTTTTGTATGCCGCCCACTCTCGGAAGACTCAGGGCGGCTTACAATAAAAAAGGGAGGGGGAATATAAAAAAATAATACAACAATTTAAAAGTACAGCAACATTCATAACTTAAAGTGGGGCTGGATAATTCAATAGCCCCAGGCCTGCTGGAACAGCCAGGTCTAGTTGCTTTACAGAAGGCCAGAAGGGTAGTAAGGGTCCAGATCTCAATGGGGAGATAGTTCCAGAGGGCCGGAGCTGCAACAGAGAAGGCCCTCCCCCGGGGAGTCACCAGCTGACATTGGCCGGCGGATGGAATCCGGAGGAGGCCTAGTCTGTGCGATCTAATTGGTCTTTGGGAGGTAGTTGACAGGAGGCGGTCTCTTAGGTAACCAGGTCCGATGCCATGTAGGGCTTTAAAAGTAATGACTAGCACCTTGAAGCATGTCCGGAGACCAATGGGAAGCCAGTGCAGCTCGTGGAGGATAGGTGTAACGTGGGTGTACCTAGGTGCACCCACAATCGCTCGTGCGACTGCATTCTGGACTACATGGGAGATCCAATACCCTAACTAGTCTATCAGGGTTCCAAATAGCATCCAAAAGTAAATCAGAGTCCAAGGCAAAATATTGCTCAAAGTTCCAATTTATTAAGAGAGCCATGTTGGCACATCTGGGAAAACCTGAATCTGAAGGCTTCCAGGTTTTCCCCACTTGGTTGAAAGTTTAAGATCTTGCCCCACACCCAAAAATCCATCACATGGTCCAATCTCCCACTGCCATGCTGGCTGTTCCACCCATCCAGTTCCGGTCAGATGCAGAGGTGCAGAGACAAAGGATGACCTTGGCTTTCTAGAAAGAATTTTGTTTTGGCTATACAGTAAATAACTCTGTACAATCCCTCCTTCCATTTTCCCACAATAGAAAATGCATAGTAGAATAATAGAAAATATGGCAGGATAAAGATCCAAAATAAAGATGGCTGGGCTTCCTGGGAGGAGCTTACTGGTGGAAGCAGCAAAAAATCAGCTGCCTCCGAATTCCTGGCTACGTACCTGATTAGAGGATCTTCCATCTGACGTCTTATCAGGTTTTCTTATCCTTCAGGCAAGAGGGAAAGAAGAAACTGTTTTGCTGGCAAATGCTCTTCGATTTTTGCAGCTTTTGTGCTTGCAAGGAAAGGGGGGCTAGCCCAAGGCAGAACGGCTGTCCGTGCTGGGAACTTCCAACTGCCTTGTGCAGGACAAAGTAGGTCTCTCCCACTCTGCTCTAAGTTTTGTTTGATTTAATCTTATCACGAGCTGAATCCGTTTACTGCGAGGACAATAATTGCTTATCAACATTTTAGCTTCTTCTCTTTTTCTCCTCCGAAAAATTATTTACTCAGAGGCTTTTAAAATGGCGCCGAGCAGGCTGGTTTCTCCGGTAATAACGAACACTTTTTGCTAATTCTCACAAGACTTCAAAAGAATTCAAAACAAAAGAGATAGCTTATCACATGTTTTGGTTTCACAATAGAAGAATTTTACTCCTTCATTAACTTTGCTTATTTGGAAGTTAAATGGTGATGAATCTGTTGAACGGTTTTGTTACAATGTTTACTCACTGAAACTTTTGCCAAGCCTTAAATTTCAAAATAAAAGCCTCTTTACTTAAAGCTGCATATTTAGGCAATAGAGTTTTATTAACTGCAGGCAGACAAATTTTGAAATGGCCTCAAAACCAAATATTAACTTGAAGACGTCACCCTCTACTTCCAGGGGCACATCCTCAGTGCCTGGTACAAAGCTGCAGCCTCCGCTTCCTACGCCCCCTGCTGGGGATGTGTTAATGAAAGAATTTTTTCTGAGTAATCTAAGCGAGGCTTTTAATGCACAGACAATTAAAATGGAAGATAAATTTAGAGATAATAGAGAGGAGAGAAAAGAGGAAATAAAAGAAATGAAAGAAGAAATTAAAAGTGAAATTAAAAGTGAAATAAAAGGACTTAAACAGGAGTTGTATGAGAAATTTGAGGCTAAGGTTGATAAAATTAGAGACGACATGCTGAGTCTTGTAACTGTATTAACAGAACATATTTCTGGAGTGGAAGATACTCTAGAGATTCTTAATGATGCCAATGCTAACTTGACATTGAAAACAGAGGTGGTGGAACAAAAAGTGGAAAATGCTGAAAAAGAAATTATTATGATACAGTACCGACAAATGGAGTTCGCATTAAGAGTAAGGGGGCTGCGTGAGGAGAAACAGGAGAACCTGAAACAGATCCTATCGGAAGCTTTTGACCGCCTGATGGGAAGACCAGGGACCAACCAAGGCTGGCAAATTGACAAAGCTTACCGCGTTAACTCCTGGCTGGCAAAGCAGAAGCAGCTTCCTCGAGACATCGTTATATATTTTACTACAAGAGAGTTCAGAAATATGGTACTGCAAGCGTCTTATAACACTAAGCTTCAAATTGGCGGTCAAGACCTGGCTGTTTTGAAAGAGATACCACCTCAAATGTTAAGAGCCAGAAGAGACTACGCTTTTTTGGTCGAAGAACTCAGAAATCGTCAGATACAGTATAGATGGGATGCACCATTTGGCATCATATTTACATTTGATAAGCAAAGGTACCGCCTCAACTCTGTATGGAAAGCCCGAGATTTTTATTATAATATATTGAAGGCCGGACACCCTGCACCATCTGGACCTAGAGAAAGACCACAAGAAGGACAGGATAGACAGCAAACTACACAACCACCAGACAAGATGGAGCATCTCTCTTCTCTAGAAGTGCAAGGTGCTATGGAACCAAGACCTAGCCGCATGACTACTAGACGTATGGAGAAACAAGCTAAGAGGCAACAGCATCAACAATCATTGGCCATCGATCAAGGAACTACAACAACAAATCTGGAAGCAGTGGGAGGAGCTGGACCTAAGGTTAAACAGGCCGTGCAGGAAGCTCTAAAAATGCTTCAACCAACCAAAGATGACAACTAAGATTTTAACATGGAATGTCAACGGACTGAACTCTCCACAGAAGAGGAAGAAAATATTTCATTATCTTAAACAGTTTAAGAACGATGTAATTTGTTTGCAAGAAACTCATATCAAGTCAACTGATCAAAAATATTTGATCAACTCAAAACTTGGTCAACATTTTGCAGCTTCTGCTATGGAAAAGAAGAATGGTATAGTTGTATACTTAAGAAAAGATATGAAAGCTGAATTAATAGAAGCAGATCCCTTCGGAAGATATATTGCTTTAGACTTAATCTTAGAAGGGAAAAAGACATTACTTTTGGGAATTTATGCTCCCAATCAACAGCAAGATAGATTCTATAGAAATCTTCATGCTAAATTAGTACAGTGGGACTATAGTTCCTGTATACTATTGGGTGACTGGAATGGAGTGATAGATACTAAGAGAGATAAGAAGATTTCCCGCCTAAATACCAAGATGCGAGCAAAGTTACCCAAATCTTTCTTTGACATTATGGATGATTTTGAATTGAGAGATATCTGGCGAGAAAGAAATGCAGAGGAATATGACTTCACTTTTTTCTCGGACAGGCATCAATCCCTTTCAAGGATCGATTTTATTCTAACCACTAATGATTTGCTTTCTAGGGTCAAGAAAACAAAGATTGCAGCTAGAGTCCTTTCGGACCATAACCCAGTTTGGATGGAGTTGGGAAGGGTAGTGCAGGCAAGAAGGTTTTGGAGACTGAATGAAAATTTATTTAGATATGAAAACTATATTAATGATTGTAAAAAATTACTATCTGAATATTTTGTTTTGAATATGAATAAGGGTACATCTATGGAATTTGTATGGGATGCAAGCAAAGCGTATATGAGAGGAGTTTTGATGAATATAAATAAAACACATAGAAATAAGCAAGGGCTAAAACGAACAGAACTGGAAGAGGAAATTAAGAGAAAAGAGCTGGAGTTAACAAGGAAACCAGACGATACAAAGGTTAAGGAAGCTATTAACATATTAAAATCTCAATTTGACATGTTGATCTCTGACCAGGTAGCTACTAATTTATTATATGCAAAACACAATACTTTTTGTAATGCAAACAAACCTGGCAGATGGTTAGCTTATCAGATTAGGAAAAAAAGGAAAACTCGAAATATATCTAAACTGATTTACAGAGGGAAGGAGGTGTTCCAACAGGAAGAGATTCAAAAGGCTTTCTGGGAATTTTTTACAGAACTGTATAAAGGGGATAAAATTAATGGTTTAGACATAGACAAATATTTAGACAAGGAGAAAATACCTTCAGTTAGAGAAGAACACAGGCAAAAATTGAATCAACCAATAACCTCGGGGGAAATCCTGCAGGTAATTAAGCAATTAAAGCCAGGGAAAGCACCAGGTACAGATGGCTTGACAGCGGTTTACTACAAAAACTTACAGTTAGAAATGGTAGAACCTCTTAGAGAATTATTTAATATGATTCAAACGGAAGGTAAAGTCCCTCCATCTTGGAAGACAGCGTTTATATCTTTGATACCCAAAGAAGATCAAGATACTACTCAACCCAAAAATTATAGACCCATTTCATTACTGAATGTAGATTATAAAATTTTTACTAAAATATTAGCAAATAGGTTAATGTTGGTCATTCAACAATTGATACATACGGACCAAACAGGTTTTATACAAGGGAGACAGATGAAAAGTAATGTCAGATTAATTATTAATGCATTAGAATATTTGGGAAAGAACAACCAGATCCCTGCTGCGTTTATATTTTTGGATGCTGAGAAGGCCTTTGATCGAGTTAACTGGCAATTTCTGCTGAAGATATTGCAAAAAATGCAGATAGGAGATAATTTTTTACAGTCAATTAAAGCAATATACCAACAGCAAACAGCACAAATCATAGTCAATGGAAGTTTAACAGACTCTTTTCAAATTGGAAAAGGTACAAGACAGGGTTGTCCTTTGTCCCCATTATTGTTTATTATAACTTTGGAAGTATTGTTGAATAAAATACGGGGCTTGGATGGTTTAAAAGGGATCAAGATTAGGCAGCAAGAATATAGAGTCCGCGCTTTTGCGGATGATTTGGTCATAATATTGGAACAACCGCAGGAATCCAGTATGGTTTTAATGAATACGATTAATCAATATGGTCAAGTGTCTGGCTTTAAAATAAACTTAGGAAAAACCAAAATATTAGCTATAAATATGAATATTAAACAAAAGGAAGAATTAGGAGTGATGCTAGGATGTGAGGTAGTTAAAAAAGTCAAATATCTTGGAGTTAACATTTTAACTTCAAATGGGAAATTATATAAGCATAATTATGAACCACTTTGGCATAGCATACAGACAGAGATGAAAAAATGGGAGAAATTGCACTTATCTTTGCTGGGCAGGATAGCGGCAGTGAAAATGAACATTTTACCAAAATTTTTATTTCTTTTCCAAATGTTACCTATACTTAAAAAAGATGCGAACCTTTTAGAATGGCAGAAGGGTATCAACAAATTTGTGTGGGCAGGAAAGAAGCCGAGGGTAAAGATGAAAATAATGCAAGATGTACGTGAGAGAGGAGGATTGAAACTACCTAATTTAAAACTATATTATGATGCAGTGGCATTATCTGTAATTAGTGATTGGATTCATTTAACCAATGATAGAATATTGAACATTGAGGGACACGATCTGGTATTTGGTTGGCATGCTTACCTGTTATTCAACAAAAAATTGGATAAGAACTTTAAAAGTCATATTTTGAGAAATGCTTTATTGCGGGTTTGGAAGAAATACCAATATAAATTAAATGACAAGATACCCATGTGGGCAATTCCTAGACATGCAATTGAAAATATGAATACAGCACAAAAACAGGATAGATTTACTTACAGACAGCTTCTTACCTCGGAAAGGGGGGTATTACAATTAAAATCTTTAGAGGTATTAAAAGAGGAGAAGGTAGTTCAAACATGGTTCCAGTATGGGCAATTACAGGCTAGGTGGAAAATAGATCAAAAAATTGGCTTTATTCAAGTTGAGGATAATCTGTTTAAACAAATAAGAGATCAAAGCTTAATGCATATAAAGAGGATATATAATGTATTAATACAGATGGATTCGGAAACAGAATTAGTTAAAGATTGTATGATAAAATGGGCTCAAAATATTGAGGAACCAATAATGTTGGATACATGGGAAAGAATTTGGGTAAGAAATGTGAAATTTACACAAGCTCAAAATCTGAGAGAAAATTTTTACAAGATGTTTTATAGATGGCATTTAGATCCTAAAAAGTTGGCTTCTATGTATCCGAATGTACAGCCTAAATGTTGGAGGTGTGGTTCTCTCGATGCTACATATTATCATATATGGTGGACCTGCCAAAAGGTTAAGGCATTTTGGATAAAAATATGGTGGGTCATGCAAAATGTTTTTAAAAAAAGGATAAAGTTTATTCCTCAGTTATTTTTACTAGGTATATGTACTGATTTTACAGTGGTAGAGACCAATTTGATTCTGCACCTGATAACTGCAGCAAGACTGTTGGTGGCGCAATATTGGAAGAAGGAAGACTTGCCTACAATCCAAGAATGGACATTGAAAGTAACAAACTTAGCTGAAATGGCTAAAATATCGGCATATCTCAAAGATCATTCAAATGAGAGATATAAACGAGACTGGAAAAAATGGATTGACTATATACAAAATAAATACGGGACTAAGAAATTCCAGTTAGCCTATGCTTAAGATCAGAAATGATTTAAACTGTTAAAAGTTAGTTCAGTAAGAAGAAGCTAAGTTCAATCTAGAATGTCATTAATTTCTTTATTTCTTTTTTCTCAATAGATTTTAGACTGTGTTAGTTAAAAATCCATACCGTGTACGGGTTCTGGGAAGTCGGGGGGGGAAGGAGGAGGGGGGATGGGGGGGTGGAGGGAGGGAGGGGTACACACAACAAAAAAAAATTGTATTTCAATGTCTTAATGATTGACAAATGATGACATATTTGTGTTTTTTTTTTTTTAAAGAAAAATAAAAAAGTTCTCTTAAAAAAAAAAAATAAAAAAAAAAATAAAGATGGCTGCAGGCCTGACACTATCCTTTCCTTGTAAAATTCACACATTGACAGTTTCACATAAAGCTTTGGAGCACAAAGTTTGTTTAGGATCGCACGGACAAGTTTTACATGCTCTACTTTTATTTCTGTGTAGATTAAAATGTCATCTAAGTATACCAAAAACCATTTGTAGAGGTGCTCATAGAGCACCTCATTTATTAATTGCATGAAAACTGCTGGGGCTTCCTGCAATCTGAATAGGAGTACGTTGAAATGGAAGCACCATAGTGGGATGTTGAGAGTGATTTTCCATTTGTCTCCTTCCCTAATTCTGACCCTGTAGTAGGCTTCCTGCAAGTCCAAGTTAGAGAAAATCTTGTCCTTCGAGAGGTGGGCTAATGTCCTAATGGGGGGAAAGGCGTACACATTCTCCATGCTAACAGTGTTCAGACCCCTATAATCGAGGCATAAGTGCAAAGACCCATCTTTCTTCTCCTGGAACACCACCAGAGCCGCTATTTGAGGTTGGGCTGATTGGATGAAACCCTGGGCTACGTTTTTGTCTATGATAGTCCGCAATTCCTCAAGTTCCCTTGGGTACGTGTAATACAGCTTTGGCTTCAGTAGCTTCACCTCCAGAGAGTAATTCAATTGCACAGTCTGTGGGGCGGTGGGGGGGGAGCTCATTAGAGCCCTCTTTGCTGAGCACCTCAATTAAGTTTCTATATTCCTGAGGAATGCCCTGTGGCAGTTTATTTGTTTATTTATTTATTAGACTTATATACCGCTTCATAGGGCTTTCAGTTTGCCCTTCCCCGCAGTGGCTGTTTCCTTTCTGGGGTTTTCCCAGTTCCTCCCTGCAGTTATCAGTTCTGATCACTCCCCACTGGAATCTTAAGTATAATCTTTATTGTCATTGTACTTAAATACAACGAAATCTTAGGATTACTCTTTCCAGTCTACTCTCGGATTCCACTGCTTCAGCCAGATGAACCCCAGAACCAGAGGCCACTTTGTTCCTAGTGTCACAGTGAATGTGAGTCTTTCGTTGCGGGCTCCCATGGCTATTTCCAAGGGTTCCATAACAAGAGTGGCTGGTTCCCTGCCCACAACTGGCCCATCTAGCTGACAAAATAAAACCAGAGTTTTTAGCTTCCACAGGCAAATGCCCAATCTCCCCACCATGGTTGGGCTTATTAAGCGCCTAGTGCACCCCAAGTCCAGGAAGGTAGAAAGTCTTACTCTCTTTTTTTGGCTGGGATGAATAATCTTCCATACATGAAGTAGGCAGTTGATCATGATGAGGGGACAGCCTGAGGCTTGAATAGGTCTCACTTCCCTTGGGGCGGCAATCTCTTCCAGGTCCTCCCAGATCAGTACTGGTTTCTGGTTAGATTGATTTCTACTTCTTCTGCCAGGATGTACCGGTCATGGAGGTAATTTGGAGCTCTGCAGGCTATGCAGGCATGGTAGAGGTTCAGCCCATCTTTGAACCAGCTTACTAGGATGTCTTCTGGCCAGTCCATGTGAAAGGCGAGGTCTCGGAATTCTTTGGGGTATTCAGCCATGGGCTGGTGGCCCTGCTTCACTGTTCTGATGCGATTGTGGACTTTTCGATCTGCTAGTGGGTCTTCGAACCTGCGGCGGAGAGCCATCATGAAATTGTCAAAGTTCCGAGCTCCGGGGCATCTGCATTATGGAGGGTCACCATTCACCTAGCCACTGCGCCCTCCAGGACCAGGGTGATGACTCTGATTAGGGCACCCTGGGTTTGGAAATGTGCCAGGAAGAAACCCAATTGTTGTGGGTCGCCATTGTACTTGATGCTGAGGGGTGGCGTTTTCTGTTCCAGTTGTGGGGTTCTCATTGGTCCTGAGATGTTTGCAAGGATCGGTGTTAAGTGTGGCAGGTCTGTATTCTCCATCGCTATGCTTCCTTGCTTGGACACGGCTTGCAAGGTCTCCTCGATGGAGCAATGCTTCTCCAGATTAAACAGTATGAAGATCCTGTTTAATGTAAGGACTTGCCTCTCCTCTCTATTCAAGAAAGTAGAACTCTTGAAATGATTGGCATTTCATTTTATTGAGAGAAAGTGATAGTAAGACAAAGAAAGCAGTATCCAAGCATTCCTGCGCAATTCCGTTAGGTTAAAAAAAATAAACCCCTCCTCTCAGTCTGTTGTACGACAAGCCAATCCACAAGTGCGAAATTGTTTTGAGAACCTCATACTGAGAAGGTGATAAGTTGTTCTCAGGCTTTGCTTGCTGTAGGCTCCAGTGCTGAGACAAAATAGATGGCTCTCAATTCAATCTCTCCCCCCTTACATTTCCAGGAAGGTACATCAAAGTACAGGAAACAGGAAAAAGGTTATAAAGTGAGGAATGGATCCAGACCTTCCCCACTAGAATGGCAACATCCTGATAGGGATTTATGGAATCTGAGAGTTCCCCTGGTTTAGATGAGCTTCATGGATTCTGTTGAAATCACTAAGATGTTTGCATGCAAGAATAGCAAACCAGATAAATCAGGTTTTGGAAACATCAGAAAGTGAAAAATAGCTAACAACCAGAAGATCATTTTTGATTCAGAAGGATGCAGAAAAGAGAAATAAACCTGAAAATTACAGACCAACAACTTGCTTGCCAACAATATACAAATTACTTACAGGCATTATTGCAAACCAAATTTATGGATATTTGGTAAACAAGGATTTGCTGCCTACAGAACAAAAAGGGTGCTGCAAAAATTCAAGAGGAATTTGAATTGATAAACTGGTTTTGAAGAATTCAGAGAAAAGACAAACAAATTTGTTCATGGATTGACTTGATTATAAGAAAACATTTGATTCTGTTCCACACATCTGGATTGAGAAATGCTTAAACATTTTTGGAATTAGCAGCAGCATCCAGAAATTCCTGAAGACTCCCATGAAACTACCGTATTTTTCGGAGTATAAGACTCACCAGAGTATAAGACACACCAAGGTTTTGAAGAGGCAAATTAAAAAAAAAGTTTTTGCACTCTGCAAATCTCCCAAAATGGCTCATTTTTCATGAGAAAAGGGCATGAATAGCCTTCGGGAGGCTTGTAGAGTGTTCCGGGGGGGGGGGGGGGCAAAATCAAGCAAAAAATGGCCTGTTTTTCACCAAAACGGCCCTGTTTGTTTGTCAAAAAAAGGGCATTAGGAAGCTTATAGAGTGCTCCTGAGGGCTGGGGGGGGGGAATTGGGCAAAAAATAGCCCGTTTTTGCTCATTTCTGCCCTCCCCAGCCCCCAGGAGCTCTCTGAAAGATCCAACAATCTATGCACGGCCATTTTGGTGAAGGGGTGGGGTTTCAGGAGGCAAAAAATGCTGTATTCAGTATATAAGATGCACCCAGATTGTCAGCCTCTTTTTTGAGGGAAAAAGGTGCATCTTATACTCTGAAAAATACGGTAAGTTGATGGCCTGTGGAGAAGAACTTGGTGAAGTTGAAATCAAATGAGGAATCTTTCAAGGTGACTCATTGTCACCTCTGTTATTTGTACTTTTGATGGCATGATTAACAAGCATTTTGAACAAGACAAACTGTGGCTATGAATTGGCTAAAAAAGGGTTGAAAATTTCCCATTTCTTTACATGGACGATTTTAAATTGTTAGGAGAAACAAAAGCTGAATTGAGCTCACTCTTGAAAAGCACTGAGGAGTTTAGCAGAGACATTGAAATGCAATTTGGCATTGACCAATGTGCAACAATTGCTGTTAAGGCAGGAAAAATTGTTGAAGATGATGGATTCAAACTCAATAACAAAGAGTTGATAAAAGCAGTAACACTAGAAGAAAGGTACAAGTTCTTAGAAGTTTTGGAAGCTTCTGACCTATTGCACAAACAAATCAAGGAAGCTATTTCAACAAAATACATAAAGCAAGTCTGAAAAATCTTGAGATCAAAGCTGAGTGGAGGAAATATCACAAGGGCAATTAACATCTGGGCAGTGCCTGTAATATGATATTCAGCTGGAATAATTGATTGGACTCAGCTAGAACATGATAACTTAGATCAAAAAATAAGAAAACTAATGACAATGCACCATGCTCTGCACCCAAAAAGTGATATTGATTTATTGTATTTGTCAAGATCTGAGGGTGGCAGAGGTCTCTTCAAGGTGAAACTGTGGAAGAAGAAAAACATAGCTTAAATGACTACATAAAAAAGGCAAAAGAGCCTTTGCTGAAGGATGTGAACAAAGGAAACCTCTTGAAAACAACAAGTTTGAAAGCAGAATATCAAAATAAAACAATTAAGTATTGAGTTTCTAACCGGAAAAAAAGCATATGCACAGTCGGAAAGGCAGATACAAAGCTGACATGGAGCTGGTTGAGATTAGGGGTATTGAAGAAAGAAACTGAAGGCTTCATTTTGGCTGCTCAAGAACAAGCCTTAAAGACTAATTCCATGAAAGCAAAAATTCAACATGTCAGTAACAACAGCAAATGTTGCTTATGCAGAGAAAGATGAAACAGTGGATCATCTTATCAATGGCTACAGCAAAATTTCACAGACTGATTAACTACAACATCATGATTGAATTGCCAAAATCGTACTTTGGAAGCTTTGCCAGAGGTTTGGATTTGGAATGCAGCAAAAATTACTGGGAACACCAAGTTGACAAAGTTCTTGAAAACAAACAGGTCAAGATTTTGTGGAACTTTCAAATCCAAAAAGACAGACATCTGACCCACAACATGCCTGACATCATTATTGTGGAAAAGAAAAAAGTCTGATGCATTGATATTACAATATCAGGTGATGTATGACTTGAGGAGAAACAGCTAGAAAAATAACAAAACATTGTGATTTGCAAATTGAAGTCGAGTGGTTATGAAGAAATCAATGGTTGTACCAATAGTAATAGGAGCCCTTGGAGCAATATCCAAAGGGCTGCCTAGATACATGGAAATTTTGAAGTTATTAGACCAGAATATCCGGTTTTTGCAAAAAAAAACCAAAAACCACTCTATCCAGAACTGTCTTTATACTATACTTTATACTTATAGGTTCTTGGTTAGGACTTGAACAGTCCCAGACTGTGAATCAAATTGAAGACTAAAAATTAAATAATAATATCAGTAGTAATAATAATGAAAGTATTTAGCTAATGAAAGTTAAAACTCAAATTGACACTCTCTTTATACGTAGTGTTCTGCCACAAGCAGTGGCACCAGTGTGATGAGCCAAGGGGTGTCCTGCTTCGAGGAGCGGTACCGGTGCAATGAGCCATATGGCATCCTGTCACGAGAGTGGTGACACTGGCACGATACACAATGTGGCATTGGGGCTCAAGTGGCAACAAAACTCATTGTGTCAGTGCTAAGGGAAGCGGGTGTGGGGTGCGTGGGGCAGCTCCATGCCCCATCCCCACCCTAGCTTGATTTTTACACATGCCCTTGCCCCACCTGGTACAACCAGACGGTGGGAGGGAGTGGGCAGTCTCAACTAGGGCTTATTTGGGGGGGTAGGGCTTATATAAGGTGCACACATAAAAATCTTGATTTTCGGGATAGGTATTATTTTTGGGAAACACGATATTTCATACTTTTTTTTGAAGAAAAGTGTTCTGAAAAAAATTACATTTATGTTCTACTTAGTAAATGCTGCTTATCAGTATGTTCAAAATGTTTTACTGCTATACAAATAGTCCTCAACTTATATTCATTTAGTGATCAAAGTTATAACAACACTAAAAAAAGTGACTTATGACCATTTCCCATACTTACAGCTACCTGTATTTGGAGTTATTTTTCTCCTTTTACAAGCAGAGGCTTAAATTTTATAATTCTGAATTCCCTCACCTTTACGGATGAATGAAATCTTCTGGATCAGAAGGGAAAAGATAATTTAAAGAGAGCAGAGATGATCACTTGGCACCTGGCAGCAGCAGATTACAAAAACATACTCTTTTCCTTGACTTCTGTACCACCCATTGAAAGTATTGGGGTGGGGGATGTAACATCCATGCCCATTTAAGTGCCAAATCATCTTTTTCTTCAAATCTGCAACCCTGCAGCTGTGTATTGGCTCAATCCTTTTACAGATGTATTCATGTTTGCTTAAATTTCCCAAGGGAGAGAAGGAGTGGTCAAAAGAATCCATTTAAATGATCTTGGATCTTCAAGATCTAGCAAGTGTATTTACCTTCCCAGACTTTCATCTTTCCTTCTTGATGAAATTATACAATTTACATTTTGCAGCTAACCTCAAAGAGGGAGGCTGCTGAATGCATCCGGTAAAAAATGGAAAAGGGCATTGCAAGATTCACCACAATGATCCAAGGTTCAAATCCAAAAACCATTTCTTCCAGGCCATTGTCATATTCAGGGCGGCAACCAAAAGCTTGCGGAATCCAAAGCTATGGGGAAAAAAGAACATTTTTTTAAAAAAATCTTACATTACAAATTATCCTTGAAATTATGCTGGGGACAATATTTTCCAGCTTTATTCAAATAATTTAACTAAAAATTCAGTTGCGGAATTCTAAATTTTATGGTGCATTGTGTGTTTGTTCACATGGTCATGTAATCTTTGTCCTGGTTTCAAAATCTTTTTCTTAGGTCTAAAATTATACACTGGAAAAAAAAACAATAGAATTTAATATTAATTGAACAAAATAAATAATTTTAAAAATAGCTATGAGAAGCAAGGGGACTCATTGCACTTCATAAGCCATTGTAGGGCATAACTGACCTTGTCAGGTATGGCACCTGGCTTCTGATTGCAACTACTACTACATGAATTTTTTTCTGGACCAATCACTTCATGATCTCCTAGATATTCTTAAAATATTTTATTATTAAATGCATTTACATCTCTGACCTCACTATTGTTGCCTTTAATGCTATATCTGATTGGTCTACCAAGGTACCCTCATGCTGTTTTAATGACTTGCCTACAGTAAACTTTAGTTATTTTAGCCTAAAGGTAATCCAGCATTAGTTTTGTTAGGAACATTTAGGATTTAGGATTTTAGGATTTTACTTTATTTATATGCCGCCCTTTTCCCTGAGGGGACTCAGGGCGGCTCACAATCCAGGGGGAGGGAAGAACAAAACAAAATACACACATAAAGACATTACATCATTAAAAAGCGCAACATTCATACTATTCGGGTGGGGTTAAAGTCTTTAGTCCCAGGCCTGTCGGGACAGCCAGGTTTTAAGGGCTGTGCGGAAGGTCTGGAGGGTGGTGAGGGTACGAATCTCCACGGGGAGTTCGTTCCATAGGGTCGGAGCAGCCACCGAGAAGGCTCTTCTCCGGGTAGTTGCCAGTCGACATTGACCGGCTGATGGGATTCGGAGGAGGCCTAATCTATGGGATCTTATTGGCCTAGTGGAGGTGATTGGCAGTAGGCGGTCTCTCAAGTACCCAGATCCTATACCATGAAGGGCTTTGAAGGTGACAACAAGCACCTTGAAGCGCATGCTCCTTGACCTTTATCATTCCAATCTGCCAAGATCCAGCCACTTTAGAAATCCTGCATCCCCATCTTGTATTTTCCATACAATCACAGATGCAAATTTGAATGGGACACCAGAAAGCATCTTGTACAGGAATCCATCACCTCAGCATCCCTCATCTCCAGCCTCCAGCCTCCCACCCCACCCCCCAGCATACGAAACTCCACCATTCCCTGAGGCTGACTCTTTTTCTGGTAAATGACTGCTACTGTTAATTGGAGTTATGTTCAGTCTTTCATTCACAGTGGCTAAGACTCCCTCATCCCTATTTTTCCCTATTGTAACAACCTAGGGAGCTTCCCAGCTAATGGGGGAACTTTCAGCCTTGTTGTATGGAAAGAAACTGCCTAGAGTTTTCCAATGGGCTAGCCGGGTAATTAAATTATTGATAAAGAGAGGACCAGATTGTTCAGGACATACTCAGCTTGAAATGTATCAGAACTGGAGCCAAAGAAGGTTTGGGAAATTTTCATTTTGCTGCTCTTATGAGCAGATCTAGGAAGGACGATTACATTCATGTTCTTATTTCTTTTCTTATGAACAAGTTTGCTTATTTTGTAAACCTGTTAAGGTAAAGGTTCCCCCGCACTTGCATGCTAGTCATTTCCAGCTCTAGGGGCAGTTCCCATCTTCATTTCTAAGTTGAAGAGCCAGCACTGTCCGAAGATGTTCTTGGTCATGTGGCTGGCAAGACTTGTGAAGGCACATGGAGCGCTGTTACCTTCCTAACAAAGTGGTCCCTATTTGTCTACTTGTATTTTGTATGTGCTTTTGAATTGCTAGGTTGGCAGAAGGTGGAACAAGTAACGGGAGCTCACCCCGTTACACGGTGCTAGGGATTCAAACTGCTGTACTGCCAACCTTCTGATCAACAAGCTCAATGTCTTAGCCACTGCGTCCCCTTGTAGACATGTTAGAAGTGCAGTAATCACTTTTTGTAGAGAAAAAATGTCACTGTCTCAAAAAAATGTTCCTTTCTTTACCAGTCTTCAACCTTTGAAAGCGAGGGGATTACTCTATAGAATACAGAACAGTATCTATTTTAATCTGCTACTTAGAGAAAACTCCTGGGGCATTTATAATCTCTTGAATGAATAATCTCCTGATTATTCCCAAAAGTTATTCTTGTTTATATTGGTATACCATACACATTTGTAGGATGACTCAGGGCTTTCCTTTTTAGTACTGGGCAAGTATCTGTTCGGGGTTGATATCATCAGTACATTTATATCTCCACCACATCTTGTACAGATTAAGTTACTGATATATTGACCTCATGTTTTGATCTGTTTGCCCCAGGGTCAGTGACATTATTGGTCTTGGAGGGGTCTTCACTGGCCCATCAAGATTGATGTGCAACTTGGGGGTCCTTCTGGATTCATAGCAACTGCTTGAAGAAAAGGTGGCAGCTGTGGTCAGGAGGGCCTTTGCCGAGGTTCACCTGGTGTGACAATTGTACCTCTTCTTTGACCAGGTGGCCCTTCAAACAGATATTCATGGTCTAATCATATGGATTATTGCAATGTGTTTTACATGCGGATTCTCTTGAAAATCATCAAAAAACTATAGCTTGTACAAAATGCAGCAATGTAAGCAACCATTAGAAACATATTTTAAAATATATTTTAGCTACCATACTGAAACCAAGAGATGTAGGCTTAACTATAGCAATAGCAATAGCAGTTAGACTTATATACCGCTTCATAGGGCTTTCCGCCCTCTCTAAGAGGTTTACAGAGTCAGCATATCGCCCCCACAATCTGGGTCCTCATTTTACCCACCTCGGAAGGATGGAAGGCTGAGTCAACCCTGAGCCGGTGAGATTTGAACCGCTGAACTGCTGAACTAACAGTCAGCTGAAGTGGCCTGCAGTACTGCATTCTACCCACTGCACCACCTCAGCTCTTAACTCTTAACTCTTCAATCTCTTCTTAAATATGGAGATAAATCTGATTAAATGAATTCATAAAGGTTTTTTTAAATATAATTTAATAGCACAGCTCATATTAGTCCTGTCATTAATATTGTCCTTCCATAAATAGGGAGCAAATCACTGCAGACAGGTCTTCTTCTGGCCATTAGTTCACTGTTTCTTTTCATTAAATAAATGAGATGTGCCATTACCCATCAACTCAGCTACTATCAGGAGAGTATCAAAACAGTGAAAATGTTAGACTGATCAAACTCCCACTTTCTAGCACTCCCCTTCCCACAAAGGAAGTACCTTGGTGGAATCTCAATCCAACTCACAATGCCACAGGAGAAAATATATACAAGAGGTAATATAATATAAATCACTTTAAAGACTCTGATCTGGAACAAAATCTAATAAATGAAATATAATAATAAACATACATCAAACCTGGAGAAATGTTCTGCCAAGCCTGCATATGTTTTCCTGTTCTGAAGTCATCTCTGTCATTTGAGTTGCAAAACTCCAGAGAACACTGGATTGCAAAACTCTAAAGAACACCGGATGAACTCTGTGAGGCACAAGCAACCAGAACTACTTGTGAATAGTCTCAAGCAGAAGCTTTGCTGTTTAGTCTCCTATGTTACAAGAATTTCATCAGACTAATTGCATTCTCTTGGAATTGGGCAGATAAGGTTTCAGGCAATTCTGGGGGAGGGCAGCTTTCTGTTGATTTCTGCAGTGAAAAGACTAAACTTGCCCCCCCCTATTAATACCTGCCTAAGTCTAGCTGGAGATTCCATCACAATTTTGCTGCTGTTATCTAATTGTCCTTCAGATTTCTGCCGTCCAGATGTGATGACCTCCAATGGAAGACCAAGCTACATTCTAAACAGAATGCTCCTTTACAGGCATTTCTGAATGTACTTCCAAGCCTTCAACTGCAATCCTTCAAAATCCATTTCAAAAATGCAGTGGCTTGGAAGAATTGAAGAGCCATAGCAAAAATCTCAGCTAACTAGAGAATCAGATTGAATTAAAGGCATGTTTACTGTGGTGCATTGATTTTGGTTTTAATAACATTTAATCTGGTTTTTCTAATTGGTACATAAAAATTTAATGTTTCTAGAAGTTAATTAGCATAATTTGTAATTCAACTGCAAAGTTTGCTTTTACGTGATTTGTTAGCAAAAGGATGTATCTGTGGAAAATTTTATCCCACAAATTTTGTTCACAAAATTGATGACCAGGGAAAAAGCCAAAAAAACTGCCGAAGTTGGAAAGATTGAGTCCCAGAGCAATCCTGAACTGGGGTAGCTGATTTCACCTGATTTGGCAATATCTTCACTACAATGGAAAGCATTCCATTTTTTAAAATAAAAGGTGGAATGAAGGGGAGTAGGATACAAACTTGTTGGTTTTAGTAGAAACATTTGTTTTCTGTAAGACACATATATTATGCATTGTATTTGTAACGTATACACTTGCATGTTGTAAGTGCCTTTTGTTTCCTGCAACTGACTTCCTGTGGCACTGCTATTAGGGTCTGTAAAATATCTGGCAAATGTCAAAACATGTGATCCTTGCCATTTGAACTCTTTTCAATCTCCTGCAATCTATGGGCAAAGAACTATCCTGGAAAGGGATATTACACCTTTGGATCTCCCTGAGAAGCTAAGTGATCAATTGAGAGAGTTAAGGAGATACCTGAAGGGGATAATTAAAATACTCTATCCTGTCCAGAGGATAAACAAATCAAGGATTGGGGGATTTTACTGATGTTTATAACATTTCTAACAGTATAAAAAGGAGTTACACCTTCTCTGAAGTGTAGTTCTTCCCTGCATATCCTTGGGGTATGTTGGGAACAACTGACCATCATGTCTTTAAACTTTGATCAAAGATTAAACACTGATTGTTATTCAAGCCTCCGTTTAAGCCTCATTTTTGGCTCATTGTGACTTGGATGTATTCTCAAACTTCTGTTGGTCTCAACGTATTCTCAAACCTTACAATATGCTTCTCAATTCTTGTCCCTTTTTAGAATGATGCTTGATTGCTGGTTTGTGGCAGAAACTGAAGTGGTTTTTAAAATTACACTAATTTGGCTATCTTTGTTGGTTGAACAGCAGGGTACAACAGTTAACCAGTTCAATTTTTGCTTACTCTTTGGAAGATAAAAGGACCAAGGACAAAATGTCCAACAGTTCATCAGGCCTCCAGTGGTTGTGCTCGTATAGCTGCTTCACAAATTACATGGGAAGGAAGAATTTCATCTTCTGATTTCTGCTTAACATTAACTTCTATTGAAGTTAATGTTAAAGACAAAACACACTGAGGGCAATTGTCCTGCTAGAGAAATAAATTGCATTATTTTAAATACTTACTGAGAGATTACACAAGAACAAAAATACAGCGATATTCTTCAAGATACTTCTTTTGTTGTTGACATAGAAGTTTCTCGGAGTGAATGAAAAATCTGTAGGGGACGGAGGGACTGGAATCTTGTTCTGATTAATGTTTTCATGGAAAGCACAACTGGAACTGTTCTCAGATGGATAACTAATTCCATAAAATGTGGATGACAACTTTCCATTTGTTCCATTATAGATTTCTTTATAGGAAGCTGTAGGGGAGAGGTTGTTTCCACTGGACACTGTTAATATTCGCAGAGTTTTAATATCATCATTACTCTTGTCATGCTCACGATGTATAGATTCAATTATGAAGAGGTTCTGAATATATTTCTCAATGATAACAAGTACAGAGTAGGGCAAACTATACCATGTATATGCTGGATGAGACTGAGCACAGATAATTGCAAGAATAGAACCCCAAGAAAGAAGCCAGGAGCCTGAGGCTGTCCCTACCAAGAGGTCTGCATCAAGTTTTCTGGCTGGATTTTTAGAAATATCTAGTGAATTGTCTTCAAGTCTATAGATTAGAATCGCCACAATGCCTGCTGCACACATGATTGCTAGTACTGTGACGGCATACAAGTAAAACATAATAAGTGCTAGTTCACTCTTTAATTTTGAACGCCCAATCTGAATGAGATAAACAACTACAACTGCTATTGTTGTAATAAATACTACTAGACCTAAGATGCTGCCTATGGCTGTGCCCTGAAACTTGAATGGCATCTTATGTGGCTGTAGGTATTCAACTTTACGCCCAATGTTCTTCCAGACCACATACAGCATTGTGGATGCTAAAATGTGATACTCAATGTTGAAGGGGTATAAATAATATATTCCTTGGGAAAATATGGAGCAGAGGGTGCTGTAGGTACAGTTGCAAAGTGGTGTATGATCATCCAGCTCTATGCAGAAAGAAAAGAAAAAGAGAATTAAATCATTTCTTAATCAGAGGGCCTGAAATTCCTATCTAAAAATTCCTAAAACAGGATCGAAATACTGATACACACAGACACACACACACACACACACACACACACTCACTCACTCACACACACACATATATAAAGATTTTACAACCCCCGGTATGCCCAAATATGGGAGGAAGATCACTACTTCCATTCTCTGTCCTTCGGCTCGTCACAAGAGACCATCCAGGTAGAAACCCAATATTTTTACTGTTGCCTTTTTGTTACATTTGTTGTATTTGTGCTGATAAATAGTCTCCCTTTATTTATTTATCAGCACAAATACAACATACACACACACACACATGTATATATATATATATATGTATGTATGTATGTATGTATGTATGTATGTATGTATGTATGTATATATATATAATATGCGTCTTACAAAGACAGTCCTCAACTTACAACAGTTCATTTAATGACTGTTCAAAGTTACAACCACATTGAAAAAAGTGACTTTTGATCATTTTTCACACTTACAACCATTGCAGCATCCCCATGGTCACATGATCAAAATTCAGATGCATGGCAACTGTCTCCTAGTTAACTGTTATAGCGTCCTGGGATGATGTGATCCCCTTTTGTGACCTTCTAACAATCAAAGTCAATGGGGAAGTCAGATTCATTTAACAACCGGGTTAACTTAACTGCAGTGATTCACATAACAACTCTGGCAAGAAAGGTCATAAACTAAAAGTAAAGCTTACTTAACAACTGAACAAAATTAAACTTAGAAACAGAAATTTTGGGCTAAATTGTTGTAAGTAGAGGACTACCTGTAATAAGTACTGTATAGTCAAGGACAACTCATATTCATATCTTAAATAAGATATGACAAGTCTTTTAAAGTGATATTTTTTCCAAATTTGTATGCTAACCTGTGACAAAAAGTTAACAGAATAACAGAGTTGGAAAGGACCTCATAGGTCTTCTAGTTTCAGGATCTCCATCATCGGCCTGGTGCCTTGCTGGCATCCTGCCATCAAAGGGGAAGGGAGGGAGGAAGAATTTGGGGCAATTACACCAGTTTATCAACTGAAGGGAAATGGGGAGGGGGAGCTGATAAGTGAAGACAGGAGCTGTTTGTACAGGTTACGCTGGGCATCTTCAAGTCTACTTGCCCTGGGTGTGAAATTTCAGCAGCCTGAACAACCCAGAGCTTCCCACAACATTGCAACAATCCCAGATTGGGTGGCAACAAACCGGATATTGGGGGGCGGGGGAGGGATAGGAATATTGGGGTTTGCTCTTTGTATCAGTGAGCAGGAACTTCAGAGTCTGCCTTATCTTCCAGCAACCAACATCCAACATTGGACAGCCATTTCTTTGAAATGTTTGAACAGAGGGTTGGATTAGAAGACCCTCAAGGCCCTTTCCAACTCTGTTATTCTTTTAAATCCTAATAGTTTAAGTGGAAAATACAGAAGTACATACTTGACACCTTTAGTAAAATTTATTTAGTGTAAAACCTATAAGTCAAAGATGATGGCTACCCTTTTCTCCACCATTTTGTAGGAACAAGTCCCACTCTATCCAGTGGGTTTCTCTTTATTGTACACATACAATAAATTCCCATTAGAGAGCAACTCACAGGAACCCATATCAGGAGCAAGGAACTGGATATCTAAAACTATGAATCCCGCAGCATTGTGAACCCGAAAACAAAACTCCAGCTCCTGGATCGTATGAGTCAGGCTGCCAAAATGTAGCTGCAGAGTGTTTGATAGAAATTTTCTCCCACTTATTGTCCAAAAAATTAAGGATGGGCAGGTGTTTGGGAATTTGCCCAGGATCCAGAGCCAAGTGTCAGTAGTCTTGGCATCAAAAATTGGCAGTAGAAGTTTAGGATTGTTTTTTTTTCCCCTACAGTTTAAAAGTGGAGTAAAAATGGATCTTCTGCTGCTCCCATTTATACTTTTCAACACCATGCAAAATATGACTCCCAAATTATTCAACCCTGTTTTTTCATCTGTGGCTTTAATATAGTTCTAGGAAACAATAAGGAAAAAAAGGACACAATTAAGATATTGAGTGCAATGATCCAACTTCAGCCTGCTTTCTAAAATTCCTAGTTATAGGTCAATTAAGATACTGGATAGAAAGACTTCCCCAAATGTACTAAGACTATTTCTCACCTATTGATATGTTTCCAAATCCAAGAGTAATTAACCTTTCCTTGTGTTCATTAAGTTGATGCTTTGATTCAGTTAATATACCATTTGTCCACAAGAGCAAATTTGTAAACACTGAATGAATTACTCCAAACCTAAAAAATAAACAATGCGAACATATTATATTGTACACATAATTTTTCAATATGAAATCTTTTTTAAAAGTTTTTTTTTATAAAAATGTAAATCAATGTGTGAACAGTGTGGCACCTGGGTGTCATACATTCCAAACAAACAAAACTAATGAGATTAAACATTATTATTACATTCAATCAGCTTGTGAAATTCCCATAATAATACAGATCTGTTCTGACCCCCACCTTGCTCATTCAGAAACTACAGCCAAACAGAACTTCAAAGGAAATATTTTTATCAGTCCCGGCTTTTGCTGTCTGCGAGCCCAAAATAAACGCAGATAAATTCTCTGGCAAAAAGTTAAACAGCAAATGCAAAAACAAACTCTTACAGCAAACCACTTCTCCAAGTTGGTTTTTCTGAATCATGAACACGAACGGGGAACCTTGACTAGAACAAGAATGGAACAGAATGAACGAACATTGACTTCTGCCACTAGGACGTGGCACCATCAGTCTTTTATCCGCAGGAGGAGATCCTTAACAAGCCACAGCTGCTTGTTATCCTCTCCTGTGAGCATCCTGAAACCACTCACAGGAGGTTTCTGTGTCAGAGTCTGATAGCAGCTCCAAAGGCTCCTACCAAGCCACAACACAGATCTATATTAGGTTACAGTCTATCATTATTCAATTATTCCACCTAATTCTCATTATTACTTTCATTTTATCAAATAAAAATGTAATACATTAATATTTGCTTTACTTCTATCTCTTACTCTAGCTTTTAATCATATCACCCTTTATTAAAAAAAACTTTTTCTTTATTATTTCCTATCTAACTTGTCATCTGCCTACAAAAAGAGGGAAAAAAAAGAAAAAAGAAAAAGAATAGAGAGGGAGACATAGGGAAAGACAATTCAGAACCACAACACCGAACAGGGACCATTCTTCCCTCATTTCTTGCCTGCTTCATACTTTAATAGCTATACTTTAAAGAAAAAAGAGGTAAAGGGAAAAGCAAGTCAAAACAACAATAATGAAAGAAAGAAGAAATATATCATATACCTATCGTATCTTGCCTGCTTCGATACTTCAATTGCTATGCTTTTTGAGGGGCCTGTCTCCCCCATTCCTCTCTTAAATCTCCACCTATGTCTATTTCTTGGATGTACCGTCTAAATGTTCCTCCCACTTCTACCCTCTTCCACGGAGAGCCCGTTTTCTAAAATTTTTATCAAGGGGCCTGTTTCCTTCAAACATTATCTTCCAACATTCTTAATATATTTTCCCCCTGGTTTAAGGGCGCTGGCTGGCATATAAAATGAAAAAAGAGAATGAAAAAAACTGATAACCCAACTGATGGACCAAGAAAGGAGTCTACAACACTTAAATGAGAAAAAGAAAAAAATAAGTCTACTGGATTCCCCTCTGTCTTGCCTCCACTGATCTCCCAAAGTTCTTTCCCCAATGTGTGATAGCTTTCTACTGGATTCCTCTCTGTCCTGCCTTCTCCGATCTCCCTATTTTCGGCCCTTAATCATCCAGTTGTCTATTTTTGGGAGGTTTTCCCCTCTCCCCCCCTCCTTTCATAGGAGTTCCAAAAAAAATTTGCCACATGGTTTGGGGTGGTGGTCATGTGACTGAGTGTGCATAAGTGATGTCAAGTTGGCCATACCTGCCCAGTCACATGACTGACAAGCCACGCCCACAAAATAGGCCACACCCACAGAATAGGTTCTAAGAAAATTTGAAACCCACCACTGACTTAGGTACATAAAAGCATGTAGTGTTGTTGTATCATCAAGATTTCATACTGGACTTCTGGTTTGATGTCGCTGCAATACAGACACAGAGGAACGGATCTCCATGTTCCCTGTGCTGAATTCTTCCTGTTAGTGGGCTCTGAAGGTAGCCTAAGCCACCCTGAAGCAGGGAAGAAGCAAAGAGGAGCACTCTGTGAGGTTGGGGAGAGTTGCAGCTCTCTTGTCTGGCCTGGGGTTTTTCCTTCCTCTCAGCCACGGCAAGAAGAAAGCTATCACACATTGGGGAAAGAACTTTGGGAGATCGGTGGAGGCAAGACGGAGGGGAATCCAGTAGAAAACTATCACACGCTGGGGAAAAAACTTTGGGAGATCGGTGGAGGCAAGACAGAGGGGAATCCAGTAGGAAACTATCACACGTTGGGGAAAAAACTTTGGGAGATCGGAGGAGGCAAGACAGAGGGGAATCCAGGAGAAAACTCCTGAGCTTGCCTCTGCTGCCTGGTGGATTGTGCCGCTGGACCTCTCCAGCGGGCAAGGGTGAGTGTGGAGCGACAGGGCTGGGGCAGGTGTTCCGGAAGTTACTTCCGGGTCCATTTCACCATCTGGTTCTCCCGATCCGGTGCGAACCAGCAGAAACCCACCATTGACCTAAGTAAACACACTATACCAACATAGCTGTACCCCAAAGATGCATTCCATTAAAACCATACAGAAACCGGTGTCTAGACTCCAACATCTTCATCAATAGTAGGAGGACATCTTCTGTCACTCTTAGGCTTCTTCTGGAATAGGAGAAGTCCTAGATCACCCTCTCTCCAACAGAGAGAAGAGCCAGCAAATGAATGGGGAGCAACAGAGGCTTTTTCTCAGTCCTGCCTTTTCCCATAAGCCAGACCATTCAGGTACATTAGTAAAATGGAACATGAAATATAATAAACCTTTCCAAACTAATTCACCAAACAATGTATGCTCCAATTCTATTTTTCAGTCTACCTTTGTCCTATAATTTATTATATAAATTAACAATAGACTACAGTGATCTTCACTGTATGCCAAAGCTAAATTTTCATGAGAAAATGATGGTTACTGTTGAGTATCTACTTAGAAAATGTTAGAGGAGGAAGAGTTGCGACACTCAGATAAGAGACCTCTCGGCCCAAACCAGGAATGTAAGTTGAGAAAACATCTCAGGTTTGACCCTCCCTAATTTCGTTTAGGATAAAGAGGAAGCCATTCAGAGTTGCGTGATTCAGTTACAGTAATCCTATAATAAAAATAGTTTCAGTATTCGTGACTTTGTGTGCACCTTTGGTCTAACTGGAAGGGCTCAACACTCTCACTTTGGCAACAGCACTGAACACATTTTAACACAATACAGAGCAGGTCTATATTCAAAGCAACATCCAAAGCAACAAATGATCTTTTTTTAAAAATACTTCTGCCATGTATATTTTATTTTGTTAGTTTATTTGTTTTATTTTACTTATTTTCATGATTATATGGCTACCTAACTCATACAATAACTCTAAGTAGCTGACAACTGTAACTATGATTTATATCAGGGGTAATCAACCTTTTTATACCTACTGCCCACTTTTGTATCTCTGTTAGTAGTAAAATTTTCTAACTGCTCACCGGTTCCACAGTAATGGTGATTTATAAAGTAGGGAAGTCAATTAAATTAAAAAAAGAAAAATGCTTCAGTATTGGACAAAACTCCTACCGCCCACCATGAAAGCTGGAACGCCCACAAGTGGGCGGTAGGGACCAGGTTGACTACCGCTGATTTATATCATGGTTAAAAACAAAAGTACCTCCTCTCCAATATGACATCAGACCAGTGGTGGGTTTCAAATTTTTTTGGAACCTCTTCTGTAGGTGTGGCCCGCTTTCTGGGTCCACTGGTGGAACCTCTTCTAACGGTTCGGTAGATTTGATGAATCAGTTCTACCGAATAGGTGCGAACTGGTAGGAACTCACCTCTGCATCAGACCATACATTCCCACAGCTCAACTCCCACCCTAGCTTTATGTTTTGGGAGAAGAGCCCTTTTTTCACAGCCCTCCAGAAGACTAAAAGGGGAGGGATCCCCCTGATTTCAAGTGGGGCGGGCTGTACTGCTGGGGCAGTCACTAGAAAGATGCTCTGCCAAGGTCCTACCAGATGACAACAATTAAGGAAGAGAACCTAGAGCACATCCACCCTATCTAACCTAGTAGGACAGGGCAGGTATCCTCAAGGGAGTGGTGAACCCACAAGGGTTCATGTCGGGTTTTAAAGGTGAAACGTAGAGCCTTGAATTGCATCTGGGTAGAAAAAGGAAGACAGTGCAGCTCTCATCACAGTAGCACCCAAAACTAATAGTTACAGCTCCCATATGTCTTCAAGCCCCATTTACAGCAAGGAGGTAGCAGGTGATTGTGTGCAAGGCCTCGTGATCCAGGAATGAGTGGAGTTAGCACACATTTGTGCAAAAATTGTCTTGGTCACAGCCACCATCTGCTCTTCTAGCAGGAGCCATGAATCTAAGAGGACCTCCAAATTGTGCACCAGATTTCTAAGAGGGTATGTTACTGTCAGATCTGCCATCTTCAGCTTAACACTTTTTGTGGCATCTGCCATAAACTGTTGTGGGGGGGGGGGAGGGAGAGGAAATAGGCAATTGTCATGTAGACAATAGAGATGAACCAAGGGGGAGGGGGTGACAGGTTTGACAGAGGCCAGAGGTGTGAAAACCAGCCTGTTAGCAATAGCAGTTAGACTTATATACCGCTTCATAGGGCTTTCAGCCCTCTCTAAGCGGTTTACAGAGTCAGCATATTGCCCCCAACAACAATCCGGGTCCTCATTTTACCCACCTCGGAAGGATGGAAGGCTGAGTCAACCCTGAGCCGGTGAGATTTGAACAGCCGAACTGCAGAACTGCAGTCAGCTGAAGTAGCCTGCAGTGTTGCATTTAACCACTGCGCCACCTCGGCCTGTTCCATTCTTCAAGGCCACAGAGACTAGGAAAGGAATGCGAATTACATTCCAAGTGGCACCAAACATCCAAGCAGTCCCCAAAACACTATGCGGCACACCATCGAATGAAGACAAACCATCCCTAGGTGGGAAGGCCAAGGAGAAGGGGAAATTCTGTAACAGTATGCGTGGGAATTTTCGTTCTAGCCTGCTTTCACTGCAACCATTAATCCTTAATAAAAGAATTTATCACTTCCATTAGATGGAGTTAGTGGTGGGATTCAACTAATTTAACAACTGGTTCTTCCTAATGACCGGCTGAGTGGGCGTGGCTGGCTGGATCATTTAACTGAGTGGGCGTGACCAACTCGACATCACTCATGGCAAGGTAGGGTGCTGCAGGAGGACCGAAGCAGTGATGGCGAAGGTTAGAGCCTTACTACGGAAGCAAAGCACCCTTGTATTTACCTTTGTGCAGCAACAGCAACAGCAGAGAGAATCAGCCAGGGCTGATTGTCCGGTACTTCATCTCTTGCTGGGTCTTATTGCCTGACAGTCAGGGTTTCTAAAAAGATTTTTGCAGCAGTAAACAGCAGACAGCTACTTCCGGCTTTTGTTGGTGCAGCCAACAAAGCTGGGCACGACTCTGTCCCAAGACACTGGCCTGCCGCCACCTCAGTGTTGGCCCGAACAGCCTGCCACCACCACTTCCACCTCCTCATTGCCAGCCTAAACAGCCTGCCACCTCCGCCTCCTCATTTCCAGCCTGCTGCCACCACTGTCGCCTCCTCATTGCCAGCCTGAATGGCATGCTGTCGCCTCATTGCCAGCCTGAACAGCCACTTTGGAAATGGTGACAGCAGCAGCAGTGGCAGGATATTCAGGTCAACAATGAGGCAGGCTGTTTAGGCTGGCAAGATTGGGGGGGGGGGGCTAGATAAGGAGTAGCTGGGACTCCTGGGAGGGGAGGGAGGGGGAGGGCCCAGCCAGTGGTGGAATTTTCCAGTTCTCTGAACTGTTCAAAAAGTTAACCAGTTGCCTGAACTGGTGCAAACTGGCTAAATCCCACCTCTGGATGGAGTTGAGGGTGTTTCTTTCCTAGGGACCCACAATAACTGGGGCAAGCCTGACAGTTACCCCATCCAGAGTTAGAGATATCAATTCTCCTGATATTGGAGGCGGGGGCAGCGGGGACTAAGTTGCAGCTGGTTTCTCCTCATCCAGACTCTCACAACTTCCAAACATTGAACCAGGATCTTGTGGGAAATTATCCCATAATTGGCTGGGTGAAATTAGCTGGGATCAATAGGATAGGATAGAATATCTGGATCAATATCTATCTGGATCAAAAGTATCCCAGTGAACATTTGCCAAAAGCCATATGGAAAGAACAGTCCTGGGAAAGCTTTTAGATAAGGAAGCCGAATTCATTTCGGGTGTCTATGTGAATAGCAATACACAGATACACCAGAGATGAGAGGCCTCTATTATCTGAGATATAAACACACAGAATTAGCCTTGCATCCTTTTGCCGCCTCGTGTAACAAATCAGTCATTCCCATATGCCTAATGTAGCTCTCTGTGTAATTTACAACTCTATACTTTCTAAGACCGTTTGTTCCTCCTTCCTGCTCTCCTTATCAGGATGTGTTTTACAATTCCATACCTCCTCATTTCCCCTTATCAAAGAGTACCTTTTGTCCCTCCTCCCTGCCCTTTCTGCCAGAATGTGTATCAAGAAGTGATTTGTAACATACTGTGAGATGCTTTGTTTGTATTAAACTGCTGACTAACTTTCTTTGAACTTTCCTAATAAAGGGGCGCTCTAAAAGAATAGAGACTTGCCATTTTCACCCAGTCTGCAGTGTGTGTGTGTCTCATTGCCAAAGCAGCCTAGGAATTAGAGATTCGTGAAGTGGTCCATCGGATTGTGAGAATGCTTGTATTCCCAATGCAAGCTCACTCTCGCAAGTGGTGACCTCCGACGTGATCCATTTCACAACGCCAGGAATCAGTCGAGGTGCGACGCAG
Organism: Thamnophis elegans; assembly: GCF_009769535.1. Taxonomy (NCBI): domain Eukaryota; kingdom Metazoa; phylum Chordata; class Lepidosauria; order Squamata; family Natricidae; genus Thamnophis; species Thamnophis elegans. The sequence goes on from NC_045549.1 coordinate 57,659,746, forward strand.
GGAGGCCCGGACAGGTCGAACGGACTCATCGCGTGCCCAACACCCCCATCTCTTACCCAGGCCAATCCGTAAGTATGGGGACAGATTTATCTAAAGAACAGGTGGTTCGCCTTAAGGAAAAAGAGCAGATCGCTCACCTTAAGGAAATTAGACAAATAGTTGGAGCTCACAAAATTATATTAAAGGATAACGGAGACACATTCACGCTTTCCAAAAAGCAGGCAGATGAATTAGCATCTTTAAACCCCACTGCCCCTTCCAAGTATGAGGAAATAACAACAAAGGCTATAGGGGGAGAGAAAAGGGAAAGCAAAGAGGAGATTTTAAAGCAAACTCCTCAAGAAGAAAAATCCAACACCCCAGAAAAATCTGATATCCCTCCTAAATATGAAAAAGTAACAACAGAAATTGCAGAGGAAATTAAGGAAACAGAGATCAAACAAGTTCCTCAGGCAGAAAAATCTAATATTTATCCAGTTTTAAAAAATACTGAGTACTCACTCGGTCCCCTCACTGCAGGAATGCAAAAAAAGAGAAGTGGGGAGGACGTGAAACTGAAGGACCTAAAATTAATGGCTGCTTTTCCTGTTGATTTTGCAGGACAAAATCCTGTGTTCACCCCCTTGCCACATAATGTTTTAAAAGATTTAAAATCAGCCATAGTAACTTACGGCTTATTGTCTCCATATGTGCAAGGTTTATTGCAGAGTTTGTCTGAAAATTATGTTTTATTGCCAAATGAATGGTACTCAGCAGCAAAAATACTTTCCACTTGGCAGATCATCACGGAATGTTTAAAAACTCATGAACAAGCCGTGATGGGGGGACCAGACACCCCCCTGCTATATTTGAAAACCTCTTTGCTAAATTCACACTCTCACTCTGAATCCAAGGCTTTCTTTTCCCTTGTATGCATGCCTTTGTTATCTTTAGCCTTTGAAGTTCCTCAACATTACACTTCGGGAGATTAATTTTGGGGCATTCGGCTAGCCCCACACAAAAGGCTGTCTTTTATTTTCCTTCTTATTTCAATCTCTTGGCAAGTGAATCTGCCTGGCTCTTCCTATTTCTTCCGGTGATTCCGGCTACCTCTATTTCATTTCTTGTCTCAAGGAGTTCTTGTTACTCCCTTTCTTACTGACTCATCTAATTTTTCTTCTGATTGCTTTAAGCACACTTTTCTGCCTGAGCACCTGAAACTTTTTCACAGATGTTTCATTTCTCAGAAACCTGCACCTTTTGCAGCTCTAATTACAAAAGCCCGTGTCAGATCTGAATTGGAATGGAGAAAAAAATGTTTTTATGCATGCATGAATGTGTGCCTAAGTTTTTGTGCACCCTCAAGGTAATTGTAGATAAGATATTTTCAATCCAAAAGACAGGGATTTTAAAGTGTTCAATTTTGTAACAAATTTGCTGACTTTCTGGCCACCATCAGATGAGAATTGTTGCAGCTGTAATAGTTGTCTTTTAAAAGAAAAGTAAGAAATTTAGTAAGTAATGAGGTAAAGCCTGACTGAATGGGAAGACCTAGGTAATTGGACTTGATTACTTTGATGTAATGTCTGTTAAAAAAAAAATCTTAGGTGTCCATCCCAGGTTCTGTAATTAAGGCACGTATTCGACCGGTTGTTATAAAATTGCATGTTAATTTGTGGGGGAGAGATTTGTTGTCTCAGTTTGGGGCAACCCTAACTTTGGAGTAAGGTAGAGAAAGAGTGATAAAAGAAAGAGAAAGAGGTAGAGAGAGAAAAGGAAGTGAATAAAGGTAAAGAGAAAGAGGAGAATTGAATTAAATTGATGTTTGAAGTTTGTAAATGGGCTTTTGGCTTGAAGCCGTGAGGGTGAGAAGAGTAGTTAGGATTTAAACTGCTCTCTGAAATTCCTCGCTGTTTGAAGAATGCATGACAAAGGATTTTGCATGTGAAGTTAATTTACACAAGCAGTTTGATTGCAGTGTTGATATATGTTAAATGGTAAAAGTTGGTATGCACGTACTTTGATTTCTTTCATATAAAGAAACAGTAAGTTGCAAAGATTGTTTAAAGGTATGTGTGTATGTTTGTGTGTTATCATTTCCAAGCTTGTCAAGAGAAGGCAGAGTGAGAACAAAGGAGAGTTTGTGAGAGGTTAGCCCAGCCATTCTCCCCCCCCCCTTTTTCCCCCTGAGCCTTTCCTTGGAAGAAAACAGGAGAAGGGGGGAGAGAGAGACGTGTGTGTGTGTGTAACTGCTTTCAGACCTAGAGGGAGAGAGACAGTAAGAAAATAGAGCTCATTGGCTTACGTATAGCTTTTTGAACTGATGGTAATGAATGTTTTGTATTAAGAATAAATGAAATGGACCCCTTAATGAAGCTTACGCTAAAAAATGATACTCCAATATGGATTTATCAGTGGCCCCTCCTCATTGTCAAGTTAGAAGCCTTAAAAGAAATTGTGCAACAGTTGTTATTAGATAAAAAAATAGAATTGTCAAATAGCCCTTATAATACTCCTGTATTTTTAATTAAGAAAAAATCAGGGAAGTGGAGAATGCTTCAAGATTTAAGAAAAATAAATGAAGTGATTTGTCCCATGGGGCCCCTGCAGTGCGGGTTACCCAACCCTAACATAATTCCTCAAAATTATGCTTTAACAGTTATTGATTTAAAAGATGCCTTCTTTTCAATACCTTTACATAAAAAGGACAGAGTATTATTTGCATTTACAATTCCTGTACTAAATTATAGTGAGCCAACAGTAAGGTATCAGTGGAAAGTTTTACCCCAGGGAATGCTAAATAGCCCAACGCTTTGTCAATATTACATTAATAAAATTTTAAAACATTTTAGAGACAAGTATAAAGGTATCCTATTCTACCACTACATGGATGATATCTTGCTAGCCATAGAAAAAGATGCACAAAGTGCATATCCACAGATTTTAACAGAGATCGTACAAGATTTTAATGATAAAGGATTTAAAATTGCTTCAGAAAAAATTCAAACTATGAAAATATTTTCAAATATCAGACGCACTTCAATTGGCCTTAAGTGACTATTTGGGGACAATTAAATACCACTATCCCACAGATTATAGGTTTTTGTTACTGAATCTACAACATTTACAATTGACTTCCTTACAAAGTAAACTGCCAATTAAAAATGCAGTTACAGTTTTTGCTGACGGAACTAAGAACAGGGGTGCATGTGTGTATCAAATCTCAGGACAGTGGATAACTTACCACACGCACCCTCAGAGTTCAGCACAGCGTTCTGAGTTGGCTGCATCCATATTAGCATTTGAGAAATTAAAAGACCAAACATTTAATTTAATTGTGGATTCATTGTATGTTTACCAAGTGATTAACAACTTGTTTGATGCCTATCTTTCACCAGCCCTAGATAAGCAATTGTTAGATATGTTTTTACAGTTACAGCAATTAATAATGGATAGAAAATTTCAATATTTTGTGGCTCATATTAGGAGTCACCAGTCACTTCCTGGAATGCTAACAGAGGGAAATGATTATGCAGACAAAGCCGCTAGGGAAAGTTTTATTGGATTTGCAACTCCATGGGAAAGCCATGAGTATTTTCATCAAAATGCAAAAGCCTTAGTGAAGATGTTTGGAATTTCAAAAACTGAGGCTGTAGCGATCATCCAACAGTGCTCAACCTGTAGCAGGCAAGGTAACGCAATTCCCATGGGAGTTAACCCCCGAGGAATTAAACGTTGTGAGATATGGCAAATGGATATCACACAATATTCTTCTTTTACACCCTGGAAACATATTCATGTCACAGTGGATACCTTTTCAGGTTTTATTTTTGCAAGTCCACAGCGGGGGGAAACAACCAAACAAGTGATCAACCATTGTATGCGCTCTTTTTCAGTCTTAGGAAGCCCCCTGGAGATTAAAACAGATAATGGACCCGCATACAGTAGCGCTGCATTCGCTACCTTTTGTGATCAATGGAAAATTGTCCATAAATTTGGCATCCCATACAATTCCCAAGGACAAGGAATTGTAGAAAGAGCAAATTTAACACTAAAAATGATGCTTGATAAACAGCAAGGCCCCTTTAAGATAGGGTTGCCTGAAATCCAAAACCGTTTAAGCAAAGCCTTATACACACAGAATTTTTTAAATCTTACAGGCTCACCCATAGCTTCTACAGCCGGGGAAAGACATTTTCAGCGTAGCGTAGTTTCTCCCCGCCCTCTTGTTTATTACAGACAATTACCAGACCCTCAGTGGAAGGGCCCAGTGGAGCTCGTTACTTGGGGACGTGGATACGCTGCTGTACAACTCCCGGACAGAGTGTTGTGGGTTCCTGGAAGATGCATACGACCGTTTCATGAGAGACCAGTGAAGACAGATGATAAAAAGGATCCCGAAGCAAGCCTATCCCTTTTGTTTCAAACAACAGACGACTAAAGTTTCTATTGCGACCAATGTGCTGGTTCTGCCCGTGCCCCTGCGAAGCCTGTTGCTGTTCTCATTGTCATTACTGTGTGCTTTGCACTCACTGCAAAATCCCGTGTGACATTGTGATAATTGAACAGTATCTTGAGGAAAATTTTTCCTATACCAATCCTTCTCACACTGAACTCCGTATCACACCAACAGTACAACAAGCTATTGACAATCCTTTTTATAACCACTATCACCAAGGGTCTATTGACCCCTCTTTTGATATCTAGTACTCAAGATGAAAATCCGTCCGGAACAGGTCGTTGGCCGGTCATATGTTCCCAGAGTACATCAGCCCCGATGCCCATTTTTCAGAGGACCTTCGCCTGGACAGGAAATGGGATTTTGGGATTTTTGGGCTCCTCCGATGTCTTGTAAGCATTTTCTGTTGCACCTTTTGCTGATGATGTTGGGAATGGGAATTGTGCTTTTAATCATATGGGGGGCATGTGAATATGAACGCAAAAATAAGAAGGGAATAGTGGAGGATATTCAAGAAATTCCTTTCACACACAACCACTCAAAAAGAGCGATCATTCCATACTCCAATGGGGAAAACTGCAATTCTCAAGGGATATGCATCTACCCTCACAATACATACGGAGAAGCCAATACACAAGTTACCTTAACTTGTTATTTGAAAAATCCAGCTGCAGCATGTTTACATGGCGATTTTTGCCTGCAAAATTCAAAAAGGCAATCCAAAATGTGAGAGGTATTTCACACCCGAAAGAGAATGGCTGCTCTTCACATATTAGAATAAGAATTACAGAGAATTCTATAGGTTGGTATCAATGCACGCAATACCAAAAAGGGTTACCTAATAAAATAATAAAAACAGAAGTAACCTCAAGAGCAAGTATAAAATTTCCCCCAGTTAGTGAGTGGTTCTTAACACTATTGAGTTATCAACAAGAGATAGGAGGAGACAGCTCTCACCACCTAACAAAAAGAGAGATAAAAGAGGACATTTGCACAGCCTGTTTACAAAAAACCAAACAAGGCAAAACAATTTCCATGACCTTAATATATTATACTATGAAACCTGAATGCAATGGAACCTTAATACCACCATGCACACATAACAATACACAATACAATCAGTGCTATACACCAAATGGGATACAATGTTAGGACCTATAACAAGTAGCATCTATGTTTATGGCTATAAAGGAGGATCTAGTTTAAAACATCAATTTCTTACAGCACAAAGATTATCAGGGTACATAGCCCATAATGTTTTAAAGGGAATGGCACCCATTACTGTTTGTTTTGATACATGTTTAGCAATTGCTATAGGGCAAGGAACAGGATCCGCGGGGGTAACCTGTGGAGGACAGTCGTGGGAACAATCATATATCCAAAACCATAGATATTTATTTACTCGCTCGACACTTTCAGCACATGGAGGCTATACCCAACCAAGTGTATATTGGTATACAAGTGGCTATGGACCTAACCATTTCGATCTTTCTATTACTCCAGTCACTACTGATTGTCAATCCCATCACTGCACACCACTCTGCCTTTCTGCACAGGTAGCAGGTACTTTAGGTACCCGATACTATCATTATGGTATTGGTATAGATAAAGCAGGAAAGGATCCTTATGGATATATTATTGTAAAGACTGAAGCAACAAAATTGACAAATCAACCTGTAAAGTTTTTTTGGAGTTATGAGCAGGAGATTGCTAAACTTAACGATCTACCTACACCTCCAAAAGCAAAAAATATGTTTATTAATTTGGCTCAAGAAGTTGCTGCAGAACTTATGTTAAAAAATTGTTTTGTATGTGGAGGAACCACTATGGGAGATCGCTGGCCATGGCATGTACAAGAAGCAAATTATACTGAAATAGCTCAATGGAAAGGGAACTTCACCTTTAATAACAACTTCAATGAAACCTGGCAAGTTACCTCTCATATAATAGGTCACATATGTTATACCAGAAATAAAAATAATCAGACTAAAAGAAATAAACCTATGGGATTTTTAAAATGTTCTAATGAGTGGGAAAATAACACTTGGGTTTCACAAATTAATATGACCAAACCTGAAAACTCATTGCTGGAAGTAACTAAGTTACGAGGACTTTCAGACCCTGAAAATGATACTATTGTGTGGAATTCACCTGATGGGTTATATTGGATATGTGGTAATTTTGCCTATAATATGTTACCCACGGGTTGGTATGGGTCATGCATCTTAGGGGCGATTCAGCCTTCATTCTTCCTAATGCCTATAGAGAAAAAACAAAAACTGGGAGTCCCTGTATATGATACTCTTGAAAGACGTAAACGTACCATAGATCTTGCTAAAGGGATAAAAATAGGTAACTGGAAGGATGATGAGTGGCCCCCTGAGAGAATTATTGCATATTATGATCCTGCGACGTGGGCACAAGACGGTTCGTGGGGATATAGAACGCCGATATATATGATAAATCGCATTATTAGATTACAAGCTGTATTAGAAATAATTACAAATGAAACTGCATTGGCATTAACTAAGCTTGCAAAAGAAAGTGTATTGTCAAGAACTTATATTATGCAAAATCGTTTAGCCTTAGACTATTTGCTCGCTGCCGAAGGCGGAGTGTGTGGTAAATTTAATCTTAGTAATTGTTGTATACAAATTGATGATTCTGGAATTGTGATAGAAAAAATAACTCGAACTATGATACAAACTGCACATGTTCCTGTACAAACTTGGAAAGGCATATTGGACACTGACGGTTGGCTTGGAGGTATTTTTAACAATTGGAAGCAAGGTTTATTTTTTATTGGGATGATATTTTTGGGATTAACTATGTTGCCATGCATAATACCATTATTGAGATCCACTATGCAGAGTATTGCGGACGCAACTATCCAGAAGCATCACGCATTATTAATAAGTGTCAATACATCAGAATTAATAATCCCTGGATATCCAATGGAAGGGGGATTTGTGAGAAAGAAACAACCCATGGCAATTGCTTCCATTTAAAAAATAAAAAAGGAGGAGATGTGGGAAATTATCCCATAATTGGCTGGGTGAAATTAGCTGGGATCAATAGGATAGGATAGAATATCTGGATCAATATCTATCTGGATCAAAAGTATCCCAGTGAACATTTGCCAAAAGCCATATGGAAAGAACAGTCCTGGGAAAGCTTTTAGATAAGGAAGCCGAATTCATTTCGGGTGTCTATGTGAATAGCAATACACAGATACACCAGAGATGAGAGGCCTCTATTATCTGAGATATAAACACACAGAATTAGCCTTGCATCCTTTTGCCGCCTCGTGTAACAAATCAGTCATTCCCATATGCCTAATGTAGCTCTCTGTGTAATTTACAACTCTATACTTTCTAAGACCGTTTGTTCCTCCTTCCTGCTCTCCTTATCAGGATGTGTTTTACAATTCCATACCTCCTCATTTCCCCTTATCAAAGAGTACCTTTTGTCCCTCCTCCCTGCCCTTTCTGCCAGAATGTGTATCAAGAAGTGATTTGTAACATACTGTGAGATGCTTTGTTTGTATTAAACTGCTGACTAACTTTCTTTGAACTTTCCTAATAAAGGGGCGCTCTAAAAGAATAGAGACTTGCCATTTTCACCCAGTCTGCAGTGTGTGTGTGTCTCATTGCCAAAGCAGCCTAGGAATTAGAGATTCGTGAAGTGGTCCATCGGATTGTGAGAATGCTTGTATTCCCAATGCAAGCTCACTCTCGCAGGATCTGAAGTAGCATCTGCCCACACAGGGTACTGATATATTAGCTATCATAGAGATGATAGAGATGATATGATATCATAGATCATAATCTCTCTACTTCATATAAATATTAAATAAGAGAGGCAAACTTAAGTTCTGAGGCACCCCAGATAACAGGGGCCTAGAGAGATGGACCTTTCTTCGCCTACCAACATTGACTGCCATGGAGAAAGAAGAACCACAGCAGAACAGTGTCCTCCCATGCTTATCCTCAAGGTTGGTCCAGCAAAATGTTTGATGATATCAAAAGCAGCTGAGAGATCCAGAAGAGCCAGGGTGAACACACCACTCACTTCTCAAGTTCTCCAAAGATCATCCACAAGGGCAATCAATGCTGTCTTAGTACTTAGCCTGAATCTTGACTGAAGGGGGAGCTCATGGCTCATTAGGGCTTATAGGTGGAGAAAAATACCTTAGGACTAACCCTAAACTAGGAGACATGACATTTTTTACAACCATACTTACAAAAAATTATAATTAATATTGACATCAAACCATTATTTCTACTGTTTGATTGCAATCAATGGTTATACTCATTTCCTAGGTTTATTGCTATATTTTAATTAAACATTAAAAACATTGCATTACCTCCCTCCCTGCACAGTATTCACTTTACCTCTCCAGTGTTTTGAAGGACTGGATAACATCCTTTGCGTGGCACCATAAAAAATATACCTGAAAACAAATGTAAATAAATTATAATGGGTTCCATGGAAAAAGTAGTACTCAATCATCTATAAAAAAACAATTAACAGAATCTAGAAAAATGTGCAAGACATTTTAATCATTTCCTCAATTCACAGACAGATATCTGAGGGGCCTTCCCTACCCAATAGGGACCAAGTCACCTTGGAAAGGGCTGTTGGATAGCTTTCAGCAGATGTAATAATAGTGGAGATATATTGATGTTTCACAATCCTTACCACCATGAAGTAATCCTTAATATCTGATCAGACTCATTTTGAATCTTCATCCAATGGTGCTCCAGTGTTTTATACTCCTGACCCATTTCCCAATTAGTTAACCATTCATATTTTAAACATGATATTTTTTTCAATGCCAGGAAATAGATGTCCAATTAGTCTGTGGTTTTAATAAAAACAATTGGAAAAATCACCCAACAACCTTTCTATATAGCAAATTTGATTCAATGTCCCTATCTTCTGATGCATTCTAATCCATGCACTGTAAGGAACTAATTCAATTTTTAGTTATGAGGTTTGTTATTTTAAAATATTGGAAAGATAAAAGTAGGTTTTAATTGGATCAATGGTAGTTAAGAGTGTGCAAAACTACTTTGTTTGAACACTGAGTTTTGAGAAGAAGACCCCTGCCTTATGGAACAACCTTAACCCCCTCACCCCAAGATTTGCATGGCATGATTTTCTGGATGGCCAGCAGGATTGGGGCTTTTCTCTGGTATGGGAATGTGAAGATAGCCTTGTAACTGGACATGAGACATCTTGATAAAGTACTTTTTTACAGTAACTGTAATTTGTTTTTCTTAAAAGAGACCTGTTGAAAGGTCCTGTCTCTCCTTCCTGTTCAAGAAAGCATGGACTCTCAAAACTTTAGCATTTCAAAAGGAAATGTTTATTGAAAGGAAGTGAATGCAAGACAATGCAAAGCAGGGTCAGAGTCCCCCCCCCCCCCGCCCCGGAAATTCTGTTGGGATAAAATGGTTAGAAACCCATCCCCTCCAGGTTTTTTTTGAAAAGTTTTTTTTTACTGTTTTAATTGCCAGTTGTTGTGTCAATTCTCTTTTTAACTCCTTTATAAAGTTTTTATAAACTTCTCTCCACACTTTATTGCTTGAAAGATCTCTCAGATAATCTCGTTGCCCTTGAATTGTTATTGAAATTAGCTTGTCTTTGATTATCAGACTTATTTCTGAAAAGGTTTCTCTTCTTAACTCCATCATTATCACCCTTTTTTTTCTCCTGTATCTTGAAATCTGGGATAAAGCTCCAAATTGTCAAATTCACTTTTCCATCTTCCCTTCTTTCTACTTTCACCCATGTTTGCTCCATTAATAAGTTCACCTATTGTCTTATCTTTATCTTCTATATTTTCATTCTCTTCTTTAATTTTTGGGGCTCCAACCCCATCATCTTTTGCTGTGAGAAACAATAGTCTATCCAACTTCTTCTCAAATCTCCCAAATCCTTCCAATATATTTTGAATTCCAGCCAGGATATTTCAAAATTTTAAGGTTTCCTCATCTACATATTGATCTATTTTTCCAAAAAAAGGAGAGAAAAAAGGAATCTGATAGCCACTGCCACTCTAGCCTTCCAAGCCTCTTTTGTGTGTGTGTGTGTGTTAAGTTGACAAGTTCTTTTGTACTCTTCAAAGAAGAAGGGTTCGATCTTTTTCTTTCCTTTTCCTTCCCTTGCCAAAATATTTTCCAAAAGCACCTGCAAAAACAATTCGTGCCCTTGGCTCTTTATCAGATTTTGTAAGCAAGTTGCAAACCCTTCAGTTACAAAGTCAGTAAGATCAAAGAAGAAAGAACAGAAGATACATTGTTTAAAAAAAACTCCAGACTCTGACTTCCGAGTGGCAGATCCCACTTTTTCATACTTGTCTCAAGCTTATGGAAAACAAAGGTCTTTAATTGTCTTTACTGGAATTTAATAACAAATGGTGGGAAGAATTGTTGAAATAAAAAAGGTTTTAGTTCAAGCCAAAAAATAAGGTGACAAAGAATAGAGGGGGAAAAAAATCAATCTGTTCACTTTAAGAGGAGAAACAGGAAACATTATGGTCACTTCAATCCACAAGATATCATTATAAAGAAAAAAACAAAAACTTTCCAAGGCAGTCCAATAAAAATTAAATTCGCCGCTTTATTCTTTTACTTAAAGGACTACTTTATCTTTAAAAAAAGTTTCTTTGGGCAATCTTTCTCAAAATAGAAAAAAGAACCTCACCAGATGGACTCACTTTCACTTTCTTTCTTCCGGACCCGTCTCCGACTTCATCAGCCTAGGACTGCCTGTTTGCTGCCAGCTTGAAGCGCTTCCCTTGGGTCAATCAGGGACTTTGTGATGTCCCTGAGACCAGCAAGGCTTTGTCTTCTTGTTCACCATTTCTACGGGACGGTTTAGGTCCAACTGGACCGTCCACTGGCAAAAGTGTTAATGGCGGTCTCGGACTGACGAGACCGCACGTTGTATTGTCGCGACGTTAGCTCCTCCCTCCTCCCTCCCCTCAGTTTGATGGTGACTGAGCCAATTCACAGGTGTGAAGATGATGTGGAAAAAGTCATCTTGAGAAAGAGATAAGGAGGCGTTCCCATGTGTTTCCAAACTGAGAGAAAACAGATGCCCCCCCCCCTTGTACATTCTCCAAGGTAAATCAAAGCACACAGCAGAATAGGTGACAGGGTGAAAGTTATAAACTACGGAATTACAGGATACATAGGAAACAGGATGAGAGCAATAAGTGAGTAAAAGAATCCAGGGTCCCCTCTCCACTTGAATGGAAGTATCACAATAGGTATCTGACACCTGTATTATGTTTTTATTGTTTGTCACCCAGAATTCCAATGGTAGATGACAGCTACATAAATTTGTTAAATAAATACATAATTGTTTCTTTAATTGACTGTCTTTCCATATAATACAAAAAGTTATAAAAATTGAAAAGGGGGAGATCAATGGTAAATCTAGACAAGAACCTGAAGGACAAGGCTATTTCTACGATAATAAAAAACCAAATTAGCTAAACAGATGTATTTCCAGAAGTAGAGGCTAGAACAGAGAAAGAAAATAGAAATAAATTATGGATTAGTACACAATTAATAAGAATATCAGACTGCAAGGAAAAACAAACTAATCAAAATCATTGTCAGGCTGCCCTCCCCATCACTTGTGCTGCTGCCTACCACAATCCTGAGAGGGAGGAGGATTGGGCAGGGGGCGGGGGAGGGTGTTGTCTTTCAAACTTATTTAGTAAGTTAATTATGAAAAATAAATTATCAAAATTAAAGACCTTCAATGGAACTCAAATAGAAACTAGATGTTTCTATTAAATCAACAGATGTAACTTTTTGTAACTAAATGGTTTTATAGTCCTTGTAATGCCAGCCACTGGGGATTTTCCTTCTAAAATGAATGGGAGCAAGGTCGTTATCTTGTGTAATTCTCAAGTGTTTTAATGGACTGGCACAGAAAAACATGCAGGATTACCAATGCTTTAAGGAAGTTACTTTTCATTATATAGGGATTTCCTTGCCAATCCAGTAATTGTGATACTGTTTTTAATGGACTTTGAGGAAATACAATTAGAGGGGTGAAAAAATCTTGAACCAAGTTAGTTAATTTTAGGCTCTTGCACAACAACAATACAATCCTAAGAGTTGTATACATCTGAAATAATAAGAGACCAAATGATTTTACCTGCAAAAGTGTATGGACTGCATGTGCAACTGGAAAAATGCCTTCTGTAATTGATAAGCAACTTGAAAATCCAACAAAGTATCCAATTTTGAAAGAATCCATAATTAAAGTAATGATTGCAAACAAAGTAATTCCACCTGAAACAAATGTTAAACGAAAGGGTTATACTAAAAGTAAGAACTTTGACATAGCTCAGTTGGTAGCCTTTTTCAACTTCATTCACAGAAGTTATTCCAGTCCTAACAGACTAACAGCAATATTTCAAATACTGGGTTGTATATGTAGAAGAATAGAATTAGAATAAAATAAATAAATCAAATTGAATATTCGTTATTGGCCAAGTGTGATTGGACACACAAGAATAAAGAATATTCTAGGTCCTCCATTTCTATTCATTGACATAAACATTTGCTCACCAGGTTATCAGGCTGTACAGATCAATTAACTTCTCTCTATTGTTCTGTACGCCAACTCCTTTAAAATCATGTAATTTTGATTAGCGTCTCATCAGACCAGAGGGAGTGCAACAGGTCCCTCATAGGTCGGAGATTTGCTCTCTAATCGGCATCGGGGAGGCAGCATGATAACATGGCTGCACAAGAAGCTGACTTCAGGCCAAAGCAACCTGAGCAGTAGCATGCAGGAGATGGATGAAAAGCCTGGTAAGAAGATCTAATTAACCCACAGTCATAAATCAGAATTTGGAAAAGCAAAGAACCTTGAGAGTATAAATAATATTGATGGACAGATCAGGATTTTGCAGAAAAGAAAGAAAAGAAAGAAAGAAAAAGAGAAAGAAAGAAAGAAAGAAGAAGAAGAAAGAAGAAAGGAAAATGGAGGGTTAAATCACTACCCCAAAAGAGCCATTTGCTTTAAACAATTTGGAGACAGAAAGAAGAAAGCAGAGAAGTGACAAACCTATTCAAATACAAACTTTAAATTTGAATTTGAATTTGAAAAGATTGTGTCTTCAAAAGAGATTAGGAGGGTGAAACAGAAACCAAAACATACTGAAGAGAGTTGCTTCGTTAGAGTTTCTTCTAACTAACAATATCTTAAGCAACTCCAATTAATGAGAGGTGGAATGTAACAGGTGACAAAATCAAGAAAAAAGCACTATTTTCTCACTGATAACCTAATTTGGCCTGTGCTGCGAATGAATGTGAAACTCGAGCAGGAAGTTTTAATTAACCAATTGTCATAAATCAGAAATTGGAAAAAGCAGGAGGTAAAGAGAAACATACCCGAGACTTGCTGTGTTTGAGTTTGTTCCAATTAATATATTTTAAGCAATTATAACCAATGAGAGATGGAAGATAACAAGGGAATAATAATAATAAAATCAAGAACTGGGCAAATACGAAGTTTTTATTTTTTGCCAAAGGGAGAACAAAGGAACAAGATGGCTCCCACTTCTCTTCCTCTTCACATTAGCTGAATTAGCTAAATTTAAGGTGGACCAGAACTCTGAAATAAGAACTGTATAACTAACTATAATTTCAGAACTGGACATTAAGGTAACAAGGGGGTAAAAAAATTAAGAGCTGGGAAAATATAGTCTTTTTTTTTCTTTTTGCTGAAGGGAGAACAAAGGATCAGGATGGCTCCTCCTCTCTTCCTCTCCACATCAGCTGAATTAGTTAAATTTAAGGTGGACCAGAACTCTGAAATAAGAACTGTATAACTAATTGTAATTTTAGAACTGGACATTATGGAAAAGTGGCAATTTGAAGAACTATGTGAAATTGTAAAAAATATGCATAAATCATTAAAATCAAGTCTAAATAGAATTTTTAAGTTAGATATTGAGGATAAGCAGGAAGCGAAGGAAGAAGTGAAGGAAAAAGTTGGGGGATAATGAAGGGATAGAAATGGTGGAAAATTAAAAGCAGACAAAAAACTTCATTGGGTTTGACAGTGGCATAGGGAAAATTGAAGGGGGGAGGGTTATGCCCTAATAAAGGGAAATACAAAAGATTTCATGGATTTGACGGTGGCTTGGGGAAAATTGAAGAGGGTGGACATGTCAAAACAAAGAAAAGGGAGAAGACAGGAATAGAGAAGTGGGACAAAAGACTTACTAGGAAAAAAATCAGACAATTAGAAATTGTTATATGGGAAATATAAAGCTGAGATATGTGGTTTACTCCTATATATGATAATAAAACTGAGTTGCTAACTGATTGAATATGATAATGGAAAGATAATTAAATAAAGTTTAAAATATATGGAATGTGGACAAATATGAAACTGTTATGTGGAGAATGTAAAGTAGAGGTATGTGAATCACTTTTATACATGATAATTAGACTGAGTTACTAATTGATTGAATATGACAATGGAAGAACAATTAAGTATAGGTTAAAATATATGAAATATGGACACATATAGAACTCTTAAGATGATGAATAAAGTGAGATGTATACCACTTGTTATTCTATAAAGTAGATTAATGGAATTGTAATGAACATTGAACTGTAACTATTGTTATTTAAAGACAATTAAGGGTAAGCTAAGTCAAGATATGAAAAAATGGAGAGGGAACATGAAATATACTTATAATGGAAAATTATTGAGATTATAAGACAGAACTACAAATTTGGGGCGTGTAAGGATGCATAACTATATAAATATGATGAGAATATCTAGAAATCATAACCAGGCCTACATCTTGGCCAAAAATAGGCTGGGGGGGAGAGATTTAAAAATACAATTACTATATAAGTATACTTTTTTTCTTTTAAAAAAGGAAGAGGATATACGTTAAAATTAAATATGTGTATTGAAATGGAATTATAAATACCATCAACATAAAATGGAGCTTGCTCAGAGGCTGATATACACCAAGTAAATGAGATGAAGTGTGAAGTAGAGTCTTCTCTACTTCGCACTTCAGGGAAAGGGAAGAAGAGAGGGATAGGAGAGAGGGCGGGGGGGAGAGGAGGAGACAAAGGAGGAGTGGAAAGGGGAGAAAGGAGAGAGGAAGAGGAAGTAGAGAAGAGAAGGACAACAGAGGGAAGAAAGGAGGTAGGGAGGAGGAGGGGAGAGGGAGAAGAAAGTGATGGATAGGGTACAAATATGGTGTATGGAGAGCAGAAGAGCCAATAATCATTTTTGGGAGTTGATGGTAAGATAAATTGATGTAAACATTTAACAATATAATATGATGTTGGTTATGTAATAGTATACATATGGTTATTTGTTATGAAAATGAAAAATGAAAAACTTTATAAAAAAAACCATGTAATGTTGCCAAGATGTGTTGCAGCATTCCAAATCTGGCAGGTGGGGGATAGATGAATTATTTTCTCTATTTGGTAAGCCATAACTTATCATAGGGACCAAAGTCTTTCATTTTTTCTGTATTGATTCAATTTATAGCCTACATTTCTATTTATATTGCACTCAAAATAACTGTCTAAAATTAAGCACCATAAGCCCAGGAAATATATACAGAAAGAGCTAGTAATTTGCAGTAATATATTTTACACCCTTCCAAAAAAGAATAGAACACTAAAATTAACAAGAAATATTTTCAGGAACAGGAAATGTTCTGCTGCATGATTCCCCTTTCTCCACAAAGTACAGATCAAGATATGCAAGAAAAGTGGCTTTTGGCTCTCAAAAGGGTCCACCATTAAATAGTGATGGGGTGGCCTGGAATTGTTCTCTTCTCCTATGCCCAAGGTACCAACTCCGCTCATTTATTTTGAGGTTCTGTATGGCAAGTCATGTTAAGTCCTTTCTAGCATGTGCACAACTACTGAGAAACAGATCAAGCTCAGAAATCATGAATTCTATTTGTTGGGCTACCATTTGGTCGAAGGATGTTTGCAAACAGACAGAAAATTATGTTGAATTAATACATTGGCATATGTTTCTAGCAATTGTAGAAAATATATGAAGAAAAGAATTATTTAATAGCTTCACTGTGGATACACCAAAACTGTTATCATACATGGCCTTTAAAAGCTTTCTAATTTTCATATACCAGGTATTTCCAGCAACCTAACATTTCTTGTACTAAAAGAATAGCAAAAAAAAAAGCTTGTTTGTCCTGTTCAACATCCTGCTCTGACACTTACGGTATCTTCCACGCAACTCCCCCCCCTCCAAAAAAAAACCCCAGCTACCAGCTTCTTTGGGAAAATGGACAGTTTTGAGCAAGGGCATGAGGGAAAGGATTATCCCCCTCACTTTGGTGGTGTTCCCATTATTCGTTAATGTTATAGATCTTAAATCTTTCTTTCTTTCCTTCCTTCCTTCCTTTCTTAAAAAAACATTTTTGTTTCATCATCCTATTTCTACTCCAGAAGTAGTTGGAATGCCATCTTCTGCTGAATTTTGCAATGGGGTTTCTAACTTACCTTTAGGAGGATATTTATCACAATAAGTGGGATGCTTGGAGTCAGTAATGCAAAGATATGTTATTGGTGACTTTACAGGCTACCCTAAAATACTGGCTCCAAAATACTATCATTCTGGTTTTATGAAGGAAGATAACAAATAGAAAAATGTGTACAGTATTTGTACACTGGATTCAATGGCCCTTCACTTAGAGATTGAAACTTTCTTACACATCACATTTGTGTGGAGCTATCACCATTCTGAAACTCCCCATCTTGAGCCTTACCAAACATTTAACTTCTTCCAAAACATCTACTAAAGTAAACAAAAAAATCTATGGATTTTGCATTCTTGTTTCTATAACCATTTTCTTATGAAATTTGGAATCATGAAGCATAATCTCAGTTGAATTGCTGAAATAGGGATGCATATGCTGAAGCAGCAACAACATGTATTCCCCCAAATCCTCAGGAAAAGATTACCTGGGAGGGCACCCACTGAAATCAGGGTCTTTGTCTTGGATTAGAATCCAAGGCAACAGCTCTATGCACACCTATTATGAACAAACTGCAAACTAAATTATTCCCTTAAAGTATTAAGTAAAATATCAGTTTTATACAGTCTCGGAAGAGGTGTTGATTAATCAATAAGGATTAATAGCAATAGCAATAGCAGTTAGACTTATATACCGCTTCATAGGGCTTTCAGCCCTCTCTAAGCGGTTTACAGAGTCAGCATATTGCCCCCAACAACAATCCGGGTCCTCATTTTACCCACCTCGGAAGGATGGAAGGCTGAGTCAACCCTGAGCCGGTGAGATTTGAACAGCCGAACTGCAGAACTGCAGTCAGCTGAAGTAGCCTGCAGTGCTGCGTTTAACCACTGCGCCACCTCGGCTCTTAATGCCTCATCAAAGGATTTGTTCATTATTGCAGGGGGTGTCCACATTTGTTGTGTATAAAATATCCCTAATGGAAGTTGTTCAACTGAGATTTTATTGAACTTGCTTAAAAAATAAATCAAATTTAAATCAGTATATTTGTTATAGTCATCTAGTCAAAACAAATATGCATAGGGTCCGGGGGGGGGGGACTCCTAATGACACAGCCAATGGTTTTTTTTCTAGATTGACCCTTGGAGGTCCCATAGTACATTCTCTCCCTGGTGCAGGGTCCTCAAAGAGAGGAATTTTCATACACTACTGTATTGGATTCTGTGAGAGATTAAGGGAGAAAAGTTCACTCAAATGCAGCCAGGTTTGTACCCAATAACTACAGAATTTTAACTGCTTCATGGCCTTCAAAAGTTGAGCAACTTGTTCTAGCACCTCTATGGGATTTCCCAGCCCCGGGCGTGCCCTTGCCCCGCCCCACTCACACTTGAGCCAGCGTGCCCCGGCCTGGGTGTCCTTGTCCTGGATGAGCCTCTTGTGCGCACAGCGGCGGCAGAGGTACCAAGCCATCCAGAGGAGCTGCAGCGCCATGAGGGAGAGGAGGTAGGCCAGGACGGCACTCTTGGCCACCCCGATGGCGTGCACCGCCCACGCGAACATCAACAGCAGCCCGGCCAGCAGGAGATGCAGCCCATACTGGCTGCTCAGTATCTCGGCGCTTTTTTGCGGACAACTTCGTCCGCCCCTGGACAACAGAGGCCATCGGCGGCCCTCCTCCCCTTTGGGCTGCTGGATCCGCGGAGTCTGGGGTTCCTCGGCCGCCCTCTCCAGTTCCCAGCCATCCTCCCTGGAGCTAGTCTGGGCGCGTATTTTTGGGCCCGTCGAGGCGGATTCGAAGTGACTTCTTTGGAGACCCATGGGCGAGAAGCGCTTTTGCCCGGAGATGCCCACTGTTGGAGGGCCAACGGGTGCGGGCTAGCTCAGCACGGAAGCATCCCCGGAGCGGAGAGGAGAGGCGGGCAGGCGCACCTGCCGATGTTCCCAGGGGTCGCGCTTCGCCAATTGCTCTCCCGGCGGAGCCGCCCTCCGTTCTTTGGCGGAGGCGGATTGACGGACGGAAAGTGCACTCGGCTCCGGCTCTGCAGCAAGACCTCCCCGACGTAGCCGCCTTCTTGCTCTACTGCCTGCTATCCTCCTAAAGAGCTTCCTTTCCCAAGACGGCGTCCGTGGAGTATTTATGGGGTGGAGAAGCCGCAGAACCATTGGGCGGGCCGCCGAAAGCATCGGATTTCAGTCACTGTAGACTCTGGGCTGCGACCCCTTTTCCTTGGCTCATCTGCGCCTGAAGTGCTCCCAATTCGGTTGGGTGAAGGCGGCGCTCCGGAGAATCTGCGCAGCTAGGTCGCTGGAGCAGAGGGAACCCTAGACGGATAGGGACGCTCCTGGGAGGAAGACTGCAGCCGGTGCCTTCTGGGGGCGGCGCCCAATAGACTGGTATTTCTCGAAGGATCTCGGAAGGCGAGGAGTCCTTAGTAGGGATGGAGGCTATCTTCAGCTGACAATACTAAATACCACTTCAACAAAATATCAGATGATGTGACATGAATATTTATAACAAGTACTTTTCAAATTCAAGAAGATGAGAGCTTCATATGACAAATACACTGAGGCAGGAAAAACCAAAGGTACAAGTAGATATTAGATTAAACCTGGCTCATAAGCAGTAATTGTAAGAGGGACCTTTGAGTCCTAGTGGACCGTCCCTTAAATAAGAGCCAGCAGTGCGCAGCAGCAGCTTAAAAAGCTAAAACAATCCTTGGTTGTATAAACAGAGGCATAGAATCAAAATCGAATGAAGTATTACTTCCATTTTATAAAGTCCACACGCGAAATACTGCACCCAGTTTTGGTCATCACATTACAAAAAAGATGAGACTTTGGAAAAAGGGAAAGGAGCAAAGCAACTAAGATGCTTGGAGACTAAAACATGAACTGTTGCAGGATTTGGGTTTGGCTAGTCTAGAGAAAAGAAAGACGGGTGAGGGTGGAGACATGACTGCAGCATTCCCGTATTTGAGAGGCTGCCACAAGGAGAAGGGGGTCAACTTATTTTCCAAAGCATCAGAGGGCAAGAAACAATGGATGGAAAGTTAGAAACTAATCAAGGAGAACAGCAACCTGGAATTAAGGGGAAACTTCCCAATAGTGAAGACGATTAACCAGTGAAACAGCTTGCCTTCAAAAGTCATTAGGAGCTTCATCACAGGTGTTTCTTTTTAAAAGAGACTGGACAGTCACTTGTCTGAAATGATATAGGATCTCCTGCTCAAACGGGGTTGAACTAGAAGACCTCCAAGAACCCTTCCAGCTCTATTCTGATTGATTGATTGACTGAAAATCAGTGCTTCCCAACTCACGGGAAATAGCCCAAAATTGAGTAAATGTGTTTTTCTTGGCTAGTGACACACAAATCCATTACTCAATCACAACCAAAACATTTAAATGGACTTAAAAGTATTTTATCTACATTGGGTAAAAAGGGTTATTTCTTTTGTTTCTGTTCAAGATTTTTTATTTTTTAATACAAATTATACATATTATAGGAACAAAGATTTGTTCGGGTCTTTTCTTTTACATCCTCTCATTTTACATAGTCCTTTTTACATCATAGTTTTGTTTTCACTTTCTGCCAAATTATTCTCTTCCATTATTTTTCATCTTTATGATTATTTTTTCTTTATACATAAACAATATCTTCAATTGCCCCTTCAAAGTTACACCAAAATTTCCTTTCTTATTTTCTCCATTGGTATATTTTGCTATAAACAGCATACATTCTCTAATTCAATTTAAGCATAGAGAGCATTTCTTTCAATTTTTTTCTACAAATAACAATGTGCTATCATTTCTTTATTTCTTAATTAGTTACATCACAATAACAATCTTACTACTATTGTCTTTAGTCTACTTTTTCCCTTTCTTCCTCTTTTAAACGTTTTCTCTTGGGCTCTCAAAAATTACAGTTTTAATCTTTTCCTTCTTTTCCCCCTTTCCCCTAACTTTTTTCTTTTCCCTATTTTTGTGATTATTGTATCTTTTCTTCAGAGTATTTACTTTTATTATTTTAGTAACTTTCCTCAGGATTTTCCCCATTCTTCTCCTTTTCTTACTATTTTGTGGTTTCTTTTTTGGGAGAGCTTCTTTATCTGCTTTTTCTTTTGTGACTGTAAATCCCAGTGAAATCTTCAATCTGCATTTTATTTTCAATTCTTTTTCCCACCTTATCTTCCTGTACCTCACTTGTGCTCCCCTCTTCTCCTATTCCTTGTTCTGTGTGTTCCCTTTGATTTCCTGGCTTTTCTTTACCAATTAACATTTCACGTGTGCTTTTCAGCATCATGAATAGTTCATCATACATTCAAATCTCCAATATGCAAGTTCAACTATTTTAACTATTTAACTATTTTGGCAGATTTTTTAATTTTGGGGTTCTATCTACCACATTTAATTACAAATTTAGGGTCTTCCAAATTTGCTGCTCAGTTTTAAAATTAATCCAGACCAATCCAATTTAAGGTTTCCTTTCTCTTCCACCTCTGTACGTAGTTACAGTCAAAACAATGTTTTGTAAGTCTCTTCCTGTATCCAAGGTCATACTGCAGCTACAATTCTCACTTTATTTCCCCTTTTCTTTCAAAAAGCTTTATATCCCCCAAAATAAAAATAAAATAAAGGGGGGGGGGAGAACTTATCTCTTATTGCTTTTTTTTTCACTAGCTGGTGCAGTATTTTCTGCTCCCTGGTAAATAGCTCTTTCCAGACTGCAAGGCAATCCCAGAGTTAGCTGTCAATAGCCATCAAAAACACTTTTAACCCACTAAGATTGAAGATCTTTGAATAAGATAAGGAGAATGGAGATTTTCCCCTGGGCTCTTCCTTTTAGTTGTTAATTTTCTTTTCACTTCCGAATTGCAGAAGACAAAATCCTCTGATGGTGCTTAGCCACTAATTCCGCTTCTTGATCCTTTTAAGATTAAGATCAGCTTTTTCTTTTTTTCTGGGAGTTGGTGAATCACTCACCTTGTTTCAACACTTCACTCCAGACAATAACTTAGTCCACGTGCCTCAGCTTTGTAGTGGTCATTCAATTATGGCTGCCTCCCCTGCTACCGGTTTGAAGGGTTTTTCTCCAACTTCCTGAGGAACTGCTGGTTCCTCTAGGTCAGGGGTAGTCAACCTTTTTATACCTACCGCCCACTTTTGTATCTCTGTTAGTAGTAAAATTTTCTACCGCCCACCGGTTCCACAGTAATGGTGATTTTATGAAAACCTAATGAAAATGTTTTTAAATAACGCTATGACATTTTTTTAAAAAGTCAATTAAATTTTAAAAAAGGAAAATGCTTCAGTATCGGACAAAACCCCTGCCGCCCACCATGAAAGCTGGAACGCCCACTAGTGGGCGGTAGGGACCAGGTTGACTACCACTGCTCTAGGTCATCTAAGCTATTCCTTCTTCTCTCCTGTCCCTCCAGAATAGGTTTCAGTCTGAAGACTTCCTGACAGCGGTTTGTCCGGCTGGATTTCCGCAGAGCCTGCTTTTTTCCAGCCAGTCTCACGACGCTTTTGGCTTTCTGATAAGCAGTTTGGGGTAATGAAAGACAAAAGTTTGGGAAGTACTAGTCTGCTGGTCTTGAGCAGCTGAAATTTTAGATGTGCTCCAAGCCAGAGATGAATCTGGTTCTTCCTGATGACCATCCAAGTTAGTTTCCTTCTCTTTTACGGAATTATTTTGAATTTTGTCATACTATAGTTCTGGATGTGCAAAATCACTCAGAGTTTGCATAGAAAACTGTGTAGGGCCTCACAG
The DNA here is from genome assembly GCF_009769535.1 of Thamnophis elegans. Lineage (NCBI taxonomy): Eukaryota > Metazoa > Chordata > Lepidosauria > Squamata > Natricidae > Thamnophis > Thamnophis elegans. The sequence continues at coordinate 57,682,474 of NC_045549.1, forward strand.
GGATGTGACAAGAGTGTATCAACTGTCTTTCTTCAGTATCGTTACTGATGATGGTGATTCTTCCCAAGGGAGGACAGAGAGGCAGTCAACTGAGATTCAAGGGAACCAGTCAAAGAGACTTGGAGAGATGTCCTAGTAATTAACTAGTATAACAAAAAAGAGAAACCACATTAGGGTTGCCTGGTAATTCAAGCATTGTTTTAAAGTTCCCTGGGGGGCTACCCTCTAACTGAAATATATTTATTTACAGTATGTTCTTTGGGCAATTGACATCAGGAGAGATGAAAATGAGACAAAATACAAACATTTGCCAGTAAAATCTAGCAATGGTTGTGGGGGAGGAGTGTGCACCATATCATCCAGGGCATTAATTTATCTATAGAACGTGTGCTCTGAATCCTAAACAGAATGGGAGAAGAGGATTGCCAATTTCTGACTCCATAAAGGTAATTTTGGGCTAATCCAGAGTCCTGTGCTTGCAGAATAGTATGTATAAATGTAACAGTGATTTTCAGAGATAGTGACCAGTCTCCTGGTTTCTAACCTGGTATCTTCATCACTAGACAAACTGGGCCTAGCTGTCCTTCCGTTTGCCTCATTAGACTACCTTAATTTAAGGACATTTAAAACTACAGTATTTTTCGGAGTATAAACCACTCCAAAGTATAAGACGCACCTAGCTTTTGGGGAGGAAAACAAGAGAGAGAAAAATCTGCCTCTGCTTCCCAGCAATTTGCCTCCTTGCACCAAACAGCAAACAGTACAGAAGATATACATTGTTTGTGGTGTTACATTTCAGACTATACTTGTACAAATGCTGTTAAAATTGATGTGGCTTTCTAGAAGTGTACATTATTCTCTGCTATTTAAAAGAAGATACAATAGCACTGGGCTTCTTCAGATCAAGCATTTATTTTAAAAAGCTTCTTCATTTTGTTGTCTAGAACAATAAAGCAGTCTTTAAAAAAATCTAATAATTAGAACATTCTATAGGCATTTATAGTTATTGACTTATCTCCTTGCATCAAACAGCCTGTTTCAGTTTAGTCTGATTAGAAAAAAAATCTGCCTCTGCCTCCCAGCAATTTGCCTTGTTGCAGCAAACAGCAGGTTTCTTTCAATTTCAGTTTCAGGGCACTCCTGATGATCAGCTGTTTCAGGCTGTAGGGATTGCCCTAGCCTATTGCCGCCTCCACAAGCCCCATTTTCTCTTTTTCTACAAGGAGGTAAATTGCTGGGAGGCAGAGGCCAAAGGGTGGGGGCTGTTGGATGGATGGGGCTACATTCAGTGTATAAGACGCACCCAAATTTTCACCCTCTTTTAAGGGGAAAAGATGTGTCTTATACTCCTAAAAATATAGTATATGGTATGTATAAATCTTGAGTTCCTTACATTAAATAAAATGCAAGTTTTACTAATGAGAATATCAGAAGCTCTTTAAAAATGGAAAAATATGGGTCATCTTCCTAAATGCCCCTCAAAAAGCATTACATCAGTTTTGGTTTTTTTAAAAACCCAACAGGAACACTTTTAAAGTTATAGGCCAGCTTCCATTATTGGGCAAGGTGGCTGTGAAAACAATAGCCAGGCACGTCAAAATTGAACTGATAATCAACTAACTTCTTGTTATCTTGATGAATGATGTTTGCTAGAAATTGGACTAGAAGGCACAGTCCTGTTAGTCAAATTTGCAGTAGCTTTTGATATAATTTGTTTATTTACATGTATTTATTTCCATACCTCTTTATTTATTTACAGCCCCAACCAATAAAATTCAGGTATAGAATTTAATGTTTAGGAAAGCCAAATGTATTACATATACTACATTACTCTCAGTTGAAATATTTTTTCTTAGCTGAGATTTTATTTTCTTTTCAGCTTTTTTTCATCTGTCATTTTTTAATACATCTGTGCCTTACAAATATATTTAGAGGGCAAACTCACTTGCATTTAAGTTCTATTTCAACATTAGCCAAAGGAGGGAACTAAGAACTCCTAGAACTAATAATGGAACAATTCCAATGGAACAGGTTGCTGTCAGCGTTCCAAATCATCCAAAATTAAATCAGAGTCCAAGGCAAAGTATTCCTCAAAGTTCCAATTTATTAAGAGACATGTTGGCACATCTGTGGAAAACCCGATCTGAAAGCTTCCGGGTTTCCCACCCAGTTGAAAGTTCAATATCTTGCCCCCACGCCCAAGTTTATCACATGGTCCAATCTAACACTGCCACGCTGGCAGTTCCACCCATCCAGTTCCGGTCAGGCTCAGAGGTGTAGAGAACAAAAGATGACCTTGGTTTCTAGAAAGGAATTTTTATTTTGACAACAATACATTCTACTCCTTACTATTCCCCCTCCCAATTCCCCACTAATGAAACAGTATAGTAAATAAGTGAGAGTGTGGCAGGCCAAAGATCCTAAAAGGAACTGGCTGCAGCCGCTGACAGGCGGCCTCTCCTCAGAAGAAAAACGTTTCCTGAAAAGAGAATAACATAAGGGTTAACATAACAAAATTAACCACCTCCCTCCCCCCCCCCGCAGGGGGACCCTTTGGCTTATTGGGAAACTTATCATGGAATTGTTTTACTAACTTCTCTACTTTTAGATTCCAGCTTTTCACCCAAGTACCTTCAGATAAAGGGTACCATTTCCAATGCACTAAATATTGTAAGCGATCCCTATACAGCCTGGAGTCTACGCCTCATGCATGTGAACCCGCCAGCCGCTCTCGTCTGGGTTCCGGTGCTCCAGCACACGCTCCAGTTTCGGCACTCAGTGCCAAGAAGATTAACCATCACTGAATTAGAACATCCCTTGGTAACTTTCTTGTAGCAGCAAATCTGGAGTTCATTTTGTATAACTTACAAAATCAAATTCCATTTTGTTTTCCTCTTTATTAATTAACTCGGCCAAGGCCTTTACCATTCTTAATCTGATATCTTCACCTGGTTGTTCAGGTATTCCATGAAATCTTGAAATTCTTTAATCCGAGCTTCCAGAGTTGTTATCTCATCCAGTTCACATAAACATGTTTGTCTTCTCCAATCCGTGCTCCATACAATGTACATTGGCTTTCACCTGTTTCATGTCTTCTTTCAGACATTTGATTTCTTCCTGGAATTGCCTTGTGAGCGAATCAAACTTGGTTTCCAGCTTTAATCTGACATTTTGGATGTACTCTTGAATTTTTAACATCTACTCATCCATAAATGGCTTATAGTTCTATATCTCCTTAGTGTCATTCTAATTTTTCTGTCTTTTCTGTCTTCCTCTTTGTGGCCATACTTTAAGCCTTGAAATTAAAAAACTCAAGATTTTAAAATTATAAGTTACAGAATTATAGACTTGAAACCTATATTTCACTGAGTTTAATAAGACTAAGAGTGTTAAAAAGAGTCAGCGATATTATAGTCTTTTGGCTCACTCTTGTGGTGAATCAGCACTATTATATGAAAAGGCCTCAGGGATTCAGAGCTTTACAGCATATGACCACAAATAACCAATCAAAAACTATTAAAAACAGAACTGTTCACATACCCCCCCCCCACAGCAGTTTCCGCATTTCAAAAAGTTCTGAATAGATATTAAACAAGGGGAAAAAATAAGGGGTATAAATATTAACAAAGAAGTTTATAAATTAAGGGCCTTTGCTGATGGTTTGGTTATATTTTTACAGGACCCAAAACATAATATAGAATATTTGATAAGGAAATTGGCAGGTTTCAAAATAAACCTACAGAAAACAACAATGCTGATCAAGAATCTCTGTAATCAAGATAAATATTTTACCAAAGATGCTGTTTTTATTTCAGACGTTACCAATACTTACAACTGACAATCTATTTAAACAATGGTAGGACATTTCTAAGTTCATATGGCAAGGGAAAAACCCAATAATTAGATATAAGCTACTGCAAGATGCTAAGGAAAGAGGGGTTTTGGGTCTCCCAGATATTAAATTGTATTTTGATGGATGCTGTTTGACCTAGGCAAAAGAATTGGTGAGTCTCCAGAATAAGAGGTTACTTGAATTACAGGGCCATGAATTAAGGTTTGGATGGCACGGCTGTTTATGGTATGATAAAAGTAAAGTTAATGTTGATTTTAATAATCAATTTGTTAGACATGCCATACTAATAGTTTGGAATAAAACAAGGCTCTCTTTGAAGCTGCCCCTTTGGGTATCATCAGTGGTGGGATTTAAATCTTTTACTACAGGTTCTGTGCGCGTGGCTTGGTGGGCATGGCTTGGTGGGCGTGGCAGGGGAAGGATACTGTAAAATCTCCATTTCCTCCTCACTCCAGGGGAAGGTTACTGCAAAATCCCCATTTCCTCCCAATCAGCTGGGACTCATTAGGCAGAGAATAGATGAAGACGGGGCCAGTCAGAGGTGGCATTTACCAATTCTCCAACCCCTCAAAATTTCCACTACCGGTTCTCCAGAACTGGTCAGAAGCAGGGGTGGGTTCTGGCAGACACTACTCCCAGTTTGTGTGTGAGCTCTGAGTGTGCAAGCACAGTGCAATTAAAATTGTTCTGTGCATGCATAAAACTGAAAAACAAGATGGCGGAGCCTGTGGCACCGCCCGAAGAACTGTTTCAGGGGCATGGCAGGCCTGTGACTCTGCTGGTTCCAGCAACCCAGGCTACCAAACCACTATTGGTTAGACAAACTTGTCCGAACTGGTAGGAACCCACTACTGGTCAGAACCTGCTGAATACCACCTCTGGGTGTCACCCCTGGAAGCTTTTTAAGAAAAGAAATGGTGGTGAAGCCAGACTGGTTGATGTATGGTAAAATTTTAACTTTCAACACTGGTGATCCAATACTAAAGCCAAGGGAAGAACTTGAACCAGAAGGTTATGTTTGCCATTAATTTATTTATCAACAACTGAAAGAAAGATTTAAACTGGAAAAAAAAGTTATGGATTTGACTGTTAAAAATGAATTGGAACTTTCATTATGTGGCAACAATGAACATATTATTGCTAAGATCTATAAAATGTTATTGAAATTGAATTTGGAAAATAAACATGTAAAACATTGTATGATTCAGTGGCCAAGGAATTTTGGATATAATGTGATGCTTGAACAATAGCAAAATACGTAGACGAAGGGTTTTGTGAGAATCATGAAATATAGCCAATTGATTTATTAGATTCAATAAGTCCTATGGATGATAGCAGGCCAGAAGAAAGAGATATGAACCAAAGTTTTCAGCTAGGATGATTTCAAAATTTACCAGAAATATTTGTAATCCTGCTGAGCCGTTGCTAACTCTGAAATATGTTTTTTTTTTTTTTTTGCAAATTGAAACTGTTGGAAATGAGGAATTGAAAAGAAATGTACAAATGTTAATGGAAAGTGACAGTTAGTGAAGTTGTGAAGCATGTATGTGGTTAGAAGAACAGTACATAGGGTTCAAATCAGCTCGGGGCCCTTGTAGGACTTGCTATTTCTCATTGGACCCATTGCAATGGCTTATTAATACAAGTGTATTACTGCTATTATATCTGTTATATCTATTCATTTCTAATGTTCCAAATTATTAGAAACAATAAACCTCTGATCTTAAAGTAAGAATTATTGCTTGTGTTGTTGCCTTTGTTTTCTATTGGAATTTTCCTATGGCAGTTTAAAATTTACATTAAATTATAATCTAAAAGAAAATTTCTGTAAGATAATGTACCGTTGGTATTTAACACCAGATAAGTTATCTAAGATGTATAAAGGTATGTTAAATGAATGTTGGGAGTGGAAAAGTAAAGAAGCAACTTTTTATCATTATGATGGACATGCGATAAAGCAAAAAAAGTTTGGCATATGATTCATATTTTAATACAGAAAAAAATTGTAAATGGAGATAAAAATGAAACCAGAACTTTTCCTTTTGGGTCTAATGGAAAAAGTACTGGAGAAAAAAATTGGAATTTGTTATTATATATACTGACAGCAGCACAAAAATGGAAGGACACTTCGATACTATGGATAAATGCTTGCAGAAGTTGATGGAGTTGGCTGAAATAACAAAATTGACTACTTTGATTAAAGAAAAGAACATAAATACTTTTGTTTCCATTTGGAGACCGCTTCTGAACTTTGTGCTTGAACTGGAAAAGAATGAAACTTTGATTTTGGGTTTTAACAAGTAGATTGATACAGAAATGGTTGGTTCATATTATTATGAAAAAGCAAAAAGACATTAATGCCTTATTTTACTGCAACAGAGTGTCAGAAGTAAATGTTTCTTTTTCCTCCCCATTGCTTTTCTATTTACTTTTGTATTTTGTATTCTACAATATGTCAATAAAAATGTTAAAATAAAATTTTTAACATTTTTGACAAACTTTTACATTTTTAAATTTATTTTTTTAAATTTCTAATATTTTGAAATGATTTAGAAATTTAAATTTTAGATTTAGTTTTCAAATTTTGGAAAAATCTATATTTTCAAAAAATTTGAAAACACTTAAATCAACAAGTCATGAAAAAAAAACATAGTCATGGAAAGAGACTGATGCTACTGTGATTTGCAAAATATGTTCCTTATATATACTCATGCCCATAGAAGACTGAAATAACACATGAAATAACACATGTGCCAAATGAACTACTTGAAAGATCTTGATGCAATTCTATCCCCGGCAAGGCTCAAGCTACAAAACAAGAAACTCCAAAGGAAGACAACTGTATCAAAACTGAACACAAACAAGGAAACAAAAATACTAGAAAAATGAACCTGTACATGAACCTTTAGAGACAGACTGATGGAAAACACATCATTCATAGAAGAAAACAATAACCAAGAGCATTTTCACCTAGTGAAGGAAAGAATAGAAATAGAATAGAATTCTATCCAGTGCAGCCCGCTGGAGCTGAGCAATCAATTTCAAATCCCCCTGGAAGAAGAAAGCATGCAGACACCTGAAGAAGAGACATCATAAAGAGTTTCTGTAACAGAAAGGAAAGTAGTCCAGACTTTTCCAAGAAAAAAAGGTGAGTGTTGGTGATAGAAGATTTACTTGTGAAGGGAATAGATCAGCAGTCTGTAGACTCAATAATCTAGGAGGTATGATGTCTTCTGAAGCAAAAATCAAAGATGTAGCTGAACCTTACTAAAATAATCAAATCTAAATAGTATTGTCCCTTTCTTCTCATTCATGTGGGGACAAATGACATGACAATGAATCTGAAAACAATATTGAGAAATTAAGACCACCTAAGCCCATGATGGTGAATCTATGGCACACGTGTCAGAAGTGGTACACAGAGCCATCTCTGCCTATTGCTCTTCCGGGTTGCGGCGCGCACATGCACACTGGACAGCTGGCCTTTGTGCGTGCGGGAGCACCAGAGACCAGAAGAACAGCTCCCTGGCATGCAGTTCAGGGGAACTGCTCTTCCGGTTTCCGGCACTCCTGCGCATGCATGCCACGCAGCTGCTTTTTTGGTTTGGCACTCCCATTTGTGCACACCAGGGAGCTGTTCTTTTGGTTTCCGGTGCTCCCTACGTGCATGCGCATGCTCCCATTTTGGCACTAGGTGCTGAAAAGGTTCACCAACACTGACCTAAGCAAAAAGTTAAGGAGTTAGGACCACAGGTGGTGTTTTATCTCTACTTTCAGCACAAAGTCAACATCCAACAAAGGATTGTAATAAATCACTGACTTAAGAGATGGTGCTGTCAAGAGAAATTTGGATTCCTAGATCACAGAAGATTATGACCGTTCTCAATTGTTGTTTCCACAAACATAAACATTTTATAACTAAACTACTACAAGTGTTTTTACATTTCATCTTGACATCTCAAGATAATGCTGCAGAAGACTTCAAATTGAAAGTGTATTAGTAGAAACAATACTGAACTCAAGAGGACTTTCCTTGGAATAAGGCAAGTTCCTAAAGCTTGCTCCTGAGTAGCCAGACTTTGTCTTCAAGGTGAAGCACAGAATAGGAGAGAGATGGAATTTTAAGTACGCTAGATCCAACAACTAAAGGCATCATACTAAATATCCTGTCAAAGGATTAAAATGATTTTGTTACACATACTCTCCCAGTTGGTTTGCTGTTTAATAAAAAGAAACTATTTGTTGCCTTTCCATGAAATAAAGTACAATAAAACAGCTCATTAAATGAAGATCCCAAAGGCATGCAAACAATTTTACTTATAAATTGCTTTTCCTTTTCTTTATGGCAGTCCCTCAAATATTGCAACAGTTATCCTAGTCCTACTTTTCACTAAACTCGACAAACCCAATTTCTGCAACCGTTCTTCAATGTTTTAGCCTCCAGCCCCCTAATCATCTTTGCTGCTCTTTTCTGCACTCCTTCCAGAGCCTCTACATCTTTTTTTATAATATGGTGACCAAAACTGGATGCAGTATTCTAAGTCTGCTCTACTAATGCCCTTTTAAAGAGGTACTAATATTATAGATAAAAAAATAGAAAAAGGATCAGCATGATTTTTACATGTGCACCATATAAGCCCTACCCGCAAAATAAGCCCTACTTAAGAATCTGGCATTCTGTGCGGCTCCTGCTTGCTATGAGCAAACAGAAGTGGGCCTCCCGTACAGGGGGGGGGGGGGGGAGGGAGAATAAGACAACCCCAAAATAAGCCCTAGTGCTTATTTTGGGACCCCAAAGAAGTGCATATGTCAACAATCAATATGATACACTGTAAGTATTTTGAAACATTAGAAACAGTTCAGAGAATATGACAAGATACTTAATTTCATAACCATATTTTAGTTCAACTGCTTTGCTCAGTGAAGGTGAGATTTTAGACTGTCCAAACTTTATTACCTGCAGGTTTGGTCTTCAAATTCTGCCAGCTGGCAGTTCAGCCTACAAACAAATAGCATTTTGTTTAAACCAGCTTTTGGTATCTTTTTTAGAATGCAAATGGTTCAGTATTGCTCAACAAGAAATGGTGAAGAACAGAATGAGGAACAAAAAATGAAGTTTTCTCTATGTACTTCTAATTAAATCTTCCTTTCTACAGTACTGAAGAAATTTGATGACTGTCTTGCTGATCCTTATGTATTCCATCTGAAGTTGAAATGGCAGAAAGCAGGTGTTGCCCCAAACTTCAAAATGGGGAGAATGATTTAATCCAGACAATTCACTCTTACATCAAGAGTAGAAAGAACCTAAAACAAAATATGAGGGATTTCAGGCAAGAGTTTATAAAGAGTTTATAAAAACAATGCAACAATGAAATCAGCATGCGTTAGCATATTAACAAAATAACCATCTTCATTTATTCTCATGAGGTAATTCTTCCAGAAATGGACAAATGGACCTTCCAAATCTTGAAATCACCATGAAATAGACAATCTGTAAGCAAAGAAATACTGTCTCGAGAATGTAACAATGAGAGAGAAAGTGATTTTCAAGTACTCAATCTTATTATATTATTATATTATATTTAGTTAATCTTTGGTGAGATTCACAGCCTTTGGGGTGGTTGGTAGCTCAACAGCTTGAGTCCTAACCCATGACCTAGGAACTGTTAAGGTAACGTCGGAGGATATAAGCTGTTCAAGTAAGGTGTTTTTTAAAAATCAGAATGTTCAAGTCAGGTAAATTTAGAATTTCCAAATAATGAGGCAGCCCTATAGGTATTGCTCCAAAGGCTCCAATTACAATCAGGACAACAAATGATTTCTTTTTCCACAGTCGCTCAACTTCAATTTCCCGGTACTATGTGATTTTTTTTCTTGCTATTATCTTCAATTCACTCATCACCAGGTATTGCAATGTCAATGAACCAAACTTTTTCTTTTCAACTATTGTTATATCAGGTGTGTTGTGAGCCAAGTGCCTGTCAGTCTGAATTCTGAAATCCCACAAGATCTTGACTTTTCCATTCTCTAGAACCTTTCATCCTGATGTTCCAAGTGGTTTTTGCTGTACTCAAATCCAAACTTCTGGCAAAGTTTCCAGCGAATGATTTTAGCAATGTGGTCATGGCATTGTAGGTAGTCAGTCTGAAATTTTGCTGCACCCACTGATCAAGTGGCCGACTGTCTTGTCTTTCTCATTACAGAGGGAGACATCTGCTGTTGGTGGTAACATGTTGAATTTTTGCCTTCATGCAGTTGTGGCTAAGGCTTGTTCTTGATCTGCCAAATTAAGCCTTCTGTTTCTTTTTTCAGTGCTCCTGATCTTCACCAGTTCCAAGTTAGCTTTTGGTCAGCTTTGCCTTCAATACCTTTCAAGTATTGGCTATGCATAGCTTTGCTTTTCCAATTTTCAGCTCGCTTCTCAATTACCTCTTTCTTATATTCAGCTTTTGGCTTAGTTGTCTTTAAAAGGCCTCCTTTATTTAGTTCCTTAATCATTGGTTCTTCACTTTTCTGGATGTAATCATTCAAGCTGTGTTTCCTTTTTCCACAGTCTGTTTTACTTGGAGTCCTAGGTCACCCTCTCTTGGTAGATATAATCGGTCAACATCACTTTTAGGGTGCAAAGCATAATTCATTGTCATAAGCTTCCTTGTTTTTCTGTCCAAATTGTCCAACTCCATCTGGGTCCAGTCAATTATTCCTGCAGAGTATCGGATCACAGGTACAGTCCAGGTATTTATGGCTTTTATGATGTTTCTCCACTCAATTTGAACTTTAAATCTTGCGAATTTATCTAATGTACTTGGCTGAAGTTAATACCTTGACTTTATTAGCATTAAGTCAGAGGCCTCTAAAATCCCCAAGTACTTGTAGCCTCCTTCTAGTTTTAGTGCCTTTATCATTTCTTCATTCTCAAGTTCTATTCCATCATCTTCTATGATCTTGCCTGCTTTGGTTGCCATTGTTGCACATTTGTCAATTCCAAACTGCACACCAATGTCTTGGCTAAATTCTTTTGTGCTTTCATTAATAAATTCAGTTCGACTTTTGTTTTACCAAACAGCTTCAATCATCCATGTACACCAAGTGCGAAATCTTCAATCATTTCTTGCAAGTTCATATCCATAGTTCATCTTCTTCAAAATGATTGTCAGTGGTAGCATTGAGAGTACAAAAAGTAGGGGTGAAAGGGAATCACCCTGGAAAATGTCTCATTTAATTTCAACTTCACCCAGTACTTCTTCATTAGCTATAAGCTCGTTTTCCAGAGGTTCATTGAAGTTTCCATGAATTTTTGAATGTTGCTGCTGATGCCAAAGATTTTCAGGCATTTCTTGATCCAGCTATGGGGAACTGAATCAAATGCTTTCTTATTGTCTATCCAAGCCATGAACAGGTTGGTTCGCTTTTCTTTAGGATTAGTTTGTCAATCAGCAGTTGGTCCTTTGTTCCTCTTGAATTTTTGCAGCATCCTTTCTGTTCTACAGGAAGCAAGTTATTTCTTTCCAAGTATCCATAAATTTGGTTTGCAATGATACCAGTAAGGAGCTTGTATGTTGGTAACAGGTGATTGGCCTATAGTTTCCAGGATCCTTTCCTTTTCTTTATCTTTATGGATCAAAAATGTCCTTCCAGTTGTCATCCATTCATCATTTTCAGGTGTTTTTAAGATCTGATTCATTTGGACTGCCAATATTTTGTGCACACTTGTAAGTGCCTTTAACCAGAAGCCATGTAACTCATCTGATCTAGGTGCACTCCAGTTCTTCACTTTTTTTGACTGTCTTTGCACAATTTCTTTTGTTATTTCACATCTTCCATTTTATGCACTTCAATAGAATCCTCAATCTGTTTGATCCATTTTGCATTTCTGTTGTGCTTCTTGTTGTTTTCCCACAAATTCTTTCAGAATTTCAGAGCTTTCTCTTTATCAGGCTTTTCATTTGTTGTTACTCCATCTCCACTTTCTAAGCTCTTATAAAACTGGTGCTGATTTGCTCTGAACTGTGAGTTTTCCTTGAATTGAGTTACTCGGTTTTCATATCTTTTAATCTTTTCAGTGACGACAACAACGTCATTGTTATTATTATTATTATTAGGCTGCATGCATGTATATATGTTGCAGTATATATATATATATATATAATATATATATGTTGCAGCATAAATCTGGAGCGCCTTGAGCAATTTCAACCAAACATGGTATACAGATAACTTACCCTCTGTTAACAATACTGGGATGGGGAGGGGGAAGACACCCCTGGGATGTGTGCGTGTGTGTCTGCGTGTGTGTGTTCTAGCATAACTTTGGAACACCTGGCCCATTAAGGAGAGCGAGTGTGATGTCCTAGAGCGGCAAGTGTTTGTGATGTCAAGGAAGAAGAAAAGAGAGCCTGGGCTGTTAAGCAGAGTGAGTGCGGCATCCTAGAGTGGTAATTGTTTGTGATGTCAGTTCCTTCGCAGCTTCCTCTGGAAAGCCAACCATGATGTTTGTCCTCAGTGGACCGATGGGGAGCGCCTGATGATTTGGTGCAATGTGCCAGAATCGTAGACAGGGTGTGAAACAGGAGTGCATCGGAGGGGGAAGGGAGAGGGCAGGGATGATGGCAGAGGTGGGTTCCTACTGGTACGGTACGGTTTGGCCAAACTCCGGCAGACACATGATTGTACCGGTTCTATCAGTGGCACCGTAGGCACCACCATCTTGTTTTTTGCTTCTGCACAGAAGCATTTTTAATACTGCGTATGCGCCCTGGCCTGCCTAGTCTCTGCTCTGCAGCTTCCCTGCCTGAAGCGCTGCACCTCTGACTGTCTGCCAGGTAAGACTGCGATTCGTGGCTTAGCTAGCTGCCCTATCCCTTCCCCGGTCCCCCCGCCATGCTTCCCTGCCTTCCCGGCACCCCATGGCCAGCTTGTGAAAGCAGGCAAGTGGAAGGCCATGTGGAAGACAGGAAAGCATGGAGGCTGTTTGCTTCCTTCCCTACAGCCTGCCATCCTTCCCTGCGGCTTTCCTGGTGGTCCCCCACACCCGCTTGCCTTCCGAGGTCCGTCAAGAATGGCCCGGCAGCCCTTGGTAGAAACGCAGATACTGCGCTGGGCTGAGAGAGGCGGTGGTGCTCTGGGTGGGCAAGCAGACATTATGGGGCTGCTGCACATGTGCCCACCCCATTCTGCAAAGGCAGTGTCCCCCGCTTCAGGGCAATCCAAAGAGGGGAGGGGCATACTGCAGGAAAGGATGCCTTCCACCTGGGCCCACGTGTCTCTGGCAGCTCCAGATTTTGTGGATTTTTCAGGGTTTTCTTTAAAAAAACCGCCTCTTCGGACAAGCTTGAAAACCTCCGAGGTTGCTTTGGGAGGGGGAAGATGGGCAGCATTCCCTCTCCTCTCCCCCAGGCACCTACAGCCTTGGAGCAGCTCTGGGCACTTGCACAGTAAAGAAAATCTTCTCATGAGGGCGAGTTGTTAATTGCCTTTACTGTGGAAGCACTGGGAGTTGCTGCAGGCTCCAAGGCTGCAGGCACCTGGGTATGGTGGAAATGCTGCCAGTCTGCCTACCCCCTCCAGGAGCAACCTTGAAAGTTTTCAAGCTCGTCTGAAGAGGCATTTCTTTTAAAGAAAACCCTGAAAAAGCCTAGATCGGGGTGGGGACAGGGCAGGTCTGATCCCAAGCAGTCGGGCGCTGCTGCTGTTGCATTGCCCTACTGGGTTCGGGGCTTCTGCTCTTTGTGCCATGCTTTGCAGCCGGCACAGCCCCGCGCGGACCTCTTCGGGTTGCTGGCCTTCTTGGAGCAGCACGCTGTCCTGATCAACCTGGCTTATGGCACCCTCTGCAGCCCGCTCTGCATGGAGTCGAGTTGCCAGCGGGCAGTGATGCAGAACTGAGGGAAGGGGGGCCAGGTAGCAACCTTGTTCTCTGCTTATGGGCCAGAAAGAAAAGCTGCCTGTGAGGGAGCCCCATGGAACAAAATAAAGGTGCTCTGGGGATTCCACCCCCACCACAAAAAGACAGTGAAGTGCCCGGCCTGGCATGCCCCCCCCAAAAAACTTTTCACCACCACTTCAGCAGGCATGGGTTGGTGGGGTGGGTTATCATGTGACTGAGTGTGCATGAGTGATGTCAGGTTGGCCATGCCCACTCAGTCACATGCCCCTCTAGCCACACCCACTGAACATAGTAAAAAAATTTGAAACCCACCCCTGAATGATGGGCATGGGTAGGTGGAATGGCCCCTCTCAATGGCTCCCTGTCATACAAATGCTTCGGGGAAAAGTGCCAGGATTGTAGACAGGGCAGGAAAGAGGAGCACATGACAGGCAGAAGGGAGGGCAAGGATGATGGGCATGGGAGGGGAAGAGAGAGGGCAGGGAAGATGGGCATGAGAGTAGGGGAATGAAAGGCCCTTCTCAATGGCTCCCTGTCTTACAAATGCTTTGGGGCAAAGTGCCAGGATCGTAGACAGGGCGGAAAAGAGGAGCGCATGGGAGGGGGAAGGGAGAGGGCAGGGATGATGGGCATGGGAGGAGGGGGAAGAAATACCCCTCTCAATGGCTCCCTGTCAGACAAACGCTTAGATGTCTATAAATATCTGGGCAACGCTGGGTCATCAGCTAGTATTAAATGAAATGGTAAGAATGACAATTACATCGGCAGATGATAAAACAATAGTATGGAAACGATGAATGGAAGATAGAAAAAGGAAATCTGTTGCTCAGAAAACACCTTCCAAACCACAGAAAGTAATATTTACATTTAATTTTCTGTCATCAGCCTTAGAACATGTTCCAAATCTATAATTGTATGACAATTAAGAGATTTGGTCATTCAGAAAAACAGAGTTAAGCACCCAGACAGTCTTACCTGAAAGGTCTAGCCCAAAAGGGACACAAGCATGACTATACCCATAAACTGGATGAAGAGCACCGGAGGTGTCAGAAATGACCACACAGGCCATAAGGAAATGTTAAAACTGGGAATGAAAAAAAGGATCAATTTTAGTGTAATTAGCAATTTTACATGAAGTTTATCATTCTTATATTTAATCTATTACTTTTAAAGTCTCTCATTCATCTTGAAACATCTTTCTTTATTCAAAATAAATATATGTTCACACACAGAAACACAAGTATCTTTGTTTTTATTCTCGCTAAGTCTCTTACTTTTTTCTCTACATAGTATTTTAAATTTAAATAAATTCATAGTTATAAAAAGACCATGATAAATACAGGTTGTCCTCACTGACCGTAATAGGGACTACCAACTTCAGTTGCAGTCATCAAGTACATCACATGACTTACATCATGTTGTCAGGATAATTAAATGAATTGTCATGGTTAGGTAAGCACATCACATGACTATAATTCATACTGCTGGCTTCCCCATT
Source organism: Thamnophis elegans (assembly GCF_009769535.1). Taxonomy (NCBI): domain Eukaryota; kingdom Metazoa; phylum Chordata; class Lepidosauria; order Squamata; family Natricidae; genus Thamnophis; species Thamnophis elegans. The sequence goes on from NC_045549.1 coordinate 57,697,711, forward strand.
GATTTTGCTTGTGGAAGCATCTCTGAAACTCGCAAATTGTGATCACGTGATCCTGCAACTGTCATAGTGCAATATGGTTGCCAAGTGGCCAAATTGAGATTACATGACTGACCAAAGGGATGCTACAATGGCTACAGCTATGAAGACCCATTGTAGCTACGAATAGTCACTGAATGAATAGTCACTGAATAGTAAGCAAGGACTATCTGTAATAGATATATGTGTGCGTGCATTCTGGAAGTAGCTAGCAATTCATAAACTTTGTTCTTGAGATAATATAAATGTGTAGATTAAAATATTACTTCATAAGATACATCAAGGAATTAAGGCTAAATTAGAATTCTCTGTCACTGCATGTCAGGAATGTATGCATTTGTCACTTGGGTATGATTGCACAGGTGTGCAATCTATTTCTGCATATAGTAACATTCTGGATGATCAAACAGTAAGGCACAGAACAGGAAGTAGGAGCAACCAATCAACATGCAAGGACATGCACCTCCATAGAATGCGCAACAAGGATTTGGAAGTGTGTGTATGGGCCCTTCTGCAGCTATCTGCAAGCTACGCTTACCCATCAACCCCTTTGCAGTGTAGGTATGTGGTGATGCCTACAAACAGTTGCAGACAACTTAAATCAAGTGTTAGGCCAGGGGTGTCAAACTTGTGGCCCATGGGCCGTATGCGTCATGTGCTAGCCACACCTACCCCTTGTTAGCAAAGGGGGGGAAAGTCATGATATGTCACATGACGATGACATGACGATGCCAGTTTCACATCCCTGCTTTAGGTTATGCTGGTATATAGGAAATATATGTAATATAAATTAGCATCTAATTTAAACCAGGATTTAAACTAGTTCTTTTTCCTAGGTTATTTATAATCATCTAGTGAGAGCCAGTTTGATCTAGGAATTAAGGCACCAGGCTAGAAACCAGACGATCGTCAATTCTGTTTGCAAGTCTGAGGCATGAAGCAAAGCTTTGAGCCAGTCCTTCCCTCTTAGCCCATGATATCAGGCTTGGCCAATTCTTATCACAATCAATGGAGCAACAATCAGTTGATCTGAATAAAGTGGACCCTGCATTTGCCAGAAAATGCTAGGAAGAAAAAAAAATATAACCAGTCTAGTCTATTTCACAGCAACACTATTATGAAACAAGGTCAAAGCAGTTTAGTTTACACCTTTTACCCAGGGTGAATCCTGTTACAGTATAAAATGAATCACTTTCAAAACAGTGAACAGATCTGTATTCTTCCTTCACCTGTCTATTCATGTACAATGAACCAATGCAATGTAATTGCAATTGGACAATGCAAAGTCACTTTTATTTTAATAAAAGAGTGAATCAAGTACCCCTTTAATTAAATTAAACACTTTAAAAGCAATGCCAATCCGGCATATGGCATACATTAAAATATAACAGAAAAAAGCTATATGGAATAGGGATGAACTCTCATGAAGATCTCCATGGATGCCTCATGGACTTGTATGGCTTCCAGAGGGCTCCAGGGAAAATGCCCCAGGTGAGTCAGGTGTGGAACAAGACGCTTCTGAACAGCCTCATTCTGCTGACTGAACGTGGGAGCTTCTGAGGAGCCATGAGAAGTGAAGCAACAGAATCACCTAGAATAGCAGTGGACAAAGAAAAATTATTCTATGTTCAACCCACTGGAATTAGCTTAAAGGTGCAATTTAAAATGCTGGCTTTAGCTCAAAGACCATTATGGCTTGCTACTTAGGTACCTCTAGGCCAAAGAGGCTGGCCAACCTATTGAACCATCTAGAGAGAAACTGCTCTTAGTGTCACACTGTAGGGAGGTTGGCAGGAGGGGTAGATTCTTGGTAGCAGCAATGGTTCTGTGGAATAGCTTCCATGTGGAAATCAGTATGATCCCTTCGTAACTGCATTCAAAAAGTTGCTGAAAACTCAAGTTCTGGAGGGTGATGATATTAGATCCATCTCTGGTGCTTTGAGTTATTTATTCTTAAGTTACATTGTTATTATATTTATTCTATTATATTATGTGTTATAATTATATTATATTGTTTGATTTTATGCTATTAGGGATTTTCAACTGTTTTTTCTATGTTGTGTTAACCATTGAGAATGGTTTGATTGCAGTGAGATATAAATGTAATAATAAAATATATTACTTTGCTGGAAAACATTTTTCTTTATACCAATTTATCTAAGTTACTCACTTAGAAGACCCCAGTTCATTCTTTAACAAATCTGGAGCTTCATCAGGACCAAAAAGCCCCAACAACACATGATGAAGTTAAATAAATGATTCTGAACAGCTGAACTAAATTAAACATGTTAAATTTTACACAAGCTTTAAAAAATTGCTTCAAGAGAGCTAAAGCTAACATGATAGAACAGCATTACAAAAAATGATCTTACAAATCATTTTGTAAGATCACAAATGTTTTACTCTTAAGTCAGGTGTCTCCGTTAATATCAGTTTATTCTATGAAGGGTCAACTTACCAAACTGCTGCAGCAATAAAGCTAGCAGTTGTGATGGAACGAGTGTGGGATAGCTAGTTTCATAGTCAGCAATTCCATGATACCATTCGAGTATATGATGCAGTAAAATGCCACTGACAGACTGACTGCTAATAAACAACTGCCAAGGACAAACCATCCACTGCAAAACAGAGAAAAGGAGAGCTGAGTAAGTGCCACAATAAGCTAGCTGATCTTGTATTAAGTATACATCAATGTTATGAACATTGGCTCAATTAGGAGGCTAATCCAGATCAGGACTGTTCTTACATTGGCTGAGAAAGATGCAAGTGTGGTGCTTCAGGTTTCAACTAGTTAAGAGATCCTCATCAGATATGGGACTTTTTAGCAAGAAAAAGTCTTGCTGAGAAACTAAGACTGGACACAGGAGAGGGAGAGAAGAGGGCTTGAGTTTTAAGTAGAACATTTGGACAACCTTGTCTGAGCTCAGAAGTTAAACATGATTAAGTCTGGTTGATATTTAGATGATTTCTAGGGACTCTGATTCATGAGATTAAATTTAAAAACAAATTAGGCTAGAAAATCATGATTAAAAATCATCCTGTAAGAAGGCAATGGGAAATCATCCAATATCAAGAAATAGCATGGATGTGTTCACTGATTTATTTATGCAAAATAGAGCAATGTAAAGTTTAATTTATAAATTAAAAGATGCTGAAATTCTAACTATAATTCAATTATTTAACAATGAAGGGGGAAAAAAATCTCAAATCCCAATTTTACCTGAAAATTTGAAACGATTCAAATTTGCACAAGCTTATTAAAAGGAACTGATTTACATAGCAATATGTACATACTATACACCCAGGAATCATTATGTTCAGAACATTTTATTGAGAAGTTATTCAGAAATCTCTAATGGGGAATCCGAAAGGTGCTTTTTTTCAAGAGACAAGTGGGCTTTCTGTTTTTTCTTAAAAGATGTTTTGCTTCTCATCCAAGAAACTTCTTCAGCACTGCCTGGATGGTGGAGAATGGAAGGATTATACTCCTTGCAGACAGCTGGTCATTTGCATTCTTTTAGAGTCGTTGAGGCCACCTGGAGGTTATGTGTGTCATCAGGGTCACCTGTAGTGCAAATGGGTGTGGAGCCTTCTTGGAACTCTTGAAAGGACTGTGTTGTAGACTGGATAGATGATGTTGTATCCCTTCCCCTCTGCTGAGAGAGGGCTGTTCAATTTTGACATAGATGGCTCTTTGACTCCTTTCAAACCAGGTGATCCTCTCTGTCCAAAATGTGGACTTTGCTGTCTTCAAAAGAGTGGCCTTTGTCTTTTAAATGCAGATGACAAATATAAAGTTGCCTCTTGAAAAAAGTTCCTTTGGACCACCATGACCTGGATGTCTGAGAATCTCCACGACACTCTAATGGAGAAGTTTAATTAGTTCAAAGATATGCAGATACAAATAAACCCAAAACAATAAGACTAGTGCTTACTATCCAAAATAATGTGGTTGAGTTTGAGTACACATTTGCCTTGTAGAAATTAGGATGGAGCTAAATGTCTCCTTACAGTGCTGGGAATTGGGGCAAAACAAATCAGGTTACAAAACTCCAGGAGAAATCAAGTAGGAGAGGAGAAAAAAAAAGTTTGCAGCTGCTTGTTTTAGCTGTTTTAGACTCTTTTTTCTGTAAAAGGTTCAGTAATTATGCAGAATATTAGTACAGGTACTCCTCAATGTGCAACAGTTTGTTTATTGACCATCTGAATTAAAACGGTCCTGAACAAAGTGATTTTTGACTGTTTTTAACACGGCCATGCAGCATTCCCATGGTCACGTGATCAAAATTCAATGCTTGGTATATTCATACTCGTATTATGATGGTTGCAGTGGTCCTGGGATCATGTGATCACATTTTGCAACCTTCTGACAAGCAAAGTCATTAAGAAAGTCAGATTCATTTAATAATAATGTTACTAACTTAACAGCTGCAGTAATTCACTTAACAACTGTGCAAGAAAGGTTGTAAAATGGGGCAAAATTCACTTAACAAATGTCTCACTGAACAACATAAATTTTGGGCTCAATTGTTGTCATAAGTTGAGGACTTCTGTACCTGCTCCAATGTTAACTTTGTTTCTTTTCTTTTTTTAAAAACAAGATTGGAGGGGAATTGAGGTGGGAAATAATTCTCTATGGAAAGTAATAGGATTGTTTTTTTCTTGTAACTGGTTAATGACGGGGGATACATCTGTATTTTTTGGGTTCAATTACGACCTCTTTAAATATTAATATCTTAATTTTCTATATTATATTTGCTAACATCAATATCTCTATGCCAGAGTGAGCAATTAATTTCCCAAGGGGCCATATGAAAAACTGGGACTATTGTAGAGGGCCATTGGCCCTTCCCATGCCAAAGGCCAGGCAATAAAACAAAGGGCCAACTTCTGGCTGTCCCTTTGCAAACTGTTAAGCACCACATAGGTCATTAAACAGAGCACAGGTGTCTCAGTGGGGGAGGGGAGCCCTGGGAGGATTGCACTACAGCACCTGCACTGGTCCTCCCCTAGCTCAAGGTACCCCTTGCATAGCTTGCTGCCCTACCCTTAGACTTTCTCTGCCGCTATCATGCCTGCTCCACTCAACTCTTCCCAAAAACCACCTTTCTAAGAGTGCCTGATAATTGACATGTGGCCTTCCTACAAAGGATACCTTGTGCCATTCTGGAGTGAGTGCCATTTGCATGATTTCTCAGAAGAGAATGATTTTCAAATCCAATCTCTCAGGTTTCTTTCTGAGAGATCGTGAGAATGGTAGTTGTGTCCAGAATGGTGCAAGACAGCCTCCACAAAATCCTGTGCAGTGTATTAACTGCTTCTCTTTCTAAAAGGTGGTCTTCAGAAATTGCATTTTGGAAAAAAGAGGAAATCAATGCGCCGTGGCCTTCCTTCACAGAAACTACTTCAAGCTGTCCTGGAGCAGGTGCCATTTTAGGAACATCTCAGAGAATATCTAAAGAAGTTTGGTTCACATTATTTCGTCACTGGATATATGAAGAACTTTGGATACATTTATTGGGAAAGTGGCCAGAAGCATACTGACGGAAAAGAACAAATATATAGTTATATTTCTATTTAGCTTTCATATTAATACATAGTATTAAAGTTTTTGGAAACACGTTTAATTATAAAGGTTTTTCAGTTTTAATAAATTTTAAAAGAAATAACTGTATATGAATTTAATAACAAATGCTCTTGACAATATATTTTTAAAAGGCATTTCCTTCACTTTTTCATCAAAATGATAAATAAAATCATTGAAGAATAAGGAGCCAAGACTGAATCTTGTGGCAACCCATTCAGTCTTTCCTTTATTTTTATTTGGGACTATTGATGAGTATCACTTTCTAACCACTAAATTGTCATACCATTCAGCCTGTATTTAGTTAGCTTAGGCATTGAAATGTTATGGGTGTTTAGCCAAATCATTTGGCTAAAAGATTTAAATAAGGTTGAGTGTTTCCATGATCAATTAAGAAAACTCACAGTTAACTCACAGTTGCCAAGAGTTTTGAAAAAATCTCTGCAATTTCTCATGCTACATTTAAGGTTGCCTTAGTAAACCAACTATTGGCTTCAAGGAACCTGGCCTTTGGAACCTAAGTCATCATAGAAGAAATGTAAGATAGAAATATAATAATAAAGTTGACCAGTCTGGCAGAAAAAAAACACCAATTGAATTATTACTGAAAGATGAATTAAGAATGCCTTGACACAGGTTGTTACATTTTTCTAGACAAAACAATTAAACATTTCTAAACAGAAAATTAAAAAGGTAAAATGAAAATGTGATGATGATCCTAATAAAATAAGGACAAAGGACATCCTCTTATTAAATATTGAAAATATGAATCTCTTATAGGATCCAAACATCTCCTTAACCAACTATTAGGCATTAAATAAGAGAGCAGAGAGTAGATAAATATATTTTTTAAAATGGCTTTCATTTTAAATTGGATTTTAAGATTTTCTTTTAAAGATTTGTAAAAATGGAGATAGCTTAAGATAAGAGCCGAGGTGGTGCAGTGGTTAGGGGTGCAGTACTGCAGGCCACTTCAGCTGACTGTTATCTGCAGTTCAGCGGTTCAAATCTCACCGCTCAGGGTTGACTCAGCCTTCCATCCTTCCGAGGTGGGTGAAATGAGGACCCAGACTATGGGGGCAATATGCTGACTCTGTAAACTGCTTAGAGAGGGCTGAAAGCCCTATGAAGCGGTATATAAGTCGAACTGCTATTGCTATTGCTATAATTGTAACTTCAATTTAAATTTTGCTATACTTTTTAAATAGTGAAACTGAAAAACGATGTTTCTGTGAAAATGTTAACTTGGATTTCTCCCAACATTACATGCTGAAAGGCTTTTTTTTCTCCCACTGATTAACAGATGATTTCACTGCTAAAGGTAGTTATTGGCAGTTTTACCGTGTTTTTTGAAGGGAGACTAAGGAGGACCCAAGACAGCCTTTGGATAATTGTGCATCTATGGAAAAGAGGGGATCTTGTAGAAGATAATTCTGCAAATCTCAGTAAGGAGTGATCAGAAGGTCAGGTCTGTTACCATCTTTTCTCTTTAGCTGTTTGTTTTTCCTAAGCATGACTGGGGTTTTAATTGCACTTTTTAAAGTTTTACTATGTTTTAATTTACAACTAATTGCTTACCTATTTTATAACCCCTTGCTGGACTTTTATAGTTTTTTTCCTGTTTTCTGTTAACTATTGAATTCTTTTCACTATAAGGAAATCTGCAGTGAAAATACATTGTTTGCCAGTGAAAGTCATCCAATTGGACTAACATGTATACAGGATTATATTATAAATGTTATTTCTAGCTCTTTTAAAAAAATAAAGATTTGTCTGTTTCTCTTGTCCTTGGAAAGAACAGTGTTTTTCCCCCCCAAATGTTTCTAGAAAAAGATTTTTCTGAGAAGCATTTCAAAAAAGAATGTTCTCCAACTTACAGGTTTATTTGAAAATATAAATAAAAAATTTATGGGTCAACAACAGTTTGAAATCCAGGATGCTATTCAAAAGCAGGAAATATAAATTGACTTCATTTTCAATTTCATGAATTGGAACCTGATCTGTTGCTGCCAGATGTGAAGTACTGGTTTGAAAACCAGAGATCTGCCAGACAACATTGAAATGAATATGAACCAAGAAATTCTGAGATAATGGAATCAATGAAGGATAAGCTTGACTTTCTTGGCAAGGTGAATGATGTGTTTTTAAGAATTTTTCAATGGATGCTGCAGAGATATTTACAATAGAGACTTATAAATTTCAGAATTGAGATAATTGTTTGCAAAGTTCCCTATTGAAAACCTAAGGAAAGATTTTATTATTAAGAGCTAAATAAGGATATTTGATCCTGGATAGTCCAGAGATAATGACTGGCGATTTGTGGTAGATAAGAAACTGTTGTAGACTTTCTACAAGTAAATTACAATAACATATTCTTAACAGAGGACCTTGAACTTCAATTTTGCTGTAGTTTTAACTTATCAACTTTTTTTTCTTCATATATACAATGTATGACAAGTCAAACTGGGTTCCAAATAGATATAATAGTTTATAAATTTTGGATCTGTTTTGCAAGGGGAGGGGGTTATTATTGCTGCGATATATTTGTCAATATTCAACTAGGGGGATGTGTTTCTGGTTTTGTCTTTTAATTCACAGTTTTCTTTTTAATGTTTTTGTCTAGTTTTGCTTTATCTTTTTGATTTTATCTTTTGATTAAAATAAAAATTAAAGAATCCAAAGGTGGTTGATTGAGAGTCTGAGATGATATAGCACAGGGGTTGGCAAACTTAAACACTCAAAGAGCCATTTGGACCCGTTTGCCACAGAAAAACAAACAAACACCGGGAGCCACAAAACCCTTCCCATGCCTGACTATTTCCTGAGCGGCCACAAAATTAGTATATGTATTTGAATTTAAAATTCTGTTTTCTTCTGAAACTTTTCTTTTCTTGGATTCAACCATGTTGGCCTACCGGGGGTTGAAAAGCTCAAGAAATCATGTTCTAGCAGGTGTGGCACATTGGTGGGTGTAACACATATTTTGAGCAACAGGGAGCCGCAGCAGAGGGATAAAAGAGCCACATGTGGCTCCAGAGCCGCAGATTGCTGACCCCTAATATAGCAGATCTGTGCACTGAGTACAACTGTAAATGTAAAGGAGAGTGTGACCCGAATTGAGCAAAACATACTGCTTAAGTCCTGAGCATCTGAGGAAAAGGTTTTGGTTCACAAGCATACCTTCTGCTGACTAAATCCTACTCAAGATATTACTATTACCACTATTATGATTGGGTCCCACTGACATTTCTGATTCAACCATGGTTGGCCTACCGGGGGTTGAAAAGCTCAAGAAATCATGTTCTAGCAGGTGTGGCACATTGGTGGGTGTAACACATATTTTGAGCAACAGGGAGCCGCAGCAGAGGGATAAAAGAGCCACATGTGGCTCCAGAGCCGCAGATTGCTGACCCCTAATATAGCAGATCTGTGCACTGAGTACAACTGTAAATGTAAAGGAGAGTGTGACCCCGAATTGAGCAAAACATACTGCTTAAGTCCTGAGCATCTGAGGAAAAGGTTTTGGTTCACAAGCATACCTTCTGCTGACTAAATCCTACTCAAGATATTACTATTACCACTATTATGATTGGGTCCCACTGACATTTCTGATAACTTCACTAGTATCTACCATGTTTCCTCAAAAATAAGACAGGGTCTTATTTTCTTTTGACTCCCAAAATAAGGTCTTGGCCTTATTTTCGGGGAGGTCTTATTATTTTTCAGGTGCAAGAGGCAGTAAGTCTAGTGAACTTACCCTCTCTGTCCCACCACCTGCTTGCCTGCAGCCGCAATTACCCAACTTCTCTGTGCGTCCTGACCTTCGCCTGCCCTGCTTTCTGGTCTTGCTGCTGGCTGGCCGCCGAACAGCTGACTGTGTTGCTCTGGCCTGGAGGGCTCTTCGCTCTCCTAGCAGCACTGCTTCTCTTCAAGGCCTCTCAGGAAAACACAGCATGCAAATAAACAAAGCGCTGCGAGTCCGGGTGTCCTTTTCGTTTGTTCCCCATTCCTCTCTCGCCCCTTCGCCCTTGCTGAGAATTGTGGTGCGGGAGGGAAAGGAGATCTGTGGAAAGAATGAAGCAGCCTCGCTGCCAGAGCCCAGAATTTTATGGCAGAAAAGAGAGGAAGGGGGAAATTTCAAAGACCCTGGAGAAAAAGAGCCAAGTTCTTCTGTTTGCCGTCCAAGTGGGTGTCAAGGGCAACCCTGCAGGAAGCGATCTGCTCCTCCATGCAGAACCTCACAGTGGAAGGAAGGAAGGGAGAGTGAAAGATCAAACCTCTCTGTGTGTGTGAGAGACAGAGAGGGCACACAGTTGTCAGCCCTGATATATGGTAATTCTCTGAGGTTGGATTGGATCTCTCTCTCTCTCTTACACACACACACACACATACACACACACACAGGTCACACACACACATACACACACACACTCCAAGGCAGCCACCTTCCCTTCACTAACTTACTTTCCAGTTCCGTTCTCCACTGCACGTGCAAGACAAGAAAGTAGTCTGTGCAACTATGGTTAAAAAAAACAAACAGAAATTACCTTCCAACTTCTCACACACACACACACAATCTCGCGAAGTTGGAAGTAGTCCCACAAACTACTTTTCTTGCCCTGCACATGGCAATGGAGAGTGGAGCAGCAAAGCAGGTTAGTGGAGGGATATGGCTGCCTTGGGAGGGGTGGGGATTAGAGATCTCTCTCTCTCACGCACACACACCGTCCTTTCCTTGGGAGTTCTGCACAGACGAACGGATTGCAAAGCTGAAGGGTTCGGATAGAGCATTTGGGGGATATGCGTCTGCACTGCGATCCCAAGTAAAGAACTATTGCCAGGAAAAGGGGGGGGGGATTTGCCTTTTATCCTGTGCTGAGCTTCAGAACAGGGTGAGAGGAAAGAAACCTCCCCTCCCCATTTCAAGCCGTTTGCATAAATACCCTATTCCGAGCCTTCAATGTTACACTCTGCAATATGCTAAAGGCTCAGAATGGGCTGGTTTTGCAAACGGCTTGAAAATGGGGAGGGGGGATCTTCCTGCCTCTCAACTGTTCTGAAGCTCAGCACAGACAGAGAACAGGTTAAGAGACAAAATCCCTCTCCCCATTTTCAAGCGGTTTGCAAAAACACACAATTCTGAGCCTTCAATGTTGCAAGGCTTGGAAGGGGGTGTTTTTGCAAACCACTTGAAAATGGGGAGGGGGAAGGGAGACAAAATCCCCCTCCCCATTTTCAAGCGGTTTGCAAAAACACCCCATTCCAAGCCTTCAATGTCGCAATCCTGGAATACGCTGTGTTTTGCCTCATTTTACCACCTTTCCTGCCACTTGCCAAAGGCAAGTTGTTAAATTACAACATGGTTGTTAAGAATCTGGATTTCTCCCTTGAATTTGCCTGTAAGGAAGTTGCAAAAGGGGAAGACATGGCCCCAGGTTATAACCATCATAAATGAGTCAGTTGCCAAGCTACTGAATGTTGACAATGTCACACCCTGGCAATGTTGCCATGAGCATCTGGGTGAAAAATGGGCATAGGTCACTTTTGTTTCAGTGGGATATTTGGAAAGAAGAGATTGCAAATATCCCAGCTAAGAGCACCGAATCCAAAACCTCCTGCAATGAGAGACTTTTTTTGCAAGAAAAAGGCAGCTCTTCTTTGCTGTGCTGGGCCATGTAGGTCAGGACAAAATAAACCAGGAAAAAAAATTGTGGATGGCTGGTGCAAACGTTAGGTAAGCTGGCGTGAGGCACATAGGGCACATCACTCGGCATCCCAGTTTTTTTGTGGCCGCAATTACACAGCAAAAACAGTAGTCTGGGTTGTTGGAGAGGCTGTCGAGAGGCTGTCAAGAGGCTGTTTCATGTGGATGGCTGGTGTGAACATTAAGAAAGACGGCACAAGGCACGTGGGGAAACTCGCTCCCCCCCACCTCATATCGGTACATGGGGGGGGGATGAAAACACCCCCCAAAAGTAGCCCTAGCCATTTTTTCGCGGGGTCAAAAGAAAATAGGTCCAGATCTTATTTTCAGGGAAACACGGTATATAATAAAATCATTTAAATGAGTCTTCTTGGCTAGTTTCCTACCCCAACTACTTCAGTTACTGTCCTCTATGAAAACTTTGCAATCTAGGTATAGATAGGAATACTGACTTAGCATTCAAATAATTTTAAAATAAGAAATTTATTTTCTCAAATGGTAACATGTGTAATGTACTGACAGGTGGCAGGATCTACAAATAATTTTATTAAGTATTTTCCAAACTAAAATCTACATTGAACATGTTTTTCAAATAAATAACAACTTTTATTTCTTTACCTTTCTTTTTGAATAATTTCCTTAACATTTTTAAAAAATTCAACATAATATGTAATAGCTATCGATGACAATATCCAAAATGCAGAATGAATGTTAAGCCTAGGGAGAGGCTTATCCTTTTTCTCCACGCTTGTACCTGGAACTGTAAAAATAAAACCACTGTTATTCTGTAAAATGTAGTAGCTGAAGTCTAATGTTAATAAATAAAGCAAAACACTATCATTTCATTCTTAATTACAATTTACTAAACCTCAACACATTCAACTTTCTTGTATGTCTGTTAGAAAGCATATCTTGTGAGCACACAGCAGGATTCTAGAAGATGAAGCATGTTTGTACCAGGAAGCAGTAGAATCTTGTCTGAAGAAAAAAACTTCAAAAAGAAACCACTTCCAAAGCTCATCCAACAGTCCTTTTCTAACCAACTAATCTGTCAAAATAAAATGGCAAACAATGCCAGTAAACTATTTTCAATTTATACTTCCATTCCTCCAGTTAGTTTCTGTGATACAATGCAGTGTTAAAGAAATCCTACTCTATCCTTTTAGACCTCACTATATCTGTCTGCATAAAAGCTGAGAGCCAATTCAAGCCATCAGAACAGCTATCTTACATTTAATCTACATTCAAGCAGTAGATATAAAATTACATATACTGGTGGTAAAATTCCTGAGATATTTTATCTCAGTAATAGAATAATAGGAAGGGACCTTGGAGGTCTTCTAATCTAACCCCCTCCTCAACAAGACACAATATACTATTTCAGACAAATGGCTGTTCAATCTCAAAAATCTCCAGTGAAAGCACACCCACAACATCTAAAGGTAAGTTGTTCCACTAATCAATTGTTCTGTCAGGAAATTTCTCCTTATTTCTATAGGTTGGTTCTCTCCTTGATTAGTTTTCATTGATTGCTTCTTATCTCATCTTCAAATGCTTTGGAAATTAGGCTGATCCTCTCCATATATTTTAGCCTCCAATTCCCTAATTGTCTTTGTTGCTTGTATCTGCACTCTTTCTAGATATATCTTTTTCATATTTTGTTGACCAAACCTGGGTGCAATATTCCAAGTTTGATCTTAACAAGGCAATAAATCTTATAAAGCGATATTAACACTTCTTATGGTACTGATGCTATTCCTCTGTTAATGCAGCCTAGGACTGCATAGGCCTTTTTAGCGGCTGCAGCACACTGCTGGCTCATACTTAAGTGATTGTTCACCAGGACTCCTAGACCTGTCTAGCAATTACTGCTATTGAGCCAGGTGCCACCTATTCTATACTTGTGCATTTGGTTTTTTTTGCCTAAGGAGAACAGAAATAATTTACCTGAATTCAACCTAATGTGTTGTTCAGCATAATGAAACCAATACTGTACTGCACTGTTTGTTAATATATATATATTTGTTAATATATATTATCTGGCCCAGGTGATCAATCTGGCTGGGTTGACATGTTTTGGGTTTCTTCACTCAGGCTGTTAGTGTGTTATCCTTGTTTCTATCTGAATTATCTTTGCCATCTCCACTCCATTTCATTAGTTGCTGCTCTTTCATTTTTTTCACATTTGTAAACTGCAGTTACTGGGAAATGGGCAGTCTATACAATGAATAAATAAACGCAATTGTTACTTTGATATCAAATTCAGCTAAAAGTTAGTGAAGTACAGAAGGATATCGGGAGCCTGCCCTTTCCTGGGGACCTTCAGACAGTCACTCCTGCCAGTCTCCTCACGATTGGATTGACTACCGCAAACTGCTCTACCGCGGCCCAGAGGCCTGAAGGGGTGAGAGGTTGGAGTCCGCTGCCTCTCGAGTTGCCAGGGGCCTCCTACCCTCGCTTCCAAGAGCTTGTCATCGGCTGGAAAGCCTCCCGAGACATAGGGCCCGGTTCCCCAAGGAAGCTGCTATGTCCAGCCGTCTTCCCTGCCTGACTCGGTCGACCACGATGGGGAGGGGATGCCCGGCCTATGGCCGAACACGCCTGGAAGCCGCCTGCTATGACCCCCCTCCCCAGAAATATTTGTCAGCGCCCCGAATGGGAAGTGCTGCTGCCGCCTCCCGTGCAAGCAAACGCACCCAACATGAGGCACTCCGAAAGCCTTCCTGCCCCCAAGTCAGAGTAGAGCAGGGTAGACATCGAGCGGACGCTGCCCTTTGCAGGAGACGGCGAAGCCCCTCGGTTCATGTACCAGCCCGCTTCCTCGAGTCAACAAAACACTTACCCGCTGTCCTGCTGTCCTGTTCCGGTCCATGGCTGCTCCCTAGTCCTCGCCGCCGGCGGACCAACAGCTCTACTTCGCTGTCATCCGCCATCTTGGAGCGACGAAAGGAGAGCGACGGAAGTGGCGTAACCGGAAACAGGGCACCCCTACAACCCCCTCCCCGTTCTGTTGTAGTGTGGGAATGGGGTTACTCGGGATTGTCCATAGTTCCGACGCGCCTGGCGGGGTCTGAAGTGCATTTCCAAGCCTCGGCCGCCAGCGAGTAGCTTCCCCAGAGTCCGCTAGTAGGAGAAGGGTCCTTGGGAAATAGAGCTGGGGTATTTCTGCACGATGCTAGGAATATCTATGTCAGGATATCTTGATAGTACGCTATGGCAGTGTTTCTCAACCTTGGCAACATTGAAGATGTCCGGACTTCAACTCCCAGATTCCCCAGCCAGCGAATGCTGGCTGGGGAATTCTGGGAGTGAAGTCCAGACATCTTCAAGTTGCCAAGGTGAGAAACACTGCGCTATGGAATATACATTTTAAAGTATTCTCCTATGTTGCGTATGTGCATATTTGGGCTTTGCGATGAGCCGATCGCAAATAGAAATGCAGAGAAGCAGAAAAACAGACCGATTTCACACAATCAGCATACAAAAACTCAGTTTTGAAATAGACGTTCTCATTGATCAACAATTTTTTTTACAAAGAATTACCTTAAAACGGTGGAGTGTACTGAAAAATCACTAAGAGGTGATCTATTGAGATTATTTATCATCCCATAATAGTATGCTTCATAATTATTTTTTATATTTCCTTACTCACAGTTTAACCTCCTTGTGCCATATCCGTCATCGGATGTTGGCGATAATGTTGGCAATCCTATTTTTGTCAACAGCCGCATGAAAAAGTGTACACACCAGTCCCTTAGGTTTTGAAGCCATGATGATCTTCTTCTGCCTGGACCTCGTTTGTCTTCAATTTTTTCCCTGGAAGATTAAGTGAAGGATGCTGTATTTTTCTGGATGTCGCATCACATGTCCAAAATATTCTAACTTGCGCATATTTTTAATGGCTTTAATGATTTCCCTTTGTTTTTCAGGTGGCTTATCACCAGCTCATTTGTGATTTTGTCACCCCAGCTTATTTTCTAGTCCTTTATATTCTTCTTCCGAAGTCTTTTGGTATTGTTTCTCCCCTCCCCTTCCCCATGTAGGTTATATCTAATCCTCTGATATATGCTTTGGCTGTGTCCCACATGTTCTGTAGTGAGGTCTCTTCTTTTGTATTCCCTTTTAAAAAGCAGTTCTCTTTCCATCATCTTGTAAGTTCTTTGTCTTTTGTTATGGATTGATTTAAAATCCACCTTGCTTTTCTTTTTTTGTCCCTTCCAACAAATTTTAATTGAATTGTGATCAGTCCATAGATTTGTTTCTATTTCTGTCTCTTCTATGTTTGCCCTAGGTTCCGGCATCCATGTAATCAGAGTTATTTACAGCTGGCCTTTGTGTTAACTAAGTTTAGATTCAGCTCCTCAGACAGTTCAGAGAAGAAAAGAAAAAAGTCTCTAGCCTTTGCTCAGTGTATTCCTCTTGCCGCTACAAAGGGGGGGGGGGGGGTAGAAGGAAAAAACCCCACCCCACTCCTTTTTTTGAGCCCCTTAGTCTCTTGGTTGTTTTGGAATAAAAATACCTTCCACCAAATCAAGAATCTGTTAAGCCACTCGCGACTCCTGCAGCTTCTCTGTAATAAATCCTCACTTACTTTGAACTGCTATCAGCACTCTGGGATGGCCATTACAGATCGCCCTCTTCCATGCCTGGGGTTATGAAGGAAATTTCAAGCACAGACCATGAACTACTATCCTATGGTCCTGTCAAACCAACCTTCTCTTTAGTTTTCCCTACAGAAATCATCGGTTTACAAAAGTCTTTCAAGAAACCGCTCCGGACACCAGACCCAGCTGTTCTTTACGGAGCTCTCTGTTCAAGCAGCCATTCGTGCTGCTCCTTCTTCAATGTTTATTTATTGCTTCTCCTTAATATCTGGCTTGTTATCTCTTTTTAATTTTAGTTTTTCACGCATTTTTATAATCGCACATATTTCTTTAAATTCCCAACTCTCCATACTGCCCAATTTACAATTTTTTCCTTTTAAGATATATCCCAATTCATTAAAGTTAATGTCCACAATTTCTTCTTATTTTCCGATTCTAGTCCAATTCAAATGTTCCAATCCAGTTCCAGCAAAAAAAGAAAATTCCCTTTTCTTCCACAGCTGCAAAGGAACAAAACTAAATAGCCTGCACAAAACAAACCCTCCCTAGAATTTCTTACTGTTCCAATTCACATCAAGGTCAGGTCTTTAAGTCTCACTTTCTTTGTTTCTACAAAATAACATTTCCTTCCTTACAGTAGATGACTCCTACCCTCAATTCTTTCAGTCCAGCGTATTTCCAAAAAACGATTTTAAAATCCAGAAAATAAAAATAGTAACAAAACTTTTTCTTAGGTTTTCCTTTTCTTGTTTTCCATCTCCAGTTAGTTAAAACAAACAAGTTAGAACAAACAAGTCTCCTTGGTCTTTGGTAATTTAGCCACCATTCCCCCCCCCCCCCCACTGTTCTTTCCATGAAGTTCCCCAATTATCAATTAATTTCTATTTCCACCTCAAAAACATCTTTCCAAATTCAGAGTTTTTATACCCAGTGGGTTAGCCAATCATTTTCTCATCTTCCACCTCCAATCAATTAAAACAAACAATTCTCCTTGGACTTTAGTAATTTAAACTGCCATTTCCCCCCTTTTCTTTTTGTGAAGTTCCCTATTTATCATTAATCAGTTTTCAATTCAAAAAATTCTTTCCCAATTCCAAATTCAAAGTTTTTATATCAGTGAGTTAATAAATCTTCTCACTTTGTCCAGACACCGCTTCTGTATCAATACTTAGTCCGGTTGCCCCAGCTTCTGAGCAGACATTTTACAATGTCCACCGTCCCCACCGCTGTTTCAAAGAATTTGCATCTGACCTGTTGCATTCCTCTTGGTCGTCTGAGGCACCTCTTCTTCTTTGCTGTCCCTACAAGACAGCTCTGGCCCAAAGACCCCCCCCAACAACGGTTTGGTCAGGCTGGATTTTCGTGGAACTCATCAGAACCTGCTATTTCCAGTCTGTCTTGCCGCAGCACTTCCAGTCATCCTCTTATCTGTCCATTTTACTTAATGGTATATAGTCCCCCTGCAAATATTATTTCATAACCCTGCCTGTCTAACATGGATACATTCAACAGTATTATGCTCTAATGCAGGTACGTATAAGACATTGTACAATGGTACATAAACATCACCTTCCCCTTTTACAGCAGCTCTTTGTCCATTGGCCAGACTAACCCACATTTGCATTACTGGTTTCAAACCAAAAAACACTTGTGGATTGTTAACAATATGCTGGCTCACCCCACTGTCCAACAACCAAGTATTCCTGGTGTGTTCAGTCATTGACACTGCCATTGGACTCACCGTACTAAAATCAGGTGTTCATCACGTGTTTCTGTGTAGATAAGGATGTTGTCAAGGTAGACCAACATGCCCTTGTAGAGATGCTCATGCAGAACTTCATTTATTAATTGCATGAAAACTGCTGGCGCCTACTGCAGATCAAACGGGAGTACTTTGAATTGAAAACATCCCAAAGGGCAGTTGAAAGCAGTTTTCCACTCATCTCAATCTTTGATTCTGATCCTGTAGTAGGCCTCCCTGAGGTCCAACTTTGTGAAAAATTTGCCTTTACCCAAGTGGGCCAACATATCTTTTATGAGTGGGAGGGTGTATACATTTTCCAAGCAAATACCATTAAGGGTTTTGTAATTCACACATAAATGAAAGGAGCCATCTTTCTTTTCACTAAACAATACAGGAGCAGCCACCCCCGTTTCAAGTTTTTGTCAATAAATTTTCACAATTCCTCCATTTCACGTGGGGTCATTGAATAAATTTGGGGTTTGGGGAGTTTTACCCCTGGGAAGATCTCAATGCTGCAATCAGTAGCGCGGTGGGGGAGTAATTTATCAGAAGTTTTTTCACTGAAAACATCCTTAAGGTCCCAGTATTCTTTAGGGATTTTCTCTTCCCCCTTAATTTTCTCCTGCGCTGCAGCCGCTAGGTTAGGTTCAGCATTGGCTATATGGGGAGACCCTCTGCTTGCCCTCCGGGGGTTTAGCAGAATGGATGCGCAACCACCCTTTCCTCCAGTTAACATATGGGTTCCATTTCCTTAGTCAGGGTAATCCTAGTATGAGGGTCGATCCATCCCAGGTCCAACGATGAAACTTAAGGTTTCTTGGTGATCCCCCATCCACATATGATTCAGTCACAAAATGGGCAGGAGCCCCCCCCCCCCCCAAGCTACTGACCCACCCAACTGGCAAAAGGCAATGGGCAATTTCGAAGTTCTCAGCCTTAAGCCCATTTTCTCCACATCTCCATCTTCACATTCCAGGAGAGGTAGTTTGTCTCATTCAGCCAAGACACCATGAAACCTCCTCCCAATTCACCGACAGAGGCAATATTGCCTGCTAACCATGATTTAATCCATTTACTCTGGTGCAACCTCCCACTCTAACCTCTCCAGTCACTCTGGCGTTCTCCCTGGAATGGGCCCATAACCTGTCAGAGCATTTACAGTGTGACTACTATTAGAAGACAACCCAGGAGCAAAACACAGGGATTTTAGAGCTTCCAAATTTTTGTTATCAGTCCCGACTTCAAAAGGGATCTTACTTCCCACTAAGAATTGGACTCCACATGAGGAGTACTCAGAGAACTGCGTAGGCTTTCTTTTCCCAGATAGCCCTCCTTTGCTCAGTTTGTTTTTTTTGATGTATAGACACAGGAGTTCAGCTGTCTCTGCTCATTTTGGTTGCAATAGGACTGCTCTTATGCCACAACACTTGCACCTGCTGTATTACAAATGGCTTCTCTGGGTCTGGGTGATTTAAAACTGGTTCCAGCTGAAAAAAGTTTTCCAAATGTCAATTGGCATTCTATTGTCCAGTTCAAGGCTTTGATTTCCTCTCCCCTTTTGTTTTTAGGAGATTGGTTATAGAAAGGGCTATTTGAGCAAAGGCGGGAATTAATTGGCAGTAAAAGTTAGCAAATCCCAGGAAGCTTTGTAGTTGCTTGCATGTGTGGGGTGTTTCCCAGTCAATTACTGCTTGGACTTTTGGGGGATTCATTTCTATTCCTTGATGTGAAATGTGATATCCCAGGTAGTCAGTCTTTTCCTGGTGGATTTACATTTAGAGAGCTTGTCATAGAGCTTTGCTGTACGTAGTTTATTTAGGACCGTCCTGAGTAATTTACATATTCTTTTTTTTGCCTCCGTATAGATTAAAATGTCATCAGATAAACCATGATCCCTTTATATAAATGTTTATGGAGCACTTCATTTATTAGTTGCATGAATATGGCTGGGGCTCCTTGTAGTCGAATGGAAGTACCTTAAACTGGTAGCAGCCCAGTGGTGTGTTAAATGCCATTTTACACTCAATTCCCCCCCCCTTGATAGTATGCCTCTCTCAGGTCCAACTTTGAAAAAGATTTTTCCCTGTGAGAGGTGTACCAATATGTCCTTCATAAGGAGGAGGGGATACATGTTTTGTACGCTTATTGTATTTGGATTCCTGTAATCTACGCATAATCTCATTCAGCCATCTTTTTTCTCTGAAAAGTACCAGGGCTGCGATTTTCGGGCATGCTGGTTCAATGAACTCTCTTTTCAGGTTTTTGTCAATGAAAACTCTTATTCTGTCAGTTCTCTAGGGGACATGAAATACATCTTTGGTTTGGGAAGCTTTGCCCCTGGCAGGATTTCGATTTTGCAGTCAGTAGCATAGGAGAGGGGGGAGTTGGTCAGATGCCTTTTCACTGAAAACCTCAGCTAGGTCTCTGTATTCATTTGGGATATCCCTGTCTGGCGTTCCCAACCTAGCATCACCAGTTTGCAGTCAGGCCCCCCCTTTTGATCTCCCTTTTGTCATCAGCGACAGTTACCACAGCTAAAATCTGATAAACCCTTGCTTCCAGTTGATTTGGGATTCCATTTTCTCAGTCATGCTAACTCCAATAACTCTAACAGCCATTCCATGCTGGGTGCCACCACAAATGTTAGTGTCTCTTTGTGATTATCCATAGTTATTTGTAGGGGCTCAGTAGCAAATATGGCAGGTTCTCCCGGGGGAAAAGAGAGCAATTCAAACCACCCCTCTTCACTCTGATTTTATTGAGAAGAAGTGGTAGCAGAACAGGTGAAACAGACTTTAAACTCTATACGAAGTTAGAAATAATGCTCTAGAATCCATCCTTCCAGTTCGAATGTTGATTTCAGCTAATCCACAGGTATGAAGATGTTATTGTTATGACCATCCTAAGAGCCAGATAAGGATCCGTTCCATGGTCTTCTTCTGCTTTCAACCAAGTGATACAATCCACATGGCCCTCCCTCCTTATTTCATTGAGAGAATATTGTAGGGCAATTAGGTGCCAGGAAAAATATTATAAAATATAGCTTATCCCCATTCTCTTCTCTTCCTCCATATGGCAGTATCAAAATCAGGGTATATCCGCAGTAGTTAAGTTAAGTTAAGTAGTTAGGTTAAGTGCTTTTACCTGGGGTTTCCTTAAAGGAAGAATGGCTGGCTTGAGTCTTTTGGTACTGTTTTCTGAGGTTTCTGACACTAACCTTTTGGAGTATACTTCCCACAGGATGATCACTTAAACATGAGCCAGCATTATGCAGGAGCACCAATCCTTGGTTGTATAAACAGAGGCATAGAATCAAAATCACATGAAGTATTAGTACCGCTTTATAAAGCCTTAGTAAGGCCACACCTGGAATACTGGTTGACCTGGTTGACCAGGTTTGGTCAACACATTACAAAAAAAGATGTGGAGACTTTGGAAAAAAAGTGCAAAGAAGATCAACTAAGATGATTAAAGGCCTGGAAACTAAAACATATGAAAACAGTTGCAGGATTTGGGTTTGGCTAGTCTAGAGATACAAAGGACTAAGGGTGATATGATTGCAGTATTCCAGTATTTGCGAG
Source organism: Thamnophis elegans (assembly GCF_009769535.1). Classification (NCBI taxonomy): domain Eukaryota; kingdom Metazoa; phylum Chordata; class Lepidosauria; order Squamata; family Natricidae; genus Thamnophis; species Thamnophis elegans. The sequence continues at coordinate 57,718,964 of NC_045549.1, forward strand.
ACTACAACAAAGTGGAGGGGGTTAATTTATTTTCCAAAACACCAAAAGGCAGGACAAGAACAATAGGTATAAAATAATCAAGGAAAGTAGAAACCTGAAATTAAGTAGAAATTTCCTAACAGTGAGGACAATTAACCAGTGGAACAGCTTGACTTCAGAAATTGTGAGTTCTTCATCACTGGAGGTTTTAAGAAGACAGTCACTTGTCTGAAGTGGTATAGGATCTCCTGCTTCAGCAGTGGGCTGGACTAGAAGACCTTCAAGATCCTTTCCAGCTCTATTCTGATTCTGAAGATGTTGCCCAAACACCAGAAGCAAAAAAGGTCCCTGGAAGGAACTGGGGCCTTGTGGGAGGTCTGCAGGCAGACTGCAGAAGAAGGGTTCAATTCACTTAAATTCTGTGTGAGCAAAAAATCAAGTTAAGCAATATATAGTATATGGATGTCAGTAATTGTTCCCCATGATAACAAAGAAATGAGCTCTGAGCTAATAAATATATATCATTTTAATATCAATGTGTTTTCATGCATAAGCTCTAGTAGAGCGACACATTTCCACTCTGGCCCAGTTAGAAAATATTGAAACTGCCAAAAATATAAAGAAATAAGCCAGGGATGACCAGGTGAAAAGACAATTTCTTGCAGAAGCAGGCTGGAGGATCCAGGAGCAGCACTTGTCTAGAAGTGAGCATGTGCTCAATTGGCAAAACATCTTGCAGAACTATAGCTGTGTATCCTGGAGCGAAAAATCCCCACCTAGGATTAATACCTGTCTTAAACTGCAGGCTGTTCTACATTGTGCTGCATTGAAGTGGGGCTTTCAAAGACATGAAGATAATGGCAGGTTTCCATTTGTCATTCACAGACATGATCCAGTCTGGATTATTTATTTATTTAGAGAATTTATAAGGCTGCTGACTCATTTTCAGTGACTCTAGTTGGCTTACAAACAATAAAAATCCCAATATAAAAAGAGTAAAAACAATACCCCCACCTCCCCCGTGGCAAAAATAAGCACTCAAACAAGCCACTTGATGAGCTCCCTCCTGCTCTGGGTTCCCCAGGCTGGTTGGAAAAACCAGGTCTTCAGGTCCTCCTAAAAGTGTATCACAAGTGGGGGCCAGTCTAATCTCTATGGGGAGGATATTCCAAAGGGAGAGAGCCACCATGGAGAAAGCCCTTCTTCTGGGTCCCACCAGTTGTACTTCATTAGGAAATGGAACACACTATAAGTCCCTGCTATAAGTTAGGTGAATGTAACCAGGAAGATGTGATCCTTCAGATAAACTGGTCCCAAGCCATGTAGGGCTTTAAAGGTGACAACCAGCACCTTGAATTGCATCCAGAAGCAAATCAGCAGCTAATGTAACCCCTGCAAGAGAGGTTATATATGTGGACAGCTGAGTTTGCACAAAACTATGTGGGTCACTGCATTTTGAACCAATTGGAGTTTCTGGGTGTTTTTGTTTTGTTTTGTTTTGTAAAGATTTTTTTATTTTCAAAACAAACATACAAATCCTCCTTCTTTACATACTGTAGAAAGTGTATCAGCTGGTTACAAAAGGCTTTTGTGCATCTCTTCCACCGTCATCAAATATAATTCATATTAATTCAAATATCTTAACTCAAATATTTATTATATTACCATCATCATACCTCCACTTTTATTTGACTATAGTTATTTAAACGTCCTTCATCCTAAAATATACCAAGATTTAATACATAACCACATGCTGGCATTTCATTTACTTATTTATAAAATCCTCCATTAACATTAAATTCTCATATCCTGTTTTAGCTAAACATCCATAATATTTAATACCAAAATTTTCTAATCCTCCATGTATATAATTTATTATCATTATTCTTTCTTTATTTAACTATATCCTATATAGTTTCTCCCCTATTAGTTAAAACTTAACTGTTTTAACTTAACATTTCTCCCCTATTAGTTAAAACTTAACTGTGTCTAATTTTGTTCTTTTTTATTATTATTGTTATTAATAATCTTTATATATAGTCCAAAAAGAGTTTCTGGGTGTTTTTTTCAGGGCAGCCCCATGCAGAGCATAGTTGGAAGCAACTAAATTGTCTTCCTTGAGTATTTTCAAGCTGCCACACTGAAAATGTCACTAAACAGTATTATAAAGTGACTAATAGCCAAGGAGGTTTCTCACAACCATTTCTGGTTTTTTATAATGGTTTTTGAAAAAACTGGCCTCTGGTTCTCTTACAGAGAATTGCACCGGTTACTTGGTTTTGTTTAGTGGATAATCTGGTAGTGGCAACTCATTTACCCCTTAGATTGGGTGTTCCTGTATCTTTAGGCACTTTCAAGATAAACCAGTTCCCAGGTCAACAGTGATTCAGTAGCAATTCAATTGCCATGCAGAACAACCAGTTTTGTTTCCTACTTCTGGTACTGTTACAAGGACAGATGATTGCATATCATCTTGGTAACATAACTAAACCAAATGGCAACATAGAAAAAAGGCAGACTTTGATAATTTTTGCTCTATAGCTAATCTGCTCCTGAAATGTGATTCCATGTCTTTGTGTTTTAGGATGCATTTATGTGTAATGGAAAAAAAATGATGATCCTAAATGCAAGATGAACAGTTAATAATACTTTATTACGAGTACACAATTTACACAGAATTTCTGTGTGCATTCTTCTTCTTTAAATTACCACAAAATTCTTGAATGCACAGTCAGGAAACATGATAAGTTACCATCTGTTGAAATGCAACCAGATGCTACAGTTCAATCTAAGTTTGACATTGAACAACCAGTTGAGTTCAAGGGAGAATTCCCATATGCATATGAAATTACTCTGTAACCCCAAAATGACCCTTTAAGAAGTGGACATGGATAATGGTGTGTTTGATGCAAGGAATGCAATAGCTATAAGCAGGCAGGCATTTGAACAGGATGAGAAGAGCCAGACAGCTAATCAGCAAGAAAGCCAAATGGGAATCCAAACTGAAAACTGAAAAAGAAGAGACAGTGTGCTATTACATGCTGGACCACACATGGTGTTTACAAATTATACTAAAATAAGAAAAAAATATAAAATGTCCAGCCAGCAGTCCTGACAAAAGCTATATTGCCCCTCCTAGGAAAAATATAAAGCAAGACTATCAACAAAGAAAACCTGTGTAAATTTATGCAATGCAAAAAGATTTTGCATTTCTTCTGCAAAAAGATTTTTATTCGTGTTGTATTACAATTTTGCTTTAGCAAGTCCACTCAGTATCACCTCTGACTGAACAAGTGAATCCAGTTATTCTATTTCCATTTGCAATTCTTAGGGCTGGAGTATGGTATTTAGTCTCCCTTAAAATTCCTCTTAAACATAGTGAGATTTGAAATACCATTTGCTTACAAGCAAAAACCACAAAATATATAAAATGATAGGAAATGAAGAAGCTAACGTGTTCTGGGATTTTAAAATACAAACAGAAAGGGACTTGCCTCACAACACCCCAGATTTAACAATTATTATAACAAAGACAAAAAAGTCTGGATAGTGGATATGGTACTACTTGTAGAAAGCAGAATAGAAGAGAAAGAATTGGACAAAATAACAAATATAAACACCTGCAAATATCTCTGGCAAAAGAAAGCAAAAATAGTACCAATAGTAATAGGGTGCAATCCCAAACAACTCGAGCAGTGGTTCTGACCAGTTCTGGAGAACCGGTAGCAGAAATTTTGAGTAGGTCGGAGAATCAGTACATACCACCTCTGACTGCCCCTGCTCCCATCTATTCTCTGCCTCCTGAGTCCCAGCTGATTGGGAGGAAATAGGGATTTTGCAGTAACCTTTCCCTGAAGTGGGGTGGCAAGACTATCAACAAAGAAAAAAAAAGTCTGGATAGTAGATATGGTACTACTTGTACTATATCCACCCCTAGAGGAAATGGGGATTTTGCAGTAAACTTCCCCTGAAGTGAGATTTTACAGTATCCTTTCCCTGCCATACCCACCAAGCCACACCCACCAAGCCACACTCAGAGAACCGGTAGTAAAGTTTTTTGAATGCCACCACTAAATTGGAGTACCGCTTCAACACATCAGCAGTGATAAATTCACCATTAGTCAATTGCAAAAGGCAATTTTATTTGGAACCATCCCTTACGTTCTGTGTGATATGTGTAACACCATCCAACATCCACATTTGTGTATCCCAGGTCCTTGAGAAGAACTTGATAGGCAGACAAAAATGCCAAATCCAGTCTGAACTTCTGGCTGACTGTTTAATGAACCATAATAAAATTATTACATTTTTATGCCATCAAACTCCCAGATGAATTTCAGTTTATTTTTTATTCATTTGCAGTGGTGTAACGAATGAAAAGCATTCCATTATTACTTATAGTATCAGTGACTAAATCTAAATTATTGCAACTTAGACCAACATACAGAGGAACCTGTAATTTGCTCAAATCAAGTGGTCACAAGTAGGTCAGAGAACTAGAACTTGTTGGACTTTTAACTCTTGATAGAATTTGATTCCAAGCAAATGTCAAGATAGTTGAAATCCACATTCTTGGTATCATATAACTCTTTGGAAGACTTCTCATGTGATCTAGAAAGGCTTCATATCTTGTACCTCTCCAGCCAATTTGTAATCAGCTCCCACAATAGTATCAGTGACAGAGAACTGTTGCCCCCGTCTCGAATTGGTATGACTGTTGTGTTTTAATCATGTATTGTTGTTTATGTCATTTTAAATTCTTGTTTGTATCCCCCTTCCCTGGTTGAGTTGTGAGCCGCCCTGAGTCCCCTTCGGGGGAAAAGGGCGGCATATAAATAAATCAACATCGACAGTGTGCAAAAGCTAACAATTGTCTGACATTCTGTCATATGAACTAGAAGAGCTGTTTTTCTTTGGCAATGTAGTCTGGGAGAAGAACAGATAATAAACTTCTGGGAATCAGAATTTTTTTTTTTACAAGGCAGCAGGTTGATGGACTAGGGGAAAGAAGAAAGGAACTGGCTGGACCCGAAAAGGGAGTTTTGGAGGGGGAAAAGAATGATGACTAATGAATCCACTTGACATAAGCATCTTTAGGAAGTGCTGAAATTTTGTGTGTTCCAAAGGGTCAGATCATGATAACTGAGATGGTTGTGACTAGGAAAGGAAAAATGCTCCTCCTGCTTGACCTTCACTGCCAAACATTTCTTTGTGCTCCCTGTTGGTTTGTTCAAAGTGTTTGCTCTCTGGAAATTGGGTTTCTGATATGGCCCTTTATATCATGTTTTGTTAAATTATATCCCCAAATTTTGGAATCTTTCAAATTGCAGATGTATTGAGCATTTGCAAAAAAGGTGATCATATATTCATGGTAGAATGTTCATATGTTAAACTCTAAATGTTGACTTAACCAAAAATTTTCAACTCTTGGTCTTTGAACCAGCTTTCTATTAAAGGAAAGACAAGCTTGAAAGTATGATGTTGCATGGTCTAAGCTTAAGTGTCTGAAAAAGTGAAAGGCGTGATTATAGGATGTTGGAGACCATTTAGGATTTGATGGATGACAAGCTGAACATTTATCCAAAAAACAAAGATAAATCCAAAATAAAGACATCAACCACATCTACAGAATTACCACAATCAAGATAAATCTCTATTCTGGGTTGGTCAGACCACACCTAGCAATTGCAATCAATTTGGAGTATTGTGTTTGAAGGATATTGACCAACTGAGGGAACGTGAGGCCTAGAAAGAAAGAAAAAAACTGATGAAAATCAGTTGAGGCATTAGGAAATGGTTCCACCACAAAACCGCGATGCCCTTATCCGCGCCGCCATAAGTGCGGAGGCAAATCCGTGGCGTCCGAGGCGCTAAGAAAAAATGAACCTACCGCCGCGACAACAGCGCGGCGACAGAAGGGCGTTCTACATGCTTCGTTCTTTGCCTCCAAAAGTAGCCCTCCTCTTCCAGCTGACAGTGGCAGCGGGCATGGGGCAAAGCGGGGTGCCCAGCAGCAGCAGCCCACGGGAAGGGTCCAGCTCAGCCGCAGGGGGCAGCAGGAAGCCCGCGGGGGCCCCGACGCCGGCAGCTGCGGAGGACGCAGCAGCGACGGCGGCTGAGGCTCTCCCAGGGCCGGTGAAGCGGGCTTGCCCGGTGGAGGCAGGCCGCCCTCTTCTTCCTCAACAACATCTCCTTGGACGGGCGGCCTCCGCCGCCGGTGCCTCCCCCGGAGGAAGAGGCAGGGCGGGCGGCAGCAGCGGCGGCTGAGGCTCTCCCGGGGCCGGCGAAGCGGGCTTGCCCGGCAGCGGCGGCCGCCCGTCCAAGGAGATGTTGTTGAGGAAGAAGAGGGCGGCCTGCCTCCGCCGTGCAAGCCCGCTTCGCCAGCCCTGGGAGAGTCTCAGCCGCCGCCGCGTCCTCCTCCGCCGGCATTGGCGGCCCCGCTCGGCCCCCCCGCGGGCTTCCTGCTGCCCCCTGCGGCTGTGCTGGACCCTTCCCACGGGCTGCTGCTGGGCAGCCCGCTTTGCCCCGTGCCCGCTGCCGCTGTCAGCTGGAGGAGGAGGGCTACCTTTGGAGGCAAACAACGAAGCATGTAGAACACCCTTCTGTTGCCGCGCTGTTGTCACGGCAGTGATGACGCGCGGTGATGACATCGCGGCTTTAGCGATGCGATTTAATCTCCGCTATTTTGCGTAGCGCGGTTTTGTCGTGCCACGTTAGGAAATATCTCGTGGAAGAGAATGGTGTGGGCAAAAAGACACTTGTCTTCAAAACAAGATTTCCTTTGCAGCAAATACAATATGGTTACAAAGTTACAAAATTATCTTTTACTCTACAGTTACAAAAAGAAAAGTCCTCCTTTTTCTATTATTCATTTTTTAAAATCATCAAAACCACATGTCACAAATTTATTATTTTTCTGTTTCATGCAAAAAGTCTATAAGGGTTTTCCAGTCAGCAGTAAATGTGTATTTTGTGTTTTCTCTGATCAGGATGTCAGCTTAACCATCTCAGCAAGTTTTATCATTGAGCATATAATAATCTTGTCAAAGTTTTTATGTATAAAATGAATTTCCATGACTTTTTTTTCCAGTTTTCTGTTCATTAATCCCCCCCTTAATGGTTGGATTCAATTATATTTTACTCTTTAAAACCTTCTGAATTAGTGTATTTATTTGTATCCAAAATTTTTGGGTTTTTTTTTACATGTCCACCAAACATGATAAAATCTCCCTTCAGTTTGTTCACTTTTCCAACCTAAATTTGAGGTACCTTTTTCCATTCTAGACAATTTATCTGGTTACCTATACCAGTGGTATTAATGAAATTTTTAATGGTCCCTCTGTGTCTTAAACCACCTGGAGTCTTTTGGTGGCACTTTGATTGGAGCATGTTCTTTGATTTGAAGCCTTGATGTAGATTTGTTCTTGGACTTGTGGCAGCTACAGGGCTGATCTGGAGCTGGGGCCAAGTAACCTCTTCAAGGAGTGGTTCATAGTGAAGTCATCTTCCTTGGGGAATCTTTGGGGTAAGAATGCAGGAATTTTGGTCTGCCCATCAGGATCATTCTAGACATCCAACTTCTCCTTTCTGACTCTTGTTGTATGGCAAAATGAATGGGAAATCCCTTTAGGATGGAAATCCATTTAGATTGAGTGTTAGTCAACCTTTAAATCAGTAAAATAAACCAACATCACTGTTAGATTCCAAGGATCTATTGAGGTAGGTCTTCTGTCTATTCACAGAATAGACAGAAGATTACAGATGACATGCCAGTCATTTCTTCAGTTTAACTTTTAAAAAGAGAGACTTATAAGTGGAGAATGGAAGCTGTGACTGTCTGCAGGAGCAAATTTTTTAAAAGATGAAAATTGTAGAGGGAAGAAATGATGGAAGAGCTTGTGGACTTCCTGCAGTGATGTCATCATGCTGGGGTTGAGGAACGGTGGCTCCCGTAATGTGAACCCCAAATTTCTTCATTTGGGCTCACTTCTGAGTACTGCAGAACCCAAAGGGATTGGCAGATTCAGGGGGAAACTCTGAAGACAGGGGGGTAGTAATGCAACCCCCCCCCCAGTGAATAGGAGTAACCCACTAAACTGACAATCTACCTTGTCATTTGGACAGGACTGGAGCGATGGTGGCTGCATAAGAGGGGAGCGAATAGAGAAAGCAGTTGAAATCGAGTCATTTGTTATCATTGACAACCCAAGAAAGGAGGACAACGTAAAATTGGTGGAGCAGGTGAGCTGGAAAGAAAAAGGTTCTGTAGTGAAGACTGTTTTTACAGTGTGGATTGATGCAGAAAAACAGTGAGAACAGAGGCGGGGTGTGGAAAGCGGCAGTGTGAATAAATAGATGAGGAGTGATTGCAGAGGGAACCCAATAGAAGAGTGAAGAGAAAGCAGAAAGAGCCAGTATTTATAACGGGATCAGGATATATTGGCTGTTGAAAAGAACTGATGGGCACACAGAGGATCGTATAAGAATTGGGGTAATTCCAGATGATGGCTGGCATACAAATTGAAAAAATGAAAGATTAAAAATTGGCTAGAATCGATAACAGGAGTCAAAATTGATTGGAAACCAGAAGCATTTTTTTATTAGGAATAATGATAACAAAATATAAAAAAGAAATCCAGTATTTAATTCTACACATAATTACGGCGGCGAGAATTGCCTTCACTCAGAAATGGAAAAAATAAATAGATACCAAGAGAAAGATGAAATAATAAGAAATATGGACTGTGCCAAAATGGACAAATTAACTAAAGAACAGGGAAAAGAAGAATCAGAATATTATCAGGTATGGGGAAAATGGTATAGGTGGATGGAGGAAAGAAACAAGAATCAATGAAAGAAGCCAATAAAGGCCAAAAATAGAAGTTAAGAATAATACACACACACACACACACACACACACACACACACAAGTTTAAACTTATTAGAGGTAATCACCCAACATATCAGATAGATGAGTAAAATAAGAGGGTTAAAATGGTGAAACTCAAATGAAATATATTAGAAGGGGAAATAACATAAGGAGAATTGTACCGATTTGAAACTGCTATTAGAAGGAACATGAAGTTCCAATGTCCTGTGTAAATGTAGTTATGTCTGAGTTTGTTTTGTCCGTATTTTGTATGTTTGTAAATAAAAATTAAAAAAGAGGAAGAACTTATGACTATAATTAGTAGATTGAAGCTGATCATGAAATCAAGTAACTGAAAAGTTTTATAAATTGCTAATAATTTATTGGATTACATAAGAATTTGTTTTTGATGTACATGACATTTTCCTATAACAAAAATGCAGTCTCTGTACTGAAAATTTCATCTTATATCCTAAATAGCAAACTGATTCATCTAAAACCATCAGTTTCCAAGCAGAGCATTATGATTTAATAAATCTTTTATTCTGAAATGTTAGTTGTTTCATCTTTAAACTTTAAGGTTCTTCTCATTGTTGAAAACCAATTATTTTCTTTGATTAAATTTTCTCTTATCAGAACTTCTTTATATATGAATATTTGAGGATTCAGAGAATAAATTGTGTATTTTTTTTCCTTTTAAGACATAGCAGTATTCTCCAACAAGGAAACTAGAGAATAAATATTAAACTTATTCATGGTACATTTTAAAAGGCTGTATTGTTCTGGATCCTGAGCTGTCATCAAAGGTTACCAGATCTCACAATCAATATATTCAGCAATTGTTTCTCCCAATTAAGTTTCCAGGGAGGGGGGGGGAAACCTTCACTCAGAGAAAACAGATCTTTCTTTTCTACTCTGTTGCCCAAAGAAAGCATATTGAATTTCTACCTGTGCTTTTAGAGGAAGTGATACTCTATATGCAAGTTAAAGTCTGTTGGATCTGAAAACATTTGTTGTGAAGTTTTGTTCCTTGTATAAATTAAATAAATTGGGAAACTAGCTTAAACTGCAGCAAAAGAAAATGAATTTTAATCGTATCTATATTTTACTAAAAAGAATCTCAACATGTCTTTGAAGTTTCAAATTCAGGCAGATCATTCTTTTAGAAAACATACTTTTTTTCCTAAATATTTAAAGCCTCATTGTCCCGAGAAGTATGTTGTTTTAGCGTGACTCTTTTATATGCTCCTTTAAAGGAGATATTTTGTTTCTTTTTATCACAATGAATACAGCCTTTCCTGATGAGAATAATCCAAAGAACCCCATGTGGATACAGAACTCCCTAAAATGCTGAAGAAAAAACAAGACAGACACAGAAAGTAGAAGGAACTTAAATTAAGGAGAACACATAGGACTCTCCAGAAATCACAGGAATTATGTCAGAAAAGCTAAAACTCAAAGAAAAGTTTGGGAAGAGATGCAAAAAAGAATATAAAAGGTTATTTGGGTATTCTAGAAATCAAAAGAAAGCTAAGGAGTTTGTGGGTTCCTTGCAAGGAGAAAGTGGTGAAGCAATAATGAAATGACAGAGACATGGCAGACCTACTGAACTCTTACAGTGGGATATCGGATGTTGGGGGAGAGGAGAGGAGAGAATGCTCAGGCATTCTCTCCTCTCCCCCAACATCCCACTATCTAAAGCGCTTTCTTTCTTTCGCCCGCCTGTCAGAGCTCAGGCGGGCGAAAGAAAGAAAGCGCTTTAGACAGTGGGATGTCTGGGGAGAGGACTGCCTCACCAGCCATAAACCTCACCGCACGTCACTGGACTCCAATGAATGGCCCGCACAAAGAAGAGACACAGAAATGAACTCTTCCATTGCATGCACTGCATTAGGATGAAACAAGCACACAAAATAATAGAAAAGGAAGATTACTGTCCTTTTCTGCGTCTTTTGCATCACCACCTCACCACCTCGCTCCAACAACCTGCACAAAGAAGGGACACATAAAGGAAGACTTTAATTGCTTGCACTTACTATATTAAGGATGAACCCAGCACACCCAGCAATAAAGACAGCTACTTACAGAGGCAAGATTACTGCCTTGCTGGTCTTCTGCACACCACCTTACCACCTTGCTCCAATAACCTGCACAAAGAAGAGGCACAGAAAGGAAGACTTTAATCGCTTGCACTTATACCTTACATAAGAATAACACAATGAAAGAGATACACTCAAGTACTTACTTGTGTTATTGGTTTTCTGGTTGTTGATATTTCCATATTGTCCTTAGGCTTCCAGACTCCTCAGTTGCAGCTTTCTTGGTCTTTATTTGTGGATCATCAGCCATGTGGTGGTGCGCTCTGAGACATTTTTTCACTGCAGGAATTGGGTCCCATCTCTCAACAGGCAGGCCAACAACACTTACCACCATCAGATTACTTATGTTTGGAACAATTAGGCGGGTTCTTTGCTCTGAATATATGAGGTTCATTTTTCAATACCCCCTTTCCGCCTCTGCTGAACTAACAGCAATTGTCCTGAAAATATCTCTAGCTTTTCTGATACCGTCAAGAATTTTGTACTTGTTTGGATTTTTTAGCACATTTTCCAAAAAATCTCTGTAGTCGTTCAAATTAATTTTGTAATTAAATTTTTTTGCCAAATTCAAACAATGCTGCCTCTGCCTCAGCCCATAGAATGATTACATCTTCAATGTTCCAGTAATCTGGCTCCAAATATGTGATAAAGTGTAACTTGTTTGCAGCTGGCAATGATGGTCGCAATCCATCAGCCTTTTCTTCAAATTGGTGATGATGCTTGACAGAAGCTTTTCACAAGGAAGGGCAACAGATCGTTGATTTGGAGCTAAATTGATGTTTATGAAGGCTTGTATTTTTAGCACTTCCACAAGTTCTGTTTCATATCTGCCCTTTCTCTGTCTAAGCACTTCAAAAGCATTGATTGTTCGCAATACTAACTTTTCGGCCTTGATGATATCTGTGTCTCTCCCCTGCAGGGCATTTGACAGAAGAAAAATATCATTTAGAATATCTATCATGAGGGCCAAATCCTTCAAAAAATTTAGATTTTCAAAACGGGAAGCCATGCCTGGGAATCTTTCATTGCCCAGAAAAAACTGATGTAGCGCTGGATAAGCACACCACACAGTCGATGGTTGCCCTTAAACTACAGGGAGCCCATCTTGGTCCCAAAAGGTTGCCAATCTTCACAATTTCAATGTTCAGAGATTTGGAAAAGGTAATTCTGGCTCTTGCAGGATTTGTGGAAGGTGGTGTATATTTTATCAAGGAAGATCTTGAAGTGGTTGAGTTGCTTTATTTCTCTTATTGCATCATCCAGCACAAGTTGGAGGCGGTGGTTCAAGCAGTGCCAGATTACAATGTTTGGGAAGTCTTGAGCTATTCTGGTGCTGACTCCATATTTTCTCCCAAGCATAACATTGGCACCATCAGAGCAGAAAGCGATTACATTCTTCTGGATATATTTGGTGGTAAATCCAACTTTATGCAAGCTTCCCATCGATGCAGAATATATTGTCTCCGCATCTTGTTTTTCTAATTCCAAAAGTTCAACAAAAATGGTTGCTGCGCATTCTGGGACCTCAACTCTAACAAAAACTGCTTTCATTTAAAGTGTTGAGGCTTCATCGATTATTAGACACATCTTTAGATTTTTTGCAGTAATCCTGGAAAACACGGTGGTTTTGATTTCGTTCGCAATGGTTTTGATTTCGTTCGCAACTATTTTCACTGTAGATCTCCGTGAATGCAAGCCAACTCCCATATCCACTCCAAACGTAGTTAGCAAATTTACCTGAGCTTCGATGTCTGAAAATGGATTACAACTTTGTGCCAGATAGTAATCAGTAGAAAATATTTTGCAAGTATTGGATAAACGTTTATCAGTTAACTTATCTACGGATTTGGTAAAGCATCCTGCTCCCATTGTTTACTGCTCTCCAAGCAAATAAGGTGTGCTTTTGATTGAAAATGTTCCTTTAATTTTTTCTGAGTGACGCTTGTTGATTCTCCTTACTTCTCCCTGCTGGCACAAGCTGGAAATGTTCCCTTTCTCTAGAAACATGGATACCTTTCTCTAATGAGAACATGGGTTTTGCACAGTACTCACAACCTAACTTCTTGTCGGATACTGCCAGTCCTTGAACTGTCTGTATTGCTGCAAATTCCAGCAGTCAGGAAATTGTGGAACTTCAGTGGAGGAGATGGACTTGCTGCCTTCTCTGACCTCAAGTGGTGGAAGTGGTTGTGCTGCTGCTGGTGGTGCTTGTGGTGCTGGTGCTGGTGACTGTTGTGGATCAGCTGATTCCTCAGCTCTTAGTTTTTTGGAGAAGAAAGTGGTCATACTCTGTTGCCTCTTCTTCATTCTGTTAAATAATACTAACTGCAAAAGAAATAAAACAATATTGGACTCAATTGTGGTTGTAAGCTGAGGACTACAGGTAATAGAAGGGACCTCTGCTTTCACCCAACAATGTACAATCTTTTCATGAAGGATGTCCCACAACAAATAGGAAATATATAGTCTTTCATCCAAGAAGTTAGATCAAGAATGAATGTCATAGGTAGATTTACAGAGCAATACAGATTTTTTTTTCCTGAAATTTAGTTCTCAGTTCAAAAAAACAGGAATATATGAATTAGGTTTAGTACTTAGGTCAGTCCAAGTAGTTATTCAAGAATTAGTGGTTAGAAGCAATGGTAAAGCAAGATATGGATTTAAAACCAGAAATATTTTGTTGGCTATTTGAAAGGGAATACAATACATATTTAACTTTACACATTTTAGCAGGAATTGTGTTTGCACAACAGTGGAAAAACAGATATATGAAAATGAATAAATATTAGAATGTGCAGGAATAAATAAATTGACAATTAAAATCAAGAAAGCTTTGAATACTTTTTCACGTGGGATTTGTTTTAGCAATTGCTAACTAACAGAAACAGAAATTGGAAATCTAAAAGTATGAAAGAAAACACCAATTATGTAAGGAAAGGTCACTAAAATGTATAAAGAACTATTATTAGTACTTGATCAATACTAATGTGCAGATAACTGCGGGACATTACACACCCACAGACACAAACTATGACAGTGCCAGGAAAACACCCCAAAATAACAATTTTTCCCCAAAAGACTGCAGATGAAACCATTTTTTTGCCCTAACCCTAAGGACAGGAAAATCATCAAGGCATTGGGGGAAATTATAAAGGACAGTGCCAGGAAGCTCACAGAAGCAGCAACCACTTCACAATAACACTCTCTGCAGGCCAGTGATGGGTTTCAAAAATTGTTCGAACCAACTCTGTGTGTGTGGCCTCCTTTATGGGAGTGGCTTGCCACCCATGTGACCGGATGGGAGTGGCTTGCCGCCCATGTGACTGGATATGAAGATGCCAACGACACTTGTCAGAACCACCTTAAATTACCTCACACACAGCACTGGCATGCATAAGAATATGATGTAAACTTGTTTTTTAAAAGGCATCTTTGGTTTGCATTAAAACAACTTCAACACACATAATATTCTGATTGCACCACAAACGCAGTAGTCATCTTTACTTTTCACAGAGGCACTGAGTTTTATAAATATGAGCATGATAGTGTAGAATAATCATATCCAAGGACCAGTGGTGGATTTCAAAAATTTTTGGAACCTCTTCTGTAGGTGTGGCCTGCTTTCCGGGTCCACTGGTGGAACTTCTTCTAACCGGTTCGGTAGATTTGACGAACCAGTTTTACCGAATAGGTGCGAACTGGTAGGAACCCACCTCTGCTGCAGGCGCACCAGCTGTCCCAGCCCAGCTCCACTACGCATGCACAGACACAAGTGCCTCCCGCTGGCCAGCTGGTTTTCGGGTGTCTGCGAAGGGCCAGGGTGGGGAACACAGGTACATGTGCGGGGAGGGGGGCACTAACATTGTGCAGTGAACTCCAGCTGGCTGGATGTGAGTGTGAATGACTTGGCCCCACAGTGCTTCCTCACTCAGTTGGAGGCTTCCTTCAGCCTTCAAACTGTTGTGGGGGGGGGGGTTGCTTCCAGGTTGGTGCAAGAGACTTTCCAGGTCCAAAAGGGGGGGAACTCTTCACACTACTCTGACTCAACTGGAACAGTGGGGGCGGCTATGTGAGGATGCTTTTTGTAGATGTTAGTTCTATGTTGAAAACAATTCTTCCACATAGACTAGTGTTAAAACATATGGACTTTGGCCTTTCTTATTCAATCTCCCTTTGGATTATGGATTTCCTGTCCGGCTGCTCTCAGAAGGTCAGATTAGGTAACCATACCTCCTCAGCCCTTATTTTTAACACTGGTACACCACAGGGTTGCGTGTTGAATCCCTTACTCTATACTCTTTATGTACATGACAGGACTTACTCATGCCAGTAATACTATTGTTGGAAGAAATGTCCTTCTGGATTCGGCTCCAAGTGGGGAAAAAGACACTGGAGACATGGAGGCTGCTTGGAAAGATGGTTTATCTCTGAAAACCTCTGAGTCCTGAACAGAAAAGGTGATCCACATGCTTCAATGTTGGTGGAGAAGAGAAGGGAAGGCAAGGGAGGAAGAGAAGCTGAGCCCCTGGTTTTATCCCCCTCTGGCCTTTGATCTTGATCTTGTGTTTTGATTGGTTGTCAGACTCCCATGGAGCCATGCAGGGGCAACCCTCTAGGATGCGTTTTGAATCCAGGTTTGGTTGAGTTCTCAGATGCCATGTGGTGAGTTGGGTAAAGGGCCAATATTATCATGCCTTAATCCCATCACTCTGGACCTGAAGGGGACTCTTTATTGTGTAAAGTGGACTAGCTCAGGGTTTAATGGTTCATTGACAAAGGGGGATGGGCAGGAAGCTGCAGGCCGCTATTCTGTCTTTTAAAACATGTTTCTTCCTTTTCACATCCAGATAAATATTCTGCCTTTTCAATATTTCCTAGTATATTACATTTTTCTGGGAGTGGACTGGGTGATAACCTCCTACACTTCTATTAAATCTGCATATGATACAACAGTAGTGGGACTCATCTCCCAGGGGTGGGGGGTGGGGGATGACCCTGCCTATTGAGATGAAATGGACTGGTTGCTTTTGTGGTGTGGAGACAATAATTTGGTCCTTAACACCAATAAGACTGAGGAGGTGTGGCCAGCGGAGCCAGCAAGACGACGTGTTCTCTGGAGGCTCTGAAGAACCATCAAAATCCTTGCTGTCCTGGGGGGTCCACTATGGACTATAGCTGTCTTGCAGGGACAGCAAAGAGAGACGGTGCAAGCGGGCATGGAAGGGGAAGCTGCAAATCCCCCAAAATAGCCTCCAGCAATAGCCTCCTGACTCAACAGCAGGAAAGACAGCCATTGTGAGCTGTCAAATAGCTGGGGTGGCTGCAGCAAAGAGAGAGCATCTCTTGACTGGGTGAGAACTTGAAATTTGCTTGAAGTACAGCTTTTCTTAATTTATTTTAACTTTGAAAAGAAAGAACGGCAAAGAGATAGAGGGGAGAGAGCAAAGAGATAGAGGGGAGAGACCGGGCTGTTGTCGGCTCTTTTACTTCCGATCTGGCAGCAAAAAGGCAATGCCATTATTTATACAAAGAACACAAAGAATAAAGGATTTTGACAAAGGTTGAAAAAATAGAAAGCAAATTGGAAGGAGGATCTTTGTTTATTACCTTGACTTTAATACGGAGTGATTTGGGAAACTCTGAGATTTGCTTTCAGAAAACCGGATATTAAAGAGAGATATGCTGAATTTAACTGTCTGCATTGCCATCTAGTGGCATTAGAAGGGAATGTAACAATAATTAAATTAAACAGAAGAATAAGGCTGATAGATAGAGGGACGACCTTGGAAGCAGATTGATAATTTAAAAAAAAGTCCTGCTGAAAAAGAAAATAAGACCAACTGTGTAAACACTATACTATTGCTTTTTATTTTTTTTTCTTTTATAATCTTATATGGACCGCTGGAAGTGTGCTTATTTTTACTTCATTATTCCCTTTGAAGACAACTTGGATAATTTAGTTAAAAGTTTTTCCCTTTCCTCTTTTTGATCTCTTCTTTTTTCCTTTGTTTTTTATAAGGGGCATTCATTATCATCGTGGATTAATTTTGTGGCCTTTTTTTAACTGCTTTTTGGATCACCTTCTTTTGAATTGGCATTTATTTTTTAGGGGAAGCCTTTTCTTTTTTCTTTTCTCTCTCTCTCTTTTTCTTCTTCTTCTTCCTCAGCTTGGCATTAAAAAGCAAGTGGATTAAGGTAGCAAGAACCTAAAGATTGTGACCTGGGGCAGAGATTGGTCTACTTGGGGTCTGAGTCTGGCTGGTGTGGTGACTTCAGGATTACAACTAAATTCAAATCCTAGTTTATAAAATCAAATTTAAGTACCAAGATGAAGAAAATAACATCATATGCATCAGCAACAGCAACATCTCCCAGCTCTGTGTCACAGAAAGCAACAAACACAACAATGCAACAAGACAAAACCACTTTGGAGTTAAAAAGCATGATTCAGGCTATGGATGAGGATCTTAAAGAGAGAATAAGTAAAGTAGAAGAAAAAGTGGGCAAAGTGGAAGATGAGCTAAAAGATGTCAAGGAAATGCTGGGGAAAAAGTTAGAGTTAGAGAAATGGCAACAATTATGGGAAAGGAATTACAAATTAACTATGTTCATAGTGTACAAAGAAAATTTTTACAAAAAGTTTTATAGATGGCATATGTCACCCGAAAAGCTAGCAAAGATGTTTAAAAATAAATCAGCGAAATGTTGGAAATGTGAACAATATACAAGCTCATATTATCGTATGTGGTGGACATGTGCAGAAGGGTTCCACCACAAAACCGCGGTAGACTAAAGCGCGCTCGACAAAAGCGCGTACGTGACGTCATCACAGCACGACGAAAACAGCACGCTGTGAGCGGTAAACTTAAAATTAACACGTAAATCTAAACCTAACCCCCCCAAACCTAACCCTAAACCTAACCCTAAGCCTAACCCTTAACCTAACCCTAAACCTAACCCTATACCTAACCCTTAACCTAACGCTAAACCTAACGCTAACCCTTAACCTAACCCTAAACCTAACCCTAACACTTAACGTAACCCTAAACCTAACCCTAACCCTTAACCTAACCCTAACCCTAACCCTAAACCTAACCCTTACCTTTATGTGAATCGGCTTGCTTTAAAAGTGCTTTTTAAAGCGCCCTTTTTTCTCTGCGGTCGTATTTGTCGCGCTGCTGATGACGTCAGGTACGCGCTTTAATCGGGCGCGCTTTAGTGGACCGTGGTTTTGACGGGTCACGGTGCAGAAGCAAGGAACTATTGGATTAAAATAAGAACATGGTTAGAGAAAATGTTACAGCGAAATAGAGAGCTTAGGTCAGAGATATTCTTACTTGATATCCTGCCAGAGAAATATAAAAAAGAAGATATATATTTGATTATACATGTAACTACGGCAGCGAGAATTGTATTTGCACAGAATTATAAATCAGATAAGATACCAACAGAAGAAGAGATAATAAAAAAATTAGATTGTGCAGAGATGAACAGGTTAACCTTGAGAATAAATGATAAAGAGGAATCAGTATACTTCAAGACGGGGAAGATTTTATGACTGGTTAGAGAAAGGAATCTAGAAAAGAAAGCAAGAGAGAGATATAGAACCCAGTCAAGACACTATTACATTGAAAAGGTGGGGGAGGAAGAAGGGGGAAAATAGAAAAGAAAGTTTTAATATATATGTTCAAGAATGAGATATTGAGAGAAAAAAATAGTTAGGATATGATAATGAAGAAAATGGAATAGGAAAGGTATTCTGACCCCTCTCCATCCGGTGATTAACGCCGACACAGGCTTACTGTTAGCCACGCTTCACAGTAATTACTCACAGACAAGACGTTGGCAGCAACCCAGACGCCCACAGATAAGAGATACAATACAAACAAGAGCTTTTCCAGCTTGGTATAAACGGCTGTGTCCTGCAAAAGTTCTCCTCCCAAAGTCTCTTCTTATATACTCTCTTGGGAGGAGCCAAACCACAACCACCTGGGCTTGATTATCTCCTATGAGTCTGTCTCCGTAATTGCTGTCTTGGTTTCTCCGCCCTCCTCTACCTGGCGTCAGGGACAAACTCCCTTTGATCTTCACCACTGCTCCAGTGCCTGACGTCAGGGATAAACTCCCTTTGATCTTCACCACTGCTCCATGCCTCAGGCACCTCCTGGTGGCCAACCAGCCTCTCTGGTCCCTGCCCAGGGTCCTCCACATCTTCCAGAGCTGACTCATAGAGCCGGTCCCTCACTATCGGAGTCCATCGGCAGCTTCAATGGCTCCTGCTGGGCCACAACAGAAAGGATAAGTATAAAATTATAACAGGGTTTTCAGGAATACCATCCCAAAAATACACCAGAGTTGAAAAAAGATAACCACAACAACAGAAAAGGAAAGTAAGAAAGTAGGAGAGGAGAAGAGAGGAAAGGGGAGAGAAGGAAGAAAGAGGGAAGGAGGGAAGGAATAGAAAGAGAAGGAGAGAGGGCAGGAGGGGGAAGAGGAAGAGAAGAATAGGGGAGAGGTGAGGGAAATAAGAAAAGGAAAGGAGAGGAGGAAGGAAGAAAGTAGAGAAGGGAGGGAGGGTGAAAAGAAAAGAAAAAATAGGGTGGTGATAATACAAAATAGGTGTATGGGATGGTACGAAAAGCAACCCAGAATGTATATTTTAACTTTTACCGCAAATATGTAAAAGCGATAAAGATAAATAAAAACAATAACTATGTGAATGTATACCTGTAACTATATATATGAGAATAAAAAAAAAAATTAAAAAAAAAAACACCAGTAAGACCAAGGAGCTTATAATAGACTACACATACATTTATTTTTATTCTCTACTGGGGTCTTCACTCCCTGCCTATTGGGACCTCAGAGTTAATTTCAACTTCTAGTGATCCCACAGATAGATTTTGCCCATGACAATTTGTTCCTTTTCTGATCTTTAATATAGAGCCGAGGTGGCGCAGTGGTTAGAGTGCAGCACTGCAGGCTACTTCAGCTGACTGCAGTTCTGCAATTCGGCTGTTCAAATCTCACCGGCTCAAGGTTGACTCAGCCTTCCATCCTTCCGAGGTGGGTAAAATGAGGACCCGGATTGTTGTTGGGGGCAATATGCTGACTCTGTAAACCACTTAGAGAGGGCCTAAAGCCCTATGAAGCGGTATATAAGTCTAACTGCTATTGCTATTGCTATTTAAAATCTTGTAACAGAGCTTATCCACTTTGGTGTTGCTTGTCTTCTTAGACCAGTGGTGTCAAACTCACATTGTCACGATGGCATCATGTGCTGTACTGGACTCCCTCCCACTTTGCTAAACTGGGTGTGGGCAGGGGCATCAGGTGAAGCATTTGGCCCATGAGTTTGACAGCCCTGTCTTAGACCTTTCTCAGCAATACAGCCTTTTTCAGAGAGCTGGGTTTTCACATAATGTGTCTGAAGAAGGCTAATGCAACAAAAATAAAGCCTGGGGATGGCTCCAATCAATGTGGGAGGCAGAAAAATAAAGAAAGTGGCCCACAACCAGGGTTGATTGATTCATTCTGACAGTTGGAATTGTAAACTGTCATAACTACTTGACTTTTGATCCTGCTGAATAGGAAAAGAAGAGCAACTGCAGATGAGATCAACTGAGCAATTAAATATGGAAATCAAAAGGATCAACAGCTGTGGAGTAGCTGGCACTGAAGAAAATACTTTTAGCAATGCCAAGGGAGGTACCTGGCTCAGTCCAGAAGTACACAATCTTCACTGCACTGCAGTATAATGGGATGACCGTGCAGAATGTTGCAATTCTCTCTGCTTCAGGAAGTGGTCTTTCCCCCCATCCCCACTCCTTCATCTTGATGCCCACTTATATGAAGCATTACAATACAATGCTATATTATTTTACGGCTGTCCAGAAGCTATCACAAGAAAACAAGCCTGAGCATGAATAAATAATCATTAAATATTTGTTTCTATTTTTTTGCCTTTATCAAGAAGGGTAGGCAGATCATTATTTCAACATATTTCAGTTCAGTTCAGTCCTGGGGGGACTCAGGGCGGCTCACAGTTCAAAAGGGGTGGGTGAAGGACAAACAATTTACAACATAAAAACATTACATCATTTAAGAACTCAACAGTCATACAATTCGAGTAGGGGTTAGAATCTTTAACCCCAGGCCAGCCGGGATAGCCAGATTTTAAGTGCGGCGCGGAAGGTCTGGAGGGTGGTGAGGGTCCGGATCTCCACGGGGAGTTCGTTCCAGAGGGTCAGAGCAGCCACCAAGAAGGCTCTCCTCCAAGTAGTTGCCAGTCTACACTGGCTGGCTGATGGAATTTAATGGTAACTGAGGGATCCCCTCAAATATAAGGGATTTAATCTGGTTACTTTTGCTCCTGCTAGAGAAAAATGGGATTCTAATGTGTTCGCTCTGCCATTTCTATATGATTACAGTCTAATGTTTTGTTAATAAGTATTATAAGTATATTAAGAGTCACTCTGATAGAGTTTGCAGGACAGTTAAAGCCCTCAAACCAATCACTTTAGAATAAGCCAAAACATTTCTGTCAGCTCACAGTATATATGTTGTCTATATATCCAAGGATCATACTGTAATATTGTATTTATTTTATTTTGTTAAATTTATACCCCACCCATTTCAGGCTTGAGGTGACTCTGAGTAGCAGATATTAGTTAGCTGCATATCAATCAGGATCATTAACATGCTGCTTATACATTCATGGCTTCTGGCATATTTATTGTGAAGTGGGGAGGAACTTGAGGAGTTGTTCTGAAGTGGGGCAGGAGAGACCTGGAGCAATGGATCAAGTTAGCGGGAATTTAAATCAATGGAGTCTGCAGCTTGCTGCTATCCAAGTTGTCACAGGAGCCCCAGCTTATTAGGACTGATATACAACAGTCTCTTATAGAAAAACCTGGCTCTTTCCAAGGAGCTGGTTGAGTGAGAGCTATGTTTGTTTGTTCTGTTTTGCATTGGTCATCATTTTATACATGTTTTGTAATAATATATTATGTTGGTTTATTGTTTTTTTTCTTTTTTGATGCAGTGCATCACCCACAGTTATATTGTTGGAATTGGGCAGCTTTATAAATCAAGAATAGGAGGGTAGGGTAGGGTGGGGTGGGATAGAATGAGAGTAGAGTAGAGTAGAGTAGAGTAGAGTAGAGTAGAGTGGAGTGGAGTGGAGTGGAGTGGAGTGGTGTGGTGTGGTGTGGTGTGGTGTGGTGTGGTGTGGTGTGGTGTGGTATGGTATGGTATGGTATGGTATGGTATGGTATGGTATGGTATGGTATGGTATAGTATAGTATAGTATAGTATAGTATAGTATAGTATAGTATAGTATAGTATAGTATAGTATAGTATAGTATAGACTTTATTGACATTGTACAAAATAAATACAACAAAATTGGTTTTAGCCCACTGGTACAATCCATGACAACAAATACAAACAACATAAATAGTATAAAGAATAATCCCAATGCAGGTAATTAGGGGGGGAGGGAAGAAAAAGAAAAACCAGCGATACGTTTCCGTGTATGTGTGGAGTGATTGTGGTTGTGTTTAAGAGTCTGACAGCCCAAGAATAGAAACTATTTTTAAACCTATTTGTTTGGCTGGCTATGCTTTGATGGCTTCTGCCCGATGGTAGAAGTGTGAAGAGACACTAACCAGGGTGTGAAACATCTCTGAGCATCTTCCTTACTCTGCTAAAACAGTGAGACCTGGTGATGTCATCCAGTGGTGTTAGAGGGCAACCAATGGTTTCTTGTGCCAATTTGATCACTCTTTGTAAGGCCTTCCTGTCCGCAGCACTTAATCCAGCATACCATACTGTAATGTAGTATGTGAGGACACTTTCTATCATGGACCGAATAGAAAGTAAACCAATAGAAAGAGGTCATCAGCCATTGTTCTACCTGATTTTTTGCAGGACTCTAAGGAAATGAAGTCTCTGTTGGGCCTTGCCAATCACCAGGGACGTGTTGTTTTTCCACATGAGATCTTGACTAATAAGCACTCCCAAGAATTTAAAAGAGGAAACCCTCTCCACCCAGCCCACCGCGATATACAATGGGGCAGGTTCCTCTCTGTGCTTCTGGAAATCTAGCACCATCTCCTTTGTCTTACTAGTATTTAGATGTAAGTTGTTTTTTGAGCACCATGTGGATACTTTCTGGACTTCTTCCCTGTATGCTGATTCGTCCCCTCCAGTTATGAGACCCAGCACCGTTGTGTTGTCTGCAAACTTTTGGATGGATCAGAGGATATGCAGTCAAGTGTATACAGAGAGTACAGGTAGGGGCTGAGCACACAGCCCTGAGGGGAGCCGATGCTGAGCTTCAGCATGAAAGATGTAAAGAACCTAACCTTTACTGTTTGTGGACAATCCATCACAAAATCTTTGATCCAGTCACAAGTGAGGGGTGGGAAATTCAGGCCAGTCAGCTTTTCAATGAGAATGCCTGGTAAAATGGTGTTAAAGGCCGAGCTATAGTCTATAACAGTGTTTTTCAACCACTGTGCCGTGGCACACTAGTGTGCCGTGACATAGTGTAAGGTGTGCCGTGGGAAAAACACCCGCCTATAGTCAATATAGGCACAGAGTTAAATTTTTTTAACATTTTCTAATGGTGGTGTGCCTCGTGATTTTTTTCATGAAAAAAGTGTGCCTTTGCACAAAAAAGGTTGAAAAACACTGGTCTATAAAAAGCATTCTGACATAATTCCCAGATTTCTCAAGGTGGCTCAGTGCAATATGTAGAGCAGTGGTGATGGCATCCCCTGTCGACCTGTTGCTTCTATAAGCAAACTGGTGTTGATCAAAATTTGGTGGAAGACAAGACCTGAGATGTTGTAGGATCAGTCTCTCAAAGCACTTCATCACTATAGACATCAGGGCAATGGGTTTATATTCAGGCTGTTTATGACTGCTTTCTTTGGAATTGGGATAATTGTGGCTGCTTTCAAGCATGAGGGAACTCTAGCTGTTGCAGGGAGATGTTAAAAATCCTTGTCAGGACCCCTGTTAATTGGTCAGCACAAGTTTTTACCACTTTCCCCAGCACCCCATCTGGACCTGCAGCTTTGTTGGGATTTACAGCCTTCAGCATAGCTCTCACTTGATGTTCATCCAGGGTGAGTGGCTGGAAGTTAGAGGGCCTTTGGGCTAGAGTCACAGAGACAGGTATTTTGACCTCAAAGCAGATGAAGAAGGTATTTAGCTCCTCCACCATCAGGGCATTAGTATTGGCTATTTTTTTTTTATTGCCCTTATAGTTGGTTAGGCGTTGTAGCCCCTGCCACACCTGTCTTAAGTTATTATCTTCCAGATGCTTCTCTATCTTTTGTTTGTATTTCTGTTTAGCTGCCTTAATGCCTCTTCTCAAGTTTGCCCTGGCCTCATTGTATTCATCTTTGTTTCCTGCCTTAAAGGTGGAGCTTCAGTCTCTCAGAAGTGACATCCAGGGTTTACGATTACTGTAAACTCTGATATGCTTATTCACTGTTACATTGTCTGTGCATGTTTTAATGTATGAGAGTACAGCATCAGTGAATTCTTGCAGCTCCAAATGTTCAAATATACTTCACTCTGTAGTCTCAAAGCAGTCCTGCAACTGGCAGAGTGCTCCCTCTGGCCAGATTTTGACAGTTTTCCTGACTGGCATATCCTTTTCCTAAGGGGGATATACTTTGGACACAGTAGCAGAGAGATGTGGTCAGATGGAAGAGGGGGGTTGCTCTATATGCCTGTCTTAAGTTTCAGTACCTTATTTTTTGGAGTATAAGATGCACCTTTTTCCCTCAAAAAAGAGGTTGAAAATCTGGGTGTGTCTTATACACTGAATACAGCATTTTTTTTCCTCCTAAAACCCCACCCCTTCATCAAAATGGCTATGCATAGCATGTTGGGGGCTGGGGAGGGCAGAAATGAGCAAAAATGGGTCATTTTCTTTCTCAATCCCCCCCCCAGCCCCCAGGAGCACTCTATAAGCTTCCTAATGCCCTTTTTTTGGACAAAAAATGGGCCTGTTTTCATGAAAAATGGGCCATTTTTTGCTTGATTTTGCCCCCCCCCCGAACACTCTACAAGCCTCCTAAGGACTATTCATGCCCTTTTGTTTGACAAAAAATGAGCCCATTTTCACAAAAAGCAGGCCATTTTGGGGAGTTTTGCAGAGTGCGAAAACTATTTTTTTAATTTGCCCCTTCAAAACCTTGGTGCATCTTATACTCCGGTGCATTTTATACTCCGAAAAATACGGTACATATGGTCTAGAGTGTTCTTACCTTTCGTGGTACACTGCACATACTGCACAAACTTAAGGAGAACAGACTTTAGAAAGGCTTGATTAAAATCCCCAGTCATGACAAAAGCGCCCTCAAGGTAAATTTGCTGCTGCCTCTCGATGGTGTCATGTAACTTAGCAAGTGCTGTGCTAACATTTGCATCAGGTGGAATATAGCAGTGATAACTATAACAGAAATCTCTCTTGCTAAATAAAATGGCCAACAAATGACAGTTCAAAATTACACATCTGGAGAACAGTGTATATAAGTAACTACACCAGTTATTATGTGTGTAAATATAAAGTCCTCCACCTTTGCTTTTACCAGAGTTGCTGTTTCTGTCGAAATGGTGTGTGGTGCAGTTGGTTAACTCCACTGACGCGTCCGGTACAAGTGGATGACGCCAGGTCTCTATGATGATCATCATACAGCAGTTGCGAATGAGCTTATTCGCTGCCATCCATAGCTCTAGTTCATCAGTTTTGTGGACAAAGGATCTAGAGTTGGTTAGAATAATGCTTGGTAATGCTGGTCTGTGAGGCTGCTTCTGTAACTGAACTAGCAAACCAGCTCTGCATCCCCGCCTCTGCTTCTGCTCTCTTCGCTGCCTCCTAGGCCCAACAACAATCCTGGCAGTCTTACTATGTCACTTGGTGTATTATGAGACTGCTGGAAGTCACTGGATATTCTATTCAGAATAGAATTGTTGCAGAAAATGATAGGCTTTAGAATTCTCAGGACACAGGAAAAGTTTATTTGGCAGCCAGGTTCAGAAAGCTAGCGAAATGGCTAACATTGCAAATTCTGAACAACCTTCATTATCGAAGCATGCGTTCGTATACATTCTCAGAAGCATTGCAACACGGAAATACTTAACACATTTCTTAGTGGTTACCTTGAGGAGAAAACCTTATAAGGAGATGAGGGTCTTACTTCTCCTTTTGTTTCAGGTATGGCTTACGTGTTATTAATGAACTTTATCTGAACCTTGTGGTTTGGACTGTTGACATAGGTTTTGACATAGGGACGTTGGCTTAGAACATCTTGTAGTTAGTGAATGGTGACACTTCTTTAAGCAACTTCTAACTGTCCCTGTTATTCTAGGTCTTAATTCTTATATTTTTTAATCCATATTTTATTCTACTTTATCAGGCTTTAGACTTCTCAGGACACAGGAAAAGTTTATTTGGCAGCCAGGTTCAGAAAGCTAGCCCATGGCTAGCATTGCAAGTTCTGAACAACCTTCATTATCGAAGCACACGTTCTTATACATTCTCAAAGGCGGAGAACACGGAAACACTTAACTCATTTCTTAGTGGTTACCTTGAGGAGAAAGCCTTATAAGGAGATGGGGTCTTATTTCTCCTTTTGTTACAGGTATGGATTACGTGTCATTAACGAACTTTAATTGAACCTTGTGGTTTGGACTTTTGACATAGGTTTTGACATAGGGACGTTGGCTAGAACACCTTGTGGTTAGGCACGTGCTTCCTGTTTTTTTGCAAGCTGCAACTCTGTCTATGTGGCTTTTTAATATAGAAGTAAAGGGTCCCCGAGAGGCTGTCCAGCCGGACCCAGTAGGTTTCACACTTAATGTCCAAATCTCACTTTACGTCCTACTATAGAATAGAATAGAATAGAATAGAATAAACAAATCTGGGCAAATCCAGTTGAAATGGCATGTGTCACAGACTATGACCATATGATCCTTCAAATGTTATTTATTATGTGTTTATTTCCAGATGCAAAAAAAATAATTTTCCTACTTTAGTGTTCTCTTGCTTTTAAAGTTTGAGTTCCTCAGAGTCTTGTGAAGTTAGTTAACCTCTTAATTCCGTGTATATGTAAGTAAATAATTAAAATTATCTAATTTTGCTGCATCATAAAGTTAGATTCACTGTCTGTAGGAACAGAAGAAAGATGAAATGAATCATCTGTCTGATATTATTGACAACAATTGCAGTTAAGAGTTGGCAATAATTTGAGAATGAG
Source organism: Thamnophis elegans (assembly GCF_009769535.1). Lineage (NCBI taxonomy): Eukaryota > Metazoa > Chordata > Lepidosauria > Squamata > Natricidae > Thamnophis > Thamnophis elegans. Next base: position 57,746,189 of record NC_045549.1, read on the forward strand.
TCATTGCCACAGTGGAGAGAAGCAATATTAATATTTTGAATTAGATATTTAAAGAATCCAAGGAATGGAAATGAGAATGACATCATCTGCCTTTATGATGGGTCAATAATGCATTTTTTTACTCCATTTAATGAAATACATAAGAAAACTCAATAAAATAAATAGAAATTACTTCAATTCAGGTTAACTGTTTTGCTATTTTGATTTAAATTCTTATGTATTTCTTCTTTCTTCTAGCGAAACGTAAATAGAGATTTACTAGCATATTCCCTTACGTGCAACTTGTAAATGTTTGCTTATGTACAATATGGAAATTGGTTGTATTATACATGTGGTATGTAGAAGAATATTATCTTATATCCTAAAGTGTTCTGGTTGCTTATCTTAAAGTAAATGGTACAGCAGACCACTTGGAACAATTTTTCATATGGAAAGATTAAAATGTGTCTTCTTTCATTTTGAGAGCAGTGCTATAAACTTGCTAAAACACCTGGCCCCTTCTGCAATTCATGAAGTCTTCCAAGCATCAATTTGTAATAAGATATTGGTGTCATTTGACTTTACTTGCCAACATTCCAGCCAAAAGCACATTTTGTATTTATGAAGCAGGCTTGACAAGAGGAATAAATCGCCTGGATAACTATGTCATCTCAGTTAAGCAAATTATAGTATCTACTGTGACAGCTTCCATTTCCTTAAAAATGCACATACAAGTAGTACTGTTAGGTTACACACTTTCCTCTTCATAAGCATATTGAGACATATACAGAGTGACAGTCTTGAGCAAACATGCGGATTATACAATATGCGTTTTAATCATTTGGTGCAAGATTTGAATTGAAATGATAACTCAACATTTTTTTTCTTCCTTCCTTTTGAAAATAGACTCCTCAAACAAGATAAGTGGGTTTAGGATTTAGGATTAGGATTTATTTCATTTATATGCCGCCCTTTTCCCCAAGGGAAAGTTTAAACATTTAATGACTCAGGTGCCTTGTGCATCATCTGCTTGCATGAGGATCTCTCTGATAAACTGAGAGACAGAAAAAAGTATAAAAAATGGAAAGAGGGACATATATCTAAATCAGAATACCAGCAAATAGCTTGAATCTGCAAGGATGAACTCTGAAAAGATAGGGCTGTATGCAAAAGGATAAAATAGTGCAACATATCAAAAGTAGTACAGTAGAAGAGAGAAAAGGAGTGCAAATCAAAATAAGCAAGAAAATGATAAAGTGAATACCTATCCAATCTGGGTGAGTTCAGATTGCCTGGAGCAGATGAACTACATCCCAAGGTTCTGAAGCAGCTGCAGACATGATCTTGGAAGCACTAAAAAAAATCTTTCAAAATCCTGACCACTAGGGACTGCCAGAGGACTGCAAAAGAGCTGAAGTGAATCCAATCTTTAAAAAAGAAAAAAAATCCAGGAAACTATAGACCAGGAGTGTCAAACCCACCCATGTCCCATTTTGGCTGGCAGAGAGCTGCAGGCGGAGTCTGTCCCATTTCTCCCCACCCTCCCAGCTGGCCCACGGAAGACAACTATAATGCTGATCCGGCCCTTGAAGAAATCTAGTTTGACACCCCTGCTATAGACCAATCAGCCTGACATCAGTAACTTGGAAAATTCTAAAAAAGGAACGGATTTGGAAGCAACTAGAAATGAGCAAAGTGATTTCCAGAAACGAACAAGGTGTCAGATCCCTTACGCGATACTGCCATTCAATTGGGAGGGGGGGCACTTCAGAGTTAAATTACTAGCAGTATCTGTAACAACTAAGATTTACAACTAATTTCCTGTCACCGGAAAGCTGGAGGTCCCGGCACATCTGGTTTACGATGGCCATGTGGCATATCTTACTTTTTTTCCCCTTGAAATATTTTCTTTTCTTTTCATAACACATACTCACATGTATACTATACATAGTCCATATCATATAGTATTAAATAATAATTACATCAGTTCCTCTTGTCAACAATGCCCCAAAATAGGAACCGATTATAGCTCTTCTGCTCTCCATACACCTCTTTCTTCTACCACCCTCCAACTTTCTATCTTCCTTCCATCATCCCCCTCTACTCTACTTCTCCTCCCCCTCTACCAGTCCTCTCTCCACACTCCACTCCCCCCCATCCTTCTCATCTTTCCCCCCACCCTCTCTCCCATCCCTCTCTGCCCATCTTTGTTCTTTCCAACTCCTCCTCTCCTTGGTGTATTTCCGCTACATGTCAATATGCTTAGCCTATCCTATTTTTAGAGAAAAAGTAATAATAGTAATAGTAATGAGAATATAAAATAAAGAAAAAAAAAGCAGTATACATGTGGAGTCAAATTACATTGAAATCTATCACATCTCATCTAACCTGATATATATCCCTCCCCCCCCCACCCTCCCCCCCCCAACCTTCCCCCCCCAACTTCCCAGAACCCGTACACGGTATAGATTTTAAACAAACACAGTCTAAGATATATTGAAAGAAAAAAAAGAATAAGAAATTAATAACATCTTTACATTGAACTTAGCTCCTCCTTGCTAAACTAACTTTAAACAATTTAAATCATTCCTGATCTTAAGCATAGGCTATCTGGAATTTCTTAGTCCCGTATTTATTTTGTATATAATCAATCCATTTTTTCCAGTCTCGTTTATATCTCTCATTTGAGTGGTCTTTAAGATAGTGGCATATCTTACTTTAATGTCAAACTAGAGCTAGCCATGGGAACGTGTGTTTTATTCGACTCTCAGGGCAGAAGAGTTAAGGAAACATCTTCACACTTGTGTATTGGCCAGAATCTGCATTCTGTCAAAGGGGAGGGGTCATTATCAGTTTAATCCCACTTGCATTGCCTAAAGGGCTTCAGATGCTGCTTTGCCTCTATTGGTTTTCCATTCTGCTTAATTAAAGGTTCCTTTTGAAATAATCCGTTTCAAGAGTGTTTACTTTCTTAAGTTAGAAAAGGAGCCATTACACAAGGGTCTGTTAAAAACAGGCCATGTTATAAAAACCTTATTGCCTTCTTGGACATTAGTGGACTGGAAAAATGTTTGTAAATATAATTTATTTAGACTTCAGTAAAGCACTTCTTTTTAAAATTAATTTATAATATAAAACACAAAAATGTAAAAGATAATAGTAGGAAAAATAGGGCAGGGGAAAGGAAAGGGAAATGTGTAGGAAAAAAGAGAAAATGGGGCAAAAGAAAGAAAGGCATTGACTTCTGCCTCCCTTTGGTGCAGTAGAATAATATTAAACCTTAAATGTTTACTTTTACATAATAGTATAAACTAGCCATTTCTATAACCAGAAACCTAAAAATCAACCCAAAAACCCAAAATCAAAAAAATATTTTTTCCACCTCAAGCACAAAGTCCAGAAGTTTTGTTTTAAGTAAAAACAAAAGTAATTATATATTTTTCTTTAATGAAAGGAGTCAATTTTGCCATCTCTGCTAACTCCATAAACTTTTGCAGCCATTCATCCATT